>NW_026988479.1:24772500-27172500 GCF_030222135.1 Aotus nancymaae | reverse complement strand
CTGTCAGTATGTTTTTAAGAAATGTGATACAAAGTTTTTTCTCCTCTGGCCGATGAGTGTGGTAGAAAGCCAGAAAACCTTAAAGTAATAAATAAATACAACCTCTTAATGTCATCATAGAATACTAGCTTGGGAAAGATCCTTACAGATTATTTAATTCCATTCTATCATTTTACAGATGGGAAGAAAATAGAGAACTATGTCATAAAGGAGATGTATCTGTAGAGCAGAGTATACCAAAATCCTTTTCCCTTCTGTTCACCCGTCAAGCAGCCTACTGGCCACTACAATGGAGAACACTTTTTAAACCTTAGGATGGTCTATATAGGTGCATTTCTATAAGAAAAATAAATAGGGAATTATAGGGAAACAAAATCAGGCATCAGACAAGGGAAGGTGGGTTGGTTGCTGGGGGCTTAAGAGAGTGGGAAAGCACAAAGAGGGGTCAGAAGCAAAGGAGGTTAAGTGAAGACTAAAAGAAATAGGAAAAGACAAAGAGAAAACAGAAAGAAATGACGTACTCCTTTTGTGTTTTGGAATTCCCATGTGCCTCTTAAGAACTAAGAAGAGAGAATCTGTCACACAAACTAAACAGTACTTAAAAAAAAATTATCATTATTTTCTAACCATAAAGGTAATATATGTATCTTATTTTTAAAATGAATATTGCAGAAAAACATAATATAAGCATGAAATTTTTCTCAGTTTCCCACCCTTCTGAGATAACTATTAGCAACTTAATCTGTTTTAACCCCATATTTTAATTCTTTTTTATATTATAAGCTGCTAAGTGTTTAACAGTATTTTACAAAAGTGATATCTACACAAAATATATGGTGCCTGATTTTTTTTACTTGAATACCTAATGAACATATTTTCACATTAGTACACAAAAAGATATTATTTTTAAGTTGACAAAATATTCTATTATTTGGATATATCATAATTCACTATTGATAAATATATATATTTTTTATTATTGTGTGAGTACTTTCTCATAATAATTCCCAGAAGTGTAGTTGCCATGGAATCATGCAGAAGAATATGTACATTTAAATTTTAATAGTCAAATTGCCTAAATAACAACTATCAATTTTAACTCTTCCCAAACCAATAGTTTAAATTAGTAACCACCTCCTCTTTGAAGTAGTCCCTGATTCTGCCAGCTGAAAATTAGTCTTCGCCCTCAGAACCTACCTTTTGTCTATATGCTCCATTCAGTCTTCTCTCTACTCAGTGGCAGCCTATAACTGTGTTAACTTCTATTATTTTTCTGGTGTCAGCACCTGGAACAGGAAAATCAGATGAGAAGGAAATGAGTGTAAAGTGAAGATCCCAGGGTTTCATTAGCCACTTTCAGCTTCTTCCTGTTTCTGTCGATCTTACCTGAATAGATTCTACGAAACATGCATCTTAGCCAGATGTGCCAACCAGTGAAAAATGAATTAAGAAGGACAGCTAATTAGAAGACCAAACAACACATAGAACTGAGCAACTGAGACCTTGTAGAGATGTTTCACTGCTCCAAATGGCCTAAATAAATCATGGGCCTTTTAGGGATGGTCCTATACACTTTATCCTGAAAATCAAAGGAGAGTGTCAATTTTCTCTCTTAAGATGAAAACTGTGAACTGAAACCATAGAAGAGTCAGGACTGGAATAAGAGATCATCCGTCTTCAAGCGCTTACCCTGGACAGAAATGCCCAGTCTTCCTGAAAGCCTATTCCCTGTAAGGCCTGTGATATACTTTAAAGAATAAAAGACTGGCTCAAATAGGCTGGCAAACATCACACACTTTATTTCCTCTTAGCTATTCACAAAGCACATTTGTAACCCTGAATCTATGAAGAGGCTTTAAGAAATCTGCTGCTAAGAAACCTGTTTAACATATTGATATTCCAAGTTACTCACTTTGAAAAACATGACCAGGACCAAATCTCACTTCCATTCTTCCTGTCCTACCCTCTCGGGTCTCTGCTCAAGAGAAGGGTGCTGTTTGGGAATCACGGAAAGCCACTTTATGGATTGTAAAGCATTATACTAATATTCAGGACTGTTCTTATCGATAATACAGATATTAAATTAATATTCAAGAACAATTTACTTGGCACCTGCTAGAGGTCCAGTGGTAGGAATATAATAGTCAGTAAGCAGCAAGTCTCCTGTTCTCTGATCTAGTCCCTGGATTGGTTCAATCTCATGCTGTCTCTACTCCCAGCCCTGCAACCCCCCTAAACACCCTCAATGGCTCTGGGACCTTAGAGGAGGCACTTTTCTGAATAAAGAGAACTGCTATTGTTTCTAAAAAACAAAAAGTCACCAGGAAGTGGGTTCTCCTGTGCTCTCTGAGTTGGGATTTGAGAGAAAATCTGATAGAAAGATGAGGATACCTCTGTTCACATTTTGATATAAACAAGACACAGAAGCTATGAGTGCTCTGCCTGATTCTTCTTCTCTGTGAAACTACACGAACATGCAAACCTTGAGAGCTCAGTTATTTAAGTTGTTTTATTGTTAAAACAACCAGAACCATATGGAACGTTTCTGAGATTTGTCCTGGAAGCCTAGTAAACGTGTGCAGGTTAAACCCATCATGTCTCTGAATGTTACAGTACAAATCAAAGAGTCTCGAGATGAACTATTAATGGCATGTATACAAAAAAGAATGGGTGCTCATATGTTATCAGTGAAAGGGTAACACTCACATATTAGTACAACTTTTGTGTAGAGTAATTTGTCAATGTCTATCACAAATTAAATGCATATACCATTTGACTCAGAAGTTTACTCACTCATCCAACAAATAATTATTGAGCACTGTTGGAGGTGCTGAAAATAATAATAGCTCCCCTCAAAAACCCAACAAAGCCTCACTCATAGTGCTTACAGTCTACTGAGGGAAAGACCTGCAATAAACAGATAAATGAGAGAATACGTAATATTTTGGGAGATGCTAAATCACATGCAGAAAAATAAATCAGGTTAAAGGGAATTGAGAATTCCAAAGTGAGATGAGGGTATCAGAGAAGGCCCCTCTGATCAAGTAAAAACTGAGCAGATGCCTGAAGGAAATAAGGACAGGAGCTATGTCTGTATCTTGGGAAAGAGTGTGCCAGTCATGGGGATGGTATATATTTTGAGGTCATAGAGTACTGGCATTTTAAGGAAGATAAATGAGGTCAACATAGCCAGAGCAAAGTAAGCAAAGCAGGAGCTCAAAGAGCTGCAGGATCCAGAGCAGGCAGGAATCACAGGTAGGTTTATATAGAGCCCTCCAGTCCAGAGTGCAGATCTTGGTGTTTACTCTATGGAAAATGGGACATCATTGGGAAGTTCTAACCCTAGAAATTAGTTCTTAGAGAACCAGTGTGAGCGCTTGTATAGAACAGATTATAAGGAAGCAATGCAGGAGAGAGACTAGAGGCAACTGCAATAATCCAGGGAAGATGAGAAGGTGTTTGGACCAGAGTGGCAGCCATGGAGTGGGGATAAGTGATCATAGGACAGGATTTGCTACAAGTTTGGGTGTGTGTGGGAGAAACAGAGGCAGCAGGGTTGATTCCAAGGTTTTTAGCCTGAGCCACTGGAAGAGTGGAATGCTATGTATCAAAATAGGGAGAGCTTCAAAGGAACAGGTTTTGAGGGATGGATGCAGGCAAATTAGGAGTTCAGTTTTAGATATGTTCACCTTGAAAGTGTGTTAGATGTCCAAATGGAGATATTAAGTGAGAAAATGAATACACAGATCAGAAGTGAGAGCAGAAATCCGGCTGAGAACATGTATTTGGGAGTTGTCATTGTATGGTATTTATGACTACAAAACCAAGAAAGATCACCTAGGAAGTGGGTCTAAACAGAACAGAGAAGAGAGAGTTTATCTTTATCTAGGAGTTTATCTTACCCATATATTCATGAACATATGAAAAGTAACACATGTATGAGCACATTCATAAAAGCATTATTGTGCAAAAGATTGAAAGCAACAAAAACCCATTGATAAAGAACTGGAAAAGTCAATTATAGAACGACCTTACAATAGAATTGTAAGGTTATTCAGTAGTCCTTAAAAAATGGAGGCCACTGTCTGCTAATGTCATACTTAAAGGTGACAAATGGAATTCTTTTTCCACAAAGCTCAGGAATAAGGCATGGATATCCACTCTCAGTATAGTTCTGGAAGTTCTAGCTATTACAATAAGGCAAGAAAAAGAAACAAAAGGCATATGAAATGGAAAAGAAGACATAAAATTGCCTATATTTATAAATGACATGATTATCCATTTAAAAACTCCCAGGGTATCTATTAAAAATAATTCCTAGAACTTTTCAGCATTAAGTGGGCTCAGGAAGCTTGCAGGAAACAAGACAAAAAAATTAATCTCATTTCTATATACCACAATACACTTGTGGAAAATGAAATAAAAAATAGTATCATCTATAACTGCTCCAAAAAAGAGATATGGACTCAACAAAACTTGTACAGAACATTTGTATGCTAAAAATGACACAATGCTTATTAAAGAAATCAAAGACCTAAATACAGAGCATATGCTATTCATAATAAGTATTCAACATGGTTAAGATGTTGCTTCCCCCCAAACTGATCTACAGATTTAATGCAATTACTATCAAAACCTCAGCAAGGATTTTATAGACAGAGACAAGTTTATTCTGAAATTCATGTTGAAAGGTACAGTCCCTAGAATAGCTAAAGCAATCTTGACCAAGAAGAATAAAGTAAAAGAAGTAAGTCTACCTGACTTTAAGACTTATCATACATTGTAGTAGTCAAGACACTGTGGTTCTAGTAGATGGATAGACACATAGCTCAGTGAAACAGAAGAGAAAACCCAGAAATAGACCCATACAAATATATACAATTAACTTTTTATAAAGGTGCAAAAGTAATTCAATGGAGGAAGCATAGCTTCTTTAACAAGTGGTGCTAGAATAATTGAAGATCAATAAGCAAAACAAATAAATAAATAAACCTAAATAACACATTATATACAAAAATTAACTTGAAATAGATCATGGACTTCCACATAAAATGTAAAACTATGAAACTTTTGGGTAAATATGTAGGGGAAAATATTCTGGATTCAGGACTAGGAAAAAAAAACCTTAGACTTGACTTCAAAAGCATGATTCATTAAAGGAAAAATTGGTAAATTGGATCTCATCAAAATTAAAAACTCTCACTCTATGAAAGCCCGTGGGAAAAAGATGAAAAGATAACCTACAGACTGGGAGAAAACATTCCCAAGTCACAAATCCAATAAAGGACTAATATCTAAAATGTATCAGAACCTCTCAAAATTCAATAGTTAAAAAAAAAATCCAATTAGAAAATGGATAAAATACATGAACAGATATTTCAAAGAAGGGAATATACAGATGACAAAGGCACATAAAAAATTGTTCATTAGCCATCAAAAAAATGCAAATTAGAATCACAATGGAATATCATTATATACCAATCAGAATGGCTAAAATAAAAAACAGTAATACCATTAACTACCAGCATAAATGCAGAGAAACTAAATCATTCACACATTGCTGGTGGAAATGTAACATGGTATAGCCCCTGTAAAAAAGAGCTTGGAAGTTTTTGGTAAAACTAAATGCAATTATCCTACAAACCAGAAATCACACACTTGCACATTTATCACAAAAAAATAAATACTTATGTTCATAAATATTCTATTTACAAATACTCATAGCAACTTTATTCATAATAATAAAAAAACTGGAAACAGTCTAGATGTCCTTCAACAGATAAATGGTGAGACGAACTGTGGTACAGTAATACACATAGTTCCATATCACTTAACAACAGGTATCCATTCTAGGAAATGGATTGTTGAGTGATCTTGTTTCTGTTGAAACATCGTAGAGGGTTTTTACACAAACCAAATGGGATAGTCTACTATAATCTAATCTCTATAGTTTAGCTTATTGCTCTTGGGGTACAAATCTGTATAGCATGCTACTGTACTGAATACTCCAGGCAACTACAACACAGTGGTAAATATTGGTTTAATTAAACATAACTGAATAGAGAAAAGGAACAGTAAAAATGCACAAATATAATCTTATGAGACCACCATCGTATATGTGGTCCATTGTTGAAAAAATGTTATGTGGTACATGACCGTACACACTTAGTAATAAAAATGAAACAATCTTTTGATGCAGAGAACTTGAATGAGTCTCCAGAGATTTATATTCAGTGAAAAAAAGCCAATTCCAAAAGGTAACATGTTATAGAATTCCATTCATATAACATTTTTTAATGACAACAGTTTAGAAATGGATAACAGATTAGTGGCTGACAGGGGTTGGGACAGGACAAGGTGAAAGGAAGTGGATTTGACTATAAAAGGGCAACGCAAGAGATCCCCATTCAGCGTCTTGAATGTGGTAGTGAAGACACAAATCTGCACATGATGAAATTGCATATAACTCAATACGCATACACACACAACAAAATGTACATACACCCACACACATATCAAATACAGGTAAAACTGGAGTAATCTGAATAAGATTGGTAGATTGTATGTCAATAACCTGGTTGTAATATTGTACTATAGTTTTGCAAAATGCTGCCATTAAAAGAAACTAGATAAAGTGTACATGAGGTCTCTCCATATTATTTCTTACAACTACAAGTGAATCTACAACTACCTCATTGTAAATTTTTAATTAAAAGGTGATTGCTTAAGTAAACTATTAAATACCCCCAAATTTTTTATACTGATAAGGAAGATATTAGATATTTATCTACAATATGCTAGGTAAAAACACAAGGATATATAACAGAAACTTACCATTACAGGAAAAAGGGGATGCGTAGACCAGCTCTGGCTAGGACCATCAAAGAACTGGTAACAATTTCTCAGCTGCCGTTGAGGAGGGAACCAGGGAAGAGAGATGGGAGGGGGAACACATTTCACAGAAGTATACTCTTTAGGTCTTTTTAATTTGGGGTCATGGGCAGGTATTACCTATGCTCCCAAAGAAACAAATACATTTTAAATAAAAATATGTTGTTCCTAAATGAAAATCAGTAAGGCTGAACAATGAAACATACACATGTACACAGACAGAAAATTAATCAGCCAACACATATTTTTTAACTGTCCCCTAATGAAAGACTCACAATAATGTGGAAGAGGCAATACCAATATCAAGTCAGGGAGAAATGTTGTACAAACAGGGAGAAATAACCCAAACCCTATATGGCAGCTATTCTAATCACCAATAAAGTATAAGCCAAGCAGCAAGGGCTATGAAGAGAGTTGGGGAGATCTTGAAGAGTTGAGGTGGAAGCTTTCCCTTAACAAGTAGAATGACTTTGACCTTGAAGTTCAGAAAGAATTTGAACAAGAGAGGACCAGTTTAAAGATAGCTGGTGAACTAATAACTGAAGTAATAACTGCTATTTTCATAATGTTCCAGGAGTGCCAAGTATGTTCAAATTATTAGACGGCTAATAAAACTCCCTGAAATGACCATCAACATTTTGCAGATGTGCAAACTAAAGATGAGAGGAATTAAATGATGTTCCTGATATCTCAGACCTCTAAAGTGAAAGAATAGAAGGTAGGGGTCCTGGCTGCTAAAGATTCATTCATTCTACCCCATCTCAAACAACAAAACTTCAGATAGCCAATATAGTAAAGATGCATCAGACTTTATGTCTAGTCCAATCAAAAGAAGCTCTACCATCAGAAAAGAAAATTTTCACCTGGAAAACTGAAATTATCAAATCTTGTGTTTGGTTCTAGATGTATCAATAAGGAAGAAGGATTAAAAAAACAACTTCTACTGAGTCTTTACCATGTGCCATCCATTGTGCTGAATGCTTTTAATAAATTTGCTTATTTTACCCTCACCATAATTTTTTGATGTCAATATATTTAACCCTGATTTTGCAGAAAAGAACCCTGGAGAATATAGAGATAAATAGCATGACCCAGGTCACAAAGTCATTACATGACCAAGTTAAGATGTAACCAAGACTGGTCTGCTTCAACACCCAAAGCTATTTCCACATCGTTGGGTGTCATGTTTTGCTAAGGCTCACAACACGTTGCTCTGAACTTTCTAAATGCAACGGTACATTTTCAAAACAAATAAATGTCTGTCCTGGAACTTTAAGAATATTTATTAATAATAGTAGTTATGTCATGTACTTATTTATTATTTTTTATTTGGTCTTTCAATCTTCATAACCATTTAGCAGATGAAGAAAATAAAGCTAATGTGTTCTTCTGCTTATTAATTAGAATCTGTTTTGTCCCCTTACACTTGCAGATATGTAAACATCAGATCTGGGAGAAGGATCCTAAGATATAGACCAACTCATCTAACCTGGTCATTTTATAAATGAGAAAACAGATACCTATAGAAGTAGAAGGACTTGTTCAGTGTCCCACAGCTGATTAGTAAAAGACATGGGACCAGACCTCATGTCCCCCAGAAACAATTTTCTATTGCTTCTTGCTGGCAGTAATTCTCATCCCTGCGAGGAGAATTACCGCTAGCAAGACGCAATAGAAAATTAAATCAAATCCTGAAGCATAAGGTTTCCACCAGGCTGGTCTGTCAAGGGAGCAAAAAAAGGAGAGAATGGTAGAAGTACTTAAGCAGGAACCTCAACAGCAATTGGGCTTTACAGATTACCACAGACAAAAATCAATCTCCATTCACCACCTCAAACTAAATGAGATATCTCAAAGGGACACACATAAACACAAACACCATCGTCTATGAAGACAAAGTCCAAAAAAATCAATTCCATGTTATGCATTTGGGCCTTGGGAAATATATTACTCCACTGAGATGGTGATTTTGATTTAGTTAAAAACAAGACTTTAAAAAGTGGCCCTTAGCCAGACTAAGACACAAAATTATACAACCTTATATCTAGCAGGGAGTACAGACCTCATTTAACCCAGTTCTTCATTTTGCAGATAAAGAAACTAGAACTCAGAACAGAACAAGTATTCCCATGTTGATCATTTTGTATTGAGATCAGGAGTAATAGACCAGCCAATTTTTGGTTGATAAGAGACAGACTTTGGAGGCAAACAAACCTGTGTCCCAATCCTGCCTCTATCACCACTATCTGCAGGACTGTAGCAGACACATTTGTTGACTAACAAAAACCTATTGTTAATCCCTACATCCCTTTCCTGCCTCTTCTACAGAGCCAGAGAAAGCCAAAAACAATTGACCCTTAATACAGGTTTACCCTGCTCAGAGTCACTTACACATAGATTTTGTGCAATAAAAGTTATACCAAGTGTGCCTGCTCTTACTGCTTCTCTTTCAACCTCCTCCACCTCTTCCACCTTTGCCACCCCAAGAGAGATCAACCTCTCTTTCTCCTCCTCCTCTGCCTGCTCAACACGAAGATGATGAGGATGAAGACTTCTATGATTATTTACTTTCATGTAATGAATAGAAAATACATTTTTCCTGCCTTATGATTTTCTTAAGAACATTTTATATTCTATGTTTATTGTAAGAATACAGTATATGATACATGTAACATACAAAGTATGTATTAGTTGACTCTTTATGTTACCTATAAGGCTTTCAGTCAACAGTAGGCTATCAGTAGTTAAGTTTTGGGGGAGTGAAAAATTATACATAGAAGTTTTGCTGTGCAAAGCGTTGGTACTCCTAACCCCCATGTAGTTCAAGGATCTGTTGCACTCACTTTTCCCAGCCTCCCTTGCAGCTAGGGGTAATCATGTGACACAAGTCTGGCCAATGAGACCTAAGTGGAAATCAGCCTGTGGTTTCTGGAAAGATCCTCACTTTTTGTAATAAAAGAGATATAGGTGGTTAGTGCTATCTCCATCCTCTTGCTTCTCCCTTCAACACAGACTTTCTGCCTGAAGCAAACACTTCAGGTCATAACCATCTTGTAAGCATGAGTATACAAGCACAAATTCAAAAGCCAACATACTGAGGATGGCAGAGGCCCAGAAGAATGATAAAACTTGGGTCCTTAATGGCATCACTGAAGTGGAATCCTCATCAACAGCACCACCAAAATACTAGTTGCAGAAAAAAAAAAAGCCTATTGTTTAAACCAACATTAGTTGTTTTGTTATTAATTGCATCCAAAAATAAACTGATACAGTTACCATGGACAAATTAGTATCTCTAACTCTCAGTTGTCATACCTATAAAATGAAGAACAAATATACCTACGTCATCAGCCTACTGTCCCTTCATAAATTCAGTTTATATTAACTGAGCACCTACTATGTGGTAGACACTGTTCTGGGAGTAAGGAATATAGTAGTAAAAAAAAAAAAGGTTCCCATGACTGTGGAGCAGAATTTCTCATCTTGGAAGGCAAACAATAAACATATAGACATAAAAACTGTCATGTATTATGAAGACTAAGGGGAAAAAAATGCATGTGAAGCGCTGGATGCAGTGCTTGTCACAGAATAAGGCTCAAAAATAGCAACTGCTACTATTATCACTCTTGTTAGTATTTAGTAAATGTCATTTAAATTCTTATGTTTTCCCCCAAACCCACCCACATATAATTTATTAGAAATATGGGGGTCTCAGTCAGGAGAAATCCTTGCACTCTGACCTGCTTATTAATGTTTTCTCTTAAGTTGAGAACATTCTCTTTTAGACTGTGGGGCTCAAAGGTTCACATATCTTTAGATTTTTCCAGTTCACCAGGACTTGTTCTGACTGATCAAATCAGAAAGGCTAATGTGGCTGGAAAGGAAGAAGGAAGTTGGACAGGAATGGGAATGTGCTACAGGCGGCTGCCCTGTCTACAGCTGAGGACCTGACAGGGCTTTCTCTGGAGCAATTAACCCATGTTAGTGGCCACTTCTCTCTGGAAATTGCCAGGAGGCACCTGATATTGGACAATCGAGTCCAAATTGCCTTTCTTTTTTCAGATGTCATTTCACTAAGAAACTGATTTCATGGGTGGAAATTACAAATCAATGGAATAGAGGGTTGGGCTTTGCAGTGTCTTGGAAATAGTATTGGACTGGTCCAGGCTTTGGTCTTGAGTTCTGAATCCAACTATTACTTTCTATGTGACCCCCTGAACAATCTCCTCCCTATCCTCCCTCCTCTGGACCCTAGGTTCTTCATCAATACAAGAATGGAGCTGGACTAGGCCATGCCTAGGGGTCCTTTGATCTCTGACATCCTGTCATTCTATTTTTTTCAAATCATCTTTTGTGGTGAGACTCCCTCCTCTCAGCAGCAATGGAACAGGGGTGCCTCTCTCAGCATATTTGCTAATGCCCAGACGCCAGGGGAAAAAATTGCTGACTGACGCTCTGGCTGCCTCTGTGTTGTTAAACACCTACTTACAGCTCTAATCGGCTGGTTTTCACGCCCAGGAGATGGGGATTGATTGCTGACATTGACCTGGCAAGGAGACGATCGTGCAGTCACCAGCCAAAGCAACTTAGGCATGCAGGCTGGGAATTTGGCAAATGATACTGCAGAAGGGAAAGGATGGGGAGAAGAGAGAGAGCATGGGAACAAGAATGGGACGTGGTTATGTACGATGGTTAAGAACATTGCTTGTGAAGTCAGGCAGATCTAGGTTTCACTCCTTTCCTTGCCATTTTCCAGCTGGGTAAACTTGGGCATGTTACTTTTCACCAGCAGTTGACCCTACCACCGTTTCTCAGGGAATGAATCCTGGTGGGTCCAAATGCAATGTTAATCTTTTCTGTTTACCAGTGATTGCTTAAGAATGGACATGTGACACAATCCCAGCCATTGAGACCTGAGAAGAGCTTTTCTGGGTAACTGCCTGGAAAGTTTTCCGTGATTGGTAAATAAGGCAACTGCAAGCCTCTTGGTCATTAGAATCATCATGCCAATTTAAATCATCCAAAGGAAGACCTTGTTGATAATATGGCAGAGCAAAAGGATAGAAGGAACCGACATCTGTGATGATGTCAGTAAGCTGCCAAATTCTTCAACCCTGAAGCTGCCCAGATCGCTTGCTGTTGCTTGATGAAAAAATTAACCCCTAGTACTTAAACTACTTTTAGTAGGTTTTCTGTTCATTGTAGCCAAAAGCCTCTGAGAATAGCAGTCATAATAATTGTTATAATACTAAAATTCCACTGTCTGGCATAGTGTAAAAAGTAAACATTTTTAGTTAGAAGAACTGAGCTCAAATCCTAGTAACTCTCTTTAACACACTGTACTTCAGTTTCCTGACACTAAAATCCAAATCTACCTCTGAAAATGCCTTGAAAAGTCATAAGGACCTATATAATCTTAGAGAATTGTTATTACTACCCACTCTGCAATTGGTAGTCTCTAGGGAAAGCATTGGTAGTTAAGAGTTGGCAGATCAGTTTCTCATTCTGGTTCTGACATTAATTTCCTTTGTGACATTGGACAAGTCTCTTGCCTTCTCTGGACCTTAGTTTACCTGTCTATAAAATTAAGGTCCCGGACTGGCTTAAATCTAAGATGACTCTTCAAAGTGATATCCTATGAATCAAAATGATATAATCTTTTCTTTCATAAACAGCCCGCAAAAAAATTATTGTTGGCAGAGGTTACAACAAATTTAGGGAAAAGCCACTGTAAATGTCCTCTGAGTGCTGTGTGTTGTATTTCCTGCTGGTGCACTGTAGTTAGCTCTCATGCACAGACAGTCCAACCTTGTGCAAGATCCCACTTCACTCTCCTAATGCGGAGAGCATTAGGCTGCCTGGCAGTACCCTATCCTCATGTCCTGCTGTCCTGGGCAACTTCCCCAGCATCTCAACCAACAGAGGAAACACTGCCTGCAAGATCCTTATTTTCTTTAGGATACAAAGATACTGAAAGCAAGAATTCTCTAAATGAAATTATTTTGGCTTGATGCAGAAAATGTTTAAGAAAACAGACTAAAATTCCCATCCAAACCAACTCAGAAGTGTTTCCAAAATACTCCAGACATAACACCAGACGGGATGGAAGCAGATGCTATTTTACCCACTTTCCAAGTACACAAAGTAAATTTGCCTTGCACCATTGCATGTAGACTGACAGAGAACCTGCTCATGTGTATAGTGTGTGGTCCTTTTAACAACTCTCTCATATGATCCTCCCAACAGCACTACGAGGAAACAACACAAAGGGGATGGCATATGGCACATGGGATAAGATCTAGGCTTTTGAAAGAATGACATTGGAGCCAAAATCTTGCTCTGCCCCTTCATTCTTTATATTCCTTTCCCACCGTGTGTACTACATATGTACTTCTATGTGCCAGGGACTGTTCTAGGCCTCAGCATCACTCTCCAGCACACACACATAGTCTCTTCCCAATCAGTCCCAGAACCTAAACTGTGTGTGCAGTTGGTGCAGCAAACCTATTCCCAAGCCAAAAGGATGAATTGTGCTGGTTTAAGACAGTCATCGTATCCCTCTCATTCTTCTCTGATTATTATAGGCCTAGTAGAAAGCATGTGTTCCAGGTGGAGTCTCAAAGATCATATAGGCATCTGATTATTCACTAGAAGCATTCAGGGCTCAGGTTTATTATAGCAAAAGGATACATAATAGGATCCACAAGTGGAAAAGACACAAGGTGGAATCTAGAGAAACCCATGCACAGGCTTCATTATGCTGTCACCATCTGCTAAGGGGCCCATCATGTTCCCTATTCTAGCAGCAAAAAAAATAAAACTAAAAATGCAGTACCATACATGCAATGTTTCTGCCTAGGGAAGCCCATCTGAGACTCAGAATCCAAAGCTCTTATTGGCAGGTGGTCATATTAGCACACTGTACCTAGCACATATCAAAATTCATATTCTCAGAAGGAAAGCGGTGTTCAGCATAAATCACCTTATTTGTAGAGTTTAGACACCAGAAATCAGCCTAATTTGTTGAGAATGGGTCAAATGCCACGGTTCCAGATGCCAGCCCAGCCAAGTGTCAATCTTACATGCAGGTTCTTCTAAAGGTAATAGCCTTTCACCAGCTATATTAGCTCTTTTCTGTATAGCATGTGACTCAGTCTTGATCAATGAGATATAAATAAAACCTTTTGGAGACTTTCTTGCTGGAAGAATAACATATGCATGAGGGAAAAAAAGGGTTTTTTTATCTGTCCTTTTATTTCCTTTTGTATGGGATGGTGAATAAAAATATGATACCTGGAAAGGAAGCATCAATCTTGCAACAATGAAGGGACAAGCATGAGGATGAAAATACAACACACTGAGTATGGCCAAAAAGGAGGGGAAAGTGCCTAGGTCCTTAAACTAATACCAACAGCTAGCCATCTGTGCATTTTATGTATCATGAGGGAAACATGCCTACATAGGTTTAAGACACTACTAGTAAAATCTATTACTTGCAGCTACAATCACTCCTAAATGATAGAACAATCAAGAAAAAACAGCAATGGTTCTTTTCTCATGAAATTTCCAGTCTAATAGGAAGACAGATAATCATATAATCACACTGAGTGTATCATTGCAAACTGAGACAAGTGCTCTGAAGAAAAGGAATTTAGTCCTACAGGAGCATGCAAAAAGGAGCCTGATCTAGATTGGTTAAATAGAGAATTTCCATAAAGTTATCAATTTCCACATAATCATTTGCCCCAAAACTTAATAGCTTAAAACAACCATCTTATTTTGATCACAATTTTGTGAGTCAGAAATTCTGGAAAGTCTCAGCTGGGGATTCTCTCTTGGATTCTTTAATGGAGTGAGGCTACAGACACCTGAAAATTCGACTGACCTGAGTGTTTAAGATGGCTTATCCACCAGAACAGCAGTGGATAATGGCTGTCAATGGGGAGCTTGGCTGGCTGCCAATGAGAGAACCTACAAAAGGCATCTCCAGCATGGGTTCTTAGGAAGGCTGGCATTCCTGTGAGGCAGCTAAGGCCTCCAAGAACAACTGTACCAATGAAGAAGATAGAAACTGAATGATATCTTGTAATCCAGCCTCAAAAGCTACATAGCCTCACTTCCACCATATCCTTGGTCAAAGCAGTCATAAACCAGTCCAGACTGAAGTGCAAGGATGTAGACCCTTCTTCTCAATGGAAGCAGTGGCAGAGAGTTATAAGCCTATTTTTAAACCTCTGTAGGCTTCTCTTAGGTGATGACAGTTGAAAAAACATCTGGAGAATCAGGGATTACCCAAGCAGAGGAGAGAGGGGAACATTGCATCTATAGAGAACAGCTGCTTCCAGGAAAGACCTAGTAATGGAAGAATCACAGGATATTGAAGAATAAAGAGAAGGTCAGTGTGGCCGGGGTACAGAAAGCGAAGTGTGAGGGATGTGTTGGAAGGGCACAGATTGGAAGGGCATCCATGCTGGGCCTTGTAGGCTGTGACAAAGATTTAACTCTATCCTAAGAGTCAGCATTTAATGCCTGAGTGACCATGAATAAGTCACTTGACCTGGATGTTACTCTTTTTATCTCTTAAATAAGGGTAAATAATAATCATACCTACCTGTCTCTCATAAGGTTTAGTGATGTAACAGTCATGTAGTAAGGCTCAGTAAATGGCAGTTGTGGTTGTTGTGGATGAAAATATGTTTTATCATATTTTTATTATATTACTACATAGGTCATCCATTTTGCAGACAGGAAACTGAGGCCCAGAGAGTTTAAGTGGCTCAGAATAGTTAAAATGCAAGCAGGTGGCATGGATTGAAACCCAAGTCTTCTTAGCCTCTTGTAGAGTGTTCTTTCTTTCTCTCCCCTTCCAACAAAGAGTATCAGGGGCAGGCACACAGGCTGGGGTAGGGGCTGAGGAGAGAGAACTCAAAAGCTGGGCTGCACATTCATTCATTGACACCTTCTATATGTTCTGAGGACATTTCCTAGAAGCAGCTATGGATTTTAGAAATTCCATTAGCAGATTGAGGCCCAAGTCTGTGCAAGCTGAAGGGTCAGGAAACTCGTCTACCTGTAAACAACCCAGAAGTAATGTGATAAAGAGCAAGTGCATTGGCTTTGCCACTAGAGAGATCTATCTCAAAACATACTGGCTCTGTAACCTTGAACAACTCACTGAACCCCATTGTGACTCAGCTATCCCACCTGTAAAATAGGAATAGCACCTACCTGTCGTGAGAATAAGATAGAAAATATATGTGAAACATTGAGAGCTTTAACAGTACCCAGTAAATGTCTACCCTCCCATTCAGGGGTCTAACCCTCAAAACGTTAAGGTGACACTGATTCATTCAAACAGATTTCATCATCACCGAGGGTAATACAAAGATGAATCACACGTTGGCTGGTGTCTATGCTGGTCTAGAAATCCACCTAGCAGGTTTCACACAAAATCTTTCCATGTCTGTTCCCTCTGCCAAGAACCTCTTCCTTCAGATCCTTGCATAGATGGCTCTTTACTTCATTCAGGTCTCTACTGAAATAAGGTGGGATAGGGTGAAGAAAGGCTTGATGAGATAGGGTCTTATAATATGTGGGATTTGGTAATATGGAGGTCACACAGGAGGCAATTCAAGTGAAAAAACAGTGAGAATTGAAGCTCAAAGGTAGGAAAAGTGGTTAGGCTTTGTGTCCTCACCCAAATCTCATCTTGAATTGTCATTCCTCAGGTGTTGAGGGAAAGACGCGCCGGGTGAGAGGAAACTGGATCATGAGGGTGGTTTCCCCCATGCTGTTCTCATGATAGTCAGGGAATTCTCATGAGATCTGATGGTTTTATAAATGGTAGTTTCCCCTGGGCTTTTCTCTTCTCTCCTGCCACCTTGCGAAGAAGGTGCCTGCTTCCGCTTCCACCATAAATAGTTTCCTGGGGCCTCTCCAGACATGTGAAACCGTGAGTCAATTAAACCTCTTTCTTTTATAAATTACCCAGTTTCAGATGTCTCAACAGCAGTGTGAAAAGAGACTAGCACAGCAAATTGGTACCAAGATAGTGGGGCACTGCTATAAAGAGGATTTGAAAATGTGGAAGCAACTTTGGAAAGGTAACAGGCAGAGGTTGGAATAGTTTGGAGAGCTCAGAAGACAGAAAGATGTGGGAAGGTTTGCAGCTTTTCTAGAAACTTGTTGAATGACTTTGACCAAAATGCTGATAGTGACATGAACAATGAAGTCCAAGCTGAGGTGGTCTCAGATGGAGATGAGGAACCTATTGGGAACTGAAATAAAGGTCACTCATGCTAGGATTAAGCAAAGAGACTGGCAGCATTTTGCCCCTGCCCTAGGAATCTGTGAAACTTTGAAGTTGAGAGATGATTTAGGGCATCTGGAGTAAGATATTTCTAAGCAGCGAAGCATTCAAAATGTGACCTGGATTATTCTGAAACGATTCAATTTTATGTATTCACAAAGAAGTGGTTTGAAATTTGACTTATGTTTAAAAGAGAAACAGAAAATAAAAGTTTGGAAAAATTTGCAGCCTGATGATGTGATAAAAAAGAAAAATCCATTTTCTGGGGAGAAATTTAAGGCAGCTATAGAAATTTGCCTAGTAAAAAGGAGGGAGTCAAATTGTAATTGCCAAGACAATGAGTAAAATGTCTCCAGAGCATGTCAGAGGTCTTGGTGGTACCCTCTCCTATCACAGGCTTGGAGGTTGATGTTGGATTCACTCAGGGTGGTTGACAAAATATTAAGGGAAATATTAGGTAACGTTGTAAGATTATAGTCTCAAACTTTTGAAAAGCCAAAAAGGTTTTCATGGGACGGGCTGAAGGCAGCCAGTCCTTATCTTAGAGCATTAGGTCATAGGGTGAAGATTAGGGATAATAAAAGCTTCCCTAGTGAAGTCTGTTTGCCCCACATGCCTTTGTCTCTAACTGTTTAGTCATATAAACTTTGTGCTGGATGGTCCTCTCAAGGAGAGGTTGAAGAGGATTTCTATTAATGGTGGTTGTTCTGGGCTCTGGAACCAAAACCTTTATCATTCATAAAGCCACTCTTTTAACGATGTGAATTATCCACAAGCATACTGACTTAGAACCTCTGTTATTAAACCTATACTCAATAAATGTGAGGGGAAACAGTGTGTATGGGTCAGTTAGTTGCAATCACCTTCTGAGAGCAGCTGACAAACTCCCTAGCCCATTTGACCACTGTACTTGGTGTGGTGAGTGCATTTATTCATCCGTCGCTGAGTCAGAGTCTACAGGACAGACCTTTGCTTGCAATGATCAATGTCTCAGGTGGTGACCCTGACATGATCAACTCCGCAGGCCTAGGAGAAAATACGGTTTTGTGGGCCCCACCCAGGGACTCCTGCTGCTCTGTGCAGCCTTGAGACATGGTGCCATGTCCCAACCACTTTAGCTCTAGTCGTGGCTAAAAGCAGCCAAGGTACAACTGGGACAGTTGCTTCAGAGGGTGTAAACCCCAAGCCTTGGCAGCTTCCATGTGGTGTTGGGCCTGCTAGTGCACAGAATCTAAGAACTGAAGTTTGAGAACCTCTGCCTCTACATTCAGTGGCTGCATGGAAATGCTTGTATGTCCAGGCAGAAGTCTGCTGCAGGGCAAAGTCTTCATGAAGAACCTCTGCTAGGGCAGTGCAAAGGGGAAATGTGGAGCCCCTACACAGAGTCCCCACTGGGGCACTGCCTAGTGAAGCTGTGAGAAGAGGGGCACCACCATACTTCAGACCCCAGAATGGTGGCTCCACCAACAGCTTGCACCATGCTTGTAAGAATGAAAAAGGAATAGGCATTCAATGCCAGCTTGTGAAGGAGCTGCCTAAGGCCATGTTTAGAATGCCGTTCTAAACATTAATGCGTATTAATACAATAGAGCTCAAGGCCCTGACCATCAATCAGACAATCAACTGATTGAGTAATAGATCTATTTATTTTTAATTTTTACTGATACATATTTATACATATTTATGGAGTACATGTGATATTTTACACATGCATAGAATGTATAATGATCAAATCAGGGGATTTAGGCTATCTATTGCCTTGAGCATTTATTATTTCTTTGCATCAGAAACATTTCAAATTTTTCTTCCATCTACATTTATCCATTTATAACCCATGCCTTCTTTCCTCACCCTGCACCCACTGTGTGCCTGGACTCTCTCTTTCACACACACCCCCACAAAGGACCACATGCCCAATTGTTCTGTTATAACTCTGGGGACTCACTTGGCATCTGAAAGCTGAGACACAGTCATAGAAGCCCATCACTTCTAAAAATCAGAGCTGGCAGAGAATGTATAGAAACATAACTTAGGTGCCACAGGGTTGAGTGTATGACATGCCCACTGGAAGATTCAGAGATAAACAAATGATGGGGGAGGGAGCTGGAAGAATCTCCAAAACTCCCACTTTCCCTGGGGTAAAAATTATTCTTCATGGACCACCCTTATGGGTAGGCAGAGCAGAGAAAGCCATATGAGCTAAATCAGGGGTCCATTCCTTGAAGCCCACAAATATCCCCCAGCCCCTCTGGGTTCTGTCATAGCACCTAAAATCTCTGGTTAGAAATGCAGGCATCTTTAGAATTCCAGTGTTAAAATGCAAATTGCTCTAGGAAGAATCCAACATTAAGCCATTATCAACTATTAGCACTTCTACAGGGATTAGAATCACAAAACCACAGGCTGTCATGACAGGAAGGGATTTTTTTAGATTAGTTTATGAGATAATTTACTAATACCTGGGGCATTAGAACGTATATCCTCAGGGGAGAAAAGTAAGCCCATGCTCTGGATCTGCCTCATCCATCTACTGCTCTTTCTCTCCTCTAAAATATTCATGCCTTCATTCAACAACCATGTATTTAGCGCTATTCTAAGCACCAGTGACAACCATGTATTGAGCACTCTTCCAGGCACTAGTGACATAGAGTGACCAAAGCAGGCAAGTTCTCAACATCCTAGTGGAAAAGTTAGACAGTTACGAAGGAACCCTCCGGTGCTAGATTCCTCGTTCTTAGTCTCTGTGCACACATTCCTGCAGCACATGCCCAACCCTCACCCACGTGGCTGTTTCCCTTTTCAGAGAACCCACTGCATTATGCAAAGATTCTCACAGTTCACTTTAACTGCACACTAATTATTTGTGTATTTGTTCTGCATTCCCATCCAGATTGTAAATTCCTGAAGGACAGAGATATCATAATACCTTTTTGTAACCCTTACAAAGCCAAGCCCAAGATAAAACACACAACAGGAACTTAAGGACTTGACAATCCTGAGGACCATAGTTGTTTTTTCCTGCCACTAAACTAGCATTGAGCCATCACTCTATAGACATTTTTTGAATGTACGAATATTAGTTGACTGATATGCAAAGATGGTATTCCACGTGGGAGGTCCTGAGGAAATGGCCAGGACACACAAATGGATGGCATTTGGACACTGGACATTTGAGACAGGTGCCAGGATAAGGAAAGCAGATACTAAAAAAAGGACAGGAAGGTAAAGACCAAGTCTGATCTCATAATTTTTTAATGCTTATTGCTTAAGTATGAAGTGAGATAAAATGCCTTCTAACTTGGCATTCAGTGATTAAATAATTGTTTGATTAATCTGATTTATTGACTGGTTTATTGCAACCATATATTGAGAACCCTAAATTCCAGGCATTCTATTAGACTCTGGAGAGGATAGAATTCAGACAAGAATTTAACTCAAACTCTGCAATAGGGCAGATTCTGTGAGACCACTGTGTTATGATTCTGAAGGTCTCTTCTCTGGTTGCCCAGAGGGCAGGCAACAGATGAACATCTATGGTTCTGAATAGTAATGACTTGAAAACCTTTTGTCACAGACTGGAAATATTCAATGCCGCAGGACTGAAGACAGAAATGTTCTTGGTGAAGTGGTGAGATGAGACCTCCTAACCTCCTTGGTGCCCTGGGCCCGCCTGGTTAGTTCGATGATGCCTTCGTGTACTCATTTATTTTATAACTGGATCTGAAACCCCTACCCATTACCTGCCTGAATCTGGAAGCAGAAAACTTGGGTTTCATTCCAAGTTCTTCTCCTTACTGATGCTGTGAATTGGGCAACTAATTGAATAACAGCACCTCTGTTTTCTCAGATATAAATTGAGGATAATGATAGTGCCCACATCCTAAAATTATTGTGAGGATTATATACATTGGTAATGAAAAATAATTATTTCTGGCACATGGCATATAATTAATACTTTTCTATATGTATAATTTATTCTGGGAATGTATACCTGTCCTCCCAGAGCTTACTGTCTACTAAAGGAGACAAATAATTACAAGACAATGAGATAAGTGATGTAGTGCGATAAAGAAAGGATAAAATGAGAGGGTAGAGGACAAACCCGGAAATCATAATGGGGAGGTCAGGGAGAGTTTCTAGGAAAACGTAAAGAGTGAAATGAGATGCAAAAGATCAGTCCATCAAAGAGCAAGGAAAGTGTAGTTCCAGGATTAAAAATCTCCAGTGTCAGAACTAAGGTACAATCTGTGGGGAAACTGAAACTTCAATATGGTAACAAAACTAAAAGAGAAGATAATAACAATAATATGCTGAAAGCTGTAAAGCAGAAAGAAACGTGATAAATTCATTAGGAGACTCAAGAAAGCAGAATCCTAAGGTGGTGGTGGAGAAATGAATA
Source organism: Aotus nancymaae (assembly GCF_030222135.1). Lineage (NCBI taxonomy): Eukaryota > Metazoa > Chordata > Mammalia > Primates > Aotidae > Aotus > Aotus nancymaae. Next base: position 27,150,901 of record NW_026988479.1, on the reverse strand, counting down.
AAGGAATGAATAAGCAACTCAGTTTACATTGAAAAAATGCTCAGGGATTGGTGGTACCAGGACCTCTGGAAGCAAGCACAGTTAGAGCTGAACACAAGAGAATAGGTTGCGAGTTAATTTAGGTAGTAGCAGGAACCGGCAAAATATTGATAAGTATTGAAATTGGGTTTTAGGAACATGAGAATTCATTATACTCTTCTCTTTACTTTGATGTATGTTTAAAACTTTTCTTTTTTTTTTTTTTTGAGATGGAGTCTCACTCTCTTGCCCAGACTGGAGTACAGTAGCGCGATCTTGGCTCACCGCAACCTCTGCCACCCAGGTTCAGGCAGTTCTCCTGCCTCAGCCTCCCAAGTAGCTGGGATTATAGGCACCTGTCAATGCACCTGGCTAATTTTTGTAGTTTTTTAGTAGAGACAGGGTTTCACCATCTTGGCCATGCTGGTCTTGAACTCCTGACCTCGTGATCCACCCATCTCGGCCTCCTAAATTGCTGGGATTACAGGCATGAGCCACTGCGCCCAGCCAAAACCTTTCTTAATAAAATGTTTTGAAAGAGAAAAGTTAGACCTGAAGGTGTCTTCTCCCAATCTATATAGTTGGGAATTGCTCCTAACCAACTTTGACAGAAAACTGAAAGTTTATTCTGAAGAATAAATAAAACAAAATCTCTGAGTAGGAAGGTATTGGGAAAAGTTTAAGAGGAAGGTACTACACATGTAACAAGGGTACTAAGAGAGTAGTTATATGCTGACCGCTGAGGCTCCCAACTGTTTTCTTTGATTGGACTACCAAAACAATGACAGCAAAATCCCTCAGACAAGATCTTACCTGAAGAATCTAACTAGTTCAAGGATATAAGACTCAAAGAAACCAACATTAGGATTTCTCTCATAAAATAGTCCAATCTGATAATCTTAAAATGAAAACACACATGCACCTAAAGCTTCTTAGTTTTATGGTTCTCTTCCTTAACTATGAGCAGAGCACCAAAGATGACTAGATAGCTGCGGAGAGATCCTAAAATGAATGGCACACAAGATAGCAAAGAAATAGAAAAAAAAGCAAGTTGGTGAAACAAATACTAAGCAGGAAGATGAAAACCTCAAAAGACAAAAACTGTCATGAATATTCAAAGACAGACGAGATATTGTATCTATAAAGCAAAAATATGAATCTATTAAAGAAGTAATTGAAAACATGAAGAATTCTTCGAAGTTAAAGATTTGAAAGGATTAAAATAAAGCTAAACATTGGGTGGATGGAGGAAGTTGAAGACTTCTCCCAAACATAAGAGCAAAAAGAGGAGAATAGGATCCAAGATGGCCGCTTAGGAGGAACTCGGGAATGCAGCTCCGAGAGAAAGCACAGAGGGTGAGTGGACGCCGTATTTCCAGACTGATTTTTACTGCCCACAGACCAGGAGATTCACACGCAGAGAAGCCACACGGGTCGCCAGCGCCGCTGGCGCCGCTGGCTTGAACGGCGCAGCCGCTGGGCCGGCACCCTGAGGCAACGGCTCACTGTATAAAGTGAGAGAGTCTGAGTCCCCTATAAGCCAGCAAGGGGAGCTGAAACGGGGAGCCAGGCCAGCGCCACGAATCTCAGAGCCGCGGCTTTAGCCAACGCAGCGGCTCCGGAGGCAGATCAGATGAGACGGTGTCCCCTCTTACCCAGCAAGAAGACCTGAAACACAACTGAAACCGGGACGGTCCAGCTCTGTGGAGGAGGGGCGTTCTCCATAGGCACCCTGCTGTTCTGTACCAAGGCAATCCGCCACTACAGAGACTCCGTCACTACAGGGGCGGGCCAACATAGCGGAAGCAGTTCTAACTACACCCAGAAGTTCACACGGAAGCTGGGTGGAGCCCACAGCAGCTTAGCGAAGCCTCTGCAACCTGAGTGTGACTAGGCTGCCACCTTGTGGGCAGGGAAAACAGCAACCGCACAGGGGAACATCATAAAACAGTAACTCCCTGGGACAGAACACCTCGGGGGAAGAGCAGGGGGTTTATGAGTTCTGCCACAGCAGACTTAAAATTACCAAAATCAGAAAGACAACAACTACAAAGTCAGCAGGTGGAAAAATCCACAAAGATGGGAAGAAACCAGCGCAAAAAGGATGAAAACACCCAAAACCAGAACACTTCTCCTCCTACAAGGGATCACAACTCCTCACCAGCAAGGGAACAAGACTGGACGGAGAATGAGTGTGATGAAATGACAGAATCAGCTTTCAGAAAGTGGATAATAAGAAACTTCCGTGAGCTAAAAGAACATGTTCTAACCCAATGCAAAGAAACTAAGAACCTTGAAAAAAGACTTGACGAAATGCTAACAAGAATGGACAACTTAGAGAGGAATATGAGCGAATTGATGGAGCTGAAAAACACAACACGAGAACTTCGTGAAGCATGCACAAGTTTCAACAGCCGAATTGACCAAGCAGAAGAAAGGATATCAGAGGTCGAAGATCAACTCAATGAAATAAAACGAGAAGGCAAGATTAGAGAAAACAGGGTAAAAAGGAATGAACAAAGTCAACAAGAAATATGGGACTATGTGAAAAGACCTAATCTACGTTTGATAGGTGTACCTGAATGTGACGAAGAGAATGCATCCAAGCTGGAAAATACTCTTCAGGATATTATCCAGGAAAACTTCCCCAACCTAACAAGGCAGGCCGAGATTCAAGTCCAGGAAATACAGAGAACACCACAAAGATACTCCTCTAGAAGAGCAACCCCAAGACACATAATCATCAGATTCACCAGGGTTGAAATGAAGGAGAAAATACTAAGGGCAGCCAGAGAGAAAGGTCGGGTTACCCACAAAGGGAAGCCCATCAGACTCACTGCAGATCTCTCAGCAGAAACCCTACAGGCCAGAAGAGAGTGGGGGCCAATATTCAACATCCTTAAGGAAAAGAACTTTCAACCCAGAATTTCGTATCCAGCCAAACTAAGCTTCATAAGTGAAGGAAAAATAAAATCCTTTGTGAACAAGCAAGAACTCAGAGAGTTCATCACCACCAGACCAACTCTACAAGAGCTCCTGAAGGAGGCACTACACATAGAAAAGAACAACCAGTACCAGCCACTCCAAAAACACACGAAAAGGTAAAGAGCATCAACACAATGAAGAATCTGCATCAACCAAAGGGCAAAACAGCCACCTAGCACCAAAATGACAGGATTGAATTCACACATAACAATATTAACCCTAAATGTAAACGGACTAAATGCCCCAATCAAAAGACACAGACTGGCAAATTGGATAAAAAGCCAAAACCCATCAGTGTGCTGTATCCAGGAAACCCATCTCGCATGCAAGGATACACAAAGGCTCAAAATAAAGGGATGGAGGAAGATTTACCAAGCAAATGGAGAGCAAAAAAAAGCAGGAGTTGCAATTCTCATCTCTGATAAAATAGACTTTAAAGCAACAAAGATCAAAAGAGACAAAGAAGGACATTACATAATGGTAAAAGGATCAATGCAGCAAGAAGAGCTAACGATCCTAAATATATATGCACCTAATACAGGAGCACCCAGATACATAAGGCAAGTTCTTAAAGACTTACAAAGAGACTTAGACTCCCACACAATAATAGTGGGAGACTTCAACACACCACTGTCAATATTAGACAGATCAACGAGACAGAAAATTAACAAGGATATCCAGGACTTGAACTCAGACCTGGAACAAGCAAACCTAATAGACATTTACAGAACTCTCCACCCCAAATCCACAGAATATACATTCTTCTCAGCACCACATCACACCTACTCTAAAATGGACCACATAATTGGAAGTAAATCACTCCTCAGCAAATGCAAAAGAACGGAAACCATAACAAACAGTCTCTCAGACCACAGTGCAATCAAGTTAGAACTCAGAATTCAGAAACCAACCCAGAACCGCACAGCCTCATGGAAAATGAACAACTTTCTCCTGAATGTTGACTGCATAAACAATGAAATGAAGGCAGAAATAAAGACGTTCTTCGAAACCAACGAGAATGAAGACACGACATACCAGAATCTCTGGGACACATTTAAAGCAGTCTCTAGAGGAAAATATATAGCAATAAGTGCCCACATGAGAAGAAAGGAGAGATCTAAAATTGACACCCTATCGTCAAAATTGAAAGAGCTAGAGGAGCAAGATCAAAAAAACTCAAAACCTAGCAGAAGACAAGAAATAACTAAGATCAAAGCAGAATTGAAGGAGATAGAGACACGAAAAACCCTTCAAAAAATCAATAAATCCAGGAGCTGGTTTTTTGAAAAGATCAACAAAATAGACAGACCACTAGCCAGACTAATAAAAAAGAAAAGAGAGAATAACCAAATAGATGCAATAAAAAATGACAAAGGGGATATCACCACAGATTCCACAGAAATTCAAACCATCATCAGAGATTATTACAAACAACTCTATGCACATAAATTAGAAAACCTGGAGGAAATGGATAAATTCCTGGACAGCTGCCTCCTGCCAAGCCTAAACCAGGAAGAAGTCGAAACCCTGAATAGACCAATAACAAGGTCTGAAGTCGAGGCAGCAATTAAGAGCCTACCACCCGAAAAAAGCCCAGGCCCAGATGGGTTCACAGCCGAATTCTACCAGACATACAAAGAGGAACTGATACCATTCCTACTGAAACTATTCCAAATAATCCAAAAAGAGGGAATCCTTCCCAAATCATTTTATGAGACCAACATCATCCTAATACCAAAACCTGGCAGAGACTCAACAAGAAAAGAAAACTACAGGCCAATATCCATGATGAACATAGATGCAAAAATCTTCAATAAAATAATGGCAAGCCGATTACAACAGCACATCAAAAAGCTTATCCACCATGATCAAGTAGGATTCATCCCGGGGATGCAAGGCTGGTTCAATATACGCAAGTCTATAAATGTAATTCACCACATAAACAGAACCAAAGACAAAAACCACATGATTATCTCAATTGATGCAGAGAAGACCTTCGACAAAATTCAACAGCCCTTTATGCTAAAAACCCTCAATAAACTAGGTATCGATGGAACGTATCTCAAAATAATAAAAGCTATTTACGACAAACCGACAGCCAATATCATACTGAACGGGCAAAAACTGGAAGCATTCCCTTTGAAATCTGGCACTAGACAAGGATGCCCTCTCTCACCACTCCTATTCAATATAGTACTGGAAGTTCTAGCCAGAGCAATCAGGCAAGAAAAAGAAATAAAGGGTATTCAATTAGGAAAGGAGGAAGTCAAATTGTCTCTATTTGCAGACGACATGATTGTATATCTAGAAGACCCCCTCATCTCAGCCCAAAAGCTCCTGAAACTGATAAGCAACTTCAGCAAAGTCTCAGGATACAAAATCAATGTGCAAAAATCACAAGCGTTCCTATACACCAATAACAGACTTAAAGAGAGCCAAATCAAGAATGAACTGCCATTCACAATCGCTACAAAGAGAATAAAATACCTAGGAATACAACTAACAAGGAATGTAAAGGACCTCTTCAAGGAGAACTACAAATCACTGCTCAACGAAATAAGAGAGGACACAAACAGATGGAGAAACATTCCATGTTCATGGTTAGGAAGAATTAATATCGTGAAAATGGCCATACTGCCCAAAGTAATATACAGATTCAATGCTATCCCCATCAAGCTACCAATGACCTTCTTCACAGAACTGGAAAAAACCACCTTAAACTTCATATGGAACCAAAAGAGAGCCCGCATAGCCAAGTCAATTCTAAGCAAAAAGAACAAAGCAGGAGGCATCACACTACCAGACATCAAACTCTACTACAAGTCTACAGTAATCAAAACAGCATGGTACTGGTACCAAAACAGAGATATAGACCAATGGAACAGAACAGAGGCGTCGGAGGCAACACAACATCTCTACAACCACCTGATCTTTGACAAACCTGATAAAAACAAGCAATGGGGAAAGGATTCCCTGTTCAATAAGTGGTGTTGGGAAAACTGGCTAGCCATATGCAGAAAGCAGAAACTGGACCCCTTCCTGACACCTTACACTAAAATTGACTCCAGATGGATTAAAGACTTAAACATAAGACCTAACACCATAAAAACACTAGAAGGAAACCTAGGCAAAACCATTCAGGACATAGGCGTAGGCAAGGACTTCATGACCAAAACACCAAAAGCATTGGCAACAAAAGCCAAAATAGACAAATGGGACCTAATCAAACTCCACAGCTTCTGCACGGCAAAAGAAACAGTCAATAGAGTGAATCGGCAACCAACAGAATGGGAAAAAATTTTTGCAGCCTACCCATCTGACAAAGGGCTGATATCCAGAATTTACAACGAGCTAAAAAAGATTTACAAGAAAAAAACAAACAAGCCCATTCAAAAGTGGGCGAAGGACATGAACAGATACTTTACAAAAGAAGACATACATGAGGCCAACAAGCATATGAAAAAATGCTCATCATCACTGGCCATTAGAGAAATGCAAATCAAAACTACATTGAGATACCATCTCACACCAGTTAGAATGGCAATCATTAAAAAATCTGGAGAAAACAGATGCTGGAGAGGATGTGGAGAAATAGGAACACTTTTACACTGTTGGTGGGAGTGTAAATTAGTTCAACCATTGTGGAAAACAGTGTGGCGATTCCTCAAGGACCTAGAAATAGAAATTCCATTTGACCCAGCAATCCCATTACTGGGCATATATCCAAAGGATTATAAATCGTTCTACTATAAGGACACATGCACACGAATGTTCATTGCAGCACAGTTTACAATAGCAAAGACCTGGAACCAACCCAAATGCCCATCGATGATAGACTGGACAGGGAAAATGTGGCACATATACACCATGGAATATTATGCAGCCATTAAAAACGAGGAGTTCGCGTCCTTTGTAGGGACATGGATGAACCTGGAAACCATCATTCTCAGCAAACTGACACAAGAACACAAAATCAAACACCACATGTTCTCACTCATAGGCGGGTGTTGAACAAGGAGAACACATGGACACAGGGAGGGGAGCACTATACATGGGGGTCTGTTGTGGGGGAGTGGGGGGGACAGCGGGGGGGTGGGGAATTGGGGAGGGATAGCATGTGGAGAAATGCCAGATATGGGTGAAGGGGAGGAAGGCAGCAAATCACACTGCCACGTATGCACCTAAGCAACAACCTTGCATGTTTTTCACATGTACCCCAAAACCTAAAATGCAATAAAAAAAAAAAAAAGAGCAAAAAGACAAAAACCAAAAAGTGGGCAACAGATAAGAAAATATAAAAAACCTAGAGAATCCATCCAGAAAACCTAATATCTGTATAATGGGGGTTCTAATGGAAGAGAAAAGAGAAAATGGTGAAAAGAAAATTTTCAAAGAAATAATTCAAAATAATTTTCCATAACCAAAGAACCTGATTTTCAGACGAAAGATCCACTAAAAAGCCCAGCATAAGAGATTAAAAACAGGGCTAAGCCAAGGCATGTCAATAAAAATTTTAGAATGCTGGAATAAAGAAAAGTTTTGAAGATTCCACAAAAGAAAAAAAACAGATTACATACTAATAATCAGTAAGCAGATAGGCTTCAGGCTTATCAATGGCAATACTAGAAGCTTGAAGAAAATGCAACTATGCCTTCAAAATCCTAAGGAAAAATAGTTTCTAACCAAGAATTCTATATCCCATCAAAAAAACAATTAAATGTAGAGACAAACTGGAGATATTTTCAGCTATGTAAATTACTTCAAAAGTTTTATCCTATGCATTCTTTCTAAGAAAACTACTGAAAGAAATGCTTTACTACAATGAGGAAAACATAAGATTCAATTCAGGAAAAAGAAGAAGAAATTCCTCAGGACAAAGAAAAAGGGAGACCCCAGAATGAAAGCGGTACAGCAACAAATGCAGATTAGCAACAAATGCAGATTAAAGCAAGTTCCTGAGAGTGGTATCTCCAAGAATATGTACTTGATGGAATACCTACCATGTCTGAATGTAATGAGAGGAGATTAACACACATGGAGGGGGAATATGGTGGTTGGGGACAAATTTTGGAAAGTTACATTTTAAAAACCTAAACAAATAAAACAAAAAAATAATTATTAACTTTACAGAAAACAAAAAGAGAGGAAAGGAAAAATCATTGTGGCACTCTTGATGTCTCCGCAAAGGATATCATTTACATAATGTAAACATATCCTGTTCATGCAACAGTATATGCAGTAACTACATAGGAGAATGGAAGAATGGAGAGTGTATTTGTGTGAATTAAGATGGGAGTTTTTGGGTGAAATACAGACTTCTTATCTTTCATAGTGAGATATCAAAAGCTAAACTGAAAAAATCACAGATGCCCTATATGCATATTACTTACAGATAACTTTTTAATCTAAAAAAAAATGTAAAATTACTCGGTACAGTGGTATGTTTTGATATTAATATTGACAATTATTTGACTCTCTGACCTTTGACTAAATATAAGCACTATACTAAAGGTAAAAAGAAAAATCATGTTCTGGTCCATTAGTGGGTCACATTTCAATAATGAGAACTCACCTCATCCAATCCCTAATTACATATTACAGATAAGATATCTGAGACCCAAAGGGGTGAAGAAACTTGCCCAGGATCACCCAGGCAGTTAGTAGCATTGACAGGTTTAAGTATCAGGTCTTTTAACATTTCACAAACTTACGGAATTTTTGTTTGTCTTACCCTGCCAATATGCCAAGTCTGCCCAAGCAGCCCTTGCAGCATCTGGGCTTCCATCTATCGTTTTTGACTGAGTTGTGTAAGAACAAGCACCATGGAAGGAGACCCACAAGCTGTTGCCAGAAGTTTATAGTCAGAAGACTAGGACCAGTACATGCCAAGTCCTTGCAGAATAGTTCAGGATCCTAGGAACTTACTCTTAATAATTTTCCCTCATTCCCTGGCACCACACTCTCCCTTCCTCCCTTTCAGCTTTTAGTTATTGCAGCTTTGGCCAACTGAGAATTTCATAGATGTGGACCTGCCTTTCTTCTTATACAGTTAGCTTTTTTAAAATAAAAATATATCTTTATTATTTTACATTCAAACAATTATGTTTTCCTAGCCTCACATCTAATAGAAAAAAAATTCAAACTGAAAGTAAGATTTAAACGTAATAGGGCTCTTTCTATTTAATTTAAAACAGGTTTTATAAAATTGGCCAAAAAAAGAATCACCAAAAACAATAATAAGAACAAAAAAAAAAAAGGAAAGCTGTGAGAAAATAGGCACCCTCCTACACTATTGGTTGGAATGCTAAAGCTAATGAAGGAAAACTTTGGAAGACAATATAGCAATAGCTACCAAAAATTAAAACTCACTTTCCTTTTGACTCAGCAGTTTCTCTGCTCGGAATTTACCCAAAAGTATGCCAAGATAAATGTACAATGAAACTCATTGCAGCATTGTTTACAAAGCAACAATAAGAGAAAATAATAAAACAACCTAAGTGTCCATCAATGACAAACTGGTGAAATCATTAATTATTGTAAATTTCTACAACGTAATTATGGGTAACCTTTAAAAAGAATGAGTTCGATGTATCTTACTAACATGGAAAGATTTTTAAGGTATACTGTTTAGCTTTAAAAAAGACAAGATTCAGCACAGTATATTCCCATTTGTTTTATACACACACACTTTTTTTTTTTGAAAGGCAGCATTGTCATCTTTGGAGAGAGAAACTAGGGCTCAAGAAGAAAGGTCAGAAAGAGCTTTGCTTGATTTTGTACATTTTAGAAGGTTTAAATTCTAATCATATGCTAGTATAATTTTCATTTTTTAAATATAATCAATTCTAAGGAGAGATAATTTATAAAAAAGCAGTGAATAAACTCTGGATCAGAGAAAGAAAATGATTTTCCCAGCTTCCCTCAAATAATAATAGCAATCCCAGAACTAAAATGTAAAGCACTTGCCTACTGCACTGTGTGCTTTCCATAGCTTGCTCTCTAGTTCCCTCATCTATAAAATGGGACCATTTCTTTTCTCTCACCTTTTAGAAGCTGTCAGGAAGTGATGCCTCTTGCCTGGTAGTGGTGTATGAGCTACTTTTTCAATAAATGGATGAATGAATGGGAAGAAATTAAGTAAGATAATGCCTGGGAAATTAGGAAGAACATGTGATAAAGGAGGGCTGTTTTTAAGAGTTAATGCACTCTGCCTGCCTGGGACTTGACTGTCTCACCCCTGAATCCCCATTGGGAAAGAAGGTGATTGTCCCAGTGGCTTTTCCATCTAGTGTGATGGATGAGAGGCCCATGAAGGAAGCAGCCACCAAAGCCTCCGCAGTGGCTCCTGTTGGCTTTCTGATCACATCGCAGCTGGCTGTCAAGTCCATGGCCCAGCGATTTATGGCATCCCTGGGCAGGAGCCGCCTATGCAAGGCTACTGCTGCAGCAGCCCAGGGACAGGCGCCAAGTTCTCACTCTCCTTGAAGCTGGAACTTCTCCATCTGTGAGCTGGGAGCTCTCCTGGCATCAAAGCAGAAAGAATGCACTCTGGTGTACCCCCCGGCCCAAGTTTCTTACCATGACTCCGCAGCTGCTGGTGCTATGACTCTGGACAAACCAGGCTGGTGCAAGGCAGATATCTTTGCCACATTCAGCTTTCCAAACTACTGACAGTAAGAAAAAAGCCATTTACTATCTCTGTCTTCACATTTCAGACATGTGTCTGGCTACTGCAGAATCTCAGGAAGAGTTGAACAAAGAACTCTCCATAATTCATTTAACCAACTATAAGACAGAAAGCTGGAGGCAGCGAGGGTGGTCAGGATAGCATGCCAATCAAGAATGGAAACTATGGAGTACAAAAGACCTCTTTCTAAACCCTGGCTCTGTTGCTGGTCAACAGTGTGACCTCAAGCAAGTTATTCAACCTCTTTGTGCTTCAGTTTCCTAACTATAAAATGATAGTTTTAGTTATAATACCTAGCTCAGAGGTTTGTTATGACAACTAAATAAAACAATCCACTTGAGTAGGACTTTGCAAATTATATTTAGCAGGCTATTCAGCAAAACGTGGATCCTGTTTACAGTAAGAGAAAAAGAGATCATCTCTAGTTACAAGAATCAAGGAAGGTTCTTGAAAGAGTGAGTCCATTGGATAAGGGTAGTCAAAGGTGCTCAGCAGGAAGTGGATGATCAGAGATGAAGAAAGAACATTCCAGAAACAGGGAACACTAAACAGGAATGCACAAGAAAACAGCAAACATTCTTAGGGAAGATATGTGTTTCAGTGTAACTAGAATATGAGACAGTTGAAGAAAATTATTAAAGATAAAACAGAAAAGGGAAATTGGCTGTGGGACTCTAAGGCTAAGGAAGAAGAACCAATTTGACAGCAGGAGCATCTAAGGTGTATATTGCAAGCAGAGGTGCACTGGAGAAGGAGCCATTTGACAACATGTATCTTAGACTAGAGGAGAGACGGGGCCACACAAGTTACCCAATGACAGCAACAGTGTCATTGGAACACTACTCCCCCACTAAATCACTCTTCTGGGCAAGACAGCAAACTGCCTACAGAAGCTTCTATGAGAAGACAAGTGTATTCAGTGGAAGGGCTTCTAAAATGCCCCAGGTAACATAACCTCTCAGTCTCCTTTATTCTAAATGGGGAACCTACAGCTATAGCTCTCTTTTATTCCCAAAGTAATATGCACCACAACTGGATTTGTACATAATGAGCACTATACTGAGAGTCCTTGCAAAAAATTCCAAGGGCCACTCAAGTCTCCTCTTCCTGGGCTCTGTTTCCCCACCTAGTCAAAAACAAGTTTGAATTAGATGAATGTTAATCAACAGTCATTCTGACCACCTTCATGATTATTTGCCACATACACATACCCCATTTTCACCTTCATCTTCAAGTGAAACCACTTGTTTTTGCCTATGCTTAAATAAATATATTTGAAAAAAGTAAACCTTTCTACCACAGCTATAAATAAAAAACTTTTATGGCATTCTCTAAAAGAAGATAAATACTGTAAAAGGTAAAGAAAAAGTGCAACAAAAACAAAGCATCATGAAAGTCTAGCTATATGTCTTACTCTCCCTTTTCTAGGAGGAGAGATTGGAGTGTTAACGAGTTGACATAGAGAACCAAATTGAGACATTCTTCTCAAGTTAACTGCAATGATTAAAAGAGAATTGAAGAGGAAATACCTTTATCAAAGGGGATTCACTGTCATTTAACAGGGTAACACTTATCTTTGTAAGCCAGACTTACATGTTTTCACGACTTGGCAAACACTAAACTACATCATTTCTAAGAATCTTTCCAGTTCATTTTTCTTTTGACAAATATTCTTTAAGCATTTTCATATAATGAGTGCTTTACAAAGCTCTGAAGATAAAAAAGATAGGATGAATAAGAACTATCCCCTGCTGCTGTCAAAGAGTTTGCAATCCTGTGTCATCTCAGGTCATCTGAGAACTTTTTCAGCATCACTGGACAATCTCTACACCTACCCACACTCAGGCTTCATTTTCTCTACTTCTGAAACATTGAGTTGAACCACGTGTTCACTATGGGCTCTTCCGCATTAGATCAGGCATTAGATTTCACTTCTGATGATTCAGTAAAGCCAAGGTGGGAGAATTTGAAGTTAGGGAAGAAGTTAATACAGGAATTAGGACTGAGATGAATTCAGACAATTACATAGACAAATTGATCTGGAGAAGGTCTGAGGTAGGTGAAGATGAGGAAAAATAACAAGTCCTGCCAACATATTTGAAGAAGTTTATTCTGAGCCAAAATGAATGACCATGGCCCTGAGAAACAATCTCAAGAGGTCCTAAGAAAGTCTGCCCAAGGCAATTGGGTTACAGTTTGGTTTTATATATTTCAGAGACAGGAATTGCAGGTAAAATAATAAATAAATACATGGAAATTATACATTGGTTCAGACCAAAAAGGCAGGACATCTTGGAGCAGGGGCTTACAAGTCATAGGTAGGTTAGGGGATTCTCTAGTTGGCGACTGGTTGAAACAGTTAGGCTTTGTCTAAAGACTTAGAGTCAGGAGAAAGAAATGCTTAAGTTAGATAAGGGGGTCTGCCATCTCTTACGTCATGCCATACCAGAGTCAAGTTGGAAAGTAAGTCATAATATGCCAGATCAGAAGAAAAACCCATTTAACAAAATTTTATGGTTTCTTAGATATGATTTCCCGGGCACCTTAGAAAGGAATTGTAGCAAGAAAAAAAAGATCAGAGTTCAGTCCTCAGTGATAAGTTTGGCCAACTTTAACATCAGGGGAGTTTGGTAATAGCTACTTTAGGAAACAGTTTGGCCGTGTTTACTAAATCTAAAAATGTTTTTATACAATAATCCAACCATTCCATTCCTTGGGGGAAATGAGTACTTATGACCATGTGTAAGAATGTCCACAGTAGCTTTTTTCATAATTGCCAAAAGCTGGAAATGATCCCAAATGATCTGCAGCAGGAAAGTGGATAAATAAAACATGGTAGACTGATACAATGGAATACTATACAGCAATGGAAAATAATGAACTATTACCACACTTGACATGGATGACTCCCATAGACATTTCACTGAGCACAAGAGGCTAGATGTAAAAAAGTGCATGCTGTATTATTCTATTTACAAGATATTCAAGAGCTGACAAAATAAATCTATCATAATAAATGTCAGAATGGTGACACTTATGAGGAAAAAGTTTATACTAAGTGCAAAGAACATAAGAGAACCTTCTGGGCTGCTGTAAATGTGCTATACTAGGTGGTAGTCATACAGATGTATGCATATATAAAAATTCATCAAGCTCTACAATTACAGTTTATACATCTTCTTATATGTAAGCTGTACCTCAACAGAAAAGTAAATTGAAAAATAATCAAGGACACAAAAGGCTGATGAAGATATTAGACTGATCCAAGGATAGAAGAGGTAAAATATTTCTTGAGGAAAAATGTTTGCTCTGACCCACCCCAGTGTTCAAAGCCACTTTTTTGCTGCTGTAGACTCTCACAGTCTTAGAGTGACCATGTCCTCAGGTAGGTAAAATGGTATCATGAGATCTTAACAGATATCAGGTATTGGAAAGTCAAACTATAAAAAATGAACTCACACACAGGGTAGGACTTATACAAAGGTGAGTGGGGAGAAGCAAAGACCAATGATAACAATCCACTATGTTTTTGAAGCTATGTCCTCAAACCTCCACCAACCGCTCATGTGCTAACCCTGAAACCAGTGCAGAGAGAAAGTGTGGTAGAGTAGGAATATATAGGATTATGTGTTTGGAGACATTGATCCAAATTCTGGCCTATCACTAATTACAGTATATGGAAATGGACAATGAATCCCTTCTTAGCCTTAGTTTCTTCATCTGAAAAGAGTGGTAAGTAGATTGGACTATTGACCATTCACCTTGGAGGATCATGAAGTTTTTTGAGACCCTAATAAAAATCCATAGATCCCTTGCCCAGAAAGAAAATGCCAATCCACACAGAGTTTTGTATTTTATTTCAAGGGGATTGAAGTCTATCCATAGGATGCATATTAGGAGTCTACCGATTATAAGATTTTTAAGATCCATTCTGAGGATACTTTTTCTACATTCTCTTTTCTTTGTTTAGTGCTGCTACTGCTGATACTCTTTCTTTCCTTTGTTCCCACCCCATTTTCTACCTCCCTAGCTGCCAAGACCACTCATTCTGATCTGCCACTTCCAGATTAGGTTGGAGATCAAAGGGGATTACGATGGACACACACAGTTGGTCCCAGCCCAGCATTCCCCCTGCTCATCAGACCCATCCAAATCTTAGGAGATGTGTGTTTGCTGAGGAGGCAGAAAATCAGTTAATTGCTTGCTAGGTAGAAATAATTTCTTTCAGTCGTTAAGTTTTTGGTAATTAAAACATACAAAGGGCAGGGATGAAACAGTCTTTTTTTCTTTTCACTACCTTTCTCCTCCCTGTCATGTGGCTGGGAGAGGGGTCCAGATGCTTAGGAATCAGGCCTTCTCTTGTCTACAGATGTGTGTGTATATATGTAATTGTTTTGGGGCTGCATTTTGTTAAAGAGCAGTTAGATATTGCTTAACTCTAAGTAATATCTAACTCCGTATCATTAGGCTTTCCTTGTCAAATCCAGGTTACTGCTAGATATCTCCTTTTGGTGGAGGTGGAGAAGGAGAGTTATAGATCAGAGATGCGAGAGGGGACAGAATAATGTGGATTTCTTAGTTCTGGAAATTAGCCAAACCAGTGAAACAGGTTTGGAAGACAGGTGGATAGAATGTCTGTTCTCATTTTCGCAGGGGTTTCCCTAAAGGCCCAATCAGGTCCTTCTCACATCTACACATCCGCTTTAAGTCACGTCCCATTAGAATCCTACTCTCCTAACAAATTGCTGAGTTCTTGGTTTTATACTCAAGAAACAGTAACTTAAAAAAAAAAAAGACGTTCCAAAATTTAAACCAGTAATTAACAGTGAGAAAGTCAGGCAATTCAGATGGCAGGGGCAGCAGTGAAAGAGAATATTAAATTGTAGTTGTCTTTATACTTGCTATCACATTCCACCCCCCCATAATAGAAATGTACTTTGCACTGCAAGGAACTTATATTTGAGGCCAGACCTCGCCTTCCACTGCCTGTGAGATACGAGATGTCAGTTTATGAACTTCAATTCCTTGTCTAGGAAACCTATAATACCTACTACTCCAAAAGGCCTTAGCAGGAGTAAAGGGAAGCCCACAGGTGGAGACTCTCCCAGTAGATGCTCAGTACATGAAAGCTTCTCCTCTGCCCTTATCCCAAGAACCCTGTTTACTGATGGGCTGAACTGTGACAGCCCCACTCCTCTGAGCCACCAGGGGAGAGCAGAGCATAGCCACAGAAAACGCAGCCGGGCCAGTGGTGGCAGGAGGGTAGCACCCCTGATAAGACCCCTGGGACAGGAGATGACAGGATGGGCTGTGAGCTCCTAGAATAAACACTCTTTCATGACACCAAGTGATAGGCATTCATGCCTCATATACTAATTAGATCATTTGTTTCTTTTAAAAAACAGACACTCTGCTGTAGAATGACTGACATATAAAAAGCTATACATCATTAATGTATACAACCTAATGAGTTTAGGGGTAAGTATACAGCCACAAAACCATCGCCAAAGTCAAGACCATGAATATATCCATCATCTCCAAGTTTTCTCCTTTTAGATCAGCAGTCCCAACCTTTTCGGCACCAGGCATCAGTTTTGTGAAGACATTTTTTCCATAGATGGTGGGATAGGGTAGAGATATGGTTTCAGGATGAAACTGTTTCTCTTCAAATCATAAGGCATTAGTCAGATTCTCATAGAGAATCCACATCCGAGTTCTCCGGCACATGCAATTCACAAAAGGGTTTGTGCTCCCATGAGAATCTAATGCCACCACTGATCTGACAGGAGGCAAAGCTTAGACAGTAATGCTTGCTCGCCTGCCACTCACCTCCTGCTGTGTGGTCCAGTTTCTAACAGACCACAACCCGGTACAGGTTTGTGACCTGGAGGTTGGCAACCCCTGCTTTAGATCATGTACTTCTTAAGCACAGAATTCATTGCTTTTTCATCCCTGAGGCTGACTGAAACATTCATTCATTCAACATCTAACCGTATTGCGCCTAGTATATATTGTGGAGATTCTGGTGCCAAACTGACTGTGTGTGAATCCCCATTCTGTCTCTTTCCAGCTGAGTTTCCCATGGCAAAAACATATAACTTCTCTAAGCCTCACTCCATAGCTGTAAAATGGAGTAAAAAGCTTCTACTTCAAAGGGTTGCTTGAGTTCTAATTGAGGTCACAGATATGAAATGCTTAGCAAAAAGCTCAGCACAGAATACATGATCAATAAAAACTAGTTATTTGGTTGTTGCTGGGGCTGGGAATGTAAAAGTGAGTAAGACCTGGTTTCCACCCTCAAGAACTTCTCGGTGTAATAGGAAAGGGATAAATGAAGAATTAATTACAAAAAGTGGGAGTAGTGCCAAGTGAGAAGTGCACATAGAGTGCAATGGGAAGGGACCCCAAATCCAGACTTGGGGGTAAGAAAAGCCTTCCAGAAGGTGACAGCTAATCTTAGAAGGCAAGAGGGTGAGCAAGAAATGGTACAGAAACCTGGATGCAAGAGGCAAGAGACTGGAACCTTGGGGAGCTGCCATTCTGAATGGAACAGAGAGAGTGAGAAGAACAGAGAGCATGTGAAGAACATAGGGCTGGAGAGGACGTCAGGGACCAGATCACAGCTCCTAATAAGATGTCTTGAATTTGGTCATGGATCAATAAGTGTTTGTTTATGTAGCAAATGAATCTGCCCATTTTATGGTAGAAAACAAATAAAGCCAGGAAAGGTCGCAGCTTGTAGGTAGCAGAGCCAGAACACAGCCCAGGACTGCCAATTCCTTGTATAGTCCCCATTCCATCGCAGTGCCAGCTTTTTGAAAGTGAACATCTTGGAAAGTCTAAGGGTTAGGTCCCTTGAATTATGCTAATAATCACCCTTGTGAAGCTGGGCAACAAGAAGCTGGGTGATGCAATTGCCTGTCTCTCAACTTTATTGTTTCACATTCTCCGAGCTTAAACAGTGGGACTAAAATGCTCAAGGATATCATTCCTCTACTTGGAATGTCAGTATTGGAAATGAAAATTTTACTTTTGGAGGCCAAGATGGGAGGATCACTTGAGACCAGGAGTTTGAGACCAGCCTAGGCAACATAATGACACCCTTTGTCTACAAAATGAAAAATAAAAGTTAGCTGGGCATAGGAGTACATGCCTGTAGTTCCAGCTACTTGGGATGCTGAGGCAGGAGGATTGCTTCAGCCCAGGAGTTTGAGGTTGCAGTGAGCCATGACTGCACCCCTGTACTTCAGCCTGGGTGACAGAGTATGACTCCTACTCTTAAAATTTAAAAAAATGACAGATGAGAAAAAAAGGAAAGGCATACCATGGAGCTATCACTATATTCCTTGTTCATTTTCCTTTGCAGGCATCTCTGGCTCCTGAGGGAAGACAATATATAAAATACACGCACACTTTTGAGGAGTGGTTTCGTAGGGAGTGCTGATCCTTTGGAAGCATTAAAGGAGAAAGAAATGAAAGTGGCAATTGATATAGTTCAATTTAGCTGAGCCAAGAGAAAAGAAATGACTATAAAGAAAAGAAATAAGAATTGTGATGGTTTCCAGCACTTTGCAAGCAATGACCGGAATTTGGAACACTATGCTAAAGCAAAGGCAAACCAGAAAAGAAAAAGTTGAGGGTGATTTTACTTTGAAATGGGGGTGGAGAGAAGAAATCATAGTGTTTAACTCTGTGGTAAAATGTGCAAATAGAATCAACATCCTTTGTTCATTGACAGTGATGCCCATTCACCTCAAGGGACAACAATGGATAAAGGCTCCTTAATGGCAGTTCAGACTGCAAAACGTGAAGGTTCTTCCGTAAAACAGTAAGGAGAGACTTCTTTCAAAGCTATTATGTGGCTAGTGCAGACACGCAAGAACACCAAGGCTATTGTGGGAATGGGAGGTATGGGTGGATCACGCACTAGGATATTTTCACAGAAGAATGTGTTATGTTGTAGATAAAAGAAGGGCATACTTCAGAGACAGCTCAAAGATGGGGCATCTAAAAAAGGAACACATTTCAAGAAGAAAATTTAACCTCCCTCTTTTTTGACATCAAAAGGCAATCAGTTTCTGCTCTGCGCTTTGCCATTTCATTACATTGCCTTGTGTTCTCTAAAAGTTTTACACAATCCCTACTAATAAATATTGGTTGAGGATTCCCATTATGTGAAAAGTAACTCTACTTGATGCTAGGTGGACCTCAACAAAGGATAAGACAGAACTCAACACAAGAGAAGTTTATAATCTAGTTTAGAGGCAAAAATACATGTAGGAAAAGTAAATGACTATACAAAAAATATATGTACAAAGCACCCCCCATAGCAAAAAAAAAAAAAAAAAAGAGCTAGTAAGGGCAACAAGTACTATAGAAGTTCAAAGTTTAGAAATTTCTGATGTTCTGTCATCCCAGCAAGGCTGGATACTTCATATAGTAAGAGTCCTGTTTTCAGATATTTTGTACATACTCATACTGCCAGGCTGAGAGAAGTTTACTGTAGGATCCTTGCCTTTAAACAGGTCCAACCCTAGAATTATGTCTCTGCAGACTGGTTGTTGGGAGTGAAATAACAGCAATTATAGCTAGTGTGGATATGCTACTTACTCTGGACACCGAATAGTGCTGTGGTTAAGAATGGAGAAGCTGCCACTGAATTGCCTGAATTTGAAACCTAGTTTGTTTGTTTGTCTGTTTGCTTTACTTACTAATATGCAACCTTGGATTACTTATGTAAGCTCTCTGTATCTCAGTTTTCTCATTTTGAAGGAGAAGATAATAGCAGTATCCCCTAATATCTGTCTCCTGGTATTCATACGCATGTATAGTCCCCTCTCACATTGTACCCTAGTTGGTCTGTGTGCCCAGTAACATACAACAGAAGAGGTGGGATGCCACTGCAGCCTGGGTTACAAAATACCTGAGTTCCATCCTACTTGCGTCAGATCTCTTATTCTGAAAGAAGCTGGCTGCCATGCTGTGAGCAGCCATAGAGAGGGACCCATTTGGTGAGAAACTGAAGCTTCCTGTCAACAGCCAGTGAGGACTCAGGCTTTCCAAAAACCACAAGTAAGCTTGGAAGTAGATTCTCCAGCTCCATTTGAATCTTGAGATGACTATAGTCCTGGCCAACAGGTTGACCACAACCTTGTGGGAAACTTTGAGCCAGACCCACCTGGCTAAGCCCTCCTGGTTTTCTAAACCTCAGAAACTTTGAGAGATAATAAAATCTTGTTGGTTTAAACCTCTAAGTTTTGGGCTAATATGTTCCATAGCAATAAATAAATAACACATCTATCTCATTAGTTTATTGTGAAAAGTAAAGGGGATAATATGTCTGAAGTATTTGGTACCTGGCGCTTAATAAACAGTGACTAAACAGCTGCTAATATTATGGGGAAGACACCATGCAAAGTCTGGTGCACATGCATAATCCATTTACTTCTCACAACCCTGTGAGTTCCATATAGGACAACCATAATTTATACAAATTTGAAATACTTTCATATAAAGACAAAATCTCGAATATGGCCAAATAGGAACAGCTCTGGTCTGCAGCTCTAAGTGAGACCAAAGGAGAAGGCAGGTGATTTCTGCATTTCCAACTGAGGTACCGGGTTCATTCCACTGGGACTGGTGAGATGGTGGGTACAGCCCACTGAGGATGAGTCGAAGTAAGGTGGGGCATCGCCTCACCTGGGAAGTGTAAGAAGCCAGGGAACTTACTCCTGTAGCCAAGGGAGGCCCTGAGGGACTGTCCTGTGAGGACCTGTGCTATTTGGCCCAGATACGAGGCTTTTCTCACAGTTTTTGCAACCCACAGACAAGGAGATTCCCTTGGGTAACTATATCACCAGGGACATGGGTTTCAAGCACAAACTGGGCAGCTGTTTGGGCAGACACTGAGCTAGCTGCAGAAGTTTTTTTTTTTTTTTTTGGACCCTGTGGCACCTGGAACCACAGCAAGACAAAATCTTTCACTCCCCCGGAAAGGGGGCTAAAGCCGAGGAGCCAAATGGTCTTGCTCAGTAGGTCCCAACCCCACGGAGCCCAGCAAGCTAAGATGGTTTGAAATTCTCACTGATGGCATAGCAGTCTGAAGTCGACCTGGGACACTCAAGTTTTACTGGGGGAAGGGGCATCCACCATTGCTGAGGCTTGAGTAGACGGTTGTCCCCCACAGTGTAAACAAAGCCACTGGGAAGTTTGGACTGGGCAGAACCCACTTCAGCAGTGCAGCAAAGCCACTGTGGCCAGACTGCCTCTCTAGATTCCTCCTCACTGAGCAAGGCATCTCTGAAAGAAAGGCAGCAGTCCCAGCCAGGGGCTTATAGGTAAAACTCCCATCTCCCTGGGACAGAGCACCTGGGGGAAGGGGTGGCTGTGGGCACAGCTTTAGCAGACTTAAACATTCCTGCCTGCCAGCTCTGAAGAGAGCAGCAGATCTCCCAGTGCAGTGCTCAAGCTCTGCTAAGGAACAGACTCCTTC
The DNA here is from genome assembly GCF_030222135.1 of Aotus nancymaae. Taxonomy (NCBI): domain Eukaryota; kingdom Metazoa; phylum Chordata; class Mammalia; order Primates; family Aotidae; genus Aotus; species Aotus nancymaae. The sequence continues at coordinate 27,129,719 of NW_026988479.1, read as the reverse complement.
CTCAAGTGGGTCCCTGGCCCTCTACCTCCTGACTGGGAGATATCTTCCAGCAGGGGTCAACAGACACCTCATACAGGAGAGCTCCAGCTGTCATCTGGTGGGTGTCCCTCTGGGAAGAAGTTTCCAGAGGAAGGAGCAGGCAGCAATCTTTGCTGTTCTGCAGCCTTCGCTGGTGATACCTAGGCAAACAGGGTCGGGAGTGGACCTCCAGCAAACTCCAGCAGACCTACAGAAGAGGGGCCGGTTAGAAGGAAAACTAACAAACAGAAAGCAATAACATCAACATCAACAAAAAGACACCCAAGCAAAAACCCCATCCAAAGGTCATCAGCATCAAAGATCAAAGGTAGATAAATCCACGAAAATGAGGAAAAACCAGTGCAAAAATGCTGAAAATTCCAAAACCCGAATGCTTATTCTCCTCCAAAGAATCACAGCTCCTCACCAGTAAGGGAACAAAACTGGATGGAGAAAGAGTTTGATGAATTGACAGAAATAGGCTTCAGAAGGTAGGTAATAACAAACTCCTCCAAGCTAAAAAAAAAAAAAAAAAATGTTCTAATCCAACGCAAAGAAGCTAAGATCCTTGATAAAGATTACAGGAAGTGCTAACTAGAATAACGAGTATACAGAAGAAAATAAATGACCTGGTGGAGCTGAAAAACATAGCATGAGAACTTTGCAAAGCATACAGAAGTATCAATAGTCAAATTGGTCAAGTAAAAGAAAGAATATCAGAGATTGAAGATCAACTTAATGAAATAAAGTGTGAAGAGAAGATTAGAAAAAAGAATAAAGAGGAATAAAGAAAGCCTTTAAGAAATATGGGACTATGTGAAAAGTCCAAACCTACTATTGATTGGTGTACCTGAAAGTGATGGGGAGAGCGAAACCAAGTTGGAAAACACCCTTCAGGATATTATCCAGGAGAATGTCCCCAACCTAGCAAGACAGGCCAACATTCAAATTCAGGAAAAACAGATAACACCACTAAGATACTTCTCAAGAAGAGCAGCCCCAAAATACATAATCATCAGATTCACTAAGGTTGAAACAAAGAAAAAAATGTTAAGGGGAGCTAGAGAGAAAGGTTAGGTTACCTACAAAGGGAAGCCCATCAGATTAACAGTGATCTGTCTGCAGAAATCCTACAAACCAGAAGAGTGGGGGCCAATATTCAGCATTCTTAAAGAAAAGAATTTTCAACACAGAATTTCATATTCAGCCAAACTAAGCTTTATAAGCAAAGGAGAAACAAAATCCTTTATAGACAAGCATATGCTGAGGGATTTTGTAACCACTGGGTGGTTTGCAAGAGCTACTGAAGGAAGCACCAAATGTGGGGGGGGGGCGGAAACAACTAGTAACAGCCACTGAAAAAAACATAACAAATTATAAAGACCAACAACACTATGAAGAAACTGCATCAACTAATGTGCAATTTAACCACCTAGCATCATGATGACAAATCATATTCACACATAACACTATTAACCTTAAATGTAAATTGGTTAAATGCCCCAATTAAAAGACACAGACTGGCAAATTGGATAAAGAGTCAAGACCCATCTGTGTACTGTATTCAGGAAAGCCATCTCACATGCAAAGACACACAGAGACTCAAAATAAAGGAATGGGAAATATTTACCAAGCAAATGGAAAGCAAATAAGGCAGGGGTTGTGATCCTAGTCTCTGATAAAACAGACTTTAAACCAACAAAGATCAAAAAAGATAAACAAGGGCATTACATAATGGTAAAAAGATCAATTCAACAAGAAGAGCTAACCATCCTAAATATATATGCACCCAATACAGGAGCACCCAGATAAATAAAACAAGTTCATAGAGACCTACAAAGAGACTTAGACTCCCACTCAATAATACTGGGAGACTTTAACACCCCACTGTCAATATTAGACAGATCAACAAGACAGAAAATTAACAAAGATACTCAGGACTTGAACTCAGTTCTGGACCACACAGACCTAATAAACATCTATAGAATTCTCCACCCCAAATCAACAGAATATACATTCTTCTCAGGATCACATCACACTTTTTCTAAAATTGGCCACATAATTGGAAGTAAAACACTCCTCAGCAAATGCAAAAGAACAGAAATCATAACAGATTATTAAATTTAGAACTCAGGATTAAGAAACTCACTCAAAACCACACAACTACATGGAAACTGAACAACCTGCTTCTCAATGACTACTGGGTAAATAACAAACTTAAGGCATAAATAAATAAGTTCTTTCGAACCAATGAGAACAAAAACACAACATACCAGAATCTCTGGGACACAGCTAAAGCAGTGTTTAGATGAAATTTATAGCACTAAATGCCCACAAGAGAAAGCAGAAAAGATCTAAAATTGATACCCTAACATCACAATTAAAAGAACTAGAGAAGCAAGAGCAAACAAATTCAAAAGCTAGCAGAAGACAAGAAATAACTAAGATCAGAGCAGAACTGAGGGAGATAGAGACACAGACACCCCTTTAAAAAAATCAATGAATCCAGGAGCTGGTTTTTTGAAAAAAAAATTAACAAAATAGATAGACCACTAGCCAGACTAATCAAGAAGAAAAGAGATAAGAATCAAATAGACACAATAAAAAAATCATAAAGGGGATATCGCCACTGATTCCAAAGAAATACAAACTACCATCAGAGAATACTAAAAACGCCTCTACACAAATAAACTAGAAAATCTAGCAGAAATGGATACATTCCTGGACACATACCCCCTCCTATGACTACACCAGGAAGAAGTCAAATCCCTCAATAGATCAATAACAAAGTCTGAAATTGAGGCCATAATTAATAGCCTACCAACCAAAAAAGCCCAGAACCCAATGGATTCACAGCCAAATTCTACCAGAGGTACAAAGAGGAGTTAGTACCATTCCTTCTGAAACTATTCCAAACAATAGAAAAAGGGGGACTCCTCCCTAATTCATTTTATGAGGCCATCATCATCCTGATACCAAAATCTGGCAGAGACACGCACAAAAAAAGAGAATTTCAGGACAAAATCCCTGATGGACATCAAGGCAAAAATCCTCAATAAAATGCTGGCAAACAGAACCCAGCAGCACATCAAAAAGCTTATCCACCACGATCAAGTCAGTTTCATCCCTGGGAGGCAAGGCTGTTTCAAAATATACAAATCAATAAATGTAATCCATCACATAAACAGAACCAATGACAAAAAACCACATGATTATCTCAATAGATACAGAAAAGGCCTTCAATAAAATTCAAAACCCCTTCATGCTAAAAACACACAATAACCTAGATACTGATGGAACATATCTCAAATAATAAGAGCTATCTATGACAAATGCATAGCCAATATCACACTGAATGGGCAAAAGCTAGAACCATTCCCTTTGAAAACCAGCACAAGACAAAGATAACCTCTCTCACCACTCCTATGCAACACAGTATTGGAAGTTCTGGCCAGGGCAATCAGGCAAGAGAAGGAAATAGAGGGTATTCAGATAGGAAGAGAGGAAGTCAAATTGTCTCTGTTTGCAGATGACATGATGGTATATTTAGAAAACCCATCATCTCACCCCAAAACCTTCTTAAGCTGATAACTTCAGCAAAGTCTCAGGATACAAAATCAATGTGGAAAAATCACATGCATTCCTATACACCAGTAACAGACAAATGGAGAGCCAGATAATGAATGAACTTTCATTCACAATTGCAACAAAGAAAATAAAATACCTAGGAATACAACTTACAAGGGATGTGAAGGACCTCTTCAAGGAGAACTACAAACCACTGCTCAAGGAAATAAGAGAGGACACAAACAAATTGGAAAAACATTCCATACTCATGGATAGGAAGAACGAATATTGTGAAAACAGCCATACTGTCCAAACTAATTCATAGATTCAATGCTATTCCCATCAAGATACTACTGACTTTCTTCACAGAATTAGAAAAAACTACTTTAAATTTCATATGGAACCAAAAAAGAGCCTTTATAGTCAAGACAATACTAAGTAAAGAGAACAAAGCTGGAGTCATCATGCTACTTGACTTCAAATTATACTAAAAGGCTGCAGTAATCAAAACAGCATGGTACTGGTACCAAAACAGATATATAGACCAATAGAATGGAACAGAGGCCTCAGAAATAACACCAGACATCTACAACCATCTGATCTTTGACAAATCTGACAAAAACAAGCAACGGGGAAAGGATTCCCTATTTAATAAATGGTGCTGGGAAAACTGGCTAGCCATATGTAGAAAACTGAAACTGGACCCCATCCTTACACTTTAATCAAAAATTAACTCAAGATGGATAAAAGACCTAAATGTAAAACCTAAAACCACAAAAACCCTAGATGAAAACCTACACAATACCATTCAGGACATAGGCCTGAGCAAAGCCTTCATAACTAAAACATCAAAAGCAATGGCAACAAAAGCCAAAATAGACAAATGGGATCTAATTAAACTAAAGAGCTTCTGAACAGTGAAAGAAATTATCATCAGAGTGAACAGGCAACCTACAGAATGGGAGAAAATTATTGCAATCTATCCATCTGATAAAGGTTTAATATCTAGAATTTACAAGGAACTTAAACAAATTTACAATCCCTTCAAAAAATGGGCAAAGGATATGAACAGACACTTCTCAAAAGTCACATTTATGTGGCCAAAAATCATATGAAAAAAGCTCATAATCACTGGTCATTAGAAAAATGCAAATCAAAACCACAATGAGACACCATCTCATGTCAGTTAGAATGGCAATCATTAAAAAGTAAGGAAACAACAGATGCTGGAGAGGATATGGAGAAATAAGAACACTTTTACACTGTTGGTGGGAGTGTAAATTAGTTCAACCATTGTGGAAGACAGTGTGGTGATTCTTCAAGGATCTGGAAGCAGAAATACTATTTGACTTAGCAATCCCCATTACTGGGTATATACCCCCAAAAATTTAAATTATTCTACTATAAAGACACATGCACACGTTATGTTTACTGCAGTATTATTCACAATAGCAAAGACTTGGAAACAACCCAAATGTCCATTAATGATAGACTGGATAAAGAAAATGTGGCATATATACACCATGAAATACTATGCAGCTATGAAAAAGAATGAGTTTATGTCCTTTGCAGGGACATGGATGAAGATGGAAACCATCATTCTCAGCAAACCATCACAGGAACAGAAAACCAAACAGTGCATGTTCTCACTCATAAGTGAGAGTTAAACAATGAGAACCCATGGACACAAGGAGGGGAGTGTCACACATCAGGATCTGTCAGAGGATGAGGGAGAAGGGGATGGATAGCATTAGGAGAAATACCTAATGCATGTGCAGCTTAAAACCTAAATGATAGGTTGATGGGTGCAGCAAAGCACCATGGCACATGTGTACCTATGTAACATACCTGCATGTTCTGCACATGGATCCCAGAACTTAAAGTATAATTTAAAACAAAACAAAAACAAAAACAAAGGTAAAATCTCACTTTATGCACAAACTGTAACATAATATTGATTCTCCATTCTCACACACACACATTGGTCAAATAGCATATAATCTTTAAGTTTATGAACTGAGGGATGTATAATTTGTGCTTATCCTAATTCTTAATTCTTAAAATGTCAGTGGCATCATTTTAGCTCAAAGACAGAAATACCCTCCCTTCTTCCTTTGTTGGTCCTATGGTAAAATTGAATTAGAATTATGTAAGTTCTAAAGTATGCATGGTCTTCAGGAATGTGTTCCTCAGGTAAAAGTATTATCTTCTACATTTCGTAGTTGAGTTACTTGAGATAATAGAGGAATGTGGAGTAAGTTATACAGAGTCACAGAAGCAAGTGGCAGAGCTGGCATGTGAGTGCAGATTGTTCAACTTCAGATCCGTGCAACTGGAAAAGAAAGGCCAGCTGCCTTGGGGTGAGCCCAGGATTATTTTTCAACTATTGATCACAGAATGCCATCTCGCTTCCTCTATAATTGGTGCATTTTAATTACTGTCAAGATTAATCATCAACCCCAACATTATCCTCTTTCAGACTTCAGTCACATTACAAATACTTGCATGTATACAATATATGCCAGTGGTGTCTAATTCAAATTTATACACCAGTAATATTTTCTTTACTTCTTAATTACACCACACTGCTATTTGCAGTTATCAAGTTAAATATAACCTATATTCAGAAACACATGGCCAGAAAAATGAGCAGTGGTATTCTCAAATGAACCCAATCTTCCCAATCTGTTTCAAGCAAATTTTCCTGTTATGTCAATACAGTTTTTCCTTCCAGGAATGAGTTACCATTTGGACATGAATCATATGACTTGTGGAAAGGAGAAAGAAGGGAAACATTTTGTGTTACAAACTATTCACTGAATGTTCTACATGGGTTATTTCATTTCACACTCATAGCAAAGCTTCACAGTAAGTTCATTTGCTATATATGTATTTATGCCAGTGTGTACACACACACACACACACACACACACACACGTAAAGCAGAGTACAGTTCAAAATCTGGTTTTCTGACTCTAAATCCCAACAGTGAAAAACACTGCTCTAAATTTCCTCCCAGGTTGGTTTGACTTCTGGAAACATTGCTAGACTTGGTAGAGCTGTAGCACCAGTCTATCTGGTGATCTTAAGTATGAACAATGGGTATATTCCCTGTCAGAGATGGGACATGTTCTCCAACCCAGCTGAGAGCAATAATTCAGAACTGTAGATGTAATAAAGCAGAACTTTTCCAGTTTTCATGTATGCAAAAATCACCTGGGACCTTGTTAACAAACCAGCCTTGATTCCGTAGGTCTAGAGTAGAGACTGGGATTCCAAATTTCTAACAAATTCTTAGGTGATGCTCATGCTGCTGATCTGTGGCACGCATTCAAGCAGCAAGGTTTTAGGGAACAGTTTCAAGATTACAACACCAATGGTATTCAGAATTATGTCCTGGTAAAGAAAGTTGTTTAAAAAAAAAAAAGAGGCTAAAGAGTATACATTTAGATAAAAATGTACTGTGCAATTGTGTATGTAAAAAATTATCTTGATGATGAAAGTAACATTTATTGGATGCTTACCATGCATCAGACACTGTTATAAGGGCTTAATATATAACGATTCACTTAATCTGCACAACACCTCTTTTGAAATGAATACTAGTGTCATCCTATTTTACAGAGGAGAAAATTCAGAGGCAGAGAGAGGAAGGTAGCCTGCTCATACTTATTATTTCATATGAAGCCAGTATTTAAACCCAGGTGATCTTGCTCCAAAGATGGGTTTGATACTTGAGTCCATAAAAAAGAACCTAACGCTTTCAGTTAACCACAAACTCAGGGTGGGCCAGCAATGTGTGCCAGTGGCTAAGAGCAAATGCAATGATCTTGGCAATGTTGCTAGACCTGTTAATTTGATAAACAAGAAATACAGAACACACATGAGCAAACTTAGCAGCGGGTACCAAGAATAATACATTCACTGCAGAGTCACAACAGGAAACATAATTCACCACAATGGTGCAAATGAAGAGAATTTAATAAAGGAGCCACTGCTAGAAGCCTAGATAGGCTTAAAGGACAAACAAGGGATGCTGAGTCACTTGGAGACCAGCAAAAGGGGAAAGCCATTAACACTCCAAGGCTGAAGGGGCGTCAACAGTATGGATGGTATTGTCATTTTCCAGTGAGAGCCAGATTCACACTGGAAGAGCCATCCAGCAGGAGTTAGAGAAGTGGAGTGGAAGGATGCCAGGGACTACCAGAGAGTCACGCTGAAGCAAGAAAGGAGTGGTGAAAACTACCCTGTCCTCTGTCTCCTCCTGCCTTCCAGTTGCCTTCCTCTGTTTGCCGTCAGCCTAACCTAACATGGAGCCAACCAGCAAAGGAGCCCAGTGAAGTAACCCAGGTAAGTTGATCCCCCACAGTAGGGAACAGGACAGAAAAGAGTAGAAATGGATGTGAAGAGGAGGGGTAAATGGAGAATAACCAGCACACGTGGGAAGGAATCTGGAAACTCTTCTGTGCAGCACGGTTTAGGCAAATGTGGGTATTTATGGCCAAGAAGTGACAATCTGGTGGAACATATTTACCACAACTTGAAGGGTTGACATACACAGAAGGCAGGAGGCATTCCACACTGCTCCAGTGGACAACACAATGAAGAGAAGACTAAACATGCATGTAGATTAGAACTTGATATAAAGAAATGTCAAACACATATAAAAATGATTGTCTTATAGAGCACTGAGCTTGCTATCACCAGAAATCTTCAAGCATAGAGCAGAAACTGCCTGTTGGGGGCTTTAGAGAAAAGATCCTCGTAGAACAGTGGGTCTTGATGACCCCTACAGTGTTTCCAACCTAAGATCCTATAAATGTGTGATGTTACGGCAGGCCCAGCCAGTCGGATCTCATGGGAGATCGCTGAGTCAAACTGTGCCAGGAGCACAGCCTGAGGACTCTATGAGTGATGCATAGCCAGGCTGTTCCTTCACCTCTCCCTGACATTGGGAGTGATGTTAATACATCCCTATATGCATCCTGACAGCTGGAGCCTCCGTTCTCATAACAATGATAACCCCTGACCCCTCTGGAGGGCTCTTGCTCCTGCTCAGTGAGTGTATTGCTAAGAGCAGCACATTTCATCATTTGTGTATTATTCAGAGGGGTCTCATGCTTAGCGCATGTGAAATGAGCATCTATTTGAAATATAAAATTAATCTCTCTAAAAAATATATATCAGTGTTACTCAATAAGACAAGTGATTGGTCCTGTCTCTGTATTAGTGTGACTCTTAAGGTTAAGGACAGGGGATATAGTGTCAGATAGACCTGAGTCCAAATTTTGGCTTCACTACTTAATAAATGTGTAGTCACAGACAAATTCCTTGGCTTTCTTAAACCTCTAATTCCACTTTAACAAAATGGGATGTTAATAGCAATAGCTCAAAATAATTAAGTGATAGAAAACACCAAAGACATACCAAATACTAAATGATAGCGGTTATTATCATAATCATCACCAAAACAGTCAATAAAACACTCTAGGTCCAGGAAAGGGGGAAACACCATACAGAGAGGAAAATAACAGACAGGGCGTTGAGACCTGTTTTCAAGTCCCACACCTGTTTTCCATTTCTTTGTGTACAACTATCCATCTCTCCAACTTTCACTATTTCCTCTTCATTGGAAAGGATGTAGTAACCCTCACCCTACTTAGTAATTCCATGAAAGAACAAAAAGATGCTAAGGAAATAACCTGCTCCAGGTGTTACAAACTCAGATACTTACAGGGTCCAAGCAGCAAAACTGAAATGAGCCAAGTGCATAGGCAGAAATAAAATCTCCTAGGAGCAGGGCGCCCTGAGAAACCACATACTTCACCTTTTAAATGGTGGGAAGTTGCTACTTAATTCCAGCTACCTGTTACCAGTTTCTAGGATTTTCCAAAATGAATTCAATATCTGGATTTTTCCATGAAATCTCTGAACGTTTAAATGTTGATGCCTAATTCAAAAGTTAAAAACTCTCTATTGGCCAAACAAAATCCATCTGTGGGTACCAATTTGGGATTGCTAATATAATATAATTTTATCTCCTTTTGTAATGAAGGATAAAACAGAGGTATACCAAGGTCTAGCAATGTGCCCTAAGTTACACAACCCTTTAATGTTGCTAAGGATGAAATGACATCATGGGTTTTTCTCCCTGCTCAGAAGCTCTTTGCCACCCTCCATTTGGCACTTCCAAGGTGCCTTTTATTATCGTCTATGGTCCTATATGCATATGTTTTCTCCCCAGGTAAGCTCTTTGGAGCCATTTCCCATGTCTTGCTCTGCCTAGTATTGTGCGTCTCTACCTGCACTGATCATAGTTCAATGTGAGAAATGTAAGCTCAATTATAATTTGCCCAGTGAATGATAGGCACAGCATGACAGCACATCTGTGTCCTGAAGTCAGGGCTTACAGTGGTTCAGTTATGAGGAATAACCTTCTACTGAGGGTCCCTTTCTAAACAGCAAAATAAATAGATGTCATCATAATGTTTTACAGTCTAAAAGATAGTTTTATTTGGAAAAAACTTACACTTTTAGGTAGACAAAATGATAAAATTTGTTGAGCACTTCTAGATGTGAGGTCTGGATTGGAGAGTTTATATGACTTATTTCATCCTTACAGCAATACTATGAGGTAGATATTATTATTATTCCCATTTTGCAGGTCAGGAAACTAAGGCACAGGAAGGTAAACTAAATCATTCAGTGTACAATGCAAGAGAGAGGGAGACAGGATAAGAACGAGGCAGCCTCACCCCAGAGCCAATGCTCTTACCCACTCAATGCACCATCGTCCTTGGATGACCTAATGTAATCTTCACAGTGACCTTATGAGATAGATCTTGTCTCCGTTTTGCAGATGAGTACACTAAGCGCTAGGGAAGCCAAATGTTTGCTTAGGGGTTGCATAACTAATAAGCGACAATTAGGATTGCTGCCATTTTTCAGGAAACCTTTGTGGGAAAAGAATGTTGGGACCACATTTCTCTCAGTTGTTGTCTTAGTCCTTAATATTTTCTCACCTGCCCTTTCTCAGAGACTGGCTCCAGAAGGATGCCCAGGTCCCCAGGTAGGGATTCAGTGCTGTGGTGGGAAGAAGGTAGTGGCCTTCTGCTCACTGAGATCACTAGAACGGAAGCCCCACTTGTTAGCAACCATGTGTTTCTCACTTTAGTATGCCGAAAGCCTACACTCACTAAAATTGTTTGAACTATCCTGTTACATCCCAAATCCATATTAAAGATTCAGAAGAGAAGAAAACTTTTAAATTAAAACAAAATTGTTAGCAAAATGACAGAAGGTGAAAAGCACAGTTTGGTTGAATGTATTTTTTTTTCCTTTTAGACGGAGTTTTGCTCTTGTCGCCCAGGCTGGAGTGCAATGACGTGATCTTGGCTCACTGCAACTTCCACTTTCTGGGTTCAAGAGAGTCTCCTGCCTCAGCCTACCAAGTAGCTGGGATTACAGGTGCCCGCTACATTGTCCGGCTCATTTTTTGTATTTTTAGTAGAGACACGACTTCTCCATGTTGGCCAGTCTGGTCTTGAACTCCTAACCTCAAGTGATCTGCCTGCCTCAACCTCCCGAAGTGCTGAGATTATAGGCATGAGCCACAGCGCCCAGCTGAATGTATCTTTTCAATGCTTACAATGCAATTATTTAAAGGAAGGATGAGAGTAATCTCTTGAGAACTGATAGCCAGTTGGGTCTCAAAATAGCGTACAGAGAGATCAGAAGGAGAAAAGGCAGAGAAATATGGCAGGGCCCCTGGAGAGGGAAGCAGGGGCAAGCCTCACTCTGAAGCTCCACCTGGGCACTGCTGTCTGCTATCCCTGTCCCCTCCAGTGCCCCTCGTCCAAGGCTACTCCTCCCCACAACATTGGGTTATCAGCACACAGAGCCTGGAGAGAAAGACCCCTTCCTCCTACTGTCCAGAGACACCATAGGACCAGCTAGCATCCCTCAGATTATAATGTCTGGAGGGTCCCTCTTTTTATTTTCACCATTTCCTCATCAATCCTCACAAGGTACCCGTGAGATTGGCTGCCTGTCCTGGGAGTGATTATCCCCATTGGATAGACTCTGGCACTGAAACAGGAGATCCAGCCTAGTGAATAGCAGAGGCAGGACTCTCAGCTAAGACATCTGACTTCAATGCTAGTGCTTCTCCTCTACTTAGCTGCCTCCTAAGACCTGGGACCTTCTGAAGGGTGAGGTGGACACCAGTGGAAGGTATTTTTCTTCTGGGGAAGCAGAGTTTCTTTACCTTTTCTCCATTCTTAAAGCTTGCCATTTGCTTACACCATAGCCATTGGTCAAGGAGTGGCTACCTGATTCAAGCTTGGCAACTACAATGCCCTATCTCATTGACCACAAGGACTGGTGCAAGAAATGAGCATGTAACCTAAAATAAACCAACTCAAATTATTCTCTGTAAATTTCCAGTCCTGATTTGAGAGATAAGCACTGTTTAATAGTCAGGGCAGTAGATACCCCAATATCCATTCAACTCCAGATCATTTTTCTAAGTCAATGATGCTATTCTCGTACCTCTTATTAGTAATGGAGTCAACAGCTTCCATGTGTCCCAATTTTGGCCAATCAAGAAAAATATGCTAGAGGTATGCTGGGAAAGTTTTCTCTTTCCTGAGAAGAAGCCACAGACTATCATTGGTCCTACATGTGACACTTGGAACTAGTTCAATCCTTTTATCACCAGCTTAAAGATGAAGCCGGCACTGAGAACAGAAACAAGAAGCAGAAAGACTCAGGGTCCATGAAAATAGTATCCAGCCACTGCCTACGGGTTGCCTAGAGACTGCCCGACCTCTGAACTTGTAGTTATGTGATATAATACACTGTATTTATATTTGTTTGTGCCAGAGTTTTCTGTTAATTGCAAGTAAAATCTTCTTTTGTGTGTTTTCTGTTAATTGTAGGCAAGGGTTTTCTTTTCCTTTCAGGCCACACACATGACACAAACTGACCCTGGAGCTTCTACCCCACATCATGGAAAGGAGTTTGTCTAAAGCAGGAGCAACTGCAAGAAGCAGAAATGAAACAGGAAGGGAAAGAGATGTGACAGTATTCAGGTCCCTTGGTTCTGTGACCCTGCTCTGCAACTCCCTCTGAACTTGAGAGAACTTAGGTCTTTCCAACTCCATGTCCCAAAACAAATTTTGTGTGAGTCCTCAGCAGGGATGTATTAGTCTGTTCTCATGCTGCTAATAAAGACATACCAGGGACTGGGTAATTTATAAAGGAAAGAGGTTTAATTGACTCACAGTTCAGCATGGCTGGAGAGGCCTCAGGAAGCTTATAATCATGGAGGAAAGGGAAGCAAACATGTCCTTCTTCACATGGCGGCATCAAGGAGAAGTATCAAGCAAAAAAAGAAAAGCCCCTTATAAAACCGTCATATCTCATGAGAACTTACTATCACAAGAACAGCATGAACGTAACCTCCCCTATGATTAAATTACTTCCAATGGGGTCCCCTCTAGGACACATGGGGATAATGGGAACTACAATTCAAGATAAGATTTGGGTGGAGACACAGCCGAACCATATCAGATAGGGTCTGCACAACAGTGGAAGGAGCCCCAATTAAGTGCTGGGAAAGGAAGTTTTAGTCCTGCTCTCACCACTGACTTGTTGAGCAACTCCGGATCAGTCTTTTCACTGGACCTCTTATGCCATCTATAAATGAGGAGCTTGACATAATATCTTTCATGATTAAGAAACGTGTCTCAGTAATTCCACTCCTGTGAATATATCCTACAGGTAAATTCAAATGAATACTGAAAGATGCAGCACGGAGATGTCTGTTGCAGCATTATGTGTAGTAGCAACCTGTCTACCCAAAAGTCAAGTAAATGAGCTGCTCTATGGGCCAAATCTGGCCCACAGCCTGTTTTGGTATGGCTTGTGAGCTAAGAATACGGCCTTTATGATGAGCTCATATCCTTTGCAGAAACACGGATAAAGCTGGAAATCATCATTCTCAGCAAACTAACACTAAAACAGAAAACCAAACACCGCATGTTCTCACTCATAAGTGGGAGTTGAACAGTGAGAACACATGGACACAGGGAGGGAAACATCACACACCGGGGACTGTTGAGGGGTGGAGGGATGGGGAGGGATAGCATTAGGAGAAATATCTAATGTAGATGACGGGGTGATGGATGCAGTAAACCACCATGGCACATGTATACCTATGTAACAAACCTGCATGATCTGTACACGTACCCCAGAACTTAAAGTATAATAATAAATTTTTAAAGAAAACGAATGGCTTTTACATCTTTAAAAGATTAAAAAGAGAAATAGGACAAGAAAAGGGGTGAAGAAGAGAAAGGGGAGGAAAAACAGGTAGTACAGAGATCCTATGCGCTACAAAGCCTACAATATTAGCTATCTGGTCTTTTGCAGAATACATTTGTTGATCTGTAAGCTACAGTATAAACTTCCTGCAAAATAAATATCCATTGAAAACAGAAAAAAAACTCCTATGTGCTGACATGAAAGGAGATCTATCACATACTGTTAAATAAAAATGCAAGTATCAGAACAGCATGAGTAGTCTGATTACATTTGTGTCAAAATACAGGATGCAAGTTATTTATAATGTATGCAAATAAAATTTCTGAAAGGACACACAAGAAACTTAACAGTCATTGCCTCTGGGGAAATTAGACCGAAATGAAGGTAGTGATCGGGAGAAAAAGCCTTTTATATTTTACTTTATTTTCTTCTCCACTCAGATTTTTACTATAAGCACGTTATGGCTTTCACCATAAAAATGAGCCAGTTGGACAGTACGATCTCTTGGGACACCTTCAGTTCTGAGTCTCTCTAGAATAATAACTTCTAACACTGAGTTACCATTTTTTCCAATATGCTACTACTATGATAAACATGTTCAACCTTTTGCTTCTTTTAATCTTCACCACCTCCTGAGGTTATAAACCCTTTTTGCCAGATGAGGAGCCTCAGACCCAGAACTGTGAGTTTCACCTGAGGATTGGAGGCTCTGCCTCAGTTTCCAACAGCAGTTTCCACTGCCTCAGTTTCCAACAACAACAGCATCTGGCCCATCTGTGTGTCTGAGTGAGTCAGAGGGGGTCAGAGCGAGGTTAGCTATATAAGCAGAAACAGCAAAAGATGTAAGATATGATTTAAAGGAGGCCAGAAAGGTAATATAGCAGAATAATTCTATTTCTTGAGTTCATGGTAGACTGCTAATGAAGAGAAGTTCGGGGTAAGAGGTAAATTTTTCACTTGGAATTAAAGGAAAAAGGGTAAGTGCTTTCAATCACCCCTCAAATCATATGTAAATGGAGCTCTATCTGTCCATGGGGGAGGCTGTGTGATCTCAGGTAAATCAAAGGCCCTCTCTGAGCCTCACAGCTCTTATTTATAAAATGGAGAGGTTAGCCTGGATCAGGCAGGGGTCATATACTGTTAGGTTACAAAGTGTTTACAAGGCCAAGCTGATCAAGATAATGAATCAGGGTGGAAACTGTAGGGAACTAGAGAATTCTTGACCTATTTAAGTCAGGGCAGAGTCTTTTTATTACTTATAGATTCCTGCCAAGGGGGAATGCAGACCAGTGTCATCAAATGGTCTGGTTTTCAAGAGAAGCCAGAAATTCATATTTCTGTATGGAAAAAAAATCTAATTTTAAAATTGTGCCATCTCATTCTAACATTGAAAAAAAAAAGCATTCTGGCACCAAAACAAATCCATCCACGCATAGCCTTCAGGCCTGCCAATCTGCCTCTAACAGAGAAGGTCATCAGGAACACTTGGGGCTCCATGTCACTGAGTCCCTGATGGGGGTTATAAGGACTGCATCCTCCAAACGGCAAATTCCATTGAGCTTCCATTTGAAACATCTATCACAATCCTACCTGTTTCCTTTCTCCCAGTTACATCTCCTGCTCACCCCAGCAAATGACAGTTGGCAAAATCTAGAAAATGAAAGTGCCAAGCAAGAGGAAGAACAAGGCATTGACTTCAGCCATCTGTAGTCAGCAACAGGAGATAAAGTACATCCTGAGGAAGTCAAGGCATCCTTTGCTCGCATGACTGACTACCCCTTTCCTGGGGACAATTCCTACAGCAATGGCAGGAAAGTATCTCTTTTTCCCCTCCTGCATTCAAGCAGCCACTTGCCTCTTTTCCTTCCCCTCTGTCAGTATCCTCAGCTTCTTTTCACCCACACCGGTGACTTCCATGCACGGGAACAACACTCAATCTAAAAGTGGCAAGCCCCTACCATTGGCAGACTGTGACGGCCCAGATTGTTCTTCATTCTGACATGGCTGCAAGCAACACTAGGCTCCTTGGCGACAACCTCAAGGTGATTGGAATACTGAAAGCCCCAAGATGGGCGTGTTCATGTGCACTTGCACATGTGATGGGAACAGCAATCATTTGAGCTCTTGACAGCCCTCACATCATAGGAGCAGGAGAACAATCTATACAAGGGAAACAGGAAAGGAAAACTACCTGATTCAAGCATAGCCACGACCCTCTATTGCAGGCAGAATAAAGCCAAACTCCTGCATTCAAGGCCACCTACCTCCCAGTATCAACCTGCTTTTCCAGTCTCATCTTGAACCACACTGTCTCTAGAAAGCTATACATCAGTTACTTAAATATTATCCCTCAACTCTTCCACCTCCCAGTTTGCTCACTCTACCAAGAAGGCTCTTCCATTCAGAAAGAGGTAGATTTTTATGTTTAATGAAAAAAACAACTTAGAAAATTCTGTTCTAGCAGTTTCATTACAGATCTACCAAAAATAACTTCCAACTAATACCACTAGGCAATCATGTAACTAATGGTAAATATTATTTATTGAGCACCTACTATGTGCCAGATACTATACTGAATGCTTTATCTCCATTATATTTCACTCTCATAACCATTCTGTTAGATGAGAACACTGAGGAATAAAAAGGCTATCCAATATCACACAGCCAACACATGGCAAGGTCAGGAGTCAAACCCAGGACCACTGTCTCCAGAGCTTTCAGCCTCAGCACTAGGATATACTGTCTTTCTATGGAAGGAAGCCTATCAAGGAAAGGGAAATGAAACAGGTGTGGGGTAGTCCGAGTTTTAGTCCCTGCTGCGTCTTTGTCACTTTGAACAGGTCATTTCACCACCCTAAGCCTCTGTTTGGCTCTTCTCTAAAATCAGAGTCTTAATATATGACCCACAGGAGGCGGTTTGTGATGCCTTATACAAGTAATTTCATTCAGATTTATAACAAAAGAGCTGAGGGGAAAAAGAAGAGCACAACTGAGCTTAAGGAAATATGAATATTTTGGGAACATAACCAAAATGGGGTGGCAAGGAGAGACGTGCATAAGTTAAGCTGTGAAAAGTTCTAAGAGTACACTTCTCTGAGACAGCTTTGGAGGGGCCTGTTGTGACTGAAGGGACCCTGGGGACTCTATTGAGAAGGTTCAATTCCAGGCTGAAAGGCTCTCAGCCCTTGGGTGAGGGTCCAGATAAGCATCACTGTAGATTCTCCAGTGTCCAGCAGAGGGCACCCACGTCCACATACTTGGCTGCTCAGAGGGACTTGGTAATCTGGCTTCAGACAGCCCCTCACAAGGTACTTGTCTGTCCTGCCTTGTTTCCCCTGATCCATTCACCACGGGGACTGGAATAAACCAAGGTATGGGAATAGTCCATTTAGAAGCTAAGTTTCCTCCTATATGCCTCTGAATTTCCAAGAAACATGTTCAAAAGATGATGAGACCGACAGCGGTCCCATTCCTCCTCTGCCATTCTTCTTTTCCTAGGTCTCTCCAAGCAGGGTCCAGGAGGTAAGAGAATCGCCTGGCTGGCACTCCTGCTGCAGCTTCTCTGGTTACTCTCAGGGGATTCCTGATTTCGTTGAGAAGGGTTTCTCTTTATCAAATCACAGGCTTCCTCCAAAATGGCCCAAGAGACCATCACCACCTGCCGGGTGCTGAAATATGTTATCATTAGGCTCAACATGCTATTTAGTTAATTAAATGTCATGCTTTTGATGGCATTAATTAGACCCACTGCCGATTCCTCAGAAAACAAAGACAAAATGAAAACATCACTCCTAACCCAGGGAGACTCAAAGGAGCCAAAGTGAGATCTTCCTAAATTGTCTCTCCTCTCAGGACAAAATTAGTCCACACGGATCTTTGAACAGCTCAATGAGCTTCATGATGTCATTTTTCCTTTGAGGGATGATGTTATTAATGTTCCTGGCATTTTAGAGCAGTTAATGTTTTTTGTTAATAATGACATAATTGTCCTTTATATGAATATAATATTTTAGAGGTTGCTATGAACTAAATTGTGTCTCCCTTCCAAAAAAAAATTTATATTCATAAAAGTCATGTAAAAACAGGTAGCCACACATCCAGAGATCTAAGAATGACAATAGGACAAAGGGTCAAGGTGGACACATAGTCAGATGTTTCCAGGCACTATCGCGAAAACAGCAAAACATAAGGCAGGCCCAAGATTGACAGCCTAAGTTATCAAGTTCTAAGATACAGACATAGGTAGCAGGATCTAATAGAAAGACTATTGAATGAGTGACTGAAGTCCTGTCTCTTATTACTGGTGATCTTCAGCAAATGATTTAGAATCCCTGGCCTTGGTTTCCTCAGCTACAATTGAAAAGAGCGGACAAGATGTTCCCTAAAAGTTCAACCTCCAAATCCTGATACCAGGGGTCAAAAGTAAGGCAGAGGCAAACTTCTAAGAGTCTGGGCCACCAAGAATTTTGCAAAGCAGAACCAGCATCCAGATGTGGAGAGTCACAGTAGATAGGTTTATGATAGCTTAATGGGGGACACTTTTGAGAGTTAAACAGGAGCAAGTCATACTTCATCAGTGACAATATGTATAAACGAACACCACCACCTCAGCAAACTGATTCATACAGCCTCTAGCCTATAGAAGATGGAAGTCTCAGAACCTCAGATTGTGCCTCATGCCCCACAGTTCTCCATCTGACCAGTGTGTCCTGTCAGCACTGTCCTACTTATCAGATTCATCCTGTCTGGCCTTGGCTTGTGTCCCAGCACAGAGGTCCATTTGGGGCCAGGCTGGGGGTTTTCAGAAGAGTCTAAGTCCTCAGCAGTTTCCTTAGGTTAAATGAGAGGGACAAGCTGATTCAGCACACAGAGGCTGAGCCATTCTTAAGTATGGCCAAGTTAGAAGAAAAAGTATATTCAGGCACAGTGGCTCACGCCTGTAATCCCAGCACTTTGGGAGACCAAGGTAGGTGGATCACTAAGGTCAAGAGTTCAAGACCAGTCTGGGTAACATGGTATAATCCTGTCTCTACAAAAAAAAATATAAAAAATTATCCAGACATGATGGCATGGGTCTGTAGTTCCAGCTACTCAGGAGGCTGAGGCACAAGAATTGCTTGAACCTGGGAGGTGGAGGTTGCAGTGCGCTGAGATCGCATCACTGCACTCTAGCTTGGGTAGCAGAGTGACCCTGTCTCAAAAAAAAAAAAAAAATAGCATATTCAATTAGGACGCAGAAAATCTGGGTTGTAACCCTAGATAGATCATTGCATTTCTGAATATCTTTGGTAAAGTCATTTAATATTTCTGAGCTCAATTTTATTCCCTATACAATCAAGGGATAAGCCTGGTTATTGTCTGGAATTTTCTGCCCTAATATCATAGCGTATTATGCTTTTTTATAAATGTGGCACTTTATCTTGGCCCTCTGAAATAGAAAGAGAAGTGAGGTTTTAGATTCTCAGCTTCTCCTTCACAGAGTGAACTCTCTAACAGCTCTAACCATGTCCATTGCACTAGTTCTAGATACAGTACATGTCTAGTCAATACCCCTTACATAGCTCACATGTGTACCACACCATTTTAAATTCTGTTTGGATGATCAAAGGTAAAATGATCTTTGCATTACTCACCAGTCCTGATAATATTGAGCACCTAGATTCAGCCATGCCTGCAGTCAACATACTCCCTATTTTCCAGTTATATGAATCAGCCACTTTCCCCTTTTAACTTTCATGGGTTGAAAAGTTCCCTATCCTGGTCCGGGTGCGGTGGCTCACGCCTGTAATCCCAGCACTTTGGGAGGCCGAGGCGGGTGGATCATGAAGTCAAGAGATCGAGACCATCCTGGTCAACATGGTGAAACCCCGTCTCTACTAAAAAATACAAAAAATTAGCTGGGCATGGTGGCGCATGCCTGTAATCCCAGCTACTCAGGAGGCTGAGGCAGGAGAATTGCCTGAACCCAGGAGGTGGAGGTTGCGGTGAGCCGAGATCGCGCCATTGCACTCCAGCCTGGGTAACAAGAGCGAAACTCCGTCTCATAAAAAAAAAAAAAAAAGAAAAGAAAAGTTCCCTGTCCTAACTAATCCTGTTGCATTCCATTTTCTTTGATTTGTAACTGAAAGAGGCGTGAGAATATACAAGACATCTGAAAGTAAGATTGCCACATGTAATACATAATACAAAGCTAGATTTAGATGTCTCTGCAGGTTTTCTTTTGTATAGGTCAAGAGTCAGAAGGGGGAAATTTTAAAGCTGAGATCATGCCGATGTCAAGAATCTGCCAGATTGGGTTGCAGAACCGCTTGTTGAAATGCCCTTTTACCCAGTCATGCTGAGCATTTTTAACAGTCTGCAGTTTGCTCCTCAGAAACTTAGCTGCCTAAAGAGAAGTTTCTATCTCTTGTGATGCCACAGTGTTAAACATTCCAAAAAGATGTGCTGATGAGCTGTATGTAATATATACTTGAGGAGAGTGGCAGCCACTTATCGAAGACCTGCTGTGTGCTGGGAATGTCCTGGTGGTCATTCCCACAATAATCCTGGGTATTTGATATAATTATCCCTATATCATTAACACTGTTGTTCAAGATCACAGAGATTAAGTGACTTTTCCAAAAATAGTGGTTCAAAGCTTTGTCTCCCAAGTACAAGCCCAGTGTTCCTTCCACCAAGCCACAGTAGCTTTCTATCCATAGAAAGAAGGGGGATCAGTAAGGTACTAATAGCACCAAAAGAGGGGTGAATAAAAACAGCCCAGCCCTGAAGGTGGAGGTGCTTCACAAGAAAACACCTGCTTCCAAAGGGTCAGAGCAGGTGGGAAGGGAAGGCATGAGACAAGCTGTGTTCACCTCATGACAATCCTGTAAATCCTTTCCCATTGTCATCTTTATCTTTCTTTGCTCTTCCATCTCCATGTAAGCCCCCAAATAAGTATCAAAGTCATAAAGCTGGTAAGTAGCAGATTTTTTGGAACTCACTCCTGTCTTGCTTCAGAGCCCAGGCTCTTAACAATCACCTCAGGATTTCCCAAACATCATCACTCCTACATCACTTCTGGACTTTCCATGCCCTTGTACCACCTGCAGTTATTTACTTAGTATTTTAATTTAAAAGGATACATTTCC
The DNA here is from genome assembly GCF_030222135.1 of Aotus nancymaae. Taxonomy (NCBI): domain Eukaryota; kingdom Metazoa; phylum Chordata; class Mammalia; order Primates; family Aotidae; genus Aotus; species Aotus nancymaae. The sequence continues at coordinate 27,108,678 of NW_026988479.1, read as the reverse complement.
ATTTAAAATTACTTAAAGAGGAAACCTCACATTACTATACAAATGGAAAAATTATATCACTTGCCATAAATAGAAGGAAACCTCAAAATAAATATAAGAACAAGCCAAAGTTATTAAATTTAAAAGACAGTTACTTGATGATGTCTCTGAACCTAAAATTTGCATTTTTTTGGTTAGAAAAAGGTTGAGAGGAATATTGAGGCTTTTAAAAATATATTAGCGCACACATGAGTCTTTCTCCCTGACATAACCAGATGAATTAAAAGAGAATTGAAAAGAAAATAACTTTTCTCACAACACAATGCTACATCATTTAATACCAAGACGATATGCTACCCAGAATCCTGGTGAAGCGCAAGCAGGCGGACCCCTGCTTTACTTTGGGTCACGCTGCCTGTGTTCATCCTGGCTCACATGTGGCTGCCACCTCCCCATCTCTGTGCCTTTGCCCATGTTGCCAGACCCACCATCCTTCCCTTTCTTCTAGCAAATCCCATCTCCCCTTCATGCAGCCTTCCTGAAATGTTTAATCCTAACATGCTGCTTTGCTTCTGTACTACAGTTTCAGGAAATGTGCTATTTGTTGTCCTTAGTGCTAACGTAACCATCTCATGTGCAGATTTCATCTTGCTTTGATAAGCTGGATACTCAACAAGCAAAGTAACTATCTGAATCAATCAGCTTCCCTATCTGCAAAGTAAACTATAAAACATCTAACATCCATTCCAGCTCTGATGGTGGCTTCATATATTTTAGAACTGGAAAATATCTTACAATCTTCTGATCCATTCCCTTATTCTATAGATGAGAAGGCTCAGGCTTTAAAGTGATGTATTCAAGGTTAAACCCCCTAGAAGATGATGACATAACTGGGGTCTGAGCCCAAAAACTCTTGGTGGGCATACATCTTTTTCTTCTATATTTTCCTCTATGATAAGGACCTAAGAGGTCTATGCCCATACCACCCTGAACGTGCCCTGTCTTGTCTGATAAGGACATAAGAGCACTTAATACATATAATTCAGAATTGAAACATTCAACAACAAATATCCATGTTCCTGGTTCAGTTGTCCATGTTCCTGGTTATGTTTCCTGGAAAAAGACTCTTCCAGGAAACATATCCAGGGAAGAGCTTCATTTTGCAAACCAGGCTTTGCTGAGTTTGTTGGGATTTGTAAATGAAGTCTGATGGAGTGGAAGGGACAGGGCAAAGGAAATAGGGAGGAGTGATTCTGCTGCTAGTGACATTATAGGAATGATAAATGTCTTTTTAGGGAAAGGGTGTTTTTTTTTTTTTTTAACTGTTAATATTAAACCTCTTAAACATAACTGAGTGAAGAACGCCTGCCAAACTGTACCTACTTCTGCTTCTCAGATGATTCAGATAAGCTTTAGATAAATACCCCCAGCTCCATGGCCCTGATCCAACAGGAGCTAAACTTCCAACACTTTGAGGCTTGCCCAGCACTAAATAATTATCCCTGGAAATATTGTTTATCTACCTTCAAATTTTAATGACAGAGGTTCCACTGCATCCGTTGTGATTCAAGGCACGGACAAAAGCTCCCCTTGGCTCCCTCTAATAAACCTAATATGCACATAGTAGTGCTTACGTTTTTGTAAGTTTGCCTTGTCACCCCTTTCCAGCTTTTTTGTGTGTGGAAAACAAGAAGTGTTTCTTAATTTGTTCTTTAAAATAATAGTATCTTATCCAGATTAGAGGTTCTGTGAGTTACTTTTGTTTAAAGTCTGTTTCTTCATTTTCTAGGAATGTAGTCCATTTCTCTTAGCAAGGGATTTGTTCCTCCGTGACACATTTTCCTTGGACTCCAGGAGTATTTCTGTAGTGTTTCTGTATCCATGATTGCCCTAGTCAACATTATTCTCTCTATTCAAGGTCACCCTGAAGACTATGGCCTTGGAGAGAGAGAGGAGAAAATATAAATTAAGAGGTCCTTCTGGGTCTGTTTCCCTATAGGATTAGGTTAGGCAAGACCAAAGCTTCTTGCTGCTCTAAGAATCTGTGATCAGTCTGTGATGAACAGTTCAATAAATGTTACCATCAGAGAATCATCTCACTGTTTAATCATCTACAAAAGATGCTAGTGGTCAGGAATGTGAACTTGGGGGGAATTACGTGTTCACCTCTCCATCAGGGATGCCCAGCAGTGAAGGAAGCTCCAAGAGCCAGGTAGCCTTCATCTTCCAGGAAAGACAGCCTGAGACAGAGTCACACTTCTTTTTCCTGTAGAACAACATGATAAAAATCACCTTCCTTTCCCTCCTCTTAAACAGCCCAAGGAGTCAGCAGATTTGCTACAGGGGAGGAATTTTAGCTGCTCCATCCTGATCTCCAAAGGCAGTAAAGACTAGACTTTCCCAAGAGTCTGGCTACCAGCCACAGGCAGGGATGCAGCAGCCACCTCCAGACCAGGGTCTTGGGGACCCATGAGAAGCCACTCCTCCCACCACACTTCTCCGTACTTAATGTCACCCCATTTATGGCTGAATTTATAAACTAGAATCAGAATAAATAATATTTGGATGAGGACCCAGTGGTTTCACCAGGAAGCAAACTGCTTGATTAGATTTTAGAGCCTGATCTTCATCACGAACATCTTCCCCTGTAAGATACAGCTGCCAACTCCTTAAGGCACAACTCCTTAATGCCAAGATCAGACTTCTGAGGGAGTGAAACATTCCCTCCTTTGCTTAAAACCAGAAGACTAACATTCTGGTCCACATGTCTTCTCTCCAATTTGCTATGTAGCTTGAACAAACATCTTTGCCTCTCTGAACTCCAATACAATCATCTATCAAATCAAGATGTAATTCAGAACACTTAACCAAATGCCTTCTTAAAAGGTGCTAAGGAGTGAGACGACGTGAAACAAAGACAAGCACAAGGTGATGGTTGCCCTCAACTGATGGTAAGATGAATATCAGTGACTGCAGCACAAAATGGAATGCAGAAAGTGCCATGAGAAATGATAGTTTTGGTTAGGGCAGAAAATGAGAGAGCATCTTGATGAAATTAGTATTTAAGCACGTGAAATAAATTAGTATTTAAGAGTGAAATAAATGATAGAATTTCAGGGGCAGACATAAGAGTAACATGAGTATTCCTAGCAAAAGAAACAACGTGAGAACAGATATGAAGCAGGAAATGGCAGACTGTGTTTGGGGAATGTGGGTGGTTTGGCGTGGTTAGAGAATGGAGTGCAAAAAAAGGAATAGTAAAAGTAGAGAACTGAAGATACACAGTAAGACCTGACCATCAGAGGTATTTATTTCATCTAGAGGTTATCATTCATTCTGGCAATAGGGAGCCATTAGATGCTGTGGAGAGAAGAGTGACGTGATCAAGGCTGTGCTTCAGAGACCTGAGTCTGGCAACTGTGTAGGATGTGAATGAAGGGTGAGGAGAGACTGGAGGCAATAAAGCAGTTAGAAAGCTGCTGCATTACCTCTCCCAGGGTGCTACAACGAGGCGCTGATTTAAGGCAGTGCATAGCTCCCATGGTCGGGAGAAAAAAGGAAAGAAAGTAGATGCAAAAGCATTAAATTATTTGGATAAAAAATAGGTAGCAAGTCAGTGTCAAGAACTAGGAAGGGTCTGAGATCTTGTAAACTAATAATTTAGTCTGCCACAGTTCCTTACATGCTGGCAGAAGGCATGAGATTCCTGGGTCAGAGACAAAGGACTTTATTGTCACAGCACAGCAGGCAGCATAAACTACATGTTTGTCTCCATTTCCCTTGCCTCCAAATTTTATGGGGCAATACAGAGATGGGCCCAGTTAGATCCAGCAATCACAATATGTTTGTGATCTAGTTGAGGAACCCTTAGCTTAGGGACTCTCCAATGGTTTCATGGAAACACTAGCAAACCTGACAACTTTTGCCCCAAAGTGACTTATTGTCTTTGTTATCTTGGTCAGGGAAGAAATCTTCCCTATCCTCCATATCCTCCAGAGGGGGACATCTTTATATATATATAATTATTGTACTTTAGGTTCTGGGGTACATGTGCAGATCATGCAAGATTGTTGCATAGGTACATACATGGCAATGTAGTTTGCTGCCTCCATCCCCCCATCACCTACATCTGGCATTTCTCCCCATGTTATCCCTCCCCAACCTCCCTACCCCCCACTGTCCCTCCCCTAGTCCCCCCTAACAGACCGCAATGTGTGATGCTCCCCCCGCCCCGTGTCCATATGTTCTCATTGTTCAATACCCGCCTATGAGTGAGAACATGTGGTGTTTGATTTTCTGTTCCTGTGTCAGTTTGTTGAGAATGATGGTTTCCAGATTCATCCATGTGCCTAAAAAGGACACGAACTCAGGGACATCTTTATCTTCCAAAGCTATTTGCTGTATAAATATCCTTAACAAACAGTCCTACGCAAGGCTGTTCATGTCTCTTGATCAAAACATAGGCAGAAATGCAACAACTCATGGAATACTGTCTCCTAGCAGTCTTCCCTGTTGGTAATGAATATTTTCTAACTCCACATGTGACTGGAAAGCTTCCATCTGAAAGCAATTAAGTAAATAGACTTTAGCAGGACCACACAGAGGCCAAACAGACAAGACTATGTCTCCTTTGCTTAACTGTGTACCAGCAAGAAACAAATAAAATTAGCACTATAATCTGATCCGTGATGTTGTCAATCTGCAAGAACAAGTACTTTTCTACCTCTTAAGAATGTTCCTTTACAGGATCATGTCTTCTGATGATGAAGATTTAAAAAGGGTTTACAAGTTGTCTACCCCAGGGAGCCATCCAGTAGACAAGCCCCCCACCTTAGTGCTTCAAACTCAGCTCGATTGTTATCACTACACAAATTTTTATCCTCCCATAAGGTTAGAGTGCAGAAGAAGACGGTTTTGCATGGCTGTGTAAACATCATTTCTCCTTCCCAGGATGATAGAGAAGGAGGGAAACTCATAACAGCAGGAGCATTTTTACTTACTGAGCACCTTTACCTGAAAAACCCAATTAATGCTTTGCTTAGGATGTAGTCATTTATACTCCATGACACCCCTGAGAGGTAAGGTAAGTTATATTAAATTTACTTCACAATATTAAAATGGGAGTTATGAAATTGACTGTCAGGTCAAATAGGAAGCATTCAGAATGATAGCAGCAGAAGTTGGAGAGCAAATATTGAGATCCCTTCTCAGGTGTTACCAAATCTCTCCCTCCTTAATGAAGAAAATTCTGACAACTGAGAACTATGAGACCACATCCTCTATTGCACTATTTTATTGGACTAAATGATTCTACTTACCATTCCTATTTATTCTTCATATGCTTCTCTACCTTTACTTGTGTAAATCTGACCTATTCCTAAATTTCTACAAGTAGAGTTGTTGCCATTGTGGGGTCTCTTTCCCAATTGCCCACCCTACATGTTCACCTCCTGTCCATTTCTTAAGACCAATCATCTCCTCCCTGGATCCCTCTGTTAGCTTTTTATCTGTGATTTATTATAATATCTACAATGCAAAGTAGAAAGCAGCATACATTAGCTTCTTCCTAAACTGACACTTTCTTGAAGGCATGATTCATGTCCATTTCTTCTCTATATTCCTTATGGTACGGAGTTCAGTGTCTGATTCCATATAGTTTCTCAAGAAAAGTTAATGGAATGAGTGAACCAATTTACAACATATAGATGGATGTCAACTCTTCCTCTGTCATGATTGCTGGAGAATAACAGCATAATCTCATACGCTATGATCTCGCAAGATACTTAGCTTGATTATCCTTTAATCCCAGAGCACAAAAGCCACAGATACGGTTTTAAACAGTATATCAAGATACAGAAAACTTGAACGCAGAAGTTCAAGTTTCCTCCCAGCTCTTTTTTTCCCGTACAAAATAGTAAAAATCTCTTCCATCTCTGCAGCCCTTTTAGATTCTTGATTCCCATGACATTTTGTGTGATCTTTCACAATCTGCCCTTTGGGACCCATACGGTACTTTATACTATCCCTACTTTAGAGATTAGGAAAGTGAGACCGCTGTGGTCTGAATGTGTCCCCCAAAATATGTGTGAGAAACCTAATCCAATGCTTTCACTGTGTTGTGAGGTGGGGCCTTTTGTGAGGTGTTTGGGTCATGAGAGGTTAATGCCATTATAAAAGGGTGTGGCAGAGTGGCATTGGCTCCTTTTTGCCCTTTTTCCTTCTGTCGTGTGCAAACTCAGTGTTCAAAGTACCATCTTGAAAGCAGAGACTGAACCCTCATCAGATCCTTGAACCTGCCAACACCTTGATCTTGGAATTTCTAGTCTGTAAAACTGTCAGGAAATAAATTTCTGTTCTTAATAAATTACCCAGTCACAGGTGTTTTGTTGAAGTTACACAAATGAAATAAGACAGAAGTTGGTACCAGAGCAGTGGGGGTGTTGTTATCATAAATACCCAAAAATGTGGAAGTGGATTTGGAACTTGCTAATGGGCAGAGGCTGGAACAGTGTTGAAGTGGACAGTGGAAAAATCATGTATTGCCATGAATGAAGCATTAAGGGTGAATCTAGTGAGGGCTCAGAATAAGAGGTTAAGGAAAGTCTGCATCTTGTTGGATATTATTTAGGAGGTCATGACAGTAAGGACTATTCTGATGAAGTCCCAAAGGGAAAATGAGGAACAAGGTATTTAAAACTGTAGGAAAGGCCATCCTTGTTACAAAGTGGTGAAGAACTTGTCTGAGTTATGTCCCTGTCCTAGGGCATTGTGGAAGGCAGAACTCAAAAACAGCTAACAAGAATATTTAGCAGAAGAAATCTTTAAGCAGCAAAGCATTCAGGGTCTTATGTGGCTTCTCTTAAATGCTTACAGCAAAATGTGAGAAGAGAAATGATTTAAAAGTTGAATTTATCATCAAAAAGGAAGTAGAATGTAAACATTTGAAAGTTTTTCCATCTGACCACATAAAGAATAAAAAAGCCTATTTAGGGGGAAAAAAAAAACCAACGATGTGGCCAAGTGGCAGTTAAATAATTAGATTAGCATGGAAGCCAAGTGTTATTCATTAAAACAATAGGAAAATCATCATAAAGGCCTTTCAGAGATCTTGAAGGCTGTTATGTGCATCACAGGCCCAGAATACCAGGGACTTGGGGGCAGAATGGTTTTGGGGAAGGGGCCCAGGGTGCCTGTGGGACTTTGGAGCTCATTTCCTAAGACCGACTGAGGTCTGTGATACTCACATCCCAGCGCAGCACACCTCAGCCACCCCAGCTGTGGCTCAAGTGCAGCTCAGAATGCTGCTCTAGAGAGCGTAAGTATTGAGCCTTGGTGGCATCACATGGTACTAATTCTACAGGCAAGCAGAGTGCAAGGGCTGTGGAGGCATGGCTTTCTCCACCTAGATTTCAAAGGATGCCTCAGAGAGCCTTAGGTCCCAAGCAGAGATCTGCTGCAGGGATGAAGGCACTGCAGAGAGCCCTCACTAGGGCAATGCCCAGCAGAACTATGGAGCTGGAGTCACCACTGAAAGCCCCCAGTAGGTCAGTGCTTAGTGGAGCCATGGGGGCAGGGTCAACCTTGAGACCCCTGTAAAGCCACCACTGTGTAGCACCAGCTGGGAAAACTGCAGGGATGCGGTTTTGATGTGTACATTCTAAAGTGTGGTCTGTGCCCAGGAAATCCCACTGGGCAGAGCTGTTATCCCCCACTCCAGTGTGTCCAGGAGGTAGAATGTGGAGTCAAAGAATACGATTCTTAAGATTCCAGCCTTAAGATTTAATGTTGTCTGCCATGTAGTGTTTGGACTTACTTGAAACTTGTTACCCCTTTCTTTTTCCTATGTCCCAACATTGTATTTTGGAAGCACAAAACTTGTTTGATTTCACAGGCTCACAGCTAGAGGGAAATTTGCCTCAGTATGAATTGTGCCTTTAGCCTCATCCATATCTGATTTAGATGAGACTCTGATTTTAGACTTTAAAGTTGATGCTAGAACAAGTGAAGACATAGAGGGGCTATTGGGATGAAATAAACATATTTTGCATGTGAGAAGGGCATACATTTTGGGGGCCAAGGATGGAATGCTATCATCTGAAAGTGTCCTCCACAATTCATGTACTGAAAACTTAATCGCCAATGCAACAGTATTGAAAGGCAGAGCCCTCATTAATAGACTAATGTCATTATAAAATGCCTTGATGAAGTGGAGACTTGTGGTTTTGACAGAGATGCCTTGAGGTGGAGGATTAATTATATTATTTTATTGTCAACATTAAAACTAGCATTTTGCATATGTTTCATTTCATTGTAAAAATGCATTTGATTTGGGGCTTGAAAATGATTTAAACATAAGATAAAAGGGATTGACAGAGTTTGGCCCCTTTTTGCCCCTCCACTTTTGACCACGTGAGGGCACAGTGTTCCTCCCCACTTGAAGATGCAGCATTCAAAGTGCCATCTTGGCAGCAGAAACCAGACCCTCATCGGACAACAGAACCTACCAACCCCTTGATCTTAGACTTAATAGCCTTTACAACTATGTGAAAATAAGTTTCTGTTCTTTATATATTAACCAGTCCCAGGTATTCTGTTATAGCACAGCACAAACAGACTAAGACAGAGGCTAAAATAAGTTAAGTGATATACCCAGTGATAGTTAACAGTGAGTTGGGATGGGATCTCAAATATCTGATTCTAAATCTAGGGCTCCTCTCTTTGCCATTAGTTAAAATAATTAATCTATTCTTCTGCCTTTGAAAATTACATTTTAGACATATTGCTCATTAAATTAGCATCTGTTTAGTGCCTTCTTTGTATCTGAACACAAGTTATTCAAGTAAGCATTGCCTCTGCCCCTAATAAGTTCACAGTCTGATTCAGGAGAACAGTAAGTAAATCAGTAACTATTGTGTGTTGTGTGCCTTGATTAGTGTGTAACTGAGTAGGGTGCAAATTTAGAGGAAAAGGATTTCAACTGCATATGGGGAGCAGGTGCTTAAGGTAGCAAAGAAGAACAGACAGGCATCGCAGGGCAAGAGTAAACAATGGGTAAGCATATGAAAATGGTAAGAATACATGGTATATAAGAAAGCTATGAGGCCAGAGGTGACCAAAGACCAGTCATGGAGGACCCTACCCATCAAATAGCAGTTCAAAATGCACTGTAGTAGATAAAAGCTATTGTAGACATGAAGGTGGGAACTTGAAAAGATTGAAGTGGGGAGAGGCATAATCCCATTTGAATAGTAGATTAATTGTTCTGTGGTTATTGGCGGTGGAAGGGAAGTAGTGTACCTAAAATAAGGAGACTCTTGCAAAGATTCTACCCAGTGGAAATCTAGAGATTGAGGGCCTGAATTAAATTCATGATAAGAGATTAATAATAAGACACCAAGAAAGTAAATACTAAGTAATTTAGTAAATAATTATATTAGGGAAAGATAGATGAGACAATAGAATCTTCAATGTTCCCAGATCTGGCTTGGGTGTCTGGGTGAATGATGATACCATTAAGGAGAACAAGAAAGTCTATGAACAAGATGGTGAGTTTATTTTGGACATGTCGTATTTGAGTTAGTTGTGAGCTATACAAAGGGAGCTGTCAGGGAGGCAAACAGATACAAGGATATGGCATTCAGCACAGAGGTCTAGCTTAATAGTGTTTTCAGAATCATGAGATTATAAATGGTAGTTCCTGCCATAGCTTAGAAGTGTCCATCCAGAGAGAATGTTAAGGATTAGAAAAACAAGAAGTTAAGAGTAAGGTAGGGAAGAAAAAGAAAGAAATCCTGGAAGAAAGCAGAGATGGTGCCAGTCTTTTCTCAAGCACTCAGAGAGAGAAGCTCAAATGCCCTGAGGCACCCGCTGTATGTAATGGTTTAACTTCTCTCCCAGAAGGGTACTAGTTATGTACCTTCCATAGGAGAACTGAGAAAATATCATCATTCAAACTATTTCCTGTGTTATGTGTCCCAGGTGAGGATCCCTGGTTGAGAAAGACTGTTGGGCAGATGAGAGGAAAACCAGCAGACAGCCATGCAACAGAAATCAAAAGAGATGGTCGATGCCGAATGTCACAAAACAGCACAGGAAATACCCACGGGACTTGAAAACACAGAGCTTATTACCAGGTAGAAGCAGCAATTGCAATGTGTTGGGGAGGAGAGAACATAGTATTGGTGGGTGATTAAACGGGTTCTGATAAACAGACTGTAGTAAAAATGCTGAAAACTAGTGTATGCTTTTGAAAATGATTGACTATTAAGAGGAAGAAAGAAATCAGACTGTAGCTTGTGGGCAAACTGGTACTGGTTATATTTATATACCAAGAAGAAAGAACAAGTATGACAGAGGTGGAAATTGAGGAAAAGACCACAAAGCAAATGACTGGCAGAACAAGATTCACCGGGAAGTGATAGAAGATGGGATACAAAGATGGGCAAAGAGATTACCCTTGGCCAGCAGAATGAATCTCTCTCTCTCTCTCTCTCTCTCTCTCCCTCTCTCTCTCTCCCTCTCTCTCTCTCTCTCTCCCCTCCCCTCCCCTCCATCTCTCTGATGTAGGGAGAAAGAAGGAAAAGAAATAGAAGGAGATATGCTTGCAGATATCATAAGAGGAAGTTGGTGTGGCTAGAATGATGATCCATCTTCTCAATGAAGTAGTAAAGGTCATCCATGTTTAAAAAAAAATTACGAAACTGGGCATTTTCAGAAAGGGGTAAAATTGGGTAAGAGCCATGGAGGAAAGATGGAGAAGGAATGTGACTTGGAACCTGTGGAAGGATAGCCAAACTGCCTGGAGGATCCAATTAAGATCACAAACCCCTAGAAATACTCACGGCATCATATTCCAGACTGTCTCCACTTGCATAGACAGAGTACATGCAGTCACTGCTACTCTTTGAGCCCATCTCTTTGAAATTAGAGACACAAGTTTGCAAAAGAACTATCCCAGTTTATGGCAATCATGCTTAGCTATGAAAGGCATTGCTTCTAAGAAATTCATAATGAAGACTGAACACCCTAACTTAGCCTCATCCACAGTCCTCTACCCTCCTTGGATAACAAGTTCACAATAACTAGTTCCTCTCCAATTAATATTCTCCAATGTACATCACTTGAGAATATTAGCTCTTCACCAGCCAGCCACACAACCCAAATGCACTGATACATAAAATAGGACCCTTGACTTGAGTCAGCAGCAATTCAGTAACAGGCCTACACATCTCTTTAACTGGGTCCTTAAGCAGTCTTAAGATGATGTTGATGTGCTGGAACAAGGACTAAGATGCAGTCAGAAGTATGTTTTCTATCTCTGGACTGGTCCATAGACTTCTATCCTTGAATTTATGGTATTCAGAACACTGTGACCTAAATGGAGAAGTTTGGTATTAAATCAACCAGTATGAACCCATTATCTATCTACTACATGACAGATACTATGCTAGGTGCTCAGGATACACCCATACATATAACAGACATAGTCTCTCCTATTGTGATCCTTACAGTGTAGTGTGAAGAAAGTCAATCTTACTGATAAGGTCATCATTGAAGAGGTCATTGAGAGAAAGAGGATCTCCACTGGACAGCTGACATTAAAAAGTACACTTGGGCCAGGGGCTGTGGCTCACGCCTGTAATTCAAGCTTTAGGGAGGCAGAGGCGGGAGGATAGCTTGAGCCCAGGAGTTCGAGACCTGCCTGGGCAATATAGCGAGACCCCATTCTCCACAAAAAGGAAAAAAAAAAAAAAAACAAAAAGAAAAAGTACACTTGGACTGGGATTGTAAGCTGGACCCAATGGTCTAAAATTCCTTAGCCCCATTTTTGACAGTATGAGTGATGATATTAGATGGCCTGCTAGTCATGAACAGTTTATTCATCCTACCCATCTCTGTATCAAGCTTACAAAGGAAGTCTAATCTGTGGGTTAGGTGCTGTCTCCTTGTATACTTACAGTAAAACTGGTGTAAAAAAAAATTTCCAAACAAATATAGACTCCTATACTTGGAGAGGATTCTAGGATCAATTTATTACCCTTTTGGTGTTTGAATCTCTCATATAACCCTCTAACCAAGTAGTCATAGAGTCTCTGATTAACACTACCCCCAAAGATCACCTACCTTCTCTTAAAATTTACTTCATGTTTGAATGGAATTTGTCTTCCTGTGGCTTCTACCTATTTTATCTCTAAGCTTAAAAGGCATAGAAGCATTGGCTATACAAGACAAGCTTACAGGATTTATGGGTGGGTGATGCCATTTACTAAAATCATTAGCACAGCTCTTAATCTTAGGTTTCCTTATATACATTTCCAGGAGAAACAAAGAGTAAACATTCTCACTGCTACCATCAGGGAATGAAGAAACATGTTAGGTGTGTATATGTGAAAACAAAATCAATTCTAACGGAAAGTTTGGAATAATGACTCTCTGGGAGAAAAGAACCAGAGGTTCTCACTTATCTGCCAATGTGACAGATGTGGCCTGTCTTTTGAGCCCAGCTCTCTCCATCTCACCCTCTCCTCTTTCCTATATTTAGTTCTTTACTCAATCAACCAACATGTACCAAATTATCTGTTTCCTACATGCCAGGTACTAAGTTAGGTGCTTAAAGTGAGGTGTATCACTTCACTCACCTGACCCATGCAGGCAGTCAGATCTCAAGTTGCAGGTTCAGAACAGGAGGAAGAAAGAGATCCTTTTAGAGCTCAGGCTCATGCTGTGTACTCTCGGTTTGCTAGTGTTCTGTAGTAGAGTAAAATGATGCCTGTTTTCTATTTAGCACAGTCTCTCGTCATTCTAAGTTCTTTGAGAGACACAAGGCATAAAGAATATGGATCAGAATACAATGTAAACATTCCTGTATCCCTTAAGAAAATTATATATAGCAATCTTTCAAATTCTATATTCTCCCTTAACCAAATCCTTTATTATTGGAAGGCAGAGTCATTATGAATCCAGAGCATTTCTTACACTCCAGTTTTTCCTCATCCCAGCTTCCGGTAGGTTTATGTCTTGAAAGTAAACCAACACAGAAAGAATTCTCACTGAAAATTCTATAAGCCATTGGAAGGCAAAGCTGTGCACATTCCAGTGGGGAGCTAAAGAAAAATGGGCGTATTCTCCCCTACTTTATCCCCAGAGCCCTCATACAAGAATGGCCCTTTGGACTTAGTGCATCCCCCACAGTGGCAAAAGAATCAGTAACTGACAGATGTGGAAACTGATTTCCTGGAGTGGCCTTGGAGTCCCAAAGTACCATGGGCCGGGCCGGGGGGGGAGTGGGGTGGTGGGGGTAACGTCACAGAGCTCCCTCCCTTGGAGGCCATGGAGGTCTGAGGAAATAGCAGGGCCTGGCAGGAGATGGCTTGCCTCTGGGGCACTAGAGGAACTGGTGAAGCAACAACTGCCAGCCAATGAATATAGCAGAGCATTGCTCTGAGCATCACAGAGGGCATCCAGAAGGGAGAAATGGCAGATGCCAGGTAATAGCTGACCAGATTTATTTGTTAGCACATATGGGACTCTCCCTAGTGACCCCTGAAATAGCTTAAAGGGTCTTGCCGGGGGCTGGAGACACTGCATTAGCAGGTGCAGATGAAAGGCACTGCAATATGGGCTTTTACCAATAATGCTTCATTCTAAAGAAAGAGTAGGGGGCTGTGGGGAAACCAAGATGACAGATTCAACAGAATCACAGAATGCTGCGGCTAAATGGGAACACAGAGATCACCTGGTATGAAAACTTTATTACTTATACAGGCAAACGAAAACACAGAGAGGGGAAGGGACAGAGAAGGTCACACAGCTGAGGAAGAAGCAGGAGGGAGACCAAGACTCCCGTATAGCACATCCCCTTCCCAGACTCTGTGTGGGTTCCACTTCTCCAGTTACACTGGAATCCTGTGTGGCTCTTGGTGACGATCATGCTGAGCCTTGTATTTGTAGACACAGACTAAATATGTGTGGATTGATAGCTTGGACAGCAATGCTGGCTGTTAATTTCTACATTTGCATCTTTAACACATCTTTGAAAGAAAAGAAGAGGGAAGAGACCAAAGGTCAGGGAGAAGCTAAGTAGTATGGGGCCTTCCCCATGCCCCACAAGGGCCAGCTCCCCTGTTCTCTATGTGTGGGCATTCTCGGTGTACAGGAGGAGGTGGGCCACTGGGTTATATGTGTGCACAGATATGTAGTGTGTGTGATGTGATTTTGGTAATTTTTGTGCTTCTACACAATGCATGTTTCTGATAGAATAGAAAAGAAGGGACAGAGACTTTGGACAAAGGAACAAGCTCTGTAGAGAGAACGCCTTTGATGCAGGTAATAAAAAGGCAAGCAATAATGCTTCCCACAAGCAGCCCACTAGCAAGCCTGCGCCACGGCCACAGCCATAAAACACCCACGCCACCGCCACAGCCATAAAACACCCACGCCTGCCATAACCCGTAACCAGCTCTGCACGATGAGCGCGCCCAGCCTGCCTCCTGCAACGGCTCTGCACCAGGCTGCCGCAGAGCGTCACAGGCTCCCTAGAGAGGGCTGCCCAGCCAGAGCGGAACCTGATTACCTTTCTCTCCTCCTCACCACCAAGGGTGGGTCCCACCTGCTGAGATGGGAGAAGGAGGGTGAAACTGCAATGATCTGTCACCTTTACAAGGTTTCCAGGACAACACCATGGAGATGGGGACATTTGAATTCCCTACATTCCATCTCCCAGTGCTGTGTCCTTTCTTACACTGCCAGGGCTGCCTCAGTTCATGCTCTCCCCCAGGCTGGGGCTGCTGTTTCTGTAGAGCTGCTCCCCAGCAGGCGTGCGTGCAGACCCTCCCACATCAGTCAACCACAGCAGCTAAGAACTACTCAGAATAGCTGGTTTTACTCAACACCTAGGATAGGCCTTGCATTTTGCTGAGGGCTTTACCTGCACTACCTTATTTAATTCTCACAACAAATTTATGATGCAGATACTATTGCTCAGACGCTTGCTTTGTAAATCAGACAACTGGGGCCTAAATATCATATAGCTAGAAAGAGTGTGACTCAAAGGTGAAGCCATTGGCCAGAGACCATGCTTGTAGGCACTTTATTATAGGTTTGCAGTTTAACCAGGACCACCCTCGTAGTCAGAAAAAGTTTAACATTTGAATTTTAAGTAGGTACAAGTGAGCTGGAAAGGACACATTGCCCTGTGAGATTTCCCCAGCCCCTTGAAATCATCAGCTTGAATTATCTCAGCACCTTGAACTATCTACTCCACTTAGTGTTGAACTTATGCTCACCATCCTACAAAAATGCTTGGCCAGGACCCATTTTCTCCCATGAAAACAATTTTCTCCTCTTGATGGAAAGCGTGCTAGTGTTTATGTAACACTTGGCATTTTTCTTGTACATTCTCCCACTCAGTCCACCAACTGACTCTGTGATGTGGACATGGAAGGGGATGGGTCTAATCTTACAGATGTGGAAAGGATAATTGCCTCACCTAGAAAAAGCAAACACTTCCCACAAGCTGATCACCACACAAATCGGCCAACCGGAAACCACTGGGCAACAGCTGATGAAACTCTTTCTTTCCTTCCTGAGTTCTGAAGAATCAACCAGCTGACAGTGTAGAAAACTCTTCCTGGTTTATTCACCCTATTCTCCACCCAAGGAGGTAGAGCCTCAGAGGAAACAAGAGTTTTCTTCTCACAACAAGAGAGCAATTTACAAGATGTCCTCAGAGAGAGGGAAATGCCTCAATGCCTTCATTAAAAAGGCGATGTAAACATCTGCCTGGTCTTTTGAAAATACTCCCCACTGGGAACAGAGATGACAAAGAGAAAACACAGCCAAAGGAGAAATGGACAGGAGGCAGCTGCTCCAGGACAGGGCACTAAAATGTTAGTTAAGAGTGCCAGGTCCCTTGGTGGCATCCTTGCATCTACAAAATAAAGTTTCAATGCCTGTCCAGTTTTCTTTCCCACTACTCTGCTGCATGTTTTCTAGGCTCCAATCAAAATGGGACAAGTGTTCCATGTACATGTTGTAGGCAAGGGCTTGTACACTCAGATGCCTGAAAAGGCCCAGCCAGCAAAGTGATGGCCTGCAGCCAGCTAGGTGTATGTAAGTAAAACAGTATACTGGGCATACTTCTAATGACTATTGACCCTCAGAAAACAACAGGGATCAATGAAGCTGGAGGCAAACTGTAATGTTTCTACCCACTCTAAAGAGGGTGGAAGTTGCCCAGCTCCAGTTAATCACGGCTCAGCTTGAAGGCAGCTTAAGGCTACCAGAGCTTCTGAATGAAAAGAACCCAGCAATGCAGAAATATACATGAAATATCCTATCATCAAATGTAGATAACTGGTTCATATTTTTAAAATATACTATAGTCCAGACAACATATTTCTGTGGGCTAAAGCTAGCCAGATGGTAGCCAATTTGAAGCCTTTGTCCTAATTTCTGCCTACACGACTTTATTCCTACTGTTTGAAATACTGTCTCCTCTTCCCCATTCCCTGTTAAAAACCTATCCAACCATAACCTGAGAAAGCAGTACAGTGCCAAGAAAAATGTCCCATTGTTGTAGTTTTTAATAAATAATATGTTAGGGGAAGTGGTGTAAAATTTGGAAAAACAGGTCTAGCTAATATCACAGGTCTAATAATCTCTAACATGCTAATATTGTAAAGTGATAAAGTGGTCGTGAGCGTGCTGGAGAGGTGGCAGGCAGGCAGCATGGAACCATGCAAGAGGGCAACAGCGCTCCATGCTGGCCGACGGGCTCCAGTCCCGGCTCTGTCATTCATTCATTCATTCATTCATTCATTCATTCATTCATTCACTGTATTACCCTAAGCAGACAACTTCACTCTCTGAGACTTGTTTGCCTCATCTGGAAAATAGGGAATAATGTCTACCTGCCTACTTACATAATTGTTGTGAAAGTCAGACTAAAGAGTGAAAGTGTGTGAACATGCTTCCAAAATTCTAAGGTAAATAAATATGTAAGTCTCCAAGAGGTTAGGATTATTACTAACATAACATTTTAAGGTTATTAATAAAAACTGGAACAAGAAAAAAAAACCTGTCCACCCAGTACAAATAAAATGCCTTTTAAAATTACACATCTGCTATCATTTCCAGAACATAGAAAAATAAAATACAAAAATAAAAAGTACATGCCCTTTGGCCTAGGAATTTCACTACTAAGAAATCAGCCTAAGAAAATAATTGTGTGTGATTGCATTATTTACCCACAACTATGTTTATGGCAGTATTGTTTGTAACAGGAAAAACATAAACAAAAAACAACTTCAAAACCTCTTGTATGTCCAACTATAAAGAGGTTTGGTTAAATACAGCATTGTATCTCCAGGAGTTACATATCATGTACTTATTAAAAAGTTTAATACAACTTTGTGGATAAAAGAAATTTAATGTGTTTTGAAGCAAAAAAGGTTATAAAGTAGTACAATCCCATTTGTATAATTATGGTTGTATATATTTGCATAGTAAAATACTTTTAAAATTATACAACCCAAAGATAATGAGTTATCTCTGGCAAGACCACAAGGGATTTTGATTTTCTTCTATTTGCTTACTGATTTTTTTCTAAATTTTCTTTTTTTCTTTTTTCTTTTTTTTCTGAGATGCAGTCTCTCTCTTGTTGCCCAGTCTGGAGTGTAATGGTGCGATCTTGGCTCACCACAACCTCTGCCTCCCAGGTTCAAGCGATTTTCCTGCCTCAGCCTCCCGAATACCTGGGATTACAGGCATGCACAACCATGCCCAGTTAATTTTGTATTTTTAGTGGAGATGGGGTTTCTCCATGTTTGTCAGGCTGGTCTCGAACTCCCAACCTCAGGTGGTCTGCCCACCGCAGCCTCCCAAAGTGCTGGAATTACAAGCGTGAGCCACTGCGCTGGCCTTTTTAAAAATTTTCTAAAGAGATCAGGTACAGATTTTATAGTACCAAAAAAAAATAAATAACCAAAGTGGTAACTGCATTTTCAAAATACAAAATTCTACCCATCCTCCAAACCACATTTGAGAAACCACCTTGTCCATGAGACTTGCAGAATTCTACCAGTGGAATGGCACACCTCTGTCATTGAAAACTACATTTCACTTAGCATCTCTCCTGGGAAATATTATTTCCACACAGTGTTAGAATTATTTGTAGACTTGTTTTATCTCCCATCATAAATACTTTGTAGGTGTGAATGATGCCTAGGACAGATCTTTGTATATAATAAACACTTCATATATTATTGAACTGCTTAGTTAAAAGTACACTTAAATAACTTTTTTCTGAAAGGATTTGTGTTTTTGAAGTTTCCTGTCCCCTCAAGGATACACTCTGTCTTTGACTAAGTAGCATTACACTATCCACATCATTATCCCCATCCTGATAAACAGTTACTGTGCACTTACTATATGCCAGATGCATATTTGCTTTTAATAAAACAAGATGATATGAAGTACTGTCTTACACCTACACCCACTTTTAGTTGAAGAAACAGACTCAGAGGAGTAAAGTAACTTGCTGAAGGTGGCAGAGCTTAATAAGCAGTGATCTGGTATTTGAACCCATGTCTGTCTGGTTCTGCAGCCCTAAATCTTCTGATCACATTATCCCACCTTGAACACAGTGGTGAACCTGCCTGCAGTGGTCATACAGTAAGGTTATCAATTCATGGAAAAGCTAGTTGTTGAATTTCCTTTTATCACTCTGTATGAAATGCTTGCTATAGGACCGCAAAATGTCTTTAATTCCCAGTGAAAGACAAAATATCAATCATTATCAAGTATCCATGTGAACAGAAACTTAAGTGTAGTGTGGTGCAATGGCAAGTATATTGACCTAGAAATTATTAAACCAGTGTTCAAACCCTGGCTCTTCCACAACTCACTGGGGGAATCTGGGGCACCAGTCAAGTCCATCTGTATGGGAAAAGGTTGGACTCAATGGTGACTAGGAGCTGTCTCAGAATATCCTCCTAATTGTCTAAGCTTTCACTCAGGCCCTCCAACCCAGCAGTCAAAAACTCAGATTGTATCATTCTCCTTCTTAAAAATATCTCTGTGAAGTCCTCCACACGTTGAATAAAGACATAGACACTTAAGATAGCATCAGTATAATCAGGCCTCTGCCCACATCTCCAACCTCTTGTCCCTTTGCTTGCTCCAAGGAAGCCACATGACCTCCTTTCAGCCCCTTAAACACAGGTCAGCTCCTGCAACTGTTGTTCATTCCTCCTAGAGACCCCTGACCCCCATTATCAAACCCAAACTGCACACACCAGGGAAACATATTTATCCATCATGCCTACAAATAAAAATTCCTACCTCAGAAAGGTCTTCCCATTTCTCCAACCTAAAAATGGCTCTGTTTTTGTCCTCTTTAGCACCTTGTATTTCTTCCTCCATAGCATACCATAGTTTGCAATTACATAGTTGTTTGTGTGATTGTTTGCACAAAGGCTGTCTGCCCATTAACATTATCCCTGGAGGTTGGGGTTATGTCTGTTTTTCTTACTATGCATCCCAGCAATGCGTCTCTGCCTGAGCTAAAGTAGGTGTTCACTGTTCAGTAATTAAAGGCTAGAATACTGGTGTGATAATTGTGTGTTACCAGAGCAGATAGGTGGTAATATTCTGGGGAGGGAAAATGGAACATACAACTGGGCTGGGGGACAAAGATGAAGTACTGACAAGTAGAGTGGCTGGGCTCAAGTGCTGAGAATAACCAGAACAAGAGATGAACCCAGATAAGTCCATTAGGCCATACTTGAAGATCTGGGTCAGTGTCCTTTATCCAGCGCCTTGGTGGCACATTGTGTGTGTGTTGGGAAGGGAGGACGGACACACGGCTCTGGCAAGCTGAGCCCCTCCACCTGCTCCTGACACAGCACCTGCCTCAGATTGGCATCTGCACCTCTGGAATGCAGCTGGCATTGGCAGGCAGCATCTCAGTGTTGCATTTCAGTCCCGCTGTGCTGCACTGCAGCTACTGCAGTCTGCCTCACCGAGCCCTTCCAGGGCAAAGGCATCCCACTCCAACTGTCTCTTTGCCGTGCCAGGAATTTTCACTCTGAGATGGGACCCACAAAACAATAGCTGCTTGTTCTCTCTGTCACTCCTCTCAGTAGCAACACTATTTCAACTCAGCAAATAGTGCCTGTACTGCACTGATACGTCCTCAGACAGCCTATCCCATAACTCCAGGGGCAGGGCAACTGCGAGGGAGAGACAACAGCCTCAGTCCTTTATATTAACAAGAGGTTAATTCCTAAAGGGAGACAAAGGGGGAATATTTGCTCTGAATATTATTTTCACTTGAAAAGTGATCTCATTTATTTTTTCATGCAATTTGTTACTATTGCTTATCAAAAGTTCTCTGTAAATGTGCAATCTATGAATAATAGATACATACAAATTGCCAACTGTTTGTTTACACAGAACCTCTACCATGCATCTGACCATTTACAAAGCACTATTGCATTCTTTCTCCTTTGAGTGTCACAGCAACTCTGGGAGGCCAGTGGGACATTATATGAATTTCCTGAAGCCATATTTCATATATTACCACAAACTCCATACCTTAAAACAATAGAAATGCATTCTCTGTCAGTTCTGGAAACCAGAAGTCTGAAATTTGGCACTGCAATTCTCCCTTTGGGGACTCAAAGGACTAATCTGTTCCTTGTCTCTTTTAGGGTCCGGTGGCCACCGGCGTTCCTGGACTCATGTCTGCAGCACTGCAATACCCATCTAGGTCTTTGTGTTGCCTTCTCCTCTGTATCAAATGTCCTTTGCCCTTTTCTCATTGTGATGGCATTTAGGGCCCACTTGAATAATCCATAATACTCTCCTCATCTCAACATCCTTCACTTAGTTCCATCTGCAAAGACCGTTTTTCACAGTTTCCAAAGATTTAATGGAGATATCCTTTGGGGGCTATTTTTCAGCCTCTCACAAGCATGAGTGATGGTTGCCCCTCTTCAGATAAGCAAACTAAGGTTGAAGGACTTGCCAATGGTCACACAGTGACAGATGCAATTTGGGGTTGATTCTATGGTTTTGCTATTGTCACTGAGGCAGCTACATTGTCTGGGGTAAACACCTGGGGTTTGTCATCTCGCGCCAAGAAACTTTGGGACACAGACACATGCGAGTTTAAGAGTCAAGGTTTATAGGCAAAAGAAAGTGAAAGGAAAACACCTCTCTCTCCAGTGAGACAGAGGGGACTTCCAAGAGGAAAAGGCCTGCCGGCAGTGGATGCACCAGATTTTATAGTCAGGCTTGAGGCGGTGATGTCTGATTTACATAAGGCTCACAGATTGGCTCCATCAGGTGTGATGTTTACACAGCGTGGGGAAGGCTGGTCACTCCACCCTAATATTATGCAAATGAACTCTCCCCTTGGCTGGCACCATCTTGTCTGCTCCTTACCATACACAGAGAGAAGGGAAGATGGAGCTGCCATTTTGAACATGTGTAGTCCAAGGCAGCTCTTCACTGCTGGCATTCACCTGTGCAAGCTCCCAGCTTGCTTGTCTATGTCAGCAGCTCGGCTTTGCAGGCTGCTCTTTGTTAGAAAATGATTTGGAGCCACTTTTCATTAAAAGGAAAACCTTACCAGGGACGTCCACATTCTATCTGCCTGAGTAATTTCTTCTTAACTCCTGTAGCAACATGGATGGAGCTGGAAGCCATTATCCTCAGGCAAACTAACATAGGAACAGAAAACCAAACACCACATGTTCTCACTTACAAGTGTGAGCTGAACAGTGAGAATACAGGGAAGGGAACAACACACACTAGGACTTGTCTGGGGGGCAGGGAGAGGGAGAGGATCAGAATAAATAGCTAATGCATACAGGGCTTAATGCCTACGTGATGGGTTGACAGGTGCAGCAAACAACCATGACACACATTTACCTATGTAACAAACCTGCACATCCTTGCACATGTATCCCAGAATTTAAAATTAAATTAAATTTAAAAAATTTTATCACTAACCCAGGACACTTCAACTTTATCATGAGGCCTCCCAAATGTCTCTTTGAAAGAGGGAGAGGACAAAACTTTCCCTAACTCTCAAGAACCATTCAGTCTGTGTAGGGAATTCTAGGAAATTCCAGATGGACTCAAAGTCAAGTGACTTGCCTGGGGCTACTTAGCCAGTTGGCAGTTGAGCCACCATCAGAGCCACGCACTGGATCTCCCAGTTCAGTCATTTCTCCAAGCTGCTTTTCTATGCCCAATTAGAGATTAGGATCAGTCAATGAAGACTCTCTAGAAGCAGCAAACCGTAAGTCAAATCCAAAGGAAATAGACATCTCTGAAATAGCAGAGAGAAGAGGACAGCATGTATTTGAGAGAGGCAGAAACCCAAGACCCGGTCAGGAAATAGGGTCAGACTAACTAGCTGTAATACTTACTGTAGGGAAAAAGTTGGCTTCAGTGGAGCACTGTGCATTGCCCTTTCACCTTAGCTGATTCTGACTTTGGAAACTATTTCACAAATAGGTAAGCTGTTCGTTAACTGATAGCAGTGCGAAATAATTATTGTCTACAGACATGCAAATGAATTCTATATAGTGGGGGAACAACCTTTCCTCTTTTCCCATGGAAAAAAATAGCTTTATCTCCATTTGCGAATTCATTTCAATATTCGTGATCTATAGATGTACCTGTTCTGTGGCTTCTCCTTTAACTGGTTGTATTATCAAACAACCCATTTTCTCATTAAAGAAGTTAAATAAAATCCCGAACACATGTTCATTTCTATATCTGTATAAGAATCATGATTTTTTTCCTTCTATTTTTTAAATTCAATATAGACTTTTATTCACAATCAGTTGCATAGGCCTTCCCTTCAACATCACTGATGTTCTCCAATGCTAGATAAGGAATTGCAAAGGAAATAATGGTCAGGTATACAAGATTAGAATAAGAATAACAGAATCTGAATTCACCATTTTCTCCTAGGATTCTTTCTTCCTTGACTTCTTTTTTTTGAGACGGAGTTTTGCTCTTGTTGCTCAGGCTGGAGTGCAAGAGTGCAATCTCAGCTCACTGCAACCTCCACCTCCCAGGTTCAAGCAATTCACCTGCCTCAGCCTCCTGAGTAGCTGAAATTACAGGTGCCTGCCACCACACAGCTGTTTTGTATTTTTAGTAGAGGCGGCATTTCACCATGTTGGCCAGGCTAGTCTTGAGCTCCTGATTTCAGTTGATCCACCTGCCTCAGCCTCCCAAAGTGCTGAGATTACAGGCGTGAGTCACTGCACCAGCCTCTTCCTTGACTCTTAAGACTCCATCTTTTTATCCTTTGAACCCAGGCAGAGAAAGACTCTAGGTGGTTTATCTAATTCTGATTAATACTCCTTCAGTAAGGAAAGAGCTTACTCCTTCAGGTAAGGAACATTGAAGGTTAATAGCATCAAAAGCCAATGTGAAAAATCAGGATTTTTATATTTTATTTTTAGTTATCTTTTACCAGTTCTTAGGAGAGTTCTGTGTTCTCAGTTCTGAGAGTTCTTGAAACCAGAAACTACTTTAAGCTCATCTAGTCTCATGTGTTTTATTGATAAGCAAATGCAGCCCAGAGAGGGGACAGGGCTTATCTGAGGACCACACAGGAGAGAGGGGACAGGGCTTACCTGAGGACCCCGCAGGTAGAGCCAGGACTAGTGCATGGCACCAAGTGAAGAATCCCATAGACCTGGATTTCTATCCCAGCTAACCCATAATAAGCTTGTAGTGAGGCAAATTACTTACCTCAAAATACCTTAGTTTTCAGTACCTGCCTCATAGCACCTACCCCATGTGGGTTGTCTTGAGGGTCATATGAGATCATGTGTGTATAAAGCAATATCTATCAAAGAATTTGACCAATGAGAAGTATTCAACAAAAGTCAAATACTGGGACTTTTGTTACACAGTCCTGAGATAGTAGTAGGGAAGAAGGGCTGTGAGAGGACTGAATTTTACATTTGCCTCATAAGATACTATCATATTATTATTTCATGCATATATCTGTTTCCCCAGTAAATGGGCAAATTTATTGAAGACAGGAATTATCGTCCCCTCTCAGATAAACACTTTTCGTATGCTTGGGCACTGAGCTAAGTACTTCACTTGCATCATCTCATTTAATCCTCACCAAATCTAAGGAGATACGTGATATTATTTGGCTCCTATGATAAAGACTGATAGCTACATATCCAATATCCAGTATCCCTTTCTTCATTACTAAGTAAACTCCACTTTTTTAGAGGCAGTAAAGTACCAGACAAAACAGTATCTCTCTCAACATCTCTTGCAGTTAGGGATGTTCTCATGGCCAAGTTTGTGAGTAGAGTTTCTGGGAAACATTCTTTGAAAGACGACTGGTCCAATTAACAGATGACTTTTTCCCTTCCATGTTTCTCCTACATACCTGCAAGAAACTCAGATGGTTGGAGCTATAGCAGCCATATTGTGCACAGAGTCACATGCCAAGAATAAAGACAGAAGCTAGGCACTAAGGATAACAAAACAGAAAAACAGAGCCTGAGTCTCTGTGAAATTGGATAGATGCTATGTAAGCCTTCATCTGCCTATTCTCTGACTTCTATAAATGAAAAAAAAAATAAAATCCTAATTTGTGCAAGTCACTGTTTAGGGGAATTTTTTCTTTCTGCTAACTGAATGTAATTTCTAATTGCTTCATCCCCATTTTTCAGATGAGAAAACCTCAGAGAATTAAAAAAACTGTGCCTATTTAGGTATGCAACAAAAGGTCACACAAGTGTAAGACTTGAGAGTCTAGTTAGGTTTTCTTAACCACAAGGCTATATTGTCTCCACCATGATACACATGATACATGATACTTTGCAACCAGAAAAATTTTACTCATCGAACGACTTGACTGTTGTAAAGCTGATGAATGTTCCTTATCATTCTATTCATTTCTTGCATCTTTCCATCTAAATCAAAATTATTTGGGAACATTAAATACTAAAAAGAACATTATTAGGATCTGCACTGGGAAAAAGAACCTGAATTTCTTCACAGCTGCAAGGAACTTCTTGGACTAAGTAATCCCCACAGCCTGAATGTCATATCAGCTCTGATAGTCTTCAATTCTAATGTCATACAGAAATACAGTTTTGGAAGTCACCAGGCAGGAAGTTGCTCAGAAGTACCCGGCATAAATCTCCTGTATAGCATTCCATGACTGATTGTCCATTTTTTGCATATATATTTCCTAGAACAGAAAACTCATTTAATACATTTTATAACCTCAGCACTTAGTAGGCCAGGCATGGTGGCTCACACCTGTAGTCCCAGCACTTTGGGAGGCAAAGGTGGGTGGATTACAAGGTCAGGAGTTTGAGACTAGCCTGGCCAATATGGTGAAACTCCGTATCTACTAAAAATACAAAAATTAGCCAGGCATGGTGGTGCATGCCTATAGTCCCAGCTACTCGGGAGGCTGAGGGGGAAGAATTGCTTGAACCTGGGAGGGGTATCTTACAGTGGGCCAAGATTGTTCCACTGCACTCCAGCCTGGGCTACAGAGAGAGACTGTCTCAAAACAAAACAAAACAAAACAAAACAGAAAAAGCACTTAGTATGGTACCTGGTGAAGCATTCAGTAGGTTTACTGAATAAGTGAAAAAATGAATGAAGAAAATGAATCCCAGACATCCAAACTCATTCAGGGGAGAAATATAAGCATATGGAAGTTCTGTGTCAGATAATTTAAATTCATATTTAAAATAATTACATCAACAACAGCAACTACCACTTATCAAATGATTAGTAGCTGCCAAGCACTATGCTAGCTAGTGTCTTAATTGTGCATTATCTAATTGAGCAAAATTTTCCTGTCTATAATTTCAACCCACTGGTCCTCATTTACCCCTAATAGCTACCATATGAGGCCTAACTATGGGTGTGGTATCATGCTACATACTCTATATAGCTTCTCTCATTTAATAATACCTTTAACAAACCTATGAGGTTGATATATAATCATTTCTATGTAGTAATTTTTTAAAAAGTGAAGATCAAGGAGATTAAATAACTAACACAGGAAGACAATAAGTGAAAGTGTCTGGCTAAAAGACAGGATTGCTGATGCAAAAACCCATGTGGTTAATCACAGTGTGATACCTCGACCTGATGACTAATAGTTTTGATCTCACACGTCAAAGTGTCCCCAGACCATACTCAGAACTTCTGCCTGAAACCAATCACAGCCTCTGCCCCACTGTGCCTGCTGCTCCCCAGGCTTCTCTCTGGGCATTGCAGGCAAACCCATCTTTACTGTTACCTCCTTCATGAAGCAGTCTTTGAATCTGCACACTTCTACCCATAGTCTGGGAAAACTCTGCCTTCTTCCAACCTTAAAAGTCTTTTGTTTTAATCTCTTGTGTTAGGTTACATCAATTTCTAGTTTGTATGAGTTATCTGAGACCACTTTTTAATCTGACATGTAGGTAAGTTCCTAAGTTCTTTTATCAAAAGAATCACTTTTTAATTCCTCTACTCTAGTGTCAACATTTCAAAACAGAAGCCACATCTCACTCAAAGTTGCACCTCCTGCTTAAATATTCCACATTGTAGATATCCAAAGGGGACTTTTGTTCAGTTAATTGTATGCCAAGTACAGCCTATAAAATTGAGAGTATAGGCCTGGTGCAGTGGCTCACATCCGTAATCCTAGCACTTTGGGAGGCCGAGGCAGGCAGATCATCTGAGGTCAGGAGTTTAAGATCAGCCTGGCCAACACAGCAAAACCCCATCTCTACTAAAAATACAACTGGGCATAGTGGCAGGCACCTGTAATCCCATCTACTCCAGAGGCTGAGGAGAATTGCTTGAACCCAGGAGGCTGAGGTTGCAGTGAGCCAGGATCGTGCCACTGCACTGCAGTCTGGGCAACAGAGTGACAATCCATCTCAAAAAAAAAAAATTGAGAATATAGTAATGTAAACATGAACTTATAGTCAGATATCCGTGACCTCAGTTTGCTCTGCCACTCCTCACCTGTGTGACTTAGAACAAGGTTTTTAACCTTACCGAGTCTCATTTCCACAATCAGAAAATGGGGATCAATAATAGATCTGTTCCATAGTTTTGATGAAAGAACTTAGGAACTTACCAACATATCAGATTAAAAGTAAATGCTCAATGACTGCTTTTATTTTTGCATATCCAATCCATCACTAACTCCACAGTGACATAGTTGAAATTATTGAATAAGGTGATATACAACACTCATTTTCGGGGGATTCTACCTTGGATATTCTATGGCTCAGACTCAAGGGTTTATCCCAAGTACAGACACTTCCCTATGTAGGCATACCTTGTTTTATTGTGCTACACTTTAATTGAGCTTCACAGATATTGCATGTTTTTTACAAACTGAAGGTTTGTGGCAATCCTGCAGTGGAGCAAGTCTATTGACACCCTTTTTTCAAAGGCATGTGCTCACTTTGTGTCTCTGTCATGTTTTGGTAAAAACATTTCAAACTTTTAAAAATTATTCACATATCTGTTATTCTTATATCTTATATCTCAGATCAGTGAACTTTGATATTACTATTATAATTGTTTTGGGGCTCCAAGACCACACTCATATAAGACAGAAAACTTAATTGATAAATATTGTATATGTTCTGATTTTCCCACCCACTGGTCTTTCTTGTCTCTTCCTTCTGCTCCTCAGGCCTCCATATTGCCTAAGACACAACACTACTGTAATTAGGCCACTTAAGAATGCTACAATGGTCTCTAAGAGTTCAAGTGAAAGGAAGAGTTGCACATCTTTCACTCTAAATAAAAAGCTAACAATGATTAAGGCTAGTGAGGAGAGCATGTCAAAAGCCAACACAGACCAAAAGTTAGGCCTTTTGTGCCAAACAGCCAAGTTGTGAATGCAAAACAAAAGTTCTTGAAAGAAACTGAGTGCTACTCCAGTGAACACATGAATAATAAGGAAGCAAAACAGCCTTATTGTTGACATAAAGAAAGTTTTAGTGGTCTGGAAAGAAGGTCAAATGGCCACAACATTCCCTTACACCAAAGCCTACTCCACAGCAAGACACTAACTCTCTTCAATTCTGTGAAGGCTGAGAAAGATAAAGAAGCTGTAGGAGAAAAGTTAAAGTTGGAAGCTAACAGAGGTTGATTCATGATGTTTAAGGAAAGGAGCCATTTCCATAACATAAAAGTACAAAGTGAAGCAGCAAGTACTGATGTGGAAGCCACAGCAACTTATCCAGAAGATCTGGCTAAGAGCACTGATGAAAATGGCTACACTAAATAACAGATTTTCAGTACAGATAAAACAGCCTTATAATGAAAAAAGATGCCATCTGGACTTTCATAGCTGGAGAGGAGAAGTCAATGCCTGGCTTAAAGCTTCAAAAGATAAACTGACTATCTTGTTAGGGGTTAATGCAACTGGTAACCTCAAGTTGAAGCCAATGCCTGTTGATCATTAAAAAAATCCTAGGACCCTTAAGAATTATGCTAAATCTACTGTGCCTATTCTCTATGAATGGAACAACAAAGCTGGGATGATAGCATCTCTGTTTACAGCATAGTTTATTGAATATTTTAAGCCTACTGTTGAGATCTACTGCTCAGAAAGATTCCTTTTGAAATATTACTGCTTCCTTGCAATGACCTGGTCACTTAAGAGCTCTTATGAAGATATACAGGAAGATGAATGTTGTTTTTATGCCTGTGAACACAACATCCATTCTGCAACTCATAAACCAAGGAGTCATTTCCACTTTCAAGTCTTCTTATTTAAGAAATACATTTCATAAGGCTATAGCTGCCATAGATTGTGACTCCTCTGATGGATCTGGATAAGGTAAACTAAAAATCTTTTGGAAAGGAGTCACCATTCTAAATGCCATTAAGAAGGACTCATAGAAGAAGGTCCAAATAGCAACATTAACAAGAGTTTGGAAGAAGTTGATTCTAACTCTTATGGGTGACTTTGAGGGGTTTAAGACTTTAGTGGAGGAAGTGACTGCAGATGCGGTAGAAACAGCAAGAGAACAAGAATTAGAAGTGGAGCCTGAATATGTGGTTGAATTGCTGCAATTCATGGTAAAACTTAAACAAATAAAGAGCTACATAAGGAGTAGCTTATGGATAAGCAAAGAAAGTATTTTCTTCAGCCAGAATCTAATTCTAGTGAAGATGCTGTAAAATGTTTTTGAAATGACAACAAAGGATTTAGAATAGTATATATATGTAGTTGATAATTCAGTGGCCGAGTTCAAAAGGATTAACTCCGGTTTTGAAAGAAGTTCTACTGTGGGTAAAATTCTATCAAACAGCATTACATGGTATAAGGAAATTTTTTGGGAAAGAGTCCGCAGATGCAGCAAACTTCATTGTTGTCTTAGTTTAAGAAATTGCCACAGCTACACCCTGTGTAGCAACCACCACCCTGATCAGTTAACAGTGTCATCAACATGGAGGCAAGATCATCCTTTAGTAAAAAGCTTACAACTTGTCGAAGGCTCAGATGATCATTAGCATTTTTACCAATAAAGTATTTTTAATTAAGGTATGTACATTTTTTAGACAATGCTATTACACACTTAATAGACTGGGGTATAGTGTAAACATAACTTTTCCCATAACTGTGAAATCAAAAACCTAGTGTGACTTGGTTTATTGCAATATTCACTTTATGTTGGTGGTGTGGAACCAAACCTACAACTTCTTGGAGTTATGCCTGTATCCTCTTTCAGTTCCTTACAGATAGCCCCCTCTCGATGAGTTGCTATTGGTAGCTCTCACCACCTGCTTAAATCCTCACAGTCCACATGCCATCCTACCTGCAATCTGTCTTATATCCATCCACATCTCTCCATCTTCACTGTTGCACCCATGCCACATCCCCATACTCTCTCTCAGCACTATTATGACAGCCTCTTGATTTATCTCCCTACTTCTTTTAGACCCTTTCAATCCAATCTTCAGTTTGCACTGGAATGACCTTTATCAATAGTCCTCATCAATGTACTGCTTAAAATCCTTTAATGATTTCCCATTGGTCATAGAATAAGCTCCTAACTCCTTATAATGGCCTATGAAGTCCTCACAATCTGGGCTCTCTCCAACTCCCCACCCCATTTCATATCTTTCTCTCTACCTTGCTTTTGCTCACCATACTTCAAACATCCTAGCCTTCTTTCCACTGCTGGAAACTGCCAAGCTCTCTCCACCTCCAGGCCCTTTCATTGGTCATTCCCCTGTCAGGAAATCTCTCCCCATAGCACATTATATGGGTGACTCATTCTCATTCTCAACTTTCAGCTCAAATGTATGTCTTCAAAAAAGACCCCACTTACCATCCCCTCCAATGTGGCTCACTGACAAGCCTCTCATTCATCACTCTATTTCTCTCCTGTCATCTATACTGATATATATAGTTATTTATTTTTTTAGTATGTATCTCCTTCATTAGAACAGAATCCTGAGGCAGAAATCTTGCATGGCTTGTGTGTGTACCAAGCACTACTTATGGCACTCTGCCCTTATTGGTGCTCAGGAAATATTAAATATGTGTTGAATAAATTAATTGCTGGTCTAATATTTGGTAAAAGGTATGACACATTTCCAATACCTAACCTGCTGAAGTATCAGGAGAAAAAGAGATACTGACCCAAGTGACACCCAACTCAGTTGAAGCCTAGGGGCATTCCACCCAAAATTTCTACAGTTCAAACTAAAGATCTTTCTCAAGTGCAAACCAGTTTCCTGAACCATTTTCCAGATGATTTTCTGTCAGTCGCTACCATCTAGCCTCCCTCTGCTTTCCTACCAGAAGCCATCACCATTTCCTCAACCCATTCTCTCCTTAATTCCTTGTTGCCTGTCTACTTTTTTCCATCCGAAAAAATAAAAAAAAAAAAGGCAAAATAAAACACAGGCCTTCTTCACAATTGACTATTAGTTGCTATGTGGACACATCCATGAGTTAACAAAATGTATAAGAATTCCAGAATTTCACAAGAATTCGTGATTATGGTCCTTGGGCCCTAATTTCTGACCCCCTCCTGAGATGGTAACATGGGGCTTCTGTCTGCTACGAGGATTGGGCTCACCAATCTTCCTTCCTACAATCTACAACAATCACACATGTGAGTCTGAAAAGGCCATCTTTGTCTCAAATTGCTCCTTGGTTTTCAACAGCTGTACAGTAGAGTCTCCCAGTTCTCCAGGGCTCTGCCATCCTCTCTCCCACTGCCTGCCACTCAGGGATGTGGATGGCTCTTACAACTGGTGGGCAGATGACTGCTGATATATCAGCAAACAGCCAAACACACCAAAATAATCATCTTTGTGCCCCTTCTGGCTTGGATGTCAGTGTGTATCCTCTCCCAGGCACTACATAAATCCTTGTCAGTGAATTGATTGAATCGTGAAGAGCTATGCTCAGTTGGTCTTTATGGTTATAACACTTTCAAAGCTTGTAAACAGGCTTGAGATTACAGTACAGCGGAAGATGTTGCATGCATGCAGACTGAAAGAAACAGCTTCTAGCCATTTAAATGCTTAGTGCATCCTAAAGAAATCCCATTCTGCCTCTCTTACTGCAAATGCCAGGGAGATGGAAGGTAGGGGAGAATTACCTAGCCATGTCCACTGTCAATACCCCATCTTGAACCTCTTTGTTGTCATTGTTTGGCTGCAAGTTACTTGGCAAGCTGTTTTGAAAGCCCTTGATTGTTAAATTCAAATAATTCATGTAAGAAGCCAGGAGAAAAACAACAGCAGCAACAATAAAACACAAGCTTGGTACATTAAAGAAGTTTTTCCTCCCCCTCCTCTATTGCTCTCCCAAGACATTACCCCCTGCCACGAGCAAGTGGGAGACCTGGACTTTGCTGATGGAGTCTGGTGTGCTATGCTCACAGGACCCTTATTAGCAATGCACAGAGGTTGCCTCAGCACGGCAGGAGCAATAGTATCAAAGGCTTAAGATGCAGGGGGACAGTGATCTACCCATGCATGGGAGCAGACACCCCACATGAAGTCTGAGGATTTTCAGAGTCCTTTTATGTGCATCGTATTAGATTATTCCTTTAGGAACCCTGAGAGATTTCTCCTCTTAAAAGAGCAGGAAATAGGCTCAGAAAGGTTTAGTGATTTGCTCAAGATTACACAGCAAACAAGATGTAAAGTGCCAGTTCTCAAGATTAAGAATGCTGAGTTTTCCTGCAGGCTTTTTACATTAATAAAAATAATTCCTGTTTATAACATATAAAATAGTCAAACATTAATGTCTCTCTGTTGGACACCTAGACACCTGCCCAATATCCATCCCTAACATTTGTGTTACAAATGAAGTCTCAGCTCTGCTCAAGGCAACAACAATCCCAAGTCCTGAACAACAAATCATTGGTCTGAGACAGTGTTTCTCAAAATCCAGTGTATCTGAATCACCCAGAGAGCTTGTTAAAATACAAACTGCTGGCCCCACTTCCAGGGTTTCTGATTTAGTAGGTCTGGCGATAGTGGGGAGTGAGAATTTGCATGTGTAACAAGTTCCCAGGTGATGGTGATGATGCTGGCCTGGAGACCTCACTTGGAGAGCCACTGGCACACACTAATCATGACAGTCCTGGCTCTAGCTTGCTGCAACCAGGTGTGGCTATGTCTATCCGCACTTTCAGCCCATAAAGAGAAGGCTACTAGGGACTTCAGGAACATTTTCCTTTCCAGATTAAAAAAACAAAAGTAGGTATAATTGATGCCACTACAACCTCTTTGTTCTGCTTTGGACAGAGATGTGATACCTAGGACTGCAGCAGATATCCTGTGTCCCTGAGACATCAAGATAACACTGTAGGGAGGGGTGGTGGCATAAAAGAAACATCTGAGTCATTCAGGACATAGTCGATGCCCTGCCTTAGCCCTGGACCATCTGTCTCCAAACATTTTCCTATTTTAGGAACTTGAACAACCTTTATTGCTTAAGATTCATTAGTCAAGTACTCTGTTACCTATAGAAAAAAGCAATTGTAACCTTTACAAAAATTTCTGCAAAACAAATTTTTTAAATAATCAAACAATGGAAATGGGTGCCTCTCAGTATGCAAGGCATCTTTATCCTAAAAGGAACCATAACATCAGCTTAAATTTTTATTTTCTTCTCATAGAAATACCTGACCAAAAAGGTTTGGAGTCCATTGCCAGAAAGCATGCTTTGAAAACACTGTCTTGGTATTAAATACCTTTTTGAAAAATTAATACTGAATGAAAGATGTGGACCAGGAGAAACATTTCCTCAAGAGGTAGACCCATCATGCCTAATACACAATAATTACCCCGCAGACTGGATTAGTTAAGCAAAACAAAACTTGACCTTCTGGAAACATTTGTTACCAGATTAGAGAAATTACCAATTACTGTGTACTCCAAATGTGTTCCAAGAAACTGAAGTTCCACAAAATACTCCACCACAAAAAAAAAAATTGAGAAATGATGCAGAAGGTACAAAATACATGTTAATATTAACAGCTCTAAGAAGTCCTATAGTAGAAAAATTATGTTCTGCCTGATGAAGCCTTTCCTAAACTTATTTGTGCACAGAACACTTTCATTTTTGATACCCACTTCTCTCTTTCAAACCACTTGAAAAAAATGCTGACTTAATAAAATGGTAGTCAAGACTATCTTTTGGCATAAACAGATCATAGTAGAAAGCTGTACGTACTGCAGTTGATCTACTTGGATTCAAATCCCAGCTCTGTCCTGTGCAGTCACTGATTCTAAAATGCATATTTTTTCACATTTGTCATTTCTTAAAATCAGTTACATGTCTTAGTTTTATTGACAGCATTTTTTATTGTAAATAAAGTAATGGTACATGTTACAATTAATGCACCATTAGTTACTGAGCAAGATACTTAGACTTGGTAAAATACAGTATAAGACTTTAAGCTAGTCACTTAACCACTGTGCCTCAGTTTCCTCATTGGTAAAAGGGGGAGATTAATTACTGCATAGAGTAGATGTGTATGTTAACTTGTTCCTGGCACAATGTAAGTGCTCAGCAAATATTAGCTATCCTGATTAATTATTTCAGGAACACTGAAAGGACTTTCCAAATCACTTATTCATTTTTTTTTTTTTTTGAGACGAAGTTTCACTCTTGTTGCCCAGGCTGGAGTGCAATGGTGCAATATTGGCTCACCGCAACCTCCGCCTCCTGAGTTCAGGTGATTCTTCTGCCTCAGACTCCCAAGTAGCTGAGATTACAGGCATATGCCAAAATGCCTGGCTAATTTTGTATTTTTAGTAGAGACAAGGTTTCTGCATGTTGGTCAGGCAGGTCTCCAACTCCCGACCTCAGATGATCTGCCCACTTCACCCTCCCAAAGTGCTGGAATGTCAGGGGTGAGCCACCATGCCCAGCCTACCATTCACTTATTTTTTCATTCTTTCTTGTAAGTCATAAAATGCAAATACATTAGGGAGAGGGAACCCCAGACTGACAGTCACTTTCATGTATAAAGACTAACAGAAGAAGAGGGGAAGGATCGCAATGCACAAACAGTACACAAGGATGGAAAAAGTAATTAGGCCAAATCTAGGAGGGAAAAGAATAGGACCAAGATTGGAGGCATGGTCACATTCCCTAATTTTTTTATAGTGTTGAATCCAGGTTTGTTTCCCCTGAGATCTGATATCACTCTTTGCTTAGAAATTGAACATCCTCAGCAGGCTTCAGCCCTAAACGGCATCAGGCAATCACAGACAGTCTCGTGAATGAAAGAAATTGGACACTGGGAAGGCACCAGAAGGAAAGAACCAAAACAGACGATGGAAAAAAGCCAAAGGCCAGCTTTTGTCTCCTCATCCTTCTGAGCATTCAAGTATAGAAGACCAGAGGCAAGGGACTGAAAATCCCAAAAGCTTAACAACCACTCTTAAAAACCCAATACCACACTGTGAGGAAATCTCTTCTTTTTTCCCTTTGACAACTGTTTAATTATGTGTCAGTATCACCTTCATTGTTAGCATCACTATCTTTACATTAATGTGGCCATTTTTCTAATGGAGTCTTATTTGATTCTCCTAGGTAATTTTCAAAAAAATTTAGCCAGGGAGAAGCAGAGGAGAAAAATTTAATGGAACAAGTATAAGCCCTAAAGGCACAAGAGCTTTAAGAAGAGGCTCAGCCATGTGCTAGCTGAGTGACCTTGAACACATCATCTAATCTCAGTGAGGTGCACCTGCATAATGGAGATAATGCCCTTTACCTTACCTACTGAAAGAAGTTGCCATGAACACCAAGTTAAATACATATGTGACAGTGCTCAACAAAAGTAAGCAATTAAAAGAAACAAAACAGCCATTGAAAATTCATATTTACATTTTCTCTTTCCAAATAATCTCATATGTTGGGACTCTATCTGACAAAAATATAAGCACCTGTATAGAATGAAACAGTTCAGTTTATCCAAGAATGAAGGGAAAGAGGGAGAAAACAAACTTGAAAATTATTTGACTGTCCCGTAGTAGGAGATTGGTCAAACAAATTTATGGTACATCTATACCGGCAATATTATGAAGCTATTATTACATGAGTTTGATTTATGTATCCTGATATAGAACATTTTCTCTGATATATTTTTAGGTCAGAAAAGTAAATAATATAGAGAGTTTTGTCCTGTTCTTTTATAAAAGAAAGTAGAAGAAATTTTTATCTTTGCAGGAACATTTTCTAAATGTGTGGAAAAATACAAATCAAACTGCAGCCATTGGTTATCTGGACAAGGTGAAATTAAGGGAAGATAGAGGAAGATTATTAATGTCTTCTTCATGCACCTCTGAATTGTTTAACATAGTAAAATAAATATACATTACGTTTAAGACTTGAAGAATCCCTGTATTAGTCTGTTCTCATACTGCTAATAAAGACATACCTGAGACTGGGTAATTTATAAAAGAAAGAGGTTTAATTGACTCACAATTCAGCATGGCTGGGGAGGCCTCAGGAAACTTACAAACATGGCATAAGGAGAAGTGAACATGACGTTCTTCACACTGCAGCAGGAAGGAAATGAAAACAGAGCAAAGGGGGAAGCCCTTAGAAAACTATCAGATCTTGTGAGAACTAACTCACTATCCTGAGAACAGGATGGAAGAAACCACCCCTATGATTCAATTATCTTCACCTGGTCCTTCCCCAGGACATGTGGAGATAATGGGAACTAAAATTGAAGATGAGGTTTGGGTGGGGGCACAGCCAAATTATATCAATCCCATAAAGCTGAAAGGAAGGGAAAGAGAGAAGCAAAAAGAAAGAAGGAGAAAGCAGGGAGAAAGAGAGATCTGTGATCTTTGACCAAAGTATAGGGAAGTACCTTACATATCTACAAGATTTCAAAGATCACACTCTGTCCTTCATGGATATTGGGAATTTTAGGACATCACATAAACAGACCATGCCTTTTTAAATCACATATTTCCTCCTTCTATCAGAGTCTACAAGGTTTAATGGGATCCTGAGAGAATATCTTTGCTGTTAGAGTTCAGTATAAGTTTTTATTTCTGAAAGTTGAATGTCTATGTCACTGTCTTTGAATCTCAAATGTAAAATTTCTTTGCCTACCATTTTTATCTTTTTCTACCTAATGTATGAGTTTCTCATCCCCTTAGAGTTTTCCGAGACTCATCCCTAAAAGAACAGACATATGGAGAATCCTGTATTTCTGAGACCTTAGTGTGATATCAGAGATGTGCGCATTGGCTTTTGCTTCCCAGCTCCTTCTTTTATCCTCTACTCAGCTTGAGGACATATTAGTAGCTACCAAACACAGCTGTTACGTTTTACCAGTTGGAAACTTATGATAGATTAGTAACAAAGCTTCAGGGGTCCTTGGGATATACTATGATGCCACAGAAAGCACTCAGGACTCAAACGCTTTTTAAAATAATAAAAACATGCTCTCTACATGCTGGTGAGCATGTAGAGAGAACACTCTTAACCCTGATGGTGCGAGGAGAAATAGCTACCACAGCTCTAAACAGCAGTTTGGTGAAAGGTGTGAGAACCTTAAAAATGGTCATATATTGAGGGGGCATGCCAAGATGGCCAAGAGGAGGCAACACCAGAATGCAGCTCCCAGTGAATGAGATGCAGAGGGCTAGAAGACCACGATTCCAAGCAAGGTACCAGGTTTGTTTTGGTGGGACTCGTAGGTCACTGAAAATAGCCCAGGGAAGGCAAGCAAGCCAAAGCAGGGCAAGAGCAGTCCAGGGTGGGCAGACTGAGACAGGGAAGGGCACGTCCCCACCTGGAATGTGCAGCCAGCTCGGAGGGCTGGGGACTTCACTCCCTTGGTGCTCTGATTCAGATCCTGTGTTTCCATCATCCCTCCTGCAACCCACAGTCCAGAAGAGCCCAGCCAGACTGAGAGGTGCTGTGGGCTGTTGATGCAAATCTGAGTGATGGCTACCACCTGGTGCCGCAAGTTGTCAGCAGGGACCTGGGTGGAAGTTTGGACTAATGCCAGTGGGTTGGAACTACCCATCCCACAGAAAGAGGCAGAGTTGAAAGCAGGGAAACAGACCATAAGTCCTGGCAGGCCCCACCCCCACAAAACTCAAACTAAAGCTGGCACACTAGAGAGTTTTACAGCGAATAAGCCAATTTGACCCAACCAGGAAGAGCAAGCTCAGGGAAGGAGAGATACCATTGGGAAGGCGGGGCTAATCTTATTTGCAAAAACAAACTCCAGGGGAGACCACCCACCCAGCAGACTGACTGAATCTGAGGCAGCCCAGCAGCTCCTCTACAGGCCAAAAAAATATAGCTCCAACCACAATAGGAAGGACGTCCACTCAGAGATTCCTCCTGAAATCACCAGCTTCAAAGATCAAAGGAAGATAAAACCACCAAGATGGGAAGAAACCAGCACAAAAAGGATGAAACCATCAAAAACCAGAACACCTCTTCCCCTCCCAGGGATCACAACTCCTCACCCTCAAGGGAAGAAGACAAGACAGAGAATGAGTTTGACGAATTGACAGAAGCAGGCTTCAGAAGGTGGGTAATAACAAACTTCTCTGAGTTAAAAGACCATGTTCTAACCCAATGCAAAGAAACTAAGAACCTTGAAAAAAGGTTAGATGAAATGCTAACTAGAATAACCACTTAAAGAAGAACATAAATGACTCGATGGAGCTGAAAAACACAGCACAAGAACTTCACGAGGTATGCACAAGTTTCAACAGCCAAATCGATCAAGCAGAAGAAAGGATATCAGAGACTGAAGATCAAATCAATGAAATAAAACGAGAAGGCAAGATTAGAGAAAAAAGAGTGAGACGAAATAAAGCCTCCAAGACCTATGGGATAATGTGAAAAGACCTAATCTATGCTTGATCGGCATACCTGAATGTGATGGGAAGAATGAATTCAAGTTGGAAAACACTCTTCAGGATATTATCCAAGAGAACTTCCCTAACCTAACAAGGCAGGCCAACATTCAAATCCAGGAAATACGGAGAACATCACAAAGATACTCCTCAAGAAGAGCAACCCCAAGGCACATAATTGTCAGATTGACCCGGGTTGAAATGAAGGAAAAAATTCCAAGGGCAGCCAGAGAGAAAGGTTGAGTCACTCATAAAGGAAAGACCATCAGACTCAGAGTGGATCTCTTGGCAGAAACCTCACAAGCTAGAAGGGAGGGGGGGCCAGTATTCAATATCCTTAAAGAAAATAATTTTCAACCCAGAATTTCATATCCAGCCAAACTAAGTTTTATAAGTGAAAGAGAAATAAAATCCTTTACAGACAAGAATTTGCTGAGAGATTTCATCAATACAAGACCTGCCTTTACAAAAGCTCCTGAAGGAAGTACTAAACATTGAAAGAAACAACCAGTATAAGCCACTGCAAAAATGTACCAAATGGTAAAGAACAACAGCGCAATGAAGAAACTGCATCAACGTATAGGCAAACCAACCATCCAGTAACAAAATGGCAGGATCAAATTCAAACATAGCAATTTTAATGTTGAATGTAAATTGCCTAAATGCCCCAATTAAAAGACACAGACTGGCAAACTGGATAAGAAGTCAAGACCCGTCGGTGTGCTGTATTCAGAAGACTCATCTCACATGCAAGGATACACAAAGGCTCAAAATAAAGGTATGGAAGAAGATTTACCAAGCAAATGGAGAGCAATTATGAAAAGCAGGGGTAGCAATCCTAGTCTCTGATAAAATAGTCTTTAAACCAACAAAAATCAAAAGAAACAAAGAAGGGCATTACATATGGTAAAAGGAGCAATGCAACAAGAAGAGCTAAATATCCTAAATACATATGTACCCAATGCAGGAGCACCCAGACACATAAAGCAAGTTCTTAATGACCTACAAAGAGACTTAGACTCCCGCACAATAACAGTGGGAGATTTTAACACTTCACTGACAATATTGGACAGATCAATGAGACAGAAAGTCAACAAGAATATCCAGGACTTTAACACAGATCTGGACCAAGCAGACCTAATAGACATTTACAGAGCACTTCACTCCATTTCCACAGAATACACATTCTTCTCAGCACCACATTGTACTTACTCTAAAATTGACCACATAATTGGAAGTAAATCACTCCTCAGCAAATGCAAAAGAACGGAAATCATAGCAGTCTCTCAGACCACAGTGCAACCAAATTAGAACTCAGGATTAAGAAAAGCACTCAATACCGCACAATCACATGGAAACTGAATAACTTGCTCCTGAACGATGAATGGATAAACAATGAAATGAAGGCAGAAATAAAAATGTTCTTAAAAACCAACAAGAATGATGACACAATGTACCAGAATCTATGGGAAATGTTTAAAGCAGTGTCTAGAGGGAAATTTATAGCAATAAATGCCCACGTAAGAAACAAGGAAAGATCTA
This sequence comes from Aotus nancymaae, assembly GCF_030222135.1. Classification (NCBI taxonomy): domain Eukaryota; kingdom Metazoa; phylum Chordata; class Mammalia; order Primates; family Aotidae; genus Aotus; species Aotus nancymaae. The sequence continues at coordinate 27,068,739 of NW_026988479.1, read as the reverse complement.
AAATCAATACCCTATCATCAAAATTGAAAGAGCTAGGAGAACAAGATCAAAAAACTCAAAAGGAATCAAAGACAAGAAACAACCAAGATCAGAGCAGAACTGAAGGAGACAGAGACACAAAAAAACCCTTCAAAAAATCAATAAATCCAGGAGCTGGTTTTTTGAAAAGATCAACAAAATAGACCACTAGCTAGACTAATAAGAAAGGAAAGAGAGAAGAATCGAATAGATGCAATAAAAAACAATAAAGGGAGATCATCACTGATTCCTCAGAAATAAAAACTACCATCAGAGATTACTAAAAACAGGTCTATGTACATAAATCACTAAATCTGGAAGAAATGGATGAATTCCTGGACACTTGCACACTCCCAAGACTAAGCCAAGAAGAAGTTGAAACCCTGAAAAGACCAATAACAAGGTCTGAAATTGAGGCAGCAATCAATAGCCTACCAATCAAAAAAAGTCCAGTTCCAGGTGGGTTCACAGCCGAATTCTACCAGACGTACAAAGAGGAGCTGGTACCATTCCTGTTGAAACTATTCCAAACAATACAAAAGAGGGAATCCTCCCTAATTGTTTCTATGAAGCTAACATCATCCTGATACCAAAACCTTGCAGAGACACAACTCAAAAAGAAAACTACAGGCCAAAATCCATGATGAACATAGATGCAAAAAATCTTCAACAAAATACTGGCAAATCAACTGCAACAGCACATCAGAAAGCTTATCTGCAACAATCAAGTAGGTTTCATCCCAGGGATGCAAGGCTGGTTCAACACACACAAGTCTACAAATGTAATCCACCACATAAACAGAACCAAAGACAAAAATCACATGATTATCTCAAGAGTTACAGAGAAGGCCTTTGACAAAATTCAACAGCCCTTTATGCTAAAAACTCTCAATAAACTAGGTATCAATGGAATGTATCTCAAAATAATAAAGCTATTTATGAAAAACCCACAGCCAATATCATACTGAATGGGCAAAAACTAGATGCATTCCTTTTGAAACCTGCACTAGACAAGGATGCCCTCTCTCACCACTCCTATTCAATATAATAAGTTCTAGGCAGAACAGTTAGGCAAGAAAAAGAAATAAAGGGCATTAAATTAGGAAAGGAGGAAGTCAAATTCTCTCTATTTGCAAATGACATGATTGTATATTTAGAAGACCCCATCGTCTCAGCCCAAAACCTCCTAAAGCTGATAAGCAACTTCGGCAAAGTCTCAGGATACGAAATCAATGTGCAGAAATCACAAGCATTCCTATACACCAACAACAGACAAACAGAGAGCCAAATCATGAGCAAACTCCCATTTATATATGCCACAAAGAGAATAAAATACCTAGGAATACAACTAACAAAAATGTAAACGATATCTTCAAGGAGAACTCAAACCACTGACCAAGGAAATAAGACAGGACACAAACAGATGGAAAAACATTCCATGCACATGGTTAGGAAGAATCAATATTGTGAAAATGGCCATACTGCCTGAAGTAATTTATAGATTCAGTGCTATCCCCATCAAGCTACCATTGACCTTCTTTGCATAACTGGAAAAAAGCCACCTTAAACTTCATATGGAACCAAAAGAGAGCCCGCATAGCCAAGACAATCCTAAGAAAAACGAACAAAGCTGGAGGCATCACACTACCTGACTTCAAACTATACTACAAGGCTACAGTAATCAAAACAGCATGGTACTGGTACCAAAACAGAGATATAGACCAGTGGAACAGAACAGAGGCCTCAGAAGCAATGCCACACATCTATAACCATCTGATCTTTGACAAAGTGGACAAAAACAAGTAATGGGGAAAGGATTCCCTGTTTAATAAATGGTGTTGGGAAAACTGGCTAGCCATATGCAGAAAGCTGAAACTGAATCCCTTTCTTACACCTTAAACAAAAATTAACTCCAGATGGATTAAAGATTTAAACATAAGACCTAACACCATAAAAACCCTAGAAGAAAACCTAGACAATGCCATTTAGGACATAGGCATAGGCAAGGACTTCAAGACTAAAACACCAAAAGCAATGGCAACAAAAGCCTTAATAGACAAATGGGATCTAATTAAACTAAAGAGCTTCTGCATAGCAAAAGAAACAATCATTAGAGTGAACCGGCAACCAACAGAATGGGAAAAATTTTTGCAATCTACCCATCTGACAAAGGGCTAATATCCAGAATCTACAAAGAACTAAAGCAGATTTACAAGAAAAAAAACAAACAAACCCATTCATAAGTGGGCAAAGGACATGAACAGACACTTTTCAAAAGAAGACATATATGCAGCCAACAAACATATGAAAAAATGCTCATCATCTTTGGTCATTAGAGAAGTGCAAATCAAAACTACCTTGAGATACCATCTTGCTCCAGTTAGAAAGGCAATCATTAAAAAATCTGGACACACAGATGCTGGAGAGGATGTGGTAAAAAAGGAACACTTTTACACTGTTGGTGGGAGTGTAAATTAGTTCAACCATTATGGAAGACAGTGTGGCAATTCCTCAAGGATCTAGAAATAGAATTTCCATTTGACCCAGCAATCCCATTACTTGGTATATACCCAAAGGATTATGACTCTTTCTACTATAAAGACACATGCACATGTATGTTCTTTGCAGTGCTGTTTACAATAACAAAGACCTGGAACCAACCCAAACGCCCATCGACGATAGACTGGACAGGGAAAATATGGCACATATACACCATGAAATACTATGCAGCCATAAAAAATGAGTTCATGTCCTTTGTAGGGATATGTATGAACCTAGAAACTATTATTCTCAGCAAACTGACACAAGAACAGAAAACCAAACATCACATGTTTTCACTAATAGGCGGGTGATGAACAATGAGAACACTTGGGCACAAGGAAGGGAACAACACAAGGAAGGGCTAGGTTGCGGGGGAAGGGAAGGACAGCAGGGGGTGGGGAGGATGGGGAGGATGGGGAGGGCTAACACTGGAAGAAATGCCTGATGTAGGTGACTGGGGCGAGTTGAGGGGGCAATAGAGACAGCAAACCACCATGGCATGGATGTACCTATGCAACAATCCTGCAGGAGGCAGTATGTGCACATGTACTGCAGAACCCAAAGTACAATTAAAAAAAAAGTTTATATATTTTTTAAAAATTTCCTAAGGAAATAATCAAGATATACCAAAAATAATCATGTATATATCTCACATGGTTGTTATGGGAATTAGTAAGTTAATTCATATTAAATGTTTAGAACAATGATTTCGATATTTATACAACATGTTTAGAACATCATTTACTTCCAGGTGGTGGCTAGGAAACCCTGTATAAATGTTAGCTAGTAATAGTAATAATAATAACTGTTATTATTTTCCTCTTTAAATTACTCCTGCCTTTAAAAACTTCTAAAGTGTCTTTGTATTGTATTTATAATTAGGAAAAAATTTAAATAGAGATGTCAATCCCAAATAAATAATCAAAACTTTTTAAAGCTTTATGCCCAAAGATGTTCATACTATCATTTATAATAATGACAAATTGAAGATAACTTCAATGTATAACAATAGGGATGGCTTAGATGAGTGATGAGACCTTCATATGATTGAGCACCTTATAGAAATTAAGATTATGATTCTGGTAATTTTAATAACTTGCAGAAATTCTAATATCCCTAAGTTAGGGAGGAAATAAAAGGCACACAATATCATTTATAAATACTTTCAATTATGACCAAAAACAAGCAAAATGGTGGGGATGGAGCAAATGAGCCTGGAAAAATTTCTAACAAAATCTTAGCTAATACCCTCTTACTACTTCTAAATCTCACCCCCTCAAAGAGGTTCCATGAAATGTAAATTTCCAGGGAATAGAGGACAGCCTCCTAAAACATGGGGACAAGAACAGCCCTCTGCTTACACAACTCACAGAACATTTAAACAGGAAGAAGAATTAAAGGAGATAGGATGCATGGGGGAAGAATAAGTGTTCTGGAGTAAAATAGACGAAGGTTCAAATCCCAACCTCACTCTTTACTTCCTAGGTAGCTTCGGGTGAGTGATTCAACCTCTTTAAACCTCTACTTCTTCGTTAATTGGTAGTAAGCATAGTACCTATACCATGCATGAAAATCAAATAAGCAGTGCACATGAAGTGCTTGGCTTAGCGATGCACCTAATGAGTTCTCAGCAACTATGACGGTGAAGGCGAAGTTGTTGTGATGGTGGCATTTTCAATCTCCTCATCTCACCATGAGTAAATTGTGGACCTAAGAAGTGAAGGAACTTGTCCAAGTCATTTACATAAACAAACCCCAAGCCTCCAAATTTCCTTTCTCTGCCTCTTCAGGGTCTTTTTTTTTAATTGCTTTGACCCCCTCCAATCCTGTTTTCCCTTTTGGGAACAGCTGAAATCATCATTCTGATATTTAAAAACCCAGTTACTATCATGTGCCCAAAGTAATAAATGTTTTAGAGTTTCAATTAAACAAAATGAGAAGACCTGGATCTCTTTTCTATATCTAATGAGTCACACAGACCCATTACCCCACTATCCATTAATTATAACAAGGTCAGCACATTACCCAACGTCTCCTCGTGACTGTATAATGAACCTATGCAGGGCTGTGCTGCGAGCAGACCCACAGAGAGACTCCAAGCCGACCCACAGAGAGACTCCGAGCCAGGGCCTCTAGGGTTTCTGTGCCATTTCTGTTGGCAATCAAAACAGAGACCTTGGAGCCAAGGGAGGTTCATACACATTAAAGTCAGAGGTCCTAGAAAAAACACGTGAGATTTGCACATCTAGCCCGGAAGTCAGGAAGAAGCAATGTCATTTCTGTTGATGTTCAAGTGCAGCATTCTTCCACAGTGTGTTTCCCATCTGTTGTTTCTGTCTCCTACGCTAGAATCTCTCCTTCTTACAGGAAGACATCTTAATACTTATTGACCACCTACAGTGTACCAGGCACAGTACTAGACATCATTATCACCAGCATTTTACAGAGGAAAAAGGGTTTCAGAGTAGTTAAGTAGCTTACCTAAGGACCCATGGCTAGTAAGTCATGGGAATGAGATTTGAATTCTGACTTCAAATCCCATAGTCTTAACTACTAAGATTTTTGTCTATCTTCTAATGATCATTTCAAATGAATTCAAAACAGATCTCTGCATAAGGACTCACCCACTTTTCTCTGCTGATCTGAAGATCAAATGAGATAACAGAGGAAAAACAATTGACATACTGTAGAGTTTTTTGGTGGTAAAATACAGGTTCATATAATTTTAGTGCTGGGCACGTAGTTGGCACTCAAATATTTAGAATAATAGAACTTTATATCTTGAGGAGATTTCAAAAAAGCATCTGCCTCAACCCTCTCATTTTATGGAGAAGAAGAATAATCTGGTTGAAAAGACAAAGCCAATTAAAAACAGAAATTGGGTTGACTTTAAGTCTGGTTCTTCCGTCTCTTTCCCAGCGGTTTTCAAACCCTGCTCCCTGTAGTGCTGGGGTTTTGCAGTGTTTTGGGGAGGGTTGTGGGGGACTAGGAAGGGGTAGAGTCCCCACAGCTCTCCCTCCCTTCAATGAGGATAGATCTGCTTTTAACTGTTTTTGAACTAGAACCTTGGACAAGATTTTATGTGACAAAATGATACTGCTGCTTAAAAAAAAAAAAAAGCTTAAAAACTGGACTTGACATTTAATTGTTGGAGTATACGGAACTATATCGAGAAATGAGAGATTTTTATACACCCCTCTCAGAAACTGATCAAGTAAACAAAAAATAAAGATATAGAAGATTTTCTTAATGCAATTAATGAGCTAAACCTAGTAAACATAAATGAAAGTTTATACTCATCAAATGAAGTACATTGATGCTTTCAAGCATTCATGGGGAATTTCACAAAAATAAAGACACAAAGGATGGCTCAAGATATCCCAAAGAGTCAACATCTTACTTCTGATCACAGTAGAATAAAATTAGTAATTATAACTTAAAAGTTACATATTATCTTCAAACTAAATTTAAAAAATGCTACTGAATAATTCTTGAGTTAAAGACAAATTTATAAGTGAAATTATAAAATACTTTTTAAATCAAAAACAATGAAATCAATACACATTGATAATTGTAGAAAATGGCCAAAGCTGTATTAGAAGAAAAAATTATAACTTTAAGTATAATTAACAGAAAGCAATAATAATTAAAAGTAAGCAAGCTAAGTGTTCAACTCAGGAAAATAAAAAAGAATATCAGATATACCAAAAAAGTATGATGGATATATTTTTAAATATAGACTCTATTAAAGTAAAGAAAAAAAATAATTACAAAAAATTTAAAAATCTAAAATATGGGTATTTGAAAATAGTAATGTGAGAAGCCTCTGAAATGGCAGATTAAGAAATTTTAAAGATAGTATGTAAATATTTTAAACCCAAAATTGAGAACAGGTACAATAGAATTTTTAACTCCAAAATTATAAACCATACATAAAATCAGAAAATCTCAATGAAACATATAATTTATATATATATATATGCCAAAATTGGTACAAGAAATATAAAAATTAAATAATCTAATTAGACATTTAAGGAATTAAGATAATAATGAAAGTCCCTTACTCTCTCAAAAAAAAAAAAAAAAAAAGCCTTAGGTCAGATAATTCTACAAAGGAGTTCTAATAAACTTTCAAGGAAGAGATAATAATTTCTCCCTGTACAAATTATAAAAGAAAAAAAAGAGGCAAGTATTTTCAATTAATTTTTATGTTGCTTATATAAACTTTACATAAAAACTGAGAAAGAACATTACAAGTAAAAGAGAATTATATATCTATCCATTCAAACACACATAAAAGCCCAAAGTAAAAATGTTAGCTTTAAATAATTTTTCAGACAATTCATTATAATTAGGTAGGATTTATTCAAGAAAGGCAATTGTTGAATGGTTTAACATTAGAAAAAACTATCCATGTCATTCTTCACAAACATGGATGCAAGGAGAAAAATCACATTGTTATCTCTATAGCCTTTTAAAAACATTTTATAAAATCAATACCTATTTAATTATAAAAACCTTTTGATAAACTGAGAGATGAATTTCCACTCATAAAGGCTATATTCTATAAACTGACATCCAATATAATATCCTACTTAATAAAAATTCTATACATTGTCTGCAAATCTTCAACTCAAGAATAAGCCAAGATTTCATCTATCACCAGTACCAGTCAAAATAATAGTGAAAACTATGCCCAATTAAGTAAGACAAGAAAAATAAAAGCATACTATTAAGAGAAAAGAGACAAAACTTTCATTTGTAGCAGATGATATAATTATCTACCTAAAAAACTCAGCAGAATCAAGACACAAACTAATAGAATAATAGAATTCAGTGAGGTGACCAGATTTCAGATAAACACATAAAATGCATTATTATGTGCCTACACCAGCAATAACCATTAGAAAATAGAAATTAATTCCTAATAGCAAAAAATAGTAAAATAGCTAAGTACTATGAAGGAATAGTGTATAACACCATATTTTTAAACACATTTAATGGCATAAAAGAAGATTAAGAAACAGAGTTATGTTCATGGATCGGTTATTTCACATTTGAAATCATGTTGATTTCCCCCTTATTTTTCAGTGCAATTTTAACCAAAATTCGAGCAGAATTTCCTGAGCTATTTAACAAATCAGATCGTTCAGATGAGTTCTCTTCTCTTTGTAAAAATAAGCAAGTTGACTTCTGCTTTCTGTATATAATAAAGAGTGGGGTGGGAATCTACCATGTACGACATTACTACCATTCAAGAAAGGAGACCTAGAATCCAAGACCATGACTGTGAGACTCCTGTAAGTCTTTTAACAATTTTTGTAGCATTCATGTCTGTTGTGTGGATTCCCATTCTCTGTGAAGTCAGTTTCAGTTTCTCAATCTGCAAAGTGATCTCTGGCAATATTTTTCAAAGCATTGTCTGTTATTTAGCAACATAAAGGAGTCATGGTGCTAATGTTAGGAGGTCAGAATTCTGTCCTGCCCAAGCCTTTTGTGGGTAATATCTGCTACTTTTGGTCTTTTCTGTTTGAACATTTCTTCATTATGGAAACTGTCCTTTCCCCGCGCCATGTGAATCTGGTGATCCTATCATTCAAGTGCCCCTGATTTTTCTGCTTAGGCAGCCAACTTACGTACATCATCTCTTTGGACACTTCCACTGTGGGAATTTGACCTGAGCAGGGCCAATTCAAATCCATTAGAAAGGCTAACGTGGAAATGAAAAAGAGAACATAGCACCCTTTCCTCTGGGATCATTACCTATGAGGATAATACAAGCCTGGAGTTCTGATGCCTATTTTTACTATCATGTGGAGAAAGCATTCCTAAGGATGAAGCCAATATATAAATTAGTAAAGCAACATTTTCAAAAAAGAGAGCGAGCTTTAATGATATTATTTTAACTGATAGATAGAGTTGTGCCTGAAGCTAACACCACCTCTTTGATTCCCAAATAGAGAAACCATTACTTCTGTTTTGGTTTTGCTGAAGTTGATTTTAGTTGGATCTCTATGACTTCCAACAGAAAGAGCCTGTGCTATTATGCCTACTGTATCAGAAGCTCTGAGCAAGTATTGCACTTTTATAAGCTCCCTGGGAGAGACCAATGTACACAAAAGTTTGAGAATTAATCTATGGGGCTTCTTCATGCTCTAAATGACAAGAGGAGCAACAGAACAGGTATTGGATTTAAACAAAATGAATGTCCAACTCATGATCTAGTCCTTGCTTACTCCTCCAGCTTGGACTGATGCCATTTTCTACCTCTCCCAAACTAAGCCTCTTTTAGTTCCTCAGTAGGACTTTGCTCACCTTAGGACATTTGCATGTGCTTATTCTCTTATTCTTCAACAAAACTGGCTGATTCTCATTTTAGGTCCCAGATTAACTTTCAGAGTCTCAGAAGACTTTCCCAGAGTCCTTCTCTTATTATTCCACGGAAAAAAGTTTCTCTCTCTCAGTATCCACTATTCTAATCACCTTGATTTTGCTTTTCTTTCTTTATTTTTTTTTTTTATTTTTATTTTTGAGATGGAGTCTCACTCTGTCACCCAAGCTGGAGTGCAGTGGCATGATCTCGGCTCATTGCAACCTCCCCTCCCAGGTTCAAGTGATCCTCCCACCTCAGCCTCCTGAGTAGCTGAGACTACAGGTGCACACCACCACACCCAGCTAATTTTTGTATTTTTAGTAGAGACGGAGTTTCACCATGTTGGCCAGGCTGGTCTCAAACTCCTGGCTTAAGTGATCCACCTGCCTCAGCCTCCCAAAGTGTTGGGATTACAGGCGTGAGCCACTATGCCTGGCTTTTTGTAGTTTATCTTTATAGTTTTGATTGCAGTCTGTGTTAGCTAACTTGCTTTTGTCTGTCTCCGTGTGGAAAATAGGCTCAAGAAAGTAAGGGCCTATCTGTCTTGATCACTATTACCTTCCCTTTGCCTGGCACAGAGCCTGATACCTAGCAGGGTTTTCAATAATCAAATTTGTATAAACAAATAAATCATCATAATGCTGGCACTTACCTGTCAGCCTTCCTTGAGAAAAGCAAGAGAAAGAAGTCAGCATTCACTCAGTATCTCCCTTGGTTAAGTCAACCACAAAGTGGGAGGAAAAGGGGCTGGGAAAAGAAATAGACACTTTGCTCCTTTGAGAATTTTTAGATGCCTGTAGTGTGCAACCTTGTGCATGCTTCTGTGAGCAAAAGGGAATCATCACAGCAAGATATAGTTCCTGTCTTCAAAGAGCTTCTCATCTGGCTGGAGAAACAGTCAAAATAAGGAGCAGTGAGGGCAGAGAAACCCAAGGAACGGCCACTCCAGAATTGTACTGCCTCTTTGCAAACGCTATTAGCATCTTATGGCAAAATAATTTGTGAACCTAATAGAGAACAAAAAGAGAAGATGAACAGATGCATCTATACCATACCAAAGGGGAAAAGAAGCAATTAAACTGACATCCCTTATTCAACAGCCTGCAGCCTCTTCGGAGAGGCTTGGGGTTGGTGCTGCCTCTCTTTATTCCTCGGTAACTTAGTCTCATTTTCCCCTTCTGGCATCTTATTGCAGTAATAGGTTTGTTATTATGGCTCTGAAGTCAGAGCAACGCAAGAGCAGGGGAAACGAGAGGAAGGGAAAAGAAAGCTGAACACTAACAGATGGTTTCTTGCCCAAGAGCTCTTGCCACATTAAGATACAGAGGGAAGAACGTTTCCTCTCACTCGTATTTGCCTTTCTCCTTCTTTGGCATGCTCCGAAATGAGCTGCAGGGTAACAGAAGAGGCTTTCTTTGGGAACGTGTCTGTTCAGTTCCCAGAAAGAATTAAATCACATTCAAGAGGCACATACTTATTTTGCTATTAAGTGACGGAAGGAGGACAGAACTTATATATATTAAGTGCCCATTCTCTGCTAGGTGCTGTCTAGGTGCTCAGAAAATGCTAGAAGAGGACACAGACATGCCCCTGCTCTCGTGGTGCTTATATGCCAATGGGAGAAGAGACAGATATCAAATAAAATAAGATCGATCACACAGATAAATAAAAATATAAGACTCAGGAAAGTTTGAAGTTCCATCCTTCTTGAGAGACCTTTCACCTGGAAATTGACCTTGCAGGAAACACTCCTCCCTGTCTGCAGATCAGAAAACAGGAGACTAGGGTGAAGACCCTGAGAATGGATGAGTTGCAAATGCTCGGGAGACTTAGGGGATCTCTGCCTCAGTCAGCTGACACAACTAGCCACAGGGACTTGACTTCCAGTGAAAAAAATGTTCCTCTGCCCTCTGCTTTGTGTAGCTGTCTTCCTGCACTTAAACTCTTACTTCTTTTAATTGCATTAAAGAAACATGCATTCTTTGCCTGGGTCTGTTAGTATCTCTTCAATCACAGCCACCCCTGAGACAACTCTGTAAAGATAATTTCAGAGAGTGACAAAGGCCCAAGAAGGGAACAAAAGCAAGTGCAGTCATATTGAGTGCATAGGAAAAGGGAAGCAACATAAACAAGGATGCTCAGGGCAGGCCTCCCTAAAAACGTGATCACAAGAGGCAGCCAGGCCAAGAGCAGACAGAGGGTACATGTGCGCTAAGTGCCTCAATGCAAATGCCCTGAGGTGGAAAGAAGACTGATATTCGAACAACAAAGGGAAGGACATGTGGCTAAAGAAGTGTCGCTCCAAGTGTAGTCCCAGGCCATGCCATGGGAGTTGAGTAGAGATGCACATTCCCATCTTCTTGCCCAAGAACCAGAAACTCCAAAAGTAGAGTCCAGCAATGTGTGTTTAACAACCCCTCCAAGTTATTCTGAGGCAAATTCAAATATGAGACCCACTAGGCCAGAATATAGTGAGAAACAGGGACTTGTATAAGGGATTGAGCCAACGCACCCTTTAGAAGCCAGTTACCAGATTGTAACAATAAACAAGTTACGTCATCTCAGTTTTTCATCGTTGAATCTTCAGCACTTACTATGCTGCCTACTACAGAGTAGATGCCCAATGTTTGTTTATTAAACAAATTAATTAATATAAATATAGAGAGCCTCTGCCTTGAATGATCTGGAACCAGTTACAACAATATGCAAGATCAATGGTACTTTATAATATGAAAATGAAGATAAGGGAGAGAAATTAAGAGAAAAAATAGAAACCATTCGAGGCAGATGCACTGAGATCAGCAAGAAATGAAAGGCAAAGATGTCTTGAAGCCAGGAGGGTCAGAAAAACTAAAAAGCAAATGGAAAATCTCAACAGGCACAAAGGTTTCAGCATTTAGTCTTGGGATAAACTGTGTGGTTCATTAATCCCCCAGGGAACTACTATATTAATGACATAGAACAGTAACTGTCGTTTGTTTATTGTCTCCAAGCAAACAAGAAATGCTATGTTATATTGATTCAATCTGTCTAAAAAACAAAAATAAGAGCTTCTACTTAAATGGAAAAATCCTCAGTTTTATGGAAAATTCCACTATCCAAAATGCTTCATTTCCTGAGGCCTCTTGAATAGCCAAGATTTTTACTGGATTGCTATTATTTTTATAACCAAAGACCTTTCACAACCCATAGTAGGTGATATTGGTGCTAACCAGATCAATCTTAAAGCCTATTGGAGGCCTCCCCTGAATGCCTTCTGAGCCCAAGGGAGCTGGGAAACCCAAGCCAGCCAAGCACCTCTAGCTGTCAAGAAGTCAGACAGGGCATGAGTCATTCTGAATGCTAGCCTCTCTATTGAACCTCTCCTTAACAGAGTGGATTTTAATAGACTCTCCTCTCCTTCTCCTTCCTCTCCCTTCTGCAATTAGTAAGTTCTTGGTATGAAAGCACCTCCTGGCACATCCAGGGAAGACATGTGAACAATCAGGAGAAGCCTGGACATCCCCTGATCACTTCCCAGGCAGGAAGCTCTTGGATGGCTACTCCAAATACTGCCTACAGCATAAAGTCCATTTCTTCTCGTTACATTTGTAAGTCCCCTCCGCTAAGGGTGGGCTGGCAGGGAGGGGGAAGTTCATTATAGATGTGGTGGTTGTTCTCAATTGATTTTACTTCTTTCTCTACATTTCCAAATCTTGAGTATTTATCTTACTATTTTTTCCTACCACTGTTCCCTTCTCAACAGTCAATGTTTTATTAAAGACTTACTTCTTGCATTAGTGAGAGTATCTGGAAGTAATTCTTTTGGGTGTGTTTTACACATACATGCTCATACACACAAACAAAAAAGGAAGACTTCAGTAAGTAGCTTTGCACTTTAACCTTCAAAGCTATCTGTACATGGACTTGGCTGTCTATAGAGGTAGAGCATTCCCTGTAACCAGGAGGTAAGATTCCTTCTGATCAGTAGTTGAAAGAACAGATAAAGTCTTAGACTAGAGAAAGCTTTTTGCTTAACTGTAATGATGTTCTGTGATGCAATGAGATGCCCACCTTGAATAGGAATCGAGTCAGGAGCTGGAAGGGAAGATGGGAGCAGCATAGTTCTGCTGGGTTTATGGGTATCAAAGGCACACTAGTGTTCAGAGAGCCCATCATTGGCAGTTCAGTGGCAGTATCATTCTCATCACTGCAAACATGTATCCAGCAATGAGCGTACCAGGCACTGTGTGAATCCACCTCACTATACCTAATAGATGATTATTATTATGTTCATGTTAACTGAGGAAACATTGAAGCTCAGAGCGTTAAGGTTACCTATCATCACAAACCTGGTAAGTAACGGAGACAAGATGCAAAACCAGGCTGTCTGGCTCCAGAGCCAGTGCTCTTCACTGGCTCCATCATGCTGCTTCCCAAAAGAGCTATAATAACTAACTGCAGTTTTAGTATTTTATCTTTTAGAAAGAGAACACAATCTCTTTTCATCCTTACAGAAGACTCCTGAGGCCAGGAAGTTATCACTAAATGACAAATTGGGGACAGAGGGTCATGAAGAAGGAGGACTTGTTTATCACCAGCCAATAGTCTGAGGCAGAGCCTTCAGGCGCTCTGCCCACATGTCCTCTTCTTGCTCCCACACTGCCTGGCTTCTCTGCACCTGTTACGCCAAGTATTTAAGCAGGCACCTTGTTAATCTTGTGCCTGCAAACTGGCCACTCATTTGTAAACACCGAGGTCCCAGATATACCCTATTTATAACCACCAACTTCCCACATTTAAAAAAAAGCATCAGAAGGAAAAAGGAATTAAGAAAGATAAGAAAGATGATGCTCAGTGGATTGATGGGTGCAGCAAATCACCATGGCACATGTATAGCTATGTAATAACCCTGCATGTTCTGCACATGTATCTCAGAACTTAAACTATAATAATAATAAGAAGAAAGATGATGCTCAGGTTGCAAACCTAATAAACATTTCTGATGCATCCTTTCTTCCTTTTCATCCCCTAAGCCCACCAGTTCTCAAACCCTAGAAACAATAATAATAGATCTCCCATTTAACTGATGAGAAAACTGAGGATTGAGAGTCCACATCCTTTGTCTCCTTCCTGCTCTGCCTCCCCTGGCATATCTATCTTTTTCTCTCCTGGCTGTGGTGGTAACTTCTTCAGTGGCATCTTTTGCCCCTCCCTTGGTCCTTTGATCCCATTGGCACAGGATGCAGTACCATGCTTCCTGGATGGCAGTCTGATCAATCATGGCCCTCTCTTCCTCAAAGACTTTCAATAGCTCCCTGCTTCTTACAGAATCAAATCCCCAACTCCCTAGCCTGCTCTTCATTTTCTCCATGATTTGGCCACATCTATATTTTGACCTGATTTTTATTACATCTACCTAAGCTCCGGTCACAGTAGTACCCAAGGAAAGTGCCCAAGTAAGTCCTAAGCACACCTCCTTCATGATGATGATTCCTTTGTGTGGAACCCCACCCCTTTCCACATGCCACTGTGCTCAAAAACTGTACTCAAATGCCACCCATCATGAAAATTTCTCATTCACTCTCAGTCTAAATCTCTCCTCCTATGCCACTTTCATACCCCAAGAGTCTACTCTGTATTCTACTCACTGGTGTGAAAATGTCAGCACTATGTGTGACAAACTCCTTAAGAGAATGGAGCATGCCTTTTGCTTTCTTATACCTCTTCCCTCCCACCACCACAGTAGGTGCTAATAAATGAATGTTGAATTGAATTAAATTGAGAGGTCATCTGGGGAATACGAGTTAGAACTTTATCATAACTTGGGCTCTAAGATGATGGGGAAGTTGAAGGACCAGTGACCTCTCTCTTCAGAACTCAATTATCTGCATAAGAACAAACGTCTCAGATATCTAGCTATTAATTTGCTCACAATCATCTCGGCCTCCAAAGTTCACAAATTTCCCTTTCAATTTTTCAGCCACATCATTCACAGGAAATGAGATTCTCTTTTTATTCACTGAATCATGGTTGCCCTTGTACCAATCTCCCTTCCCCCACAGTACTCCCCGAAGCTCCAATACGTTCTTATTCTTTTCTAGTTTGCCACAATTAACCACCCAAGCATCAAAATGCCCGACACCACTACTTTCTTGGGGCCTGTTCTGGGACCCACACTTCCTGCTCAGCATCATAAATCAATAGCTGGAGACCACAGGTTTTATTGGCATCCCGAGTCAAAGAAATCTATTCTAATTAATCCTCCACACAAAAATGATGGCCTTCAGCCATCTTACAGGCAGGAGCCAACAAACCTAGAGTGAAAGAAAAGATGCAGGCCCAGCTTCTCGTGAAATCAATACGACCTCACTCTGAGCTCTGTTCTGGATCACACAGAAGAGGCAGCATGTGTGGCTGAGACGACTGCAGAAGTCCCTGCCATGAATCTGACATCTAGGATGAGCAGAGTGCAGGAGCCCTGTTGCACTGCAGACCCACAGGACTAAGATCCAGCCCCTTTAGAGGCCTTTAACTCTTTGATACACATTCATTCACTATTAACAGAGATTTATTAGGGTTGGTATAAATGCAATTTCAGTTTTTGCTCTTAAAAGTAATTTTTTAAAAACACAATTACTTTTGCATTACCAACCTAATACATAAATCATGTGTTTCTGTCTGCTTAGCATGATAGGAACTCAGTATCTTTGTCAACAGGAAATGGAGAAGTCTGGGATTGAATGAGACAAAAGGAGAGAGGACACATGATTATCAATGCTGTTCTGCTACAGGGTAGTTGGACCATCCAGTGTTCAGTGATCAGCACATTGTGCAGCTTCAGGGATGGCTCAGCCAATCCCTGATGAGGGAGTGGAGTGGGCCACCTAGCAGGTTATGGCTGATGAAGAATTAGGAGGCTGCCAATGTCCACAGTCAGTGGGGAAGTGATGCTCTTGTCCCAAATGGCTCATTACATAGAAAGAGGTTGTGAAGCATGTGTTTAGAGCCTCATATATCTGATTTTAAGTCACTCCTTTGTACCTAGATGACTGTAAGCAAGTTACTCAACTTCTGAGTTTGTTTCCTCTTCTGGATAATGGGGGAAACAGTGGCAGTACTTAGCTAGCCAGCTTTTTGTGAAGCTGTATTCCAGGTGGAACAGTGAGTAAAACACTGTGATGTGTTTTTCCCCTTCAATTCCCTAAATTCAAGATCTAGATCAAAACATTTGAAGACTTCTGAAAATAAGAAGTATAACAACAACAACAACAACAACAACAACAACAAAAAACTCAGAAAAGAATGGCAGCAAAATCTCCTCTCTTTTAGCCTTGTTTCAAGAACAATACAGAAAAGACTAGGAAGAATGCAAAACAGCACATACACCCTCCACCCTACCACTAAGTTACAATGTTCTCCCAGCTGGGTTGGGAGAAAGCTGTTGAAATGAAAGGAATGACTTCAGACACTAATAACTGGTCCCATGCCCCTTTCCTCACCACCCTTCTCATCTCCCAGCTTCTCTCTGGAGTTCTGAGAGGACAGAAAATCCCTCACACCAACTTCTATGCCATTCTGAGAGCAGCGGAAATGAGAAAGCCACATGCAGTGAAAGACAAACAGGACCAAGTATAGCCCAGCATGGTGCCACTAGCCAAGCAACAGGGGTGCTGATGACAAGCCCAGGTTGGGACAAGTGTGCCTGTCTGAGGATGCTGCCACCTTGCCACATCAACTCCAGGAGAAAGAAAGGAAAAAGGGAAATCCTGAATTTGTCTGAGTTTAAGGCTGTAATTCCCAAATAACTGAAATGACTTGAGTTCTCCCGGCAGTAATGAGAATTCATGTTCTGCCTTCTGGTGGAACAGACTTTAAGAAGGAAAGTACATTCAGTTTTAGAAACATAAAGTTATGTTCTTCTAACCTGAGCTCGTGGCATGTATGTTTATACATTTATACATACACATATATTTTAAATAATGGTAAAATAAAAAATAAATGTCGTGAACTTATTTACATTTATTAACATTTCCTGTGTGCCAGGTGCTGTTCCCACTGCTTTATATAGGTCACATCGTTTGTTTCTCACAGTCGAAGACCTACGAGTTCGGTATGATTATCCTCCTTTGGGGGATGAATGAGCTGAGGCATAGAGAGTTTCAATCACCTGCTCAGGGTTGTATCATAGAAATGGAGAGTTCAGAACATAAACTCAGGCCACCTGGTTGCAGAGCCTATGTCTTTCATCACTCTCGCTATCTTGCTTCTCTGTGTAGCCTTAAACCTATTACAGCATGTCAACTTGTAATTTATTGAGTGCTGACTGTGAGCTGGACACGATACTAAAAACATTACTATTATGACATTTTTACTCTTTATAGTAACCCCAGGAGAAAAGTTTTATTGTCTTTTTAAAAATTTATTTAGTCATCCAGAAACGTTTTATTAAAAAAAAAAAAAAAAAAACTCTGAAACCGAATATATCTGGTTTCAAAAAGTGAAGTGTGCTCTCAACCCCTTCCTACACAACCTCAATGTAAACACAAGTAGAGGGCTGAGCTCACCATCAGGTTTATATCCAAGGGCTCCACATGTGGAGCTGCCTATATGAGGATCACAATGATACAAATATGATATGAATTCTTAGCAATTCCACATCCAATGGTGGAGCCAAAGGGAAGGAATAGATAAGAATTAGGGTTAAGTCCCACCAACAAGAGGCCTGGTAAGTGTTAGCTGGGTATCCAGTCATGCATGGGGAGTTCTAAAACAGGCTCAGGCCCTGGAAGGTGTCAGAATGCTTTGCAGATTCAGTAAATCCTAGGTGAAGAGGAAACATCAGCGTTCAGAGCACACCTAAAGGCCTATAGCCAACAGGACTTAACTCAAGCAACCGTGGCATGGTGCACCTGAGGTTTCTGGCTACAGCCCAACCCAGACAAGTCAGGGCAGTGGCAACACTGAGGATGAAAGCAGAGGACATCAGTGAGACTCATTTCACAGATAAGAAAATTGAGGTTCAGAGAATGTAAGTAATGTAGTCACACAACTGGTAAGTGGCAGAAATAGAGACACAAACTTGGCTCTCTCTGACTCCAAACTCCATGCTTTTTCTCACCCCTGCATTTTTCCAAACCAGAGTAAATGCTATTTGTGGCATGACTCAAAGGAAAAAAGGGGGAGTAAAAGTACACTCTACCATTCCCCTGTCACTCAAAAGGCCTATCTCTGTGATCAGCAAATATTTTAAGTACTCTGGGCTCACCTACCTCCAGATCATGCTGAAGTCAGATCTCATATGTCCCTCCCCCTCCCTCACAAGGGATTAACTAAAGAAATAAAGTCCCATTTCACAAGCTGCTAAATCCTGTTTGATCAGCCCTGCCAGGGATTTCCTGGGCTTAATCACCTGCTAGCTCTAGATGGTGGGGAAGTTGCTGGGCTATGACTTTGTTTTACCTGTCCTTCTCCCTGATGTGATTCTACTCCTGGGTATACTCCCCAAGCTTTACACAAGAATGCTGGAAATTTCTGTTTTTCATGGTGGAAAAACAGAAAAGGAAAAACCCATCAATCAGAGATAGATGAGTAAAACACTATATAGTCGATACAATGAATATATACTACACCTACACATACCAATGTGAATAAATCTCAAAAATAATGTTCAATGCAAAAGAAAGACTGCAAAAGGATATGTATAGTAGGACAGTATTTTTATAAAGTTTAAAAACATGCAAAGCAATACTATGCATTGACTAGAGACTCAAATATGCAGAAAACTCATAAAGTCATACACGAAAATAATAACCTACATTTAGGATCGTGATGAACTCCAGGAAAAAAAAAAAAAAGAGGGAATAAAATTGAGAAGAGGTCCCCAGAGCGATTTGAATCAATTTGTAGTCCATTACTGTTTATTTAAAAAGCATTAAACAAATACAGCAAAACGTTAAATCTGTTAAAGCTAAATTGGGGGTACATATGTACTCATAATGTTATTATTCTTTATGCTTGAAATATATTACTATAAAGCAATTAAAAAAATAATGAGGTTAAATCTTTGGTGTTTTTAATAAAGAATGTGGACTCTAGTTTGAAAGTAATGAAGGTTTTTTATGCAAGGAGAGATGTGATCAAACAGCCCTGTGGAGACAGGGAGATAATGCTAACATGGGATTATGAAGGCCTGGTCAGTGCCATAGCACAGTGTAAACAACAACAAAAAAGGACAGACTGCAAATCCTCCTGTAGTGCCTGATGGTGAAAGTACCACTGAGGTCAGCCCTTCCCATCTCCCATCCCTACCTATGAGAAATCTATCCTCCTCTTTACATCATCCCAACAGCATGCTCCACCCAGGACTGTAAACTTCTGGAGGTAGCAAGCTGGGCCAATCCTGACATTTCACCACTGAGCTCTATACTGATTGGTCCAAGAATGGGCAATAGCCCAAAGCTCAGCCAATCAGAGACAATCATTTTCCTGGGCTGCTTTCTTTGAATGAGAATCAAAAGAAGGTGGTCATTTCCTCTAGTGGTGGAACTTAAAAGAGATGAGTGCAAAGCTGTGTGTGGCCCTGTTTCCCACCCGAAAGCAAAGCTAGTCAGGGGTGATAGAGAATAAAGTCTCCCCACAGAGGGTAGCTGTGCTAAGAGATTCCTAGAACATGATGAGTTCCAGTTCTGTGTGCCCCCTACAAACACTCTTGCCTTATGTGAGTATGAACTGCAGAGCCTGTGCCCAGCAGTGCTACTGCAGCATCTCTTCTGGACCAGTTCTGTTGTGTGACTTTGGCCACTGATCCACCACCCCTTCGGGTTCTCTGGTGCTCCACGATACTCTGAGCTACCCAATTCCATCTAATCATCTCCTTTGCTGCTTTACTGCTTAAATAAACAAGACTCGGGGCCGGGCGCGGTGGCTCACGCCTGTAATCCCAGCACTTTGGGAGGCCGAGGTGGGTGGATCACGAGGTCAAGAGATCAAGACCATCCTGGTCAACATGGTGAAACCCCGTCTCTACTAATACAAAAAATTAGCTGGGAATGGTGGCGCGTGCCTGTAATCCCAGCTACTCAGGAGGCTGAGGCAGGAGAATTGCCTGAACCCAGGAGGCGGAGGTTGCGGTGAGCCGAGATCGCGCCATTGCACTCCAGCCTGGGTAACAAGAGCGAAACTCCGTCTCAAAAAAAAAAAAAAAAAAAAAAAAAAAAGACTCGGTTTCTGCTTACAACTAAAAACCCTGATGCTGAGAGGTAATACCACTACTGTCCTCCCAGGAGACCCTAGAAAGAAGACATCTCAAAGCAATGCCAACCCAATCAGGGCTGAGAAGAATCAGGCTCTCACTATTTCCAAGGACTCTTGTTCCCTGAGAGCAAGCCACCTCTTCCAAGAAATACTTTCACAAGGTCATTCCTTCACAGAACATGGAACATCCCACCACCATTTCTGCAGGCAGCTCTTTCATATTTACAAAGCCTGTTTATGCCTGCTATGTCATTTCATCCTCAGAGCAACTCTGGGCAATGAGCAGGGCAGGCCTGAGACTGTAAGTCTCATTTAATTTAAGAGGAAGCGAAATTTTGGAGAAATGACATCTCTGAGTTGCATGGTATCCCAATATGCTTAAAAGGAAATAAGAAAATCAACATTACTAATACTTAAATAGCACTTACTATAATGCCAGACATTGCTCTAAGTGCTTTACATGCATTAACTCATTTAGTTCTTCTCACCACCCTGTGAGGTTGGTACTATTATGGCTCCCATTTTACAGATAAGGGAACTAAGGTACAGAGAGTTTAAGGTACTTGCCTGAGGTCACACAGCAGGTAAGTGGCAGAGCTATGGCACAAACCAGAGTCCATACTCTTAATCACTGCATTAAATAGGGCAAGAGGAGCAGTCTTTCTAGGGTCCAGGTTTCTTGGCCCTCACCCTCCTTGATGTGAGGGGAAGTTCTAGAAGTTTGGGCTGTGAGTGCACCCTGATCCCCCACAGCTTAGGCTGATCTAAATGCAGGTGCCTCACACTAAAAGCCTGGAAGGGAAGTGTGCTAACAGAGCAGGTGCTGAATTGCAGAAAAGTTAAATTTGGAATGGGAGCATCGAAGGCTGCAATAAGAGCAAGGAGGGTAAAAACCAATTTCAAAACAGAGCCCTAGGCAATGATTTGGAGAAAAAAACTAATATATATGGTATCACATAATAACTGTACAATGCCTTCCATTTACCTCACCCTTTCCTTTGGAGGAGGCCTAAGAAGTTCACAATTGCTGTTACAATTCTTCCTTCATGAAGCTCATGACCTGCTGAGAATGGCTGTGGCCTTTGTCCTTATATGCAAGAAAAAAAGGAAGCACCAAAATATCAATGCAGAAATCACAGAGTGGCAAAGCATCTATCCAAGTCAACTGCCTGGGTTCAAAAGCTGATAGGCAGAAGCTAGTACAGGGAAAGTCAATTCAGCAAAGGATTGTTCTCATAAAACTGTCAGACAAATACCCAAATTTGCTATAGGAGAATTGGCCACTGCCATTTTACCTCCAGGACAGAGGCAGAAGAAGGAGATAGAGGGGAACAAGCAGGGTGAAGACAAGGGGCAGAAGATAAACAGCAGGAATGGGCCATATGTGACAAAATTAAGAGACAATAAGCTTCTGGTCAGACAAAGCCCATTCATTCATAGATAAAGCCATGATCAAACCAAGATAACATATCCTCAGGGAATCAATGACTCGCTTATCTGGCAAATCCATCATTCAGCATACTGGCTGTCATCCAACTGGCCTGGTACTCCCACCGGGGTATCCTTTACAGTATAGAGAAAAGCAGAGGAACTGTCATTAACCCTCCCTCCTTTCTTTCCCCACCAGCTTTGCTTTGGACAAAAAATACTCTGTGCCTTCTTCTCACCAAACCAGCTCTCTGGAAATGATTTGTTCATTGTTACCACCCTGCCCTGGTATTATTTATTTTCTCTTTTTATTCATTTTATACCCAGCCAAATATGACTATCCACTCCTCTTCATGATCTCTACATCCCTATCCCAACACAAGAGTGTTGGGATATAAGTAACTCATGTTACTTATATCTCCAATGACCTCTTTCATCCTCTTGGATGATTGCTCTGTTTCGGTGTACAAACTAAGTTACCAAAGGAATTCAATTTAGGTGATAGTTGCAGAATTCTGTAATATAATAATAATCATGAATTTCATAGTTAAAGTGGATGAATTTTATAATAGATAAATTACTTCTCAGTAAAGCTTTTCTTTTAAGTCACCTAAGGCTTGTAAGGATCCACCATGTAATTTTGAAGACCACACTGTCTAACGAAGGTGAAAGACTATATGATGGAAATGTCACGAGAATTTCTAAGAGACACAAGAAATTATTTTTCAAATGTTCAGATGACATGTGATGCTTCTACAAAAGAAACAGCTTTATCCAAAGCAAATTATTTGCAAAGATAGATCTTCTCATGCCTTGCTCCTGAAGCAGAAGTGATACCCATATCCCAGTTAGGTATACATTTTAAAAATAAAATGGGTTTGAAAAATAATTGCTTTTAATCCAGGCCCCAGGATTTATTAGCTGTGTAACTTCGGACAAATCAATTTTTCCTAACCTATAAAGTGGGCATAATAACATCTACCTAAGTTAAGAGAATTACATCAGGGATGTTTATAAAGCACCCAGCCCAATGCCTGGCATAATGCAAGCCCAGGAACACTGCCAAGGTAGTCTATGTTCGCTCTCTTCCCTCCTTCCCTGGAAACTACAGTCAGAATGAGCATGAAGTGAATGACATAGGTAAAGGCAGTCCCCAGTTTTACCACTTCCCATTTCTCCATCGTCTGTATCTTTAACAGTCTGTCTAGAGAGACTTCCAGTTCTCTCTACCTTTCCCAAATCAGCTTTATTATTCCAAAGCTTCCTGTATGTCAAAACAGGCAAAAGCAAATGATACATGAAATTTTTATTTACCAAACATGTGTTACACATCAAATTCACCAAATACCTGTCAAGTATCTATCCCTGTACTTCCAGAGTGGTGCTTGGAACCAGGCTAGGAGCACTTAGCACATGGCGGGTCAGGACTTTGCTTTACAACAATCTCTTTTCAGACCCAGTCTCATGGAACACATCATAATTTGAAAGCAAGAATCATCACTTTCTTGCTTAGTTGGGTTACTCTTGGGGGTAGAAATTCACAGAATCAAACAAAACTTAAATAATCAAACTAGATTATTTAAGTCTTTCCTGGGAAAGAGGAGAAATCTATATTTTAATGTTTCACTCAGATATATACCAGAAAAACACTGGACTGGCAGTCTGGAATTCTAAGTCCTATCTTGCACCTATTGTTAATAATCATGTAATTTTCAGCAAGTCCCTTTTTCTCTCTAAACCTCAGATTTCTCATCTGCAAAATAGGAATTTAGAATGGGATCTGGATAGCTCTAGGTCTTTTACTGGGTTGAATAGTGTACCCCTCCCCAAATTTCTGTTCACCTTGATTACAAATGTAATCAAGTTAAGATGAGGGTAAACTAGGGTGGATTTCTGCAACACAAGGTTTGGGAGGACAAGCAGGGGTGCAGACCTTCCTGATCCTAGAGGCCCAGTGCAACTCAGAGTGGTCTGTATGTGGGGGCTGCACTCTAACTGTGGATTATAGATCTGTGGGGAGCAAGGCACAGTAATAGATTATAAACAGATTCAAATCACTCTAGGGACCTCTTCTCAATTTTATTTCCTCTTTTTCTTCCCTGGTGTTCATCACCATCCTAAATGTAGATTATCATTTTCATATATGACTTTATGAATTTTCTGCACGTTTGAGTCTCTATTCAACTGAACTAGAGTAGATTCTAATCCTGCGACTGGTATCCTAATAAAGTGAAGCAAATTTCAGCACAAAGAGGGAAGGAAACTACATGAAGACAGAGGCAGAGCCTGGAGTGATGTACTTACAAGCCCAGGTACACCAAGGGTTGATGTCAACCACCAGAAACTCAAAAAGGCAAGAAAGAATTCTTTCCTAGACGTATTGGAGAGGGCATGGCCTTGCTGACATCTCAGTTTTGCACTTCTAGTTGCCAGCACTGTGAAATGAAAAAAGTTTGTTGCCTTAAGCCATTCAGTTTGTGGTACTTTATTAAAGCAGTCCAAGGAAACTAATATAAGTCTCCTTAGACTACATGCTAGCTCCAGCTGATCAGTAGTGTCTGCTTGGAGTGGTGTGTTGAGAAGGATTCTGAGGCTACATAAAATACAGGGAGCAATTCTTAACATCTGCCTGAAAGAGTTAAAAAAAGTAATGGCAAGTATGCCTTGTTTTTGTCATCCCTAAGTTACAGATAATCATTAAGATGTCTTTATGCATTGATAATATTTAATTCTATAATATTAAATCCATATGCCCTGACAGGAGTAAAGGCATTGTGAATAGAAGAAGTATGGACAGAATGTCATGCCTTCCACCTAACTACTGCCTCCAATTTCTCCCAGATAAGCTCAGCATCCTTCTATTACGGTGATGGCCTGTGATTCTGTCACCCTCTTGGCTTTGCCTTCCACAAAACAGATCTGAGATTAAATTGACAGAGACCTGAATCCATTTTCCAACTGTCACTATGTAAAGAGTAGGACCAGACCAAATTTGATTTATTGCAGCAATGTGGCCAATAAATGAAACATCCCAAATGCAGCAGAAGCCACAGAGGGACCAATACTTAACTGAGAAATATTTAGATGAAGCCAGTCTTCTAGAGCCTTTTAGGGGCCCAGATAAGACCAGTAACAGCTCACTCAGGTACACCCCACCATGTCTGCCTCTCCTCTGCCAAACTATCCCTGACATCAGGTTAGGCTACTGCTAGACAACACCTGGGATCCAAAACAAAGGTCAAAATGGTGATGCTTTGTTGTCAAAGATGGAGTAGAGTGACCCCTTCACACAAAGCGTCCTATTCTTTGGGACACGGTGTTCCTCCACTGTGGCAACTCAATCTACTGAGCTCTTCACTTGCCCACATGCCCCAGGAAGTGCTAGTGTACTGTCAAGCGTCAAACCTCCCCGGTGCTCATCTCTGGCCCAGCACCCAGCACTTGTGGATGAGCCATGGGTGGCAGCTCCCTGTTTCTTCCTCCACCCAGACTCTCTTGTCTCTCTACCCAGTTCTCCCAGCTCTCTTGCTCATTGAAGGAATGAGAACCTTTCTTTCTGAGAAATGTAGGCCCCTCTGTACTGCCAGCAATGAAACTTTCTACTACCAACTCACCAGGCTCTCTCCAAATAAAGCCCTCTTTCCTGTTATCTTTTGTCTGCCTTGACAAAAATTCCTGCCAAAGAAGTTCAGGCCTTAGTTTCCAGTCCTGCCAAATCCTAAATCCACCCATGTTTCCCCATCCTCTCAGTCACCTCCCTCACCTGAGCTGCAGCCTCCTTTCTCCAGACCTCCTGGGTTAGCCCCCTTGCTACCTGATGGCCTTCTGCTGTGCCCAAAACAGCCTTGCAAAACTGAGCATATGATTCTGTCATGCCCCTATTCAAAATCATTCAGCAGTATTCAAATAAAGAACAAAATTCTAGAGTAAACCACAAGGTTTCCTCGACCCCAATTCATTGAAAACAATTGAAAAATTGTAAAATAGCAATGAACAGCTTGAAAAATAAATGAAAAAGATATACAAAATACTAGCTTCAGCAGACATAAAGTTGCTCCGTCCAGTTTTACTAAAAGCTTACTCTCCACTCTGTGCCTAGCTCCCCACAGATCTATAATTCAGTTGGAGTGCAGCCCCCCAAACAGACCACTCTGAGTAGCACTGGGCCTCTAGGATCAGCAAGGTCTGCATGCCTGCTTGCCCTCCCAAGCCTTGTGTTGCAGGAATTAAGCCCCTTGCTCCCTTACTTTCCACTGTTTCCTGCTCCCTACTTCCTTCTGACTCATGTTTTTTTAACATGCTGTTCCCTCCACCTGGAACTATTGCTTTTCCTCATGCCTTCATCCATCTAGTTAGCTTCAGCTCATCCTTTAGGTTTTAGCTCACATTATTTTCTCAGGAAAGCCTGCTCACTCCCTACACACACACACACACACACACACACACACACACACCCCTACCCCCTCCACTTTCCCCATTGCACACAGTCTTGGGTAGTTTCCTTATTACTTGTTCTCACAGGATCATGTTCCATTCCTTTGGCACAATTATCACAGTTTATATATATTGTACCATGATTATTTGCTTAATATCTGTCTCTTCCTCCACTTTACAAGCACCATGAGAGGAAAGATTGCCATCTCTCTCTGCTCTCCCCAGACTCTGAGCTTTGGCAGAGGGCTTGCGCACCTGGGATCATTCAATAACAATTTGGGAAGTGCAAAAACAAACTGACCAAAGTGCCTCTGGTTCATCTATGCCATCCTTTTCCTCCACGCCACGCAGCGCCTGCAGTTTGTTGCAACCCATGTTGCTTGCCAATGCTTCATTTCTACAAATGTTTCCCTTTGGTTCTTTGTGTCTGTGTGGCATCCCCTCTGCATCCAACTGAGTTCACATACCCTACACCTCCTCTCTACCCATCAGTTAGCTAACCCTTCTGTATATAGCTCTCTTTACAGTGCTAGCATTCTCTAAACAAACACTCATGTTCATATTAATTTCACGTTCCAAGCAGCAGATCACTTAAATACACGTTTTACCAAATGCGGTTTTGGCTACCTCTCCCAATCCCACCCGCCTTCTCAAACAGGCAGTTGTAGAGGGCAAAACTGAATGCAATGTGATGCTTCCCTAATGGCAGGATGCCAGGCATTGACAGCAGGCCAGGAGACAGGGATTTGCAAGGGTGGCTACTCTGCTTGCCTGAGTCGTAACACAGACAGACAGACTTGTACTTTAAGAGAAGATCCTAAGAGCTTATCTCACTTCAGATAAAACAGCCATTGCTATGGAAAAAACAACCAGGAACTAAGAGAACAATAACACAGTGAGCCAGTGACTCACCATGTGGCTTGGCCAGGTTGCCTCCCCTCTCTGGGTCTTTTTTTCTCATCCATAAGGTTGATTCAGTGGCCTCTAAATCCCCAAATGAGACATTTCCCAAATCTGCAGAATACTATAATTTTCCAAACCACATATTAGATCTCAGTGTCCTCTCTAATCACTTTATTGATTTATTTAATAAATATTTATCAAGCATCTACTCAGATATTGTCAGGGCTGGGGTTAGACAAATGAAGACAGATATAACCCCCATCCTTCTAGCTTTAGAGAGAAAGCAGATGCTAAATATATAATTAACTAATAACTATAATTAAGGCAATAAAGGATATGTTTAGGATTTCATGAGGGTCAGTTCTCATTAGATTGTGTAAGAAAAGAGGCTACTATCTTAGGAAAGTGACCTTCGAGAAGCAGTTTTTACATGTGTCTGAAGCCAAAGAGTTCCCAAGTTATCTCACTTAGCCACACAATCAATATCTGTAAGGTTAAAAGGATAGTATCATTGCCCCCTGTTTATACTGTTGGGAGAGACTGTTCCTTAGCACTCAAGACCTGCTCCCACACCCACCTTTGCCACACCACACGTCTCTCAGGACAGCAAAACTCTCCTTCACTGACTTTGTCATAGGCTTAGTTTTCATGACTGTGTCTCCAGCACCTGAGTAAGCCGCATGAGCCCAATGTCTGTTTTGTGCATTACAATATTCCCAGCATAGTGCTTGGTACATATCAGGTGTTAAGAGTGTGGTTGAATGAATGAATGAATTTCCACAGATGATGAACCCAAGGTTCATATATCAAAGATGGGTCTCAAATGCAGGCCTAAAATTGAGTAGGGCAGGTGGACAAGGACAATAAGCCACAGTCTGTTTTCTACCCTCCTAGCCAAGCCTTACCCCTCAGAGAAGCATCCCTTTATCTGTTGTATATTTTGACCCTTCAACCAAGAGTTCATTAAAAAGAAAGGGTTATTCTGTTAAGTAAGAGTTAAAGATTTCCGCACTACCCCAAGAAGGTTCTCATACAGAATCTATCACCCCTGACTCTGTGGATATCCAAGTCAGGCTATACAGGAGTTGTTCCCACAAAAGAATGTTCAAACCCATATGCTCAAAGCTAGTTCTCACCAGTGGACAATCAGGAGGCCCATGGACCTTCTTCTTGGGCCTGAGCTGGGGACAGCAGGTTTTGTGTTTTGCCCAGCCAAGAAGTCAGCACTGCCAGCATCCACTCCATGCTACCCAACCTGGGGAGTGAAAGCTACAAAGTCAACATGCGCTGCTTGGTAAAAATCCCATGTACCAGAAGACAAGACTGACCAAGAACCAAAGTTAATCTTGGAGGTCTCAGCATGGTCAGTAAACCAGCCTTTTCCTAGGACCTTCTGTAAGCAGACCCATGGTTATACAAGGTAGAGGAACCAGTAACCAAAGGCTACCACCAGCCCTGTGGGAAACTCAGGTAGAGGCAGGTAACCCAGGCAGGGGTCCAGGCACAGGGCACCAGGCAAAGAAAAAGTTTCAGAGCCAAGTCTCTAAAACAGGTATGGGAACAGGTGCCGTATCATGCCTAGGCTCATGTCATTGGAGCCTAAGAGTGGGCTTGATCCTCAGCATGGGGGTGGAGCTGAAATCCAAAAGGATTTTCCAGGATTGAGGACAGGGTCACCTAATTTACTAATACATCTCCAGCATCTGGCAGGGTATTTTTTCTTTTTTAAAAAAGAAGGAAGCACGTCCTGGCAGTAAACCCAGGAGTTGATCATTATGATAATATTGGCCACTCTTAATTGAGCATTTACTAGGTGCCAGCACAGTGCTAAGTACTTCACACTCAGAATGATCCTGACAGGAATGTATTACAATCCTTACCTGGCATTTGAGCAAATTATGGCTTAGCAATGTGAATAACTTGCATAAAGACACCAAGCCAAGAGATGGTGGAGCTAGGTTTTGATTTCAACTCTCTGATTCAAACATCTGAGCTTTTAACTGTCATAGTTTTCAATCAACTCACTTAAATAACTTACAACTAAGGAACGAGTAGCTTTTGTGTAGAAAGCAGGAAGAACGGCTCCTTTTCCTAGGGATTCAAAAAACACAGGACTAGATAGGAAATGGGAAAGAATGTAAAGAATTATCTCTGATTCAACTTCACCATTTCCTCGCAAAGAAGCCTTCCCTGATTCTCCTTATAAAGCAAGCTTCCCCTATAACATACTTTGAGCACCACTCCATTCTTTATAGCAGTTGATACCATTTTAATCAAACAAGCAATGGTGAATGGAGTTATTTAAATGTTTGTCTCTCCTTGAGGATCACAGGTCTATGAGGGAAGATGCTGTGACTATTTTGCTCCTGCTGTACCCTCGTGTGCAATGCAGTGCCTAGCATATAGCAGGGCTCAGTAAGTATTTGGACATGTGACTTATATAACGACTGATAGATAATGGGAGGGAAAAAACATTCTAATGGCATATATTAAGGAGATTATAACAAATGGAAAAAGATTAACACATTACTTGAAGACACTAAAGAAGAGCCTCACATTGATGTTGCAGGGAATAGGGAGCCACTGTAGTCCCTTGAGCTTCTCTGAATAAGGAAGACTAATCATACTGAGATGAGAAATAAATCAGCTCAGGGAGAACTGATGCTCTACCCCAAATATTGTCAATACTTCAAACAGGACCAGTGCTTGAGGTGGCAAGGATCTTGTGATGGTAGCAGTGAGAACGCAGTGGAAGACATAAATCAAGGGAACACATGGATGCAGGCTCTTCCCAGGACGTTTCTCATCAAAAGTTAATAAGCAGGTAGGGACATAAATCTGGGTGGGTGAAAGAGACAGGAGGCAATCAGACTGCTGGCTCTATAAACTCTCTTCCACCCTTTATAGAAGATTACATTTTACTGAAACTCAGGTGATGTCAAAGAGGGAGAGAAAATATATTCTGTTATCATTCATTTCTAAGTCCTATGCATGACCAACCAGGAGTTAAAAAGAATATGTTTCCTAAGGTTTTCAGAAGGCTCTGAACCATTGCCCAATGAATCATTTACTCATCTCTATCTCTAAACCTACAGTTCTAGATCATTGACTTTGGAGTAGGAGTACTCCTAGGGCAAGGCCTCTGATCACCATACCCCTTTCACTCGTTAATCAAGAGGGAGCCATTTAAGCAATAAGCCTTCCAGTTAGACTCTTAAGTTGCTTGCTTGTCATACAGAAGACCTGGGTTCAAGTTCCAGCTTTGACCCTTACTAGCAGTTAATCACCATCCACATTAGCTAATCATCTACAAAATGCCACTTAGAGATCAATGAACCAGAACAATGGTACATAAGCATGAATCTGGCCAGGTGCAGTGGCTCACGCCTATAATCCCAGCACTTTGGGAGGCTGAGGTAGGAGGATCACTTGAAGCCAGGGGTTTGAGACCAGAAACATAAATCTTCTTTGAGGATTCTCATTCATTGGACAAATGTTCGTTGACCATCTGTTATGTGCCAGGTAATATGCTGGGGGCTGTAAAATAGTGATAAGCAAAACAGAGAGAGACTCTATCCAGGAAAGACTAACATAAAATAAAAATCTTGCAAGTAGATGTAAAATTGCCACTCTACCATGTGCCATGAAGGAGAGGTTCAGGATAATGTGGAAGCCTATAAAAGAGGAATTTGAACTAGTTGTGGAAGTCAGGGAAGACTTAATCTAAGATCTGAAGGAGGAGTAGGCATAGTTTAGGTAGAAGATGGGATGGAAAAACACTCCAGGCAGAGATACAACTATGGACAAAGTGACTATGATTGAAACACAGTGAGCAGAAGTACAATAAGATGGTCAGTAAGTCTGAGCAGAAAAATCATAAGAGACAGCATAATGGAAAATGAGTTTGAGGGAGAGTTAGGGCCCAGATCCTGATAGGTCTTACAGGCCATGTCCTTGAGCATGTTTTAATCCTAAAATGAAGGAGAAACCACTAAAGAGATATTCAGGTGTAAGACTGAGTGGTGGGGGCTAGACATGGGATTATTTCCTACCCTAAAAAACAATCCCTCTGACTGGCCTCCAAGAGGCTAGAGTAGCTGCAGGGCAACCAGCTTGGAGGCGGTTGTAAAAGTCTAGACAAGAGATAGTGCCAGATTTTACCAGGGAGGTGGTGGGCATGGCAAGAAATGGATACATTCCGTGTTTATCAAAGAGGCCAAACCTACATAACTTTCTAACGGACCACATCAGAAAAGGTGTTTAAGAATGGCCTCAGGCTTCTGGCTTGCACAACTGGCCCGACAGAGAGCCATTCACTCAGAGAGAGAATCCTGAACATGATCAGGTTTGGGAGTTGATTATAACTCTGCTTTTCAACATAGCAATTTGCGGTGCCTTTGAAGCACCTAAGAAAAATGTTAATTAGGCAGTTACATATGCATATCCGGGGCTCAAAATACACATTTGGAAATTATTAGTGTGTAATGAATTGAACTGAATCTAAGGGCAATAACAAGATTACACAAGAAGTGAGAAGTGAAGGCCCATGATTGGGTTTGCAGAATGAATGCAAACCAATTCCTCTATTCAAGTCTCATGCTTCAAGGGTTCTCCTTTTTAAAATAATAACAGCAGTGATGATGATCAGCTTTATTTATTTATCCTTACTATTAACTTACTCTTCCCTGTAATATAGAAGATATACCCAGGCACTCTTGTCTCCATTTTATAAATGTGGATATTGAGGCTTAGGAAATATTTTGTTTGCCCAAGCTCATACAGCTAGTAAATAACTGGTTTCAAGCCTAGATATATCTTATTTCAAAAATACTCCTCTTAGTTTGCCTTCTCTGTATCTGTCACAGAACTGACACGGAGACATAACAAGCACTACTAAACCTGACAAATACAAGGCAGTGAGTTGAGCCAGTGGAAGGACACTTGAGGGTAATGGTAAAAGATACCAACTAAACTCCTACAACTAATGTTGGTGCAGCCCACATGCTCAGTCTCTGGTGAATGTCAGTGTCTCTGCCCTGTTTCCTCCCTACATTAGTCCCCTGGGCAATATAAAGAATGGCTGTAATGACTTCACCCCCATTCTCACCCATTATAAGAGACAACTTGCACCAAACCCCATGAGAGCCCTTGTGATACAGCAGAGCAAATTTCCATCCAAACAGGGAGCACTTACCTCTCCTTGGCACTGGGCAATTACTTAACCTATCTATCTCTGAAAAATAGGTACAGTAACATGCTTGCACCCATAGCTATTTTCAAGATTAAATCATAGGATGCTTGAGAGAATGTCCTGAAAACTTATGTCAATGATTAAATCAAACTTATATGTGGGAAATTTTGTCTCACTAATGGATGACTTTGAGCCACTCAGATTTATTTCAAGCACCAAACCAGATTAGTGAAGAGGAAATGATTGGAAATAGCAGGTAACAAACAGGATCTATGAGAAAAGTTGTTTTATTTTTGAAAGACTGACATTAATTCACCTTAAAAAGAGGGAAGAGAAGAAGCTGACCTAATAAATTATTTCTCCTGCCAGGAAAAAAATAAATAGGATGATAAATGAATAAAGCTTAGTCTTTTAAAAATTGGGAAGTTTTTCTTGGTGGCCCCAGGTATCCCTCACCATCATCATTCTCACTTTCATTGCTATCACTGTACCCAGTACTTGATAATAATTTCAGGAGTGGTCGTAAGAGTAATATCAGCAGCTAACATTTTATTGATTAGTTACCATGTGCCAGCCTCTGTGAACTAAATGCTATATGCGCATTATTTCACTGAGTCCTTGTTGAGTGAGAGGTATTGATCAGAGGAGGAATTTATTCCACTGAAGGAGAGGAAGATATGAGGACTAGCGATGAATTCAAGGAAGCATGTACAAGTCATTGAGATGGTATGATAAAATAAAGGGGAACTGTGGTAGAAACTGCAGAATGTCTACATCTTACAGACTCCAAAGAGAAATGAACAGAGTGAGATTTGGGCCAAGTAGAGTTAATCTTTCAACAAACCCACACTGTACACATTCCACTCTGAATCACCATCTACCTTGAATGAATTACACGGTATTTCAAGCTCTCTTCCAGTGTTACCTAAAACAATCACCACTACCACCCAGCTAACATAAAAATTCAGCACTTAAAATCTCCCAGGCAGTTTGCTGAGTACTTTTATGCATTCATTTAATGACCTTGAAAATGTAATAAGGTAGACTTATTTGAATCTGTTTATTTTAAATATAATGAACCTGAGGTTCAACAAACTTTAATAATTTGGTCGAGGTCACACAACTGATAAATGTTAGAGCCTAAATTCACAGGCAAGGATATTTGAGTCCATCATTCAGGATCTTAAATAGGACACTTATTCCAGTTTCTCATCCAGTCTGGCTGGTCCTCCCTCATTAAGAAGATGCTCTATCATAAGACATATGTGTGAGATGCTTCTTTTATTTTCTTTTATTTGTTTTCTATTATACTTTAAATTCTGGAATACATGTGCAGAAAGTGCAGGTTTGTTACTGAATAAAGAGATGCTTCTTAAGACATTTGCTTTCTGAGGTTTGGATGAAAGAGAATCTGGAGATATATGGAGTCTAGCAGAGACTGCGTTTGTCAATGAACCAAGAGAGCTATCCATGGTCTTAAGTTCTTTGTGGGCAAAGTGACTTATGAGTGACTGTTAACTACGTATCATCTTCCAAAGAACCCTCAGTTCTCAGAGGGATTTTTAAACTCAAGAATTAGAAAAGTGAAATATGGGCCAAGATAATACCCCCGCCCCCCCACCACCGCAGGAAACTAAACAGATTCTGGTTGTAGGAAAAAGGGAAAAGATAGCTCATATGTGAAGCAAATTCACCCAGGGAAACAATTAAGAAACTCAACATACTATTCATAGGAACAAAGCCATGAGGCCTGGATTCAAGACCTTTCCCCAGACTCACTGCTCCAGGCTTCAGTTTTCTCATTTGAATAGAGAACCAGTTTGGACTGAAAAATTTCTGAGTTGCCTTCCAGCTCTGACAATCTATGATACTGTGATAAAATGTTTTCTAAAGAACCTGACAAGCATTTGTAAGATTTAAGAAATGTCTGCTTTGAAGGAGAGCTGAGTAAAACTGCCTCAGTGCCATTTACCTCCACCTTCCCTGAACACAAACAAAAAGCCAAACTATCCAACTCTTGCTGTAAAAAGTTTCTTTACCTGGCTTAATGTCTATATTACCCAGGTTTGAAGCCACAGTAATATGGAAAGCACTGCTTCTGCTTTCGGTGCATTGTCAGATTGTACACATGCCCATTCTGACCACCTCTGCAGAATCAATGAGTGAAGGGAGATGCAGGGTTTATCTGTTTGGCAGATAAGCTTCTGAACTGGAATTCACAGGGCCCCTGTTGAGTCTGTTATTCTTGCTTCCCCAGCATGCATTATAGCTTCTAGCAACAGCAGCTCCATTTTCCTTGGGAATCGTCTATTCTCTATTCGTTTGTTTTAAATAGGGGCGACTCTTCTTACCAGCCAAACCTGAGCCATCCATATAGTTCACCCACGGACCACTGAGAGTGCTTCAGGGATGAGCCTTCAATTCAAGCCAGGTCAAAAATAATCTGCCCCTGGACTTAATGTTGTAACTATTGGGAAACAGGTGCTTACTTTCTGTTGGAGCTGCTCACACACCAACCTGAAGTAAGGGTTTCCATCTTAGCTACCCCTTCAGGAAAATTTGCCTGAGAAAAGCCAACACAAAGGAAGAAAGATTCTATACTCAGAGGAATGAGATGACTGATAACAGTAGGGGAGCACCTAGATTTCACCAAGCCTGAAGTTCAGCTCTTTATCTTTTCATGATAATGGCAAACAAGTTTTCTTTTTCTTTGACCATTTCAAGCTGCATTTCTTTTCCTTGTAATCCTGAAAGTCTTGAATAACACATATTTTAGTCAGAAAAAGTCTTTATTCAATTTCCACTAACTAGGTATTGTAGGTATAAGCTGAAGCAATATATGTCACATTCGTTTTCCTTGAGTAACTGACACTGTTGGTAGTTCAGGTTTCTTCAGGTTGTGACATTTTATAGTTCTTGGTGGAGAAGCAATTTAAGCCACTCTACAGATGCCCAACAGCACTCCCCAACTTCCCTTCACTGCCCTGGGTTTATTCCACCTAGGTCTTCAGTCTCCTCCCAGGGTCTCTCGTCATGCCCCAGCCAATCCTCAGGTTCAGAAAAGATAAGAATCTTTCTCAAGACAATGCAACTAATAAATTTCTCAAGCCAGACTTGAGAGACAGCCTTAAATCTCTTTCCCTTGCCCCAGTCCCCAAATTTGTCTTAAAATTTTCCATCTGTCCATTTCCGTTCCACCGTCGTAGGCCAGGCCACCATCATCTCTTGCCTGGACCATTGTGACAGCCTCCAAATGCATTCTTTCTCTTAGATTTTCTCTCCTTAAACTATCCCACTGAATGATATTCCTAAAATATAATTATTGCTCCCTTGTTAAATTCCTCATTGGCTTCCCAGCTACGCTTAGAATATTCCAAACTCCCTAGTTATGCCCTGAAGGCTGCAGATGATTTCACCTTGCTTCCTCTGCAGACACCCATCCCATTACTCTCCCTACCACCACCTCTGCTCTTCAGACAAAAAAATCTTGCTTTTCTCCTGTATTTCAAACATGCTAAGCTGGCTCCTGCCTCAGAGCCTTTGCATGTGCCATAATGCTCTCACTCCACTCCCCACCTGGCTGGTTTCTTCTTTGCCTTTGGGACTCAACTTGAATGTCATTGCCTCAATAAAGATGTGGCTATCACCACCAAGTTAGTCTTATTTCCATAACCCTGATAATTCTGCTGCACTGCCTTCATCACAATTTGATGTTATCTTGTACATTTATTTACTCGTTTATAGTAGTCATCCCTACTAGAATACAAGCTTCCTGAAAGCTGACACTTGGCCTGTTTGTGCCCCAGGGTATTTTCAGCATCTATCAGGGTGCCAGGATGTGGAAGATACCTACCGATAAGAAATATTTGTTGGATGGATAGGTGAATCGATGGATGAAAGTAGAGATGATATGATTCTAATTCACATTTGCTTAGGTTTTAAGAGAATAAATATCACCTGTGACAAGATTCCTAAACTTATAGTCAGTAATTCTATTCTTCATTGTGTTACATGAGAAACATCTCACTCATTTTGCTCGATATGATAGGATTACTATGATGTACTGTGGAGCTCAGTTAGAAGACTGGTGGTCACAACCGAAACTTCCAGAGAGAAAAAAAGCTCCGTAACATATACCAGGTATTACAACTTATTGCATGCATATCCAGGAAGCCCCCAGACTGTTGCAATCTTCAACAAACTTTGGCTGAAATATAAACAAGGCAGACTTTCTAATCTCTAGTTTTTAATTTAAAAAATTGAGGAAAGATGATGAATTTTAAGGCAATCACAGTAGAAGATGTATTACCTTCCATTGCTCTCTGTTCAAATCTGTAGCTATTTCAGAAAGAGAGACTTGGTTACAAGGTAAATTTCATTTGTTTGGGATAAAGAACAATGTGACATTTTTGACAATGTACTGTAAAATATGCCACATTTTTAAAACAAAGTGAGATATAATAAAAATGAAATATAAGATTTCGGAAAAAAGCTAAGATTAGAAAAGAGTTCATAGCTCTTTTTAGACTGCACATAACATTTAGGGGGAAAAAACCTCCATACCTTCGCATGCAAATATAAATTAAATAATGACAAGGGTAATTAAATAATTATTTTGTGGCTTATTTAACATTTGTCCTGCACTAGACTATAAGCTCCATAAAAGCAGGGACTATGTCTGTCTATGACTCCAATGCCTAGCAGAGAGAATTTGTACTCAAATGAATGGAATAGTAATGTATAATATAAGCCTCTTGGGTTCTTTACAGGAGGAAATAATGCTTGGTAAAATCAATAAATTTTAAAATCATTGTGAAACTTGGTACAAGAACAACAGAGTTCACCCATGGACAAAAGATCCCTGTGGTGGGATAAGAAGGTGTTGAATGTCATCTCTGTTTAACTCAGCACATAACAGTGGAGGTAGCTAAGTACCAGACCTGGATAATTCCTAGAAAAATGTGGCCTGGGAGCCCCAAGACCAAGGGTGGAGATTATGGGAAGGAGCCAGACCAGACTTTGCCTGTCAAGGCAAGATGAGTTGATGAAATCCCGGTTCCAAACCTGCCCTTAAATCTGAGTCACCTTAAATAAGTCACTTGCCTTCCTTGAAACTTCAGTCTCTGTAGTTTCAAAGGAGAGGAAAGTAGATCAGAGTTTCAAAGCCCCCTCAGAATATTAACAATTAGTGGTTTTACAATGTGCCAGAAAAGGGAAAGATCTGAAACCAAGTCAAACCCTGCTTTAACAGAGTCTCCTAGGCCCTTTCTGTAATGCCAGGACCCAATAACACCCTTCCCTGGATATGGCCAGCCCAGAGCAGAGACACAGTCTAGGGGAAACAACAACTCAAATCTCCAGCCTTCTACCATAGTGGTTAAAATACAGAGTCTACACTCAGACAACCTGGATTTAAACTCCACAGCTGCCGTTTATCAACTATGTGACCTTGAGCACAACTTCAATTTCTTTATCTATAAACTGGTGATAAATAGTGGGTGGTTTTCTTTATCATGATGACATGGTGAAGATTTCATGCCTAGCATATAATAAGTGCTCAATAAATGTTTGCTAGCACCATCATCACCATCACTACCCTCACTGGGTCATAGCTTTCTCCTCTTCCTGTCTAGTGCAGCCATCCCTGAAAATTCCTCTATTTCATTCTCAGCTCCTTCAGAACTGTGTGAGCACATCATGCCTCCAGTATAAATCAAAGGCACATGATCTCCCTTCACTGACTCGTCCCCATAAATCAGCGTCACTCTCCAAGCAGAGACAGATTCAGATTTCAAGTGCGTTTTCCAGTCTACCCTCTCTCTGGTGAAAGATGACTTCTCAAAGCAGA
This sequence comes from Aotus nancymaae, assembly GCF_030222135.1. NCBI lineage: Eukaryota > Metazoa > Chordata > Mammalia > Primates > Aotidae > Aotus > Aotus nancymaae. The sequence goes on along the minus strand of NW_026988479.1, from coordinate 27,030,768 downwards.
GTTTAGAACAGAAAAGAAATTTTTAGAGATGATCCAGGTCAGCCCCCTCAATTTACAGTTAGGAGCACTGAGGCCCAGAGAGGAAACGAGAGCTGCCCAATTAGAAACCAAGAATTGCAAAGACAAGACTAGGACCTAGAAATTCTGATTCCGAACCCTGGGTAGTATTTAATCATTGGCATAACAGGAACCAAACAGGGGAAACAATCTGTCCCAGATATGGGCAATAAAGGCATGCATTGTCTGTAGAGGATTTTGAAATAATTTTTTTTTGAGACAGAATCTTGCTCAGTCTTGCCTAGCATGGAGTGCAATGGCACAATCGCAGCTCACTGCAACCTCCTGGGTTCAAGCGACTCTCCTGCCTCAGCCTCCTGAGTAGCTGGGATTGTAGGTGTGAGCTAACTTTTGTGTTTTTAGTAGAAATGGGATTTCACCATGTTGGCCAGGCTGGTCTCGAACTCCTGACCTCAGATGATCCACCCATCTTGGCCTCCCAAAGTGCTGGGATGATAGGCATGAGCCACCGCACCCAGCAAATAATTTTTTAAATGATCAAAAAGCATCTGCTTTTTATTATTACCAGGTGCCTGAAATCCTAAACAATGCCAGCGATAAAATATATCTCCTTCCTCCCCCAAAAAGTTTTGGTTGGTCTAAGTTTGAAATAATTGTTGAGGTTATTATGGAACTTTGATAATATATAAATAAGTTTGAAATGTTTAAGCTCAGCTCCACACATTAATTTCAAAAGGAAGTTTGTGACAGTTTGAAATTTGGGCCTGGTTCCTGCCTTCAGTTCCTGCTGTACTACATACTCCTGCATTTAAACAGTAGATTTGGAACAAACAAGGATAGCACAATGATTGTAAAGCAGGGAAAACAGAAGGTGAGATCATTCAGTTCTACCTTTCTATAGGGCCACTTAAAATTTCTATTTGGGTTTAAAATGTAAAATACTGAGGTACAAAATGTAGAGTATAATATCTTTGGTAAATGAAAAATTTAGTGCAGACATCAACTATTATGGAGTTTGAATAACACCCTTAAAAATAAAATAAATTCTCATGTTTAGGAAGAATCAATATAATGAAAATGGCCATACTGACCAAAGTAATTTATAGATTCAATGCTATCCCCATCAAGCTACCATTGACTTTCTTCACAGAATTGGATACCTTAAACTTCATGTGGAACCAAAAGAGAGCCCACATAGCCAAGACAATCCTAAGAAAAACAAAAAAAGTTGAAGGCATCACAATACCTGACTTCAAACTATACTACAATGCTACAGTAATCAAAACAGGATGGTACTGGTACCAAAACAGAGATATAGACCAGTGGAACAGAACAGAGACCTCAGAAGTAACACCATACATCTACAGCCATCTGACATTTGACAAACCTGATAAAAACAAGCAATGGGGAAAGGATTCCCTATTTAATAAATGGTGTTAGGAAAACTGGCTAGCTGTATGCAGAAAGCTGAAACTGGATCCCTTCCTTACACCTTAAACAAAAATTAACTCCAGATGGATTAAAGATTTAAACATAAGACCTAACACCATAAAAACACTAGAAGAAAACCTAGGCAATACCATTCAGGACCTAGGCATGGGCAAGGACTTCATGACTAAAACACCAAAAGCAATGGCAACAAAAGCCAAAATAGACAAATGGGATCAATTAAACTAAAGAGCTTCTGCACAGCAAAAGAAACTATCATTATAGTGAACCGGCAACCAACAGAATAGGAAAAAAAATTTTACAATGAATCTATCTGACAAAGGGCTAATATCCAGAATCTACAAATAACTTAAACAAATTTACAAGAAAAAAATGAATAACCCAATCAAAAAGTGGGCAAAGGATATGAACAGACACTTTTCAAAAGAAGACATTTATGCAGCCAACAAACATATGAAAAAAAATTCCTCATCACTGGTCATTAGAGAAATGCAAATCAATACCACATTGAGATACCATCTCACACCAGTTAGAATGGCGATCATTAAAAAGTCAAGAAACAACAGGTGCTGGAGATGATGTGGGAAAATAGGAATGCTTTTACACTGTTAGTGGCAGTGTAAATTAGTTCAACCATTGAGGAAGACAATGTAGTGATTCCTCAAGGATCTAGAACCAGAAATACCATTTGACCCAGCAATCCCATTACTGGACATACACTCAAAGGATAATAAATCATTCTATTATAAAGACATGTGCACACAAATGTTCATTGTGGCACTGTTTACAACAGCAAAGACTTGGAAGCAGTCCAAATGCCCATCAATGATAGACTGGATTTAGAAAATGTGGCACATATACACCATGGAATACTAGGCAGCCATAAAAAAGAATGAGTTCACATCCTTTGCAGGGACATGGTTGAAGCTGAAAACCATCATTCTTAGCAAACTGACACAAGAACAGAAAACCAAACAAACACCGTATGTTCTCACTCATAAATGGATGTTGAACAATGAGAACACATGGACACAGGGAAGGGAACATCACACACCGGGGCCTGTCAGGGTGGGTGGGAGCACTAGGGGAAGGATAGCAGGGAGTGGGAGGATTCGGGAGGGCTAACGTTAGGAGAAATACCTAATGTAGATGATAGGGGGATGGATGCAGCAAAACACCATGGCACATGTATACCTATGTAACAAACCTGCACATTCCACCCATGTACCCCAGAACTTAAAATATAATTAAAAAATAAAAAAATAAAAATAAAATAAATTCTAACCAGGCACGGTGGTGAGCACCTGTAATCTCAGCTACTCAGGAGGCTGAGACTGGAGGATTGCTTGAGCTCAGGAGCTCAAGGCTGCAGTGAGCTATGATTACACACTGAACTCCAGCCTAGATGACAGAGCAAGACCCTAGCTCTAAAAAATAAGTAAATAAATAAAATGAATGATTCTGTTTTGTCAATTGTTTTAAAACCAAAGGTTGAATCAAGAAAATAATTATTTCTGACCATTATATAGTTATTACTGAAAATAATTCTGTTGTCTAATTGAGGGAGGCAATGTTAAATGATCTTCTCCAAATATCAAATATGCTAAGTCTACCACTGTTTTGTTATGTGGTAACAAATCAAGGTTAGAAGAAGCTCTTCTTGCTCACTCCTGCTATTTCCTTTTATTTGCAGCAGTCTTCCTTATTATAAAATCTAAACCTTTCCCTAGCCTCTTTAGCCCAACCCTCCCCTCCCCTGATCTCTGCACTCCTTGCAGAGAGGAGCTTATAAATAAGGATTTGAGGAAAGATATACAAAGCTCTACAATTGTCTCTCTTCCTTGTTGAGCCAGGTGACCTACAGAGAACTCACACCCATCATCTTGGCAGTGAATTGCATAGAAGTACGTTTTCCCAAGAAGTGGGCTTATGCCGGCCAGAATGGAGTAGTAGGGCTTTGTTATTCTGTCCACTCAGGCTACATCCACCAGTGTTAACTTTGCAGTAATGAAAGTGGCATTTTGATCTCACTTCTGATTTATTCCTTTGTCTTATTTCTTTATGCAGATTTCTGACACAGAACTCAAGCCAAAGAGTTGCGATTTATTAGACCCCTCATCTCCTAACAATCAGGATGATGATAATGATGCTAACAATATAACTTTGTTCAGAGCCATCAATGTTTTGAATATTTACTGTGTCGGGCACTGTGATGAATTTAAATGCACGACCTGACACATCTATGAGGCAGGTTCCATTGTTGTCTCTACATTACAGATGAGAAAACTGAGGCTTAATGATGAATAAACATACCCACCATTACACAACTAGCAAATGGTGGCAGAGAACTTGAACTGGCTTGATCAAGTCAGAGCCCAAATACTTACCCACTACACTGTTTTTCTTAATGATGAGAGAAAACTTCTTTATGGATCCTACTGATTAAACTTAAAACTAGTGTTCTCAGGATTCCTTGGGCCTCCAGCTATGGATAGGAAAAGGGTTCATGTTCTCTTGCCTCTGTATTCTGTTGATTTGCTCTCCCTCACCTTTCCCTAAGTGACAAGTCCAGGAGATTTAATTTAGAGATGGGCTCTGTGCTGTAAACACAGAGCACAGCAGTCTGGTCAAGCCCAGCTCTGTGGCCCCACCTTTGCTGGTCATCTTGTCTAAAAGTCTTGCCTTCCAACTTGACTTGGCACTTTCCCACGTTAGGACTGCCAGCTACAGTATCTTCAGCCTGAAAGGGGCCGGGGAAGTGCAGACTGCTACAAGGTGACAAACTCAGCTCACGCCAAGCCTTCTTGGCAGAACCTGCCACCACTTTGTGGTACAATTTCAGGAGCACTGGAATATGCCAATCTGCTTCTACCAAAAAAATACCTTTCCTTTTTCCCATTCAACTAGCTTATCTCGGGTCCTGAATTTCCACCATTATAACTGTAACCCTTCGAAATAAGGCATCATCCTATATTAAAAAGCAAGATATTCAACAAAAAGTTACACTCTAAGCCTCAGTTTCTTCCTGTACAGTGGGAGTATACACAATACTCATTTCTAAGGGTTGATGTGAGAACTAAAAGAGATCCTACATGTAACAAACTTTATGTTTTGTTTCTGGCACAACATACATATACAATAGATATTAGCAGCTACCACATCACCATTGCTAAATTTGGATGTGTTCATTTATATGATTTCCTTTCTCAAGGGTTTAGGTATGGGACGTAGAACTAATCCCAAGACACAGTCAATCCACCCGGGAGTTGGAAAATTTGAATTCTGACCCTGATTTGGCCATTAATTCTCTATGTTCTAGGAATGTCACAGATATTCTCTGAGCTGGTTTAATTGTCTTCATTCTCCTCATCACTGTTACATAAATACCTTTTAATTCTATAACCTATTTTGGTCCACAGAGCTGTTTGATATTCCCTATTATTTTTACGCTTCCCAGTAAACCTAGAGCAGGGCAGACATGGTATTTGAGGCTCTAAGGATGTAAGAGACTTCCCCAAAGATCACAGAGCTAGCTAAGGGCAGAACCAATTCAACTTCCAGAAGGCACTGCCCAGCTCCAGCCCAAGATTAGTTTGCCAGCACGAAAGCCAGAAGAGCTTTCTAGGTGGTCTAGTTCAGTGGTGGTGACTACCTAGCCTACAAGAGCCTATTCTAAATTCCAAACCTACGGCAGGTATCACTAATTGAACATGACAATAATTCCATCAATATATCTCAACACGGTGATCCAAGAATTTAACACTGAATCAAAGCTGCATATGGGGCAAACTAATTGTTCTTTTCCCATTTAGACCAGAGCTTGGCAATCTATAGTCCAGACATATATTGCCGACCAATGAGTTTCTATTATCTCTTCATTTGTGCTTCTCAAGATTTAACATTCCTAAAAATCACACCTGCATCTTGTTAAAATGCAGATTTGCATTCAGTAGGTCCAGGTTGTAGCCCAAGATGCTGCATTTCTACCAAGTTCCCAGGTGCCACAGATGCGGTAGGTTCAAAGACCACATTTTAGATGGCAAATTCCTACATGATGTGGTGGAGCTGCTCCACCTCTCTGTGTACACAATCCTCAAACTGATATTCTTTAGGAATGTGGATCCTGTCCCAAAGCTGTTCCCTGAGCACACATGTTAGAAAGGAGAACAGGAGAGGACACGCAGTGTGATAGTCTTCTCCCTTTTCTGTACCCCTCTGCACACACTTGCATCCACAAATGCACTCATGCACACATTCAGAGACTCTTTTCAGGCTTGTAGGGGTATTTATATGGTTTGGCAGATAGTACACTAACCTGGGAATTATGAAACCTGACTTCCAGCCTTGCCTCTGCAACTTTCTGTGTGATCTTGGCCAAGACACTCCAGGTTTTCTACTTCCTCCTGAAAGGATCCTACCCAGAAGTAAGCATAGTCTAAAAGCTTCACACAAAAGCCAACTCACCATCTTACTCCAAGATCCACTTTCTTCCTTGGAAGATTAGGGGAATACAGATCTAGAAGGCATAAAGACATGGCTTGGGCACTTAGTGGATTCCCCACCAGGTTTGTGGTGGGAAGTGATGGATGAGCAATTAGACTCAAAGTGTCTGTGCTTAAAGGACCACAGCACCCAGCTAGTCCAACCTCTTCATTGATTACCATGTTCCTTATTGTTTGTTTATTCACCTCATTTAAAACAAACAAAGGACCCCAAACACCTTGCCCTAGAGCCTCAAGCAAGGTTTAGCAATTAAAATATACTTAGAAACTGCAACAAATCTTACAAACCATAGCAGCCTTTTAATGACCCTGAAGTAAATCTTGATTTAGGAGAAAAAAAAAAAAAGGCTTTTCCCTTTCAACTTAAAAGCATCTTCACTCCAGTGGTACTGTCCTTACTGGGAGGGGAGATGAAATGATGCTGATTCCATGGGCTAGAACAGCCAGAGCCGGATGAAAGTCAGGAGATCTGAGCTCCAGCCTGGCTCTGACAGCATCAGGCAAATCACTTTTTTTTTTTTTTTTTTTTTTTTTTTTATTTATTGCATTTTAGGTTTTGGGGTACATGTGAAAAACATGCAAGGTTGTTGCATAGGTGCATACGTGGCAGTGTGATTTGCTGCCTTCCTCCCCTTCACCCATATCTGGCATTTCTCCCCATGCTATCCCTCCCCAATTCCCCACCCCCCCCGCTGTCCCCCCCACTCCCCCACAACAGACCCCCATGTATAGTGCTCCCCTCCCTGTGTCCATATGATCTCCTTGTTCAACACCCGCCTATGAGTGAGAACATGTGGTGTTTGATTTTGTGTTCTTGTGTCAGTTTGCTGAGAATGATGGTTTCCAGGTTCATCCATGTCCCTACAAAGGACGCGAACTCCTCGTTTTTAATGGCTGCATAATATTCCATGGTGTATATGTGCCACATTTTTCCTGTCCAGTCTATCATCGATGGGCATTTGGGTTGGTTCCAGGTCTTTGCTATTGTAAACTGTGCTGCTATGAACATTCGTGTGCATGTGTCCTTATAGTAGAACGATTTATAATCCTTTGGATATATGCCCAGTAATGGGATTGCTGGGTCAAATGGAATTTCTATTTCTAGGTCCTTGAGGAATCGCCACACTGTTTTCCACAATGGTTGAACTAATTTACACTCCCACCAACAGTGTAAAAGTGTTCCTATTTCTCCACATCCTCTCCAGCATCTGTTGTCTCCAGATTTTTTAATGATTGCCATTCTAACTGGTGTGAGATGGTATCTCAATGTAGTTTTGATTTGCATTTCTCTAATGGCCAGTGATGATGAGCATTTTTTCATATGCTTGTTGGCCTCATGTATGTCTTCTTTTGTAAAGTATCTGTTCATATCCTTCGCCCACTTTTGAATGGGCTTGTTTGTTTTTTTCTTGTAAATCTTTTTTAGCTCGTTGTAAATTCTGGATATCAGCCCTTTGTCAGATGGGTAGGCTGCAAAAATTTTTTCCCATTCTGTTGGTTGCCGATTCACTCTATTGACTGTTTCTTTTGCTGTGCAGAAGCTGTGGAGTTTGATTAGGTCCCATTTGTCTATTTTGGCTTTTGTTGCCAATGCTTTTGGTGTTTTGGTCATGAAGTCCTTGCCTACGCCTATGTCCTGAATGGTTTTGCCTAGGTTTCCTTCTAGTGATTTTATGGTGTTAGGTCTTATGTTTAAGTCTTTAATCCATCTGGAGTCAATTTTAGTGTAAGGTGTCAGGAAGGGGTCCAGTTTCTGCTTTCTGCATATGGCTAGCCAGTTTTCCCAACACCACTTATTGAACAGGGAATCCTTTCCCCATTGCTTGTTTTTATCAGGTTTGTCAAAGATCGGGTGGTTGTAGATATGTTGTGTTGCCTCCGACGCCTCTGTTCTGTTCCATTGGTCTATATCTCTGTTTTGGTACCAGTACCATGCTGTTTTGATTACTGTAGCCTTGTAGTAGAGTTTGATGTCTGGTAGTGTGATGCCTCCTGCTTTGTTCTTTTTGCTTAGAATTGACTTGGCTATGCGGGCTCTCTTTTGGTTCCATATGAAGTTTAAGGTGGTTTTTTCCAGTTCTGTGAAGAAGGTCATTGGTAGCTTGATGGGGATAGCATTGAATCTGTATATTACTTTGGGCAGTATGGCCATTTTCACGATATTAATTCTTCCTAACCATGAACATGGAATGTTTCTCCATCTGTTTGTGTCCTCTCTTATTTCGTTGAGCAGTGATTTGTAGTTCTCCTTGAAGAGGTCCTTTACATTCCTTGTTAGTTGTATTCCTAGGTATTTTATTCTCTTTGTAGCGATTGTGAATGGCAGTTCGTTCTTGATTTGGCTCTCTTTAAGTCTGTTATTGGTGTATAGGAATGCTTGTGATTTTTGCACATTGATTTTGTATCCTGAGACTTTGCTGAAGTTGCTTATCAGTTTCAGGAGCTTTTGGGCTGAGATGAGGGGGTCTTCTAGATATACAATCATGTCGTCTGCAAATAGAGACAATTTGACTTCCTCCTTTCCTAATTGAATACCCTTTATTTCTTTTTCTTGCCTGATTGCTCTGGCTAGAACTTCCAGTACTATATTGAATAGGAGTGGTGAGAGAGGGCATCCTTGTCTAGTGCCAGATTTCAAAGGGAATGCTTCCAGTTTTTGCCCGTTCAGTATGATATTGGCTGTCGGTTTGTCGTAAATAGCTTTTATTATTTTGAGATACGTTCCATCGATACCTAGTTTATTGAGGGTTTTTAGCATAAAGGGCTGTTGAATTTTGTCGAAGGCCTTCTCTGCATCGATTGAGATAATCATGTGGTTTTTGTCTTTGGTTCTGTTTATGTGGTGAATTACATTTATAGACTTGCGTATATTGAACCAGCCTTGCATCCCCGGGATGAATCCTACTTGATCATGGTGGATAAGCTTTTTGATGTGCTGTTGTAATCGGCTTGCCATTATTTTATTGAAGATTTTTGCATCTATGTTCATCATGGATATTGGCCTGTAGTTTTCTTTTCTTGTTGAGTCTCTGCCAGGTTTTGGTATTAGGATGATGTTGGTCTCATAAAATGATTTGGGAAGGATTCCCTCTTTTTGGATTATTTGGAATAGTTTCAGTATGAATGGTATCAGTTCCTCTTTGTATGTCTGGTAGAATTCGGCTGTGAACCCATCTGGACCTGGGCTTTTTTTGGGTGGTAGGCTCTTAATTGCTGCCTCGACTTCAGACCTTGTTATTGGTCTATTCAGGGTTTCGGCTTCTTCCTGGTTTAGGTTTGGGAGGAGGCAGCTGTCCAGGAATTTATCCATTTCCTCCAGGTTTTCTAATTTATGTGCATAGAGTTGTTTGTAATAATCTCTGATGATGGTTTGAATTTCTGTGGAGTCTGTGGTGATATCCCCTTTGTCATTTTTTATTGCATCTATTTGATTATTCTCTCTTTTCTTTTTTATTAGTCTGGCTAGTGGTCTGTCTATTTTGTTGATCTTTTCAAAAAACCAGCTCCTGGATTTATTGATTTTTTGAAGGGTTTTTCGTGTCTCTATCTCCTTCAATTCTGCTTTGATCTTAGTTATTTCTTGTCTTCTGCTAGGTTTTGAGTTTTTTTGATCTTGCTCCTCTAGCTCTTTCAATTTTGACGATAGGGTGTCAATTTTAGATCTCTCCTTTCTTCTCATGTGGGCACTTATTGCTATATATTTTCCTCTAGAGACTGCTTTAAATGTGTCCCAGAGATTCTGGTATGTGGTGTCTTCATTCTCGTTGGTTTCGAAGAACGTCTTTATTTCTGCCTTCATTTCATTGTTTATCCAGTCAACATTCAGGAGAAAGTTGTTCATTTTCCATGAGGCTGTGCGGTTCTGGGTTGGTTTCTGAATTCTGAGTTCTAACTTGATTGCACTGTGGTCTGAGAGACTGTTTGTTATGGTTTCCGTTCTTTTGCATTTGCTGAGGAGTGATTTACTTCCAATTATGTGGTCAATTTTAGAGTAGGTGTGATGTGGTGCTGAGAAGAATGTATATTCTGTGGATTTGGGGTGGAGAGTTCTGTAAATGTCTATTAGGTTTGCTTGTTCCAGGTCTGAGTTCAAGTCCTGGATATCCTTGTTAATTTTCTGTCTCGTTGATCTGTCTAATATTGACAATGCTGTGTTGAAGTCTCCCACTATTATTGTGTGGGAGTCTAAGTCTCTTTGTAAGTCTTTAAGAACTTGCCTTATGTATCTGGGTGCTCCTGTGTTAGGTGCATATATATTTAGGATCGTTAGCTCTTCTTGCTGCATTGATCCTTTTACCATTATGTAATGTCCTTCTTTGTCTCTTTTGATCTTTGTTGCTTTAAAGTCTATTTTATCAGAGATGAGAATTGCAACTCCTGCTTTTTTTTGCTCTCCATTTGCTTGGTAAATCTTCCTCCATCCCTTTATTTTGAGCCTTTGTGTATCCTTGCATGCGAGATGGGTTTCCTGGATACAGCACACTGATGGGTTTTGGCTTTTTATCCAATTTGCCAGTCTGTGTCTTTTGATTGGGGCATTTAGTCCGTTTACATTTAGGGTTAATATTGTTGTGTGTGAATTCGATCCTGTCATTTTGGTGCTAGGTGGCTGTTTTGCCCTTTGGTTGATGCAGATTCTTCATTGTGTTGGTGCTCTTTACCTTTTCGTGCATTTTTGGAGTGGCTGGTACTGGTTGTTCTTTTCTATGTGTAGTGCCTCCTTCAGGAGCTCTTGTAGAGCTGGTCTGGTGGTGATGAACTCTCTGAGTTCTTGCTTGTTCACAAAGGATTTTATTTTTCCTTCACTTATGAAGCTTAGTTTGGCTGGATATGAAATTCTGGGTTGAAAGTTCTTTTCTTTAAGGATGTTGAATATCGGCCCCCACTCTCTTCTGGCTTGTAGGGTTTCTGCTGAGAGATCTGCAGTGAGTCTGATGGGCTTCCCTTTGTGGGTAACCCGACCTTTCTCTCTGGCTGCCCTTAGTATTTTCTCCTTCATTTCAACCCTGGTGAATCTGATGATTATGTGTCTTGGGGTTGCTCTTCTAGAGGAGTATCTTTGTGGTGTTCTCTGTATTTCCTGGACTTGAATCTTGGCCTGCCTTGTTAGGTTGGGGAAGTTTTCCTGGATAATGTCCTGAAGAGTATTTTCCAGCTTGGATGCATTCTCTTCGTCACATTCAGGTACACCTATCAAACGTAGATTAGGTCTTTTCACATAGTCCCATATTTCTTGTTGACTTTGTTCATTCCTTTTTACCCTGTTTTCTCTAATCTTGCCTTCTCGTTTTATTTCATTGAGTTGATCTTCGACCTCTGATATCCTTTCTTCTGCTTGGTCAATTCGGCTGTTGAAACTTGTGCATGCTTCACGAAGTTCTCGTGTTGTGTTTTTCAGCTCCATCAATTCGCTCATATTCCTCTCTAAGTTGTCCATTCTTGTTAGCATTTCGTCAAGTCTTTTTTCAAGGTTCTTAGTTTCTTTGCATTGGGTTAGAACATGTTCTTTTAGCTCACGGAAGTTTCTTATTATCCACTTTCTGAAAGCTGATTCTGTCATTTCATCACACTCATTCTCCATCCAGTCTTGTTCCCTTGCTGGTGAGGAGTTGTGATCCCTTGTAGGAGGAGAAGTGTTCTGGTTTTGGGTGTTTTCATCCTTTTTGCGGTGGTTTCTTCCCATCTTTGTGGATTTATCCACCTGTTGACTTTGTAGTTGTTGTCTTTCTGATTTTGGTAATTTTAAGTCTGCTGTGGCAGAACTCATAAACCCCCTGCTCTTCCCCCCAGGTGTTCTGTACCAGGGAGTTACGGTTTTATGATGTTCCCCTGTGCGGTTGCTGTTTTCCCTGCCCACAAGGTGGCAGCCTAGTCACACTCAGTTTGCAGAGGCTTCGCTAAGCTGCTGTGGGCTCCACCCAGCTTCCGTGTGAACTTCTGGGTGTAGTTAGAACTGCTTCCGCGATGTTGGCCCGCCCCTGTAGTGACGGAGTCTCTGTAGTGGCGGACTGCCTTGTTAGATTGCCCTGGGAACAGCAGGGTGCCTATGGAGAACGCCCCTCCTCCACAGAGCTGCACCGTCCCGGTTTCAGTTGTGTTTCAGGTCTTCTTGCTGGGTAAGAGGGGACACCGTCTCATCTGATCTGCCTCTGGAGCCGCTGCGTTGGCTAAAGCCGCGGCTCTGAGATTCGTGGCACTGGCCTGGCTCCCCGTTTCAGCTCCCCTTGCTGGCTTATAGGGGACTCAGACTCTCTCACTTTGTACAGTGAGCCGTTGCCTCAGGGTGCCGGCCCAGCGGCTGCGCCGTTCAAGCCAGCGGCGCCAGCGGCGCTGGCGACCCGTGTGGCTTCTCTGCATGTGAATCTCCTGGTCTGTGGGCAGTAAAAATCAGTCTGGAAATACGGCGTCCACTCACCCTCTGTGCTTTCTCTCGGAGCTGCATTCCTGAGTTCCTCCTAAGCGGCCATCTTGGATCTCTCGCAAATCACTTTTTGAAGCTGATTATCAGTGTTTTCATCCATCAAATGGAGATAATATATAGCAAACATATACTGAGTACTTAACTGTACTTAACATATGTCAGGCAGTATTGTTTTTACTGTTATTTAATCTTCACAAATGCCCTAATCTATATGTACCATTTTACCTAATTTACAGATGAGAAAACCACAACTTGGGGAGGTTTAACACCATGGCAAAGCCTCATAACAAATTGGTCATCTTTTTTTGTTCTTGTTGAGATGGGGATCTCACTATGCTGTCCAGGCTGGTCTGAAACTCCTAGGTGCAAGCAATCCTCCCACCTCAGCCTCCCAAATAGCTGGGATTACAGGCATGTACCACCATGCCTGGATGTCAAGTTGGTCTTCTCAACTCCAAACTTTCGCTCAAATCCCCTGCATTAAACCACCTTTTTTATTCTGTAGCATTCATGTAATTTCTGTAAGATTTAAATAATAAGATAGATGTGAAAATCACTTCATATTCCTAAGTACTGTATACATATTGCTGTGGTTGTTATGGTAAAGCAATGAATGCAAAGCAGGTAAATCTCAGGTACAAGAGTTGGGGGGTTAAACAAGGAGGAATTGGGCTTCTTCTCAGAGAGCCTTAGACTTAAACATTTTTTTATTCCAATTCTCTGTAATCTCATGGCTCTAAACTAATCCTTCATTCCCACCTCTCTGCTCAAACACTCCACCACTATGTACACACATAACACACAGCCTCCATTACTCACTGCTTACCTTCTGCCTGGATATCCCCAGCTAAAGTCCACAGCTATCTCTAGCTCACCCAGAACTGTTCAGTTCACACTGAAGTTTTCTCCTAGTTATACTGACATTACTGAAACTTGGATGTTGAGTTTGGGGGAGGAAGATTTTTCTGCCATGGATTCGAGGGTAGTGAAGTTAGAGACAAACATGTTGACTCGATTGTTCAAATTGTTGAATTGATGGCAGGTAGAAGGATGGAGATATGGATGAATTCTAATACCCATCTCTTTTTTTAGAGACCCTACCAAATGGGATATACTTCCACATGTCTAACCCCATCACTTTAGAAATTCCCTGGGGTCACTCAGGGCTGACCCCACTTCACATTTTTGCCTTCAGTTTTCATCCTTCTTCTCATAGGTCGGTAATAAGAGGTGGAAGGGAGGAAAAGTTGAAGTTTTCTTCTTTGCAAAGCAAGCTGCCTTTTAACCCAATTCTCCTGTCTCCTATTCTCTCATTATAGTTATGGATTTGGGCAGCCTCTTGCCATGGTTATACAATCTTCTGATTAAATTCTACCAGCCAGTTCCAGTTTCAGAAAGTGAATGAATAAATAAACTGCTACACTAAACCAAAGGAGAAGACAGAGCCTTGGGTACAAGGAGAGTTCTCTGAAGTCCAAGTCCACTGAAACCATATAAAAAGGAGTATAGAGGCCTGAATATAGAAGGAGAAAAGGGTGGCCTTATCCTAGTTGAACTGCATTTAAAAAGCAAAAATTAATAGAAGTAGCATGTGGCTAGAACTTGGAAGTAGAGCAGATGATTAGGCATAAGGCACTGGACAAGCAGCCCCTTTGCTTCCGTAAGACAGTTTCTTTAGCTGTCACATGGCAGAATCATATTCACTAGCAATTGTAAAGCACCGACTGTATGCCAAGTACTATACCAAGTACTGTAACAGTTAATATGTCACACACAGATTATTTGAAAGAACTGAAGTTGTTTAGCCCAAGGAAAGGCAGGCTGGGAAGGAAAAGTAAGATGAATTTAAATATGTACTATAATGTGAAAGCAATACTAAGTGTATTTTCTGTTCCTTTAGGTTTTAGAGTTGAAAGAGTATAAAATTACATCAGACCTCAGGGTGAGTACTGGATCTGCTAGTGCCTCACTTTTTGACATTAGAACATTTATTAACACTTCTCAGCCTCAGTTTTCTGGCCTGCAAAATGGAAATAATTTCACCTACTTCATACATTACAGGAAGGGCTCAATTAATGTAGGGAAATGGTATTAAGTACATAACACACACTAAGAGCTCAATGAATGTTTATTTCTTCTTTATCCACACAGAATTAGAAATAAAGGACAATTGCTCCATACCATAACATTGACCAAAGAGAGACCTGGATAGCTCAAGTATTTTGTACCATTTACTTCAGTGCAACCCTAACCCTGGCTATAATTACCGTGTATTCACATGCGTGTATTCACATGCATGTATGTCAAGTTAAAGTTGGGACCCATTCCAAACTTAATTAGGATTCTCTAACATAGGAGGGTGGGGGAAAATCCACTCATTCTATCAAAACAAACGATAGAGCTTTCTTGTCCCTTATTATCCTGTTAGCTGTTGTACCAGGAGTTAAGTAGACTGCTTTGTTGCTGTTAACGTCTCTCAAGGGAAGGATCACATTCATCTTGTTTACCCCAGGAATACCATCATGAGGCACAGTGAATAACCCACTGTGAGTGCTCTATAGATAGGTCCATGATTGATAATGCCACTTCTCTGCCACTTTACTTTTTAGTTGGGTATCCTTTCCCCTCACTCCTCTACATTTCTTCCTAAGAACATAAACTCCAGAGCAGAGGATGATGTGCTCATCTAATTTTTTTTTTATTTTGGACATGTTAGTATTACCAAATTTATATCTACAGTCCAGATCTCACTCATGCTCTAGATTTACATATCCAACTTTTTGTCTAGACTAGGTGTTTAATCCAAAATAAATAAATACTTCAAAGGATCCTGAATATGCCCCCAGAAGAAATCTTAAGTCCAGCTTCAAACAAATGAATATTAAATAAAAGTCAGCCCATCCCCTAGTTTTCCTCATCTTAGATAATGGTACTATCATCTGTCAATCATTTACATTAAAAATCTAAAATTCATTCCTGATTCCTCATCATCGATCTACATTTAATCCATCAGCCAGTCTTGTCAGCTCTGTCAAAATAGAGCCTTCCCTCAATATCCACAGGAGATTGGTTCTAGGACCTCCTTCAGATGCAAAATCCAATCCCTGATATAAAATGGCATAGAGGCTGGGTGAGATGGCTCAAGCCTGTAACCCTAGTACTTTGGAAGACTGAGGTGGGCTGATCACTTGAGCTCAGGAGTTTGAGACCAGCCTGGGGAACATAGCAAAACCAAGCCAAGCATCATTGTGTGCACCTCTAGTCCCAGCTACTCCAGAGGCGGAGGTAGGAGGATCACTTGAGCCTGGAAGGTCAAGGCTGCAGTGAGCTATGATTATGCCTCTGCACTCCAGCCTGGGTGATACAGCAAGACTCTGTTTCAAAAAAAAAAAACTAAAATAAAAACAGCAGACAGGAGGCAGGATTAACTTGAAGCTCCCACTCAGACAGACAGAACAGCATGTGTAAACTCACATTGTGAACGTTTGCTCCAGGAACTACCATGGGAATATACCAGGAAAGATGAGAGACTCTACAGACCCCCTGAAGGAAGGGGCTTGCCACTGCAGGCTCTGTGAGAAGCAAAAGAAACGTGAGTGCCAAAAGTTTGAGAGGAGGAATGTTTGCCCCTGAACACACACCTTCGAAGATCCAGATGGCAGGAGAAGCAATCGACCTTATGTGGAGCTGAGATGAATTTAGAGAGCTGAGCAAAATATAAGGGTAGAAGAAGCAGGAGGAAGAGCCCTGTTGGCACTCTCATTTTCCCCAGAAAATCCATTCCTGACTTTGTCTCTCACAGTTCCTTGGGGAGGGCTGCCAGTGGAATTGGGGAAAGACTACAGGGAAAAGGTAACTTGCAGCAGAACTTTGTAACAATTTTGATCAAATGCAGTTTCCCCAGACAGAATCTGGGAGAAGAGGGAAACCATGAGTGCAAATACCAGCACAGAGTCTACCATAGGCAGTGAGGTGCAAAACCTGAAAACTCTGCTTGCTTTTTCAGCAAGGAGACTTGCAGCTTGGGGAAAGTTCTCAGCCCTACTCACTGGCTGCCTGGAAATAAACTCAGTGCTGTTGTGGGGGTATGGCACACAGTGGGAGTGAGACTAGTCTTTTAGGGTGCATGGGAGCTGGGTGAGGCCTGTCACTGCTGGCTTTCCCCTACTTCTTTGGTGACCTGTGTGATGCAGCCATAATCCCCCTGGGAATGCAACTCCACCAGCCTGAGAACTACCTCCCAATCCCCAACAGTAGCCACAATAAATGCCGCCCAAAGAAAGTCAGAGCTCAGACATGCCTAACCCTGCTTCTACCTGATGGTCTTTCTCTATCTGCCCCAGTAGCCAAAGACAAAGGACATAATCTCTTGTGCTTTCTATGGTTCCACTCACCACCTGAGTAACCTCAGTACTCATCCAGGCAAAAGCATCAGGTAATCTACAAAGGAAAATCTACCAAATTAAAAGCAGATTTCTCAGCAGAAACTCTACAGGCTAGAGGGATTGGGGGTCCTATATTTAGCCTCATTAAACAAAACAATTATTAGCCAAGAATTTTGTATCCAGCAAAACTAAGCTTCATAAATAAAGGAAAGATACAGTTCTTTTCAGACAAATGCTGAGAGAATTCACCACTATCACACCAGCACTACAGGCACTGCTAAAAGGAACTCTAAATCTTGAAACAAATCCTTGAAATCCACCAAAATAGAAACTCCTTAAAGCATAACTCACAGGACCTATAAAAAAAAAAAAAAAACAAGGTATTCAGGCAACAACAACGTGATAAATAGAATAGTATCTCACATCTCAATACTAACAATGAAGGTAAATAGCCTAAATGCTTCATGTAAAAGATACAGAATGGAAGAATGGATAAGAATTCACCAACCAAGTATCTGCTGTCTTCAAGAAACTCACCTAACAAATAAGGACTCACATAAACTTAAGATAAAGGGGTGGAAAAAGATATCCCATGCAAATGAATACCAAAAGAGCAGGAATAGCTATTCTTAGACAAAACAGACTTTAAAGCAACAACAGTTAAAAAAGAAGGACATTATATAATGATACAAGGACTAGTCCAACAGGAAAATATCACAATTCTAAATATATATGTACCTAACACTGGAGCTCACAAGTTTATAAAACAATTACTGCTAGATCTAAGAAATGAGATAGATGGTGGCTGGGCATGGTGGCCCACGCCTATAATTCCAGCACTTTGGGAGGTCAAGGCAGGTGGATCATGAGGTCAAGAGATTGAGACCATCCTGGCCAATGTGATAAAACCCTATCTCTGATGGCTGATTAGGAGCAGCTCTGGATTGCAGCTCCCAGTGAGAGCACAGAGGCTGCTGCAGGTGATCCCCAGGCAAGGAGGGCTGGGAGTGGACTTCCAGCAGTCTTATAGCAAAGGGGCCTGATGGTTAGAAGGAAAACTAAGAAACAGAAAGAAATAACTTGATCATCAATAAACTGGAATGTCTACTCAGAGATTCCATCTATAAGTCAATAACTACAAAGACTACAGGTAAATAAATCCACAAAGGAACCAGCACAAAAAGGATGAAAACACCCAAAACCAGAATGCCTTTTCTCCACCAAGGGATCACAACTCCTCACCAGCAAGGGAACAAGGCTGGATGGAGAATGAGTCTGATGAAATGACAGAAACAGGCTTCAGAAGGCGGGTAATAAGAAACTTCTCTGAGCTAAAAGAACATATTCTAACCAAATGCAAAGAAACCAAGAAGCTAGAAAAAAGATTTGATGAAATGCTAACAAGAATAAATAGCTTAGAGAGGAATATAAATGAATTGATGGAGCTGAAAAACACAACATGAAGCATACACAAGTTTCAACAGCTAAATTGATCAAGCAGAAAAAAGGATATCAGAGGTCGAAGATCAACTCAATGAAATAAAACGAGAAAGCAAAATTAGAGGAAAAAAGGTAAAAAGAAATGAACAAAGTCTCCAAGAAATATGGGACTACGTGAAAAGACCTAATCTACATTTGATAGGTGTACCTGAATGTGACAGAGAGAATGAATCTAAGCTGGAAAATACTCTTCTGGATATTATCCAGGAAAACTTCCCCAACCTAGCAAGGCAGGCCAATATTCAAGTCCAGGAAATACAGAGAACACCACAAAGATATTCCTCTAGAAGAGCAACCCCAAGGCACATAATCGTCAGATTCATCAGGGTTGAAATGAAGGAGAAAATGCTAAGGGCGGCCAGAGAGAAAGGTTGGGTTACCCACAAAGGGAAGCCCATCAGACTCACAGCAGATCTCAGCAGAAACCCTACTAGCCAGAAGAGAGTGGGGGCCAATATTCAACATCCTTAAAGAAAAGAACTTTCAATCCAGAATTTCACATCCAGCCAAACTAAGCTTCATAAGTGAAGGAAAAATAAAATCCTTTATGAACAAGCAAGTACTCAAGAGGTTTCATCACCACGAAGCCTGCCTTACAAGAGCTCCTGAAAGAAGCACTACACATAGAAAGGAACAACCGGTACCAGCCACTCCAAAAACATACCAAATGGTAAAGAGCATCAACACAATGAAGAAACTGCATCAACTAATGGGCAAAAACAGCCAGCTAGCATCAAAATGGCAGGATAAAATTCACATGTAACAATATTAACCCTAAATGTAAATGGGCTAAACGCCCCAATCAAAAGACATAGACTGGCAAATTGGATAAAATGCCAAAACCCATTAGTATGCTGTATCCAGGAAACCCATATCACATGCAAGGATACACAAAGGCTCAAAATAAAGGGATGGAAGAAGATTTACCAAGCAAATAGAGAGCAAAAAAAAGCAGGAGTTGCAATCTTAGTCTCAGATAAATTAGACTTTAAACCAACAAAGATCAAAAGAGACAAAGAAGGACATTACATAATCGTAAAAGGATCAATGCAACAAGAAGAGCTAATGATCCTAAATATATATGCATCCAATACAGGAGCACTCAGATACATAAAGCAAGTTCTTAAAGACTTACAAAGAAACTTAGACTCCCACACAATAATAATGGGAGACTTCAACACTCCACTGTCATATTAGACAGATCAATGAGACAGAAAATTAACAAGGATATCCAGGACTTGAACTCAGACCTGGAACAAGCAAACCTAATAGACATTTACAGAACTCTTCACCCCTAATCCACAGAATATACATTCTTCTCAGCACCACATCACACCTATTCTAAAATTGACCACATAATTGGAAGTAAATCACTCCTTAGCAAATGCAAAAGAATGGAAATCATAACAAACAGTCTCTGAGACCACAGTGCAATCAAGTTAGAATGCAGGATTCATCCCAGGGTGCAAAGCTGGTTCAACATATGCAAGTCTATAAACATAATTCACCACATAAACAGAATCAAGGACAAAAACTACATGATTATCTCAATAGATGCAGAGAAGGCCTTTGACAAAATTCAACAGCGCTTTATACTAAAAACCCTCAATAAACTAGGTATTGATGGAACTTATCTCAAAATAATAAAAGCTATTTACGACAAACCCACAGCCAATATCATACTGAATGGGCAAAAACTGGAAGCATTCCCTTTGAAATCTGGCACTAGACAAGGATGCCCTCTCTCACCACTCCTATTCAATATAGTATTGGAAGTTCTAGCCAGAGCAATCAGGCAAGAAAAAGAAATAAAGTGTATTCAAATAAGAAAGGAGGAAGTCAAATTGTTTCTATTTGCAGATGACATGATTGTATATCTAGAAGACACCATCGTCTCAGCCCAAAATCTCCTGAAACTGATAAGCAACTTCAACAAAGTCTCAGGATACAAAATTAACGTGCAAAAATCACAAGCATTCCTATACACCAATAAGAGACTTAAAGAGAGCCAAATCAAGAATGAACTGCCATTTACAATTGCTACAAAGAGAATAAAATACCTAGGAATATGACTAACAAAGGATGCAAAGGACTTCTTCAAGGAGAACTACAAACCACTGCTCAATGAAATAAGAGAGGACACAAACAAATGGAGAAACATTCCATGTTCATGGTTAGGAAGAATCAATATTGTGAAAATGGCCATAGTGCCCAAAGTAATTTACAGATTCAACGCTATCCCCATCAAGCTACCAATGACCTTCTTCAGGGGCTAAGGACCTGAATAGACAATTCACAAAAGAAGATATACAAATGGTCAACAAACATATGAAAAAATGCTCAACATCACTAATGATCAGGGAACTGCAAATCAAACCACAGTGTGATACCACCTTACTCCTGCAAGAATGGCCATAATCAAAAAACAAAAGTTAATTAATGTTGTTGTGGATGTGATGAAAAGGGAACACTTTTACAATCTTGATGGGAATGTAAACTTGTACAACCACTATGGAAAACAGTGTGGAGATTCCTTAAAAAACTAACAGTAGATAAACCATTTATTCCAGAAATTCCACTACTGGGTATCTAACCAGAGGCAAAGAAGCCATTGTATGAAAAAGACTTGTACACACAGGTTTATAGCAGCATAATTTGTAATCCCAAAAAATATGGAACCAGCCCAAATATCTATGAATCAATGAGTAGACTAAAAAGTATGATATATAGATATACAAACACATACATACACACATGCACACACACCATGGAATACTACTCAGCCATAAAAATGAACAAAATAATGGCTTTTGTAGCAACCTGGATGGAGTTGGAAACCATTATTCTAAGTGAAGTAACTCAGGAATGGAAAACCAAACATCATATGTTCTCACTCATAAGTGGGAGCTAAGCTACTAGGATGCAAAGGCATAAGAATAATACAATTAATGGATTTGGGGAACTCGAGGGAAAGGGCGAGTGGGGAGTGAGGAATAAAAGACTACACGTTGGGTATAGCATGCACTGCTTAGGTGATGGGTGCACCAAATCTTAGAAATCACCACTAAAGAACCTAGCCATGTAACCAAACACCACCTGTTCCCCAAAAACCTATTGAAATAATAAAAATAAAATAACATTTGCATATAACCTAAGCACATCCTCTAGATACTTTAAATCATCTCTAAACTACTTATAATACTTAATACAATGTAAGTAGCAAGTAAGTAGTTGTTATACTGCATTTAGAGAATAATGTCAAAAAGAAAACTCTGTCAGTAGAGACACAATTTTTTTCTGAATATTTTCAATGTGTGATTGGTTGAATCCATGGATGTAGAACCCATGGATACAGTGGGCCAACTGAATATTCCAAATCTAACTATTTCTCAGCAACTTTTCTATAATATCTTAGAGTAAGCTACTATCATCTCACTCTTTAACCACCACAACAGCCACTAAGGGATGCTTCCTCCCAATCTCCTCTACATTCCACATACCATGCAATAGACAAATACCAAACAATCTTTGTAAAATATATTATATCATTCCCCTGCTTAAAACCTTATCTGTCAAAATTCAGCATTTTGGAGCACCCTTATGTGCTAGGTGGGCTGGGCATGGTGCCTCACACCTGTAATCTCAGTACTTTGGGAGGCTGAGGAAGGCAGATCACAAAGTCAGGAGATAGAGACCATCCTGGCCAACATGATGAAATGCTGTCTCTACTGAAAATATAAAAATTAGCTGGGCATGGAGGTGCATGCCTGTAGTCCCAGCTACTCAGGAAGCTGAGACAGGAGGATCACAGGAACCCAGGAGGCAGAGGTTGCAATGAGTCAAGATTGCACCACTGTACTCCAGCCTGGTGATCCTTTTCTTTTTTTCTGTCTCAAAAAAGAAAAGAAAAAGAAATACAACAGTGAACAAACCAAACAAAAATGCCTGACCTTGGGGATTGTATGTCCTACTTAGGGATGCTGACAATAAACAAAGTGGCAAGTGCTGGGGGTGCAATTTTTATATGGGCAGTCAGGCACAGTCTCAAGGAGATTGTTTTTGAGCCAAGAATTGAGCAAGTAAGGGTATGAACCACGTGAATATCTGGCGAAAGCTCTTAAGACTGAAGGAACAGCCAGGGCAAGGGCCTGGAAGCAGAAGCATGCCTGGCACACTCAACAAACAGCAAGGAAACACCAGGTAAGCCATTGTGAGGGCTTGGCCTTTGCTCTGAGTGAGATGAGAAGACCTGGGACTGTACTGATTAAAAGACACATTAAAAGCATGGTGTGATCTGACTTATATTTGTAAAGGAGCACTCTGGTTGCTATGTTGATAATAGAGTGAAGGAAGTTAAAGCAGAAAGATAAGGTGAGAGGTAAGTGCAATAATCCAAACAAGAGATGATGGGGCTTGGACTAAGGAATAGCTTTGTGGTAACTGATGGGTAATCACACCCTAGACATAATTTGAAGGCAGAACCAGCAGAGTTTGCAGACAGAGTGGATGTCTGGAGACTAAGGCATCAAGAATGACTCCAGGTTTATTGGCTCAAAAAAACAACAGATGGACTCACCCTTCCCAAAGACAAGGGAGGCTGTTGGTGAGGTAGATTTGTAGGAACAGTAGGATATTCAGTTTTGTATGTAAAGTTTCTTTTTATTGAATTTTAGGTTTTGGGGTACATGTGAAGAACATACAAGATTGTTGCATAGGTGCGTACGTGGCAGTATGATTTACAGCCTTCCTCTCCTTCACGTATATGTGGCATTTCTCCCCATGCTATCTCTCCCCAACTCCCCACCCCCTGCTGTCCCTCCCCTATTTCCCTGCAACAGACCCCAGTGTATAGTGCTCCCCTCCCTGTGTCCATGTGTTCTCATGGTTCAACACCTGCCTATGAGTGAGAACATGTGGTGTTTGATTTTGTGTTCTTGTGTCAGTTTGCTGAGAATGATGGTTACCAGGTTCATCCACGTCTCTACAAAGGACGCGAACTCATCATTTTTGATGGCTGCATAATATTCCATGGTGTATATGTGCCACATTTTCCCTGTCCAGTCTATCATTGATGGCCATTTGGGTTGGTTCCAGGTCTTTGCTATTGTAAACTGTGCTGCAATGAACATTCGTGTGCATGTGTCCTAATAATAGAACGATTTATAGTCCTTTGGATATATACCCAGTAATGGGATTGCTGGGTCAAATGGAATTTCTATTTCTAGGTCCTTGAGGAATTGCCACACTGTCTTCCACAA
Organism: Aotus nancymaae; assembly: GCF_030222135.1. Taxonomy (NCBI): domain Eukaryota; kingdom Metazoa; phylum Chordata; class Mammalia; order Primates; family Aotidae; genus Aotus; species Aotus nancymaae. Next base: position 27,007,235 of record NW_026988479.1, on the reverse strand, counting down.
TGGTTGAAATAGTTTACACTCCCACCAGAGTGTAAAAGTGTTCCTATTTCTCCACATCCTCTCCAGCCTCTGGTGTCTCCAGATTTTTTAATGATCGCCATTGTAACAGGCATGAGGTGGTATCTCAATGTAGTTTTGATTTGTATTTCTCTAATGACCAGTGATGATGAGCATCTTTTCATATGTTTGTTGGCCTCATGTATGTCTTCTTTTGTAAAGTATCTGTTCATATCCCTTGCCCACTTTTGAATGGGCTTGTTTTTTTCTTGTAAATCTGTTTTAGTTCCTTGTAAATTCTGGATATCAGCCCTTTGTCAGATGGGTAAGCTGCAAAAATTTTTTCCCATTCTGTTGGTTGCCGATTCACTCTAATGACTGTTTCTTTTGCCGTGAAGAAGCTGTGGAGTTTGATTAGGTCCCATTTGTCTATTTTGGTTTTTATTGCCAATGCTTTTGGTGTTTTGGTCATGAAGTCCTTGCCTATGCCTATGTCCTGAATGGTTTTACCTAGGTTTTCTTCTAGGGTTTTTATGGTGTTACATCTTATGTTCAAGTCTTTAATCCATCTGGAGTTAATTTTAGTATAAGGTGTCAGGAAGGGGTCTAGTTTCTGCTTTCTGCATATGGCTAGCCAGTTCTCCCAACACCACTTATTAAACAGGGAGTCCTTTCCCCATTGCTTGTTTTTGTCAGGTTTGTCAAAGATCGGATGGTTGTAGATATGTTGTGTTGCCTCTGAGGCCTCTGTTCTGTTCCATTGGTCTATATCTCTATTTTGGTACCAGTACCATGCTGTTTTGACTACTGTTGCATTCTAGTATAGTTTGATGTCTGGTAGGGTGATGCCTCCCACTTTGTTCTTTTTGCTTAGAATTGACTTGGCTATGTGGCCTCTCTTTTGGTTCCATATGAAGTTTAAGGTGGTTTTTTCCAGTTCTGTGAAGAAGGTCATTGGTAGCTTGATAGGGATAGCATTGAATCTGTGAATTACTTTGGGCAGTATGGCCATGTTCACGATATTGATTCTTCCTAACCATGAATATGGAATGTTTCTCCATCTGTTTGTGTCCTCTCTTATTTCACTGAGCGGTAGTTTGTAGTTCTCCTTGAAGAGGTCCATTATGTTCCTTGTTAGTTGTATTCCTAGGTATTTTATTCTCTTTGTAGCAATTGTGAATGGCAGTTCATTCTTGATTTGGCTCTCTCTAAGTCTGTTATTGGTGTATAGGAATGCTTGTGATTTTTGCACATTAATTTTGTATCCTGAGACTTTGCTGAAGTTGCTTATCAGTTTCAGGAGATTTTGGGCTGAGACGATGGTGTCTTCTAGATATACAATCATGTTATCTGCAAATAGAGACAATTTGACTTCCTCCTTTTCTATTTGAATACCCTTTATTTCTTTTTCTTGCCTGATTGCTCTGGCTAGAACTTCCAATACTATATTGAATAGGAGTGGTGATAGAGGGCATCCTTGTCTAGTGCCAGATTTCAAAGGGAATGTTTCCAGTTTTTGCCCATTCAGTATGATATTGGCTGTGGGTTTGTCGTAAATAGCTTTTATTATTTTGAGATAAGTTCCATCAATACCTAGTTTATTGAGGGTTTTTAGCATAAAGGGCTGTTGAATTTTGTCAAAGGCCTTCTCTGCATCAATTGAGATAATCACGTGGTTTTTGTCTTTGTTTCTGTTTATGTGGTGAATTACATTTATAGACTTGCGTATGTTGAACCAGCCTTGCATCCCCAGGATGAGTCCTACTTGATCATGGTGGATAAGCTATTTGATGTGCTGTAGCAATCAGCTTGCCAGTATTTTATTGAAGATTTTTGCATCTATGTTAATCATGGATATTGGCCTGTAGTTTTCTTTTCTTGTTGAGTCTCTGCCGGATTTTGGTATCAGGATGATGTTGGTCTCATAAAATTATTTGGGAAGGATTCCCTCTTTTTGGAATGTTTGGAATGGTTTCAGAATGAATGGTACCAGCTCCTCTTTGTATGTCTGGTAGAATTCGGCTGTGAACCCATCTGGACCTGGGCTTTTTTTGGGTGGTAGGCTCTTAATTGCTGCCTCGACTTCAGACCTTGTTATTGGCCTATTCAGGGTTTCGACTTCTTCCTGGTTTAGGCTTGGGAGGAGGCAGCTGTCCAGGAATTTATCCATTTCTTCCAAGTTTTCTAGTTTATGTGCATAGAGTTGTTTGTAATAATCTCTGATGCTGGTTTGAATATCTGTGGAATCTGTGGTGATATGCCCTTTATCATTTTTTATTGCATCTATTTGGTTATTCTCTCTTTTCTTTTTTATTAATCTGGCTAGTGGTCTGTCTATTTTGTTGATCTTTTCAAAAATCCAGCTCCTGGATTTATTGATTTTTTGAAGGGTTTTTCGTGTCTCTATCTCCTTCAGTTCTGCTTTGATCTTAGTTATTTCTTGTCTTCTGCTAGCTTTTGAGGTTTTTTTTTTTTTATCTTACTCCTCTAGCTCTTTCAGTTTTGACGATAGGGCGTCAATTTTAGATCTCTCCTTGCTTCTCATGTGGGCACTTATTGCTATATATTTTCCTCTAGAGACTGATTTAAATGTGTCCCAGAGATTCTGGTATGTGGTGTCTTCGTTCTAATTGGTTTCGAATAACATCTTTATTTCTGCCTTCATTTCATTGTTTATCCAGTCAACATTCAAGAGAAAGTTGTTTAGTTTCCATGAAGCTGTGCGGTTCTGGGTTGGTTTTGGAATTCTGAGTTCTAACTTGATTGCACTGTGGTCTGAGAGACTGTTTGTTATGGTGTCCATTCTTTTGCATTTGCTGAGGAGTGATTTACTTCCAATTATGTGGTCGATTTTAGAGTAGGTGTGATGTCTTCCCGAGAAGAATGTATATTCTGTGGATTTGGGGTGGATTGTTCTGTAAATGTCTATTAGGTTTGCTTGTTCCAGGTCTGAGTTCAAGTCCTGGATATCCTTGTTAATTTTCTGTCTCGTTGATCTGTCTAATATTGACAATGGGGTGTTAAAGTCTTCTACTATTATTGTGTGGGAGTCTAAGTCACTTTGTAAGTCATTAAGAACTTGCCTTATGTATCTGGGTGCTCCTGTATTAGGTGCATATATATTTAGGATCATTAGCTCTTCTTGTTGCATTGATCCTTTTACCATTATGCAGTGTCCTTCTTTGTCTCTTTTGATCTTTGTTGCTTTAAAGTCTATTTTATCAGAGATGAGAATTGCAACTCCTGAATTTTTTTTGCTCTCTATTTGCTTGGTAAATCTTCCTCCATCCCTTTATTTTAAGCCTTTGTGTATCCTTGCATTTGAGATGGGTTTCTTGGATACAGCACATTGATGGGTTTTGGCTTTTTATCCAATTTGCCAGTCTGTGTCTTTTGATTGGGGCATTTAATTTGTTTACGTTTAGGGTTAATATTGTTATGTGTGAATTTGATGCTGCCATTTTGATGCTAGCCAGCTGTTTTGCCCATTATTTGATGCAGATTCTTCATTGTGTTGATGCTCTTTACCATTTGGTATGTTTTTGGAGTGGCTGATATTGGTTGTTCTTTTCTGTGTGTAGTGCCTCTTTCAGGAGCTCTTGTAAAGCCAGTCTGGTGGTGATGAAATCTCTGAGTACTTGCTTGTTCACAAAGGATTTTATATTTCCTTCACTTATGAAGCTTAGTTTGGCTGGATATGAAATTCTGGGTTGAAAGTTCTTTTCTTTAAGGATGTTGAATATCAGCCCCCACTCTCTTCTGGCTTGTAGGGTTTCTGCTGAGAGATCTGCTGTAAGTCTGATGGGCTTCCCTTTGTGGGTAACCCAACCTTTCTCTCTGGCCGCCCTTAGCATTTTCTCCTTCATTTCAACCCTGATGAATCTGACGATTATGTGCCTTGGGGTGGCTCTTCTAGAGGAATATCTTTGTGGTGTTCTCTGTATTTCCTGGACTTGAATATAGGCCTGCCTTGCTAGGTTGGGGAAGTTTTCCTGGATGATATCCAGAAGAGTATTTTCCAGCTTGGATTCATTCTCTCTGTCACATTCAGATACACCTATCAAATGTAGATTAGGTCTTTTCACGTAGTCCCATATTTTTGGAGACTTTGTTCATTCCTTTTTACTCTGTTTTCTCTAATCTTGCCTTCTCATTTTATTTCATTGAATTGATCTTCGACCTCTGATATCCTTTCTTCTGCTTGGTCAATTCGGCTGTTGAAACTTGTGCATGCTTCGCAAAGTTCTTGTGTTGTGTTTTTCAGCTCCATCAATTCACTCATATTCCTCTCTATGTTGTCCATTCTCATTAGCATTTCATCAGATCTTTTTTCAAGGTTCTTAGTTTCTTTGCATTGGGTTAGAACATGTTCTTTTAGCTTACGGAAGTTTCTTATTACCCACCTTCTGAAGCCTGATTCTGTCATTTCATCACACTCATTCTCCATCCAGTCTTGTTCCCTTGCTGGTGAGGAGTTGTGATCCCTTGTACGAGGAGAGGTGTTCTGGTTTTGGGTGTTTTCATCCTTTTTGCACTGGTTTCTTCCCATCTTTGTGGATTAATCCATCTGTCGACTTTGTAGGTGCTGACTTTCTGATTGGGTCTCTGAGTGGACGTCCTGTTTGTTGATGATGAAGTTATTTATGTTTCTTAGTTTTCCTTTTAACTGTCTGGCCTCTCTGCTGTAGGACTGCTGAGGTCCACTCCAGGCTCTGCTTGCCTGGGGATCACTTGCAGCAGCTGCCAAACAGTAAAGGTTGCTACCAGTTTCTTCTTCTGCTTTGTCCCAGAAGGATATCTGCCAAATGTCAGTCTGAGCTCTCCTTTATGAGGTGACTCTTTGGATATACGGGGGTCAGTGAGCTGCTTGAGGAAACAGTCTGTCCTTTATAATAGCTCAAGTGCTGAGCTGTGAGCTCCATTGTTTATTCAGAGCTGCTGGGCTGGTAAGTTTAAGTCTGCAGCAGCAGAACTCATAAACCCCTTTTTTTCCCCAGGTATTCTGTCCCAGGGAGTTAGGGCTTTATGAGTTTCCACTGTGCTGCTCCCTTCTTCTTTTTTTTTTTTCTTCAGGGCTGCCCTGCCCTTAAGGAGGCAGCCTAGTCACTGTCTGCCTGCAGAGGCTTCGCTGAGCTGCTGTGTGCTCTGCCCACTTGCCGTGTGAACTTCCCTGCAGTCCTGTTTATATGGGTGTTGTTAGAACTGCCTCGGCAATGGTGTCCCACCTTTGCAATGACAACTCTCTCTGTAATGGCGGGTTGCCTTGGCAACGGCAGGCTGCCTCAGCAAGGGCGGGCTGCTTGTGTAGTGATGGAGTGCCTCGGTAATGTCGGACGCCCCTCCTCCACAGAGCTGGACCATCCCAAGTTCAGCTGTGCTTGCTGTGAAACTCTCAGCCCAGAGCGTTTCCAATCGCTGTTTTTTTGTTTTTGTGGGGGTGGGACCAGCCGGGCCTGATCACCTGGCTCCCTGTCTCAGAGCCTTTTGTTTTTTATTTGAACGATCAGCTCTCTCCCAGGTGTCCTGGTCGCCTTTTGAAAAAGGCACTGGGATCTGTGTGATTTCCCATGTGGCAACCCACTGCACTGGCTGAAACCACGGCTCTGAGATTCGTGGCATTTTTTTGCCCAGGAATCTCCTGGCCTGGCTCCTTGTTTCAGCTCCCCTTGCTGGCTAAGTGATGACTCAGTCCCGTTTACTCTGCACTGGGAACTGCCATGGTGCCGCCCCGGGGCACCGGCAAAACAGCCACGCCAGCCAAAACAGCCGCTCTGGCGACCTGTGGGGCTCCTCCGCCTGGGAATCTCCTGGCCTGTGGGCAATAAAAATCCATCTGGAAATGCGGCATCCACTCACCCTCTGCACTTGCACTGGAGCTGCAATCCTGAGCTGCTCCTAATTGGCCATCTTGGATCAGATTCCCTGCATATAAAGTTTGAGTTTCCTCTCAGATATGAAGTAAAAGCATTGAGTAGGCAGTTGTATACACAGGTCTAGAATGCAGAAGTTGCTCTATGGGAATAAATTTGAGGATTATCAGCATATAGATGGTATTTAAAGTCAGAGGAGTGGATGAGATCACGTGGGGCATGATCTCGGGTAGAAATAAGAAGAGAGGGATCCACAGACCCTGGGATACTACAGAGTTAAGAGATACAGAGTAAAAAGAGTAATCAGTTACCAAGAAAGGATAGGTAACTTCCCATTGCACTACAAAACAATTCAAATACCTTATCCACAGGCCTTATGTGATGTGGTCCAGTCAATCTTACCTTCTGCTTTGTCTTCTGTTTACTAAGCACCAGCTAGCCACACTGGACTTCATTTTGATCCTCAAATCAGTGAAACTCATTCTTCTTTCAAAGCTTTAAACTTGCCTGGGATGATCTTCTTTCAAACCTTATAGCTAACTTTTGGTCACTGAAGTCTCTGAGTTTTTGTGTTGCTTCCAAGGAGAGGAATTCCCTATCCTGCTCAGTTCACATGTTCCTTTACCTTTGTGTATTTTTCTAACTCTTTTTATTCTATTCACTTATCATTAGCATAATTTTCTTATGTTAGGTTCCATTTTTACTGTCTGTTCCACCCACCCAACCCCAACTCTGGCCAGGTAACCTTAATGAGGGTAAAGACTCCAGGTTGTTTTGTTGACTCCACACTGATGTATGCCCATTACCTAGACTGGCAACCATTACCTAGCAAGTTCTCAACTTATATTTAAGGAATGAACATAAACCAAAATATAGAGAGGTAGAGCAACCTTCTCAAGGTCATCCAGAAATTAGTAACAGAGCCAAGGCTAGAGCCCCAATTTCTAACTCTAAACTCAGGGTTGGTTGGTTTGTACTCCCAGTTACTGCAAAGAAGAAAAGGACAGAGCAAATAAAATCATGCATACTCATTTTTAAATTAAGAGTGGACCAATTTAACCCTTTTCTCCCTGGCCACTCTCTATAGCCATTCATAACTCCACACAGATGAATCCTGGTCACTTGTAACCTTAGGCATGAAAAATAATTGACTAGGATTAGAAGGGAACTTTAAGAAGACAAATTATAGTGTATTGAAGCTTAGATGGGCGGTGGAGGGGGTGCATAGTCACTTTTAATATAACTTTCCTTTTCCCTTATAATATGATCTTGAAAGGTCTTTGGTCAGTGGCCAAGAACAACAACAAAAAGAACACAACTAATTCACATCTCTACTAGTTGCCTGGTGCCTTTCAGATGTCCTCAAGAGAAAGGATTGTTTTTACTCATTCATTTGACAAATATATATCAAATCAACTATTCTAGAAGCTGATGATCTGACAGTGAATGAAAAAGGTAAGGCTCTTATTCTCAGATGCCTAAATGTGGTCAGAGAGACAGAGAGTAAATAAGTAAATTAATAAATGAACAAAATAATATCCAGTGAGGTTATGTGATGACAGTAAAGTGAGACAATGTGGTACAGAGCATATAACTACCTGAGATAACCACAGACATTGGATAAATTTTGGATACCTGGCTTCCACTCTGGTTTCTGACTTAGCATTAAATTTAGACAGATCTTATGGTTCTCCCCTTGGAATAGTGCTCAGTGCCTCCTCATGGGAAATCCTGGGGTCTCTTTGCCCACTCGACTCCCATTTCACAGACTAGAAATCAAACCTGAGGTCCAGCTCCTGTTTGTAACTCAGCATGTCTCCAATTCCATTTAACACCAAATCCCACTACTCAGGGTGCATTATCTATGAGGACTGGGTCCACATATTTTAGTTAGTTATGTTGCCCCATTGAGCTATTGACTTATTCTTTACACACCTAACTGAACATTGGGTTAGTCTGCCAAATCCCTCTGGCAGCGCATGCAGCTACAGTCCAGATTAGCCAGGAAAATAGGAGGAGGCATTGATGTCTTTGCTGTGTAGAACAGAATAACACATGCTCATCCTTCCACCTGCTTTTCCCACAGAAGAAGAGTTGAAGTATATTGGGACAGAACAGGGTGAGTTCCAAGGAGAATAAACACTATAAATACATATACATATTTCCAACCCTGGACAACTTGGGCAATCTCAACCCAGAGTTCACATCTTGGTTAGGCAAATCTTTGGAAAAATTGTATCCATGGATTTGAGCATCATACAAACTTAGGTTTGAAATAACCTTGCCACTAAACTTCTATGTGATCTCAGGCAAGTCATTTAATTTCTTTAAATCTCAGTTCACCTATTCAAGGTGAATAATCCATATACTTACCTATAAAGTCTGTAGAGAGAGTGGAATAAAATATCTAGAGTACTTAGAGTGTCAAGGTACATGTGTCAACTAAGAGCTTAAACTTTTGGAGCTGGAAAGAAATTTAGAGACACACATCTAATGAACAGATAGGGAAACCGAGGCCTAGAGAAGGAAAGGAATTATCCAGAGCTAGCCAACAGAGAAGCCAGAAAGAGACCCTCAACCCCTTGTTCCTACATGTCAGGTTGCCTTCCCAGAGCTCATCCAAAAAGACAGAGAAGGCTCAGTCTTGTGGCTCCTCACTCCAGCTGCACAGGTAGAGCCAAGCAATCAGAGTTTAAAAATTCAGGTTCCAGCTATTCCATAAACTTGCTGTGTGTCTTTAGGCAGAAAATGATGTTCCTCTGAACCGAGGTTCTCTACCTCACGTAGAAATGGCTAGGGATTATGGTGAGATTTGTCCCACGATTGTGAGATCTAGTTGTACATGCTCTGTAAATCTAATTCGGTCACACCATTCTGCTGCACACCACCAGGATCACTCTGACCCCTCTTCATCCAGGTGTTCATGTGCCTGCAGGCTTAGGACCAACTAAACAGTTAGTTGAATTCCCTCTATAGTAGAAGGTTTACAAAAAATGGCATTTTTCTAGAGTTTATCTCTGGATTTCTGAGACACTGAGTGCCAATTTCCTGGGGTTGCTCTGTGCACTTCAGCCTTACTATTGGTCCTCTAACTCATTTTCTAACTTTTAGATGTTGTATATGTACCTCTCCTATCTGTGTTCTCAGATCAGATGTTCTCCAAGAAACCCAGCCTTCAAGAAAGATGACTAAAAAATAGTTAATCACATGGATGGATGATGATGATGATGGTGATGGTAGTGGTGGTGGTGGTGGTGGTGACGGTGGTGGTGGTGGTGGTGGTGGTGGTGGCTGCAGTGGCAGTGGCAGCAATTCACAGTTAGCGATACTTTTCTGTGATAGGCATGGTATTCCCACCAAACATTACCCCATTTAATCCTCACCACAAGTCTAATGATATATGCATTCTTAGAAATTCCCATTTTGCAGATGAGAAACTTGAAACTGATTGGTTAAACTAAATTACTCAAAGTCACATAGCTATTAAATGGCATGGCTGGGATTCAAACCCATTATGCCTGAAACCAGACCTGAGTTTTTTAATTGCTACTCTACATTTCTAGAAGAGTCTCAGGGAACGTAGTTAGGTCAACCTCCTTTTTTTCTAGAAAAGACAACTGAGCCCAAGGAAAGGGCAGATTATTCATTTATTCATTCACTCGTCACATATTTACAGAGCACCTAATGTACACTAGAAGCTATGTAGATGCCAGAGAAATATCAGTAAGGAAAATGTAGTTCCTGCCCTCAAGAAGTCCATAGACTGTTCATGTTCACCTTACTAGTTAATGGGAAAACCAGAACAACTCCAGTTCCTCAATACTCTTTCACTTCACGAGGCAAGAGTATCAGTAAGGGCTCTCCAGAGAAACTGAACCAATAGGAGGCATAAGTGTGTATGTACACATATATATGTATGTATGTTAACTTATATGAGTTTGTATGTATAAGTGATACATATATAAAGAGATTTATTTTGAGGAATTGGCTCATGCAATTGTTGGGGCTGGTGGGTCCTAAATTAAATGTAGGGCAAGTCAGCAGACTGAAAACTCAGCAGGAGTTCATGTAGTCTTGAAGCAAAGATTCTTCCTTTCCAGAAAAAAATCAGATTTTGTTCCTAAGGTCCTTTAATTGATTGAATAATGCCCACTCACATTGAGAGTAATCTCCTGTACTTAAAGTCAACTGATTGTAGAGATTAACCACATCTGCAAAATACATTCACAGTAACACCTAGGTTTGTGTTAGATTAATAACTGAGTACTATAGCCTAACCAAGCAGACATATAAAACTGATCGTTGCATCCAGTCAGTCCATCATGCTTCCCATAATTAAATATAGCTGTATTCAGTACTACGGTCTGAATGTTTGTCTCTCCCAAATTCATGTGTTGAAATCCTAACCCCCAAAACGGTAATATCGGGAGATGGGTCCTTTGGGAGGTGATTAGTACTCTCACAAAAGAGACTTCAGAGAGACCCTCATCTCTTCCACTATGTGAGGTTATAATCAAAAGTCATCTGGAAAGCAGACCCTCACTAGAAAATCTGCTGATGGCTTGATTTTGGATTTCCCAGCCTCCAGAGCTGTGAGAAAATATTCTGTTTATAAGCTACCCAATTTATGGTATTTTGTTATAGCAGCTTAAATGGGAATAAGACACCCAAGGTACCCCAAAATATCTTATTTTATTGCCTGCTTTGGCTACAAAATGAGAAAATTGTGTCTTGGGTTTTTTTTCCCAGTGAATGTAAACCTGATTCTTCCCCTTCCATTTTGATGAAACCTAGAAAAATAGATAAACTAAAAATGCTGCAACACAGAATTTGACATTCTTTGGCCTTGTCTTTTCTAGAAGAATACTATTATGTTTTAATGAGTATAAAGAAGAAAAGGTAAAAATACAATCTCTAAGGAAAATTTGTGTTCCTAAATGTTACCACCAGCTTTACAATATGGTGAGGAGTAAAGGGGCATAAATATGGACCCTAACACATTTCATAGTATCTGTATTGAAACTTTCAAATAAGTAATTTATCAGCGTGTGTGTGTGTGTGTGTGTGTGTGTGTGTGTGTGTGTGTGTGGAGAGAGAGAGAGAGAAGGAAATGATAAACTCCAATTATACCTTTAAAGATATACTGAAATCTGAAGTCTCAGAAAGTATACTTATAAATTCATTATCTATTACAGATAAATACATAGAATTCATAGGGCCTAATTGTACAATGATATCTCACTAATTTAGAATTTGATTAATATAAAAAACGAAGAATCAGACAAGGAATAATATATTGTATGTTTTTGTCATAGGTTGACTACATCCTGTTGCCACACAAATTCTCATCCTTAGCTTTCTCCCCTTTAAAAATCAATGAGTACAATTAGGGGATTAGGACACTGCCAACTCCAAATATCAGTCATTCTATACCATTTGAGATAGACAAAGTAAGCACAAGCTCTGCTGATGGGAAAGCAACAAAGATAAGCCTACCTTACCTCATAACTTAGCCAAAGGTCAGTTTACCTGCCTCAACCTAGATAGCAGAGTACCTAGGTTGAACAGTACTTATCAGGGTTGAGTTTGTTTCCTAGACTTTAAATGTACAGAATTCAATTAATCATAATTTTTGGTCTCATCACTGGCCCTAGTATGACCTGCTTTGTGTATTTGGTTAACTTTAATAATGTGTTAATATCCCCAACCCACCACTCAAAACAGAAGATACACCCTTGATAATAACTAACCATATGAAACCTGTCTCATTCTACTGTCTTTCTCCACCTAAGATAAGCATCATCCTAAATCTTGTGTTCATAAGTCTCTTGTTTTCCTTTTCACATAGTTTAACTATATTTATATGAATCTTCTAAAAGTATTTTATTATAGTTATTTTATGAAATTGTTACCAAGTTGAATTAAAATGTGAGCACTTACCTTTTCCCTTAATATTAACTTGATAAGATTCATCTATACTGTCGTATTTCTCTATAATTCATTGCTTTGACCACTGTATGAGCAATGAATTGTCTTCATTCAGCTGTATGAGCATACCACCATTTATTCATATTCACTACCTCACATGGGCACTTGGGCCATTTCCAGGTTTTTGCCATTGTTAACAGTGCTGCCATGAACATTGTTTTGCATATCTTTCTGCTCTTCTCCAGAAATGTCCTGGAAATTGTTGGCCCTTTACTCTTTCATGTTGGTGTTAGAATTATCTTAATCAAATTCTGAATGGAAAAAAAATGGCTAGAATTGTTATTGGAAATCCTTTGAATCTACAGAACAGGTTTAGAAGAATCAACAATAATATTAAGAATTCTGATCCATAAATGTGGTATATCTTACCATTTATTTAAATCTTCTTTAATAGCTGTTTTCTACATTTTGTATTTTCTCTTTAGACACATATTTTGTTAGATTTGTTTCTAGGCCTTTGACACTCTCTGATAAAATTATAGATTATGTTCTCTCATTACCTATTAGGTATTGGATCTAGTTACTTTTTTACCTAAATTCATGCCAATCATAATTACATTTTCAATACAAAGCCTGCTTGATGTACAATCAGTGGAATGAGATTTTTAATTTTCAGTACTAAGTGGAAGGATTTGATAATGAAAGTAGATTTCATTTTTTGTAATTTTGGCTTAAATCTTCACTCTGCCATTGTTGGCTCTTACTTTCTCTGGACTTAATGTTACCTGTGGTAGCTTGTCTCAAAATGACTCCTCCCTGTATATTTCCCGATTGAGACGTAGAATCTATTATTCCATCCTCTTGAATTTGGACTGTTTATGAATTGTTTGACAAGTGGAAATGGTGAAATTAATATTGAGTGATATACAAGGATAGGTCACTAGAAGCCTGGAAGTCTCCATCTAAGTCTCTTGGAATGCTCACTATGGAGAGAGCCAACTATAATGTAAGATGAGAACACCATGATATGAGGAAGCTCAAGCTAGCCACATGGAGAGGCCAGGTCAAAGCCCACAATAACCAATCAACCCCCAGTTCCTCCAGTTATCCTAGTTCAGTCAGAAATTATGAGTAAGGAAGTCTCTTGATGACTCAAACCTCAGATGCAACCTTGAGACACCTCAAGAAAGAACAATTCAGCAGAATCAAATCAATATACAAAAACCTAAGATAATAAATTATTATTTTAAACCAATAAAAATCAGATGGCTTATGTAGCAATGAGAAATAATAAGCAATAGATACCTGAAAGCTATACTTTTTCAGATTATGTTTGATAGAACCATAGAATTCCTGGGAAAATTCCCCTGTTGGAGAATAGAGATCAATTAATAAGTTCCTACATTTCTTGCTCACCCCTATCAGTCAAGGGGTCATTCTTTTTTTTTTAATGGCACTTTAGGTTTTGGGGTACATGTGAAGAACATGCAAGATTGTTGCATAGGTGCATACGTGGCAGTGTGATTTGCTGCCTTCCTCCCCTTCATCTATATCTGCACTTGATTGCACTGTGGTCTGAGTGACTGTTATGGTTTCCATTCTTTTGCATTTGCTGAGGAGTGATTTACTTCCAATTATGTGACCAATTTTAGAGTAGGTGTGATGTGGTGCTGAGAAGAATGTATATTCTGTGGATTTGGGGTGGATTGTTCTGTAAATGTCTATTAGGTTTGCTTGGTCCAAGTCCTGGATATCCTTGTTAATTTTCTGTCTCGTTGATCTGTCTAATATTGTCAATGGGGTGTTAAAGTCTCCTACTATTATTGTATGGGAGTCTAAGTCTCTTTGTAAGTCATTAAGAACTTGCCTTATGTATCTGGGTGCTCCTGTATTAGGTGCATATATATTTAGGATCATTAGCTCTTCTTGTTGCATTGATCCTTTTACCATTATGTAATGTCCTTCTTTGCCTCTTTTGATCTTTGTTGCTTTAAAGTCTATTTTATTAGAGATGAGAATTGCAATTCCTGCTTTTTTTTGCTCTCCATTTGCTTGGTAATTCTTCCTCCATCCCCTTATTTTGAGCCTTTGTGTATCCTTGCATGTGAGATGTGTTTCCTGGATACAGCACACCAATGAGTTTTGGCTTTTTATCTAATTTGCCAGTCTGTGTCTTTTGATTGGGGCATTTAGTCCATTTACATTTAGTGTTAATATTATTATGTGTGAATTTGATACTGCCATTTTGATGCTAGCTGGCTGTTTTGCCCGTTAGTTGATGCAGATTCTTCATTGTGCTGATGCTCTTTACCATTTGGTATGTTTTTGGAGAGGCTGGTATGGGTTGTTCTTTTCTATGTGTAGTGCTTCTTTCAGGAGCTCTTATAAAGCAGGCCTGGTGGTGATGAAATCTCTGAGTACTTGCTTGTTCGCAAAAGATTTTATTTTTCCTTCACTTATGAAGCTTAGTTTGGCTGGATATGAAATTCTGGGTTGAAAGTTCTTTTCTTTATGTACGGTTTTTGCTGAGAGATCTGCTGTGAGTCTGATGGGCTTCCCTTTGTGGGTAACCCAACCTTTCTCTCTGGCTGCCCTTAGCATTTTCTCCTTCATTTCAACCCTGATGAATCTGATGATTACGTGCCTTGGGGTTGCTCTTCTTGAGGAATATCTTTGTGGTGTTCTCTGTATTTCCTGGACTTGAATATTGGCCTGTCTTGCTAGGTTGGGGAAGTTTTCCTGGATAATATCCTGAAGAGTATTTTCCAGCTTGGATTCATTCTCTCTGTCACATTCAGATACACCTATCAAACGTAGATTAAGTCTTTTCACATAGTCCCATATTTCTTGTTGACTTTGTTCATTCCTTTTTACCCTGTTTTCTCTAATCTTGCCTTCTTGTTTTATTTCATTGAGTTGATCTTCAACCTCTGATATCCTTTCCTCTGCTTGGTCAATTCGGCTGTTGAAACTTGTGCACACTTCGTGAAGTTCTCGTGTTGTGTTTTTCAGCTCCATCAATTCACTTATATTCCTCTCTAAGTTGTCCATTCTCATTAGCATTTCATCAAATCTTTTGTCTAGGTTCTCAGTTTCTTTGCATTGGGTTAGAACATGTTCTTTTAGCTCACAGAAGTTTCTTATTACCCACCTTCTGAAGCCTGATTCTGTCATTTCATCACACTCATTCTCCATCCAGTCTTGTTCCCTTGCTGGTGAGGAGTTTTGGTCCCTTGTAGGAGGAGAGGTGTTCTGGTTTTGGATGTTTTCATCCTTTTTGCACTGGTTTCTTCCCATCTTTGTGGATTTATCCACCTGTCGTCTTTGTAGTTGCTGACTTTCTGATTGGGTCTCTAAGTGGACGTCCTGTTTGTTGATGATGAAGTTATTTCTGTTTCTTATTTTTCCTTCTAACAGTCTGCCTGCTCTGCTGTAGGACTGCTGAGGTCCACTCCAGGCTCTGCTTGCCTGAGGATCACCTGCAGCAGCTACAAAACAGTAAAGGTTGCTACCAGTTTCTTCTTCTGCTTTGTCCCAGAAGGATACCTGCCAAATGTCAGTCTGAGCTCTCCTTTATGAGGTGACTCTTTGGATATATGGGGGTCAGGGAGCTGCTTGAGGAGACAGTCTGTCCTTTATAGTAGCTCAAGTGCTGAGCTGTGAGCTTTGTTGTTCAGTCAGAGCTGCTGGGCAGGTACATTTAAGTCTACTGCAGCAGAACTCATAAACCCATTTTTTTTTCCCCAGGTGCTCTGTCCAGGGGTGTTAGGGCTTTATTTAGGAATTTCCGTTATGCTGCTGCCTTTTTTTCAGGGCTGCCCTGCCCAGCAAGGAGGCAGGCTAGTCACTGTCTGCCTGCAGAGGCTTTGCTGAGTTGCTGTGGGCTCCGCCCAGCTGCCATGTGAACTCCCCTGCAGTCCTGTTTATATGGGTGTAGTTAGAACTGCCTCAGCAATGGTGGCCTGCCTCTGTAATGACGAACTCTCTCTGTAATGGCAGGTTGCCTCGGAAATGGCAGACTGCCTCTGTAATGGTGGAGTGCCTCGATAATGGCGGACACCCCTCCCCGACAAGGGATCATTCTTAACTCTTATAATTGGGAGTCCTGGAAATAACTCCTTTAGAAAGAAAAAGAAAAGAAAAAGAGAAAAAGAAGATGATAAGAAAGAGTGCTAGTGCTGTCAGTCTGATAAACTCCAGGCCAGATGATCTCTAAGTTTCTTTCTATCATTATCTTTCTCTAATGATATCACTAGATGTAACCCAAGGAACAAGCAATTAATGGCCAGGCACAGTCGCTCATACCTATAATCCCAACACTTTGGGAGGCCAAGGCAGGCGGATCACCTGAGCTCAGGTGATCAAGATCAGCCTGGCCTACATACTCAAAGCCCATCTCTACTAAAAGTACAAAAATTAGCTGGGTCTTGGTAGTGGGCACCTGTAGTCCCAGTTACTCAGGAGTCTGATGCAGGAGAATCACTGGAACCCAGGAGATGGAGGTTGCAGTGAGCTGAGATGGTGTCATTGCACTCCAGTCTAGGTGACAGAGCAAGACTCTGTCAAAAGAAAAAAAAGAAAGAAAGAAAAAGAAAAAGAAATTAAGACAACATCAAATAAGGAATGATAGTGAGAATTAGAAATGTGTGACCTAAGAGGAAAAAACGTAACTCTGATACTCTAACAAGGACTAGACTTGTCTAATAATGAGATAATCTACAATGAGGAGATGAGCCTTCATCCACCAAGGCCACCTCACTTGCTGCTTACTATTCTCCTACAATGAACCCGATTTTGGTCTAACTCAGATTTCTTACATGTAATTCAAGTCCCACTTGTAAAATTTTGCTAGTACCATTATTCAATATACTCCTCTACATTAATTACTTTTTCATAAAAATGAATTTGGAATGGATTATTTCCCTTCCTAATACACTCCAAAATAGATACACAATTATTAAAATGATATTCAACCACAGACTAACTAAAATCACATTTGTCAATTCACTGGGTTAGACAACTCTTGCAAATCTAAGTATCAATGGTCAAATAGTCTTCAAACTATATGAACTTGCTCAAAATTACATTCATTCAAAAATCTTCAGTCCACTTTCCCCACTTATTCCATGGTTTGCTCATGAAGCCTAGATATTATTTTTTTTTAATGCAAACTATAAGAAAACACTTATTTTAGCTTAGCTTCTTGGGTTCTTTAGTTCCCTTTCCTGGTTCTTTTTAGCTCTTGGTCATATAATTACAAAGAAAGATATTTCATTACTTGATGCTGTAAATAAGATGCCTGAAAAGATTCCTGTTTTGGAAAAATGTCAACTCTATATTGCCAACAGCTAGCAACATGGCAGTCTTGTAATAAGAAAAGGAAAAAATTCCCAGCTTAACATTTCCAGAATGAAATTAATTATGAGAATTCAACTTTTTCTAAGTCTCTGGGTATTCAAGCCTTCCTCTCTGAAAGTTGGTTATAAATGATTTTGCACTTTCTATGCTGGGTAGTGTGGGAAATTTTCATACCCTGAAGAAGAGTTAAAACATTGAAATATGATTTAACCTTTTTACTCCAGCTTCCAGGGACCCTTTCAGTGCTACCTGGGCTGGCTTCTTCTGCTCCAAGAGTCATTGATATTCTCTGTACCCATCATTTCCTAGTCTTGACCACTGCTTGAGCTCAGCTTTGTTATTTTTATATGCCTGTGCCACTGGGACACTGTTAAAATTGCCTATGCACACATCCAATCAGCCAAATAGGCCTGAAATCTTTCCTGGAAGTTATGATTATTTCCCTCTTGCTTTTTACTCTGAAGTATTGTCTTTCCATATTCCAGCTAATAAGACATTGATTTTGGATTCATTAATTCAATAGACATTTAATAGCTTCCATTTTGTGTCATACGTTATGAGATTTTTGTGGAGGATACATCAGTGAATAAAATACTCTAACTTCAATAAACAAAAATGTATAGAATCAATAGTTAAGACAGATGACAGATCAATTCCTCCCTACCTCCAATCATTGTAATAATAATATCATGAAGACAGAAATCATATTTTATAAATTATTATATTCTCAGTACCTAGAAATGTGCCTGGTCTATAATAGCAGTTAATAAAATATATTTTATATGATTAGAAAGATTATGTAAAAGTTCAGGGAAAAGAAAAATTATTTTGGCTAGGGATATCAGAGAAGTTTTCTTAGAAGAAGTGGCAACTGAAGCAGACCTTAAGAGATCAAAACTGAAATTTGTAAAATGTTGTTTCACTTATAAAAGTAATATAAACATATTCTGAAAATATTGGACACATAAATGTGCTTTTAAATGTTTAAATTATTCATACCTATAACAACCAAGAAGTCTAAGTGGATATGGCAGAAAAAGAGCTTACAGATTCTCTCCCTTAATACCTAATAAGTACTTCCAAATTATAAAAAACTTAATAGAATTTTTTAAATTAATAAAAATTGAAAAAGCACCAGTAGTATCCAGGCATGTACAGTGGTAAGAAGGGGAAAAAAATGCTAATCCCTTTTCCTTGGTGCATAATCCACCCCTGCCCCAGGAGATTTAATGTTAAATTATTATAATAATATCACTATACTTCTCATGAATATTCCCAAATTTGGAAAGCAGTAAACTGTGGAATGGTTTTTAAATTTTTCTCCTTCTAATGTAAACAAGGTTGAGATGATTGATGTAAAAAACTGATGGAAAGTGAAAGTGAAAACTGAGTGGACTTACTTTTTCAGAAGGAGATTCAAATTTCTGTGAAGAAATAGGGAAACAATTCCAGCTGTAAGAGTATCTTCTAAATGTCCATTCCACCATAAGATTAAGAAACACTGCCACTAATAGGATTAACAAAATTGTAAAAAAGAGCTCAAGATCCAGTTTTATTTTCTGGAAATTAGTAGTAGTCATATAATCCCACTTTGTATATCAGCTAAGTATTTGTATTATCCAGTCTTATGGCAATTATTATTTTGTACTTTTGTCTTTAAATATCCTATTTTTATTGATTGGCAATATAAAATCTAAGTATGAGTAACTTCCTTAGTCCCAGCTTTCACTCTTCTGTCACACCAAAGCCAATTTAATTTGAAAAATATTAGACCCATCATTACTCGGATAAAACAAATAGATTATTAGGAGTGACAGAAAATACACTCATATTACATCAACCAACCAAAAGGCCAAGACATTTTACACTAAGTGTAAGCAATTTCTTAAAGAGAAAGAGAGAGAAAGGCAAGTGTGCAAAAATGCTATGGTAAACATTAAAACAATGAAAGGTAGCATGCAAAAGACATTCTGAAGAACCTCATCTGGAAGAAAACATATGCTATGAAACAACAGACGATTCTCCACAATAGCTTCACACTACTTAAAATCCAATAAGATTTAATAAAACGAGAACTCAGATGCCAAAGATGAAAGAACAGAATGAAATTAAATGGCTGATTGCATAGCTAAGGAAACAAATTAAGAGCCAGATATCATAATTATAAAACTGATACCTTACAAACAAAAGAAACTGGATAGACACAACTGAAAAATGAATGACTGATACAAAGCAAAGACTTAATTGAATCACAATGAAAGGCTAAAGAAAATCAAAACAATTACAGATAATCAGCATGGAGGACAAAGATTTAACTTATACGTAACTAGTATCTCTGAAAATATATTCAACCATAAAAACAGGTAAAAAATAAAAATTATCCCAGAAATGAAGTAAGAATTAAATCTGCATATTGAAAAAAGCATACCATAGTAAAATAAAACTTTAGGTATCGGTATCAACACCTGAATGTTACTGTATATGTGTATATGCATATATATAGAATGTAATATATATTATATAATACATATATTCTCTATTTTTTTCTGTGTAAGGCAAAAATAAATCTGGCCTAACAATTCTCCTCAGCAATATCCATTATCAAAAGATAATAAAGGGATATATGTACAAAGTTCTAAGAGAAACAAAATATGACTAAATAACATTTTATCTTACCAAACTGTCTTTCAAGTACGAAGGTAAATTTTTTAACAAGAAAGAGCTCAGGTAGTACAAATCTTGCAAGTCCTTCTGGGGGAACAAAAGCTATATAAAATTAAATCTAGTCAATGAAGACATGAATGTCAAGTCTGAGCCCTTTAGGACCAATATACCATCCAAAGTCAAGAGGTATTACAGTAAGGTTCACAATGCTCTGAGGCAATTGAATTTAATACACGCTTGTTGATCAACTGAATAACTTCCTTCAGGTTAAAAGCAAAAAAACCAATAACCACAGAAAACTTACCAAGTCTTGGGAGAGAGATGGACATTGAGATCCAGGAAGCTCAAAGAACTCCAAACATATTCAACCCAAAATGTTTCTCTCTGAGGCACATTAGAGTCAAATGGTCAAAAGTCAAAAATGAAGAACTGTAAAAACAGCAATACAAAAGCATCAATTCACAAACAAGAAAATCTCCATTGAACTAACAGCATATTTCTCAGCAGACACTTTACAGGCCAGTAGATAATTGGTAATATTCAAACTACTGAAAGAAAAAAAAAATATGCCAGGCGTAGGGGCTCATTCCTATAATCCCAGCACTTTGGGAGGACAAGGCAGGCAGATTACATGTCAGAATTTTGAAACCAACTTGGCCAATATGGTGAAACCCCATCTCTACTGAAAATACAAAAATTAGCTGGGCATGGTGGCAGGTGCTGGTATTCCCAGCTTCTTGAGAGGCTGAGGTGGGAGAATCGCTTTGAACCCGGGAGGTGGAGGTTGCAGTGAGCTCAGATATTGTCACTGCACTCCAGCCCGGGTGACATAGCAAGACTCTGTCTCAAAAAAAAAAAAAAAATGCTGATAAGGATTCAGAGAAAAAGAACTCTTATACTCTGATGGTAGGAATGTAAACTAGTACAGCCACAGTGCAGAACAGTATAGAGATTCCTCAAAACACTACAAATAGAACTGTACAATCCAGCAATACCACTACTGCGAATCTATCCAAAAAAAAAAGGAAATGATATTAAAGAGACATCCATATCCCCATGTTTATTGCTGCACTATTCATAATAGCCAAGATATGGAATCAACCTAAGTGTCCAACAACAGATGAATGGATAAAGAAACGTGATATTGTGTGTGTGTGTGTGTGTGTGTGCACACCATGAAGCCTAGATATATACACACACACACAAAGTGGAATACTATTCCACCATGTATATGTGTGTGTATGTGTATATGTATGCTCATTGAGCCTAGGTATATATACACACATACAAATTGGAATACTATTCCACCATGAAAATAATGAAATCCTGTCATTCACAGAAACATGGATCAAACTGGAGGACATTAAATGAAATAAGCGAGGATCAAAAAGTTAAGCACCACATGTTCAAACTGATATGAAGCTGAAAAATGTTGATATTATAGAAGTTTAAAGTAGGAAAGAGGCTAGAAAAGGTAAGGAGAAGGGAAAGATAAGGGAAGATTTGGTAAAATATGCACAATTACAGCTAGATAACAGGAGTAAGTTCTAGTGTTCTCTATCACTGTAAACTGACCAGAGTTAACAATATAATTTGACATAGCTAGAAGGAGGATATTGAATGTTCTCAACACAAAAAAATAATAAATGTTTGCAATAAATATGCTAATTACAGCATTACATACACCACGAATTTCTACAATTGTTATGTCAATTTTTAAAAAATTTTAAAAGTTATGTATTATTTGACTTGCTCATAGGGGCTACCAAGATATTGACCTTTCCCTTAGGAATACATGAATTCACTCTGCTATCAAAATTTTATTTCCCAAAGAAACATAATTCCCAAAAATTTTATTTCCCAAAAAACATAATTAGGCATATAGAATTGATCCCCAAGTAAGTTCTATTCTTTTCTACTCATGCTATTGCTCACCTGATTTTGCTTCTGCACAAAGAGCTGTTATCTCTATTTCCAGATTCTTCCTACATATTACCATTATGGACAATCTAGCAATATATTTCAAGAACTTTGAGTATCTTCATGCCTTTGACACAATAAATTCTCTTCCAGAAATTTATATTAAATAATAGAGATATGGTGACTGGCAAGATGCCCAAATAGGAAGAGCTCCTGTCTGCAGCTCCAGTGAGATCAATACAGAAGGTGGGTTATTTGACATAACAATTGTAGAAATTCATGGACTACATAATGATGTAATTAGCATATTTATTATTGCAAACATTTATTATTTCTTTGTGTTGAAAGGCGGTTTCCCCTCACAGGGTAAAAAAAGCCACCAGGAAGTTCAAACTAGGCAGAGCCTACCAGAGTCCAGCAAAACCACTTTAGCCAGACTGCCTCTTTGGATTCCTCTGCACTAGGCAGGGCATTTCTGAAAGAAAGGGAGCAGCCCCAGTCAGAGGCTTATAGATTAAACTTCCATATACCTGGGACAGAGCACCTGGGGGAAGGGGCAGCTGTGGGCACAGCTTCAGCAGACTTAAAGCTTCCTGTCTGCCATCACTGAAGAGAGCAGATGTCCCAACACAGCACTCAAGCTTGGCTAAGGGACAGACTGCCTCCTCAAATGGGTCCCTGAACCCCATGACTCCTGATGGGGAGAACCTCCCAAAAGGGGTCAACAGACACCTCATATAGAAGAGCTTCAGCAGCCATCTGGTGGGTGCCCCTCTGAGATGAAGCTTCCAAAGGAAGGAATAAGCAGAAATCTTTGCTGTTCTGCAGCCTCGTCTGCTGATAACCAGATAAACAGGGTCTGGAGTGGACCTCCAGCAAACTCCAGCAGAACTGCAGCAGAGGGGCCTGATGTTAGAAGGAAAACTAACAAACAGAAAGAAACAGCATAGCATCAACATCAACAAAATGGACATCCACACAGAAACCCCATCCGAAGATCACCAGCATCAAAGACCAAAGGTAGATAAATCCACGAAGATGAGGAAAAATTAGTGCAAAAAGGCTAAAAATTCCAAAAATGAGAATGCCTCTTCTCCTCCAAAGGATCACAACTCCTCTCCAAAACTGAATGGAGAATGAGTTTGATGAATTGAAGGCTTCAGAAGGTGGGTAATAACAAACTCCTCTGAGCTAAAGGAACATGTTCTAACCCACTGCAAGGAGGCTAAGAACCTTGAAAAAAGTAAGAAGAATTACTAACTAGAATAACCAGTTTCAAGAAGACCATAAATGACCTGATGGAGCTGAAAAACACAGCATAAAAACTTTATGAAGCATACACAAGTATCAATGGCTGAATTGATCAAGCAGAAGAAAGGATATCACAGATTGAAGATCAATTAATGAAATAAAGCATAAAGACAAGATTAGAGAAAAAATAATTAAAAGGAATGAACAAACCCTCCAAGAAATATGGGACTATGTGAAAAGACCAAACCTTTGCTTGATTGATGTACCTGAAAGTGACAGGGACATGGAACCAAATTGAAAAACACACTTCAGGATATTATCCAGGAGAACTTTCCCAACCTAGCAAGACAGAACAACATTTAAATTCAGGAAACACAGAGATCACAAATATACTCCTTGAGAAAAGCAACCCCAAGACACATAATCAGCTGATTTACCAAGATTAAAATGAAGGAAAAAATGTTAAGGGCAGCCAGAGAGAAAAGTCAGGTTACCTACAAAGGGAAGCCCATCAAACTATCAGCAGATCATTCTGCAAAAACCCTACAAGTCAGAAGAGAGTGGAGGCCAATATTGAACATTCTTAAAAAAAAAAAAAAGAAGAAGAATTTTCAACACAGATTTCATATCCAGCTTTGTTAGGAAACAAAGCTTCATAAGCAAAGGACAAATAAAATCCTTTACAGATGAGCAAATGCTGAGATATTTTGTCACCACCAGGCCTACCCGACAAGAGCTCCTGAAGGAAGCACTAAATATGGAAAGAAAAACCTGTACCAACCACTGCAAAAACACATTAAGTTGTAAAGATCATCAACACTATGAAGAAACTGCATCAACTAACAGGCAAAATAACCAGCTAGCTTCATAATGATAGTATCAAATTCACACATAACAATATTAACCTTAAATGTAAACAAACTAAATGCCCCAATTAAAAGGCAGAGACTGGCACATCAGATAAAGAGTCAAGACCCATTGGTGTGCTGTATTCAGGAGACCCACCTCCATGTAAAGACACACATAGGCTCAAAATAAAGGGATGGAGGAATATTTACCAAGCAATAAAAAAAAAAAGCAGGATTGCAATCCAGTCTCTGATAAAACAGACTTCAAACCAACAAAGATCAAAAAAGACAAAGGAGCATCACATATCAGTAAAAGGATCAAGGCAACAAGAAGATATAGCTATCCTAAATATAAATGCACCCAATACAGGAGCATGAAGATTCATAAAGCAAGTTCTTAGAGACCCACAAAGAGACTTAGACTCTAACACAATAATTGTGGGAGATTTTAACACTCTACTGCCAATATTAGACAAATCAACAAGACAGAAAATTAACAAGGATACTTAGGACTTGAACTCAGCTCTGGACCACACAGACCTAATAGATGTCTACAGAACTCTTCACCCCTAATCAACAGAATATGCATTCTTCTCAGTGTGACATCACACCTATTCTAAAATTGACCACGCACTTGGAAATAAAACACTCCTTAACAAATGCAAAAGAATGGAAATCATAGCAAATAGTATTTCAGATCACAGTGCAACCAAATTAGAACTCAGGATTAAGAAACTCACTCAAAACCACACAACTACATAGAAACTGAACAACCTGCTCCTAAATGACTACTGGGTAAATAACGAAATAAGACAGAAAGAAATAAGTTATTTGAAAATAATGAGAACAATGACACAACATACCAGAATCTCTGAGACACAGCTAAAGCTGTGTTTATAGGAAAATTTATAGCACTAAATGCCCACAGGAAAAAGCAGGAAAAATTTAGAATCAACATCCTAATATCACAATTAAAAGAACTAGAGAATCAAGAGCAAACAAATTCAAAAGCTAGCAGAAGACAAAATATAACTAAGATCAGAGCAGAACTGAAAGATAGAGACAAAAAAAAAACCTTAAAAAAATAAATGATTCCAGGAGCTGGTTTTTTTGAAAAGATTAACAAAATAGACAGCTAGCCAGACTAATCAAGAAGAAAAGAGATAAGAATCAAATAGACACAATAAAAAAAGATAAAGGGGATATCACCACTGATTCCACAGAAATACAAACTACCATCAGAGAAAACTATAAATATCTCTATGCAAATAAACTAGAAAATCTAGAAAAAATGGATAAATTCCTGGACACATAGAAAAAGAGGGACTCCTCCCTAACTCATTTTATGAGGCCAGCATCATCCTGATACCAAAACCTGGTAGAGACACAACAAGAAAAAAAAACTTCAGGCCAATATTGCTGAGGAACATCAATTCAAAAATACTCAATAAAATACTGGCAAATTGAATCCAGTAGTACATCAAAAAGCTTATTCACCATGATCAAGTCAGCTTCATCTGTAAGATGCAAGGCTGGTTCAACATACACAAATCAATAAATATAATCCATCACATAAACAGAACCAATGATAAAAACCACATGATTCTCTCAATAGATGCAGAAAATGCCTTGTATAAAATTCAACACAACTTCATGCTAAAAATTCTCAATAAACTAGATATTGATGGAATATATCTCAAAATAAAGAGAGCTATTTACGGCAAACCCACAGCCAATATACTAAATGGGGAAAAGTTGGAAGCATTTCCTTTGAAAACTGGCACAAGACAAGGATGCCCTCTCCCACCACTCCTATTCAACACAGAATTGGAAGTTCTGGTCAGGGCAATCAGGCAAGATAAAGAAATAAAGCATATTCAAATAGGAAGTCAGCTTGTCTCTGTTTGCAGATGACATGATTATATATTTAGAAAAACCCATCAGCCAGGCACAGTGGCTCATGCCTGTAATCCCAGCACTTTGGGAGGCTGAGGTGGATGAATCACCTGAGGTCAGGAGTTCGAGACCAGCATTACCAACATGGAGAAACTGCATCTCTACTAAAAATACAAAAATAGCTGGGCATTGTAGTGAACATTTGTAATCCCAGCTACTCGGGAGGCTGAGGCAGAATTCCTTGAACCCAGGAGGCGGAGGTTGCAGTGAGCCGAGATCGTGCCATCACATTCCAGCCAGGGCAAAAACAGTGAAACTCCATCTCAAAAAGAAAAAAGAAAAAGAAAAGAAAAAAGAAAACCCTGTCATCTCAGTTTAAAATCTCTTTAAGCTGTTAAGTCACTTCAGCAAAGTCTCAGGATACAAAATCAATGTGCAAAATCACAAGCATTCCTATACACCAATAATAGACAACCAAAGATCCAAATCATGAGTCAACTCCCATTCACAATTGCTACAAAGATAATTAAATACCTAGGAATACAACTTACAACTAATGTGAAGGACCTCTTCAAGAAGAATGACAAACCACTCCTTAAGGAAATAAGAGAGGACACAAACAAATGGAAAAGAATTCCATGCTCATGGATAGGAAGAATCAAAATCATGGAAATCCTCATACTGCCCAAAATAATTTATAAATTTAATGCTAGTCCCATCAAGCTACCATTGATTTTATTCACAGAACTAGAAAAAAATACTTTAAATTTCATACGGAACCAAAAAAGAGCCTGTATAGCCAAGATAATTCTAAGAAAAAAAAAAAAAAAAAAGCTGGAGGCATCACACTACCTGACTTCAAACTGTACTACAAGGCTACAGTAACCAAAACAGATATATGGTACTGGTACCAGAACAGAGGCCTCAGAAATAGCACCACACATCTACAACCATCTGATCTTTGACAAACCTGACAAAAACAAGCAACAGGAAAAGGATTCCCTATTTAATAAGTGGTGTCGGAAAAACTGGCTAGCCATATGCAGAAAACTGAAACTGGACCTCTTCCTTACACACTACACAAAAATTAACTCAAGATGGATTAAAGATTTAAACATAAGACCTAAAATCATAAAGACCATAGAACAAAACCTAGGCAATACCATTCAGGACATAGGCATGAGTAAAGACTTTACAACTAAAACACCAAAAGCAACGGCAACAAGAGCCAAAATGACAAACGTGATCTAATTAAACTAAAGAGCTTCTGCGCAACAAAAGAAACTATCATCAGAGTGAACAGGAAACCTACAGAATGGGAGAAAAATTTTGTAATCTATCCATCTGACAAAGGGCTAATATCCAGAGTCTACAAAGAAGCTAAGCAAATTTACAAGAAAAAAACAAATGACCCCATCAAAAATCGGGCAAAGGATATGATCAGATAATTCTCAAAAAAAAGACATTTATGAAGCAACAAACATATGAAAAAATGTTCATCATCACTTGTCATTAGAGAAATGCAAATCAAAACCACAATGAGGTACCATCTCACACCAGTTAGAATGGCAAAAATTAATAAGTCAGGAGACAACAGATGTTGGAGGGGATTTGGAGAAATAGAAACACTTTTACACTGTTGATGGGAGTGTAAATTAGTTCAACCATTGTGGAAGACAATGTGGCAATTCCTCAAGGATCTAGAAATAGAAATTCCATTTGACCCAGCAATCCCATTACTGTATATACCCAAAAGACTATAAATCATTCTACTGTAAAGACATATGCATACATATATTTATTGCAGAAGCATTCACAATAGCAAAGACTTGGAACCAACCCAAATGCCCATCAATGATAGGCATTTGGCACATATACACCATGGAATATTATGCAGCCATAAAAAAGGATGAGTTCATGTCCTTTGCAGGGACATGGATGAAGATGGAAACCATCGTTCTCAGCAAACTAACAAGAACAGAAAACCAAATACTGCATGTTCTCACTCATAAGTGGGAGTTGAACAATGAGAACATGTGGACACAAGGAGGGGAACATTACACACTAGGGCCTGTTGGTGGGGTGGGGGGTAGGGGAGGAATAGCATTAGGAGAAATACCTAATGTAGACAAAGGGTTGATGAGTGCAGCAAACCTCCCTCCACATGTATACCTATGTAACAAACCTGAACATTCTGCACATGTATCTCAGAACTTAAAGTAAAATAAAAATTTAAAATTGAGCTATAAGTAAACATATTTGTTATATATTTATTTATATGTATTAATAACAACATAGTTTTATAAGCAATATAAATGCTCCCAAATAAATAATTAAATTATGATATATAAAAAGATTATTAATAATTTCAAAATTGTTGTGATATCAACATAAGTACAATTGAAGGATGCATGAAAAATGAAGGTGCAAGAAGAGTATATATATATTTGATAAGATTCAAAATGTGTAAAAGAATTTTGTATATAAAGATAAAAATTTAAAAATCATACTCTGATTCTCTTTGGGTTGTGGTTTAAAGAAATAATTTTATTATTTTTTCCATGAAACAATGATTAAAACTTTAAGGTATACAGTAAATGCAAATTTGAGAAAAAAAGTCCCCCAAAATCCATATTGCAATATATCATCATGAATATCAGATGAACATAATTCCAGATATTTTTGTGTATATGACTTTGCATGTGTTCATATGTATATAACATAACTAAAATTATTTAATATAGATATACCTTTAAATTAAATGCAATAAATGTAATTGTACATGAATTTAACAGAAAAATATTAGCCAAATAAAAAGACCCATTAGACTACAGAAAACAGGTTGCTACAAGAAATGTTATCTCTTAAAATATCTCTATTGAAATGGAAAGTAGAGAAGATCATTACGAAGCTAGGGTTATTTTTTCTTTACTATCATGTTTTCATTTTTGATAATGTCATTAGAGTCTCTATGATTAAAATGTCAGAATTCACACTCTTATACTTTATTCTCTCCCCCATATTCAGGTTCTTTGTTAGCTTTATGATTTTCACATTACCAAGTATATAACACTTCTGTTCTAATGTGTAATCACAATGTTCACAGGTAATCTTCATTCTGTATTTATGGTCACCACCTGCCCTGTAACCAGAACTTTTCTATAGCCATTTTATGTGGATTTATCACTTCATAGTCTAGACATTTTTTTCCAGCAAGTGCTAACAAATTTTGATTTTTGCCTTCCTGCATAATTGAGATAATGAGATTGTTTGCATGTAAGGATACATATGATAGCTTTATTGGGTATAAATTTGTTTTGAGTTGTACTACTGTGACTGAATGTCTTATTCTCTCCCGCTGCAAAAATGTTCACCCACACTTAAACATCCACAGGACTGAGAACATTGTCCAGCACTTCAAATGAAGTACAGTAAAGTCACTGAGACACCGCCTGAGCAGATAAGTATAAACCGGCAAGGAACACTGGTATCTTTGCCCTTGGTGATAGAGCATAGCTTCTATTCCTGTATTCATTACCAACTCTTATACCATTCTGAGTTCCCTTCAACAGGGAGAAGTGCCACTACTGCTAACAAATGTTTATACTGCAAATACTACAATATGATATTCTACATATATTAAATATACTTACATTTTTAAGATTCTATATCTGATTCCTAATCTCAACTCTTTGTAGACTTTGAGCTACAGTTTATTTCTTTGTAGAATACAAAAATAGGACAATAGACAATCTCTAAGGTACATGACTTAAACTCAAATGCCTAGGTAGTACACATGGATAAAATGGTCTGAGTCTTACTGTAAAACTTGTGTTAAAAATAATCTACATTTTTACTATCATGTTTTCATTTTTTAAAAATAAACTATATTTTTAACACAAGTTTTCATCATTCATTTCCACAAACATGTTCTCTCATTTTTAATGAAAAATAAAGTCCTTTCAGGCCATCTTTTATTTTCCCACTTTGATAAAGAAATGTACATATGATTTTATTTTTAACTCTACTACAAAAATAATAACAGCAGCATATGCAAATGATAAGTGTCACTTGCACTTACCCTCAGTGTTGGCCAGACCACAGTGGAGACTGAGGCAAACTAAAGAATCTGCTGGCAGAAGATCAAAGATGGCCGGTTAAGAGTAGCTCAGGATTGCAGCTCTCAGTGAAAGTGCAGAGGGTGAGTGGACGCTGCATTTCCAGATGGATTTTTATTGTCCACAGACCAGGAGATTCCCAGGCGGAAGAGCCCCATGGGTCGCCCGCGAGGCTGTTTTGGCCAGTGTGGCTGTTTTGCTGGCTCCCCAGCACAGCGGTTCCTGGTGCAGAGTAAACGTGACTAGGTCCCCTGTTCGCCAGCAAGGGGAGCTCCAGGAAGCTCCGGGAAG
The DNA here is from genome assembly GCF_030222135.1 of Aotus nancymaae. NCBI lineage: Eukaryota > Metazoa > Chordata > Mammalia > Primates > Aotidae > Aotus > Aotus nancymaae. The sequence continues at coordinate 26,977,094 of NW_026988479.1, read as the reverse complement.
GCAGAGTCACTCATTCATCTGATTAAAAAAAAAAAAAAAAAAAAATGGGAGACTGAAACAGGGAGCCAGACCAGGAGATTCCCAGGCAAAAACATACCAAATGGTAAAGAGCATCAACATAATGAAGAATCTGCATCAACTAATGGGCAAAACAGCCAGCTAGCATCAAAATGGCAGTATCAAATTCACACATAAAAGTATTAACACTAAATGTAAATGTACTAAATGCGCCAATCAAAAGACACAGACTGGCATATTGTATAAAAAGCAAAAACCCATCGGTATGTTGTATCCAGGAAACACATCTCACATGCAAGGATACACAAAGGCTCAAAATAAAGGGATGGAGGAAGATTTACAAAGCAAATGGAGAGCAAAAAAAAGCAGGAGTTGTAATTCTCATCTTTGAAAACATAGACTTTAAAGCAACAAAGATCAAAAGACACAAAGAAGGACATTACATAATGGTGAAAGGATCAATGCAAGAAGAACAGCTAATGATCCTAAATATATATGCACCTAATACAGGAGCACCCAGATACATAAGGCAAGTTCTTAATGACTTACAAAGAGACAGACTCCCACACAATAATAGTGGGAGACTTTAAATCACTCCTCAGCAAATGCAAAAGAATGAAAATCATAACAAACAGTCTCTCAGACCACAGGGCAATCAAGTTAGAACTCAGAATTCAGAAACCAACCCAGAACCACACAGCTTCATGGAAACTGAACAACTGGCTCTTGAATGTTCACTGGATAAACAATGAAATCAAGGCAGAAATAAAGATGTTCTTCAAAACCAATGAGAATGAAGACACAACATACCAGAATCTCTGGGACACATTTAAAGCAGTCTCTAGAGGAAAATATATAGCAATAAATGCCTACATGAGAAGCAAGAAGAGATCTAAAATCGACACTGTATCATCAAAATTGAAAGAGCTAGAGGAGCAAGATCAAAAAAAAACTCAAAACCTGGCAGAAAATAAGAAATAACTAAGATCAGAGCAGAACTGAAGGAGATAGAGACAAAAAAAGCCATTCAAAAAATCAATAAATCCAGGAGCTGGTTTTTTGGAAATATCAACAAAATAGACCACTAGCCAGATTAATAAAAAAGAAAAGAGAGAATAACCAAATAGATGCAATAAAAAACGATAAAGGGGATATCACCACAGATTCCACAGAAATTCAAACCGTCATCAGAGATTATTACAAACAACTCTACGCACATAAACTAGAAAACCTGGAAGAAATGGATAAATACCTGGATGCTTGCCTCCTCCCAAGCCTAAACCAGGAAGAAGTTGAAACCCTGAATAGACCAATAACAAGGTCTGAAGTCGAGGCAGCGATTAACAGCCTACCACCCAAAAAAAGCCCAGGTCCAGATGGGTTCACAGCTGAATTCCACCAGACATACAAAGAGGAGCTGGTACCATTCCTTCTCAAACTATTCCAAATAATCCAAAAAGAGGGAATACTTCCCAAATCATTTTATGAGACCAACATCATCCTGATACCAAAACCCAGCAGAGACTCGACAAGAAAAGAAAACTTCAGGCCAATATCCATGATGAACATAGATGCAAAAATCTTCAATAAAATACTGGAAAGCCGATTGCAACAGCACATCAAAAAGCTTCTACACCACGATCAAGTGGGATTCATCCTGGGGATGCAAGGCTGGTTCAACATACACAAGTGTATAAACGTAATTCACCACATAAACAGAACCAAAGACAAACACCACATGATTATCTCAATAGATGCAGAGCAGGCCTTTGACAAAATTGAACAGCCTTTTATGCTAAAAACCCTCAATAAACTAGGTATTGGCAAAACGTATCTCAAAATAATAAAGGCTATTTATAACAAATCAACAGCCAATATCATACTGAATGGGCAAAAACTGGAAGCATTCCCTTTGAAATCTGGCACTAGACAAGGATGTCTTCTCTCACCACTCCAATTCAATATAGTTCTGGAAGTTCTAGCCAGAGCAATCAGGCAAGAAAAAGAAATAGAGTATTCAAATGGGAAAGGAGGAAGTGAAATTGGCTCTATTTGCAGATGACAAGATTGTATATCTAGAAGACCCCATCGTCTCAGCCCAAAATCTTCTGAAACTGATAAGCAACTTCAGCAAAGTCTCAGGATACAAAATCAATGTGCAAAAATCACAAGCATTCCTATACACCAATAACAGACTTAAAAAGAGTCAAATCAAGAACGAACTGCCATTCAAGAACGAACTGCTACAAAGAGAGTAAAATACCTAGGAATACAACTAACAAGGAATGTAAAGGACCTCTTCAAAGAGAACTACAAACCACTGCTCAACGAAATAAGAGAGGACACAAACAGATGGAGAAACATTCCACATTCATGGTTAGGAAGAATCAATATCGTGAAAATGACCATACTGCCCAAAGTAATTTACAGATTCAACACTATCCCCATCAAGCTACCAAAGACCTTCTTCACAGAACTCAGAAAAACCACCGTAAACTTCATATGGAACCAAAAGAAAGCCTGCATAGCCAAGTCAATTCTAAGCAAAAAGAACAAAGTGGGAGGCATCACACTACCGGACATCAAACTATACTACAAGGCTACAGTAATCAAAACAGCATGGTACTGGCACCAAAACAGAGATATAGACCAATGGAACAGAACAGAGGCCTTGGAGGCAAACAACATATCTACAACCATCCGATCTTTGACAAACCTGACAAAAACAAGCAATGGGGAAAGGATTCCCTGTTCAATAAATGGTGTTGGGAAAACTGGCTAGCCATATACAGAAAACAAAACTGGACCCCTTCCTGACACCTTACACTAAAATTAACTCCAGATGGATTAAAGACTTAAATATAAGACCTAACACCATAAAAACCCTAGAAGAAAACCTAGGCAAAACCATTCAGGACATAGGCGTAGGCAATGACTTCATGACCAAAACACCAAAAGCATTGGCAACAAAAGCCAAAATAGACAAATGGGACCTAAGCACACTCCACAGCTTCTGCATGGCAAAAGAAACAGTCATTAGAGTGAATCGGCAACCAACAGAATGGGAAAAAAATTTTGCAGCTTACCCATCTGACAAAGGGCTGATATCCAGAATTTACAAAGAACTAAAACAGATTTACAAAAAAAAAAAACAAACAAGCCCATTCAAAAGTGGGCGAAGGATATGAAGAGATACTTTACAAAAGAAGACATACATGAGGCCAACAAACATATGAAAAAATGCTCATCATCACTGGTCATTAGAGAAATGCAAATCAAAACTACATTGAGATACCATCTCACGCCAGTTAGAATGGCGATCATTAAAAAATCTGGAGAAAACAGATGCTGGAGAGGATGTGGAGAAATAGGAACACTTTTGCACTGTTGGTGGGAGTGTAAATTAGTTCAACCATTGTGGAAGACAGTATGGTGATTCCTCAAGGACCTAGAAATAGAAATTCCATTTGACCCAGCAATCCCATTACTGGGTATATATGCCAAAGGATTATAAATCGTTCTACTATAAGGACACATGCACATGAATGTTCATTGCAGCACAGTTTACAATAGCAAAGACCTGGAACTAACCCAAATGCCCATCGATGATAGACTGGACAGGGGAAATGTGGCACATATGCAACATGGAATATTATGCAGCCATCAAAAATGATGAGTTCGCATCCTTTGTAGGGACATGGATGAACCTGGAAACCATAATTCTCAGCAAACCTGACACAAGAACACAAAATTAAACCGCATGTTCTCACTCATAGACGGGTGCTGAACAATGAGAACACATGGACACAGGGAGGGGAGCACTACACACTGGAGTCTGTTGGGGGTAAATAGGGGAGGGACAGCAGGGGGTGGGAAGGTGGGGAGAGATACCATGGGGAGAAATGCCAGATATAGGGGAGGAAGGCAGCAAATCACACTGCCATGTATGCACATATGCAACAATCTTGCATGTTCTTCACATGTACCCCAAAACCTAAAATGCAATAAAAAAATACAAAAAAATTAAATAAAATAAAACAATTTTGAAAAAAAAAAAAAGAATCTGCCGACCCTATTCAAAAGGGGAAACTGCTCCTTATTCCCACCAAAGTGTTTTCAGTTCTGTTTGTTTTATTCTTATAAGGGAAGCTAGAAATCTGTATTTTTGTATGGAATCTCCCAATTTAGAAATGTTACCAACTGCTACAAATATTTTTAAATACTGTGGGCTGGGCACGGTGGCTCATGCCTATAATCTCAGCACTTTGGGAGGCCAAGGCAGGTGGATCACAAGGTCAAGAGATCGAAACCATCCTGGTCAACATGGCAAAACCCCATCTCTACTAAGAACACAAAAAGTTAGCTGGGCATGGTGGTGCACACCTGTAGTCCCAGCTACTCAGGAGGCCGAGGCAGGAGAATTGCTTGAACCCAGGAGGCAGAGGTTGCGGTCAGCCGAGATCGCACCATTGCACTCCAGCCTGGGTAACAAGAGCGAAATTTCATCTCAAAAAAAAAAAAAGAAAAAAAATACTGTGTGAACCAAAAATATCTTAAAATGCCTATAAATATGTGGCCAAAAGACTGCTAAGTCTGTAATTTATTTTCTAAAATTTCTTAAACTCTAACATGTAATAAATGTCTTTACTCAGAGTGAAGTTAGAGAATGAGTACAATACACAGTTACTCTGCTGTGGGTGGTTCTGAAATTTCTATTCTTACACAGCAATGGACTATGCAAATGAGCCACTCTGATCCTTCACTAAAGAAATACTGTGTGCAAAGCACTTGCTTAATACAGCAGAGGGTCTCAAAGATTATTTGTGTGGGTTACACCCTATGCAGCAAATCAGGCCTTTGAGCTTTATCATACAAATAGAATGTACTTAGCTTTCTGATTTTTAATAACTGTATACCCTAGTGGTTTGTAGCAAACAAATGATTTTCACATCCTTTGTCTCACAGGAAGCTCATATCAACTGAGAAATAGAGAAATGGAGGTAGGTGTTTCCATTGCACAGAAAAGCAAACAATTCAGCAATTGCTAAAGACTTATCTAATGTCATAGAGTTAAGCATCAAGAGAGTTGGGAATCAAAATCTTGTCTTCTGATTCACAATTCTTTTATTTCTTCTTTTTCTGACACACCACACTGGCTCACCCTAATCTGTACAACTCCATGCCCCTATGAAACATCCAGGTAGAGTCAGGGGTATAGTCAGTCCACTTTCATAGAAAGGGAAAAGCAAATATGCCATACAAGACTTTAATTCATCTTATTCACTTAGAGCTCATGCTGAAACCACCAAACACATTGGCCATTCTTATTATAGTTATAAATCCAATATCTATTGTGCCTTCTTCAACATTAATGAGACATCAGTAGATCTTTTATCTTTTAATCCAGAATTACTGCAATCCTCTTTTTTTTTTTTTTTTTAAGAAATAGTCTCTCTTATAAGTTTGGTGTAGTGACAAGGTCCTAGACCATGACAATCATGTAAGGTATAACCATTACTGATTGAAAACTGTTATCAATTTCTGCTTTCACCCAAGATAGATTAATAAGGAACTAGATTTACTCTCCCACCAAAACTAAAACCCTAGACAAAATACAAGTAAAGAATTGCTTCCAAAACATTAGGCAACAGAGGATAATGATCCTGAGAGATGGGAAACAAACAAGATGAGTGCCATGATTGTGCTTTGTGCCTTGAAGAACTTCTAAGCCATGCCAGAGGCAATCCATGCAGAGCCCAGTGGGTTCCCTGACTGATGGCTAAGAGATTGGGCAAATCAAGGTGCCTAGAGTTCACAGGGCAGAGAACCGTAGAGGGGAGAGCTAAGGAGGGAATTACAGAGATCTGCAGGTGGTCTGCCTCAAGAATTCAGCACAGTGCTGGTCCGCATGCGTGAGGATGAAAAACCGAAGGTTGGGAAACCACGTGAAAGGTAAAGGGAGCAATACAGAATGCTCACAGAGGCCTGGGAATAAAGACTATTGTTACCACCCAAACCAAGAAACCTCATAAATTATAGGACTTTGAATAAATAGCTCAGAAAGGACCTGCTTCAGTAGGGGAGAATAATATGCCTTAGAATAAAAATTGCTCTGGTCTCAGCTAGCAAAACTTAAAAGCAAGACCTGAAAGAATAAAACTGTTTCCAAGTTAACTAACTCTCTCCCAGAAAAAAAGGTCAAGAATATTTATATGGAAACAAAATATTCAGCACCTAACAAAGTAAAACTCACAGTATCTGTCATCCAATAAAAAATTACCAGGCATGAAAATAAGCAGGAAAACATGACCTATAATGAGGAGAAAAATAAGCCAATTAAAATTGACCCAGAACTCATATGAGTTAGCAGACTAAAACAGTAAAACATTATAACATATAACAAAACTAGAAGAAAGATTAAAAGAAAAAACCTGAATGTGATTAATGGAAGATTAGACATTACAGAAAAAAATATTATCAACTCATATATCAGTAGAAACTACCCAAAATGAAATGGAGAAAATAGATTCAAAAGCAAAACAAAGCTTGAGGTGATCTAACATCTCTGTAATAAGGGATCCCTGAAAGTGTACGGGAGGAAGCTAGGAAATAATTGTTTTAATAGCCCAAATATATCTATATTTTATGAAAATTATAAGCCTACTATACTAGTTTGCAGGGACTGACATAACAAATACCACAAATTGGGTGGCTTAAAAAATAGAAATGTAGAGTAATTTCTTAAAAACCTAAATATGAAGATGACCAAATAGGAACAGCTCTGGAGTGCAGTCCCCAGCAAGAACACAGAGGGTGAGTGATCATCGCATTTCCAAACTAGTTTTTACTGTCCACAGACCAGGAGATTCCCAGGTGGAAATGCACCATGAGTTTTCAGCTTGGCTGTTTCATCCAGCGCAGCAGGCCTCGACATAAAAATTCACACAAATCTGGGCAGCCATTTCAACTGATGTCTAGAATGCCTGGGAGACAGAGTTGCCCATTCAACTGAAAAAAGGGGGACTGAAACAGGGAGCCAGGTGAACTGGCTTGGTGGGTCCCACCCCCACAAAGACCAGAAATCTGAAATGCTCTGGATCAAGAGTTTCACAGCAAGCACAGCTGGACCCGGGACAGTCCAGCTCAGTGGCGGAAAGGGCGTCCGCCATTACTGAGGCAGTCTGCCATTACTGAGGCAATCTGCCATTACCAAGGCAGTCCGCCATTACAGAGGCAGTTCTAACTATACTTCAATAAACAAAACCACAAGTAAGTTCACATAGCAGCTGGGCAAAGCCCACAGCAGCTCAGCAATGCCTCCACCGGCAAACTGTGACTAGGCTATCTCCTCCCTGGACTGGGCATCTCTGAAAAAGGCAACAGCATGTCAGGAACTTATAAATAAAGTGCCACCTTCCCAGAACACAACACCTGGGGAAAAAAGGTGGTTATGAGTTCCGCTGCAGCAGACTTAAACGTACCTGCCCAGCAGCTCTGAATGGAGCAACAGAGCTCACAGCTCAGCACTTGAGCTCCTATAAGGGAAAGACTGTCTCCTCAAGTAGCTCCCCAACCCCTATATATCCGAAAAGTCCCCTCATAAAGGATTGCTCAGGTTGACCTCTGGCGAGTATCCTTCTGGGACAAAGATAACAGAAGAAGAAACTGGCAGCAATCCTTACTGTTCTACAGCCACTGCAGGTGATCCCCAGGCAAGCAGGGTCTGGAGTGGACCTCCAGCAGTCCAACAGCAGAGGGTCCTGACTGTTAGAAGGAAAATTAAAAAACAGAAAGAAATAACTTCATCATCAACAAACAGGACATCCACTTAGAGACCCCATCCAAAAGTCATCAACTACAAAGACCACAGGTAGATAAATCCACAAAGATGGGAAGAAACCAGCACAAAAAGGATGAAAACACACAAAATCAGAACACCTCTCCTCCAAGGGATCACAACTCCTCATCAACAAGGGAACAAAGCTGGATGGAGAATGAGTCTGATGAATTGACAGAAACAGGCTTCAGAAAGTGGGTAATAACAAACTTCTCTGAGCTAAAAGAACAGGTTCTAACCAAATGCAAAGAAATTAAGAGCCTTGAAAAATGGTTTGACAAAATTCTAATGAGAATAAACTTCTTAGAGAATATAAATGACTTGATGGAGTTGAAACATGAGGACTTCACAAAGCATACACAAGTTTCAATAGCCGAATTGACCAAGGAGAAGAAAGGATATCAGAGGTCGAAGACCAACTTAATGAAATGAAATAAGAAGACAAGATTAGAGAAGAAAGAGTAAAAAGGAATGAGCAAAGTCTCCAAGAAATATGGGACTATTTGAGGAGATCTAATTTACGTTTGATAGGTGTACCTGAATGTCATGAAGAGAATGAATCCAAGCTGGAAAATATTATTCAGGATACTATTCAGGAAAACTTTCCTAACCTAGTAAGGCAGGACAATACTCAACTCCAGGTAATACAGAGAACACCACAAAGATATTCCTCAAGTAGAGCAACCCCAAGACACATAATCGTTAGATTCACCAGGGTTGAAATAAAGGAGAAAATTCTAAGGGCAGCTAGAGAGAAAGGTCAGGTTACCCATAAAGGGAAGCCTATCAGACTCACAGCAGACCTCTCAGCAGAAACCCTACAAACTAGAAGAGAGTGGGGGTCAATATTCAATATCCTCAAAGAAAAGAATTTTCAACCCAGAATCTCATATCCAGCCAAACTAAGCTTCATAAATGAAGGAAAAATAAAATTTTTCACAAACAAGCAAGCACTCAGAGATTTCATTACCACCAGGCCTGCTTTACAAGAGCTTCTGAAAGAAGCATTACACAAAGAAAGGAACGACCAGTATCAGTCATAGCAAAAACTTACCTAAAGGTAAAGAGTATCTCCATAATGAAGAATCTATATCAACTAATGGGCAAAATAGCCATATAGCATTAAATGACAATATTAAACTCACAAATATCAATATTAATCCTAAATTTAAATGGATTAAATGCCCCAATCAAAGACACAGACAGACAAATTGAATAAAAAGTCAAAACCCATAGGTACACTGTATCCAGATCCATCTCATAAACAAGGACACACAAAGACTCAAAATAAAGGATTGGAGGAAGACTCATCAATCAAATGGAGAGGAAAAAAAAAAAAACGGGAGTTGTAACTTTTGTCTCTGACAAAATAGACTTTAATAGTAACAAAGACTAAAAGAAACAAAGAAGGACATTACATGATGGTAAAAGGATCAATGCAACAACAGGAGTCGATGATCAAAAATACATATGCACCCAATGTAGGAGCACCCAGATACATAAGACAAGTTCTTAATAACTTATAAAGAGACTTGGACTCCCGCACAATAATAGCGGGAGGCTTTGACACCACATTGTTAATATTCGACAGATCAATGAGCTAGAAAATTAACAGGGACATCTATGATTAGAACTCAGACCTGGAACAAGTAAACTCAGTGAATATTTATAGAATTCTTCACCCCAGGTCCACAGAACATACATTTTTCTCAGTATCACATTACATGTATTTTGAAAGTGACCACATAATTGGAAGTAAATCACTCTTCAGCATTTGCATAGCATTTCACAGACTTAAATGAAATATTGGTTGGCTGTTTGTTATTTTCTTCCCTTATTCCTTCCTGTCTCCACTGTTAAGTACAATTGTCGGCATAAAAGAGGTTTTTAATACCTATTTTTAGATTGCATTCCAGCCTGGACAATAGAGCAAGACTCCTGTTCTCTCTCCCCCTTTCTCTTTCTCTTCCTTTTTTTCTTTAAAAAAAAAAAGAGAAAAAAGGGTAAAAAGAAATGAGCAAAGTCTCCAAGAAATATGGAACTATCTGAAAAGACCTAATCTATGTTTGATAGGTGTACCTGCATGTGACAGAGAGAATGAATCCAAGCTGGAAAAAACTCTTCAGGATATTATCCAGGAGAACTTCACCAAACTAGTAAGGCAAACCATTATTCAAGTCCAGGAAATACAGAGAACACCACAAAGATATTCCTTAAGAAGAGCAACCCCAAGGCAAATAATCATCAGATTCACCAGGGCTGAAATGAAGAAAAAATTACCAAGGGCAGCCAGAGAGAAAGGTCGGGTTACCCACAGAGGGAACCCCATCAGACTCACAATGGATCTCTTGGCAGAAACCCTACAAGCCAGAAGAGAGTGGGGGCCAATATTCAACATTCTTAAAGAAAAGAACTTTCAACCTAGAATTTCATATACAGCCAAACTAAGCTTCATAAGTGAAAGAGAAATAAAATCTTTTATGAACAAGCAACTGCTGAGAGATTTCATCACCGCCAGGCCTGTCTTACAAGAGCTCCTGAAAGAAGCACTAAACATAGAAAGGAACAATCACTACCAGCCACTCCAAAAATGTACCAAATGGTAAAGACCATCGACACAATGAAGAAACTGCATCAACTAACAGGCAAAACCACCAGCTAGCATCGAAATGACAGGATCAAATTCACACTTAACAATGTTAACCTTAAATGTAAATGGGCTAAATGCCCCAATCAAAAGACAAAGACTGGCAAATTGGATAAAAGGTCAAAAACCATCAGTGTGCTGTATCCATCTCATGTGCAAGGACACACATAGGCTCAAAATAAAGGAATAGAGGAATATTTACCAAGCAAATGGATATATTTAAAAACAGGCAGGAGTTGCAATACTAGTCTCTGATAAAACAGACTTTAAATCAACAAAGATCAAAAGAGACAAAGAAGGGCATTACATAATGTTAGACAGCTCAATGCAACAAGAAGAGCTAATGATCTTAACTGTATACACATCCAACACAGGAGCACCCAGATGCAAAAAGCAAGTTCTTAATGACCTACAAAGAGACTAAGATTCCCACACAATAATAGAGGGAGACTTTAACACTCCACTGTCAATATTAGACAGATCAACGAGACAGAAAATTAACAAGGATATCCAGTACTTGAACTCAGATCTGGACCAAGCAAACCTAATAGACATTTACAGAACTCTCCACCCCATATCCACAGAAAATACATTCTTCTCAGCACCACATCACACCTCCTCTAAAATTAACCACATAATTGGAAGTAAATCACTCCTCAGCAAATGCAAAAAAATGGAAATCATAACAGTCTCTCAGACCACAGTGCAATCAAATTAGAGCTCAGGATTAAGAAACTCACTCAAAACCATACAATTTCATGAAAACTGAACAACTGGCTCTTAAATGTTGACTGGATAAACAATGAAATGAAGGCAGAAATAAAGATGTTCTTTGAAACCAACGAGAATGAAGACACAAGGTACCAGAATCTCTGGGACACATTTAAAGCAGTGTCTAGAGGAAAATTTATAGCACTAAATGTCCACATGAGAAGCAAGGAAAGATCTAAAATCGACACCCTATCATCAAAATTGAAAGAGCTAGAGGAGTAAGTTCAAAGAAACTAAAAAGCTAGCAGAAGGCAAGAAATAACTAAGATCAGAGCAGAACTGAAGGAGATAAAGACACAAAAAACACTTCAAAAAAATCAATAAATCCAACATAAAAGAAAAAAGAAAAAAAATAAATAAATCCAGGAGCTGGTTTTTTGAAAAGATCAACAAAATAAACAGACCACTATCCAGATAAATAAAAAAGAAAAGAGAGAAGAATCAAATAGATGCAATAAAAACTGATAATGTGGATATCACCACAGATTCCACAGAAATACAAACTAACATCAGAGATTACTACAAAAAACTCTATGCACACAAACCAGTAAACCTGGAAGAAATTGATAAATTCCTGGACATTTGCATCCTCCCAAGCCTAAACCAAGAAGAAGTTGAAACCCTGAATAGACCAATAACAAGGGCTGAAGTTGAGGCAGCAATTAATAGCCCACTAACCAAAAAAAGTCCAAGTCCAGATGGGTTCACAGCTGAATTCTATCAGACATACAAAGAGAAGCTGGTACCACTCCTTCTGAAACTATTCCAAGCAATACACAAACAGGGAATCCTTCCCAAATCATTTTATGAGATCAACATCACCCTGATACCAAAACCCGGCAGAGACTCTACAAGAAAAGAAAACTTCAGGCCAACATCCGTGATGAAGATAGATGCTTCAATAAAATACTCGCAAACCAATTGCAACAGCACATCAAAAAGCTTATCCATCATGATCAAGTAGGCTTCATCCCGGGGATGCAAGGCTGGTTCAACATACACAAGTCTATAAACATAATTCACCACATAAACAGAACCAAAGACAAAAGTCACGTGATTATCTGAATAGATGCAGAGGAGGCCTTTTACAAAATTCAACAGCACTTTATGCTAAAAACTCTCAATAAACTAGGTATCGATGGAATGTATCTCAAAATAATGAAAGCTATTTATGAAAAACCCACAGCCAATATCATACTGAATGGGCAAAAACTGGAAGCATTCCTTTTGAAATCTGGCACTAGACAAGTATACCCTCTCTCACTACTCCTATTCAATACAGTAGTTGAAGTTCTAGCCAGAGCAATCAGGCAAGAAAAAAGAAATGAAGGGTATTCAATTAGGAAAAGAGGAAGTCAAATTGTCTCTATTTGCAGACAACATGATTGTATATCCAGAAGACCCCATAATCTCAGCCCAAAATCTCCTGAAACTGATAAGGAACTTCAGCAAAATCTCAGGATACAAAATCAATGTGCAGAAATCATAAGCATTCCTATACACCAATAACAGACCTAAAAAGAGCCAAATCAAAAATGAACTGCCATTCACAATTGCTACAAAGAGAATAAAATACCCAGGAATACAACTAGCAAAGGATGTAAAGGATCTCTTCAAGGAGAACTACAAACCACTGCTCTAGGAAATAAGAGAGGACACAACAGATGGAAAAACATACCATGCTCATGGTTAGAAAGAATCAATATCATGAAAATGGCCATACTGCCCAAAGTAATTTATAGATTCAATGCTATCCCCATCAAGCTACCTATGACCCTCTTCACAGAACTAGGAAAAACCACCTTAAACTTCATATGGAACAAAAGAGAGCCAGCATAGCCAAGTAAGCAAAAAGAACAAAGATGGAGGCATCAAGTTACCTGACTTCAAACTATACTACAAGACTACCGTAATCAAAACAGCATGGTACTGGTACCAAAACAGAGATATAGACCAATGGAAAGAACAGAGGCCTCAGAGGCAATGCCACACACCTACAACCATCTGATCTTTGACAAACCTGAAAAAAACAAGCAATGGGGAAAGGATTCCCTATTTAATAAATGGTGTTGGGAATACTGGCTAGCAGTGTGCAGAAAGCAGAAACTGGACCACTTCCTGACACCTTACACTAAAATTAACTCCAGATGGATTAAAGACTTAAACATAAGACCTAGCACCATAAAAACCCTAGAAGAAAACCTAGGCAACACCATCCAGGACATAGGCGTAGGCAAGGACTTCATGACTCAAGCACCAAAAGCATTGGCAACAAAAGCCAAAGTAGACAAATGGGATCTAATTAAACTCCAGAGCTTCTGTACAGCAAAAGAAACAATCACTAGTGTTAACTGGCAACCAACAGAATGGGAAAATATTTTTGCAATCTACCCATCTGACAAAGGGCTAATATCCAGAATCTACAAAGAACTAAAACAGATTTACAAGAAAAAAAAAAAAAAAAAAAATTTAAAAGTGGGCAAAGGACGTGAACCGACACTTTTTAAAAGAAGACATTTATGAGGTCAACAAACATATGAAAAAATGCTCATCACCACTGGTCATTAGAGAAATGCAAATCAAAACCACATTGAGATACCATCTCACACCAGTTAGAATGGCAATCACTAAAAAATCTGGAGACAACAGATGCTGGAGAGGATGTGGAGAAATAGGAACACTTTTATACTGTTGGTATGAGTATAAATAAGTTCAAACACTGTGGAAGATAGTGTGGCAATTCCTCAAGGACCTAGAAATAGAAATTCCATTTGGCCCAGCAATCCCATTACTGGGTATATATCCAAAGGATTATAAATCGTTCTATTATAAGGACATATGCACACGTATGTCCATTGCAGCATTGTTTAGAATAGCAAAGACCTGGAAGCAACCCAAGTGCCCATCAATGATAGACTGGATGAGCAAAATGTGGCACATATACACCATGGAATACTATGCAGACATAAAAAACTATGAGTTCATGTCCTTTGTAGGGACATGGATGAACCTGGAAACCATCATTCTCAGCAAATTGACACAACAGAAAATCAAACACTGCATGTTCTCACTCATAGGCAGGTATTGAACAGTGAGAACACATGGACACAGGGAGGGGAGCGTCACACACTGGGGTCTGTTGGGGGGAACTAGGGGAGGGACAGTGGTGGGTAAGGAGTTGGGGAGGGATAACACGTAGAGAAATGCCAGATATAGGTGATGGGATGATGGCGGCAGCAAACCACATTGTCATATATATACCTATGCAACAATCCTGCATGTTCTGCACGTGTACCCCAGAACCTAAAGTGCAATAATATGTATATATATATTAAAAAATAATAGAAATGTATTGTCTCATTTTGGAGACAATTATGGAGGCTAGAAGTCTGAAATCAAGATGTTGGCAGGGTTGATTCTTTCTGAAGACTCTGAGGAAGAATCTATTCCACACCTCTACCTTAGATTCTGATGTTTGTTAACCATGATTGGTGTTTTTCAGCTCATAGAGGCATCACTCCAGTCTCTGCCTTCATCTTCACATGCATTTTCCCTGTGTAAGTATCTGTTCCCAAAGTTCCCCCATTATAAGTACATCAGTCATACTGAAATGGGGTGCAGCCTGTTAACCGCATCTTAACTAATTACTCTTGCAACAACCTTATTTCCAAATAAGGTCACCTTCTGAATACCCTCAGTTAAGACTTCAACATATGAATTTAGGGAGTACATAATTTCATCCACAACACCACACCCATAGACCCAAGAAACTCAACAAATTTCAGGCATAGGAAACATTAAGAAAACTACACTGAGGTATATCATAATCAAATTGCTTAACAACAAAAGAAAAAAATATATACATATATACACAATGTATATATACATGTATTCATGTGTATGTGTATAACTATATGTAGTTATATATATACACATATGTGTGCATATACACATGTGTGGATATATACATACATGATAATATGTATCTGTATGTATATATGTGTGCATACATATATACACACACACTAATATATATAACATACCTGAAAACAAAAAAATGGATGACAGGAAATTTTTCATCAAAATACCAAAAGCAAGGCAACAATAGAACAAGTTTAAAGTAATAAAAACAAAGTTAATCTAGAGTTTTACGCCCAGCAAAAATATCTTTTAAAAATAAAGATGAGACTAAGCACAGTGGCTTATGCCTGTAATCCCAGCACTTTGAGATATCATGGCAAATGGATCACTTGAGGCCAGGAGTTGGAGACCAGTCTGTCCAATATGGCAAAACTCCATCTCTACTAAAAACACAAAAATTAGCCAGGTGTGGTGGTGTGTACCTGTAAGCCCAACAACTTGCATGGCTGAGGAATGAGAATTGCTTAAGCCAGGAGGCAGACGTTACAGTGAACTGACATCATGACACTTTACTCCAGCCTGGGTGACAGAGCAAGACTCTAACCAAGAATAAACAAGATGAAATAAAGTGTTTCCAAGACATATAAAACTTAAAATAAATTATTATCAACAGACCTTCCCTGCAAGACATGTTAAATAAAGCCCTTTAGGTAGAACACTAGCAAATGAAAACATGAATCTATACAAAAGAATAAAAAGCACTAGAAATGGTGATTGTGTGTATAAATATATGAGATATTGTTCTTATTAGTTAAATCTCTTTAAAAATATTTGGGTTATCAACTAAAATAATTGTGGACTTTTTAATATATGAGAAAGTAAAATATATGATATTAGCACACAGGCTGGGAAGGGAGAAATGGAAGTATACTATTGTAAGGGTTCTTTTGCCATAGGCAAAGTAACATAATCTCACTTTAAGGTAGACTGTGATAAGTTAAAGATGTATACTATAATGCTTAAAGTGAAAGAGAGAGAGAGAGAGAGTAAGAGAGTGAGTGAGTTATGGTTTATAATCCAATGAAGATATAAGAAATAACTAATCCAAAAGAAGACAAGACCAAAAGGGAAAGGAGAACAAATAACAGGAGAAATAAACAATCAGTTATTCTGTTTGAATAAAGAAAGTAAAGAAAAAAGAAAAAAGGAACAAAAACCAAATAGTAAGAAAGTAGATTTAAATCTAAACATATCAATCATAAGTGGCAATAGTCATAATACCCAATTAAACAGCAGAGATTGTCAGATTGGATAAAAAAGCAAGACCTGACTATGCTTCCTGCAAGAAACTCTTTAAAAATACCTATTGATGTAATCCCAGCTACTTGGGAGGCTGAGGCAGGAGAATTGCTTGAACCAGGACCTGGGAGGCAGAAGTTGCAGTGAGCCGAATTATGCCGCTGCACTCCAGCCCAGGCTACAGAGAAGACTCTATCTCAAAACAAAAACAAACAAAAAAATCTATTGGGCACTATGCTTATCACCCATGTAATGATATATCTGTACACCAAAACCCTGTGACACACAGTTTACCTGTATAACAAACCTGCATATGTATTCCATGAAAGTGAAAAAAATAAAGATAATAGAAATTTGTGGGCATAGTAGACACTCAAGGCAGCCTCTGTTCTAGTCCAAATAGGAGGTGTTTTTTGTAGATCAGTCTAGAACAAGGACATCTATCAGCCACCATTTCCCAAATGCTTGCCATTTGCATTCAACCATAAGGGTATCTCCTCTACTATAGCCCGCTACCAATCACTGTAGCAATTTTGACCTTTTTTAGACATATCACCTTTATTATTTAACTTAATATTGTTTCAGCTTACTAAATTTTGGTTTTAATACACTTATTTTAAGAAGAAAACTTTATATTCCCCTAGGAAAAACAATAACCATTTTGTAAAATTACATGAAACGTCCAGAACAGGTAAATCTATAGAGATAGAAAGTAGATCAGCAATTACCTAGGGCTGCAGGGAAGGGGGATTTGAAGGATGATGGTTAAGGGTTTCCTCTTGAGGTAAGAAAAATATTCAAGAATTGCTATGAGGGATGCACAACTCTGCGAATATACTAAAAACCATTGACTATACACTTTAAATGAATCAATTGCGTAGGATGCAAATTATATCTCAAAATAGTGGTTTTAAAAAGCTAATATAATGCCCTCACTTTAAAATGACGGAGAAGTAACAGGAATGTGATTTGTTATTTAAAGAAATGAAATACAATAAAAGTCAAAGTTCTACTTAGACACTGTTGTCTCTCTGCTGACAGTTCTGAGGGCCTGCCTTCTCTGTTTAAAAGGAAATACCAAAATAAATTCATTTTTACACACAGTAGAAGGGCTACACTAAGAAAAGGCAGGTAATAGCAAGTGTTGACAAGGATGTGGATGAATTATAATCCTTGTAACATTGCTGGTGGGAATACAAAATGGTGCAGCAACTTTGGAAAATAGTTTGGTTCTTCCTCTATGATAAACACAGAGTTATCATATGACCCAGGGACTCTTCTCCTAGCTATATATCCAAGAGAGTTAAAAACATGTCCACACAAAAATATGTATTCAAATGTTCATGACAACATTACGCATAATAGTCAAAAAGTAAAATGTAAATGTCCATCAAAGGAATGAATAAACAAAATATCTATACAATGGCATATCATTCAACCATGAAAATGAATGGAGTACTGATACATCCTATGACATGAAAGAATCTTCTAAAGCAAAAAGTAATCAGACACACAAAAATTCCACATATTATATGATTCTATTTATAAGAAATGACCAGAACAGGCAAACTATAAGGGACAGAAAGTTGATTAGTGGTTGTCTGGGACAGGGCTGGACATTGGGATGAAACGAAAGTGATTGCTACTATATATGATGAGGTTTCTTTTAGGGGCAATTAAATCGTCCTAAAACTGATTGTAGAGTCAGTTGTACAACTGTGAATATACTAAAAAACATTAAATTATAAAATTTCAATTGGTAAATTATATGACATGTGAATTATATCTCAATAAAGTGGTTAAATAAAATAA
Organism: Aotus nancymaae; assembly: GCF_030222135.1. NCBI lineage: Eukaryota > Metazoa > Chordata > Mammalia > Primates > Aotidae > Aotus > Aotus nancymaae. The sequence goes on along the minus strand of NW_026988479.1, from coordinate 26,958,849 downwards.
AATTTTAAAACACATGATTGCCAAAAAGGAGGTACTACTTTTTTTGAGATGGGGTCTCACTCTGTCGCCAGGCTGAAGTGCAGTGGTGTGATCTCAGTTCACTGCAATCTCCGCCTCCTGGGTGCAAGCTGTTCCCCTGCCTCAGCCTCCCGAGAAACCAGGACTACAGGCGCACACCACGACGCCCAGCTAATTTTTTTTTCTCTTTTTTTTTTGGTATTTTAGTAGAGACGGGTTTCACCACATTGGCCAGGATGGTCTTGATCTCCTGATCTTGTGATCTGCCTGCCTCAGCCTCCCAAAGTGCTGGTATTACAAGTGTGAGCCACCATGCCTGGCCCTTGAAGGAACTTTTATAAACATAAAGACACAAATGGGTGAAACATAAAAGGATGGATTAGGACATACCATGCTAACATTAATCAAAAGAAACCTAGAGTCATCATATTAATATCAGACAAAATATATTCTAAAGCAAAGATATTACTGGAGATAAATAAGGTCACTTCAAATAATAAAGGGACAGATACATTAAAAGAAAATAACACTCTGAAATATTTACATGTTTAGTAGTAATACATCCTCAAAATACATAAAGCAGAAATGTATAGAACTTCAAAGAGAAATAGATTAATCTACAATTAGAGTTTCATATCCTTATTAAAATTAAACAACAATTTGTAGAACAAGCAAACTAAAAAGCAGACTTGTTTGATAAAAATATAGATGAACAAAACTACTAAACAATTTGATCTAATTGACATTAATACCCAAAATCAGCATAATAACTGTTCTCTTCAAGTGCACAGAGAACATGTTTCAAGATAGAGTATATGTGATCCATAAAACAAGTCAAAAGAGATTTTTAAAACTTCAGGTCATAAAAGGTATATTTTCTGATGACAATGGAATTAAATTAGAAATAAATAACAGAAAGATAACTAGAAAATAACTAAATATCTAAAAAGTAAATAATATGCATCTTAAAAAATTTATGAGTCGGGGATCGATCCAAGATGGCCACTTAAGAGGAAGTCGGGATTGCAGCTCCGAGAGAAGGCGCAGAGGGTGAGTGGACGCCGCATTTCCAGACGGACTTTTACTGCCCACAGACCAGGAGATTCACAGGAGGAAAAGCCCCACGGGTCTCCAGCGCCGCTGGTTTGAGCGGAGTGGCCGCTCAGCCTACGCCCTGGAGCGGGGGGCAGTGGCTTCTTGCGCAGAGCGAGAGAGACAGAGTTCCCTCTGAGCCAGAAAGGGGAGCTGAAGCAGGGAGCCAAGCCAGGAGACCCCCGGGCAAGGGAGTGCCACGAATCTCAGAGCCGCTGCTTCGGCTGACGCAGCGGCACACAGGGCAGCGGATTTTAATTGCGCGGAGAAGCTCCCCGCATTCCCAGCGCTGCTGGTTGGACCGGAGCAGCCGCTCGGCCTGCACGGGGGGCGGGGAGCAGCGGCTCCTTGAACAAAGTGAACGAGTCTGTGTCCCCTCTGGGCCAGCAAGGGGAACTGTGGCAAGGAGGCAAGCCAAGAGATTACAGGACAAAGAGGGCCCCTCTGGAAACACGGCTGAACCCGGGACGGTCCAGCTCTGTGGGGGAGGGGCGTCCTCCATCGGGAAACACCCTGCAGTTCCCGGGGCAATTTTCCGTAACCAAGACAACCTGCCACTACAGAGACTCCATCACTACAGGGGCGGGCCAGCATAGCGGAAGCAGTTCTAACTACACCCACAGGACTGCAGGGAAGCTCACACGGAAGCTGGGCGGAGCCCACAGCAGCTCAGCGAAGCCTCTGCAGGCTGAGTGTGACTAGACTGCCACCTTGTGGGCAGGGAAAACGGTAGCAACACAGCTGAAAAACATAAAGTGCGAAACCCCTGGGCCAGAACACCTGGGGAGAAGAAAAGGGGGTTTATGAGTTCAGCTGCTGCAGACTTAAAATTACCAAAATCAGAAAGACAGCAACTACAAAGTCAATAGGCAGATAAATCCACAAAGATGGGAAGAAACCAGCGCAAAAAGGATGAAAACACCCAAAACCAGAACACCTCTCCCCCTACAAGGCAGCATAACTCCTCACCAGCACGGGAACAAGACTGGACGGAGAATGAGTGTGATGAAATGACAGAATCAGCTTTCAGAAAATGGATAATAAGAAACTTCTGTGAGCTAAAAGAACATGTTCTAACCCAATGCAAAGAAACTAAGAACCTTGAAAAAAGACTTGATGAAATGCTAACGAGAATGGACAACTTAGAGAGGAATATGAATGAATTGATGGAGCTGAAAAACACAACACGAGAACTTCGCGAAGCATGTACAAGTTTCAACAGCAGAATTGACCAAGCAGAAGAAAGGATATCAGAAGTTGAAGATCAACTCAATGAAATAAAACGAGAAGAGAAGATTAGAGAAAACAAGGTAAAAAGGAATGAACAGAGTCAACAAGAAATATGGGACTACGTGAAAAGACCTAATCTACGTTTGATAGGTGTACCTGAATGTGACGAAGAGAATGCATCCAAGCTGGAAAATACTCTTCAGGATATTATCCAGGAAAACTTCCCCAACCTAGCAAGGCAGGCCAAGATTCAAGTCCAGGAAATACAGAGAACACCACAAAGATATTCCTCTAGAAGAGCAACCCCAAGGCACATAATCATCAGATTCACCAGGGTTGAAATGAAGGAGAAAATACTAAGGGCAGCCAGAGAGAAAGGTCGGGTTACCCACAAAGGGAAACCCATCAGACTCACAGCAGATCTCTCAGCAGAAACCCTACAGGCCAGAAGAGAGTGGGGGCTGATATTCAACATCCTTAAAGAAAAGAACTTTCAACCCAGAATTTCATATCCAGCCAAACTAAGCTTCATAAGTGAAGGAAAAATAAAATCCTTTGTGAACAAGCAAGAACTCAGAGATTTCACCATCACCAGACCAGCTTTACAAGAGCTCCTAAAGGAGGCACTACACATAGAAAAAAACAACCAGCACCAGCCACTCCAAAAACGCACAAAATGGTAAAGAGCAGCAACACAATGAAGAATCTCCATCAACCAATGGGCAAAACAGCCAGATAGCATCAAAATGACAGGACCAAACTCACACATAACAATATTAACCCTAAATGTAAATGGACTAAATGCCCCAATCAAAAGACACAGACTGGCAAATTGGATAAAAAGCCAAAACCCATCAGTGTGCTGTATCCAGGAAACCCACCTCACATGCAAGGATACACAAAGGCTCAAAATAAAGGGATGGAGGAAGATTTACCAAGCAAATGGAGAGCAAAAAAAAGCAGGAGTTGCAATTCTCATCTCTGATAAAATAGACTTTAAAGCAACAAAGATCAAAAGAGACAAAGAAGGACATTACATAATGGTAAAAGGATCAATACAACAAGAAGAGCTAACGATCCTAAATATATATGCACCTAATACAGGAGCACCCAGATACATAAGGCAAGTTCTTAAAGACTTACAAAGAGACATAGACTCCCACACATTAATACTGGGAGACTTCAACACACCATTGTCAATATTAGACAGATCAACGAGACAGAAAATTAATAAGGATATCCAGGACTTGAACTCAGACCTGGAACAAGCAAACCTAATAGATATTTACAGAACTCTCCAGCCCAAATCCAGAGAATATACATTCTTCTCAGCACCACATCACACCTACTCTAAAATTGACCACATAATTGGAAGTAAATCACTCCTCAGCAAATGCAAAAGAACAGAAACCATAACAAACAGTCTCTCAGACCACAGTGCAATCAAGTTAGAACTCAGAATTCAGAAGCCCACCCAGAACCGCACATCCTCATGGAAATTGAACAACTTTCTCCTGAATGTTGACTGGATAAACACTGAAATGAAGGCAGAAATAAAGATGTTCTTCGAAACCAACGAGAATGAAGACACCACATACCAGAATCTCTGGGACACATTTAAAGCAGTCTCTAGAGGAAAATATATAGCAATAAGTGCCCACATGAGAAGAAAGGAGAGAACTAAAATTGACACTCTATCATCAAAATTGAAAGAGCTAGAGGAGCAAGATCAAAAACACTCAAAACCTAGCAGAAGACAAGAAATAACTAAGATCAAAGCAGAAATGAAGGAGATAGAGACACGAAAAACCCTACAAAAAATCAATAAATCCAGGAGCTGCTTTTTGAAAAGATCAACAAAATAGACAGACCACTAGCCAAACTAATAAAAAAGAAAAGAGAGAATAACCAAATAGATGCAATAAAAAATGATAAAGGGGATATCACCACAGATGCCACAGAAATTCAAACCATCATCAGAGATTATTACAAACAACTCTATGCACATAAATTAGAAAACCTGGAAGAAATGGATAAATTCCTGGACAGTAGTCTCCTCCCATGCCTAAACCAGGAAGAAGTCGAAACCCTGAATAGACCAATAACAAGGTCTGAAGTCGAGGCAGCAATTAAGAGCCTACCACCCAAAAAAAGCCCAGGCCCAGATGGTCTCACAGCCGAATTCTACCAGACATACAAAGAGGAACTGGTACCATTCCTACTGAAACTATTCCAAATAATCCAAAAAGAGGGAATCCTTCCCAAATCATTTTATGAGACCAACATCATCCTGATACCAAAACCCGGCAGAGACTCAACAAGAAAAGAAAACTACAGGCCAATATCCATGATGAACATAGATGCAAAAATCTTCAATAAAATACTGGAAAGCCGATTACAACAGCACATCAAAAAGCTTATCCACCATGATCAAGTAGGATTCATCCCGGGGATGCAAGGCTGGTTCAATATACGCAAGTCTATAAATGTAATTCACCACATAAACAGAACCAAAGACAAAAACCACATGATTATCTCAATTGATGCAGAGAAGGCCTTCGACAACATTCAACAGCCCTTTATGCTAAAAACCCTCAATAAACTAGGTATCGATGGAACGTATCTCAAAATAATAAAAGCTATTTATGACAAACCGACAGCCAATATCATACTGAATGGGCAAAAACTGGAAGCATTCCCTTTGAAATCTGGCACTAGACAAGGATGCCCTCTCTCACCACTCCTATTCAATATAGTACTGGAACTTCTAGCCAGAGCAATCAGGCAAGAAAAAGAAATAAAGGGTATTCAATTAGGAAAGGAGGAAGTCAAATTGTCTCTATTTGCAGACGACATGATTGTATATCTAGAAGACCCTATCACCTCAGCCCAAAATCTCCTGAAACTGATAAGCAACTTCAGCAAAGTCTCAGGATACAAAATCAATGTGCAAAAATCACAAGCATTCCTATACACCAATAACAGACTTAAAGAGAGCCAAATCAAGAACGAACTGCCATTTACAATTGCTACAAAGAGAATAAAATACCTAGGAATACAACTAACAAGGAACGTAAAGGACCTCTTCAAGGAGAACTACAAATCACTGCTCAACGAAATAAGAGAGGACACAAACAGATGGAGAAACATTCCATGTTCATGGTTAGGAAGAATTAATATCGTGAAAATGGCCATACTGCCCAAAGTAATTTACAGATTCAACGCTATCCCCATCAAGCTACCAATGACCTTCTTCACAGAACTGGAAAAAACCACCTTAAACTTCATATGGAACCAAAAGAGAGCCCGCATAGCCAAGTCAATTCTAAGCAAAAAGAACAAAGCAGGAGGCATCACACTACTGGACTTCAAACTATACTACAAGGCTACAGTAATCAAAACAGCATGGTACTGGTACCAAAACAGAGATATAGACCAATGGAACAGAACAGAGACGTCGGAGGCGACACAACATATCTACAACCACCTGATCTTTGACAAACCTGAAAAAAACAATCAATGGGGAAAGGATTCCATGTTCAATAAGTGGTGTTGGGAAAACTGGCTAGCCATATGCAGAAAGCAGAAACTGGACCCCTTCCTGACAACTTACACTAAAATTGACTCCAGATGGATTAAAGACTTAAACATAAGACGTAACACCATAAAAACACTAGAAGGAAACCTAGGCAAAACCATTCGGGACATAGGCGTAGGCAAGGACTTTATGACCAAAACACCAAAAGCATTGGCAACAAAAGCCAAAATAGACAAATGGGACCTAATCAAACTCCACAGCTTTTGCACGGCAAAAGAAACAGTCAATAGAGTGAATCGGCAACCAACAGAATGGGAAAAAATTTTTGCAGCCTACCCGTCTGACAAAGGGCTGATATCCAGAATTTACAATGAACTAAAAAAGATTTACAAGAAAAAAACAAACAAGCCCATTCAAAAATGGGCGAAGGATATGAACAGATACTTTACAAAAGAAGACATACATGAGGCCAACAAACATATGAAAAAATGCTCATCATCACTGGTCATTAGAGAAATGCAAATCAAAACTACATTGAGATACCATCTCACGCCAGTTAGAATGGCGATCATTAAAAAATCTGGAGACAACAGATGCTGGAGAGGATGTGGAGAAATAGGAACACTTTTACACTGTTGGTGGGAGTGTAAATTAGTTCAACCACTGTGGAAAACAGTGTGGCGATTCCTCAAGGACCTAGAAATAGAAATTCCATTTGACCCAGCAATCCCATTACTGGGCATATATCCAAAGGATTATAAATCGTTCTACTATAAGGACACATGCACACGAATGTTCATTGCAGCACAGTTTACAATAGCAAAGACCTGGAACCAGCCCAAATGCCCATCGATGATAGACTGGACAGGAAAAATGTGGCACATATACACCATGGAATATTATGCAGCCATTAAAAAGGAGGAGTTCACATCCTTCGTAGGGACATGGATGAACCTGGAAAACATCATTCTCAGCAAACTGACACAAGAACACAAAATCAAACACCACATGTTCTCACTCATAGGCGGGTGTTGAACAAGGAGAACACATGGACACAGGGAGGGGAGCACTATACACGGGGGTCTGTTGGGGGGGAGGGGGGATAGTGGGGGGGTGGGGAGTTGGGGAGGGATAGCATGGGGAGAAATGCCAGATATAGGTGAAGGGGAGGGAGGCAGCAAATCATACTGCCAGGGGCGCACCTGTGCAACAACCTTGCATGTTATTCACATGTACCCCAAAACCTAAAATGCAATAAAAAAAAAAAAAAAAAAAAATTTATGAGTCAAAGAAAAAATTAAAAAAGAAATTAGCTAGCACATAGGAAGTTACCATGAACGTTTTAACTGAATGAGATTGAAGCCACAACATATCAAAACCTATAGGATACCACTAACACAATATTTAGAAGAAAATATATAATACAAAGTATCTATAGTAGAAAAGGAGAAAATAATTCTCAGTTTCTACCATAAGAAACTAGAAAAAAAAAAAGACCAAAGTAGAAATCAAAGAAATAGAAAACAATAGAGAAAATCAATAAAATTACAAGCTAGCTCTTTTAAAAGATCATTAAAATTGATATACCTTTAGCCAGACTGATCAAAGGAAAAGAACAGAAAATACAAATTACCAAAATCATGAACAAAGAAGTGACATTATTACTGAGTCATTCTACAAATATTGAAAGGAAAATAGGGGAATATTGTAAAAACTTTATACCAGAACAAAAATCATTTAGATGAAATGAGTAAATTCTTTGAAAGACACAAGGTACCAATGTTTGTTCATGAAGAAATAGATAAGCTGAATTGCCATGTAATTATTAAACGAATTGGATTTATAGTTCAAAATGTTCCCACAATGAAAATTCCAAGCCCGGAGAGAGATCCAAGATGGCTGATGATTAGCAGCTCGGGCACGTACCTCCCAGTGAAAGCGCAAAGAACGAGAGGACGCCACACTTTCAGACGAATATTAGTTGCTCACGGACCAGGAGATTCCCAGTGGAGGAGCTCCACGGGTCGCCAGGGCGACTCTTGTGGCTGGCGTGGCGGTTTTGCTGGTGCCTTAGCACGCCAATTCTTGGTGCAGAGTCCGGAGATTCCGGGCAGAAAAGCACCATCAATCTTAACACCGCTGTTTTGGCCGGCTCAGTGGATTGCTCAGATTTCGGCGCAGGGAATCAACAAGTTGGACGTCAGAGACCCAGTTAGAAAGTCGGTAATTACAAAGATGACAGATGGACAAATATATAATGAAGGGAAGAAACTAGCGTAAAAAGGTAGAGAATACTCAAAATCAGAATGCCTCTCCCTCTACAGGGGATTGCAATTCCTCATCAGTAACGGAACAAGGCTTAATAGATTACACGTGTGTTCCAATAACAGAAGCAGGTTTCAAAACGTGGGTGATAAGAAACTTCTGTGAATTAAAAGAACTTGTTCTAACCCAATGCAAAGAAACTAAGAACCTTGAAAAAAGGTTTGACGAAATGTTAACGAGAATGGACAATTTAGAGAAGAATATAAGTGAATTAATGGAGCTGAAAAACACAACACGAGAACTTCGCGAAGCATGCACAAGTTTAAACAGTCGAATTGATCAAGCAGAAGGAAGGATATCAGAAGTCGAGGACCAGCTCAGTGAAATGAAACGAGAAGACAAGAATGCAGAAAAAAGGATGAAAATGAATGAGCAAAGTCTCCAGGAAATATGGGACTATGTGAAAAGACCTAATTTACGTTTGATAGGTGTACCTGAATGTGATGAAGAGAATGAATCCAAGTTGGAAAATACTCTTCAGGATATCATTCAGGAAAATTTCCCCAACCTGGCAAGGCAGGGTAATATTCAACTCCAGGTAATACAGAGAACACCACAAAGATATTCTTCAAGAAGACCAACCCCAAGGCACATAATCGCCAGATTTATTAGAGTTGAAATGAAGGAGAAAATACTAAGGGCAGCCAGAGAGAAAGGTCAGGTTACCCATAAAGGGAAACCTATCAGACTTACAGCAGATCTCTCAGCAGAAACCCTACAAGCCAGAAAAGAGTGGGGACCAATATTTAACATCCTTAAAGAAAAGAACTTTCAACCCAGAATTTCCTATCCAGCCAAACTAAGCTTTATGAGCGAAGGAAAAATTAAATCTTTTGCGAACAAACAAGTACTTAGAGAGTTCACCACCACCAGGCCTGCTTTACAAGAGCTTCTGAAAGAAGCACTATACATATAAAGGAACAACCAATATTAGCCTTTCCAAAAATATATCAAAAAGCAAAGAACTTTAACACAATAAAAAATTTACATCAACTAATGGGCAAAACAGCCAGCTAGCATCAAACGCCGGTATTAAACTTATATATATTTTAATTGGATAAAAAGCCAAAACCCATCGGTATGCTCCATCCGGGCCCATCTTACATGCAACAATACACAAAGACTCAGAGAGAAGGAGGAAGATTTACCAATCAAACAGAGAGTAAAAATAAACGAATAAACAAAAAGCAGGAGATGCAATTCTCGCCTCTGACAAAGTAGACTTTAAAGCAACAAAGATCAAAAGAGGCGAGGAATGACATTACATAATGGCAAAAGGATCAACGCAACAAGAAGAGCTAACGATTCTATAGATCAACGAGATAGAAAATTAACAAGGATATTCAGAACTTGAACTCAGACGCGGAACAAGTAAACTTAATAAACATTTATAGAACTCTCCACTTCAAATACACAAAACATACATTACCACCTCATACCTATTCCAAAGGTGACTATATAATTGGAAGTAAATCACTTCTCAGTAATCGCATAGCATTTCATAGGTTTAAATTAAATATTGGTTGGCTGTTTGTTTGTTATCTTCTTCCCTTATTCCTTCCTGACTACATCATTAAGTATAATTATCAGTATAAAAGAGGTTTTCAATACCCATTACTAAATTGCATTCTAGCCTGGGCAAGAAAGCAATACTCCCATTCTCTCTCCCTCTTTCTTTTCCTTCTCCCTCCTCCCCATTCTCTCTCTCTCTTTCTCTTCCTTTTTCCTCCTTCCTATTCTCTCTCTCTCTTTCTCTTTAAAAAAAAAAAAAAGAAAGAAAATGAAAAGGCAAGCCACAGACCTGAAGAAAATATTTGCAATACATGTAGCTGACAAAAGACTACTCCAGAATATATAAAGAACTCTCACAATACAATAAGATAACTGAGTTTTTTAAAATGATCAATTTGAATAGAAATTTCCCAACAGAAGGTATCGGAAAAAAAAAAAAAGAAAAGAAAATTCCAAGCCCAAAATGGCTGCAGTGATAAATTCTAACAAACACTTAAGAAACAATACCAATTATATACAAGCCCTTTTGGAAAACTAAATAGAAGGGAATACTTCCCATGTCGCTTTGTGAAGCAAGGATTATCATAATACCCAAACCAGATGAAGACATAACATGAAGAAAAACTACCACTATCCCTTGTGAACATGGATACAAAAACTTAACAAACTTTTAGCATATTTAGTCCAATAATATATATTTAAAAAAATACATCATGACCAAGTCAGATGAGTCCCAAGAACAAAAACACATGTCCATACAAAGACTGTAGTACACAAGTATTCAGGCTAGTTTTATAACAGCCAAAAACTAGAAACAATCTAAATGTTCAAGAAATGAATGAATAAACAAATTTCATGCGATGAGATACTACTCAGTAATGAGATTAACTAAATTATTGATACATATACCAACATGAATGAAGCTCCAAATAATCATGTTAAAAGAAGTCAGTCCAAAAAAAAAAGTACAACTGTTTGCATGAATGTAAATTAGTAGAGCCACTGTAGAAGAAGAGTATGGAGATTCCTCAAAAAGCTAAAAATCAAAATAAAACTACTACCACTGGATATACATCCAAAACAAAAAAAAAGAAAGAAAGAAAATCAGTATATAGAAGATATATCTACACTCCCATGTTCACTGCAGTCAAAATGTGGAATTAAGCTAAGTACCCATTAATGGATGAAGGAATTTAAAAAATGTGATACATAGACACAATGGAATATTATTCTACCATAAAATAGAATGAAATCCTGTCATTTACAATATGGATGGTACAGAATATTATGTTAAATGAAATAAGCCAGGCACAGAAAGACAAATATTGCATGTTCTCACTTACATGCAAGAGCTACAGAAAAAAAAAAAAAATGAACTCATGGAGAGAGGCAGTAGAATGATGTTTACCAGAAGCTGGGAAGAGTAGTAGAGACAGGAGAATAAAGAAGAGTTGGCTAATGGGTACAAAAAGATAAAAGGAATAAGATCTATTGTTTCATAGAACAATAGGGTAACTATAGTTAATAAATTATTGTATACTTCAGAACAACTAAAAGATTAGAATTGAAATCCTCTTAACACAAAGAAATGATCAAAGCTTAAGGTAATGGATACTCCAGCTACCATGATTTGATCATTACACATTGTATGGTTGTAGTAATGTACAGGTACCCCATAAATATGTACAACTATGTCTCTATAATAACCAAAAATAAAAAAAGTTTAAGTATATAGTGTACTTTATAATTTCATTTATACAGAATTCTAGAAAATACAAACCAATCCATAGTGACAGAAAACAGGTCAGTGAGTACCTAGGGATGAGGAAAGGAAGTGACACTGAGAATGGGTGGAGCAGAAGGAAGAGATTAAAAAGGGACATGAAGAGACTTTGGGGGTGATATATATGTTCATTAGTTTTGCTGTAGTAATAGTTTTATAGATGTATACATATGCCAGAACATATCACATTGTACACTCTATACATATGCAGGGGGGTTATTTTTTATGTTAATTATATCTCAGTGAAGAGATTTTAAACAAAAATGTTACCACAATACATCAATTTATAATCACACTCCAGTAAGGACCCATTCTAAATGGGGATAAACTCTATACATGCCAGAATTATTTAACAAGATATGGAAAATTTGCAAAAGTCACACAAGTCTACACCAATGCTGGGCTAAAAAATGTCTAACCCCACTCCATGTGGGAGACTGGGTTGTCTTGGACATCAAGCATTGCCAATACCCCTTATAAATATCAAGGCTTCCCAAAGTAAGTTTTGGATAACACTAAATCTGCAGGGGGTTAGTAAATTGATGAAACAACAACAACAAAAAAAGCACTTTGAGATCAGAAAAGCCTGGGAAACTTTAAACCAAATAGTACTGTTTAACAACAGGACTTTCCCAACTCTTTCATATGCAGTGTGCATATTAAGTCTGAAAGCTCCAACGTGTATATAGAATTTCCCTAAATTCTATATACACGTGAGCATTTCCAGGCTTCTCTCTGTCCTCTGGCTGTAGGCTGGGTAAGTGCTAAATGAGGGGAAATAAAGGGCAGACAAAATAAAGGGTGACCATGCACATGCATATAGGCTGTTCCCAATAGTTCAGGCAAAGCATGAAAATTCTGAAGCCAAAAATAAACTAACTTTGCATTTTCCATTGTTTCACTTATCCAAAACACTAACATACAAAATTTCTTCTCAGCGTGATGACATTCCCCTTCATAAGCACAGATAATCAATCAGTAGTTGGCTATCCTTGAAACAGAATGACAGACTCAGCAGAGGAACAAAGAATGCCCATTAGGGGGAGGGCGAGAGACAGAGGAGGGGGCTTGGGAACCATCACTGTTAGAAGGGTTGATCCCCGCACCAACAGCTACATCTCCAGGGACCCTAGTTATTACCATAGCCTTCACTTCACAGGGAGTTCACAGTCTGGGCACCTCCATCTATCTTGCAGTTGACAAGTAGCATCATAAATCTTCCTTTCACCTCTCAAAAGGGCCACAGCTGAGCTAGAATACCCCTCCCCAGTCTCTCCCCGCCTCCTGTCTCCAACCTGGGCACTATTCTTCTCAAAGAGTCTAACAAAACCAAGCTATCCCACACAGAAGTAATAAAGCCTGACCTAAAGGATCTGGGGGCTCAGACTCAGAAGAAAGGACAGCTGGGGACAGAACAATGCACTGGGCAAGAGAAAGCACATGAATATTCAAGTATGTTCAAGGGCTCTGAGAGTCTCTTAACCCCAAAGGGAAGCCTGACCACTTTTTCCCACTCCTTGAAGAGCTAAGATAACCAGCCAGATAAGACTGAGCCCTTCAGACTTCCAGTGTTAACCAAACAGAATTTTTGTGCTCACAGGTTGCTCAGGTTCAAAAATGGAGAGCGAGAAGCTCCATCTGCAAAGCTGTTCATCTGCCCCTAGCCTCAGTTCCTTCTCTTGGGCCTTCTCTGGAGATTAGGGTTTGAAATGAAATGAATCATCTTGGGTCATCTCCCTTAATTCTATTAATGAAAGAATTTATGCTTACAGAAGAGACTTTCCCAAACACATACAGTAGACTATTAGTAGAAACCGGAGCTAGGACCTAACCCTCCTAACTTTATGTCTGTTATACATTTCACCAGACTGTATCAAGATATTCCACCCTTGGGGGTCAGAGGACCCTCTGAGTTCCTAAGTAAAGCTTCAAAAACATGTACACCCTTCCCAAAACATGTTCTACAGGTTTCATTACACACATAAAGGAGTAGATAAAAAAATTAAGAATCACTGTCTGCAACAGGGAGTAATTCAGTTCTCAAAGCAGAAAGAAGTTGGACTCAAACAATAGGTGCTCATTCAGGGACAGAAGGAAAAAGAAATATTAGTAGGACTATACTGAAGGAAACTGTGAGATGTAGATACTGGTCTTGTATCCTCTCATCTCCTCTTTTAGCTTGCTATCATTAATCTAGTCTTCCATATTCCTCCTCCCTTTCTTCGTGTATCTCTCATAATCAATATATGACTGTACTATATTCCATCTCTGTAAGCTTCAAGTTCTTTCTCTTTTGAAACATAGTCCATGCTAACATGTTATTGACTTTTAGGTTTGTCTTCACATGAGTCTTAATTGCCTTAAACAAGTACATGATGGTAGAATATCAGATACCACAGCAATCTGGCCCAGGAGATATCCATGCAGCAGAGGAAGCCTTTCAGGGATGCTCAGAGATTGAATTAATTCCCAAAGTCAGAGGAAACGGTGAAAAGAATGCCCGATTAAAATTACTGAAAATAATTTGAAAACCCCATTTATCCCTCTTTGGTAGAAAATAGCAAATAGAATCTTTTGTATCAACACTAGATGACAATATGTACAGACATCAAACATGCTATATATAAAAATTTCACTTTTTCTTTAAGAGGTGGGGGTCTTGCTATGTTGCCCAGGCCGGAGTGCAGTGACTACTCAAAGATGGAATTACAGCACACTACAGCTTCAAATTCCTGGGCTCAGGCTATCCTCCTGCCTCAGCACCTGAAGTAGCTGGAACTATAGATGCATGTCACTTGCCTGGCTAAAATTCAAATCTTTAAACACTGGTATATCACTCAGTGAGGACAAAGAAGAAACTCTGAAAAATCAAGACTGACTGCATTCATGTCTTTCACGTCTTTCCATCCCAGTTTACCATGGAGCATTCCATCATAGGATGGAATTGGTAGGCATAATAGCCTTTACTACTTAAATTGTTGCTTTCTCATGCATGCATCTGCTGCTGTTGTTTTGTTTCAGCTAGGCATGTTTCTGGGCCTATACAATGTATCTCTGCTGCAATTTCATATTGATGGAGTTGGTTGTAGGCTTCTGGACACATAATAACTAGTATTATTAGCCCAAAAACTCATCTGTTTTTAAAAGCCAACTTCTCATGTTATCTCATATGGATCCTTAGAGGAAAGAATTTGTCAGTTCTCTCTCCTTCTCTAGTTTCTTAAAGAGGTGAATGAATAATGAAGTCACTGAATCTGGACTTAGGTGGACTTAGGAAGCCTAAATAAGACAAAGCGGATTGGTAGATAATTCGTAGACTTGAGTTTGCATTCCAGTTCTGCCAGAGACTCACTGGGGAATTACTGGACAACCTTAACCTTTGTGTACCTCAGCATCTTCATCTATACAAGGAAAAAATTAATTCTGAGAAACCCTACATTTCTTTCTTCCAGCCCTAAAATGTTGTGTTTCTAGGCCCAGGTCTGCCACTTGCTGGATAATCTTGGCCAACATCTCTCCCTACCTCAGCTCAAATTCTGACTCTTTTACTTCTAGCTGTATGACACTGACTGAGTCTTACCTAACCTCTTTATGACTCAGTGCCATCACCGGTAAATAATAACATAAAAGCCCTGACCTCACAGAATTACACGAGATGATCTACATAAAAAACTCAAGCAGTACAACACAGACACATAGTAAGTGATGAATAAACAGAAGCCAATATTACAATAAACAGAGGGAGTTGGGCCAGCAGTTCTCTAAGTCTCTGCTCTCCCCTGGGTCTACTGCCCATTTTGTGGTCAATCATATTTGCCAGCTATGGATAACCATCAAGTGTCATTGGAAAGCATTCACTTGCTCAGACTCCAAATATAAATGATATTCAGGACTCCAGAGGTAACGACTGATTTTGCAAAGAATAGTAAGGAAATTTTTGCCTCAGTGTAGAAAACCCACTGTTGTTCAACAGTTCAGGCAATATTGTCCCGAGGGTACAAACTATCACCAAGAGCTGTTCACCCATCACACTGTGAGACCTTGGACAGCTCGCACTGTTCCCACACAACACCTCATGAGAGACACAGATGAATTCCAAGCTGGAGAGAGATTTCTCTCACCCCAGCTCTCACTATTAGTCACTCTACAGATCTCCACAAAGAGCAGGGTGTGGGTTTTGCCATGTTCGTGATGTTATGGCAAATCTCTATTTGTGATGCACTTCGTGTGATCCCCGCCTCAACTCTACAAAGGAGGCTGAGAGCTAGTACCCTCTGGTCACAGATGGCCAGGGACGGGACATACATCATTCACACAAGTCACAGAGTACATTATGCAGCAGCAAGAAGGCAAACCCGA
This sequence comes from Aotus nancymaae, assembly GCF_030222135.1. Lineage (NCBI taxonomy): Eukaryota > Metazoa > Chordata > Mammalia > Primates > Aotidae > Aotus > Aotus nancymaae. Next base: position 26,942,992 of record NW_026988479.1, on the reverse strand, counting down.
TTTTCTTAACTCCAAATTTAGTTCTTAGGCATTTATTTTATTTTCCCAGCCACCTAACATAAAGGATCCGGATCCCTCTCCCCCAACCCTTCAGTCCAAAATACCTCAGGGTCTCTATGGTGATTGGAAAATGCTCTAATAACTCAAGTCATGGAGGTCACCCATTCCTGACATCTCCAGCTCTTGCCTGATCCCTGACCTCTGCCTCATTCCTTAAAGAGCACCATTGCTGACCGGTTGTCCAGCTCCTGAAAGGTCACCCACCCACTCCGTTCTGCCTTCTTCCGGCCTCAGCCCGAGAGCCCAGAGGACTGCCTTAGCCGCCTCTGCATTGCGTCTATCCTCCCTCGCTTCCCCCCTCCCAATCCATGCGCTCACTCCCACTGCTAGGAGCATCATTGCATAGCACTCTTCTGCCTGGACTAAGGGCTACGGGACTGCCAGGCAATGCTGGAGAAGGCAGTGGGAGTGGCAGATGGGGTGGAGGGGGCTCAACTCTGCAATCGGGCCCCAACTGGAGGCCAGCAACCTCCATCTGCTGGGTTTCCGCAGCCACCCCACCCTTGCGTCTCCGCCCGAGGACGTGCACGTCTGTCTCGGCATTGGAATGGGGCTGCTGTACAGCCCTCAGCGAGATATGATTACAACCAACCCCTCCCACACTTTTCTGGATGGGAACTGGACGCTTGGCAATAAGGCTGGGATCGAAATGTATCTGTGCTGCAGGAAGCCCAAACTTACAGAGAGAAAATTGATTTAATGCAGAAAAAGTGTGCATTAAACAGAGCCAGTTTCTAGTTAAAATTGTGCAGCTGGAGATTTGACGTCAACAACTTCAGCCTCTTGCCTCTGCGCAGACTCTCCGCAATCCATCATGCCTTCTCCTCCCACCCAGGGACCTGATGTCTTCATATTGTTCTCCTCTCCCTTGACTAAAGGCTGCTTTCAGAAAAGGATCTCATATTGACCCTTACACCTGAGTGAGAATGTCAGTCTGTTTTCTCTCTATAAAGACTTCCATGTTAGCCTCATCTCTCAATATGGATGCCAAGGTGATCATTCTTTGGGGCCATAGAATGGCCCCATAAGCTATAAATAAATGATAAGGGACTAGAGAAGGAAGTACCCAGACTTGTGGGATCTTAAGCAAGATATTTCATTTTCAGAGCTTCATCTGACCAGCAGACATGATAAGATCTGACAGATCTATCTCATGGTGCTGTTTTGTCATAGGCTAATTTGCTGACAAGACACAGTAATTAGAAATCTGAGCTTAAATTATACATACCTGAGTTTAAATTGTGACTCTAGCTGTGTGACCTAACACAAGTTACCTACTCACTCTAAGTTTCATCTTGCTTATCTGTAATTACCAGGATAATTAAATTTTAAATACTTCACAGGGTTGGAAGAACTAAAAAAGACAATGGACCTTATATCACATATTGGTTAAAAGCATGAACTCTGTATTCATACTGCATAGGTTTAAGCTAAGCTCTACTAACTACTAGCTGTGTGACCTTGGAAAAGTCACTTAACCTCTCTGTCCTTCAATTTTATCCTCTGTAAAATGTAAATAATAATGGTACCTACTGTGACTGGTAGTTGTGAGTATTCAGTGATTTAAAATATATGTGAAGTATTTATAATAGTAGCTGGCACTGGCACATAATAAGAATTAGTAAATGTTAACTATTATTTGTGTTTTATTTAAATAAAGTCCCTTGTACCATTCCTGATACATAGTAAGTGCTCAATAAATGATTGTTAAAATGCCCAAATATATAATAATGTCATCCTTCTAGCATAATCTTTATAATAGTGCCTCCCTCTCACACCACCCCATGTGAGAATGACCCCCGTGCTTCAAAATCAAAGCCAATGGGTTAGGACTAAGGCACACTCAGGATTTCAGTAACTTGTAGGGCAGTGCTTAAGAGGCAGGAAAGAATAACTCATGTGCCCAATGTACTGGGGGCAGAAGGAGGGAAGGAGTTTGACAAGAGAGAAACAGAAGCAAAAGATTTGTGTTCTCAGTGGCCCTGCCCGCAGTGTGTTTACCACCATGACAAAGTTCTCAACAGCCCTGCCAAAGTTTTTGGCCAAAAACCTAAGGATTTTATGGATTCTCTATCCAATCTCCTTATTTACATATGAGGCAAATAAGACCCAGAGAGGGAAAGGTGCTTACCCTAAGTCACACAACTAATGAGTGACAGCCAGAACTAGAATAAGGACTCCTAGCCCTTGGTCCAATATGTACTAGGCCATTCCTACCTAAAAATGGAAACTGCAGCTCAGAGAAGTAGCCCAGCAGGTCCTAAAACAGATCCCCTTAGAGGAAAATGTACAGGAAAGTCTTGCTTGGAGTAACAAAGTGTACACTCATGTCCTCTCTCCATTACATAGTAAGTGCTCAATAAATGACTGTTATTTCTATAATGCTCAAACATATAATAATGTCATCCTTCTAGCATTATCTTTATAATGGTTCCTGCCCTTCACACCTCACCATGTGAGAATGATTCCAGTGCTTAAAAATCAAAGCCACAGGGCATTGACTTGAATGAGAGAGGTCTATCTGCTCCATCCCACCGCTATCTTTTCTCCACCTGTGTGACCAGGTACTTCACAGGCATGGCCTAAAGATTGTCTAGCTATTGCATTACATAATGTCAATATTGCAGCATCCCTGAGGTGCTCCAGATGTCCATGTCGGTGGTATAACTGCTACAGGATTTACCCAAAAAAGAGGGAGTCCCAGAAATAGCTAAGAGATAAAGGAACAGTTACTCAGTGGCTATCAAAAGATGATCCATTCCCATATTTATGGTGTCTGCCTTGACTTTCCAATTATTGGCCAGATGGTCCTGGAGTTAACGTATTTCTATCCAGTAAAATGCAAATGGAAGCAGCTATAACCGCTGTTGCTGTTGGCCCTCATACAGGCTTTCCTGTAAATGATACTGGAGCAAACAGCTTAAAGCATTCTGCAAAGACACTTACAAAATGTCTACATTAGATCTCAGGCAACACTGCCTAGTTTCTTTACAAACCCTATCTCTAAATTTAGTTCACTAACCTTTACTCCAGCTATGCTGTAAATTCCAAAGAGATGTGTGTCAAATTGTCTCTGGTCTTTTGGTTATGAACGGAGATAAAATCTAATAATTTAATAAGTCATTGCCAAACATCATCATGTACAGGATTTCAAGAGAAGTTCAAAGAAATAAAATGCAGGACCTTCTTTCAAGGAGCTAAGAGTTTGGAAGGGGAGATATAATACGTACTTATTAAAAATCTAGCAAAACTCTTAAGGTGTATCTGCTTATTAGCCCTAGTGCAGCCTTTGTCAACTTTCCACTAAAATAACCAGAAGACAGAGACAAACACACAAAAACTCATAATGAAAAAGGAAAAAAAAAAAAGACAATCTAGTAGAAATGTTTGTTAATTGTGAAGCAGCTGGTGTTGCTACAAAAAACTTAAAGGCTTGGCTCAAGATATCCAGGTTTCATCTCATGGAACCCACTGTCTGCACTAACTCAAACCCAAGAAACAAAAAAAAGGCTCTATTTTTATGGATGCTGCTTATGAGGGGATCAGAACACAGGGCTTGGCACATGGTATACAGTAACCAATTCCTGCTGACTGACTAAATGAACAAGTTATTCCATTATTCACCCATTCTCATATAGCTACTTCTAATATCTTAATCCTAAGTCCTTTGCAAGATGGTAACTCTCTGAGCATAAAGCAGGAGTGCCTTGCTATGGTTTGGATATAGTTTGTTTGGCCCCACCAAAATGCATGTGGAAATTTGACCCCCAAGGTGGCAGTGTTGGGAGGCAGAGATTAGTGGGAGGTGTTTGGTTCATGGGGAAGGATTCCTCATAAATAGGTATTTCCCTTCTGCAGGGGTGAGTTTCTGCTCTCACAGGAATGAATTGCTTCCTGAGATAGTGGGTTGTTAGAGTCTGTCTTCCTGTTTCTCTCTCTTGCTTCTTCTCTCATCATGTGATCTCTTTGTACACACTGGCTTCCCTCCTTCCTGCTATGAATTGAAGCAGCCCAAAGCCCTCATCAGATGCAGCTTCCCAATCTTGAACTTTCCAGCCACCAGAATCATGAGCCAAATAAACCACTTTTCTTTACAAACTACCCAGTCTCAGGTATTCTGTTATAGCAACACTAAATGAATTAAGACGGGTTGGAAATGGCAAATTGCATCCTGGAACATGTCACTTTTATATATAAAGCGATTGAACTTGGGAAATGAAAAAAATAATTTCTGGTAGTACTATATGTTGAAAATTGGATTTTACATGTGTTTTATCGATTCAGAATATTATAAAGAATATAAATGACTAGGAAAGAATGCTACCTTAGCAAACTGAAATGTTATAGATCAATTTCTCAATTTCAGCACTTTTGGGCCACAGAATTTTCCTTGGTTGAGTGTGTGTCCCATGGATGGTAGTGCTTAACAGTATCCCAGGCCTAGATTCACTAGATACCAGTAGCACACATACCCCTCCCTAAGTCATAACAACCAAAAATGTCTTCAAATGTTATCTAATATCCCTGGGGGGAAAATTGTCCCCAGTTGAGAACCATTGCCATAGATAACTGTTTAAGAAACTGGAAATTACATGGTGAGCTGTTCACATTACATTGCCCTCTAACTGTAAAGCTGACCCATCATCATGTAAATACCCTTGAGTAAAAGCCAAGGGAAGTCAGACCCTTAAATATCAACAAACTCAAGGTTTGATGTAACTGGAAATTTTTGAAAGTTAACTAGCATGAGCTTCAGATGAAAACATGCAGAGCAAAGAAAAATAAAGATTATTCAAAAGATCCCAGAAATAATCTACTGCAAGACACAGAAGAAAATTTCAGAAAACTGTTTTGTATTCTCAACATATAGCAAAAGAAAAAAAAAGTTGGGATCCATAAAATGAGCAGGAAGCCACTAGGACAGATAGCTAAAATGAAAATATAACAAATATTATGACCCAATGAGATAAAAGGATGAAATAAAAGGTGGTATTTTAAATATTTAAAAAACACTATACCCGTAATTGTGAAATCAAAATACACAAAAGAAGCAGTAAAGAAACAAAACTGATAAAGAAGAAAATCACAACAGTAATGTGGGACATTCTCCCAGACTGCAAACGCAAAGAAAAAAGAGAAAACCATGAGAAAAATTGGAAAAAAACAAAAAGCTAATTTGAAGATACTTAGCATTTCTAAAAATGTCATCGAAACCAAAAGAAAGAGAAGCATCAACCAAAGATATAGTATAAATTAAATGTACTCAGATAGAAAGACTTATTTATATACCAATTGAAAGGGTCCACTGATTTCCAGATCAATTCAATTAAAAGCCACCCTCATGGCCGGGCGCGGTGGCTCAAGCCTGTAATCCCAGCACTTTGGGAGGCCGAGGCGGGTGGATCACGAGGTCAAGAGATCGAGACCATCCTGGTCAACATGGTGAAACCCCATCTCTACTAAAAATACAAAAAACTAGCTGGGCATAGTGGCGCGTGCCTGTAATCCCAGCTACTCAGGAGGCTGAGGCAGGAGAATTGCCTGAACCCGGGAGGCAGAGGTTGCGGTGAGCCGAGATCGTGCCATTGCACTCCAGCCTGGGTAACAAGAGCGAAACTCCGTCTCAAAAAAAAAAAGCCACCCTCATGTAAAAAATAGCATTATCTTTCAAAAATTATATGATTCATAAAAGGAAGAATGCTACATACATGCAGAGATTTTTTAAAGAAAAAAAGGGGATTTCTATGAAGAAACAACCATCAGGCAGGTCTCATATTTTTGCTCTAAAATGGTTTATAACCCAAGAATCATATACTCAGCCAGTTTGTACTAGATAAGCAAGGGTTAAAAAAAGAAAACATGCTATTCATATTCACTTTTTTTTAGAGAGGGTTTTGCTCTGTTACCCAGGCTGAAGTGCAGTGGTGCCAGCCTGGCTCACTGCCACCCCAGCCTCCTGTGCTCAATTGATCCTTCCACCTCAGCCTCCTGAGGAACTGGGACTACAGGCAGGTGCCAAAATGCCCATCTAATTTTTTTTTTTTTTTTGGTAGAGATAAAGTTTCGCCCTGTTGCCCAGGTTTGTCTCAAACTCCTGGCTTCAGGCAATCCTTCCATCTCAGTCTCCTAAAGTGCTGGGATTACAAGTGTAAGCCACTGCACCTGGCCCATATTCACTTCTTTAAAAAGGCATTTAAAAGGATACCCACATATGAAGCAGGCAAAAAGAAAAAGAAGTAAAAGTACATTCCCAAAAGAAAAAGAAAAGAAAAGTAAAAGTATATCCCCAAAGAGCAAAGAAATAAAAAAGGAAGATCTCAGAAATATAGGATTGAAGTTGTAAAAACATTGATAGTAAATACTATCAATCCAAACTGAGTATATCAGAGTATATGTATTCTGTAGGAAATCAGAAGTTTACTAAAAGTGTACTAAATATTTTAAAGTTAATACAATTTTGCTATTGACTGAAAACTAAATAGCTATATATAAAACATGGCTCTCAAAAACATTTAAAATAATCATGAATAGAATATAAATATTCAAAACACCAGGAAAATATATATATATATTTATTCCATCAGACACAGAATATGATAAAACAAGAAAGCATAAAATGAGCTAGACATCATCAAGATAGCTGACCAGAAGTGCTCAATGTTCATTTCTTCTGCAGAGAAGGGTCAAAACAATAAACAATTACACTTCAAGTGGAGTATATAACAGAGAATAATGGAGTGCATCAAGGAAGTCATATAAACCCCCTGAGGCATGGAAATTCAGAATGGCAGCAAAGCCAAGTGGGGGGTCCCTAGCAATCCCCATTATCACCACAGACACCTGCAATCTTACTTGCAAAAGAGCCAAACAGTCCTCATGGGTCCTGAGCCTAGTAAAAGGAGATGCCCAGAGTCCATGCAGCAGAATTGTGCCAGAGAATGAACTCACGCTGGATCCATCTCACTCCCCAGGACCCTAACTGTTACGGCATAGTGCTATCTTGAGAATAAAGCCACTGCTTAAGCACATCCTTCCTGGGGGCCAATAGTCTCACATCTCTGAGACCCATCATTATTCCACTACACCCATACAAAGGGCTGCAATGCCACAACCCCAACACAAACCTGTATCAAGGGGTGCAACTGTAACCCCAGCACCTGAGCTCACTCAGTGCCCTGTACCCCAAAAAAGAGGTGGCCTAGCAGAGTGGTGAGACTATCTGCAAATGGGAAAATCAACATACCCACCACTAAGGGCCCAATGACTGGCATGCCCAGAACCCACCACCACCAGGAATACTACATCCTCAAGTGTCAAAGCCATCACATACATTCCCATCTCCAGGCCTGAAGGACCAGCCCATCTGGCTCCTACCACCACTGGCAATCCCACCCACCTCATTGTTGGAGATGCCATACATCACACATAACTCCCATAGCCCAAGGATTGGCCCACCTGGTGCCCATCACTGCCAGTAATACTGCTATGGCCAGTGTGTGCTCCCTCTCAGGGCCTGAGAACTGGTCTACTTGGAGGCCTGTGCCTCCAGCAAAGCCACATCACTACCTTCAGAAACACCCAAGTCTAGGCCAATGAGTCATTTACAGACATCACTGACTTTGGTTACAGCCAAAGAAATCACACAGAGACACTACTATGTATACGCAAAACCAAAGCCAAAGCACTCTACTCAATCAGCATTATAGGACACATCTACAGAAAATAATCGTTTCTTAGAAAAGTTGCCCCATAAAACAGGAAGAGGTGACTATTCCCCAGATATGTAGATATAAATGCAGTGACAAGAGAATCGTGAAAAACAAGAAAACATGATACCTCTAAAGGAACACAATGAGTCTCCAGTAACAGATCTCAAAAAAAAAAAAAAAGGAGTTCTATGAAATGCCTAGAAAGGAATTCAGAGTAATGATGTTAAAGAAACTTAATGAGATGCAAGAGAATACAGATGGACATTTCAACAATGTCAGAAAACCATTTATGATCGAAATGAGGAATACAACCTAGATAGATATAAAAAAACTAAACAGAAATTTTGAAGCACTCAATAAATAAAATTAAAAATGCAATCAAAAGCTTCAAAAACAGACTAAATCAAGCAGAAAGAAGAAATTCTGAACTTGAAGACAGGTATTTTGAAATCACCCAGTCAGACTAAATAAAAATGAATTTAAAAGAATGAAGACAACCTATGGGATTTATGGGACACCAGTAAGTGAAGAAATGTTTACATTATGAAAATCCCAGAAGAAGAGACAAAAAGGGGCATAGAAAACTGATTTAATGAAATAATAACTGGAAGTTATTATATAACTGGAAGCTGGGATAGAGATGTAAACCTTCAGATCCAGGAAGCTCAAAAAGCCCCAAAAAGGATATAACCCAAACAGGTCTTCCTCAAGGACGATATGGTCCAAATGTCAAAATTCAAAGACAGAAAATTCCAAAAACAGCAAGAGAAAAGTGTCAAATCAAATATAAGGAAATCCCCCTTGACTAACAACAAATTTATCAACAGAAATCTTGCAGGCCAATAGAAAATGGAATAATATATTCAAAGTGCTGAAAGAAAAACAACTGCCACTCAAGAATACTAAATCATTATCTTTCAGAAATAAAAGAAAAATAAAATCTTTCCTAGAGAGGCATAAACAGAAAATCTGTCACCCTAGAATGGCCTTACAAGAAATTCTTAAGTTAGTCCTGTATCTGAAAATAAAAAGACAATATCTGCCATGATGAAAGCACATAAAAGTGTGAAACCCACTAGTAGAGCAGGTCCACAAACCAGAAACAGAAAGAAATTAAATTTTATCACTACAAAAAATATTATTACATCACAAAGATACATAAGAGAGAAAGAAAGGAACAAAGGATATGTAAAACAATCAAGAAACAACAAACAGTAGTAAGTCCCAACATATCAATAATAACCTTGAGTATAAGCAGCTTAAATTCTCCAATTAAAAGATATAGATTGCTTGAATGAATTATAAAAACAAAACCTAACTACATGCTGCCTACAGGAAACTAAATTTACAAAGACACAGTAGACTAAAAGTGAAGGAATAGGAAAAGATATTTCATGCAAATCAAAAGCAAAAACAAACAAGAGTAGCTATACTTATATCAGATAAAATACACATTAATTCAAAATATGTAAAAAGAGACAAGGTCATTACATAATGATAAAAGGATCACTTCAACAAGAGAATATAACAATTATAAGTATATATCCACCCAGCTTCAGAGCATCCAGCTATAGAAAGCAAATACTATTATATATAAATGGAGAGACAGACTTCAATATAATAATAGTTGGGTCTTCAACACCCAATCCTTAGCATTGGAAGTTTGTTTCTATACAGAAAATCCACAAAGAAATATCAGATTTAAACTGCATTATAGATCAAAATGACCTAACAGATATTTACAGGACATTTCATCAAACAACTGCAGAATACACATTCTTCCGATCAGCACATAGAACATTCTACAGGATAGGCCATATGTTAGAACATGAAAACAGGCCTCAACAAATTGTAAAAATCAAAATTAGGCTTTTCTGCCTAAGAAGTAGCCACGGTTTTATTCTTTTACTTTAAAAAAAATCAAAATTATATAAAGTATTTTTTCAACCACAATGAAATAAAACTAGACATCAATAAAAAGAAGATCTTTGGAAACTGTACAAATACATGTAAATTAAACAACAGGCTCCTGAATGACCAATAGATCAATGAAGAAATCAAGAGGAAAAATTTTAAAACTTCTTAAGACAAATGAAACTGGAAACACAACCATACTAACACCTATGGGATACAGCAAAAGCAGTTCTAAGAGGATATTTTATAGCAATAAACATCTACATCAAAATAGTGGAAAGACCTTAAATAAATCTAATGATGCAACTGAAGGAACTAAAAAGGCAAGATGAATTAAAGCCAAAATTATTAGAAGGAAAGAAATAATAAAGATCAGAGCAGAAATTAACAAAGTAGAGTCTAAAAAATACAAAAGATCAACAAAATGTTGATTTTTTTTAAAGGTAAAAAAATCAACAAACTATTAGCTAAAGTATCTAAAAAGATATAGGAGAAAAATACCCAAATAAATAAAAAAGATACAAAAAAAAAAAAAAGGAGACACTAAAACTGATACCAGAGAAATAAATGCCAAAAAATTGAAAAACCTAGAGAAAAATGGCAAAAAATCTGGACCCATACAACTTACCAAGATTGAACAAGGAAAAAAGAGAAAACCTAAACAGTTAATCATGAGTAATGAGATTGAATCAGTAATAAAAAGTCTCCCAAGAAAAGCAAAACCTAAGATCGATGACTTCACTACTGAATTCTACCAAACTTATAATTAAGAACTGACATCAAGTCTTCTTAAACTATTCCAAAAACATTAGGGGCAAGAAATTTTTCTAAAGTCATTCTACAAGGCCAGGATCACTCAGATACTAAAAACAGACAAGGAAGCAACAAAAAATAAAATTATAAGTCAATATTTATGACAAACATAGACACAGAAAAATCAACAAAATACTAGCAAACCAAATCCAACAACACATTAAAAAGATTACATACCATGATCAAGTGGGATATATCCCAAGGAAGCAAGGATGGCTACACATATGCAAATCAATAAGCATGATAAATCACATCAATAGAATGAAGGGACAAAAACCTTATGATAATCTGTATGGATGTTAAAAAAAAAGAAACAGTTTTAGTAAAATTCACCATCCCTTCATGATTAAAAATTTGCAACAAACTAAGTATAGAAGGTACCTCAATACAACAAATCCACAGCTAACATTATACTGAATGGGTAAAAGTTGAAAATGTTCCAAGAACTGGAACAAGACAAAATGCCCAACTTTCACCATTCTTATTCAATATAGTACTGAAAATCCTAGCCAGAGCAATTATGCAAAAGAAAGAAATAAAGAATATTCAGATTAGAGAAGAGGAGGTCTTTTCCTTGATTTTATATGTAGAAAAACCTAAAGATTCTACCAAAAAACAACTCTTAGATCTGATAAACAAACCTTTAAATTGCAGGATATAAAATCAATGTACAAAATTTAGTAGCATTTCTGTGCACCAGTAATAAACTAGTTGAAAAAGAAATCAGAAAACCAATCCCATTTAAAATAGCTACCAGAAAAAAATACCTACAAACAAATTTAACAAGGAGATTCTACAATGAAAACTATAGAACACTGATAAAAGAAATTGAAGGGGATAAAAAAATAATGAAAGACATTTCATGTTCATAGATTAGAAGAATTAATATTATTAAAATGGCCATACTACCCAAAGCAATCTACAGATTTAATACAATCCCTATCAAAATACTAATGACAGGGTGGATGCAGTGACTTGCATCTGTACTCCCAGCACTTAAGGAGGCTGAGGCAGGAGGATAGCTTTAGCCCAGGAGTTTAAGACCAGCTTAGGCAACATAGCAAGACCTGGGCAACACAGCAAAAATTAGCCAGGCAGTGTGGTGCATGCCTGTGGTCCCAGCTACTCAGGAGAATTAAGTGGGAGAATCACTTGAGCCTGGAAGGTCAAGGCTGTAGTGAAATATGATTGTGTCACTGTACTCCAACCTGGGCAACACAGCAAGACTGACTGACTCTGTCTCTCTCTCTCTCTCTGTCTCTCTCTCTCTCTCTCTCTGTCTGTCTCTGAAAAAATAAAAATAAAAAAATACATTCTTCATAGAAATTGAAAAAAAAATCTAATATTTGCATGGGAACACAAAAGACCTCAAGTAACCAAAGCACTTCTGAGCAAAAAGATCAAAGCTAGAGACATCACACTACTTAACTGCAAAATATAATACAAAGCTATAGTAAATAAAATAACAGACACATAGACCTACGAAACAGAATACAGAAAATAGAAAAAAATCCACATTTTTATAGCTAATTGATTTTTGACAAGATGTAAAGGACATACAGGTAAAAGAAAAGTCTCTTCAGTAAATGGTGCTGGGAAAACTGGATATCCATATACAAAGAATGAAACTAGACCCCTCTCTCATCATATACAAAAATCAACTCAAAATGGACTGAAGACTTAAATATAAGACTTGAAACCATAAAATTCCAGGAAGAAGACATAGGGGAAATGCTTTAAGACATTAGTCTGGGCAGAAATTTTACAGAGAAGACTTCAAAAGTACAAGCAACAAAAACAAAAATTAACAAGTGGGATTGTATCTAACTAAAATGGCTCTGCACAACAAAGGAAACAATCAACAGAGTAAAGAGACAATCTATAGAATGAGAGAAAATATTTGCTAGCTATCCAACAAATGATTAATATCCAGAATATGCAAGAAACTCAAACAATACAACAGAAAAAAAAATCTAATTTGAAAATGGGAAAATCTTTTGAATAGATATTTCTCAAAAGAAGACATGTAAAAATATGTAATATGTATATGAAGTATATTTTTTAAATGCTTTGGCTTTTGTGGATCATCATCACGATGGGAGGCAGGATTAGCTTGCAGCTCCATCTCGGGTGGACAGAGTAGCGTGCAGAGGCTCCAACTGTGAATTTTAGTTTCAGAACCACTGCAGGAATTTGCTAGAAATTCTGAAAGGACCCAAAGACCCTCTGAAGGAAGTGGACTGCTCCTGCAGGACCTGGGAGACACCCAAGTACTGTGAGTGCCCAAACTTCAGAAGAGGGAAACGGAGATCATCTGCCCCAGAACACACACCCTGGGGAAACTGAAGATCTAGTTTGCAGAAGTTTCTGACCTTACCTGGAGCTGAGTCAATTTAGAGGGTCAAGCAAAATACGGGAATAAAAGAAGCAGTAGAAAATGCCCTAATAGCTCTCTGGGTCCCCTAGCAAGACACTCCTTTCTGGCACCACAGAGATTCTTCAGGAGGGTGACCAGGGGCATGGGAAAACCACCACAAGGAGAAGAAAGTCTCAAGCTCAACTTTGTTATAATTTGAACCAGGGAAGAAGCCTCCTGGCCAGAACTCAGGGGAGAACGTGAATCCAGCATGCAGACTCCATAGGTTGGCGGTGGTGGGGGAAGAACTAAAGTCCTTTTCTTTCACAGGTGGGAGGTGGGTAGCCTGGGGAAAGCTCTCAACCCAGCTTGCCAACTGCCTGGAAACAGTCTCAGTGCTTTTAGGGGTGTCATGGTGGGAGTGAGATTAGCCCTTCAAATTGTGTGGGAGCTGGATGAGGCCTGTGACTGCCAGCTTTCCGCTACTTCCCTGGAGCAGCCATAATAGTCTTAGTAGCATAACTCCATTGACCTGGAAACCTTACCCCCATCCCTGACAACAGTTACAGCAAGACTCACCCAAGGAGAGTGAGCTCAGTTATGCCTATCCCTGTCCCACCTGATGATCCATCCCTACTCACCCTGGTAGCTGAAGACAAAGGGCATACACTCTTGTGTGGGGCACAATGGCTCACACTTGTAATCCCAGCACTTTGGGAGACTGAGGTGGGTGGATCACCTGAGGTCAGGAGTTCAAGACCAGCCTGGCCAACATGGCAAAACCCCATCTCTACTAAAAATACAAAAATTAGCCAGGTGTGGTGGCAGACACCTATAATTCTAGCTACTCAGGAGATTGAGCCAGGAGAATCGCTTGTACCTGGGAGACAGAGGTTGCAGTGGGCTATGGCACCACTGCACTCCAGCCTGGGTGACAGAGTGAGACTGTCTCAAAAAAAAAAAAAAAAGACAAAGAGCATATACTCTTTGGAGTTATAGGGCCCTGCCCACTACCAGTTTTTCTCCAAACTGCCACAGTTGATGCTCTCTGGAAAGTGCCACCTCCCAGAAAGAGGCCAATCAGCACAAAAATAGAACATTAAACCACCAAAGCTAAGAACCCTCACAGAGTCCATTGCAACCCCCTGCCACCTCCACCAGAATAGGTGCTGGTATCTATGGCTGAGAGACCCATAGACAGTTCACATCACAGGATTCTGTGAAGACAACCCCCTGTACCAGCCCAGAGCCTGCCTGGTAGACCTGCTGGGTGGCTAGACCCAAAAGAGAGATAACAATCACTGCAGCTTGGCTCTCAGGATACCACATCCATAGGAAAAGGGAGGAGTACTACATCAAGGGAACACCCCATGGGAAAAGAGAATCTGGACAACAGCCTTAAGCCCTAGACCTTCCCTCTGACACAGCCTACCCAAATGAGAAGAAACCAGAAAACCAACTCTGGTAATATGACAAAACAAGGCTCTTTAACACCTTCCAAAAATCACCCTAGCTCACCAGCAACAGATCCAAACCAAGAAGAAATCCCTGATTCTCCTGAAAAAGAATTCAGGAGGTTATTTATTAAGCTAATCAAGAGGCACCAGGGAAAAGTGAAGCCCAATGTAAGGAAATCCAAAAAATTATACAAGTGAAGGGAGAGATATTCAAGGAAATAGATAGCATACGGAAAAACAATCAAAAATTCAGGAAACATCAGACACACTTACAGAAATGCAAAATGCTCTGGAAAAGTCCCAGCAATAGAATTGAATAAATGGAAGAAAGAAATTTAAAGCTTGAAGACAAGGTCTTTGAATTAACCCAATCCAACAAAGAAAAAAGAATAGGAAAATATGAGCAAAACATCCAAGAAGTCTGGGATTATGTTAAATGACCAAACCTAAGAATAATAGGTGTTCTTGAGGAAGAAGATAATCCTAAAAACTTGGAAAAACATATTTTGGGGAATAATTGAGGAAAACTTCCCCAGCCTTGCTAGAGAACTAGACATCCAAATATAAGAAGCACAAAGAACACCTGGGAAATTCATCACAAAAAGATCATCACCTAGGCACGCTATCATTAGGTTATCTAAGGGTAAGACAAAGGAAAGAATCTTAAGAGCTGTGAGACAGAAGCACCAGGTAACCTATAAAGGAAAACTTACCAGCTTAACGTCTGGTTTCTCAGCAGAAACTCTGTAAGCTAGAAGGGATTGGGGCTCTATCTTCAGCCTCCTCAAATAAAACAATTATTAGCCAATAATTTTGTATCCAGCAAAACTATGCATCATATAATGAAACAATTTTTCAGACAAACAAATGCTGAGAAAATTCACCACTACCAAGACACAACTATAAGAACTGCTAAAAGGAGCTCTAAATATTGAAACAAATCCTGGAAATGCATCAAAACAAAACTTCTTTAAAGCATAAATCTCACAGGATCTATAATGCAAAAATAAAATTTAAAAAGCAAAATCAAAAACGAAGGTACACAGGCAGCAAATAGCGCAATGAATGGAATGGTACCTCACATTTCAATACTAACATTGAATGTAAATTACCTAAATGCTCTACTTAAAAGACATAGATGTATAAGAACTCAACAACCAACTATCTGCTACCTTCAGGAGGCTCATCTAACACATAAGAACTCACATACACTTAAAGTAAAAAGACGGAAAAAGGCATTTCATGCAAATGGACACCAAAATTGGGCAGGCGTAGCTATTTCTATGTTTTTATTTTTATATCAGACAAAACAAATTTTAAAGCAACAGCAGTTAAAAAAGATGAAGAGGGACATTATATAATGATAAAAGGCCTTGTCCAAAGGGGAAAATATCACATCCTAAACATATATGCACCTAACACTGGAGCTCCAAAATTTATAAAATAGTTATAAATAGACCTAAGAAATGAGATGGATAGCAACACAATAATAGTGAGGGACTTTAAAACTCCAGTGACAGCACTAGACAGGTCATCAAGGCAGAAAGTCAACAAAGAATGGATTTAAACCATACCTTGGAACAAATGAACTTAACAGATATATACAGAACATTTCATCCAACAACCACAGAATACACATTTTATCCCACAGCACATGGAATTTTCTCCAAGATAGGCCATATGATGGGCCACAAAATGAATCTCAATAAATTTAAGAAAATCAAAATTATATCAAGCAGTCTCTCAGACCACAGTGAAATAAAACTGGAAATCAACTCCAAAAAAAAAACCTTCAAAACCATGCAAATACATAGAAATTAAATAACCTGCTCCTGAATGAGTATTGGGTCAAAAATGAAATCAAAATGGAAATTTAAAAATTCTTTGAACTAAATAACAATAATGACACAGTCTATCAAAATCTCTGGGATACAGCAAAGGTGGTGCTAAGAGGAAAGTTTATAGCCCTAAATGCCTACATCACACATGGACACAGGGAGGGGAGCACTATACACTGGGGTCTGTTGGGGGGAAATAGGGGAGGGACAGCAGGGGGTGGGGAGTCGGGGAGGGATGGAATGGGGAGAAATGGCACATATGGGTGAAGGGGAGGAAGGCAGCAAATCACACTGCCACATATGCATCTATGCAACAATCTTGCATGTTCTCCACATGTACCCCAAAACCTAAAATGCAATTAAAAAAAAAAAAAAAAAGACTGAAAGAGCACAAACTGACATTCTAAGGTCACACCTCAAGGAACTAGAGAAACAAGAACAAACCAAACCCAAACCCAGCAGAAAAAGAAAAATAACCAAGATCAGAACAAAACCAAATGAAATGGAAACAAAAAAAAATACAAATGATAAATGAAACAAAAAGTTGGTTTTTTGAAAAGATAAATAAAATTGATAGACCATTAGCAAGATTAACCAAGAAAAGAAGAGAGAAAATCCAAATAACCACAGTAAGAAACAAAATGGGAGATATTACAACTGATATCACAGAAATACAAAATATCATTCAAGGCTACTATGAACAGCTTTGTGCACATAAACTAGAAAACCTAGAAGAGATGGATGAATTCCTGGAAAAACACAACCTTCCTAGCTTAAATCAGGAAGAATGAGATACCTTGAACAGACCAATGACAAGCAGCAAGAATGAAATGGTAGTTTAAAAATTACAAATAAAAAAAAAGGACAGGACAAGGTGGATTCACAGCAGAATTCTATCAGAAATTGAAAGAATACTTGATACCAATCCTTGGGAACCCACCCTAATTCATCCTATGAAGTCAGCATCACTCTAATACCAAAACCAGGAAAAGACATGACCAAAAAAGAAAACTACAGACCAATATCCCTGATGAACATAGATGTTAAAATCCTTAACAAAATACCAGCTAAACAAATCCAACAACATATCAAAAAGACAATTCATCATGATCAAGTGGGTTTTATACCAGGAATGCAGGAATGGTTTAACATATGCAAGTCAATAAAAGTGATACACCACAAAAACAGGATTAAAAACAATAATTACATTATTATCTCAATAGATGCAGCAAAAGTATTAAACAAAATCCAGCATCCCTTTATGATTAAAACTCTCAGTAAAATCAGCATACAAGGGATATATCTCAATGTAATAAAAGTCATCTATGATAAACCCACAGCCAACATAGTACTGAAAGGGGAAAAGTTAAAACTATCCTTTCTGAGAACTGGAACAAGACAAGGATTCCCACTCTCACCACTCCTCTTCAACATAGTACTGGAAGTCCTAACCAGAGCAATCAGACAAGAGAAAGAAATATAGGGCATCCAGAAGGTAAAGAGGAAGTCAAAATGTCACTGTTTGCTGACAATGTAATCACTTACCTTGAAAACCCTAAAGATTCCTCCAGAAAGCTCCTAGAACTGATAAAATAATTCAGCAAAGTTACAGATACAAGATTAATGTACAAAAATCAGTAGCCTTTCTATATGCCAACATCCACCAAGCAGAGAATCAATTCAGGAACTCAACCCCTTTCACAATGGCTGGGGAAAAAAAAAAAAAAAAAACCTTAGGAATATAGGAATATACCTAACCAAGGAGGCAAAAGACCTCTACAAAGAAAACTACAAAACACTGCTGAAAGAAATCACAGATGACACAAACAAATGGAAACACATCCTGTAATCATGGATAGGTAGAATTAGCATTGTGAAAAAGACCATACTGCCAAAAGCAATCTACAAATTCAATGCAATCCTCATCAAAATACCACCAACATTCTTCACAGAATTAGAAAGAAAAAAAAAACTTTTAAAAAAAAGGTGAAAAAAGGACACCCTTTTCAACTGGTGCTGGGATAATTGGCTAGCCACATGTGGGAGAATGAGACTGAATCCTCATCTCTCACCTTATACAAAAATCAACTCAACATGGATTAAGGACTTAAATCTAAGACCTAAAACTATACAAATTCTAGAAGATAACATTGGAAAAACCCTTCTAAACATTGGCTTAGGCAAGGATTTCATGACCACAAACCCAAAAGCAAATGCAATAAAAACCATGATAAATAGCTGGAACTTAATTGAACTAAAGAGCTTTTGCATGGCAAAAGGAATAGTCAGCAGAGTAAACAGTCAACCCACAAAGTGAGAGAAAAATCTTCACAATATATACAGCTGACAAAGGACTAATATCCAGAATCTACAATGAACTCAAGCACATTAGCAAGAAAAAAAACAAACAATCCTATCAAAAAGTGGGCTAAGGATATGAATAAACAATTCTCATAAGAAAATATACAAATGACCAACAAATAAATGAAAAAAATGCTCAACATCACTAATGACCAGGGAAATGCAAATCAAAACCACAATACAATACCAATTATTCCCGCAAGAATGGCCATAATCAAAAAATCAAAAACCGGTAGATGTTGGTATGGATGCATCAGGAAACACTTCTACACTGCTGGTGGGAATGTAAACTAGTACAGCCACTACAGAAAACAGTGTGGAGATTCCTTAAAGAACTAAAAGTAGAACTACCATTTGATCTGTCAATCCCACTACTGGGTACTTACCCAGAGGGAAAAGAAGTCATTGTACAAAAAAGATACTTGCACACTCATGTTTATAGCAGCACAATTTGCAATTGCAAAGTTGTGAAACCACCCCAAATGCCCATCAATCAACGAGTGGAATATATACAATGGAATCCTACACAGCCATAAAAAGGAATGAATTAACAGCATTCACAGCAACCTGGATGAGATTGGAGAATATTATTCTAAGTGAAATAACTCAGGAATGGAAAACCAAACATCATGTGTTCTCACTGATATGTGAGAGCTAAGCTGCGAAGACACAAAGGCATAAGAATGATACAATGGACTTTGGGGACTTGGGAGGAAGAGTGAGAGCGGGTGAGGGATAAAAGACTACAAATATGATTCAGTGTATACTGCTAGAGTGATGGATGCACCAAAGTCTCACAAATCATGACTAAAGAACTTGCTCATGTAACCAAACACTACCAGTACCCCAACAACCTATGGAAAAATAAACAAAAATTAAAAATAAAATGCTTAACATCACTACACCAGGGGAAATGAAAATCAAAACCACAGTAAGATATCATCTCAGCCCAGTTAGAATGGCCATTATCAAGGAGACAAAAAATAACAAATGCCAGTAATGATGCCAAGAAAGAGGAACTCTTACTATTGGTAAAAAATGTAAATTCATATAGAATTTCTTGTATTATGGGAAAAAAATGGAGGTTGCTCAAAAACTGAAAATAGAACTACCATATAATCCAGGAATCCCACCACTGGGTATATATACAGAAAAAAGGAAATCAGTATATAGAAGAGATTCTTGACCTTCTATGTTTATTTCAGCAGTATTCACAATAACCAAGATATGAAATCAACTTGTGTCCATCAACAGATGAATGGACAAAGAAAATGTGGTATATATACATAATAGAATACTATTCCATCATTTAAAAAGAAAAAAATATTCTCATTCATGGCAACATGGATGAGCCTGGAAGACATTATGTTAAGTGGGGTAAACCAGACACAGAAAGATAAATAACCACATGTTCTCACTCACATGTGGAAGCTAACAAAGTTGATTTCACTAACTAGAAAGTAGAATAGTGGTTACCAAAGGCTGGGAAGCGTAGGGGTGCAGGGAAATAAGGATAGTTGGTTAATGGATAAAAATTGCAGCTAGCTAACAGGAATAAGTTCCAGTGTTCTATAACACTGTAAGGTGACTATAGTCAACAATAATATATTGCATATATTTTTAATGTTACCAGCACAAAGAAATGATGAATATTTGAATGATAAATATGCTAACTCCCCTGATTTGATCATTATACAGTATATACATATTCAAAAATATCACACTGCTTTCCATAAATATGTTCAATTATTATTTGTCAATTAAAAGTGATAGTAACAAATTTTCTTTACCTATGGAAAAAATAACAAAAAAAGTGATAAAGAGAAAAATGTATTTAAAAGATCAGAAAAAAAACTTAACCATTTTAGTAAATACCAAGAAACCATGAAAATTAACATTCTACTTTATTAATCCTTAGGAAGATTTACACATTGATTTATTAATCTCAAAAACTCAGTTTATTTCATTTGTCCAAAAATTTCTTTTATGTCTCTTAGAAAAGAAAATTTACCTTCTTTCCTTTTTTTTTTTTTTTTTTTTTTGAGATGAAGTCTCACCTCACACTGTCACCCAGGCTGGAGTGTAGTGGCATGATCTCCACTCACTGCAACCTCCTCCTCCTGGGTTCAAGAGATTCTCCTGACTCAGCCTCCTGAGTATCTGGGATTATAGGTGCCTGCCACCATGCCCAGCTAATTTTTTTAAAATTTATTTATTATACTTTAAGTCCTGGGGTACATATGCAGATTGTGCAGGTTTGTTGCATAGGTATACCTGTGCCATGGTGGTGGTTTGCTGCATCCATCTACATTAGGTATTTCTGCTAATGCTATCCCTCCCCAATCCTCCCACCTCCCCCCCCCGCTATTCTTCCCCTAGCCTCCCACCCCAGAGGCCCCAGTGTGTGATGTTCCCCTCCCTGTGTCCATGTGTTCTCATTGTTCAACACCCACTTATGAGTGAGAATATGTGGTGTTTGGTTTTCTATTCTTTTTTTTTTTTTTTTTTTTTTTTTTTTTTTTTGAGACGGAGTTTCGCTCTTGATACCCAGGCTGGAGCGCAATGGCGCGATCTCGGCTCACCGCAATCTCCGCTTCCTGGGTTCAGGCAATTCTCCTGCCTCAGCCTCCTGAGTAGCTGGGATTACAGGCACGCGCCACCGTGCCCAGCTAATTTTTTTTTTTTTTGTATTAGTAGAGACGGGGTTTCATCATGTTGACCAGGATGGTCTCGATCTCTTGACCTCGTGATCCACCCGCCTCGGCCTCCCAAAGTGCTGGGATTACAGGCTTGAGCCACCGCGCCCGGCCGGTTTTCTATTCTTGAGTCAGTTTGCTGAGAATGATGGTTTCCAGTTTCATCCATGTCCCTGCAAAGGACATGAACTCATCCCTTTTTTTGGCTGCATAGTATTCCATGGTGTATATGTGCCACATTTTTTTAATCCTGTCTATCATTGATGGGCATCTGGATTGCTTCCAAGTCTTTGCTATTGTGAACAGTGCCACAATAAACATACATGTGTATGTGTCTTTGTAATAGAATGATTTATAATCCTTTGGGTATATACCCAGTAATGGGATTGCTGGGTCAGATGGTATTTCTATTTCTGGATCCTTGAGGAATCACCACACTGTCTTCCACAAGGGTTGAATTAATTTATACTCCCACCAACAGTGTAAAACCATTCCTATTTCTCCACATCCTCTCCAGCATGTGTTGTCTCCTGATTTTTTAATGATTGCCATTCTAACTGGCATGAGGTGGTATCTCAATGTGGTTTTGATTTGCATTTCTCTAGTGACCAGTTATGATGAGCTTTTTTTCATATGTTTGTTGGCTGCATAAATACCTTCTTTTGAAAAGTGTCTGTTCATATCCTATGGAGAAAATTTACTTTCTAATAAACAGTTTGCATTAGAAAAATAAATAAGTTATAAACATTCAAAAATAAATATAAATCAGTTTAACAACTTTCTTAATGCCAAAAAAAGCCTCTCAAAATGAGTGACATCCCCCAACACACATATGACTAAATTTCATATTGTTGAAAGGAGATACCTCTAAAACCAAGTAACACATACCAAAAAAAAATGTTTAAAAGTTAGAGAAATGGAGAAAGACATTACAGATCACTTAAACATTAAGAAATCAGGTTCACAATAGTATTATAAGAGAAAGAGAAAACGTTTTAAAAAGAAGCCTAGCCAGGCACAGTGGCTCACAGGTGTAATCCCAGCACTTGAGGAGGCCAAGGCAGGTGGATCACTTGAGTTCAGTAGTTCAAGACCAGCCTGGGTATCCTGGTGGAACCTTGGCACTACAAGAAATACAAAAATAAGCCAAGTATGGTGGCCCCAGCTACTCGAGAAGCTGAGGTAGGAGAATCACCTGAGCCTGGGGAGGTCGAGGCTACATTGAGCTGTAATTGCACCACTATACCCCAGCCTGGGTAACAGAGTAAGACCCCACCTCAAAAAAAAAAAAAAAACCTTGAAATAATAAATAATAATATAAAGGATAAAATGCATAATAAAAAGTGTTAGTTTTTTATTAATACACTTAAATCTTTTACTAGAAAGGTGAACAAAAATTAAGACAAAAGGATACAAATAATATAAATTAATTATGTTGATTTAACAAACTAGATAGTCTGTAATAAGGGAATACATCTTCCTTCCAGCACTCATAAAAGTCATAAAAATCTATCATTTATTAAGCCACAATGAATAACTCAATAAGCTGCAAAAATAAATGTACAGATCATATTTCAGAGCATAATGCAATAAAATTCAAAATTAAAGTTTCAAGTTTTAGTATAACTACTTAGAAATTATTAATGTTCTCCCAAAGAATTTTTGAGTAAAAGTGGAAATCAAAATCATTATTACAAAGTATTTCAAGAATAATAAAATTTGAGGCTACTACATTCCAAAATATATGTGAGGTACTCAAAGCTATATGTATACTAAAATTTAAAACTTCACATCATTACTCAACAAGAGAAAGTGGAAACAAATGTAAGAATTGAAGACAATGTTAGAAAAAGAATAAACTCAGGTAAGCAAAAATAATAAATCCAAAAGCAAAAAATTAATGAATTGATAAATTACCCAAAGAACCATTAAATATTTAAAAATAATTATAGAACACCTAACAGAGGAAGATACTAAAGCAAATTAAAAATATTGGAAATAAGAATGATTTTCTTTTTTAACTATAAAGAATATACATAACTCTAGGCTAATAAATTTGAAAAATCTCATTGAAATAGTTTCTTTTCTATGAAAAAATAAGTTAAAATTTACTTAGACACATTGAAAACTTGACTATTTAAATAGCAGAAAAAAAGACTGAAATAAAAATTCAACCCACATGGTGTTTTATATGCAAAAGTTAATTTACAAAAGGGCAAAAATTAATTTACAAAAGGTTAAAAATTAAAATTAAAATGTAATTCTTAAAAGAAGAAAATGTATGAATTTTTTTCAACTTAGAATAAATAGGTAATTCCAATGGGTAGCCCCTGCTGAGATCCACTGGGTAGCCCAGGCTGACAGCCACTGTTTTGAGGGAAAGGGTGCTAATAGAAGGAACTCACACAATTTGAGCAGGCTGAGCTATTATTAGCAGGTAGTTTGGAGACAGCCTGGATTCAAAATCCAGCTCTTCCACATACAAACTGTGCTTATTTAGCAAGCAAGTATACTTCTCTGAACCTCCATGTTCTCATCTACAAGAGAGGAATTATAGTCCCTTTCTTACAGAATTACTATGAAGATTAAATGGGATAAGACCTGTGAAGAGTTCAGCATAGTTATTGGCTCATAGTAAGTGTTCAATAAATGGAAGCAATATTTAATGTTATCGCTAAACATCGTACCTAGTGTAATGGCATAAAAGAGGAAGAGGAGGACATGAGTTTCTCATGATAGTTGAGTACTTCTAACTACTTTATATCATTATCTCATTTTGTCGCCTCAACAAATCCAGCAGGAAAGTACTAGAAAGGAGTTAAGAGATAAATGAAGATAGAAGCATTTTGTGAGCCATAAAGAGTTTCCCTGACACAGAAGATTTTTAATGTCACTTTTATTGGTCTCATTTAACTAAAAAGCCTCTTGAAGAGAGTCTGCTAATAGTATCTCAGTGATGTTCTCTGCCTCCCCACTCCTGGCCTGACATTCCCCTCCCTGATCTAGCTGCATTCCTCTCTCATCTGAAAAACAAAGAAGTGAAATGAAAGCCTACAGCAAATGCTTCTTGACTTTTCTACCTCACTGGCAAAGCAGAAAGTGAACCTGATGAATGAGCTTACAGGAAAGTTCCTAGGCTGAAACAAGGAGAAACCATCACCTCAAGCAGGTTGCAGCTAAAAGGACTGCCAGAAAGTTTCAGGCACATGGCTCCCACCTGAGGGATGCCTGCACCCTCCTTTCTCTAATTCTTTCCCCTACTGTCTGCTCTCACCCAACCTGAGTCTCAGGTAACTCTGGGCTTAGGCCTGAGCCTCACAGTCTGCAGTTGGAAGATTCCAGGTCCTAGTTTAGCTCCGCCATTTGCTGCAAGCAAGTTACTTCCTGTTCAGAGCCTTCCTCTGTTTTATGATCCGTTAAATGAGAATAATCATCCCAGACCTCTCCATCTACCTTTTATGGGTTTTATAAGGCCTGAGGATCCATGGGAGAAAATACATGAAAATTTATATTACTGGCCAAAAATACAAGGCAAGGCATACAACCAATGCCATGCATGAACAGTGATTTTATATGATGTGGAAGATATCCATTACCCCCTTCACTTAATAGTAGAGTTTCATTTGGACTTACATTTCAACTAACAACTCAGTGATAGAATTTTAGATATCTACAGGGTGACAGAGAAACTAGTTTGGGGTCAAGGGCCATTCTGAGGTCTCTGACATCCTCCCCCACATAACCTACCCTCAATTTGCCCATGTTGAGACCTCCTCCAGGTTGACCCAGGGTTATATTACATCATTAATTCACTTCTCAGTGAATTATGAGCATAGCTCATAATCATTCTTATGAGTATAGCTTACACTTTTTAAAACCCTTACTTAAACAGGATCTTATTTTGGTAGTCACCAGGCACCCCAGAGAAAGACAACACGTTAACCCTTGTCTCTTCTTGGCAGGTGGAAATGAAACATACTTGGCAAGATTATACAAGCATTAACTGAAAGGAAATTACTAAGTACTTAGCACAGGGCTGGCACAAGGGCCTGAGTGGTGGCCAGGGACAAGGTGGCCTTTAGCACTGGTAAGCCCAGTCTCCAGGAGCACCCATCCTACTTAGCTCACTAGGATTATCAGAATACCATTATCTTTTACTTCAGCCGCTGCAACAGCCCCCTAACTACTTCCCCCACCTTCAGACATATCCCAGGAATATGTTCTCCACTCGAGGAACCTCACCAATACTCAAGTCTGATTGTCTCACTTCTGAGCTTAAAACCTTTTATTAGTTCCCTATTTCACCAAGATCAAGTTGAAACTTGATCTATTTAAAGTGGCTTAAAGAATCCTGTACCATGGGGGTATTGCTCCTTTCCTAGTCCAGTCTCTTCTCTGAAATCTCCCTATGTCCCAGCCCCTGCTGCTCTTCTCTCAGTTCCCTCAATGAGCTGTACCCCCTCTTATTTGTGGCCCTTTGCACATGCTGTGCCCTACCCAGAATGTCCCCACCACCCTGATTGTCCCTCTCTCCCTCCACCCTACTGGCCTCAAGCCTGACACTTCTAGAGCTTACTCATCCCTCAATATCACTTCCTCTAGGAAGCTTTTGCAATTCTAGACTGGAGCATACCTCTGCTATGTGCTCCCAGAACAACTTGCCCTTCCCATCAGAGTGTATTTCACACTTTGCTATGATGGCTTAATCCTCTGTTTGCTCCACTAGATGGTAAGCCATGTGCGGAGACAGACTACACTGAATCCCCAGCACCTAACAAAGGAGGGAAGAAAGGAGGGAGGGAAGGCAGGAAGGACACAGGGAGACAAAGAGGGAAGCAAACAGGAAACTGCCTTGCCTATCCAAGGTTTTCCTTATTCAAGCTCTTGCTTTTTCTTTATATTTGGATTTATTCTTCATCTGACTTTTGGGAAAAAAAGTGAAAAATAAGGAACCGCCCCCAACAAACTGAAATAGGGGATCATTATTAAAAAGAGAAGTTAAAGCCTGAAGGTTTATTCTTTAAAAATCAGTATCTGTGTCTGTGCCTGAGAAATTTACTCATATAAATAAGGGGAAAAAAATCAAAATCAAGATTCATAATGCCCTCTGAGCCAAGGGTTCCTTTTGAGAAAGCTCCTTGAAACAGCTAATTCCTCACACAGAGAGAAACAAAAGATCCCAGAGACCTGGCTGAGACATTAACAAATTATCTCTGAAATAAGGTACAATCACCCTTTCTTTGGTATCTCATAGAAACTGATATCGGCCCCCCCCTGCCTGTGCCTTGGTGCTTACATGTCCATCTCCACCTGCTACACTAAGAGCAACTGCAGTCGGGACCCAGACCTGAGCTATGTGTGCCCCCAAGACTCAATACCCTGACTGACACAGAGTAGATGTTCAAGAAATGCTTTCTACGTGAGTGAATGAATGACCTTTACTCATAGTCCTCCTTGAGCAAGCACCCTACATCCTTCATTCTTTCAATGCCAATTTATTTCATGTCTATTAAGCACCAAATAACAATACCTTATGGACGTTACAATTTCTTGGAGAAGGTAGATATTAAGCATATAACTCCAAGTATTCTCAGTGTTTGGAAAGAGACATTCACTGTGCATTTGCAGCCTATGAGAAGAATCAATGTAAGCTGAGATCTCTAATAGTTGTATGGAATTTGGTCTGGCAAAGTGTGGGGATGTAGGAGAGAACATTCTAGGAAATGGGGCAAGTATATGAGAAGTGTCCAAATGGAAAAATGTGGCCACACAGGAGATTCTGAGAGGAAACATCCTCCAAGCCTGAAAGCCATCACAGTGTGGTACAGCAGCTTTCATACGTCGTCCTAGCAGGGAAGTCCTTTCTTCCAGTAAAATCCTCTGTAGAAACCATTAATATAAAGCATAAAAATAGAGCTGCTGCAGTTGGAGCCATTGCTGTATTTGCCAAGGGAGGCAAATATTTTAGCCCATGGCTCCTCAGACTACAACATGCATACAAATCACCTGGGATCTTGTTAAAAGGAAGATTCTGCTTCAGGAGTTCTGGTTCTGGGCTGGGGCCTGAGATTTTGCATTTCTAGCAACCTCAGTGATATTGTGGCTGCTCCACCAACATCTCTTTGAGCCATAAGATCCCAGAGACTGACAAAACAGCCAGGAACCAAGAGAAAGCTCAGGATGGCCACGTGGCCTCTTCAGATCTGAAGGAAGTTCTGTGCAGGGTGTGTTAAAAGGGTGTCTGAGCACCTCTTAGAATAGCTATCATCAAAAAGAAAAGAAATAACTGCTGGTGAGATTGTGGAGAAAAGGGAACCCTCTATACGGTTGGTGGGAATGTAAATTGCACAGCCATTATGGGAACCAGTATGGAGTTTTCTCAAAAAAATAAAAGCAGAACTATCAATATTATCTAGCAATCCAATTTCTGGGTATGTATCCAAAGGAAATAAGATCACAATCTTAAGAAGATATTTGCACCCCCATGTTCAACACCACATTATCCACAATAGCCAAGATATGAACACCTAAATGTCTGTCAACAGATAAATGGATAAAGACATTGTGGTATATGTACATAAGCAATGGAATATTACTCAGCCTTAAAAAAGAAGAAAATCCTGCCACTTACAACACAGATGAACCTGAAGGACATTATGCAAAGTGAAATAAGCCAGACACACAGAAACACTAATACTGCATGATCTCACTTATATTTGAAATCTAAAATACTGAAACTCATAGAAAGCACAGAGTAGAACTCATAGAAAGCACAGAGGGAGAAATGGGGAGATGTTGGTCAAAAGATACAAAGCTTCAATTATATAAATTCAGTTATTATATATGAGTTCTGGAGACCTAACATCCAGGAATGTGGCTGCAATTAACAGTACTGTACTATATATTTGAAATGTGCTAAGGGAGTATATCTTAAATGTTTTCACCACACAAAAAGTATTCATGACCATGCAAGGGGCTAAATATATTAATTAGCTCAATTGTGGTAATCTATTCATAATGTATACATATATCAAAACATTGCATAGTACACTTAAATATATACAACTTCTATTTGCCAATTATACCTCAATTTTTAAAAATCAGTATGTGGATCTGTACATAAACTTGAGATACTGTGAGTTAAGGGTCTGGGCATATTGCTAATGAAGTTGTATGTATGTGTTCAAATCTGTTTCCATGTATGTGTGCATGTGTGTGTGTGTGTGTGTGTGTGTGTGTGTGGTTATACACACCTCAACCAGTGCTCACAATAGAATAAGACTGATGGGCACTATAAATAGTTCCTGGGAGCTACAGCACCATAATCCGGATTTAGAAGAAAATCAATTATTTGATCTGTCACTCTGATGTCAGCAGGTCATCCGCAATCTGCCCAACTCTTGTTCTGTTATTTTAGTGCCACGAATGAAAAAGAGAAAGAGATACTCAGAGCAAGGCTTCAGCTTCTTGGGAAGGAGTTAGGATATGTGTCTCAAAAAGAATTGTCTCTCCATCCAAGTATTGGTTAAAAGGTCTCACTGTACCCCAGGGGTGTCCCAAAATGGCACATAATCATAGGGTGTCTGTCTGGAAGGTAGAAGGCTAGGATTGCCTTGGGATTTCAGGGATATTTGTAGGTCCCCTGGCCCAAAGCTGCTACTCCACCACCTGTTACAATGTCTAAAATCACGCTATTGGAGTTTGTGCTCTTGTAATCTAAAGATTTCCAGCCTTCATATTTTCGTTCATCTGTGAGGGATAATACTTTAAGCTTCTATCATGTAATTCTTTAGGGAGTTTGAAGACCGGTAAGTGAAAGCAAGGCCTTATGGAATGAGATCCTGGATATGAGCCACTGGTTCTATAAAACCACCTAAAGAGCAAATGTGATCCTTGGTTGTGTTAATAAGAGTAGACGGTACAAATTAAAGGAGATGATGATCCTAAAGAATTTCATGTATTCAGAACCTATAGCCAGAGTGATCACAAAAGGCAAATCCTTGCCTTGCTTCTCCACAACTTAAAGCCTTTGTAAACCAAAAATAAAATTCTAAGCCCCCCCAATCATCTGAATGGACCCCTCCTCTCAGCAAGGGCATTCCAAAGTTAACCTGAAAAACCAGTTCAGGCCATGATGGGAAGGGGGTGCCCAACATGCATCATTATACCCTCCTCCCTTTTAGAATTACTGATAGAGGCTGGGCATGGTGGCTTAGTTCTGTAATCTCAGCACTTTGGGAGGCCAAGGCAGGCAGATCATTTGAGGTCAGCAGTTTGAGACCAGCCTGGGCAACATGAGAAACTGCATCTCTACTAAAACTACAAAAATTAGCACAGTGTGGTGGCACATGCCTGTAATCCCAGCTACTTCCTAGACATTCTTTTCTATTAATAGTAACTCTTTCAACCAATTGCCAATCAGAAAATCTTTAAGTCTACCTATGGAAGCTGCCCAACCCCGCCCCACCACTTCAAGTTGTCCCACCTTTCCAGATTGAACCAACGTACGTCACACAGGTATTGATTGATATCTCATGTCTCTCTAAAATGTATAAAACCAAGGTATACCCTGACCACCTTGGGCAAATGTTGTCAGGACCTCCTGAGGCTGTGTCAGGAACACATCCTTAAGCTTGGCAAAATAAACTTTCTACATTGATCGAAACCTGTCTCAGATACTTTTGATTTATGTCTTTTAGCATCTGGCCATTGCTCTTACAGAATCCAAAGTCTTCAAATGACCTGTGAGATCCTGTACCATGCAGCCCCATTCACCACTCTGGCCTGTGTCTCCTGCTGCTCATTGCCTTACTAACTAAGCTCTACCCACACTGGCTCTCTTTTGTTCCAAGCACTGTCCCTTCCTCAGGACCTTTGCACAATGCCGTTTCCTCTGCTTGGACTGTTCACCTCTCTCCTCTCCCTGTTCACCTGGTCAGCTCCTGTTTACCCTACAAGTCTCAACTTAAATGCTACTTTTTTAGAGGAGACTTCTATGCTTCCACAACTCCACAGTCCGTGCACCTGAGCGTCTTTTTCTGCTCCATCGTAGTAGTAGTTGTAATGCTGTGGTAGAAACAGCAGCTAACATTTTCTCAGTGTTTACAACATGCCAACTTTGGTTCTAGATACTTTTCATTTTTAACTACTAATAACAACCCTAATGAAGTAGCTATTATTGTCTCCCCTTCCCCCACTCAACAGACAGGGGAACTCTGGGCCAGAAAAGTCAAACAACTTACCCAACAGTTCCAAAAGGTAAATGGTGGGGCTGTGGTTCAAATTCACCAAGTGGGCTTCAGAATTATCTGCTCAATGAATATTTTCTCTATAGTACTCAGAGGCCAGGAATCACGTCTTGCTTACCACCTCATCACCAGTATGTAGCACAAAGCCTGGCACATGGTAGGTCCTATATAAATATTTGTTGCATAAGTAAATGAATGAATGAGTTAGAATGAGGCCCAAGGATAATAACCTAGATGGTGAAAAGTCTAGAAATTATATCATAAGAGAAATGGCTGAGGGTGAAGACAGTGCTTAACTAAGAGAAAATATGCAGGGCCGACTTGAAAAGTTAGAAGAAAACAGACTTCTGAGTGGCTGCAGAGAGCAGGGCCAGAAACAATGGTTAAAAAGTACAGGAAAGAGATTTCAACTCAGTAAAAAGACGATCACTCAGCAGATGCCAAACTATAAATGCCTCCCTTAGGTAGTGAGGGCCCCATCACAGTAAGTATGCAAACACAGGCTACATCAACATTGGATAGGAAGGCATCTGGAAGGAGTCAAGCTACAGATAGGAATCCAGACTGGATCAGTTCTGTGTGCCCCACCCCTAATAGGCTTAAGGATCTGTGAGTCCACACACCCCTCTTCCCACCCCTCATCCCTAGACATTTGAAAGGAAAAATTTTAGCAGGGAAATACACCCACTAAAGGTTGTCATAATTTGTTCCTCGCTAAAAATAGAAAGATAGACTGGAGTCATAAAAAATACAATAGCAAAAGGCTCTCCCTTATTGTGAAAGCCACTCAGCCCAGGATCAAAGTTGGGCTCAGATGAAACAATGAGGCCATTTCCTACCCCAGCAAAACTGCAGTCGGGTTCTTCCACAGCTCAGCTGCCCTGCCTCTCTCAGATCACAGCACCGCTCTCACGGATGAAAGGGACAGTCTGGTGTTCTTGAAGCTTGTGGCTGGGTACTTTTCATTTGCATTTAATTGAATAGAACAGGCGACAAAGAGGTGCTCCTACTAGATGACCTTTCAGGGCCTTCCCTGCTTATATTTTGATTTTGTGAATTAAGTTAGGTTGAATTGGAGCATGTCAGAAATAGGAATGAACTTAAATATCATCTAATCTACTCTCTTTGCCTTAGAGAGATGGAAATTCAGGCACAGAGAAGGGGGATAGCTTGTCCAAGGGTATACAATAAATTCTAGAAAAACTGGAACTCAACCACTTATCCCCTGACCTCTAGTTTGCATTCTATCTTTCTCCATTTCTCCAAGAGTGTTTTCAGAGAGTTGGTGCTTTCTGAGGTCAGGCAGTCCCCATATATCCAGCTTCTTTTACATCACCTATGTGGAGAGCCATTACCATAGATGGAGGCACCACTTGGGGCCAGGAATTAACTCCTAACTCTTAAATAATTTTTTAACAAAGACTAGATAATTTGGTTTCCTCTTATCCAAGCCAGGGGATCCGAAAGCAGGAGCAGAATGGAAGCCAGAAAGGCAAGTGCCCAAATGACCTACATGACACCTGCCAGCATTCTGATTTCTATTTGGAGACTGGGTCATGAAACTGTTGCATTGAAACAAAACAAAACATATATATATATATATATATATATATATATATATATATATATATATGAGAGAGAGAATGAGTAAACTGAAAATAATCTTAAAGATCTCCCAATCCTGTGATTCCCCAAGTACTACTTCCTGTATGTGCCATGCTGACAAAAAAAAAAAAGAAATGTTTAATAATAATATTTTTAGGTATGCATATAACTGTTTGCACCTTTCCTGAGAAAGGCCATCCTTTATTTGATATTATGTTCTTCCTTCTTTTATAGTTATATCTTTTATCTTATAAAATGATAGTGATAGTTGGTTTTCTATCTTGAATTTAATATTCTTACCTGGCAAAATGAAAATTGACAACAAAGTTACAACATGTGTCAGGTTCTCTCCATTTTTTAGAAATTTTAGAAATTCACAAAGTCTTGAAACTACAGTCTTCCTTTTTACAACTGAGTTACAAACCAAATCCAAAGCTTGAAGAGTGGTCAAACTACTCTACTCCTAACTCGGCATTAAAATGACTGTAAGATCCTGAGCAAATTTGCTTAATTTTGAGCCTCTAGCTTCACATCTAGAGAGTGGACACAATAATCCCTGCCCTGACTTCTTCACAGGTAGCCGAAGGTCAGCATGTGTGAAAGTGCTTTGAATGTAACGAGATAGCATAATCAGTTCTGTGCAAGTAG
Source organism: Aotus nancymaae (assembly GCF_030222135.1). Taxonomy (NCBI): domain Eukaryota; kingdom Metazoa; phylum Chordata; class Mammalia; order Primates; family Aotidae; genus Aotus; species Aotus nancymaae. The sequence continues at coordinate 26,910,287 of NW_026988479.1, read as the reverse complement.
CTGCAAACCCTAATGCCTGCAGGGCTGGCAGGAAATGGGAACAAGTGAAGCAGGCCAAGTGTGGCTGAACAGACAGCAGCCTCCTCTCAGTCTCAGTACTGAGAATGCAATGAGGCAGGGTGGGGAGTGGGACAAACTAGCAGCTTCAGTATCTGAAGGGAGGAGAGTGGCTATCCCAGACAATGTTTGCCACGTAGTAATGTGGGTTCAGTGTAACCAGATAGTCTCATTTTCAGAAATACTGAAACCTTACATTTGTATGTGCTATGTTTCTGATTTATAAATGTTGGTCATAAATTCAAACTTTAAAAATTGTGAGAGACAAACAAAATGTGCCACATCGGGATTCCTATATGTAAGCCTCTGGTCTCAGGGACTCCACATACATCTTTTTCTGAAAGTCCCACGGGAAAGTCCTATCAGTAAGTGCCAAAGCAAGCTTGATTGCCTAACAAGAACACAGCTCAAGACAACACTGAACAATGTAAATGTGCAATGAAGACCAGCCCCCAAGTGTCGATATACACATTTCAGAGTTAGGCAAGAGATAAAGCTGGTTGAAGAAACATTTCATGAACTAGGACAACACTCTCTATAAAAGCTCACCCACTAGTCTAACATTATGGATCATTTCTCTGTCCTCTTACCCAATTTGAAACACAATTTCCTCATCCTAAAAATGGGGCAAATTATACATATTAAATTATAAATATCTAATATATCTACTTACATGAGACATTGTGTATAATTTGAACAAAACAAGGATGGTAAATATGTGGCAAGATGGTTTTGTTCCTGATAGGAGGATGATGATGGTAACTAATTGCATGGCAGGCACTGTTCGAAAAGCTCTCTAGATATATTAATTAATTAGATCTTCATGGCAACTCAATAAGGTAGATACTCCTATCATCAGCATTTTACAGACATGAAAACTGAGGCACAGAAAGGTTAAGTAATTGCTCATGTTACACAGCTGAAAAGTGGCAGCACTGGAGGCCGTTGATAGCAGCCTTCTTCCCTGCTGTGCCTCAGAATTCTTGTCAATAGTGATCCAAGAGGCTCCTACCAATGGATCAAGTTATCAGGCAGGTTAAAATTTGTCTTCTCAACTCTAGCCCAGTGCAATGCTTGGCACAGAAGAGGTTTTATTACCCTTATTAAATATGGGATCCCTTCCTCATACTTCATACTTTGTTGTAAAGACCAAATCATAGGATGTGTGTAAGACAGAGTATCTCAGCCTCAGCACTGCTGACATTTGGGTCATAGTTCTATGTTGTGGGGACTGATCCATGCATTTTAGGGAGTGTGACAGCATCCCTGGTCTCTATTCACTAGACACCAGTATCACACTCACTAACCATCCAACCCCCACAGCTCTGAGAACAAAAATGTCTTCAGATATTGTCAAAGGTCTCCCGGGAGAAAAAACTGTCCCCAGTTGAGAACCACCGCTATAAGGTATGATTAGTCAAACTCCTCCTCCTGTACCCACAGTGATTCACTCTGCTTCCCTTGGCTTCTCACAGCTGCCGAGCCCCACCCTGCACTGTGAGTTATCTTCACCCCTTACTGTGGAATAACAGGCATCTCCCCAGGAACTGCCTACTCTGCTGTTCTAAACAGCTCCCCAAGAACCTTCCATTTTAAGGGTTTCATTGTTAATTCCTGTAGGAAGTGGATGAGGCTTGGGGAATAACAAACAAGACAGGGATGGGGAAATAAAAGTTCCAGAGTTTTCATAACAGTAGAAATATGTTAGACTACCTGTTAGGTTAATGCAAAAGTAATTGCAGTCTTTGCCAGATATCCCAGCCAGAGCCCTTCCAAACCATCATCTATAGGGTGGTTTGAAAGACCTCAGCAAAGGCCCAGCTACATGGGAAGCACTCAGGTAAATTATGACTATAAACAGTAATGACCTTAAATTATTGCCTCTTCATTCAATAAACAGCCTTTCTATACCCACCAGGTGCCAGCAATTTTGTAATTGCTTTACTTACATTAACCTACTCCTAATACTTACAAGGGAGGAACTATTACTACATGGGCAGTTTACAGATCAAAAAATTGAGCTTCATTGAAGCTGAAAAACTAGCCGAGCTCAGACTAGAGAGTGGGAGAACAGGACTCAAGCCTGCCACCACCACAGCAGACAGAAGGTGGCTTGGACGGCAAGAAGAGGTTCACAACCCAGCTCTGCCATTTACTCCTCAGTGGCCTAGAGCCCATAAGCCAACCTTTCTGGGACCCATGTCCTTATGTATAAAACAAGAGACCAGATGAGAGTTTATCTGATATAACCCCCATCTATTGTTCCCTTTTCTCAAACCTTCTTCCAACATAAGTGATGATAATTCGTCATTAAATTAAGATTTTTTAAAAACAGTTGTTTAAAAAGAAAAAAGGTTGTCTCAAACTGAGTGTTTCTCATTATAAAACTCAATTTTCTCACTAAATACCAGATTAATGCTGTTTAAATTGCGTTTCTGGAATGAGTGGGGGAGGGGAGAATTAATGAACTTCTAAGTAAAAATGTTCATCAGCTGGAGGAGATCTAAATTAATGAGGAAGAAATGCTAAAAAACAGTCATGGAAGGCCAGCTTCCTCTAGAATTATATTATTAACAAAATACAATGAAATGGCAATTGGTTCAAAGTGGAGAACAAAAAAACAATCGAGGAGAAATGCAGTGGCCTGTTTCATTCATAGCATCCCCGAAATGTAGAGTGGGAAAGAAATCCTGGTGAGCTCATCTTTGATAAGTAACCAAAATAATACTAAGAGCAACTGCTAAGGGTTTTACACATATTATCTCATTTAACCCTCACAATCCAGTAGTGCAAACTCTGTCTCCATTTCATCGCTAAGGCAAGTATAGCCAGAGACATTTACTTCTTGCCCACACAGCAGAGCCAGCATTTAAACCCATATTTAACATTAAATCCTGTTTCCACAACCCCCACAGCATATACTGCTTTACTTTGGCTAGCCTCTGTTTGAGTATCTCAGCTGCCAGGGTATTTACTGCCTCACAAGGTGGCCCAATTCAGCATCTTCCTAAATTGAGTATTCCTCCTTGAGACTTTGTCCAAAAGATTTTCAGGGGTGTCCAAGGGAGATACCTTATTGTCTTAGGGGTTTTGATGGCCCAACCAGAATCGGAAACTAAGAATGCATAATTCTGGGGTTTTGCTGGCAGAAACTAAGAATCCAGGTTCTTAATTTCTGATTCTGGTTGGGCCAGCAAAACCCCTTCCTCATCCCTCTTTTTCACTTATCCCTATAAACAGAAACTAAAAACCATGGCTTCCAGTTGCTAAAAGTCTAAAACAAAACAAAACAGACAACAATAAAATAAGGCAGGCTGGAAAAGCTTGATAGACTCTGACCCCACCTCCACTCACCCACAGTGTGTTCCAACATCTCCTCCATCCCTATGGCAGTCCTTGAAAAAGTTAGTCATTGATCACCAAGAAGCTTCTTACCTGCAGGAGAAAAGCCTCTCATCCTTTGGCAAGGTCTCCAGATCCTTCCTCTCTTACATTCTTCAGAACACACTCAAGTTTGACAATGAGACTCTTAGAGAACTGAATTCATATTTCTAAGTGTATCCCAGCCAGAAGAGAATGCAGAAGGACCATCTCCTCCATTATTTTAGGCTTGCTACTGTTAATGCACTCCAAGAGCCTCTTATCTGTATCAGCAGCCAGGTCACGTATTGGCGTATGATGGGCTTGCTCCCAAATAGCTAGGACCTCTCTAGATATTTTTCACACGTGACCTTAGCTAGTGTGTGACTCAACTGCACTGTTCAACAATTAGTTTGTTCTAAGCAGAACGCAATTAAATAGATCCCACCAGACAAAACCACCAAAGAAAATTCCAGTGTTCTATCCCACTCAAAATCGTTTTTCTTCATGAAGTGACTGTTATCAGTTGGTCCAACAGGAATAGAACATCCTGTTCACCAATAAAATAATCACTGCTCCTTGTTTTATAAATCATTTCCATGTCAGTAACAAAAGCTACCATTTTAAGCACTGACTATAAGGTACGCTCCAGACAAGTTGATTGTCCTGACACTTAATAATAATCCTACATGTTCAGCATTATTATGTCCTTTTTTCCAGATGAAGAAACTGAGGCACAGAGGAATTTAGTGACCTGCCCAAGTGTTCACAACTCCCTTAACCTTTTCTTTCCTGTCAGTACCAGGTATATTAGTGCGTTTTTCACGCTGCTAATAAAGACATACCCAAGACTGGGTAATTTATACAGGAAAGAGGTTTAATGGGCTTACAGTTCCACGTGGCTCGGGAGGCCTCCCAATCATGGTGGAAGGTGAGGAGCAAGTCACGTCTTACACAGATGGCAGAAGGCAATGGGAGATTTTGTGAAGGGAAACTCACCCTTATAAAACCATCAGATCTCATGAGACTTATTCGCTATCATGAGAACAGTCCAGAAAAGATCTGCCCCCATGATTCAATTGCCTCCCACCAGGTCTCTCCCACAACACATGGGAATTATGGGAGCTACAATTCAAGATGAGATTTGGGTGGAGACACAGACAAACCACATCACCAGGACTGAGATTCAAACCCATGTTCGGTACTAGATCCAAAGCTCACACTGTTCCACCACAACACAATGGCTGCCAAGTCCAAAACTTTCTGCATTGGCCCATCCTGGGCTGCCAAATTTCTATATACTTACATGACTTCTTAGTTGATTGTCACAAACACCCTAGGATTTGGGGACAGGAGAAACTAAGGGACTTGTCCTAGGTCCCAAAGACTTGTCTTCTTTCTGAGTTCTCATTGGTCATTCTCTTCTTTTCCTGCAACCAGGCACATAGGCCCCACATCCTGCATTATTAATCCATGTTCTTGTTTCTTGCTGAGGCTCTCAGAGCTCAGAGGGCCTCTGCAGGTCAGAGGGTTGGAAAGGGCCAAGTTACTCCCCTGCAGAGAAAACCAATCAATCTTATGTCGACCCACCAGCTCTCAAAAAGAGCAGCTGATCAGCCACAGTTGATAAAAAGGAGGTAAAGATCAAATGAAGGCTGGATGTCTATCTGCCCTTCTTTTGTGACAAATGTGCCTGAGATGTGAGTACAGTGAGATGGTGTTAAGATGGGTGGCTTATTAGGAACAGTGAATTCACCCAGCCTGTGGCAGTCCCATTTTATAAAACACAATGTCCAGGAGTTACAAAAGGTAAAGCAATGGAGTGAAATAAGTACTGGAATAGGAGTGCTTTTCCATAATACATATTGAGCCTCGGCACTCAGAATATATATTGAGCCTTGGCACCAGCTACTGGTCTTTGGGCCTATTATTGAGCCCTTTGAGTCTGATATGGCTCATCTGTTTTCGTTTGTTTGTTTGTTTTTTGAGACAGTCTCGCTCTGTTGCCAGGCATTAGGCTGGAGTACAGTGGCCGATCTCAGCTCATTGCAACCTCCGCCTCTTGGGTTCAAGTAATTCTCCTGCCTCAGCCTCCTGAGTAGCTGGGACTACAGGCGCACACCACCACGCCCAGTTAATTTTTTTTTTGTATTTTAGTAGAGACGGGGTTTCACTATGTTGGCCAGGATGGTCTTCATCTCTTGACCTCGTGATCCGCCCACCTTGGCCTCCCAAAGTGCTGGGATTACAGGCGTGAGCCACCAAGCCCGGCTGATATGGCTCATCTTTAAAATGAGATTATACAAGCCACCATCATAACATTGCTGCGATAAGAAGACAGAATTGCCCCTTGGATTCCTATTCTCGTGTTGTACCATACAAGATATGCAAGAACCCTCAGAAAGCAACTAGCTAAAGCTGGTTATAATTAGTGTAACTCTATTATCCCCTTCAACCCCCTAGCAATCACCAGCACCTCTTTGAAACCTGAGTTCAACAGGATATAAAGACCAGCTACCTAAGAGCCCATTTTTCAAATGGGAAGACTGAGGCCCAGAAAAGTGAAGTAACTCAAAGCCTCAAAGTAAATTTATGACAGAATCAAGACAAGAATGCAGAACTCATAGTTCTAGTTGAGTGCACTTTTATTTATTTATTTTTGACAGGGTCTTGCTCTATTGCCCAGGCTAAGTTATAGTGGTTAATCACAGCTCACTGCAGCCTCAACCTCCCAGGCTCCAGTGATCCTCCTGCCTCAGCTTCCTAGCTTGACTACAAGCATGTGCCAACACACCCAGCTAATTTTTTTTTTTTTTTGGACAGTTGTCTCACCATGCTGCCCAAGCTGCACTTTCTAATGTGATGTGCTGGTATGCTTGTTCCTCTTTCCATGTGTAACTGTGTGTGTATAATACACAATGTTCTAAAAAGTAATTTTCAAACTCCTCAGATCCCTAAGACTCCAAAAATGTGACAGTGCCAAGAAAAGGCAGGATTCTTACCTCTGCTCAATCAAGGCAAGTCTGTATTTTTCTCTAATATCTGTTAATAGTGCCGGCTAACATTTATTGAGAACTTAATGCCAAATTCTACTCACATAGAACTCTCTTCTATGTGAGTAGAACCTGGCATTATGTTCTCAATAAACGTTTTTAATGTGCATCATCTTACTTAATACTCCCAAGAGACTGTGAGATAACTGTTAGTCTTTTTCCCATTGTAGAGTTGACGAAACTGAGGGTTGGAAAGGTTAAGTAAGCTGTTGAAAGCATCCAGCAGGGAGTGGAGCAGGAGTTACACCCAAGTAGACTTACCCACAGGGCCTTTACCAGCAACCCTGTGTTCTTCTACCCAAGTACAGTTTCCTTTAAAGAAAGGGACTCAAAAAAAAAAAAAAAGTTCCTTTAAAGAAAGGGACTCAAAAAAAAAAAAAAAGAAAGGGACTCACCTCCTGCCTAATATTTTTTCTTTTCTTCTTTACATTTTTTAGTTTAGAAGGCACTACTCTGAGGTTGTTGAGCAGCATCCCAGCTTCTCTAAGCTCCTCGCCATGTGTGTTGGGTAGGGCGTCTTAGTAAACAGGTCAGTCTTCCCCAGAAGTGAAGTGGGAGGCCCACCAAAACTGTGACCTCCTCTAGGCCAACCAAGTGCCCGAGAGACTTTCCACTGGAGCCACCGTGCTGTCAGTGAGGCTGCTGCAAAGGCAGGAATCTCAGACTGCATGTACTTCCCTCCCCTCATCCATGTCATCTGCAGTTGCTTCACCTGCAACAGTTCTACCAGGGAGATGAGACAGCTGTAGCCTGGGTGTGCATGCAGCTTCTCTGGAGTCACACTAGGCTACTGTCAAGCCCAAATCCAAACCTCAGCTTTGAAACAACCTAATTTCCTTTAAACAATTACTGCAGTTTTACCTGTCCCTCACTGTCCCTGATCTTTTCTGCCTTGACCCCAAAAATGCCAGTTATGCACAGGGCTGCTGAGACAAAGGCTATATATAAATGCCTGGGCCTTGAGATTCCTATTGCAAAAGTAGTCGATACACTCCTGCTTAAAGGTCCCACTCAACCCCCAAGCTTGCCTGGGACTGAGTGGTTGGGTCCCTTTGGAGAGGTCCCAGAAAGGAGATGCCAGATAGACATCCTCTGACCTAAAATACAAGTAAGCAAGGACAGCAGATCCCAACGACTGCTCTAGCAATGCTGCCCAACTTTCCTAAACAAACCCAGGTATCAGCCAAATCATTCTACAACCACATAACACAACACAGGCCTGAGAAGAGCAGCATAGGATGATATTTAATGACAAGCAATGATGTTCATGATTGTCAAGGAGAAAATTCAACTCAATAAATAGTACATTTCAGTTTTATATTTTCAATACATACATGTTTATGCAAATTCAAATAGAATAAGCACACTAAAATTTTTAATGAGATATTATTGTATAAACTGTTTCCATTACAGTTTTTCAGTTAAAGTAGCATGAACATCTTTCTGCATGCACACAAGCCTGTGTGTGTAAGTGTGTGTGTGTGTGTAAGTGTGTGTGTGCACATTCTCTGTATTAGATTACCTATGATTTTGTTCTTTCTTATTTCCATGTTTTGGGAAGAAAGCTATTGAATTTGCATGCTTGCCTCCTACCTGTCCTTTAAGGAACAATCCATTCCACCCAAAGAGTTGTGGCAGGGCCATGATAGTGCTCTCATCCCCACCAATACTGCCACATGACTCAGGCTAGGCCAGCAGAGCTCTCCCTCCCCTCATGCACACTGAATGGTTCAGAGGAGAGCTCACGGCCCAATGTGAGCTTGAGTCTCCTCTAAGACTTACGGTCTCAGCATTGTAAGGGAGAGGATCTTGCTTATCCTCTGGGATGTCAAGCTAAAAAGACCATAATTAGCCAAGAATTGTTGGGAGATTTTTTATGCTGCTTCCAGTATATAGAGAAATCCTTTCTTAGAATGAAGGCAAGATAGGTCAGAAAACAGAGCCAGGAAGTACAGAGGGGGCCCTAATGACATTGTTTGAGCTTCAGGATTCAGCCACGGCTAAAGCTGGAATGATCCCTGAAATTCATTATGTGAATTTGTGTGTTATGTGTCCTAATAGATTTCCTCTTATACTAATGTGAATTAAATTTCTGTAAGAGACACACATCTGTGTTTTCTAATAAACAACTATGTCTCCACATGTAGTTATATATAATATATATCCCTTTTTACAAACAATAATAATAAATTCAATCCATTCTTTAAGCTTTATCAGTGTATTCCTCAAAGATCTTGTCTCCATTTATAGCATCAATTTTGCACTCCATACTGCCATATATTGTTAATTCACTGATTTTTCGTATGTCAGAACCTCCCCAAATAAATAAGTTCCTTGAAGAAGGAATTGTGTCTACCTTACTCCATAACACCCAGCACCATGCATTGTTCAAAGTAGGAATGTGAAAAGCTCCACCTCGCCCTATCACCCCATCAGCAGACATGCATTTAGATTAGATTTCTTCCCAGCAGGATGAGGTACCTTACAGCATTCTCACTCCTGTAAGTTCATTAGAAGAGAGCTACCTAGGATTTGGGTCTGTGTTATGTTCATCTGAGAGGACAAGCAAGATCCTCTCTCTTACAACACTGAGATAGTAAGAGAAAAGTCTCTTACTTCTCTTAGAGGAGACTCAAGCTTACACTGGGCCATGAGCTCTCCTCTGAACCATTCATTGTGCATGAGAGGAGGGAGAGCTCTGCTCACCTAGCCTGAGTCATGTGGTAGTATTAGTGAGGATGAGAGCACTAACATGGCCCTGACACATGATCAAACCAGAATCACTGAATGTCAGAGTGGGAAGAAACTTCAGCCATCACCCCATCCAGTGGTTTTCAAAGTGGTTCTATGAAAGCCTGGGGCTGTATGTGGATGTCAGGAGGCAGGCATCCCAAAGTCTGATGAGAGAAGCAAGCGGTTATGCTGAGTGGACTAACTCCATGCCCCTATTTCCACCAGATCCGTCTTTATTTAATTCTTTTAAATATTGAGATTGTTAAAACTGCTGACCCCTGAGTTCTTTCCTAGACATACTGAAACCTATGTTCAGGTATGTGATTCCAGCATTTTCTTTTTAACAAGCTGGCACTAAAGTTTAGGCAGCATGACTCTACAGTCCCCAGAAATTGAGCCCCTTGCCACCCATATCTGGAAATCCCATCCAGCCCTACCAGCTCCCTGCTTGGTTAACCTCCACCCTCCTGGGGAGTGGTAATTGAATGTCACATGTTAAGCATAATCCTAGAAAATCCTCTGTCATCATGCTCAAGTCCCAACAGCTTGTAGTAATTAGATCTAGACTGGAGAGAGGTACAAAGGCATCATACACTGATACAATTTGAAGCTTCTGAGGTTCATGCAATGAGGGAGACCAGGATCAGTCAAAGAAAGTGTAGCTACAAATTCCAAGTAAGGGGCAGCATGAAGGCCACAACATCCATGGAACATTCCCAATTCGTTCCAGCTCCTCTCACCCCTCCTGTCCCCAGCCTTGTGTCCTATTCAGAAAAGACATGCATGAGTGGTAGCAAACTTCATCTCTTGCAATATTAGATGGTGATTTTAAAACTCCCCCTCCTTGGATGGGCTGCATTTTAGCTACTTGATCTAAAAACAAAGAACCCTTCCTATTCTTTCTCCATACTTCTTGAGTCAGAATCCACAGGAGTGGAATCCTGGAATCTGTATTTTTATAAAGATCCATATTGATTTTTATGTAGCCAGCCCAGCTCCAATCCACAAACTAAATTTTGTAACCCCCATACATGTCCACATTTGAATGTTCCTAAGTTCTGTTAAAAAAGAAAAAAAGATTAGGATAGAAGAGGAAATCAAAAGATGGCCTGAAAAAAAAGAAGGAGGAGGAGGCCTGGAAGTAACCAAAGAGTTAGAAAAATCATCATTTTGCAACCACTAATGAAAAGATGGACCTAGACAGGATAATTAGGGTATGCTAAAATCATTAGGTGAAAGGTTGACTGGTGAACTTTGCCCTGGTGGGACCAGACTGACATCATGCAGATTAAGACAACTTGACATTACACACCCAGAAGGTGTCAGAAAAGGAAGTACAATACAATATCTACAAAGTCATCTAGCTGAAAAATGGAGCCTGAATATAATCATACTCTAAACTTACTGCCACTTTATAGGAAATACTAGGGATAAAAGAACAACTTACCAACAGAGGATAAAAGAATAACTTAATACCGGGAAGAAGTAATCAACTAAATTCATAATCTACAAAAGAAACAATTTTTCTAACAAGTCAATGGTATTAAAAGGTGGGGAGAAGGGGACACTATTAAAAAATAAAGGAGACTTAAAAGACGTAATTACTAAATACAATGTATGAACCTTGTTTAAATCCTGATTTCAATGAAGCAATTATTAAAAGGCAATATTTGAATCAATCTGGGAAGTTTAAGTATGACTGGTTACCAGTGCTATTCAGGATTATTGGAATGTTGCTAGGCACAAAGAATTTTGTGTCCTTATTAGACAAAGCTACATACAAAGTATTTATAGGTAGAATGACATGATTCTGGCATTTACTTTAAAAGACTCCAGTTTAAAAAAAAAATGGTTAAAGTAAGATTAGCAAAATGTTGATAACTGCTAAAACTGGGTAATAGTATTATATCATTCTCTCTAATTTTTGTAGTTTTAAGCATCTCCATTATACCTTTTTTTTTAAATTACTTGCACCATTACTCATCCTTAGTAGGAAATGAGTTGATGATTGGTGAAAGGGGGTAAGAGTGAAAAGTGAACAAACAGAAACATAATTGAGATACGGGAAGTTAATGGGTAACTGAACTCCTGCTCAGCATCACCCCATGTAAATATGAAAACCCCTCTTAGACATTCAATCAGTTTTCCTCATACCGTGTTTCAGGCCCCAAATTAGATTCCATGAGGTTAAAAAAAGAATCCACAAGAAGGTTAGAGTCTGGCAAGGAGGTCAAAATATAATGTACAGAGTAATAATTAAGCAAAGCAAATTTATTTGAGTGCTTCCTCTGTTCTAGGAACTCTGTATTTAATATTATCCTATTTGACCCTCACAACACCTCAAAGGTAATTACCATGCCCAATTATAAAGAAATTGAGTACTAATAAAGCTCATATCAAGTCATGTAGGTAGTACCTGGGCAGAGGAGGCAGCCTACAGGACTTAATATGGCCTATAGAGAAAATGCACTCAGGAAGATAAAGTTAGTTCTTGCTTTTTCTTCTACAGGAATAAGCGTAATAATGGAGAAGGTAATATCCTTGCTTTGAACAGCTGGCCCATCTGGAAGGGCCATTTACAAGGTTATTTACCTTTATTTTTATGTACCAGTTTCCTTTTATCTTAAGAATAGGGAAACCTTGAAGTATTTAGCAAAGTTCAAAGCTCTGAAGCTGTTCAACACATGAGAATCTTTCCTTCTTGGCTCTGCTTGTTCTTCAAATTCCAGCTCAGTTCCCATCAGAAGAGCCAAGCCTTTAGGGATTGATACCTTGGAGTCAGATAGACACGAGATTTGATCCCAGCTCTGCCACACACCCCAACTAGCAGCCTTAGGGGAAGTTCTTGGACTCTTGAGCCCAACTATAAAGTAAGATGGTAATTGTCCCTCCTCCACAAGGTAATGTTGGTTTCTACATAAAATGTTTAATATCATGCAGGGGATAAATATTAGTTGCTATTAGAATAGTGAAACTTTGCACCACACTTAGATTTCTCCTTTTTTCAGAACCCTGTGCACCCTGACCAGTGAACTTCAGCCATGATAAACCAATGCCTAGTTCACAGTATACAGTGGTCAGTTAATAAACATTGACTGTATGCATTAATGTCTATCTAGTGATGTCTCTCCCATGGGCTTTTAACATTATTTAACTTTGGTACATGTTTTTCAACTAGAAGGTAACTATGGAAGACAGAAACATATCTGCCAATTCTGTATCCCCCAAACCATGCAGCATAAGATAAGTGGCTCAAGAAACAATTGCTAAATGAATAGCAAGGAGTTGGTCATGTCTCTGGGGCAGAATGACCAGAGCCCCAGATGTATCTATAGCACAGCCTCCAATTGAGCTCATCCTATAGGAAACAATGCAAAACCTAACAACCAAGTCCAGTGGAGGTAATTCAAGCTCCAGGCAACCAGAAGCAATTTGCCCCAACTCTCTGCAATACCCACCTCTGCTGTCTGCTCTGCCAGGCCAGGAAGTAGACACGTTCCTCTCGGAGATTTGTGATGCCTCTTTTGGGACAGAGGAAATGCTGCAGCAGCGACAGTGTCTGTGCAGGAACGCATGCAGCAGGCTTGCTGCTGGAAAGACGCAGGCTGGCCAAGGACCTGAGGCCTCCACTCCCGTGGGCATGGCATGCTGCCGCAGCTGACCACAGTAATTCATCACGCTTAAAAACTCACCCTTGGGAGGGGCACTGAAGGAGGTAGGGGAGCCAAAGCCACCGCTTCTCAGGAAAATTCAGCGCCTGTGATTTTTTTTTTTTATCTTTTTCATCAAGCCTAAAAGGATGGTGAGACTCATCCAATCCACAGGATTTTATGAACATGATCCAAAAAAGGAACTCTCATTCTGGATTGAACAGTCAAAACAATCTAAGAAAAGCTGACCTCACCTATAAGGCAAATTCCCTTTTTCCCGCAAAGCATCTTCCCACATCCCTACACCTATCCCACTGCTTTTGACACCATTTTCTGTGTGAGGAAAAGAGCTCAGGGTTAAGGATCCAGGTGTCTAGCCCAGCCACTGCTTGGCCTTGGGCAAGTCACTTCTGCTCTCTCAACCTCAGCTTCCTTGTCTCTAAAAAGGATGAAGTATTTCAGAGTGCACAGATTTAAGTGACTGGGCAGTTTACACACATACATAATGGGTGGGCAGATGGCAAAGGTGCTAAGCTGCTCACACTGTCACCTGGCTAAAATCTGGGAGGGTATAACAAAGAACACAGCAAAACAAAACTCTCATGAATCAGCCTGCTTGTGACCCTTAATAAAAAGCTACTTTTTGGACCTTTCCAATTTTATGAAATTCTCTTTGTTCCAATGGCACCTACAATTTTTTCCCATGCTCCCATCTCCCTGCCAGAGTTGGCAACCATCTGTGCTCATGGCTGGCAGCTGTAGGAGCAGCCAGAGATTCTCTGTCCCAGAGAATGAATGGAGAGAGGTGGGGAAGAGAGAAAGAAGGAAGGAGGGAGAGGAAGGGGTAAAGGGAGGAGAGAAAGATCTTTTCATTTAAATTAATTCCCTCAACATCCCTACAAGTGAGAAAACTGAGACTCGAGGTTAAGGTTAATAACTAGCTCAAAGACTTTCCGCCAGTGAGGAGTAAAGCCAGGATTCAAACCTAGGTCTGCCTGAATGCAAAGTCCTTGTTCTCCTGCTCCACATTTCCCCGCAAATGGGGTCAGAGAGAGCCTGACTTCAACTGAGTAAAGTGAAAAGGCATCTGTCTCAGTCTGTTTGGGCTGCTATAATGCAATACCACGGGCTGGGTGACTTATAAACAACAGAAATGCACTGCTCACAGTTATGAAGGCCGGAAAGTCCAAGATCCAGGAACCAGCAGATTTGGAGTCTGGTGAGGGCCTGGTCAATGCTTCAAAGACAGTGCATTCTAGCTGTGTCCCCATCTGATGGAAGAGGCAAACAGCTCCCTTCAGACTCTTTTAAAGGATGCTAATCCCATGCATGAGGGGAGAGCCCTCTTGACTTATTTCCCAAAAGCCCCCACCTCTTAATACTTTCAGATTGAAGATTAACTTTCAACATAGGAATTTCGGGAAGGCACATTCAGACCATAGCAGCATCCCACACATACATGTGAGCCCCAGAAGAAAAGCTGTACTCACTCAATAACTCAGTATTGCTGAGCTAAATTTCTGCCTGGGGCATCTTTCTCTCTCCAACACTGCCAACATTTCCAATTTTGGCATTTGTTTACACCCTTCCCTCTAGAATGTCCCTCTATCCAGATTCCAAACCAGCTAAAGCCTCCCTCCTTCAGGCAGTCATGCCTACTTCATCTCTCTCTACCTCCACTTGAGATTCCCCACTCTACATAAGTTGCAGCCCACACTAACAGTAATAAAAACACAGCAACAGTAAGGGCAACAACAGTTTTTATTGAGTTCTAGCTCTATGTGAAGCTCTGTTCTCAGTACTTAATGTATATAAATGTTAATCCTCACAGAAGTCGTGTGAGGTCAGTATTAGCACCCTCTTAGACAGGTTAGGTTACTTGTCCCCAGACACAAGCTCAGAAGAACAGGGACAAACTTAGGCAGTCTCTCCCAGCCAGATCTTCATTCCTAATCACCCCCATTGCACTGCCTCATATTTTCAGGCTTCTTTACAAACAGCCTCCTCATTTTTCATCTCATGTTCAGGTTTATAACAACCCTTAGATATAAAAAGGGGAGAATCTTAAAAGAAGACAATAAATCTGTACTTTAGGAAACCTGCTAAAGCAATGCACCCACTAAGGGATCATTCCAGGACTTCAGGTCCAACAGTTCCCCAGGCCCAGCTTGTAAGTCTTAGCACCAAAACCAGAACATCTCCCAGAGGCAGAACAGCCGGTATCGAACAACTGTAGTCATGGGGCCACTACCAGGGATCAGGGAGGAGAGCAGAGTGGTCATGAATTGAAGACAACAATCAGAAGCCGGGGAAGAGGAGCTGGCAAGCCCCAGGGAGCAAATACTATGATGCTTTTCACTCCAGAGAAGGGCATGCCGCTATTGTGCTTAGCCCATGGCTGCACATTGTAAGGAGCCAACGAAGGATCAAGACTTCATGTGTGTTTCTTTTTTCAGGGTCTGAAAGAGCTAGTACTGACATCTCCTTCTTAGGGAAAATGAAACTAAGGGCCAGAGAGAGGAAGATCTGGACCAAGACAACAGAATAAATTAGCACAAAGAACAAAAACCCAGGTCTCCTCTTTTTAGATTTTCTTTACCAGAAACATCCTCTGCAGCACCCAGCAGCCTGATAGGGGACTATTACTCACTGGACAGACAGCCTGGGAAATCCCAGCCATCTGGCTTCTGCCCTAGCACGTCTTCAGCCTCTACAGACAAACACCACATGCAGGAGGGGTGGGTGCCACCATCTGCACAGAGCCTTAATGAGAAGGCTGTGATCTCTTTGTGTCTTAGCCAAGCTGTTTGTCCATCTCAGGGAGTAAGCACCGTTGGCCTGACCTAACGTAGGCCTTTTGCCCCTGCATGATCTAGATAAATCACCTTGGAGTCCTCTCATCTGCTCTGCAATGAATATCTTCCTTGGTCAGGGAAACACTTGTTAAATATCCTGGCAGCAGGAAAAGAATGCAATGAATTCTATAGGGTTTATAGGTTTGAAAGGAAAACAATCATATCTTGGTGTGTCTTTATACAAGATGAGATTCTTCAGTGTCCAGTCTTCTGGGATCACTTGGCTATGGAAGTTAAAAATGGTAACCTCACTCCAAGGTTTCTTGATGAGATGTCCATGGAGCATAAGAAAAGAAGAAATGCTCAATTCAGTAAAAGTCCATTAACAATTTTGTCCTTCATCAGTAAAATGGGTTGGCTCCACAGGACAATGAGCCACATAGAGGATGAAGCTTCTGGGACTCTGCAGTAGAACCTATGTGGATAGAACATTAAATAGAGGCATCAAAGTTCCTTTTAAATCTCTAATTCTAGTCCCACAATCTTTGGAGGGTAGCAATATAAATAACATAGGTTTCAGAATCAGGATAGGGTAGTCCAGTCCTGGCTCTACTATTTAGAGTCTGTGTGACCTTGGACAAGGTGTCTGTGATCTGTGAGATGTGGCTGACCCTTCCCCTGCCTCTTTGGGTTATTGAGACAATGAGAACAATGGCAGCATGCCCTGCCACCTTCCAGGCACATAGTGTTCAGCAGATATTAGCCCCTCACTTCCTAAAAGGGGGCATCCAGAACTCCAAGATCTCCTGATCCTAAGGCTCATAAAAGAAAAAACTATCTGTGATTCCAAAAGAAATGAGGCAAAGAGAACATTGATAGGGAAACTTTACCTGCCCATCAAGAACACTGAGGCCATCTTCTCCCTGACCTTTAAGATAATGCCCATGTTGATTTTTCTTTCCAAACTTGCAATTTGGCAATTTGCTCTAGCCTTCTTTCCCCAACTTTTTCTTCCAATGATTTAGGCTGAGCTATTGCTTGAGCCAAAAAAAAAAAAAAAGAAAAGGAAAAAAGCCAAGCTGAAGTCTGCACCCTTCCCTCCAGAAGATAAATTATGTTAGTTTTTGCAGTGAGTGAACTGGGGCAGGAGAGAGATTTCACTAGAATAAAATGTTCTAGGCTGAAAAGGTGACTTCAAGTAGATTTGCTTTGCTTGTGGAGGTTCCCAGACCCCCTGATTTATCTGCTCCGGCCTTGGATGGCTGCTCACCTCCAGACTCTCCTGCTTGGCCTAGGAAGCGCCTCTCAAGACTTGGAGCAGAGGTGGCTCCGAACTGAAGGGCACTGACCATTGGCAGCTTGCCTCTGCCCTCTTCCCTTCCTTCACTCACAGGAACAGAGCTGTTTAAGACAGGAAGAAATAAACCATCCTGTTTTTTTCAAGAGAAAGATAGCTTTTAGCAGAGTTGTCTAAGATATCACACCCAAGGAGAGAGCAGGCCTACATCCACCAATTCAGCATTCTCCAATCAACATAACAATGACTTTACATGGTACAGGAGATGATTTTAAGACACAGACACATTAAATCACATTGAGTCATTTAGTGAGGAAGTTATTTACTTTCCAATTCTCTTTAAATTCTTCTCATTAGAAAAAAGGAAGCCTCAGTTTTGTGCTAGTGTATCTTTAACTCTGTCTTACAACTTTCTTTTTTTTTTTTTTTTTTAATTTTATTTTTTTTATTGCATTTTGGGTTTTGGGGTACATGTGAAAAACATGCAAGGTTGTTGCATAGGTGCATACATGGCAGTATGATTTGCTGCCTCCCTCCCCTTCACCTATATCTGGCATTTCTCCCCATGCTATCCCTCCCCAACTCCCCACTCCCCCGCTATCCCCCCTCCCCCCAACAGACCCCCATGTATAGTGCTCCCCTCCCTGTGTCCATGTGTTCTCCTTGTTCAACACCCGCCTATGAGTGAGAACATGTGGTGTTTGATTTTGTGTTCTTGTGTCAGTTTGCTGAGAATGATGTTTTCCAGGTTCATCCATGTCCCTACAAAGGATGTGAACTCCTCGTTTTTAATGGCTGCATAATATTCCATGGTGTACATGTGCCACATTTTTCCTGTCCAGTCTATCATTGATGGGCATTTGGGCTGGTTCCAGGTCTTTGCTATTGTAAACTGTGCTGCAATGAACATTCGTGTGCATGTGTCCTTATAGTAGAACGATTTATAATCCTTTGGATATATGCCCAGTAATGGGATTGCTGGGTCAAATGGAATTTCTATTTCTAGGTCCTTGAGGAATTGCCACACTGTTTTCCACAGTGGTTGAACTAATTTACACTCCCACCAACAGTGTAAAAGTGTTCCTATTTCTCCACATCCTCTCCAGCATCTGTTTTCTCCAGATTTTTTAATGATCGCCATTCTAACTGGCGTGAGATGGTATCTCAATGTAGTTTTGATTTGCATTTCTCTAATGACCAGTGATGATGAGCATCTTTTCATATGTTTGTTGGCCTCATGTATGTCTCCTTTTGTAAAGTATCTGTTCATATCCTTCGCCCATTTTTGAATGGGCTTGTTTTTTTTTTCTTGTAAATCTGTTTTAGTTCGTTGTAAATTCTGGATATCAGCCCTTTGTCAGACGGGTAGACTGCAAAGATTTTTTCCCATTGTGTTTGTTGCCGATTCACTCTATTGACTGTTTCTTTTGCCGTGCAAAAGCTGTGGAGTTTGATTAGGTCCCATTTGTCTATTTTGGCTTTTGTTGCCAATGCTTTTGGTGTTTTGGTCATAAAGTCCTTGCCTACGCCTATGTCCTGAATGGTTTTGCCTAGGTTTCCTTCTAGTGTTCTTATGGTGTTAGGTCTTATGTTTAAGTCTTTAATCCATCTGGAGTCAATTTTAGTGTAAGGTGTCAGGAAGGGGTCCAGTTTCTGCTTTCTGCATATGGCTAGCCAGTTTTCCCAACACCACTTATTGAACAGGGAATCCTTTCCCCATTACTTGTTTTTGTCAGGTTTGTCAAAGATCAGGTGGTTGTAGATATGTTGTGTCGCCTCCGATGCCTCTGTTCTGTTCCATTGGTCTATATCTCTGTTTTGGTACCAGTAGCATGCTGTTTTGATTACTGTAGCCTTGTAGTAGAGTTTGATGTCCGGTAGTGTGATGCCTCCCGCTTTGTTCTTTTTGCTTAGAATTGACTTGGCTATGCGGGCTCTCTTTTGGTTCCATATGAAGTTTAAGGTGGTTTTTTCCAGTTCTGTGAGGAAGGTCATTGGTAGCTTGATGGGGATAGCATTGACTCTGTAAATTACTTTGGGCAGTATGGCCATTTTCACGATATTAATTCTTCCTAACCATGAACATGGAATGTTTCTCCATCTGTTTGTATCCTCTCTTATTTCGTTGAGCAGTGATTTGTAGTTCTCCTTGAAGAGGTCCTTTACGTTCCTTGTTAGTTGTATTCCTAGGTATTTTATTCTCTTTGTAGCAATTGTGAATGGCAGTTCGTTCTTGATTTGGCTCTCTTTAAGTCTGTTATTGGTGTATAGGAATGCTTGTGATTTTTGCACATTGATTTTGTATCCTGAGACTTTGCTGAAGTTGCTTATCAGTTTCAGGAGATTTTGGGCTGAGGTGATAGGGTCTTCTAGATATACAATCATGTCATCTGCAAATAGAGACAATTTGACTTCCTCCTTTTCTAATCGAATACCCTTTATTTCTTTTTCTTGCCTGATTGCTCTTGCTGTCTTACCACTTTCTTAATCATCCTTGTTAAACAAAAAAGCAGTACCCAGCCCTGGTCCTTTAGCAAGCAACAGTATCTGCTAGAATGCAATTGCTTTTTCTATTTTTGTTATACTTATTTTCACATCATCTACTGTTTAAAGCAAGTGATAATGGCTTCCCATTCCTTGCAGTGTTATGAAGATTCCTTTTAAAATAAGTATATGTATGTTTTAAAAGGTGGGCCAATGAATATTAAGCAAGTGATATTATGGTGATTCACAGGACAACAATCACAAAGAAACAAAAGACTAAAATTGGACAAATGCTGGATTAATTGGAAACAAATAGATGGAATGCAACATTTTTTCCCACTTCTTTTTTCAAATTAAATAATATACCCTGTTGCCTCATTTTTCCAATTGAAATCCACTCATGCTCTCTCATTTTCCATTTCCCTTTCTTTTCCCAAGGCTTTTTTAGCAGCAGAGGAATTTGCTACTGGTGAGAAGCATGTCATTTTCCTTCCCCTTAGATTCAAGGTGAATGCTTTGAGCTATACAAATGCTCATTATACTCATTTATTCATTCAATCAGTTAATAGACATTTGCAGGCACCAACTCACTATCATTCCTATGTCAGGTGTGATGATGTAGCAGCAAACAGGAAAGACACAGTCCCTGCCTTCCTCAGGCTCAGAGTCTAGTGGAGGAGGCAGACTACATAACCAACTGCAATATAGTGTCATACATCCTGGAATGGGGGAGCTACATGACACTGGAAGCACAGATAGGAGATCAGGGAAAGCTTCCCAGGTAAAGGCAGCAGTGCCTCATAGGTATATGTTTGCCAGCTCCATATAATCACATGTGGAGACCAGTCTCAGTACTATCACTCTCCTGCTGGGAGATCTTGAGCTAATGACTTCAACCCTCAGCCTCAGTTTCCCAGTCTATTAAGCAGGGATCATTTGATCTCCCTCTTAAAATTATTTTAAAAATTTAATGAGACAATGAGTAGAAAATGTTGTAGCACATTGTC
Source organism: Aotus nancymaae (assembly GCF_030222135.1). Taxonomy (NCBI): domain Eukaryota; kingdom Metazoa; phylum Chordata; class Mammalia; order Primates; family Aotidae; genus Aotus; species Aotus nancymaae. The sequence continues at coordinate 26,889,851 of NW_026988479.1, read as the reverse complement.
CAACACATAGTAAGTGCTCAGTAAATGCCAAGTAACTTCCTTAATTATCTTTCATCCAAAAACTACCTCTTACACACTTGAAATTGTATGCAAATATCCCTGCCTGACCTGAGCCAATTTTGCTTGAAAAAAAAGCAAAGAGAAGTATGTTCATACAACACACAACAGATCTAGGACAACACTGAATAGAAATACTTTTCTTCTGATCTGACAGCTTGTCCTTAAGTACAATTGGGTCTTCAAGAAAAATCCTGGGGTTGGGGAAGAATTGATTACAGTGGCCAAGATGGGGAAGTTCCAAAGAAAAAGGTTCTGTGGTCAGGTTGGTTGGTTGGTTGGGGGTAGTGGGGGGTGTGGAGTGGAAAGGGAGGGGTAAGGGGAAAAAAAGAATGAATATAGTGAAAAATAGACAATAATTGCTAGAAGCAGAAAAATATAAAGAATAATCTCTCCTTAATTAAAAATAAAAGAGAGTTCTCCAGATTCTAATAGAAAATGTGAAGAGCTATAGCAGGTATGTATGAGTACACAGTGTCTTTTCCAAAACAAAAATTTGAACTATTGAAGGAACTACAAATGTCATACTTTTATGATGCTTTCATGTTTATGAAGTGGATTCCCATGCTCCACATCCTCACAATGGCCCTAGGAGGAAGGTATTGTTATTAGCTCCATTTTATAGATGGAAAACTGAGGCTTGGAGAGAGGATTTGAATTGTTTAAAGTCACCAGTGACTACATAGAAGTGTCAGGCATCAACCTCAGGCCTCCTGACTCCATGCCTGGTGACATAGACTAGAGGGCAGCAAATTTTTCTGTCAAGGGCCAGATAGGAAATACTTTCGGCTTTGTGGGCCATGCAGTCTCTGTCAAAACTTCCCAATCGGCCCATTGTGGCATGAAAGCAGCCACAGATGAATGTAAACAAATGGGCATGACTATGCTCCAATAAAACTTTATTTATGGACACTGAAATTTGAATTTTGTGTTATTTTCATGTGTCACGAAATATTATTCTTTTGATTTTTTTTTTTTTAACCATTTGAGAGTATCCTTAGTTGGTTGGTTACAAAAACAGGCAGTGGAAAAGGAAGATCCAAGATGGCTGGTTAGGAGCAGCTCAGGATTGCAGCTCCCAGTGAAAGCGTAGAGGGTGAGTGCATGCTGCATTTCCAGACAGATTTTTATTGCCCACAGACCAGGAGATTCCCAGGCAGAGTAGCCCCATGGGCGGCCAGCGTGGCTGTTTTGGCCAGCATGGCTGTTTTGCCGGTACCCCGGCGTGGCAGTTCATGGTGCAGAATAAACGGGACTGGGTCCTCTTTTAGCTGGCCAGTGGAGCTCCAGGAAGGCAGAGTTGTCCATTCATCTGATTAAAAAAAAGGAGGACTGAAACAGGGAGCCAGGCCAGGAGATTCCTGGGCAAAAAAGCACCACAAATCTCAGTGCCGCTGTTTCAACCAGCACAGTGGGTCGCCACACAGGAAATCACACAGATCCCAGTGCCTTCTCAACAGGTGACTGGAACACCTGGGAGAGAGTCGACTGTTCAACTAAAAAAAAAAAGGCTCTGAGGCAGGGAGCCAGGTGATCAGGCTTGGCTGGTCCCACCCCCACAAGAAAAAAAACAGCAATTGGAAATGCTCTGGGTTGAGAGTTTCAGAGCAAGCACAGCTAAACCTGGGACAGTCCAATTGTGTGAGGGAGGGGCATCCACCATTACCGAGGCACTCCACCACTACAGAGGTAGTCCGCCATTGCTGAGGCAGCCTGACGTTGTCAAGGCAACCTGCCATTACAGAGAGAGTACGTCATTACAGAGGTGAGCCACCATTGCTGAGGCAGTTCTAACTACACCCATATAAACAGGACTGCAGGGAAGTTCACATGGCAGCTGGGTGGAGCTGACAGAAGCTCAGCAAAGCCTCTGCAGGCAGACAGTGACTAGGCTGCCTCCTTGCTGGGCAGGGCAGCCCTGAAAAAAAAAGGCAGCAGCACAACAGAAACTCATAAATAAAGCCCTGACTCCCTGGGACAGAAGACCTGGGAAAAAAAGGGGTTTATGAGTTCTGCTGCAGCAGACTTAAACATACCTGCCCAGCAGCTCTGAATGAACAACAGAGCTCACAGCTCAGTACTTCAACTCCTATAAAGGACAGACTGTCTCCTCAAGCAGGTCCCTGACCCCCATATACCCAAAGAGTCACCTCATAAAGGAGAGCTCGGACTGACATTTGGTGGGTATCCTTCTTGGACAAAGATAGCAGAAGAAACTGTTAGTAACCCTTACTGTTCGGCAGTTGCTGCAGGTGATCCCCAGGCAAGCAGGGCCTGGAGTGGACCTCAGCAGCCCTACAGCAGAGGGGCCACATTGTTAGAAGGAAAACTAAGAAACAGAAATAACTTCATCATCAATAAACAGGATGTCCACTCAGAGACCCAATCTGAAAGTCAGCAACTACAAAGATGACAGGTGGATAAATCTACAAAGATGAGAAGAAACGAGCACAAAAAAGATAAAAACACATGAAACCAGAACACCACTCCTCCTACAAGGGATCACAACTCCTCACCAACAAGGGAACAAGGCTGGATGGAGAATGAGTGTAACGAAATGACAGAATCAGGCTTCAGAAGGTGGGTAACAAGGAACTTCTGTGAGCTAAAAGAACATGTTCTAACCCAATGCAAAGAAACTAAGAACCTCTAAAAAAGACTTGATGAAATGCTAACGAGAATGGACAACATAGAGAGGAATATAAGTGAATTGATGGAGCTGAAAAACACAACACGAGAACTTCACAAACCATGCACAAGTTTCAACAGCCGAATTGACCAAGCAGAAGAAAGGATATCAGAGGTCGAAGATTAACTCAATGAAATAAAACAAGAAGGCAAGATTAGAGAAGAAAGAGTAAAAAGGAATAAACAAAGTCTCCAAGAAATATGGGACTATGTGAAAAGACCTAATCTACATTTGATAGATGTACCTGAATGTCACGAAGAGAATGAATCCAAGCTGGAAAATACTCTTCAGGATATTATCCAGGAAAACTTCCCCAACCTAGCAAGGCAGACCAATATTCAAGTCCAGGAAATACAGAGAACACCACAAAGATATTCCTCAAGAAGAACAACCCTAAGGCACATAATTGTCAGATTCACCAGGGTTGAAATGAAGGAAAAAATGCTAAAGGCAGCCAGAGAGAAAGGTCAGGTTACCCACAAAGGGAAGCCCATCAGACTCACAGGAGATCTCTCAGCAGAAACCCCACTAGCCAGAAGAGAGTGGGGGCCAATATTCAACATCCTTAAAGAAAAGAACTTTCAACCCAGAATTTCATATCCAGCCAAACTAAACTTCATAAGTGAAGGAAAAATAAAATCCTTTGTGAACAAGCAAGTACTCAGAGATTTCATCACCACCAGGCCTGCTTTACAAGAGCTCCTGAAAGAAGCACTACACATAGAAAGGAACAACCAGTACCAGCCACTCCAAAAACATACCAAATGGTAAAGAGCATCAACACAATGAAGAATCTGCATCAACTAACGAGCAAAACAGCCAGCTAGCATCAAAATGGCAGGATCAAATTCACACATAACAATATAAATCCTAAATGTAAATGGACTAAATGCCCCAAACAAAACACACAGACTGGCAAATTGGATAAAAAGCCAAAACCCATCTGTGTGCTGTATCCAGGAAACCCATCTCACATGCAAGGATACACAAAGGCTCAAAATAAAGGGATGGAGGAAGATTTACAAAGCAAATGGAGAGCAAAAAAAAGCAGGAGTTGGAATTCTCATCTCTGACAAAATAGACTTTAAAGCAACAAAGATCAAAAGAGACAAAGAAGGACATTACATAATGGTAAAAGGATCAATGCAACAAGAACAGCTAATGATCCTAAATATATATGCACCTAATACAGGAGCACCCAGATACATAAGGCAAGTTCTTAATGACTTACAAAGAGACTCAGACTGCCACACAAAAATAGTGGGAGACTTTAACACCCCATTGTGAATATTAGACAGATCAACTAGACAGAAAATTAACAAGGATATCCAGGACTTGAACTCAGACCTGGACCAAGCAAACCTAATAGACATTTACAGAACTCTCCACCCCAAATCCACAGAATATACATTCTTCTGAGCACCATATCACACCTACTCTAAAATTGACCACATAATTGGAAGTAAATCACTCCTCAGCAAATGCAAAAGAATGGAAATCATAACAAACAGTCTCTCAGACCACAGTGCAATCAAGTTAGAACTCAGAATTCAGAAACTAACTCAGAACTGCACAGCTTCATGGAAACTGAACAACTGGCTCTTGAATGTTGACTTGATAAACAATGAAATGAAGGCAGAAATAAAGATGTTCTTCGAAACCAATGAGAATGAAGACACCACATACCAGAATCTCTGGGACACATATAAATCAGTCTCTAGAGGAAAATATATAGCAATAAGTGCCCACAGGAGAAGCAAGGAGAGATCTAAAATTGACACCCTATCATCAAAATTGAAACTGCTAGAGGAGCAAGATTAAAAAAACTCAAAACCTAGCAGAAGACAAGAAATAACTAAGATCAGAGCAGAACTGGAGGAGATAGAGACATAAAAAACCCTTCAAAAAATCAATAAATCCAGGGGCCAGTTTTTCAAAAAAATCAACAAAATAGACAGACCACTAGCCAGATTAATAAAAAAGAAAAGAGAGAATAACCAAATAGATGCAATAAAAAATGATAAAAGGGATATCACCACAGATTCCACAGAAATTCAAACCATCATCAGAGATTATTACAAACAACTCTATGCATGTAAACCAGGAAACCTGGAAGAAATGGATAAATTCCTGGACACTTGCCTCCTCCCAAGGCTAAACCAGGAAGAAGTCGAAACCCTGAATAGAACAATAACAAGGGCTGAAGTTGAGGCAGCAATTAAGAGCCTACCACCCAAAAAAAGCCCAGGTCCAGATGGGTTCACAGCCGAATTCTTCCAGACATACAAAGAGGAGCTGGTACCATTCCTTCAGAAACTATGCTAAATAATCCAAAAAGAGGGAATCCTTCCCAAATAATTTTATGGAACCAACATCATCCTGATACCAAAACCCGGCAGAGACTCAACAAGAAAACAAAACTACAGGCCAATATCCATGATGGACATAGATGCAAAAATCTTCAGTAAAATACTGGCAAGCCGATTGCAACAGCACATCAAAAAACTTATCCACCATGATCAAGCAGGATTCATCCCAGGAATGCAACGTTGGTTCAACATACGCAAGTCTATAAACGTAATTCACCACATAAACGGAACCAAAGACAAAAACCACATGATTATCTCAATAGATGCAGAGCAGGCCTTTGACAAAATTCAACAGCCCTTTATGATAAAAACCCTCAATAAACTAGGTATTGACAGAACATATCTCAAAATAATAAAAGGTATTTATGACAAACCAACAGCCAATATCATACTGAATGGGCAAAAACTGGAAACATTCCCTTTGAAATCTGGCACTAGACAAGGATGCCCTCTATCACCACTCCTATTCAATATAGTACTGGAAGTTCTAGCCAGAGCAATCAGGCAAGAAAAAGAAATAAAACATATTCAAATAGGAAAGCAGGAAGTCAAATTGTCTCTATTTGCAGACGACAGGATTGTATATCTAGAAGACCCCATCGTCTCAGCCCAAAATCTCCTGAAACTGATAAGCAACTTCAGCAAAGTCTCAGGATACAAAATCAATGTGCAAAAATCACAAGCATTCCTATACAACAGTAACAGACTTAAAGAGAGCCAAATCAAGAATGAACTATCATTCACAATTGCTACAAAGAGAATAAAATACCTAGGAATACAACTAACAAGGAATGTAAAGGACCTCTTCAAGAACTACAAACCACTGCTCAATGAAATAAGAGAGGACACAAACAGATGGAGAAACATTCCATGTTCATGGTTAGGAAGAATCAATATAGTGAAAATGGCCATACTGCCCAAAGTAGTTTACAGAGTCAATGCTATCCCCATCAAGCTACCAATGACCTTCTTCACAGAACTGGAAAAAAACACCTTAAACTTCATATGAAACCAAAAGAGAGCCCACATAGCTAAGTCAACTCTAAGCCAAAAGAATGAAGCGGGAGGCATCACACTACGGGGCTTCAAACTATACTACAAGGCTACAGTAATCAAAACAGCATGGTACTGGTACTAAAACAGAGATATAGACCAATGGAACAGAACAGAGGCCTTGGAGGCAACACAACATATCTACAACCATCCGATCTTTGACAAACATGACAAAAACAAGTAATGGGGAAAGGATTCCCTGTTGAATAAATGCTGTTGGGAAAACTGGCTAGCCATATGCAGAAAGCAGAAACTGGACCACTTCCTGACACCTTACACTAAAATTAACTCCAGATGGATTAAAGCTTAAACATAAGACCTAATATCATAAAAACCCTAGAAGAGAATCTAGGCAAAACCATCCAGGACATAGGCGTAGGCAAGGACTTCATGACCAAAACACCAAAAGCATTGGCAACAAAAGCCAAAATAGGCAAATGGGACCTAATCAAGCTCCACAGCTTCTGCATGGCAAAAGAAACAGTCATTAGAGTGATTCAGCAACCAACAGAATGGGAAAAAATTTTTGCACTTTACCCATCTGACAAAGGGCTGATATCCAGAATTTACAAAGAACTAAAAGAGATTTACAAGAAAAAAACAAACAAGGCCATTCAAAAGTGGGCAAAGGATATGAACAGACACTTTACAAAAGGAGACATACATGAGGCCAACAAACATATGAAAAAATTCTCATCATCACTGGTCATTACAGAAATGCAAATCAAAACTACATTGAGATACCATCTCACGCCAGTTAGAATGGCGATCATTAAAACATCTGGAGACAATAGATGCTGGAGAGGATGTGGAGAAATAGGAACACTTTTACACTGTTGGTGGGAGTGTAAATTAGTTCAACCATTGTGGAAGACAGTGTGGCGATTCCTCAAGGACCTAGAAATAGAAATTCCATTTGACCCAGCAATCCCATTACTGGGTATGTATCCAAAGGATTATAAATCGTTCTACTATAAGGACACATGCACATGAATGTTCATTGCAGCACAGTTTCCAATAGCAAAGAGCTGGAACCAACCCAAATGCCCATCAATGATAGACTGGACAGGGAAAATGTGGCACATATACACCATGGAATATTATGCAGCCATCAAAAACGATGAGTTTGCATCCTTTGTAGGGACGTGGATGAACCTGGAAACCATCATTCTCAGCCAACTGACACAAGAACACAAAATCAAACACCACATGTTCTCACTCATAGGTGGGTGTTGAACAATGAGAACACATGGACACAGGGAGGGGAGCACTACACACTGGGGGTCTGTTGGGGGGAAATAGGGAGGGACAGTGGGGGGTGGGGAGTTGAGGAGAGATAGCATGGGGAGAAATTCCAGATATAGTTGAAGGGGAGGAAGGCAGCAAATCACTCTGCCACACGTGCACCTATGCAACAATCTTACATGTTCCTCACATGTACGCCAAAACCTAAAATGCAATTAAAAAATAAAAAAATAAAGACAGGCAGCAGGCCAGATTTGGCCCCTGGGTGATAGATTGCGAGCTCCTGTTCTAGAATATCTCCAAGATGAATGAGGCAAAGTCCTGCACTCACAGACTTGGAGCAAAGGAGGCACAACCTCTAGAGAATTTATTTCAGTTAAATTTCAATCACTGAAGTACAACTGTCACAATACTTATCACACCTGCAGGAAATTTCTCCTATTATTTAACTTTTTTTCATTGACTCACTTTTTGACTTAAGTAAGGTTCTTGTTACATGTTGTAATACTTTTATAAATTAAAAACTCATATTACTTGCCAAAAACAGAAAAGAAACAAAAAAATAAAAATATAATTAGAGGTGTGCTATTAAATTCTAATTACCTATAATCACCTGCCAAAGTGATTAGGCCTGAGGCCTGCTTTGTCTTCCATCTTTATTGAAAAAAACCTGGCAAAAGGCAAAAAGGTGTTCTAAAATCATACTGACACCAACATGACACCTTTCTCTTGATGTAGTAAGAAATACTACAGAGGAAATAACTTTCTCAGCATGTAATCTAATTCTATTCAATACCAGGACTTTACCTATGTGACACCATCTTCCACACCACGAGGCCCATGAAGCCCACACTCTGGAATCTGCTATAATATAAGCAAAGTGCCACAGATTTGTACAAGCAGGAGAGACACATGTGGATGGAGTGCAAAAAATACTTTAAAGAGAAAGTAGCCTTTCAGAATAAATCCTAGGTATTGAATAATACCTAGGATTTCATTAGATATGGGGTGAATGGGCAATGAGACCAAAATGAAATATGGCTTCTAAATCATGAATGGCCTGGAATATCATGCCATGGACTTTGAATCCAAGTATTCTTGTTTTTTTGATTGTTCTCCAACTCAACAGATGCTCTAGGTTTGTTATATTTTTAGACTCTTCTACATGAGGGAGATAAGAAGATGTAGTCCACGGTCTCCAGAAAAGGCCCATGGGGGAGCCAGACACAGTGGATCACACCTGCAATCCCAGAACTTTGGGATGCCAAAGCAGGCAGATCACCTGAGGTCAGGGGTTTGAGACCAACCTGGCCAACATGATGAAATTCTGTCTCTACTAAAAATACAAAAATTAGCCTGATGTAGTGGCACGCATCTGTAATCTCAGCTATTCAGGAGGCTGAGGCAGGAGAATTACTTGAACCCAGGAGGCGGAGGTTGCAGTGAGCCAAGATTGTGCCATTGCACTCCAGCCTGGGTGACAGAGCAAGACTCCATCTCAAAAAAGAAAAGAAAAGGCCCATGGGGACAATGAGAATTATTAGGACTGGTGACTCTTGACTTTTGTAACACTGAAGACCCATTTTGCATTTACTCTTGTGCATTTCTGCCTTTGAAATATTTCAGTCTACTAAACTGCATGATTTAAGTGTTGATGACTGTCTTGACCAATGAAATGCTCCTCCCTAGTCATCATGAGAGACTGGCGCTGACTACACTTGGTTGCTCTGATGTCAGCCAAAAGTTAAGGAAGAGCCTTGACAGGGGAATTAGTGTTCTAGTTTGGGCAACTGTGTCATGAGAAACTCTGACTTCAAATTAAATACTCTCAATGCCAAACCCTATTGTCCTGCTCTAGCTCCCTACACAAGTATGAATTCAGGTCCTGTTCTCCAGGACCACCGACAATTTTATACTACACAGAACTGGTATGGAAATGGAAACAGAGTAGCCCCGATGGTAATTTTTTAAAAGAAAGAAAGAAGAGGACATCATACCCTCAACTGCTTGCTCTCTCCTTCATTTGGAAACCCATACATAAATACAAAGACTGTTCTTCCTTTATAGACTACAATGTAATCACAGAGAAGCAAATGCAGTTTGTGGGAGCTGCTTCTCACCTGCGGTGTTCCCAGAGTGCCCAACAATTCAATAACCTCACAATTGGTTGGTGGAATAACAGTATAAGGCAATGTGGCTGCAATGCAGCTGTAGAAAATGCCCAGCAGGGCCTCTCCAAGGATCTCCAAGGCAGCAGTACTGGCCCCTGGCAAAATCATCCAGGAAACAAGGCCCATCCTCATACTTCCTCAGTTATAGTCACCCCCAATACACACAGAGCTTTGAGGCTTGCAGAGAGCTCCCAATCTACTGAGCAAGAAGTGAAACAAGATACCTGAGTTCCAGTGAACTAAGTGAGATGATCCCAAAACTCTCACTGCCTAAAATAATGTCTTCTAACCCTGCTCACCTCCTGCCTGAAATTCACAGCTTGCTGCCTGGCATAAGATGTTTTATAAAAAAACAAAAGTGCTCCAAATTCATCATGGTCTTGCCATATTACAGCAAATGATTTCTGAGTATGGGAGCTCCCACACATGGAAGCCAGTGTTCATTTCTAATTCTACTTTGCCTACCTTACCTTCAACCTCCTCACACTGCTCTTCAGCACTTGAAGTTTGATCTTCACTATACCCTCCAGCTTTCTTTTTTTTTTAAATATATTTTATTGCACTTTATGTTCAGGGTACATGTGCAGAACATGCAGGATTGATGCATAGGTACATACATGGCAATGTGGTTTGCTGCCTCCATCCCCATCACCTATTTCTGGCATTTCTCCCTATGTTATCCCTAACCAACTCCTTACCCCCACTGTCCCTCCCCTAGTCCCCTGCAACAGACCCCAGTGTGTGATGCTCCCCTCCCTGTGTCCATGTGTTCTCATTGTTCAACACCTGCCTATGAGTGAGAACATGTGGTGTTTGATTTTCTGTCCTTGTATCAGTTCACTGAGAATGATGGTTTCCAGATTCATCCATGTCCCTACAAGGGACATGAACTCATCATTTTTTATGGCTACATAGTATTCCATGGTGTATATGTGCCACATTTTCCCTGTCCAGTCTATCATTGATGGGCATTGGAGTTGGTTCCAGGTCTTTGCTATTGTAAACAGTGCTGCGATGAACATACGTGTGTGCGTGTCTTTATAATAGAATGATTTATGATCCTTTGGCTACATATCCAGTAATGGGATTGCTGGGTCAAATGGAATTTCTATTTCCAGGCCCTTAAGGAATCGCCACACTATCTTCCACAACGATCAAACTAATTTACACTCCCATCAACAGTGTAAAATGGTTTCTATTTGTCCACATCCTCTCCAGCATCTGTTGTCTCCAGATTTTTAGTGATTGCCATTCTAACTGGCATGAGATGGTATCTCAATGTTGTTTTGATTTGCATTTCTCTAATGACCAGTGATGATGAGCATTTTTTCATGTGTTTGTTGGCCTCTATATGTCTTCTTTTAAAAAGTGTCTGTTCATATCCTTTGTCCACTTTTGAATGGGTTTGTTTGTTTGTTTCTTGTAAATCTGTTTTAGTTCTTTGTAGATTCTGGATATTAGCCCTTTGTCAAATGGGTAGATTGCATAAATCTTTTCCCATTCTGTTGGTTGCTGGTTCATGCTAATGATTGTTTCTTTTGCTGTGCAGAAGCTCTGGAGTTTAATTAGATCCCACTTGTCTATTTTGGCATTTGTTGCCAATGCTTTTGGTGTTTTAATCATGAAGTCCTTGCCTATGCCTATGTCCTGAATGGTTTTGCCTAGGTTTTCTTCTAGGGTTTTTATGGTATTAGGTCTTATGTTTAAGTCTGTAACCCATCTGGAGTTAATTTTAGTGTAAGGTGTCAGGAAGGGGTCCAGTTTCTGCTTTCTGCACATGGCTAGCCAGTTTTCCTAACACCATTTATTCAACAGGGAATCCTTTCCCCATTACTTGTTTTTGTGAGGTTTGTCAAAGATCAGATGGTTGTAGATGTGTGGTGTTGCCTCTGAGGCCTCTGTTCTTTTCCATTGGTCTATATCTCTGTTTTGGTACCAGCACCATACTGTTTTGATTACTGTAGTCTTATAGTATAGTTTGAAGTGAGGTAGCGTGGTGCCTCCTGCTTTGTTCTTTTTGCTTAGAATTGACTTGGCTATGTGGGCTCTCTTTTGGTTACATATGAAGTTTAAGGTGGTTTTTTCCAGTTCTGTGAAGAAGGTCATAGCTAGCTTGAATCTATAAATTACTTTGGGCAGTATGGCCATTTTCACAATATTGGTTCTTCCTAACCATGAATATGGAATGTTTCTCCATCTGTTGTGTCCTCTCTTATTTCGTAGAGCAGTGGTTTGTAGTTTTCCTTGAAGAGACCCTTTACATCCTGTGTTAGTTGTATTCCTAGGTATTTTATTCTCTTTGTAGCAATTGTGAATGGCAGTTTGTTCTTGATTTGGCTCTCTTTAAGTCTGTTATTGGTGTATAGGAATGCTTGTGATTTTTGCACATTGATTTTGTATCCTGAGACTTTGCTGAAGTTGCTTATCAGCTTAAGGAGATTTGGGGCTGAGACAACAGGGTCTTCTAGATATACAATCATGTCATCTGCAAATAGAGACAACTTGACTTCCTCCTTCCCTAATCGCATAACCTTTATTTCTTTTTCTTGCCTGATTGGTCTGGCTAGAACTTTCAATACTATATTGAATAGGAGTGATGAGAGAGGGCATCCTTGTCTAGTGCAAGATTTCAAAGGGAATGTTTCCAGTTTTTGCCCATTCAGTATGATATTGGCTGTGGGTTTGTCATTAATAGCTTTTATTATTTTGAGATATTTGAGATACCTAGTTTATTGAGCGTTTTTAGCAAAAAGTCTGTTGAATTTTGTTAAAGGCCTTCTCTGCATCTATTGAGATAATCATGTGGTTTTTGTCTTTGGTTCTGTTTATGTGGTATATTACGTTTATAGACTTACATATGTTGAACCAGCTTTGCATCTCCACGATGAAGCCTGCTTGATCATGATGGATAAGCTTTTGGATACTCTGTTGCACTCAGTTTGCCAGTATTTTCTTGAAGATTTCTGCATCTATGTTCATCATGGATGTTGACCTGAAGTTTTCTTTTCTTGTTGAGTCTCTGCCAGGTTTTGGCATCAGGATGAGTTTGGTCTCATAAAATGACTTGGGAAGGATTCCCTCGTTTTGGATTGTTTGGAATAGTTTCAGAAGGAATGGTACCAGCTCCTCTTTGTATGTCTGGTGGAATTCAGCTGAGAACTCATCTGGACCTGGGCTTCTTTTTGGTGGTAGGCTCTTAATTGCTGCCTCCACTTCAGACCTTGTTATTGGTCTATTCAGGGTTTTGACTTCTTCCTGGTTTAGGCTTGGGAGGATGCAAGTGTCTAGGAATTTATCCATCTCTTCCAGGTTTACTGGTTTATGTGCATGGAGTTGTTTGTAGTAATCTCTGATGGTAGTTTGTATTTCTGTGGAATCTATGGTGATATCCCCTTTATCGTTTTTTATTGCATCATTTGATTCTTCTCTCTTTTCTTTTTTATTAATCTGGCTAGTGGTCTATTTTGTTGATCTTTTCAAAAAAGTCAGCTCCAGGATTCATTGATTTTTGAAGGGTTTTTTGTGTCTCTATGTCCTTCAGTTCTGCTCTGATCTTAGTTATTTCTCGTCTTCTGCTAGGTTTTGAGTTTTCTTGATCTTGCTCCTCTAGCTCTTTCAATTTTAATGATAGGGTGTCAATTTTTGATCTTTCCATGGGCTAAATGCCCCAATCAAAAGACACAGACTGGCAAATTGGATAAAAAGTCAAAACCCATCAGTGTGCTGTATCCAGGAAACCCATCTCACATGCAAGGATACATATAGGCTCAAAATAGAGGGATGGAAGAAGATTTACCAAGCAAATGGAAAGCAAAAAAAGCAGGAGTTGCAATCCTAGTCTCTGATAAAATAGACTTTAAAGCAACAAAGATCAAAAGAGACAAAGAAGGGCATTACATAATGGTAAAGGATCAATGCAACAAGAAGAGCTAACAATCCTAAATATATAAGCACCCAATACAGGAGCACCCAGATACATAAAGCAAGTTCTTAATGACCTACAAAGAGACTTAGACTCCCACACAATAATAGTGGGAGACTTTAACACTCCACTGTCAATATTAGATGGATCAACAAGACAGAAAATTAACAAGGATATCCAGGACTTGAACTCAGATCTGGACCAAGCAAACCTAATACACATCTACAGAACTCTCCACCCCAAATCCACAGAACATACATTCTTAGCACCACATCGCATCTCCTCTAAAATTGACCACATAATTGGAAGTAAATCACTCCTCAGCAAATGCAAAAACACAGAAATCATAAGAAACAGTCTCTCAGACCACAATGCAATCAAATTAGCACTCAGGGTTAAGAAATTCACTCAGAACCACACAACTTCATGGAAACTGAACAACTGTCTCCTGAATGTTGACTGGATAAACAATTAAATGAAGGCAGAAATAAAGATGTTCTTCAAAACCAACGAGAATGAAGACACAATGTACCAGAATCTCTGGGACACATTTAAAGCACTGTCTATAGGAAAATTTATACCCTCCAGCTTTCTTTCCCACTACTCTCCTCTATACTCTCTGGTGAGACCCAAAGACTGTCTCCCAAAGGAGTACTGCCCCAGCCCCTTTACCCTGGCTAAGCTTACCCTGAAGAACACCCTCCTCTCTATGATCCACCTCCCCCAGAAAGTGTTTTCTGAATTCCAGGCCATGGTGACCATAACCCTCATCTTGCATCCTCCCCCTTGGAAACACAGGAGGCAGCAAATCCGGAGGAAGAGTATGCAATGGCCCCTGCACTGCTCCCTTTATGGAATTCATTTCCCTCTGACCCACACAATCCATGTCACATGTGTCTGTTTCCCAGATGCTGAATTTCTTTCTTTTTTTTTTTTTTTTTCCTTTAAGTTCCATGATGCCTGTGCAGGATGTGCAGGTTTGTTCCATAGATAAACATGTGCTATGGTGGTTTGCTGCACCTCTCAACCCATCACCTAGGTATTAAGCCCAGCATGCATTAGCTATTTTTCCTGATGCTCTCCCTCCCTGCACACCTCCCTCTGCCAACAGTCTCCAGCATGTGCTGTTCCACTCCCTCTGTCCCTATGGTCTCTCATTATTCAGCTCTCACTTATAAGTGAGAATATGCAGTGTTTGGTTTTCTGTTCCTGCATTAGTTTGCTGAGGATAATGGCTTCTAGCTCCATCCATGTCCCTGCAAAGGACATAAACAAATGCTGCATTTCTTATGAGCAGGGATTATGCCACCTTCCCTATTGCACACCCAGCACCTGATCCAGTACCTCCCCCAGCGGTGATACTCAAAGAATGTTGCCTGAATGAATAAATCACAAATTGAATATGCAAGTGAATACAGGCTTGCAAGTCAGATATAACTGGTTTCAAATCCTGACTCTACTATTCCATAGCCTGTGACCTTAGGTAAGTCACTTGAACTCTCCAGGCTTCAGCTTCAACTTCATCATCTGCAACATCTGCAAGAGAGTCAGAATACTCCCTGAGGAGTTGTTGGCAGATTAAATCACATAATGCACACTAAACTCTTAGCACATGCCTGGAGCAAGAAAAGCATTCAGTAGATGGTACCCATAGCTGTGGACCTAGGACTTCAACTGTATGCCAGGCACTGAGACAGGCACTGGGGATTCTGCAGTCATTAAAATACAGGGTTTGCTTTGTATTTTAATTATTGTGTTTATGTAAATCTTATTTTCCCAGTTAATGATAGAAGAATACATTCATTTTGTTAAACAGTTTATATTAATGATATCCTGTGATCTTCATGATAACCCTATAAATTAGGCACATTTAACAGATTAGGAAACTAAGGCCAAAGAGTTAACCAATTTGGCTAAAGTCATACAGTTCACAAGGGACCAAACAGACACTTTAACACATACTACCTGCCTCCGTAGATCCTTTAATCTCAATACCAAGAACTCCTCTTGTCTCTAAGAACCTGTCATTTACCTTCTTCCACCAGGGGTACCACTTTATGTTACCATAAGCATCTATAAAACACAATTGGTTTGTGAGTGATGAGGTAGAATGGATACCTATGGGGAGAGAGATTAGGTGTGTAGAGGTGAACAGTAAAGCAGGATGACTGATTTTCAGATAAACTCTCTTCTCTGCAACTGCCATGGTACCTGGCTTATAGCGTGTTGACCAAATGAATGTCTGGAAAGAAGTACTCGATAAATTATCAGATTGTAGATCCTGAGTAGTCAAAAGAAACTTAATGACTGAAGGAATTGGGAAGCTGAGGCAGGACAAACAATGAAATGGAAGAGGACCAAAGCTGAGCTTCATGTGAGAAAAGCTGGTTCTAATCCACTTTGCTCATTTGTCTCACTGTTGGACAATAGGCAAACCCTAGCCTCAAGTGCCTCATTGCTAAAACAGCTTGCCCTTCCAAGCTTGTTAGAACACTAAGAGACTCCAAGATCACTGAAAGTGCTTTTTAAAAAGTTAAAAAAACAAATTTTGAGGATGATATTTTAAATGTATTTCTTATAGAGCTACAACTCTGACATGGCAAAAAGTACACCACCCCTCTGGGTTGGCCTGAGTGCTAAATATGAAGATAGATACATTAGCTCATTCTATGTGTATGTTGTCATATCTGAGATTGTCTATAACTGCGTTTTGTGAATTTTTAAAGTTTCTTATACAGATAATAAGTCCTTCCCTGTAGCTCTCCTAACAGAAGACAGCATGATTTACCATAAATGGTCCAAGCTTTACAATCAGACACAACTCCCTTGGGATCTCAACTCTAATATTTACTAGTTGGGTGCAGGCAAGTTACTGCCCCTCTGTGTTTCTTCATCTTTAAAGCAGAAATAATGACACTACCTCATTTCTCTTTTCCTAAATGGAGATTATATTAAGTAGACAAAACATATCTTTATTAAGAATTGACTTACTAAGGAACTTATAAAAAGAAAGAATTTATATAAGAGTTTTTGAGTAAATTTTGTTCTATTGACATTAAACCTCAAACCTTGTAGGAAAGAGAATTACTCTGGAAACAACTTGGCTCTCCATCAAGGATTGTGCTGGGGACTTGAGATCTTTCCTTGCCATTCTCTAAATGACCGAAAGACAAGAATGGATTTTCTATTCCCAGGAAACATGTTTTGCTGATGCACTAATAACCCAGCCACTGGAAATTCAGGTCAGGGATTTGGGGGAAAACAGAAGCAACTACTGTCAGCCTTTGGGGAACCCAGTGTTAGACTCAAGCTTTTAAAACAGCTTCTGAAATCTAAAAGAAAACTGCCTTTAATGAGCACTGGCAACCAGGATCCCAGAAGAAATTGGAGAAATGATGTTGTGTTTTTATCTTGCATTGTTGCTTTGGAACATGGTCGGAGGCCTCAAAGGCTCAGCTCTCCAGTCTCACAGTCAGCTGTCAACTTTATGCTCAGAGGCGCAAGCTCTAAGTTCCCTGTGGAACCTGCCTGACCTTTTCTGCCTGAAGCCTAAGATGCTACCAAGAAGGAAGGATTGAGGCAGCCCCAAGGAAGTGCAGGACACAGACAGAAGCTAGGGATCCTTGTAGGAGAGAAGGAGCAGAGGTAGAACCTCAGTAGTCAACAACAACTGAGTAGTAAAATAATAACAATTAGTAGTAATAACAATTGAGTACTTCCTCTGTGCCAGGCACCTTGTTAAGTGTTCCTTGTACATGACTTGACAACATCCCAGTAGTGGCACTACTACCATCATTTTACAGATAAGGAAACTAAAGTTTGGAGATGTTAAGTAACTTTGTCAAGGTCATACATTAGCAAGAAATCCAGAATTTGAATTGCAGAGCCCACATTCTTAGTCACTATACACCACTGCCTATGTGTTTATCAAGTGAGTGAGGATTTACCTCTTGAATACAAGCTTTGCTTCCATGAGCAAGCCAAAGCCAATTATACTGAGGGTCTCTTAAATACTACTGTATAAGTAGAAAGGGACCTGGAAGCTCAATCCATCCTAAGATACTTGAATCTCCTCTGAACTCTTCTTGCCAAGTGATCACTCAATACTTGCTTTCATACCTTTAGTGACACAGACCTTAACTATCTTAGATTTTCCCTTCACCTTTCAACGGATTTGGCTATAGGAATTCCTATATTGAGCTGAAATGACTACCCACTGGTCTTATATCTGCCCTTTGGATAGCACATAACAAATTTAACCCTTCTTCCACATAACAACCCTCTAGGTACTCTGGAAACAGTCATTCTAGTCCCTTGAAATATACCACTTCTACCTTCTCCTACCACCACTCCACCCCAAAAAATTAAGGCATTTATTTACATGTTCATGCTCTGAATAAACAATTATGAAGTGCTCATGGTAAGTATATCTGAGTATCTACCTAGTTATTCTAGGAGACAAAATAAAAATACACACAAATGATTATATTAGAAGATAGAAAATTATAAAACCATAAGGATACCTGAAAGAGTGCTATGCAAGTTCAGAAGAGAGTGGTTTTTTTAGATAGTGATATGTGGAGATGATATAAAAGAGGTGCTGTCTGAGCTGGCTCTTAAAGTATGAGATGTAAATATTTTAGAGACGGAGTATTGCTATATTCCCTAGGCTGGTCTCGAACTCCTGGCCTCAAGCAATCCTCAATCCTCTCACCTCAGACTCTCAAAGTGCTAGGATTATAGGCATGAGTCACCATGCCTGACCAAGCATTAGAAATATTACTGATCATCCTGTATACCAGCGAAACTAGTGACATCAGCTGGTCTGAAGGAGCCCACAAGAAGCTGACTCACCAAAGAATTCAGTTTCCATGTCCTGAGGATTTCATCCCCCTTACCCCAACCAATCAACATCTCCAAGTTTCCAGCTCCTCACTCTCCATAATCCCCTTAAAAAAAACTCCAGCCCAGAACTCTTAGAGGAGATGAACTTGACAGTGTCCTCCTATTTCCTTGCTCAGCATCCTTTGAACCATTAAATACTTTCTCTGCTGTATCCTTGCTATCTCAATGTACTGGTCTGTTACTGCATAGCAGGCATATGAACCTATTTGTCCTATAACAATTCTGTCTGGATTACATATTATAATTTATGAAGCGTTCTTCTAGAATCAAAGGAGGCCACTCTAATTTTTCTGATTAGTTAAATAGCTAATTACTGATAAATCTTCTACTTTTAGTAATAATTAGCTACCACCTATATATGTATATGTGTATATATATGTATACGTATATATACATATACACATATTTCAATTATTTCTTCCACTTGTATGAAGTAGGCTAGTAAGAAAGAAGCTGAAGCTTAATGATATCAGAGAGCTTATCTAAGTTCACCCAGCTAGTGACAGCTCAAGGATTCAAGATCCCATGTATTTTACCTCAGAGTCCATGCTTTTAATCATTACATTTTAAATAGATCTATTCCTCGCCTTGACCCTAATTGCTCATGATTTACTAGAGAATTAGGAATGATGGTATTTTATTTAGGATATATTATAGTCATAGAAGTGATTACTTTTTATATCGTATATTTTGGCATTTGGGTGTCAGAATGGTAACTTCATACACTACATTGAAATGATATTCCTCTTTGTCTAGATTCTAAGCCAGTTTATAAAAATAATATTTTTCTATGAAATGTGAAATAATTTAATTTAAAAATATAAAATCAAAAAAAAAGAAATATTACTCATCATGTTCATTGCAGCCCTGTGTACAATAGCAAAGACCTGGAACCAACCCAAATGCCCATCAATGATAGACTGGACAAAGAAAATGTTGTACATATACACTGTGGAATACTATGCAGCCATAAAAAACGATGAGTTCATGCCCTTTGTAGGGACTTGGATGAATCTGGAAACCATCATTCTCAGCAAACTGACACAGGAACAGAAAGCCAAACACTGCATGTTCTCACTCATAGGTGGGTGTTGAACAATGAGAACACGTGGACTCAGGAGCATCACATACTGGGGGCAGTTGGCAGGTGTAGGGGAGAGACAGCAGGGGGTGGGGAGGAATAACATGGGGAGAAATGCCAGATATAGTATGCACCTAAAGTAAAATGAAAAAACAGAAATATTACTGATCATCTCTTGTTGGAAATAACTGGATAATCACAGGGTTATGAGATGCTGTAGTAATATGAGAGCACTGACATTGGAGTGGATCTGCTATTCTGTTGCTATATCTCCCTGCACCTCATTTTTCTCATTGGTAAAATAAAACTTATAACATCTGCCCTGACTATCCCCGAGTTACCATAAAGATGAAGTGCAAGATGACAATGAAAGGGAATTGCTACCAGGTGTGTAGGGAATTGTTAAACCCTGTTTTGCCAGACTTGAAGATTACCCTGACACTTGCACAACTTGGTGAGAGCTGGGGAATCAGAAGACACAGACTTTGGTGAAAGCCTTCCAATCCAGCACAAGCAGAGGAAGAAGAAAAACAAATGCCAGAGACAAGAAACATGGCCTAAGTGTGAGCCAAGACAACCAAATAACAGCCCCAGTTTCTCGGCACCATTTCATTCAGAATAATCCTATAAGACGTGATCAAAGAAAGGATCAACAGCTCAAACATATTACCAGCTACCTAAGCCTTTACAAGAGAAGGCCCACTGAGAAATTAAGACACTTAGGACATGTCTGAGAGGTTTTCCTGCAGTTAGAGCTTCACTAATTGATATCCAAGCATCAGCAACTATTCCATCTGGCTCATTATTACCACCACCTGAGAAATAAGAGATTGACCTCATGCAGAGTTAAGGACCCAAAGCAGAGAGCTGGGGGAGGTGTATGGTGAGGTTTTTTTTAAGGTCATACAAGACACCCTTTCACCTCTCATCATGCTACAGAGATACACTCTTGGGTTTATACAAGTCACATGACCACATAGGCAACCATCAACAGGCATTTATGAAGCACTGTATGTATCATAGCTCTCTTGGGTGTAAGGGAGCGAGAAATTCAACTACAACTGGCTTAAGCCCAAAATAAATTAATTGGGGCATTAAACCAAAAAGGCCAGAAGAGATTGTGGTTTGAGGCTGACTGGATGCAGGTGCTCAAACAATCAAACAATATTATCTAGCATCTATTAATACTTCTCTCCAACTCCCAATTCTGAATGCCTCAGTATCGGCTTTATCCTCTTTATTTTGTTTACAATGGGTGGGGGTGTG
Source organism: Aotus nancymaae (assembly GCF_030222135.1). NCBI lineage: Eukaryota > Metazoa > Chordata > Mammalia > Primates > Aotidae > Aotus > Aotus nancymaae. Next base: position 26,869,093 of record NW_026988479.1, on the reverse strand, counting down.
GTTTATGAGTAGTGGGCTCTTCTACTTACATCCTCAAAGCATTAAGCCTTAAAAGAAAAATAAATAAAGTGAGCCTTTTTCCAGAAAGACTCAGAATTAACTGCAATTGGATAGATTCAGGTCACATGTTTATTCCTGAGCAAGTCTCTGTTTAGTGGGTGGAGTATATCCATTGACCAATCCTGTGTCAGGCTCTTCCATGCCTGGATCTTCCGCCAATCCTACCAACAGAGGATGAGGGAGGGGTATTCTTCACGGAAAATCCAGATACTGTTATCAGAAGAATGACAAGTGGATGCTAAGTGAAAAAAAAAAAATCCAGATGTCAATTCTCAAAACTCTTGTGGTGGAAACCCAAAAAGGAAATCCACCATAAGATCATATTTTGTTATCAAGAAAATTATTCTTTAATTGAAAGGGTTTGCCCCATGTTAAATTAATAGAAAACCTAATTAATTATAACTAATGATCTAAAATGTACAATACAGATCATAAGTCTAAAAACAATGATGTTAGGGATTGAAAGTCCAGGCTTGAGATTAAGTCTTAATACCACCTGTTACCTGCTGTAACTGAACAAGACCATCTTCTCTGTGCCTTAAGAATCATTCCTCTATAAATTGGGGACAATAATAGACTCTACTCCATAGAGTTATTGTGATAATTTAATGAGAGAGTGTATCAGAAGCATGAAATACGGTGCAAGTCACTGTGTAAATAAATCTTGTAAAATTTCATTCATTCGTCTAATGATTACTATGTACCAAGAACTACTACAGACACTAGCAATAGATTGGGGAAGAAGAAAGTTTCTATTACTGTGCTGTTTATATTCTAAAATGAAAAAGTAAATACATAAATAAACAGGATAATTGCTGTAAAGAAAATTAAACAGAATGAATAATAGTGATGGGGAAAGTACTTCAGGAAAGAAAATAATAGGTTTTATTGAGGTACCATTTTAACTGAAATCTGAATGACAAGAAGAACCAGCTATGTGAATATCTGTGTCTATAGCTTGGAAACAAGAGTGAACAAAAGTCTGTAGCTTGGTGAGAGACGGGAAGAATGGCAGGAAGTACAGTCAGAGTGGGGAGGTCAGCGCTGAACATATAAGTCCTATGAGTAATTGTATTTCACTCTAAGTACAAAGAGAATTCAATGCAAATATTAACTATGTGAAGAATGAACTATGGGTTGGATGTAAAACTAGAAGTGACAGCTAGAGAAAAAAAATGCTTGATGGAAGAGAAAGAATGGAAAAGCAATAGCTGATCCCTGAAGAAAGCATAAGATGAGATAGGCAAAGAGACCAAAAGTGAGCCAGCTGAGGGAAGCCATGGGTATAGTGTAGAGTAATGGGGACCCTCCAGGGTTTCCTCATTGCCTCTTGGATATGAAGGAGCAGTTTGGATCTGACAAACATTGAGAACAACTATAACAACCATATCAAGAACAAAATCAGATGTTTGAAGGCAATGGGGAGCAACCATAACTTGAAGAGCCAAAGAAAAAAAATACATCACAGTGGATCCTAAATTGGTGCTTTCTTCACTTAGGACATTTTCTGATCTCAGTACACAGCAAAAGGGCAAAACAGAAAGCAGTGGCCTAGATCTCACAGCAGGTTCACTGGGATATAAGGACAGAAAAAATTAATTAAATGCACCTGCAAATTGAGGAGCTAATATCCTCTCCCACTCCAAAAAAAAAAGACCACAAAAAAGTGAGCTCTGCATGTGATTTCTCATAGTGCATTTGCCATATTCTCAGCTGCACATACACGTAATCAGAGGATGAGAAGCTATGCAAACATACCTAATAACCTCCTCTAGGAGGTGGAGCTATTTCCCTCTCCTTAAGTGTGAGCTGGACTTAATGGCTCAATCTCCAAAAGAACAGAATATGGGAAGAGAAAAAATGTAACTTTATAGTAGAGAAACCTGGCAGAGATACTGCCTAAACCAAATCATCAAGATTATTATCAACAGTGATAAGTTATGTTGATGCCATGTGTCCCCAAGATATCATTTCATCGCTGTGATAGTCTTCCAAAAACTCATAACCTCAGTCTGGTCAAAAGAAAATCATAAGACAAAACCAAATTCAAAATTGAGTGGCATTTTATGAAATACCTGACCAGCAGTCTTTAAACTCTTAAGGCTATGAAAAACAAGAAAAGACTGAGAATCTGTCACCATTGTAGGAAACTAAAGAGAAAACAATGACTAAACGCAATGTGGTACCCTGCTTTTGCTCTCAAGATGGCAAGAAAAACAAGAAGAAAAAAAACTGTACCAATATTGATTTTTAATTTTGGCAAATGTACCATATTATGTAAGCTGTTAACATTAGGAGAAATTGGGTGAAGGATATATGGGAACTTTTCTGTACATCTAAAAATAAAACAAAATGAATGACAGTGATGGGAGGGATACTTCAGGGAGGAAGGTCAGAGAAGGCTTCATTATAAGATAAAATAAACATATTTTGAAAAAGCAGCTTCTAAGGGTTGGAAAGCTTGGCAATGATTTTGGCAGTCTCGTAGAGTTGAGGGAACAGAAATTGGAGTTCAGGGCCCACCAAAGAGAAAGGCAGAGAATTGGCTTTCAATTAAGACCCTAATAGGGTATGCCAAAGGAATAAGGTAAATCAGAAAGAGACATCCTCACAAAGCCTGAAACATAACTTAAAATCACCTTAATCCATAATTAAATCAAGGTGATCTGTTCATACTCTATCTGCCAACCCAAAGGAAATTTAATCCTTTCCAAAGATAACATGATCCAGTGCCACTATAATTTTTTACATACAATATAAGGCATTCACTCAAAAAGTACCAAGCATGTCAGTAAACAGATACAAATGAACAAAATCTATGATTAAAAAATCAAGTAAGGCCAGGCATTGTGGGTCATGTCTGTAATCCCAGTACTTTGGGAGGCTGAGGTGAGTGGATCACCTGAGGTCAGGAGTTCAAGACCAGCCTGGCCAACATGATGAAACCCCGTCTCTACTAAAAATACAAAAATTAGCCAGGTATGGTGACATGCACTTGTAGTCCCAGCTACTTGGAAGGCTGAGGCATACACCTGTAGTCCCAGCTACTTGGAAGGCTGAGGCAGGGGAATTGCTTGAACCCAGGAGGCAGAGGTTACAGTGAGCTGAGATCGCACCACTGTACTCCAGCCTGGGTGACAGAGTGAGACTCCATCTCAAAAAGATAAAAAAAATCAAGTAACAGAAACATAACAATAGATTACCCATATTTTAGAATTATCAGACAGGAAATTTAATCAGGATTAATGCTTTCCAGAAAATTGGTAAAAAGATGAGGAATGTCACCAGAGAACAAGAATCTATTTTAAAAAGAAAAGAAAAGAAGAAGCAAGTGGTAATAATAGTATTGGAAATTAAAACAATTGAAATTAATATTTAACTAATTTAACAATTAAAATTAATGTAACAAGTATAAAATCAGGTTAAACACAGCAGAAGAGAAGATGAGGAAAAAGAGTAGAGAAAATCCAGAGTGGTGCAGAGAGGAGAAAAGAGAATAGAAAATGCAGAAAAGGGCATTGACAGCATATGAGACACATGGAAAAAGCCTAACATGTGCAGTTGGGGTTCCAGGTGGAGAGGAGAGAATAAAGAAAAAGCAATAATGAAATGCTGGCTACTGATGAAATACATCAAGGTACAAATTCAAAAAGCTCTATAAGCCCCGAGCAAGACATTTGTAAAGAAAATCAAACCTAGGTACAGCACATAAAACTGGTAAAAACCAAAGACATAAAAATTCTTAAAACTGCCAGGGAAAACAAAGGAATAATTACCTTACAAGGATCAAAAATAAGACCTACTGCTGACTTTTCAAAGATATGATGTCAGCCAGAAAACAATGGAATTACATTATTCAACAGTATACTTCTAAATACCTCTCAAATGAAAGAATAAAGCAGAGTGGATACTAGCAAATATTTTGAACTGAATAATATTTAAATTAAATCTTATCACAACTTGTGAAATACAGCTGAAACAAAGCTAAGGAAAAAAATGTATGAAAATAAGAAAGGTTGAAAATTAATTATCTAAACATCCATCTCAAGTAGCCAGAAAAAGATAACCAAATTAAACCCCCAAAAATGCATAAATTGAGAGAAAAATAAAGGGAATAGAAAACAAGTTTATAACCTAGAAAAGAATTTCTAAGTTGGTTACACAAAGTGATCAATACAATGGCTAATGACCTAGAAAAAGATAATTAATTTAAAAAGGAAAAGTACCATTACCAATAAAACAGAAAAGACTACATCACTGCAAATCCTATAGACTAACAACATAGAAGGATTATGAGAATTTTATACAAACAAATGTAAATTTTAAATAAAATCAACAAATGCCTACAAAAATACAATTTATTAAACCAATACAAGAAAAAAATATAATCAGAATATAGTTCTAAATCTATTAAATAAATTAAACCTTAAAATATAAACCTTCCACTAAAACACTTTCAAATGGCTTCACCAATGAACACTCTCAAACATTAAAAGAAGAAATAACACAACTTTGCATGGATGTTTGTAAAGAATAGAAAAGAAAAAACATTCACAACTTGAGGATGCCACCATAATCTTTATACCAAAGCCTGAAAAAGGCATTTTAAAAGAGGAAACTTACAGGTTGATCCCTCTCAAGAACAAAGATGATTTATTTTATTTAATCATAAGCAAGCAAAATGAAAGTAATCAAAATCAGAATAATATTTATAGATACCATTGGCAGATAATGACTGGGAGAAGACAAAAGGCAGGCTTCTAGAGTGCTGTTAATGGTCTATGTGAGTGTTCATTTTGTAAATAATTTATCAAATTTTACGTATTTATGTGTATTTCAATATTAAAGGGTTTTTAAATATATAGCACAGGAATCTCTTTTATCACCTCCTCCCTTCCAATGACATTGATTATGCTTTTCTTATGCTACCATTTTCCACAGTTCCTAGCACAGAGAAAGTACTTAATAAATATTTATTAAAAACTGAATGAACAAATCTTTAGATATGTAAAACCTCACACAGTGTCAGACACACAACGAGTGTTCAAGATATATGTGGTTTTTTTAAACAGATGAACAAATCTTTGCGTGAATGAGCAAACTCAGTAAAGTGTATCCTATGTCAAGCCTTCTTAATCCCAAAAGTCTCTGTGGACACAGTAGTAGATGAGAGACACAATTAGAAAAACTGACACAATGGCTCATGCTTGTAATCCCAGCACTTTGGGAGGCCGAGGCAGCTGGATCACCTGAGGTCAGGAAGTCGAGATCAGCCTGGCCAACAAGGTGAAATCCCATCTCTCCTGGGCAACAAAAGTGAAACTCCATGAAAGAAAGAGAAGAGAAGAGAAAGGAAGGGAGGGGAGGGGAGGAGAGGGGATGGGAGGGGAGGGCAGAGAAAGAGAAGAGAAAAGAGGGGAGGGGAGGGGAGGGGAGGAGAGGGGAGGGAAGGGAAAGGAAGGGAAGGGAAGGGGGAAAGAAAGAAGAAAGAAAGAAAGAGAGAAAGAGAGAAAGAAAGAGAGAGAAAGAAAAAGAAAGAGAGAGAGAAAGAGAGAGAAGAAGAAAGAAGAAAGAGAAAGAAAGAAACAGAGAGAGAGGGAGGGAGGAAGGAAGGAAAGAAAACTGCCTGAATAAATATGAAATAACAGGTAAGGGCAGATGAGAAAAAAGAGGCAGAGGTAGTTTGAGAGAAAGATGGAAATGAAGCACAGGCAGATCACAAAAAGTCTCTTATGAACAGCAAGCTGTTAGAGCACTAATTAGAAGTATAGACTTGGCTACAAAAGAAAACAGGGGAGTCTCTGGTCTCTGGGCAGGTCAGCTTTGATGTGAAGCATTTCTTCATCACAGATCTTACTTCCTCTTATTTTAGGTCTCACAGAAAAAGGGTAGGAAACCATGACCTGAAAGATAGGAGTCATCCGATCTAGATTTGGTCTTGTTGAGATACCTTAATCCAGTCATTCCCCTTTCCTGGACACTGAGTGGCTAGTAAAATGGGAGGAAAGGTCTCTTAGTATTTTATGCATCTATTCTTTACAACTAAAAATTATTCTGGTGTCACTGAGATTTCCCAAGTAGTTCTGGGATCTGTTTTTTCAAGGATGAAGAACAGATAATTGCTTTGCAAAAAAAAAAGAAGAAGAAGAAGAAGTAACAAGAGCATTCTGGATTAGGATTAAAAACAGCTGGGAGAAAGCCGCTAATTCTTTGAAGAAAAGACTCTTCCACAGTCCCATTTTCAAGCCCTTATTCATCATACTACAACACAATTAGGCAAGCTGCTCAGTTGTTCCAAATATCTATCTCTCTTTGCAAAGTATTATTCAAGCCTGTCAAAGCAGTGCTGAAACATACAGCACTGTCCTCTGTGAATGCCATTATGGACAGAGGCTTGGCATTACATTAATTACATTAGCTGGCTCAGGACAACATAATCTCACCTGATTAACAATATTCCTTACACTCTTTCTTCTGTATTCCTGTCCTCTGCCTGAATCTTTTTGTCCTTTTTTTATTCATTCATTCATCCTTGCAATAAATATTTACTGAGCCACTCCTATGTGCCAGACACTATATTACTTAGTATCTGATACTAATATGTGATATGTATCAGTAACAAAAACAGGTAAAGTCTCTTCCCTCATAGATTTTCCTGACTTTCTTTCTGCATGCCCTTTATCTTAGTTGGAACAAAATTAAAAATAGTTGAGACATCCTTTAGCTATAATTAGGGTACTTGTGTTCTTGTCCCAGCTGTGCTACGAGTCTTAGGGGTAAGTTTATTAATCTCTCTGTATATAATTTTCCTCTTCTGTACTTGAAAGTGTTGAGCAAGATTATCTTAAAGAATTTCTCATACGGACTTTTTCAGTAGCACCTAACTAGTCTTCCTGCTTTCATTTTGCTCCTGCTGTCCCTGAAATTTTATTCTAAACATAGTAGCTAAACTAATCTTGCTAAAATGTTGTCAGCTCTTATTATTCTTCTCCTAAAGACCCTCCAATGGCTTCCTGTCTCACTCAAAATAAAACCCAAAATTCTTACAATGTCTTGGAGGTAGTACCTGGTCTAGTCCCCAGTTACCTCTCTAATCTCTTCTTCTATCACTATTCCTTGCACTTACACTGGTCTCCAAGCTGTTTCTTGTACACTCCAAACATACTCCCTTCTCGGGGCTTTTGCCTTTGCTTTTCCCACTGCCTAGAAAGCTTTCCTTCCCTCCCCAGGGTTCACATGACTCATTCCCTCACTTCCTTAAATTAAATAAATGCCTTTTCAAGAGCCATTCTCTGATCTGATCACCTTACATAAAACAGCACCTCCACACCACTCTCTGTCCTTCCTTTTTCTTTTTAATTCTTATCACTGCCTAACTCATCATTTATTTCCTTGTTTATCTTCTGTCTCCCTCCAATAGAAGATGCATACCATTAGAATAGGGCTCTTGATTTGTTTTGTTCCCTGCTATATCCCCAGTGCCAAGAATAGTACCAGATACAGAGTAAATGCTCAATAAATGGTTGTTGAATGAATAAAAGAATGAATCTTTTCTAGTAATAAAATAAGTCTCATTGTGTGTCAAAATTTACTCATACTTTAGTAGGATTCAGATCTGGCTACTAGGACCTATAAGAGACCAGTCAAGTATTAGAACTACACTGGAGTCAGACTACATGGAAAAGTTACCAATAGAAATGAACCATTCACTGAAGCCAATCCATTCCATTCCTTGAAGATTTTTGTTTCATAGCAGCGTGAGTTAAAATAAGATTAGACTTAAATATTTATTCTATGCAGTTATTTGTAGTGACAAAAGTGGAATTACTACCCTCATTTTACTTAGGCCTAGAGAAGTTTAGTCATTTATCCAACATATCCAGTCTTTCTGAGGCAGAGATAATATAAGGACATAAATCCCTGACCACCAAGCCCACAGTTATTTTCAATAGTGACCTACACAAGAACAGAAAGATCTATACAGGCATAAATAAATCATGCATAGGGTAAAAAGTGTAGATTCACTAACAGGGATTCTTCCCACTGAACTTCTGAAGAAACTGCATGTTCCAAAAGTTTATCTTATATACTGTTTATTTTATATGCTATCAGTATATACTGTATTGTTTATCTTATATACTGTCATATCCCCAATACTTGGCAGGTGCTCATTTCATGTATGCTGATTAAATAAAAGTATCAGACTTATAGTAAACAGAAGTCTATTAACAAACAGGTGCCCCTCCACCAGCCCAGGTAATAATTACTCTCACCTCCTGCACAGGTCACTCACACTCACAAACAGCAACACACACACAGCACCCCTTGAAGGAAAAGAAAAACAAATTTCCACATACTGCATCACACCTGACTATGCAGATATTTCCTAGTCAGATGAGGGACCAGGACAAAATTGCCAGCTTACAGCTTGTTTCAGTACATCTAGGAGCACCACAGTGACAAACATAGATAAAGACCCATTTACAAGATCAAATGTACAAATACACATGTGCACATCAAAATCACTTCAGAACTAGGCAGAATACAAATCATAAATAAATTTATATACAGAGTAACTTACATGCCAGTTTTGCCCAAGCATACTCACAAATGTACACAAATACATATACAAAGATAATATTTACCTCAAGGTATGACTGTGAAAAGTAAATAAGATTATGTGAATTCACAATAGTGCCTGACACATAGAAACCATGATAATAAACGTTAGCTCCTGATTACATATATAAAAATACATATATTATATATTATATTTAAATTTGTATCCAACTCATATTAACATGCACCTTCAAAACAAAATTTCCTTTTCAGTCACTATGCAGAATATCATGGAAATTCTAGATTGTGGGAGACAATAAAAGAACCAGTAGTGTGGGGTGTGCTACTGTAGTGCAGGGGGAGGGGAGGGGAACTCCTGCTGGTAGCAGGCTGGCAAACAAGATTTCTTTGCTTGGGAGAAGACCTAAACTTGGAGGGAGCTGAGTTGATGAGTATTCCTGAGAGAACCAGCCTCCAAACACTCCAAAGGAGTTCCTAACATTATTGGGTAAGAAGGAGGGGTTGTCCTTTCTCAGTAGCCTTGGGAGGGAGAGTCCCCAGAGTCTCAGTGAGTTCAAATCAACCAGAAAATCCTTTAGAGTATTTATCCTACAGTCCCATAGCTTGGAGAAAATCTGATTAACTCCACCTCCCCAGATGGGCTTTAGAGTGAAATGTATAGCTGGTTTCTAAGATTCAAATAAGGTGGGAAAACAGATGAAGGAAAAACATGGAATGTGAATCATAGCACAATCCCTGTGTGTACAACTTGGCTCTGCCATCAATTTGGAGCAAGCCACAGTTTTGTGAGGCTCAGTTTCCCCAGCACATAAAAGGCGAATAAAACTGTCTCCTGTCCAGCTGGAAGAAGGTGTTTTTCTCCTCTCCCAAAAGGATGCCAGCCACAGCACTTCCCACTCAACCCCGGAAACTGCTCAAAGAATTTCTCCCGTATTTCCCTCCTGTGGTGACCCTGGAAGGGGTCTTTATCCATCAGACTTCTTTTTCGATATTCCTCCTTTCTTTCTGGGGCCAAATATTATAACTTTAGAGCTTTTAAAAAAAAAAATCAGACATCTGGTTCAACTCTTCCCTTTTAAAATGATCAATTGAGCCCAGAGCATGTCTGAACTAGGAACTATCTGTTTTACTCATATACAACTGCATTCTTTAAAAATCAAGGCAACCCTTTGAGAGACCTCGAGAGATTAATTCCATAACCCCTCTCACCCCACCGCTTACACGGAAAGAAGCCTAGGGGTGGGAAGCGGATTGCGCAGATCTCGTCCAGCACTCTAAGCGTTAAATTCAACCCAGAGTCTAAAAGGCTATTGGCCTAATACTGGGAGAAGATCTGGTTTTCGTAGCCGCGGGCCAATGAATACCTCGAGTGGGAGGGTTTGAAGATACTAAGGAGTTTTCCCCCCCTTTTTTTTCCTCTCAGCCCCCTCCCATCGGCTATCACCCCTCCCATCCCCCACGCTTCCAGTTTGTTAAATTAATGCAGTAAGAAAGTCTGAAGATCTGAAGGAGTCTTGACCAAGGGAAGATGGGCGAGCTCAGAAAACCGAGATGCATCTGAGGCGTTGGGCTCCTGAGCCCCGCGGGGTAGCCATGGACCCCGGTAGCCCCTGAAACTTGCCCTGGGCTCTCTGACGCCTGCGGCCCCGAGCAATGGGACACCTTTTCTGCAGTGATCATAACTTATTCGGCGGGGACCAGGAAATAGGAATCTCAAGGCCACAGCAGACCAGCCCTGAGGCAGGGGAACGAGATTCCGAGACTGGATTGCGATGCGCCAGGCTGGCACACTCTCCGAGATTTAACTGAAGGCAGCGCCGTCAACCGCTTTCCCCTCGCCCCTAACAGCCTCAGGCCGGCCCAGAGCCATAAGCTCTGTTCTCTTTACCCAAGATGCTCGCCCAATCCAACGGTCCGAGACCAGCGCTCTGATCTCCACAGAAAATTTTTTTTCCTCGCATGGAGCTGGCCGTTTAAACAGAAAAACAGGGGTAAAAAAAGGAAATATACCCACCCCTAAACGTGCCTCCCCAGCGCCGCAGGGAGCCAACAGACACGCTGGAGTTTAACAAACAGCAATACTCTTCGCGCTCCTGAAAAGCAGGGCTGGACGCTCTCCGTGGTGCTGAAACGCTTCGCAACCGCCGCTGTCCGTGGTAGCTGCAGCCGCCGCTGTCCGTGGTCTCTACAGCCCCTCGCTCCAATTTCCCCTGGGGCTCTCCCTCCGCGCCCCTGTTCCCTGCCTCCCCTTAACATCTGGATTATTTTTTTCAATAGCGCTTTCTGGTTTTGTAAGTGCCAATTTGAAACATTTTTGCCCCCATAACTCGTGGACTACAAAGCACAAGGACCTGAAAAATGTACAGCTTCAATACTCTTCGACTCTACCTTTGGGAGACCATTGTATTCTTCAGGTATGCAATTTTCTACTGACCACAGCGCTCTGATGGAAATGGGGGGAAGGAGTACGGAGGCTGCCTCTGTCCGTGGTCCCATCATTTTGGGGAAGAGGGGTGCTGTATTCCGCCGCAAGCGGGTCCTTCCATCCCCCGTCTCCTTTCTCCCCCCTCCCGCCCCCCGCCACCCCCCACCCCGCTGGGTGTCTGGCTTGTGCGTGTAGATCTGAGACAGTCGCTGTTCTAGCAGCTGTTTGCCTGTTTCTTGCGGTTTGTTTGTCCTTCTGCCTGCTACACCCCCCACCATTGGTCCCCAGCCCCACTGCATGTTGGCTTTCACTCGACTGAGGACTTTAAGGGGAAGCTTTAGGAGTTACTCAGTTTAATTAGGACTGCATTCTCCCTAACCGCAGTGCCGAAAACCTCAGCTTTCCCGTCTGGGAGCCAAGTGACAACTAGCGGTGACGGGGAAGGTTGCACTCAAACTCGCTGAACACAGAGCATTTCATTTTCTCTCCTTTTTTGCCGTTGTTTTCTTTTTCTGCTAGGAGGGTGGGGGGGTTACTAAGGCTTAGTACTTGGAAACAATAGTATTATAACCTCAGTTTGTAAAGGCTTGAATTTGGGTACGGAGTGGATCTATTTAGGAACATACTGGGAAACATTTCCCTTTTGAAACTTTGACTGCCTCCTTTCCCCCACTCACCTTTCCAAACTCCGTTAGCTGCAGATGCTGAACTGATGAGAAATTCTTGTTTTTTTTTTTTTTTTAATTTATGCTTATACCTGACTCAACAGCTGAGTTTTCCCATTCACTTCTCTCAGGTTAAAATTTTCTGCCTGAAAGATTGGCATTCTTATGTTAGTAGAAGTGAAAAGTGAAAAATCACCTCTTCAAGAAGCATTGAAATAGATAGTCCTTTTGTAAGTGGGTGAATCATACCATCTTCAGAGATGGTTATGATAAATTCCACTTATATGAATTGAAAAAAATTATTATTCTTCCATGACATGCAAGGATCATTAATTTTCCTCATTTTAGATGCCTGTCTCTCATATTTTACTGTGGCATTGGGTTGACAGTCATTTGAAAACCCCACTCCAAATTGTTTTTTAAAATAAGTGATCACCAAATATCATCCTCTCCCAACATAAAACAGCAAATAATTTTTGTTTTATTACACTTCATAGGAATTGCTGGTTTGACTAATCTGTTGGTTGGTTTATTAAATGAATGACACCTCCCTTCAAATTGTAAGTTTCTATAGTTCAGCCTTTTTTCATGCCTTTCTCTTGAGATGAAGAAAAGGCATGCCCCCTTCTCTGAGATGCCCAATGCTAAAGCTTCTAATCTCCAGTTCAAATAATTATTTTGTAGGCAACAGAGTCCTGACCACAGATCAGAATGCAAATAGTCAGAGTCAGATAGAAGGAAAAAGCACAACAACCCAGGGCCTTGTAAAATGTATCAAAACGTGGGTTATAGGGGAAAGGTCAGGAAGTATTGTATTAGTAATATCAGATCCTTTCTCCCCTGAATATTTAATAGAACTACAAAATGTATGGAGGCTGGGCACTTTGTAACATTTGTATGCAAATTGATTCTCTGTTTGGTTTACAGGAGACAGAACTGAACCAGAGAGATTAAAGAGCAAATTAATAGGACCAAGCACATCTTTCTCCCCACACACACTCTTTTTTTCTTGATGAACAGTATGCAATGCTTGATTTGCCCTCCCAGACACTGTCTTTCACAAAAGGGAGACTCAATCTAAAAGGTCCGCATTGTAGTCATTTTGATAAGGTTGTGAATCCACTGTGTTAATTCTTCAACTAAGCTGGTGGTGGCCTATCAGGAAACATCATTCTACATCTCTTTCCCCTATGTGTGTGAACACACACATGAGCTACGATGGATGTAGGATATAATTCCATGTGTTTATAAGGAAAGAAGAGTTATAACTATGGAGAGTTAGAAAGGTGGTGGTACCACTGCACTTTCAAAATATAGGAATGGCTACTTCATTAGGAGAGTAAATGTTCATTTTTAAAACATAATGCAAATAATGATTGAACTCAGGAAATTCAGCAATTTTTCAATAAGATTAAAAAAGATCACACGGAAGTAAAGTGAGTAGATTATATTTGTTCAATTGGTATTTTCATTTCTAACTCACTCATTTTTAAAATTCTAGGTGAAAATACAGAAGCATTAGAATGTAGGGACTTATTAGAATGTATGTGGGGGTAAATGGAGGCTGGCAGCTCTCTAGCAGGTTCCATGTGAATAACCCCTTCTTCCCCAAGGGACAGGCACTATGTTGGAATGGCCAATCCAATCATCTCAGGCACCCAGATACTCCTTAGAATAAATAATAGCAGCTGCTCACCTTGTTGGGGAAATCGGGGACTAGGAAAGGCTCTCAATAACAGACGTGTGCTGCATCAGCACATAACCAGTGAAATGGCAATAACAACAGCAAAACAAACAAACAAAAGCAACAGTCGAGTGAATGAGGCAGAAATCCCATATGGTACCAACGCAGAGGAGGAACTGAGGCCTCAGAAAGGGAGACCCAGGGTCCTGGAAGACAAAAAGTATTGCGTGTTCATCAACTGTGTCTTTATAAAATCGGGTGATTTGGCTGAAGTTCCTGATCCAATATATTAAAAACCTAGGCTTCTAAAATTCTGTAAGTGGCATTCTGAGAGTCAATAACCTGAATGTTTTCCTTTATTTTCAGTTAAGAATGGGGCCTTATATCCAGACTGGTCAAAAATAGTAGGCAACTTTGTTTTTAATGGTAGAAGCATGTTTCTTTCAAATGTCCTTTCAAGCCAAAGGCAACTTGGCTTTGATCCCCAGAGCCCTAACAGAGGCTTATGGCTTAGACTGGCCCAATGTAACCCCAAAATTCTCTTGCCTTCTGGGCAACTCGAACAGACCCATGTTTCTCAAGCTCTGCACTACTGACATTTTGAACTGGGTAATTCTTTGTTATGGAAGTTGTTCTGGGCATTGCGGGATGTTTAGCAGCATCCCTGGTGCTATTAGCACTCCCTTCCTGAGTCATGACCATCAAAAAATGTCTCCAGACATTGCCAGATAGACATCCTTGGCAGAAGGGAGACAAAATTGTCCAAGGTTTCAAAGCACAGTACAGAGTGACCAAATTTTTAATCAGCTGCTCCAATGTGCTAATTATAATGAAGAGTAAAGTCTAGCTTCCTTGAGAAAATGCCCCTCATGAAATACACAAAGCACCCTGATGAAGTAAAAGGGGGCATAACATGTGCTTGAGAAGGGAATAAAAGCAGGGAGATAAACCAGATCTAACCCCTGGGTGGTTTTCCCAAAAGATGATCAACTTTTCTTTAATGTGCTATCTCCATCTTCCATCCCAGTAGATGCTTCCTTGCACTGGGTTTTGTACTGAATATGCCACTCAACTGCTAACAAAGGTCATCAAAACCTTGAAGGGAAGATGTTTCTATCCACATTAGGATCAAAAGGAAAATGACAAATACATTGTTTCATATCCAGTCCAAAAAAAAAAAAAAAAAAAAAAAAAAACACCTACCCAGTTGAAAGGTAAGTGGGCTTTTCCTTGAAGTGGCCCCTGTGGCTTCTCCATCTCCAAGCTTGTCAAGAAGGGCAGATGACTGTCTTGATCTTTTCCTTCTGGAAGGAGAGTTGTACTCTACCTTGAATCTTACCTGCTGCATTTTGGCACTGCAGAACATGTCTAGGGGTTTCTGAAATGGGTCAAGGGTTTTTCCCCAAGAAATGAAGCCCCTTGGGCAAGTTTGTATTAGCATCAAGTTGTCAATCAGTCTACTACCATTTTGGTCCTAGAAACCTTAAGAAAGAGAAAAGAAAACGTCCTGTTTTTGCTCCTGAAGGACAGGTTGGACAGGGAACCTAGGCGGGTAAATGGAGTTATGAATCAGCACATGACTTCTGCATATTTCCCAAATTCATAATGACCTAAGCAGAGGATATTTAGGAAATTGTTTTCTTTAGATTGCCTTAAGAAAGAGGTTATGACCATGTGGTGCAATGGAAAGAGAAACTGGGCTATGATTTGAGAACTCCTGCCTCTAGCGTCCACTCTGCTTCTATCCCATAGCATGGCCATAACAAACTCTCCTCCTCTACTGGGGACTCAATTTTCTTGCCAATCAACTCAAATGACTGAATCGGACACTTCTACGTTGTCTCCAGCCCCTGATGAGATCTTTGTCAAAGGCAGGGGCCCATACCCTCAAAGGTTCAGGATGAATTGGCTTCGGTGGTGACACTGCCTTCATTTATTCACCAGGAACTTGTTTATCGTGTGCTTATGTGTCCAGTCCAAAACTAAGCACTCTGCAGGGACAGATGCCACAGTCCCTGTCCTTGCAGAAAGGGTGGACACTGCTCCCTTTAAAGGTACATTAATATATTTTTTTCCTTCTTCAGAGGACCTACAGAGCTCCCTTCCAGGCAGCCTATGTATGCATCCTGCAACAACATCACATTTATGTGGGCATCATTAACTTTATTTCCTTCATCAGCTGGCAGAAGCCAGCATGATTTTTAAGATGGATGGCACTATCTCCCTGCCTGGCCATCTTGACACTATTCTGCAGGTTTGCTTTAAACAAAGAGGCTTTGGCCTAAAGGACAGGAGGCCTGGGATCTGGAATTTAGCTAGTGGCATCACCTTGAGAGGGCTCTATGACCTTGCTAGCCCTCAGTTTCCTTAGCTGTAAAATGAAGAGATTTGGCCAAACATGCTCTAAAATCCCTTTGAGCTGTGCCAGTTTAGGATATATTCTCCCGATCTCTTCCATGATAGCACAGCTTTGGTTACAGCTATTACAGTAAAGCCACATCAAGCCACAGTACAGCTATTACAGTATAGTCATATCGAGGTATAGTCAAGCTTAAAGGTCTGAAAGAATTGAGGGCCTTACTAAGCAATTCACTTTTTGAAGAGCTATCCTGACCTGGACACAATTATTGACAGATCCTATAAATATGTCAGTTTCTCCAGGAAATGTTTATTATGATGAGAAAACATGATGCCTGATCACTATACTCACATATCTGAGGAATAGTATGAGAAAGAGACCAAACATTTCTATACGTTTTATCAATGATTCTGTTTGGTTCTTTTTTTGCCTCATAAAGCCTATGATTTTTCAAAAAAGAAATTGTTTACCAGATACCATTCATCATTAACATGTTTTTCCCATCTTTATTAATCAAACGTATATGTAACTGCCAGAAATACTAAGTACCATGGGATGATCAATGTCACCACACTGAGCTGACCTAAGAAAAAACAAAAGTAAAGATATGTGATTCTTTTAGTTAATCCAGAGAGCCTTGTCAGAAGTAAATATGCAATTTGTTAGAGCCTTTGAAATGTTTAAAATGCACTCTGAGTCCTCATTACTATTTCAAGAATCTCCTATGTACCCAGGACCCCATATTGGGAAACATTAGATTTGATTTATTCTATATAGCTCCAAGAGAAGAATCGGAGTAAATTCATAGATTTTTTTAATGCACACATACAAATTCTGACTCAATGAAAGTCAGAACTTTCTGGTGGCTCTTTCAAATGGTACTGTGGGCTGCCTTAATGGTAGTGATGGTACCTGTTAGTGGAAGTGTGCAAGCAGAGACTGGACGTCCACCTCCCAGAAAAGACATAGAAGAAATTCAAGCTTCTTTTACAAATTGAGATTTGTAATTTGCAATTCTATATTCCCTCCTTTCCTGATTCCCAAATTGCCATCGAATCTTTGTAAGCTCTTCAAATCATGACATGAAAACCACTAAGTGGTATCTTTTTCTTCTTAAAAATGGATTGGATAATTAATAAATTGGACAATGAACATACAAACACCATGCAACAATGATTTATTAAAAGGAAATCACCTTGGTTATATAAAAGCCTGGCCTCAGAATAAGCCAGAAAAAACTACCAGAAAATGCACTTGTCCACGGACAAGGCCACAGGCACCAATGGTGTTCACAGGACTGACGGTCTCTCAGCCTTGAACTCCAGCTGTCTCCCTGAACCAACTCCCTGTAAAGCCTAACACACAAAATGAAAACACCATACAGCCAGCCAGCAAATTCATTTGGAAAGCACATTAGAAGGAAACAATGTCCAGAGATGCTGGGGAGGGGGCTAATCCACACAGTGCCTATGGTTTGTAATGCAAGCTCTTATGAGAGGTGCTGGTGCTGAGGCCCCCAAAGCTTTTGAAACTCCTGACAAAGGATCCCTTTGTGATTTTCTGAAGTTGATATTGTCCGAGTCTCCTGAGGCTAATTCAGTGCAATTAGATTACCACTCTCTGCCTTTGAATTGGGCTGTTTTTCAGTGTCCGTTGTTAAATTAGTTTACCGTCTTAACAGGGAGCTGCCAACAATCATTAATCCCAGCCGTGAAATGGGCAGCAGCTCTGGGCAGCATGATCTCCTGCCTCACATTCTGGGCAACTCAGAGGCACAAGGAGAACAAGACCCTGCTCCCTTTCTCACAAGTACATTCTCAACTCTTCTACCTGTTCACCCCCAGAGAATCATACTTTCTTTCAGAGTGTCTTGAGTATCAACAGAAACATGGAATCTTGGGGTAGGAAGGATTCTTAGCTCTAGAATTCAATGGCTGTTAAAGTCAGCTGTGAGGGGCTTGCCAAAAAGACAGATTCCCAAAAATCTGTTAAGAAGATAGATCTTATATTAAGTACTCTTACTGTAAATAACAACGATAATAATAAACAAAAGAGCAAGAGGAAACTTTTGGGGGTGATGGATAGGCTTATGGCATAGATTGTGGTGACAGTTTCATGTGTATATACTTGTCTCTAAACTCATCGACTCCTAAATATGTACAGCTTTTTGTATGTCAATCACACCTCAATAAAGTGGTTTTAAGAATTAAATGAAATAAAATACAGATTCTCAAGATTATGTCAAACTACTGAAACAGAATCTCTCAGAATGAGGACCCAGAAACCCATAATATCAACAGGACTCTAATTCCATGCTTCAAACTTCAGTGTGTAGAATTACCTGAGGATCTCCTAAGATGCAGATTCTGACTCAGGAGGTCTGGGTTAGGCCTGAGTGTCTGCATTTCTAGAGCTCCCAGAAGATTGATGCTGTTGCTTCCTTGACCCAAAGGTTTGCACAGCAAGGCTCTAGATCATTCTGACTGAGAACCCCTGACACAGATCAACCCTTTTATTTTGCAGATGTGGAGGGGATAACTTCCTCAAGTTTATAGAGTGGGTGACAGAGCTCCCAAAGCTATACAGAGTCCCCAAACTTACTCCCCTACATGTCATCTATAGAGATGACACATACACCCTAACTCTGCCACCGCACTTTCTTTCCTTCAATCCTCTCACACTCTGTCCTTTCTCATAAACACACTCACCCCTCAAGAGGGTTCCTCAGGAAGCTATCCCTATCCCCAAATGGTGACCTGGTCTCTGAAGTCCTGGTGCACCAAAAGCTCTCATTCGCAGAGCTGTGAATGCTATGTGATGCTAGATAAAGAGAGGGGGCACCCAGGCAATGGGTTTTAAATCATGGCCCTGGGACACAGCAATGAGAGTATCAGAATTCATAAAGGAGATGAATCAAGATGGTCAGAAGGAGAGGGTATGTGGTTTCTTTCTCCAAAAATGATCTCGCTTACCAGTCTTCCTGTGTACATTGTACTGTCAACCTTGGATAGCTAGAGACTTGCTTAGGACCCTCAGATGTTCAGAGACCACAGCCACATTCTACCACCTGTGCGACCTCAGGGCCATGTTCTTCCTTTTTCTCTATCCCTTTAACCTGTCAGCCTTTCCACAAATTACGTTAGTATTTTATACACCAAATAGTGCAACTGCTATGATCTTCAGGCTTTTGAGAGCTGCGTGTTTATTGCTGTGTGCTCAGTTCTGCAACATTCTCCAGCTCCAGAGGAATGCGGCAAGGCTGCTGCAACACTGGCTGCCAGGCAGATTTGCAGTACTGTCCTATAAAAAGCACTTTACAGGTTATAGCATGTTTTATATCCGTGATCCCATATGAGCTGCCCTATCACCTTAAAAATTAGATACAGGACAATGGTTAGTATCCCTATTTTAGAACTGAGAAAACTGAGACTTAAAGAAAAAAGGTGGTTTGCCTTTTGGTAACAGCAGGTGACCATGCTGTTATTCTCAGAGTAAAACTAGGATTCAAATACAGATCTCCTTGCTCCTCGCTCACCATACTGATATTTAGAGATAGACAGATAGAAATATATTCATGAAGCCCCTTTGAGCTGGTACAGCTATCAGTCTAATAACCCTCCCCCTCCACCGAGGATAACAGGGATGAAAAGAAACCTAGAAAAAAAGAGTTGAGAATTTTTCATCAGGCCTTTGGTTTGACACAGCCTTATTCTTCCTACTCTTGGCCAGATAGGCATTTGTTTCTCTGTTCTTGATCATGTTTAATTTTACAATGTAGGCATACATTATCTTTTTCAGAAATTCTAATACCACACCTAAGCCTGAGATCCCCTTTGATAAAGACCTCTAGGTCCCTTTCAACTGTTATCCTTCTTGATAATTTTTTAATTCACATATATATATATATATAAAACATACATTTCATACACACGTGTATATAACTGTTGAAATATACAATTATTCCATGGAATCGTATTTTCTATATAATTTGAAATTTGTTTTGTTCACATATTAACACGTCTCGAGAAGCCTTACTTGTTGAAGCATACAGTTCTACTTCATTCTTTTAACCACTGCAGAGCATTTTATGTTATGGATGTCTCATTGTTTTCTAGCCATCCCCTATTGGTGAACACTTATACTTTTTCTAACGTTCCCACTGCAATGAGTGCTGCAATAATTACAGTGTACCTACGTCTTTATGAACACGTGGTATTTCTCCAGGTAGATAATAAGAACAAGAAACGGAATTGCTGGGGCACAGAGCAAATCCATCTTACATGTTGATAGATACTGCAAACAGATATTCCTTTCTTCCTGAGCCTTCTCTTCTGCCTTCCCTCATGATGCCCCATCTCAGCCCCAACTTCAACAACTTATTAAAAATAATCGTTAGTATTTACTGAGTATTTATTGAATGCTAGACACTATACTAACAACATCACGTACCCCATCTCATAATTCTAAAAAAAAAAAAAAATACCATTATGTTCTATTACAAAAGTACTATTCTTATCTCCACTTTACAGGTGACAAAACTGATACATAAAGAGGCTATGTAACTTGCCCAAGGTAAGACAACTAGTAAAAGGCAGAGCTAGGATTCAAAATTGGGTGTGACTGTAGAAAACACTCCTTTCACCATTACGCTGCCACTATTACTCTAAGAATGAACTAGGAAGGAGGAAGGAGGAGACTCAACTGGGTGAGAGAGACGAAAGATATGAATTTACCTCTTTAGAAAATCAAGAGCTAATCTCTTGCAGGTGGCTCTGGATAGTTGAAAAGTTATTAACATGCATCTATAAGCAGATAAGAGCTCTCAATCTCTATCCTTGATATAAAAGAGAAATTGCACTAGCTCCCACCCCCATCATAAGGTGTGTGGTTAGAGCTCTGTCAAGGGGTAGAGACGGTCAGCTACCGAGGGTTCTTTCTTCTTTGACCCACCTGCCTTGTAACCAAGATCATTTCATGGAGAAAGTCGTCTGGGATTGTGGGAGAGAATTTCTGAAGGGCAGCATAATCTCTGGCCCAGGAACAGAATTTTTTTAAATCTTGGTCCTTATACTCAGACCAAAGACATTTTTAGTTGTGTTCTCTAACCCCCAGAAACACAGGAAAATCCCGTCTCCCTAATCTTCTGTATGTACTCAACCTCAAGCACTGAAGGTCTCACCTCACGCCCCAGATTTGCCACTCCCAAAGAAGGCCTTCAAAGTAGGTTTCTCATAACATCTCTAGGGCAGAAAACCACATCCAGCCCAGACAAGTCAGGGGGAGCAGAAAGGGCCAGCCCTCCTTAATAGCCATCAGCATCACACCTGACGTGGCTGTGGGAAATCCAGACAATGGGGTCTCAGACACCTGTTTCCAATAGCTCTCTGAGTGACAACAGAGACATTTTCCAATGTGTCCCTACCATCCCTATTGCTACTAGGGAAAAAGAATACAATAGAAATAAAGTCTCTTAATATCAACTCTTAAAATAGACCTGCTGGTTTGTCATTTTGTTTTCCTTTATTTTGTTTTAACGTTATAAATATGCATCTGTTGTAAAATATTAAACAGCATAGGGAGATATGCTTGAAACTAAAATATACATAAATCTTTCTTCCTAGGATAAATCACTTAACAATTTGATATTTGTCCTCCTAAATGATTTTAATAACATAATAATAACAAAAACATGAGTGCTTCCTATGAGCCTGACACCTTTCTAAGAGCTGGATAGAACGTAACCCATGTAACCTTGAGAACAATCCTATAAATCATATACTATTATTCATTTCATTGTACAGATGAGGTTAAATTGTTTCCCTAGGATCACCCAGCTTGGAAGTGTCAGTGAAGGATTGGAATCCAGGAAGTGTAGCTTCAGAGAGCCTTTAGCTACTGTGCTACTGTAGAAGCTGCTTCTGTTTTACAAAAATGGGATTATTCTAAACACCATGCTCTGCAAATTCCCTTTTGTCACTCAGCAATACCTCGTCAGTGTGCATACGGATCTACCTCACTTATTTTTGCAGTTGTGCTGCCCTTCTCTTGAAAATGCCAGGCTTTAATATAATACAAAACTCTTAGCTTGCCACACACAGCCCTCACTGCTATTTCCAACCCCTTTACCTCACACAAACTGAATTCCAATCCAAAATGGATTTCCCATTGTCCATAAGCAGTACGTCCATAAGTCTCACCTTTGTATTTTAGCTCACGCTGCCCTCTATACTCTCCATGAATCTGGAAAATCTCCCCCCTCACTCTGCCTTAAAAGACACATCAACCAGTTCTAGGTTCAGATTCATCTCATTTTGAATCCTGCCTATGTTACTTCCTTCCTGTACGGTCTTGGCAGTTGCTCAATCTTTCTGAGCCTCAAGTTCCTCATCTTAAAGACTGAAGATAACAGCTTCACTGATAGATTCATGAAGTCCCACTTCAAACACATTTTCCTAGCAGAGCACAACCCCTTAACAAATGATGATTTTCTCTCCTCTCTGAGTTGCTGTCCATGCCTTAAGACCCATCTCTAGCATCACTTTCTCCGTGAATTGTTGCTAGATTGCCTCTATGCCTAGCCTCAGCTGGGCACTGACTCTCCTTCCTAAATCCTCCTTGGAAATATAGGCATTATCCTTAGCACTCATTTTGTTTAAAGTGACCTTACATACATTTGGATGCCCTTCTAGCTTTCCTGTTGCATTGTAAGCCCCTCAAAGATTAGAGCTTAATGAATTTCTTGATGCATGTGAAAAGCAAACAAGAAAATGGAAACATCTCCTGGTGCTTTCCAGAGTTTTCAGCTTACTCCACTACCCCCTCATAGATAATGTCATCCCAGGGGTTCATGTATATCAGACACTTAGTGTTTGTTAAATCAAATTGCTTTGTCCCCACATGCCTGCTCCCATCCTCCTACTATTGGCTCTGAAGCCCAGGACCTGAAAGATTCCAACCAACCAACCCTAAAGCACTGCTGTATCACACCATGACCCCTTTCTGCTCCAAGAAATGAGTCACAGTGAGAGTGTGAGCTAGATATGGCAGCGCAGCCCTGGCTCTGTAGCTGTTGCAGTGAGTTGCTTGCTTGGCCTTACCCTTGCTGTCTTACAGGGCATGTCCAAACTCTGGGCCCCTTGAAATGTCTGAGCCATTGCAGACAAGGTTGCTCTTTACCATCACCAAGTCCTGCAGAGAAGCCCCTTACATAAGACAAGGCAAACTTTCTAAAATAATTTTAAATGTGAAGAGAGCTTGGACTTTCCTCAGTTAAAGGTAGTTTCCTCAATGTGACCTAAAACATATAGTAGAAAAAAAAAAAAAAAAAAAAAACCAGTCTTCACAGAATCCAAGTAAAAGATTGCATCATGCTCAGAGAGAGGGTGCTTGAATAAGTTTATTGAATACGCCTTGGAATATAAAAAGCTATACCTACTGAAAAAAGAAA
Source organism: Aotus nancymaae (assembly GCF_030222135.1). Classification (NCBI taxonomy): domain Eukaryota; kingdom Metazoa; phylum Chordata; class Mammalia; order Primates; family Aotidae; genus Aotus; species Aotus nancymaae. The sequence continues at coordinate 26,845,873 of NW_026988479.1, read as the reverse complement.
GTGATACGGCCCAGCAAAAGATGTAATGCTCCATGCTGCCTCAAAATCTGACAGCCTACATATTAGAGCAAGATGTTTTTCTCCCTGCAAATACTGCTCTAACTTTGTAACTAGTCTCAGCTTTTCCATGCCCAAAATGAGATTGAACTATGTAAAGACTATGGGTCATTCCAGCTGTCATTGTCTAATTCTTAAATTAAGTTGGCTGATTGAAGACCCAGCAGCTAAAAAACTCTGGCTTGGGAATCAATCATACATATCCTGAAATCCTAGTTATACCACTTGTTCTGTGTATGCCTTGGAGCAAGATTGTTTCTAAAATTGCCAAGCCTCAGTTTTCCTCATCTGTTAAACGGGAATGATAATTATCCCTTCCTGACAGATTACCATAGTATTAAAAGGGAGAGGGCATATAGATAGTTGGCATTGTATATAGCACACAGCAATTGTACAAAACAGGAAAACCACTCTTGCTATAATTAAAGTAGGATAGGTGCAAAGTATTGTACAAACATACGACAGAGCCTGATTAACTCTGTCTGGAGGTGGGAGACCGTATAAATTGAAGACACTTCACGGGACTCAGGACAATTGAACTGGGCCATAAAGAATGACTAATTTACCAGGTAGGCAAAGAATATCAGGAGTGAGGCAAACAAAGGAAAAAGGCTTACAGAACAGTGAAGCTGAATGATGTTGCGCTCAAGGCCACTGGGTAGGCTAGGCATCCACCCTGTTAGGTTGACACAGCCCAGTTCTGCTCTGTCCTATTCTCTCCCAGTGGGCTTTCTGTCACTTAGAAGCCCATTTGAGAGTGGATAATATGTTCAGCATCCAAAAAATATTTATTAATTCCTATGATAAGCAGCAGTTGTTCTAAGTTCTGCAGATAGATACATTGATGAACAGAAGAATCACGGTCCCTGCTCTAACACACCTTAACTTCTAATGGGGGGATACAAACAAATAAACAAACTGAGAAACTATAGAATTGCAAGACCTAGTAAGTGCTATAAACCCAATAAAGCAGGAGAGTGTGCCAGAGAACAGTCTACCATCAAGTCCACTGTTAGGGCACCTCCACTTTCATACATGCCCGTTACCTCACTTAAGCCTTACGTGATATAAGATGCGCAGCTTGGAGCGGACTGTTTCTTCTTATAGTTGAAGAAACTGAAACCTTGAGAGGAAAAAATGATTCATTCAAAGTCCCATGGCCAGTTAGCACTATGGGCAGGCAGCCTCATTCCATGCAGAAAAGTCAAAAATGGCCAGGATGAATGACTATAAGGAATGGAGAGAGAAGGGAAGGCAAACAGTAAAACAGTCTGTAGAGTAGGATCCCATTTTTATCTTTTATATGTATTAATGTTCTCATATGGGGAAAAAATTCTGCAGAAATGGACTGAAAACTGTTTACAGTTGTTATTATCTCTTGAGAATGAGACAATGGGGAACTTTTATTTCCTGCATTAAATATTCCTGTAATACTTGAATGTTTTACAATCATATATGCTACTTTTGAAAAGCTGGAAAAAAAAAATTAATAAAGAGGATGCAAGAAAACATGGGCATTCAATCAAACTTAGAGCTCACCTTAATAGAAGACAAGCCGTACCAGGTAGGAAAGAAAGACATTTGGAGACACCCAAACCAGAGCCATGCTACTGTGTTTTCTCTAAGTAAAAACCAGCCTAGAGGCTGAAACTATTTGGTGTATTTAGAAGAATTTTCTGAACAAATGGAAGTTGGTTTTCCCACAGAAGTCCTTGTGCTGGAAGCAAATGCCACTGGAAAATGGAAGGCTAGAGTTATATTACAGAATTGGATGCTCAGAACAATGTGATGGATGGTACATACCTTCATCAGGGTGACTGGAGCCCTACCCAATTCACTGTGCAATTTCATAAAATACTGCTACTCATGACAAAAAATAAGTTAGAGGTGGAAAGAATTATATGTCCCAATTCCTTCAGTTCCCAGGGAGGAACTGTGGCCAGAGGGAAAGAGATTTGTCCAAAGTCGATAGTAAATTAATGTCCAGCCCAGACAAGAACTGAGAATTCCAAGTCTCTTATCACATGATAACTTTCCCTAAAATCAAATCAGAGTTCCACCAGTAGTGTACAGGATACACTATCATGGTACAGAATAATTGTCTCATTTTATTTTACTAGGGACCAGAACTTATCAGTTCCATTATTATACTGATAAATTTTAAGACTAAAAATCAAATTAAAAGTAAATAACAACAGTACATAAATTGGGCATAACTCATGAAATGATATGCAAGTGATTTTGGTTTGGAGAACACGGCACTCTATCATCATTTAGACACTATCTTGGAGAAAATGGAAAATATCAGAAGGACTTCTTAAACTGGATCAGTTCTGAGGAAGGCCTAACTTTACTTTTAAGTTCCAAACAGCTTCTTCTCAGGCTGAGTCACGAACATGGGCTGCAATTTGAATTCAAATAGTTGGAGAAAAGATGGTGCATTTGGGACACATTCAGCAGGTGGAGCACAACTGAGATCAGATCACCCTTTGTGTAATTTGCCAAGTACCTATTTGAGCTATATTCATGATTTTCTTTTCCCTCCTTATGTTAGAATGACATCTGTGACTCTCAACCCTTCTCCTTATGGACAGAAATTTCTCCAAATAATATTTACAATTAACAATACTAGCAAATATGAATAACATATATTTAGAACCTACTATATGCCAGAAACTTTCCTTAGAACTCGATATATATTAGCTATTTCATAGCAACCCTATCAACAAAGTAGTATGATCATTTCCAGTTTGTAAACAATGGGACTAAGACAGTGGTGTTGCCTACCTGGGACCCCTTTAGGGCACCTTGGCAATTCAAGTTCAAAGTCTTCATATGGAGAAAGACAGTGGACAAACCCCTCCAAAGATGTGGTGGAGAAGGAAGGAGAAAGTAGATAGAGATTCTGAGGAGGAAAATCGAGTGGCTCACCCCAAATCACAGCCACAATGGGAAGAGCTTGACAACACACTTCCCCTTCAGTTCTTCTACCCAAAGTCCTGATTTCCTTTCCATTTATCATTAAGAGATTAAGAAGAAACCAAAGAGAAGAAAGAGTATTGAGCAAGAAATAAAATGAACAATTAAAAAAAAACAACAACAAAGCGGGGAGAAATGTGGAGATAAGCAGAGTAATAAACAGGGAGGAGCACTCAACTCAGGTCTACTCTGGGTTCCAGCAAGGACTCACTCTGTGAATCGCTTTCTCTCTCAGAAATGCATTCTTCTCATCTGTAAAATGAATGAGTACGCTGTACTAGAGGACTTCTAAGATCTCTCTCAACCATCATCCTAGGATTCAGAAACAAATGAAGGAAAAAGAAAAAGGTAGAGAAACCAGAAGGGGAAAAGAATGTAGGAGGGAAGAAGCAAAGTTTAAGGAGGAAAGATAACAGGAGGAGAAAACAAGAGGAGAGAGAAAGGAAGACATTTTCCAAAGCAGTTGGAATCTGCTTACCCTGTTGAAAGAAAAGGAAGGATCATCACATCAAGAATTCCAACAATATAAGCTTTCTCTTCACGCAGTTAACTCCATGTTCCTGCTGGTGGGACCCGTGACTGATGTTGGTAGGAGCCTAGGCTGATGTCTACAGAACAGAGGCCTGAATGTATCCCTGGAAGGAGGCAGGATGCTGCCTCGTTCTCATAGCCCAGGAAGGAAGGCTGCCGAGAGAGCCCTCAGAGGTATAGCCATCATCCACCTCTTCCTCCTCCAGGCCAGATAACGGATAAAAATTATTAGCATATTCCCAGGCTCTGGGGAAAGTCCTGACTAGAGAATTTGCCCAAGGGAGCCACAACTGCAACATTACAGCATTGTGCCTGCTGGAAAGTATCCTGGGAATCATCAAAAGGAGAAAATCCCAGGCAAGAAAGAGACCTTCCAAGGTCATCTTCTCCATCCTCTGCCTCTGAGAATCCCTTTCCTGATTACCCAGGGGCTGAAATCCGAACAAAAAGATTAAGCATAGAATGACACTCAGTCCTATCAGCCAATCTTTTCAAAAATATCTGACCCATCCCAGGCCTTGAGACCTCTGTAGACAAAGACAGTGCCTCCAATTGGTTGAACTCTTTAATGCACATGGCACAGTGCTGGGCATATAGTGGGCTCCTTAAACCCATCTGATATTTGATCCATAGGGTGACATGGTTATAACCTTTCTCCCAATAATGTCTCTTCTATTGCTTAACATTTCACTCTAAACATCCTTCCTTTTGTTTATTCCACTGCCCCTGTTTTAAAATCAAACCTGTCATTTGCCTGAGGGGACAGAAATTAGCATGTACCTGCCACTGCAGAAGTGAAGTAAAATACTCACCCAGGTGGTGACCTCTCGAAGTCTAAAATTTTCCCCAATGAAGAAGTGAATAGACACTGTCACCAAATAAATGAGAGCCACAGACACAAACAGAAAGATCATAGATAATTCTTCACTTAACATATAAAGCAACTTCTGTATACCAGCTTCTTGGCTAAACAATTTATCTGTATTTCTTTTGTACATCTTCTAAAATTAGGCCATATTCTCAGTTTACAGATGAAGAAACAGGCTCAGAGAAGTTAATCAACTTTTAAGAATACCCAAATAAGTAATAAAGTCATAGTTCCAGCCCACTCCTCAGCTGTCATTCTTACAGCATGGTACTGAGCAGTAGTTCAGCCTCTCCTTGAATACTCCCAGTGACAAGAAACTCATTACCTACTTAGGCAGCTTATTCCCTTGTTGGGTGGCTCTAATGGTCTAAATATTCTTTCCTCACATCTATCAGGCAGCCACCTTACTCTTTAAAAGTCCTACAGGCCTTCCCTGGTCAGTGGGCTGTAGAAGGTACTCACACTATGGAATTAGAAAGACCTGGCTCCGGCCGGGCGCGGTGGCTCAAGCCTGTAATCCCAGCACTTTGGGAGGCCGAGGCGGGTGGATCACGAGGTCAAGAGATCGAGACCATCCTGGTCAACATGGTGAAACCCCGTCTCTACTAATACAAAAAATTAGCTGGGCACAGTGGCGCGTGCCTGTAATCCCAGCTACTCAGGAGGCTGAGGCAGGAGAATTGCCTGAACCCAGGAAGCGGAGATTGCGGTGAGCCGAGATCGCGCCATTGCGCTCCAGCCTGGGTATCAAGAGCGAAACTCCGTCTCAAAAAAAAAAAAAAAAAAGAAAAGAAAGACCTGGCTCCATTTCTACCCTTCCACCTGTTAACCATGTAACTTTCAACCAAGTCACTTCTGCCTCTGTGCTTGTTGCATCATCTGTACAATACAAACAAAAATACGTACTTCATACAGTTTTTTGGAGAAATAAATAATATTTGCAAAGCTCAGTATCTGGAAAATAAAAATACTCAAGAACATTATTTAATTAAGTTGGGTCCCTCTTTTCTCAACAGCCCAACGGACTGATCCCTTCTGCCTAAGGCTTCTCTGAGCCAAACACCCACAGAGTCTTTAATTATTCCTTACAGGTCAATTTCAAGTTTGTTTACCAGCCCAATTGTTCCCTTTTGGACCTGCTCCAGCCTATTAATGTCCCTCTTAAAATGCAGGACCTACAACTAAATATAATAAATTAGCTAAGATTTGAAGTACAGCGCACATCCGGTATTTCCTGCATTTCTGACTCTTTCAGTCTGTATATTTTTCTGAAGTTCTTAAGAATTATTAGGTTAAACTTAGGCTGGCATAGGATTTTACTGCATATTATTTGAACCTTATTTTTATTTGTAATAATTGCTAACATAGTAGGTGGCTTCTCTGTGCCTGGCACTGCAGTTCTCATTTTCTTACTTTGCCCAACAATTCTAGAAAGCATCCTATTATTACCCTTATTTTACTGATAAGGAAACAGATTTGAAGGTATTAAGTGACTTGCCTAAGATCACACAGCTAATAAATCAGAACCAGCTAACAAACGGCATAATCATATTTGAGTCCACCATGTCGTCCTACCCCTCATTTTCGGTATTTAGTGAATGCTTACAAAATGTAAGTACTTTCAGAGATTTAAAAAAATGAATATGACACAGGCAGAAGACATATGCAGGGCAATTTAACAGAAAAGGAAATGCAAAGCACGAAGCGATGTTGGGCTTCTGAACAATCTGTCACTAAGAGCTCTCCTTCTCCCCTCCAGCATGTTCCAGTGTCTACAATTTCATGGGCAACGTGAGTCAGTGGAGAAAAAGGGAAAAGGTGGAAGCAGTCACCTCTCTCCTTTTCAACTTTTACTTACTCACTGTGGCCTTCAGCCCTTGCCCCTAGCACACTGCCTTATGAAGAATTAATTTTCGGTGAGAGCCAAGTTGCTGGTCCTGGGGGTTGGGAGGGGCTCCTTTACTCTGGTATGGCCTTTCTACCTCAGAAATCTTTCTAGCTTTGACTCAGCAATTTTGCTTCTAGGACATGAACAGAGGTTTATGACCAAGGGGGTTTTTCCAGCATAATTTATAATAGCTAAAAATTGAAAATAATATAAATGCCCATCAATTGTGGGATAGCAAAATGAATACTAATTTTAAATGGCTGCATATGCCAGCCACACACTGCCATATGCAGTCATTTAAAATTGTGTTTCTAAAGGTTTAATAGCAATAGAAAATGCTCGTTTAGAATCTTCAATCAAAAAAAAAAAAGAGGAAACAACACTGATTATAATCTGTAGAGGAAAAAAATACCTAGAAGAAATGTAGCAATATGTTAACAGGTAGATATCTAGATAATGGGACTTCCAGGTGGGTTTTAATTTTTTTCCTTGAACCTCATTGTATTTTTCCAATGTGCATTTTTTGCTTTAATCATCAGAGTAAAATGTTATTTTTTTTAAGGGTTGAAAGAATCTGGTCTGAAGGCAACCAGCCAGCTTGTGAAAAATAGTTTTCGCCACTGGACATTTTCCATCTGTGCAGCAGCAATTACTACTCCGTTACCATCAGATCATCTTAATCCTATTGATTGAAACGCCAGAGTAATGCTATTAATTTACTACTTAACAGATAAAGTGCTAAAAGCATAGTAGAAGAACTACCTGAAATTGCTGAGGTACCCTTCTAGGGTCAGAGTAGGTGGCCTCTGGAAGTTCATATATTCATCCCCCATCACAAAGCCTAGATCCGCCAACTCTTTTTGAATCAATAAAAACTGTACTGAACATTTACACTGTGCCATGCACCAAAGTAAGCATTGTAAAAGAATACTTATTCCTTAGAACAACCTTATGACCAACAACAACTATCGTCCTCATTTTACAGATACAGAAACAAAGATTTAGACAGAATAAGTAACTTGTCCAAGACCGCACAGTTAGTAAAAGGCAGAGCCTTGATTTGATGCCAGAGTTCATGTGCTTAACCCTGGAGCATGCCTTGTTTCAGCCAAAAAAACAAGTTCTTACGCTTTCCTTCTCATGATTTTAAATAGTAATTCAAAGTTAGAGCGGGAGCTATTTACACTCTATGGATGAGGAAGCTGATGCTTACATGTAGTAAAGGACTTGCCCAAGCTCATACAAGGAAGAATTGCAACGGGTAGAAATCAAACCCAGAACCTCTGATTCCACATCCACAGCTTCTTTTTGCCTCTGAGACATGCAACAAGCCTCAGAAAGCAGTCAAACTCAGGCCCCCTTTGGTCCCCCTGTGCGTTAGAAAGTTGCGACCTGCTGGAGGATCTTGAAGGCATAGGGTAAAAAGGACAGAAATCCCAAGAACAGAAGAAAACCTCAGTAAGGACCCTAGAGATCCTTTATCCTGAAAGGGTAAAGGGCATCGGCCACAGAGCCTTGTTGTTTCCTCATAATCCATCACTCTTCCTTCCATCTCATTAAGTCCCACAGGGTGTCACTGATACTCTTCCTGAATTCTCCTAAGTAAATATTCCTTCTAGAAGCTTATACTAAACCACAGCAGAACAGAAACTTAAAACCATGAATATTTGAATTGAGTGAGCTGTTGTAGCAGATTTGAGCAGCTGCTCCAAAACTTATGCCAAAATTTCGCCTCAGTTAGATTTATGTATCAGTTCTGCCGCTAAGTCACCTTGATCAAGTCAGTCAATCTCACCAAGTCTCAGTTTTCTCATCTGAAAAGTAGAAAAGAAAATGCTTGATGTTTCATAAAGTTATTGGGAAGATTAGAAAGCCTGTATGGAACAGTTCTTAACTGTGGATGGCACCTAGGAAGTATTTGGTCATTGGTGGTAGCCTTTGCTATTCTCAGTTAATCTCTGAGTCAGTTTTCTTATCTATAAAATGGAGATGATTGTCTTGCAGGGGTATAATATACATTTATTAATTTATAGCAGGTAATCAATGAATTTTTTATGCACAGGATGACCAAATCTCATAATTCTATGACTCTGCTACTCACTTCTTGCTCAAGTCTTTGGAACCTGCTGAGTGAAACAAAGAAGTTCCACCCCGCTGAGCATAGCTGCAGCTCTGACTCTGTCTTAGAGGATTCTGGGGAATCAACAAAGGCTATTTAGAGAGCATTATTAGAGCCCTGGAGCATCCTTAAAACTCTGCATTTACATGCAAATACCCACTTCAGCTAAACCCTATCAACTCACAGTTAAGTGCGCACTTTCTGAAGACCAGTCACTCAGTTTATTAAAGGCAGCTTCAGGTTTTAATCCAAATTGCCCTTTCTACAATTTAAGATCACTTCTTCCTCAGTGCCTAGTGAGGATTGTTTATTTTCTGAGCATTCTCCTTTGAATCATAGTCTTTGGATGCTTGAAGACCACACACATCCAAGCTCCACTCCTATGAAATCTGTTTTCTCTGGGATAAATACTATAGTTTTGCTGATGTATTTCCTATGGTTTCATTGCAACTTGGCTTTTTTTCACTATGAGTTTGAACTAGTATAGACTTGGAAAGGAAAAGTGATATGTTTTTTCTAATGAGCATGGATATTAAAGCACTTTGTGTTCTAACATAAGTTTTCCTCTACTAGTTTGAGAGCCCCTGGAAAGCAATGGTTATTGCACGTTCATCATCAATATAGTTAAGAGAGAAGTCTATAAGGTCAGGTGAACCTGGATAAATTATTTAATCTCTATGAACCCCACTTTTCTCATCAGAAAAACAGAGGTACTTATACCCCAAGCCAAAGGATTATTTTGGGGATTAAATATTGCAAATGAAACTTTTGGTGTAATGCCTGGTACAGTACTTTATAACCCCTCAATAAGGGCTGGCTGTTATTATTTTATTTGTAGCCTCCTCTAACACCTAGTACAATCTCCAACGTATAATACACACTTCCTAATTATTTTAAGTAAGTAAACAAATGAAATAATAAACTAATGCTATCTAAAATTAGATTATCAGTATCTAAAATTACCTAATGAATAAAAAAAGTTGACCTGAGAAATGAAAGTTTATTTCTTCAGCATCTGTAAAAGTACTGTGACTTTTTCCCATTCAAACACCTGCAGTTGGTAAAGGCAGGTAGTATTTTCAAGATGAGTGAACTGAGAAAAGGGTACAACAAGAGGCAAGTTGACTACAGAGAAAGTGTGATAGAATTGATGAAATAAACAGTCAAGAAGGTTTTGTCCATAACATGATTGGTTCTGGGGAATGGCCAAAGAGTCAAGCAAAAGATAACCCAGACCAGACCGGGAGCCCTCCAGTTAGGTTATGGCTCTACCATCTGAGACTGAGCAGGCCTCCTACCTTTCAGTTGACCCTGAATGTCATCACCTGGACATGGAGATGCTGTCCTGGGGCTGGTATGAGGATCAAATGTAGTGATGGATTTAGAAATGCCATAAAAACTGAAAGTGGTACATGTGTGCAAGTGGTTATCAATTACATTGTTCCTAACCTATACTTTCCAATTCCCAGAGCTCCAAAATTCTCAGTTGTAATTCAAGAGTCATAGAAACATTTATATCATGAACCAGAGAGGCTCCTCAGAGGGACTCTGCAAATCACTATCACTTGGAAGAGTCAATAAATTATAGTAATTAATACTATGGGCTTCAGAGACCAGTTGTCTCATGGGGTTACCACTTGCAAAATGCATAACCTCAGCTAAATTTTCTGAAAATGAAAGTGTCAGCTTCCTCATCTGTAAAGTGGGGATAATGTTGTCATCTTCATGGTATTGAGAAGAGATTAAATACAGCGAAATATATAAAGTATCAGTGAATAGTAGCCATTACTGTCATTAGCTAATATCATGTCTTCATCGTTTTTTATCTGATTGCTATGTCTCTTCAATATCTATATCCCCAGGCCTTTGCAACCTCAAATGACCAATTCCTGCTGATTAATGCAATCTTTTTTCCCAAAACTTTCTGTCCAAAAGCCTGGGCTCCATTCTCTGCAAAGACACATTTCTCCAGTGAGATTTATCTGATTAAAAAGAAAGCTGCATTGAAGGTAATGAGAGCCATGTGTTCTTCTGTCCAACTCGTGGGATGCATGCTGATTACATAGGGCCTGCTAAGAGCGTTCACTCAGGAACAGTAAACCCCATAGGCCTGTTCTTCAACACTCAAGCCTCTGAAGAATCCCCCTGGATTCTTCACACTGTACCTCATCTGAGGGCCACTTGATGCCCCCAGGCTTAAGCCAAGCATTCTTTCACCGTAGGACCAGACTGCAGAATAACACTGAAGGTCAGAGGCACGGAAAAATGTTCCCAAGTGAGATATATAGGCACAGCTGGGGCAAAGTGAGATGATTGTGGTAGGATTATAAGTAGTGACATAAGGAAGCAGGAATGTGGGGTTTATGCACAAATAAACCTAGGTTTGACCTAGGCCAGTGGTCCAAGACATTTCGTGTGAATACTGCTGAAGGAAATGATTTTTTTTCTCTTATTTTTCTGCCTTGTATTTTCCCTGAGGACATTAAATATTTTCCCCAGGGGCTGAGTGTATCAGGGCCAGAGTTTAAGACCCTTTGGACTCCAGTCAAATCATATCACTGATGCCAACTAATGCTGCACAGCTAAATTAAGCTTCTTCTGGAATTTCAGATATCGATCATCCATTTAATAAATATTTATTGAGCTCTGACTATGTGCCAGGCTCTGTACTTCATGAAAACCATGTTTATTAAGAACCTGAAAAGACGTTTGTGAAAATCATGCTTTCAGGGTCTTGTCTATATAACACCTTGATTGCCCCAATTCTGAGAAAAAGGAAGGTTATAGAGCTGAAAGTTGGACTTGAACCAGAAAAGACCAGGGCTGCCATGACTCCAGCCTTCATAGATGCACATAGACTAAGGAGAATAAAGATGAGAAAAAAGAAAACATCCACATAATATAAGCAAATACAGTGTGGAATGCCAGAGTTGGACATATCAAGTCACAAGTCACAAAACTGACTAAGCCTCAATTTTCTCACCTGTGAAATGGGGACAGGCATCCCTATCTCTCTGGCTGTTTGGGGGACAAAATGAGATAAAATATGTAATGTGCAATTCACAGTGCACATTAGGAACAGGAGGTGCTCAATTAATGTTGTTTCTTGCCACCAAACAAGAAAAACAAGAAGGTTTTTGAAAAAAAGCAGGATGCTGTGAGAGGTAAAGACCCCTCATTGGGAGAATACATTTGATAATCTACAGGAAATCCTACCCTGTAGACCAGGCTTGGGGATTTAGGATATGGTAGCAGAGCTAGTACTAGGGTGAAGCAGGTGAGACACAAAATTTAAGGAAGTGCTCACTCTCTGGTCCCTGTAAGTACAGGGTTGGCATTTATGCAACCCTGGGATTGAGTGCCTCCTTCTATTTTGCTAGGTACCTCATTCACCTTTCTCTAGGTGGCCCTGCTTTGTGGGGATACATACAATAAGGCAGGAGAGTTAGTGAATGGAAGATTATCCAGAGGAAAACATGGGAATTGATGCTACAGTGTATATGGGATCCCTAGAGGACCAGACTTCCTTAGGGGCAGAGGCAGAACCAGATGGGATTTTAAGGTTTAGTCCAGCTCTAAGAATCCAGGATTTTACCTTGCTACAAGAAGAAAATCATGTTCAAATATATATGCTTCTTACTCAGATAAAGTTTCCTTATAGGAAGCAGTAATAACTGTGGGAGGTAGGACAGGAAGGCTGAGGGGTGTCTCGTTCCATAAGACTCTGGGGTGAATTGGGCTCAGGGCATGCCAACTGTGACATTCTGTTCCCAGGGGTGCTTAGCAGATCATGAAGTGACAGTAATAAAATGTCAAGCACTCCCTGGTCAGTCTAAGCCCCTTACTGCAATCAAATAAAATCAGAATTGCACAGCTGGCTGGAGGAAGCCAGATGCTGACCTGATGATGCAACCCAGGCAAAGCTGAGGGTGACCAGCAGAGCCCAGGCTGCACAAGCCCCAAGTTCCCTAGGGTCAGAGCCAGGGATGGGAAACTGGCTCAGTCCAGAAAGCCAAGAGTGCCAGCCCAGCTCAGCCCCACCTCTTCCCAGAAGCCCAGGACACCCACCTCTCCTCACCACCCACCATTTCTTTTTCATTTAGAAAAAGACAGCCTACAGGCAATGGGGCAGGAGAAAGCTTTCTCCCCCAAATTCACAAGTTGAAAATGGCAAATGTTGGGTCTTTCTAAAAGCACACAGAGGCTACAATTAATAAAACTCAATTTCTCTGATTAATCCCCACCTTCCCCCCAAATATTGCCTTCCACTGTAGCAGTCCAATTACACCATCCTAAGCAGGGTGGCAGCCTCTTATAATTGCTTAAGTACCTAAACTATTATATCTACTGACCAATAAACAATTAGACAGCAAAGGCTAGTCAAATCAAATTTTTAATTACTACTACATGCCAGGCACTGAACAAGACAGACTCTACCCACAAGTATTTCATCCTCATTTCTCATCATTTCCCATTCTCTTTCTCTCCCTCCCTCCTTCATACACACACTAATCTTTTCTTTCAATTCTCCAAGTTGTGTCTCACTTTTAAACTACACATGCTGTTCCTCCTACCCCAAACACTCTTCCTCCCGTATTTTTCCAGGCCACCTCCATACTTAACCTTCAAGTTTTACTTAAAAAGTCATTTTCTACACAAAGCTTCTTGGAGATTTCTCATCCTCCAATCAAATGTAGTTGGATACCTGTCCACTGTGCTCACTGCATTCCTCAATTATTGTGCTGGCAATGGCCTCAAACTCCTCTGTTTTTGGTGTTCTCTTCCTCTTCAGCTTCCCACCTCTCACCTCCCTGTCCTCAATCTAAGTTCCTCCTCCAGCCATATGGGTCCTTCCCTTGGTTACTTTCAGCCTTTTAGTCCATCTTCTGCCCCCTCCTTTTCTTTCCTTCCCCTTTTCCATCCTGACCCCCTGGACTCCTCTAACCATGGTGAACTGGAGAGATAGAATCTATTGGGGGGATCCCTTCTGCTAACCCAGAGTGGTTCTTGGGGGTGTGGTGCCATGCAAAATGTAGTTGAAATCGTTTTCCTCCAGTCTTACTGCCAACTGTAGCTCATTTGTAATTCAGATTGATAGCTTTATATTGATTCCTTATTTTCAACTGATGTTGCAACTGGAGAATGAGAATCTGAACATTGATCCGGCTTTTCTTCCAAGTAAAACTTGATATTCTCCAAGAGGTTGGCTTGTTGGAGAAAAAAATCTTGAGACTAGGTGAGAAAGAACCAGGACACAAAAGCCCATTCCCCCAAAGAAGTCCAGACAAATCTGGATCCTCAGACCAGATATATGAAAAAAAAAAAAAAAAAAAAAAAAAGAAGGAGGAGTATTATAGACTCATAAAATGATGGCTGAGGGCTGGAAGGGCCCTTAGAGATTATCTTAATCTCCTTGTATAACTGGGAAAACTAAAAGCCAACAAGGAAAGTGATTCACTGAAGGTCATACAGCCCCCACTTCATTACATCAACTTTGCCTCCAATCCCCCTATTGAACTCTACTCCTGGAGCTTTCCATGGCCTCTGTCATTAGGAGTAACATCTGAGGTCCGTTAAGTATCAAAGTCTCTTAGTGTTTCAAATCCCCTGAGCAGAAAGTGGTGGAAAATCTAGTGCATGCTCTAATCCCCACATACATCCATAAACATCCATCTATTTGTATACATAACATACATAATACATCATACCTAGAAACCTACTCACATCACACAAACTCAGCTACATCCATAGACACACACAAAGCAACTAAAATCCATTTGTTCCTCATCCTGTCCATCAAAACTCTTCAGGATGTGAGTAAGGACCTTCAGATTATTAAACAAGAGTGTCTAAATAGTCCTAGAGTACCTTCTGAATCTTCAAAGCAATACCAGATTGCTTTCAATATTTTTCATTTCTGTGTATAATAGTCCAATGCTTTGTATAGTCACTGCATCTATTGTAATAAGCCTTCTCAGTAAGGAAAAGAAAACTCGGTCTCAGAAGACCTCACTTTCTCTCTGAAAATTACCATTAATCAAATTTGTCTAAACTGAGTCTGATTCACCCATTATATTTTAGTAATCTCTGAAAAACAACTGCATCATTTCCAAATACTTTTATAAGTTCATAAAATTTTAACAATTGAGTGTTTCATTTCTCAGATTCATTCCCAGCTCCTCTGCCCAGCAGCTCATGGTCTATAAGCAAATGCTTAAGTTAACTGGGAATTGTGGTACTAAAACAGCTCCCAGATGCATATTTACTCTACACAGATGCACAGCACATCAGATTCACCAGGGTGGAGGGGGAGAGTTTTGAATAATCCTGTGCAAATTGTACTGTCTAAATATAGACAGAAATGTACAAGGATTATCAAGTGGAGGGAGGCATAACTACTTTGGCATTAATATGGAGCCTTTGTATTTGGAAAAGAGTTGGGAACTTTTGGCCTAGGGCATAGTGAGGGAGGAGGATGATTTTAAGTGATTGACACAATAACAATAAATTATTATTGAGCCAATTCTTTTCAAGTCTTTAGAAGTCTTGTTAGGTGCTAATATGCCTCTAACGCCTGTCCAACACTTGCTGGACTTCTTTGTAACTTAGTGCAGGCCTTGGGCTCAGAACATTGGCAAGCAGCAGATCACTAGAACTGTAAACTCTTCTCTTTCTGTCTTGTTGCCATTGTATTTGCTGTTATGATTCTCTCCCATTATGGCTGGTAATATTAGTTTTCTATTTGTGAGTAGTGAAACATAGTTTCCTTTTAAATAAGTCTAAATTTAAAAGAAGCAAGGCAATTTAATGAAAATAATTAAGTGAACAATAGTAGAGGTAGTGAACAAACAGGGCAAAAATTATGAAAGTGATACCAGGAAACAGCTCATAAATAATGTACGGGAGGGGCTGGACTGGAGATCCTCAACATACGCTACTGTGAATCACTTGACAAAACAGAGGATCATTGGGTACTTCACAACCATTTCTTCTCCATTTTTAAGTGTGGTAAATTCAGAGCAGTGTATATACAGATTGCTAGAATTCAGACACATGTTTTGATTTGCTTGGATATAACAAGGTAGAACAAGCTTCAGAAACAAATAGTAATAATAGCATAACCTTCAGGATTTTATACTCCTCACCATTTGCAGAGGACTTCCCCATACATTGTAGCATTTGGATGAGTCAACACTAGAAAATTTAAGTTCTAATCCCTTCTCTCTTTAAAGTGCTGTGTGACCCGAGGCCAGTTACTTAACCCCCCAAAGTCTTCATTCCTTCCACTTCGGCTCAGTGCCAAGGTTTTAAGTGAGCCAGCAGCTGGGTGACCAGACTGCAAATACCTTACTGCAGACATACAGGTTAGAATAACCAGAAGACTCTTCAGCTTTGGGGAGGATTCTGGTATTAAATGGCATGTTATGCTAATAGCAAATGGTATGGGATAATTTGGGGCGAATTCATTCTCCCACTATACTGCCTAATAGGATTCAGGCTTAAGAGAGAGGCCTAAGGGCAAGAGATTGCTTGTGCTCCAGGAACTGCTGGGAGGAAGTACTATGTTCCCAAATCTTATTATCAGAGAGGAAGGGCTGGAGGGAGTATGGGAGCTTATGAAAGTGTCATAACTGCCACTCCTAGAGAGGTTCTAGAAGTGAATTATAACAGCAGAAAAGCCGTAAATCACTAGTTGCATGCCTGTGGTCCCCTCTGCCCACAACAGAGCCACATAGCAGCCATGAGTCTGGTGCTGAATGGAGAAAACTGTGGGCCATAGGAAGCACCTGGGAGGGCTTTCCAGCCATGTGGGGTCCAAGGTTCAGCAGAAAGCCATGTGGGACAAGGAGCAGCCTCAGACCTGCTCTGAACTGCTTCAAACACATACACACACACACACACACACACCCCTCACATACACACGCCACGTCAAAGAGAAAAACAATGTATTGAGTGCTTACTGTGTTCTAAGAACAGTCCTAGGTATTTTTAACTGTGCTACCTCAGGTATTCCTTATGCAAAAAAATTCCTTGACAGGTAAGAAAACTAAAGCTCAGACAGGTTAAGTAACTTCCAAGGTGACACAGCTAATAAATGACTAAGACCGGGTAAATCCCAAATCATCTGTTCTTTTCACTCTTTTACACTATTCTGTATTATATTTCACAGTACATTTCAAAAACAAACACATGCAATATGCACATCACAGACATAAATCTATAGAAGCATTTTACACATTCACATCCTATATCCCATTTATACATATACCTCACATATACACATAAAAATGCCCATACTAAATGTCATTCTTGACATACATACACATAAACACAGAAATTCACATTTTGCACATACAAACCTATATGACTCAATTCTCTATGCATCTGCAAACACCCCCATGCACACTCTAATCCCCACATACATCCATACACAACCATCCATCTGTATGCATAACACATATATACAATCATACCTAGAAACCCACCCACATCACACAAACTCACCTACATCCATAGACACACACAAAGAAACTAGTGCATTTGTTCCTCATCCTGTCCATCAAAATTAGCTCCCCAGGATATGAGTAAGGATCTTCAGATTATTAAGTAAGAGTGTCTAAATACTCCTAGACTACCTTCTGAATCTTCAAAGCAATACCAGATTGCTTTCAGTATTTTCCATTACTGTGTATAATAGTCTAATTATTTTTAAATTGTTAATCCATGTATAAATATTTATGAACACTTTTTACTAGCCAGAATATTTGATTAATTAAAGTAGCACATTATTCATTCATTCATTCATTCACTGTGCAATTACTGAGCACCAATTAAGTATGAAACACCATGGTAGACACAGTGGGGAATGAAAGAACAAACAAACAAACAATAAATAAAACCACCATGATTCCTGCTCTTAAAACACAAACTCAGATAACTACATCAGCACCTAACGAGTGAGCTTGTGGGGGATGAGGGTGTGGGGGAGCAAGGAGACAAGATGACAAGATGGCTCTGAGGCTTCTAATCCTAGAGAGTGGAAGTATATTGACGTCATCTGGAGAAACAGATCTGGAGGAGCAAGTCTGGGAAGGAAGCTGTAGTGTTCAGTTTGGGGGTTATATTTGAGGCACTAGTAGAACATTGAGATAAATGTGTCCCTCAGGTGTTTGCAAATGAGGAAGGGGGTTTTAAGGAAGAGGCCAGTGTGGTGACAGATTTGAGACTCATCCATTATTAACTGGTTGCTTAAACAGTTACAACTGATGAGACCAGAAAAGAAGCTGAGAGGAAGAACAAGACAGGTTGGGTACAAATCCTTGGGGAATATTATGTGCTGCTTGACTAGGTGACAGAAGCTTCCACCTTACACACACACACACACACACACACACACACACATCTCTATGCATTTCCTTCAACATTCCAGCCCCACAAGCACATGTCAATGCTGCTCATGGCTCCTGGATATAATTTCAGTACCAGCAAACCTCAATTGCCCAAAGCAACCCAAATTAGTGTTCTTCAAACCTTGAGCCTCCAACACTGACTCTTATTGAAATCTATATGCTTTAAGAGCTTGGTATGGCAATTCCTCAAGGATCTAGAACCAGAAATACCATTTGGCCCAGCAATCTCATTACTGAGTATATGCCCAAAGGATTATAAATCATTCTACTATAAAGACACGTGCACACGTTTATTTATTGCAGCCCTGTTCACAATAGCAAAGACTTGGAACCAACCCAAATGCCCATTAATGATAGACTGGATAAAGAAAATGTGGTACATATACACTATGGAATACTTATCCAGTCATAAAAAACGATGAGTATGAGTTCGTGTTCTTTGCAGGGAGATGGTTGAAGCTGGAAGCCATCATTCTCAGCAAACTAACACAGGAACAGAAAACCAAACACCATGTGTTCTCACTCATAAGTGGGAGGTGAACAATGAGAACACATGGACACAGAGAGGGGAACATCACACACCAGGGCCTGTTGGGAGTTGGGGAGCAAGCGGAGATAGAACATTAGGACAAATACCTAATGCGAACGGGGCTTAATGCCTAGATAATGGGTTGATAGATGCAGCAAACCACCATGGCACATGTATACCTGTGTAAAACAAACCTGCGTATCCTGTACATGTGTCCCAAAACTTAAAAATAAGTAAATAAATAAATAGCTCAACAGAGAGAGGCTCATGTGCTTAATGCATTAGTAATTCATACTGTGGTGTGAAAGAATCCCTAAAGCCACTTACTTGAATGGGTGTGGGGTGGAGGAGCGGTGACAGAAACAGTGTGAAGCATCCCCACAGTTTGATTTCAAATCACCTAACCCTCGATACAATGAAGTAGGCTACTACTGATTTACTCCGGGTCCTATGTCAGTCCCTTCCGCTAACTGGGCCTCAATTTCCCAAGTGAGATTTTCTGAAGTGTATGATTCTTGAGACAGTGATCCCATAAGTATAAGCATATAAGCTTGTCAAAGCTTCTGAGGAGACTTGAGGTAAAAATGCCTGATAAAATTTGTGTTCCAGAATGCATCTGATTTTAGCAACTTTTGAAAAAATTGGTGACTTTGATTCTGAAGATAAACCTTGAGGAAATGGTAATTTGCTTGATCTATAACATCCCTTCTGTCTGTGTTGCTCCATGGACCTATGAGAGTATGGGTGCCCAACACAGGGTCAGGTCTACCAAAAGACTAACCCTCCAACCTCCTCTCCCAGGGAGACCCAGCTGCCAATTGTGATTACTCAAAATCCCAGAGATGAAGCCTTAAAAATGTCGGTGGCTTCTCAGCATCAATCAGACACTTGGCTGCCTGCCAGGGTCCCAGCCGGCTGATATTTGGGCTGGGTAAACAATTTAACCTGGGCCTTACCTCACTAAAGACCCATATTACCTGTTTCTCCCACTAAGGGCACTCTTGTGTTTCTACAAGGTTGGACAAGGCTGGGATCTGATCACAGCAAGAGAAAGAGCCGTCAGTAACCGTTTGCTTTCCTCTCTTCCTCCTTAGCCTTGCTGCTTCTAAGGAGGCTGAAGCTGCCCGCTCTGCACCCAAGCCTATGTCACCCTCGGATTTCCTGGATAAGCTAATGGGGAGAACCTCCGGATATGATGCCAGGATCAGGCCCAATTTTAAAGGTAGAGAAAACATTCCTTCCAGACCCACAGGGAAATGCTTTCCCAGATTACAGCAGCAAGCGGAATGGTATTACACACAGATGGTAAATACACGATATGAATCCCATGACTCTTTCCTCTACCCAAGGCAGACATTCTTAATCAGTTCAGTCTTCTCTCCTACCAAGCCCAGAAAAAGCCTCAGAGGATTCAATTTAACAGCACCTCTGGTTTCTAGGAGTCCAAAAGTGAATTAAAAACTATCTGCTACCTCTTGTATAATAGGAAGAAGGATAAACATGGAATGTGGAGAAATGGTTCAAGTTTGAGCTCAGGCACAAACTTACTCTTGGAGCTTAGATGATGAGCCTCTCCCTTTCTTTGAGCCTCAGTTTCTTCATCTGTGCAGTGATGGGCTTGGGTACTTCAGCAGCCTTGAGGCATATGCTTCACAGAGCTTTCAGACTTCCAGCAGGTGCCCCCAAAGGAGAAGCAGAGGGCATGATGAGCAAGCCCACCCTGCTTCTCCCCAAGCAGCCCCCCTTTTACTTTCGATAAAGGGCTCCCAACAAAAATGCATCAGCTGAAAGTTTCCCATGGGCTAACAAATAATGTTGAAAATGTTTAGTCTAAATCAGAGTCATCATTGCAAACCCCTCCCAGGGTTGGGTAGATAAATGAGTGAGGCAAACCAAGACTAAGACAATAGGGAGTGGTAGAGACTATGAAGAAATAGAGGTACCGGCTCCTCTACAGGGGCAGCCTCTCCTTAGCCCCAGCCTGCAGCTGCCCTGCAGAAATGTAGGCCCTATGTTGTCAGAGTATCAAGTGTTCCAAGAAAAGCCAGATATCGAGATCTAGGTGAGACCTCCTAATTCCTAAAACATGTAAATTAAAACAAAATGTGTTTGTGACCCACATATGCCCTGTGGGTGGCCAATTTACAAACTCTACTCCAGGTGATCTGAAACGTTTTTTTTAACCTCTCATAATCCTTTGGGAACTTAATCAATGTCTATAACCAAGAGACTAGTTCCCTTTGTTTACTGATGCCTTAGGAGGTTGCAGCTATCTCAAACTGCCGAGCAGAATCCAGCAGGTGCAATCTTAAGGACCTCCTTAGGAGCCTATAAACTCTGACCTTCCTCCCGGCAACCTTGCAAAAATATTCCAAGGACCTGCAGTCAGCCTCCTAGACAAGCCTTGATTTCAGCTGCCCTTCCTCACTGTTCCTTTTGGCTCAAGTCCAAGACCAAACAAGGTTTGTGACAGCTGGTAACAGCTTCCTAATATTTGCTCACTTTGTCCCCTGCTCTCAAGTCCCCTTCTCAGCGTGCTTGCTCCGCACAGCTCTGCAAATAGAAAACGTTCTGGGAGATGCACCCAGGTCTCTGTTTGGGCCCACTCTCCACCCGTTTACCTCGAGGCTGCTTCACTCCCCGCTGGACCTTGCTCCCGAGGCCATAGCTTCCAGTATTGTGAGCATAACCTTGGTTACCCCAAGAATAGGTAAGTCAAGAAAGAGGTTGCTACCCCAGCACACTCAGCTCAGGCCTTCACCAGGGTCACAATCTCAAATACCTAGAGGGGCAAGGCAACTATAGTATGTTAATGAAGCAGGATGGAGAGAAGAAAATAAAACTCGAAAACTCGGGGCTCATTTAAGGGCAGCCACTTCTCAGCTCTTGTTGATGGTTGTCAGGCAGGAATGCAGACCCTGTACAGCCAGGCCTTCCAAGAAAAGACTTAAGTCTAAGGTTTTATCTGAAATCTTGCAAACTGACAACTAAATCACCTCTTTTAAAAACACTGTTGGCCAAATCCAACACTTTCAAGAACCGGTTAGGGCCCTTGGCAACCAAGTTGCATCCTCTGTCCTTCGCTGTTTTTAGGCATCCCTGTCCACCGCGCCTCCTGGTGGGCTCTCTCAGAACTCCATCCTGAGTAGAGGCGGCATGGTCTTGCTTTCCTGAGAAAGGAGGAACTCATTCATGTGTTGAACGTGGGTTAATCCAGGGTTTATATGTTAGTTATTCTTTGTGCATGCTACTGTACTTGACACATAGAAAAGCCTTCATAAATAAATGAGTGAATGAATAAATAAATAAGCCCACAAATATACTAAGGCTTAGAACAGTTAAGTGACTTTTTCAAGTCATGCTGTCAAGACCAGAGATTTTAACCCAGTTATTCTAACTTAATTCTTTGTCTAATAATAACGATTTATTTATTTATTTGCATATTTCTTTATATACTTTACTTATTTACTTACTTAGCAATGGACATTTTTAAGAAATAAAATTTTGCCCTGACCACTGAATCAAGGCCCTTCCAACCTTCCCACTCTGAGAACCTTGGGCCCAATATCCACAGAACTAGATCATCTTTTAGGCCTCTCCTAACACTGCACTAGCCTTAACCCCTCCGACCCTGCACCTGACTGGGAATGAGGTGCAGCTTCCTGGAGCCTCACTGCAGGAGCTGAGAAGTTTTCTCTGCCCTCTTTTGTGCTGAGGCCTGAAAAATTTCCAAGAGGATTTTATGCCCTGAGCCCTTTGATGCCTTTCATGTTTCCACCCAGACACAAATCAGATTCCCCAAAACCCCATTCAAACCATAGAGCTCCTCAAAAGGCCATTGAGGATCAGGCCCCCTGTGACTCCAACCTGATAGAAGAGGGCTGCATTGTTTAAAATCTCTACGAAGGGATCCATCACTCAGTAGCTGCCTTAAGTGCTAGAAATTTTCCCTGCTCCTGCCCCTCGTGAAAACACAGGTAACAAGGAACAACCACAGTCTGCAGAGTGCAATGTCAAAGGAACTGTGACGTGGAAATAAAGGGCACTAAGACAGCATTCCAGTTCTCCCTCTACTTACCTAGCAGGCATGACCCCACTTGAGTCACTTACTGTATCTCGGCCTCTGTTTCTGCATCTGTAAAATGACCCAGCGGAACTAGGCCATTCCAGCTCTGCTAGTGTCTTCCATATGAGTTTGTGTATTATAATGGCTCCTAGGATCAGGGACACAGCCCAATGCAAATACATACACAGTAGCAAAATTAAACTTTAATATTTAATGAAATACATATATTATCCTGCTGCCAAAGGCAGCTGGATTGTAATTTTCTCGAGGATAATTTAATGTCAGATTTATTTCAATGAAGCGCACCTCCCCATAGGATCCTTTTGGCCTGCACCCCCTCACACACATAAATCAGAATCTAATTTATATGGAAGTCACAGTGCCAGGCACTTGCAGGGACTGGGTGAGAACTCTGCGCACGTCATTCCAAGGCATAGGCAGTAACTCCTTGGGGTATCTTAATGGCATGAGGCAAAAAAAAAAAAAAAAAAAACCAGGTCTGAGTCTAAATGAAGGAGAAAAGTTCTGACCATTCAGATTTTTTCCACCTGACCTTTGTTTAGGTGGAAGTGACAAGGAGGCAGACTTCCGCTCAGCACATGGAAAAATATATTTAGCAGACAGAGCTCTCCAACTATGGAAAGGGTTGCTCAAGACAAAATGAGTTTCCCATTGTTGGAAGTATTCAGGCACTCAGCCTTGAATGGATAGTCGGTCTACAGCAGTGGTCCCTAAACCTGGCTGTGCATGAGACTTACCCAGGTAGCTCTCTGAACACTAGACTCTTGGGCTAACCTCCAGAGATTTGGCTTCACTGAGTGTGGGGTTGGGCCAAAGAATCTGGAATTTGACAAGTTCCCAGATGATTCTCCTGCAGATAACCCTGTCTGCACTACAGTTTGGGAAGAAATTGATGAGGTGAGCTTTAAGAAACCTTCCAGCCCTGAAATCTTATAACCCTGAAATGCAAATGGATAGCTTCTATAAAGAATTCCAAACCACTGAAGCTGAGAATGAGTACCTAGAACAAGAGCTACTCTCTCTCCAGATTGATAAGGAAATTGAGACCCAGGATAGACAAAGGGCATTGCCAAGGTCAAACAACCAGTGAGTGTTGGAGTTATGTCTAAAACCCAGAGGTCCTGATAATCCCTTGAAGGAAAAACATAGATTCTCACCCCAAGACTAAGTCCTCTCCTATATGCCAAGACTTCTGATCTTAGCTTAGTTTGAGCAAAATGCCTAGGCTACTCTTTCAAGAGGGACAGAATGCAATGGATGCTAGAGGGCATAAAGACATATCTACTTTCTTCTTTCCACAATCAGAAAACTTTGGTTCAAGTCCTGGCTCTACCACTTGTTAGTTGAATGAGACTGGGTGAGTTACCAAAACTCTTGGTGCTACCTTTGTCAAGTAGGAACAAGCATTCTGCCCTGCCTACCTCAGTACCTCATGGGAATCAAGAAAGTGAATCTGAAAAGAAAATCACAAATTGCAAATTACAATCTTCATGTGAAAGGTTGTGACCTTTTATCCACGTCCTATTCATCTTCAAAGTCACCTCCAGGTCATCGCCTTTCTGAGGTCTTTCCTGCTTCAGTCTCCAGAATCTCTCACTTGGACTCCTGATTTTACCACTCTTACCCATGGTCTTGCATTTCCCTTTGGTTATTTTATGTCAGCCCTTTTTGTCAGCTTATTTGGAAACCCAGTACTGAAAATTCTGGACTCTGCCACTGTCTCTGTGACTATGAGCCTGCCCCTTCCTTCCTCTGAACCTGTTTCCTACAGAATAGCCATTCAGATGAGCACCCTTGGAGTCAGACAAATCTGAACCCAAACTCTGGCTCACCCATTTGCTAGTTATGTAACCATGAACAAATAACCTCTCTGAGCCTCTGTTTTCTCACCTATAAAATGAAGATAATAACCATACCTTCTCCTGGAGTTGTTGAGAGGATGAAATGATGTTAATAATACTCTCAGCACAGCAGTAACCCCTGTAATGTTTAGTAAATGGCAACTGCTATAATCAATAGCATAAAGTGAAGAGATTGGGCTTCAGTGAGACAGCATTTCCTCTAGCAATGAGACAGCAAAGCAGTGAATAATCCTCCATTTCTTTCCTATGCTTTGTAGTAGGATTCAAAAAACTTGCTCAGAAAGTATTTAACAAAGTCTGTAGACTTCCCTGAGGTTCCTTCTGGATTCCTCAGCTGGTAATTCCTGTCAAGGCCTTTCAGACAATCATTCTTGGTTCATAAGTTCAAGGCAAGGAACTCGCTGTTCCTTGCGATTCCCAAGATGGCCTCCAAATGTTGTAGCCATAAATATATTTCAGCCACAAATTAGAAGGCAGGGAAAGGAATTTCAACCATATGGCAGGATGACGAATCATCCTGTGTTAATGAAAGTACATCTCAGCTCAGCCTCTGGTGTTCTGTACCTGGTGCTCACCTGGGGACCAGGAAATCTGGCGTAGAGATGTTAAATGGTGGCTGGGAATTCCAAGTGGGGGTGAGGTAGAGAGCAAGCAAGGATCTCCTCCACCAAGGGCAATCTATTCCAGAAGTCAGTGTTCTAGGAATGGGTCCTATCCTGTGGGTTCTTCCATGGCCATGGGACTAAGCAGGAATCTCTCTTGATTGGCAGGTCCCCCAGTGAATGTGAGCTGCAACATTTTCATCAACAGCTTTGGTTCCATTGCTGAGACAACCATGGTGAGTAAGTCAAAACACAAGCTGTTAGTTCCTGCTGGGGATATCTCTCCATGAAATATTTATCCTCTGCATTGATCTCCACCAAGGAGGTGGGGAATCAGCTGGGTTTTTTTCAAGTCTCCAGTGGTATACCATGAGGCTCAGATGTCTTTACTGTCGCACTAAATGTTTTCAGTAAAGATATAACATCTGAAAATGGTTAAAGAGCTAGCAGGGCAAGAACCTGCCAAACACCCAGGATTACAGAAACAAAATTATCCAACAAGTCAAATTTAAGAGCAAAAGAAAATATGAAGACCTATTTTTAAGTTTAACATTCAACTGCAGAATGGCAGAAGACTGCTGGTTATAGAAGCTGAAATGGGCATATTGGGTTAATTGTATATTTCCTCTACTGTTGAATACATTTAAAACTTTTCACAGTAAAAAAAGTTTAAAATAAATCAATTACACTAGAAGAAATGGCTAAAAAAAGATACCAAAAAATGGAATTGTGATTATCTCTGAATTATAAACTTATGAATAATTTTTACTTTCTTCCCATGGTATTTACATATTTTTCAAATTTCTGCAAGGGATGAATATTACATTAATAATTATAAATAAATATAATGATACTTTAAAGCATTTCTCAGCCTTTTTTTGTTTTCAACAGAAAAACAAATTATACTATGTTAAGGAAGTGATCTAGCTTGTGAAAAAATAATCAGGGCAGCCTACAGTTAACTGTAACCTATCCATTTCTGGACATCCACCTGCCCCTAATCTCGTTCAGGCTTTCATCGTGACTTGCTTACATGACTGCAAAGGGTTCTCATTGGCTTCCAGCTGGCCCCCTTCCAGTCTACTTTTTCCCACACTGGCCTTTCCAAAACACATATCTAACCACAGCACTGCCCTGATTTAAACCCTCCCTATGGCTCCCCATCACCCTCAACGTTAAACCCAAATTCTTTTGCAAAGATGAGGAGGATCCCTGTGATTCATCCTGCTTCATCTCTTCCCTCTCCCACTGCATACTCTAGCTGCACTGATTGCTTACAGCTCTCGATCCAGGTTGTCTCTCACTCCCTGCTTTACAGGTTTCTGGGGACTGCTGCTAGGCCGCTGCCCAGAGCACCCACTCCAGCCTTTTTTCCCTTGCCAATTCCTATTGTCCTTTAAGACTCAGCTTAGAACTTTTCTCATAGAAAGCCTCCCCACTCTAACATGTGTGTACATGTGTGTGAGTTCATGTGTGCACTTTACCCGAGGCTGGGATGAGTCCCTCTGTCCATTCTCTTGACACATTTTACAGTTTCCACAACAGCTCTTGCCACTTACAATTACCACTGTACCAGCCTGCTTATGTGTCCCTCCTGTCACTGTACTGTAAGTTCTTTGCATGCTGGTATCTTGTCTCATTTCCTGCGGGAACCTCAGCAGCTAGCACAGTGATTCAATAAGAGATAGTCAACAGCTTTTTAAATAAATAAACCAAATCAATTATATTGCTTATCAATTAAAACCAGTATTTGGTCCTAAGCATTTATGGAGATTACATCCAACCTTTTAGTCCCAGGCTGGCAAAAATCACTGAGTTCTGTAGGTGAGGTTGCAAATGGTCTAAAAGCTGTCCTTTGCAAACAGGCCTGTCTTGATATGGTCAAGAAGACTGTGCCCACATTCAGAGGACAAATGGTGAAACTCCCTAAAGTAACAGGCCTCTTATCTCCAAATGGAGATGGCCCCACTTGTTAGCTAGGAGCAAACACAGGTGCTTTTCACTGGGTATCCAGGTGAAATAAATAGCCAAGTTCTTTTCACCTTTGAATGGATGTCTTACAAGCAGTCTTAATGAGCCCCTGTGCTTGTCTTCCCCTCCTCCAAGATCAGAAGCAAGTTGACATTTGCATTAATCATAATCTGTACAGTGAGTGTGGACACTACCACTCTTTTTCCTCAATGGTAAATGGTTATCAAGCCAAGTCAGGGAGTGGACTATCTGGTTCTGTAAAGGACCTGGCTATATGAAGATAGGAGCACATATCTGCACTCATTTCCCTATAGTGACCAACAGAAACCTAATTTCTTCATACAGATTCCTAAAAAAAGAAAGTGGTTAAAAGCTCAGCTCTGGAATCACATACACTGAGCTCACTCACTATCTGTGAGGAGCTTATTTGCTTCATGTCTTTAAGCCTCAGTTTCTTCATCTGTAAAATCCCAATGGTAATTAACATACTGATATCATTAAGTTATTATGTGTAGTATGTAGAGAAAATGGTTTTTTGTTTTGTTTTGTTTTAAAACAGAGTTTCACTCTGTAGCCCAGCCTGGAGTGCAGTGGCGTGATCTCCACTCACTGTAAACTCTGCCTCCCAGATTCAAGCGATTCTTATGCCTCAGCCTCCCAAGTAGCTGGGATTACATACATGCACCACCAGGACCAGCTAATTTTTGTATTTTTAGTAGAGACGGGGTTTCGCCATGTCATCCAGGCTGGTCTCGAACTCCCGGCCTCATGTGATCCACCCACCTCACCCTCCCAAAGTGCTGGGATTACAGGCATGAGCCACCAGCCTAGAAAAATGTTTTTCATTGTACCTGCTTTGTAAATGTTCACTAAACATTTTTTATGGTGGCAATGATGATAGAGACTCTGGACACTGAAGCCCCAACATTATCACTGATGATTTGCTGTGCAATCTTGAGCAATCCTTAGACTTCTCTGAGGCTTGGTTTCTTCCTACTCTCCTCTCCACCCCCACCCCCACAACCCTCATCTCCTACTTCCCACCCCACATCTTCTGACTACCTTTTCAGACTTCACTTCTGCTGCATTTTGCTTTCTACAGAAACAGTGTAGCAGAGTAATTAGATACAGTCTTCAATGCCCAGACAAAATTTGAGGCTCAGCTCTGTGATCTTGGCCAAGGTATTTAAGTTGGCTTCCTCATCTGTTGAAAATAGGGATGCCCATAGCATTCACCGTGTGGCCTGCTGTGAGTATTAAGAGATAAAGCATGGAAAGTGCAAAGCGCAGTGCCTGATGCAAAGTACACATGCAATGATGCCAGCTATTGTTACATGCCATTTATAATTTTCAACACATTTTCACATTCACTCTCTCATGTGATTCCTCCACCAAATGTTTAGTCTTACAATGGCTCTGTAAAGTAGGCATACTATGTTCCCCATTGTACAGCTGAGAAAATGGAGATTTGTACAGATCATATCACAAAGCTAGTTAGTGACTGTGCAAGGATTAAGATCCAGTTCTCATATCCCATAGACAAGTGTTTGTTCTGTGCCACACTGCTATAACTCCAAAGAGCACAGACTAAAAAATTTGGAGGACCAGGACCTACAAAGTACACATAAGCAACAGTCTAAGTGCTATCAAAAGTGGAAATCCAACCCAATAGCATGCAATGCCCAGTTCCCCTCAAGAGAAAATAGTAACTAACAATAATGGAGATAATCAACAAGACAACCCCAGAGGAGATGGCCCCCTGGAGAAGAACTGAATAATCTTCAGACAGGAAATGAAGGATCAGCTATGATGTGCTGCCTTGAGAGTAGACCACAAATGACACAGTTTTCTTCTTATTTATTAAAGTTAATCCCAAGTAGGGCAGGAGGTGCTATTTCCAAGCTTGCACACTTCATAACATAGTAAGATCTCATTTAACATCACCAATAGGTTCTTAGAATCTGCAACTTTCAACAAAATGACTATAACACAAACAATTTTATTTCTCATCAACATTATAACAAAACAACATTATTCAATAAACTGCTAAATGTCATTTCACTTAAACTCTGTTCCCAATAACCTATCGATGATGTTAAATGAAGACTTATGTACTGTGATTTTTTTTTCCACTAGCTTCTTAATTATTTGTGTGTTTAACTTACTTTGCAGATGCTATAGGGGGAAAAGTCTCAGATCTAAAAAAAAAAAAAAATTGAGAAATTGCCTAGTTCAGCTGTCTATTTTCTGGAGAGAGATCTGGTGGTTAGAATGGTAAGGTCACTTGAGCAAAGTCACACAGCATGAAATAGGTGTGAAGGAAACACAGATCTGATGCTCTCTGCAGTGGTCAAGGATTCCCCTCCCTTCAGCTTCTTTCTCCTCTAGATTCCAATAACCAAAACTTTCGGGCCACTTTCCCATTCGAGCCTCTTTCCTTATCACTCAGAGTGTCTTTAGGAAACTGGTATTAGTATAATAACAAGCAAAACAACTTGTTCTTGAAGAACTTATTATATGCTACTACATATCAGGCAGAGAACAGACCACTTTGGTATCTGTCACCTAATTCAGGCTTGATAACAACCCCCATACAGTCGGAAGGGTTATCTCCAGTTCACAGATGAGAAAGCTGAGGGTCAGAAAAGTTAGGTTACTTTCCTAAGGACACACAGCTAATAAGTAGCAAGGGTAGAACTTCAACTCAGTGCATGGTCTCCTAAGCCAAATGTAAATATTTAATTCCTGGATGTTTGGGACTACCCACCCCTTGCTTGTCCCCTTTCATCACAGAGAATTAGAGCAAAAGAGAACTTAAGCTTGAACAGACATAGAAACTGGAGGCCTCCTCTGAAATCTAGGTGGAAAGAAAAAATAAAAATAAAAGAAACTGGAGGCCAGAGAAAGGATTGCACTTGCCCATGGACACACACACAGAGCTAATTAGTGGCACAGTCAGCCCAAGCTCCCTGACTTCCAGCCCAGAATCTGCCTCTCCAACCCCACAAAGAGCTGGTTGTGCACCATGGGTCCAAGGTAATATGGACATAGTCCTGGTGTCAGAAACTTTCCAGGCTGTGTTTGTTCTCCAGAAACAGCAGGAGTGCATAGCAGCTCTATAAACAGCTGGAGTCCCCAGGCCTAACTGCCTGCCTCCCAGGACCTGGCTTTATTCACCGAAGCTAACAGACCTGAGAACAGAGAGGCAGCCAGCAAAGCAACAGGGGTCTCTATTCAGTCCTGACAAGGGGAAGGCTGAGACTGCCTGTCCTTTATCTAACCTTTTCCAGGACTCTCTCTGAGTCTGTGCAGCAAGAGGAAGGTAGAAGTTCAAACAGAAATGTACAAGACAGGCCACGCCCGGTGGCTCATACCTATAATCCCAGCACTTTGGGAGGCTGAGGTGGGCAGATTGCTTGAGCCCAGGAGTTCAAGACCAGCCTGGGCAAATGGTGAAACCCTGCCTCAACTAAAAAAAAAATAAAAATAAAAATTAGCCGGGTGTGGTGGCACATGCCTCTAGTCCCAGCTACTCAGGGAGCAGGGGCTAAGGCAGGAGGATCACCTGAGCCTTAGGAGGTCAAGGGTGCAATGAGCTGTGATTGTGCCACTGCACTCCAGCCTGGGCAACAGAGTGAGGCCCTGTCTAAAAAAAAAAAAAAAAGAAGGAAAGAAAAAGTAAAAGAAAGAAATATACAAAGGAAAAGAGGAAAGAGAGTCCTGATCTAGAGCAGCCTCTCTGGTAGTCCACAAAGAGCTAAAACTCAGATGATAAAAGCTAGCTCATCTGGACACATGTGCATAAGTGTGTGCACTGCAGCATCTATGGATCTGTGTAGTATGTATGTGTAGGTGTATATTGTGGGATTGTGCAGTTGTATACATAGGCATGTGTATATGTGATGCTAATTTGAACATACGTAGACATGTAACCTCAAAGAGAATGTGTATGATCATATATAGTTCACATATATAGTTCACATATATAGTTCACATATATATTCACATATAAGTATGTGTATTTCTGTGTTTATATATGTACATGTGTTTATATATGTACATGTACATGATCATATATAAGTTCACATATAGTTCACATATATATTCACATATGAATATAAGTATGTGTATTTCTGTGTTTATATATGTACATGTGGAAATCTGTATGTATGAATACGCATGTATCCGTGAGTTTTCATATATGCAGGAGATGTGAAAATACTTAAGAACTAATGTGCATGAAGTATATTCTTTGGGTATTTGTATGTGGATATTTGTGAATATATAAAGAGATATTTAAGTATGTATCAGCATTTGAGTGAACACATTTACATGTGTGTACATGCATGCACATGTGAATGTGTGTGCATATTAATACATGTGAATAATTAAAAGAGTATTTAAATGTGTATCAGTATGGGAGTATATCTATACATGTGTGCACATTAAGGAACTTGTACATTGCTGGAATTCATGTAGAACTATATATAAATACATGAGAGAGAGAGAAAGAGAAAGAGAGTGTGTGTGTGAGAGTGTGTGTGTGTGTGTGTGTGTGTTGACATCCTTTGGGCATGAATCCCAGTATTTCCATTATTAGAATATGTGTTCTAGCCTCTCTTGCCAAGGGGCAAGCTAGCTTGGCACGGAGACAGGTGCACTGTGGCCAGGACCCCTGTTGATTGATGACAGCCTATGCAACTACAGTCCACAAGTTTGGCTTTATTTGACATTAAAGGACAATGGACAGAGCCCTGAACCAGGAGTCAAGAGACAGGGTTTGTGTTCTCACTCTGCCACCATGTAACACTTTTGAGACTTAGTTCCCCTAGGTACATGGCTCTAAGAATGGTGCAGCGGATCACACAGAGTAATAGGTATGCAAGTCTTTGGTAAATGCTATAGAAATATAAAAGATTATTTACTACTAAACTAGTCAGCCAAAGCAAAGACTTTGCATTCGTCCATTTTCACAGTGCTAATAAAGACATACCCAAGACTGGGCAATTTACAAAAGAAAAAGGTTTAATTGCAGTTCTACATGGCTGGGGAAGCCTTACAATCATGGTGGAAGGCAAGGAAGAGCAAGTCACATCTTACGTGAATGGCAGCAGGCAAAGAGAGTTTGTGAAGAAAAACTCTCCCTTATAATAACCATCAGATCTCGTGAGACTTATACACACTATCACAAGAACAGCTTGGGAAGGCCCTGCCCTAATGATTCAATTACCCGCCACCAGGTCCCTCCCACAACACATGGAAATTCAAGATGAGATTTCGGTGGGGACACAACCAAACCACATCATTCCGTTTCTGGCCCCTCCCAAATCTCATGTTCTCACATTTCAAAACCAATCATGCCTTCCCAACAGTCCCCCAAAGTCTTAACTCATTTCAGCATTAACTCAAAAGTCCATAGTCCAGAGTCTCATTCGAGACAAGGCAAGTTCCTTCCACCTATGAGCCTATAATATCAAAAGCAAGTTAGTTGCACAGGCACAGTGGTTCATGCCTGTAATCCCAGCATTTTGGGAGGCTAAGTTGGATAGATCACTTGAGGTCAGGAGTTCAAGATCAGCCTGGCCAACATGATGAAACCCCATCTCTACTAAAAATACAAAAATTGGCCAGGCATGGTGGTGCAAGCCTGTAATCCCAGCTACTAGGAGGCTGAGGCAGGAGAATTGCTTGAACCCAGGAGGCAGAAGTTGCAGTGAGCAGAGACAGCACCACAGCACTCCAGCCTGGGTGACAGAGTGAGACTCTTTCTAAAATAAATAAATAAATAAAATCTGGAAAAAAAAAAAAGCAAGTTAGTTACTTCCTGGATACAATGGGGGTATAGGCATTGAATAAATACAGCCATTCTAAATGAGAGACGTTGGCCAAAACAAAAGGGCTACAGGCCCCATGCAAGTCTGAAATTCAGCAGGGTAGTCAAATCTTAAAGCTCCAAAATGTTCTCCTTTGACTCCACATCTCACATCCATGTCACGCTGATTCAAGGGAACCCATCCCTTGAATGGGTTCATGGTCTTGGGCAGCTCCTCTCCTGTGGCTCTGCAGGGTACAGCCTCCCTCCTGGCTGCTTTCAAAGACTGGCATTGAGTGTCTGTACCTTTTCCAGGCTCACAGTGCAAGCTGTCAGTGGATCTACCATTCTGGGGTCTGGAGTATGGTGGCCCTCTTCTCACAGCTCCACTAGGTGGTACCCAAGTAGGGACTCTGTGTGGGGGCTTCAACCCCACATTTCCCTTCTGCACTACCCTAGTAGGAATTCTCCATAAGGGCCCCATCCATGCAGCAGACTTTTGCCTGGGCATCCAGGCATTTCCATACATCTTCTGAAATCTAGGTGGAGGTTCCCAAACCTCAATTCCTGACTTCTGTGCACCCACAGGCTCAACGCCATGTGGAAGCCACCAAGGCTGGGTGCTTCCACTCTCTGAAGCAACAACCTGAGCTATACCATGGCACCTTTTAGTCATGGCTAAAGTGGCTGGAACTCAGAACACCAAGTTCCTAGACTGCACACAGCACAGGGACCCTGGGCCTGGCCCACGAAACCATTTTCCCCTAGGCTTTTGGGTTGTGAGGGGAGGGGCTGCTGTGAAGACCTCTGACATGCTCTGGAGACAGTTTCCTGGTCGTATTGGGGATTAACATTTGGCTCCTCATTACTTATGCAAATTTATTCAGCCAGCTTCAATTTCTCCTCAGAAAATGGGTTTTTATTTACAACGTAAGGCTGCAAATTTTCCAAACTTTTATGCTCTGCTTCCCATATAAAACTGAGTGCCTTTAACAGCACCCAGGTAATATCTTGAAGGCTTTGCTGCTTAGAAATTTCTTCCGCCAGATACCCTAAATCATCTCTCTCAAGTTCAAAGTTCCACAAATCTCTAGGGCAGGGGCAAAATGCTGCCAGTCTCTTTGCTAAAACATAAGAAGCGTCACCTTTGCTCCAGTTCCCAACAAGTTCCTCACCTCCATCTGAGACCACCTCAGCCTAGACTTTATTGTCCACGTTACTATCAGCATTTTGGGCAAAGCCATTCAACAAGTCTCTAGGAAGTTCCAAACTTTCCCACATTTTCCTGTCTTCTTCTGAGCCCTCCAAACTGTTCCAACCTCTGCCTGTTGCCCAGTTTCACATTTTTGAGTATCTTTTCCACAGTCCCCAAAGTCAATTCCACATTTTCAAGTATCTTTTCAGCAT
Organism: Aotus nancymaae; assembly: GCF_030222135.1. Lineage (NCBI taxonomy): Eukaryota > Metazoa > Chordata > Mammalia > Primates > Aotidae > Aotus > Aotus nancymaae. Next base: position 26,811,751 of record NW_026988479.1, on the reverse strand, counting down.
CGCCCTAACATACTGGTACCAATTTACTGTATTAGTCCATTTTCATGCTGCTGATAAATACATACCTGAGACTAGATATTTACAAAAGAAAGAGTTTTATTGGACTTAAAGTTCCACGTGGCTGGGCAGGCCTCACAATCATGGTGGAAGGTGAAAGGCCCATCTCACATGGCAGCAGACAAAAGAATTTGTGCAGGAATACTCCTCTTTTTAAAACTATCAGATCTTGCGAGACTTATACAGTATCAGGAGAACAACATGGGAAAGGCCCGCCCCTATGATTCAATTGCCTCCCACCAGATCCCTCCCACAACATGTGGGAATTCAAGATGAGATTTGGGTGGGGATATAGCAAAACTATATTAGACTCCAACACTTCAACACACAAACGTAAGGAAATGCCCTTCTGGGTTTCTGAGGTTTTCTGTTTTTCTTTTTCTGCTTCTTTCTGTTTTCACTGGTATCTCTTCATTCATTTGTTCTTTCCACTCCATTTATTAATTAAGGTCTTACATGTGCTAAATTTGGCATTAGGCTCTAGAGATAGACTTCTGTTTTAATCCTATAAGCTAGGCTTTCCTGCAGTAACAAATCCCCAAAATCTCAGCATCTTCAGACAACAATGATTCATTTATCCCTCATCTAAAGTCTGCCGCAAATCTAGGGGATCTCCAGGGCTTCTGTCCCCCATGTAGTAACTCAGCATTGCATTTTCATATCAACACATAATTTCACATTTGCCATGAAAGAGAACAATACACTGAAGGGTTGAACATTGGTGTATTAGTTTGTGCTACTATAACAAAATACCACAGATCAGATGGCTTCAACAACAGAAAATTATGTTGTCACAGTTCTGGAGGCTAAGTGTCCAAGATCAAGGTGGCACCAGAGTTGGTCTCTGGTGAGGGACCGTTTCCTGGCTTGTAGACAGCCTTTCTCTCACTGTGTCCTCATATGGTCTTCTGTGTGCAGAGAAAGAGAAAGATTTGGTACCTCTTTCTCTCCTTTCTTTTTCTTTTTCTTTCTTTTTTTTTTAATTGCATTTTAGGTTTTGGGGTACATGTGAAAAACATGCAAGATTGTTGCATAGGTGCATACGTGGCAGTGTGATTTGCCGCCTTCCTCCCCTTCACCTATATGTGGCATTTCTCCCCATGCTCTCTCTCTCCAACTCCCCACCCCCTGCTGTCCTCCCTACTCCCCCCAACGGACCCCAGTGTATAGTGCTCCCCTCCCCGTGTCCATGTGTTCCCATTGTTCAACACCCGTCTATGAGTGAGAACATGTGATGTCTGATTTTGTGTTCTTGTGTCAGTTTGCTGAGAATGATGGTTTCCAGGTTCATCCATGTCCCTACAAAGGATGCGAACTCATCGTTTTTGAAGGCTGCATAATATTCCATGGTGTATATGTGCCACATTTTCCCTGTCCAGTCTATCATCGATGGGCATTTGGGTTGGTTCCAGGTCTTTGCTATTGTAAACTGTGCTGCAATGAACATTCGTGTGCATGTGTCCTTATAGCAGAACGATTTATAATCCTTTGGATATATACCTAGTAATGGGATTGCTGGGTCAAATGGAATTTCTATTTCTAGGTCCTTGAGGAATCGCCACACTGTCTTTCACAATGGTTGAACCAATTTACACTCCCACCAATAGTGTAAAAGTGTTCCTTTTTCTCCGCATCCTCTCCAGCATCTGTTGTCTCCAGATTTTTTAATGATTGCCATTCTAACTGGCGTGAGATGGTATCTCAATGTAGTTTTGATTTGCATTTCTCTAATGACCAGTGATGATGAGAATTTTTTCATATGCTTGTTGGCCTCATGTATGTCTTCTTTTGTAAAGCATCTGTGCATATCCTTCATCGATTTTTGAATGGGCTTGTTTGTTTTTTTCTTGTAAATCTGTTTTAGTTCGTTGTAAATTCTGGATATCAGCCCTGTGTCAGATGGGTAGGCTGCAAAAATTTTTTCCCATTCTGTTGGTTGCCAATTCGCTGTATTGACTGTTTCTTTTGCCGTGCAGAAGCTGTGGAGTTTGATTAGGTCCCATTTGTCTATTTTGGCTTTTGTTGCCAATGCGTTTGGTGTTTTTGTCATGAAGTCCCTGCCTATGCCTATGTCCTGAATGGTTTTGCCTAGATTTTCTTCTAGGGTTTTTATGGTGTTAGGTCTTATTTTTAAGTCTTTAATCCATCTGGAGTTAATTTTAGTGTAAAGTGTCAGGAAGGGGTCCAGTTTCTGCTTTCTGCATATGGCTAGCCAGTTTTCCCAACACCACTTATTAAACAGGGAATCCTTTCCCCATTGCTTGTTTTTATCAGGTTTGGCAAAGATCGGATGGTTGTAGTTATGTTGTGTTGCCTCCAACGCCTCTGTTCTGTTCCATTGGTCTATACCTCTGTTTTGGTACCAGTACCATGCTGTTTTGATTACTGTAGCCTTGTAGTATAGTTTGAAGTGAGGTAGTGTGATGCCTCCCGCTTTGTTCTTTTTGCTTAGAATTGACTTGGCTATGCGGGCTCTCTTTTGGTTCCATATGAAGTTTAAGGTGGTTTTTTCCAGTTCTGTGAAGAAGGTCATTGGTAGCTTGATGGGGATAGCGTTGAATCTGTGAATTACTTTGGGCAGTATGGCCATTTTCACGATATTGATTCTTCCTAACCATGAATATGGAATGTTTCTCCATCTGTTTGTGTCCTCTCTTATTTCATTGAGCAGTGGTTTGTAGTTCTCCTTGAAGAGGTCCTTTACATTCCTTGTTAGCTGTATTCCTAGGTATTTTATTCTCTTTGTAGCAATTGTGAATGGCAGTTCGTTCTTGATTTGGCTCTCTTTAAGTCTGTTATTGGTGTATAGGAATGCTTGTGATTTTTGCACATTGATTTTGTATCCTGAGACTTTGCTGAAGTTGCTTATCAGTTTCAGGAGATTTTGGGCTGAGATGATGGGGTCTTCTAGATATACAATCATGTCATCTGCAAATAGAGACAATTCGACTTCCTCCTTTCCTATTTGAATATCCTTTATTTCTTTTTCTTGCCCGATTGCTCTGGCTAGAACTTCCAATACTATATTGAATAGGAGTGGTGAGAGAGGGCATCCTTGTCTAGTGCCAGAATTTCAAAGGGAATGTTTCCAGTTTTTGCCCATTCAGTATGATATTGGCTGTTCGTTTGTCATAAATAGCTTTTATTATTAGTGAGATATGTTCCATCAATACCTAGTTTATTGAGAGTTTTTAGCATAAAGCGCTGTTGAATTTTGTTGAAGGCCTTCTCTGCATCAATTGAGATAATCATGTGGTTTTTGTCTTTGGTTCTGTTTATGTGGTGAATTACATTTATAGACTTGCGTATATTGAACCAGCCTTGCATCCCCAGGATGAATCCTACTTGATCATGGTGGATAAGCTTTTTGATGTGCTGTTGTAATCAGCTTGCCAGTATTTTATTGAAGATTTTTGCATCTATGTTCATCATGGATATTGGCCTGTAGTTTTCTTTTCTTGTTGAGTCTCTGCCGGGTATTGGTATCAGGATGATGTTGGTCTCATAATATTATTTGGGAAGGATTCCCTCTTTTTGGATTATTTGGAATAGTTTCAGAAGGAATGGTACCAGTTCCTCTTTGTATGTCTGGTAGAATTCGGCTGTGAACCCATCTGGACCTGGGCTTTTTTTGGGTGGTAGGCTCTTAATTGCTGCCTCGACTTCAGACCTTGTTATTGGTCTATTCAGGGTTTCGAATTCTTCCTGGTTTAGGTTTTGGAGAAGGCAACTGTCCAGGAATTTATCCATTTCTTCCAGGTTTTCTAGTTTATGTGCATAGAGTTGTTTGTAATAATCTCTGATGATGGTTTGAATTTCTGTGGAATCTGTGGTGATATGCCCTTTATCATTTTTTATTGCATCTATTTGGTTATTCTCTCTTTTCTTTTTTATTAATCTGGCTAGTGGTCTGTCTATTTTGTTGATCTTTTCAAAAAACCAGCTCCTGGATTTATTGATTTTTTGAAGGGTTTTTCGTGTCTCTATCTCCTTCAATTCTGCTTTGATCTTAGTTATTTCTTGTCTTCTGCTAGGTTTTGAGTTTTTTTGATCTTGCTCCTCTAGCTCTTTGAATTTTGATGACAGGGTGTCAATTTTAGATCTCTCCTTTCTTCTCATGTGGGCACTTATTGCTATATATTTTCCTCTAGAGACTGCTTTAAATGTGTCCCAGAGATTCTAGTATGTGGTGTCTTCATTCTCATTGGTTTCGAAGAACATCTTTATTTCTGCCTTCATTTCATTGTTTATCCAGTCAACATTTAGGAGAAAGTTGTTCAGTTTCCATGAAGCTGTGAGGTTCTGGGTTGGTTTCTGAATTCTGAGTTCTAACTTGATTGCACTGTGGTCTGAGAGACTGTTTGTTATGATTTCCATTCTTTTGCATTTGCTGAGGAGTGATTTACTTCCAATTATGTGGTCAATTTTAGAGTAGGTGTGATGTGGTGCTGAGAAGAATGTATATTCTGTGGATTTGGGCTGGAGAGTTCTGTAAATGTCTATTAGGTTTGCTCGTTCCAGGACTGAGTTCAAGTCCTGAATATCCTTGTTAATTTTCTGTCTCGTTGATCTGTCTAATATTGACAATGGTGTGTTGAAGTCTCCCACTATTATTGTGTGGGAGTCTAAGTCTCTTTGTAAGTCATTAAGAACTTGCCTTATGTATCTGGGTGCTCCTGTATTAGGTGCATATATATTTAGGATTGTTAGCTCTTCTTGTTGCATTGATTCTTTTACCATTATGTAATGTCCTTCTTTGTCTCTTTTGATCTTTGTTGCTGTAAAGTCTATTTTATCAGAGATGAGAATTGCAACTCCTGCCTTTTTTTGCTCTCCATTTGCTTGGTAAATCTTCCTCCATCCCTTTATTTTGAGCTTTTGTGTATCCTTGCATGTGAGATGGGTTTCCTGGATACAGCACACTGATAGGTTTTGGCTTTTTATCCAATTTGCCAGTCTGTGTCTTTTGATTGGGGCATTTAGTCCATTTACGTTTAGGGTTAATATTGTTATATGTGAATTTGATCCTGTCATTTTGATGCTAGCTGGTTGTTTTGCCCATTGGTTGATGCAGATTCTTCATTGTGTTGATGCTCTTTACCATTTCATGTGCTTTTGGAGTGGCTGGTACTCGTTGTTCTTTTCTCTATGTAGTGCCTCTTTCAGGAGCTCTTGTAAAGCCAGTCTGGTGGTGATGAAATCTCTGAGTACTTGCTTGTTCACAAAGGATTTTATTTTTCCTTCACTTATGAAGCTTAGTTTGGCTGGATATGAAATTCTGGGTTGAAAGTTCTTTTCTTTAAGGATGTTGAATATTGGCCCCCACTCTCTTCTGGCTTGTAGGGTTTCTGCTGAGAGATCTGCTGTGATTCTGATGGGCTTCCCTTTGTGGGTAACCCGACCTTTCTCTCTGGCTGCCCTTAGTATTTTCTCCTTCATTTCAACCCTGGTGAATCTGACGATTATGTTCCTTGGGGTTGCTCTTCTAGAGGAATATCTTTGTGGTGTTCTCTGTATTTCCTGAACTTGAATATTGGTCTGCCTTGCTAGGTTGGGGAAATTTTCCTGGATAATATCCAGAAGAGTATTTTCCAGCTTGGATGCATTCTCTTCATCACATTCAGGTACACCTATCAAACGTAGATTAGGTCTTTTCGCATAGTCCCATATTTCTTGTTGACTTTGTTCATTCCTTTTTACCCTGTTTTCTCTAATCTTGCCTTCTTGTTTTATTTCATTGAGTTGATCTTCGACTTCTGATATCCTTTCTTCTGCTTGATCAATTTGGCTGTTGAAACTTGTGCATGCTTCGTGAAGTTCTCGTGTTGTGTTTTTCAGCTCCATCAATTCACTCATATTCTTCTCTAAGTTGTCCATTCTCGTTAGCATTTTGTCAAGTCTTTTTTCAAGGTTCTTAGTTTCTTTGCATTGGGTTAGAACATGTTATTTTAGCTCATGGAAGTTTCTTATTATCCACTTTCTGAAGGCTGATTCTGTCATTTCATCACACTCATTCTCCATCCAGTCTTGTTCCCTTGCTGGTGAGGAGTTGTGATCCCTTGTAGGAGGAGAGGTGTTCTGGTTTCGGGTGTTTTCATCCTTTTTGCGCTGGTTTCTTCCCATCTTTGTGGATTTATCCACCTGTCGACTTTGTAGTTGTTGACTTTCTGATTTTGGTAAGTTTAAGTCTGCAGCAGCAGAACTCATAAACCCCCTTTTTTTTCCCCCCAGGTGTTCCATCCCAGGGAGTTAGGGCTTTATGAGTTTCCGCTGTGCTGCTGCCATTTTCCCTGCCCACAAGGAGGCAGCCTAGTCACTCTCAGCCTGCAGAGGCTTCGCTGAGCTGCTGTGGGCTCCACCCAGCTTTTTTTTTTTTTTTTTTTTTTTTTGTCTGAGATGGAGTCTCACTCTGTTGCCCAGGCTGGAGTGCAATGGCATGATCTTGGCTCACTTGCAACCTCCGCCTCCCGAGTTCAAGTGATTCTCCTGCCTAAGCCTCCCGAGTAGCTGAGATTACAGATTCACACCACCATGCCCATCTAAATTTTGTATTTTTAGTAGAGATGGGTTTTTGCCATGTTGGCCATGTTGGTCTCGAACTCCTGACCTCAGGTAATCCACCCACCTCGACCTCCCAAAGTGCTGGGATTGCAGGCATAAGCCACTGTGCCCAGCTTCTCTCCTTATTAGGACACAAATCCTGCTGATTTGAGGCCCCACACTTATGACCTCATTTAACTTTTATCACCTCCTTAAAGACTCCATCTTTAAATACAGTCACTCTGAGGGTAAGGGCTTCAACATATAAATTTTGGAGGGACACATTCAGTCCATAACAACTGGCAAGTAAATGTGTACCACCTAGGAGTGACTCCCACTTGCATTTCACTATCCAAGGGAAGTCACATGGCACTGCTCAGAGAGAAGTATCGTCCTCCTATGGTTCCAGAAGTAAACAGAAGCCAGACATCAGTGAGTAGGAGGTCTCTGCTTTCAAGGAATCTATTTCAAGGAAAACAAGATAATACCACAGTAGGATGAGTGAGATTACAGAGCTATGCATGGATGCTATGGAACACAAAGGTTAATAATAATTATCTGTACATTATTAATAATAATTCTCTGAATATGTATGTGCCAGGCACTGTTGTGTGCTTTCGAGTGATTCTTCTTTTTTCTTTTCTTCTAAACTGATCAGCACCAAATTGAATGACTTTTCTAAAGCAGCAATCTGGTCAAGATACTCCCCATGTTCAAACCTTCCAGGAGGGAACAGTTTCAAGGGATGAACCAAAGGATGAAAGGGTTTCAAAAAACTGATATGTGTTCAGTAGTGCCAAAAGAGGAGAGAAAAGTCGAGTTAGAAAAGAAAGTATTGTCTAGCAGTTTTGGCAATGGGGGATAGGGGAAGGGAAGGCGCATATATGGAATTAAGGAATGCAATTTCAGGGGCATGAAGAAACCAAAAGACAAATTGAAACAAAGACAGCATGAAGATAAGTCTTTCAAAAAGTTCTACTGTGGAAAGAATGTGAGGTGTTAGTATTAGTGTTTGTCATTTACTGAGCACTTTTCTGAAAGCCAGGTAATTGCAGTTAGTGAATTATGGAAATTATTTCGTGTACAACAATCACATTTTATAGTTAAGGAAACTGAGGCTTAGAGAAGCTTGATACACTCAAATTTTCCCAGACAATAAATGGCACAGCCAGTTATCATCCCCAGGCTGCCTGACTCCTGAGGCTCTGTTCTTGGCCTACTCCATTTGCTGAGCATAATAGAAGAGGGAAGTGGGAAGTGGCAGAGCCAAGGGCACCAGGACCATGTGAGGGGATGACCTCATCCTGGTCTTCTGCAGCATGGTTTGGTCAATAAGCAGCTCAGTAGGATTGGTGCAGTCCTTGTCTATGGCCATACCACCCTGAACACACCCAATCTCATCTAATCTCAGAAGCTAAGCAGGGTCAGGCCTGGTTAGTACTTGGATAGGAGGATTTGTCCAGTCCTATAAGAGCTTGTGTCACAAGAAAGACAGTGGTCTCCATCATTTTGGGTATTTGCAAATAAGACTTCAAGATACAAGAAAACAGCTACCACACAAGGAGATCAAAAGCCCTTTATAGCCAGGTGTGGTGGTTCATGCCTGTAACTCTAGCACTTTGGAAGGCTGAAGTAAGGGGATCACTTGAAGCTAAGAGTTCAAGACCAGCCTAGGCAACAAAGTGAGACCCCATCTCTACAAAAAATTAAAATATCAGCCAGGCATGGTGGCATGCACTTGTATTTCCAGCTACTTAGGAGTCTGAGGAGAGAGGAGATCACTTGAGCCCAGGAGTTCAAGGATGCAGTGAGCTACGATTGTGCCATTGTGCTCCAACCTGGGCAACAGAGCAAGAACCCATCTTTTTTTTTTTTTTTAAGTCCTTTGTACCCAACCATAAATATTAACACATTGACTAGGAAGCAGTCATTTAGCCAGTCAATGTCAACCTATCCTGGGCTCAGTTGATTGAATGAAGCAGACATTTTGAACCACAGAATAAAACTTAAATCCATCTACTTAGCTACTTTTTCTCCACTTTGCTGCTCTTAGCTCCTAGTTAAAATTGGCATAATCTCTCTCCTACTTGACAAAATGGCTTCCTAACTGGTCTCCTTCCCTCCCCTCCTCGTGCTCCTGACCACTTCCCACTGTTGCTAGAAGGATCATTTTAAACCAAAAATCAGATCACAGAAGTCTCCTACTTCCACTCCTGCAACAATTCTCTATGGTTCTTAGCACATTCTGTTCCCTCTGCCCAGAAAGATCTTTGCACGCATGCCTCCTTACCCTTCAGGTCTCAGCTCAGACACTGCTTCAGGGGGTCCTTCTCCATTTCCCTACCTAAAAATATCCCCCTCTCCCAGTTACTCTCTATCACATCACCATGTTCTATTATCCTCAGAGCAATATCTATTTTATTTTATTTTCTTCTTTTTTCTTTGAACCACAACCTTGCTTTGATATCCCCAGAGCAACATCTAAAATTAAAAGTTCACTTGTTTGTCTGTTGCCCTCCTTTTTCATCCAGAGTGGGGACCTTGTTTCCCTCAATCACCTCTGTATTTCCAGTGCCCACCAAATTGCTTAAATCACAAGAGCTAGTCAGTATGTGTGGAAAGGTTCTCTAAGCACACCCCCATCTGTTGTCAGAGTTCCTGCCACAAATATCATGTCCAAGTACTTTTTGCTTGCACACCTCCAGTGATGGGGAACCTACTGCCTCCCAATTTTAGATTCAGGGGGTCATGTGCAGGTTTGTTACATGGATATATTGCATAATGTTGGTATTTGGGTTTCTATTGAACCCATCACCCAAAGAGTGAACATAATAACCAATAAATATTTCTTGGCCTTTCATCTCAAGATGAAAGTCAATGCACTGAGGAGAGCACCCTGATGGTAAAGGGACTGCCCATTCCATCTTTGGGCAGTTCTGAAATCTCCATTTACCCACAGCTTTAGTCCTGACCCTAGTGCCACACAGAACCAACCAACTCACCTGACAACCCTTCATGTAACTGAGACCAGCTCTCCCTGTCCCTCCCCAAGCCTGGCTTCCTCAACCACTCTCTCTAGTTTTCAGTCCCTTCACCACTGAGGTGCTCTCCTCAAAGTGCATCCAGTGCTTTATTTCCATCTTGAGATGAAAGGTCAAGAAATAAACTACCTATAGGGTACTATGTTCATTATTTGGGTGATGGGTTCAACAGAAGCCCAAGCTCCAGCACTACTCAATCGACCCATGTAACAAGTCTGCACAGGTACCCTGGAATCCAAAACAATAATTTAAAAAAAAAAAAAGAAATAGACCCAGCCCCAGCAAGGAGTGCTCAGAGCAGAGCGAAATGGAGCCATCACCATCCTTATTCTGGGTTAGTGAATTTCAAAGCACTGTTTTTAATAGCAGTCCCACCTTAGTTCATTTCTAAGGTGAATCCCTTTTTTTTTTTAAACATAGTCTCACTCTGTCACCCAGGCTGGAGTGCAGTGGCTCTATCTTGGCTCATTGCAACCTCCACCTCATGGGTTCAAGTGATTCTTGTGCCTCAGCCTCCCCAGTAGCTAGGATTACCGGTGTGCACCACCACACCAGGCTAATTTTTGTATTTTTAGTAGAGATGGGGTTTCATCTTTGGCCAGGCTGGTCTTAAACTTCTGACCTCAAACTCTCCACCCCCGTCAGCGTCCCAAACTGCTGAGATTACAGGCATGAGCCACTGTGCCTAGCTCTAAGGTAAATCTTATGTAGCACTTTAATAAACAGATTTTTTAAATGGGTGGTTCTGGTTGAAGTGAAGAGGGAACCAAGAATCTCATTCTCTTGACCTCTCTCTCAAGGCCCTAAAATCCATTTCTACCCATTCCACCTCAAAGACCTTTTCATTTCGGTAGCCATGTCACAATGTTCACTCACAGTTTGCTTATGGACAGCAACACCCTGGAACTTTTTTAAAAGTGTGTAATACATGAAAACAAGCTTTTGTAATTAGTTCAATAAAAAAGAAAAATGAGAATGAGAAATAAGAATGCCCCCACTTTGCCCTCCCCTCCAATTCCCTTTGTCCTATCCTGAGTTACAAATGAAATTTAGTGTACACCATACTAGTCCCCTTTCCTTGATTGTACATACATTTAGGTGCATATACACATCTTTGTATAAGTAGGATTGTGCAATACAATTTGCTTTTTCCACTCCACTATGGCTTGGCACCTCTCTCTACATGGCTGCATATAGATCTACCTCATTCTTTTTAACTCTCTACACACCCCCAAATTTGGAAACATAGAGGAATAGATATATCATTTATTAATATTAAATTAAATATATGACAAAATTATACTATCTATGTTTCCAGGCTTCATAGCCTCCCTGTAAAATTCCATGGTATGCACACAGCATCATTTCACAGTATTTATCCACTCTTCTCTTGACATGCCTTTAGGTTTATTCAGCTTTACACTATTACAAACAATGCCACAACGAGCATTCTTGTGCATAACTCCATGTATGCATTTCTTTAGGATCTAGTCCAGAAGTAGAATTGCTTTAATGAAAGAATATTCACTTTTTAAAAAACATTTTGCTCAATTCCTTTCCAAAAAAGCTTCAATGATTTACATTCCCTAAAGGATGTGTTTATTTCTCATCATCCTTGCCAACCCAAGATATTATCAAACTTTTTTGTTTTTACCAAATGGGATTTTCAAAATAGTGCCTCATTGTCATTTTCAATTCACATTTCAGATTCCTAGTGAATTTGAGCATCTTTTAATATGTTGACTGGGCATTTTGAATAATATTATAGGTTTCTTTTTTCATATGCATCTCCTAAATCCACTTGGAGTTTACGTATATATGAAGAATTTGGTGGTGGCTTGACTCTATTTTTCTCTGATTGGGTTTCTATTATTCCAACACCATTTTTTTAATAGTCATTATTTTCCTACTGATTTGAAATGCTTTTTCATAAATTAAAACCCCATGTATACATTTCTAGTCTCTAGTCTCAGTTTATTGCTCCATTGCTCTGTTTATCTGCTCCTGTACCAATATCACACTGCTTTAATTACTATGACTTATTGTATCTCTACGTCTGGTACAGAAAGTCCTCTGTTGTTCTTCATTTACAAGGTTTTCTTAACTCTTTCAGCCCTTTTTTTCTTCCATGTGAACTTTAGAATCAGATTATTGTATTGAGGCCTATAAAAATCCCCTCAGGTTTTGATTAGGATCGCATTGAGTTTAAAGATTAATTTGGGAATAAAATGCATCTTTACAATATTTTATAAGCATAGTACATCTCTCCAGTTATATAGGTATTCTTTTATGCCTTTCAGTAAAGTTTTGGAGTTTTTTTTTTTTAATATATACGCCTTACATATTTCGCGTTAGGTTTATTCATAGATACTTTGTGGGGTTGGTTGCTATTACGGATGGGATCTTTTGTTGTTGTTGCTTTTTCCATTACATTGTTGTCTCTCTACACAGCTTATGCTAGGTCCCTTCTTATCTCCTTGGGTCTAGGGGATCCAAGAGAAAGTCTATTAACTGTTATCCAATTAGATATGGTGCCATACTCAACAAAGCTTTGGTAAACAAAAGACTAAGAGAGGGTCAAGGAGAAAGCCCTCAGAAACGCCAGTAGAGTCTATCACGAGCAAAGCTTGAGGTGATGAGCAGTCTTGGTACCATCTGCTGGATGATTCTCTCCCAGTCCACCCGGGAGGCATCACAGCAGTGAATTTATGACTACCCAGAGTGTGGCTCTTCATCAGATCAAATTCCAGAAGGCTGACTCATGACCATCAAACCCACAAAAGACTGAAGTGAGAAAATCAAACTGCCAAATTGTTTTAATTTACAATAAGACTTTCCATTGTAATAATAGGAATGCCGTGTCCACCAGGAGTGTGCTCCCTTGCCACTATCCTAAAACCAGAAAAAACAAGCAAAAGTTGCTTTTAGCGTAACTGGACTTGGAGGAAAGAGAAGTAGACAGTCTTGAGGGAAATTTCATCCAGGCCAGAAAGAGTTCTAAGAAACTATCCTTGCATCACCACACAGAAACCCTCCTTCTAGTGGCAAGAAAGTTGGTGTTCCCACAAACATCATGACAGTATTCCCTGGAGGATGCTAGATTCCCAACTGTCAAATTCCTGCTGCTTGAACTGCCCTTTCTTATGATACAGAATAAATGTCCCATATATGTTTACAAAACAGTCCCTGAAACAAGAGGCAATACAATAAATTAGGATATTTCTCATTACATTACAAGCATATGCCCATCCTAAATCATTGAGATTACACATAGGTCATTGAGATTGATTCTGGGCCTCAGATTTAAACATGCAAATCCCTCCATTGCACATTCATCTCCATTTTTTTTTATTACACTTTAAGTTCTGGGGTATGTGAGTAGATTGTGTAGGATTGCTACATAGGTATATACATGACATGGTGGTTTGCTGCATCCATCCCTCCGTCACCTACATTAGGTATTTCTCCTAATGTTATCCCTCCCCAGTCCCTCCACCCCCTGCTATTCCTCCCCTAGCTCCCCACCCCTCAACAGACCCCAGTGTGTGATGTTCCCCTCCCTGTGTTCAAGTGTTCTCATTGTTCAACACCCACTTATGGGTGAGAATATGCAGTGTTTGCTTTTCTGTTCTTGTGTCAGTTTGCTAAGAATAATGGTTTCCAGCTTCATCCACGTCCCTACAAAGGACATGAACTCACACTTTTTTATGGCTACATAGTATTCCATGGTGTATATGTGCCATATTTACATTTTTTTATTATTATTGTACTTTAGGTTCTGGGGCACATGTGCAGATCATGCAGGATTGTTGCATAGGTACACACATGGCAATGTGGTTTGCTGCCTCCATCCCCCCATCACCTACATCTGGCATTTCTCCCCATGTTATCCCTCCCCAAACTTCCCCACCCCCCACTGTCCCTCCCTTGGCCCCCCCACCAACAGACCCCAATGTGTAATGCTCCCCTCCCTGTGTCCATGTGTTCTCATTGTTCAACACCCACCTATGAGTGAGAACATTCAGTGTTTGATTTTCTGTTCTTGTGTCAGTTTGCTGAGAATGATGGCTTCCAGATTCATCCATGTCCCTACAAAGGACACAAACTCATCATTTTTTACAGCTGTATAGTATTCCATGGTGTATATGTGCCACATTTTCCTTGTCCAGTCTATCATCGATGGGCATTTGAGTTAGTTCCAGGTCATTGCTATTGCAAACAGTGCCGCTATGAACATACGTGTGCATGTGTCTTTATAATAGAATGATTTATAATCCTTTGGGTATATTTCCAGTAATGGGATTGCTGGGTCAAATGGAATTTCTATTTCCAGGTCCTTGAGGAAGTGCCACACTGTCTTCCACAATGGTTGAACTAGTTTACACTCCCACCAACAGTGTAAAAGTGTTCCTATTTCTCCACATTCCATTGTTTTTTTTAACTCTCAGAGGGTGACTTTAATTTTCATATTTCCAAGTTTGTTAGTGGCATGTCTCACCATTGTGCCCTACACTGCCAACTCTACCTGCTTTCTTCTTTCCAGGTTAACATCTACCCTTCCTTCCATTTGCACCCTTTGGCAATTAGTTATAAATCTACTTCACTCTTTCATGTTCCAATCCAAAATTCTCCACCTGATACTGATTATAAGGTTATTTATGCACCAACCTGTCACATGGACTCAATGGGGCCTCAGTATACTAAGTCTACTATATTTCTTTGATCCACCCAATATATAGTCTAAAATATTGTGCTTAATATTTAATAAAAAGTTTAAATATATGTTTAAATTTTTTAATAATTTTAATAATAAACATTTAATTTTAAAATACTTTAAATAGATGGTTTAAAATAAAATAGATTGAACTTGGTTTTAAAAAAATTTTAAAGGGGAAGATACAGCTTATAATTGTCAAAAGAGTGTGAAATTGGGAACCAGAAGTCCTGGATTCATATCTCTGTTCTTAGCACTTACTAGTTATGTGATCTTGGGCAAGAAACTTAATCTCCATTTAATCTCTCTAAATTTCAGTTTCCTCTCCTATGAAATGAGTATAATAATATCCAGTATGCTATGCTGATGAAAAGGGGTTTTTTTTGCTTTTGTTTTTGTTTGTTTTTGTTTTTGTTTTGAGGTGGAGTCTCGCTCTGTCACCCAGGCTGGAGTGCAGTGGCATGATCTCTGCTCACTGCAACCTCCACCTTCCAGGTCCAAGCGATTCTCCCACCTCAGCCTCCCAAGGAGCTGGGATTACAGGCACCTGCCACCATACCCAGCTAATTTTTGTATTTTTAGTAAAGACAGTGTTTTGCCATGTTGGCCAGGCCAGTCTCAAACTCCTGACCTCAGGTGATCTGCCTGCCTCAGCCTCCCAAAGTGCTGGGATTATAGGCATGAACCAGCAGGCCTGGCTGAAAAGTTCAGCAATATGATACATATAAAATTCTATGCAGTCTGTAATCCCAGCACTTTGGGAACCCAAGGTGAGTGGATCACTTGAGGTCAGGAGTTCAAAACCAGCTTGGCCAACATGGTGAAACCCTGTCTCTACTAAAAATATGAAAATTACCTGGGCACGATGGCAGATACCTATAATCCCAGCTATTTGGAAGGCTGAGGCAGGAGAATCGCTTGAATCAGGGAGACGGAAGTTGCAGTGAACAGAGATCACACCACTGCACTCCAGCCTGGGCCACGGAGCGAGATTCCATCTCAAAAAAAAAAAAAAGTTTTAGCAAATGTTAGACACTAAATACACCCAATAAACATAACTGCTATTCACATTTTTATGTAATTATTAAATTCACATTGATCTTTAGTGATCCCCTAAAGACAAAGATGCTAAGCTCCACTGGTCCAAACCATCTACAGTCCTTTACAACAAATGTAGCTCTAATTGTGTGATATCCAAATGAGAATGCACCAGGCAGCATGGTGACTTCTGAGAGGTTCACGGCACAAAGCATCTGGGGCCAACCAGGCAACAGACAGGGATCTGGGCAGTCCACAAGCACTGGACTTGAGTGTAGAGCAGACAGCAGATCAAATCCATGGCTTGAGGCAGAAATAAGGCACTAGTGGACTGCTAAATCTAGAGCAGAAGTTTTCTGTCCTTTGCCCTTTTCAATACTTCCTATTAGTTGTGGGCATCTAAAAACCCACAGGTACATAACAGCAGCCAGAGGAAGTACCTGATGACATTGAGATACTGTCACTCAGTGCAATTCTGAGATATCATGGGTAGTGTAGTCTCCTGGTTAAATGCTTGGGCTCTGGCATTAACAACCTGGGTTCAAATCCCACTTTGTCAATTACCAGTTGTACAATGTCATGAGTGGAACATTAACATCTCTGTACTTTGATTTCCCTGTAAAATGATAATAACAATAGAACCTACATCACAGGGTTATTGTGAAGATAAAATAACACACATAAAGGTCTTTTCACAGTTTCTTGTGTGTGGCAAAGTCTCAATGTATTAGTATTATTTGCATTGTTATTCTCAATTCTGCATATACCAGTAACTAGTGATAGGAACTTGAGCTTTTAGGGCTTTAGTTTTCACATCTGTCCCATAGGATTCCTGCATGCAAGTCCCACCTTAGTCATTGAATTGCTATGTGCCCCTGAGGGGGACTCCCTTTCTGTAAAATAAGAGAGTTGAGACATAAGTCTCAAGGTTCTTTCTAGCTGTAATATTTGATGGTGAAAATGACGATGATAATCAAGAATGATGATTCTCTCATCTAGTTCCAATCTCCATGCCTTCTTTCTTAGTTTAGAGCCTTTATTCCCTCCCAGTTGGACTGTCACAACAGCCTTAAAAGAGGTCTTTCTGTACCTGTTTTTTCTTGCTTCCAATTTTCCACAGTGGTTCCTGCCATACTGATCTTCCTGAAATCAGTGACATTTCTCCACTGCTTAAGTCTTCAGTGGTGCTAAATTGGCTACCAAGTAAAATCCAAACACCTTGGTTTGGCAATTAAGGATAGCCACAGTCTCAAATCTATTCACTTTCAGCCTTATCACAGCAGAGTGGATGAGAGCATGAACTTTATGTAATCAGACAAACCAGGTTTGAACTCCAGCCCCACTATTTCCTAACTGTGTAAATCTGGACAAAACACTTAATCTCCCTGCATCTTCTTCATCTTAAAATTAGGCTGAAAATGCCTATTTCATAGGATTGTCTTAAAGATAAAATAAGCTGACAAGTATAGTATGCTTAAGACATAATGCCTGGTATATGATAGGGCCTCAATAAGGGACAATTGTTATTATTTATGCGCTAATGGTTGATCTAAACTGAATTGTTTGAAAGCACCTGCCTACATACCTCTGCTTGTGCTATTCCTTCTATATGAGGTTCCTTTTACCCCCAATTATACACGTTCTAATTCTAAATACTCTGAGGCTGAAGCCCTAGTCCTCATGTCTTATCCTTATCTCACAGATGTGAGAGGTATAGGCTTAGAGCATGTCACTGGCCTTATTCCAGGTGAAGCCAGATACTGTTCATATCTCAGAACAATACCAGATCTAGAGATGCTAACTTCTGGAGGATGGAACAAACTGAAGGGGGCCACCTCAAATGCTACCTTCTCTTCAAAACCTTGTCCAGACTTGCCCAACTTGGCTGGAAGTCATCCCTAATAGCAATTTGTTAAAACCTTTTTTTTTTTTTTTTTTGAGAAGGGTCTTGCTTTGTCACCCAGGCCAGAGTGCAGTGGCACAATCATGGCTCACTACAGCCTCAATTTCATGGGCTCAATTGATCCTCCCACCTCAGCCTCCCAAGTAGCTGGGACTATAGTCATGCACCACCATGCCCAGCTAATTTTTTTTTCTTTCTTTCTTTCTTTTTTTTTAGAGACAGAGTTTTCCACATTGCCCAGGCTTGTCTCAAACTCCTGGGCTCAACCAATCTGCCTGCCTCGGCCTCCCAAAGTGCTGGGATTACAGACATGAGCCTGTTAGAACTTCTTATGACCTGTCTCACTTTCAAATTTGTGTCCGTGCCTTATCTTGCTTGCTAGATAAATTGAGTTATATGAGTATAGAAACAAAGACCCTGTGCCTCCGCCCTCACTGCACTCCCAATCAGCCTAATACATGTTAATAGAGTTGGATTGAGTTTAGAGATGAGAAATCCCCTTGGGAGCTGGAATAATGAGACTTTAAAAGGTATAAGAATCTGGTTCTTTTGTTTACCTCTTGATGCAATGTCTCTTGGTTCTGACTGCAATGGGCCCACCTCTTGCTCTCCACATCCCCTTCCCACCAACATTCTTGTACAAGCTCTTATCTCTATTCTACTAAAACACTTCATGCTTCCTATTTCACCAGAATACTGAGTTTAGAGGAGTTTATCAGGAGAGGTTAGAATCTGAAATAAGGCACAGTGGGGGTACAGGTAGGGAACAGATCCAACTTCAGGTGATACATAGGAAGCCCTCAATAAATGTCTGTGGAATGAATAAATGAATAAATTAATGAGTTAATGCTCTACCTTGGTTTCATAAACAGGGCAGCTAGTTGCCCAATCACTCAAAATTAGATCATCAGGGAATCGCAGAGGCAGGATGGGTGAGTCGATGCTGAACACTGTTGAACCAGAGCTCCAATCCCTCCTGCTTCCAGTTTGTGGGCTACCCTTGAGGGTTTGAGACCTAGAAACCAGCTCCCAGAGGTGGAACTCAGGTTCTAGGGTGGAGAATTCGATTGCCTCTCCTCTAGTCCCTGAACTTGAACATGGCTCCCAGCATGTTGAACATCAACCAACATACATATAGCTATGGCCAAATAAGCAAAACAGCCTTTAGCTTTCAACCTACTACACCAATTACATTGATCTCTTCTGAACTGCATTTCTCACTGCTGTTTGCCAACTTAGGGGAGGAAATCAATGGCAGCAACTTGTTTGGGTGACAGCTGCTAGGGCAGGCACCGCCAGTGGGAGTCAAGCTGCCTGAGGACACCGAGATACATTCTCCGTCTCTCACTCTGACTTTTCATTAGTCATTTCATAATGAGAGGCTTATTACAAAATATGAAGAGATGGGTTTTATTTTGTTTTTCTTCTTTTAGATGAAAAGAAGAAAATATTGCTTCTGAAATAAGCAATGCAAAATGACAGTAAAAAATATAAACGTGCATCATCTAAAATATTTTTAAATATTAGTAATAAAATGCATATACAATAATCTCCATCTCTACCTAAAATTCTTCAAACCCTCCATATTATGATTAGGAAAAAGTTCAAATTTCTCAGTACAGCTTGCAAGACCCTGCATGCATTCTCCCTCTCCTCTGTTCATTCACTTGCTATTCTTTCCAAAGTGCCACACTCTTGCTTTGCCTCTAGGCTTTCACATATGCACTTCCCACTGCCCAAAATGCCTTTCCTATTTGGCTCAACCATATTTGTTCTCACCTTAAATATCACTTCTACCTGGAGACTTCCCTGGTCACCACCCACAAGTCCAGGTGGGAACCTGTCTTCTATATTCCCTAGCACCCTGCACTTAACCCCTATGAGAGCCCTTATCTCAGTGTGGTGTAGACGTTACACTGGAGGCTCTGGAGCTAAATAAATATATCTTTCTTGTTCTCAGTGGATTCTTCAATGCCTAGAATAGTATCTGGCACTTAAGAGAGCTCAGTTAAATGTTGTTGGAAAAAATAAAACTAACAATTAGCTGTTAAATTTGGCAAAGTTCTTAGAGACCATCTAGCCTAACTTCTTTTAACAGTGAGGCTCAGAGAAGCAGAGCTAAGTTCCAATTCCAGATTCTTGACTGAATTGCTGTGTGACCTTAGGAAATACCTTTCCCCTCTGGGTTTCAGTCTTTCCATATGTAAAATAAGAAAAGCCCATTCTGTTCCAACTTTTTCTGACTTTGCCTCCTCTTCCTTCTCATAGGTACCAGGTAGCTCATAGGTGGACTGACAGGGTGACTAGGTGAGATGGTGCAGTGAAAATATAAGGTCTAGTTCATGTGCTCAAACTGGTGCCAATCAAGCTGAGGAGATAAGACATACACAGTGAAGAAGTGCTCAATTAAACGTTCCAGGTGATTCGATCTTGCTAGGAGATCAAAAAGGAAGAAGTCAGGGAAGCCTGGGGCATCAAGGCTCCTATAGGAGATAAGCCTTAAGCTGAGAAGGTAGAATTTGCCTGAGCAATGAGGCTGACAGAGTGTCCCTGACACAGGATTGCCTGTCCACACCATGTGACATAAATCACGAGTGCTCACTAGAGGCTCAGGCTGATGCTGATTCCAGTCCCAGCTCTGCCACTCACTGGCCCTGTACCTTGGACACATTTCTCAACCTTTCCAAACCTGTTTTCTTACCCTCACTATGGGAATCTGAATGTCTAGCTTGCAGGGGTTTTGTGAGGATTAAATGTATGTGACAGTATCTAGAATGGTGCCTGCTGCCTAACCGACCATTTTAAGAAATGCCACTTTCTTTTCTTCCTGCTAGCCACATGAATGGACTTGACATGTCACTGGCAAGAACATCAAAAGTGCAGCTGGGGTTTGGGGACTGAAGGCTTTTTCTGATCAACCATTCATAGTCTGTTCACTCTGATGTGATTTGCCCAATGCCTCATCATAAACAGACACACACACACACACACACATACACATACACACACACACACACACACACACACTCTCTCTCTCTCTCTCTTCATGAAAAATCCAAGGGAGAAGAAGGTGAGACTATGTCCAATCCCCTGATCAGATGGGGACAGATTGGGAGCTGTCCATTACCATCATCAGGACAAAGAGCTAACACTCAGGCCAGGCCTGAAGTTCTCCCACCACCATGGGACTTATAAGATATGAGATGATGAAGCCAAATGTCACTTTCTATGGGGCTTCAGGGAGAAACTGCAATTAAATTATAGAACAATCCTATAAAATACCTTGGAACATTATATGAACCTATTGATATTTCTATAGGAAAACAGAATGAGTCATGCACTGTAGGAGGAATTGAGCAGGGGTGAGGGTGAGTGGGAAGGAAGGTTGTTTGTTTTAGTTCATCCCTGATGATGACAGATCAAGACTGATGAGAATTTACAAACAGCATTGCAAAAGAAATTATTGCATGACCTCATTTATCCAGCACCCTCAAGGAAAAAAACAATAGCAGGTCCTCATGTGTGGAGATTATTCCTTGGAGGAGAGCATTTAAGGTTGCACTTGAACTGAGGATATTAATCACCTGAGGAACTATAGACCCTTTGGGAGATCCAACACAGAGAGCTATGCCTTAAATATTTCTTAAACACAAATATTTCCTAAACTCTACTTGTAGTGTCATGATATTAATGAACTCCAGGTTTACAATGTCACTGTAATAAAATTTAAAACTTTCTTTTTTTGTTTTCTTTGTTTGATACAGGGTCTCACTTTGTCACCAAGGCTACAGTACGGTGGCATGATCATGGCTCACTGTAGCCTGAACCTCCCTAGATTCAGGTGATCCTTCTACCCCAGCCTTCTGAGTAGCTAGGACTACAGGCTACTGTACAGGCCATCACATGTGCCACTACACCTGGCTACCTTTTGTATTTTCTGGTAGAAACGAGATCTCATCATGTTGGTCAGGCTAGTCTCAAACTCCTGGGCTCAAGCAATCCTCCCACCTTGGCCTCCCAAAGTGCTTAAATTATAGGCATGAGCCATCGCCCCTGACCAAAAACTTTCTTAATGGAAATATTTCTTAACTGCATGACCCAGCTTTCTGATATTGAGAACTACCCATACCATAATAGCTCCTCACGTTGTGAACAGAAACTGAATGGATTTTTTCCATTCCTCTAGGAGGCAATTGAGCAAACTCTCAGCTAGGAGTCAGAACACGTAGGTTCTAGAATCAGCTCTGGCCCTACATTTTCAGAGTGACACTGAGCCAGCCTCAATTCTCCCTTGACTTCAATTTCTTCATCTGAAAAAAAAAAAAAAAAGGTGGGAGATGGGGATGGAGTTTTGACTAGGACAGCTATTTCTAACCTATACTCTATAAAAGATGCTCATCATGCACAAAATAAGAGTTTCACGGCCAAAATAAACCATATTCTACTCCCTTCCTGAGATGCACACAACTCATCAGCATATTAAGGTCTCTGAGAAGTCCTGCAATAAAGAAACCTGTTGTATTTCATCTGGTCTAACATTTCCCTAATTGATTTGACTCATGAATTTTCTTTCAGTAAAATAACTACTTTGCAGTCCTATCAGAGAAACATTAAGCACTGAGTTTAGAAGCTAGTAAGATGTGACTCCATGACATCTATTAAACCTCTCCAAACAAATCAACATATGTCACAGTAAGTTATAGAAGACTGGTATTACAAGAGTGGGATGAACCCTAGGACCAGCAGGAACACTACAGAATTCTTCCACCCATGTTTCCTTCACTGCTTGAGAATTAATTGTTCTATTTAGGCAGAATAGTTTGAATGCTCAGACTTCAGCTTTCTTTCCTTTCATTCCTTCAATCTGTCTAGACCAGTGATTCTCAAATCATAGTGTGCCTAAGAAATCCTGTACTATTGGGGTTGAGGGTAAAAGGGGGACTTCAATTTATCTGCAATGTATTTTTTCTCTTATTTGAAGAAACGAAGTAAACATGACAAAATATTAACAGGATGATGAAAATAAGTGTTTATTACATACATCTTCGAACTTTTCTTTAGATTAATTTTTTTCAAAAGAAAGAATAACATTTATGTAATCTCAGTTCAGGGTTGAATATGCCTCATCGGGCATTTAGAGGATTTTCAGGGAAATTGTGATTCCCATGGTTTTTGTCTGATACACACCTTTTATGTCTCACCCCCATATAAGATGCAACCACACTTAATAACATCCTACAGAAAAGGTTTTACTGGCCAAAAGCACCCAGGTCCTCCAAAAGTTGATATCCTTGGCCCTAACACTGCCTTCACCTTGTTTCCTGGCTATAGGACTATAGGGTCAATATCTTCCTGCGGCAGCAGTGGAACGACCCTCGCCTGGCCTATAATGAATACCCTGACGACTCTCTGGACCTGGACCCATCCATGCTGGACTCCATCTGGAAACCTGACCTGTTCTTTGCCAACGAGAAGGGGGCCCACTTCCATGAGATTACCACAGACAACAAATTGCTAAGGATCTCTCGGAATGGGAATGTCCTCTACAGCATCAGGTGAGTTCTGATCAAGTTCTCCCACTCCCTCCTCAGAACTTGCCTTGCCCCACTATCTTCTGGATGCAGACCCTAAAAGAGGGGCCAAACAGAGGTGAATAAGCCCTGGCAAACCAACCCCTTTGCAGAATAGGCAGACTCAGCTCTGTAATTTATACTCAGCAAGTAAGAATAAAATACCATGGGGTATTTGACTCATGAATTTTCTTTCAGTGGAATAACTACATGGCAGTCCCATCAGAGAAACATTAAATATGCACTGAGTTTAGAAGCTAGTAAAACGTGACCCCATGACATCTATTAAACCTTTCCAAACAAATCAACGTATGTCACAGTAAGTTACAGAAGGCTGGTATTACAACAGAGTAGGATGAACCCTAGGACCGGCAGGAACACTACAGAATTCTTCCACCCATCCTTCCTTCACTGCTGGAGAATTAATTGTTGTCTTTAGGCAGAATAGTTTGAATGCTCAGACATCAGCTTTAGGGTATTTTATCCTAGGAGCCAATGGTTTATTACAACCAAGGAGACCAAGGAAGGCATCCTAGAGAAGCTGGGGTTTAAGTTACCCAACATTTCAATCAAACAAGATAGGAAAGTGTATTCAAGCATGATTACCAATAGCAGAAGCTAAAGCATAAAACCTAGGAAATCACAGCAACTTCAAAGCAAATGAACCTGCCAGGTAGATGGGGTTGTTTGTGGTCAACGTCAGGGCTACTCCATCCCTTCTATAAAATTTTCCTATCCCCCAAACCTTGCATTGGGTCTAGGAGTTTAGATCTTCTTCTCCAGATGTGGAGTATCCTTTTAGATATTGGTTGGGGGCAAAGCCTTCAGAGTCTGTTGCCACCCCTCCACACCAAGTCCCTGATCTTCTCTCCTAAGGCATGAGGAAAATGACCAATATCCAAGAGATGAATAACACCAAGAGGCATTATTATTACCTTACTCTTGTAATAATAACAGCTACCATTTATTGAGAATTCACTAACTATGCTGGGTACTTTTCATGTGTTATATCTAGCCCTCCTAATAACTCCATAAACCAGGTTTTACTATGCCCATTTTGCAGATTAGACAAGTGAAGATCAGAAATTTTAAGTAACTTGCTGAAGTTTCCAGTTTGTTAGTAGAAGAGCCTAGATTCTAATCTGTATTAGTGTGAATCTGATGCCCTCTCAAAGTCCTATAGCAGTGCATGGCATTCAATAGGCACTCAAATATATGATCAATATATGAATATGTTTTTATTTCAAAGAGCTTAAAAGGACACTCGTCCTAAATGTCTTCCCTTCCTGCTCCAGTCCTTCAGAGAAACATACCTCATCATCAAGGGCAGGCTTGGAGGAACCTGAGGCTCACGTGACCTTCCTTACTCAGGAGCCTACCCTCCCATCCCCGCCAAGTAAACATCCAGACTGGAAGAGTGACAGGCTTAGGAAATGACCACTCAGCCCAGCTGGCTGGGGGAATGGTAAGGTCAGCCTGCTTGGATTTTGCTGCTGCCTGGCTAGCTGTCTATCTCTAGGAAGCTAAGTCCTGGTGCAGCATGATAGGACAGATCAGCAGCAAGTGATGTTTCCAAGGTCATTCCACTTCAGGAAATCAACCCAGTGTGACAACTGCCCCACTTTGGAGCTTTTATCTGTAGAAATTCAACTGTATTCACTTTCTCTTCACTTTCTCCCTCCTTCCACTTCCTTCTTTTCCCTCTTCTCCCTCCCCATCTCCCTTTCATTTTCCCCGCTTTGCTTCAACCTTGTGCTTAAAGGGGCCCACATCCAGAGCTGTGGGTGTAAGCTGGAGGAAGGAAGTTCACAAAGGACTGTGTACCTCACCACAGGCAGCCAAAGTGTCAGCTCACTTCCACTAGAATGCCACCAATTAGGTGTCTCAGGATATTAGGGTTGGCTTTTCAGGATAGCAGTGCTGCCAGCAAACACATGAGCAAACCCACGCTGGGACTCAGAAACCAAAGGCCAGGACACATGGTTTTCAATCCTGGCTGATATGTCAGCTTGCTGTGTGACCTTAGATAACTCTCAACCTATCCCTCTCTGCCCCCTGGGTTTCTCACCTGTCACATGAGGTAGTTGGCTTGATGATCTAAGGCTGTTTGGGCTCCGAAAGCCTTTCTTCTCCATCCCCTGCAGCAGGCACTCAGATGTTGGAAAAGCCTTTCAAGTTGGAGTCTTGTATCCTAGCTTGAGCTGCAGGCCTTGAATTCTGTTGAGGGGACTCCCTCTGGTTCTAAGTCTGTGGCCTCTGTAAGGGTTGAACAACCAAAATAAACAGCTAGCCTAGAATCCTGGGGAGTCCACCCCTTTCCAGCCGATCTCAGCATGAGCCATCTCAGTGAGTCAGCTGTGTTTGGACACCCAAAAGGCAGGAGGTCTCTTTGAAATAACTTTTGATGAGCCCTATGCGTGAAGAAGGTGGCCAAGAACCACTTGCAACACCTGCTGCAGGTGCACATGGGCACTGCTCAACTTAAAATCTGAGCTCTGTCCCTACCTGAGGGCTATGCAGAAGAGTAAGGAAGCAGGGCAGCCCCTGGCCTCCAGGCAACTTGCTAAAGACAGGTGTCCAGAGGCCAGATAGACTCCAAAGAAACCCTGAAGTTCACTGACTCTGTGTCACTTTAGGCAACCTACTTTTACCTCTCTACTCCTCCATTTTTCAATCAGGAACTTTGAAATACACATATGTTTATTTAATAAACGTAAGTTGTCCACACCCACCACCACCCAAAGGTGCTGCGTCCCGGCAGCTATCTGGAGCTTTGTCTAGGCTGGGCAAAGTTGGCTGGGAGACCAGATGGCCACCAGGTCACCAAGGTGGGGTGGGAAAAGAGGTTTATTGCTGCTTCAGACCTAGGCCCAGCCAGTAGGAGCCACAGCAAGGGCTCTGGGAGTCTTCAGGATGGAGGCTGTGGCCAGGCCTGGGCCCCCAGCTCATCTGCATGCCCAAGGCCAGAGGGTCTGCAGGTCACCAAAGCAGCTGGCCGCACTCTGCTTCCCACTGCTCTGCTGCAACTCCTTGTGGATTTTTTATCCTTCAGTTTTGCTAAATTCCTTTATTTGATTTAACAGTTTGTACATGTGTGTGTAATTGTCAGGGCTTTCTATATATAAAAATCATGTCGAGGCCGGGCACTGTGACTCACACCTGGGAGGCTGATGTGGGAGAAATGCTTGAGCCTGGGAGTTTGAGACCAACCTGGACCACCCCTGTCTCTACAAAAAAAAAACTGGGGGTAGGGGGAACGGAGCCTTGCTCTGTCACCCAGGCTGAAGTGCAGTGGCATGATCTCAGCTCACTGCAACCTCTGCCTCCCGGATTCAAGTGATTCTCCTGCCTCAGTCTCCAGAGTAGCTGGGACTACAGGCACGTACCACTGTGCCCAGCTAATTTTCTTTTTTTTTTGGCATTTTTAGTAGAGGCGGGGTTTCACCATGTTAGCCAGGCTGGTCTCAATCTCCTAACCTTGTGATCCACCTGCCTTGGCTTCCCAAAGTGCTAGAATTACAGGTGTGAGCCACCGTGCCTGGCTCAAAAATTTTTTAAAAAATTAGCAGGCATGGTGGCATGTGCTTATGGTTGCAGCAACTCTAGAGGCTGAGGCAAGATAATTGCTTGAGTCTGGGAAGTCGAGGCTGCAGTGAGCCATTATTGTGCCATTGCACTCCAGCCTAGGCCACAAAGAGAGATCTTATCTCTCAAAAATAAATAAATAAACAAACACGGGGGCCGGGCGCGGTGGCTCACGCCTGTAATCCCAGCACTTTGGGAGGCCGAGGCGGGTGGATCACGAGGTCAAGAGATCGAGACCATCCTGGTCAACATGGTGAAACCCCGTCTCTACTAAAAATACAAAAAATTAGCTGGGCATAGTGGCGTGTGCCTGTAATCCCAGCTACTCAGGAGGCTGAGGCAGGAGAATTGCCTGAACCCAGGAGACGGAGGTTGCGGTGAGCCGAGATCACGCCATTGCACTCCAGCGTGAGTGCAAACTCCATCTCTAAAAAAAAAAAATAAACAAACACAAGTTCCCTGACCTTCTTTCCCTACCCTGAACAACTGATTTTTTATTATAACTAGAATAGAGGCACAGCCTCCCTGATATGTGGATCCTGCATCATTCAATTCCCTTCTCTTCCCAGAATCACCCTGACACTGGCCTGCCCCATGGACTTGAAGAATTTCCCTATGGATGTCCAGACATGTATCATGCAACTGGAAAGCTGTGAGTGTCTTCCATGAATCCACTAGAAAGAATCAGGCTCCCTTTTACCCATGGGACAGACAGAAATTCCCACATAGCTGCTCCTAACCACTAGACCCCAGGAGATTACTGTAATAACCCAAAATATTTGATGAAGGACTTTGCATTTAGAAAATTAGAAATACAACTTCCCTCACGTGGCCTGACTGAGGTCCATGTTTTGGAGCCAGGATGCTCTCCAATGGATCATTGTTCCACATCTATAGTGAATATGAATGGAAAAGAAATGGCTTGAATAAGCTGTGGTCCTTGAACACACAAGATGTTCACTCCAGCAGGGGAGGTAAACAACTGACTGCACAAACAACTCTAACAAAGGGCAGCAAGTGAGTGGTGTGTTGTTAGAAGTACAAAGCGCTGTGGTTTCATGGCAGAAAGAATGCTTCCTTCTGATGGAGAAGGAGAGAGGGTATTGGAGTAGACTTCATGGAGGACCAGGATTTTAACAGATTGGATAGCTAACTCCTGTGATTGCAAACAGAGAAACCAATCTGACTAACTTAAAAATACAGAAACCAAGGCAGAACACTTAGGCAACAGGAACTAATGGACCATTTCCTTGCAGTACTACCCATGAGGGGAATCAGCACAAACCAATTCTGAAAGTTTTGTTACTTTACTCAAGAGTCGCTGAAGTGCTTGGGCATGGTCTAGCCTAGCTCGAGTCACCATTTCACACCTTTCCCCTCCTACCTCAGCCAGCGGCTAGTCTCACCAAGACAGCATGCAAGAGTTGTTCCGCAGAGGAATATCTGCTGTGAGCAAAAGAGGAGGTTGGCAAGGATAGTGTGCAGGTGAAAACAGCAGATATCAACTGCATTTCACTATGGGAGTGAGAGGGGAACAACAGTACAAGCTAATGCAGAAAATTGAGAAGGGAGGTGGAAGGGCTATGATGTAGATATAAAAATTAACCAGTTTTTATCTCCCTTGAGAGGAAAAGAAAAGCAACATGGTCTCACAAGTACCATCAAGTGTCTGATGTCTCTCAGTCTCTAACCCTAACCAACCTTCTTCTGATCCCATCCCAGTTGGATATACCATGAATGACCTCATCTTTGAGTGGCAGGAACAGGGAGCCGTGCAGGTGGCAGATGGACTAACTCTGCCTCAGTTTATCTTGAAGGAAGAGAAGGACTTGAGATACTGCACCAAGCATTACAACACAGGTAGGTACAAGGACCATCCTCCTCAGATCCCACCCCACAATCAGGACCGGAGGTTGTTTCAAACATATTCAATCGTTGATTCAACAGATCTTATGAAGTACCCATGATGGGAACAGCTCTGTATTTATTACTTAGTGGTTAAGAGAATAGGTTTTGAAAAAAAAAGTGGCTCTGATATTTTCTTCCTGTGAGTCCTGAAGTGAGTAGCTTAAGCTTGGGTTGTACCTAATTACCAGGGAAGCTGGTAAATACATTCATTATTCCAGGTAGTGGAATGGATCCTATTTCTAAGGCAGAAGTGAAGAACTGATATTGGGAAGACAACTAGTAGTCTCTGTCACAGAGGAACTGGCATTTCCAGTAGAGCAAAAGTAGAGAGAATGCTCACAATAGACCTCAGCAACAGGAAGCTTAGAAGTGGCACTGAAGGTTAGTAAATAGCTAGAAAGGGTTCACTAGCCTGTGGGCTATGAGAAGGCAGAGAAGCCACGATGGTGTAGCTCAGCTCTCTATCTCCCATGCCTTTTTGGAAGATTGAATATCTGGATGACTGGGGCCGGACCAAGACTGACTTTGCATGCCCTGTCTCAGGCTGAGAACAAGCTCATAAAAGCATGGAGGAAGAATGTCAGTCAGTTGGTACAGCAGCTGGAAGAATGGGTAGGAAGCTGGGATCTGAACCCAGCTGCATACAGTAGAGAGGCATGGAAGGCCAGCAAGAGGAGAAGGTGAAAGACAGGGATTGAGAGAAACGATTGTAGGCTCTGGTGCAAGTAGAAAGCCCAGTGAAAGTGCAGGCATCCTGGGCTATCGTCTGTCTTGGGCAGCTGCCTCTTTTTGAGTCACCTCAGAGTTGTTTCAGAACCTCCAAAGATACTATCTTCATCCCTTGAGCAATAATAGTATTCCCATAGCAGCAGTGAAAGTAATGACTCCCAAGTCAAATCACCACAACTGACCTTCACATACCAAGTCTTTCACTCTTTAGAGTATTTTCTTTTATTCTTTCTTTTTAGCTTTCTTAAGGTATAACTGACCAATAACGATTGTATATATTGAAGGTACGCAACATGATGTTCTGATATATATATATGCATTGTGAAATAATTACCACACTCAAGCTAAGTAGCATATCCATCACCTTACATACTTCTCAGTGTGTGTATGTGTGTGTGTGTGTGTGTCTTGTATGCCTGATAAGAACGCTTAAGATCTATCTTCTTAAAGACCTAAATTTAAGATTAAGCTAAAATGATAAAACTTGTAGAAGAAGACATGAGGGAAAATCTTCCTAATCTTAGATTTGGCAATAGATTCATAGATATGACATCAAAAACACAAGCAACAATGAAAAAACAACAGATAGATTTGACTTCATAAATATTAAAAGCTTGTGTACATCAAAGGACACATTATGAAGATAAAGAACCCACAGAATGGGAGAAAATATTTGTAAATCATAAATCTGATAGGGGTCAAATATTCAAAATATATTTTAAAACTCTTAAAATGTGGGGGGAAAAAAAAGGCCAGGCATGGTGGCTCATGCCTGAATCCTGGCATTTTGGGAGGCCAAAGCAGTTGGATCACTTGAGGCCAGGAGTTTGAAACCAGTCTGACCAACATGATGAAACCCTGTCTCTACTAAAAATAAAAATAAATAGCTGGGCATGGTGGCACAACCCTGTAATCCCAGCTACTTTGGAGGCTGAGACAGCCTGGGAGATGGAGACTTCAGTGAGCTGAGATGGTGCCAGTGCACTCCAGCCTGGGCTTTTTTTAAAGACTCTATCTCAAAAAAAAAAAAAAAAAAAGTGAAAAGGTGATCTACCTTCTTAGCAAATTTCAAGTATACAGGACAGTACGGTTAATTCTAGTCACATAGCTGTATGTTACATCTCCAGAACGTATTCAACTTGCATAACTGAAACTCTGTACCCTTTGACCAACATCTCCCAATTTCCCCCATCCATCAGCCTCTAGCAACCACCATTCTATTTTCTGCTTCTATAAGTACGACTATTTTAGATTCCACATATAAGTCAGATCATGCAATATATGTCTTTCTGCATCTGGCTTACTTCACTTAATATAAAAATGTCCTCCAGCTTTATCCACAGTGTCACAAATGGCAGAATTTCCTTCTTTTTTAAGGCTGAATAATGTTTCATTTTCTTTATCCATTCATCCATTGAGAAATATCTTATGGTCCAGCAATCCCACTTCTAGATACATATCCAAAGAAAATGAAATCAGTATCTCAAAGACACATCTGCATTCCCATGTTCACTGCAGTAATATTCACAATAGCCAAGATATGGAAACAGCCTAAATGCACATAGCATATTCTCATTCATTTCATTTGCTCTTCACCATGTTCATTTTAGTAAGGGCTGAGCTCTGTGCTAGACCCTATGGATGCAAGGAGAAAAGGCTGACAAGACTCTGCCTATATGGAGCTTAGAGTCCAGGGAGCTTCAGGAAATTCCCTAGTTACTGTGCTTCAGTAGACAGGAACTAAGACCCCATCCTAGGACTAGCTCCATCCCAGTTCCAGGGACACACAGACAGGGAGGAGACAAGCTGCCTAGTCTAGTGCAGAAGACAGAGAGAGAGAGAGAGAGAGAGAGAGAGAGAGAGAGAGAGAGAGAGACTGACTTGCCCACTCACTCACTGTATTATGTCTTAAATGCTCTGATGATCATGTGAACAGGGTTCAAAGAACACAGAAAAAAAAGCAGCATTCTGCCTGGGGGAGAAGGAATGCTGCTCACATTTACACTGCAATGGAGGGGAAGGAAGATTTCTTTGGCTGGTTGTGGGAAGGAACAAGGGCATTCTGGGCAAAGGGATGAGCAAGATCAGAAGCTCAGAAATATGAAAGTTCAGGGCATGCTCAAGGCAAGCGATGGCATGTAGGGAGTCACGATTAGGGTGAAGAGTGATGGGGAAGGGGACAGAAAGACTGGTTAGAGCTTGACTATAAAGGGCAGGCTGAAGAGTTGGAACTTTTTCCTGTAGGTAAGGAGAACTGCCTTGTATGAGGAAAGAAGGATGGGAGCAAAGGTTTTAGAAGAGGAAATAACAGAATCAAGTCATATTTTGGGAAGATAACTGGTAGAACGGTAGAGAAAGTGCCACTTAGGCCCATTCTCAGCAACAAAATGTTGATGCTGTTGATGATGATGATGACAATGGTAATTATGGCAATTGACAATCCAGAACATTTATAATGTTTGAGGACTGTGCTAAGCTTTTCATAAGCATCATCTAATTTTATCCTTACATTAACCATATAAGTAACTATACGAAGGAGGCATTATTATTATTATTATTAATACCCCAGTTTACTATACATGACAAACATATACAGAGCAATTCAAACACTTGTCTAAGGACACAGGGAGTATAAGACTGGACCAGAACTCTAGCCAAGGTTGTTCTAACCCTAAAGCTTTTGGTCTTATTCACCCGGCTACACTGCCTTCTCACTGAAATTTCTTGCAGGTAAATTCACCTGCATTGAGGCCCGGTTCCACCTGGAGCGGCAGATGGGTTACTACCTGATTCAGATGTATATTCCCAGCCTGCTCATCGTCATTCTGTCATGGATCTCCTTCTGGATCAACATGGATGCTGCACCTGCTCGTGTGGGCCTAGGTATCACCACTGTGCTCACCATGACCACCCAGAGCTCTGGTTCTCGAGCATCTCTACCCAAGGTAGGTCCCATTGCCCAAGAGCATAGAACACCTGGACAAATAAGGACAGTATCCACTTCCTTGCCCTGCCTAAAACATGGAAAGCAAAGGAATTATTCACTACTTATTTATGTACTATACTTTGCAGGATCCTGCAGATCTTTGCAGGTTCTACACTTTTCTGATCCATCAAACCTTCCACCAGACTCAACATTATGGTTCAATCAATACGAGTTGCCAGACACTGCATTCTGGTCCACTGTCTACCAACACTAGACACACATTCTGCTTCATTTACTTTTAACACTCAACTTCACATTCTCCTCCATTCACTTTTAGAGCTAAGTACAACATTCTGCTCTTTTCACCATTAATAGTAAATACTGTGTGTCAGGGATCTCCAACACTAACCCCATATCCAGAGATTGAATAGAAAGATTCATAGGACTCAGCATAAAGTTGTATTCATGCTAAGATATTTTTATTTTTTTATTTTTTGAATTAAAAAAGACCTTGATATTCCACCCTTCAAGTTACAATTGGAACAACTAGGAGAGGGGAAAGAGTTGGAGTGGGATAAAGAACTAGGAGGGGTTCGATGGCTGGATGCCTAGTCCACTTAGTTTTTGTACCGGAAGGACTCATCACTGCTTTCATTGAGAAGACACATATGGATGAGGGCTTCTGTCACTGTAAAAGGGCCACAGTTGGTGGGGGACGGGGTGACGGTCTTCAAAGTAACACTTCTTCTCCTGGCCAATGGTCCAGGGAATGCATATGTTGGGGCTACAATTGGTTACACCAGCAGAAAAGTTGTTGATGTTGGACGTTTCATGGAATCCAGTTAGGCATTGGGCATTGTCCAGGCCTCCCTTGGGATGATAGGCGTGGATGTAGTACTGGTGCCACTTGCTTAGTTTCTCAATGGCCTCCTCAGTGTACTCCAGACCATTCTCCTCCCACATGGCCTTGGTGCTAAAGTTGGTATGGCAGCCTGCACCATTCCAGTTCCCAGGAATTGGCTTAGGATTGAAGGTTGCTATCACTGCAAAGTCTTCACATACATGATGCAAAACGAAACAGGCCACCCAGAGATGATCTCCCATGCTGATTCCTTCAGAAAGTCTGATTTGAAATTCCCACTGGGCAGGCATGACCTTGGCATTAGTCTCCTCAATCTTGACTCCAGCATACAAGCAGAACTGTAATGGGCCTCCATGATGTCCCTGCCATAGGCTTTGTCTGCTCCCACACTACAATAATAGGGATGCTGGGGTCCCCGGAAGCCATTGGAAGGCCAACCAAAGGGGTGCCCATCTGTCCCTGTGAGGCTGTATTCCTGCTCCATGCTAAACCAGGGGTGCTGGTTGCTCACCATGTCCATTATCCGTTTACAGGTGTGCCTCAAATTGGTCTCTGCAGGCTTTCAGTTGTACTTGAAAACTTTACAGAACACCAGCTTGTAGGGTCCTTACTGAAAGAGTCCCAAAACATGGCAGCAGGCATGAGATACATGTCACTGTTGGAGCCTTCAGACTGTAAAATACTAGAGCCATCAAAATTCCAGGCCAGGCGTGGTGGCTCACACTTGTAATCCCAGCACGTTGGGAGGCCAAGGCAGGTGGATCACCTGAGGTCAGGAGTTCAAGACCAGCCTGGCCAACATAATGAAACCCCATCTACTAAAAATACAAAAAATAAGCTGGGTGTGGTGGCACACACTTGTAATCCCAGCTACTCAGGAGGCTGAGGCAGGAGAATCACTTGGACCCAGGAGGCGGAGGTTGCAGTGAGCCAAAACCGTGTCATTGCACTCCAGCCTGGGCAACAAGAGTAAAAACTCCGTCTCAAAAGAAAAAGATAGAAAGAAATTCCACTCAGGCAACTCTTCCACACACTTGGGCTCACTGTCCAGGGTCTGGGTCTTGCAGTGCAGTCCTTTTCCAGTACCATGGATTCAGATATACATGGCCTGGACTTTCTCACCCTGATGCAGGCACATGTACACCTGCTTAGCACCTTTCTTTAAGTGGTAACTTGCTGAGGTGGTCATGGTGGAAGGTGTTCTGGGCGCTGAGCAGGTGGGTGGGTAAAGGTAAGCTGAGAGAGCAAGGTGAGGAGAGGAAGCCGCTGTGCTGCTCACATACTCCGCTCTTCTCTCATTCTCAGTTCTCCACAGCTAAGATTTATTACAGCAACATATTCAGAAGATACAGCTGGCTCATCAGAAGAAAAGAACATAGACAGAGACTAGAGGAATCCATGTGCAGGCTTCCTTACTCTCGCCGTCCCACGAGGGGTCACAAAGAATGCACTCTTACTCCAGCAACAACATGCAGACATGTGTGCTATGTTTCTGCCCAAAAAGACAGAAAAACAGAAACTGTTAGCCAGGCATGGTGGTGTGCACCTGTAATCCCAGCTACTCGGGAGGCTGAGGCAGGAGAATCACTTGAACCAGAGAGGTGGAGGTTGCAGTGAGCCGAGATCACGCCACTGCCCTCCAGGCTGGGCAACAAAGTGAGACTCCGTCAAAAAAAAAAAAAAAAAAAAAAAAAGGAAAGACAAAGAAAAACAGAGACTGTTCTATGATTCATTTGAGGCTCAGTGTGCCATGTTTTAACTGGGAGCTGGTCACATCAGCACCCTCTGCCTAGCATGTGCCAAAATTCCAGACACCCAAAAGGAAAGCAGATTGTTCAGCATGAACCAGATTGTTTGTAAAATCTAGGCACAGTGAGCCAGCATTATCAGTTAGGGAAAGTAGGAATATACCCAAAATCTAACTTCCCAGATGCCATCCAAGAGGCAAACTTGCAAGAGTTCCTTTCTAAGAGAGCAGCCTCAGTCCTGTTCTATTAACCCTTTTCTGGACACACTTCAATTTGATTCTTACATTTCTAGTGTTAAACACCACATTTGCTGTTAACTCCTAAACCATACTCTGCTTCATTCACTATCAACACTAGACATAGCATTCTGCTATTAATGTCAGATGCACATTCTGCTCCATTCACCCTTATGCTAGACACAACATTCTGTTCCATTCACCTCTAACACCAGACACAGCATCCCACTTCATTCATTGCTAACACCAGGCACTATTTTTCTTCCAGTCACCCTTACAATCAGTACAACTTTCTGTTCCCTTCACTGTTGACACTAGGCCTTGCATTCTGCTTAATTCACTTTTTATTTTTTTGAGATGAAGTATTACTCTGTTGCCCAGGTTCAAGTGATTCTCCTGCCTCAGCCTCCCGAGTAACTGGGATTACAGGCATGTACCATCATGCCCAGCTCATTTTTGTAATTTTAGTAGAGACGGAGTTACACTATGTTGGCCAGGCTGGTCTTGAGCTCCTGATCTTGTGATCCACCCGCCTCGGCCTCCCAAAGTGCTGGGACTACTTAATTCACTTTTAACACTAAACATAATGTTTCATTTCACTTACTATTAATGCTAGACACCATATACTCCTCCATTTACCCCTAGCTGAGGTTCAACATTCTGTTCCCTTCACTATTAATCATTGATGTTCATTCTACTTCACTCTTTTAATGCTACATGCTGCATTTCTACCACATTCACTATTATTGTTTGAGTCACATTCTGCTCCATTCACTCAACAACAGACACAATGTTCTTCTCTACTGTTAAAGCCAGACACCGTATTCTGCTTCCTTTAGCCTTCTGCTAAAAACAATGTTTTGCACCATTTCCAATTAAAGCTGCTTAACATTCTGTTTTGATATATAAAAGTTGAAAGAATATACAATAAACACTCTTTACCCAGATTCATACTCATACTCATACCCTTTACCCAGATTCACCAGTTATCATTTTGCCATATATACTTTCTCTATATAGGTAGACGGATGGATGAATACATAGATAGATGAGCAGGTAGGCAGGTAGGTAGGTAGGTAGATGCAATTTTTGCTGAATCAACACAGACATGACAATTTACCTCAAAATAAGGAATGAGAATCACAATATTATCACATCTTTAAAACTTAACATTAATTCAATAATTATTACTTAGAAATAATTTGATTTGAAATAATTCAATAATATCATCTAATGCAGAACTTTTATTTAAATTCTCCCACTTTTCAAAAAGTCATCAGAAAATATGATGAGGGATCCAATCAAGACTCGAGTTTATATTGCACATGGTTGCTCTATTTTGTCTCTTTTAACCTAGAACAGTCTCCCAGCTGTTTATTGTTTTTCATGATACTGACTGTTCCATTAACTTTTAATGTGAGACACAACATTCTGTTTCACTTGCCATCAGCAGTAGACACCACGCTCTCCTCTATTCACCCTTACAACAAAACTTGACAATATGCTCTCTGCACCATTCACACTAGACTTCATATTCTGCTACATTCACTACAAATGCTTGAATCCACATTCTCTGATAAGTATTAACATCTGACAACACATTCTGCCATGTGCAATTGTAATGGCAGACATAATGTTCTGCTTTCTTTTCCTTATGCTAGATTCAACATGCTGCTCCACTCACTATTAATAGCTGATGCCACGTTCTCCTCTACTTATGGTTTACCCTAGATGCAACATTCTGCTGCACTCGTGGTTAACACTAGACTCAATATTTGGTTCCATGTGTTATTAATATTCAACTCCATCTTCCCCTTCATTCATATTTTTTATTCATTTGCCTTTTTATAAGCATTAGATTTAGTTCCTTTTAATATATTTGCAAAGTTGTACAATCCTATCTATACAACTACCTACAGACAGTATCTAATTCCAGAACATTTTCTTTTTTTTTTTTGAGATGGGAGTTTTCACTCTTGTTACCCAGGCTGGAGTGCAATGGCGCGATCTCGGCTCACCGCAACCTCCACCTCCAGGGTTCAGGCAATTCTCCTGCCTCAGCCTCCTGAGTAGTTGGGATTACAGGCACGCGCCACTATGCCCAACTAATTTTTTATATCTTTAGTAGAGACGGGGTTTCACCATGTTGACCAGGATGGTCTCAATCTCTTGACCTCGTGATCCACCCGCCTCAGCCTCCCAAAGTGCTGGGATTATAGGCGTGAGCCACTGCGCCCGGCCCTTCAGAACATCTTCATCACCCAAAAAGAAAATCCATACTCTCCAGCAGTCACTCCTCGTTCCCCACTCTCAGGAGTCTTTGATAGCCATAAATACTTAATACCTGTATAAATTTGCCTATTCTGGACATCTCATATAAATGGAATCATACAATATGTGGTCTTTTATGATTGGCTTCTTTCACTTAGTGCAATCTTTTTAAGGTTCACCCATGCTGTAGAATGCATCAGTACTTCATTCCTTTTTGGGACTGAGTAATATTCCATGGTAGAGATATGTCACATTTTGTTTATCTATTCAGCAATTAGGCATATGGTTTATTTTCACTTTATTATAAATAATGCTGCTGTGAACATCTATGTACAAGTTTTTGTGTGGACATGTTTTCAGTTCTCTAAGGTATATACCTAGAAGTGAAATTGTTGTGTCACATGTTAGCTACATGCTTAACATTTTGAGGAACTCCTAAACTGTTTTCCAAAGCAGCTACACCATTTTATGATCCCACCAGAGTTCCAATGTCTCCACACCTTCACAAACATATATTATTATCTGGTTTTTTTTAACTTTAGCCATCTTAGTTGGTGTAAAATAGTATCGCATTGTGGTTTTGATTTGCATTTTGCTAATGAATAATAATGCTTAGCATTGTTTCATGTGCTCATTGATCATTTCTATATCTTCTTTAGTGAAATGTCTCTTAAAATCTTTTACTCACTTTTGATATTATTATTATTGAGTTGTAATAGTTCTCTATTTATTCTGGATTTTAGAACTTTATCAGATATATAATTTCTCTCATTCTATGTGCTGTGATTTGGATTCTTGTCCCTTACAAACCTCATATTAAAATTTAATCTCCAACATTGGAGGTGGGTCCTAATAGAGGTGTTTGGATCATAGGATTCCTCATGAATAGATTAATGCCCTCTCTCAGGGGTGAGTTCTCACTCTATTCATTGTTCAAAAGAGCCTGGCCACAGGTAATACACCTATGTAACAAACCTGTATGTCCTGCACATGTATCCCAAAATTTATTTAAGAATAAATAAAATTTTAAAAAATAATTTTACAAAAACAGCCTGGCATCTCCCACCACTTCCTCTCTCACCATGTGATCTCTGCACATGCTGGCTCCCCTTCACTTTCTACCAAGAGTAGAAGCAGCCTGAGGCCCTCACCAGATGCCCAATCTTGAACTTCTCCAGACATCAGAATTGTGAGCCAAATAAATCGTTTTTTCTTTATAAGTTACCCCATCTTAGATATTCTTTTGAATTAACACAAAATGGACTAAGATGCTATGGGTTTTCTTTTCACTTGATTGATAGTATCATTTATGTACAAAAGCTTTTAATTTTGATAAAGTCTAATTTATCTATATTTTTCTTTTGTTGGTTATGTTTTTGGTCTTTTTTTTTTTTTTTTTTTTTAGATGCAGTATTGTTCTGTTGCCCAGGCTGGTGCAGTGGCATGATCTTGGCTTACTACAACCTCTCCCTCCTGGGTGCAAGCAATTCTCCAGCCTCAGCCTCCTGAGTAGCTGGGATTATAGGTGTATACCACCAGGCCTGGCTAATTTTTGTATTTTTAGTAGAGGCGGGGTTTCACCATGTTGGCCAGCCTGGTCTCCAACTCCTGACCTCTAGCAATCTGTCTTGGCCTCCCAAAGTGCTGGGATTACAGGCGTGAGCCACTGTGCCTGGTCTTGATGTCACTTTTTAGAAAATATTGCCTAATCCAAGGTCATGAAGATTCATACCTATATTTTCTTCTAAGAATTTCATAGTTTAGTTCTTATGTTTAGGTCTTTGGCACATTTAGATTTATTTCTGTATGTGATGTGAGGGAAGAGGTCAAACTTCATCTTTTTTTTTTTTTTTTTTGATTGTCTCACTCTGTTGCTCAGACTATAGTGCAGTGGCACACTCTCAACTCACTGCAACCTCCACCTCCTGGGTTCAAGTGATTCTCCTGCCTCAGCCTCCTGAGTAGCTGGGATTACAGGCATGCACCACCACGCCAGGCTAATTTTTGTATTTTTAGTAGAGACGGGGTTTCACCATGTTTGCCAGGCTGGTCTCGAACTCCTAACCCTCCCAAAGTGCTAGAGTTACAGGTGTGAGCCACTGCACCTAGCCCAACTTCATTCTTTCACATGTGAATATCCCAGCACCATTTGTTGAGAAGAGTATTCTTTCCCCTGTTGAATTGACACCCATGTCAAAAAAATCAGTTGACCCATAAATGGATTGGCTTATTTCTGGACTCTCGATTCTACTCCATTGAATCTATATGTTGATCCTTTTGTCAGTACCACACTGTTTTGGTTACTGTAGCTTTGGAGTAAGTTTTAAAATCTGGAAGTGTGAGTCCTCCAACTATTTCAAGATTGTTTTGGCTACTCTCTGTCTTTTGCATTTGCATATGAACACACACATAAATTTTAGAATCAGCTTGTCAATTTTTGAAACAAAAATAATAGCTGGGTTTTAATAAAGAATGCATTGAATCCATAGATGAATTAGGGTAGTACTGCCATCTTAACAATATTATGTATTCCAATCCATCAACATGGGATTTCTTCCCATTTATTTAGGTCATCTTTAATTTTTTTCAACAAAGATTTCTAGTTTTTGTGTACAAGTCTTGTACTTACAACAGGTATTGTACAGGTATTATATTCTTTTATGCTATATAAGTTGAATTTTTTTAAGTTTAACTTTTAAATTATTCATTCTAGCCTATAGAAATACAATTGATTTTTGTATGTTCATCTTGTATCCAATAACTTTGCTGAACTCATTTATTAACCCTAAGTCTTTTATACAGCCTTAGGAATTTCTTCGTACAAGACCATGTGATCTACAAATAGAAATGGCTTTACTTTTTCCTTTCTCACCA
Source organism: Aotus nancymaae (assembly GCF_030222135.1). Classification (NCBI taxonomy): domain Eukaryota; kingdom Metazoa; phylum Chordata; class Mammalia; order Primates; family Aotidae; genus Aotus; species Aotus nancymaae. Next base: position 26,771,749 of record NW_026988479.1, on the reverse strand, counting down.
AGATGCCATTTACTTCTTTTTCTCACCTAATTTCCCTGGCTAGATCTTCCAATATAATGAAGAATAAGAACAGATATTCCTGTCTTGTTCCTGATCTTAACAGAGAAAGCTTTCAGTTTTTCACTATTAAACATGAAGTTAGCCGTGGGTTTTACATAGATGCCCTTTACAGTTTGAGGAAGTTTTCAATTCTTAATTTGCTGAGTATTTTTACCATGAAAGGTGTCGAATTTTGTCAAATCCTGTTTCTGCATCTATTTCGAGGATTGTGTGATATTTTTCCTTTATTTTATTCATATGGTGACTGATTGATTTGTGTGTACTCAACTAACATTGCATTCCTGAGATACATCCCACTTATTCATGATGTATAATTCTTTTCTATATATCACTAGATTTGGTTTGCTAGTGTTTTCTTGAGAATTTTTTTGTCTGTATTCATAAGAGATATTGATATGTAGTTTTCTTTATCATGATGTCTTTGGTTTTGTTATTAGGGTAATACTGGCTTCTTAGAATGAGTTGGGAAATGTTCTATCCACTTCCACTTCTCTGAGAGAGTATAAGAAGGATTTGTCTTAATTTTTTAAATGTTTGGTAGAATTCATGAAGGAAGCCATCTGAACTTTTTTATTTTATTTTGGATTACTAATTCAATCTCCTTACATGTTATGTATGTATTCAAGATTTTGGTTTAGTGTTTTTTTTTTGTTGTTTTTTTTTTTTTTTTTTTTTTTTTTGAAGTGGAGTTTCACTCGACTGGAGTGCAGTGGCACGATCTCAGCTCACTGCAACCTCTGCCTCCTGGGTTCAAGTGATTCTCCTGCCTCAGCTGCCCAAGTACCTAGGATTACAGGTGCACACCACCACACCCAGCTAATTTTTGTATTTTTAGTAGAGACGGGGTTTCACCATGTTGGCCAGGCTGTTCTTGAACTGCTGACCTCAAGTGATCCACCCGCCTCTGCCTCCCAAAGTACTGGGATTACAGGTGTAAGCCACCATGCTCAGCCTTCATTTCTTTTTGAGTTAGTATCTTTTTAGGAATTTGTCCACTTCATTTAGGTTATCTAATTTATTGGCATACAGTTGTTCAAACTATTCCCTAATAACCCATTTTATTTCTGTAAAGTCAATGGAAATGCCCCCTTTCACTCTTTACTTTAGTAATTTGATTCTTCCCTCATTTTTTCTTGAACAGTATAGTTAGCAGTTATTCAATTTTGCTGATCTTTTCAAAGAATTACCTTTTGGTTTCATTGGTTTTCTCTATTATTTTTCCACGATTTTACTTACTACTATTCTAATGTTTATTATTTTCTTCCTTCTGCTTACTTTGACTTTAGTTTTCCCTCCTAGTTTCTTAAGGTGCAAAGTTAGGTTATTAATTTGGGAGCTTTCTTCTTTTTAATACAGGTGTTTACAGCTATACACTTCCCTCTAAAAAATTATTTTAGCTCATCTCATTAGTTTTAGTGTGTTGTGTTTTTGTAATTCAACTCAGAGTATTCCTTAATCCTTTATTTATTCTTTGATGCATTATTTTTGTGAGTTTTCCAACTTTTTTGATTATTGATTTTTAATATTCCATTGAAATCAGAAAACATATTTTTGTATGATTTCAACTATTTTAAGTTTGTCGAGACTTGTTTTATGTAATATATGGTTTATTCTGAAGAATACTCCATGTGCACTTCAGAAGAATGTATATTCTTCTGTTATTGAGTGGAGTGTTCTATAGGTATTTTTTAGGTCTAGTTGGTTTACAGTGTCATTCAAAGTTTTCGTTTCCTTGGCAATCTTCTAATTGTTCTATTCATTATTGAAAGCAGGGTTTTGAAGACTCCAAGTATTAATGTTGAATTATCTATCACTTCAATTCAGGCAGTTTTGCTTCATGTATTTTGGGGCCCTGTTGTTAGGTATGTAGATGTTTATGATTGTTATATTTCTGATGGATTGACTCTTTTATTATAAAATGCTCTTCATCTTTTAATAACAATTTTTTTTCTTAAATACTGGGTTTGTGTGTGTGTGTGTTTGATATAATCACCTACAAGTCTCTTTTGGTTACTGTTTACATGGTATGTCTTTTTCCATTCTTCTACTTTTATCCTAGTTGTGTCTTTGAATCAAAAGTGTGTCTTTCATAGACAGTATGTAGTTGCATGTTATTTTTTAATCCAGTCTGACAATCTCTAACTTTCAATTAGTTTGTTTAGTCTATTTCCACTTAATTTAATTAATGTGATAAAAATTGCAATTGGTATAATTTATATCTGCCATTGTGTTGCTATATATATATATATATATATGTCTTCTTTTTTGTCTTTGTTCCTCCATTACTGCCTTTTTTGCATTAAATATGTATTTTTGTCAGTGCAGTTGTTCATGCCTATAACTCCAGCACTTTAAGAGGCTGAAGCAGGTAGGTTGCTTGAGCTCAGGAGTTCAAGACCAGCTTGGACAACATGGTGAAAACCCATCTTTACAAAAAATAATTTTTAAAAATTAGCTGGGTAGGATGGCACACAGCTGTAGTCATAGCTACTTGGGAGGCTGAAGTGGGAGGATAGCTTGAACCTTGGAGATTGAGGCTACACTAAGCCATGCTTGAACACTGCACTCCAGCCTGGGTGACAAAGTGAGACCCTGTCTCAAAAAAAAAAAAAAAAAAAAAGTATTTTCTAGTGTGTCATCTTAATTCCCTGATCATTTCTTTTACTATTTTTTTTTAGTTTTTTTTTTTTTTCATGATTGCCCTGGGGATTACAATTTCATCTTATTTTAGAAACATCTAATTCAGATTATTAATACTAACTTAATTACAACAGTGTCTTAGCTTACTTGGACTGCTAAAACAAATGCCACAAATTTGGTGGTTTAAACAATAAAAATTTATTTTTCATAGTTCTGAAATCTGGGAAGTCCAAGATCAAGGTGGCAGCCAATTCAGTTGCTAGTGAGGGTTCTCTTTCTGGCTTCCAGACGACTACTTCCTTGCTTTGTCCTAATATGGTGGAGAAAGAGTTTTGGTATCTCTTCCTCCCTAATTTCTATTTAATTAAGGCCCCACCTCTAAGATCTCATTTAACCTTTATCACTTCCTCACAGGCCCTATCTCCAAATACAGTCATATTGGGGGTTAGAACTTCAACATATGAATTTTAGGGGCACATAAACATAAAATCGTTGCTTATATATAGCCAATTACTTCCCCCTTCCCTTGCACTGCTATTATCATACAAATTACATCTTCGTTATGTATTCATTAACACAGGCTTATAATCATTGCTTTACTCAGTTGTCTTTTAAATTGGATAGGAGAAAAAAGTTATAAACAAAACTACATATATTATATTGTCTTGTATATTTACTTATGCAGTAATCTTTACTGATACTCCTTATTTCTTCATATGAATTTGAGATATTGTCTAGCATCCTTTCATTTTAGCCTGAAGGACTTCCTTTAGTATTTCTTGTAGGACAGATCTGCTAGTGGAAAAGTCTCTCAGCTTTTGTTTACCTAAATATTACTTTTTCATTTTTGAGGGATACAGAATTCTTGACAAAAATTGAACATCTTTTCCTTTCAGCACTTTGAAAATGTCATCCCACTGTCTTCTGTACCCCATGGTGTGAATGAGAATACAACTGTTAATCTTATCAAGAATCCCTTGTACAAGAAGAGTTGCTTCTCTTTTGCTGTTTTAAGATTCTGCCTTTGCAGGAGAATTGCTTAAACTGGGAGGTGGAGATTGCAGTGAGCAAAGATCTAGCCATTGCACTCTAGCCTGGGTGACAGAGTGAGACTCCAAATTTAAAAAAAAAAAAAAAAAAAAAAAAGATTCTGCCTTTGTCTTCTGACAGTTTGATTAAGATGTATCTAGGTGTGGATCCCTTTAAGTTTATCTTACTTGGAGTTCCCTGAGGTTCTTAGATGTATAGATTGCTGTTTTTCTTCAAATTTGATAAGATTTCAGGCATTATCTTTTCAAATATTCTTTGTCTTTCTGTCTCCACTGGAGATTCCTATTAAACATTAGGTTGATGCATTTCATGGTTCCCCACAGGTTTCTGAGGCTGTTTACTTTTCTTCATTCTGTTCCTCAGATCATATAATCTCTGATAATATGATCTGATTATATGATAATTTACTGATTTTTCTTCAACTTTCCTGATTCTTCTGTCTTCTTAAATACTGTTGATTCCATCTAGTAAAGTTTTCATTTCAGCTATTTTACTTTTCAACTCCAGAATTTCTATTTGGTTTTTATTTGTCATTTCTTTCTTTGAGATGGAGTCTTGCTCCGTTGCCCAGGCTGGAGTACAGCAGTCCATATCAGGTCACTGCAACCTCTGCCTCCTGTCTTCAAGTGATTCTTCAATCTCAGCCTTCTGAGTAGCTGGGATTACAGGCATGCACCACCACATCCAGCTAATTTTTGTACTTTTAGTAGAGACGGGGTTTCACCATGTTGGCCAGATTGGTCTCAAACTCCTGACCTCAGGTGATCTACCCACCTCAGTCTCCCAAAATGCAGGGATTACAGGCTATTATTTCTTTTTATTAATATGCTATATTTGATGAGACACTGCTCTCATATTTTCCTTTAGTTGTTTAGACATAGTTTCCTTTAGTTTTTTGAACATACTTAAAATTACTGATTAAAGTCTTTCTCTATTAATTTCAGCATCTGGGCTTCCTCAGGGGAAGCCGCTTTTGACTGCTTTTCTCCCTATGTATGTATGAGCCATTCTTTTCTCTCTTTGCATGTCTTAGATTTTTATGTTAAAATTGGACATTTTAAGTTCTGAGATACATGTACAGAACGTGCAGGTTTGTTACATAGGTATACATGTGCCATGGGGGTTTGCTGCACCCATCAACCCGACATCTACATTAGGTATTTCTCCTAATGCTATCCCTCCCCTAGTTACCCACCCTTCAACAGGCCCCAGTGTCTGATGTTCACCTCCCTGTATCCATGGGCTCTCATTGTTCAACTCCCACTTATGAGTGAGAACAGGCAGTGTTTGGTTTTCTGTTCTTGTGTTAGTTTGCCGAGAATGATGGTTTCCAGCTTCATCCATGTCCCTGCAAAGGACGTGAAATCATCCTTTTTTATGGCTACATAGTATTCCATGGTGTATATGTGCCACATCTTCTTTATCCAGTCTATCATTGATGGGCATTTGGGTTGGTTCCAAGTCTTTGCTATTACTAACACTTCTGCAATAAATATATGTGTGCATGTGTCTTTACAGCAGAATGATTTATACTCCTTTGGGTATATACTCAGTAATGGAATTGTTGGGTCAAATGGAATATCTGGTTCTAGATCCTTGAGGAATCGCCACATTGTCTTCCACAATGGTTAAACTAATTTATACTACCACCAACAGTGTAAAAGCATTTCTATTTCTCCACATTCTCTCCAGCATCTGTTGTTTCCTGACTTTTTAATGATCACCATGGCATGAGATAGTATCTCATTGTGGTTTGGATTTGCATTTCTCTAATGACCAGTGATGATGAGATTTCTTTCATATATTTGTTGGCCACATAAATGTCTTCTTTTGATAAGTGTCTGTACATATCCTTCACCAGGTTTTGACGGTGTTGTGGGGTATTTAAGTTCTTTGTAGATTCTGGATATTAGCCCTTTGTTAGATGGATAAACTGCAAAAAATTTCTCCTATTCTGTAGGTTGCCTGTTCACTGATGGTAATTTATTTTGCTGTGCAGAAGCTCTTTAGTTTAATTAGATCCCATTTGTCAATTTTGGCTTTTGTTGCCATTGCTTTTGGTGTTTTTGTCATGAAGTCTTTGCCCATGCCTACGTCCTGAATGGTATTGACTAGGTTTTCTTCTTTGGTTTTTATGGTTTTAGGTCCTACATTTAAGTCTTTTTTTTTTTTTTTCTTTTGGAGACAGAGTCTTGCTGTGTCACCAGGCGCCAGGCTGGAGTGCAGTGGCATGATCTCGGCTCACTGCAACCTCTGCCTCCCAGGTTCAAGCAATTATCCTGCCTCAGCCTCCCGAGTAGCTGGGACTATAGGTGCACACCACCATGCCCAGATTGTTTTTGTATTTTTAGTAGAGACGGGGTTTCACCATGTTGGCCAGGATGGTCTCAATCTCTTGACCTTGTGATCCACCCGCCTTGGCCTCCCAAAGTGCTGGGATTACAGGTGTGAGCCACATTTAAGTCTTTAATCCACCTTGAGTTAATTTTTGTATAAGCTGTAAGGAAGGGGTCCAGTTTCAGTTTTCTGAATATGGCTAGCCAGTTTTCCCAACACTATTTATTAAATAGAGGATTCTTTCCCCATTGCTTGTTTTTGTCAGGTTTGTCAAAGATGGCTGTAGATGTGTGGTGTTATTTCTGAAGTCTCTGTTCTGTTCCATTGGTCTACATATCTGTTTTGGTACCAACACCATGCTATTTAGGTTACTGTAGCCGTGTAGTACAGTTTGAAGTCAGGTAGCATGATGACTCCAGCTTTGTTCTTTTTGCTTAAAATTGTCTTGGCTATGCAGACTCCTTTTTGGTTTCATATGAAATTTAAGGTAGTTTTTTCTAATTCTGTGAAGAAAGTCAATGGTAGCTTGATGTAGATAGCAATGAATCTATAAATTCCTTTGGGCAGTATGGCCATTTTCACAATATCGATTCTTCTTATCCATGAGCATGTAATGTTTTTCCATCTGTTTGTGTCCTCTCTTATTTCCTTAAGCAGCATTTTGTAGTTCTCCTTGAAGAGGTCCTTCACATCCCTTGTAAGTTGTATTCCTAGGTATTTTATTCTCTTTGTAGTGATTGTGAATGGGAGTTCACTCGTGACTTGGCTGTTTGTCTATTATTGGCATATAAGAATGCTTGTGATTTTTGCACATTGATTTTGTATCCTGAGACTTTGCTGAAGTTGCTTATCATCTTAAGGATATTTTGGGCATAGACGATGGGGTTGTCTAAATATACAATCATGTCATCTGCAAACAGAGACAAGTTGGCTTCGTCTCTTCCTATTTGAATACGCTTTATTTCTTTCTCTTGCCTGATTTCCCTGGCTAAAACTTCCAATACTATGTTGAATAGGAGTGGTGAGAGAGGGCATCCTTGTCTTTTGCTGGTTTTCAAAGGGAATGCTTCCAGCTTTTGCCCATTCATTATGATATTGGCTGTGGGTTTGTCATAAACAGCTCTTATTATTTTGAGATACATTCCATCAATACCAAGCATGAATAGGGCGTTTAATTTTATTGAAGACCTTTTCTACATCTATTGAGATAATCATGTGGTTTTTGTCATTGGCTCTGTTTATGTGATAGATTACGTTTACTGATTTATATATATTGAACTAGCCTTGCATCCCAGGGAGGAAACCAACTTGATCATGGTGGATAAGCTTTTTGATGTGCTGTTGGATTTGTTTGCCGGCATTTTATTAAGGATTTTCACATCAATATTCATCAGGGATATTGACCTGAAATTCTCTTTTTTTGTTGTGTCTCTGCCAGGATTTGGTATCAGGATGATGCTGGCCTCATAAAATGAGTTAGGGCAGAGTCCCTCTTTTTCTATTGTTTGGAATAGTTTCAGAAGGAATGGTACCAGCTCTTCTTTGTAGCTCTGGTAGAATTCAGCGGTGAATCTATCTGGTCCTGGGATATTTTTGGTTGGTAGGCTATTAATTAGTGCCTCAATTTCAGAACTTGTTATTGGTCTATTCAGGGATTTCAGAGATTCAACTTCATCCTGTTTTAGTCTTGGGAGGGTGTATATGTCCAGGAATTTATCTATTTCTTCTAGATTTCCTAGTTTATTTGCATAGAGGTGTTTATAGTATTCTCTAATGGTAGTTTGTATTCCTCTGGGATCAGTGGTGATGTTCCCTTTATGATTTTTTATTGTGTCTATTTCATTCATCTCTCTTTTCTTGTTGATTAGCCTGGCTAGAAGTCTATTTTGTTCTTTCTTTCTTTCTTTTTTTTTTTTTTTTTTTTTTTTGTGACGGAGTTTTGCTCTTGTTGCCCAGGCTGGAGTGCAATGGCACAATCTTGGCTCACTGCAACCTCTGCCTCCTGGGTTCAAGTGATTCTCCTGTCTCAACCTCCTGAGCAGCCGAGATTACAGATGCCTGCGGCCAGTTAATTTCTTGTATTTTTAGTAGAGACAGCGTTTCACTATGTTGGCCAGACTGGTCTCAAATCCCTGATCTCAGGCGATCCACCTGCCTCAGCCTCTCAAAGTGCTGGGATTACAGGCATGAGTCACCGTGCCCAGCCCTAATCTTTTCAAAAAATCAGCTCCTGGATTCATTAATTTTTTTGAAGGGTTTTTCGTGTTTCTATCTCCTTCAGTTCTGCTCTGATCTTAGTTATTTCTTGTCATCTGCTAGCTTTTAGATTTGTTTGTTCTTGCTTCTCTAGTTCTTTTAATTGTGATGTTAGAGTGTCGACTTTATCTCTTTCCTGCTTTCTCCTGTGGTCATTTAGTGCTATAAATTTCCCTCTAAACACTGCTTTCACTGTGTCCCAGAGATTCTGGTGCATTGTGTCATTGTTCTTATTTGTTTCAAATAACTTATTTATTTCTGCCTTAATTTCATTATTTACCCAGTAGTCATTCCAATGCAGGTTGTTCAGTTTCCATGTAGTTGTGTGGTTTTGAGTGAGTTTCTTAATTCTGAGTTCCAGTTTGATTGCACTGTGAGCTGAGAGACTGTTAGGATTTCCATTCTTTTGCATTTGCTGAGGAGTGTTTTACTTCCAGTTATGTGGTCAGTGTGGTGCTGAGAAGAATGTATATTCTGCTGATTTAGGATGGAGAGTTCTGTAGATGTTTATTAGGTCTGCATGGTCCAGAGTTAAGTTCGAGTCCTGAATATCTTATTAATCTTCTGTCTCATTGATCTGTCTAATATTGACAGTAGGGTGTTAAAGTCTCCCACTATTAACTTTGTGGGAGTCTAAGTTTCTTTGTAGGTCTCTAAGAACTTGCTCTGTGAATTTGGGTGCTCCTGTATTGGGTGCATATATATTTAGGATAGTAAGCTCTTCTTGTTGCATTGATCCGTTTACCATTATGTAATGCCCTTCTTTGTCTTTTTTGATCTTTGTTGGTTTAAAATCTCCTTTACCAGAGATTAAGATTGCAACCCTGCTTTTCTTTGCTTTTCATTTGCTTGGTAAATATTCCTTCATCTCTTTATTTTGATTCAATGTGTGCCTTTGGACGTTACATGGGTCTCCGGAATATATCACACCAATGGGTCTTGACTCCTTATCCAATTTGCCAGTCTGTGTCTTTTAATTGGGGCATTTAGCTCATTTACATTTAAGATTAATTTTGTTATGTGTGAATCTGATCCTGTCATTATGATACTATCTGGTTATTTTGCCCGTTAGTTGATGCAGTTTCTTCATATTGCTAATGGTCTTTACAATTTGGTATGATTCTGCAGTGGCTGGTACTGGTTTTTCCTTTCCATGTTTAGTGCTTCCTTCAAGAGCTCTTATAAGGCAGACCTGGTGGTGACAAAATCACTCAGCATTTGCTTGTCTGTAAAGGATTTTATTTCTCCTTTGCTTATAAAGCTTAGTTTGGCTGGATATGAAATTCTGGGTTGAAAATTCTTTTCTTTAAGGATGTTGAATATTGGCCCCACTTTCTTCTGGCTTGTAGGGTTTCTGCAGAGAAATCCGCTGTGAGTCTGATGGGCTTCCCTTTGGGGTAACCCAACCTTTCTATCTGGCTGCCCTTAACATTTTTTTTCCTTCATTTCAACCTTGGTGAATCTGACGATTATGCATCTTGGGATTGCTCTTCTCGAGGAATATCTTTGTGGTGTTCTCTGTATTTCCTGAATTTGAATGTTGGCCTGTCTTGCCAGGTTGGGGAAGTTCTCGATAATAGTCTGAAGAGTGTTTTCCAACTTGGTTCTATTATCCCCATCACTTTCAGGTACATCAATCAAATGTAGTCATATATTCACATAATCCCATATTTCTTGGAAGCTTTGTTCATTCCTTTTCATTCTTTTTTCTCTAATCTTGTCTTTATGCTTTATTAAGTTGATCTTCAATCTCTGATATCCCTTCTTCCACTTGATAGATTCGGCTACTGATACTTGTGTATGCTTCACAAAGTTCTTGTGTTGTCTTCAGCTCCATCAGGTCATTTATGTTCTTTTCTAAACTGGATATTCTAGTTAGTAATTCCTCCAACCTTTTTTCAAGGTTCTTAGGTTCCTTGCCTTGGATTAGAACATGCTCCTTTGGCTTGAAGGAGTTTGTTATTACCCACCTTCTGGCCTATTTCTGTCAATCTCTCAAACTCATTCTCTGTCCAGTTTTGTTCCCTTGCTGGCAGGAAGCTGTGATCCTTTGAAGGAGAAGCAGCATTCTGGTTTTTGGAATTTTCAGCCTTTTAGCGCTCGTTTTTCTTCATCTTCATGGATTTATCCACCTTCAGTCTTGGATGCTAGTGACCTTCGGATGGGGTTTCTGTGTGGATGTCCTTTTTGTTGATGTTGATGCTATTCCTTTCTGTTTGTTAGTTTTCCTTCTAACAGGCCCCTCTGCTGCAGGTCTGCTGGAGTTTGCTCATCCACTCCAGACCCTGTTTGCCTGGTTATCACCAGCAGAGGCTGCATAACAGCAAAGATTGCTGCCTGTTTCTTCCTCTGAAAGCTTCGTCCCAAAGGAGCACCCGCCAGATGCCAGCCAGAGCTCTCCTCTATGAGGTGTCTTTCAACCCCTGCTGGGAAGTGTCTCCCAGTCAAGAGGTACAGGGGTCATGGATCCACTTGAGAAGGCAGTTAGTCCCTTAGCAGAGCTCAAGTGCTATGTTGGGAAATCCGCTGCTCTCTTCAGAGGTGGCAGGCAGGAATGTTTAAGTCTGCTGAAGCTGTGCCCACAGCCGCCCCTTTCCCCAGGTGCTCTGTCCCAGGGAGATGGGAGTTTTATCTATAAGCCCCTGACTGGGGCTGCTGCCTTTCTTTCAGAGCTGCCCTGAAAGAATAGGAATCTAGAAAGGCCATCTGGCTACAGCGGCTTTGCAGAGCTGCAATGGACTCCACCCTGTTTGAACTTCCCATTGGCTTTGTTTACACTGTAAGGAGAAACCCACCTACTCAAGCCTCAGTGATGGTAGACACCCCTCCCCCTACCAAGCTTGAGCATCCCACGTCAACTTCGGATTGCTGTGCTGGCAATGAGAATTTCAATCCAGTGGAACCTAGCTTACTGGGCTCTGTGGGGTGGGATCTGCTGAGCTAGACCACTGGGATCCCTAGCTTCAGCCCCCTTTCCAAGGGAGTGGACAGTTCTGTCTCACTGGTGTTCCAGGCGCTACTGGGGTATGAAAAAAAAACTCCTGCAGCTAGCTGGGTGTCTGCCCAAACGGCCTCCCAGTTTTGTGCTTGAAACCCAGGGCTCTCGTGACCTAGGCACCTGAGGGAATCCCCTGGTCTGCGGGTTGTGAAGACTGAAAAAAAGCATAGTATCTGGGCCAGAGTGCACCATCCCTCACGCAGTCCTTCAAGGCTTCCCTTGGCTAGGAGAGGGAGTTCCCCAACCCCTTGCACTTCCTGGGTGAGGCAACATCCCACCCTCTTCAGCTCACCCTCTGTGGGCTGCACCCACTGTCTAACCAGTCCCAATGAGATGAGCTGGGTATGTCAGTTGGAAATGCAGAAATCATCTGCCATCTGTGTTGATGTTGCTGGGAGCTGCAGACCAAAGCTATTCCTATTCAGCCATCTTGCCAGCCAAGTTTGGACATTTCTATAATGTGATGACTTTGAAAATCAAATTGTCCCCCCTCTTCAAGATTTGTTGCTGTTGCTATTCAGCAACTTTTCTGAACTAATTCTGTAAAGTCTGTATTATTTGTTTTGTGGGACCACTGAAATCTCTGCTCAGTTAGGTTGGTAGTCAGCTAAACATCAGACAAAGGTTTCTTAAATTCCTGGAAGCTATAAGTCTCCTAGCCTTTCCCAAGGGGCTCTGTGTGTATGTTAAGACCTACCTTCAACATTCTGCCAGACAGTTTACAACTTTGACTTAGGCTCAGGCTTCCCTTCCTGCTTGCTCAGACTATCAAGGTTAGCCAAAGGTAAGAGCTTAGGGCCATCTCAGGTATTTCCAGGAATGCACACAGCTCTAAGCTTGCACACAGTTTCCCAAGAATATGTCAGAGCTTTCCAAAGTCTGGAAAAAACAAACATCTCTTTACCCAGCTTTTCCTTTTCAGCTTTTTGATTAACCTATTATTTTGCCCCAAGTGCCTCAGGTAGTAATCACTATTGATTGCTTTTGATTAATGCCCTCAAAGAAAAAGTTGTTCACACAGGGCCAGCTCCAAATCAGGTCAAATAAAGATAGCCTTGTGAGTTGCATCTTTGTGTGAAACATGAGATATGTCAAATGATGATAACTCTCTGGGTATGGGGCTTTGAAGAAGCTCCAGCTCTGTTGTGCTCCATCCAATGGCTGCCAGACAGCTGGTTTTCATATGCATACAGGCTGTTGGTTTTCAAGGCTACCATGGAGCTGAGTAGATTAGGATAGGAATAGGGCAACACACCACAATGCTCCAAGGGAAATGAAAATACATGTCCATGCAGAAACTTGTACATGGATGTTTATAGCAGCATTACTCACAGTAGCTAAAAGGTAGAAAACTTAAATATCCATTAACTGATTCATGTATAAACAATATGTTGTATATCCATAAAACAGAGTATTATTCAGCCATAAAAAGGAATGAAGTACTGACACATGTTACAATGAATGAACCTTGAAAATATTATGCTAAGTGTCGGGTGCTGTGGCTCACGCCACTAATCCTAGCACTTTGGGAGACCGAAGTGGGTGGATCACCTCAGGTCAGGAGTTCAAGATCAGCCTGGCCATCATGGTGAAACCCCATCTTATTAAAAAGAAAAAAAAAATCAGAGAGAAAATATTATGCTAAGTGAAAGAAGCCAATCATAAAAGGCCACATATTATATTACTTCATTCATATAAAATATAGATTAGTGGTTGTTTATGGCTGGGGGAATAGAGAGGTGATGGCTAAAAGGTAACAGATTTCTTTTTGAGGTAATGAAAACGTTCTAAAATTGACTGATGATGATGGTTGCACATATGTGTGAATATTCTAAAAATCATTAAACTCTTTTGTTTAATGATTTAAACACTTTAAATGTGTGAATTATATATGTTAAATGTGTGAATTGCATGGTATGTGAATTATATCTCAATAACACTTCTAAACAATGCCACAAAGCTTGCTGTTCTTATTAAGATTCAGCTTATTTTCTCGAATAAATGTTCACAGGACTGCTATAAGCCTTTGGTAATTAGCAGAGTTCTGAAAAGTTGGCACTGACAATTTTTTTCCAGTGTTCCCATTAATTTTATGGAGGAATTTTCAGAGGTCCTTATGGTGTCATTTTTGCTGACATCCTCCATTCACTTTTAATGCTTAGTACAACAGTTTGCTCCTATTACCCTTAAACAAAACACAATATTCTGTTCTAAGTGATAATGCTAAATATACCATTGTCCTCTCTTTAGTACTCTCGTAGGTACCATAATCTATTTACTCCAAATATTCTTTCCAGACTGTTTGATGCATCTCTCTTCTGTTTTCCTCTGTACCTCTACCCTAATATCCCAGCTGAGAAGCAGAGAGCAGTGGGTGATGGGGGGGAATTACTGAAGAGCAGAAAACATCCCACCATGCTCAATATTTTATACTCCTCTGCTCTCACTTCCCTGTGTTTCTCCTCCACCCCCACTCTAGGTGTCCTATGTGAAAGCCATTGACATTTGGATGGCAGTTTGCCTGCTCTTTGTGTTCTCAGCCCTACTAGAATATGCTGCCGTTAACTTTGTGTCTCGCCAACATAAAGAGCTGCTCCGATTCAGGAGGAAGCGGAGACATCACAAGGTAGGCCTTTGGGTCACTGCCTAAGGAGGGACAGCTGGTAGTAAACAAAAGAGTTCTAAGCAGTCTTGTCTTGTGTTATTTGTTTCAATGGTCCATCTTTCTCAGTGTAAAAGGCAGGTTAGAAATAGGAACTAAAGACCTAGAGGTCTCAGTTTTCCTCCCATAAATAATGCCCTAGTTGGGTCTATAGGCAGTCACTCTTCCAATTGCAACAGTAACACTACAGAAATTATCAAGTTATACCTAAAGGCAGAATTAATGGACTAAATGCTGATGGGGTCAAGAAAATAACTAACTATAAACCTAAAAGATTGGGAGATGTCCATTGGCTTTTTTCTGTAAGCCTGCATGGTTTTAATAGGCTTGATTCCAGAAGACAATTGCACACAAAAGGTGAGATCTTAAAGTATAGAATGCCCAGGCTCAGACTTTTGCTTCCTGCCTCCAGGATAGAGGCAACAAGCAAGATCACCAGAGTGGGTTCTCTCACCATATGAGGGATTGAATAAAGGAATATTTGAAAGGGAATCTCTGAAAAGTAACCAACTTCTGTTTACTCAGAGCTCGTGCACTGACCAAAGAATACCATTGGGGAGTGTGTAGCCTGCTGGAGCAAACTGCTCCATACCCTGGGTCCCTAACCAGTTCCCCAGAAGACCACTGTCCTGGGGATCAGAGAGTCTGCTTTCCTCTGCAGTCTCATTTTCACATCAATTTCCTTTTTGTTCTCTGAACACAAACCACCCTGGCTTTTTTCTTAGTTCTTCAAATATACACACAGGACTTTAGATATCTTGTTCTCTTTCCCTGTCCTGCTCTTCCAGTGCACTGTGTGTGCTATGTTCTAATTGAACTTAATTTCTAACCTTCTAAAAATGTATCCTGATTTCAGCCGGGTGTGGTGGCTCACGCTTGTAATCCCAGCACTTTGGGAGGCCAAGGTGAATGGATTGCCTGAGGTCAGGAGTTTCAGACCAGCCTGGCCAACCTAGTAAAGCCCCATCTCTACTAAAAATACAAAAATTAGCAAGGCATAGTTGTGGGCACCTGTGATCCCAGCTACCAGGGAGGCTGAGGCAGGAGAATCACTTGAACCCTGGAGGCGGAGGTTGCAGTAAGCCAAGATCACACACTACTGCACTCCACACTCAGCAACAGAGTGAGACTCTGTCTCAAAAAAAAAAAAAGTATCCTGATTTAAAAGCATAAATTCAATGATGTGATTTTTTAAAAGTCTATGTCTTCTACCAAATTGCAAGCTCCATAAAGGCAGAGACCATGTTTATTTTTGCTCAGTGCTAGATCCCTGGTGCCTAATACAAGGCCTAACATATAGTGAGCATGCAATAAGTATTTGTTAAACAGATGAACAAAGGGATAAACAAATGATTAGCTTGGTGCAAAAATAATTGCAGTTTTTGCCATTAAAAGTAATAAATAAAGAAGCAGCGTCCAGACGGAGTCTGAAGTTCTTCTAGTGACAGATTAGGGCAACGAGGGACCCACACACTAGGACCTGTCATAGTGTTGCAGGCCACAGCACATACCTGCAATGTACCAGATCCTACAAGCTTTAGACTGATCTATTTAAAATAATTGTCTATTAATCACTAAATTACAAAAACAAAACAAAATAGTTGTCTGCCAAGCTGCAATGTGCTGTGACAAAAGACCCTGCCTCTTTAGTCCTCTTTACTATAAGACTTCAAGACAGTCTATTCTTGGGTCCAGGTTCTTCATGTGCAAACTGTGTATAAAGGGAAACTGGTGAGAATTAAATCAGTGGATGCCAAAGCAGCTTTTTGTTCCTGCCATACAAATGCCAAGTATTAAAATGATTACATATATACAAATTTCTATCAGTATGTTTCTTAAACATCAGCAATCTGATTCAATTAACTTCTGGCAGTTTACCATAGGGAGGAGGCAGACATGCCAAGACAGAAGATATCAATGGGAATTAAAATATCACCATCCTTCTAAATCTGCATTGAAGGAGGAAATTGTCTTGGGTTCAGCAAGCCAGATAGAATTTTTTAAATGACCCCTAGTTTTAGCTACTCTATATTGTCCATTGAATACCTAGCCTCTGATTCTTAAAAAGAAAAAAAAAAAGTCTAATTAAGAAACTGGAACGATGGCTTTTGCCTGTAATCCCAACTACTAGGAAGGCTGAGGTGAGAGGATTGCTTTAGCCCAGGAGTTCCAGACCAATATGGGCAACATAGTGAGACTTTGTCTCAAAAAAAAAAAAAAGAAAGAAACTGAAAATGACCAAACATAACTATATCTAGGATGTTTTTATTTTTCCTTTTTTCCCCCATAGACTAGCTGCTTTTTGTAATTTTGTTTGCTAGAGACATTTGTTAAAAACGCTAATTTGAAAAGACCATGTCCAAGATATTTTACTGACCAGGCCTTTTGATTGGACACTGCACAGCTCCACTAGACGCTGTTTGCATAGACTAAAATGGGAATGGAGCCTCCTGAAGATACGTAGTATGGTGGCCTATGGTACTTTCAAAGGCTGCTTCTACCCTCCCCAAATACCTACCAGTTTGACACACCAGAAGAAAACAAACACTTTGTCTCTGGCCAGATAAAGTTAATGAGGCCACTATCTAGATTTGATCAGATTCTCCCACTGAGTTCCCTCCTGGAAGATACTCAGCAATCACCCCATCCACTCCTGATGAGGGAGACCCACAATAGCAAGGCCAAGTCACTGGCATCACGAGACACTGATGGCAAAGGCAAGGGAGGCGTTCAAAGACCCGAGGTTCTTCTCCAAACATTAACTATACCATCATGAGTTTTTATCTGTTCATCAGTGTGTCCATCCTGAAGCAGATAAAAAATGTCCTGCATTTAATAGATCTTAAATAAAGACTAAGCCTTATTCCAAGGTGGAGATCAAAAACTAGTAGCCAAAAGGTGAAATTTGGTACACAAACATCTTTACTTTGGCCAGGAGTGTTTTTAAAATCTGGACTAAGGGGTCAGCATTTAAAAACCACACTTCTGGCTTCATTAGAAAAAAATTACAGCATTCAGCCATACTGGATGTGCTTCCCATAAGGTATTGGTGCACTGAAACTGCCTTTAGATAGGGAATGCATTCTCCAGTTAATATCATCTCTTCTAACCAGATATTTTTCAGCCCCAACTTACTTTACCACTCACATTTCTCCTGCCTACCTCCTTGTATGCATTTGATTTAACGTGATCTCATTCATAAGGGCTCTTAAGTTGGCCCAAATATTAGAAATTACAATGATGGAAAATTGAGCTCACCATAAAAAATAGTTCCCTGTGGAGTAAGCCGCTCTGGAAGTGATTTGTACACTAGCGGTGTACAAGCTTCTGCTCCAGAAACCTCTCTTTAACAGGTAGTTTGCAGAGAGAATTTTAAATCCCAGATGGTGAATGGAGAGGAACTAGCTACATGCCTGAATTTCTCAGAGCCTGTGATCTTGGCCAGGCTTCCCAACTCCCACCATCTTCCCACGTTGCCTCATTTGTTGTGCAGAAAGCATCTGGTTTTCGAATTCTCTGGCTGGCCTCCTTACGCAAATTATTAGGAAACCATATCTGCGAGCACCAGACTCAGCAGGCATACTGCTAGCAACCTCCTGGGTTCCAGAGTACACTACCAGATTTCCCCTCCTCCAGCTCTAAGCAGCTCTAGATACAGTTGGGCATGCATTTCCTGCCACCTGCTGGTTCCAATAAGAATAGCAAGCCTTTTACCAGTCATTCCTAGGGAATTTCCTTTCTCCCAGACACAATGTGAGATATTGTGTCTAGCTATAGATAGGGCCTTCAATCCAAACCTCTACTCTTCCCATTCCCATGTTTAACAGATGAGAAAGGCAAAGAATAATGTCCAAAGCAGCATAAAAAGTTAATTTGGTGCTTCCCCCTACCTAACTAGGTCCTAGTTTAAAATTAAAACAACGGAGGAGAGAGATCCAAGATGGCTGATGATTAGCAGCTCGGGCACGTACCTCCCAGTGAAAGCGCGAAGAACGAGAGGACGCCACACTTTCAGACGAATATTAGTTGCTCACGGACCAGGAGATTCCCAGTGGAAGAGCTCCACGGGTCGCCAGGGCGACTCTTGTGGCCGGCGTGGCGGTTTTGCTGGTGCCTTAGCACGCCAGTTCTTGGTGCAGAGTCCGGAGATTCCCGGGCAGAAAAGCATCATCAATCTTAACACCGCTGTTTTGGCCGGCTCAGTGGATTGCTCAGATTTCGGCGCAGGGAATCAACAAGTTGGACGTCAGAGACTCAGTTAGAAAGTCGGTAATCATAAAGACGACAGACAGACAAATATATAATGAAGGGAAGAAACCAGCGTAAAAAGGTAGAGAATACTCAAAATCAGAATGCCTCTCCCTCTACAGGGGATTGCAATTCCTCATCAGTAACGGAACAAGGCTTAATAGATTACACGTGTGTTCCAATAACAGAAGCAGGTTTCAAAACGTGGGTGATAAGAAACTTCTATGAATTAAAAGAACTTGTTCTAACCCAATGCAAAGAAACTAAGAACCTTGAAAAAAGGTTTGACGAAATGTTAACGAGAATGGACAATTTAGAGAAGAATATAAGTGAATTGATGGAGCTGAAAAACACAACACGAGAACTTCGCGAAGCATGCACAAGTTTAAACAGTCGAATTGATCAAGCAGAAGGAAAGATATCAGAAGTCGAGGACCAGCTCAGTGAAATGAAACGAGAAGACAAGAATGCAGAAAAAAGGATGAAAAGGAATGAGCAAAGTCTCCAGGAAATATGGGACTATGTGAAAAGACCTAATTTACGTTTGATAGGTGTACCTGAATGTGATGAAGAGAATGAATCCAAGTTGGAAAATACTCTTCAGGATATCATTCAGGAAAATTTTCCCAACCTGGCAAGGCAGGGTAATATTCAACTCCAGGTAATACAGAGAACACCACAAAGATATTCTTCAAGAAGACCAACCCCAAGGCACATAATCGCCAGATTTATTAGGGTTGAAATGAAGGAGAAAATACTAAGGGCAGCCAGAGAGAAAGGTCAGGTTACCCATAAAGGGAAACCTATCAGACTTACAGCAAATCTCTCAGCAGAAACCCTACAAGCCAGAAAAGAGTGGGGACCAATATTTAACATCCTTAAAGAAAAGAACTTTCAACCCAGAATTTCCTATCCAGCCAAACTAAGCTTTATGAGTGAAGGAAAAATTAAATCTTTTGCGAACAAACAAGTACTTAGAGAGTTCACCACCACCAGGCCTGCTCTACAAGAGCTTCTGAAAGAAGCACTATACATATAAAGGAACAACCAATATCAGCCTTTCCAAAAATATATCAAAAAGCAAAGAACTTTAACACAATAAAAAATTTACATCAACTAATGGGCAAAACAGCCAGCTAGCATCAAACGCCGGTATTAAACTTATATATATTTTAATTGGATAAAAAGCCAAAACCCATCGATATGCTACATCCGGGCCCATTTTACATGCAACAATACACAAAGACTCAGAGAGAAGGAGGAAGATTTACCAATCAAACAGAGAGTAAAAATAAACGAATAAACAAAAAGCAGGAGATGCAATTCTCGCCTCTGATAAAGTAGACTTTAAAGCAACACAGGTCAAAAGAGGCGAGGAATGACATTACATAATGGCAAAAGGATCAATGCAACAAGAAGAGCTAACGATTCTATAGATCAACGAGATAGAAAATTAACAAGGATATTCAGAACTTGAACTCAGACCCGGAACAAGTAAACTTAATAAACATTTATAGATCTCTCCACTTCAAATACACAAAACATACATTACCACCTCACACCTATTCCAAAGGTGACTATATAATTGGAAGTAAATCACTCCTCAGTAATCGCATAGCATTTCATAGGTTTAAATTAAATATTGGTTGGCTGTTTGTTTGTTATCTTCTTCCCTTATTCCTTCCTGACTACATCATTAAGTATAATTATCAGTATAAAAGAGGTTTTCAATACCCATTACTAAATTGCATTCTAGCCTGGACAAGAAAGCAATACTCCCATTCTCTCTCCCTCTTTCTTTTCCTTCTCCCTCCTCCCCATTCTCTCTCTCTCTTTCTCTTCCTTTTTCCTCCTTCCTATTTTCCTCTCTTTCTCTTTAAAATAAAAAAAATAAAATAAATAAAAATAAAAAAATAAATAAAAATAAAAAATAAAAAAATAAAATAAAATAAATAAAATAAAATAAAAATAAATTAAAAAAAATAAAATAAAATAAATTGTAATTTAAATTTTAAAAGTATTTTAAACTGAATAAAAATAAAATCGCACCGTATCAAAATTTGTGAGATGGCACTAAAGTAGTACTGAGGAATAAATTAAAAAAAAAAAAAAAAAAAAAAAATTAAAACAACGAAAAAAAAACCCAACATCCCCAGCCCAAGCAAGGGGAGATTTTCATTGAAATGTAATAGAGTTCAGACTCAGACCCCCTTCTAAGTACTAGGTACAGCTATTTGGCTGGCTCCCCGCAACTCCTCTCCTTGGCCCTGGCATTGATTCTTCTACTGTTGCCCTATGCATAGACAAGTACTTACTAAGCACCTATTTGCCAGTCATTGCATATATGTAGCACATCCTCTTCCTCCCCACTTTTGCAATGAAGGTGTTGAACAAGATTCATTCATTTTCCAAGGATCTCGAGCATTTAGCGTATGTCTCAAACACTTCTGGTGCTAAAAATACAACCCCATCTAAACAAACCAAAAAATAAATGAATAAAGGAAGATAAAGCTGGTGAAGATATACAAGTAAACATTTACTCAACAAATATGTACCAAGTTTTGAGCTTATAAACCAAGGACTATGTTCATATGTTCAGTGTTAAGAGTGCAGTGAACATGACAGATTTTGCCTCTACTTTCAGGGAGCTTATAATCTAATAAAAGACAGATGCTAGTCAAGAAATTACAATACAATGTTACAAGAGCTTTAAGAAAAGAGGGAGATTACCAGGCGTGGTGGCTCATGCCTGTAATCCCAACATTTTGGGAGGCTGAGGCGGGCAGATCACGGGGTCAGGAGATCGAGACCATCCTGGCTAATGTGGTGAAACCTTGTCTCTACTAAAAAAAAAAAAAAAAAAAAAAATACAAAAAATTAGCCAGGTGTAGTGGCACACAGCTGTGGTCCCAGGTACTCAGGAGGCTGAAACAGGAGAATCACTTAAACCTGGGAGACAGAGGTTGCAGTGAGCCAAGACTGCGCCGCTGCACTCCAGCCTGGATGACAGAGCCAGACTCTGTCTCAAAAAAACAAAAAAGAAGAGGGAAATATGTATAAAGAGCTTATGGAGCACACAGCAGGGTTGGCTAGCCTACACTTGGGAGCTCAGAGAAGGCTTCTGAGGAAGAATTAGGTGAAAGAGGAGTTGGAGGCAAGAGATGGGATTGAGATTGTGTTCTAGGCAGGGAGAACAACTTGCATAAAGGCCCAGAGTTCAAAATAAGGAGCATGACATTTTCAAATATAGGAAATATTTCAGAGTGACTGAAGCATAGAACACCAGATAGAAATGGCATAAGATGAGGCTGGAAAAGCAGGCAACATCCACGTTCTAAAGCCTTGTTTATCATGTTAAGGATTTTAATTAACCAGAAGTCAATGGCAGCCTATTAAAAGATTCTAAGCAAAAGATGACCAAGAACTGTGTTACAACAACTCAAATGGTTTGGGTGGTGGGGGCAGACTGGAGGCTATTGCAGTGGTGGGCTGGACACAGTAGCTCATACCTGTAATCCCAGAACTTTGGGAAGCCAAAGGAGGAGGTTCTCTTGAGGCCGGGAGTTCAAGACCAGACTAGGCAACAGAGCGAGACACCCCATCTTTACAAACAAAACAAAACAAAACAAAAACCAGAAGGTAACCTATCCTACAGTAGAGAGGGAGGGCCACCAGCAGATCCTATACTGAGTTTCTTGTTCTCTGTTGGCCCTGTCCTACACAGGAACAAGCAGAAGATAGTGTTCCTTTGCTAAAAGCATTATCTAGGTGGGCAATGTAAGCTGATAAACCTTCTCCATGCCGACACTGAGTTAACAGCTCAGTTGAAACCAAAACATTAGACTCTCAACTCCATTTCTCAGCTCACATGCAAAGATAACAAACCTGGACGTGAGGAGAGCAGACAATAATGCCTCCATGATTCAGACCAGAGCAAGACCACCATGACCTGGGAAAGGGATGAACTAGAAGGATCAGGGCAGGAGGCATTTTGGTAGTAAGCATAAGGCAGGGACATGAGAACACATAAGAGAAAATATACAACAAAGCTGGAGGGGTGCAAAGTATCTGGTCGAGGAGAAGGGAAGTCTGGAAAGGTAAGTTGGAGCCAAATGATGAAGGGCCTTGTACAAAAAGTTAGTAAAAATCCAGAGGTCTGTCTGAAGTTACAACTGCCAGGGATGTGGGAACATGGAGGCAGGAAGAAGCTGTGGCTTCCCTGGCTTGTGGAATGTAAGTGAGGCCCAGAGCTCCGGCTCCAGCCTGAGCCATAGCCAACCCCCTTATCACCCATTCCTGGGAGCTATTAACTGGGGAATGGGATGGGGAAGAGGGCAAGGAAGCAACAGAGGCAAAGCAGGGGATCTCTCCAAATTGTCCTCTGAATTTCTAACTAAAATCCAGTACAACCTTGAATATGTTCTCAAGTATAACCTCTGATGGTCAAAAGAAACTTGTGGAGTAGTGGGGTGAATCTTATCCCCCAGGTAGAGGAAAAAATGAAATAAAACTTCCTGAGACTCACAGAAGGAAATTACTTGCCTACGGTCATACAACCAGCAACTGATACAGCTGGGACTTGAGCACAGGTCTCCAAACTCTAAACCACATTCCTATCCCCTGGTTTGCATCTGTTTCAGCAGGCAAGTGGCGCCCCTCTATAAGGCAGAACTCCCCAGCCAGCCAAAAAGCCTCCAGAAACCTAGAGCGGTGTAGTATGAAAAGCAGGGAGAACCAGATGGGCATGACCTGGCCCTCGGGGGAGTGCCTTGCAGGGAGGGTGCCTAGTCCCTGTCTTATTTTAAGTAGAGCCCCATGTTGAATCTATTCCAGGAGGATGAAGCTGGAGAAGGCCGCTTTAACTTCTCTGCCTATGGGATGGGCCCAGCATGTCTGCAGGCCAAGGATGGCATCTCAGTCAAGGGCGCCAACAACAATAACACCACCAATCCCCCTCCTGCACCATCTAAGTCCCCAGAGGAGATGCGAAAACTCTTCATCCAGAGGGCCAAGAAGATTGACAAAATATCCCGCATTGGCTTCCCCATGGCCTTCCTCATTTTCAACATGTTCTATTGGATCATCTACAAGATTGTCCGTAGAGAGGACGTCCACAACCAGTGAAGGGTCTGGAAGGTTGGGGGAGGCTGGGAGAGGGGAACGTGGGAATAGCACAGGAATCTGAGAGACTAACGAAGAGAAGGGGAATAGAGGGAGGGGGCAAACTTACACAACTCTCTCTAAAATATGTGCAATAGCAAAATGCAGTGATGCATGAATTTTAGAATATGGCACTATTTAACCTCGGGTGGGCTGTGGGTGGGGGGTCAGGAGGGACTTTTCTAATATAGTAACTGAGGGCTGGAAGGGTTGGGGAATGAGGAAATAACAGCTTTCAAAAATCTCAGATCACAGGCTGTGCAGTTTTCCTGTTTGGAAAGAGAGTGCAGTCTGCCCCAGAGCAGAAAGAAAGCAATGTAATATATGATATATATTCATGCTTAATATTAATGCAAAACCACAAGAACAAAAGATTTGTTTCTTAACCTATCAGCCTAGTAACTGCTTAAATTTTTAAAGTCACAGAAGTAATGGAAAATTTTTCCCAGAGTGGAAACAGTCACAAATAAGCTTGCTCTGGTGTATATCATACCTCTCCAAAGGCCATACCTGACATCAAACTGGCCCAGGCAGACACATGCCAAAAAGCCATTTTGCCTCTGCTTCCAGAGGGCTGTGTGGTATGGGAATGGGTAGTGGAAATGGGGAAAAGTGGAGAGAGGAGAAGGGAGTGACTAAATAGAAGAACTTTTCAGAGGCCAGGAATTGAGAACATAGGTGACCCCAGCTCAGTCCTCACATCTCAAGGCTGAGGACCACAACTGCCCCTCTCTGAGCCCTCTTGCTTCTGTGCTTCAGTACCGCCCCACTCACCTTCCACCACCATCCCAAAATGGCCAATGTGGTTTTCTCATTATATTGCCAATATGCAATCTTTTTTATGGTTAAAAAAGTAATAATCTTGAAAAATAATATGCAGATAGACTGAGTATAAACAGGTACTTTTTTCAAATGTCTATTTTTTTGGAGAGTCTCTTTGGAATTGCCAGCGAGGGCATGTTTGGGAAGGTGGGGTCAGTGGTGTGAAACACATTTGTTACCTCGTGGTTCTACAAAGTTTTAAGAGGTGAAAGGGCAGTGTTGAGTCTGCTGCAGATTAGGTATAAGGGCGGGGAGAGATGGTAATGTTTAGAAAATGTTATATTTTGACATATCATATATCATAATGTGCAAAGTTTGGGGGGATGACCCCGTTATATTTTTGTAAGTCTGTTTTTTTTTTCCTTTTAGGTGCTTTGTTTAACATTTAGGAAAGTTAGACAAATATTTCTCTATCCTTTTAATTCTGAAGTGCCAGAACTGTCCTGGGACAGCTAGGGCACTCCAGAAAAACAGAAGGATCAGGAGATGAATTTAGTCTGAGGGGTGGGGTGGGTGCAGTCCTGCTGATAGAAATGGGTATCACAAATGGGACGTCTGCAAGGTGGAAGCAGCAGGCCTCTGTCCACTGTCAACAGCACTATGCCTGAAATAATGGCACCGCTGTCTGCAGCATTTTCCCTGCTTTAGCCCATGGCTAGAGTACTGGGGTTCCATTTATTTCTTTGTTCTTTAGTGTCTGCACTTTGGATCAAAGGTGTGGGTAGAATGTCGAGAGACAGCTGACAATCACTGTGTACTGAGGCCTGGGGTTTCACGTGTCTTTTAACAAATCTCCAACTTTAGGCAGGATGGGGGAGGAGTGGTAAGCAGAGAAGGGACACTGGAAGCCTAACTTTTCCCTAAAGCACCTTCTCCTAGGGGATTTTCCCCCATTCCAGCAGCACAATAACTAATACAGGCCTAAAATACCAGGTCAAGACAAAGATTCTAGAGATATTTACATAAAGAAAATGCACTATGCAGTTGAAAAAAGGATTTGGCTTTGAGGCTTGAATGGGTAAAGGTGTTTAATTCCAGATCCAAGGAAAATAAATTATTCCCTTCCCTTCTTTTAGCCTGTGTAGACCCAAAAACCTAAACTGGATTACAGCTTTGAACAATATGGGATAGAACCTGCAATCCTTTTTTCTAAGAAATCTTGGGAGATGGGAGCCAAGTGGGTAGGAGTCTCTCATCTAAGACCATCCTTTTCCCCCATCACAAACATGTGTCCAAAGGAGAAAAGTTAAAAAGAGGGACTTGGATGACTGTAGTTCAAGATGAGAACATCAGTCTTTGAGCTGCTGTCGGCACCTTTTATTAGCATTATATTCTCAAGTGGTGCATGAGTCTTTGGAGAGGACCTTTCACTAGCACTTTATTCACTTTATTTAGGGAAAATCATTTTTTAATTTAAAAAAATTAAAGAAGCCCTTCTTCCTATTTTACTCATTACTGGACTAAATTCAGAATGTCTAAAGTCTTGGTGAATCAGGCAATAATCGTGCTAGACCTCCAGCAGAAACTAAAGACAATGCCATTGTTCCAAGACATTCTGCTTCCACTCAAATGGATAAATCTGCAGATTCCAAACCAGCCTCCTTATGTGCAGTGTCTGGAATCCCTGAAAGAGAGAAATCACTGGGCCATTTGCCCAACCTCTGCTGGGTCCTTGAACTTCTGCCACCATATTCAGCTTGTGGCAGCTGCCAGGTTGACAGTAGCCAACAAACAATTGAATCATCTCTTTGAGACACAGAGGGGGAATGTCACTGAAATCTTCTCTCAGACTATTTCAAACTAGAGTCCCTTATGGAAAATCAACATGAGTGGAGTCATTATAGCAACGAAAAGAACCACCTGGATTTTAGTCCTGCCACTAATAGGCTGAGTGACCTTGGGCAAATGACTAGGCTTTAGTTTCTCTAAATACACAATGTGAAGAGTAGTACAGTCTCTAAACTCCCTCTTAACAGAGTCAGGCGGCTCTATGCCGTGTTTAAGGTAGTCTACAGGAAATTCACACAACCAAAAATTTAATGTCTCTTTGATTTCTAAACCCTCCAAGGTGGACGTGTGGATACGTATGCATGAACACATGGACCCACACATTGTTGCCTTTCTTTGGAAAATTTGCAGATTTCTTTTTTCTTTGCCCCACACTTGGTGAATGGTGGTGAGGAAGGGACATCAATCATTACAAAGTCAAAAATGTCATCATGAATTAGGAATGGAAGCATACTCAAGGAAAAGACATTATCATCATTGTATAATGTAGCAAGGATTTAACAAATTATGTATATTTCATCTTTATAGAAAAATCAAACCAGATAAGCTAAGCCAATTACTTTAAGTGGCTCCAATGAACAGAGCAGTACTTTCTTAATTTCCTCTTCAGTTTGAGCACAGGGGATATTGTGCTTTGATATTACAGATGCCAAGTGGTATGGTGGCCAAAAAACTGATTTGGGTACCATGCATGGTTTACCAGTTCTCAAACTCTTTCCCTATCTAGACCACAGCAATATTTATACATGGTGTGAGAACTGGACACTGGCACAGAGGATTGGTGATTTCACCCTCCAAAACTAGAGCTAATCCTAGGAGCCAAACTAGTAGGTACCAATTAAGCAGACAGAATTTCTGCTTGTTTCTCACTGATTAGTTTACAATGTGTCTCGTTCATTTCAAGAACAGTCCAAATAAATGGCTCAGCTTTGACATCCTCTAGTCCTTTCATACATTCTTGGCTGATACCATAGGGAATGAACATGACCAGGCATGAACAGAAAGGGGAAAAATATTTATCTCTGTATATATTATGTGTGTGATATCTTGATTTTAACTCTATTTTTAGTTTGAGTCTAAAAAAGAAAAGGGTTTGTCATCTGACCCAAATTATTCCTCTAAACTGTCAATAAGTAAGAAATGAATCCCCTCTCAAAAGCTCACCAATCTTTTTCATAGGCTATTTTGTTCATACTGGGGAGAAAAAATAAATGGGAGATGGTTCCTTTCCTTCAAAGTATACATCTTTATGAGCATCATTAAAAAAAAAAAAAAAAAAAAAAGGAGATGTTTTGTGAGTCTCCATTAGATTAGATTACAGAGTGGGCTGATGCCCCAGCTAAACTGGTACCATCACTAATAGTCTTTTGTGAAAATTAGATTCCTTAGTTAATTGCAACTCACTGAAATGGAAGGAGTTATTATGTCTGTAGTAACTGCCTCCTTACTAGAAGAATCTGGCAAGCATAGGGCTTGATGGTGGTACAATCTGTATCAGCTTCAGGACAGAGCTCAGGATTTAAGATTTGTAACTGTTTCCTAGTCTGGTTGGAAGCCCAGTTAAGGAGCCATGAATACCACTCTAAAAAGCTGTCTTCTTTATTCAATGAGCAACTTTTGTGCATTCTACCCACCCTCCATACCCACTCTGAAAAGGCAGGCAAGATATTCTCTGTGGGCTATGTTTCCTGGGTTGGCTGGGTGGCTTGCACTTGAGAGGCTGGTAAGGTATGTTGAGAAAGAGTGAATGGACCTCTACCCTTGATTTTTGGCATCATTTCTTCTTGAACAAACCAAACCAAAAATTCTCTAAACAGGCAAGCAGAGAGGGTGTTTTGAAAATATAATTTAGCTTCTTTTCCACCACCAAACTATTTCTGTCAGAAATCAACTCCAGAAATTTAAATTAAGAACTTTCCTTGGCCAGGCGAGGTGGCTCACGCCTATAATCCCAACACTTTTGGAGGCCGAGGCGGGCAGATCACCTGAGGTTAGGAGTTCAAGACTATCCTGGCCAACATGATAAAACCCTGTCTCTACCAAAAATACAAAAATTAGTCAGACATAGTGGCAGGTGCCTGTAATCCCAGCTACTCAGGCCGCTGAGGCAGGAGAATTGCTTGAACCCAGGAAGCAGAGGTTGCAGTGAGCCAAGATCACACCATTGCACTCCAGGTGGAGTGACAAGAGATTCTGTCTCAAAACAAAACCTTCCTATTTTCCTGCAGTTTTATGAAGCCAGAGACAAGTACTAATCCTGACCAAAGGGAGGAATAGAAGAAATATGGCTTAAATAAGCTGGCTTGCTCTGAGAACTACTTATATCAGTGTAAGGGAAATCATGTATGTTGGCAAGGCTTTGGCCTCATGGTATCCTGAAATCCCAATGCAGAGGGAGAACATCCTCGGATAAGTTGAAATCCCTGTAGAGATAAATAACTTAAAAAAAAAAAAATCCTGAAATGAAGCCCTCCCCAACCAAGCCCAGTATTAAAATAATGAAAGCAATGACTTTTTTTCTGATTGTCTTAGCTAAGAATTCCAGAATGTATGTCAAGAACAAAGGTATCCTACAAACATCTTGCCCAAGCCTAAGTAATTTAGATTCACAAGGGCCCATACTAGATGATGCCTCTACCAATTATCATCCTGTTGTTTCCTAAGGATTTCTCAAGCTGTAGAGACAGCAATGGCAGTAGATAGGTTTGCTCATACGTGGAGTAGTATTTCATGCTGTTTTGATGGAGCTATGTGGTTATTTAAAGCAATAATTAAGGTGCTTTGTCATTCGTTAGAACAACAAAACAAGTTCCAAAGTAGAAAAAGTAGAAACGGCCCATAATTTTAATATCATTAAGGCTCCTTCAGCTAACAGACCATTCTTTTTTTGCTCTCCCCCTACTCCTCCCATTGCCTCTCTTCTGTCAGCATCTCCTGTTTCATCAGTTTGTCCGTCTTATTTTGTGAAACCAAACTGTCAGAAGATGCTAATTTATTTCCAAGTTAAGTAGGGGAAGACTAGAATGGACATAGCAGCTCCTGTCTTATCTGCTTTAAGGCTGCAATTTCTGTTCATTCTCTTGCCCATGCATTTTGAAATTTCATTGCTCTGCAAAGTTTCCACTGGAACACTGGGTCAAGAAGTCAAAATGTAGAGAAGCAAACCAAAAATATACTCTTTAGAGAGCTCAGTAATGAAAATTATATCCTACATAAGGCCATCAACCAGTTACAATGCAGTACCAGCTAACTAACCTGGGGAAAAAAGACATCTGCTGGCAGCATACAAATTCTAATCATAATAGGTCTCCCATTTCCACTTCTGCCTGGCTCCACAATTCCCTGCATTGCCTTTTGTCCATCTCTTCTTCAGACTCAACTGTTTCCTTATGCAATTCCAGAAACCCAATAACCTATTTAAACACACCCGTCACCTGAAGTAGACAGGTCAGAGAGGTGGGTCCTTCTTCTGGTATGATCTCAGGTTCATCATAGGAATATAGATAAGCTGTTTCACTTTCTTGGCCTATTTACTCTCCTGTAAAAAGAGGGAGTTGCAGGAGATTCTTCCAAGCCAAACTGAGTATTTTGATGGGTTGAAGAAAAAAAGCTCTACAGTATGTTGTTAAAGGTCATTGTTTCTCCATTTCAGTATCAGTCCTGGCACCCCATCCCAGGCCTTCTGGTGAGTAGGTAGGGAGACATTTAAAAAGAGGAGAGTGAGTCTTGGCCCTTGAGGAGATTATAATCTTAATCGTTTTCCTTGAAAGTCAAGGTATTTCACAGCACTGAGGGACTTGCCTCTAAGACTAGCTTCTCATCTGAGAATCCCATCACACAACAGGACGACATTCCACACTGGTGTTTTTCACATGTGTATCCTATGAAGGCTGTAACCCATTTCTCATGGCAGTTGTCTGAACTCTGCCAAAGCCTCTGCAAGAATCAGAAATGCATCAGAGCAGAACTTGTGAAATATCCTTAGAGAAATAACTGTAATGACTCCTCCCTGCTTCCCCCTCCTCCACTCTCAATTTAGTCATAATGAGAAACTTCCAGTAAGAATTAACAATGTTTTCCCTGGTGTGTCCCTGTTACTCTAAGTACAGCTACAGCAGAAAACATGGGACCATTCCACACCACCAGAGTTTATCTAAATCATACCACTGACTGACTACACTAATAAGAAGAAGCAATTTTATAGGAGATGTGGCTGGAGTTAGGCCAGCTCTCTCCATATTCACCCTCAAACAAGACCTCACCCTGGAAATGTTTCTGAAATGCTTCCACACTCCTATGGCTTCAACACTTCTTATATTCAGAAAACACTGTCTTTATCAACAGGGATATTGTATCAGTGGAATCCAAGAGACAATCAATTCAAGGTCTGGGAGGATGGGACATTTGAGCTCAGATTCTAAACAAAAGGTTCTTTTCCATAGCAGTTGGATTTATCAGAGTTTCTAACGGCTCTTTACTCCCACCCAAGCTCTGGACATGAAGTAGGAAAATGAAATTACAAAGGAAACGTGTCAACAGAGCTGTCCCCTCTCCAAAAACGCAGATGCTCCTGCTTGTCTTGAAGTCCTTTTATTCCTGACTTAACCATCTGTGCAAACTAGCCAGATGAGTTTATGGGACAAGGCCTCCATGACTGTGCTTCATAGAACCCACTTGGTCTCACCTGTCTCTTCAGTTGGTCTTTGGCAGGACAGGACCATGAGCTACAGCAGTGATGTCTGGAATGTCTTAGCTACTGCTCTAAGGGCCAGCACGTACCCCTTCTGCTCAGCTCTGGATGTTGTTCAGAAAAGTGGCAGTCTGGTCCCTATTTAGTGACCCGAGTCTGGTTTAGTGGGTCTCCAGGTAACTGCTACGTACATGTTTTGAGATGATTTCTTAATGTTTCCTTAGCCTGGAGAAAGTATTTTAGTCTTCTTTCAAAGTATAAAATGGGCTCAGGAAGAACTAGAATATATTTTATTACATAAAACATCATATGCATACATATATTATCTCCAGTTTTCTATTCAGATTTTTAATTTCCCTATACCTGTCTTTCCACTCGCTATATATTAAATCTATTATGGCAAATTGGTATACCATGAAAGCAGGGCATCAGAATAAAAACACAGCCCCTTTTCCTACAACATAGGAGGGGATAATAGAAGCACCAATATCATTACTGAAGTGTGATGCAGTATGTAACAGGAGGAGGGTGCCATGGAGAGAGTAGAAATTAAATCGTGGAATGTGAGCAGTAATGAATAGATGAGATTTTGACAGATGGGAACAAGATTCCAGGCAGAAGGAACAGTAAGAGCAAAAATATGGAGGTTAAAAAATAAGCAGCATATGCAACGTGATTATCCACTTGGATAAAGTGTAGTGAATGGAAGATATGTTTGCAAAGATAGATTTAGATTACATCGAAAGCTTAAAATAAAGAATAAAGGGTCAGGACTCATTAAGTGTAGCAGTTCTCAAAGGCAAACCAAGGGTGCTCCCTCATAAACAGCAGCTTTCTACCTTCTTTCCATTAGCCAACACCTTCAGCCCGCTCAGATTTTCCTGTACTTATTTTGAGAGAACTTAATTTTTCCTTTGTCTCAGAAGTAGAGTACCCACTAGAAATTCACATCTTCGAGTGTCAATGTGTACTAGTAAGTACTAGGCATTTAGTTTGTACTAGGTAGCCAGCCATTAGAAAGGAGATAGGTATGGTAAAGTTATGGTTCTACTATGAGCTCACTATTCTATACTGATTCTGAAAAAGTTTTTACTGTGAGTTGTTTACCAAGGCAATACTTAGTACAATTAAGGTATTTCTAAAGAGCTTTTGCTCTAAATATTTCCTTTTATTGATTTAATTGAAATACTAAACAGACCTGAGGGAAACATACAGTCTAGCACATCCTTTTTTACACCCTCAACTGCATCTGAAATTACTTCTCCCAACAGTGTCTCTATTCAAAGCACGAAAATCAGGTCCATAAAGAAAAAAGGCATAGAGAGGCGGGAAAAAAGGCCAAATATGAGTAGAAAAAATAAAGACAAACATGTAACTGATTGGTATTAAGTAACTGCTAGTCTAAGTATGAAAAAGGAAGTTTCTTTCACAAAAGGTTACATTTCTTAAGTAAATCCTTTGAAGAGACACTCTGAGGAAAGGAAAAGTTAGTATAACCT
Source organism: Aotus nancymaae (assembly GCF_030222135.1). Lineage (NCBI taxonomy): Eukaryota > Metazoa > Chordata > Mammalia > Primates > Aotidae > Aotus > Aotus nancymaae. The sequence goes on along the minus strand of NW_026988479.1, from coordinate 26,739,539 downwards.
ACCATAGTAAATTAAAGATTGCCTCAAATCATTTTTAAAATTGGTGTTTACATATCAAGTAAGCAGTTTGATAAACCCAACTTTTTCCATATTAGATATATTTCTACCTCATCTAAAAGCATACCATGCTCAACATGTCAATTTAGCCTGAATGGTATAGAAAAGGCTAAAAATTTGAGTGCCCATAGGGTACTTCACAGCGTTTTAAATTTATACTACTTCATATTTTAATGGTTTAATCTTCCAATACTTAAGCCATTATATCTTCAACACTAACAGTTAAAATGATATGGGTAAATTAAATCCTAAAGAGGTCCCACCTGCTTAGTATATTGAATGGACATAGATAAAATACCTACTCAATGATTCTTGTGTATATTAGAAAAAAGGTTAGTGCAATGTTCTCAAAAGAAAAAAGAAAAAAAAAACTAAACAGCTTGAGTTCTACTTTGAAAACAAACATAGCAGATACCTCAGTGGCCTCCAAGTATGTCTGACAAACTGGATAAAACATATCTTCAGCTGTTTTGGACTTGAAATGGACAAAGTGAAACCACAAAGTGACCAAGACAAAAATCCTAATACTTTTAAGCCCTCTTGATATTCCGAGACTGCCAAAGGAGATTCCAGTCTCATTGTTTAGATCAGCATCACAGTAGACTTGTTGATTAAAAATCACCCTATCTAGAATTGATGCAAATTACTGCAATAACTTGTAGTGCATTTAGGGTGAAGAGTGGTTGGTGCATGATTAGAATACTCAGTGACTGTTAACTTCGCAAGTGTTCAAACATACCACAGTGCTTCCAAATCACAGATCACTTGGTCCTCTCTCCTAGGATGGGCCATCTACGGAGACCTCATTCTCAAACTTGACTGGCCTAGGGAAACTCTAGGAGACTGAATTACCTTGCAGCCACACTTGAAAACTGGCGATGAACAGGACAACAGAGAGATACCAATTCATTGCTAAGGCAACATTAATGACAAAGTTGTATTTAATTTAAAACATTCCAAAATAAGTTTAAGATTACAAAATAAATGCAGTCACTGGGGGAAGGAGTTATTTTATTTGTACACTCTATCTCAAATTTAGCAACTTTTCATTTTGACTCAGGATTCACTAACTTAAGATGGACTAGTTTCTGCCAACAGGACAAGAGTGTGAAATCTCAGAGTCCTGCCCAACCTTGCCAAAGCAAATGACTTCTGCATTAATTGGAAGTCATCCCCAAAGGACTTGCCCTTCATGTTTTCCCCATTTTGCCCGCTTAGATATTTGCATAAAAGATGTACCCTTTGTCTTAAAAGTTCCCTGGTTTGATGTTTACGCAGAAGAGTAAATCCTAGATTATTATTCTGCAAATGATTTTACATTTCCTTTATTCCAAAAATGTAGCTACCAACTTAAATGTATCATGACACACAAGGCGTAAAAGTTAGATACAAACATCTAAGAGCTAGGGCATGTTTCCTGAAACACTTTGGTTCATTAGTACATTATTTAAGAAGTTACCTTAACCCCAAAGAATCTAAGAAGGGCACCGTGTAATTCTTCAGGTCACAATGCCAACATGACTGTGGAGTCTGTTACAGGTAAGGCAACCATAAGTTACAATTCTACTTGCTTAGCTGGGCAGTGTGAATTAGCTAAGCAACATAGTGCTATGATGGAAGAGGTTCAAGATAATTCATGCTTTCGTGCCAGACCAGAAGTCACAAGCCCACATAGAAGCGACTCTGACAGCTAGCCAAAGTAGAAGAGATTTCTAAAAAGTATCCTGGGACATTTTAATTAATTGGACTGGAAAATTAGGTCAGAATTACAAAGTTCCTTATCCTTGTGAAGAATAAAATGTGACAGTATGTTTTATATGGAAATTTCTTTGTATATATGTATAAACTTGGTATGGCCTTAATGCTGCAGTTAAGGATTTGTCTGGCTACCACCTTAAGCAGCGTGTTAAGCAATCGCTTCCTTAATGTAACATTTTTACTTCTTACTGGACACTCAACCTTGAACAACTAATTCCCTTTGCCCCTTATTCTTCCCTCTTTTTTTTTTTTTTTTTTTTTTGCATGAAGTCATAAAAGTTATGGCAGTTTTTTTTGGCTTGTAAAAAAAAAATCTATTTCTGCAGTTTGAAGATGGAATGTAAAATTTCTGTGAAACATGTATATAAAAGTATATTTATTGAACCATCCATATACACATATCCATGCTGATTCCAACGGAAAAAAATTAAAGTTTTCTGAAATTTTCTGTGGTTAACTCATAATTATTACTATTTAACCAATTTCATATGCAAGAACTTCCAATTACCCCAGAGAGAAACCTAGGAATAACCTGGAAAATATCTCACTTTAGACAAGGCTTTATGTCGAGAAATGAAAATTCATTTGTTCATTCAGGAAGTATTTATTGGTAGGTACTAGGCAAGATACAAAGATGACTCAGACACAGATCCTGCCCATAAGGAGCTTACAGTCTATTAGTGAAGAGAGAACACATACATGGGATACATGGTCAGAGCTATGTTTCAGTAAGATGAATCTAACATTATGTATAAAGTAGGCTGGAGTAAGAAGAGGTTAAGTGAAGCTGAGAGGCTACTGAAATTACATGGGTGAGGAAGAAAGACATGTAAGACTTGAGGTAGAACCGACAGGACTTAGCTGAAGACTGGATATGGGGAATAACAAAAGTGGAAGCAGATGACTCAGACTTTAGCATGGATGATTTCATGAACTGAAAAAAGGAACAAGTTTTTGCAAAGAAATGAAAATTTCATACAAAATTCTTCTGCATAGAAACAAACTGCCTGGGATATACTAGGCACAATCAGGAAGAAATGACTAGTTACCCAGACCAATAATGAAAGCACCTCAAAATGGCCAGTGACTTCCTCCCCCTTCTATATCCATCCCCCAAAATTTACCAACAATTTCCTCCACTGCATAGTGCCTAATATTGATTAAATTCAAGGTCTATCTCCAAACATGCCTCCCTTGGGAATGAAAACAAATACATTAAGCTATTCAACTCAGTAAATTATCATCTAAAGACTCTAGTTATGAGTCACTATACCTTCTGGTGGAATACAGAGATTAACTCCCTAGTCCTTGTCTTCTAGGAGCTTACAGTCTAGTAAAGTAGTAAAACAGTAATGTAATTCTAATTCTAGATTGAAGGGGTCAAGTTATGAACTATGAGAAACACAAAATGCTCTAGGAACAGTGGTCAAAACAGGACCTCAAACAAGAGAAACAATGTGGAAAACAGATGAGAATGAATTTGTTCCTCACTTCAAATTCTGGGCAGATCAGACCCAAAAAGGGACTATCAGATCAGACCCAAAAAAACTCCCCATTCCTGTTGCAAATTTTTTCTTAGGAAAAAACATAGCTCTTGTACTGATCTTTTAAAAAATTACTTACATGGCAAGAGATCTGGGGGGGGGGGGGGCGCGGGGGCGGGCAGTGTAGATCTCAGTGGACCTTCAGGGAAGAGAGAAGGCACTTGAAGCCAAGGAATCACAATGCCTGGCTTATTGGGAGGACCCTAAGTGTTTTAGCAAGGCTGGAGCATCACTTTCATGAAGAATGGGAGAAATAACTGAAAAGTAATATTAAGACCTTGATATAAACATGGCATTGCCAGGCACTAAACAGGGTACATGCCTAAGACCAAATCGCTGCCCCCTAGGAGCTTACAGTTACAACAATACAAGGTGGAAAAAGCACCACAATGTACAGAATGCAAAATGCTGAAGTATTTAGGAGAAATTACAGCTGAGTTTCAGCTATTAACACATTAGGATACCCAATAGCTTTCTGATAGCTAGTAGTAAACCCATCCCTGAGGGGAGCACAAGTTAATGTCCTTAGACAACAAGCCCTGGTAGAGCTGGGCCATTATGACAATTCTAAAAAAATAGAGAAAACAGGGGTATGAAAACTGCAGAAGCAACCGGGTGAACATATAAAAAGTGATACCTTCCCTTTTTCTTCTGACAAACTTTTAACAGTGCTGGCCTTCCTACAGTGAACCTAAACTGACGATCGTATTACTTCTAAAAACAGATCTGGGACTCTACTACTAAATTCTCTGATCACCTGTAAAATGAAGGGGTTATAGTCACTTCTAGTCCTTTCTAGCACTAACATTCTATGATTCAAAGAATTCTGAGAGTTTCTCTGTTCCTTGTGGTAAAAATCAAAATAGAAGAAAAAAATACTCTGATGCTTCTCACTGAAAAGTATATTTCCTATATAAATCACAAATGATTCCTATGCTAGCAGCTGAATTTTATTTCCACCCTATCTTTCAAAATCCAGAAAATTTTTTAAACCACATGCCCTACAAGCTACATTGGCATGCACCAAATAATTTTTTAAAAAGTTTTCTCCTCTCCTACTTCCTGATACCAGCTTCTTGGTATAATGTCATTTAAAGGGCCAAATCAGTGTACATTCAATCTTCATAACAAAATTTTAAAATTTAGGGGAACAACTGACATCAAAGCATGAAGACAATGAGTAACCAAAATGTTTTTGTTTGGTTTTGTAATTTTTTGTTTTTTAGAGACAGGGCCTCATCCTGTCACCCAGGTTAAGAGTGCAGTGGTGCAATCATAGCTCACTGCAGCCTCCAACTCCTGGGCTCAGGAATTCCTCCTGCCTCAGCCTCCTGAAAGGCAACATTACAGGAATGTGCCACCATGTCTGGCTTATTTTTCAATTATCAGTAGAGATTGGGTCTTGCTATGTTACCCAGGCTGGTCTCAAATTAATGGTCTCAAGCAATCCTCTGGCCTCAGCCTCCCAAAGCACTGGGATTACAGGCATGAGCCATCACATCCAACCCCAAAGTGATTTTAACTTCAGCAATAGTCAAAACTGTTTCTATACAGGTTAAACAGGATTTAATCTTCCCTTTAATTATTACCAAAAATATAGGCAACCTTCCCCATAAGTGGGCTCCTGAAAATAAATACTTGGTTCAGTAAATCAACAGTTAATTTCTGGTAATCCAGAAAAAAATCCTTAATTTACTTAAAAAAAAAAAATCCTAAAACACACTGTATGCAGTTACCTTAATAAATCTGGGACACAGGCCACATTTCAAAATACTAAACACATATGAATTTCTGTAATTGGTCAAGTCACATGATTTATTAAAGAAATAGTTGCAGATTCCCTGTATTATTTTCCTCTTACTTCCAGGGAATTAAAATAAGCTACTAGGTTCAAACAGAACTGTGGAGAGAAGAATCCACTGTTTTCAAACAAGTCACATAAACAGAAACTAAAAACCTGATTCCAAGCCAACACATATGCACAATCAAAAACCAAAACTGGTTAAGGGTTTTAGGTATTCTCTACATCATCTTTTTATTCATTTAGGCCTTGATTTGAGACTGTCACATCAAAGCGTGAACATAGCAGTTTAATTTCAGTGTTGTCCTGATGTGACATCTAATAAGAATGTAAATATAAACAAGTTTTATCTCACATGTGTCACCATCTCTCCTTTACTATAATCTGTTAAGAGCTGGCAGGCCCACCTATGGTCCCCAGAACCTCAACATTAAACAAATATAAATCCCAAAAGCCATTACTACCTTAGAACCAGAAATCCTTAGTTATCATCTAGTGCCACATGGCCAAATTGATCAGCAACTTTTAATTCAACCCCTCATCCCACCTAAGACATTGCTAAGGTTTTTTTTTGGTACATTAGGCAGTAAGCTAAAACCTGATATTCAAATAAACGTTGGTGTTATTTCTTTTGCAAAGTTAAAAACTGCTGAACTAAAAAGGTCAACGATTATCTCATCTGTATGCAGTACTGCAGAGATTCTCTGAAGTAGCACAAAAAGAAAACTGTAATATAAAAGACATCTTTAGAAGTAGATTTGGCAAATGCAACCATTTAAAAGAAATGTCACTCAGCATAAACAGGGGTCTACAAATCTAAGCTCCATAGAAATGTTACCTGTAAGTTCTACAATGGCTTTCTATAAAGTGCAACATTTTCCATTAAATCATTAACTTCTAACAAGGGTTTTTCAATAGAGGGATGAAGAAAATTATCAGGTCACAGTTTATAAGCACAAACACAAATTCTGTAAACTCACCTGGATTATGCTATAATAAAAATATTGTAATCCACATCCAGATTTCAAGTTTGCACTAAATTATCAAACCAGATGAGAAAAAAACTTAAGAACAAACCACCATTATTGCATTACCATATAGAATCTGCAAATCAAAAAAAGATTGGCAAAATCCATGTTTAATTATCTTGTCTCCCCTAAAGAAAATTAAGAACTGTAATGTTAACTTTATTCTGAATGTATTCCTAACTCCAGTCTCCCTACAGTAGGAAGTTCATTACGGTCTATGTTACTGAAATGTAACTGGGGGGTCATTATGGTTCTAGAGAAAAAGTATTTGTTTGGGAGTCAAATATGCTCCTTGCTACATGGATGACTTGAAAGCCTGTTATTTTCACTGCTCCCAGTTTGTTCATCTATTATGCTAAGGATAACATCACCTAATCCACAGCACAAATGTGAAAATTAACTTTTCTAACCTAAAACTAAAGTGCAATTCAACTAACACTGTGGTAGTGACATACTCACCCAGTCAAATTATTATTTTTGGATTACCCATCTCACTGGTCCCTAGCAACATCTGACAAAATTAAGAACACTGGAATACACAAAGTAAAGCCCAACCTCGCCACTAAAACAAAAATATTTTAAGACCCAAGATCTCTCATTATACATCAACAGGTCTTAAAAAACTAAGACTCACTGAACCAAACAAATTTTACCTAGCTAAAATACTCATGAGACCAGGTGCAATGCTGTACACCTATAGTTCCAGCTATCTGGAAGGCAGGAGGGCTGATGAGGCCAGGAGCTTGAGACCAGCCAGACAAAATAGCAAGACCTTGCCTCTATAAAAATAAAAATACTCATGGGTCAAGAGTTCTAAGCTCAGTAACTCTTAAGCTCAATGTATCTATACACTGGGCCATTCCTACAGATGAAAAATTTCATTTTAAAATCTGAAAATGTTGAATGTGATGAGCTCCTACTGCTTCCACCTATAGGAAATGTTGCCGTAACTTATATTCATTTTCCAGCAGTGGAAACGTACACATCTCTAGCTCTCATGTTTACTCTACATGCAATCATGTACTTAATTGTACAAGGATTCTCCATAGTGCTGACCATAATGCTAATCCTATTTCTTAGGTCCAATACTATCATTCAAAACCTCACAATCATCCCAACTCTGATGACTGAAATCACTGGGGAAGGCTTTTATTTTCTGAGACTGTGCAGTAATTCCCTGCCGCAAGTTACAAGCAGCATCAGCATGTATTGCTACCACCTCTCTACATTTATACACACGTACACAACACACATACACTTGGTACAAATAATGGAAAGTGAAATTACTAATTAGAGTAGATGTTACTGTAATTCTTGAAATAGATTTCTATTTCCTAATTAGTTTGTTATTTATTTGAGGCTGAATTTCAAAAGGATGAGTCTTCATTCATGTTTTCCTAATCCCACAGCTCCACCCACCCATAGGAAGAGCAACTATCCATGTTCTCAATGGGGTTGCTTCATTTTTACACAACATTTGGTATCCTTAGACCCCACCCAATAAATGCCAGATGCATGTCTCTCCAACAACCCTTCCAAATCTCACACATTTCCAAATGTTCTCTAGGATGTGATAACACAGCTGCATCTAGTTAATGCCCTGTTTTGAAATGTATAATTTAGTATTCACTTGTGAAGAATAATTTCTAGGTTATCCATAATTTATGACCTTAAAGTTACCACAACATAATTTTTTTTCCCAAAGTAACTCAGACTAAACTTTTCTTTCCACCCACCACACGCTTAATATAAGCTACAAAAGTACAAGTTGTATTTCTTCCTGTTATCACTGATCTGGGTCAAAGTGGTTACCAAAGTTACTTAAACTAACCCTCCAAAAAAGCCATGTGATTCAGTTACGTTTATGTAAAGGAGATGCTGCCAATTTTCAAATATTTGAGGAAGCGGAACCAAACTAGTAACATCAACTTCACTGTAGTCTTAACTGACCCCTTCACGGCAAACCTAGAGCTTCTCAGTAATGCAAATATTCCTACACTATCCTCAAATGACAGTCCTCAAGATGAATACTGTTAAGAAAATAAATAAGTGAATTTGACAACCTGGTTGCCCTTCAATTAGTAATGACAAGTAATCACACAAAGGCTTGCTTCACACTTGTAAACAAAATCTTCACCCATCTCACACACGGCACTCAACAAATAACACATATGTGAAACGAGTATTAGTCTATATTGCCAGATTAAATTTTCTTCCAGAAATATTTTAATAAAAATTGGCCATTTCCAAGAAACACCCACTGCATGCCCATCAATAAAAGAGAACCATAACAAAATAGAAAATTTACACGAGCACATCAGCAAAGTCCAATATTAAAGTCACATTCCTTCTTATGGGCTATGATTAGGAATCTGATTAGATACCAGAATAAAACTTAATACAAATGCTGAACTATTTAGGCCAAAGAACCTCTATAGAAGCATCTGTCTTCAAAGGCATTCCAGTTTGAGACTTAATTTTAGAATAAGGCATAACAAATATGTTAACAGAAGACATATAAGGTGATGAAAGCGGGATTCTACAATTCCCCACGTACTCTGAACCTAATAATAAAACAAATCTAGATTTTTTTTAAAATTATTTTTCTTTAAACAACTGCCAAGACTGAAATCAAAGATAAATAGAAGGCACAACAGTTTTGCTCTGGTTGTTATTCTGGGTTTGGGGAATTTTTTTGTTTTTTGTTTTTTTTTACAAATACAAATTAAACATGAAAAAACTCTATTTCAAAAAAACTAAGTTCAAGAAAAGCCTATCAGCTGCATTCTAGACATTTAAAACCTATATATCACAATTTAAATTTCAGTGGTAAAAACAGTAGCTTTTAGAATTGTTTTGTGATCCTATATCAAAAGAAAAATTCTCTTCCTTTTATTCAGCTTTTAGCTACACCAGTGAGAATCAAAACTGTCAAATTTTCCAATGGCAGTACCTCCACACCAGAAGGAAGTCATGACTCTCAAAGAAGAAACAATTTGGGTTTTTCCTGCCTTCAAAATGTTATCAAATCCTGTTTGTCTCACAGGCTTTTGAAACACATAGAAAATAAGAAATATTCCAATGAATGAAACATACCAAATGTCAGTAATACACAAGACACATTCCTTTGGGGAAACGGCTGTTAAAAAAAAAATGTCCGGTCTGTATATGCAAAGTAAGCAAGGAAATTCAGTCCTTTTCTTTTTTTCTTCTTTAAAAATGTGTTACTCCTAAAATATCATTCCACAAAATTGGAAGTGAAAGACTAAAGGTCAGGAAAGGGAAGAGAGGGAGAGGGAGCACACACCATTAACACACAAAAAAAGTAAAATTATACAAACTTAAGCAGTTTATAACAGACTGGGGTCATACTCCAAAGATACCAAAGGCTGGTCGAAGAAATTCACTATTCTGTTGGAACTAGGGTTCATATGGCTCCGTGAAGATCCATGAAGATTCACTGCCGTGGAGCAAGCCCCCTTCCCACTCCAAATCCTGGTTTCTGCACCATGCCTCCACGGGGAGGGCCTCTCATTCCGCCACCCAGCCCACCTCGAGGGCCTCCAGGTCCCCGAAGGCGATTATCTCGTCGGTCCCCTTCCCTGGCAGCTCGAGTCTTCTTCTCTTCCACATTCAGACGAACCTCACCTCTGAACATGATGGGCTGTAAGAATCAAGGTGACCAGACTTAGAGTACTGATAAGCTGGCTATGACAATAGAGGATTAAAAAAGCTATTAAAAAAAAAAAAAAAAAAAACAGCAGAGATCAGGGGCGGTGGCTCACACCTGTAAATCCCAGTATTTGGGAAGGCCAAGGTGGGAGGATCACAAGGTCAGGAGTTTGAGACCAGCCTGACCAACATGATGAAACCCCATATCTACTAAAAAAGTACAAAAATTAGCCAGGCATGGTGGCACATGTCTGTACTCCCAGCTACCCAGGAGGCTAAGGCAGGAGAATTGCTTGAACCCAGGAAGCGGAGGTTGCAGTGAGCTGAGATCGCACCACTGCACTCCAGCCTGGGCAACAGAGCGAGACTCCGTCTCCCAAAAAAAAAAAAAAAAAAAAAAAAAAAGAACCAGCAGATTATACATCAACTGAGTTCTCACAGTTCAGTTTTCTGCTTGTTTTTTTTAATGAGATGGAGTTTCGCCTGTCACCCAGGCTGGAGTGAGCAAGATCTCCACTCACCGCAACTTCCACCTCCTGGGTTCAAACACTTCTCCCTGCCCCAGCCTCCCAAATACTTATTTTCTCATAGAATTCTGTAAATTGAATAAAGAATTGGCACCTTCTCCACAGATTTGGAGGCCTAGAATAAAACCGCATAATCACCAATATGAAAAGATGGCACTGCACATATTTATGCAAAGTACATATACATTTCAAATAAAACCTTCATTGATTTAACAAACTTTAACTTGCTGTTCACCTTCTAAGAATTTTGGATAGTCTTGGTCTTCTTCTCCTCCTAACAGAGCCAATGTAGTTAACAGGCTACCAAACATTCAATAAATTCAATTCATGCTCTTTACCAGCAATATAATTTTCTAATTTCTTAAAATGAGTATCTAACAGTATTTACTATATGTCAGTGAAGTGTTCTATTCAAATTTATTAGCTCGGTTAACCTTTACAACAACCCTCTGATGCTTGATACCTACTTTACGAACTAGCAAACTAAGGGCTAGGGAGGTTAAAGAATTTTTCCCATGGGTCACAACAATGATGAGTGATGGAAGAAGAACGTAAACCAAGGCCTCCAGATTGGGAAAAAGAAGCTTTGAACTACAAAGCTACACTACAGCATGTCATATACCAGAGCAATCAGTCTTACATAAGCTATTTCTATTCACACAAAAAATTACTGAAGGGAGCATAGTACACTTCTATAAATACCATGAAATGAAGCGTGGCTACAAGATCTAATACATGCGGAATGACGGATTTATCTACAAAGCCTACTGGACATTTCTGGGTTCTTCACTGGCTTTGGTGAGATAAACCACTGTTCTCTCATTTCTCAAACAGTATTTTGCAGGAGATGCTTCACAAAAATATGTGGTCAAATAATTTGAAAGATAACATACATTTGCATATTAAGGCTGACATAATGTTATGAATGTAACATTAAACTTTGCAATATGGCCAGGCGTGGTTGCTCATCCCTGTAATACCAGCACTCTGGGAGGCCAAGGCGGACAGATCACCTGAAGTCAGGAGTTCAAGGCCAGCTTGACTAACATGGCAAAACTCCATCTCTACTAAAAACACAAAAAATCAACCAGGCGTGGTGGTGGACGCCTATAATCCCTGCTACTCAGGAGGCTGAGGCTGGAGAACTGCTCGAACCTGGGAGGTGGAGGTTGCAGTGCGCCGAGATCATGCCATTGCACTCTAGCATGGGAGACAAGGCAAGACTGTCTTAAAAAAAAAAAAAAAAAAAAAATAGCAGTATGCCCATTAACATTCTGGAGAATATCACTGATCTGCAATGTTTCTATTATATGGCTTAAAGTACATAGTTTTAATCCACAGGGAAGAAAGCAGATTAGTGGCTGCCAGGGCTTGGGGAGACAAGTACAAGGAATGACTGCTTAGTGAGTAGAGAGCTTATGGCTTTTGGTAAAAATCTTTTGGAATTAGAGGCAATGGTTGCAAAGCAATGTGTTCTAAATGCAATTAAGTTGTACATTTTTAAATGGTCAATTTTGTCATGTAAATTTCACCTCAATAAAAAAAGTACAGCTTAATAAATTAGTATCATTTATACCCTTGTTCTTTTCTACTACTACAAGAAGTAGTTCTTTGCAGGGGAAGGGAAGCTTTCTTTGGGGCTCCCACCATTAAGATTCCCATTCCACAAATTCGTCTATTATTAGAATGTACACAGTAAGAGTACTGTTAATAAGGGTGGTTCCAAGTAGGGTGACTACATAATTTATCTTCCAACCCCAATTTATTAACTTAAAGGAGAAGCTCTTAATAGTTATTCTCTAAAAACAGCAGTATACAAAAACTGCCTTGGGCAAACTGGTTCTTATCTTAGTTAAAAGTAGCTTGCTATTTCATCTCTTAAACATCTCCTGTAACACCAAGGAAAGACAGTTACATAAATCTCAGTGCACTGATAAGTATTCATTTTCTCATTCTCATAATTCACATTATCAAAAACTAAGTTATTTAGACAGAAGTTTTGTTTTGCTAAAGCCCCAGGCAGGTCTTTTAATAATGGCTGAAAATAACAAAATAAATTACCCGAACATGTTGGAATAAACTGCACTTTACATATAGATCCAGTTATAAAGATAAATATATTCTAAAGAACCAAAACCCTTTAAAAGAAAAACAAAAAAAAATCAAGATGAATTGCTGCTTACCCTGTTGCTAAGGACCTTCTGAACAGGCTCAGAATCATCAAACACAACAAAACCAAAATTGGGTAATTTTCCACCACTGTTAATGCGCAACTCCACCACGTTCCCATAATCTGCAAGTGAAACAGATTCTCAGATAACTACTCACACCATTCCCTTTTAAATATTACATGTACACAGTCGCCACTAGATGCATGACTACTGAGAACTTGAAACATAAATACAGCTAGTCTGAATTAAGATGTGCCTCTCATGTATAAAATTATAGGAAGTACATTTGGATTTCAAAGACTTATTAAAAAGTGTAAAATACCTCTCATAATATTCCTACATGTTGAAATTACAATGCTTTAGAGTTAAATGTATTAAAATTATCCAGTTTCTTTTTATCGTTTTGTTTTTTTAACCATGACTACTAAAAAATTTATAATTACATATAAGGCTCATTTTCTATTTCCACTGTACAGTGCTAGATAGAGCGACACTAGATGAATGTAATATTCAAACCTAAATAACTTACTTTGAAAGAAATCTTTAAGCTCTGATTTGTCCACTTCATGAGGCAGGTTGCCAATGAAGAGTTGGTGACTGTCGGGGTGTCTCACCATTCTTCGGGGTTCAATGTCACCTTGCTCACCAGCATCACGGACTTAAAAGGAAACAAAAACATCAACGAAAGCCAAGAGAAAGAAGACACCTTTCAGTGACTGCTCACATTCAATAGTTTTCCCTCTACCCTAAAAACAGGTAATTCCATCAACCCTGAAAATTTTTAAAGTATATAAATATCAACTGCCCTCCCAAAATAAGCTCTCACCTCAAAATACCCCAAACTAAAGAAATTGCCCTTCTGAGCTCTTACTTGGTCTGGGTCCCCTTTGGGGAGGAATATTTATTCGTTGTTCTCGCACTCTTTGATCCCTTTGAGGTCTCTGTGGTGGAATCTGAGATTCAGGCTTAGACTCTGGACGGGGCTGGAAAATTTTTAAGTTAACTTTTGTGTTAAAACAAAACAGGCTTATTCTTTTTCTTAATTAACTGTCTTAGTTAACAAGGTTTAAACTAGAAAATGGACAATTCTCTCACAAGAAAAATCATTTAAAACCATCTTATACCCTTCTCTTCTGCCCTATACATTAATGTTTTTGTGTGTGTGTGAGCCAAAGTCTCACTCTGTTGCCCATGAGACAGTGCAGTGGCTCAAGCAATCTCTTGGGCTCAAGCAATCCTCCTACCTCAGCTTCCCAAGTACCTAGGACTACAGATGCACGCCACATGGCCCAGCTGACTTTTTTTAGAGACAGAATCTCACTATGTTGCCCAGACTGGGTTCAAACTCCTAGGCTCAAGTGATCAGCCCAACTCAGCTTCCTAAAGTACTGGGATTACAGGCATGAGCCACATTGCACCTGGCCAGTTTCCACATTCTCTAAGCCTCTGTTGAATCATATTATGAAAATGTAAGTAAATTTGCCTAATGTACAAGTTTTATGAGAACCTTACCTGTGAAGCTGGTACTTTAACAACATGAGGTGGTATCCCAGTAACTGGAACAGCTCCACTGGGTGGAAGGTTTTTACTGGTCACAGAAGCCCAAGAAAATGTCTAAGGGAAAAATTACCAGCACTACATAATTATACCATGTAACAAAACAATATAAAAGCTACTAACTCTTGATTTCCTGTACATAACAAATGGTATCACATTCTCATAAGCAGAATGGAGTTTATATACATATTAAGATTCCTCTCTTTCAACTATTCAAAATTTAGTAGTGAAATTCCTTGGGACTGATGATCAAGTACCAGGCAAATCTGAGAGGCTTAGGGTCAAGAAACTATTTACTTTTTTTTTGAGACAGGATCTTGCTCTGTTGCCCAGGCTGGAATGCAGTGACATGTACACAGCTCACCATAGCCTCCATCTCCTGGGCTAAAGTGATCCTCCCACCTGTTTCCCAAGCAGCTGAAACTACAGGCATGTACCAGCTATTTCTTCTTTTTAGTAGAGATGAACTCTCACTATATTAACCAGGCTGATCTTGAACTCCTGAACTCAAGCAATCCTCCTGCCTCAGCCTCCCAAAGTGCTGGGATTACATGTGTGAGCCACAACGCCTGGCCAATGGAAAACTTTGTCAATTTGTCAATCAAATAAAATTCCCTCTCCTCCAAAATCAGCTCAGCTCTTCCTACTATGATTCAATCCAATCCATGGTACAAACACTGACTCAATTATATTAACTGCAGAACCATCACAAACACCTTTCTAACACAATTAAAAATCTTCAGAACCTGTTATTCTACCTAATTATCTCTTTTCCATTTCCAATGCCACAACACAAATTTATAATAGCCACCTAAGTGGTCATCTAGTCCAGCCAACCTACTTTTCCACTTACTTTTTATTGTTTTGTTTTTGTGACAAGGTCTCACTCAGGCTAAAGTGCCGTGGCATAATCACAGCTCACTGCAGCCTTGACTTCCCAGGCTAAGAGATCTTCCTACCTCAGCCCCTCAAGTAGCTGGAACCACACATAGGCACCACCATGCCCAGCTAATGTTTTCTACTTGTAAGCTAATGTCATTTCCACATTGCTTTTCCTACTCACTTATTAGCTGCCAGAGAGCAAGAACCCTATCTGTTTTACAAATAAAATACCTATACCTTGAACAATGCCTAACACACAGCAGAAATTTGAATTGTTGAACAAACAAATGATATAAGCCTGAGCCTATAAATACAGCACTAAAAATTATATTATTTCCCAGAGCATCAAATGTAAAGGTTTCTTGAGTTTTAACATATCACCCTGATGAGATTCAGGAGGACAAACTGAAAACTTCTGAAATCAGCTATGCCAATTAGAAAAGAAGTTTTACTTCGGCAGTTCGTTTCTACTTCTACTATAAAGTTATCCTCAATAAAATTTCATAGGAAAAGTATATTCTACCATGTTATTTTTCTAAAAAAGATGTTATGGCACTTGTTTTAACAAGCATGTAATAATTATTGGCATAAAAGATTAAAATATTAAAAAGATGAGGGATCACTGATGTGGTTATACAGTGGCACTTATAATTTCTGGTCTAACAGGCATTCAAGTTAGCTGTGGGGAAGGAGTAGTTTCTTTTGATGAAATAAAGTTAATACACATCTTACTTCTCTTTTATCAAAGGCATGGCTCAATATCTAAGAAATTTCCCTGAAATGAACCACCAATATGGAAATATATCTACAAAAGTCAACCAAACAGTAATACAGAAGAACAGGGGTTTTTTTGTTTTGTTTTTTTTTTATAACTAGAAACAGAATAAAAATGAAGATATGTTTCATACCCTCAAGTCTTCCTGTACTGTCTGAGCTATGTCTGCAGGTGCTGGAGAAGAACTCTTCTGAGCATCCTCAGGAGCAGTTTCTTCCAATACGGGCTCAGGCTTTTCCTCTTGGATTTCAGATACAGGTTCTTGTTCTGGTTCTGGTTCAGGGTCAGGCTCTGGTTCAGCAACAGGCTCCTCTAAATGTTCTTCCATGTCATTACTTTAAGAGAAAAAAATTGAGAAATATCATTCTGCCACCTGCCACCATTTATTTTGCAAAAAACTTCCCATCATTTATTAACCAGAAACCAGAACATAAAATTAGCTCCTTCTGTCCAAAAAAAATCTAAAAATTGTATGTCTGAGTTTTTAAAAAATGATTTAAAAAATACCACTCAATAACAACTGGAATCCATTTGTTTGATAGATTCTGATAAGCAAATGAATCAAGAGATCAAAATGAACCAAATCACTTTATGGTTGGAATCCCACAACCATTACAATTCATTTAGCATACAACATCACAAAAACTCTCAAAACAGGCTGGCGAGAGGCGAAAAGGAAGTTGCCGTTCAATGGGTTTAGTCTGTCTGTAAGGTGAAAAGTCCTAGAGATCTGTTGTACAACATGTCTGTAACAGTTAACACTACTGCACTTTACATTTAAAAACAGTTAAAAATAAAAAAAAAAAAAGGTTAAGATGGCAAATTTTATATTTGGCTTTTAATACAAACACAAAAAAACTCTTAAGCACATAAGGAATTAGGGGGAGAAAAGATATTAGTTATGATTCAGAATACAATTCTTAAAATTCCACATAAATCAACCAGGAATGCTGTTAAAACTGCAGAGGTGGCTGGGCACACACCTGTAATCCCAGCAATCTGGGAGGCCAAGGTGGGCAGATCACCTGAGGTTAGGAGTTCCAGACCAGACTGGCCAACATGGCAAAACCCCATCTCTACAAAAATATAAAATTTTTTTTTAACCAAAATCAAGTGGAAAAAAATACAAAATTTAGCCAGGCGTGGTGGCAAGCGCCTATAGTTGCAGCTACTCAGGAGGCTGAGGCAGGGGGATTGCTTGAACCCAGGAGGCAGAGGCTGCAGTCAGTGCCACTGCACTCCAGCTTGGGTAATGGAGAAAAGACTCTGTCTCAAAAGAACAAAAACAAAACTGCAAATGTTTTCCTCCTGAAATTCTAATTCAGTAGGTTTGCAGTGGGACCATGAATCTTCATTTTGAACCAGCAACCAAAGTTGAGTAGCCTGATTAGTTCATCACACCTTAGAAAACACTTGAAAACACCCTTCAGGCACTGATTAACATTCAGTGTGTCAAATGGTAACAAGTAAATATGGATTTCTAGTGCTATCAAACATATTTCTGTTCTAATCACAAGGGAGAATAAACCCAAAGGTACAATGAGGCACTTACTAAGGTAATAAAATTCTTTATTGCTACTTAACTCACATATTGGTATTTAGATCAATTTATGCCCGATCTCTAATTAAATAGGTCTCTGTCCACTTTTTATTCCCTCACAGCATTTAACATCTCAATATACTCACCTCTTGATAAACAATATTCAAGTTTTCACTTAACACCAAGAAAAAACTAAACCAAAAAGCAACTAATACTATTTAAATTAAGTAAATAGCAACTGACACTATTTAAACTAAGCAATAGATTGTCCTCATAGTACAATCTACTACTAAACAAGTTACGTATTTTTGTTTCATCAAAATTACCAGAAGCAAAACCATTCTTCTGAGAAATTATTATTTTGAGGTAATTCTCAGAACATGTAAATGCCCTCCAACAAATGGAAAGACTAGATAATGCAAGTTCTTATGCAGCCCTGGACATGTTAACAAAATTTTTTTACCTGACAACTGCCTGATCATAGAAAGTTCCAGAATCATCAGGTACCACCTCAGGTGTCTGCTGTCTTTCTTCAGGTTCCTCTACTTCTTCTTCAGACTCTTAAGTGAGGAAAAGATATTTAAAGTAATTTGTACTTACTGAATTCACATACACATTCACTTTCACAATGTTCACAAAACAATGAAGAAAAACATACATAAGTAAACGAAGTAGGGCAATTTGGTAAAATCACAGCATTGACTTTAAGGGCAGAACTAAGGCTTTTAAGGTTAGATTTTAAGGCTACTGTAGTGTCTTGGTTTTTAAGAGCATGGAGCCTAATGCAGGCTCTGTCACCTTACTAGCTACATGACATTAGGCAAATTACATTAGGCAGTTATCTAATGCAGGCTCTACCACTTTACTAGCTAGGCAAATGACTGCACATCTGTAAGACTGTATTACAAAATAAATATACTGTCATACAAAACACACTCAAATTCTATTATTTTGGAGAAAATTTTCCATGAGTCTCTGTGTCTACACATCTTCATACCCTTTCTTCCAGACTGTCTCTCAAGAACATTTGTATAGCAAACAGTTTTGAAAGAGTGTCTCCCTCCAGAACGAAAAATAGGTATGTTTACTGCCTGTTATAAAAAACTTGTTCCCTAAACTCAATGTCCCATGCCTTTAACACAACCCACTGCAGTAGAAATATCATCCAGCCTTCTTCATAACATCCTGTTGGTAAATGTGGCAAAAATGCTACTGCTGCTGCTGTGGGTTAACCTACCTCCTTCTGAGCTAACAGTCTTAAGTCTTCTACTAGCATCCATGATGTAAGCGAACCTGTTAGCAGCTTCAAGTAGGGTAAAACCTCAGACTCTTCATATACCATGATAATTACCAGTTATTAATGAAAAACAGAGTATAATGAAAACAGTGAAGAAACCCATAGTCTCTTAAAGGCAATCTGATATCATCATTTAAAAAAATTTAGACCAGTAACTTAAAGTATTTCACTACTTACCCTCCTGAGGCTCAGTGACAAACCCACCAAAGACCTCATCTTGGTATCGGAAGATATCATTGTGAACATAGAATTTATTTGCAACAGATCCCTGCAATGTCAATAGAAAGTTTTCATTTATTCCACAGACTTTTAAAAAGTGCAATCACTCTACACCATTGGTGACTGGAACAAGTTTACCTCCAGGAGACATCTGGCAATGCCTGGAGACATTTCAGTTTTTGTTGCTGTGGGGCTTTTGAGACAGGGTCTTGCTGTCACCCAGGCAGGAATGCAATGGCACATCACAGCTCACTGCAGCCTTTACATCCCAGGCTCAAGCGATTCTCCCACCTCCTAAGTAGCTAGGACTATAGGGGCACACCACCATGCAAGGGTATTTCTTTTTTTTTTTTTTTTTGAGTCGAGACGGGATCTTGTTATATTGCCCTAGTTGGTCTTTAATTCCTGGGCTCAAGTGGCCCTCCTGCCCCAGCCTCCGAAAATTCTGAATTATGGATATAAGTCAGCATGCCCTGCCAACATTTCAGTATTCACTACAGAGGATGCTACTGACAACTAATAAGGTCAGGGATGCACTAAATATCCTACAATGCACAAGACAGGCTACCATAACAAAGAATTAGTTGATCCAAAATGTCAACAGTGCCAAAACTGAAAATGCCTGGTCTACAACAGATGGTAAAAAGACTACACTCACATTTATTTTGTTTGCTCAAAATACTTTACTTCACCACAAGATAAATATCCAAAAACTGACAAAGCTCTGAGTATGTAAGATGCCACAGCCCACATCTCAAATCATTAAAAGGAAAGGAAATCATATTCCGGACAGGCACAGTGGCTCATGCCTGTAATCCCAGGACTTTGGGAGGCTAAGGAGGGCAGATCACCTAAAGTCAGAAGTTTGACACCAGCCTGGCCAATATGGTGAAACCCCATCTCTACTAAAAATACAAAAATGAGCCAGGCATAGTGGCATATGCCTGTACTCTCAGCTACTAGGCAAGCTGAAGCAGGAGGATCACTTGTACCCAGGAGGTGGAGGTTGCAGTGAGCCAAGACTGCGCCTCTGCACTTCAGCCTGGGTAACAGAGCGAGACCTTGTCTCAAAAAAAAAAAAGAGGCAATCATATTCCTAACTTAGCAGATATTTAAAATTCCCCAAGACTATATCCGAAAATACTGATACAAACACTCAAGGGTAGTGTAGCCTGAAAAATCTTGCTCACACTAGGTATAAGACACACCTGAGTACAGATCCAATTATGCCATTTACAAGTTATTCAGTTTCTAAGGCTGTTACTCATCTGTAAAAAGAGAGGTATCAGCAGGCACCGTGGGTCACTTCTGAAATCCCAACACCTTGGGAGTCTGAGGTAGGAGAACTGCTTAAGTCCAGGAGTTTGAGACTAGCCTGGGCAACTTATAGTGAGTTTTCTGTAGTTTCTACAAAAACAAAAAGCCAGGAATGGTGGCCTGCACTTGTGGTCCCAGTTACTTGGGAGGCTGAGGTGGGATTATCATTTGAGCCCAGGCAGTCAAGGCTGCAGTGAGTCATGATCCTGCCACAGCACTCCAGCCTAGGCAACTGAGGGAGACCCTTATCTCAAAAAGAAAAAAAAAAAAAGAATATCAACATATACCTTAATATTTTGTGTATTAACTGAGACAATTTATATAATAGCATATTACCTTTAAAAGAAAAAACTATAATAAACCTATAACTGACAATCATACACGTGATTCTTTGCATATTTAGAAGTCTACCACATCTTTACATTTTAATCTAAGCCTTCCTCTAAAATTCATGACTATAATGGCCTCACATAATTTTGCAAATGACAAAAAGTTATCTTATATTCAAAGGTTAAAAGATTTTAAGCACTTTAGGTTTGCTATCTTAAAAAGAAAATTTAAGATTAATGCTAGAGCAAACAATGATTTATTCAACAAGCTTACTGTACCATTTCTACATATATGCTTAAGCAAACAGGCTTCCTAACTTTGTTCAGTCTGGATCAATCCAGAAGAAAACACAAATGCAATTATTCAACATAAATTTGTCCTTATCTAAGCATAACTAAAAAGAACCAAGCCTCCTTGAAGGAATAACTGATTCAAGAATAGGGGCTGGGGCAGGAACAATGCAAGATGAACCTGGAACATCTTGTGCCGTAAATGTTCAAAAAAAAAATAAAAAGATACAGAATCGCCCATCCTTTATTTACAAATCAAAAAGAGAAAACATAAGGCCAGGTGAAGTGCTCATGCTTGTAATCCTAGCACTTTGGGAGGCCAAGGCAGGTGGATCACTTGAGGTCAGGAGTTAGAGAGACCAGCCTGAAAAACATGGTGAAACCCCATCTCTACTAAAAATACTAAAATAGCCCAGCCAGTCCCAGCTACTTGGGAGGCTGAGGCAGGAGAATCGCTTGAACCCAGGAGGTGGAGGGTGCAGTGAACAGAGATGGAGCCACTGCACTCCAGCCTGGATTATACAGTGAGACTTCATCTCGGAAAAAAAAAAAAGAGAGAGAGAGAGAAAAGATATTTAACTTTACAGTGAGAAAACCTAAGTAATCAAAATTCGTATCACAACTAAATGACATAATGTGCCTCTTTAATGGGAAGCACTGAATGATACACATAAAGCATCCTACAAAAAAAGTGACTGTGCGCTTCAAAAATGTTAATGCCATAAAAAAACCCAAAAGATTAAGAAACAGTTGCCTATTAGAAGAGATTGGAGACATGATAGATAAATGCAATGTGTTAAGTATAGATTCCATGTTGGACAAGGAAAAAAAAAATCACTAAAAAACATTATTGAGATACTTTCCAAATTTTAAATATGGATTATAGATAATTATATTGCATCATTTCCTGAATTTGATAACTATACTATAGAATGGAAAAGTTATTCTTATAGAGAAAGAATTATACACATGGGGAAGTGGTGACAGCTGCTCTTGGTAAGGACAGCTGCATATAGGAGTTCTTGTATTAGTCTTCCAAGTTTTCTTTAAGTCTGAAATTTCAAGTGTTTTTAAAGATATGCACAACCATTCATTGTTTTTTTTCCATGTATTTGATCACTGCAAAACAATCATTCCTATACATACCTCAGGAGCAAGGACAAACGTCTGCATAAATCTCCTCAAAGCCTGGTTGTTGTTAGAAAGAAGCCCCATCACTTGGACTACCACACCATCATTTAGTGTGGCATGAGCATCAACATGGCGAATCTTGGTGTGGCAGTTGGTGAAGTTTTGAGACATCACTTTCCTGTGGATTTCCTTAAAAAAAAAAAAAAAAAAAAAAAATCAACTGTGAATGCCTTAAAATTTAAATAACCTCCAATTAAAAAGCTACCAACACAATACAGGTAAAGAGAATGTGCATATTTAAATTACAGGATATGCAGACTATATTTGATTTTTCTTTGTATACTCTATTCCCAGTGACCACACTTGAGTTTTTTAAATAACTGCCCTGAATTAATACTTTAAATTTTAAAGTTTAAAAAGATGATCTCTATGCTAAAGCCAATTATCTTCCAATATAAAAAAGTTTTAGAATATTATCATACAAAATTGACAAATCTGACCTCACATAGGCATTTCAACAAATACATTAATCAAATAGTAATAAAACACATCGACCGCTAAAAAGTTGAGAAATTTGATCTTTATCAGCAAATCTATGTTGTACGTATCCACTTCAATTTTGAGTTTTCTACCTGCGTAACAGCCTAAATAAAATTTGAAATGCTTACTTTCTGTCCATAAACAGCATCTGCTGGCTTTCCATTTGAATCCAATCCCCCATGGACATAAGAAGAGTTCTTTCCATAAAACCTGTAAAATTGGAAGATGATTTACTTGCCATTTCCAAGTATCTTAAGTTTTGTTTTTGTTTTTTTTTTTCACATTTGATACCTATCCTGCCTACTGGCAAACTATTTTGAGACAGGGTCTCATTCTGTCACCCAAGCTAGAGTGCAGTGATGCGATCACAGCTCGCTGCAGCTTCAATGTGCCAGGCCCAAGTGATCCTATAGCCTCAGCTTCCCAAAGTACATAGAACTACAGGCATATGCCACCGTGACTGACTGATTCTTTTTATTTATTTTAAGTAGACACAAGGTCTTACACTATGTTGCCCAGGCTGGTCTCGAACTCACGAACTCAAGCAATCCTACCTGCCTTGGCCTCCCAAAGTGCTGGAATTATACAGGTGAGTCACCGCGCCTGGCCCTAGCAATGTGTTTTGTTTCCCATCTTTGTATGCAATCATCTCTCTATCCCCTATGTGTCACTTGTTCAACAGTTGCTGAATGGGAATGGATTTGGTTCCAGGTTTCAGGGTAGGATTCTGTTGGGAAGGATCTTGTAGTTTCATGTCAGGATGACCACCAATACACAAGTTCCTATTTTCACTCAGGAAGAAAACATGCAATAAGGCTGGAACAGCTCTATTCTCCATAGACTTCAAGTGTCCTTTTATTAATATATCTGAGAATACATGTGAGCAGTTTCCCTTCAACCACCTAGCTCATGCAGCAAGTGGTTTCAAAATAGTTTTTAAAAATTTCTGCTGATGCAGTTAAGAATATCAAAGTCAATTCCTCATGGTTTTTACCCATCAATGTCCTCATTTGATCCGTTTTCACTAAAACAACATTCCATCAGGAAAGCAACACACCAAAATGCTCTAATCCATGGACAACCGCTATTAACATTTCATACTTGTCTTCCAGATAAGCACCTTTTTTACAAATGAGCCCACGCATGTTATTCTGTATGTCTCACCCCCAAAAAAGGAAACACATCTGTGACCACAAGAACCCCTAAGTCTGCCTTTCTATTTTTCAAGTTATTCAAAGGATACATCTCAGCCAAAGAATCAGTTCACTACTGACTAGGGCCACTTTTCATGTGCCTCAGAGATATATGTAGGGGAAAGAGAGGTCTTAAAATCAATAAATAATGTGACAGATTAGTGCCCTCTAATGGTGAAAAAAAAATCAATGAATAATGATAGTGACAAGAAATACTATTGCATTTGGTTAATTTCTTTCAACCCCATAGAATAAAACTGGCATATGACAAAAAGAAAAAAGGACAGGCCAGGCATGGTGGCTCATGCCAGTAATCCCAGCACTTTGGGAGGCTGAGCTGGGCGGATCACTTGAGGTCAGGAGTTCAAGACCAGCTGGGCCAATATGGCAAAACTGTTTCTACTAAAAATATAAAAAAACAAAATAACAAAAAAAATTAGCCAGGCATGGTGGCGTGCACCTGTAGTCCCAGCTACTCAGGAGGCTGAGGCAGGAGAATCACTGTAACGCAGGAGGCAGAGGCTGCAGTGAGCTGAGATCTCACTGCTACACTCCAGCCTGGGGGACAGAGTGAGACTCTATCTCAAAAAAAAAAAAAAAGAAAAAAAGTGTGTGTGTGTGTGTGTGTGTTATGTATAAAAAACCTGGCTGGGCATGGTGGTGCACACCTGTAGTCCTAGCTATGTAGGAAGCTGAGGCAGGAGGATCACTTAAGCCCAGGAAGTCAAGGCTGCAGTAAGCTACGATCACACCACTGCACCCCAGCCTGGGCAACAGAACAAGACTGTCTCAAAAAAAAAATAGAAAGAAAGGGTAAAAAGGGCTTAGAGACTTGTTCAACCACTTAATAGTCATGTGCATATGTACCAGCAAATTTTTAACCCCTCTGAGTGTATCTGCTAAATGAAGTTAACTCTCTCACAATCAATGCCTTACATTTTAGTAGAGGATTTTGTAACAATTAAGAGGAAATGAGAAAACGCATCTGGAAATCTTAAAGCCTTAATCCCAGTATTTTGGGAGGCTGAGGCAGGCAGACTGCTTGAGCCCAGGAATTTGAAATCAGCCTAGGCAACATGGTAAAACTGTCTCTACAAAAGTTAGCTGTAGGGCCGGGCGCGGTGGCTCAAGCCTGTAATCCCAGCACTTTGGGAGGCCGAGGCGGGTGGATCACGAGGTCGAGAGATCGAGACCATCCTGGTCAACATTGTGAAACCCCGTCTCTATTAATACAAAAAAAAATTAGCTGGGCATGGTGGCGCGTGCCTGTAATCCCAGCTACTCAGGAGGCTGAGGCAGGAGAATTGCCTGAACCCAGGAGGCGGAGGTTGCGGTGAGCCGAGATCGCGCCATTGCACTCCAGCCTGGGTAACAAGAGCGAGACTCCGTCTCAAAAAAAAAAAAAAAAAAAAAAAAGTTAGCTGTGTGGGGTGGACTGTGCCTCAGTCCCAGCTACTCAGGAGGCTGAGGTGGGAGGATAGCCTAAGCCCAAGAGTTCAAGGCTGCAATGAGCTATGACCTTGCCATTGCATTTCAGCCTACACAGTTCAGAACCTATCTCTCTCTCTCTCACACACACACACACACCCCCCCCACACACACTCTCTCTCTCTCACGAGACATATTCCATTTACAGAGCAATGCCAAAACCGGTATTGAAAACATTTATGAATTATATTTTATACCTGATAATCATGTACCTAATATGCAAGTTGGTCAAGGTATAACGGAAAAAATAGTTCTGGTCCAGCAAATACACATTTTGAAACTTCTATGAAATTATTCTAACAAGTCCACATAAATAGACAGTTTTGTATAATGTGACACTGTAAGAGGAAATAATAGAAGAAATCTCTAGATTCATCATTAGATTAGTACACTACATCTCTATAAAAAACTTTGTGGCCACTAAAATTAATGGGATACAAGTATTATCCTGAAAGGTAACTTCAGATTATCAAGTTAAAAAGCTAAAAGACAGTATATCAAAACATGTTTCTATACATACAGAAAAACTGTTTCTGTGGTTTTACTAGATACTTCCATAATTTGTTTATCTGTGTTTTAATTTCCGATAAGCATGTATCATTTCTACTAAAAACAAATTATGGAAGTATCTAGTAAAACCACAAACGATTTTCTGTATATATAGAAACATGTTTTAATACAATTTTTAAAGCACATCAACACAAAAGTACATTATGACAGGAACAGTCATGAATTGTCTTTAATACATTATTTTTTTACATCCACCTCAGCTCCAGCAATCTTTAATACATTCTTAATAAATAATCCATGACTATATCTTTACATTTTGATTGTTATTTTCCAATGATGTACAAGTTTAGGTAACTTAGTCTAACTTTTTTAAATTATTTTATGGGGCTAGGCACAGTGGCTCACGCCTGTAATCCCAGAACTTTAGGAAGTTGAGACAGGTTGATCACCTGTGGTTGTGATTTCGAGACCAGCCTGGCCAACATGGTGAAATCCCATCTCTACTTTAAAAAAAAAAAAAAATTAGCTGGGCATGGTGGTGGGCACCTGTAGTCGCAGCTATTCAGGAGACTGAGGCAGGAGAATCACTTGAACTGGGGAGGTGGAGGTTGCAGTCATTTGAGATCGCACCACTGCACTCTAGTCTGGGCAACAGAGTAAGACTCGGTTTCAAAAAAAAAATTGGGGGATACTTATGTGCAAATAAGTATTATGCAACAACCCTACAAGGCACAAGATGATGAGTGGGACAATCTCTTAAGTACTACATACTAAAACACAGCATTAGATGATGCAGGAGAAAAATGTCTTACCTATGCAACATGTCTGGGGCCTGGTTCAGCAGTGTGTAATACTGTCTCACAAATTCCCGCCCGACCAGCAGGGGACTAGGCTTCTCCATCACCATTGCTTTGGTCAATTCAACCTGGGGGAATAAAAGTCAAATATGTCCAAACCCGAAGGATCAAACACAGGGGAAAAAGATCGAATCATTTAGCTGAAACCAACTAAGAGAAAAGAACACTTCAGCAAGTCATTTAAAAAATGAATAACTATCATAAAAACAAATAGAACCCACAAGGACCAGTTGAGATTTTATACAAATTTATTGCAATTTTATATATACAAAACGGGGAATCATTAAGAAGAATTCATCATTATCCCCAATATTAAAGCTACAAGAACCTCAAAGGTATGTATTTCCAACATACATCCCATCATAATTTTTTTTGAGATGAAGTCTAATTTTGTTGCCCAGGCTGGAGTACGGTAGCGTGATCTCAGCTCATCACAATCTCCACCTCCCAGGTTCAAGCGATTCTCCTGCCTCAACCTCCTGAGTAGCTGGGCCTACAGGCATGCTCCACCACAACCAGCTAATTTTTGCATTTTTAGTAGAGATGGGGTTTCACTACATTGGCCAGGCCGGTCTCAAACTCCTGACCTTGTGATCCACCCGCCTTGGCCTCCCAAAGTGTTGGGATTACAGGCGTGAGCCACTGCACCCAGCAATTTTCTTAAGTTATTAAACCCAATTAAGAGTGTTCCAGTTGTAAAGTTACAAGCACATTCTTAGTTGAGGCAATATTAGATTCAAAGGCAATAATCTTAAACAATATAGCTCTGACATCCAGGGACAAACTATCACTTTTTCTGGCCCATCTAAATCAGATAAACTTTTAGTATAGCATCTTTTTAAAAAAGAAACTACAAAACTAAAATTACTAAATATGCTTACTAGTTCATTCTACAATGGAATAAAAAAAATTCAAAATAAAATGGAGAAGTTAACAAACAAGATGTTTATACTCAAAATAATTCCCACTATATCAAAATTATGAAAACTTAAAGTCAATATCTTTGAGTGCCAAGAAAGGCACCTGTCCCATAGGAAGTCCAATTATTGTCAGCTATTACCAAAAAATGCTTTCTGATTACAAAACCTGAAATGAGACCAACTTTTCATTCAAGGAGGAAGAGATAAAATTATCACAAACTTAAACATACAGGCAAACAGAGAATATGTACAGATTTAATTACCATAGAAAGGAAAGTGACATTTTAGCTGTTTTTTTTTAAACAGGATAGACAAAATAGATTGATTTTGGTTGATAAATTTCTAAACAAGCAATTTGTGAAGATATATTTACTTTCATCTAGTTCATCTTTGCATTATTCTTTTTTCACGCCCCCAACCTAACTTTGCATTATTCTGAAATATCCACCCCATTTAGTACTTTATTTCACCAACATCTGCTATTTTCCCCAAAACCAGAGCCACTAAAATCAACATGAAACAGCTTACCAGTCATACTAGGAGTATTTTGCCTTCAGGTATGTGGATATCAATAACAAGAAAATGGATCCTAAGTCTTACACTAATGTACTTTAAAAGTTGGCTGGAGCCGAGTGCAGTGGCTCATGCGTGTAATCCCAGCACTTTGGAAGGCCAAAGCAGGTGGATCACAAGGGTCAGGAGTTCAAAACCAGCCTGGCCAATATGGTGAAACCCCATCTCTACTAAAAATACAAAAAAAAAATTAGCCAGGTGTGGTGGCACATGCCTGTAATTCCACCTACTCAGGAGGCTGAGGCAGGAGAATTGCTTGAACCCAGGAGGTGGAGGTTGCAGTGAGCCAATTTTGCGCCACTGCACTCCAGCTTAGGCGACAGAGCAAGACTCTGTCTCAAAAAGAAAAAAAGAATTTGTCTCCCAGTATAGGCACCAAAAGAAAACAAAAAAAATTTGGCTGGGCACGGTGGCTCACGCCTGTAATCTCAACACATTGGGAGGCTGAGGCAGGCAGATCATTTCGTCCTTAGTTTAACATTTTAACAGTTTATATCATTTTGCAAACTCCGATCTTAATTAGCATTTAATTTTCCAAACAGATGCTACTTTGAATTGAGACTGTCAACTTCAGAAACATGCAACAGCTGTTAGCTAAACCAAATTTTCAATACTCTAGTACTGAAGTTAAGTTTCAACATTAGATTTGCCTCAAATACCCTTACAGTCTCCCATTTACACTATGAACAGTTCCATTTAAGTGGCAGCTGTCTCCTGAAATCACTCCTTTAATGTAAATAAATATATCTATTGATAATAACCACCAAAGGGCTCAAGGGAAACAGTAGCAATATTTTTTTAATTCCACATAACTAAATATGAATTTCATTTTAGTAAAAAAAATTAGGCCGGGCACAGTGGCTCCTCATGCCTGTAATCCCAACACTTTGAGAGGCTGAGGCAGGTAGATAAGGAGGTCAGGAGTTCAAGACCAGCCTGGCCAACATGGTGAAAACTCATCTCTACTAAAAATACAAAAATCAGCTGGGAGTGGCAGCGCAAGTCTGTAATCCCAGCTACTCCTCTGAGGCAGGAGAATCTCTTGAACCTGGGAGGCGGAGGTTATGATGAGCCGAGATCACACCACTGCACTCCAGCCCGGGCGACAAAACAAGACTCCGTCTCAAAATAAAATAAAACAAAACTATGCTGCTTCACTGCTTAAAAAAATACTCAAGTCTTAAACTAAAATAGTCAAAGGCTTCACAAATTCTACATTAGTCATGGTCAGATAAAACATACTGAATAAAGAATACAAACTTTTTCCCAAATAGTAAGTTCTTAAGAGCAGAGACCATTTCTTACCCAACTTTTTAGTTCCAAAACTTGATGTCTGACACATAACAGACACATTTTTTTTTTTGAGACGAAGTCTCATTCTTGTCGCCAGGCTGGAATGGCAATGGCGCGATCTAGGATCACTGCAACCTCCTCCTCCCGGGTTCAAGCGATTCTCCTGCCTCAGCCTCCTGAGTAGCTGGGATTACAGACATGCCCGGCTTATTTTTGTATTTTTAGTCAAGACAGGGTTTCTCCATGTTGGCCAGGCTGGTCTCGAACTCCCGACCTCAGCCTGGCCTCCCAAAGTGATGGGATTACAGGTATGAGCCACCGGGCCCGGCTAAAAAACACTATTTTTTTTAATTCAACTTTCTCACACAAAAACAAGAAGTTGGAATTTTATAATAGCAGAGTTGATTTCTGACCAACTATCAAAACTGACTTATCTGGTTTTCCACCATTTAGATTAAGATGGCAGATACAACACTGTTTCTTTAATTATTAAAAATGTTGTTTGAGACCACTCTGGGCAACAAAAAAACAAGACCCTATCTCCAAAAAAATGAAAAAAAAAAAAAAAAAAAGAAAAAGAAATTAGCTAAATGTGGTAGCACATTCCTTTAAGTCTCAGGTACTCGGGTGGCTGGGGCAGAAGGAATGCTAGAGCCCAGAAGTTTGAGGCTGCAGTGAGCTATGATCACACCACCACACTTCAGCCTGGGTGCCAGAGAAAGACCTCGTCATCTCAAAAAAATCAAGTATAAAAATAAATATAAATAAAAGAATGTTTAGGTAAGTTCTTAGCTGATTGAAGACCACACACCGAAAGTTTTGTGAATAATTTTGCTATTCCCAGTTTAAAAAAGAAAAAAAAAGTCTGGGCTGGGCTTAGTGATTCACACCTGTAATCCCAGCACTTTCGGAGACCAACGCAAACAGATCACACTCCTTGGGGCGAGGAGTTCAAGATGAGCCTGCTGAACATGGTGAAACGCTGTCTCTACTAAAAATACAAAAAACTAGCCAGGCATGGTGGCAAACATCTGTAATCCCACCTAGTCAGGAAGCTGAAGCACAACAATCACTTGAACCTGGGAGGCAGAGAGTGCAGTGAGCCAAGATTGCACCACTGCACTCCACCTGGGCCACAGAGCAAGACTCTGCCTTTCAAAAAAAAAAAAAAAAAAAGAAAAAAAAAACCTATTTGATCATTCACAGAAAAAAAAAAAGTAGTAAATTTTGGCAAACTGAATCTATACAGAGCATCAATAAATCCTAGTTAGGAAAAAATTGTACATCATCTCTCTGAAATCTTTTCTGGCCCAAACATAAAACACAAGCAATGAGAAATGTGAACATAATACTTCTCAAGAATTCTCAGTCTTGTTCATCAACTCTCAATTCTATCAAATCTAAAAATAATTAAAGTAAGCAAATAGATGAGTCACAGAAAAGACAGTGCTTTGCCAGTTATTAATCCACTGTGACAAATATTTTATGAAATCTATGAATTACCTCTGGGGGGAATGTTTTTTTTTTTTTAATCTATGCATAATTGGCTGGGCATTATGCTCGCACCTGTAATCCCAGCACTTTAGGAGGCCAAGGCAGGCAGATCACCCGAGGTCATGAGTCTGAGACCAATCTGGCCAACATGGTGAAACCTGTCTCCACTAAAAATAAAAAAAATTAGCTGGGCTTGGTGGCACGTGGCTATAATCCCAGCTAGGAGGCTGAAGCTTGAACCCAGGAGGCAGAGGCTGCAGTGAGCTGAGACTGTGCTACTGCACTCCAGCATGGGTGACAGAAGGAAAAAAATTTAATGCATTATCAATGAAAACACACGCTAGTATCAGAAGGGGAAAAAAAAAAAAAGAAAATGTATGCTAAAAATTTCCAAGGTTTTCCCTCATTTATAAACACTCAGCACACTAAGTCCTTTTCTAAAGAGGTTTTGAAAATTTCTACAACTATGGACTTTGGCTGTTCCTAATATAACAACATATGTCAACAGATGCTGCTGGAATATAAGTAATATTCTTAAGGATGATATACACTGATATCATTAAGATCTAGAAAGATCGTATTATTAAACATGACCTTGAATTTATTTTATTTATTTATTTTTTTTGAGACGGAGTTTCGCTCTTGTTAACCCAGGCTGGAGTGCAATGGCGTGATCTCGGCTCACCGCAACCTCCACCTCCCGTGTTCAGGCAATTCTCCTGCCTCAGCCTCCTGAGTAGCTGGGATTACAGGTACGTGCCACCATGCCCAGCAAATTTTTTGTATTTTTAGTAGAGACGGGGTTTCACCATGTTGACCAGGATGGTCTCGATCTCTTGACCTCGTGATCCACCCGCCTCGGCCTCCCAAAATGCTGGGATTACAGGCGTGAGCCACCGCGACCAGTGAATTTACCAGTTTTAAATGATTCATCCAAATTTAGGACAAAGTTTAAGTAAGAGTTTTCAAAGGCTACCTTTAAGATGAGTAAAAAATGACAAATTAACTTTGAAAATGGAGAACATTTTGCACTTATCTAATAAAATCAAAAACACTCTGATGAAAATCAAGCAGTTCTCTTCTAGGTACATACACAAAAGAAACCCAATTAAACAAAACAAAAACAAATAACTGCCAACTTATTTCTAAAGTACAACATCGGTAACAACCTACATGTCCATCAAATAAGGAATGGCTATTAAGTTGTGGTTTATTCACATTAGGGAAACCTCTGTATCTAAGACAACCATATGTGAGCACTTTTAAGATTGAAAACAGCTACTATTAATTGTGTCACGTTAACTGAAGTGAATCTGGACAGTCCCTGGCAAACCAAAACATATGTCACCCTATTTATGTCTGCCAGAAAGTGAGCACAGATCTCAAAAACATTAAAAAGAAAAATCAGTTGCCAAATATGTACTGTAGGATAGCCTTACATATGTCTAAAAGTATTTTTAGCACAAATACCAGATATTGTACATAGCTACACAGGGTGGACAGAGAGACAAATGGATCCATGAAACAGAATGGGGTTCTGTAATACATCCACAGAGACAATATATTTCCAGCAAAAGTGCAAAGACAATTCAGTAGAAAAAGTATACTCTTTTCAACAATTGGTACTGAAATAATTAGATATCATATGTAAAAAACAAAAACCAGAACCTCAATTCATGCCTAACACCACTTACAAAATTTAACTCAAAATGATTCAGTGTAATTAAAGCGTAAAATTTTAGGGAAAATCTGCACAACACTGAGGAAAGATTTTAGACACACCAAAAGCAAATGAAGAAAGCAAATTGATCACGTAGACTGAGTCAAAATTAAAACCATCTGCTCTGTAAGACACTATCAAAAGAATGAAAAGTCAAGCCAAAGACTAGGAGTAAATATTTGCAAAGCATGTATCTGATTTTTTTTTTTTTTTTTTTTTTTTTTTTTTTTAAAGATAGCGTCTTGCTCTGTCACCCAGCCTGGAGTGCAGTGCCACTCACTGCAACCTCCACCTCCCAGGTTCAAGCAATTCTCATGCCTCAGCCTCTCAAGAGGCTGGGATTACAGGCACGCACCACCATGCCCAGCTAAAGGTGGATTTTTTAGTAGAGATGGGTTTCACCATGTTGCCCAGGCTTGTCTCAAACTCTTGGCCTCAAGTGATCCTCCTGCCTCAACCTCCCAAAGTGCTAGGATTACAGATGTGAGCCACCACGCCCAGCCCATATCTCTGATTTTTAAAAACTTCTATCCAGAATATATAAAGTACTCTCAAAATTAAGAAACCACCCAGGTGCGGTGCCCCACACCTGTAACCCCAGCACTTTGGAGGCCAAGGCAGGGAGATCCCCTGAGGTCAGTAATTCCACACCTAGCCAACATGGTGAAACTCCATCTCTACTAAAAATACAAAAATTAGCCAGGCGTAATCCCAGCTACTCAGGAGGGTGAGACAGGAAAATGGCTTGAACTCAGGAGGCTGAGGTTGCAGTGAGCTGAGATCGTGCCACTGCACTCCAGCCTGGGACACAAGAGCATAACTCTGTCTCAAAAAAAAAAAAAGATAATAATTAAGTAACCAATCCCATAACACATGAGCCAAAGATTTAAAGATAACTTCACCGAATAAATTACGTGAACGCCAAATGAAAAATGCTGATCATTAGTAATTACAGAAATGCAAAGTAAAACCTGTGAGGTACCACTAAACACTTGTCACAATGACTAAAATTAAAAAGACTAACCATACACACTGTTAGCCAGCTGCTGGTAGAAATGGAAACCTCCAAATATTGCTGATGGGAATGTAAAATGGTACAACCACTTTGTAAAACAGGGAGTTTCTTTCTAAATAAGGCATACATGTATCACATGAACTAAACATTCCCCTATTAAGCATTTACCCAAGAGAAATAAAGGCACATGTATCCATACAAAGATTTGTACACAAAGTTCAGAAGCTTTATTTTTAATAGTCAAAAAGCCGAAAACATAAAGGTTTTGTATGTTTCAATGTCCACCAACAGGTAAATCAATAAACTGTGATACGCCTACACAAAGAGACTAGCACTGAGCAACAAAAAAAGAACATAACTTATTCACACAAAAATTCTAGAAAATGCAAAGTAATCTACAGTTATAGAAAGAGCAAGGATTTTCTGCAGGGAGAAGGGTGGGAGGAACAAGTAAGAAAGGGAAAAGGGACACGAGAAAACTTTTGGGGGTAATGGATAGGTTCACAATCTTGACTGTGGTGATAGTTTCATGGGTATACATTTTTTTTTTTTTAAGAGTCTGCTGTGTCGCCCAGGCTGGAGTACAGTGGCATGATCATAGGTCACTGCAGCCTCAAACTCCTGGGCTCAAGTAATTGTCTCTGCCGACTCAGTCTTTTGAGAAGCTGGGAATACAGGTGGTGTCTGAAGTTATCAAGCAGTACATTTTTAAAACACACAGTTTATTGTCAATTATACCTCAATAAAGCTATTTAAAAAAATTATCCCATCAATAAAACAGTCTGGAAAGACTTAAGCATATATCAAATTTTTGTAAATTTTGTTTCAGGGTTATACTATGTATTCAAACATTTGATATTCGGTACTCTAAATCACAGGAATTTAGAAACAAAATCTTTTCCCAGAACCAGAGTAACCTGAATACAGAAGCCAATGTCTGTACTTAGAGCAAGAGTAGTATCACCATTACTGGGCCTACTGTCAATCTATTTTCCAAACTCTTCACATTTACCACCTGTTACCTCCCTTCAAAATTCCTCCTGACAGCTCCTTGGAGAAATGGTCGATTCTGGACCTGAGACAGGCAAAATACAAGATACAAGTCTGAAACACCTGGTAATTAATGAAAGAAAGAAAATGCTTTTAAAAAACAGAAAAGACAGGCAAGTGTCAAAACAAAGGAGCCAAAAAAAAAAGCTGGAACAATATGAACAAAATAATTTGTGGCCAGGCACAGTGGCTGACACCTGTAATCCCAGCACTTTGGGGGGCCGAGACAGGATTGCTTGAGCCCAGGAGTTCAAGACCAGCCTGAACAATATTTTATAAAAATATAAAATAAAATAAATATTAAATAATAAGTAAATATCAGCAAGGATAATGGTGGATTACAACCCAAAGAACAAAATTAATATCCATGGTCTATAGTGACATAAATGACTGAAAAGAAACAAATGAAGAATACACAAATCTTCCTTACAGAGAATTTATAATACTGTAGAAAGAAAGAGGCAAATTTTTTTAAAAATCACCATTAGAACAGTAATACCTGTCTGCAGTAGTACCTGCAGACAAGATCCATTAAAATGCTAAAACTAAGAAGGGGAACTTTATTTGCATGCCAAAATATTAACAGTAGCTTTAATGTATGTCCACAAATTCACATTCTCCTCCTTCTAGAGAAGTAGAGCCTAATTCCCTTCTCTCCTTGAGTGTGAGCTGGACTTAGTGACTAGCATCTAAGAAATAGTATGGAAAGGAGAAACAATACTAACCTGACAGATACCACCTTAAAAAAATCATGAGGTTAAATTTAACCAGTTATATATTATGGACCCCCAATATGACTCGCTAAGGGTAATTTCTGTGGTATTCTTCCCCTAAAATCCATTAACTTCAGTCTAATCCTAACATCAAATCCAAATGAGATCAAGGTTTATGGTCATGAAAGACAAAAGGAAAGACAGAAAGTGACAGAGATCAGGCGACTAAGGAGACTACATACAATGTGGCATCCTGGACTGGATCCTGGAACAGAAAAAGGACTTTAGTAGAAAAACTAAGGAAATCCAAATAAAGTCTATCATTGAGTTTACAGTATTTTATCGATGTTAATTTATCAGTTCTGTTCAAAGTACCCCATGTAATATGTTAACACTGGATAATAAGTATGTAAGACCTCTCTATTGCAACTCTTCCACAAATTTTATCTCAAAAATACTGTTTTTCTGAAAGAAAAAAACTTCAGGAAATCAGAATACTTAACTTTTATCTTTTACCTTAGTGTATCCCTTCCCCACTTCAAAGTTAAAACCTACTCAGGTTCATAACTAAAGAAAAATCAATCTTTCTCATCAAGTGAAAAGATATGTTAGTTAATACTGATGCTCATCTGCAAAATTCTTAAATAGATGATCAAGACAGTTGGATATACTCCAGGAAACTCTAGGCAACCTCAGAGTCCAGGAACAAGGGTGTACTTGAGGCACAGCCAACAGCTTTGCATAAACAGCATATGGAAGAAGCCTGCAAGGGCAGGTAGGTGTCACATTCTTACCTTCGAGATTCAAAATCCCTCTAAGATTTTTTAATTAAGTAAATAGCAGGCTATAGTAAGCTATTAGGTACCACATGCTTTTCAAAATAGTTTGGATAATTCAGTTTCAGAGCCCCAATTCACTTCTTAGTTAAAAAAAAAAAAAAAGGTAATACCAAAGATGTGTGAAAGCACTTTCAAAATATGCAAAGGGTTACACAAATACATGATGATGCTTTATAAAACCCATGAAGTTAATAGCCACCAAAGATTACATCCCTACAAAGGACTTGTGTGTACCATCCATGAAGCCACATCTCTGAATCATCTTTAATTTTTACTTTTTATCAAGTACCTAAGATACAACATGCATACCAAAAACTAAGCAGTATTACATGATAGACTGCCATCTGACAGAAGAGGGACTCTGTCACAAAGTCACCTCAAGACCTTATTTACTAAGCTACAGGCTGTGAGAGCATTTTTTTTTTAATTGCTTTCTGCCTTGTAAGACAGATTAATACACTATTCATGTGTGTGAATCATTTCTACTCTTAACCCTATCACCTGCCTTGCAATTTAGCCTTCCCAACTGAAGCCAGACAGGATGTCCAAGAATACCTTTAAAAAAAAAGTAAATAGCTGATTTCTGAGATATAAAATTATAAACCTAGTTTGCCACCACATTGTGATCACCAACTACATGTGAGGTAACAGTTGCTGAATCTAAATTTAACTCCAGGGCTTGGAAGGGCAGTATTGCACTACCACAGGTTTTTCCCACTTGCTGTTGACAAACTACTGGGGGGATGGGTGCGGCTCTTTTTTTTTTTTTTTTTTTTTGACCTACCTCCTTCCACAATTATCCATTCTTCTCTGTAAAGTCAATAATAGTTTTGTCCAAGGCAGCCAAAGCACAATATAATTAAACAAACAACATACAATGCTTATTTGAATTCTGAAACCTTAAAAAAAAAAAAACCAATCAATTTGCAAATGTTAAAAGACCAAGTGGGCAGTTTTATTAGACTGACGAAAATAAAAGAAAAAATTGGCTTTAGTCACAAATGTTGGTTTTATGTTAAATTTTATCTTTTAACACTAGCCCCATCAGTCCTAAGGACCATATACAATTCACAAACTTTTACAAAAACTTAAAACTGCCTTCTGTCTTTTACTTTCTATGCAAATACTAGAACGAGGTGGGGGGGGAAAAAACCGTAACATAAGTTACAAAAGAAAAACTGCTCTAAGTAGGTCACAAAGAAACATTACCAAAATCTCCTAATGTTCCCCTGGTGAACTGTCAGCTGAGAACAGCAAACTGAGTTAAACAAAGAATTGCCTACTTTTCTACCTGTAAGAAGTACAAAAGCTTAGACTTTTCCACCGGTAAGTAGCAGCTCCAACAAAACTAACGTATGACTTGGTAGAGATGTAGGGCAGCCCAAACCTTACGTTACCACAATTTGCTTCCATTCACTTGTTCCTGATAAAGGAATGCACAAGTGAGCAGCTGGAGCACCAATCTGTGAAATAATCACATAATTTTCATATTCCTGACCAAGTGATAACCATTTGTCTGAGGCCAAGAACAGTTATTTTTAAATATTTTAAGTAGAAACTAACAAAATCCTCCCTCAATAACACGTAAAATAATTTCATTCTATTTTACCTCAAGCAGTAATAAAATTAGCTGGACTCAAGCCTAAACAGTTTAAATGTAGGTCATTCTACTGTTTTTCCATTTGACAGCCTAAATTGTTCATCTTTAAGTCTAAGTTAAAATGTTAATTCAATAGTTAGCCAGTACGTAATGGAATTGCTACACCAGGCAAGTTCCCCAAGTAAATGTTACTTGGAACATTGTTATATTTTAATGCTGTTATAGAAACATGTTTATAGAAAGGGTTTCTAGAACATGTTTATAGAAATATTTATGTTTATAGAAGGGTTTCTATAACATAGGAACATTTATTTCACTAAGCCAAGGAGTATACTGGCTTTCAAATAATCTAAAATATGTTAACTCTACTAGGAAAATATAAACTCAAGTCCCTGAAGAAATAAATGGTGTGTAGACAAACTTTCATCCACAGAAGATCTCGACTGACACACGTGTTTTTTCCAACACATCTCCAACACCAGTAATTCATCAAGGGTGACACGCGCCACACAGATCAAAAGTATACCGTTAACTGGGCACTAGCCTTTTCACTCCAATTCCATATTTTAACCCACAGATGCTGGTGACATCTGAAACTCGTCGCTTTGTACCTCATTTTCTTCAACTATAATCTTCTCAAGGTCTTTCTCCAAAAGCCTCCTCCAAATTGAAAAAAGGCAGAGAAAAAAAAGATTCAACGTCTACATCCGGAGCCTAACTCCTGGCTGGCGGGAATTTCCCATCACCAACCTGAGTTTCAAACCAGATGAGGAACACAGTTTACGTTCATTTGCACTTAGTCTTTTTCCCTGCTTTTTTCCAGAAGCTACTGTGGCGGCACATCTACCCACGGCCTGTACGACCACACGCAGAAAGCAAGCCCAAATCCTTCTCCTTTGTCACATTCTCACTTCCAATCCTTGTCTCCCTGGAAGCCCAGAACTCGCCAAGTACAAATGCCGCTGCAGTCTTCTCGGCAGGTGGCCTTTTGAGCTGATGCTGCCCCCAGAGACAAGTGCTCTGGGGTCAAAGAATAAAACAGGCTTGGAAGGGGGGGTGGGGAGGAGCCTGTGAGTCAGAGGGCCCGGCATCCCCGCCCTTCCCGTGTGAGCCTGTGACCCCGCTCTCCAGCCCCGCGCCTCGGGCCGCTGCGGAAGGATGGCCGTACCTACCTCGCCGGCTCACTGTGAGAATCAAATGAAAGGCAGAAAAGTGGCTCCGCACAGTGCCTGGCACATAGAGAGGGCGTGGAAAAAACATTCGCTGTTACTATCACTCCGTGCACTCGCTGCTCCCTCTTTCCTCCCTGCAAAACCGAGGGCACTTCTGCTTCGGGGGCCGCAAAACTCCAGACTAGGGCTGTCCCCACCCCTAAACGAAAGCCTCCTTCTCGTCCGGACCGACTGGACCCCTCTGCCAGGGGAGAAAAAGACTCCGCGGGCGCGTGGAGGAGGAGGGTGGCAGGCGGGAAACGCTGGGCGCGGGGCCCCCTGCCCCCGAGACCGCCCTGGGGCCCGGGCGGCGGCCGCGGCTCACTCCCGCCCCGCGTGGCCGTTGGACGCAGCACGCGCACGCACGCGCCCTAGCGAGGGCGGGGGGGCCGGAGCGGGGACCCGCCGCGCGCCCGTCCGTTCGCCGCGCGCGCCTGCGGCCGTTGGGGTCGGGGTGGGGGTGGGGGTGGGGGACGCGCCTGGCGCGGCCGCCGCGAACGCCACTCAGACTTGAGCTCTCACGACTGCTGCCGTTTGGCTTCGTCCTCGGGCTTCCCTGCCCCGCCCACACACTGGCGTACCTGAGCGGCTAAGCTGGAGAGGAACTAGCTCTGCTCCACAGCTCTGAGGATGGCAGAAATCCCTCACGCAACTGCGTCCGCACACACGCGTGCTCCGCCGCCGGTGTATATAACCGCCACTCACCCTAACTTGTTGCGGCCAGGTTGGGCGAGGGGATAACCAATCCCGACCGCGTCCTCCGCGCTCTTCGAACAGCAATTGGGCACTGAGTCGGGATGAAGGTGTGGCTCTTGATTGGCTTTGACTCTTGCCTATGAGACTCTGAGGATCTCGTTTCCCTAGTAACAGATTGGCGCTAAGACAGTCCAATAACCGAAAAGTACAGTGGAAAGGCAGGTGAGCAGTTCTTTGACTGATACCCAAATTAGCCAATAAATGGGCGGGACTGCTCTTATTCGTTAACGCATCTTCCCTTGGGCGGAGATCCGTTTTCCATGCAGGAGCGGTTGCTCCACAAGGTGGGGCCCGTGTACTTTGGGGAAGTAAACCCCAAGCAACTAGGAGGCGGGCGCCCGAGAGGCCAAGAAAGCCTGTGGCCAATCGCAACGCCGGAAGGAGCTGATTGACACGGAGGTTGCGCTGCTCTGAAGAGACCAAGCCTCAGGGCCGCCGTGCCCTCTGGGCGGTTGTGAGGCTGCGCAGGCTGCGGATTCTGCCCTCTTTTCTTTCTTCCCCTTGTTGGATCTGGCCTCTGAGGCCCTTACCTCGCCTTTTCAGCACAATTTGGTACCTGGGGAGCCAAGTGGCAAAGTTTCCCGGGTTGCTTTCTTCTTTTTTATTACAACTTTTGTATTCCGTGCGGCGGCCGAGAGCCTTGCTGGCTCTCACCATTACTCAGCACTGCTGCGGGGTAGAGGGAGGATAGTCGCTACCGCGCCGCCCGCGGGGGTGCAGGAGAGCGCGCCGTTCCGCCGGGCGCTTCAGGGCGGGCGCTGCGGAGCGGCCGCGGGCGTGTGGCGAGGCTCCCTTTGTGGCGGCTGAGGCACGGTAGTCCCCGCGTCCTCCGGTGGAGTGTGGGCCCTCGCGCCACGTCCCGAGCCCCGCCAATATTGGCAGCCTCGAATTGCCGCGGGTGGGGGCTTATTCTCGTCGCTGCGCCTTTAAAGGGCAACTGGTCCGCTCCGTCTGCCGTCTCGGGCATTGGCCAGGCTGAGTCTCAAGGCTGGCCGGGCCCTCTGGGACACCGTGGGCATTTTCTATGGAAATAGCTTTGGTTCTCAGCCGTCGGGCACAGGCACGCCCCGGTTTGTTCTCGTTCCAGGCATGTGACCAGGCGGGAGGGTCTCCAGCGGAGTTTTGCTGAGAATTTTGGAAATGAAGCACGTGGAGCCCCGGGGGACGGAGGGGCGGGGGAGGGCGAGCCGAAGGAGCACGGGTGCCGGCCGCAGGCCGCAGCTTGCGGGGAGCCGGACACACTCGCCTCTTTGCGCGAGACTAGCCCGAGCCTGAAACTCGGGAGGCCCAGGAGGCGAAGTGAAAGTCCCTTCTGGTCCTTCAGGGCCCCACTCCCGCAGCAGCCGGGCTCCGTCGGCGTCGGTGGAGCCCCAGGCCTGAGTCTGAAATGAGCTTCCCGGCTGGCGGTTGCCCAGGCGCTCCCAAAACGAGGGAACAGGCCCCAGGAGAGAAGCCACTGGAAGTTTCCTGGAGTAGGGAATCTCCAAGATCCTGTTAGCCCTGCAAAGGAATCTGGCCTTTATTCTGAGGGCCCTGGAGAAGCCTTGCAAAGTTTTTTAAAAGGTACACTAAGTGATTGGCATTTCACAACATGACTCTCCAAATGGAAAAACTAGTAAGATTGGCGAAATTTAACATTTACAGATTAGTAATTTAACCCAGGTGACTCGCGATGAAGGACATGGCTACTCTTTACTTTCAGAGGGAGTTTTAAGTGATGAAAAGCTTTTTGCCAAGCTTTTTTTTTTGAGATGGAGTCTCACTCTGTCACCCAGACTGGTGTGCAGTGGTGCCATCTCGGTTCACTGCAACCTCCGCTTCCCAGGTTTAAGTGATTCTCCTGCTTCAGCCTCCCAAGTAGCTGGGATTACAGATGCGTGCCACCATGCCTGGGTAATTTTTGCATTTTTAGTAGAGACGGGGTTTCACCATGTTGGTCAGGCTGGTCTCGAACTCCTGACCTCAGGTTATCTGCCTTCCTCGACCTCCGAAAGTGTTAGGATTAACAGGCGTGAGCCACCGCGCCCGGCAGCAATTTAAATATCGAGTAAAATTATGTCTGTCCCCCAAAACAATAATGTCACTTCTTGGTTGATAGCCACATTTGTTTACAAAGACGTGCCAAGATTTTCACTGCAGCTTTGTCAGCGTTGTTAAAATACGTAAAAACAGAACACTTAATGTTCATCAATCGACAAGCTGTTTGACAGAGATATACACGTAATATAGAATATTAAGCAGCAGGCCCGGTGCAGTGTCTCACGCCTGTAATCCCAGCATTTTGGGAGGCGGAGGTGGGTGGATCACTTGAGGTCAGGAGTTTGAGCGATCAGCCTGAGCAACATGTGAAACCTCGTCTACAAAAAAAAAATTTTTTTCAAAAATTAGCCAGGGCATGGTGGTACACGCCTCTAATCTCAGCACTTTGAGAGGCTGAGGTGGGAAGATCATATGAGCTCAGAAGGCAGAGGTTGCAGCGAGTGGAGATCTGTACTCCAGCTTGGGCACCAAAATGAGACTCTCAAAAATTCTTGAAAAAACTCTGCAAAGAGTTACTAATAGTCATTGCAGCATTGTTTGTAGTAGAAAGGCAGAAAACAACCGAAATATCTGGCTGTATGATACTGGTTAGATACAGTACTACAAAACAGTATTCTTACAGTAGACTGTCATGCAACCATACAGAAAATGAGGTAGATCTACTTGTATAGTTATCGAGCAGTCTCCAAGAGATAATCAGTAAATGAAGGAAGCGAAATGCAGAATAATGAGAAAAGTATGCCTGGATTTGTATAATGAAGAGGGCTAGCAGGGGATGATTATGTCTGTTAAGACATATGTATTGCTTTAGTTATCTACACTACATATTTGTTCTCATATGTTTTTGCTGTTATACGTGCCAGATTATGTCTGGAAGGAGTCACCAGAAAATGTTAGTGAATATTAATGTATTAATGGTTATTAATGGGGACAAACTTTGACTAGGACAGCAGAAAGTCTTAGTTTTCGTTCTGTACCCTACAGTACTGTGTGATTTCTTCTTTTTTTTTTTTTTTTTTTTTTTTTTGAGATAGGGTCTCACTCTGTCACCCAGCAGGAGTTCAGTGGCACAATCATAGTTCACTGCACCCCCGAACTGTTGGGCTCAAGCAGTTCCCTAGCCTCAGCCTCCCCAGTAGCTATAGGCATGCATCCATCATTGTACATAGCTAATCTTTTTGTAGAGACAGGGTCTCACTTTTTTTCCCAGGTTGATGTCAAACTCCTGGCCTCAAGCAGTGCTCCTGCCTCAGCCTCAAAGTGCTGTGATTACAGGTGTGAGCCACCATCCCTGGCTGTGTGATTTTTTTTAAACATGTCTGTATTATTTTAATTAGTGTTAAGTAGATTTTAATTGTGATATGAGGAACTATAATATAGAAATTTTGATCTTTAAAACAAAAGGGATGTAATACATTAACCCTTGCAGGTAGGTATATGAGAGGGGTGTTTTGGGAGGGTTTTCTTGTTTTTGAGACAGGGTCTTGCTCTGTCATCCAGGCTGAAGTGCACTAGCAAGATCACAGCTTACTTCAGTCTTAACCTTCTGGACTCAAGTGATCCTCCTACCTCAGCTTCCCAAGTAGCTGGGACCACAGGTATGTATCACCAAGCCCAGCTAATTTTTTAAAATTTGTAGAGATGAGGTATCACTGTGTTGCCCAGACTGGTCTCGAACCCCGGGCTCAAGCCATCCTCCCACCTCAACCTCCCAAAGTGCTGGGACTACAGGTATGAACCACTTTACCCAGCCTTACAAGAGGTTTTGAAAATGAGGCATCCAAGTTTTAATTCACCTCCACTGAAAAGTGCTAACCTCTTTTCTTACTCATAAGTTTAAGGCATAGTGCTAACCTCTTTTCTTTTGCTCCTTACCATGCAAAGATCATATAAAGATTCAGGCTGGGTGCAGTGGTTCATGCCTGTAATCTCAGCACTTTGGGAAGCCAAGGCAGATGGATCACCTGAAGCCAGGAGTTCAAGACCAGCCTGGCCAACATGGTGAAACCTTACCTCTACTACAAATACAAAAAATAGGCGCCTGTAGTCACAGCTACTCAGGAGGCTGAGGCAGGAGATTCACTGCAACCCAGGAGGCAGAGGTTGCAGTGAGCTGAGATCATGCCACTGCACTCCAGCATGGGCAACAGAGCAAGACTCTGTCTCAAAAAAAAAAAAATCATGCAAAGATCCAGAGAGTCCTTTTACTGGCTGAGAAAGACATACCAATTGGATTCTTCCCTCCTTTGGCAAATACATAACCTCCTCAGACTCTATGGAGCATTGACCATGAGCCAGGCACCTTGCTAAAATTCTTTCCAAGAACAATCTTGTTTAATATTCACAACATCCCTATTTCCTACTTCTCAAGTACAAAAACAGACTCAAAAAGGTAAACAACTTGCCTTTGGTCACATAGCTAAGGCTAGAAGCTAGGACTCTGACTTCAGGTCCATGTTCTTTTTTTTTTTTTTTTTGAGACGGAGTTTCGCTCTTGTTACCCAGGCTGGAGTGCAATGGCGCAATCTCGACTCACCGCAACCTCCGCCTCCTAGGTTCAGGCAATTCTCCTGCCTCAGCCTCCCGAGTAGCTGGGACTACAGGTGTGTGCCACCATGCCCAGCTAATTTTTGTATTTTTTAGTAGAGACGGGTTTCACCTTGTTGACCAAGATGGTCTCGATCTCTTGACCTCATGATCCACCCGCCTCGGCCTCCCAAAGTGCTGGGATTACAGGCGTGAGCCACCGTGCCCTGCCCAGGTCCATGTTCTTTTACCCACTGTCAATACTGTCTAGGGAAGGAAGATACAGTTATGAATACAGAAAAGGGCATAGTCTTCTGAAAAACCCCTGAAAAACTGGGGCTTTTCCTCCATTGTCTCAGGCATGACACCAGATAATGCTGCATAGACAAATTTCCAAGTGATTTGAGAGTTCTGGAGTCCATGGCAAATCCTGATAATCTGCAGCCAAAGCTCTTTGCAGAAAGTTCTTTGCTGCACACTGGTACACATGCTATATATAAGTCCTCACTTCCTGTGGCTTAGAAGTAGGATAAATAACATAGCATGTATATCAAGCACCTATTGTGTGACAGGCACAGTGCTAATTACAGTTTTTCAAGTCATCCTTAGAAAAATCCTATGAAGTATTAACTCTTACAGATGTAGAAACTATGGCTCAGAAAGGCTAAATGACTGGCTAATAGCTGGAAAGTGCCAGGGCTTAGAAT
Organism: Aotus nancymaae; assembly: GCF_030222135.1. Classification (NCBI taxonomy): domain Eukaryota; kingdom Metazoa; phylum Chordata; class Mammalia; order Primates; family Aotidae; genus Aotus; species Aotus nancymaae. The sequence continues at coordinate 26,694,598 of NW_026988479.1, read as the reverse complement.
CAGACTCAGGTTTATAGCACTTGAAACTCAAAAGCCCAATAAGGAAAAAAGAAAGAAGAATAAAATATACATAAGACCTCATCTAAGGCAGGGCCCAGTGTCTCACACCTGTAATCCCAGTACTTTGGGAGGCCAAGTTGGGCGGATCACTTGAGGCCAGGAGTTCAAGACCAGCCCGGCCAACATGGTGAAACCCTGTCCCTAGTAAAAATACAAAAAATAACCAGGCATGGTGATACATGCCTGTAATCCCAGCTACTTGGGAGGCTGAGGCAGGAGAATCGCTTGAACCCAGGGGACGAAGGTTGCAGTGAGCTGAGATTGTGCCACTGCCTTCCAACCTGGGTGACAGAGTGAGACTCTGTCCTCCCCCCAAAAAAAGAGCTCATCTAATCTTCAAACAGCTCATTTCAACAGATAGGGAAACTAAAACAAAAAGAAGTTAAATAATTGTTCAATCATGATATTGTGAAAAATGATACTTTGCTAATACCAAATGTTGGCAAGGGTGTTAGAAATAATTACTCTCTCTTTTTTTCTTTCTTTTTTTTCTTTTCTTTTGCAAGTTCATTCCATTTCGCACATTGATAGAAATAATTACTCTCATATACTGCTAGTACAAAATATAAATTAGCATAGCCTTTCTGAGGGCAATTTGCTAGCATCTAGTAAAATTTAAAATCCACACACCCTATGATGCAGAAATTCTACTTTTTGTTATCTACTTTAAAGAAATACTCCCACATATATACAGAGAGCAAAAATGTTATACCATTGTTTATAATATGGCAAAATAATCTAAATGTCTTTTAGGGAATAGGTAAATTTAATATATACATACTAGAAAAAATTTTGTAGCAATTTAAAAGATTGAGCTAGTTTTATATGTGCATATATGTGTGTGTTTATAGTCAAATATTTTTTAAATGTTTGTAATATTATATGTAAAAAACAAATTTCCAAAGCAGATTGATAATTTTAAAAACTGTCTTGCAAATTATATATAGTATATCATATATGCTTTAAAAATACCAACAACTTTGGGAGGCTGAGGCGGGCAGATCACGAGGTCAACAGTTCAAGACCAGCCTGGCCAACATGGTGAAACCCTATCTCTACTAAAAATACAAAAACTAGCCAGCCATGGTGGTGCCCACCTGTAATCCCAGCTATTCAGGAGGCTGAGCAGGAGAATTGTTTGAACCAGGAGGCAGAAGTTGCAGTGAGCCAAGATCACGCCACTGCACTCCAGCTTGGGTGACAGAGCAAGACTCCATCTCAAAAAAAAAATTTTTTTTTCCATATGTTATTTTAAAAACTAAATTGTCATAACCCTAAGAATAGTTTCTGGGTGCTTAACGTGTTCTAGTCACTAAGCTGAATATTTTGAGTATTGTCTTATTGCTCACCACAGCATGATGAGCTATGTCTAATTATTATCTTTATTTAACAAAAAAAAGAGACAGGGTCAGAGAGATTAAATGCCTGAAACAGCGAGGAACTGAACACAAGTTTGTCTGGGTTGTCTTATTAAACACAACTTCAGAAAACCGAAGCCCCAGGAGTACAGAGAACAAAGGAGGAAGAGGACAGCATGGCAAATGTTCTCTGACCACTGGCTGCTATGTTGGGTGTCAACTAAAGAGTGCTGGGGACTGTGATGGCTTCTAAGATGATCACTGTCCCCTCACATGGCAAAAGGGCAAAAAAGGTTTAGGGTACTCCCTTTAACATCTTTTATAAATTCTCTAATCCTATCCACGAGTGTTCTTCCATCATTACTTAATCACTTTGCAAAGGCCCCAGTTCTTAATACTATCACATTGGCAATTAGGTTCAACATATGAATTTTGGCAGGACACTTTCACATTGAGCAAAAGCAATTTGCACAGAGCTACTCCAACTTCAACCTACATAGCCTGTTATGGGCATATCACATGATAAATAAATCTTTGTTGTTTTAAGCCATTGAGGTTTTGGAATGGTTCATTACTACGATACTACCTGGCCTGTCCTGCCAGTTACAGACATGTTTCCAGATCTTTCAGTTTTTCAGGAGATATTAAAAATCTAGGTTATGTGACTTAGTGTTGTTTTTTTTTTTTAGCATTTTATTTACTAATAATACACAAAACTTTTTGTCTCACTTAAAAATACAGTGGATTAGGAGGCCGAGGTGGGTGGATCACGAGGTCAAGAGATCGAGACCATCCTGGTCAACATGGTGAAACCCCGTCTCTACTAAAAATACAAAAAATTAGCTGGGCATGGTGGTGCGTGCCTGTAATCCCAGCTACTCAGGAGGCTGAGGCAGGAGAATTGCCTGAACCTAGGAGGCGGAGGTTGCGGTGAGCCGAGATCGCGCCATTGCATTCCAGCCTGGGTAACGAGCGAAACTCCGTCTCAAAAAAAAAAAAAAAAAAACAGTGGAAATATTCTGAGGACTTTAGTTGAATAGGTTTCACCATCGTTATTATTATTATTATTATTTCAAGATGGAGTCTTGCTCTGTCACCCAGGCTAGAGTGCAGTGGTGTGATCTCTGCTCACTGCAACCTCTGCCTCCCAGGTTCCAGTGATTCTCCTGCTTCAGTCTCCTGAATAGCTAGTATTACAGGCACCTACCACAATGCCCAGCTAATTTTTGTACTTTTAGTAGAGACAGGGTTTTGCTGTGTTGGCCAGGCTGGTCTTGAACTCCTGACCTGACCTCAAGTTATCCGCCAGCCTCTGCCTCCCAAAGTCCTGGGATTACAGGCATGAACCACCACACCCAGCCATCACCCTTTTTAAAAACTACTTTAGTCCAGGTTCGGTGGCTCAGGCCTGTAATCCTAGCACTTTGGGAGGCCAAGGCGGGAGTACTGCTTATGAGATCAACTTGGTCAATATGTCAAGACCCCATCTCTGCAAAAATATTTAAAAAATAGTTGGGGGCGGTGGTATGCACCTGTGGTCCCAGCTAGTCAGGAGGCTGAGGTAGGGAGATCACTTGAGCCCAGGAGGTCACACCTGCAGTGTGGCATGTTGACACTACCATACTCCAGCCTGGGTGACATAGCAAGACCCTGTCTCAAAAAATAAAAATTAAAAACTATTTAGAATTTTTATTTTTTAATAATGCTTTTCCTAGACTTGCATTAAGGAAGCAATTAATCTTACATGTCAGTCTAGACATACATAAATAAATATTTTTTTTTTTATTTTAAGACAGGGTCTTGCTCTGTCACCCAGACTGGAGTGTAGTGGCACAATCACAGCTTAGTGCAGCCTTGACCTCCTGGGCTCAAGTGATCCTCCCACCTCAGCCTCCTAAGTAGCTGAGACTACAGCCACACACACCATGTCCAGCTAGTTTTTAAATTTTCTGTAGAGACGGGCGGAGTCTCACTATGTTGCCCTGGCTGGTCTTGAGCCCTTAGGCTCAAGCAGTTCTCCTGCCTGGGACTCCCAAAGTGTTGAGATTACAGGTGTGAGCCACCATGCCCTATTTTTAATTGTGGTAAAACGGAAAATAAAATTCCTCTTTCTAATCATTTTTAAGTGTATAATTCAGTGGCATTAAGTATATTCACAGTGTTGTACAAGCATACTGAGGATTCTTAACTGTTGTCAACTAATCCAAAAGTATTTTGAATACTTTAGGAACTGAATAAAATGTGTCTGTAGACTTAGTTCTGCCAGCATGTGGCTCTGCATGACACCATGCTGCCGCTCCCAAGCCTGCAGTCCCTGCTCCCTCAGCTCTCAGGTTCCACTTCATAGCCCTTCTCTTTTCATGCATGCCTTGGCTGCTCTGAGAGCCCTTTCAGCTCAGAATCTTTGTCCTAGACGAAGGGTCTTGGTGGATAAAGCAGTGAGGCAAATAGTGTATACCTTTGTTATGATACAAAAACAGACACTTGGTTTTCTGCGGTGGGGGTAGCAGGGAGCAGGCAGCAGCTACAAAACCCTTCTTTGCAAAGAATTAAACTCCCCAGCATCTGTCAAAGAAAGGGTCATCCCAGGAGGCTGGATCTAGAAATAGATTATACCAGGAAGAACCCACCATCAACACATGACTACAGTGTGTACACTCCTATCTTCGCAACAACACTTGTCAGCCAAAAAGGGCAGGGACTTGATATGCCCATTTCCCAGGCTCACTGGCTTAGTGATGAACTGACTTACCCCATTTACAGGGATAGTAATGAGACTGCTAGGCAGCTGGGAACCCAGAATTCCTAAACTCTGCTTTTTAAAAATATCTTCCCTGTGATTATTTTCTTAATGCATATTTATTATAGAAACTATGACAAAAGTATAAAAAGGAAGTAAAAAATCACCTACAATATTGGAATAAGTGAGGATAAATAAACATTGATCTGGGGATATGAGAATGTAGTTGATAAAACCTTTTTGGGAGGCAGTTAGGTATATCTATCAAAATTTAGAATAACCAGCAATCCCACATCTAGGAATTTTTTCTACATTAAGTTTTAAGTATGGATGTATGTGTATGGACCATCATTACATTATTAATAGCATTAAAAGATGTGGAAGCAACCTATATGTCCATCAGTGAGGGACTATATCAGTAAGGAAGGTGTCAGGGACAAGTCTCAGAAAGCGGACTAGTAGTAGGTGAAGTAAGGATGGGCTTACATTTCTCACATAACCAGTCTGGAGGCCAGCTGTGGCTGGCATTGTTTCAGTGACTCTACAGTGTCAAAACCAGCATTTCTGTGACTCTCTTGATGTTGCCTTTCTGGTTGCAAGAAGGTGCATTTGCACTCTATTTTTTTTCTTTATTTTGTTTTTATTCTTTTACACTCTAGATAACACATCCGTGTGCTAGGCAGTAAAGGGAAAGGAGTGCTAAGGAAAGCAAGAGCTGTCTCAAAGACCTAGCCGACTGCAGCTTTTGTCTCATGGGCACACCTGGCCACAAAGAAGGATGGGAAAACAAGTATTTAGGGATTCCAGCCTCTACAGGAACAAGAGTAAAAAGTCTGGGAATGGGCCGGGCGCGGTGGCTCAAGCCTGTAATCCTAGCACTTTGGGAGGCCGAGGCGGGTGGATCACGAGGTCAAGAGATCGAGACCATCCTGGTCAACATGGTGAAACCCCGTCTCTACTAAAAATACAAAAAATTAGCTGGGCATGGTGGCGCGTGCCCGTAATCCCAGCTACTCAGGAGGCTGAGGCAGGAGAATTGCCTGAATCCAGGAGGCGGAGGTTGCGGTGAGCCGAGATCGCGCCATTGCACTCCAGCCTGGGTAACGAGCGAAACTCCGTCTCAAAAAAAAAAAAAAAAAAAAAGTCTGGGAATGGGTGTTGGATTAGCCAATTAATGATTTCTGCCATAGGACTGATGAAATAAATTATGGTACAAATTAGTAATAGCACTAAAAAGACTGAAGGAAACATTAATTTAAAAAAAGCAAAAAAAAAAAAAAAAATGAAGGGATTGGGCACGGTGGCTCATGCCTGTAATCCCAGCACTTTGGGAGGCCAAGGTGGGTGGATTACAAGGTCAGGAGTTCGAGACCAGCCTGCCAACATGGTCAAAAACCATCTCTACTAAAAATACTAAAAATACAAACATTAGCTGGACATGGTGGTGTACGCCTATAATCCCAGCTACTTCGGAGGCTGAGGCAGGAGAATTGCTTGAACCCAGGAGGCAGTTGCAGTAAGCTGAAATCTTGTCACTGCACTCCAACCTGGGTGACAGCAAGATTCCATCTTGGGGGAAAAAAAAGAATGAAAAGGATTGATATGTACTATTTTTTTTTAACCTCTCTGCAGAACCATCATACTGGAGAAAGATATGTACTACTCAGGAATAATCTTTTTTTTCATACAGGGTCACGCTCCGTCACCAATGCTGGAGTGCAGTGGTATAATTATGGCTTACTGCAGCCTTGACCTCCTGAGCTCAAATGATGCTCCCACCTCTGTCTCCTGAGTAGCTGGGACCACAGGCATATGCCACCACACCCAGCTAATTTTTGTATTTTTTGCAGAGCTGGGGTTTCACCATGTTACTCAGTCTGGTCTCAAACTCCTGGGCTCAAGTGATCCTCCCACCTGGGCCTCTCAAAGCAGTGGGATTACAGGCATGAGCCACTATACTTGGTCCAGGAATAATCTCTAAGATACTTTATAAAGTGAGAAAAGCAGGGTGCAAAACTGTATATAGTATGCCTTTTGTTTAAGAAGGAGAGGTCAGGGTAGGAGGGAGACCTACTTTTCACTATTTGAAAATTAAACAGTAGGCAAATTGGGATTCCACCTGCAAATCCTACATTTATCCAAGATAGCTACTAATAACATTAGCTGTGGTTCATTTCAGGCTTATTTTTATGTAAATACATGGAATGTATGTATATATTTATGTAGGAACTACAATCTGGCATATTTTCCTCTGGTCTTTATTTGCAATCATTAAGAGATCTTTATAAAGCTGTCTTCTTTTTAAATTGCTCTCTGTGCTTAACCATTCCCCTAACCCCTACCCCTAATTCTCTAAAACATTCACTCTTCTGCTGTGGGTGGCTTGCCCTGCGCACTGTTGCCTTTGGGAAGGATTTCCTTCCCTTCTGTCCACTCTCCACCCTCCCTTACGGCAATCTGGCAATCCCTAGCCCCAGTGCACAGTTGCACCCAGGACTAGCAAGATGCTAAGCCTTGCCTGTACAGGACCTAATGTGCCCGAACCCACTTTCCCTCTCCTCCCTGCCACCCTCCCTTCCATCATTAGGGAATTCCTGGCAGGTGGGGTAGGGGATGAAGGGTTAAGGGGTGAGTATTTTGTGAGCAGGGGAAGACCCAGTGCCAGGGAGGCCAACAGAGGGCCTAGCAATTAAAGAATACTTATATATGTTTGGTGCCTACCATGTGCCAAGCGATGTGCTAAGCAGTTTGCATGCATTACATTTATTCCAATACTGCAAAGTAGGTTTCTTAGAGGGAACCATGTGTCCTTGTTTGCCTAGAACAGTCATGGTGTTTACCTGTTGTCCTGGTAAAATTATTAATAGCATCTCATTTCTCTAGCAAAAGGTTTAGATAAAAAAATTGTATAGTCACCTTAACTGTCCCCATTTTATATGTGAGGATATTGAGGCTTAGAGAGTAAATTCATCTGCCCAAGTTCACACAGCTGGTAAATGATAGGGCTGAGATTAAAACTCTAGTCAGTATGGCTCTGCTATAGACTGTACTTTGCCATGGACATGAATTGTGTCCCCCAAAATTCCTATGTTGATACCCTAACCCCCAATGCTACTGCATTTAGACAGAGACCCTGTAAGAGGGCGATAAAGGCTGAGGTCCAGATTATTGCCTCCTCCCCAAGCCGCCTCTCTTCCACAACCGCCCCCACCCCACTCCAGTCAGGGCCCTTCCTCCGCTGCCACGACAGTTCCTGTAACCCTGCACTATCACCGCCTGCATCCTTCGCGGCCTCCTGCTACGTCTTTTCCACTGCTGCGTCCTAGATGGCTGACACTCAATAAATACTGACTGGGTGAATAAATGAGAGACACTGTCCTTTTAGGGATGCATGGATCAGTCCTGGTCAAGGCGGTGACCTTCTCTGGTATTCCTTAACACAAGCTTGACCTGAAGTAGACGTTTTGAAAAAGGCCGACAGTCGATGGAGGCCAGCGCAGCCTTCTGGCCAGGCAGGGTGACCACGGGCCCCGGCAATGGGAAGGAGGCGGTGCGTCTGGCTGCGATCCGGCCCGGAGGGGGCGGGGCCTCCGGGACAGGGCTTCCAACGCGCACTCTCAGATATGCAGCGGAACCCGCCCTCCGAGCTCAGAGAGGCGCTACTGCCACTGCCGCCTCACCGCCGCCTCGCCGCCGCACCGCCGCCGCACCGCTGCTGCCTCAGTCATGCCGGTGAGTGGCTGCGCCGTCCCCGCCGCGCAGACTTGCAGTCCCCGGCTTGCTCCTCGGCTGCATAGCTGTTTGACCGGATGCTGCTCTTAAAGGGCTCAGGCCGCGACCGGAGCTGCTGTTGTCCCCCGGCTTATCCCACCCAGCCCCCAGCTTTTGCGACCCTCCAGAAAATGGGATCCGAAGGGAGTTTAATCTAGGAGCCAGGCTTCAAAACGTCGGAACTAGAAGGCCTCCAGGGGGCGACAAGCCCACGCCTTCCCTGCGTACCCGGAGAAACAGACCCGGAGAGGGGGTAGGGGGTCGCTCAGCAGGAGGCGGGAGGTTGCTGACCGGCAGGAACTGAGACGCCTAGTCCCTGAGCCTTCCTCCTGGCTGTCCTGCCCGCGGAGCTGGCCTGAAGGAGGGCGGTGGGGAGGCTCTGGGCAAGGGGTGGACCCGGTTATTGCCTCACGGACCTGGCAGGTTTTCAGAGGTTCATGCTTTTTTTCATTTCCCTGCCCACTCTGGCCTACTTTTCAGGTCAGCTCTGGGGGACACTGAATGGAGACACTTTCTCAGCCTGAACCCATAAGCCCCAAAGAGGTTCAGGAATCCCCCGCCAAGTCACCAGTTGCTCAGTGGCAGAGTCTAGGAAGTCAGTCTTAGCCTGCCTTTGCAGATCACTCAGTCTTATCACATATACCTTGCTGCTCATGGCCTCATTTTTTATAAAAAGAATTGAGGCCTTTGGCAGATAAAAATATAAAAAGCCCAGTAACTTATTCCAGGTGGTGGTGAAGTTGGCAGAGCCAACTTATGCTTAGGCTTCCCATCTCTCCAGCTTGGTCACATGGGAGGTGCCTGGCAAAAGCGGTCACACCGGCTTGGGAAGAAGCTCTGATCTCAGTTACATCTTGGTTAGGGTCATGTGGTGTTTTGCATTTTCTTCAGAGTGTCTAACTAATGGCTCTGGGTCAGGTAGATACCCCGAAGTATCCCACAGATGCCATGTATCTTAGTAGCCTGGCTTTTGGGAGCTGGCAGGTGAGTCTGAGGTCCCCTGGGCAGAGCCACGAACATCTCAGGTGTCATTTCCCTTGAGCCTTGCCAGGTGCCTTGAGACAAATCCTCTAACAACAAAGTATGGACAAGGAATCTGATAGAATCAGCCCTACCAGTTGAGCAAGTCTGCCTGAGGCAATGGTAGAAGACAGTATTAATTGCCCTGGGGCTGGGCACCAGGTTTTTTTGTCGGGGGTGGCAATGAGGAAAAGGCCAGCTTGATGATCACTGTATTCTGTGTCTTTTTCTGGGGATTTTGACAAACAAAAGACCCTCTGGAGCAGATGATGGGAATGAGGAGGGCGCTTGGCACCATGTACCACAAGATGAACAGCTGAAGGAAGGAGGGTGTTAGTCAAGGGACTGCCTCAAAACTGGAAAGGGAAGAATATATATATGTGTGTGTGTGTGTGTGTATATGTATGTGTATATATATGTGTGTGTATATATATATGTGTATGCATTTATATATCTGTGTATATGTGTGTATATATGTGTATGTATATGTGTGTATGTGTGTGCGTGTGTGTGTATATATGTGTATGTATATATGTGTGTGTGTGTGTATATGTGTGTGTGTGTGTGTATATGTGTATATAATTGGAAAGGGAAGAGTGTGTTACCTGAGAGTTTTCTCAAATGCCTGAGGGTACAGGGTTTGGGATCCTAGAAACCTCTGAAAATCTGTGCCCCAGCTTGCCAACTGGGTGACCTCAGGCAAGTTGCTCACTGCCTTGATTTCCTCATCTGTAAGACAGGGACAAAAACTTTGAGTTCACAGGACTGTTGTTAGTATTAATTGGAAAAATGCCAGTAAAACATGTCACCGAGCCACTGACATATCTAGTCCCCAGGAAACGGTAGCTCCTGTGTAGACATAGGACAAGTAGGCTAGAGTTATAGGCAGATAAGGCCAGGCACGGTGGCTCACGCTTGTAATCCCAGCACTTTGGGAGGCCCAGGTGGGCAGATCACTTTAATGCAGGAGTTTGAGACCAACTTTGGCAACATGACGAAACCCTGTCTCTACAAAAAATACAAAAAATGAGCCGGATATGGTGGCCCGTGCCTATAGTCACAGCTATTTGGGAGGCTAAGGTGGGAGGATTGCTGGAGCTGGGGAGGTCGAGACTGCAGTGACTCATGATCATGCCACTGTATTCCAGCCTGGGTGACAAAGTGAAAGAGAAACCCTGTCTCAAAGGAAGAAAGAAAGAACTATAGGCAGGCAGTGTTCAATCCCATTTTAACAAGATCTCACTGGTTAAGCATTGAGGTTTTAGAGACTGACTATGTCCAATTCAGTCCCTACTCACTAGCTGAATCACTGCGAATGGTAAACTAACTCCTAAACCTATTTTCTCATCTGTCAAGAAGGGATAATACTAGTACCTACCTCATGGGATTGTTGTGACAATTAAGATAATGCATGTAGAGTGTTTAGAACAATGCCTGGCACATAGTAGACATTCACATACTAGTATTAGTAAACATTAGAGTGTTCAAGGACTGAATATCCTGAATATTTGAAAAAGAATTTCTCTTCTGGGGGAGACAGTCTGGACAAAATGACCCCCTCCTCCCCACCCTCCCAGTTCTGAGATTCTATTAAAGAATTGTTCCTTGGGAGGCCGAGGCAGAAGGATCATGAGGTCAGGAGTTTGAGACCAGCCAGACCAACATGGTGAAAGCCCGCTCTACTAAAAATACAAAAATTAGCTGGGCGTGGTGGCATGCACCTGTAATCCCAGCTACTCAGGAGGCTGAGGCAGGTGAATCACTTGAACCCCAGAGGCGGAGGTTGCAGTGAGCTGAGGTTGTGCCACTGTACTCCAGCCTGGTGACAGAGCGAGACTCCAGCTCAAAGAAAAAAAAAAAAAAGAATTATTCCAGGTGCAGTAACTCACGCCCGTAATCCCTGCCCTTTGGGAAGCTGAGGCGGGTGGATCACGAGGTCAGGAGTTCGAGACCACCCTGGCCAACACAGTGAAACCCCGTCTCTACTAAAAATACAAAAAAATTAGCCAGGCGTTCTGGTAAGCGCTTGTAGTCCCAGCTACTTGGGAGGTTGAGGCAGGAGAATCGCTTGAACCCAGGAGGCATAGGTTGCAGTGAGTCGAGATTGCACGACTACACTCCAGCCTGGGTGTAAGATTCTGTCTCAAAAAACAAACAAACAAAAAAGAATTGTTCCACCTACTGACTTTTAAAACCTACTGGCTTTTAAAATCTATCCATTTTATAAGTCTTTATAAAAGACCCCAGAGGCCCTGAGGAACCAGGACTACCCAGTCATGCATCCAGTGGTAGAGCCAATCTTGAGATTCTCCTATAAAGAAATGATTACTCTGTCCATGAAATAGATTTTCCATCACTCTCAAATTTATTTTTGCCCCTCAGAGGTGGAGGAGGAGAGCACTGAACTGTAATGTTTATACCCAGAAGCTGGTTTCTTGCTTCTGACTTTTGTACTGTGGGAGATGAGACCTACTCCCTGTAATCAGCAGCAGAAAGCTTCAGCTATCTGTTGCCGTTAGGTCCTTGGGCAGCAAAAAACTGTGCTCCCTAAAAATGTGTTTCTAGTTTCAGAACTTCTGCTGAGAGTCAGGGTTATGAGGGCTGGCGGTGCACTTTGCTGTTCCAGAACCAGCAAGATTTGCCTGGAGCGAGGAAAGCCTAGCTTCATATTCCATACTCAGTAGTTATTTGCCACATGACTGTAGGCCACCTAGTGAACTCTTGGGAACTACACTTTCCTCCTGAGTGAAGATAAATAGCTCTCTTTCCAGGCTCAGTGAGGACTAATTTATATACTATATAAAGAGAATTTAACATATAATAGACAACCAATAGATTTAGCTCTTATGTTGATCTTGCAAACCCTTCAAAGCTTTGGCTCAGTATATAAGTGCAAACCACTGATGAATCTTGATTTTCTGCTGGTTATCCTAGAGCAAGACTCAGCAAACTTTTTTACAAGGCCCATATAGTAAACATTTTAGGCTTCACAAACCATAGGGTCTCTGTTACAACTACTCATTGCCATTCTAGTGCACAAGTAAACAAATGAGTTTGGCTATGGCCAAAATCATTTTGTTGAAAAATGACCAAACTCATTTTTCAGACAGAGTCTCATTCTGTCTCCCAGGCTGGAGTGCAGTGGCAGGATCTTGGCTCACAGCAACCTCCGCCTCCCGGGTTCAAGTGATTCTCCTGCCTCAGCTTCCCGAGTAGCTGGGATTACAGATGCACGCCACCATGCCCAGGTAATTTTTGTATTTTTAGTAGGGATGGGGGTTTCACCATGTTGGCCAGGCTGGTCTTGAACTCCCGACCTCAGGTGATCCGCCTGCCTCCACCTTCCGAAGTGTTGGGATTACAGGCATGAGCCACAGTGCCCAGCCTAAAGAAAATTTTTAATAGAGGAGAGCATCATCTCAGACTGTGGCAGGAATGACTTTGGTGTCTTGTTAAAGATTCCGATTCTGGATTTCGGGGGAGGGACCTGAGATTCTGCATTTCTGAGAGGCTCTCAGGTGATGCTCATATTGTTGGGCTGAGGACCGCATTTTAAAGACAAGATTTTGTAATACCTACTACAAATCCTTTTTTCCAGAATTTGTTATTGTTGTTGTCTTTAAATAGTCATGAAATAAGATGAAAAAAATTAGAGATGTTTAACTAGAAGAAAAGACTGATCATTTTCTTGAAGTCAGATTTTGCAGATTTGGCCTTAATAAAAGTAGTGGTTTACTAGTCACAAAGGTCAGACAGTCCAGCAGTGGAAAATCGAGCTGCTTTACTCTTGGTCTTGGTTGCCTCTGTGGAGCACAATGACAATCCAGACTCAGAGGTGTTTAGAGACTTGGAAAGAGTTTGAGAAGCCACTTAGCCACTTTATTCTCAGGCTTGTAGTTTTGCCTCCCTGTCTCTCCCCAGTAAGTTAAAAATGGCGAGTGGCAGAGCCCATACCACATCCACAGAGCCAGCTGAGGCAGGTGCCTGGGAGCTGTACTTTCCACAAGGTCCCCAGATTTCTTCCTACGCACACTGAAGTTGAAAAAAATTGACTTAGCTAATACCCTTTTGGTATAGATTAGGGAACTGGAGCCCTTCTGGAACAGAGATTTTGCCTGAGGTTGTCTAGCAAGATATATCACTATACCCAGAATTCCAATGAGGTAATAGACTTGAAATATTTTGAAGTGCTCCATGAAAAATGTAGCCATTCTTTTTTGAAGGGAAAGAGGAGAGACAAATGGAAGAAATTAATCACCGTAATAATCCAATAGCTAACTTTTTACCCACTGGAACCTAGTACTAGGCTCTAATTTCTTTAATGTATTAGTTATCTATTGTTCTTTAGTAATTATCCCAAAACTTCGTAGTATAAAACAACAAATATATTTATAGTAACTCACACAGTTTCTGAGAATCAGGAATTTGGAAAGAGTTTGGCCTAGTGGCTCTGGCTCAGGGGCTCTCATGAAGTTGCAATTAGATGTTGGCTGGAGCTGCATTCAACTGAAGGATTGACTGGGGCTGGAGAATCTACTTCCAAGATGGCTCACTCACATGCTTGTTAGTTTGAGTGTTTGGTCTTTCACTTTCTGGACCTCTCTTTATGGTTGCTTGAATATCTTTATGATTTGGTAGCTGACTTCCTCTAGTGTAAGTGATCCCAGAAAGAGAACAAGACAGAAGCCACAGTGTGTTTTATGACATTGTTACAGCTTCAGAAGCCACATAACCTCACTTTAAGCCGTATTCTATAAAACACACAGACCAACCCGAGACATTTTTGGAATGGGATTGCTCAAGAACATAAATACCAGATGCAGAGATCATTGACGCTATCTTGGATGCTGGCTACCACACTTAAAATCCCATGTTCATCCCATTCACAAATCTAGAGCCGGACTCTTAACCCCAATTTTCAAATGTGGAAACCAATGCACAGAGAAGTAACTTATTGATGACCTTGCAACTGGTAAGTGCAAGAGCTAGTATCTGAAGCCAGATTTATCTGATTTCAGATGGTCTCATTTGCAGAGATTTTAAAATAAAGTATTGGGATAAGTAATCCTTGTGTGAAAGCAAAGCAAAAGACCCAGAATTTCAAACCAGCCATGTCAGTTATCCATTGACTCAAAAAATGTAGTAAGTACCTACTCTATCCAGGCACTTTTCCAATTATTAGGGATCCAGCAGTGAACTGAACAAAACCCCTGTCTTCTGGGAGCTTACCTTCAAACCCTTGATCTGTTAGATATTCTGGAGACTCTAGAGCTTACGTGCAGACTAGGAGCCTGGGATCCCTTCCTGCCTGGCCTCCAACCCACTAGGGAACCCAGGCAATCCTTTCTCTTCCCTGGACCCAGATGCTGCCTCTGAGAACGAGGCCCTTGGAGGAAAGCAGAGTCATCTGGGATAATGACTAGACATAACAGATGCCCCAGCCCAGACCTGCTGATGAGAACCTGTATTTTTTGCAAACTGCAGGTGATTCTAATGCAGAAAACAATTTTCTCGTTCATAAGTGGGCCCACCATATCAGCATTGTTCAGAATATGAGGGCTCATCCCTGTCAGAGTTATTGGTGGCCCTGAGACAAAGCTCATAGCTCAAGAATCAAGTGTTTTGAAGTTAGGACCAGGAAAAAAGCATTTTAAGCTAGATCTTCAGGTGATTCCATTCACTATGTGCCAGACACTACTATGGGATTTATAGGGATGATTCCATTGAATACAACCTGTGAGGTAGAAACTCTTAGCTACTCTACAATTGAAAAGACTGGGGCTCAGAAATAGTCTCCTGATGAATCTGATGGCAACCACGTTCTGCCCAGTCTCTCTCCCTTCTATCTTGGCCTGAGTGGGCCTGCTTGCTGGCATCGTGTGTGGGTCACTCTGCAGGGCTGAGGTCATGGTCCCTCTTTGTTTGTTTTAGAAGCACGAGTTCTCCGTTGACATGACATGTGGAGGCTGCGCTGAAGCTGTCTCTCGGGTCCTCAATAAGCTTGGAGGTGAGTGAGTGGCCCTCAGTTGCGGGTGAGATAGAGGAGACAGATCCACTTGTGCCATGTTCAGATACATGCAGACGTAGCAGGAGATGCTTAGAAGCTGATCATAACAGTAAAACTAAAATGTATTGAGTACTTAGCATGTGCCAAGTACTCTTGTTAGTTTCTTTTTTTTTTTTTTGGAGACAGAGTTTTGCTCCACTGCCCAGGCTGTAGTGCAGTGACACGATCTTGGCTCACTGCAACCTCCACCTCCTGGGTTCCAGCAATTCTCCTGTCTCAGCCTCTCGAGTAGCTGGGACTATAGGCACCTGCCAATAACTATAGGCACCGCCCAGCTAATTTTTATATTTTTAGTAGAGACGGAGTTTCACTTTGTTGGTCAGGCTGGTCTCGAACTTCTCATCTCAGGTGATCCACCTGGGCCTCCCAAAGTGCTGGGATTACATACCTGAGCCATGGCACCCAGACACTCTTTTTAGTTTATGAGTGGCTTATGTGGATCACATCGTTTAATCCTCACCACAGCCATTTCAGATAGCTTTTTTGACTAGCTCTGTGTTAAACAGGAGACAGCTGAAGTTCAGAGAGGTTAAGTAATTTATCTGGGATCACATGGCCAGTAAATGGTAGAGCTGGGATTTAGCCAAATTAACTAGCTCTGGACTAGCTCTGGAGCCATAGCAGTACTAGTTAAAATGTTGGTCATCTCCAGTGTGTACTGCATGACACATCTGAGTGTCGTTTTCTATTAAGATTTTTTTTTTTGGGCTGGGCGTGGTGGCTCACACCTGTAATCCCAGCACTTTGGGAGGCTGAGGTTGGTTGATCACTAGATTAGGAGTTCAAGACCAGCCTGACCAACATGGTGAAACCTTGTCTCTACTAAAAATACCAAAAAAAAAAAAAAAAAGAAAACAAGTTTTTTTTTGGGCAGGGAGACAGAGTTTTGCTCTTCTTGCCCAGCCTGGAGTGCAATGGTGCGATCTCAGCTCACTGCAATCTCAGCTCACCGCAGCCTCCGCCTCGTGGGTTCAAGTGATTCTCCTGCCTCAGCCTCCCAAGTAGGGATTACAGGCATGTGTCACTATGCCCAGCTAATTTTGTATTTTTAGTAGAGACAGCGTTTCTCCATGTTGGACAGGCTGTCTCGAACTCCCGACCTGAGGTGATCTGCCCGCCTTGGCCTCCCAAAGTGCTGGGATTATAGGCATGAGCCACTGTGTCCGGCCTCTGTTAAGATTTTTTAAATGGGGCTGGGCACAGTGGCTCACACCTGTGATCCCAGCATTTTTTGGAAGGCTGAGGTGCGCAGATTGCCTGAGCTCAGGAGTTCTTGAGACCAGCCTGGGAAACATGGTAAAACCCCATCTCTACAAAAAATAGCAAAAAAATTAGCCAGGCATGGTGGCACATGCCTGTCCTCCCAGTTACTTTGTGGGGCTGAGGTGGGAGGATCACTTCAGCCCGGGAGTTTGAGGCTGCAGTTAGCAAGACCTGTCTCCAAGAAAAAAGAAAGATTTTTAAAATGGTAACAATTTTTAAATTTTGTCCTTTTCTATTTCTTTACTTCAAAAAAAATGTTTTTAATTAATTTTGAATCACTCACATGCAGATTTTTTTTTTTTTTTTGAGACGGAGTCTCACTCTGTTGCCCAGGCTGGAGTCCAGTGGCGTGATCTCGGTTCGCTGTAACCTCTACCTCATGGGTTCAGGTGATTTTCAGCTAGTTTTTGTATTTTTCATAGAGACGGGGTTTCACCATGTTGGCCAGGATGGTCTTGAGCTGCTGACCTCAAGTGATCCACCTGCCTTTGCCTCCCAAAATGCTGGGATTATAGGCGTGAGCCACCATGCCTGGCCTGCAGATATTCTTAAAGCACCTCTTTTGAACAGCCATTCTCATCTAGCCTTGTCATTTCACAGCTGGGGAAACTGAGGCCCAGAGAGGGCTGGGATCTGGCCCTGGGGCTGAATGAGGTAATAATTGAGTTGTGATCAGTTTTGGCAGTGCCTGCGCTCAGTCAGCCTTCTCAGATTTTTTCCTTTTCTTTCTCCCTGACATGAACTATCACACAATCTTCTAAAAAAATTTTTTTAAACCGCAAATAATAATGACATTAAGTTTTCAAATGGCTTCCACATGGACGTGATCTCATTAGCAGTCCTCTGAGCTGTACTTCCATCTTTGGAATGGGGATATTGAGGCCAGTGCCCAGGAGGAGAAGTGACTTGCCCAGAGTCCCACAGTGAGTCAGTGGTTGGCCTCTAGCCCTGTGAACTGGGATCTTAATGTGAAAGAACCTGAGGTAGTGGAAAAAACCTGGCTGCTGACTTGCTACGTGACTGTGGGTACTTCTTCCTCAGGCCTGGGTTTCCCCAGCTGTAGTATGGGAATTATATCTTGTATATCTGTATCAGCTTTTGCTGTTAATGCTTTTTTTTTTTTTTTTTTTTTTTGAGATGGAGTTTCGATCTATTGCCCAGGCTAGAGTGAAGTGGTGCGACCTCGGCTCACTGCAACCTGCGTTCCCTCCCCATGCCAGGTTCAAACAATTCTCTTGCCTCAGCCTCCTGAGTAGCTGGGATTATAGGTGCCCACTACCAAGCCTGGCTAATTATTTTTTTCTTTTGAGACAGAGTTTCACTCTTGTTGTCCAGGCTGGAGTGCAATGGCGCGATCTCGGCTCACTGCAACCTCCGTCTCCCAGATTCAAGCGACTCTCCTGCCTCACCCTCCCCAGTAGCTGGGATTACAGCCACATGCCAGCACACTGAGCTAATTTTTGTATTTTTAGTAGAGACAGAGTTTCACCATGTTAGCCAGGCTGGTCTTGAATTCCTAACCTCAGGTAATCCACCAACCTCAGCCTCCCAAAGTGCTGTGATCACAGGCATGAGCCGCCATGCTCAGCCAACCATATGATTTTTAAGGTCCCTTGCTGGAGGATCTGCCTTTGAGCTTCAGCATCATCTTTTGTCCCCATCTTTTCCTACTGTCCCCTCTTATATGACCTCTTGAGAAGGGTCAGGAGGGTTTTCTGAGTTGCTTAGGACCCTGAAAGAACAGTGCTAGGGCTGAGGAATCACAGACTAGTGGCATCCTTGAGCTGGAAAGACCACATGAGCTGGCCAGCCCCGACTCCTTCATATACAGATGAGGTAGCTGAGGGCTGTAAGAAGCAGGACCCCCCCACCGACCCTCTCCACCCCCCCAACCGTGGTCACCCAGCAAGTCAATTGTGGGGCCAGGCCTAGAACCTACCAAGAGTTTTCCTTTCTTTCTACACTCTTTTGTCAGAATAAAACTCTAAGTCCTCCCATGGGCTGCTGGGGAGCTTTAAATTGGCATAGCCATTTAGGAGGGTGATTTTGCAATGTCTATTAAACATTAAAAATGTGCCAAACATCTGTTGCCCCACAATTTCCATTCTGTGAATTCATGGTATAAAAATATTTTTATAAGTTTTTTAAGACAAGTTGAAGTATGTTTACTATAACATTATTGTGATAGTGGTGAAACTTAGAAGCATCCTCAGTGACCTTTAGCAGTGGATTAATTAAGTAGATGTGTGGAAGATCTTCCACACTGTGGAAGATGGTAGCTTTTGATAAAAGAATGGGGCTGGGTGCAGTGGCTCATGCCTGTAATCCCAGCACTTTGGGAGGCCAAGGCAGGTGGATCATCTGAGGTCAGGAGTTTGAAATTAACCTGGCTAACATGGTGAGACCCCCGTCACTACTAAAAATACAAAAATTAGCCAGGCATGGTGGCTTATGCCTATAATCCCAGCTACTCAGGAGGCTGAGGCAAGATAATCACTTGAACCCAGGAGGCAGAGGCTGCAGCAGTGAGCCGAGATCACCCCACTGCACTCCAACCTGGATGATAGAATGAGACTCTATCTCAAAAAAAAAAAAAAAAAGAGAATGGGCCAGGTACAGTGGCTCACACCTGTAGACCCAGCACTTTGGGAAGCCTAGGCAGGTGGATCGCTTGAGTCCAGAAGTTCAAGACTAGCGTGGACAATATGCAAAACTCTGTCTCTACATAAAATACAAAACTTAACCAGGCATGGTGGCGTGTGCCTGTAGTTACAGCAACTTGGGAGGCTGAGACGGGAGGATCACCTGAGCCTGGGCGTTCAAGGTTGCAGTGATTCCTGATTGTGCCACTGTACTCCAGCCTGGATAACACAGTGAGACCCTGTCTCAAAAAAAAAAAAAAATTAAAATTAATGAAGAAAAAGAAAAGTAAAATATTAGCAAGACCTGTTTATACAGTATGATACCATTTGGAGGAGTTATTTTTCATTTGTCTATCTGAGACAGTCTGGATAGAAGCCGTACTTTTCTCTAGGGGTAGGATCAGTAGGGGGCCTTACTCCTTCTACTTATATTTAGAAATGTTTGCTTTTTTGAAAAAAAAATGTGTCTATATTACATTTGCAATTAAAAAAAAAAATTGTCTGGGTGCAGTGGCTCATGCCTGTAATCCCAGCACTTTGGGAGGCCAAGGCGAGCAGATCACTTGAGGTTAGGATTTCAAGACCAGCCTGGCCAACATGACTAAACCTTGACTCTACTAAAAATACAAAAATTAGCCAGGTGTGGTAGTATACACCTGTAATTCTAGCTACTCTGGAGGCTGAGGCACAAAAATCATTTAAACCCAGGAGGTGGAGGTTGCAGTGGGAGCTGAGATCGTGCCACTGCATTCCAGCTTGGGCAACAGAGTGTGTCTGTGTCTCAAAAAGCCCTAGTATAGAGCAGGGATGAACACACTACAGCCCATGGGCCAAATCCTGCTCACAGCCTATTTTTGTACATTCAAGAATGGAATTATAAAAACAGACAGAATGGCTAGGCGTGGTGGCTTACGTCTGTAATCCCAGCACTTTGTGAGGCTGAGGCGTTAGACCAGCCTGGTCAACACGGTGAAACCGCGTCTCAACTAAAAATACAAAAATTAGCCTGTTGTGGTGGTAGGTGCCTATAATCCCTGCTACTTGGAAGACTGAGGCAGGACAATCTCTTGAACTTGGGAGGCGGAGGTTTCATTGAGCTGAGATCACGCCATTGCACTCCAGCCTGGGCGACAGAGCGAGACTCTGTCTCAAAAATAAATAAAATAAAATAAATAAATAACACAGAATATACAACAGAGTGCATATGTGGCCCACAATGCCCAAAACATTTACTTTCTGGTTCGTTACAGAAGAAGTTTGCCAATCCCTGCTCTAGAGGAAAGGGAAGGGGTAGTTGTGAGTAGTAATTTAGAGCATGAACTCTTTCTTGCTGTAACTGGGAGGGTCTCTGCTTCCTTTCCCCACACCCCATTTCCTCTTCCTGCAGGAGTTAAGTATGACATTGACCTGCCCAACAAGAAGGTCTGCATTGAATCTGAGCACAGCATGGACACTCTGCTTGCAACCCTGAAGAAAACAGGAAAGACTGTTTCCTACCTTGGCCTTGAGTAGCAGGGACCTGGTCCCCACAGCCCGCAGGATGGACCAAAGGGGGCAGGTGGGTAAGGCTCCAGCACTTGCTGAACAAACCTGCTGCTCACACTTCTCA
Organism: Aotus nancymaae; assembly: GCF_030222135.1. Taxonomy (NCBI): domain Eukaryota; kingdom Metazoa; phylum Chordata; class Mammalia; order Primates; family Aotidae; genus Aotus; species Aotus nancymaae. Next base: position 26,674,068 of record NW_026988479.1, on the reverse strand, counting down.
TCAGAGCTAACACCTTGGCCTTTGAGAGCTTGAGTGGAGCAGGAGAGCCCCTGGGTTCTTTTCAATCCACTGTCCACTTTCTTTGGAGTGGTTACAAATATATGTCTAATGCAAATCACAAGTTCAGGGAATCCTTACAGCCCCTGTGATTGGACAGAGCACTGCGTAATGTCTCCCAGAGTCCTCTTTAGGAGTAGGGGTTGCATTTCATGGTTAGCAGGGTTTAAGTTTATAGTATATGACCCTAAGCAATGCATCTTTGGCTTCTTGATTTGTTTGTTTCTTTGAGACAGTGTTTCACTATGTGGCCCAGGCTGGAGGGCAGTAGCTCTTCATAGGTGTGATCATAGTGCACTGTAGCCTTTAACTCCTGGGCTCAAGTCATCCTCCTGCCTCAGCTTTCTAAGTAGCTGGAACTATAGGCACATATCACTACGCATGGCTCTGGCTTTGATAAACTGTCTCATCAGAGTTGACACTTTTGCCTTGGGCCTTGTTCTCTTGTGCCCTGACCAAGTAAGTTAATTCAGACTGTGCCACTCTCTCTACTTGAAACTGTTGTCAGCTTCCTGAGCATGCCCTCTGTCCAGCCTGGTACAAAAACAATAGCATGTCTGAGCTAGATGTTGCCTTCACTTTTATGTGATCCAGTGAGGCAGTAAGGGGCACTGTGCCAGCACTCTTCACTTTGGAACCAGGCAGACCTTATTCATTGATCCAGCCACAGTCTCAGCAGGGCCCTCCTAGTGTCTTTGGCTCACGAACTGCAATGATCACCACATCCCTCATGTGATTTGGTGCCCTGACTGTGATTGAGAAAAATGAGGCCAAGAGAGGGGAAGTGGTTCAACCAAAGCCCCACCCAGGTGAGTGGCAAAGGCAGGAAGACAGTCAGATATCCTGAATTGGATTTCTGTAACTGTTACTGGTGGCATTGTCCCTGTGAATGGGTCCAGGAGACTCTCCAGATAGGAGCCAGCCACAGCTGACTGATAGTTCCCTCCCAAAGGTGTACATTTGGAACCTGAGCCACAGGAGTGTTCTGTCACCATATGGTGACATCACATGCAAGTCACAAGATGTCACAGGCATCTGTTTTCATCATGCACTTTTCATCCATAGATAGAACCCATGTGCAGGAATGAGCCCAGGATGAATAATAGGAATCCAGGAATCCAGGATTCTTTTTTTTTTTTTTTTTTTTTCCCAGGCTAGAGTATGGTGATGCGATCTTGGCTCACCGCAACCTCTGCCTCCCAGGTTCAAGCGATTCTCCCACCTCAGCCTCACAAGTAGCTGGGATTACAGGCACCTGCCACTGTGCCAGGCTAATTTTTGTATTTTTAGTAGAGATGGAGTTTCACTATCTTGGCCAGGCTGGTCTCAAACTGACCTTGTGATCCACCCCCTTCAGCCTCTCAAAGTGGGATTACGGGCATAAGCCACTGTGCCCGGCCTGGAATCTAGGATTCTAATTCTAACTCTGTCCTCATTTCACACTGACTTTGGACACTTTTTGTATTACAGAGATTTGGTCTTCCCATCTGTAAAATGGGGCTGAAACCTCCAACCTGCTTTCCTGCCTTGTGGGGGTTGCTGTGAAATCTCTCCACATATGAAGGCTCCCCTCATATGTTTGGACTCTCCAGAGCTCCCAAACAGCCCTATGTCATATTGGGCTTTTCTGTAAGATTGTATTTGATAAAAGTGCTCTCTAACAAGAAGGAATGGAGGGAGAGAAGGAAAAAACCTCTTCCTGAGCCAACTATATACATGGGGGAGTCCTAATACACACATCTTAGATTAGAAACTCCAGGCCTGGGCATATGAATTTTTTTTAACTCAAAAAATATTATCTGTTAGATGTAAATCACATGTAGCTTAATGTGTTTTTCTCATAGGAAACATGTTTTCTCATGTTATTGAGATGAAATTCACAAGATATTATAATTAACTATTTTAACCCATTTATGCTGCATGTTGCACTTTTTTGTGTGAAAAATCAAACCTTGGTGATGATCTTTTTTTTTTTTTTTTTTTTTTGAGATGGAGTTTCGCTCTTGTTACCCAGGCTGGAGTGCAATGGCCCGATCTCGGCTCACCGCAACCTCCACCTCCTGGGTTCAGGCAATTCTCCTGCCTCAGCCTCCTGAGTAACTGGGATTACAGGCACGCACCACCATGCCCAGCTAATTTTTTGTATTTTTAGTAGAGATGGGGTTTCACCATGTTGACCAGGATGGTCTCGATCTCTTGACCTCGTGATCCACCCGCCTCGGCCTCCCAAAGTGCTGGGATTACAGACGTGAGCCACCGCGCCCGGCCCCTTGGTGATGATCTTGAGCAGTAGGATATAAGTTAACTCCCACAAGTTTAGCGTTCCACTAATGAAACATTAGGCATAAATGGGTTAAAGTCTATCATTTAGTGCCATTTGGTACATTCACAATGTTGTACAACCACCATCTCTCTCTAGTTTCAAAACTCTTCCATCATCTCAGAAACACACCCTCTATCCATTATGCAGTCACTCCCCACTCCTCATCTCTCCATTTCTGGCAGCCACTAATTTGCTTTCTGCTACTCTGGACTTGCCTACCCTGGACATGTCATATAAAAGGAATTACATTATCTTAGTGCAACGTTTATTGCCTTTGCAATATTGCTATGTGCACAGCAGATGGCGCCTTTGTTCCAGCTAACTTTCTATCTTTCCTAGGCTCCTGATCCTCCCCTGGCTTCCAGACAGACCTGGGACTTGGCAGTCTTGCTGAGCAATGGTGTTCCTGCAGAGACCCTCAGTTGTTCTGTTCCTTTCTAGCTTCCTCGAAATAAAATTGAGCTGCTTTTGTTGGAGATGTTGTCTTGCCTGGTCTTGGTATTGCTTGCTCACATGTAGTTGGTTATGTTTACTTGGGTTTGAGTTTTGAGAGTTCCCACCTGGGAGTCAGACACCCTGTAGATTCTGATTCTTTGCTGTGTGATCTTTAGCAAATCACTTACCCTATCTGGGCCTCATTTTTTCCTCACCTGTAAAGTGGAGGCATTGACCCAGATCAGTGATTCCCTTTCTTTTCACCAGTTTCATAGACTCTATATTTTGAACAATTTTTGTGTATCAAGTGAATTACACAAAAGGTTATCAAATGTTAAGGCAAGTGGAATAGTGGGAAGAGGCTGTGGAGACAACCTTCCTGGGATAGAGTTGAAGCTCCAGTACCTCCCAGCTGGGCCACTTAACCTCTCAGTGTTCACAGACATAAAATGTGATGATCGCATCTACTGCAAATGGTGGTTGTGGGGGTTAAATGAGGTGATACATGTAAATTTATTAAGCAGTGATTGCTAGTTCAAAATCACTCAAATTTGAAGGGAACGCTAATCTAGCAGTAAGAAAGAGATAGGGTTTCACTATGTTGGCCAGGCTTATAATCCCAGCACTTTGGGAGGCCAAGGTGGGATCATAAGCGTGAGTCACTGCGACCAGCCAAGTAGATCTCATATACTCTTAAAAGTTATTGAGGATCAGGCCAGGTGTGGTGGCTCATGCCTATAATCCCAGCACTTTGGGAGGCCAAGGTGGGCGGATCATGAGGTCAAAAGTTTGAGACCAGCCTGGCCAACATAGTGAAACCCTGTCTCAACTAAAAATACAAAAAATTAGCTGGGCGTGGTGGTGGGCGCCTGTAATCCCAGATACTCGGGAGGCTGAAGCAGGAGAATCACTTGAACCCGAGAGGCAGAGGTTGCAGTGAGCCAAGATTGCACCACTGCACTCCAGCCTGGGCAACGGTGTGAGACTCTGTCTCAAAAAAAAAAATTATTGAGGATCTCAGCTGGACGCAGTGGCTTACGCCTGTAATCCTAGCACTTTGGGAGGCCAAGGCAGTGGATCACCTGAGGTCAAGAGTTCGGGACCAGCCTGGCCAACATGATGAAACCCCATCTCTACTAAAAATACGAAAATTAGCTGGGCCTGGTGGCATGTGCCTGTAATCCCAGCTGAGGGAAGACAAGGCAAGAGAATCACTTAAACGAGGCAGGAGAATCACTTAAACGAGGCAGGGGTGGGGGGGTGGGAGTGGAGGTTGCAGTGAGCTGAGATGACACCACTTCACACCAGCCTGGTCGACAGAGCAAAACTCCATCACAAAAAAGAAAAAAAGAAAAAAAAATTAAAAAATTATTGAGGATCTCAGTTTTGGTTGTGTGGGTTATACTACATTAGAAATTAAAACAGGAATTTTCAAAAGAAAAATACCCAAGCACACATCCCATTAGCCATTGGGAATAGATAGAGTCACTGCATTCATTTAGACTCTGGAAAACTTCACTATACAATTGTTAAGGAGGAAAAGGCATCTTACAGACGTTTTCAACCTCCTGTGCCTTCTGAAAGGCTCTTGGGGATCGCATGTTGAGAATCACCACTTTAACCATTTATTGGGTGCTTACTGGGGACCCAGGGCTCCTGAAGACTGGGATAAGACCTGGCTCTGCACTTGACCAGCCTGGACATGGGACCAGCCACTGCATCTGTCTCACAGGCAGTTTCCTCATCTGCACAATGTATAATGCCTGCACTTCAGGGAACTTGGTCGCCAGAAATAACACTTTATTTTAACTCTAAACTGGTTGCTAGCATAATTTTCGTCCCATTATGGAAGTACTAAACAAATCTCCGGGCCGTTTCTGACTTTGTGGTCCCTCAGGGGTACAGGGACTCCTTCCCAGCCTACAAGGTAAATGCATTTCTTGGCCACCAGATGGCAATGTCTTGTGGACTTGTCCATCCACAGAGAAGTTTAAGACCGTTTCTTTCAAAAAAGTTTCTGTGGGCTCTAAGAGAACAAACTTGAGGATTTTTTCCATTTTCAATTTCCCTGGGAGGCCTGGTGCAGACTGGCTGGCCCATTGGGAACGCCCAAGAGTTGAGACACTGGTGCCTGTTAGGGCGAGTGCTTCTCAGAGGGGTTCATTTCCTTTGAGTCCTCTCTGCACCACCACCCCCAGCAGAAATCCAAGTTTCCAGCTGAGGCACTTGGCTCTGTTCTTCCAAGGCCACAGAGCATTGGAGAAGCTCCCCCGCCTGCCAGCAGCCCAGCTGGCTGTCCACAGAATGAATGAGATCACAGAGCGGAGCTCAGGCTTCTGCAGGGGTGGGGGTGGGGAGCAGATGTGTCCACATATTTCTCTGGGGCTTCCCCGTGCACTTGGCCCCAGCCTACCCTTCCAGGCTTTCCCACTCCTCACTGCAGCCAGCCAGCCCGCTCCTCAGGTGTCTTGCTTTTGTTCATGCTGCCCCCGTAAGTGGAATGATCTCCACCAGCCCCCCTTGTCTCCATGTACAAATTCCTTTCCCTCCCTTACATACCACAGCCTCCATGAAACCTCTCCACAGCTGGAAGTAATTTATTTCTCCTCTTGGCCCTCAAAGCATTTATCTCGAAAACTTCAGTGCTGTGGCGAAGCTTTCTGTCCACGAATCTTTCCTGGCCTCGAGGATCAGCCCAAGCATCTGTTCCCTCTGCTCTCAGAGCAAGCACTTAGGGAATAATTGATAGATGAGTAATGGCTACCATTTGGGGGATGCCTGTATAAAGTGTCATGCCCTTGCATTTATCTCATTCCATCCTTACCTAGTCTCCATAAGATAGTGGACTAGGACAGTCACTCACACATGGTAGATGTGGGCCCAGATAATTTTACAGATTGTCTCTTCTAATCCTTCTAGCAGGTTTATATTTGCATCAAAGATCCCTGGTTGTGAGTACAGCCTCCCCTAGGGTGTTCCCAGTTACCAGCCCTTGTTTCTGTGCCTGATGGGGTGAAGCTCCCACCAACTTTGCCTTGTTGACCTACCCATTTGCCTGGTGGCCAGAGCCTTGGCTTGTCCAGTACCCACATTACCATGACTGGAGAGAAACTACCCTGGCCCTCAGTTCAGGGTGAAACCTGGGGGCTGTATCTGGGGGAAGCGTCCTTCCTCACAGTGGATTGAGCCACAGCGGGGCTCTGGTCTGGCCTGACTCCCCATCAGCATGCTGAGTGAGCTTGAGCAAGTCTTTTGAATTTTGAAGTGGTGTGTATGTGTGTTGTTGTTGTTTTTCTGAGACAGGATCTCTGTCACTCAGGCTGGAGTGCAGTAGCACAATCTTGGCTCACTGCAACCTCTGCCTCCTGGGCTCAAGCAATCCTCCCACCTTAGCCTCCCAAATAGCTGGGACCACAGGCACACACCACCATGCCCGACTAATTTTTGTATTTTTTTTGTAGAGACGAGGTTTCACTAAGTTGCCCAGGCTGGTCCCGAACTCCTGGGCTCAAGTGATCTGCTTGCCTCAGCCTCCCAAAGTATTAGGATTATAGGCATGAGCCACTGCACCCAGCTGAAGTTTTTTTTAACTGCTATTTTGAGGTATAATTTCATTCAATAAACTGCCCATATTTAAAGTGTAAAATTTTTTTTTTTTGCTATCTCCTACTGAAAGGATAAAGTGTATAATGAAGATACATATATCACATAGAGAGAGAGAGAGAGAGAAACTCATGAAACCATCACCACGATTGAGATAGTGACCATGTTAATCACCTAAAAAGTTTTCTGGTACTTCTTGGCAATCCCTCCCACCCTCTCCTTACCCCCAAGTAACCAGCAATCTGCATACTGTCACTATTGATTAGTTTGCATTGTCTAGAGTCTTATATAAAAGCGGTTACACAGTATGCTCTCATTTTTGTCTAGCTTTTTCATTCAACATATTTTGAAATTTTAATCTTTTTATCACTGAGTATTAAGTATTCCATTGAATGAATATACCAGAAGGTGTGATTCATTCCTCTATCGAAGGACATTTATTTCCAGTTTTTTTAAACTGCTTTGGTGCTATTAAGGTTTCCAAGGGCCATACAGGGCACAAAGGAAAGTCTCAGTGAGCTGGACTCTCCCAAGCCAACACACCCAAACCCAAGCCAAGCCAGCTCAACTCATAGTTTTACTTTTTATCTTTTAATTTATTTTTATTTTTTAGAGATGGGGCCTTGCTCTGTGGCCCAAGCTGGAATGCAGTGGTGCAACTGCGGCTCACTGCCCCCTCAAACTCCTGGGTTCAAGTCATCATCCTGCCTTGACCTCCCAAAGTGCTGGAATTACAGGCATGAGCCACTGTGCCTGGCCCAACTTACAATTTTATCTAATGGGCTTCCTCCTATAGCCCAGTGATACAAAGCCATGTTCTGGACTTCATCAGATCCAGATTTAAATTCCTTCACCACTTAAAAATTGTGTGACCTGGGCCAGGCATGGTGGCTCATGCATGTAATCCCAGCACTGTGGGAGGCTGAGGAGGGCGGATCACAAGGTCAGGAGATTGAGGCCATCCTGGTCAACAGGGTGAAACTCTGTCTCTACTAAAATACAAAAAATTAGCCGGGTGTGGTGGTGCTCCCCTGTAGTCCCAGCTACTCAGGAGTCTGAGGCAGGAGAATCATCTGAACCCAGGAGGCAGAGGTTGCAGTGAGCCAAGATTGTGGTACTGCATTCCAGTCTGGCAACAGAGCCGTCTTAAAAAACAAAACAAAACTGTGACCTTGGGAAAGTTACCGATTCTTTTGTGCAACTCAATTTCCTTATCTGGAAAATGGGGGTCATAACAGTACTGAGACTATTGTGAGAATTAAAAATCTTCATGTGCCTAATTCTTGATAATGGTATTCCACAAATAAAACTTTTTGTTTGACCAAAAAGTCACAATTATATGACTAGAAGTTTGAAAACTGAAGTCTGAAAATTTTCAGATCTAGATTCTTTCTACCCCTGGCATGTTATGAAAAGCAAAATGGAACCTCAAGATTGTGCTGTGTAGGAGGTGAATGGTTGTTCAGGTCACCGCCCTCTCCGTGACATTCTCCTTTAATTAGTGCCAGTGTCTTAAAAAGCCCAAGTCTGTAATTTCTTGGGAGTGCCCATCAGAGCTTCTTTTAGATTTCCATGTCTTTAAGGGCTGTGGCCACTTAGTTTAAGAGGACAAGTTTTCTAATCTGCTTCTTCAGAGAAGGAAAGTCTTTATGTCCCTCGGCAAATCCCATGACTACTGACTAGGGCCTTACAATAAAATCAAAGCCTTTAAAAATAAGGATATCACCTCCCATTGGTCTGTTTATCATGGGTTCCAAGGATCTTAATCCTTTTAGAATCACAGATCCCTAGATGCCTAGAAGTAGGCTGTATCTTGGATAAGACTAGTGACTCTGCGGATAAACAGACTGTTTACCAGATGTGTGACCTTGAGCAAGTAGCTTAACTGTCCAGGACAAATTAACTGGGCAAGGTGGTAGGTGCCTGTAGTCTCAGTTGCTTGGGAGGCTGAGGCAGGAGGGTCACTTGGGCCCAGGAGGTCATGGCTGCTGTGAGCTATGATCACGCCACTGCACTCCAACCTGTGTGACAGAGCAAGACGCCATCTCTGAAAAATAAATAAATAGAACTGTCCAGGACCTTGGTTTTCACACCTGTTAAGTGAGAGTAATATCTTCTTAGAGTGGAGGGAGATGACATGTGCCCATTGAAGGAGCTCAGTTTCACTATTGTTATTATCATTATAGGATCTTGGAAACAGAGACGATCTAGTTAGCCACCCAGCTTGATGTCCACATGCCCTCCTTCTGATGGGTGGTCCGTGAGCCTTCCTTCACCTGCACACCAGCCCTGCCCCTGAAAGGGAGCACTGTGAGCTGCTGGCTCTGCTCTGAATGGCTCTGCCAGGGGAAGTTCTGATGTTGAACCTTTACATCCCTGTCAGTTCTCTGGACTTGGGCTGGGTTTGTCCTGATGCATATGGCATCAGCCTAGCCCTTCCCTGTGTTGGTTCCTCAGAGGCAGAAGTCTTTCCCTTTCTCCTCCCTGCTACTCCCTTTCTGCTCTACCTCCCAAGGCAGATCCCAAATTCCCTCCCTCAGTCATTCCTTGGAAACAGAGTTTTGAATGATGATGACCACCTGGTCACTAGGCCTTTTGTTGATTACTTTTTGAGAGTGGAAGCTGAGAAAACATGGAAAAGCCACACCATTCTGGGCCTCCACTAATCCTATGCCAACTCACAGGGTTCCTGACTTGGTAAGGAGAGAGCTTACTGAGGGAAGTTACTGAAGGAGGGCTGGAGGTGAAAGGTTAAGGCTGGGAGCACAGCCTGGAATCGTACAGTGGGAACCAAGGTGAGTTTCTCCCTCTGTTCTTATCTGGGAGTTGTGGCTCTGGATGGCACCTACATTGGAGGTAATGCACATAAAGTACCCGGAGTGGTAGGGGCTCAACAAAGCCTGGCTTCTCTGTTGTGTTTTTTGTTTTGAGACAGGATCCCACTCTGTCACCTAGGCTGGAGTGCAGTGATGTGATCACAGCTCACTCATTACATCCTCGACCTCCTGGGCTCAAGCGATCTTCCTACCTCAACTTCTCAAATAGCTGGGACCATAGGTGCCTGCCATCACACCTGGCTAATTTTTAAAATATTTTTTATAGAGATGGGGTCTTACTTATGTTATCCAGGCTGGTCTCAAACTCCTGGGCTCAAGTAATCCTCCCACTTCAGCTTCCCAAAGGGCTAGGATTACAGGCATCAGCCACTGCACCTGGCCTGGCTTCTCTCTTTTACACCTTTGAGAACGTGTCCCTGGATCTTACAACTTTGTAAAAGGACTAAGCCTGCTAGATCAGGCTACTCCCAACATCAAGCCTGCACTTTCCTCAGTCACTGCCCCTTCCAGAGTCCAATTTGGTAACAACCCTCACAGAAGCACTGGTTTGTGGGTATATGACTTTTTTTTTTTTTTTTTTAACCAAAACAGAAGCTATGCTTCTCCCTGTGTTCCTAGTAGTTAGAGAAGCCACTAAAGTCATTGAGATGGCAAGGAGGGCTGGAGGTGGAAGGTTAAGGCTGGAAGCACAGCCCAGAGTCACTAAAAGCTCAAATTCACTGCACCCCACCACCCACTACCCTGAGAGCTGAGAAACCCTCCTACTGCCACCTCAAGCCTCTGCCTCTGCCTCAGAGATGTCAGGGGCTTTGGGAATTCAAGAGTTTTAGAACTGGACAGTCCTTTTGAAATCAAAAGTCCTACTGCCTCATTTTTTGTTGTTATTAATGCAAATACCCAATTTACTATGATATTACAGGATAATTGCATTCCACCCTAGGCAACAGAGCAAGACTTATCTGAGTTCATATAGGGAAGTGGGAGCAGCTTGGGGTGCTCTTTCCATTAATTCATGCTGCTTTGTCATAGTCATTAAACACCCCAGGCCTGGAGTTTTTCAGGTGAAAAGGACCAACTCACAGTTGTTCAAATAACTTGTGGCAGAGACTGCTAATTGTCTATTCAAAAGTCTTTCATCCTCTTTTCCTTGGTAATAGAACCCAATTTATGGCTGGGCACATTGCAACCTAAAATAAAGATGACATTCCCCAGGTTCCTTTACCCCTAAGTGTGACATATAACTAAGTTCTGGCTAATGAGATACAAAGAAATTCCAGAAAGACTTCTTAAAATGAGCTGATGCCATTAGGAAGCCCTCACCCTTCTATATTCTTCCTTCTGCCTGAAAGAAGGATGTAATGGTGGGACTAGTAGTCATATCAGGCCATGTTGTCACCTTCCTTAGCCCTTGAAGCCATGGGCTAAGGATAGTACCTAGGTCTCCAAAGATTATTATTATTATTAATCTATTATTTTTTGAGATGAGGGTCTCACTCTGTTGCCCAGGCCAAAGTGCAGTGCTGAGGGCATAGCTCACTGCAGCCTCAAACTTCTGGGCTCAAGTGATCCTCCTGCCTCAGCCTTCAAAGTAGCTGAGACTACAGGCATGCACCATGGCACTCAGTTAGAAGATGATAAATTCTATACATGAGCCTTAAACTGTCTATTTCCAGACTTTGTTTCTATGTGAGAGTGAAATAACCTTCATTTTTGCGACAGCTACTGTTATTTTCAGCTTACTGGTATATACATACAGCTGAACCTGACACTAACTGATACATAAGCTTGTGCTTCCCTGATTTTTTCCACCCACCTACCATATGCTTGCTTTCATTTGCCCATAACACCAAAGATATGCAGGCCTAAAGTCAAGTCTTGGGATCTGCAGCAGTTGCTCTTGCAAGGTCCTGGGGTGGGGGTGTGTGTGTGTGTGATCTTGAGCCATTTTAACCCTCTGGGTCTCATTTTCCACAACTTTAAAAGGAAGGGGTTAGGCTGAACATGATGGCTGATGCATGTAATCCCAGCACTTTGGGAGGCCAATACAGAAGGATTGCTTGAGGCCAGGAGTTCAAGACCAGCCTGGGCAACATAGTGAGACCCCTCAGCTCTACAAAAAATTTTTAAAATTAGCCAGGTGGTGGCAGCTGCCTGTAGTCCTAGCTACTCAGGAGGCTGAGGTGAGAAGATTGCTTGAATCCAGGAGATTGAGGTTGCAGAAAGCTATGATCACACCACTGCACTCTGGCCTGGGTGACAGAGTAAGACCCTGTCTCAATAATAATAATAATTAATAATAATAATAATAATAATAAAACAAATAAAAGGAAGGGGTTGATCTAGATCAAGGATTGGCACACAGCAGCCTGCAGGCCAAATCCAGCCACCATCTGTTTTTGTGAATAAAGTTTTATTGAAACACAGTCATATTCACTTATGTATTATCTATGGCTGCTTTAACACTATAACAGCTGAGTTGGATAGTGCAATGAAGACCATATGGCCCAATAGCCTAGACTATCTTGCCCTTTTCAGAAGAAAATTGTCTATCCATGGTCTAGATCAGTGATTTCAAACTGTTCTACAGAGACCTAAGGTTCTGTGAAGGTACCTCAGGGAAAAGGGAGGAACTGAGAGTGGGGCTCCAACCCATCTTCCTACTAAGACTACACCTCTTTTTGTTGTAATTAACTAGTTGGATTTTATTTAAACATTTTATTATGGAAGTTTCCAAAAATATCTGAAAGTAAAGCGAATAATATCATGAAACCCATACACTCATCTCCCAGCTTTAAGAATTACAAACTTGTGCTTGCTTCGGCGGCACATATACTAAAATTGGAACGATACAGAGAAGATTAGCATGGTCCCTGCATAAGGATGACACACAAATTTGTGAAGCATTCCATATTTTTTTGTTAATTAAAAAAATTTAAAAAAAAAAAACAAAGAATTACCAACTCATGGCCAGTTTTGTTGCATCTCCCACTGCCTGCCCTCACCCCCCTCCGCCCACAGGGTTATTCTGAAACAAATAGCATCATTTCATTTTATTATTGTATTTCTTTTCCTCCTCCTCCTCCTTCTTCTTCTTCCTCTTCTTCCTCTTCTTAAACGTAGTCTTGCTCTGTTGCTTAGGCTGGAGTTCAGTTGCACAATCTCAGCTCACTGCAACCTCTGCCTCCTAGGTTCAAGCAATTCTCCTGCCTCAGCCTCCTAAGTAGCTGGGACTACAGATGTGGCCACCCCCCCGAATAATTTTTGTATTATTATATTTCTTCTAAGAGATGGGATTTAAAAAAAAAAACAAACTTATCCATCATGACACCTAAAAGTTAATACAAATTTCTTAATATCATAAAATATCCAGTGTTCAAATTTCCTCTATTGTTATTTATTTATTCTTTTTTTAGGCCCTTGGTTTGTTCAAATCAGGATGCAAACAAAGTCCATCCATTGCATTTGGTTGACGTTTCTTGTGTCTTTTAGTCTGTAGCAACCCTACTCCTGCCCTGTTTTGTTTTTCTCCTTGCAAATTATCTATTGAGAAAGTTGGGTCTTTTGTGTAGGAGGGTCTTCTGTCATTCTAGATTTTACTGAGTGCATCCCATGGTGCAATGTGCTCCTCAGTCCCCTGAAGTTCCTGTAAAATGGTGGTTAGGTTTATGCTTCATCAGAACAAGCTTTGATTTTTTGCTGACAATCTTTCATAGATGGTGCTGTGAAATCCTCTTATATAATATCAGGCAGCACATAACATCTGCTTGTCTTTCTGTGTGTAATCAAGATGGAGAGATGGATTCAGGTGTTATCAGACTAGTCCATCCTATAAACTTCCCATCAGCTCTTCAACTCATGGTTTTAGCAGACATTGATGATTATTGTTGTGTCCATTATTTCTTTTAATCATAGAAGTCATACATGTAGGCCAGGTATGGTGGCTCACACTTGTAATCCCAGCACTTTGGGAGGCTGAGATGTGTGGATCACCTGAGGCCAGGAGTTTGAGACCAAACTGGTCAACATGGCAAAATCCCATCTCTAGTAAAAATACAAAAAATTGGCCGGGTGTGGTGGCTCTCGCTTGTAATCCCAGCACTTTGGGAGGCCAAGGTGGGTGGATCACAAGGTCAGGAGTTTGAGACCAGCCTAGCCAATATGGTGAAACCCTGTCTCTACTAAAAATACAAAAATTAGCCTGGCATGGTGGCAGGCACCTGTAGTCCCAGCTACTTGGGAGGCTGAGGCAGGAGAATCGCTTTAACCTGGGAAGTGGATGTTGCAGTGAGCTGAGATAGCGCCACTGCACTCCAGCCTTGGTGACAGAACGAGACACCATCTCAAAAAAAAAAAAAAAAAAAAAAAAAATTAGCCGAATGTGGTGACACACACCGGTAATCCCAACAACTCGAGAGGCTGAGGCACAAGAATCTCTTGAACCTGGGAGACAGAGGCTGCAGTGAGCCAAGACTGTGCTATTGCACTCCAACCTGGGCGACACAGCAAGACTCTTGTCTTAAAAAGAAAAAAAAAAGTTATACATGGTAAATTGTTAAAAAAAACAAAAAACAAAAAACAAATATCCATCTAAGGGAGACTGAAAAGATAAAAGCAGTAATTATATCACACCATATTTATACATCAGGCAATACAGCAGTCAGAATTTAAAATCTAAATATATCATTTGGGGAGGCATACATATGTGTTAAAAGTACAAAAATATGTATAGGAATGATAAACTCCAAATTTAAGGTATTGGTTACTTCTTTTTGTATGTGAGAATAAGGAATAGTACTGGGTTTCCATTATACATATAATTCAATTATATATATGTATGTGCATTTTGTTTATTAAGAGAGAGAGAGAGGTCTGTATGAACTATTTATTGCAAAATGTCAAGATTTGTCAAAACCAGGAGGTGTTAACTTTGTTATCTCTACAGTTTCTTTATATGCTTAAAATATTTTCTAATTTTTTAAAAAGGACTTGATATATAAACGGAAAATATTTCCAACTCAAAAGGATGCATAATGAAAAATACATTCTGTTCATTTCAGACCCATGGTCCTCCTCCTCAGAGACACTGATTATTACCCATTTCATATGCGTCTTTCAGGAATTGTCTATGCAAATGAAAGACTTAATACCCAAAAGAGCTACTCTACTCAGAAGAACTACTTTAAAAATTTTGTTATTCAAGAACAGCCTGACCAACATGGTGAAGCCCCATCTCTACTAAAAATATGAAAGTTAGTGGTGGTGCATTCCGCTGCTGCATTCCAGTCTAGGTGACAGAGCGAGACTCTGTCTTGCTCCATTGCCTAGGTGCAGTGATATGATCATAGCTCACTGCAGCCTCAAACTCCTGGGCTCAAGCAGTCCTCCCACCTCAGCCTCCTGCATATTTGGGACTACAGGTACATACCATGCCCAGCTAATTAATTCAGAAAACCATGAGCCATCTTTACACACATGGACATCTGACTGTACTCACCCCTGTGGGAGGCAGCCTGTAGACTGAGGCCTTCCATTTGGGGAGTCTACTTTATGGGCTTTTATTTTGGAGACTCACTGGAAACCGGTCTTTGTTTTCCCTGTCAATAAACCTGAAGCTATCTGGTTAATCTTTTCTTTTCTTTTTCTTTTTCTTTCTTTTTTTCTTTTTTTGAGATGGAGTCTTGTTCTGCCACTCAGGCTGGAGTGCAATGGCATGATCTCGGTTTACTGCAACATGCACTTCCAGGGTTCAAACAATTCTCCTGCCTCAGCCTCCCAAGTAGCTGGGATTACAGGTGCCTGCTACCATACTCGGCTAATTTTTGTATTTTTCTTTTGTAGTAGAGGTGGGGTTTCACCACATTGGCCAGACTGGTCTCAAACTTCTGACCTCAGGGATTACAGGCATTTGTGCCACCACGCCCAGCTAATTTTTTGTATCTTTAGTAGAGATAGAGTTTCACCATGCTGGCCAGGCTGATCTCGAACTCCTGACCTCCTGATCTGCCCCCCTCAGCCTCCCAAAGCACTGGTGTGACAGACATGAGTCACCGTGACTGGCCTGGTTAGTCTTTTCTGATTGGTGATCTCATAGGCCTCGTCTGTTTAACTAGTGTCAGCTTCGGGGAATGGCTGCTTATCTCTTCGCGTTTCCTCTCCAGGGTTACTAGGATCGATTTTCACATGCCAAACAATTTGTATTAAGTCAGACTATCCCAAACATATTCTCAAAGTTTGGTGAAAATCAGCCCAGCCATTTTCTTGTGATGGAGTACACACATAGACAAGATGTCACAAACTTCATTTTATTACGTGGACAGATCCCCCACTGCTCCCCTGCTCTGACCTTTAGGGGGATAAAAAGAGAGAGAGAAAAGAACTTTAAAAATGAGAGCATATTCAGTTCACCGTTCTGTACTTGTCTTTTCCCCCTGCTTTTTACTATATCTTGAGATAGTTTCATGTTTCATATCAGTTCATGTGGTTTTGTCCTCGTATTTAAAGTACAAATACTGGTTCAGTATTATTTATGAATATACTGGCTTGTTAACATGGGCTAAAATTAGTAATAATCTACCTATTCTTTCTAAAAGAACATGTTGATTTCTGTTAAGTATAGGGTGACCAACTCATTCCTTTGCCTGGAATTTTCTGTTTTAGCACTTAAAGTCCTATATCCCAGGAAACCTAAGTGAACTGGGATATTTGGTCACCATATTTAAGTTCCAAATAAACATTAGACAAGTTTGAATAAGAGATGGTAAATTTTAACAAGACAAGTAGTAATCTTGGCCTTTGCCCTAAAATGAACTGTTAACCAAACCATGTCCATATAAAACAAAGATTTTCTCAGAACTCGTGCTATTATTGTTGGGAGGTGCCTCATGCTTTTAGATGGCAGAATAGTATTCCATTGTATGACTTCACTGTAACTTTATTAAATCTGTTTCTTACTGATGGACTTTTCGTGTCTTTCTGGTGTTGTGCTACAATAAATAAGTCTGCCATAAATGTCTTTATTCATCTGTTCTGTAAACTGGTAAATTCTGCGTAATAATTTGTTTTGAAAATAAGGTCTTCCTGCTAAAAACAAAACTCAAAAAGCCACAGGATTAAAGAGTCTTTCATCTTGGCCCTTCTGTGAGTCTCCTTTTCTTCAGGTGACTGACTGGGCTTTGGATGGGTGTAAAATGGGTTGGCAGCCAGGGCCCTGGGAAGAAAGCCCAGGCAAAGAGGAGAGGTTTCCTGGGGTGCATGAGGGAGAAAAACAGCCCACTGCTGTGGTTCCCAGCATGAGGGGGTTGTTTATCAAGGCGCTGGAAGAGGAGTTGGCCAGACTTTGAGAGGTCCAGTGTTGGCTGGGAGCAAGGCTGAGAGACTGGAGCCATTCAGCTGTGTTCTAAAAGGAGGAGGGAAAGGAAGGAAAAACAAGTCAAGACACACACTGGGTGGCTGCCGGCTGGCCAGGGATCATGGTACAATAAGTCTGGTGCCAGGCTGTGGGGCCCAGCCAGCTCTCCCTGGGGAACCCACCTCAGACTGGCTTAGATCAGCTCTGCAGTGGCTTCTTGGGGCTATTAGAAATGGATTTTTACAGAGTCGGAGATAATTCAGTACTTTTCCAAAGGGATGGCTACCTGGGCCAGAAAGGTGATTTTCCAGCCATGTTGTCTATCCTATGTATATTAATACACGCTTTATCCATCAAAGAGGTGGCAGTATCATTTGCCAAACTGTCATGTGCAGAATGCCATTAGTAAAACATGAGGTCCTAAAGCCGAAACAAGTTTGAAAAATGCCACACCCATCAAAATCAAGCAAAATTATTTACTGTAGAGATTTTCAGATCCTTTAACATACTAATACTGTACTTGAGACTTTTCATAAAGGAAATAAAGTATGCACCTGTTTCCCAAACTTTTAGTCCTTGGAACCCCTTTTTCTCCCCCACAGAACACGTAGTCACATCTTTGCTAATGTTGTCTGCCAATTCTAACCTATAGGGAAAGGCAGAAATGGCCTGACCCAGAAACTTCCAAGAATCTGAGATAAAGAAGGCTGTGGAATCCAGCTAGTGAGTTATCTTGGACACTGCCATCTCCTACACAAAAGCATGACAGGCATCTGTCATAATATAAAATAATTGACTTTTAGCCAAGCGAGGTGGTTCACGCCTGTAATCCCAGGACTTTGGGAGGCTGAGGTAGGCGGATCACAAGGTCAGAGTTTGAGATCAGTCTGGCCAATATGGCCAAACCCTGTCTCTACTAAAAATACAAAAAAATTGGCCAGTCATGGTGGTGCCTGCCTGTAATCCCAGCTACTCAGGAGGATGAGGCAGGAGAATCACTTAAACCTGGGAGGTGGAGGTTGCAGTGAGCCGAAATTGCACCATTGCACTCCAGCCTGGGTGACAGAGCGAGACTCCATCTTAAAAATAAATAATTGGCTTTCATAAGCATGAAGGATTCTCCAGAAATTGAGTTAGGAGCAGCCGCATGCTGGTCAGAACAGTCTAGCGAAGATGGCCAAGAAAGCTGGGGCTTGCCTGCATCTCTGCATTTCAAACCTCTGATCTCCAGAGACTCAGCATCACCCTTAGCCACAGTGATCTCCAAGGCCCTCTGTGTGTCAGGCTCAGTGCACACAGTACCTATGGGGGAGATGCCCTGGTGCTGGGTTCTGAGGCAGCCTAAGAAGATCACTTCATCCAATCATCCGATCGGCATCCCCACTGTGTCACTCTGTGTCTGACCCCACCTTTGCTGACATGTTTCTTTGTGTTAAAATGCAAAGCCATCTGGGAAGAACCATTGTCAAGGTCCTTGGTAGCATCTTTCCCTTGAGATTTGAGTGGAAAGAGGCAGGTTTTGTGTTTGTTGAAGATAGAATGTCCTGTACTAGAGACTTTATTTGCAAGTCTTTTCCATCCTTGAGTCATTGCACATGGCTGGTACCTTGTATCTAGGATTGCTTCCCCTGAAACAGATTGGAAAATGAAATGTTAAAAAGTCAGGGAGAACATGAGTTCTAGTCCACTCTGCCTCTAATTTGCTAGTTGACATGAGAAAGTCCTTTTGCATATATACATACATCAAAACATCATGTTGTACACCATAAATATATACAATTTTTATTTGTCAGTTTTAAAACAAGAAAGTTCTTTACCCTCTCTGACTTCATGTTCTTCCTCCGTCAAATGAGGGGGTCAGACTATTTCAGTTATTGGCCAACTTTTTTATTAGAAGAAGCCTTCTGTCAAGCAAAGTCTTTTTTTTTTAATTTTATTTATTTATTTTCCCCCCGCCCCCTTCTCCAAGCAAAGTCTTAAGCAGCATCTCAAATAAAACAGATAAAAGTAGTCTTTGGCCAAAATGTTTTTTAAGGAAATGTTACGTCATTACTGTATAACAGGATATGTTTACTGTACAAGTTGGGACAGAGGTTGCTTTTCGAAGCAAGGAGGTGGTTGTGATTGCGACACAGCACACAGAGGGCTCCTACGGTGGCTGCAAACTGTTATTTTTTGACCTGAGTGGTTTTCTTGAACTGAGTGGTTTTCCTTAGGGTTATTTGGTAAGCTCTTTTTATATTTATATTATATTACTAATGCATTATACAGTCAATCACTGAGAACACAAATATGTCAATTACATTTAGCTGCAAAAGGCACAAAACCCCAAACAGAAGTGGCCTCAATAAGACAGAATCGTATGTCTCCTTTATGTAAATGAAATCTGGAGGTGAGCGGTCCAGTGCACTCACTATAAGAAAGTGACTCAGTAAGGTAACTCAGTGATTATCAGGACCAAGCCGCCTCCTCTCTGTCAACTCAAAGTCCAAGATGACTGATTGAGTTCTGCCATCATGTCCATATTAGAGCTAGCTAGAAGAGGAATGAGAAGAGCATTCTCATTCACTTGAAGAAAACTCCTAGAAGTCATACTCACAACCTTTGCTTACATCCCATTGCCTAAAGCTTAATTGCACTGCCTTACCTATGTGCAAGGAAGGCTGGGAGATGAAGTTTAATCAGGGCACTATGGCCTTACTCAAGTGTAGTTTCTACAACAAAGGAAAAGGGGACCACTAGCAGAATCTGCCACGATGTGTATTAATGAATTTTGGTCTCTGATTGTTCACATTTGACTGATTTAGGTGTCTTTGTTGTTGTTCAACCACAATTTTAAATGCAGTTTCTGGTATACAAAATAAGATGAATTTTAATAGTTGGTGGAACTGCAGACCTATAGAATGTGACTTTAAAAACCCTGAACCAGAAACTCCCTAAGAGCTTTTCTAGCTTTGACATTCCAGAATTCTGTGGAAGTCCTGCCCCCATATATGAGCTTACAGAGGGTTTTCTCTCTGGAGACTGGCAGGGGTGTTCTTGTTGCCTTCAGGACTGAGAACTGTGCTCATTGTGTAAGTTAGCACAGCCCTAGCCAAGTATCATGAAAAGCACTCTGTCATTCAGCAGTCTTCCCTCTTGCGCTGGGAGTTCCCCAGAGGTGATATAGTTTACTGAGGCATTGAAAACTCAGGCATCCAAGCAGCAACAGCTTCTTAGTGGGGAGTGGCTCAGACTTTCTCTCCAGAGTTTCAGAGATTGTTATAGTAGAAGAGTCTACACTTGATTCAACCCTTTTCATTTTTCAGAGGAGGAAGCATGGATCCAAAGAGGCTGAGAGATTTACTTGACGTGACCGGTAACTTATAGCAGGACTGGGCCTAGTACTAACTTGTTCCAATGCTTTCTTTCTTGTCATTTTACAGATGAAACTGCAACCTAAAAAGGTAACTTGCCCAGGGCCACATTGTTACTCAAAATGGATCAGAATTTGAGTGTAGACAATGCATTGCAGAGGCTGCACTTCAGCTTCTTTGCTAAGAACTAATGCCTCCCACTGTGTGAGGATAGACTTTACTACAGGAGCAGGGACACTTCATCACACCACTTAGATGTCACATCCCTTCAGATCACCCTTTGTTCCAATTCTGTGCTCCTTCACCAACCTCTTGATGTCTAATTCAACACCCTGGCAAGGGAATAATATGCGTTTAAGTGTAGAAACAAACTTTCTGCTAGTGCAAAAGCTTGTCCTTCAGATGGGGGGGTGGGACATGTTGGGATTTTCCAGGAGTATCTGTCTTTCTTTGTGCAGCAATTCATGAACACTGCAAACTGATCAGATGCAGCTTCAAATCCTGCAAATATGATAACCCTAGGTAGTGGGGACCACAACCTGTGGAGTCCTAAGTAGGGAAAAGGAGTCAGGCTGATGGGAGCAGGGGAAAGAAAAAAGAAAAAGCAGATAAGCTATATGTCTGCCTTTCTTCATACTCCAGGACACATAACCCTTCTGTGCAAATAACTCATAATCTTCCTGTGTTCAACTATCACCAGACACCTTGGCTGGTAGAAAAATGTGCATTAGCTCACTGCAACCTTGGTGTTATCAGTACTGTACAAAGCGCTCTTCAGCACACAGCACAAGCACCATCCTTAAAACTCCCCAGCAAGCCCTTGTCTCCTTGCAGTCAACTCCTCTCTTGCTGACTTGCTCCTTGCACCCTTGCAATGTACTTTCATACTTCTGCTAACAAATCTGCTTTGCTTACCTACAACTGTCTTGGCAAATTCTTTTTACCACTGGCATAGCACCAGTCCCAGATAGTCACTACCTGAGGCACAACTTCCCTGAAAAGCAGTGCCATCTGGGGGAGCTGCCTGAGCAACCTGCAACAAGTCTCTGTTTGCCACAGCTTTCTAGGTTGTGCACACAGTGGCATTGCAGCAGCAGGGCCTTCCTGTGGGGATCGCTCCAGCGTTGAGACCACTCGGTGTCCCCGCCATAATGGAGCTTGAGCCCGGACATGTTTCTCACCCCCTGGAAGCAGTCAAGACCAGTGAAAGAGAGATTTAATAGAAGTTTGAGTTTGCAGAAGCCTATTTCTGGTCCACTGACCTAAAATGCTGGGTGAAGGCTGTGTGGTTTTACTAGGCATTGTTTCTTGAAGTACCTGCTCTGGGCTAGTTTTATGACTTTGTTTACCCTCTATTGATGGGTCCCATGCTTGTTCCTGTGACTGCTATTTGCAAAGTTAATGGGTCTATCGCCTCTCTGATGACTTGCATAGATCATTAACATTTTAACTATAGGTTTCCTCACCCTGATAATGAGACCCACCTCCATGACTTGATTGTACCCATTGTGTGACTTGATTGTACCCATTGTGTGTTTTCCGCTGCCTAAGCTTGTAGCCGGATGGCTCTCTCTTCCCTTTATTAAGATAATGGCATCTGTTCTGATAATTGAGATGGGACTAAGAATGCTTATGTAAATGAGGTGGGGCAAAGAATGTTCCTGTAAAATGAAGTAGGAAAAGATATATATACTAACTCAGTGTACAATAAAGTTGCTGGTTTTAGGGCCAGCCCTCCAGACTCCAGCTGTCCTGTCTTTTCTTCCGCGCACTCTCTCTTCCAGGTATTGGGACCCTCTTGCAGGTCGAGAGACCCCGGCAGACGTGCCGTTCTCACCGGCCCCCGACACCTTCCTGCCTGCTGTCACTTACTTTTCCCTAGGAAGGGGGCTGGGGAAATCATCTGTTGGGCCTCAAGGACAACAGGAAAGTCTCAGGATGAGAGGCACTTCGGAGAATCACTGGAGCAACTCTAGTGGTCCAGCTGGTCAGCTTTTCAGGCTTCTCCTTCTCCTCCAGTACAGAAGGCTTTTAATCCAGTCAGAAGTAGAGGGAGGATGGGATGGGCTAATGGACCTGAGAGGAGACTTTGTATCTTAGAGGACGTTCCAGAAGGACCTAGAGACAGAGGGTGTTGTTTTTGTCCTTATTCCAACAACTCTTCTGAGAGGATAGTTGGGGCTGGAGGATGCTGTGTAGCCTGTTTAGAGGTCAGGGAAGTTGGAATAGTGTGAGGGAACCAGTAGGGCTGACCTCCTGCTTCTGTAAAGAACATGACCCTGGGAAATCCCAAAGCTTCACATGGCCCAGTCTGTGCAGAGCCACACTGAAGCAAACAAGTGTTGCAGTTACAAATCATTTAAAAGCTCTGCAATTGGCTGGGCACGGTGGCTTATGCCTGTAATCCCAGCACTTTGGGAAGACGAGGCCGGTGGAACACGAGGTCAGGAGTTTGAGACCAGCCTGGCCAGCACGGCGAAACCCCATCTCCACTAAAAATACAAAAAATTAGCTGGGCGTGGTGGCACACCTGTGATCCCAGCTACTCAACAGGCTGAAGCAGGAGAATTGCTTGAACCCACAAGGCGGAGGTTGCAGTGAGCTGAGATTACGCCATTGCACTTCAGCCTGCATGACGGGGCAAGACTCCATCTCAGAAAAAGAAAAAAATAAATAAACAAAAGCTCTAAAATCTTCATTTTTTATATCCCTAAGAGTATGAAAAGGGATCTAATTAATAATTCATAGAAAACTCCATTTCAGGCTGGGTGTGGCGGTTCATGCCTATAATCCTAGCACTTTGGGAAGCTAAGGCAGGAGGATTATTTGAGCCCAGGAGTTAGAGACCAGCCTAGGCAACAGGCTCTATTTAAAAAATCATAAAATAGCTGGCATGGTGGTGCACACCTATAGTCCCAGCTACTTGGGTTGGGGAGCTGAGGCAGAAGAATCACTTGACTTTGGGAGGTTGAGGCTGCAATGACCCTGTTCATGCCACTGCACTCCAGCCTGGGCAACAGAACAAAACCCCTGTCTCAAAAACAAAACAAAACAAAAAACTCCATTTTGACCAGACACTGTGGTTCACGCCTGTAATCTCAGCACTTTGGGAGGCCAAGGCAGGAGGAGAGCTTGTGCCCAGGAGTTCAAAACCAGCTCTGGCAACAAAGTAAGGCCCTGTCCCTATAAAAAATTTTTAAATTAGCTGAGCATGGTGACTTGTGCCTGTAGTCCCACCTTCTTAGGAGGCTGAGACGGGAGGATCACTTAAGCCCAGGAGTTCAAAGTTATAGTGAGCTATGATCGTGCCTCTGCATTCCAGCCTGGGTGATAGAGCAAGACTATCTCAAAAAACAAACAAACGAAAAACAGAGTTTGCTCATGCTCACATTGATCCTCCCCCACTCACCTCCCTGCCCTCTCCAGGAAAGAGAAAAAGTCTTGAAGAGGCCCAGCCCCTAGAAGAATGTAGTTCTTCACATGCCTCAGAAGAGTAACGGCCAACTACAGTTTGCTGAAAGTTGGAGGAGCTTCCCCTACATAGCTTGGCTATAGAGTCATCAAAATTATTTTTATGACCCAGAGAGCAGCCCCAGACACTGCTTCAGCTCCCTTCTGAAGCCAGAAGAAACTTTCTCCTCCCTGTAAGGCTCCTCTTCACCCCGTCACATGTCTTTCCTCTCTCTACCTCCTGCTTTGAAATTCCCCCTCAGCCACACATGTAAGGAATATCATCTTCTTTCTCTTAAAGGGACAATTATTATTCACCTTGTCTCATAGATGTGAGAAGATGTCATTTACCTGTTGAGTAAACAGGATGTCTCCTCCAAGTCAGAAATGGATTTCTTCTGTCTAAAGTGACGGAAAACCCAACCCAAACTAGTATAAGCAAAAAGGAGATTTATTGGCTCATGGAAAGGAGAAGTCCAGGAGCAGGGCTGTATATCACATAGGACTACATTCTGCTGACGCCTGATTCCAGAAGCTATTACCTCACTTTGCAAGCAATCTGGCCATGTGAGGATGGTGTTGGGTTCCATCATCAGGCTGCAGTTCCTCTGTCAGCCTTTCCTTCTGGATTCCATTCTCCTGGGGCTCCACTTTGTATTGCATATGTCATCCAAGAAGGATGAAGAGGGACAAAGGGCAAAGTCTCCCTCTTTCACAAGCTTCCCCAGAAGCTCCATGCACTGATTTCTGCTTCTAAGTTCGTTGGTGAGAAGCACGTCCTGTGGTCTCTCTGCAGTGCAGAGGAGTCTAGAAAGATTAGTACTTTGAGCTGGACACAGAGCTCCCATTCAGAATTGAGAGTCTGTTGATTAGGCAGAAGAGGAGAATGGACGTTGAGCAGACAAGTAACAGTGTCTGCCCCAGGCTAGTTTAGGGGCTTGGACTAGTGTTCCAAGATGAGTATCTTCTGTGTCTCTGTTTCTGTCTTTGTCTTTCTTTCTTTCTCTCTGTCTCTCTTGGTGTCTCTTTCTCTCTGTCTGTCTGCCGTTTTCTGTCTGGCTCTGTTTCTCTGTTTCTCTCTTTCTGTTTTTGTCTGCGTCTCTGTTTCTCTCTGTGTGTCTGTCTCTCTCTCTCTCTACTCTACTGTCTTTCCTGTTGGCCTCATGTTTATGCAGCCTCCCTCTGTGGCCTTGAGGAGGCTCCTGCCACTCGGGATCTCACATGCACTCCTAGTCAAGGCCAGGAGAATGCCAGATTCTCTGTTGCAGTCCTATATCCCATCTCACATCCATCCCTGAAAGAGTTACTATGGCCCTGGGGAATGGCATGCTTAGCCTAGTCACATGCCCTTTTTCTAAGTGGGGCTAAGAGTGTAGGAGATGGTATCAGCCAAGAGGAAAATCAAGGCATAGTTCCCAAGAAAGGGAAATGGATGCTGGTGGCCCCAACTCAAACCCAATAAATCATAAATGAACTTCTACTGCAGAATCTTAGACATCATCCTATTAAGAGACTTTTAAATCACTGAAAGTGTCAGAGCTTCCTTAAATATTTGATTAAAATCATGTTTTGTTTTTGGTTTTTGTTTTTTGAGATGGAGTTCTGCTCTTGTTGCCCAGGCTGGAGTGCAATGGTGAGATCTTGGCCCACTGCCACCTCTACCTCCTGAGTTCCAGCTATTTTCCTGCCTCAGCCTCCTGAGTTGTGGGATAACAGGTCCCCACCACCATGCCTGCCTAATTTTTTTTGTATTTTTAGTGGAGACGGGGTATCACCATGTTGGCCAGGGTGATTTTGAACACCTGACCTCAGGTGATCTGCCCGCCTCAGTCTCCCAAAGTGCTGTGATTACAAGTGTGAACCACCCCACCCCTCCCCACCCACTCCTTGTTTTGAGACAAAGGCTTACTCTGTTGCCCAGGCTGGAGTGAAGTGGTGGAATCTCAGCTCAATGCAACCTCCAATTCCCGTGTTCAAGCGATTCTCCTGCCTCACCCTACCCCACCCACTCCTTATTTTGAGACGAAGTCTCACTCTGTTGCCCAGGCTGGAATGAAGTGCAATCTCGGCTCACTGCAACCTCTAACTCCCATGTTCAAGTGATTCTCCTGCCTCAGCTTCCCAAGTAGCTGGGACTACAGGTGTGCACCACCACACTCAGCTAATTTTTGCATTTTTAGTAGAGACAAGGTTTCACTGTGTTGGACAGGCTGGTCTTGAACTCCAGATCTCAAGTGATCTGCCCTCCCCAGGCTCCCAAAGTGCTGGGATTACCAACGTGAGCCACTGTGCCTGGCCAAAATCCATGTTTTAGATCAGCAGTTCCCAGGTGCAGTCTGGGGTCCCTTTAAGGGTCTTGTAGGCCTAAACTATTTTCATAATATTGCTAAAAGTAAATAACATGTTATTTACTTTTATCATTCTCTTATATGTGCACAGTAGAGTTTTCCAGAGGTTACATGACCCATGGCTACCTAACATGTAATGATACCGTGTTCTGATGACTAATGAGATGTGAACTTCTGCATTCTTAGGTTTTAAAAAGTCCTTAGGTCAGCTGGGCATGATGGCTCACACCTGTTATCCCAGCACTTTGGGAGGCCAAGGCAGGCAGAGTCAGGAGTTCGAGACCTGAGGTCGGGAGTTTGAGACCAGCCTGGCCAACATGGTGAAACCCCATCTCTACTAAAAAATACAAAAAATTAGCCAGGTGTGGTGGTGCACTCCTGTAATCCCAGCTACTTGGGAGGCTGATGCAGGAGAATCGCTTGAACCCAGGAGGTGGAGGTTGCAGTGAAACGAGAACATGCCACTGCACTCCAGTCTCAAAAGTCCTTAGGTCAACTAGTCTGACACCTTTGTGCTATCAGGTTAACCTATTTTTGTGTACCCCTTGGAATAAAGCTTCTCTTTTATTCTCTCTGTCTTTTTTTTTTTTTTTGAAACTGAGTCTTCAGAGTCTTTCTCTGTCTCCAGGCTGGAGTGCAGTGGTGTGATCTTGGCTCACTGCAACCTCCAACTCCCTGGTTCAAGCGATTCTCCTGCCTCAGCCTCCTGAGTAGCTGGGATTAGGGGCATGCGTCACCATGCCTAGCTAATTTATGTATTTTTAGTAGAGACAGGGTTTCACCATGCTGACCAGAATGGTCTTGATCTCCTGATCTCATGATCCTCCCACCTCAGCCTCCTAGAGTGCTGGGGTTACAGATGTGAGCCACTGTGCCAGGTCTTATTCTCTATTTAATTGCCAATTCAATAAATATTGACAAATAACATCTACTAAATTCCAATAAACTTTTGTTTATTGGAATTAATAATTTTTAAGGAAATAAAGGGGCCCTGAGACCAAAAGTTTAAGAACTGCTGTTTTAGATACAAGGTTTGCTTGGAAATCTTAAATAAGAAGCAATAGACACACTTATAAATGTTACGTATCAAATTTTAACTTATTTGGCTAGATGAGATGGCTCATGCCTGTAATCCCAGCACTTTGGGAGGCCAAGACGGGAGGATTGCTTCATGCCAGAAGTTCAAGACCAGTCTGGTCAACATACTGAGAGCCTGTCTCCACAAAAAAGGAAAAAAAAGTAGCTGTGGTAGCACAAACCTGTAGTCCTAGCTACTCTGGAGGCTGAGGCAAGAGGATTGCTTCAGCCCAGGAGTTTGAGGCTGCAATGAACTATGATCACCACTGCACTTCAGCCTGGGCAACAGAGTGAGACTCTGAAAAAAAAAAAGTATCTGAAGGCTTCATCAGTTTTGCTTTTCTATCAGTCAGGTTGAGCTGTAAGTGACAGAAAACAAAATAGCAATGTCTTCAACAATACAGAAATTTGTTTTGCCCTCACACAAAAATTGGATGCACTTTGATTGGATCATATTTTTTGGCTAGGTGCACTGGGGCTCACACCTGTAATCTCAGCATGTTGGGAGGCCAAGGTGAGAGGATCACTTGAGGCTAGGAGTTTGAGACCAGACTGGCCAACATGGTGAAACCCCGTCTCTACTGAAAAATACAAAAATTAGCCAGATATGGTAGTGTACACCTGTAATCCCAGCTACTCAAGAAGCTGAGGCAGAAGAATCACTTGAACCTGGCTGCAGTGAGCAGAGATCACACCATTGCACTCCAGTCTGGGTGACAGAGTGAAACTCTGTCTCAAAAAAAAAAAAAAAAGAAAGAAAGAAAGAAAAGAAAAAGAAAACAAATAATAAAGATCATAACATAAATAAATAAAATTGAAATGAAGAAAACAATACAAACCATCAACAAAACCAAAAGTTGGCTTTTTGAAAAGATAAACAAAAAACAGAAAAGGCCCAAATAAATAAAATCAAAGATGAAAAAGGATATACTACAACTATTACTGCAGAAATTCAGAGGATCATTAGTGGTTATTATGAGCAACTATACACTAGTAAATTGGAAATTCTAGAAGAAATGAATAAATTTATAGACACATACAACTTACCATGATTGGACCATGAAGAAATCCAAAACCTGAATAGACCAATAACAATAACAAGATCAAAGCCATAATAAAAAGTCTTCCAACAAAGAAAAGCCCAAGACCTGAAGACTTCACTGCTAAATTCTACCAAGCATTTAGAGAACTAATAACAATCCTAATCAAACTATTCCAAAAATGAGAGGAGGAGGGAATACTTCTGAACTCATTCTGAGGCCGGTATGATCCTGATAGCAAAACCAGACAAAGACATACCAAAGAAGAAAAGCACAGCCAAATATTCCTGATGAATATTAATGCAAAAATCCTCAACAAAATACTAGAAAAACTGAATTCAACAACACGTTAAAAAGATCATTCATTATGACCAAGTGAGATTTATCCCAGGGAGACAAAGGATAGTTCAACATATGCAAATCAATCAACGTGATATATCATATCAACAAAATGAAGGACAAAAGCAATATAATCATTTTATAAATTTCAACATCTCTTCATGATAAACACCTTAAAAAAAAACTGGTTATAGAAGGAACACACCTCAAAATAACAAAAGCCATATATGACATACCCACAACTAGTATCATACTGAATGGGGAAAAACTGAAAGCCTTTTCTGTAAGATTTGGAACATAACAAGAATGCCCACTGTCACCACTGTTATTCAACATAATGCTGGAAGTCCTAGATAGAGTAATCAAATAAAAGAAAGAAAGGGTATCCAAATTGGAAAGGAAGAAGTCAAATTATCCTTGTTTGCAGATGATATGATCTTGTATTTGGAAAAACATAAAGACTCCACAAAAAAAAACTATTAAAACTGATAAACAAATTCAATAAAGTTGCAGGATACAAATCAACATACAAAAATCAGCAGCATTTCTAAATGCCAACAATGAATAATCTGAAAATGAAATCAAGAAAGTAATCCCATTTACAGTAGCTACAAGTAAATGAAATACACAGGAATTAACTTAACCAATAAAGTGAAAAATCACTACAATGAAAACCATAAAACACTGATGCAAGAAATTAAAGAGAATGCCAAAAAAATTAAAAGATATTCCATGTTTGTGGATTAGGAGAATCAATATTGTTAATATGTCCATATTATGCAAAGCAATCTAGAGATTTAATGCAATTCCTATCAAAATGCCAATGACATTCTTCACAGAAATAGAAAAAACAAGTTCTAAAATTTGTATGGAACTACAAAAGACCCAGGATAGCCAAAGCTATCCTAAGAAAAAGAACAAAACTGGAGATCTACAGTATAATTATAGTATGATTATAGCTGCATACTATACTTCAAACTGACTTTAAATTGTATTATAAAGCTATAGTTATCAAAATGGCATAGTAATGGCATCAAAACAGACACATAGACCAATAGAACAAAACAGAGAATCCAGAATTAAATCCATACATCTATAGTAAATTCATTTTCAACAAAGGTACCAAAAACATACATTGGGGAAAGAACAGTCTCTTCAATAAATGGTGCTGGGAAAACTGGATATTCACATGCAGAAAAATGAAACTAGACCTCTATCTCCCAAGTTATACAAAAGTCAAATCAAAATAAATTAAACACTTAAATTTAAGACCTCAAACTATGAAACTACAAGAAAACATTGAAGAAACTCTCCAGGACATTGGAGTGGGCAAAGATTTCTTGAGTAATACTCCACAAGCACAGGCAACCAAAGCAAAAATGGACAAATGGGATAGCATCAAAATTAAAACACTTCTGCACAGTAAAGAAAACAATCAACAGAGCGAAGAGGAAACCCATGGAATGGAATATAACATACTTGCCAACTACCCATCTGACAAGGCATTCATAATCAGAATATATAAGGAGCTCAAACAACTCTATAGGGAAAAAATCTAACAATCTGATTTAAAATTTTGCAAAAGATCTAAATAGACATTTCTCAAAAGATGACATACAAATGGCAAAGAGGTACATGAAAAGGTGCTCAACATCACTGCACGTCAAAGAAATGCAAATCAAAATTACAATGAGATATCATTTCACCTCAGTTAAAACGATTTTCATCCAAAAGATAGACAATAACAAATGCTGGTGAGGACGTGGAGAAAAGGGAACCCTCATATAGTACAACCACTATGGAGAACAGTTTCGAGGCTTCTCAAAAAACTATACTAGAGCTACCATAAGATTCAGCAATCCTACTCCTGGGCATATAGCCAAAAGGAAGGACATTAGTATATTGAAGAGATATCAGCACTCCCATGTTTACTGCAACATTATTCACATTAGCCAAGATTTGGAAGCAACCTAAGTGTCCATCAACAGACAAATGGATTTTTTAAAAATGTGGTACGTATACACAATGGGGTACTATTCATCTATAACAAGAATGAGATCCTGTCGTTTGCAGCGACATAAGTAGAACTGAAGGTCATTATGTTACGTGAAATAACCGAGGCACAGAAAGACAAACTTTGCATGTTATCACTTATTTGTGGGAGCCAAAAATTAAAACAATTGAACTCATTGGGATACAAAGAGAAGGATGGTTACCAGAAGCTGGGAATGGTAGTGAGGGAATTGGGGGGAAGTGGAGATGGTTAATGGGTTTCAAAAAAAAAAAGTTGGAAAGAATAAATACGACCTAATATCTGCTAGCACAATAGGGTGACTACAGTGAAAAATAATTTAACTGTGCATTTGAAAATGGCTAAAAGGGTATAATTGGATTGTTTGTAACACAAAGGATAAATTTGTAAGGTGATGGATACCCCAGGTACCCTGATGTGATTATTATGTATTGCATACCTGTATCAAAATATTTCATGTAACCCACAAATATATACCTACTATGTAACCACAAAAATTAAAAATTTAAAAAACAACCTCTCCTTTCTATGATTTTGCTATCCTAGTGGTCTTTTGAATAGCAATATAAACATACATACACTTATATACATTTTAAGTAAAATTTAAAACACATAAAGTAATATTTTAGAAAGTATATAAACATAACAAAATAAATCTAAATTTATAAAATGACTACTTTTAAAATTGGAATTCTGTGTATAATTGCATTTGGAATTATGGAACTGTTATTAAAGAGTTTGATAGCTGTGATCTTCAGGTCCCAAACTAATAGATGTTTTTGTTTGGATATCACTTTATTGTTAAACATTTTGAATTGTAAAGTCTTTAGACAGGGCTGCTACTCTTTAGTTTAGCACAGGCTCCACCCTACCCTTTATTTTTCTTTCCCTCTTATTGATATGTAAAAATTTCTATATTTGCAAGGTACATGTGAGTGTTTGTTACATGCAAATAATGTATAATGATCAATTCAGTGTAGTTGGGGGTCTCATTACCTTGTGTGTTTGTCATTTTTATGTGTTGGTATTGTAAGGTCTGTTCTCGCCGAGTTTAAAGAGAAGAAACTGAGGCCAGCACGAAAACATCCGATATGAAGGAATTTATTCAGGCTCCCGGACGAGGTTCGGCGGTCCAACAGGAGGGGCCAGAGAAGTCGCATGGACTCCTCTCAGACAGGGGGTTTTATAGGGAGTGAAACAGCTCGATTGGTTGTGGGAGAACAGGACTGCTATTGGGTAAGTTACAAGCCTTTACCTAGGACTTGGCTTGTTGTTGGTTGGAATTACTCGGCTGCTATTGGTTGTTAAGACTTGGCTGCTATTGGTTGTTAAGACTTGGCTGTTATTGGTTGTTAAGACTCGGCTGCTATTGGTTATTAAGACTTGGCTGCTATTGGTTGTTAAGACGCTAGGTTTACCACACCTTGTTTGCATACTGGGCTCTCTTAAGGGAAGGTCAGGCTGTGTGAGCATGGGAGAAGGGAAAAACCTGAACATGTCTGAGCTTGCCTGAGCTCGTCCAGGCTTGTCCAAGCTTTTGAAAAGAAGGGGGGAGGGTCTGCGTCCGTGCTCCCAGCGAGGCAACTGGCCTTACAGGTATTATTTCAAATCCTTTCTTCTAGTTTCTTCAAAATATACATAATATTGTTGCTAAATATAGTCATCCTAGTCTGCTATCAAACATTTTAACTTATCTCTTCCATCTAACTCTGTTTGGACCCAGAACCAACCTCTATTTTTCCCTCACCCCTCCACTGCCATCCTCATTCTTCCCAGTCTCTGGTATCTATCTTCCCCACCCTCTCATGTTAAACTGGGCTACATCACCACATCTTAATGAAGTGGTGTCATTTGGAGTAAATACCTGAGGTTCATCATCTCACGCCAAGGAAATTGAGTACATGGACACACAAGAAGTGGGGTTAGGAGCTGCGCTTTAATAGGCAAAAGTAAGAGAAAGAATAGCTCTCTCTCCTGTGAAAGAGAGGGGCGCCCCAGTGGGACTTTAGCTGCTAAGAATGCATCAGATTTTATACACTGGCTTGAGGAGGCAGTGTCTGATTTACATATGACCCATAGATGGTTTAGACCAGGTGTGATGTTTACAGAGCACCAGGAAGCTGTACACCCCGCCCTAATCTTGCTTATTATGCAAATGAACTTTCAACTTGGTGGTGCTATGTTGTCTGCTCCTTACTGCACACGTGGTTGGCAAGGAAAAGAAAAGATGGAGCTGTCATTTTGAATGCTCCTAGTCCCCAGGTAGCCCCTTTCCTGCTGGCACAACTGCTGGCATTCACTGGTGCAAGTTTCTAGCTTGCCTTTGTATGTCTGCAGCCAGATTTTATAGGCTGCTCTTTTTTGAGAAAAGAAAATGATTTGGGGGCTGCCTTTCATTAAAAGGATGAGGGGAGGATTTCTCTGCCCTCACTATCTGCCTAAAATAATGTATTCTTAACTCCTAGACCATTAACATGTGCCTGATTCCTGGAGACTCCTGAAATTTCTATCAAATTATACAGAGAGGAAGAAAACTTGTCTAAAGCCCAAAAAGTATTTGTGAACTTGAAAAAGACCAAGGTGGCTACGTGCTCTTATAGAGAATAATCTCTAAAGTAAGAATCAAGTGCAGATCACAGCGGAAGTTCAGGTCAGATGTTGGAGAGTCTTGGAGGTGAGCTGAGAATTCTGGCTTTGACCACATGGGGAATGGAAAACCACCGAAATGTCGAATTTTAAAGGATTTAGAAATGTTAGGGAGGTTTAGGGAGTGCCCTTTAAAACCAAAGATTAAATAATTTGTTCTAGATGAAATTAGAACTAGGGCAGGTTAAAACAAGGCAGATAAGTATGCCCTATGGTTAGTATTAATGGAGAAAAGAACTGGGTGTCTGCCAAGGGAATTTGGGAAAGTCTTCAAGAAAAACTATGGGTTAGATCCATTCTAGCACACTGGCTGTGTGATTTTGTTTGTTTGTTTAATGGTCATTAATATTCCAAAGAACATTCATAAACAAGAATTTAACTGGTTTGTTGGGAGCCCCAAGGAAGTCCCACGCATGGGCTTTTAAACCCAGAGAATGACTCAGAGGCCATGAGCTAAATGATCAGGGCCAAGGTTGGGTTTTCTGGGTTCTATGGGTAGGATAAAAGCAGAAGCCACAGAGAATCAACAGGAAGGTCACACTCCAGGATGGCTGGGCAAGCCAAGAAGTTGCTTAATTGGGTTGAGTGGACAAGAGGTAATAACATCGCTGCTATTTATTGAGGCTTTTTTATGTGTCGGGCATTGCTAAACATTTTATAGGAATTTCTCTTCCTGAATCTTCTCACTACTATTTAAGTATAGGCACCATTGTGCCCATTCTTTTTTTTTTTTTTTTTTTTTTTTTTTTTGAGACGGAGTCTCGCTCTTGTTACCCAGGCTGGAGTGCAATGGCGCGATCTCGGCTCACCGCAACCTCCGCCTCCTGGGTTCAGGTAATTCTCCTGCCTCAGCCTCCTGAGTAGCTGGGATTACAGGCACGCACCACCATGCCCAGCTAATTTTTTTGTATTAGTAGAGACGGGGTTTCACCATGTTGACCAGGATGGTCTCGATCTCTCGACCTCGTGATCCACCCGCCTCGGCCTCCCAAAGTGCTGGGATTACAGGCTTGAGCCACCGCGCCCGGCCTCATTGTGCCCATTCTAAGGAAAAAACTGGGATGGAGAAGTTAAAACCATTTGTTCTTTGAACTGATTCCTGTTGATGGGATGAATTGAAAAGTATATTTGGATTTCTAATGTTATCTCTCCTCAAAGGAAATGAGGAGGTTTGGGATGTTTACTCTAGTCCGCACTTGCAGTGAGATAAGAAAGGTAGTAGGCTGGTGTCCTTTGTGCCTTGGCATTCATTGATCCTTCCTCCAGTAATAGCAGCTGGGTTTCCCTCTGCAGGATCTCTCCTCCCAGGCTCAGGGCCTGTGTCTGGCTTGAGTGACTCCACCCCTGGCTTCAGAATGGCCTGCAGCCTGGACAGTTCATGCATTGCCTTCTCTGGTCCCATGGAGGCAACAGCTGTTCTCCCAGCTGTTCTAAAACGCAGATGGCCTGGGGAGGAAGAGTCAGGATATTTAAATAGGCCCGAGATCTGGGAGAAAACAGCTCCACATTTTTTTCCAAAATGTGCCACGAGGCCAATATCTATTATTCTGAATAGCTAACATTCTCTTGGAAATGGTACATTTATAGTAGACCATAAGCTCTGTGCAGGCAGGGAGCATGTCCAGCTGCATCCCAGCACCCAGAGCAGTAAATGGTAGGTGTTTCATAAACGATTGTTGGATAACTGAATGAGTCAAACACTTATTCATTATTTACTAAATCACAGCTTGAGATGGGGACCTAGAGATCTTTTAGTCTGACTTCTCCCACTTTACAGAAGAAGGAACCAAGGCAAGGTGACTTCTAGTGAGGAGTGAGAATAAAATTCCAGGTCTCCCCTCCCCTAGCCCTGGGTTTACTTTATGATACCAGAGCTTCCCAAGGTAGAATGCTTACCATATTTTTTTGTGAAGGTTATTTCAGCATTAAATAAAACTGAATCCACATGGCAAGCAAATTGTTTCCTGTTAAAGTCTTTTTCTTTTCACAGTCACAGATCAAACTCCTTGTTCTACTCTTTCCACATTCTCACTACTGCACTTGACTAGTCTCTGTTTTTAGACAAGGTCTTGCTCTGTCACCCAGGCTGGAGTGCAGTGCATGGTTCACCACAGCCTCCAACTCCTGAGCTTAAGGGATTCTCCTACCGTAGCCTCCAGAGTAGCTGGGACCACAGGTGCACACCACCACACTTGGCTAATTTTCTTGTTTTTTGCAGAGACGGGGTCTAACTGTGTGGCCCAGGCAGGTCTTGAACTCCTGGGATCAAGCAATCCTTGTGGCTTGGCCTCCCCAAGTGCTAGAATTAAAGGGGTGAGTCACTGTGCCTGGCCTGCACTTGCACTTGACTAGTCTTAACAATAAATAAATAAAGAAAGAATAAAGTCTTTTCCAAGGCTTCTGATCATATCAAGAAGGAAGTCTTAGTTTGGAGCAAATAAGTTGCTAACACCTTTTTAACACTTGCTAATCTTTCATAGAGCATTCACAACTAATAGCATTAATTAATTAATTTTATTTTATCTTTTTTTTTTTTTTTTGAGACGGAGTCTCATTTTCTTGCCCAGGCTAGAGTGCAGTGGCATGATCTTGGCTCACTGCAACCTCTGCCTCCTGGGTTCAAGCAATTCTCCTGCCTCAGCTTCCCAAGTAGCTGGGATTACAGGTGCCTGCCACAATGGCCAGCTAATGTTTTGTATTTTTAGTAGAGACGGGGTTTCGCCACGCCCTTTGGCCAGGCTTGTCTCGAACTTCTGACTTCAAGTGATCCACCCACCTCAGCCTCCCAAGTGCTAGGATTATAGGTATAAACCACCAAGACCGGCCGTAACAGCATTAATTTAATTTGATATTGTTATATTGTTCTATGGATATTTTCAAGCACACCCCAAAGCAAAGAGAATAATATAATTAATCGTTCATGTACCATCACCTAGCTTGAATTACTATCAATCTCTATCAGTTTATTTTACATATCCACCCCCATCACACACTTTTTCCCAGGAGTAATTCAAAACAAATCTCATATATTATTACTCGTAAATATTTCAGTATCTATAGCTAACAGATAAGAACTTTTCTTTTCAACATAGCCACACCTCCCTCATCTCATCTAACAAAATTAAAGTAGTTCCTTAATTAGCTGTCTGTGGTGGCCCACGCCTGTAGTCCTAGCTATGGAAGGTTGAGATGAGAAGATTGCTTGAGCCCAAGAGTTTGAAGTCAGCCTGGGCAACATTGCAAGGCCAGGTCTCTAAAAAAATAGGGGAAAAAAGTAATTCCCTAATATCATTCAATATTCATTCTGTGTTCAAATTTTCGATTTTCTGAAAAATGTCTATTTAAATATAGTTGCTTTGAATCAGGCTACAAAGAAGCTCATACTATACACTTTATTCTTTTTTTTTTTTTTTTTGGAGATGGAGTTTTGCTCTGGTCGCCCAGGCTGGAGTGCAATGATCTTAGCTCACTGAAACCTACGCCTCCCGGGTTGAACCTATTCTCCTGCCTCAGCCTCCCGAGTAGCTGGGATTACAGGTGCTTGCCACCATGCCTAGCTAATTGTTGTATTTTTTAGTAGAGATGGCATTTCACCATGTTGATTAGGCTGGTCTCAAACCCCCAACCTCAGGTAATCCACCTGCCTCGGCCTCCCAAAGTGCTGAGATTACAGGCTTGAGCCACCATGCCCAGCCTATACTTTATTTTTATGGCTCATTTAATCTATTACAGTTCCTCCCTCCACTCCCCACCTGTTGTCATGCCATTCATTTATTGAAGAAATCATGTTATTTGTCTTGCAAAATTTACCATATTCTGGTTTGACATTAAATTCTTGTGTTTTTAGACACGTTTGTCTATTCCTTTGTATTTCCCATAAACTGGTAATTACACTCAGGTTAATTTCTTTTACCAGAAGTACTTCCTAAGTCATGGTGTGCACATTTTATTACATCATACCATGAACAAGATGTCTCTTTGTCCCACTCTTAGTGAGGTTGAGATTATTGAATTTGGATGTGAGGACAATCTGGCTATGACATTTGCACCTCACTGACCATCAGGGTTGATTCAGCTGCTCTGGCTGGCTAGGCGAGTGTCCTCTTCCTTCCCACTGCTTTATGCACATTCTTCCTGAGTCTGCGTGCTAGGTCTAAGAGGATGACCATCCTGGACAGAGGAAAACCAATCTTCAGACAAGGGCGTACGAATAGCTTCACTCCCCTGCTAGAACCTCCAAACAAGCTCTCAGGATTATTGAATTGGTTCAAGTATTGTCCTGGCCCATCCTTTCCATGGTTCCTCATCGACCTCTTATTCTTTAATCATTACTTTGACCCATTACCATTAGGGGCTAAAAATGTTGATCTTCAATTTCTAACAATACTTCCTCAATGTTTTAAGGAAGAACTTCCCCTTGAGAAAGAAAAGTAGCTCAGCCAGGCTCTGTGGCTCACGCCTGTAATCTCAGCACTTTGGGAGGCCGAGGTGGGCAGATCACCTGAGGTCAGGAGTTGAAGACCAGCCTGGCCAACATGGTGAAACCCCATCTTAAAAAAAAAAAAATGAAAATGAAAAGAAAAGTAGCTCAGAGCTGTCCAAAGAATGTGAGGTATGCCAAATTTATCAGGCCCAGAGAGACATGAGCATGAGACAGTCTTGACAACCACCCCCTTCCACTCGCTTTTTCCAGGGACAATTGTTTAAAGGCATTTTTTTCTTTCTTTCCTTCAAGGAAGCTTCCAGACTAGTTGATAAATTACCTAAACTGTTACCACAAGTTTCACTATGTGACCTTCACCCATTATCTTCATGTTCCTGGAATTTGTGGTGCAAAAGAACATTGTATAGCCAATTAACAGCTTATGCAATTTTAATATAAATTTAATTATATAAAACACTTAATAGTTCCAAAGTTAAAACTATATAACAAAGTAATCAGAGAACTCTAGCTTTTTATCAACAATATTTTCTCTCTCCCTAAGGTAATCATCTCTATTAATTTTTAGTTTTACCTTTTTTTTTGAGACAGAGTTTTGCTCTTGTTGCCCAGGCTGGAGTGCAATGGTGCGATCTCGGCTCACTGCAACCTCCGCCCCGCCAGGTTCAAGCAATTCACCTGCCTCAGCCTCCCAAGTAGCTGGGATTACAGGTATGTGTCACCACGCCCAGCTAATTTTGTATTTTTAGCAGAGATGCGTTTCTCTATGTTAGGCTGGTCTTGAACTCCTGACCTCTGGTGATCCGCTCACCTTGGCCTCCCAAAGTGCTGAGATTACAGGTGTGAGCCACAACACCTGGCTAGTTTTACCTTTTAATTGCTTCTTTTTGGGTATGTGAGCAAATGCATATATTGCACATGTTTTTATTTTTCTCTCCCCTGCAGCCTAAAAATTGCTCTGCACTTTGCTTTTTATGGTGTGTTCACTTTTCACTAATATGCCATGAAGCTCATTCTATAGCGTTATGTAAGGCCGATTGCCTCACCGGGAGCTCGGATGCACACCCCCACCCCCTTTTTCCCCCCGAAAGCTCGGACAAGCTCGGGCATGTTTCCTTCTCCCTTTCTCGCACAGCCTGGCTTTCCCTTAAAGAACCCAGTATGCAAGCAGGGTCTTGTGATTCTAGCCAATAGCAGCCAAGTCTTTCTAGCCAATAGCAGCCAAGTCTTTCTAGCCAATAGCAGCCGAGTCTTTCTAGCCAATAGCAGCCGAGTAATTCTAACCAATAGCAGCCAAGTCCTGTATGCAAACAAAGGCTTGTAACCTTACCCAATAGTAGTCCTGCTCTCCCACAACCAGTCGAGCTCTTCCACTCCCTATAAAACCCCATGTCTGAGAGGAGTCTGTGCAACTTCTCCGGCCCCTCCTGTCGGACCGCAGAACGTTGCTCGGGAACCTGAATAAATTCCTTCATATTGGATCTTCTTGTGTTGACCTAAGTTTCTTCCTTTTAAACTCAGCAAGAACCCAAGAACAAACCTTACACGTTATATAAAAATTATTCATCCCTTTTTACATTTATTCGGAATTTAATAGCATAATTGTATTATCACTGTCAATTACTTTCTCTTTATGATAAGTATATCAGCCAGGTTCCTGGCAGAAAACAGATGGCACTTTCAAAACAGGTAATGTGAGAATTTCGTCAAGGGACTATTTATAAAGATGTGGGCCCTGTGTATATAAATCACAAGGACAGCTTAGTCCTCTAGGGACAGCTGCAGCAAGGTGCCTGAGGGGTAAGGGAGAGTAGGTACTAGAACCAGAGAGAGGGCCAAGGGACAGGAGCTCAGACCTTGGGTTGAAGAAAACAGCCAGTCTGCTGTGATCCCCTAGGCAAGGAGCTGGGGGAAGAAAGATTCTCACTTCACTCTTGTTCCTCCTTGTTCCCAGTCTCCTACTGAGGCCAATCCCAGATGGAAATAGAGGCCATGAGAGCTCATGGGTGTGGGCCATAAGGTCAGCCCCTCTGCCCTACAGCAGATGGGGAGGGGCAGAGAGTGGATCTGAGGGGATAACTGGACACATCTGGCAAATTATACTCTTATTTTAGTGTTGTGATATAAGATTTTCTTTAAGTTAAATGTGTTTTGGTTTTAAAAAAAATAAGTTGAGCCAGGCGTGGTGGCACCTGCCTGTAGTCCCAGCTACTTGGGAGGCTGAGGTTAGAGGTTCTCTTGAGTCCAGGAGTTCTGGGCTGTAGTGTGCTATGCTGATCGGGTGTCTGCACTAAGTTCGGCATCAATATGGTGACCTCCCAGGAGTGGGGGACCACCAGGTTGCCTAAGGAGGGGTGAACCAGCCCAGGTCAGAAATGGAGTAGATCAAAACTCCCATGCTGATCAGTAGTGGGATCGCACCTGTGAATAGCCACTGCACTCCAGCCTGGGCAACATAGTGAGACCCCATCTCTAAAAAAAAAAAAAAAAAGTTGAAATAAAAGCAAATAATTCTATAGGTATTATGAGGATACGGCAACAAAGGTGAAAGTGGTACCAGATGACTGAAGTCTCAGAAGTCCTGCTCTGGACTTGTATTACAATTATAAAATTAAAAGTGTAAAATACTCCTTCTATTTTAGACACTGGCCTCCTCTCCCTCTTGCCCTGCTCCCTGGCTGTCCTTTCTGTGGCCCTTTGTCAGGCTCTAAGAAACATTAGGGAAATGATATTTTTAATTGTAAAGCACAAGAGAGGCCCAGAAGAGTCCCTGGGTGAAGGAGTTGGCAAGGCTCTGAAATGGATCTATATGCCCACAGGGCATCCCACGGCACTGAGCCCCAACCAGACCCACTCCCGTGGCTGCCCTCCCACGAGCACAAGGTGGCTTTCTTATTCCTTGGCCACTTGAGCAGTTGAGGAAAGCCAGATGCTGCCTGTCTTTGGGGCCAAAACTCTGGGCTGGAAACTGCAGAGGATCTTAAGGGGTAGAAAGTCCCAGGCCTGGATTCAGTCCAAGATGCACCTGGCCCTCAAGTCAGTCATAGCCTGAGGGGTAAGAGTGATCTCAGAGAAACTGAGACTTCTCTCCAAGGAGCTGGGAGACAGAAAGCTATGTGATTGGGAGATGGGAGAGATAAAAAAGATGATTCTATTTTGTTTTTTAAGATGGGGTTTCACCATGATGGCCAGGCTGGTCTTGAACTCCTGACCTCAGGTGATCTACCCACCTCGGCCTCCCAAAGTGCTAGGATTACAGGCGTGAGCCACCGCGCTCGGCAAAAAGATGATTCTAAAAGGAGGTATCCTTCCTGCCTCTTCCTTGCCTTCCATCTCTAGGTATTATCTCATTCATGTAAGTGAGTCCTCTCCTCTGAGCTGGACACTGAGAAAATGGTAGGGACACAGAGGAAAACAATTAGTCTCTGTCTTTGTGGAACTCACAGAATAGTGAAGAAGACAGATGAGTAAATAGCTATGATGGCCGGGCGCGGTGGCGCGTGCCTGTAGTCTCAGCTACTCGGGAGGCTGAGGTGGGAGGATGGCTTGAGCCTAGGAGTTCTGGGCTGTAGTGAGCTATGCTGATCGGGTGTCCGCACTAAGTTCGGCATCAATATGGTGACCTCCCGGGAGCGGGGGACCACCAGGTTGCCTAAGGAGGAGTGAACCGGCCCAGGTCGGAAACAGAGCAGGTCAAAACTCTTGTGCTGATCAGTAGTGGGATCGCCCCTGTGAATAGCCACTGCACTCCAGCCTGGGCAACATAGCGAGACCCTGTCTCTAAAAAAAAAAAGAAAAAAAGAAAAAAAAAAAAAGCTATGATGGAGCCTGTAGAGTGCACTGGTACCTAACCCAGACTTTGAGAGTCAGAGACACTTTCCAAAGTGATGACTAAGCTGAGAACTGAAGGATGGTAAGAGTGAGAAGTTTATGTCCACAGGGGAATTTTTACCAGGTAGAGAGAACAAGTATTTACCACCACAGCTGAGACCCTGGTCTGACAGCAATTATAAGTGGACCAATTTATCAGAATGCGCTGGAGGTGGAGAGGGTGAAAGGGGCAAGATTTGTAGAGAGATGAGGCTGGAGGGGCCTGCAGGGGCCAGGATATGCAGGGACTTGTAAGCCACCTTAAGAAGCTTGAATGGTATCCTGGAGGGAATGAAATGTTTAGGCAAGACGGTGATGTCATCAGATTTGTGCTTAAGAGACTATTCATACTACACTAGAGGCAGCTCTTGAATTTGTCCCCACATTTGTATCTTCACTGTCATTCCCTGGACTGCTGCAATAGCAAGTTCTCCCCACTGAGTCACCTAGCATGCTATGCCTCTGAGTGAATCTTTCCTTCTTTGTTGCCCAGACTAGAGTGCAGTGGTGCAATCATAGCTCACCACAGCCTCCAACTCTGGGGCTCAAGCGATCCTCCCACCTAAGCTAGAATAACAGGCATGTGCCACTATACCCAGCTAATTCTTAATTTTTTTTTGTAGAGATGATGTATTACTTTGTTCTCATGCTGCGTAAAGAAATACCTGAGACTGGGTAATTTATTTATTTATTTGAGACAGAGTCTCACTGTCGCCAGGTACCAGGCTGGAGTGCAGTGGCACAATCTCAGCTCACTGCAACCTTCGCCTCCCAGGTTCAAGCAATTCTCCTGCCTCAGCCTCCTGAGTAGCTGAGACTGCAAGCGCACACCACCACGCCCAGCTAATTTTTGTATTTTTAGTAGAGACGGGGTTTCACCATGTTGGCCAGGATGGTCTCGATCTCTTGACCTGGTGATCTGCCTGCCTCGGCCTCCCAAAGTGCTGGGATTACAGGCTTGAGCCACTGTGCCTGGCTGAGACTGGGTAATTTATAAAGGAAAGAGGTTTAATTGACTTACAGTTCAGCATAGCTGGGGAGGCCTCAGGAAACTCACAATCATGGTAAGAGGGGAAGTAAACGCACCCTTCTTTACATGGTGGCAGGAAGAAATGCAGGG
The DNA here is from genome assembly GCF_030222135.1 of Aotus nancymaae. Lineage (NCBI taxonomy): Eukaryota > Metazoa > Chordata > Mammalia > Primates > Aotidae > Aotus > Aotus nancymaae. The sequence goes on along the minus strand of NW_026988479.1, from coordinate 26,631,746 downwards.
TGAAACGGGGAAAGCTCCTTATAAAACTATCAGATCTCGAGAGAACTCACTATCATGAGAACAGCATGGGGGAACTGCCCCCATAATCTAATCACTGCCCATAAGGTCCCTCCCATGACATATGGGGATTATAGGAACTACAATTTAGGATGAGATTTGGGTGGAGGCATAGACAAACCATATAAGATAGGGTCTCTCTCTCTTTTTTTTTTTTTTGAGATGGAGTCTTGCTCTGTCACCCAGACTGGAGTGCAATGGTGTGATCTCTGCTCACTGAAATTTCCACCTCATGGATTCAAGCGATTCTCCTGCCTCAGCCTCCTGAGTAGCTGGAATTACAGGTGTGTGACACCATTCTCAGCTAATTTTTGTATCTTTAGTAGAGATGGGGTTTCACCATGTTGACCAGGCTAGTCTCAAACTCCTGACCTCACATGATTTGCCCACCTCGGCCGCTCAAAGTGCTAGGATTAGAGGTGTGAGTCACTGCCTTCGGCCAGGGTCTCGCTATGTTGCCCAGGCTGGTCCCAACCTCCTGGTCTCAAGCAGTCCTCCTGCCTTGGTCTCCCAAAGTGATGGGATCATAAGCATGAGCAAACATGCCCAGCCTAGGATATTTCACATAAATGGTATAATGCAATATATGGTCTTCTGTTGTTGCTTTCTTTCACTTAGCATAATGTTTTCAAGATTTAGGTGGGCTACTTTCTATAATGTCTTTTAGTCATTCTTTGTGTCTTTATGCATGTGCCTTTTCTCACCAACAAAGCCATAAGCCACCCATGGGCACAATTCGTGTCTGAATGTGTATAGTCCCTAGAAAAGATTGCTCCACATGCTTGCTTCAGCAGCACATATACCAAAATTGGAACGATACAGAGAATATTAGCATGGCCCCTGAACAAGGATGACATGCAAATTCATGAAGGGTTCTGTATTTTTAAAATTTTCGCAATCTACGCATCTGACAAAGGACTAATATCCAGAATCTACAAAGAACTAAAACAGATTTACAAGAAAAAAAACAAACAAACCCATTCAAAAGTAGGCAAATGATATGAACAGATACTTTTCAAAAGAAGACGTGTATGAGGCTAACAAACATATAAAAAAATGCTCATCATCACTGGTCATTAGAGAAATGCAAATCAAAACCACGTGGCGATACCATCTCATGCCAGTTAGAATGGTGATCATTAAAAAATCTGAAGACAACAGATGTTGGAGAAGGCTGGAGAAATAGGAACACTTTTACACTGTTGGTGGGAATGTAAATTAATTCAACCATTGTGGAAGACAGTGTGGTGATTCCTCAAGGACCTAGAAATAGAAATTCCATTTGACCCAGCAATCCTATTACTGGTTATATACCCAAAGGATTATAAATCGTTCTATTATAAAGACACATGCACACGTATGTTCACTGTGGCACTGTTTACAATAGTAAAGACCTGGAACCAACTCAAATGCCCATTGACGATAGACTGGACAAAGAAAATGTGGCACATTTACACCATGGAATACTATGCAGTCATAAAAAACGATGAGTTCGTGTCCTTTGTAGGGACATGGATGAATCTGGAAACCATCATTCTCAGCAAACTGACACAAGAACAGAAAATCAAACTCCGCATGTTCTCACTCATAGGAGGGTATTGAACAATGAGAACATATGGACACAAGGAGGGGAGTATCACACATTGAGGTCTGTTGGGGTGGGCTAGGGGAGGGACAGCGGGGGGTGGGGAGGTTGGGGAGGGATAATATGGAAAGAAATGCCAGATATAGGTGACGGGGGGATGGAGGCAGCAAACCACATGGCCATGTATGTACCTATGCAACAATCCTGCATGATCTGCACATGTACCCCAGAACCTGAAGTACAATTAAAAAAAGAAAAGAAAAGATTGCTCTGCATGACCTTGCAGTAGTTAAAAAACAAGTCAAATTCCTATCACAAGAGTCATTGCTACCCCAGTCTCCTGTGATCTATTATACCACCCTGGGTATTGTCTTTATAGCACTTATCACAGCTAAAATTGCCTTGTGTGTTTTTTATGAGCCTATTCTCTGTTGCCTTCTCTTCAGAATGTAAGTGCCATGAAAGCAGGGACCTAGTCTGTCTTTGTCACCACTGTAGCCCTTGTGCCTCACACAATGCCTGTATTTGTTTCACAGTGATGTTTCCATTATCAAAAATTCACCATATGAATTTTATATTTGTTTTATCATAATTTATCAGCCTTTATAGTTACAAAGATTAGAAAATTTAAGAAATAATGTTACAGTTATTTTCAAGAAATTTACTTACTCCCAAAGTGCTTGGATTACAGGTTCCAGCCAGTGCAGCTGTCCTTGCTTTTCTTGATGTTTTCTCTCTCTAGTGGTTTTTGCTTCTCTCACAGTCTTTCTTTGCCTTTCAACCTCTATGCCTATTTTAAAAATGTAAAATGGGCTGAGCATGGTGGCTCATGCCTGTAATCCCAGCAGAGATTGGGAAGACTGCTTGAGACCATGAGTTCAAGAGCGGCCTAAGCAACATAGTAAGACCCCATCCCCTGCATCTCTATAAAAGTAAAAAACAGTATCTGGGCCCGGTGGTATGCACCTGTAGTCCCCACTACTCTGGAGGCTGAGGCAGGAGGATCACTTAAGCCTGGGAAGTCAAGCCTGCAGTGAGCCATGATTACCCCACTGCTCTCTAGCCAGGGCGAGAGAGTGAGACTGTGTCTCAAAAAGATAAAAATTAAAATAAAAAATAAAAGTATAAAATAACACATGATTATATTTTCATACAAATTCAAGGCCAGGCACAGTGGCTCACACCTATAATGCCAGCACTTTGGGAGGTTGCAGCAGAAGGATCACTTGAGCCCAGGAGTTCAAGACCAGCCTAGGCAATATAGAGAGACTCTGTCTGTAATTAAAACAAAGAAAAAAAGAAATTCAAGATAGAAGTATGAAGAAATAAATATAAAATCCCTCCCCTTTATCTTTTTAACTCCACTGTATCCCTTCCTCCTAGGCTAACATTACTTAACGGTGTTTTATGCATGCATGGCTGACCTTGATCTCTGCTGCTGGCCCTCTCTCTCTCTCTCTCTCTCTCTCTGACTCTGTGCATGGGTTCATTGGGTCTCAGTCTCTCTACCTATGTTTCTTTTATTTCTCTGTGTATCTCTTTCTCTGGACCCTCTCAATGTCCCTATGTCTCTTTCCCTTCTATCTCTGCCTCTGCCTCTTACTCTCTCTCTTTCTTCATCTCTGTCTCATTCTATTTCTACCTCTCTTATCAGAATACAGTTTTTAAAAGTTAAAAACATGACTTTCATAAAAAATGAACAAAAACAAATAAAAAAATGAGCACATGTTAATGATTTATTTAACCCATTAATGAGGGAATAAGAGGATAGTAAAGCTGGTTCAAAGAGAATTCAAAAAGAGATTATACAGCTACAGCATTGGAAGAATGCTGGAAAAAGGCCACTGGGTAATATACAGAACTGGCTAATGCCCTACAAGGCAATTGCACTGTCACCTCTGGGATTATTTTTTTCTTTTCTTTTTTTTTAAGTGGGCAGAAACCTGCAAGTTAACATGTAACTTCAAAGTCAGAGCCCTAATCAATAGTGAGTAGCAAGCCAAACAAAGATATATTCCCAAGAGAAGATGATCCCCGGATGGACTTGTAGACCATGTTCCAGTCTAACACTGAGAGGACATGCGGTCTCACCCTTGTTTTGTTGCTAAGTTTCAGGTAAGTTTTCTTCACATTTGTTTCTGTGTCTGTCTTGTCTCTCTGTCTTCTCGCCTCTGTCTCTCTCTCTCTCTCTCTCTGTCTCTCTCTCTTTTTTTTAAGATGGAGTCTCGCTCTTTTGCCCAGGCTGGAGTACAGTGGTGCCGTCTTAGCTCACTGAATAGCTGGGATTCCTCCTGAGTAGCTGGGATTACAGGCATGTGCCACCATGCCCAATTAATTGTGGTATTTTTAGTAGAGATGGGGTTGCACCATGTTGGCCAGGCTGGTCTCAAACTTCTGATCTCAGGTGATCCACCCTCCCCCCACCACCTTGGCCTCCCAAAGTGCTAGGATTACAGGCAGGAGCCACTGCACTCGGCTTCTGTCTCTCTCTTCATCACAGCAGACTCTCAGTGTCTATCGCTCCTGTCCACTGTCTGATTATGTCTGTCTTCCTTTGTCTCCTTTCTCTGTCTTGGTTTAACAAACTTATTTTAATCACCTTCCCTTAGGGCTTGATCATGAGCCAGGACCTGCACCAGGAGCTACAGGGAGAGGACAGAGCTGAATCCAACATGCCCTTGACACTGTGTTTCTTTGCAGAATTGAAAGGAAATCAAATGGAAGTTCTGAGTGCTTGAAGGAGAGGAACTGAGGGTGTGGGGACGTGGCAGGGAAAGGGAGGGCCAGCAAGCTGCAGTGGGCTGGAGTGAGCTCCCAGCTTTGGCTGGCTGGGCGGAGATGATTTCACACCACAAAAATGTCTGAATCAGGAGAATAACCTAACTTGGGATGGGGCTGGGAAGTGAGCCGTTCAGTGGGGGGTTGGGGGAGCTGGAGCGCTCAGCGTTGGGCCAGATAGGGTGGCTGGCTATGATTTGTTCTGACCCTTGTATCTCCCTCATTGTTCTGGGATCTTAGGAAAGAAACAATTCTCCCATGCTGCAAGTGAAAGGGCAGAATCCAGCCTCTAGAGAGTTAGCAAGACAGACTTAGGGTTCTAACCCTGAAGAATCATGACATCTCTGCCAGCAAACTCAAGGATCTGAGTGAGGAATTCAGGGGAGGAAGAGAAGCAGGAGATAGAGGAGGAAAACACTGAATTTAATGGTCAAAAGGCCTTTAAGTTACATGGCCTAGTGATTTTCAATCATTTTATTAGCTGCAGAATCCTTATTCACAATTAATATAGCAAAACAACAGCTGCCTCTGAGGGCTTCTCAGGAGGATCTGGACCCCATCATCTTGGTTCTCATCACCCGCTGTCTGGAGACTCTGACTTAACCCAATAGCTTCATTTTACAAATGAGCAAACTGGCTGGGCATAGTGGCTCACACCTGTAATCCCAGCACTTTGGGAGGCCGGGGCAGGTGGATCACTTGAGGTCAGGAGTTCGAGACCAGTCTGGCCAACATGGTGAAATTCTGTCTCTACTATAAGTACAAAAATTAGCCAGCTGGGCATTGTGGCAGGCGCCTGAAATCCCAGCTACCTGGGAAGCTGAGACAAGAGAATCGCTTGAACCCAGGAGGCAGAGGTTGGAGTGAGCCGAGATCGCACCATTGCACTCCAGCCTGGGCAACAGAATGAGACTCCATCTCAAGAAGACAAAAACAAAAACAAACAAATAAAAAATGAGCAAAGTAAGGTCCAGAGCAGGAAAATGATTTGTCCACATAATTTAATGATTGGGTGAGGAACCCAGGTCTTGCGAATCCTTGTCCAGTGCTTATTTTACTTTATTTATTTATTTTTGAGACAGGGTCTCACTCTTGTCACCCAGACTGGAGTACAGTGGCATGATCTCAGCTCACTGCAAACTCTATCTCCCGGGTTCAAGTGATTCTCATGCCTCAGCCTCCCAAGTAGCTGGGATTACAGGCATGCACCATGACACCTGGCTGATTTTGTATTTTTAGTAGAGATGGGGTTTCACCATGTTGGCCAGGCTGGTATTGAACTCCTGACCTCAGGTGATCCCTCTGCCTTGGCTGGGATTACAGACATGAACTACCACACCTGGCCTTTTTTCTTCTTATTCTTTCAAATAGGGTTTCATTTGTTGCCCAGGCTGGAGTGCAGTGGCAGGATCACAGCTCACTGCAGCCTTGACCTCCTTGAGCTCAGGTGATCCTGCCACCTCACCCTCCTGAGTAGCTATGATCTCAGGTGCATGCCACCACACTCAGCTAATTTTTGTTTTTTTTTGTAGAGCCAGGTCTCCCTATGTTACCCAGGCTGGTCTTGAACTCCTGGACTCAAGTGATTTGCCTGCCTTGGCCTCCCAAAGTGCTGGGATTACAGACATAAACCACAGCACCTGGCCTCTGGTTTTTCCTTTCAGGGAGATGCCAGGCTAATAGATGGAGCCCCTTGCTCCTGTTTCTGGGTGGACATAGGGACTATCAGCTGGCTGCCTACTCAGAGTGACCAGACTGCAAGCTTCCAGCAAGCAGGCTCGAGTATTCCGTGGTTCCTGCTTGGATCTTGGAACCCTCCCACTCCCACAGTGCCCTGGAGAGCTTGTGATGCTCTGGGTCTTTGGATAGATCAACCCCTCTCTCCAGGGCTCATTTTTCTTCACCTGGAGAGCCAGTGGGCCGAAAGTAAATCAGTGCATTTCAAACTTTTTTTTTTGTTTTGTTTTTAAATTACTGAAACCACTTTTGGAAATCAAATCTTACAAGACTATACTTTCAGGGATTATTTCTACAGTTCGTAACTAGAGAAGTTTCTCTGAAACATAAATTAAAATTTCATATAAAATTTAAAAATAAAAACAAAGTACAAATACAAATAAAAAAGAAATAAAATTTTAGACAAAAGACCGATACTTCGAACAGACAAAAGCAGTTCTGCTCTGGTTGAAGCAGCGATGGACGAGGGGTCTGGAGATCCGCCTCCTTGGCCTTCCCTATGTCCTTTGACTACTGCATGGAACTCCCAGAGCTCCACAGAATGCAGTCGTAAACTGACATGGGAAATCTCGAAGAATCGTGACAAGAAGCTCCTGTCTGAGGAAAGGTACGGGAGCCAGGAGTGGGGAAAGATGACATGAAGCCGCGGTGCTGGATCAGCCTCGGATGACAGTGAGGCTTGCCTTATCTCAGGTGGGGGAGGAGAAGAGACAGGGTGGGGGAAGGGATGGGGCTGAGTTGCTTAGTCCGGATCACCCTTCCTTGCCAGCCATCTGCCCCAGCCCAGAGACCTGAGAGGACAGACCCTTCAGGCTGCATCTCGGGTTGGCTGAGTCACGCAGCATAGGCTGCCACGTCTCTGGGCTGGCGGGGCTGTCATTATTCCTGGCTTCACAGCAGCTAAACTGAAGAGAGGTTTGGTTTGTGGGCCACGTCAGGGAACATGTAAGAGCTGCCACGTTGTCGGGGTTGGGTTATTGGGCTTTCCCCCTCCTTCACAGATTTCCAGGCATGTGGGATTTCAGAAGAAAATTGATGCCTGCATGTGAGTGTTCCCTGGACCTGGACCAGCAGCAGCAATATTACAGACCTGGGGATTGGGGCAGACTGAGCCAATCTGCTGCTGAGCTCCTAACCCTCCCTAGAGCAGCAGGGAGCCCTGCAGCCTCAAAGTCATGGATACAGAGCCCTGGAAAAAGGCTGAAAGGCTATGAAACCCATAATGCAAATCTTCAACCTTTCGAGAGTGCTCATCCACATCAACAGCAGAAGGTGTTTTCTCAGTGTGGTTTAATAAAAAGAGCAATAGGTCAGCTAGGCATGATGGCTCATGCCTGTAATCCCGGCACTGTGGGAGGCCGAGGTGGGTGGATCACCTGAGGTCAGGATTTCGAGACTAGCCTGACTAATATGGCGAAACCTGTCTTTACTAAAAACACAAAAATTAGCCGGGTGTGGTGGCATGCACCTGTAGTCCCAGCTACTTGGGAGGCTGAGACAGGAGAATTGCTTGAACCTGGGAGGCGAGGTTGCAGTGAGCCAAGATGGCACCACTGCACTCCAGCCCAGGTGAGAGAGGGAGACTCCATCTCAAAAAAAAAAAAAAAAATGAAAATTAAAAAGCAATAGGTCAAAGAGTTAGTTAGCTTGGGTCAAGCCCCAGCTCTGCTATTTATTGGCTGGGAGACCCAGGCCGTTCACTTTATCTTTCTGAACCTCAGTTTCTTCTTCAAACGAGGGTGTTGGAGCAAATAAAAACATTTCCCAAATAGTTTGTTAGAAAACAAAGTTCTGTGGAATGCATTAAGAAATTCATGAAAAAGAAGACTCTGTGATAGCTTTAATAGAGTTCGACAGGTCTTCCTGCTGACATTTTCAGAGCCTTTAAGATTTCAATGCAGAGAGATCCAAGATGGCTGATCACTAGCAGCTCGGGCTCCTGGCTCCCAGTGAAAGCGCAGAGAATGAGAGGACGCCACACTTTCAGACGAATATTTGTTGCTCACGGACCAGGAGATTCCCAGCAGAGGAGCCCCACGGGTCGCCAGGGCGACTCTTGTGGCCGGCACGGCAGTTTTGCTGGTGCCTTAGCACGCCAGTTCTTGGTGCAGAGTCCGGAGATTCCCGGGCAGAAAAGCACCATCAATCTTAACACCGCTGTTTTGGCCGGCGCAGTGGATTGCTCAGACTTCGGCACTGGGAATCAACAAGTTGGACGTCTGCTCAGAGACCTAGTTAGAAAGTCGGTAATTACAAAGGTAACAGACGGATAAATATATAATGAAGGGAAGAAATCAGCGTAAAAAGGCAGAGAATACTCAAAATCAGAATGCCTCTCCCTCTACAGGGATCGCAATTCCTCATCAGTAACGGAACAAGGCTTAATAGATTATGAGTGTGTTCCAATAACAGAAGCAGGTTTCAAAACGTGGGTGATAAGAAACTTCTGTGAATTAAAAGAACTTGTTCTAACCCAATGCAAAGAAACTAAGAACCTTGAAAAAAGGTTTGACGAAATGTTAACGAGAATGGACAATTTAGAGAGGAATATAAGTGAATTGATGGAGCTGAAAAACACAACACGAGAACTTCGCGAAGCATGCGCAAGTTTAAACAGTCGAATTGATCAAGTAGAAGAAAGGACATCAGAAGTTGAGAACCAGCTCAGTGAAATGAAACGAGAAGACAAGAATGCAGAAAAAAGGATGAAAAGGAATGAGCAAAGTCTCCAGGAAATATGGGACTATGTGAAAAGACCTAATTTACGTTTGATAGGTGTACCTGAATGTGATGAAGAGAATGAATCCGAGTTGGAAAATACTCTTCAGGATATCATTCAGGAAAATTTTCCCAATCTGGCAAGGCAGGGTAATATTCAACTCCAGGTAATACAGAGAACACCACAAAGATATTCTTCAAGAAGACCAACCCCAAGGCACATAGTTGCCAGATTTATTAGGGTTGAAATGAAGGAGAAAATACTAAGGGCAGCCAGAGAGAAAGGTCAGGTTACCCATAAAGGGAAACCTATCAGACTTACAGCAGATCTCTCAACAGAAACCCTACAAGCCAGAAAAGAGTGGGGACCAATATTTAACATCCTTAAAGAAAAGAACTTCCAACCCAGAATTTCCTATCCAGCCAAACTAAGCTTTATAATCGAAGGAAAAATTAAATCCTTTGCGAACAAACAAGTACTTAGAGACTTCACCACCACCAGGCCTGCTTTACAAGAGCTTCTGAAAGAAGCACTATACATATAAAGGAATAACCAGTATCAGCCTTTCCAAAAATATATCAAAAAGAAAAGAACATTAACACAATGAAAAATTTACACTAACTAATGGGCAAAACAGCCAGCTAGCACCAAATGCTAGTATTAAAGTTATATATATTCTAATTGGATAAAAAGCCAAAACCCATTGCTATGCTGCATCCAGACCCATCTCACATGCAACGATACACAAAGACTCAAAACAAAGAGAAGGAGGAAGATTTATCAACCAATCAGAGAGTAAAAATAAACAAATAAAAAGCAGGAGATGCAATTCTCGCCTCTGATAAAGTAGACTTTAAGGTAACAAAGAGCAAAAGGGGCAAAGAAGGACATTATATAATGGCAAAAGGATCAATGTAACAAGAAGAGCTAACGATTCTATAGATCAACGAGACAGAAAATTAACAAGGACATCCAGGACTTGAACTCAGACCCAGAACAAGTAAACTTAATAAACATTTATAGAACTCTCCACTTCAAATACATAAAACATACATTACCACCTCACACCTATTCCAAAAGTGACTACATAATTGGAAGTAAATCACTCCTCAGTAATCGCATAGCATTTCATAGGTTTAAATGAAATATTGGTTGGCTGCTCATTTGTTATTTCTTCCCTTATTCCTTCCTGTTTACATCAAATATAATTATTGGTATAAAAGAGGTTTTCAATACCCATTACTAAACTGCATTCTAGCCTGGGCATGAAAGCAATACTCCCATTCTCTCTCCCTCTTTCTCTTCCTTTTTCTTCCTCTTCTTTATTCTTTTTTTCTTTCTTAAAAAAAAAAAAAAAAAGATTTCAATGCATCTCAGGAATATCCACGAGGAGGGTAGTGACTGCTGCATTTCACAAACGCACTTGAATCCACGGTCCCCCTATCTTTCTGGAATGTGTTGCAGGACTAATATTTTGTGAAACAGACTTTGGAAAGTGTTGAATTAGATAATCTACTTATAAGATAGCTGACATTTATGAAGTGCTTCAGACATGCAACAGTGAACCAAATGCTTTACAGATATGATCTCATTTAATCCTCACAAGCACCTCACGAGAACTTTACACTGGAGGAAGCTGAGGGTAGAGGTTAATAACATGCCTCAAGTCTTCTAGAGTTAAATAACTTTGGCCCAGGACCCCAACCCAGAGATCTGACTCAAAAAATAGGACTCAAAAAAAAAAAAAAAAAAAAATAGGACTCCTAAGCATCCTTTTATATTTACTGACTTCTTAAAATCAATGTTCACTTGAATCTTATGCTGACTTTGTACCCAGGAGGGTGAAATATTTTAATCAAGCCTATTTTACAGATAAGAACACTCAGGTTTGGAAAGGAAAAGTGAACTGCTTAAGGTCAGAATATAAGCAGGGCCTCAGGGCACAGGTCCTACTAAAGGAAGAACCCAAATCAGAACTTAAATGAGTGCTTCTTTCTTCTTGGCTGATGCTAGGGTTTGAACATGTACCCCTAAATGCATGTGTTGAAAACTGAATCCTCAATGCAACAGTGTTGGGAGATGGGGCCTGTTGGGAGATGTTTAGATCCTGAAGGCTCTGCCCTAATGAGCTGATTAACATCAATTAGGGTTTGAGGCTTCAGGTTCTATCTCTTGCTCTCTTTCTCACCCTCTCTTTGCCCTTCCACCTTGACATGATACAGCATGAAGACCTTTGCCAGATGCTAGCCCCTCAGGCTTGGACTTCCCAGCTCCAGAATCATGAGCCAATAAATTTATGTTTATTATAAATCACCCAGTTCCAGGTATTCTGTTATAACAACACAAAACAGACTAAGACCAGTGGGTTTGTGTCAACATGAGAAGGTACAGCCAACGCATTGTTAACATTTGTCACCTCAGTGGAGAGGGAGCCTCTGTGAGAATGAGTGCCTTGGCAAACTCTCGACAGGACCCTGGGTGGGGGCCAGTGAGTGCAGGGGAAAGAGTCTTGACTGAGTGTTAAGTGTTCGAGAGCTTTCATTTCAGCTCCCCCTTGGGCCAACTGTGTGAACTTGGGCAAGTCTCTCTGTCTTCCCAATCCCAAAACAGACTTAGTGAATCCTGACTTTTCTACTTTGTAGACTAAATGTGCCACTCAATAAGATTAGGGTGATAAAAGTCCTTTGTGGGCCGGGCACGGTGGCTCACGCCTGTAACCCCAGCACTTTGGGAGGCCTAGATTACTAGGTCAGGAGTTCAAGACCAGCCTGGCGAACATGGTGAAACCCTGTCTTTACTAAAAAACATAAAAAATTAGCTGGGCATGGTGGCATACGCCTATAATCCTTAGCTACTCAGGAGCCTGAGGCAGGAGAATTGCTTGAACACAGGAGGCAGAGGATGCAGTGAGCTGAGATCATGCCCTTGCACTCCAGCCTGAGCGAGACTTCATCTCAAAGAAAAAAAAAAAAAGTCTTTTGTGAGCTGCAAAGAGCTAAAGGAGAAACCTTCAACTGCTCAGTGGGTGTGTTGCAAGTGGTGAGTGCTGAGGTTAAATTTCATCTTCCTCTGTTGGGCCTTGGCCTGGTTGGTGGATGCTCTGCTTCAGGGACCCAGGGCCAGATGACAATGGGTTCTTTGTGCCCATTGTCAGACAATGGGAAGGCCTGCCTGGGGAAAGATACAGTAACAAGGCAACAGGCTGAGTCAGCCTCCAATGTGCTTGAACCTTCTTAGCTTGGCAGCCTTGACGTTCAGCCAGCCTCACAAAGGGTACGTTTGAGAGTTCTGATACATAATCCTCATCTCAAAGGGGTCAGCCTGCCCAGTCTCTGCCTCCAGAGATTTGGATCAGGCCAGAGCTGGCTTCAGCCTGGGAGACAAAGGCCCCAGGCCTAGCTGTCCACACTGTAACCTTGGGCTCTTTGAACCTCAATTTTCCCAGCCACACACAGAAAATATGGGAATGGATAGGACCAAAGGGCCCTATCAGCTCTAAGCTTTGAAAGAATAGGAGAGATCCAATCTGAGCTTGAATAATTAGGTTTGGATTTGGGCCAGTGGGGGAAGGGAGGCAGCCCTGGCCAGAAGGCAGAATAGGCAGTGGAGTGCGTGGAGAAGCCATGGAGAGAGGGGTCTGGAGTGGAACTACTTGTGTGCATTCCTGACTTCTCCACTGTGGGATCTCGACCAAGTGATTTAGTTCTCTGAACTTTTCTTTACTCATCTTTAAAATGGCAATGGTAATTGTACCCACCTATGATAGACAAAATAGTGGCCCCTCCAAAGATGGACATGCCTTAATCCTCAGAACCTATAAATAGGTTATCTTACATGGCAAAGGGGGCTTTGCAGATTAATTTAAGGATTTCAAGGTGGGAAGATTATCTTAGATTATTTGGGTGGGCCCAATGTAATCACAAGGGTTCTTAAAAGATGAAGACCAAAGGGTCTAAGTCAGGAAAAGATGTCAAGGCAGAAGCAGAGTTCAAGTGATGTGCTTAGTTAGAAGACAGAGTGAGGGTTCACAAGCCAAGGAATGCAGGTGCCCTCTAGAAGCTGAAAACAGGTAAGAAAACAGATTCTTCCCTCAAGCCTCTGGAAGGAGCGCAGCCCAATGACACCTTGATTTTAGGACTTCTGACCTTCAGAACTATAAGATAATATGTGTTTTTAAGTCACCAAGTTTGTGGTAATTTACTATAGTAATGATAGAAAACAAATATTCTGCCTAAGTGTTGTTGTGTTAAATGAGATAATGGACATAAAGTGTTTTGCCCTATGTCTGCTCTGTATTATAGATATGTGTGTGTATATATATATATGTGTGTGTGTGTGTGTGTGTGTATATATATATATATACTTTTTTTTTTGGTTGCCCAGGCTGGAGTGCAGTGGTGGGATCTTGGCTCACTGCAACCTCTGCCTCCCGGATTCAAGTGATTCTCCTGCCTCATCCTCCAGAGTAGCTGGGATTAGAGACATGCTACACCACGCCCGACTAATTTTGTATTTTTAGTAGAGATGGGATTTCTCCATGTTGGTCAGGCTGGTCTTGAACTCCTGATCTCAGGTGATCTGCCTGCCTCAGCCTCCCAAAGTGCTGGCATTATAGGTGTAAGCCACTGCACCCGGCCTGCTTTGTAATATTGAATATGGTTGTCTCACTTCTCAGTTTAGTAACAATTGCTCCAATGAAACCTCATCCCCCATGGGCCCTCAAGTTCTCATATGTAAGTTTTGTTGAGTTTTTTTTAACCTGAAAGGCCCACTCAGGAGTTATGACCTGGAGATCTGAACTGCTGAGATCCCGATGCTGTTTTTAATGCATGGCCTTAGGAGATGTTTCTTGGCCCTGCTTTTATTTATTTAATTTTATGCTTGATTGCTTTCCTCCTTCCCAGAAGCCAAATCCATAGAGCCTTTCTGATCTATTTCCAGGGTTCAGACCTCTTGCTCCCTGTCCAGGTATTCCTGTCCCTGTGTAGGAATAGTTTACCTGGCCCCAGTCCAGCTCCCAGAGATGGTTCATTAGGTGGTCCAGAGGCTGGTCTCAGAGCTAGTGACAGAATCTCTGGAGTCACTGAACAGAAAGACAAGCAGGAATTTGATGTGGTTAAGAATCTGGTTTTTATGGCCAGGCGCGGTGGCTCACGCCTGTAATCCTAACATTTTGGGAGGCCAAGGCGGGCAGATCATGAAGTCAGAAGTTCAAGACCAGCCTGATCAACATGGTGAAACCCCATCTCTATTAAAAATACAGAAAAATTAGCCGAGTGTGGTGGCGCATGCCTGTAATCCCAGCTAGGTTGCCGTCAGCTGAGATCACGCCGCTACACTCCAGCCTGGTCAACAAGAGCAAAACTCTGTCTCAAAAAAAAAAAAAAAAAAAGTCTGGTTTTCAGCCAGGGGTCAGGAGACCTGGTTTTGGGTCCCAGCTTCCCTGAGTGATAGAGGCCTCAGTTTCCCCTCTATACCTACACTATAGGTTCTAATCCCTACCCTAACTCTTTCACAGGACTGCTGTGGCATTCACTGAGATAGTGAACAAGAAAGTACATTGGAATGGCTAAAAGGGTGTAAAAAGGGTAGGAAGGAACAAGAGGAAGATGGAGGAGAAAAGGACGAGGAAGAACAGGAGGAGAAGGGAAATTTCCCCTCACAGGTAATTCTAGCCACACTTTCAGTTACTTGAAAAAGCCAAGTTCTCCTCACATCTGGGTCTGGGTGCTTGTTGTTCTCCCCTCTCCTGGAGCACTCTTCTCCCAGCCCTTCTCACTGACTCATCCTTCAACATCTTTCTCATCTTGCCTCCTCCAAGAGGTCTATGCTAATGCCCCTATCTAAAGTCGTCCTCCACTGCTTTCTCATTTAATCCTCCTTATTTCTTCCACAGAACCGATCACAACCTGAAATGAGCTCACGGCCTGCCTCCACCTATTGGAATGTAAAGTGCACGAGGACAGAGCCTTGTCTGTCCTATTTATTGCTATATCTCTACTGCCTGATGCAAAGCACAATAAAGATTGAATGATCAGGTGGGGCATGGTGGCTCACGCCTGTAATCCCAGCACTTTGGGAGGTCAAGATATTGAGACCATCCTGGCCAACATGGTGAAACCCTGTCTCTACTAAAAATGCAAAAATTAGCCGGGCGTGGTGGCACGCACCTGTGGTCCTAGCTACTTGGGAGGCTGAGGTGGAAGAATCCCCTGAACCCAGGAGGCGGAGGTCGCAGTGAGCCGAGATTGTGCCACTGCACTCCAGCCTGGGGACAGAGCAAGACTCCGTCTCAAAAAAAAAAAGATTGAATGATCAAATGAGGTAGCTGATGTATTGGGGTGTAGGGATCCTGGATGGCAGGCATATGTGGACATTCCCCAGGCAGTCCCTTGAGTTCTAAGGCTGTGGCTGGGGTGCTAGGTCAGGAGGGCAGGATCAAGGTAAAGTGGGAAGTGCCTAGAAGAGCACAGCTGGAGAGAGGTTGGACAGGGCAGTGGGCAGGCAGCAGGCACCCCAATATACTGACTCTTTGCTTTACAAGATGAAAAGCTGATTCAGCCTAATGTTGGATCAGCAACATACTTGACTCAGGAGAGTGCTGTATGGTCTGAAGTCCACATATATCAGAGCTGGAGAGGAATTGAGGGGGAAGTAGTGTGCAGTAGTCAAGCACTTGGGCTCTGGTGTCCCTTTAACCTGATTTGAATCTCCAATTTACCATAAGCTTATGCATCCTTGGTGCGTAAACTTGGGCAAATTATTACTATGAACTTCATTTTCCACATTTATAAAATGGGAGTAATAATAGTTCCAGATTTATAAGGGTTAAATCAGACAATATATGCAAAGAGCTTAGCTGGTGCTTGGCACATAGTAGGTGTTTAATAAATGCTGGTTCTTATTATTACTATTCTGCTGTCCAACCTATTTTATAAATGAAAAGGTGTAGAGTCAGGCATGGTAGCTCATGCTTGTAATCCTAGCATATTGGGAGGCCAAGGCAGGAGGATTGCTTGAGACCAGGAGTTCAAGGCCAGCCTGGGCAACCTAACAAGACCTTGTCTCTATTAACACAATTAAAGAGAAATAAAGAAAAGGTGTAGCAGGAATGAGCCCAAAGTCACTCAGTGACTCAATAACAGAGAGGGGACTCACACCCAGGTCTATCACGCCTGGCTGGGTTGTGCTTCTCTCTCTTCCTATAAAGCCCTTGGCTGGTAGCAGGAGGACCAGCCTTAGTCCTAGTGGTCTTCCTTTCTAGATCAGAGTCATTCTTGCTTCAGAGGCTCCTGCTGCCCCAGTATGCTGCTTTCTTTTTTTTCTTTTTGAGACAGACTTTCATTCTTGTTGCCCAGGCTGGAGTGCAATGGTGTGATCTCGGCTTACTGCAACCTTTGCCTCCTGGGTTCAAGCAATTCTCCTGCCTCAGCCTCCCAAGTAGCTGGGATTACAGGCATGAGTCCCCACACCTGGCTAATTTTGCATTTTTAATAGAGACAGGGTTTCACTATGTTGGTCAGGCTGGTCTTGAACTCCTGACCTCAGGTGATCCACCCACCTCGGCCTCCCAAAGTGCTGGGATTACAGGCATGAGCCACTGCGCCCAGCCGTATGCTCCTATCCCTAGATATAAAACTTACCAAGTCTTCCTTCTGGGAGTGATCCTGGCTCAGGGTGTCCCCACAGAGACCTGGGAGTGGCCCTCAGGAGGAATCTCTGTCCCACAGCTTCAGCCCAGCCCCAACCAGATTTCCAATACCTGAACCGAAAGCCACATGGGAACCCCAGCCAGAAACTGGGAAGAGTTCCACTGGATCATCCTCATCAAAATAATCATCATAGTTTATGAATAAAAACACGAAGCTTTGGCTAATTTTAGTCCCCATGATGCCTGGGAGCTATAGTAACCAATCCTATAAAAATATACATCTGTCCAGATGGCAAAACAGATATCAGGACAGTCCACCAGCACTCTGTATTCAGCAGCCAAAAGCTCTTGGTTTTTGAACCAGGGCAAGAGGCCTTGGGGGTCATTATTATGATGATGATGATTATTTTATTATTATTAGAGACAGTATCTTGCTCTGTCACCCCGATTAGTCTCAGGTGGCAATCCTCCTGCCTCGGCCTCGGAGTAGCTGGGACTCCAGGAACATACCACTGTGCCTGGCTCTTGGGGGTCATCTGGAGCAGATTCCTTCTTCGGTGTTTGTGGATTTTTCTGCGGAGAAACTTCATGGCTTCCTTAAGGTTCTCAAAAGGACCAAACACCCACACTTTTATATTTCATTTTAGTGGTCTGAGGGTCTCTTGGGTGTGGGGCAATGTTCCAGGCTGGAACTCTAGTAAAAGACAAGCCCCTCTTTTTTCAGATGGGCAAGTGGAAGTTCATTCATTTATTGAATGAAACACTGCGAGCCAGCTTTGTGTGGGGCACTGCTCAACATGCTTGGCACAAAGCAGTGAACGGGACATGTGAAGTCCTTGCTCTCAGTGAGCTTCTGTCTAGTGGGGGGAACATACGGTTTCTGAGAATGACAGGTGATGAGGAGGAAATAAAACAGTGTAAGGTGTTGAACTGTGCCTGTGAGAGAGGCAAGTAGACTGTCTGAGTAACCAGGGAGGGCCTCTCTGAGGAGGTGACATTAGAATAGGCACAGGAAAATCAGGTAGAAGAGTGTCTCCAGCAGAAGTAAAAGCAAGTGCAAAGATCCTGGGGTGTGACCGGGCGTGGCGGCTCATGCCTGTAATCCCAACACTTTGGCAGGCCAAGGCGGGTGGATCACTTGCTGTCAGGAGTTTGAGACCATTCCGGCCAACATGGTGAAACCCTGTGTCTACTAAAAATAAAAAATTATCCTGGTGTGGTGGTGCATGCCCGTAATCCCAGCTACTCGAGAGGCTGAGGCAGGAGAATCGCTTGAACCCAGAAGGTGGAGGTTGCAGTGAGCTGAGATGGCACCACAGTACTCTGGCCTGGGCTAAAAAGTGAGACTCTGTCTCAAAAACAAACAAACAAACAAACAAAAAGATGCTGGAGTGGGAGAAGCTCTGGGGTAGCTGAGGGACGACTGGAAGGAAGTTGGTGTAGCTGGAGCAGCTTGGGCACAGAGGATAGCGGTAGGAGGAGAGAACAGCAAGGGAGACAGGGGCCACAGCAGATGGAAGTGTATCATGAGTGTTCTCTGCCTTCTCCCTTTCCCTGATATTTAAACCCGAGCCACGCTTCAAGGTCCACCTCTTTCAGGAATCCACCAATCTGAAGCCCTGGGATAAGCGAAGAGTCTGTGCCAGTCATGTAAGTGGGTTTATGTGTAAGGCACAACCTTTCAGCAAGATCCAAAGCTCCTTGAGTAGTGAGTTATCTAGACTGATTGATTGTTCACAGTCAGTTATAGATTGAATTCCTTGTTCTACCCTTTCCCTCTTCTCAGTTCTGCACTTAACTAACCTAAAAGGCTGGGCACAGTGGCTCACGTCTATAATTCTAGCACTTTGGGAGGCCGAGGTGGGTGGATCACCAGAGGTCAGGAGTTCAAGACCAGCCTGGCCAACATGGTGAAACACCACCTTTATTAAAAAAAAAAAAAACTAATCTAAAAAAATATAAAAAATTATTATTATTATTATTATTATTTTTAAAGATGGGGTTTCACCATGATGGCCAGGCTGGTCTTGAACTCCTGACCTCAGGTGATCCACCCACCTCAGCCTCCCAAAGTGCTAGGATTACAGATGTGAGCCACCACACCCAGCCAAAAATAAAAAATTAAAAAACAATTTAAGAAACCACAAAGCTAAGCTGGGAGCGGTGGCTCACACCTGTAATCCTAGCCCTTTGGGAGGCCGAGGCATGCAGATTGCCTGAGCTCAGGAGTTCGAAACCAGCCTGGGCAACATGGTGAAATCCTGTTTCTGTTAAAATACAAAAAATTAGGCCGGGCGCGGTGGCTCATGCCTATAATCCCAGCACTTTGGGAGGCCGAGGCGGGTGGATCACGAGGTCAAGAGATCGAGACCATCCTTGTCAACAAGGTGAAACCCCGTCTCTACTAAAAATACAAAAATTAGCTGGGCATGGTGGTGCACGCCTGTAATCCCAGCTACTCGGGAGGCTGAGGCAGGAGAATAGCTTGAACCCAGGAGGTGGAGGTTGCAGTGAGCCGAGATCGTGCCATTGCACTCCAGTCTGGGTAACAACAGTGAAACTCCGCCTCAAAAAAAAAAAAAATTAGCTGAGTGTGGTGGTGTGTGCACCTGTAATCCCAGCTACTCTGGAAGCTGAGGCACTAGAATAGCTTGAACCCGGGAGGTGGAGGTTGTAGTGAGCCGAGGCCTGGGCAACAGAGTGAGACTCTGTCTCAAAAAAAAAAAAAAAAAACCCGGAAACCACAAAACTTTTTGAGGAAAAGGACCAGGTATTAATTCTTATACCTTTCTGAGTGTGTTAGGCACTAAATAAATATTCAGCCAAGACTTGTTACACTGAGCAGTTCATATACAGCAGGAGTGACCCAAATTGAAACGTAGAATCGGCCCGCTCATATCACTTTTTGCCAGGTGATCATAGGCAAGTTACATAGCCTCTATGTTTCCTTATTATTAAGATGATCATAATTACAATGTCTAAGATAAGGGGTTGCTATGAAGATTATTAAGTCCTCAGTAAACCTTGGCTGTTGCTACTACTATGATTAAATGATTATCATTAATATCATCAATTACCTTATCTGTTCAATATTGTTGGCACAGTTCCACCAGCTAGATGTCTAATCCCTTATGTGTTTATCAGTGGTACAAGTGGAGTTTGAGAGGAATTTTTTTTTTGAGACGGAGTCTAGCATTGCCACCTGGGCCGGAGTGCAGTGGCGCGATCTCGGCTCACTGCAACCTCTGCCTCCTGGGTTCAAGCGATTCTCCTGCCTCAGCCTCCCAAGTAGCTGGGATTACTGGCGCCTGCCACCACACCCAGCTCATTTTTTGTATTTTTAGTAGAGATCAGGTTTCACCATGTTGGCCAGGCTGGTCTCGAACTCCTGACCTTGTGATTCGCCCGCCTCAGCCACTCAAAGTGCTGGGATTACAGGCATAAGCTACTGCACCCAGAGGGATTTTTTTTTTTTTTAAGAAGATGTTCCAAATCATCAAGGATGATATCACTAGTAGCAGCTTGTCTTGTCTGTACAGTGGCAAGTCCTGGCCTTGCCTTTGTGGCAGATACAACCCCCTTGAATTGCTTGGCCCTTCTCAGCATTGCCTAATATTAGGGAGGACTCCCGTAAAGCTCACTGGTTTAGGAAATCAAGACACTTGGGCTTGGTCCTGCCCCTGGGGGCCATTGGGTAATTCCTTGCACTCCAGGCCTCACATGCCCTTTGAACAAGAAAGAGGCTGTTCTGGGTGATCCCTCCAGGCCTGTCCAGCCCTGGCACTCTGTGAGTCGATTTAGGCAGCAGCCCCGGAACAGATGAGGCAGGCAGGGTTGGGGCGTTTGGTCAGGACAGCCCACCACAAAAAGAGGAGGAAAGAAATGAAAGACAGAGACAGCTTTGGCTGTGGGAGAAGGGGGAGGCCGGGGGAAGGAGGAGACTGGAGGAGGAGGGACCGCGGGGTGGAGGGAGGTAGACCCAGCCCAGAGCTCTGAGTGGTTTCCTGTTGCCTGTCTCTAAACCCCTCCACATTCCCGCAGACCTTCAGACTGCCCAGGAGAGCGCACTCTGCCTGCCGCCTGCCTGCCTGCCACTGAGGTATGCGTGACCCCCGCCCAGCCTTTCCCTTCTGTAGTTGCACCAACCTGACACCCTAGTTCACGCCGCCCTCAGCTTGTGTGCAAGGGAGGGACGCTCTAAGGGATGCACCTCGCCTTCAGGCTCCATCACGGCTGGCTTTAAGAGCATGGTCCTCGGTCCTGTCTGCTTGCTGCTTTTCAGAAGGTGGACTCACTGTGTAACTTTGTCTTCCCTTATAAGTTTACAGGAAATAATCTCACTATGTCTTCAGGGGAGGATTTTCTCACCCTCTGTTTCTCTCTGTGTCTGTCTCTCCGGTTCTAGAGGCTGCCTGCCTGTCCGTCCTCTTTGCTCCCTTTGCAAATGTGGCAGCTTCCTCCTTTCCTGGTAATCTGATCCCATCACAGTTGCCACAGGGACCGGGCCAGCAGCCGGAGTCTGTCCTCCTGTTCCTTATTCCAGGAGAAGAAACCTCCTAGATTTGGATCTTGGTCAGGGACTCGGTTTTCCAAAAGGGACTTTGCACAATCAGTTGATCTCCGAAAGGCAAAGGGGGAGGCTTGCCCATAAATCCACATCTCCGGGAAGCCTTCTGTTTCCCTCTAATTCTCCCCACTCCCAAACACCACCTCCTGTTCCTCCGCATACACAAACTCCAGCGACATTCTGCCTGAAATGGCACCATCACAATCTCAGTCTTGGGCTAGGTGTTCCTGTCCTGAGTTCCCTGGGATGGTAAACGCAGGCAGTAGCCCTTAGTTTATCTAGATCTGAAGAACCCAGACATCAGATATCATCAACCAAGACGTGGGTGTAATGGGAGATGGAGTGTGGTGGGGGAGGTATTCTCAGAAGAAAGGGGGAAAGGAAGAAGGAGAGATTTCCAGGGTCCCTTTCCGTACTCCTCCCAAGACTGGTGTCCAGCCTGTCAGGGTGCCAGGTCTTCTTCAGACAAACGTACTACCTTTCTTCACCACCACTGGCTCCACAAACAGGTTGTCAAGTGGACTTCCTTAGGGAAAGGGACTCCAAGGATTCTAAGGCAAAGGGGGTACTGGGATGAGTTATGTCTTCCAGGAATCCCAGTCTGCCCAAAAGGGAACAGAGAGGCATGTATTTTTCTCAGGAAAGGACAGCATTTTTTCATTAGAGAAAATGTTTTCACTAGTAATGCTTTAGGGTTAAATTTCTATATGCCCAAGTGCTGGTGGTCTAGTGAGAAGCAAAGCAGAAGCAGGACACAGGCTTCAGGCATGCATTTTATTTGTGATCTTAGGTGTCTCCCCTGGATTTAGCTTCCCCATCTGTAAAGAAAGAAAGCTGGAATTGAAGGCTCTTCTGGGTGCTTGATGTCCTCTAAAATATTCAAAGGAAGATTTCTTAACCAGAGTCTATGGAGTGATTTTTAATTTTTTTGTAGAGATGGGGTTTCATCATGTTGGCCATGTTGGTCTCGAACTCGTGACCTCAGGTGATCTACCCGCCTCGGCCTCCCAAAGGGCTGGGATTACAGGTGTGAGCCACAGTGCCCAGCCTATGGAGTGATCTTTGAATGGGCCTTAAGCCATCTGTAAGTCCCTAAAAATTGTACGCATTTTGTGTGTGTGTGTGTGTGTGTGTGAGAGAGAGAGAGAGAGAGAGAGAATATGGGTGCTCATAGCTTTCAGCTTTAAGATATTCTCAAATGGATTAGAGGGCATGATGTGGGGATGGAGTGAGGACTGGTAACAAAGGTGTGTATTTGCAGGAGGATGAAGCATTTTGAAATGGGAGTCGTTGAGGAAAGAGAGAGTTAACTTGCAGCTATCAGCTGCCACGTTGACAAAGCCTAGAGCAAAGAGAGGGAGGGAGGGGGGGAAGGGGGGTTGCCTGGAGAAGGAATCAACTTTTGAAACTTTCTCCAAGTCCCACCCACCAGAAGGCTCTTCTCTGCCTGACTCACTCTCCGAGGAATGCGAGTTGCCACGGTAACCTTTTTTTCAGGGTCTCTGCCTGCTGGCTGGGAGGGGACGCTAGGAACCCTCTTAGAACATCAGTCTGAATGTACCCCACCCCCAAATTCAAAGACTGCAGCAAACTCTAGGCCCTGCCCTTGTGATCTCTCAGAATTCTGGGGAAGCCTTGGGCTGTGATAATCTCCTTGCAAGGGTGTTTGAAGACCTGGGTTTTAGCTCTGGCTGCGCCCTGAAGATACCATTTGACCTTGAAATAATCACTTGTCCTTTCTGGGCTCCATTCCCTCTACAGTTAAAGAACAATAAAAGCAGCCACCTCTAGGGGATAGATAGTGTGTGGAAGAAATGGGATAATGTGGGCAGGAAAGCACTTTGCAAACTGTGGCGTTCCCTCCTAATGCATAGGGTTTTAAAACTGATGAATTAATGGTATCCAAAGACCTGGTGAAATCATTGTTTTATTTTCCCTGGCAGCTTAATCATCTTGGGGTTTGTAAAGAACTTCCCTTTACTAGACGTGCCAACAGGCAAATTTTTAAAATCATAATACTGCTTACCTTCATTTTGATTTGGGGACCTTCTTGCGTATTTCCCAAAACTGTTGTGCCCTCTGTGTAGGAAAAGCATTGGCCAAGGGTGCAAAAGAAAATGTGTTCTAACTCACAGTGCCTGACGTTGGGAAAGCCACTCGCTCTCCTGAGGCTGCAGTTTCCCAAGCTGTTAAATAGAGGTTCTAAGCTAGATGATCTCCCAGGCACCCTTCTAACTCTGAAGTCCTGTAAACCTAAATCCCAGATGCTGCTTTTATTTGAAGAAATAGCTGGCCTACATTTGTAGCACCTCCTTGCTGCACCCCTACTTGAAAAGAAAAGAAAGGATGGCCTAGGGGATCTTGGGTTGCATAACCATCATGCTGTAATCCTTATCCATCTGTAGAGACTTGTCAACCAATGGCGTGGCTGGAGTTTGCTATTCATGGGAGCAGCTTTCCTTGCGGAAAACAAGCCATAAATAAGAAAGAATGGTGGAGGAAAGGAAAGAGCTGAGGATGTGAGGTAAACAGTAGAATATTTGACCTTTGAAGTCATTTAGGTAGGTAGATAAATATGCAGAGATAAAAAGGGACAGGTACAAACCTGTAGGGATGAAGAGTGTAAACACTGATTTCATCAACAGGTACCCACTGGCACAGCTAAAAATAAGTGCCTCATTACAGAAGCAGACACAGAAAGTCATTTGCTCACCATCTCTCCCTGGATGACACTTTGATTTTGACAGACACAGACAAGTTCCAGGAATATATCTTAATGAATGTGAAAATTCTGACCCTCACCTATTACAGGCTGAAACAGACAGATGCTGGGTCAGGCTGTATGTATCTTACACAGACGTACCATCTGGTGTACAAACACACACTGCTACTTGTAGTCACACATGGATGTGCACAGGCAAATATAATGTGGATCATGACAATAAGACAGACGCGTAACCTACATACATCACCCGACTCTGTGTCTCAGAGAGAGAGACACTGAGGCTCAGGAAAAGAAAATAACTCAACTGGAGGTCATACAGCCAGCTAGCGTCTGAGCCAAACTTCCAGGTGTTTGGAACCGTTTCTATTCACCTTGCCTTCCCCCCACCATTGGTTCAGTTTGGAACCACACTCAGGCACACAAGCCCCGTGGATACTAAGCAATGAGCAGCACTTCGTCTCTCCCCTTGGCTGACCTGCACTGCCTATTCTAGCCCATATGGCTTTGTCATTAGGCCCAAAGGCCAGGCGTGATGTGGTTATAGGCGGCTGCTCCCTTGCTTCCAGCTGGCTCCCTCCCAAACGTCAGTCTCAAAGGAGAGAAGGGAAAACTGGCCTTGAGCTTTCAGCAACCCTAAGGACCTTGTTTCTACAGCACAGAACCTGATGCTTCTCTCCTTTCCTCTCTCCCTCCTCACCTCCTTCCCTCCCAACCCCAATCCTGAATCCAGGGACAGCTGGGCTGTGCAGGGCCAGGGCCAGCACGTAGTGACTTGACAGAATTATTTCTAAAGACAGCCTCTCCTCAGCTGGGAGCTTAGACAGGAAATCAACTCTTCTCTCACCCATCAAGCTATGAGCCTGATGTCTACAAGGAAGACACGAACATAGACAACAACTGTTTTTAGAGCTGGTTTCTTTCAGAAAAAATCTCCGTCATTTAACCCTCTGGATCATCTTGTGTTAGTCATGGCATTAGGATTTCAGACCTATCAGATAAAAAAAGCAAAGTAAGGTAAACATCTGGACGTTTTTGAACATTTGGAAGTTTGGCTTAGACATCAGCTTGCTCTGTTACCTCCAGTGAGGTATTTTCCTTCTCTAAGCCTCAATTTCTCTATCTCTACAATAAGAGACATCACATAGAGGTTTCATGTGGCCTGATAACACCACTAATCCATTGGTAGTGGCTGACAGAAGAACTGTGTTTGGGATTCTGATGCCTCTTCAGACTCTGGGGGAAGAGCTCAAGCGATTGATTAGTAATGTCTGCCACATGTGCAGGAGGGGCAGGTGGAGGCCACGTATTTGCCACATATGCCACGTATTTGCTATCTTTGGGATCTCGGAGGCCTTTCCAGATGTGACAGCCTGGATACTTTGAGGTTATTTCTCATCCTTTCATTTGTGGTCACCCCAATGCAGCAGCGGTCCCTTAGAGGGAGCCAAGAAGGAAGCCTGAAGCTCCACCCCAGCCTCTGCTAGCCACAGTGATACGTGGCATCTCAGATGTCTTTATGGAATCTCAGGCTGATTCCAGCCTCAAACTCTAGAGCCACCTCCAAGTTGCCCCGGAAGCTCTTCAGTCCTAAGTTTTAGCTACCACACCTTAAAGGTTTCCTTTAGCTTCTTTCCTTCCAGCAGGAAATAGAAGTGGAAGCAGGGAGTCAAGGGGCAAGTGGAGAGATGTAATGCTCTAAAAAGCTTCTGCCCGAGTTGATCCAGAAAATCAGAGCTGAAAAGAACCTAAGGCACCACCTTGCCCCAAGGGTTTCAAACTGTGTTCCTAGGAGAAGCTACAGATGTTCCAAGGTGTCTTAGGAATGTCCCTGTGTGCAGGACTCCCAGTCCCCAGCTCCACTCCATTTTTATCTGCTTTTGTTTTTTGTTTTGAGGTGGAGTTTCACTCTTGTTGCCCAGGCTGGAGTGCAATGGCATGATCTTGGCTCACTGCAACCTCCACCTCCAGGTTCAAGTGATTCTCCTATTTCAGCCTCTGGAGTAGCTGAGATTACAGGCGCCTGCTACCATGCCTGGCTAATATTTTGTGTTTTTAGTAGAGATGGGGTTTCACCATGTTGGTCAGGCTGGTCTCGAACACCTGACCCCAGGTGATCCACCCAATCCACCCCAGTTGGCCTCCCAAAGTGCTGGGATAACAGGCATGAACCACCGGGCCCAGCCTGCTCTTGTTTTTTAATTTCACACTTATTGATTAAATAGATAATAGATAATAGACATTGACATGTTTTGATACATGCCAAAAGATTTCAGCTGTTTGAAATATCAGACTTATGCAGAAGACTTCATTGAAATAAAGGATTTTCTGGCTTACATGATGTTGAACATTGACTTTTCTTTTTTTTTGAGACGGAGTTTTGCTCTTGTTACCCAGGCTGGAGTGCAATGGCGCGATCTCGGCTCACCGCAACCTCTGCCTCCTGGGTTCAGGCAATTCTCCTGCCTCAGCCTCCTGAGTAGCTGGGACTACAGGCACACACCACCATGCCCAGCTAATTTTTTTGTATTTTTAGTAGGGACGGGGTTTCACCATGTCGACCAGGATGGTCTCGATCTCTTGACCTTGTGATCCACCCGCCTCGGCCTCCCAAAGTGCTGTGATTACAGGCGTGAGCCACCGCGCCCGGCCCTGAACATTGACCTTATACAGACAAGCTGGGGTTGTTAGTTCTGGAGAGCAGAGGAGATTCCCCTAAGTTTGCACAGTGAGCTGGGAAACATGCTGATTTGCTGTCAGCTCTCCTGACTTCCACATCATGAGGCACCTCTGCGCTGCTGTGTCTGCTCCCGGGGGTGTGAGCAGGAGTGCCATTGTAGCTGCATGCGGCTGCCTTTCTAGTGTGCCTGGCTCTGGCCCCATGTCGGCGGAGCCCAAGCTCCTTCCTTCTGAGTCCCAACTCCCTGGAGGGCCTGGCTCATGGCTTCCTTTATTAGACTCTAGACTTGTTTTCCTCTCTTTGGGCTTGTTTATCAGCAACATGTGTTTTTGGAGTCCTTGTTTCCAAGCCAGATAGTGGGAGTGAGATGCTTGGCTGATGTCAGCTGCCCGAGAAAGAGGCCAGCCCTGGGCCTGGGCTTTGTCACAATATTCTCTGGAAGCTGGGCTGGCGTCCTCCAGACCAACAGGGGCAATACGTCTTTTGTTCCACCCAAACATCTCTTTCTCCCTGGGCTTGTTAAACACTGGGATTCTTCAATGAATTCTTGTGGGGAATGGAGACTCTGGGATCCTCGGACTTTAAGATGCTCGACATTGCTTACCTCTTTAATTGGATTCTCTCGTGTAAATCACCCATGAGCCTTTCAAGATTGGTATATTGTTATTTCCATTTTACACATTAGGGAACAAATTGACGCCCTGAGAGGTAAAGTTGATTTCTGAAGGTCATACAATTGCTAAGTGGCAGAGCCATGATTTGAACCTATATATTCTGGCTCCAGAGCTCATGAGCTTACCTTTATCCTATACTGCCTGATAGTTTATTACCACTCTGTCTACCCTGTGTCTGTCTACCATATGTGCCTATTTAGATTTAAGTTGATTAAAATAGATGAGCATGGTGGCTCACAACTGCAATCCCATCTCTTTGGGAAGCTGAGGTGGGTGGATCGCTTAAGGTCAGGAGTTCAAGACCAGCCTAAGCAACATAGCGAAACCCCATCTCTACAAAAAAAAAAAAAAAAAAATAGAAAAATTAGCTGTGCGTAGTCACCTGTGCCTATGGTCCCAGCTACTTGGGAGGATGAGGTGGGAGAATTGCTTGAGTCTGGGAGGCAGAGGTTGCAATGAGCTGAGATTTCACCATTGCACTCCAGTCTGGGTGATAGAGCAAGACTCTGTCTCCAAAAAAAAAAAAAATTCCACTATTCGCCATTGCAGTATTTCAACCAAGGTCTGGGTTAAGTAAGATTTTTTGGACTGGCCTCAGTCCTTTTGTATAAAATTTTTAAATAAAAAAATTGATTAAGATGAAACCCAATTTAAAACTCAGTTCTTCATTTGCACTGGCAACATTCCAAGCATTCAATAACCGCTTGTGACCAGTAGCTATCATAGTGGACCATGCAGATATAGAATGTGTTCATCACCTTAGAAAGTCCCGTTGGGTTGCATTACTCTATAAATTCTTTCCACCCAAATGAGATTTAATGACGGCAATTCCATTTCTTTGCTTCACATTCTAAGAATCTATAATTCTGAGACCCACAGTCTGTGATTCTACGATCCTGAAATTTCTCCCCTGTTCTAACATTCAGTGGCTTTTTAACGTCTAGGAAGAGCGCAAAGGAGGCCCTTTATGTTTTGAGGGACAAACTTGGGGGCTGGCTGTACTTTTCCATCCTCAGAGTCTTTCCAGAGAGAGAAGTGACCTCAGCTTCAGGTCCTGCTGGCAGCCAAGGACGGGTTTTCAGCAGTCTCCAGAGCAAATAAAGGCAAAAGGAAGGGACTTGATGTACGGAACAGGAGGCTGTGGCAGCCAGGAGGGGGCTAGGAGTGTCTGCATTTGATGGCCACCAAGCCAAGGGAAATATACCTCCTATTCCTCCCCTGGCCCTGGGCATTTTCCTTCCCAGCAACTCAGGCCAGTTCAAGGCCCAACTGACCCCCATTCCGGTGGCCTCCTGGGAGGGGGTAGCTGCCAAGGGAAATAGCGTGCAGAGGTAGGGACATGCCAGTGGTGGGGTAGGGTCACATAGGTCCTCACCCTACCCCTGCCACCCACTCACTGCTATCAGCTGTTGGCAGGTTTCTTCCTCTAGGCCTTCTCATCTGTACTATTGGGCAGAAAGACATGCCTTGAGCCCCCTGTGGAGTGCCGGATTATGAAAACACCCTGAAAATGATAAATGTATGCATTATCAAAGACTAAAGAAATACAGAGGAGGCGGGGTGCGGTGGCTTATGCCTGTAATCCCAGCACTTTGGGAGGCCGAGGCAGGTGGATCATGAGGTCAGGAGTTCAAGACCATCCTGATCAATATGGTGAAACCTGGTTTCTACTACAAATACAAAAATTAGCTGGGTGTGGTGGCACACTCCTGTAGTCCCAGCTACTCGGGAGGCTGAGGCAGGAGAATCCCTTGCACCTGGGAAGTGGAGGTTGCAGTGAGTGGAGATTGTGCCACTGCACTCCATCCAGCCTGGGGGACAGAGTGAGAGTCTGTCTCAAAAAAAAAAGACAAAGGAAGGAGTTTTCATTTAATATTGGTCATTTATATGAAAGGAATTTAAATTTTCCCACGGCTCACTACACCTAGCTTTAATTGGCAAAGGATCACAGCTGATAAGTTCTGAATGCTGGGTTTTGACACTGTGAT
Source organism: Aotus nancymaae (assembly GCF_030222135.1). Taxonomy (NCBI): domain Eukaryota; kingdom Metazoa; phylum Chordata; class Mammalia; order Primates; family Aotidae; genus Aotus; species Aotus nancymaae. Next base: position 26,602,588 of record NW_026988479.1, on the reverse strand, counting down.
CTGACCTTGCTGGAGTGACTGTTATAACCCATTAGGTTTGCAGGATGGATGCAGGCCTCTTTGGTCATTGGTGGTTTAGAGAGCCTCAGAGAGGTATCTCGTGGGGAAGCAGGGAGTAAGACTGTGCATCTGGAATAGTTCAGCTGCTTCCCTTCCCTCCCATTTCATCATCTGGAGAAAAAGCACTCTGGGGCTGGTGGTGTAGCACCGGGCACTGGGCAGGACCCAAATTTTGTGTTTGTTTTTACAGTTTTCTTCCAAAACTTTGGAGGAGGATTCCAAGATTTTGTGTTCTGTTCTCAAGAGTCTCTGTATTTCTCCCCTACTCCCACCTGTCTGAGCATAATTCCTATTAGGCTCACCCCAACTCCATGAGTGAGAACGCTTGCCTATTTTGAGAGGGCCTGAATGTTGCATGACTTTGGACAAATGCTTTCTCCCTCAGCCTCAGACTCCCCATCAGGACAGTGGGATTGAGAACCCTTCCATGCCCATCTGCCTACTTCCCAGCGTTGTCAGAAGGCTCCAGGGGACTGTGTTATGTGACAGTCCTTTAGAAATTATAAAGCACTGTAAGACTTAGAGTTATTTTTCTCTTCTGTCTGGAACAGCAGGGATGGGGGTGGCAGGGAGGGTGAGTGTGCAGCTGGGAAAGGAGTTCAGGAAGACAGGGAGGCAGGACAGACGGAAGAGCCGCCCTGCAAAACCTTCCCCTGGTCACAGAGGGAAGCATGGTTTCTCTGCTCACATGAAGGGCACAGACTCAGGGAAATGTCTGCCTTCCTTTCCTGTCTTACTAATCTGAAGCTTATTACATTTCCACTCCTAGCTAGGCTAGTTCTTCAGTGACGTGACTTCCCTGTCATTGTAGCTCAGAGAGAATGACTTTTGTTTTGTTTCAGCTGCTATTTCACTTTGATCCTTCGACTTCAAACTATCTCAGATAAGTCTTTCCGTCATGTTTTCTTTTCTGTTCCGTTTGTCCCAAGCCAGATACAGGAGTTATTTATCTTGTGTCTTCCAAAGGGGAAGCAAGAAGGGAGGTTTTTCCACTCAAGCCTGGGGTAACAAGTGAACAACTGTGAGGGGAGGAACTTTCCACAAGTCACCTCAAAAGGGGAGACTAGACTTTTCTGGAAGTTGGGGTCATTGTGAAGCAATATCAAACCTCTAGGTCCTTTAAATTTCTGTTAATTTTATGCACTCCATGCAATAGGGGGGAGGTTTTGTTTCTCTTTTAGCCCAAGAAAAGACTATTTTGAAGCCGACTCTTCCTCTGCCTGTTTCTGCTTTCCAAATGCTATAGTCCAAGTGAAGACAGATGATCCCAGAGGAGACAATGTGTGCCAAGACCAGAATGTGCTTAAGATCATTTTAAGGACCCAGGCTGCCACCTCAAAGTTCACCTAGTCTACACTTTTCAATTGATAGATGGGGGAACCAAGGTCTAGAGAGACTGAAGGACTTAACCAATACATCAATCAAGATACTATTGTGGTAGAGCAAGAACCCCTGGCATTTAATTTCAAGCTGAGTGTTTTTCTCCGTGATGCCAGATTAGCTCCCAACACCATTTGGTCAGTTGTTGAGAAGTCTTCGAAGAAATAAAGGATGATGAGCCTTTATAAAGGGAGGTTTTGGGAGAAAAACAAGGGAAGACATGGCCACTGTTGCCCCTGATTGGAAGGCTGTTGGTGGATACAGAGAGCAGGTTTGTTCTTTGTGGCTGCAGGAGAGACAGGGTAGACAGATCAGAAGGTTTGAGGGAGGCAGATTTAGATTGGTAAAAGGAATAACTTTCTAAAATCACTTGAGAATGAAAATCCTTCTAGTTAGCACAAGGAATGAAATGTTTCCACCGTAGACCTCTGTTAGGAATGGAATTTTGGTTTTGAATCCTCAGAGGAGATTCTGCTCCAACATCCCTTATACTCATGAGAGTATTAGAGTCTAGAACTTGGCACTTAGAGAATGAGGTCTTAACAGTCGCCAGAACAGGGGTATTTTCTAGATCTTAGCTAGCATCCCCTCTGCAACATATGGAAGCATCTGGATGGTTTCCCTACAGGACCTAAAGAAGTGCTGTCCCTTCTGGGTAGAATAGAGAAAAATGTGGCCACCCTCAAGTTTCCATGGGTTACATTCCAAGACTATATTGTTCTTTGTTTTAGAATGTGGATCTCATTGTCTCAAATTGGCGAGAAGTTGCTGCCTATTAACTTCTCCCATTGCAGAGGGAGTAGGAAGGACGGGGAGGAGGCGACAGAGGAGGAAGAGGAGAGATTGGGTTTAGGGAAAAACATAATCTTAGAATATCAGAGACTGTAGGGGCCTTGAAGATATCTGGTTTGGCATTGCCCAAACTGGGCTAATTAGCCCATCACCTTAATTGAATCCCTTTAAAAAAAATTTTTTTTTTTTTTTTTGAGACGGAGTTTTGCTCTTGTTACCCAGGCTGGAGTGCAATGGCGCGATCTCAGCTCACCGCAACCTCCGCCTCCTGGTTTCAGGCAATTCTCCTGCCTCAGCCTCCTGAGTAGCTGGGACTATAGGCCCGCGCCACCATGCCCAGCTAATTTTTGCATTTTTAGTAGAGACGGGGTTTCACCTTGTTGACCAGGATGGTCTCGATCTCTTGACCTCGTGATCCACCCGCCTTGGCCTCCCAAAGTGCTGGGATTACAGGCGTGAGCCACCGCGCCTGGCTAAAAATTTTAATAAATGTATTACAAAAGCAGATTTTATGTCATTACCATAAATGGAAAACCCTGTGTACCTCTGTCATAAATAGAAGGAAACTGTAAAAACAAACACATTAAAAAAAACAAAACAAGTTTATTCAGTTCCAGCTGGATCTAATTTCCTGTGGAAGCTCTGAGCTGGAGGCCTGTTTTCTCTTTGTTAAAAAAGAGAGAGGGTAAGTATGAAGGAGATGTTCAAGACATCTTAGAACCAAACTGAGACTTTCTTTTCATATCATCAGAATTGAAAGACTATTAAATGGAACCAACCTTCTCTCATGTTTTCCACTATCATTTAACTTGTACCATCTAACATTGTCTTGCATATATCAGGAATTCAGAAGGAACTCTCCTTCAGGAAATCTCACCCTCACTCAACTCTCAATCTCTCCTCTCCACAGCGTTCCCAGCACCATGAGGGCCTGGATATTCTTTCTCCTTTGCCTGGCTGGGAGGGCCTTGGCAGCGCCTGTAAGTACCTAAAGACATCTTCTTTGCTTTTATTCCTACTGCCAGCTCCAGGGGTTCTAAGCCTGCCAGCCCTGGATGCTGAGAGGGGACGGGGACTTCTCCATCTCAAGTTAGTTGTCTGTCTTTTTTTTTTCTCTTACGTTAATAAGCTCTGGAGAAAAACTGGGATCAGGACCATTGGGTAGTGGTTCCAGAGAAGACAGCGTTCCATGTAATGTTAAGATAAGCTTTTTAGTAGTCAGAACTTCCCAGCAATAGATGAGGATTGCTTTAGAAGGAAATGACCTCTTTGTCACATGAGAAATTAAAGCAGGCAGGAGATGGGGTGTGGGGGATTGCTGGTGGGGATGGTGTCAGGAGAGATTCAAGCCATAGAGAGAGGAGCGTGCTGGTTTCTGAAACAGTGAGGGTTGTTTGGTTGTAAGCAACACTTCAATCTGACTAAATTGGGGGAGGAGGAAGGACATGGGGGAAGATACAGAGGTAGATTATAATATTTAAGGCCTTGGGGAGGACTGGAAAAGGGCAGCTCCAGGCTTTGGGAGCTGAGAACTAATGGATAGTCTCTGAGATCTTGCTATCTGAATGAATCAACTCCAGCAATTTTCACATCTTGACAGAATGTGCCAAGAAGGTTTTTAAAAATTCAAAAAACGGGCTGGGCGCGGTGGCTCATGCCTGTAATCCCAGCACTTTGGGAGGCGGAGGCGGGTGGATCACAAGGTCAGGAGTTCGAGAGCAGCCTGGCCAAGATGTTGAAATCCCGTCTTTAAAGAAAAAAAAATTATAAAAAAAGGAAAAATTAAAAAAAAATTCAAAAAATGAGGCAGGGTGGGGTAGCTCACGCCTGTAATCCCAGCACTTTGAGAGGCCGAGGCAGGTGGATCACGAGGTCAGGAGTTCAAGACCAGCCTGGCCAAGATGGTGAAACCCCGTCTTTACTAAAATTACAAAAATTAGCAAATTGGCCGTGCTTAATGGTAGGTGCCTCTAATCCCAGCTACTTGGAGGCTGAGGCAGAGAATGAGAATTGCTTGAACCCGGGAGGTGGAGGTTGCAGTGAGCCGAGAGCTGAGATTGTACCACTGAACTCCAACCTGGGCAACAGAGCAAGACTCTGTCTCAAAAAAAAAAAAAAAGAAAAGAAAAAATTAGCTGGGCATAGTGGCAGGCACCTGTAATTCCAGCTACTTGGGAGTCTGAGGCAGATAATTGCATGAACCCGGGAGGCAGAGGTTGCAGTGAGTGGAGATTGTGCCACTGCACTCTAACTTGGGCGATAGAGTGAGACTCTGTCTCAGATAAAAAAAATTCAAAAAATGAGAGCCAATCTGGCTGAGCTTGGATCCTGAGCTGGCTTCTTGGCCAGGGGAGGGTGAGGCCTCTTGATTGACAGACAGTTCCTCCAAGCATTGTGTGCAGAGGGCATGAGTAGTTATCTACAGCTCATCTGGAAGCCTTCGCCAGGAGAGGAAGAAGAAACAGGGCAGGCAAAAAGTGTAATTTCTTTCAACCTGTGATCCCCTTATCCTCTCTTCACTAAGAAGTGGGAGTGATGGCAGATCCTGGCAATCTTGATCAGGCTGCTGGTAGATGGAGGCAAAAGTTTCTTAAAGTTGGCATTAAGTTTTGAAGCAACCTCAGCCAGTCAGGGGCCTCAAAGTTGTGTGTTTTCTTGTTTCCTTCTACTCCAAGTTAAAATGGCAAGAAAAATGGCCTAAAATAATAATAGTATCACACTGAGGAAGATGATGACATCTGTTAAAATTCACAGTGTCATCCCCTCTGGATGTCAATTTTCCCATCTGTAAAGTGAGGGAATTGGTCTGGATCAGTGATTTTCAGACTTTATAAGAATTCAAAGCAGCAAAAATACTTTTCCAAGCTAAATGTTAGGTAGACAGCTCAGATACAAAATAGGTAAAATGGGAGCTGCTTGAGTGTCCCACGGTGCTCACGTGACTGGCTGCTTCTTTGTCCTCTCCCACCCGTGGCAGTCCGTGAGGCACAGCTTTGGGGATCTCCAGCAAGCTGCTCTCCCAGCTCCCGCAGCCTGTGTTCCAGGCCACAGGCACTTTGGAGGTGAAGCTGGCCTTATTCGTGACCCCTCTGAACCCCACTTTCTCTTTCCAGCAGCAAGAAGCCCTGCCTGATGAGACAGAGGTGGTAGAAGAAACTATGGCAGAGGTGACTAAGGTAGGTGAGCAGTGACTACAGCCCATTAGCCCCTCTCTACCCGGATCTATGCCCTGAGAAATTAGGGCAGGTGCTGCAGGTCTCAGTGCTAGAGTGGGGCATTCATCTCCACATACACACAGCATAGACGCAAACCCTGAGTATCCCCCACATCCTGACACACTCCTGAATGCTTCCCAAACCTTCAATGGAACCCTACGTTTGGGGGACAGGACCTTGAAATTTTTGTTTTTTAAGCTGTAAAATAATTTTTCTTCCCTGATTATCCACAGTTTCCCCAAACATAAAACAGAGGAAAAGGGAACTGCTCGGGTGTGGCTGGTCGGGGTGGAGGTTGACACCCCCTTGTGAACCTCAAATGTCTGAACTAGGTCTCAGTCAATTTAGAAAGTTTATTTTGCCAAGGTTAAGGATGCACCCGTGACACAGGAAGTTCTGAGACTGTGCCCAAGGTGGTCGGGAGTACAGTTTGCTTTTATACATTTTGGGAAGGCATGAGACATCTATCAGTATGTCTAAGTTTTACATTGGTTGGGTTGGCTACGGCAGGACAACTCAAGAAGTGGGGGCTTCCAGGTTAGGAGTAGATAAGAGACAATTGGTTGCATTCTTTTGAGTCCTTGTTTAGCCTTCCACTGAATACACAATTTAATCTGGCTCAGTGAATCTGCATTTTTACATAAGTACGAGGGCAGAGGAAGCAATCAGATAAGCATTTGTCTCATGTGAGCCTCAGAAGGATGACTGCATAGAATGGGAGGCAGATTTGTCCTATGCAGTTCTCAGTTTGACTTTTCCCCTTAGCTTAGTGATTTTGGGGTCCCAAGATACATTTTCCTTTCACACTCTCTTTCCTTAACATCCCTGGTGGTCTCTAAGGCAGCTCAACAGAATCCCAGGCATACTATAAAACACAGCGGGTCTATAGATTAAATTTGGATTCCCAACCCTGCATTTGTGCTTTCTGTGACCTGAAACCCTTCAGGTACTCTTATGGGTCTGGGATGGGAGTGGGGACCATTTTACCCATTCTTCTCCCTCAATTCCAGGTATCTGTGGGAGCCAACCCTGTCCAGGTGGAAGTAGGAGAATTTGACGAAGGTGCGGAGGAAACCGAAGAGGAGGTGGTGGCTGAAAGTATGTCCCTTCCCTGTGACTTGGCACTCCAAGCTGCCCTTGGTTGCCTGGGGGTCTGGGGCATGAGGACAGCCTATGTGAGGACCTACCATTTCCAGTGGAAATGCAGGGTGGGGTCCTCAGTGGGCTGTGGAGGAAACACCACTTTGACTTAACGACTAAGAAACTGTGGTACTCAGTCCCCTGGGATCCGGGCAAGATCGGTTTACAGGCCATCCATGTGCATGGCAGAAAGGAGAGTTCTCCAGCTGGAAATAGCCTTCTCCCTTCATAGCTCTTTGCCCTAGTCCAGAGCTGAGTTTCCCATTCCCATGGAAGTCACTGGTCACATCTGGTTGCTGAAATCCCCCATCGCTTCTGTCTCAGCTCGTGCCCCACAGAGGAGTAGATCTGAGAGAAGAGATCAGGAACTTGCACACTCATAAGAGCATTCTATTTCACACAGCTCAAGGAAACAAGGTCCCAAGGAAACAAAACCTGATGTAATTCATACCACACTATCCATGCGTTAGTGCCCTGGGAGAGCAATGACCTAGGGGCTCTGGCTCCAGCTCTAAGTGCAAGGCATTTGTACCCAAGGGGTTAAGAGCATGGACTTTGGAAGCAGTCCAGCCAAGCTTTGAACCTAGGCTTCTCCATGCCAGCTTGCTTAACTCCTTGGAGCCTCAGTTTCTCACCTCTCACATGGGGCTGATGAAGATGGCAGACCCTCATCCCAGGGCTGTCAGGAGGTTTTCAGACAAGCTGAGTAGGTATCCAATAAAGGATTATTAAAATACTCAAAATAAGCATGGCAAGGAAAAGGCCACGTTAGGCTCTCATCCTGAGGGTATAGCTAATGGTGTTTGATCTAGCTGGGCACAGGGTTTCTACTGGAACAGAGGGGCATCTACTGAGTCATGTTCCTTCCTGCCTCCTCGCCCACCTCATCCGGTGTTTACCAGGCTCTATTGTCCAGCGTGGGCCTTGGGGCTTTTCTCCCTTTTCCTTTACAGCCACTTAAGTCTGTTTTGTTGGGCCTCACAGCTCCCTGGCTCAGTGTCAACAGCTGACTTTCTAAGCCATTCTAGAAAGCTTATTCTGGAATCCAGAAATGCCTCACTGTGACTGTTCAGTGGAGACCCAGGAACACAATGGTTGCTTCAATCTTTGGGAAAGCCATATGGCATCTAGTGTTTCTGGGTCCCAGACTGAGCCTCCAGCCCCTCAAAAGTGCCTGACCTCTATCTCGAAATAAACCTCTAATCCCCAGACTGAACCAGCTGCTCCCTAAATGCTGACTGCTAGGCTCAGTGCAAGAGCAGGCAGGACTCAGGGCTGCCCGAAGCCCAGAGTAGGGGCCACAGCCAGGGACTTTCAGCCCTGAGATCTGTCCAGGTAGGATGGGGGTGGCTGTGCTAATCCAGGTGAGGCTAACTCCTTGTCTTTCTGCCCTACAGACCCCTGCCAGAACCACCACTGCAAACATGGCAAGGTGTGCGAGCTGGATGAGAACAACACGCCCATGTGCGTGTGCCAGGACCCCACCAGCTGCCCAGCCCCCATTGGCGAGTTTGAGAAGGTGAGGGCTGAGGGACAGGGACAGGGGGGTAGGGATTGGGCACTTCAGAATATAGAGTGTCTGCTCAGGAAACTGTTGGCTTGGTGGTTCTATGGGCCAGCGCCAGTCTCAGAAGTCCCCTTCCTAGACCTAATCCCAGCAGGAAAAAGGGGATGAGTCAGAGTGCGCTGCCTGGCAGCAACCAGCAAGACTTGAAACAGCATCATCAGGTTACAAGCCCTATGCCAGACTTTTATGGCTAAAAGCATAAGAGCATCAGCAAAGAATCAGATCCAAAAATGTGAGTTCTGGGGTCAAACTGAAGGTTGACTTCAAACCTCATCTCCATCACTTGTTAGCTGTGAGATCTCAGCTAAATTGCTGAACCTTTTCAAGTCTCAGTTTTTTCACATCCAAAGAGAGGATAAAAATAGTTCTTAACTCACAGGACTGTTGTGGGGATGTGTCAGAAAACGCTTGGTACATAACAAGTATCTAATAAATGCTACTTATTTTAAAATTATCTCTCAAATATGTCCATTCTCTCTCCAATAGGACCCATCCATTCATCCATCCATCCGTTCATCCACCCATTCATCCATCCATCCATCCATCTATCCAAGTAAATATTTTTTGAGTGCCTGCTCATGCCCACCATCATGCTAGTGGCCATCTAGTTCATGGTGACAAATCTGGGGCCAGTATTGTTCCTACAGCCTCCCATCTTCAGTCTCTCCAGAGACAACATAGCCTCTGATCTCCACATTGTAGCATCATCGTTAACATTTTTCTCCTCCTCATCCCACCCCACTTCCAATGCCCAGTCACCAGTGCCCGTCATTTCTCCCTCTGCAGTGGCATATAAGCTGTACTGAGTAAGTACAGGCAGGATGTTCAACACAGGCTCCCCTCCTCCTAACACAGTTACTTATTGCCACTGCCCTTGTTCAGCCCTCAACATCTCTGCTTGGCCACCCCTATGTTCAGAGATTCACTAGAACACCAATGGCTCAGCATACCGTTGTACCCACAGCTAAGGTTTAGTGAAGTGACATATTTAGGATACACAGCTGGATCATTAGGGAAAAAGACACAGGCAGGGTCTGGAGGAATCTGGGCGGAGACATGAGGGGTCATTAGAGTGCATTCTTATCCCAGCTACAAAGATGTAGCCACATGTGAGTGATGTTTCTGTCCAGGGAAGCTCATTAGCGACTCGGCACCCAAAGTTTTAACTGGAGGATGGTCACATAGGCACCCTCTGCCTAGCATGCACCAGAATTTCAGACTCCCAGAAGAAAAACAGATGTTCCGCATAAACCAGATTGTTAGGACAAACAGTCCAGGCACAGTGAGCCACTCTTATCAGTTAGGGAAGGGTTTATAACAGTGCAGGGAACTGTTTCTCAGCTAAGTTCCCAGACACAAGCCACCAGCCAACCTTACACGCAGGCCTTTTTAAGGATAACAATTTCAGGCCTGTTCTGTTAACTCTTCTTTGAACACTCTTGTTTCTCTCCCATTCCTGTCTTTAACTTTCTCTTCAAATATCTTCCAGGATTCTTTTTTTTCCCATATCTCAGACCTGACTCAGTCATGCCTCTCAGAGACCATCAATGGCTCTCAGCCTGGGCCGAGCACTGGCCTGGGAACCCAAAGAGTGGATTTGTGTCTCAGCCCTACCACTAACTCACTCTATGACCTTGGGCTAATGACATTCCTTGCTTAACCTTCAGTGTCCCCATCTCTGAAATGGACAAGGATAGTGGTATCAGTGAAGGGCTTTGGGAATGAAGGAGGGGTGCTCTGTGCTTTGCCAACAGGTGTGCAGCAATGACAACAAGACCTTCGACTCTTCCTGCCACTTCTTTGCCACAAAGTGCACCCTGGAGGGCACCAAGAAGGGCCACAAGCTCCACCTGGACTACATCGGCCCTTGCAAATGTGAGTTTCCTTGGGCCTTTCCAGACTCCTGTCTCAGGGAGAGAGGCCTGAGCAGGCACTGACGCTAGCTCTGCCATGCTGGGTGATCTTGGGCAAATCTCTTTCCCTTTCTGAGTCTCAGCGTTCCCATTTATAAAATGAGGTAATTGTCTATGAGTCAGTTCCTCTACTCTGAGTTCAGGGCACTTTCTGGGGAAGGACTGAGCGATTAGGGAAGGTCAACATCAGGGAGGATTTCTAGAGTCTCTCACTGGCATCTGAGACAACCACCTCTCATTTCTCTAATGAGGAAGAAGTTCTTCTCTAAGGCTAACTTGAATCTTTCTTGCTTCAACACTGTAAAGCAAAAATGATGTTTGACCTGGGCCTACAAAATACTTTGAAAGTATCTGAATCTGAATGCTTTAAAATAAGGGCATGGCTGTTGGTATGCTTTGGGCCCTGTTACTCAGTACTGTCATATCCTCGCCCTTTTACTCCATTACATTCCTATCTGCTCTCCAAAGAGAGAGGATAAGCACCCTCTTCCAGAACCCTGGGAGTCAGTTGTTTGGGGAGGGATGCCGGGGTGCTGTCTGACCTTTGGTTAGTGACCCCAGCTGCAGACTCAGTGGGCCCAAGTGCCTTGTTTAGTATCCTTGGGAGTCATGGGAGACCCCCAAGATCACACCTGCTCCCCCTCCAAGGCAACATCCACACTGTGGGTCTTGTATATTCTGGCACCCGATGGCACTGAGGAGAGCCATTCACCTGCCTCAGGTGTGCAGGGTGCAGAAAAGTATGTAGGGGGTGGGAAACAAGGTTCTCCTCGTGGGGCTCCAGGTATGAAATTGAGAAGGTACAGTGTACAGAAGGAGGGTTGGGGGGAAAAGCGTTGGTAGGAAGTCCCTGGGCAGTGAGACTAGACTGTCTGTCTTTTTTTTTTTTTTTTTTTGAGACAGAATTTTGCTCTTGTTGCCCATGGCACAATCTCGGCTCACCCTAACCTCCACCTCCCTGGTTCAAGCAATTCTCCTGCCTTAGCCTCCCGAGTAGCTGGGATTACAGCACTTTGGTAGGCTGAGTAGGGAGGATCACTTGAGCTCAGAAGTTTGAGACCAGCTTGAGCAACATGGCAGAATCTTGTCTCTGGAAAAAATACAAAAATTAGCTGGGTGTGTTTGGCATGTGCCTATAGTCCCAGCTACTCAGGAGGCTGAGGAGGGAGGATTGCTTGAGCCCAGGGGGCTAAGGCTGCAGTGAGCCATGATCGTGCCATGGCACTCCAGCCTGGGTAACAGAGTAAGACCCTGTCTCAAAACCAAAACAAAAACAAAAGAAAAAGAAAAGCATGGACTTGGATGAAATCTTAGGTCCGACATTTGGGATTCCAAGTTCCAAAGACCAGGATGGAATCATTTCTAAGAAAGTTCTGGTGGTTACACACTCCTGATTCCTCTATTCCCCACTCCCTGTCAAGCTGGGCCTGTGGATAGATGTGATTCCTCAGCCTCCCAGCTTCAAACACCTGACAGTGGTTGACATGAACAGCATGGGCCCAGCCTCAGCTGGGATCACACCCAAAGCCCAGCACCGAGAAAGGTGCAGGAGCCATCAGGAGCCATCTGTGTCCCTAAGCAGAGCAGATCAGGCTGAGAAAGCAGGAGCCATGCCTTTGCACATTGCATTTTTAGAGCATTCTTCCCATACATAATCTCCTCTGCTCATTGTGAAGAAACTGTGGCCCAGAGAAGTTGAGCCACTGTGCCAAGGCCACCGGTGCAGGTGGTGTGGGTGTGGGCCCTGGGGTGGGGAGCACGACCCAGGCAGCTCGTTGGTGCTCCGCAAGGAGATTCAGGGTCTGCGCTGACCATCCTTGTGTTTGGAACCTAGACATCCCCCCTTGCCTGGACTCTGAACTGACCGAATTCCCCCTGCGCATGCGGGACTGGCTCAAGAACGTCCTGGTCACCCTGTATGAGAGGGATGAGGACAACAACCTTCTGACTGAGAAGCAGAAGCTGCGGGTAAGTGGGCTCTTCCCAGCTGTCCCAGGGTGTCTCTGGCCCTGCTGGCCCTGTGCTGGTGAAGATCCAGTCCCATTCCTAGAACTGGTCCCCCAGCTGTGGGGTGGCCTCCTGCTCTGGAGCGTGCATTTCCCCCTGAGCCCCAGGACACATACTTCTCTTCTCGCCTTTGGAGGCTGGTAGTGCACATTAACATCTTAGAGGCTCTGAGAAGTCCTGCAGCAGAGACCTGCTCCCTTTGTTTAACCCAGCGTTAAACAAAAGAGACACAAAGAGCCCTATTCTTCTTTTCCTTTGGAGTCTGTGGATCTTAAACTTTAATGGCATATTATGTATCCCGAGATGCTGATAAAATGCAGATTCATTGGCCCCCACCTCAGACCACTGAAACAGTGTCTCTCAAAAGCAAGACCTAGGAAGCTGCATTCTAAACACTGCCTAGGTGATTTATTTATTTATTTATTTTTGAGACAAAGTCTCACCTGTTGCCAGGCTGGAGTGCAGTGGTGTGATCTCGGTTCACTGCAACCTGTGCCTCCTGGGTTCAAGTGATTCTCCTGCCTCAGCCTCCCGAGTAGCTGGGATTACAGATGTGCACCACCATGCCCAGCTAATTTTTGTATTTTTAGTAGAGACAGGGTTTCACTATGTTGGCCAGGCTGGTCTTGAACTCCTGATGACAGGTGATCCGTCTGCCTCAGCCTCCTAAAGTGCTGGACTTACAGGTGTGAGCCACTGCACGCCTTCCCCAGGTGATTTTGATGTGGGTAGCTATACGTAGAATTCTTTGAGATCATCCCAGGCTTCTGTTTTTATGAATGAGATGCTGGTCCCCATATATGACACCTCCTTCCCCTCACTGTGAGCTTTGGTCTGGCAAGTCTCTGCCTGCTCTGGTCTCCTGGCAGGAGTGGGAGGGCCAGACAGGTCCGGACAATCTCCATGGACTTCTTGTCACACATGGTCTCTACTCTCTCAGGTGAAGAAGATCCATGAGAATGAGAAGCGCCTGGAGGCGGGAGACCACCCCGTGGAGCTGCTGGCCCGGGACTTCGAGAAGAACTACAACATGTACATCTTTCCCGTGCACTGGCAGTTCGGCCAGCTGGACCAGCACCCCATTGATGGGTAAGACCCCAGCCCTGGAGTAGACAGAGTCACGGCTCAAGGCTGGCAGGTGCGCTAGCTATGGCCAGAAAGCCTCTCAGCAGCCTATGCTGCTCCCAGCCCCGGCATCCACAGTTTGCCTGGGGAATGGAGCAGAAGGATGAGGCATCTGGAGAAAAGATGTGGACCTGGGAGAAAAAAAGCAACAAGACACTCTCATACCAAGGTGAAAGTCAGCGGGAGCTCACAATAGCTCCAATAATCCTTCAAGTACTAGGCTTGGATAGCTGGATAATGAGGGAATGTGAGTTAGGAAGGAGTACCAGGCTCCAGGGGTGGCAGGGTCCAAGGTGGGGTCAGTCGCACACTCCCTGTCCTTCAGCAGAATATCCAGGGGCAGGGCAGCCAGAGCAGCCACCTGGCACTGTCTAAGCCCCCTCCTGAGGCCCAGCCCCAACAGGGCCCAACTGACCCAACTGACCCTGGAAGTTATCCAAAAAAGCCTATCTATTTTGCAAGCCCCTGGTTCGAGGGCTCTTGTCCCTTGTCCAAATGAGTTATGAGGCCCTGTGCAACTGCACTGCAGAACAGGCAGGCAACTGCCCAGGTAGCAAATACTTATTGAGTGTACATTTTGTGCCCTGCAGTATTCCAGGCAGGGGATTGAACAGCAATCAGAGCTGGCATGGTCCTTGCCCTCATGGGCTCATACTCTGTTCATATCCCTGTCACTACCTTCTGAACATCTCTTGTGGTGATGAAGTGAGAGCCCCTGCTCAGCCTCAGATGGAGCAAGCCACATCTGCACCTTCCCATAGTCCTTTTTATTTTGTCCTTGGGCTGTGGAAGCAGAGTATCACACAGAGGGGAAAGGAAGGGCTGCCTTACTCACATACCCAGGGAACCTCATCTCTAGGATGCTCACCCCTCACTCTTAGTCCAGCCCATGTGCCTGGAGTCTGCCCACCCTGTCAGTGATCCCGAGGGCTGGGGTCTCCTGAGCTCTGGGAATCTCCCAGCCACTTCTCTCCCAGGCTCTTGCCATGGCTGTGATCCAACTGAGTCACTCATTATGGCAGGGAGGGGGAAAGTCAAGTGGGAACATCTGGAGCTCAGGCAAAGCAATTGGATCCCACTGCAACAGAGGGCCTGGAGGGCGGCTTCCAGATGGGGTACAAGGCTGCACATCTGGGAAAGTGCTCCAGCCTGGGCAAGGGGACCCTCTTCCTCCACCTCCCATCCCAGAGCTGTAGGTGGCCTTGCCTACATTCCTGCCCCTCCCTGGGCCTTTGTTTTCCACCAGTACAATGAAGGGGAGGAGAGTGTTCCTATCAGTTCAAACATTGTGTGATTTCTTTGGTGACCTGGGTGGGGCTGGAAGTTCTAAAAGTTAAGAAGACAACTGGAGTCACGCTGTTCCCTGGAGATCTTTGGTGGCAGGGTGGGGTGTGTTTTAGGGACAAGTAGTTGGGGGCTCTGGGGAGCAAAGAAAAAGTTATACACATGCTTTGGAGTCTAAGGGCAGCAGGGAGAATAGGGAGGGAGGAGAGCGGGAGAGACATCCAGAGGGCCTCCCTCTCAGACATTACATGATACACAAGCGAAGCTCTATGAAGATGCTTAGAGCTCCCGTCGACCCTCACTGCCAATTTCAGTCCCTTCCCACACTCCTCCCCGAGAAGGCAGCACTGTCACCAGATTGGTGTGTCCTTTTAGACCCTTTACTAGGCATTCTTTGCTGTATAAATGTGTGTCCACAGACAGTATACAGGGTTGTGTCATGCCAGATTTTGATCTACCCATAGCAGAAGTGCTCAATATCTTGATTTTAAGTTTCTGTGCCCCCAGTTCTCAGCCAATTAGAGAATAATCAAATACACCAAAAAGACCTTTGTTTTTGAGCCCATGAAACCTTAGGGCTGGAAGGGCCCTTAGTAATTATGGCCAACTCCTCCTCCTTGCTGGAAGGAGAAATAGGTTCCGAATGAGGCACTGCTGTTCTTTGGGTCTCAGAGCAGTCAGTGGTGGATGCTGGCTATTTTGTTCTGCTTTAAACATCCTTTCCTCCATGCTCTGGAGCAGGCTAACTCCCCGGCTGCCTCCCCAGGCTGGGCTTGGAGCTTTTCCATACCTCAGGCCCTCCTTTGCCTCCTTCCCTGCAGGTACCTCTCCCACACCGAGCTGGCCCCACTGCGCGCTCCCCTCATCCCCATGGAGCATTGCACCACCCGCTTTTTCGAGACCTGTGACCTGGACAATGACAAGTACATCGCTCTGGATGAATGGGCCGGCTGCTTCGGCATCAAGCAGAGTGAGTGAACAAAGGAGCAAAGGGCATGGGCAGAGGCACTGCTCCCGGGGTGCTGGGTGTTATCCCCCATTCTTCACCCTCTTGGTCTGTCTGTCTGTCCTCTCTGCCTATCTCTGCTCTGTCTGCCTATTTGACTTTTGTCTCGCGGCATCTTCCTGATCCTTCTCTGTCCATCAGACTGTCTCCGTCTCTTTCCCTTCCTCGAGCATTAGCACTCACCCTATGCCAAACACTATTTTGGGAACTGGCAGGCACACAGAAAGGAAACAGGAAGTGTAACTTGGCAGCGTGTGTAAGAGACAGGGACAGGCCCGGGATGGGGAGAGTGAGATTCCTCCATCATTGACTTCCTGGGTGACCTTGGATGGCCACCTAGACCCCTGCCCCTGGGGATGGGTGGGAGTCCACCGACTCCTTGGGAAGTGCATCATCATCGACATAGCCTTATTTTTAACCCTGCTCTTTTCTTGCTTTGCAGAGGATATCGACAAGGATCTTGTGATCTAAATCCACTCCTTCCACAGTACCGGATTCTCTCTCTTTAACCCTCCCCTTCCTGTTTCCCCCAATGTTTAAAATGTTTGGATGGTTTGTTGTTCTGCCTGGGGACAAGGTGCTAACATAGATTTCAGTGAATACATTAACGGTGCTAAAAATGAAAACTCTAACCCGAGACATGACATTCTTAGTTGCAACTTAACTATTAAGGTCTTTTGCACACTCATTAACAGTCCCATCTTTCTCTTGCCACTTGTAGCTTTGCCTATTGTCTTATTGGTATATGGGTGGACATGGATCTGCTGGGCTCTGCCTTAAACACACATTGCAGCTTCAATTTTTCTCTTTAGTATTCTGTTTGAAACTAATACTCACCACATCAGACTTCGTGTTCATTTCATTTCAGGGTATTGGCTGCCTGTGGGCTTCCCAAGGTGGCCTGGAAGTGGGCAAAGGGAAGTAACAGACATATGATGTTGTCAAGGATGTTTCTGGGACGAGAGAGAGGCTCAGGGGAGGGAGAGATCACTGCAGAACCCACCAACCGGAACGTGGTTTGCCAGAGGCTGTGACTGAGAGAAAGATTCTGGAGCTGCGTGGTGAATATACAGAGATTCTCACATCAGCCCAGTTCCTCACCATTTCCTCCTTTACCTTTCAGTACAGCTTCTTTTCACATTAGGCTTCTTGTTCAAACTTTTGGGAGCATGGACTGACAGTTCTCTGGGAAGTGGTCCGCGCATCCTGCAGGGCTTCTCCTCTGTCTTTTGGAGAATCAGGGCTCTTCGCAGGGGCTCTGGGGACTGGGAGGCTGTTTCAGCCAGGAAGGCCAAAATCAACAGTGAGATGTAGAACGTTGTAAAATAGAAAAAGTGGAGTTGGCGAATTGGTTGTTTTTTTCCCCACATTTGAATGACTGTCATAAGGTTTCTAGCATGTTCCTCCTTTTCTTCACCCTCCCTTTTTTTTCTTCTATTAATCAAGAGAAACTTCAAAGTTAATGGGATGGTTGGATCTCACAGGCTGAGAACTCGTTCACCTCCAAGCATTTCATGAAAAAGCTGCTTCTTATTAATCATACAAACTCTCACCATGATGTGAAGAGTTTCATAAATCTTTCAAAATAAAAAGTAATGACTTAGAAACTGCCTTCCTGGGTGATTTGCATGTGTCTTAGTCTAAGTCACCTTATTATCCTGACACACAAACACATGAGCATGCATGTCTATACATGACTACAAAAATGCAAACCTTTGCAAACGTATTATGCTTTTACACATACACCTGTACACACACACATCGGCATGTTTACACACAGGGAGTGTATGGTTCCTATGAGCACTAACTTAGCTGTTTTCATTTAATGACGTGTGGTTTAACCCTTTTTATCATTATACACCATTATCAGCACCAGACTGAGCAGCCACGTCCTTTCATTAATCATGGTCATTCATTCATTCATTCACCAAATATTTATGATGTATCTACTCTGTACCAGGTCTCATGCCAAGCACTGGGGACACAGTGATGGCAAAGCAGGCAAAGCATTTGTTCTTTTGGAGCTTAGAGACCAGGAGGAATACATTAAATAATGACATGACCAAATATAAATTGCAAGATGTCACAGGTGCAATGAAGGGAGAATAGGAGAGACCACGAGTGTGTGTCACAGGAGGACACGGCATTGTTCTAGTGCTGCACTGTTCCCTATGGCAGCCGCTACCCACATATAACTTGTTAAGATTTAAATTTAAATTAATTAACATCCAAAATGCAGTCTCCCAATCACACTAGCAACATTTCTTTCTTTCTTTTTTTTCTTTTTTTTTTTTTTTATAAGACGGGGTTTCACCATGTTGGTCAGGCCGGTCTTGAACTCCCGACCTCAGGTGATCCGCCCACCTTGGCCTCCAAAGTGCTTGGATTACAGGAGTGAGCCACCGTGCCCGGCCCCACACTAGCAACATTTCAAGTGCTTCAGAGCCATGCATGATTAGTGGTTACTAACTATTGAATAGGTCAGATGTGTAACATTTTGATTTTTTTTTTTAATTTTACTTCTTTTTCAAAAAATTTGAGTTAGATGTATAACATTTTCATCATCACAGAAAGTTCTATTGGACAGTGCTCTTCTAGATCATCATAAGACTACAGAGCACTTTTCAAAGCTCATGCATGTTCATCATGTTAGTGTCATATTTTTAGCGGGGGTTTTGAGACCTCCCCTTAGAGATAGAGAAACAGACCCAAGAAATGTGCTCAATTGCAATGGGCCACATACCTAGATCTCCAGGTGTCATTTCCCCTCTCTTAAAGTTATGTTAAGATTCATAAAATAAAAGCTCCTAAAAAATCAAACTGTATTCTGGTGTTCTCTTCTACACCATGGGAGGGAGAGCAGTAGGAAAAGATGGCCCATTTGGTCCTGGCCTTTGAGGAATGCACGCCTAGCGCTAGTCTTATAATCTCTAGGAACCTGCAGAGATGAATTAAAGTAAATTTCAGCATTGGCTCATTCAATCATTCAGCGATATTCATCAGGTACCTGCAGTGTGTTAGGGGGTTCATGAGTAAGCAGCGTGCATGGTCCTTGCTCCCCTGGAGCTTTCTAACATTCTAGCAGGCAGATCATACATACACTTGCAATACTGTTTCTGATAAAAACATGTGCTGTAAAGGAAATAAAGCAGAGAACTATCACGGAAAATGACTTGGACCCGGTGGTCCTTCAGGTAGGGTGGGAGATGTGACATTTGCCCTGTGGACTGAATGATGCAGTCTGTGGCTAGGTCAGCCCTGGGCAGATCATATATGGAATGCACATTATGATCACAGCAGCTCTGCCACCAACTTACTGAGGTTCAGGGAGCTTGGGTGACTTGGTCATGTTCGATGAGGCACTGAAAAAGGGGGAGAACTGGAATCCGAAACTTTCTCCCTCATATCTGGATGTTTCCCTAGAGGGAGCACCACAGTTTAAAAAAAAAAAAAAATGCTAGCATCAAAGAGCCATGATGCACGAATCAGCCCAGGGCCTGGGAGGACAGGGTAGGGCTGCATGCCCTGCTGGCTTCAGCAAAATTAATCAGCTGAGTTAACAGGGACACTCAGAATCCAGAATCCTTAAGGGCAAAGCTTCCATATCCTCCTTCTATCTGTGCTTCTCCCCACTTTAAATCAAATTTTTGTAAAAAACCCAAAAAAATTCACATTAAAAAATTGTATCATCACCTTAGATGAAAAATTAGTATCATTTACCATAAATAGAAATAAACCTTAAAGATAAATATGGTAAAAATACAAATTCAATGAAAACACAATGTTATGCAGTTATAAATATGCCTCATACTAAGAATGCTCTGTTTCTTGTTAAAAGAAGACATCTTAGAGTTTTTTTTTTTTTTTTTTTTTTGAGGCGGAGTCTTGCTCTGTCTCCAGGCTGAAGTGCAGTGGCGTGACTTTGCCTCACTGTAACCTCCGTCTTCTGAGTTCAAGTTGATTCTTCTGCCTCAGCCTCTCGAGAGCCGGGATTACAGGCATGCACAACCATGCCCAGCTAATTTTTGTATTTTTAGGAGAGAAGGGTTTCACCATGTTGGCCAGGATGGTTTCAATCTCTTGACCTCATGATCCACCCGCCTTGGCCTCCCAAAGTGCTGGGATTACAGGCGTGAGCCACCACACCTGGTGAGATGTTCTTGTTGCTAGAAAGACTGAAGGAGAATTGAATTGTAATTAATTCAGTGTTAATGCCAAATTCATAACTCACCTAAAATCACCTCCTGGACTGAAGTGGTGAGCATCCCTTCCTTCAGACACTGATTCTTCATGGGAAAGTGTGGGTTCTTTGGAGATCATTCTGATCCCCTGAACCCTTCATTGAGGAGGAGTTGGCCAGGCTCTTGATGAAGTTGGAGCCACCCAGGCCAAATGGGCCAGAGAGTGGAAGCAGCCCTCCCTCCACTCCTGCTACAGAACTGGATGGAGTCTCAGTCCAGTGACCCAACGCTCTGAGCTTATTTCCTCATCAGTAAAATTCCTGACAATAATGGTCCTTGCCTTATAGGTTGTTGTGTCTGGCATAGAGAAAGCCAACAAATAATCATCATAGTCACCATAGTAATTATCATCATCATCGTCAACTACCACTCCCAACTTAAATGTGAGAAATCTGCTCTTCCTCACTGCCTAGACTGGTCCTTTATTCCTGGCTTTCCATGAGCTGTAAAACATTACCGTTTCTTCCAGACCACACTCCCTCTGTGAAGGGACTCAGGGCTATCTCAGTTCTGTTAGGCTGTACTGGGCTGGCTGGTGTCTGCACTGGTTTTGGCTACAGGACTGCAAGAGTTAAACACTTCCAGCTGGAAACAGAAAAATAAGGGTACTCTAAGGATGCAAAGGAGCCCTGGATAGGGTGATAGGAATCAGGAATCTAATTTTCAAGACAGATGTGTGAACCTGGACAAGTGCCTACCCCTCTAGGAGTTCAGTCTTCTCTTCTAAATACTGGTAGATGGGGAGCTGGGTGAGATGGTCTTATCTTCAGACACTCTGATCTCCCCTTCTCTCCTTCTTAATAGGCTGTCCTAGGGATGGGCAAACCTGGACTCTCCCAGGTCTTACAACCTGGTATCCAGATGGCCCCCCAGAGCCAGCGGGACCCAGCAGCCTCCTGGCTGAGCCATCAGCTGGAGAGGCGGCTGAGGAGGGTTAGGGCGCCCCCTGCTGGGGTTGAGAAGAAAAGCTCCTAGACCTGTGCAACACATCTTGACATCCAATCAGGACCCACAGAGGCCAACCCTCTCATTTCTGATGGGGAACAAACAGGTTCAGAGGTTCAGAGATGCAGAAGATACTCCCTCAAGTAGGATTGCCAGACAAAACAAAAGACTTAAATTTGAATTTCAAGTAAACAATAAATCATTTTTTAGTATACCTATGTCCCATGCAACATTTAAGACATATTTCTACTAAAAAGTTGGAAGTCTGAAATTTGAATTTAAGGAGACATCCTATTTCTTTGCTAAATCTGCCAACTGTACCTGGAAGTTCACCCACTGTGTTAATGTCTGAGCTCGGACTGCATCCTGGACACAGGTCAGGGCTTCTCCATCATACCTGACTAATGTCTTTTGCCTGCAGCTCTGCCCAGGACTCAGAGGGGGCATAGGAAATGCTTGTTGACATCCTTCTGGGAGACAGCAAGTGGAAGAACATCTGAATCCTTACTTTGATCATCACCAGGAGTGTTTCAGACAGGAGATGGGTCCTACTCTGCCCCAACCTCTGCTCCCATTAAAAACCCACCAGCAGAGTTTTAATGATAGAGATGTCTAACATCCCTGCCCAGTCTGGTTTACTAGGTTAGGGAGGGCCCTGGCCTTCTGTAGTTTTCAAAAACCCCCTGGGGATTCTCATGCATAGCAAAGATTGAGACCCCCTGGACTACCAATAAGGAAGAACTACTTGGATGGGATAGATTGAAAATTACCAATATGGCGCATATTATTGACACATGTCAGTATGGCACATATCAGCAATTGTCAATATTCACTATGTACAAAAATCATTGTGGGTGAGGGAAGAGGAGTGAGGAAGAAATGTCAAATCTGCAAAAATGCAGATTCCCAGGTCTACTTCCAGGAATTCTGATTGAGCAGGTCCAGATTGGGACCTTTTGATAAACACACATATGTATTTGTAATGTGTTTTGTTTCTTGAAAATAGAACAAAAGCAAATATGGACAAATGGTAAGGCTCTTAGAAGCAGATATTAAGTATTTGAACAATCACTATTCTATTCACTATACTTCAAATATTTCACTAAAATACTTTTAAAACTTAGGTGGATTTTAGGGGATTGTAAGTCAGATGATCAGAAAGCCAGACCTTAAGAAATACTGGCTTGGAGGTAAAAGAGTGAAGAGAGTCACCCACTTCCAAATACATATTCGGTGCCCCCCATACCCAAGAGCTGGGATAGTTGAGGAAGTTTCTGGGAGGAGATGGGCAGGACCTGGTCTTGAAGAGTGGGAGAGATTCAGAGAAGTAGAGGGAATTATGACCACCAGGAAGCAAGCAATCTGTGAAAACAGGAAAATAAATGCCAGGAGACTCAGGTTGTATCTTGGCCATAGCTGGTGCCTTGTAAATGACCTCTGGAGTCACCTATCACTACGCCCTCAGTCAGTACACTGCCCGCACAGTGGCCTCCTTTCTGTTCCTGAAACAGGCCAAAGTCAGTCCTGCCTCCAGGCCTTTGCACTCACTGTCCCCTCTGGAACTGCGCTCTTTCCCCAGCTTTTGGCCTGCCTCTTCTGCACCCTCAGCTTCTCAGTTCAGATGCCTCCTTCTCAGAAAGGCTTTGCTGCCTGTTCCTCTCACTACCATCTCTCCTTCATATCCATGAATACAAGCTGTAATTATTATCTTGTTTATTTGCTTTCATTGCCTGGCCACCTTTCATCCCTTCCCACTCTGCCCCACTAAATTACAAAATGTAAGTTCCATGAGGACAGAGACCTGGACTCTTCTGCTCATTGCTGTGTCCCCACCCTGAGCACTAAATGCTCACACTAAATGCACACACTAAATGCTCAGTCAATATATGTTAAGAAGATGAATTAATTAGTGAGAGGTTGGCAAGGCCAGAGTAGGAAACGCCCTGGAACGTAGGAACAGGACAGATGGACACTAGAGTCTGAGAAACTGAAAAGCTTTCAGAAGAACCCTGATGAGGGAACAAGAATGGTCATCCGTTTTCTGAATCCAAGAGCACATGGATTTCTTAGAAGTTTGTTTTCATTAGATGGGAGGTTCCCAAAGTTACTAGACTCCATAACTCCTTTTAATAATAAATAGAGGTATAGATAATGCAAGAGACCTCGAGTCATAGAGCCATTCGTTGTGATCCTTGATTCATGACTCACTGTCATCGGTTGGTCTCTGCATAACTCTCTTTTGCTTTAATCATCTGTCTATCATCTACTCACCTATCAATCATCTACATCTATCATCTATCTATTGTCTATTTATCATCTATATATCTATCAAGCTATCATCTAGCTATTATTCATCTATCCATCTATCCATCTATCTATCTATCTATCATCTATCAAATAATATATTGAACACCCATGAGCCTACCTCCCAACCTGAGACTGGAACACTGGTAACACCTGTGTTTGTTCTCTATCCTGTGTTCTCTATCCTCTCTCTGTGTTTGTCATGTGAAGTGACCACTCTCCTGAATTTTGTGTTTATCCTTCCCTTATGTTTAAAAATAAATATCACTCCCACATTGTCTAGTGATTAGGAAAAAATAATAAACACATAAATATCACAGCAACATAAACAGAAGGACACCCACACATATACCCATATATATCTAAGCAATATGTTCTATTATTTTAGATAATTCAAACATTTATAACAAATGCTTTGTTTTTACATTGATAAAACAATTATAAATAATGTCCTGAGTCCTGCCCTTTTCACTCAAATGATGCATTATGAGGTCAGGCTTATCCATATTGTTGTATATAGCATATTGCATTCATCTGCACTGCTGTGTAAGATTTTGTTCTGTGTTCGTACAGTAATTTCTTTATTCTTCTATTTATGAGTGGTTTGTTTTTCTTCTATCATGAATAACTGCTACACATGCATTAAGAGTTTCTCTGGGGCCTATCTCCTAGGTAAATATATACCTAGGAGTGGAAGGAATTGTGGGTTGCAGGAGTGTCAGTAAGGGTCTAATCAGGAAAAATAGAAACCACTCTATGGATTTTTAGATACTTTTAATTTGAAATAGTAACAGAGTCACAAGAAGTTGCAAAAATAGTACAGAAAAGTACATGTACCTTTCCCCCATTTTCTCCCGATATTAACATCTTAGATAGCTATAATGCAGTATCCAAGCCAGATCACTGACATTGGCACAATCCACAGACCTTATTCAGATTCACCAGGGTTACATGCATCTGTTTGAGTATATGCATAGTTCTATGCACACATAAAACTTCCTACATGCAGATTTGTAAAACCACCACCACAATCAAGATACATAACTGTCCCATCACCACAAAGATCCCTCTGGCTACCCCTTTTTGGGTACACTGATTTCCTCCTCCAATCCCACCTCTGTTTTTAACCCTTGGCAACCACGAATCTGTTCTTCACCTCAATAATTTGGTCATTTCTAGAAGGTTATATAAGTAGAATCATACAGTATGTAACAATGTGAGGCTGACTTTTTTAGTTGGCAAAATTCTCTCGTGGTCCAAAAAGGTGGTTGCATGTATCAGTAGTTTTTTCCTTCTCATTGCTGAGTAGTACGGTAATCAATAGCTGAGAAGCCTCATGGGAGGCAATGAGGCAACCCATAAATTAACAGCAGGAAGCCATTACTACCCCTCCCTAGGACTAGAAAAACAAAGGGTTAGTGTCACCAGAGCCCAGGGCCAGGGTCACTTGTTAGAAGAAGAATCATGGCTGGCTGTGGCCACCACAGGGGATGCTACCTGAGAGGAGGGGGGGAGGGTGCTGGTTGAGAAATACCTTGGCTTTTCCCTTCCTTTCACCTTCCATTCTTTCTTTCATTGGCTGAACCCAACTGGAAGCCAGATGACATGGTTGCCAAGACGGGTCACCTGCCATGGTCACCCTGCTTGAAAACTGAGCATATAGAGGTATAGCAAGGAGTGGATCTGAGGCCAAACAGACCCAGGACCTGCACAGCAGCCTGTGTGAGTGTTTGATTTTTACAAGATAATGCCACACTGTTTTTCTAAGCGAGTGTCCTAATGTACACACTCACAAGCAATATGTAAAAGATCCCATGGATCCATATGTTCTCCAACGCGTGGATTGTCCAGCTCTTAAAATTTTGCCGTTTTAGTGGACATAAAAACTTATCTTATTGGGTCTTGATTTACATTTCACATGAGGTTGAACGCCTCCACATGTTTGTTGGCCATGTGCATTTCTTCTTTTGTAAATGCCTTTTCTTTTTTCCATTTCTTTCTATTTCTTCTTCTTTCTTGATTTGCAAGACTTCTTTATATGTTCTTGGTAATAAACCTCTGCCAGTTGTAAATCTTGCAAATATCTCCTCCAGGTATGCAGATTGTCTTTTCACTTTAAGTGAATGCAAATATTTACACTACTCTGCAATAAAATTCATAGACAAAGTAAATTAAATTTAACAAATCAATATGATATCTTAACTGTAAAATGAAAGGAGAAATATGAGCAGTTATAATAAAACAAAACTTTGCTTGGGCGCGGTGGCTCACCCCTATAATCCCAGCACTTTGGGAGGCCGAGACGGTCTGATCACCTGAGGTCAGGAGTTCGAGACAAACCTGGCTAACATGGTGAATCCCCGTCTCTACTAAAAATACAAAAATTAGCTGGGCATGATGTCAGGTGCCTGTAATCCCAGCTACTCAGGAGGCTGAGGCAGAAGAATCACTTGAACCCAGGAGGCAGAGGTTGCAGTGAGCCAAGATTGTGCCACTGCACTCCAGCCTGGGTGACAGAGGAAGACTCCTAAATAAATAAAATAAAAATAAAACAAAACTTTTCAGTACATAAATACTGAGGCCTGACCACTTTAGAAAATATAATGAAACTGTAGGATGCGTATGCCTACTTAGAAGAATAAAGTTTAGATTTAAGAGGATAGAGCAGACGTCATTCCCATATAGGAAGTACAGAGAAAAAAGAACAGAGGTATGGATTAACATGAAGAACAGGCATAACTTATTCATGTGTAATAACAGAGGAAGGATAATAATGTTACCTGAGAAGGGAATGGCATGCTAAAAGAAATTACCAAGTGTGGAAGAAGAGAAGGTGAGGAGAGGTGTGAGTCTTGCGAATGAGTTGGGCCTTGTGTGTAAGTGTAGGGTCAGAATCTTGAGCTTTAGTGACACTTGAGGACATGGAGCTACTCATACTGTCATGGAGGCCCATGAGCAACTCCCCACATGTCCAAGATACATTCGGCCTCTGATTCTTCAAAAGACTTGAGACCATATCCTTTAGGAGGTGATGGGGAGCACACGATGATTGAGGAGAAAGCTAAAGAAAAATTACACTATAGGAGGCATAGAGAATTTATATGGTAGATATCTGGGGACAGCATCAGTCAGGCTGAAAAAAACAGGCAACCAAAAGACACATAAGGAAGTTAAGAACATAATTTTTCGCAACATAGCTTTCTTATTATTGTGTTACCAAAAATTTAAAAACATAAAACAAGGCAATAATATATATTTTAAACAGACTTTATAAATGGAATAAAATGCCTGTATTTCATCTACCTTTGTGCTAATTTAGTAATATTTCATTCTCCATCTGTTAGACATCTCAGAGCTCCTTGGTTACATATTTGCAGAGTTATGGCTACAAATGCAGATGGACACGAGTGGGTTGAACAGGTGATGCCCACACAAATGGCATTGGTGACAGGATTTTGTGAGATGGTGAACAACTCTTGCTCTGGACCAAGCGAAGTTCAAGCATCCCTTAATTTACAGGGTCTTTGCAATTCAATATATCTTAAATGCAAAACAACAACAAGCCAGGTGTGGTGGCGCCGGCCTGTAGTCCCAGGTGCATGGGAGGCTGAGGTGGGTGGGTCCCTCGGGCCCAGGAGTTGGAGGCTGCAGTAAGCAATTATGAGCAAGCCACTGCACTCCAGCCTGGGCAACAGAGACCATCTCTAAATGCAACGAAACAACACACAACAGCACAAACCTAAACAACTTTGTTAATGTTTGTAAAGGGGAGTTAGTTCCAAGCTCAGATCATCCATTTATTGGAAAGCCACGCAGGAGGTGAGACAATTCTTCACTGCACAACCGTCTCATCCACTGCAGGACGTCTAGCTTCTCCAGCCCCTGCCCCACTAACTGCCAGTTAGAACCCTTTATTGGAAGCTTATCGAGCGCTGCCGGCAGAGACCAGCAGGGGGAAGCCTGGCTCAAGGAATGAAAACTCCTACGCGCCATGCTCCCAGCCCGGAGGAGCAGCAGAACTAAAAGGTTCTCAGGACATTGAAGGAGTGAGCTTTACTTCACCACCCACGCCCAGGCCACAACTATGCAGGTGGGGAAACTGAGTCTCAGAAAACTGAAGGAATTTGTCATTTGCTCAATATCTACTTTTAGTGGCACAGCCAGAAAAGGAATCCAATAAGCAGAAGCCCCAAAACCTAGAATGTCATCATTGCTGTGCACTGAGAAACAGTTTCCTACCCCCAGTTCTCAGCCACTGGACAGATGGACAGGAGGCAGAGCTCTCTCTGCCCTAAGTCTAGCTGTTGAGCTTAGAAGAGAAGGCAGTGTGGGCCGGGCGCGGTGGCTCACGCCTGTAATCCCAGCACTTTGGGAGGCCAAGGCCGGTGGATCACGAGGTCAAGAGATCGAGACCATCCTGGTCAACATGGTGAAACCCCGTCTCTACTAAAAATAATAAAAAAAAATTATCTGGGCATGGTGGTGCGTGCCTGTAATCCCAGCTACTCAGGAGGCTGAGGCAGGAGAATTGCCTGAACCCAGGAGGCGGAGGTTGCGGTGAGCCGAGATGGCGCCATTGCACTCCAGCCTGGGTAACAAGAGTGAAACTCTGTCTCAAAAAAAAAAGAAGAAGAAGAAGAGAAGGCAGTGTGTGAAAGTCAAAAGAGTCAAGTCAGGAGACTGGTCTGGCTCCAGTCCCAAAAGTAACTGGATGACTACATGATCCCAGCCAAGCAACTTCTATCTCAATTTTCTTTTTGCAATGAAAGTAATACACATGTGACAAAAATCTACCATACAAAAAAAACTTCAAACTGTGCATAAGGGTATAAAATAAAGCAAATTAACTATGAATATTTTTTGCATATCTTTCTGGAAATACACATTAAACTATAATAATAAAATAATACATAAGCATATACACACACTTTTGGTTGCACAAGTGGGATAACACCATACATTTTATGTGCTTTTGTTTGTTTGTTTTGTTTTTTTTTTGAGACAAGGTCTCATTCTTTCACTGGAGTACAGTGGTGCAAACACAGCTCATTGAATATTCAACTTCCTGGGCTCAAGTGATCCTCTGCCTCAGCCTCCCCAGTAGCTGAGATTACAGGTGTGTGCCACCATGCTCAGCTAATTTTTTTTTTTTTTTTTTTTTTTTTGTAGAAATGGGATCTCACTATGTTGCCCACGCTGATCTTGAACTCCTAGGCTCAAGTAATGCACCCACCTTGGCCCCACAAAATGCTGGGATTACAGGAGTGAGCTACCATGCCTAGCCATGCTTTATTTTTAATCTTAAATATCACCCATAGGTCAGGTACAGTGGCTCGCACATGTAATCCCAGCATGTTGGGAGGCTGAGGTCAGAAGATCACTTGAGGTCAGGAGTTGAAGACCCGCCTGGCCAATATGGTAAAACTCCTATCTCTACAAAAAATACAAAAATTAGACAGGGTGCAGTGGCTCACACCTGGAATCCTAACACTTTGGAAGGCCGAGACGAGTGGATCACCTGAATTCAGGAGTTTGACACCAGCTTGGCCAACATGGTGAAACTCCATCTCTACTAAAAATACAAAAAATTAGCTGAGCATGGTGGTGGGTGCCTATAATCCCAGCTACTCAGGAGGCTAAGGCAAGAGAATTGATTGAACTGGGGAGGCGGAGGTTGAAGTGAGCCAAGATTGTGCCATTGCACTCCAGCCTGGGCAACAAGAGCAAAACTCCATCTTAAAAAATATGTATATATAAAAATTAGCTGGGCATGGCACCTGTAATTCCAGCTACTTGGGAAGCTAAGGCAGGAGAATTGCTTGAACCCGAGGGCAGAGGTTGAAGTGAGCCAACATCACACCACTGCACTCCAGCCTGGGTGACAGAGCGAGACTCCATCTCAATCAATCAATCATCGATTAATGTCACTCATAATCTTTCCATAGTAATGAGATATATTTGCCTCCTTCCTTCCGGTGGCTGCATGGAATTTTGTAATACCAATGTAGCAGTTTAATGCTGCACGTACTGGTAAGCACACCCTTTGCTGTCTCTTGAGGTGTCTTGCACTGACAAAGCACACTACAGATGACAACCTGGTCCATACATCTCTGTACACATGAACAAGGATTTCTGTGGGATGAAGTTCCAGAAGAGGAATTGCTGGGCCAAAGAATGTATGTGTGTCTAAAACATTGACAAATGTTGCCAAAATAGCCTTCAAAATGCATCACTTTTAACCTCTTCTGGCACAGGAGAAGGCCACCTCATCTCCTGGTTAACACTGGGAAGTACTCATCTTGGGTCCCTTGTTCTTTTCATCCATGAAATAAGAGACTTCACTGGGCACAGTGGCTCAGGTCTGCAATCCCAGAACTCTGGGAGGCTGAGGCAGGAGGAATGCTTGAGCTCAGGAGTTTGAGACCAACACGGGTAATATAGTTAGACACGGTCTCTACAAAAAATTTTTAAAAATTAGCTGAGCATGGTAGCATGCATCTGAAGTCCCAGCTATGTGGGAGGCTGAGCTGGGAGGATTGCTTAAGCCTGGAGGGAGGAGGCTGCAGTAAGCCAAGATTGCACCACTGCAGTCCAGCTTGGACAACAGAGTGAGACCCTGTCTCAAAAATAAATAAATGAATAAATAAATAAATAAGAAATAAGAGGGTTAGACTGGATGATACTGAAGCTTCCTTGCATCTGTAACTACATTTGCGACTCTTTCCTCTAAGCCCTCCAGCTTGAGGAGCAGAATGGGGCCGTGAACTTAAGTAGCTCATTTCTTCTCTTCTCTCCTTTTTCCCTTTCTACTTTATTCTTTCTCCCTGTCTAGTCCTAGGAGAGTGGAAAAGACATGAGGCCACCCTCCTCAGGCCAGGAAACCTGGTTCTAGAGGCAACCCTGCATCGGAACCGCTGTAGGAACTTACCTAAATCATTCCCCACCTCCTCCCCACTCCCCCTCCCCACCACCCCATCCATTTCCCACCTGGTTTAGCAACTGCCTTCCCTCTTTGAGCTCCCATGCCGGTCTCTTGAGATAACATCTTACGATGTCTTTTGCCAAAAGCATGCCTTTTTCTGCCCCTGGAAGGAATTAATTTCACTTATTCTGAAGAAGAGTCTCTGCAGGTACTTGTTACTCCTGCCAAGAAACCTGAGAGGCCCCGAATTCCTCAACGCCTGGATCCCAGATTTGCTTAATCTGCTGCTGCTCCCTTCCAAGGGGCGCTGAGATGATGGAGTTACAAGCTGCTTAAAGGCTTACAGAGTGTCAGCTTGAAGGGAGGAGAGAGTGAGCGAGCGTCTGCCTCCACTTGGCTTGGCCTCTCAGATGAAAGAGCTTGGGAGAAGGGAGTGTTTACAGAGATCAATAAACACACCCTGCAGGGGCCAGCGCTCCCCTTGGGCTTCTCCAAGATGATTTAGGATTGACATCATCAAAGCCCATAGGGAAGAATCTTTCCACCCCAAAGTCTCTTAACACTAGATTCTCAGAGCCTGAAAGCCCATAGGGTTTGGGAAGAACAACAGGGTCTGCTCTGCCTTGCACAGCTCTGGAGGTCTTCATTTACATCGATTACAAAGTGAATGGTGCACTAAAAAGGTACAAAGTGGGCTGGGCACAGTGGCTCAAGCCTATAATCCCAGCACTTTGGGAGGCCAAAGCAGGTGAATCATCTGAGGTCAGGAGTTCGAGGGCAGCCTGGCCAACAGGGTGAGACCCCATCTCTACTAAAAACACAAAAATTAGCTGGGTGTGGTGGCGCACGCTTGTAATCCCAGCTACTGAGGAGCCTGAGGCAGGAGAATTGCTTGAACCTGGGGGAGAGAGGTTGCAGTGAGCTGAGATCGCACCACTTCCCACCAGCCTGGGTAAAAGAGAAAAACTCTATCTC
This sequence comes from Aotus nancymaae, assembly GCF_030222135.1. Taxonomy (NCBI): domain Eukaryota; kingdom Metazoa; phylum Chordata; class Mammalia; order Primates; family Aotidae; genus Aotus; species Aotus nancymaae. The sequence goes on along the minus strand of NW_026988479.1, from coordinate 26,571,712 downwards.
AAAAAAAAAAAGAAAAAAAAGAGGTACAAAGTGGTGCTGGTGACAATACTACAGCAGCTAGCAGGATCATTTTAAAATGTAAAATTGACAAAAACAAAAACCACCAGTGACTCTTTGCTATACTCAAAACAAAATCGCTAAAGCTCTTCATGAGTCAACCTTATTTTTCTCTCCAATCTCATATCCTGCCATAGCTAAATTCCAGACACATTGACCTTATTTCTGGTCTTCAAATGTGCCCAGTGGCCTGGCTGCTTCCTGCCTTAGGGCCTTTGACCAGGGTGCCTTTAGCCCTTCCCAAGGCTGGCTTCTTCTTGTTAGGAAGAGCTCATCTAAAACACCACTTTCTCAGGGAGGGAGCCTCTGACCATTCGGTCAGTGTCCCCAAGGTTTCTCTATAAAATGGGAGTGGTAATCCTCCTCTCACCTTCCTCCCAGGGCTCTTTCTATTCATTCCCACCTTACAGTTTAGGTGCCATCTGCAAGGAACGTGGGCACTCCCCTTTTTTCTTTTCTGTTTTCTTCTTCTTTTTTTTTGAGACCGAGTCTCACTCACTTTGTGGTCCAGGCTGGAGTGCAGTGGCGCCATCTCAGCTCACTGCAACCTCTGCCTCCCAGGTTCAAGACATTCTCCTACCTCAGCTTCCCAAGTAGCTGGGGTTACAGGCACCTGCCACCATGCACAGCTAATTTTTGTATTTTTAGTAGAGACGGGAGTTCAACATGTTAGCCAGGCTGGTCTCGAACTTCTGACCTTGAGTGATCTGCTTGCTTTGCCTTTCCAAAGTGCTGGGATTACAGGAGGGAGCCATCGTGTCCAGCCCTTGTGCACCTTTTGAATACATTGTTCCTTTCCCAGCATATTATTTCCAAACCACTTACTTCACTCATGCTTGTATCCACAGAACCGGCACCATGCCTAGCACTTCAGAGATGCTCAAAAGTATTTGCTGAACACTGAATCAAGTCCAGGCAGTGTGGACATCCTGCAAATTGTAAAGTGCCCTACTCCATGAAATCCACCCCCAACAGTAGAGGAACCGAGTGTGAGTCAGGAGGAACCTCATGTCTCCTAGCTTCACGGGTAGTTCTTAAAAAGTAGAGAACTTTTTCAGACTCCACAGCCTCATAAATTGTGAGGCCGGTGATAACAACTCAATGAAATCCCTTCACACCAGAAAACTGAGGTTCTCCCAAAAGGGAAGATGACATGAAACATGAGTCATTGAGCTGAGTAAGAAGTCAGTTCTCATCCCTGCTAGGCCAGTGCACCCCAGTGCCTGTAAATAGAAAATGAACAGAGGGCCAGGAACTTAACGCCTGTAATCCCAGCAAAGCACTTTAGGAGTCCAAGGTGGGAAGACAGCTTGAGCCTAGGAGTTTGAGACCTGGGCAACCTAATAAGACCTCATTTCTAAAAAAAAAAAAAAAAAAAATAGCCAAGCTTGGTGGTACATGCCTACCATCTCAACTACTCTGGAGGCCGAGGTAGGAGGATTGCTTGAGTCTGGGAGACAGAGGTTGCAGTGAACTGTGATGATGTCACTGCACTCCAGCCTAAGCAACAGAGGGAAATCCTGTCTCCAAAAAAAAAAAAAAAAAAAAAGGAAAACAAATAGAAGGGATTGCACAGCTTTAGTGACAACATACAGAAAAACGTAAGATTTACTGTAGGAGTCGAGGGGATAATACACTTCCATCTGCCCCTCAGAACCTGCCACATGCCTGGAATTTCCAGCCATTATCCTTTCATTAGGCCTGGGTGTGGTGTCTGCAGAGGACCCCTATGAAAAGAACTTTAGCAACAGCTCATCCCATAGAAGAGGTTGTTTCTCCAATAAGCCATCTGAAAAAGGAAAGAATGGGGTCCTGAAGGGGAAGGGAGTTCCAGGGGAAGGTGGTGTCTGTTATAAAGGGGGAGGTTTAGGGGCCTGGGCTTGGGGGCAGGAGAGTGGGAGGGAGGTGCGGCATTCACACCAACCTCTGCCAATCTCATTTTGCCCCAGGCCGGCCTCAAACTTGAACCACAGAGAACTGTTCAAATGCCAACTAACAAACACAAGCAGCAAACAGAGAGTTGTGTGTGCTGGGGATAACCAGTCCCACGGGTTTGGGTGTAGCGGAAAGCAATGCTCAGGTTTTGGAACAGATAGCTTTCAGAAAGCTGAAGAGGAGAGACAGGGCCACCCCCTACCTCCCTGTGCCACCCTGCCCACCACCCCTGCAGCCAGGGCTCAAAGGAATACTTGGCATCAGAGGCACCTCCTGGGGTGGGGGTGCTCTAGACCACACAATCTGAGCCCCTGTCCTTTCATCTTGCCCGCCTGAAGGGTGGAGTGGGGTGGACCCAGGGGGCTGCCTCTAGTGCTTGGACAGCTGGGATGGGCAGAAAATGAGCAAGTTCAGCAAGACTCTGATATTCTAGCTAACACACTCAGAGCTGTCCACACCCTGCTCCCTGCGGTCAACAACTAAAAACACCTACAAGAAACTCATGCAACAAATGTCACCAGGAGAACAGGACCAGATATTCCCTGGTTCTGTTGCAAGGTTTGTTTCATTCATCCTCTGCTGTTTCAGGGATGGAAATGAAGCCTAACAACTGTTGCTGGAGCTCAGTTCGAAGGGTACCGAATAGGCCTCCAAAGTGCATACAATTTTTCTTCCTCTCTCCTTATTCAAAGCCTATCTGCTTCTAAAGGCTCAGCTAAAGTCCTCTCCAGTCCACAGCAACTTTCTCCCCTCTGAGCTCTGGTGGGCTGTTTTCTTCACCTGCGGGTTACATAGGCTGCCCATGTCACCACTGATTATGACATGTCTCCCCAACTCATCCTCAAGCTCCTTGAAGTCAGGGGGATCATGGTGCCTTCTCTCATATCCCGGCACAGTGCTGAGCAGACACTAGGAGACCCTGATCCAAGTCTGGAGCTGGATGGAAACTAAGTCACTATCATTGTTCACTCCCTCTTGTTCTAGATGAAGAATCCAAGGCCCAGAGAACACCAAGGGCTTGCACAAGGGAGAGCTGGGCAGGGCCGGTGGTATTTGTTGAGCAAAGATTGAAGGATAATGGTGTTTCAGCGTGGTATGTCCACACTGGCAGGCATGGACGGGGGAATTTCAGTCAAGGAGTCTGATATGTACTTAAACTTCCAGGTAATTTGCTTTTTAAGAAATCAAATCCTGTTTTAGCTGCTGGGAGTATTGTGAGTAAAGTAATTATATAGCACATCTTTTCTTAAAAGTCAATGATCAGTCAGGATTCTCTGGTTGTGAACATCAGAAATTGACTTCAAGTCATTTAGCAGAAAAAAAGAATGACTGGAAGGATATGGGGCTGCCTGCAGAATGGACGGAAGCACGGAGAAAACAGGCTTGGAAATGGCTAGGAGCTGGGCAACTCTGGAGATCTAGGTAGAGGAACCCCTCAACAGAGTCACCAGAGACACATGTGGCATCAACTTCAGCCATCTTGTCCCTTTGTACCTTTGTAAGTTTCAAAGACCTTAGATAGAAAGGTCCAGCTTGGGTCCAGCTTGGGTCATGGACCCACCTCTTGACCAGAACTGGCAACGCATCTTGACTGACAATTCTACCAAGATCACAGGCACTGGGAAGTTAGGCACTGGGAAGACCAGCAGCTCGTCAAAGGGAAATCAAGGTGCTATTACCAGAAGTGGGTGGAAGGTGGGGAACAATACACACCAGTTGGCCCCACACTTTAGTTTATTGGTTTAGAACAGGGATTAGAAAATTGCAGGCTATTGCGTATTTTTGCAAAAGTTTTACTGCAATACTGCTACACCCATTTGGTTACACAGACTGTCTGTGGTTGCCTTCACACTACAATGGCAGAGTTGAGAAGCTACGACAGAGACTATGATGGGAAAAGCCTTCAGGAACAGAGAGTAAATATCTAATATTTTAGGGAAAAGTTTGCTGACCCTTGGTTTAGAATCCTGTGCCACCTCCATCCGTCCCTTGTGGCCTGATCTTGAACAAGTCTCTTTATTCATTTTTTAATTTTAATTTTTTCACACCCATGCATGCCTAGATGGGGTCTTTATTCAGACGATTTTATTTACTCATTTGTAAAATGGTGAGTTTGAGCTGTGAATTCTTCCCAGCTTTCCAGCTAGCTTAATTTAGCCCAGTTGTTCTATAATTAAACTGGCACGAGTAGTTTTTTAAAGGACAGTCTTATATTCATAAGGAAGGCCATTATTGGGTGGCTGGAAAGAAAGTAACAACTATTAACAAGGATGTGAAAAAACTGGACCCCATGTGCGTCGTTAATAGGAATGTAAAATGGTGCAGCCACTGTGAAAAACAACATGACAGTTCCCCAAAACTTAAACATGGAATTACCATATGATCCTGAAAGTCCACTTCTGGGTACATACACAAAAGAATTGAAAGCAGAATCTGAAAGAGATATTTGTACACTCATGTTCATAGGAGCACTATTTACAATAGCCAAAATGTGGAAGTGACCTGTCTCCATTGGCAGATGAATGGATAAATGAAATGTGTTACAGTGGAATATTATTCAGCCTTAAAAAGGAAGACAATTCTGGCACATGCTACCACATGGATGAACCTTGAAGACATTAGGCTAAGTGGAAGAAGTCAGTCACGAAAAGACAATTACTGTATGACTACACTTCTATGAGGTGCCTAGAGAAGTTGAATTCACAGATATACAAAGCAGACCAGAGGCTAGGAACAGGGGCAAAACAGAGTTGCTTAATGGGTATAGAGTTTCAGTTCTGCAAAGTGACAAAGCTGTAGACATCTGTTTTACAACAACTACTGAACTGAAAAATTTTTAAATTGTGATAAAATATACAAAAACTGTTATGTATATTTTACCACAATTAAAAACATTTGTAAGCTTTTTTTTAAGAGAAGAAGTTTTGCTATGTTTCTCAGGCTAGAGTCCAGTGGCTATTCACAGGCATATCATAGCATACTACAATCTTGAACTCCTAGGCTCAAGCAATCCTCCTGCCTCAGCCTCCCAAGTAGCTAGAACTACAGGCACCCACCACTTTGTCTGGCTTGGAAAAGGCTTTAAAACTGTTACGTGAATTACCAAATTATGGAAGCTCCTTGAGGTCAGGGAGTTTTGTCTGTTTGTGCACTGCTATATTTCTAGCCCCTAGACTGGTGCCTGGCATGGAGCAGGTGCTCATTACATATAAGGAATAAATGAATCCTGGCCACTTTGCAATGATGTTTCACAACTCTTGTAAGTGTGAGAGTGACATTGTGCCCACTGTTTGAAAGTCAAGCCAAACCCCAGAGGAACCTTATAGGATTTGCCCTTTACCCTACTTCCTGCCACCAGCTGAAGTGCCTCAGTTCATGCCAGGGCAGAGGAGCCAACAGTGCATAGGCTGTGACAGCTCAGAACCAATCAACACCAGACCTCACCAGCATTCATATAGATAACAAGTAAATAGCTACGTTGTAAAACATTCTTGGTTAATGATATGGTGTGGCTCTGTGTCCCCACACAAATCTCACGTCAAATTATAATTCCCAGTGTTGAAGGAGGGGCCCGGTGGAAAGTGATTGAATCATGGGGGCAGCCTTCCCCCTTGCTGTTCTTGTGATAGACAGCTGATTGTTTGAAAGTGTGAGGCACCCCTCCCTTTGCCCTTCCTCTCTCCTGCTAGCCATGTGAAGAGATGCCTGCTTCTCCTTGGCCTTCTGCCATGATTGTAAGTTTCCTGAGGCCTCCCCAGAAGCAGAAGCCTGTACAGCTCACAGAACTGTGAGCCAATTCAATCTCTTTTCTTTATAAATTACCCAGTCTCAGGTATGTATAGCAGTGTGAGAACGAACTAATACAGTTAGTTTGCTCCATCAGACACAAATATATCAAATGAGATCTGAAATTAGGACTAAAAAAAAACAAACGAACAAAAAGCCAAAACAAAATAAAACTATGTTCAAGAGGCATAACACTTTTTTTTTTTTTGAGACACAGTCTCACTCTGTTGGCTGGGCTAAAATGCAGTGGCCTGATCTCTATTCACTGCAAACTCCGTCTCCCAGGTTCAAGCGATTCTCTTGTCTCAGCCTCCTGAGTAGTTGGGATTACAGGTGTGTGCCACCACACCCAGCTAATTTTTTGTATTTTTAGTAGAGATGGTGTTTCACCATGTTGACCAAACTGGTCTCGAAATTCTGACCTCAAGTGATCAACCCACCTCGACCTCCCAAAGGGCTGGGATTACAGGCATGAGCCACTACATCCAGCCACAATACTTCTTATTTCTGTTATAATAACTGCGTTTTGACTACACTAGGTCCATATTCTTCTCTTGTACAAGACACACAAATCTGGGGTGAAGAGAGCTGTGATTTTCCTTTGTCCTTTCTTTTGCATTCTTGCATAATAGTGGGAGCTCCTCAAATGACAGTATTTTAGAGCTAGAAGAGCTCTTATTTCAAACTTTCACTATGGGAAGTTTCAAACATATGCAAAGGTAGACAAGATGGCATAAGGAATTCGCATGCCCAGCTCCTAGCTTCAGTAATGATCAATTCACATCAAATTTTGTTTCATCTCTGCTCTTCCCCCTCCAATCTTTTTTATTCTTCTAATTTAGAAATACAGGTAGACCTCCTATATTTAAAAAAAATAGTTAATATAAACTTTTTAATTGAAGAAAAAGATACATACAGAAAAATGCACAAATCATAAGTGCACAACTCAATGAATTTTCATAAACTGAACACATCAGTGTAACCCGTACCCAGGTTAAGAAACAGAACATAACCAGCTCTCCAGAACCCCTCTCATGTCCCCTGGAAGGGCTCTTATTAATTTCTGGCCCAATATTTTCATTTTGCAGTGGAGAAAACTAAGGCCCAATGGGGAAAATGACTGTCCCAAGAGGACAAAGTTCAAAGCCCCGCTGCTACTTTAGAAGCAGACCTGGAAGTACAATGACTCCCCCACCGAATACATCCTTCTGAAAAGCATTTGAAGTCAAGGTACAAGCTAACCTTGCCACTTGCTGGGATGGTTCCTACATCCTGACCATTCCCAAGGTTCTCTACTGACGTCTCCCTTGAGCGCACACTTCTGAGAAGCCTCATATGATTGTTCTAGAAGGGCCCTTAGAGATCTGATCATCTTATGGTTAAAAAAAAAAAAAAATAGAAAGTGGCCGGGTGTGCTGGCTCACGCCTATAATCCCAGCACTTTGGGAGGCTGAGGCAGGAGGATCATGAAGTCAAAAGATCGAGACCATCCTGGCCAACATGGTAAAACCCTGTCTCTACCAAAAATACAAAAATTAGCTGGGCATGGTGGCATGTACCTGTAGTCCCAGTTACTCGGAAGGCTGAGGCAGGAGAATCGCTTGAACCCGTGAGGTAGAGGTTGCAGTGAGCCAAGATCATGCCACTACACTCCAGCCTGGGTGATACAGCAAAACTCTGTCTCAAAAAAAAAAAAGAAAGAAAAAGAAAAAACTCCATAAAACATTGTTCTAAAAATTCCCTAAATTAGCAGGTTGTTATTGCAAGAAAAACATGCTAAAAATAGGGAAACATACTAAATAAATGTAGAGTATTCCCTTGCCTGAACTGTGACTTAGTCAAGGGTAAAAGTGCTACACGGCAGATGGGCTTTACCTGTGTGTATGTGTGTAGGAGTGTGTGTTTTTTTTTTTTTAACAGCTAGAAGAGAGAGCTGCTTCATTTCCTTTTCTCATCCTTGGCTTTCTCTCAAAGTCACTGTTTTGCTGCCAAGGGCTGCAGGAAAAGGAAACGGGAAGGGGTAGGGTGATTGCCCCTGGTTATGTACCACAAGAGCCCAGCCTTCTTGTTAACTTTCAGTGTGGTGCTTTGGTGTGTGATAGAAACACAGAGCAACAAGTTATTCTCAGAAGGTTAGAGTGGGATGCAATCTTATTGTTCAACCAAGCAATTCTTTGTGTGGATAAAGATGGGGAAAACCAAGGCAGCTATGGAATTTCCTGGGATCTCTTCCACAAGAGCTCAGATTAAACCCAAGTGTCCTTTCCCCCAGTGCTGTGCTCTTTGTACCAATCTCCCCTAGACCACTTGAGTTTCAGGTTAATCCCGATTTTTCTACTCATATCTGTTGTTCCTCAAACATAGCCATGAGTTTGTTGTGCTATAGGTGTCAATTTGGAGTTTTTGAAACAGGGTCATTGTGGCAATAACTTAAACTGCCCGTGAAGAGCTGAGTCTGGCTAAGACAATCATGACCAGTAAGCATGTACAGTAGTCAGAAATTGTTGGGTTGCAAGTGACAGAAACTGAGATCAAATTAACTTAAGCAAAAAGGGAATTCATTGGCTCGTGTAATCAACAACTTGTGACTCCAGGCATGGCTGGATCAAGGGTTCTCTCCTTTCCTTCTCTCAGCTCTGTTGTCTCTGCATGTTTGCCTCTCTCCTGCTCCTTCTGAGCTTTTCCACATGGATGTGATGAGCTGAATAATGGCCCCCAAAGATGTCCATGTGCTAATCCCCAACCTGTGAGTATGTTACCTTACAAGGCAAAAGTGATTCTGCATATGTGACCAAGTTAAGGATGAAATGAGATGGTGGGCCCAATGTAATCACCAGGGTCCTTACAAAAGCAGGGAGGAAGGTCAGAGTAGAAGAAGGAGATGTGACGATAGAAGCAGAGGTGAGGGCTGCATGCAGTGGCCATGCCTGCAATCCCAGTACTTTGGGAGGCCAAGGTGGGTGGATCACCTGAGGTCAAGAGTTCAAGACCAGCCTGGCTAACATGGCAAAGCCCCGTCTCTACTAAAAGTACAAAAAATTAGCCGGGTGTGGTGGTGGGCACCTGTAATCACAGCTACACAGGAGGCTGAGGCCGGAGAATTGCTTGAACCCAGGAGGTGGAGGTTGCAGTGAGCCAAGATTGTGCCACTGCACTCCAGTTTGGGCAAGAAGAGCTAAATCCCATCTCAAAAAACAAAAGAAGCAGAGATGAGAAAGAGAAAGGGAGAGAGAGCTTTGAATATGGAGTGGAGACAGAAGCTATGAGCCAAAGATTGTAGGGAGCCTAGAAGCTGAAAAAAATCAAGAAAATAGATTCTCCCCTAGAGTTTCCAGAAAGAAGACAACCCTGCCAACACCTCGATTTTAGGATTTCTACCTCCAGAACTATAAAATAATATATGTATGTTGTTTTAATCCACTGAATTTGTGGTAACTCAATACTGCAGCAATAGTAAACTAATCTAAGGGCTTTACAGCTCCAGGTTTACATCTTCTCATTTACTAATCTCGTTGTCCACGGGGGTGGAGGAAGTTCCTTTCTCTCAAAGCCCCCACAGGATTCCCAGAGAAAGAGTCTCTTTGGCCACAGACAGTTCAAGGAACTGTCTCTTGTGATATGGATCGCTGGTGTCAAAATGGAAGGAAGAAGCCAGCCCAGCCCAGGTGTCATGCCTGCAGTGGCGGTTTGAGTGGAGACACTGCAATTGATGGGCCCCTCAGAATCACTTGGAATGAGGAGGAGAAGGCCTGCTGGACAAATGAAAATAGCCCATATGTCTTGCAGCGGCAATATTCCAAGAACAATGTAAGGAGCTGAAACCAAGGGCTACATTAGGAGGTGCTAAAGGCAGAAGAGAGGTGTGCAAACCAGGGGAGAAGTTGGCAGAATCTCCTGAAGGTTCTGGGTCCTTCAGGACCATGTGGGAATTTCTACTGTGACATTGCAGGGTCGTCAGTGTGCATACTGCTGGAGAAGACTCAATGGGGTGTGCGTGTGTGTGCATGTGTGGGTGGGTGTGTATAGGAGGTAGCAGAGTGCAGTGGTGAAGCTCAGGAATTATATTTATATTTTTATTTTTAGAGACAGAGTCTTGCTCTGTTGCCAGGCTGGAATGCAGTGGCTTTTCACAGGCACAGTCGTAGCTCACTATAGCCTTGAACTCCTGGGGTCAAGGGATCCTCCCGCCTTAGCCTTCTGAGTAGTTGGGACTACAGGTGCACACCATCATGCCTGGCTCATCAGGAGTTTAGGACATGAAAAATCTGGCTTCTGTATTTCAGTTCTGCCACTAACTAGCTAAGCAATCTTGGGTAAGGCTCTTCATCTCACTGAAGACTCAGACTCCTCATCTGTAAAATGGGGCCAATAGCAAACACAGTCATGGGACTGTTGTGAAAATTAAATGAGATCAGGCATGTAAAGTGTTTAGCATGGTGTCTGGCACACAGTAAAGACCACATAAATGGTAGCTATCATTATGATTATTCTGATTAAGGAGAAAAAGCTCATGGAAGATTTTTGAGGGTGTGATTTGCTTTGTGTGCTCCTGGAAGGCAGAGCCAAGGTCAAAGGGTGGAAGTTATAGTTCAACACAAAGAAAAGGCTTTCTCTTGAGCTACTTGAAGACAGAACAGACTGCCTGGGGAAGCAGTGAGCATCCAGCCCTGGAGGTTCTCAGTAGAGCTAGAGGGCCACTTAGAGGGGATGCCATGGAGGGAACAGACATTAAGTTGGAAATTGGAGTAGTTACCCTTGCAGTTTCCTTCTTGCTCTGAGAATCTGTGGTTTTCTTCCCTCGGTAGGAGCCTTCCCCATGTAAATTGAGCATCTGTGATTTCAGCCACTGCCACTCTCCAGGCTCTATCAAGTCCACACACATTTGGGTTCTGACATGCCCTGCCTGGGATATCTTCCAGGTTTTAAGCTTCCAGCCCCAGAGCATGACTCGGTCCCTAACTTGTTCTACTGGAGCTTAGAGAGCAGAGAAGGCGTTGGTTTGTGCTCAGGAATCCCATCTCAGGAGAAGGCTTGGGAAAACAGCCTCTCCAGGTCCTGGCACCCCACTAGAGAGCTGCAACAACAGCAGTTAGCAGTTCTTGACCACTTTCTAAGTGTGCGGCGCTGCGCGAACCTCCGGTACCAGCTAGAATTCAGTCCAACTGCATGGTAGAAAAGCCAAATAACCTTAACTTACGCAGAAGGTTTGCTTTTCTTGTGTATAAGAGAAGTTTGGATGTAAGTAGTTGCGATTTGATGTGACGGTTTCATGCAATTTTCAGAGCCCCAGCTCCTTTCATGCAATTCTCTTTAAAGGAGCAGCAGTTCCCCAAAAGGTCTCTGGTCAGGTAAGCTTGAGATGCACTACATACTAAAACCCCCTTTTAGAGATTCACAAATCAGCTCCCATGTACTCTGGACCCTATTTTGTTGCCCTATTTACGTGTGTGTGTGTGTGTGTGTGTGTGTGGAGTCTAGTCTTTAGATGGAGTCTCTGTTGCCCAGACTGGAATGCTGTGGCACAATCTTGGCTCACTGCAACCTCCACCTCCCAAGTTCAAGCGATTCACCTGCCTCAGCCTCCTGTAGCTGGGAATATAGGCATGTGCCACCACACCCAGCTAATTTTCATATTTTTAGTAGAAATGGGGTTTCACTATGTTGGCCAGACTAGTCTTGAACTCCTTCCTAACCTCGTGATCTGCCTGCCTGAGACTCCAAAAGTGCTGGGATTACAGGCGTGAGCCACCGTGCCTGGCTGATATATATATTTTTAATACTTGCTTTTTCACTCAGTTTAACTTGTTAGAAAAAAAATTTAAGTACAAACAAAGAAGAAAAAAAGAATAAAAATATATTGTCTTTATCTTTTCACCCAACAGAACTTTTCTTAGAATTTTGGTGTGTTCTTCCAGACTAGATATACAAAAAATACGAACATAAATAGTTACAAAAATGAGATGATTCTCACATACTCTTCTACAGCCTGTTTATTGCACTTAGCAAGATATCATTGACATGTTTCCATGTTAAGAAATGTAGTCACAGCATCAAATTAATTTCTTTGATTATTCAACAGTATTTATTTGATATTTGCCAAGTGGCAGGCAGGAACTGCTGCAGGCAGGTGGACAAAGCCAGAAGCTGTCCTGTCCCTTCCTCTGGAGTTCACAGCCTTTCTCCACTGCACCGTGCTCCACCTTGGGATTGTTGACTACACACACATACAGCTTTGGTTTTTTACTGAGATATACATAGAGGGAACGGAAGACATCTTGCATAGCTGGTTGAATGTTTGCATGTGTATGTTCCATGTAACCACCCCTCAGATACAGCACATTTCTAGCACTCCAGAAAGTACCCTCTTGCCCCTTCCCAGACATCGATCCTTCATAGCTGAAACATATTTTGAGGTGTGTGGATTTTTTATGGAAGTGAGTTTTGTCTCTGGAACTAGATAGAATTTAAGGTCCTTGACCTAGACAGTGTCCTGTGCCCCTCTTGACTCTGGAGGCCAGGGAGGGCTGGTGGGCATTACTGAGAGCTGGTGAGTGGGCTCAGTGGGGCTTTTCCATGCACCTGTCCACCTGGCATAGTCTCAGGTGTCCTCCTGCACTCTCAGATCAGAGATGGGAGGCTCGACTACTCCTCACAGTGGCACCCCCTCCCCTGTTCTGTCTGGTCTGGGCACACTGGAGTGGGGAGGGCAGTGGATAGGAGCACTCAGAGAAAGGGAGGGTAGAGGAAGAAGGATTGAAGGCCTTATTCATGTTTCCCCTGGAGGCAGGCAGCTTTCCTGGGCATAGGAGTGATGAGTGCAAAAAATCGCCAGTTCTGAGACACTCAATTATTGGGACAATGGAGGACATTTGAATATGGACTGTGGATTAAATGATGGTATCAAAGTTAAATTTCCTGATTTTGATCATGATTGTGTAAGGGAATGTTCTTACTTTGGGAAACACACCCTGAAGCTTTGAGGGATACTATCTTTTAGTTACTTCGAAATAGTTCATGCCTGTGTGTGTGTGCGTGCGTGCGCGCGTGTGTGTGTAAGAAAGAGAATGGTAAATAAAATAGGGCAAAATATAAACAAATGGTGAATCTGGGTCAAGGATTTGTGGGAGTTTTCTGTACTTTTTATTTTAAAAAATAAATTTGAAATTATGGTAAGATATAAAGTCACAGAATATAATGGCATGTGAGACCTTCCTGGGTGTTGGATGTATCTGCTTTAATTCTGGTGAGCTGCTTGATCTTGGGTACCTGCCTCTTTCTCTTTGATCCTAGACTTTCTATGCAGGGGAGGCAACTGGACACCACATGATCTTTGTAAGACTGATCAGCTCTGGTTTTCTGGAATTCTAAGGCTCTGAGCTTTTGGAATGACAGAATTACACAGGTGACTCATTGAGTGACTGATGAAGTGTAGGGTCCCTCTATGTTCCCATATTTATCAAATTACCTGGAGTATGGGGTTTGCTTCCTGCTGGGGAGGAGGAGAAATGATTTTTCAGTGGCTGCCTTCCCAACAAATAAAAAATTCTTCTTTCTTCCCTACTTTGTTCTCTTCCTTCTTTCCTTCATAACAATAAAAGTTGTGGGCAAATTACAATTACACTGTACTTTAAAAATAACTGGAACATTTTTAAGAAGTGTGGAAAATAGAAAGCAAATGGCAAAGGCATCTATAATCTTGCCACCCTAATGACGGCATCCATTTGACAGGTACAGGTTTTCAGAACAAGAAGGAATCTGTACTTACTATACAGCTGGAGAAACTGAGGCCCATTGAGAGATGAGCAACATCATATAGAGAGCTGGTGGCAGAGTCAGGACTAGAGATTATGTGTTTTGAGTTTCAGACTAACCTAATAATGGTTTTTCATATATAATGTTATGTAAGAAACACGTACGATTTGAAAATACGTAAAAGTCTGAGGAGCCATGTCTAGTGGATTTTGCTTGCTGGTTTCCATTAACAGTCTCCAGAGTTCAGATGGAGGTCTCCTCTCTCTCTGGGGCCCACACCTGGCCCTTCCTTCCATCCCAGCAGCCTGGGCAGGGCAGGGTAGGGCAGAACTTAACTCCATTCCTCCGCAAGATGCTTCCAGCTGACAGCTGGAAACACACAGGCCCTGAGTAGTCTTCCCTTCTGGCTTCTTCTCATCCTTCCATGGAAAGTTGGGCTGAGGCTACTGCAACAACCAGGTGCCATATATGCCACCCACAGAACCTGACTCCAGGGGCCAGGAAGATAAACCAAAATGCATTATCCTACCTGAAATTTCATGATCACAGCTTCATTCCTGTAACTGAAACTTTGGCCAGACTTCCCAGGTTGCCATGTCCACCTCTAGAGGAATGGGTTCACTGGAAGGCTAGGGCCATTCTGTTTGTGGGAAGAGAGGTAGGTGTCCTGCTCTCCTTTTTCTCACACCCCAGAACCCCTTTCGAGCTTTTGGCAAATAGCAGAATTCTGATCTGGGGCCATCCCTAGATGGCTTTATTATGATCTTGAGGTAGGTCAAGGTCAGAAAGCCCAGAAGCAGATACATTTAAGTTAGTTGTTTTACAAAACAAAACAAACATCCTGGTGGATCTAAAGTTTCCTGAGCTGTAATTTTGGAGTAGGTACCCTGCTAAGTGCCTGACATGCATAACCTCTTTTAATGCTCGCAATCGCCCTATGAGGGATATTTTTTCTTTTCCCTGGTTCATTCATGGAAAACCTGGCTAGAGGGGTGAGATTCTACATGGTTGCAAAAAGGAGTAGGGATGGGTCAGAGACGCAAATCCAGGTTTCACCCTGGGAGGAGGGAGTCATGGTTGCTTTGGGGGTTTGGCCATCCTCCAGCCCCTAGACCTTCTCTGCCACCATCTCTGGCATTTGGCAAAGGCCCTGGCTCCCTGCCTCCTCCCAAAGCCCTTCATTTTGCTTAGACTGCTATAAATTGAGACTTGGAGTGGCCTGCAGAGGTGATTCACACCAACCTTCGTCCTCCTTTCGGCACAGCCAAGGAAACTGCGATTAGAAGCAGGGCCGCTGGGTTGCGCAACTCTGGGCACATTGTTTCATTGTCTCCCGTGTGAATGGGACTTCCTGAAGTTGTGAAACCCAAAGACTGTGAGAGAGGCACAGGGACTAGCCCAAATCCCAGGGTCTGTGGACCTTAACCTGGAGCTAAGGCACTTCCTGGGCAGTGTGCTCTTGAGGGTGCTTTGGGGAATGCAGAGGATAAGTCTCGCCGCATGAGCCTATGCCCAGCAGGCAGGCCTGGAAAGCTTGCTGTCCGTCCAATCCAGCCATTTCGGAGGGGGAAACCTTCCCTGCATGAGGATCCATAACCTCCCACATCTCGCCCTGATCCTGAGCAGTTCTTCAGCGGCATCCCCACTGTTCTGTCTGGTCTGGGCATGCTGGAGTGGGGAGGGCAGTGGACAGGAGCACTCAGAAAAAGGGAGGGTAGAGGAAGAAGGATTGAAGGCCTTATTCATGTTTCCCCTGGAGGCAGGCAGCTTTCCTGGGCATAGGAGTGATGAGTACAAAAAATCGCCAGTTCTGAGACAGTCAATTATTGGGACAATGGAGGATATTTGAATATGGACTGTGGATTAAATGATGGTATCAAAGTTAAATTTCCTGATTTTGATCATGATTGTGTAAGGGAATGTTCTTACTTTGGGAAACACACCCTGAAGCTTTGAGGGATACTATCTTTTAGTTACTTCGAAATAGTTCACAGCAGAGAGCAGTAAGTGGTGGGACCACCTCCCTGAGCCAGCCCTGGCCCGGTGCCCACCCTTCCACACGTTGCCAGCAAGCACAGGGCAGAGCAGGTCACTCCTCTCTTACAAAACCTTCTGTGGCGCCCCATTGCCTGCCGGATGGAGGAGTTCAGACACTTTGCTCAATTTTCAAGGCCTGCCACAACCTGGCTCAAACCTGCCTTTCCAGCGGCAGCGGGCCACAGCCCTCTTCCGCTCCGCTGACCCCAGACCACTGCTTGTGACTGCCTGACGCCTTGAGCCTTCCGGTCCTGTGCCTGAGCTCAGGCTGTTCTCACCTACCCGACCACCTTCCTCCTCTTTAACCTGTTGATCTCACCCTAATGAAATCTTACCTACCCTTTAAGCCTCAGTCCAAATAGATTTTCTCTAAGAAGTGCTAACTTATCAGAATCAGAATTATCTTTCCTCTGGATTCTGAAAATATTCAACTGTCCATTATCCACCCATGCATCCATGTCTCTTGCCTTCCCTCCATCTCTCCCGCTGTGTCATAAGTTTAAGGATTAAGTGAGGAACACTGCATGGTCGCTGCCGTCAATTAGCTGTCAGTGAGAGAGGCAGACACCTAAGCAAGGAACATGGTAAGTGCTGCCCTAGGGGAAGGGAAATCAGGAAAAGCCTCACAGGGAGCCCAGAAAGTTAATTCCCCTTCAACAGGTGAAGGAGACCTGCATGGACTCTGCTTCGTGCTACATTTGGAATCAAGAGAATAGCTGGTGGTGACAGGCAAGTTGTCCAGCCCAGTTTGTCACTAGTACTGCTGTTGTGTGTCCTTAATAATGCCCCATATTAACATTTTCTTTCTTTTTTAAAATTTATTTATATATTTTTTATATTAACATTTTCTTTATGTGTGCTTACTTTCTTTTTTTGTTTGTTTTGGTTTGGTTTTTGAGACATAGTCTCACTTTGTCGCCCAGGCTAGGGTGCAGTGGTGTGATCTCAACTCACTGCAACCTCCGCCTCCAGGGTTCAAGCGGTTCTCCTGCCTTAGCCTGCTGAGTAGCTGGGACTACAGGCGCATGCCACCACACCCGGCTAATTTTTGTATTTTTAGTAGAGATAGGGTTTTACCATATTGGCCAGGCTGGTCTCAAACTCCTGACCGTTAGTGATTGGCCAGCCTCAGCCTCCCACAGTGCTGAGATTACAGGCATGAACCACAGAGCCTGGCATACTTTATGCATGCTTTCTGTATTCTCATTTGTGTCCCACAATAACTCTGCTATTTATAGATGATGACACTAAGGGTCAGGGAGAGGAAGTGACTTGCTCACATAACCAAGCTAGTACAAAGCAGAGCTGAGACTAGAACCCAGATCTCCTGATTTTGAATCCACTGGCCTCTCCTTTATATCTCAGTCACTTTCTCATATCCACTGCCTCCCTGCCACCTCAACAGCTGCTGAAAGACCCTCCTTTCCACTGAACTTAGCCTTGAGATGGATATTTCTTCTTACTCCAATCAAAATTGGCCAGTTACTGTCCCCTTCCATCCCTGTTAGGGAGACAGAAGGAAATCATGACAGTTTCCCAAAGTAAGTAGGTCATTAAAAAATATTATCTTCCCTTTTGTCCATTCTGTTCAGAACTCCTTACTGGGCTGGGCACGGTGGCTCACACCTGTAATCTCAGCACTTTGGAAGGCCAAGACAGGCAGATCACCTGAGGTCAGGAGTTCAATCACACCACTGCACTCCAGCCTGGGTGACAAAGTGAGACTTGGTCTCAAAAAAAAAAAAAAAAGACAACAAATAAACAAAAAACTCCTTACTGGACCAGTTTAAGCTAGCCTCTCCCCATTTTTAGGCTTCAGTGTGTCCATCTGGCCTAGCTGACTTACAAAGTTCCTTCCAGGGATGGCCACTGGTCAGCATTGCTCTTCCTCATTCCCTCTCTTCCTTCCAAATTTTTCAGGTACTCAGCGTATACCAGCTGCTATGCCAGAAACTGGGCAAACCGCTGACATGATGGTCCCTGCCTTTACACACATGGGACTACAGCCTTTCCCCTCTAGCCTATTGAGAAGCAGTCTCTTCTAGTGAGAACTTGCAGCTACAGACCCCAGCAATTGTACATTTTTTCTGGGGATTCTCTTCCAGGCTGGTCATGCTTCAGCTATGTGACCTTAGCCAAGCCATGTAATCCCTTTGGGCCTCCATTTTCCTATTTATAAAGAGGAAAACCATCATTTCCTCCAAAGAGAGTTGGGAGGATGAAATGAACTCACACATATAAAGTAATATAGTGATTTAGAGCTTGGGCTCTAGAGTCACTCATATGTCAGTTCAAATCCCAGCTCTGCCACTCACTAGCTCTGTGACTCAGAGAAAGTCACTTAGCCTTTCTCTGCCTTTGTTTTCATGTCAACAAAATGGGGCTAATAATAGTAATCACCTCAAGGGGTTGTTGAAGAGACTAAAGGAGATGATGCGGGTAAGAATTCAGCCCAGCGTCTGGCATTTTCTAAGCCCTCGGGCTGGTCCTCCTCTTCCTTTTTTCTTCTTCTTCTGAATTTAATTGTACTCTGTTTATCATTTGAGTAGGTAATTCATGCAAAAGTACCAAAGCACATATGAGAGGTCCTCCTCACATCCCTTTGAACAGTCAACTCTAGGAAGTCTCTGTGTTGCCAGTTCTTTGAACTGTCTTTCTGTGTGTGTGTGTGCATATAAACCAATTTGTTGGCATTTTTTCTCTTTTTTGTACAATTGGTGGCTTCCTATATTTAGTGTTTTACATTTTGCTTTCTGCTACTTAATACTCCATTGTAGAGACCATTTCATAGTATACATAAGAAGCTTTCCCACTTTTTCTATAAGAAGTTGCATTACATGAATACCCCATGGTTTATTTAACCAGCCCAGGGCTGGTGGATGTTTAGGCTGTTTCCAATTTTTTTTTTTTAAATTTTTATTGAGATAGGGTCTGACTATGTTGCCCAGGTTGGTCTTGAACTCCTGGGCTCAAGTGATCCTCCTGCCTTGGCCTCCCAAACTGCTGGGATTATAGGCATGAACCACTGCGCCGGGCCCCAATCTTCTCTAATTACAAAGAGCGTGGCAGTGAATGTGCTGTCCTTTTGTATTCCTTTCAGCCTCGCTCAGCCCTTAATCATTCACCGATTCCTGTGGAAGGGAGACAGGCCCCACAGACACAGACAGCAGTGACCAGTGGGCAGAAATGTGGGTCCTGGGGTAGTCCTGGGCTGCCACCTGCTGCTGTGCAGCTTGGGCGAGATTCTTATGCTCTCTAAGGCAGTAGCGCCTGGGAATTTGCATTTCGAACAAATTTCCAAGCGATGCTAACATTGCTAGTCCAAGAATGCACTTTGATAACCACTGCTCTAAGCCACCCAGAGGGTAATTTGATGATTCCCATCTCATAGGCTTATTGTTATGGTTAAGGTGTATAGCCCCTTGGCATTGTGCTAGCATCAGACTAAGAACTCGTCATACACGTCAGTACATATTACTCAACCCACCCCTCAGCACAAAGAGAAGAGTAAGCCCATGCAGGGATGATGAACAGCCATGGTCAGAGCCTTCATCTATTCTCCAGATGTTCTGGGTGTGCTGGACCTCCTCCCCCAAAATCTCCTTTAAGACCCAAGTCTTGGAATGCTGGGGGACTCTGCTGAGCTGTCTGCAACCAGAAATCTTCATTTTTCTAACACCTGAAAGTAGAAGAATTCAGGGTAGAAGCCCAACCCAGAGTCCCAGCAATGACCACAGGGATGGATGCTTCTGTGAGCACCATCCTGTGCCAGCTTGTTCCTGGGTGAAGTGCATTGCACAAGAGGACAGAGAAAGCAGGCTGGTTCCACCCCAGCTCTCACCCCTGCAGTCTTCAAAGGGTCCCTTCCATTTTCAGAGCCTTTGTAATTTGCTCTTATTAACCTTGCTTTGTTCTGGGATTGGGGGGCTGGTAGAGAACCCCTAGTCAGCCACAGCAGGCCTGGTCATGCCTCCACAGCCCTCTCCTTCCTGCCCTGGGAGGAGAATCCTGGAGTGAAGGCTGTTGCTTTGCTCCCTTCCCACGCCATCCTCTCTGCAGGGAGCCAGGGACCAGGGAGGCTGCCATGGCGGAAGTGTGTGAGTAGGTTAATCGGAAGGGGGCACTTGTTGCAGTGCCAAAATCGCTGGGCTGGGAGCAAGACTGGGCTGGACTCTAACTTGTTGGGTGACCTTGGGCAAGGCCTTTTCTCCCTCTGAGCCTTGGCATTTCTCTTTGTAAAATACGGTGTGCTCCAGCTCTGTGCCTGGCACCCCCATCAGTGTCTGGTCCCAGAATTAAGAAGTCAGCAGCATTTTCCCTTGCTCACCTATGCTCAGCCCCAGAGATGTCGAACTTCTAGCATAGCACCTGCACTCAGGCCCCCTCTACTCTCTGGCACCCCAACCTGCCACCATCTCATCCCAGCCTCCTTCTACGTTTTCCAGCTTGTGTTCCACTCCCCAAGCCTTCGAAGACGACCCACCTCCACGATGCGCTGTACTACTCACTGGCTGTGGGACTTCAGGAGTCACTCAAGCACTGTTTCCCCATGTGTAAAATAGAAATAACACCATGGCAGATAATAAGCATTCAGGAAGATGATATATGCAGACTGCTTAGCCCCACACCAGGCCCATGGTAAGCTGTCAGTGACTGCCAGCCATTCTTGTCCTTATCATTGTTGTTATTATTTCTAAAACTAAGCAGAACCAGCACTCTGGGTAGACAAACACCCTAACTCTTGGTTGATTTTCTGTTGTAATGTTTTACCATTCTGTCCTCCTTTCTGCACTATCTCAACACCTAATTATCTAGAGAAGACATCCAGTTGTCTGTTGTTTGCTTTCTTTCCATCCATGAAAACACATGGTTTTTTTTCTTCCTTCTTTCCTAAAACAGACATCTAAATATTGATAGAGTTTCTACCACATCCCTGACATGACAGCCATTGAAACCATAAAGATTGAGAGGGTCCCAGAACTTAGGAGGCGGAGGCAGTGAATGATCACCTAAGTTAATATGTAACTACAATTTAGAAGTGTGTTCTAGATGGCATGACAAAGGGAGGAGAGAGCTTGGATGTCTTAAGCTACAGTCTTCTGTAAACCTGGTTAGGCCCCTGAGACTGCACATGGGGTACATTTCACAACAGGACAAAACTGATGCTCCAGGATTTCCATCCCAAGTGTGCTCAGATGAGTTTGGATACAGAGGGTAGGGTGGGGCAGGGAAGTTCAGGAGGGCCATTCTCAGCTATAGCAGCTACACACGGGACCTGCTGAGTGACTTTGATGAGTCATGCAGCCTCTCTGATCTGTTTAGCTTATTTAATAGGGCTTTCCCCTGTCCTAGGAAAAGACTTTTCCTTGTCCTAGGAAAGGCTGGAAAGTCGTCTCACTGAGAGAGTTGCTCATGATTGCCTGCATTTATTCCTGAAAGATTCCTGCATGCCTTCCTCATGCTCTGCCCTGGGGGAACAGTGGACCCATGGACTTGACCCTTGAGAGGTTCATAACACCAGCCAGCATTTATTGAGCTGTTACTATGTGTCAGGCACTTTACCCATATTAAGTCATTTTATTGCCACCAGAGGCTTATGAGGACAATTATTACTATTCACATTTTATAGGCAAGAAAATTGAGGCACAAAGAAGTTTAACAATATCCCAAAGTCCCCAACAGTTTGGCTTTCGCCATTATACTAAGGTTTTCATGGAGTGGTCTGGGACCCGTGTTGGGGGCAGGGGTCTCATAACCCTTGTACATGGTCCATGAGGTCAAAACATTTTTCATGCTAGTACCAAGAACATGTTTACCTTTTTGCTCTCATTCTCTCCCGAGTGTTCAGTGGCATTTTCCAGAGACTGCATCCTTATGATATCATAACAAGCAGCTAGGAGAATCCAGGTGTCTGTTGAAGACATTTGCAAACAGTAAAACAATGTCATTCTTCTCATGATACTTTTACATAGAAAGTGTTGTTTAGGACATGGTGGTGTGCACCTGTAGTCCCATCCACTCGAGAAGCTGAGGTGGGAGGACGGCTTGGGCCCAGGGGGTCAAGACTGCAGTGAGCTATGATTGTGCCATCACACTCTAGCCTGGGTGACAGAGTCAGACCCTGTCTCCAAAAAGAAAAAGAAAATATTATGATTATGTGAAACATGTGATGGGCTTATTGCTATTTTTAAATAAATTACCACACACTTATTTATTTATTACTTATTTATTTTTATTTCAATGACTTCAGGGTAACAAGAGTTTTTGGTTACATGGATGAACTGTATAGTGATGATGTCTGAAATTTTTATTATTATTATTATTTTTTGAGATGGAGTTTCGCTCTTGTTGCCCAGGTTGGAGTGCAGTGGTGCGACCTTGGCTCACTGCAACCTCTGCCTCCCAGATTTAAGTGATTCTTCTGCCTCAGGCTCCCAAGTACCTGGGATTACAGATGGGCACCACTACGTCCACCTAATTTTTGGTATTTTTCATACAGATGGGGTTTCACCATGTTGACCAGGCTGGTCTCAAATTCCTGACCTTAGGTGATCCACTCACCTCGTCCTCCCAGTGTTAGGATTACAGGCATGAGCCACCGCAGCTGGCCCAAAGTCTGAGATTTTAGTCCGTCACCCAAGCAGTGTACAATTATATCCAGTATGTGAACTATCATGTAAATATTTAAAACACTTTTCTCAGGATTTTGTTTGTTTGTTTTTTTGTTTGTTTTTGAGGCAGAGCTTTGCACTTGTTGCCCAGGCTGCAGTGCAATGCTGCAATCTCAGCTCACTGCAACCTCTGCCTCCCAGGTTCAGGTGATTCTCCTGTCTCAGCTTCCTGAGTAGACGGACCACAGGTATGCACCACCATGCTTGGCCAATTTTGTATTTTTAGTAAAGACGGGGTTTCAGTATGTTGGCCAGGCTTGTCTCGAACTCCTGACCTCAGGTGATCTAACCACCTCAGCCTCCCAAAGTGCTGGGATTACAGGTGTGAACCACCGTGCTCAGCCATCTTCTCAGTTTTAATTGCTAATAAAGGCAGGGTGTAAAGGGGTTCTGAGATCAAGTGGCTTGAGAACTGCCTCATAAGCCTAAAGGGAAATGCTCCCTGCTCTTCGGCACACGGGCGCTAATGCTCCAGGAGAGGCCCACTTGAGGTGTGGTCCCGGCGTTGCCTGCCAGTCTCATTAATATGATGAAATCATAGATTTCTGGATTGTGCTGCACAGAGAAGCCCGTGTCAGAACCAGCTCCCTCAAAAATCAGTGCTGGTGATTCAGAGCATCTGTCTTTGTGACTTGCAATATGGGACTTAAATTTTAAATATCTCTGCACTTCCCTTTCTACAGTTTCCTGAGAGCTATGCCAGGTCTCTCTTGGTCAGCAGCCCCTCCAATGTCTAAGATGATTCCCTCACAATTTGAAACACACCCCCACCTGAGCCCTGCAAAGTAAATTTTGTTTCCTATATAGTGTATACTTTGTACAAAATGTTTGCAAGCATTCCCTCCAAATTTGGTGACAGCCCATCAAGTCACTCCCTCTCCCTTGATGTGGTGACGACTAGAAACTAAGTAGTGAAAATGAAGATAACAATAGCAGCAGGGATTCAGTAGGCGCTGATGGCACGGAGTCAGATCTACCACACGTTTGCAAAATCTGTTATATGTGTCCCTTGCTGAGGAATCTTGTTTTCTGCATAGCATTTTTAGTGTAATCTTTCATGTTAACTTTTAGATTGTCCTCTTCATCTGGAGCTCCATAGGAAGCTTCTTGGAGGAATTCTAAAGGACATATATTCTAGAAGGATTTCATTCCAGAAATATTAAATTATGATCTGACATAGGGAGGATTCTAGCTTTTCAGTGACTCTGTAAAGGTTTCTTCGAAAGACGCATAAGCTACATTTTTCTGCTGTATTGGTTAAATTACTACAGGCGCTGGGTGTACTGATTTTCCACACCAGCTCCCCACAGAGCATTCTGTATCACGCCTGGCAACTCTGCTTGTGCTTGGCTCCATTTTGAACTTTGTAACCCATTCAGAGGCTTGCCTGAGAGCGGATCTTGTTTTGGAAGCTCACAATGGCATGATGTCAAAAGGAATGAGCCTCTGATCCGACCTGAAAGGATAGTGCAGACCACAGATTTCTGCTTCTGAATCAGAATATTCCTATGTGATCCTGGCTGAACTGTTAGACATTCTAGAGCTTTGGTCCTCAGCAGTCAATAGAAAAAGAAATCTATCCTTCTTACCCTTACAGCATTGTTCTGAGGATCAAATGAGGTAAAATACTCTGAAAAACAGAAAGCTCTTGTCATCGCTGGAGGCTTTTAAGCATGCTGTTCTCCCTACTTGGAACCTCCCCCATCCTTCCCTGTAGCTGTATAACCCCAAATTGTCCTATGATATTGCTAACTCTGCTCTAGTCACATGGGTCTGCCCCTGCAAACAGCCATCTCAGGCCTTTGTACCTGCCATTCCCTTTGCATGCAATGCTCTTCCCCAGGGACTGCACGGCTGGCTCCCTGACCTCCTGCAGAGAGGTCTCTGTTCAAATGTCACTTTATCAAAATGACCTTTATTTTAAAAAAAGTTTTTTATTAGACAGGGACTCACTCTGTTGCCCAGGTTGGAGTGCAGTGGTGTAATCATAGCTCACTGCAGTCTTGACCTCCTAGGTTCAAGCAATCCTCCTGCCTCAGCCTCCCACATATAGCTAGGACTACAGGCATGCACCACCATGCCCAGCTAACATATATATCTTATACATATATAAAATATATATGTATAATATATATAAAATATATATGTGTGTGTGTGTATATACATTATATATATATATAATATATGTGTGTGTGTGTATATATATATTTTTGACGGAGTCTCACTCTGTCACCCATGCAGGAGAATCACCTGAAATCACCTGAACCCAGGACACAGAGGCTGCAGTGAGATCTCAGCTCACTGCAGCCTCTGTGTCCTGGGTTCAGGTGATTCTCCTGCTTCAGCCTCTCAAGTAGTTGGGACTACAGGTACCTGCCATCATGCCTGGCTAATTTTTTTTTTTTTTTTTTTTTGTATTTTTAGTAGAGATAGGATTTCACCATGTTGGCCAGGCTGGTCTCGAGCTCCTGACCTCAAGTGATCTCACCACCTCAGTCTCCCAAAGTGCTGAGATTATAGGTGGGAGCCACCATGCCCAGCCTTAAAAAGTATATATATTTTTGTAGAGATGGGGTCTTGCTGTATTGCCCAGGAAGTCTCAAACTCCTGGCCTCAAGTGACCCTCTTGCTTCAGTGATCCTCTCCAGATGCTGGAATTACAGGCATGAGCCACTGCACTCGCCCAAAAAGGCCTTCTCTAGACTCGCTATATGAATTAGCATCCATTCCCTGGGAGCTCTCTATTCCTTTTACCTGGCATCAGTGTTCTTCACAGCATATATTTCCACCTGATGCATCATATTGGTCTACCTGATTGTTTGACTTTACAATGTCAGTTTCACAAGAGCTGAGACTGCTTCGTTCTGCTGTAATCTCAGTGCTTAGAACTTGGCACACATGCCCCCCTCCATCAAACAAAAAAGAAGGGAGACTAGAAAAAAATAATCAGCAGACAGCTATGGCAGAGTATGGGAAAGGGAGGGCTGGGTGAAAGAGATTTCAGTGGACCAGCTACACAAAACAAAGAACAGGGGAACCCATGTTCCCTGCCATCCATCCCCATCTCCTGGCTTAGATGCATTAGAGCAAAGCCTCAGTGTAATTATGGGCATTTGGATTGTTTACTCCTCGTTAACCACCCTCTTTGCTCACTTAATTGGTCCAAAGCCTGTGGCATGAGTAACTAACTGTGCAGCAATTTGGCACGTGGTTAGCCAGCAGCGGCAGCCGTAATTGCACAGCGAGTACTGCATTCACACTAACTGGGCGGGCCCCGTGCAATTCTCACACAGTGATGGAGCTCAGACAGGCGGCTGCTGCTGCCTCCAGCACCTTTGATGTCCTGGCAAACACACCTATGGGACTTGCTCAACCACAGGATCTTCACTCTTGGCTTCTTATGGTGCTAGTCTCCCAGGTCCTGTGTCTTCAACTAGTCTTCAACTAGTCTCCCAGGTCCTGTGCTGTCTGAGCATCTTACACAAGTGGGCAGAGAAGTTCACACCCCTGGTTTACAGGGAACTAAATCCAGGTTGCAAATGCATGGCCTGGCTTCTGCCTGCCTGGCCACCTCCCCTCACACCTCTCCTCCTTGGGTTGCTCTGGTGCACTCACCTCCTGCCTGCTTTCCTGTAAAGGTCGTGCCTCAGGCCCTTTGCACTAGCTCTTCCCCCATATCTTCGCACAGATACCTCCCTAACCTGCATGTAGCAGCTTATATGGATAAGTGAGAGAATTGCATAGCTGTGGGTAAGTCCTGGTCCCTCTTTGAATCTCCGTTTACTCATCTGACAAGTGAGTAGATGGATTCAACCTCTATGCTCTTTTCACATGGATATTTTATGTCTGAGTATTGTGCTAGTCATTGAATGAGGCCACAAAGATATTTGGAGACTGCTGGCCACTGAGCTCTGGGGGTTAAGTAGAAAGTAGTAAGGAAAAAAAAGAGAAACACTACCCTCAAGGGGCATGACTGGAGAAGACTGACAGGCAGTAAATGTACACACCAATAAATAAGATAATTTCTGTTATCAATAAGTGCTCTGAAGATAAAAATAAGGGAGAATGTCTGGGTGTGGTGGCTCAAGCCTGTAATCCCAGCACTTTGCAAGGCCGAGGCAGATGGATCACCTGAGGTTGGGAGTTAGAGACCAACCTGACCAACATGGAGAAACCCCGTCTCTACTAAAAATACAAAATTAGCTGGGTGTGGTGGTGGGCCCCTATAATCCCAGCTACCCAGGAGGCTGAGGCAAGAGAATTGCCTGAACCTAGGAGGTGGAGGTTGTGATGAGCGGAGATGGCGCAATTGCACTCCAGCCTGGGTGACAGAGTAAGACTCTGTCTCAAAAAAAAAAAAAAGGAAGAAAAGAAAAAAATATAAGAGAGTATGATGGGGAATGAGTGATGCAGGGGGCTTTGGTTAGGGTGGTCAAGGAGGACCTTGTCAAAGAAGTGACTTTTGAGGTGACACCTGAAAGATGGGAAGCTGGGGGAAACATTCCAAGGAGGAGCAACAATTTCAGAGGCCCAGGGAATGGAACAAGTGCATCATCTTCTCTGAGTGAAAAGGAGGCCTGTGCATAAGCGGCAGCGTGGAGGGGAAGGACGTCCTGTGGGGAGGGGACAGATGACAAAAGTCTTGTCTAGGGGCAGTGGTAGAGAGTGTGCGTTTCCCACTAAGGGCCCTGGGAAGTCCATGGAGGGTTTCAGCAGGAGAGTGACTTAATGTCTTAGAGCAAATCACTCTTTCTACCCCTTGGAGAAGAGACTACAAGAACAGTCATCCAGAAAAGAAAAGGTGGTGACTGGGTGTAGGGCAAGGGGCTGAAAGCAGTGGTCAGATTCAGGGCATATGTTTTGGAGGTAGAGCTGTGAGCACTCACCGATGGGTGAGATGCACTTGTGAGGGAAGGAGAGACATGTGGGATGCAGTTGGTACATGTCTGGTGAATTATAAACACGGCCCAGGGATCCTGTGGAGCTCTGGTTTGCCAAAGAGCTCAACTTTAGCATTCAGGCACATCTAAAATAATAGGATGATCTCTGTGTTTCTCACCTGTCATTGCCCTTGAGGGGCGGAACCATGTGGATTGTATTTGTCACTTTACTTTCGGTGCCTAACACAATGCCAGGCAGAGAGGCGCTCAGTAACTTGTCCCTGAAGCTTGCATCTCTCTCAGGGACCTCACAGGAAGGATGGGAGGCTGTTCCAAGAAGGCATTCCTGGGTTCACAAGCCACATGCTCTCTGAGTCTCATCAACCCCATGAGTAACCAAGCCCAGTAGGTGAGAGAGCTTTGCCCCACCACCCACTGCTGTCCCGGGTCACCTAGAGCCCTCTTCCTGGGCCTCTGCCCCCTCACTGGCTGCAGAAGCCCAGGATCCCAATTTGATGCCCTCTGACTGCTTTCTCAGGTCAAAAATATGTTCATTGCTTAAAATTCACCAATAGACTGGATCTGTTCCCCCAACGTCCTCCACCCCCCTACCTCTGCTTCTTTCTCTGTGGGTCACAGTGCATTCTCAAAAACCTTTGGAGATCGGAAGCCTGTTGTACATGAAAGGTAGAGTGTTAGTTGTATGTGGGAAATGTTAGGGGCAAAGGTACATTGCCAGGAGGTGGTGTGTATCCAGATTTCTCTCTGACAAGGGGCTTCCCGCTTTGTCTATGATTAGGACTGGTGCAGGAAAAAGACACTTCTTGTTCAGAAGGTCCCCTGAGAATTTCCCCAGAGGGAAGATTGCTGTCCTAGGAAGCTTCTCAGGGAAGGAACTCCAACCTTTGCATTCTTGGCCCCACCCAACGTGCAAGCTTCACCCAGTTTCAGGGCTGATGAGAAAGCACGGCCCCAGGCACTGGGGCTTCATATTAAATTCTTAATAGACATGGTGGGTTTGATCCCACACTCCCGAGAGAATTAGTCACTACAGGTTCAAGTGAGGAATTTCTGGACAGGCCTTAACAATCTGCTTCTAATTTGAGGATGGAAACTTTGATTTAAGAACCCCAAAAGGCAATATATTATGCACAGAGGAAGGAGCTTGAGGTGGGGAGGGCTTGATTCCGGTCATTAAACACACTTTATTCATCTCTGTGTCTGGCACTATCCTAGTCCAGGCTCCTTCCTGTGAGTCGAGAGCTGTGTGACCTTGGGCAAGTTCCTTCCCATCTCTAGGCTTCAGCTTCCTGACTGGCAGAATGATGGAATGCGGCTCCCTTCTGGCTTTTTTTTTGCTGTTGAGGGGGAAGCTTTGATGCCTTGAGTCTGGGTCTGTGAAGAACAAATGGCATCTCCAGCTGTGGCAGCTCTGAGGGAGGGCTCCACTATGGAAAGTTGGCTTTGGTGGCATAGCAGTTCCTGGAAGCCCATGCATGCCTGGGATGCATTCGTTACCCTCCTGTCTGGAAACCCTGCCTGCCCTCCTGCAGCTGGGGAGGCAAGGAAGGGGTTAAAGTTGCTGGGCAAGGAAGGAATAGATGCACTCCTTCCCCACCCTTGTCAGTTCCTCTCCCCGTTTTGTTCTCAGGGATTTGCTCAGCTTGCTGGGGTTAGGTAAGCCTCTACTCTGGGCTGGGAGCCGTGTGGCTCTGCTGTGTGGAGAGAACAGAACTGCAGCAACTTGCCCTGGCTCTTCCCCCAGGCAAGAAATCCGAAGCTACCACAAGGGGTGGGGAAATCTTGGAACTTGAGACAACGGCCAAGCTGGAGCTAGAAGTGTCTTTAGGTATCACTGAGTCCAACTAACTCCTTTTGCAGACAGGGTAACTGAGGCCCAGAAAAGAAACATTTCTTGGGTTCATAGCTAGTTAGATGGACTCAAATACAGGTTTTCTCAATTTCTGGGCCTGCTCTCTTCATAGAGTATAAAGCTCTAACATGACAATGGAGGTAAAGGTGCTTTATAAAGGCCAGTGTGGAACCAGTGGTCTCTTGGGGTCCCTCAGGCTACTTTGTCGCATGGCTCCTGGACAATACCTTGGTTGACCAGTTGTCAGTCATCTCTGGATGTGATGTTGGGGAAACACCAGGATCTTGGTGTGAGACCTGGCTTTGCCAATCAGAGCGTGAATTCCCAGTGGTCACTGTGATTGGCTCAGGGATGGGCTTGTGCTCCAATCGCAGACGATTAATATTTATCCTGGGGCTTTTGCTTGTAGTGACAGAGATAAATGACTCACTCTTTTCTCAGCTGGACAATAGCCTTGGAGAATGTGAACTTAGAGCTCCCAGGGACCACCAGGTGAGGGGAAACTACCTGCTAATTAAGTAAATGCAAAGGAAAATAGCCAAAAAGCAGAGAAGGGTTATCTCCTGACAATGCTGTTTGCTCATTTGGCTTCATACTTAGACCTAAGGACAAACTCTCCCTGGATATGAGTCAATTCATTTCTTGTATTGTTTTCTTTCTTCTTTGGTTCCTTTTTCTTTTTATCCATTTCTTTATTTTTGCTTAAGCAAGTCTGATTTGGGTTTCTGTCATTTGCAATCAAATTCCTTATTAAGACAAAAAAAGAAAAAGAATAATTACTAGGCAGACAATGTTAGCTACTGACCCAATATTCATTTCTCCTTCTCACTAATAGAACCCTGGATGGGAAATGAGAGCAGGGAGAGACACTGTGTTAAGTCCCAGGAGAAATGAAATGGTGGTGTAGGTTAATCATGACACTCCTGCTTCCTGTCTTTCATGATTCTTTGCAGTTGGTGGTGGCCATGTGACCCAGTTCTAGACTGTGAAACATAGGGGCAATCAACTGGGAAAGAAAACACTAGGGGCTTCTGAGAAAGTAGACATAGCCAGCATCACTCTCTCTTCTTTTCCCTACCTTGAAAGTAAGTATAATGTCTGGAGCTTCAGCAGCAATATTGTGTCCATGAGGCAGAAGCCAAAAGAACTTCAGTGACACCAGTCCTGATATCACTGAGCCACTGAACAAATGCCAACAGCTGTCTGCCTGTATGTTTCCTGCAATATAATAAAAATGAAAATCTATTTGTTTAAGCCACTGTTAGTGGATTTTCTGTTATTTGCAAGCAGCTCAAAGCATTCTTTGAAAATGAGTCAAGTACCTATCTTGCAATGTCACTGATCCAAAACTCAGACCTAAGAATAAAACAAATATTTACTGAGTAGCTAAGGTTTCAAGCCAGTGTGTTAAGTACTTTAGCTGGGTGTAACTTTACATTGAGCTGCAATAATCTTATGAGGCAGATACTACTATCAGTTCCATTTTATAGACTGGAAAACTCAGTCATAGAAATATCTTGCTCAGGATTATACAGCTAAGAACTGCTGAAGAAAGAAAGACTTCTGACCAGCCACAATGGGTTCTACTATGTACTTGACTCATAGGAGAGCAGCTTGCTCAGATATTACATATCCATTTTATACCCAATGCAGACATGTATTTATCTAATAGATTCACTGTCATAAAGAAGACACAGAGAGAAAGGCCCCTGGAATAACTGACAGCTGACACTGTCAATGAGAGAAGATTAAACACAAAAAAAGCCTGCCCTTTCAGTGAGAGGCAAATAGCCTAAAATATCTATGCAGCCCTTGAGGACACCTCTGTATTAAAACTCAATTCAATCATTAACGTTTTTGTAATGGCCCTGAGTCATCAAGGAAAGATGAAATCATGCTTCGCTTCTTGTTTGAGAAGGCAGGGAAATTCCTAGGAGAGCTAGAAAAGGTTCCCATCTGAAATGCTTAAAACAAAAGAAAAGTTCAGTGCATTGATCAGCACTGCCTCTTCTCTGACCCCTCCCCAGACCAGCTCTCTGGAAAAATCAGCTTACAGGAGGTGCTTCCTTCTTCCAGAGGCCCAGAAGGCCAGGGTGTTAGAAGACTGCATTTTTCATCACCATTTCCCCAAGATGTTCCCTTCCCAAGCCTGTAAATGTCCTCCAGCCTGTTTTTAGCAAAGATGATCTTAATCATGATGCCTGGGGGTCACCGACAGGCACTCACAGCAATAACATGAAGCCCTCAAGAACAAGGCCTGGTTGGGACCTCTGCCTGCTGCCTGGCTGGGATCAAGAGAAGCTGTATAAATAGATGGAGAAGGAGCTGAGAGGGACAATTAAATTGATCCAATGTCTAGATGTGCAGGGGCCACTGAATAAAGAGCCCAAAGGTAAAAACCACACCATGCTGAGTCTGGGTGTGCCTTTTGATATGAGAAGTCCAATATACTATTTTATCAGATAGGGAAACTGAGGCACAGAGAGAGAAAGGACTTACCCAAGATCACAGAGCAAGATTATGGCAGATCCCAGAGCTTTTGTGTCTTGACTTCTGACCAGGGCAGAGGGGGACATTGAGCAAAATCCCCTGAAGGTCACAAAGCTAGGAAGGAATCAACTTGAATGGAACTCTTCTCTCTGCTGGGCCTGCTCTTTGGGATTTCTGGAGCTTCTAGGGAGCTGGTTTAGGTAGGGGCCTTTCTGATATATTCATTCAACAAATATATATTGAATGTCTGCTATGTTGTCACCATAGTGAGAAAATAAAAAGTGGTGACTGGCCCCACAGGGTCAACAGTCAAATGTGGTGGTTAAGATTATAGGCACTGGGCCAGGCATGGTGACTCAGGCCTGTAATCCCAGCACTTTGGGAGGCTGAGGCAAGTGGATCACTTGAGGTCAGGAGTTCAAGACCAGCCTGGCCAACATGGCAAAATCCTGTCTCTACTGAAAATACAAAAAACAAAATTAGCTGGGCATGGTGGTGTGCACCTGTATTCCCAGCTACTGGGGAGGTTGAGACAGGAGAATCACTTGAACCCGGGAGGTGGAGTTTGCGGTGACAGTAGGCCAAGGGTAGTGGTGGGCACCTGTAATCCCAGCTGCTTGGGAAGCTGAGGTAGGAGAATCACTTGAACCTGGGAGGCGGAGGTTGTAGTGACCCAATATCACAGCACTGCACTCCAGCCTGGGCAACAGAATGAGACTCCATCTCGATAACAACAAAAGATTATGGGCACCAGAATCATTTGGCAGGGGCCAAGCATGGGAATACCCTGAGCTACACAGGCATGGACATCCATACAGACCCATAGGCAGAACAGTGTGCATGTTCACACAGTGACACAGGTACTGTACACACAGGCACAGACACATAGACACATGGATAACTGTGTTCACATCAGACACACAAATGTACATATTACACACAGACACAGGCATATATATGTACACAACATGTATATATACGCATGCATGTGTGCACACACGGAACCTTCTTATATTCTCCCCCCTTAAGCAATTTTCAGTCTCACAACACTAGAAATGATATCTACATATTCTGGAAAAACAGACTTCCTACAACACTGCCTAAGCCATGACCAGGGGTGCCTGAGTCCCTCCTCTTACAACCCCCACTGCTGTACCCATTTGCTGAGGAGAAGCCAGACCCAGGATCTGGGCCACTCCTGCCTGATTCATTCCTCTCTGGGGCCACAGAGTTTCCTCTTCCCTGCTTGGAGCAGCCTCCCAGGCTCAACACCTTGAGTTCTGCCCCTGACTCATTCTGCTTCAGCATAGCACTTAGACCTGTGGTTTGCACAAGTCAGGGCACTATCCAAGGCGGGGATG
Organism: Aotus nancymaae; assembly: GCF_030222135.1. NCBI lineage: Eukaryota > Metazoa > Chordata > Mammalia > Primates > Aotidae > Aotus > Aotus nancymaae. The sequence continues at coordinate 26,538,870 of NW_026988479.1, read as the reverse complement.
GGGTGATGTTGGTGGTGGGAGGGGGGAGGTCACCATCAGGTAGTCAGGCAAGGGCTCTGGAGAAGGTTAGGGTGTGGCTGTGTGGCTGCCACGATGGGGCACAAGGAATGTGTACCAGTCAGCCCCACTGGAAAGGCCACTCATGAGGTAGAGAGGGCACCCAGCTGTAACCCAGCACTGTCTGCATTTAGGACTCCCTGACATTGCAGCTACTAGGCCCTTTCCTGCTCTTCCTTCAGCTACATTGTCACTATGGGGTGAGGTGTCTGTGGAGCCAAGGAGATGGCTTACCCTAAACCTGTGACCCACCCCCTCACCAATTCCAGATCACGTTCTAAGCAGCACCCAAGCTCTCAGTTTCCAGCTCAGTAGCCCTCAGCTTGCTTTCTACCAGGGATCTTTCTGCCAAAGGCAGGCTGTGCACCTCTAAGGGTGGCCTGAGGAATGGCCAAGTTGTTGTTTGCTGGGAAGACGTTAGAGTGGTGAGGATGGAATGTGGCCACATGGGGTGAGATGTCTAAGCACCTGCATATAACCACTTTCCTTATAGGAAGAGAAGAGGCCAGGTGGGCCAAGGGGCAGGTGGGCTGGAGCCACAGGACGCTCCATTTGTATCTTGCTTTGTGCCTTGTAGTATTAGGGATAGACCTGCCTGAAGTCAGTCAGTCTCAGTGCAGAGATGTGGAGGCCTCCCCAAAGGTGTTTGTCAGGCTGAATTTTTATTGCAATGATAAAAGCATGAGACTGTATGTAAGAGAAACTGGATTCTGGCCAAGTTTTAACAGAGTCCCACTGGATACGAACGTAGGCTCTGGGGTCAACTACCTGGATTTCAAAGCTTTGGGACCTCCTGGCTGTGTGACCTCAGACATAATCACCTTGGTGAGCCTCACTTTTTTCATGTGACACATGAGATCAATAATTGTCTCTCCCTCGTGGGTAGAAAAATACTTAACACAGTGGCTGGTACCTAGGAAGTGCCTAACTACAGTGATTCTATGTGACACTAACTGCTTTCTCTGAGTCTCAACCCCACTTCAGAAAAGGAGGGGATGATACTAAATTTAGTGGTTTTTAACATTTCTTCAGACATTCTCCGTCTGGGATTAGGTCTGAGGGAGAAGCATCTTGGTGCCCAGAGCACAGCAAACGAGCTGAGTATTCTCCCAGCATCAGGACTCTGGCTTCACAGATAGTTTGGACCTGGAAATCCTCATGAAAGGGTTTGGAGAGGAAAACAGTTCTTAGAGAGCTGTAATAATGTCTGGGGGTTTTAAGGCCCCGGGGGCCTTTGCACATGCTGGTCCCTTTGCTGGGAACACCTGTTGCCTCCCACGTGTCAGAAGTGAGCTGCCACTTAGGTTTCAGATCTGAAACCTCACTTCCTCAGGAAAACTCAGAGCTTCTGTTACAAGTTCTTGCTCCCTGTATCCACTCCTATCTACACTATACATCAAGGTGGGGGAGCATTTGATGACACTCTTCCAAGAGGTTTTCTTTCAGCTCCATCCAGGTTTAGTGCCCTTCTGAGGTGCTCCCAAAGAACCCTGCACTGTGCATTTTACGTACTTAAAAACTCTCGTCAGTTCCAACTCAACTTAGCAAAACATGCTGAACACAAAAAGGCTTCTGAGTAGCTGCAATGGGTTCTACCATGTAATTGACTCATAAGGAGCATGTGTTGCCCAGAGATGATAGATGATATATTCTTTTCTTTTTTGGAGATGGAGTCTTGCTCTGTTGCCCAGGCTGGAGTGTAGTGGTGTGATCTCGGCACACTGCAACCTCCGCCTCCTGGGTTCAAGCGATTCTCCTGCCTCAGCCTCCCGAGTAGCTGGGATTACAGATATATTCGTTTTATACCCAATGCAGACACGTGGTTATCTAACAGATTCACTGTTGTAAAGAAGAGAGAGAGAGACAGCCCCTGGAATAATTGACTGCTGACAGTGTCAATGAGAGTGATACTTTCAACCTTGGCTATCACAACTCCCACGGTTCTGGAAAGCCACCACCTTTTTCTTTGTTGTCCAACAGCCACCGCGGAGAACCTCATGGAGTGAGGACAAGAGGAGATGTGAAAGTTCAGGGGGATGGAAGGAGGCTTCCTTGACACAGTGGCATCTGAGCCTGGCCTTGAAGCCTGGCTGGGTATGATTTAGCCAGGCTGAGACTGTGTGGGTGGATTAGAGAAGAGCAGGGGAAGGGAGGAAAAGCATTTCAGGCAGACAGAATCATCAGCAAAAGTTCAGGCAAAGAATCATCAGCTAAAGCAGCTGAGATGTCACCCATCCTGGAGGCCCTAGATCAAATAGCTTCCCCTGTTGCGTGTTCCCAGAGTGCTCCCTACTTGCCTGTCATGTAATGTACTGCGCTGCACCTGTCAGCTGGGTCAGGGTGTGCTCGGTACAGGTCTCTCACCAGAAAAGGAACTTCTAAGGCAGGAACTTACTTGCCTTAACCACAGTTCTGTCTTTAGGAGTGAAAGAATTAATAACTACTCATCTACCCTTTCCGCTATGAAAACACATCACACACACACACACCCCATCCCCCACACCACACCACACACACCCACACACATCACAATACACATACCACACCACACACACACCACACACGCATCACACACATCACACACCACACACACATCACACACACATAACCACCCACACCACACACAAACAACACATTACACACAAACAACACACCACACACAAACACTCCACGCACCACACACACACACCCTTTCCCCTATGAAAACACACCACACACACCACCCCCTCACACACACCACACATACACCACACCACACACACATTACACAAAACACACACACCACACACACCACCCTCACACACACCACACATACACCACACCACACACACATTACACAAAACACACACACACCACACACAGCATACACACATACCCTTTCCCCTATGAAAACACACCGCACACACACCATCCCCCACATACATACCATACACACACTTTTCCCTGTAAAAATATACCACACACACACATCACCCCCTCAGACATACCATACACACACCACACCACACACACATCACACACAACACACACACCACACACACCCTTTCCCCTATGAAAACACACCAGACACACACACCACCACCCCACAACACATACACACCACACACACACCATACCACACACACACCACACACCACACACCACTCACCACACACACCACATACTCCACACATGCACCACACAAACACCACACACAGACACACACACCACACATACATCACACACATACCACACACATACCACACATGCATTACACACACACACACACACACAACCACATACACACACAGACTCACAAACCTGCTTTTACCCTCAGTGTCTAGAACGGTGTCTGGCAAGAGGTAAAATCCTCAATTAGCATATGGAATGAATGAATGAAGAAGTAACTCTCCTTTATTAGAGGTGAAGCTCTGGGAGGCCAGGGCTCACGTCTTAAGCAATGTTGTTTTCCATCTCCTCTCGAAAACGGGGTCAAGTGAGGTCCTGGGAGAAATGTCCGTATTCTAGAAGCAGATCTCCTGGCTTCCACTCGGGTAGTAGAGGAGGGCCTCCGCTTCCTCACTGCTCAGCTCTTTACAACCTGCCCATTCTCCCATCTGGCCTCAGTCTTACTTTCCAATCTTAATTTCTACAACTTCTCCTCAGCTGTCGATATCTTGATTCCCATGGATTCCTGAAGCCACCCCTTTTACTCCATTGTCCAACAGCCACTCTGGAGAACCCCTGGAATAAAGGTATAAGGGCAAGAGGCTCAGTAGGATAGGAAGAAGCTTCACTGAGACAGCAGCATTTGAGCTTGGCCTCAAAGAGGGTTGGGTACGATTTAGCCAGACTGACACTGCAAGGGTGGCACAGAAAGGAGTGAGGAAGAAAGGCATTTCAGGCCGACAGGACCATCAGCAACAGCTCCAGGGATTACCAGTGAAAATTCTGAGCACTGTGGCTCCTTCCCCTAAGAACACTGGGGGATTCAGTGTTATGGGGGTAGAAGGATTGGTGGGGGCTGGAAGAGATTCGTGACTTGGCCTCATTTTAAAGAAAGGAAGTCGTGGTATCATCAGCAATAAGAAAACTGAGATGTGGCCTTCCCTATTAAAGAAACTCACTGTGCAACCATATGCAGGACCTTGCCTTTCCTGGACCTCCTCATCTACAAAATAAATGTTCTGAATGAGGCAATCCCGCCAATTTTTCTAGCTCTGAAGTCCTGTGACTAAAACTGGTTTCCCCCTAGCTTCTCACTCCGATTTTTGGCCAGACCCAGGACTCGTGACCAGAGAAATCAGTCTTGCTGATTTCAAGACAAAAGAGGGCTCTGTCTGTGCTGCCGGTGCCTGTTTCCCATGCCCAGGGCTTTCTTTGCTCATGTGGTTGGTGTGTCCGGCGGTCACCGTGTCTATGGTGTCACCTGCCCCTACTAGAGACTTTCATCCTCAGGGCTACTGGAGCATCCCCGGAGCTTGTCCTGGGGGAAGCTGGCATAGCAGGTCAAGGAGTGGAGGTGAGTGAGGGGGGCTGTGGGGACCTGGCAGGGCACTGTGGACACCCTGATGACACTTGGCTCGCTGGCCCGGCTTCAGCCTTCCTTTCCTATGCCCACATATGTTTCCTGCAGCCAGTAGATTTTGGAATGAGTCAGATCTGGCTTTGAATTCCCTCCTTACCACTTACAAACTATGGGCATTTGGCCTAGATATTTTACTTTCCTGAATCTCAGATTCTCCATCAAATTGGAATGATATTAACTATGCATTTGTTTATTAGCTGAATTTGGCCATCCATTCGTCCACACACACATTCTTAAATAAGTGTTTATTGAATAACTACTGTGTGCACACACAATGCAAGGGATTCAGTGGTCAAGCTGACATGGCCACAGCTCTCATGACACGGTGTAATGGGGTTGTTGGCTTGCATGTCCAACACCATAGCCACCGACCACCTGTGGCACTGAGCATTTGAAATCTGGCTACTATGACTAAGGAACTGAATTTTGAATTTCACTTAATTTTAACCAATCTAAATTTAAATTTAAAAACTCAGTTCACTTTTAAGTATGCTTGACATAACTTGGGAATGTGAAACTACTTTTTCATCTATAAATTTCATGAAATCTAAATACGAGTCAAATATCACCAACAAAAATTTACCATTTGAGGCAAGATGTGCTACAAGTATCTGAAAACATACTAGATTTTAAAGGCATCGCAAGAAATAAATGAATAAAAAAATCTTTAAAAAAATGTTTAAATATTGATTACATGTTGAAATGATAACATTGTGAATATATTGGTTAAATACAAATATATCACCAAAATGAATTGCACCTCTTTTTTTTGCTTTTTAAATGTGGCTCCTGGAAATGTAAAATCACGTAGAAAAAGCAGCTCACATGCTTTTTCTATTGGACAGTGCTGTGTTAGGCAATTAAACAAGAAATTACAATGTAAACTCATAAAATTATGGTGAGCATTAAATGAGATACTGCCAGTAAAATAAGATACTGCCAGTAAAGTTCAGGACAAGTATTTTGTCAATATTAGCTACAGTTAAACATCAGACACTGGACTGAACCCCAGATCACTCCTTCCCTGTCTTGGAGCTGAGCTCTAGTTCCTATTGCTGAAGGTGACTTCTTTCCTAGGAGTCTCCTGGGTCTTTCATGCAAACAAGATCTTCCTCATCCCATCACATGGTCCTTTGGACACTCTGACATGTGTCTATTAAAGCGTGAGCCCAAGTGGGCTCCTCAACCCCCTACTTGAAACCATCTCTGCCTTCCACTTTCTTCCTCCTCAGCAGTACACTCTTCTGCCCACCTCAAAAACTGACCCATTCACCAGGATGTTCCAAGTCACTTTTGGATTTCACAGATTGATACTATTCCCCACAATGGGGAGGGGCAATTCAGCATTGCTTTTGCTTTTTTTTTTCTTTGCCAAGCAAGATCTTTAAAAAAAAATCTCATTTTCATCCTCTATCACTTTATTTTATGAGAAGAAACACTTTTAAAAGTGAGACACTTTTTTTTTTTGCAGAATTTGACAAATTAATTAAAAATTTATATGAAACTACAAAGGACTCAGAAAAGCCAAAACAATCTTAAAAAAGGACAAAGTTGGAGAACATACACTTCCCCACTTTAAAATTTACTGCAAAGCTACAGTAATCTAGACAGTGTGATACTGACACAAGGATAGGCATATGGGTCACTGGAATACAATTCAGAGTTCAGAAATAAACCCTTATATTTATGGTCAATTGATTTCAACAAGGATGCCAAGACAATTCAATGGGGGAAAGTAGTCTTTTTAATAAACAGTGCTGGGACAATTGTATTTGCAGATATGAAAGAACAAATTTGGACCCCATATTACTCCATTCACAAAAATTAGCTAAAAATAGGTCATAGACCTAAATTAGTTATAAACTTTTATAAGAAACTAAAGGGGTAAATCTTTGCAACCTTGAACTAGGGAATGACTTTCTTTCTTTCTTCCTCTCTCTCCCTGACCTCCGCTCTCCCCCTTCCCCTCCCCTTCCCCCCCCACACTCTCCTCTCCTCCTCTCCTCCCCTCCCCTCCTCTCCCCTCTCCTCCCCTCCCCTCCCCTCCCCTCCCCTCCCCTCCTCTCTCTCCTCTCTTTTTGAGACGAACTTTTGCTCTGTCACCCAGGCTGGACTGCAATGGTGCGATCTTGGCTCACTGCAACCTCTGCCTCGCATGTTCAAGGGATTCTCCCACCTCAGCCTCCAAAGTAACTGGGATTACAGGTGTGCACCACAACACCTGGCTAATTTTGTATTTTTGGTAGAGATGGGGTTTCACCGTGATGGCCAGGCTGATCTCAAACTCCCGACCTTAAGTGATCCACCCACCTCAGCCTCCCAAAGTACTGGGATTACAAGCATGAGCCACTGCACCTGGCCAGTGATTTCTTGAGATATGATACCTAAAGCATAAGCAGAATAAAAAAAAAAGGACAAACTGGGCATCATCAAAACGAAAAGCTTTTTTGTTTCAAATGACGCCATCAAGCAAGTGAAAGGACCGACCTGCAGAATGGGAGAAAATATCTGCTAATTGTATATCTGATAAGGGACTTGTATCCAGAATATATAAAGAACTCTTAAAACTCAACCATATATAGACAACACAGTTAAGAAGATAGGCAATGATTTAAACAGATATTTCTGCAAAGATTACAAATGACTAATAAGTACTTGAAAAAATACTCAACATTCTTAGTCATTAGAGAAATACAAAGGGAGACATCACCTCACACCCAAAAGAATGGCTATGATAAAAAGGACAGATAATAACAAGTGTTGACAAAGACAGAGAGAGACTGGAACTCTCACATGCTGCTGGTGAGAACATAAAATGGTACAGCCACTTTGGGAAACAGTTTGGCAGTTCTTCAAAAGATTGAAGATAGAGTTATGATATGACCTAGCCATTCTACTTCTGCATATCTACCCAAGAGAAATAAAAACAGAGATCCACAAAAAAAAACTTATATACAAATGTTACTGACATCATTATTCCTAATAGCTAAAAAGTAGCGAAAGCCCAAATGTCCATCATCTGATGAATGCATAAACAAAATGAGATATACCCATACCATGAAATTGTATTTAGCCATTAAAAAGGGAATGAAGAGGCTGGGCGCTGTGGCTCACACCTGTAATTCCAGCACTTTGGGAGGGCGAGGTAGGTGGATCACCTGAGGTCAAGAGTTCAAGACCAGCTTGGGCAACATGGTAAAAGCTTGTCTAAAAATGCAAAATTAGCCAGGTGTGGTGGCTCGTATCTGTAGTCCTAGCTACTTGGGAGGCTGAGGCAGGAGAATCGCTTGAACCAGGAGGTGGAGGTTGCAGTGAGCTGAGATTTCACCATTGCACTCCAGCCTGGGCAACAAGAGTAAAACTCTGCAAAAAAAAAAAAAAAAAAGAAAAGAAAAGAAAAGAAAAAAGGAATGAAGTACTGATACATACGATAACAGAGATGAACTTCAAAAACATTGAGCTCAGTGAAAGAAGCCAGTCACAAAAGAACAGATGTAGTATGATTCCACTTATGTGAAATGTCCAGAACAGGCAAATCTATAGAGACAGAAAGTAAATTAGTAGTTGCCTAGGGCTAGAAGTGAGGAATGGGGACTGGGGAGTGGCTGCTATGGGTATGAGGTTTCTTTATAGGGTGGCGAAAATGTCCTAAAATTAGATTACAGAGATGGTTGCATGACTCTGTAGGTAAAGTAAATGTCATTGACTAGCATACTTTAAATGGATAAATTTGATGGCATGCAAATTATATCTCAATAAAGCTGTTAAACATAAAAGTGAGTGCTAGGACAGACAGTATATTGGTTAAGAATACAAGGCTCTGGTATCCCAAGGTCTTCAATAAGTCCTAGCCCTGCTACTTTTTTTTTTCTTCTTCTTCTTTCCCTGAGAGACAGACTCAAGTTGCCCTGAATATATGCTCCCTTTTTTTGTTTGTTTTGTTCTTGAGACAGGGTCTTGCTATGTTGCCATGGCTGGCCTCAAACTCCTGGGCTCAAGGGATCCTCCTGCCTCAGTCACCATGTCCAGTTTGCCATGTCCAGCTGGAAGATATTTAGCGATCATCTACTCCAGTCCTTCCCCAACACATTTTAGGACTACATAGAATCAGCTTTCACATGAAATTAAAATACTAATAATCATATTGTAGTAATAGTTAAAGATCATTGAGCCTTTACTGGGAGCCAAGTACTATGCTCAGCATCTCATATGCACTGTGTCCTCCAGTAACTCTCAAAGCACTCCAAGGCCACGGTGTTAGTAAGCAGCAGGGCCCTCATGAGACTGTCAGTGTTAGATAAAACGTCAGTACTCTTAATCGAAGAATGGTTAAAAGTGAGGATTTGGAGCTTGGCTGCAAGTGCTTGCACCTTAGCTCTGACTCTAGGCAAGTTATTTAACTGCTTAGAGCCTTAGTTTCCTCATCTTTAAAGTGGAGATATAAGCCGGGTGCAGTTGCTCATGCTTGTAATCCCAACACCGTGGGAGGCCGAGGTGGGAGGATCCCTTGAGGCCAAGAGTTCAAGACCAGCCTGGGAAACTTAGCAAGAACCCCCCCATCTCAAAAAATAAAAAATAAATAAAGTGGAGATACAAATACTATGTAGAGTTATTGCACTAAGCTGTGGTATTGCATGTAATTCACCCAACAACGTGTGAGGGCTGGGTGTTTGTTGTCATTATCACTCTATGTATTACCTCCTTGTGAGGAGGCCCAGAGCATGAAACAGATTCAAGCAGGGTCCTTCTGGCTGAAAAGAGCTGGGGCCCCAGTTCTATGTGTCCTGTCTATGTTCTGCTGCCCCTTCCTTCAAGGCAGCACCAAAAACAAACAAACATCTTTCTTTGGGACTCTAGGGCTTCTTGAAACATAGTTTGAAATCACTGTTCTTAGCCCATTCTCCCTCATTCATTGCAGAGAGGGAAAGATACTACTTAAGGTCACACAGTCAGTCCAGAGGCAGAGACAGGACTAGAACCCTGGCTCCCTGAGTCCTGACTCGGTTGTTTCTGCAACAGTTGGGGTCCCCAGGACTCCCTGCTGCCTCAGTGGAGATTGTGCTACTGCCAGAACTCCCAGATTCTGCTCCCTCCCTTCCCCCAGTCTCAATGATAATCCTTTAATGAACTAAGTGGAGCAATTATGGGGGTTATAGGGGGGTTTGGTACTTTGTGGTAACCAACTGGTATCTTGCAGAGTCCTGTTTACTGTCAGTTGTGTACTTAGAGATAAACCCTTTCACTTTCCAAATCTTCACCAGAATTTCCTCCCCATCACTCTCCCCTTCAAGTTAGCAGTACCTACCAGGTAAAGGGGATAAAGTGTGAACAAGATCTTTATCTTTTTGCCTCCTCTCCAGAGTTCCATTAGTACAGCAGATGGACACAAACAAGCAAAAACCAAGGCAAAACCCAAAAAGATAAATATTGTCAAGCTATCTACTAGTTTGCAAATCTCTTTGCCCAGGGTGGAGTAAGAGGTTGGGTCTTGGAGGTAGTACATTAAAAATGTACATTCCAGGCCCCACCCCCATTATGAAGGGTCCCAGGATTCTGAGTTTTATTACTTTTTTAATTGACAAAAAAGCATATGTTTATCGTGTGCAACATGTTATTTTGAAATGTGTTGTGTACTTTTAATTGAGCCTCCAAGAGGATGCAGAACCAGGTTTGTGAGACTCTGATTTAGTCCACTGTATGGATGAGGAAGCTGAAGTTACGAGAGGGAAGGAAACTGCCCCAGGTCACCCAGCAATGAGGCTGTCAGGGTAGAAGCTGTGTGCTTCCCCTGAGCCACTGCCCCTGCTGGAAACAGGAAGGAGCCTTAGGAGGAGGTCTGAGAACAAAGCAGCTCAAAGAAAAATTGAGAATATGAGCAATGTTTGCCTTTCCCTTCTTCCCCCTTCTTGCCCCATCATTATCCCTGTTCCCCCAGCCAGGAACTGCTAACTATACTAACTCAGTGGTGCACAGAGCCCCAGACCCCTCACACTCTGGTTGTGGACATCTACCACCCACCTCTCCTAGTGAGCTTCCTTTCTTGTCACTGTATGCAAGAGAACACACCACCTTGGAGTAAAACGTCCTGGGATCAAACCCCATCTTAGTCACTACTATGCTGTGTGGTCTCAGGCAAGTTCCTTACCCTCTTTGACCCTCAAATTGCTCTTTTTTATGATAAGAGGTTGGACTAGACCAGCTTTTCTCAAAGTGGTCATCTCTACAAAAGCACCCATGAGTCATCTCCAAAGAAGCACCCCAAAATTTGGCTATCATGCAGATTCTTGTACCTCCAACCAGACAAAATGGGTGAAAATTTTTGAAGAAATCTAAACTTAAAAAAAAATTATTTACACCTGGCATGGTGGCTCACGCCTGTAATCCCAGCATTTTGGGAGGCCGAGGTGGGTGAATCACGAGGTTAAGAGATCGAGAGCATCCTGGCCAACATGGTGAAACCCCGTCTCTACTAAAAATTCAAAAATTAGCTGAGCGTGGTGTTGCGCGCCTGTAGTTCCAAGTACTCAGGAAGCTGAGGCAGGAGAATTGCTTGAACCTGTGAGGTGGTTGCAGTGAGCCAAGATTGTGCCACTGCATTCCAGCCTGGTGACAGAGTGAGACTCCAACTCAAAAAAAAAAAAAAAAAAAATTGGCTTCCACAGGTTTTTTACACAAATAATACATGATACCCTTTCCTAGTAAAATAATAAGGCTAAAGCCCTGTCTACCATCACTACCAATATCCTTTCTAAAGACAGCCAATGTAATAATTTTGGTATGTAATCTTTCCAGATATTTACATTCACATATAAATATGCCAGTGGGAAATATACAGAAATGGGTTGGTTGTGGGAAGGGGGTTGCTGATAATATCTTATGTGTCATTCTGCAACTTTTTTACTCAACAGTGTGTCTTAAGGTCTATATCATGGAGTACACAGAGATCTACCCATGCTTTGAGTTCCCCAAGTCATGGTGGGGCTCATTCAAGTTTAAGAACTGCTGTGCTTGATAAACTGACATCTTTGGAATCTCTGCTTTTAACATAGTGGAGGGCGAGGGCAAGGTCAGCAAGCTATTTCCCAAGAGTGAGGGAAAGCCTGGCCTGACTGGAGTATCCTTGGCCCTTGGACATGAACTCCATGGCTCAGATATCCCCTGTCAAAGGTGTGGTTCCCCAAGATCCAGCTGGGGCACCCCCACTTTCTTTCCCTTAGCATACTCAGGGCCACTCCCTCCACCCCTTGCCAGCCCCTGGTCATCCTGATGTGATCTATGCAGGTGAGAGCTGACTCAGGCTTTCTCTGCAGAAGTGGCTTCTCGATGGGGCCTGACTGGTTTGACTTGGCAAGTCAAGCTGTGGTTTCCCAATACCTCCTCTCTAGAGATCTTCAGGCACAGACTATCTGGCTCAGGAACCAACTATCTGGGTGCAGAGAGGTGGTGTTCTCCTCACTGTGATCAGGCTGTCCTTTTCTGGGCTTCCCTCCCTCCTCTGCAAAATGTTGTTTTCACTAATGTCTATGCCTAGCAAGAGCATCTAGCAAACATATGTATGCAAGATATGTTGAAAGAATAAAAGTTGTAAAGTTCCTGCCGGGCGCGGTGGCTCAAGCCTGTAATCCCAGCACTTTGGGAGGCCAAGGCGGGTGGATCACGAGGTCAAGAGATCGAGACCATCCTGGTCAACATGGTGAAACCCCGTCTCTACTAATACAAAAAATTAGCTGGGCATGGTGGTGCGTGCCTGTAATCCCAGCTACTCAGGAGGCTGAGGCAGGAGAATTGCCTGAACCCAGGAGGCGGAGGTTGCGGTGAGCCGAGATCGCGCCATTGCACTCCAGCCTGGGTAACGAGAGCGAAATTCTGTCTCAAAAAAAAAAAAAAAAAAAAAAAAAAAGTTGTAAAGTTCCTTACACCTCCTAAGGACTGAGAATTTAAGCCCTCTATCGTGAGCAAAATGCTTACCATGTGTGTAACCCTAAACTGGGAAATGAGGAAGGAATGAAACTCTTGAAAAGATATTGTCCTTGCCCTTGAGTTGCAAACAGTCTATTTGGGGATGCAGTCATCCAGCCAATGAATATTTCCCTGGAGTCTGACATAGGACAAGAATGGAGCCAGATCATGGCAGTCAAGGAAGGACAAAGGGTCCACTCACAATCAATCAAACTAGAATGTGGGCCAGGAAAGAGCAGAGACCGTGGCCACATAGACAGAGGGTCCTGCAAAAATGTCAGAGGAGAAAGCACTCAGTGGGGGCTGGAGTAGTCAGGAAAGATGAGGTAGATGGAGCATGGAGCCAGGAGGTACAAGTAGAGAGAGTGCATGGCACATGGCAGACTCTGGGTAAATGTTTGCCAAATTGAATAGGCAGATTTTTATAGAGACCAAGTCATAATAACAAATGAATATACAGAAATAGATGAGTGTATTAAATAGATGACAGATAAAAGCAGATGTGTGGATTAATGGACACAAGGATGGATGGATGAATGGATGATGAACAAATTGATGGCCAAGCAGAGAGACAGATAATCTTGGTCCAGGTTTGTCCAATTTTGGGTCAGATTTCCAAATCTGAATTTGGCCCTTCTGCTTACTGACTCTTACCGGCCATGTGATAATATGGATTTTGTGCTGAAAAACAGGGATAACCAATCCAGCCTGCCACCCCAGGAAATCATGAGCATCACCTGAAATAGCAGATGGTAAGGCATTCTGCACAAAGCTGTATGCCATTGTCAGAGGATAGTGTTTATAAACACATTTAAACAACATCTCAGTCCTAGATGCACATCGAGAGGACAATGCAGGGGATTCAGAGCTAGTATATGAATTGTGACTCTTAGAGGAATACGATGTGGGAGCTGGAATTTATATTACACAGCAGTAGGTCCTATGCCATCAAGTAACAGTGGAGAAAGCTGAGGGCCTAGTGTTTTGGAGCTGCTTGAAGTCAGCATCTGGCTTACTCACTTTATCTCGCCATCCAAACCATGCTGTTCCTCCCTGATACCACACCTTCTGCTGTGATGCCCAGCGCTGAATCACTTTGATAAACCAGCTTCAGAGTTCTTTAGAATCACTTTGATAAAACAGCTTCAGGGTTCCTATCTGGAGGCCATCTATCTCGGAATTACTTGGATGCTGCTATCATTTGAATGTTTGTGTCCTCTCCAAAATTCTTGTTGAAAATCCCCCATGCAATCATACAAAGATATGGAGTCTTTAGGAGTTGATTAGGTCAAGAGGGTTCCACTCTTATGAATAGGATTAGTGCCCTTACGAAAGGGCTCTAGAGAAATAACTAGGCCCTTTTGCCCTTCTATCTCTTCTGCTATGTGAGTCACAGCGTTCATCCTCTCTGGAGGATGCAACAAGTGCCATCTTGGAAGCAGAGACCCTGTCAGACACTGAACCTGCCTGACCTTCATCTTAGACTTCCCAGGCTCCAGAACTGTGAGAAACACATTTCTGTTCTTTATAAATTACCCAGTCTCAGGTATTTTTTCATAGCAGCAGGAATGGACTAAGACAAATGCCTACTGACAAAGGCAGATTCTGGGGTTCCACCTCTGTCCTCTAAATCAGAGTACTTTCATGCGCCCAGATTGAGGCTGTCTGGCTTGGGGCTTTGCACACAGTGATTGTTCCATAAACATCTGTTTGTTTTGCAACTGCTGTTGCTTGCCCACATTCACTGGTTGGCATCTGGCATGGGTGAGGTTTGAATCCAGTTCTTCGTCTCGCAAGGCCCCTGTCAGTGCCTCCTGCCCAGGGGCAAGAAAATAGCTTCAGTGACCTCTCCATAGCCCTTGGCCCTAAGATTTCAGACTCCTCAGTAGCTCCCAGACACAAGCCATTCAAATTGCCTGAAGATTTTGAGCTAAGCCCTCCAGCTTTCACCAGGCTTCTGTGGGGATCCTCGCAGAACCTGGGGATAAGGGAGGCCTAATGGAGATAAGTGGTTCTTGTTCCTCCTCCCATCTGGCTGCTGTCCAGATGGAGGCCACTTAATGCCTATGCTGAAGTCCCAGGCATGAAGGTGTGGGCTGTGCTGGTGAAGCAGAGCTGCTAATTACCCACAGAAATCACCAGGTAGTTCAGAGCAGTTGTTTTCATCCCTTGGTGCTCATTGGAATCATCTGTGGAGCTTTAGAAAGTACTGATATCTGGGCCCACTCCCAGAGATTCTGAATTAATTGGGATAAGATACAAGCCTGGGCATCAGATTGTTCAAACTCCCCAGTTGATGCCATTGTGGAGCTGGGGTTAGGAAGCAATGCAGAGAGGAGCCCTTGCCTCGGGGCTTGCTGTGTTTTCCAGCTGAAGTGCCAAGCATAGAATCCCCATTTCCCAGATGGAAACAATGCTCCTGGCCCCCAGGAACCCAAGCCCACTCCATACATATGTGAAACCATAAGCCATACAGCCAACAAGTCCACTCTTGAGGATAAACCCAAGGGAAGAGTGCTTAGAAACATGACAACATGGGCCAGGTGTGGCGGCTCATTCCTGTAATCCCAGCACTTTGGGAGGCCGAGGTGGGCGGATCACGAGGTCAAGAGATCAAGACCATCCTGGCCAACATAGTGAAACCCTGTCTCTACTAAAATATAAAAATTAGCTGGGCATGGTGGCACGCATCTGTAGTCCCAGCTACTCGGGAGGCTGAGGCAGGAGAATTGCTTGCACCTGGGAGGCAGAGGTTGCAGTGAGCCGAGATCACGCCACTGCACTCCAGCCTGACGCCTGGCGGCAGAGCGAGACTCTGTCTCAAAAAAGAAAAAGGAAACATGACAACATGTTCCAAATCACATATTCTGTTAGATTCTCTAAAAGCCACAGAAACCAACCCACCTAACTTAAGCAAAAGGGAGGTTTAATGAAGAGCCATGAGTGACACAGAGAATAAGAGATAGCACCAGGCTCACAGTTAGGAAAGAACCAGGAACACATGTGCAATCTGCACAGGCAATCACCCATCACCACCAGAAAGATGCAATGCCTCTCTGGGAGTGGGTTCTCTCGAGATCCAGATTTCTGAAACGGGGATTAGGCTGGCTAAGCTTGAGCCCCATGAAGGGCTATGAGAAGAGTGAGGCTGACCAGGCATTTGCTGACCCTGAGAATGGATACCCTCTTATGTTTTGCTCCATAGGTGCTTTGGGCACCACACTTGCCTGGTGCTGGCCCTGGTCCAACTTAGAAGGCACCTGAAGTGAGAGCCCACTGAGACCGCATCAAGTGTCAGCTAGTGCCTCCCCAAAGGATAATTGGGGGCTGTTAGCAGAAGGAGCAGAATGGATGCCAGACAGGTGAAAATACAGGTACCCACTCCCTGAGGCTTTAGTGCAGAGTCGTTAAAAACAAGACTCTGGAGTTGGATGAATCTGGATTAAATCCAGGGTCTCTTCTCAGTAGTTACTTTATTTGGACAAATCAGCTCCCTTCTCTGAATCTCAGTGTGTTTATCTATAAAACCGTACTAATAATGGTACCATATGTTGGTCTGTCTTCTGGATCTTTATTCCTTACCCTTGTCCTTACATCAATGTGCCCAAACTTCCCACTAAGGGCACTTAATTGCAAGAGAGTGGGCTTGGTTTTCTGGGGGCTGGGAGCAGAGCCTGAAACCACAGACAGCAGTCACAGCATTGCCTTTGACGTGTACATAAGCCACACAACCAGCAAGTCCTCTCTTGAGGATATACCCAAGGGAAGAGTGTTTATGTCCACAAAAAGACATGCATGGGATGTTTATAGCATTGTTACTCACAAAATCCAAGAACTGGACACAACCCAGTTGTGTACAACAGTACAGCAAAGAAATTGAGCAATACTACAGAACCATGAAAAACAGCAAGCTACTGCTATACATGATGACATGGAGGAATCTCAGACAAAATGTTGAGAAAAGGAAGCCAGATCCAAAATAGCATGTACTGTATAATTCCATGAATGTGAAGTTCAAGAACAGACAAAACTGATTCACGTGACAGCAGACAGAATAGTGGTTACCTTGGGAGGTAGAGATGTATATCAATTGGAAGGGGGCATGAACGCAAATGCATGTCAAAATGCATTCATCTGTGCTATTAAGATTAGGGAGCTTGGCTGGGTGCGGTGTCACACCTGTAATCCCAGCACTCTAGGAGGCTGAGGTGGGCGGATCACTTGCGCTCAGGAGTTTGAGACCAGCCTGGGCAACATAGTGAGTTCCTATCTCTACTAAAAATACAAAAAATGATTTGGGCATGGTGGTGCATGCCTGTGGTCCCAGCTATTCAAGAAGCCGAGATGGGAGCATCGCTTGAGCCCGGAGGACACAGATTTGCAGTGAGCCAAGATGGCACCACTGCACTCCGGCCTGGGTTGTATTTCAATGTGAAAATCATCTTAAGGAGCTCTGAGCACGGAGCTGAAAGAGATACTAACTTTAATGAGACCTGAACAGACAGCTGAAAGAGATGCTAACTCTAAGCCTTTAATCCTGCAATTGAAGCAAAGAAAATGAGGTTAACCAGAAAGGCTGAGAAACTTGCCCAAGATCACACTGCAAGTCAGTGAAGGATCTGGAATTAGATTCCTTTCCCAATTCCCATTTCTTTGCAATTTACCTTCCCATTCCTTCTAGCACTTACTCATTCAACAAATATTACCGAGTCCCTACCCAACGCCAAGCACTGCTCTGGTGCTGGCTATGGAGTCATGAGCAAGACAGACATACTTCTCACCACCAGAGCTTCTGCTGGGGGGGGGCTGAGGGAAGATGAAAAATAAACACATCAGCAAATACAGCAATCAGATGATTTTAGAGAGCTATATCCTCCGAAAAAAGTAATGCAGAGAAAGGGCTAGAATGGCTTGGAGACTGCTCTAGTGTGGTGGTCAGGGAAGACGACCCTGAAGGGATAAGGAGCCGGCCTTGAAGATCAGCAGGGAAACATTCCAGACAGAACTCCATGTCTCCCACCCCTGCTGATGATTCCTACAAACTCTGAAGTTAGAGAACCACTGGGCTACTGAGTCTCTTTTCCCTGAGCAATCCTCCCTGCGCTGTGGGCCTTGTGGGGAACTGAGGCCTGCTTGTGAGGAGAGCTTGGAGTGGCCCGGTGATCCCCACTCCCCAGGAGACCCCTGCCTCTCTTCTTGCTGTCTCTGTCTAGGTTGGCGTTCCGCAGGGTCTCTCCCCTTAGGGCCAACCTCTTCCTACTCTGGGCAGAATGTCTGGAATGTGGCTTCCCAGGGAGACAGGGCCAATACCGCTGGCAGAGCTGCCTCAGGAATTCAGGCAGCAGAGAGCAGACTCCTGCCCCTGAGGGCCCCTGCTCTACTGGCCTCCAGGTGACCTGTGGAAGCCAAGCCCCAGGTGGGCAAAGGAGGGCTGTAGGGCTCTGAACAGGCTGGGAAGTCTTGTTAGGCCTCAGTTTCTTCACATAAAATCATGCCCTACTCCTCTACATGGGTGGTATTTTGGCGCCTCCAAAGCAAATTTTGCATCTATAAATCCTCTACCCCATCACATTTCATCAGCACTGTGCAAAGAACTACAGGAAATCTGCAGATAAATTAGACACCAAACAGATTCAGGAAGCTTCCACTTTTTGGCCCTAGGCACAGTGCTTAATGTATTACCACCAATTCATCACCTTATTTAATCCTCGCGATAACCCCTGCAAGATAAGAACTGTTATCATCTCTATTTGGCAGATGAGGAAACTCGTCAGAGAGGTTAAATTACTCATTTAAGGCCACACAGCTGCAGAGCTGGGTTTGAATCCAGATCGGCCCAACTTCAAGTTCAAACTTTACTCTGTGCTCCACTCCCCTGAAGAGTGCTGCAAAGGAATGAGGAAAACACAGGAATATCTTGTCCTGATTTCACTGTGAGGCCCAAACAGAGCAATCTGTGCTCCATGATGGCAGGGAACCCTCTAGTAGTTCATAGAGATGGTCCCGAGCAGACGATCTTATGATGAACCTGGTAGGTGTGAGTGGAATGATAGTCTAGGCAGAGAGAGAGCATAGGCATTAGAGGGTGGTAGGCTATAGCTGGGGACCCATAGGCTAGCTGATTTGTAGAACTAGCTACATAATTTGCAGGGCCCAATGCAGAATGAAAATGTGGGGAACCTTATTCAAAAGTGATTGAGATTTACAAGACAGACAGCAGAGTAGTGAATCAAGGGTGGGTCTATCTACAAGTGCAACTGGCATGTCCATGCCAACTCCCGTGATTTGGTTGGACT
Organism: Aotus nancymaae; assembly: GCF_030222135.1. Classification (NCBI taxonomy): domain Eukaryota; kingdom Metazoa; phylum Chordata; class Mammalia; order Primates; family Aotidae; genus Aotus; species Aotus nancymaae. The sequence goes on along the minus strand of NW_026988479.1, from coordinate 26,519,991 downwards.
ATAGCCTAACAGTGGTAGCTAAGAGCATGTATCTTGAAGCTGGATAGACTTAGTTCAAATCCTAGCTCTACCATTTAAGGAGATGACAACCTTAGACAAGTCACTTAAATCTCTCTGACTCTGAGTTCTGTCCTCTGCAAAATGAGAATGATAGTATTATTTTCTTTTTTTTTTTTTTTTTAAAGAGAGAGAGAGAATAGGAAGGAGGAAAAAGGAAGAGAAAGAGAGAGAGAGAATGGAGAGGAGGGAGAAGGAAAAGAAAGAGGGAGAGAGAATGGGAGTATTGCTTTCTTGCCCAGGCTAGAATGCAATTTAGTAATGGGTATTGAAAACCTCTTTTATACTGATAATTATACTTAATGATGTAGTCAGGAAGGAATAAGGGAAGAAGATAACAAACAAACAGCCAACCAATATTTAATTTAAACCTATGAAATGCTATGCGATTACTGAGGAGTGATTTACTTCCAATTATATAGTCACCTTTGGAATAGGTGTGAGGTGGTAATGTATGTTTTGTGTATTTGAAGTGGAGAGTTCTATAAATGTTTATTAAGTTTACTTGTTCCGGGTCTGAGTTCAAGTTCTGAATATCCTTGTTAATTTTCTATCTCGTTGATCTATAGAATCGTTAGCTCTTCTTGTTGCATTGATCCTTTTGCCATTATGTAATGTCATTCCTCGCCTCTTTTGATCTTTGTTGCTTTAAAGTCTACTTTATCAGAGGCGAGAATTGCATCTCCTGCTTTTTGTTTATTCGTTTATTTTTACTCTCTGTTTGATTGGTAAATCTTCCTCCTTCTCTCTGAGTCTTTGTGTATTGTTGCATGTAAGATGGGCCCGGATGCAGCATACCGATGGGTTTTGGCTTTTTATCCAATTAAAATATATATAAGTTTAATACCGGCGTTTGATGCTAGCTGGCTGTTTTGCCCATTAGTTGATGTAAATTTTTTATTGTGTTAAAGTTCTTTGCTTTTTGATATATTTTTGGAAAGGCTGATATTGGTTGTTCCTTTATATGTATAGTGCTTCTTTCAGAAGCTCTTGTAAAGCAGGCCTGGTGGTGGTGAACTCTCTAAGTACTTGTTTGTTCGCAAAAGATTTAATTTTTCCTTCGCTCATAAAGCTTAGTTTGGCTGGATAGGAAATTCTGGGTTGAAAGTTCTTTTCTTTAAGGATGTTAAATATTGGTCCCCACTCTTTTCTGGCTTGTAGGGTTTCTGCTGAGAGATCTGCTGTAAGTCTGATAGGTTTCCCTTTATGGGTAACCTGACCTTTCTCTCTGGCTGCCCTTAGTATTTTCTCCTTCATTTCAACCCTAATAAATCTGGCGATTATGTGCCTTGGGGTTGGTCTTCTTGAAGAATATCTTTGTGGTGTTCTCTGTATTACCTGGAGTTGAATATTACCCTGCCTTGCCAGGTTGGGAAAATTTTCCTGAATGATATCCTGAAGAGTATTTTCCAACTTGGATTCATTCTCTTCATCACATTCAGGTACACCTATCAAACGTAAATTAGGTCTTTTCACATAGTCCCATATTTCCTGGAGACTTTGCTCATTCCTTTTCATCCTTTTTTCTGCATTCTTGTCTTCTCGTTTCATTTCACTGAGCTGGTCCTCGACTTCTGATATCCTTCCTTCTGCTTGATCAATTCGACTGTTTAAACTTGTGCATGCTTCGCGAAGTTCTCGTGTTGTGTTTTTCAGCTCCATCAATTCACTTATATTCTTCTCTAAATTGTCCATTCTCGTTAACATTTCGTCAAACCTTTTTTCAAGGTTCTTAGTTTCTTTGCATTGGGTTAGAACAAGTTCTTTTAATTCACAGAAGTTTCTTATCACCCACGTTTTGAAACCTGCTTCTGTTATTGGAACACACGTGTAATCTATTAAGCCTTGTTCCGTTACTGATGAGGAATTGCAATCCCCTGTAGAGGGAGAGGCATTCTGATTTTGAGTATTCTCTACCTTTTTACGCTGGTTTCTTCTCTTCATTATATATTTGTCCGTCTGTCGTCTTTATAATTACCGACTTTCTAACTGGGTCTCTGACGTCCAACTTGTTGATTCCCTGCGCCGAAATCTGAGCAATCCACTGAGCCGGCCAAAACAGCGGTGTTAAGATTGATGGTGCTTTTCTGCCCGGGAATATCCGGACTCTGCACCAAGAACTGGCGTGCTAAGGCACCAGCAAAACCGCCACGCCGGCCACAAGAGTCGCCCTGGCGACCCGTGGAGCTCCTTCACTGGGAATCTCCTGGCCCGTGAGCAACTAATATTCGTCTGAAAGTGTGGCGTCCTCTCGTCCTTTGCGCTTTCACTGGGAGGTACGTGCCCGAGCTGCTAATCATCAGCCATCTTGGATCTCTCTCCCGATAGTATTATTTTCAATGGCAAAAACCACAATTACTTTTGCACCAGCCTAAGCCTTCATAGGGAAGATCAATTTCAGGATTAAATGAGATGATGCTTAGCCTAGTACATAGTAAGTTAGGACAAATACGGTCATTATTCCTGAGAATATTATTGCTGTTGTTATTACTATGCAATGGGGAAAAATGGGAGATGATGCTAGAACTGTAGTTTATGGTTAGAAAGACGGAGACAAGACAGAGGTATTGGTTCCCTGGGCCGTGGCTACATCAGAGTTGCAAGTCTGGGGGCAGGTAAGGGTGGGGATAACATCAGAGGTTCTGTTTCAAGTTTTCAGAGTGGCTTGCCACCTCCCAGGGCTCCCACTGGGGAGACCTAATCAAGGCCATTGAACCAGCCAGCCCAGCTCCAGTGCGCTCACCCCGGAGCCCCACCCACCAGCAGCAGCCTGGGCCAGGCCGATTGAGGACTGCACTGGCAGCAGATGAGCTCATGCCCATAGGCCTGGCCAACAAGGCCGGATGCTTCTGCTGGCAAGAGCCTGTCAGAACTGCCGGCTGGGGGTCAGGATGAGCTGGAGGGCCCGGTGGTGCCCAGATGCCTATGGCCAGCAGGTCTGCTGAGTGTTTGATTACATTCCCGGGCACCCCAGGCAATGCCAGGGCTGGCCGTTCCCATTCCTCCTGAGTTCCGTCTGTCAGCCACAGAGCTGCCATCCCAAGCCCGGCCCCCACGGCCCACCTACCTTCCACCTTCTGCTTCTCCTTTTCGGCAGCAGCCCTGGTTGCAGAGCCAGGTGGCCTCATCCCCCAATGACTTCATCCTCCTTAAAGGCATCATGTCCCTTTGACAGTCGTGCCTTTAGAGGCTTTCCTGTCCACAGACCAGGCTTCAGGGTCTCTGCTTTGTTCTCGCCTCCCAGCTTCACTCTCATCCTTCTATGTGCCCTTCCCCAAGGAGAATGCAGTGTAAAGGAAGGGGCCTCAACCTGTAAAAGCAGTTTGCATTTCATAGTCACTGAACGTGTTGCAATGTAACCAGTCCATCAGCCAAGTGTCCCCAGTGGGCTGAATCCTCTCTTGAGACTGGTCTTCTAAGGTGGACGACACTCACTTGGCATCTACCCTGTGTATGCGGCGCACGCGGTGCAGTCATGCAGCAGTTCTCTCAACTAGGGTGACCAGCCATTCTGGTCTTTTTGGGACTGTCACAGTTATTGAAAGTCCTGCATCCTGAGAAACCCCTCAGTCCCAGGCCAACTGGGACGGTTGGTCAGCCAACCCCGTACATGCGTCTGTGACACGCTGCCTCTGATGATGTGTTGGATTTTCACTGAACAAATCTGAGCCTTTAGCCCACCCCAGAAGGAGTCAAGGGGATTCAGTCTTAAAAATTAAAATAATCCTGTCTATGCTTCCGGACTTTATGGGCACCTTGAAATCTGCTGCCTGGTGAGAGTGTCCTCTGCTCCGTCCCCTCGTTTACATCACTGCTCATTAGGTTAGTGTGACCGTATTGCTCTAGAAAGAAGAGCCAAGGAGGGAGGGAGAAAGAGCTTACCTATTTCAAAAGGAAGAAGACAACTTTCCCCAGGCAAATAGCGGAAATGGACATGACTCTTTTCTAGTTATTTCTTTAGAAAACTACAACAACCCAGTAAAAACTTTAGAACTCTAGAATGTTAGAGCTGGGTGTTAAAGATCAGCATTCAACACCTCCTTCACTGCGAGAGGGATGCTGAGGTCCAGGGAGGGGATTCAGAATCAGTTACAAATACTGATGCCTGGGCCCCACCCACAGGGAGTCTGATGTAATTGGTTTGGATCCAGGGCCTGGGCTTCCGAGGTGATGCCAATATGCAGCCTTGGTTGAGAACCACTGAGTTAGACACAGACCCATCCCTGAGGAACTTCAAATAGAGTAGGGCGGGAGTTAAAGTGAAGAGAGGCACATGCAAGGGCCAGAGTCACACAGGGGGTCTCGCCAGAGGGTTGTGAGGAGAGGGGAGACCTAGGCAGTGCACAAAATCCTGGGTTAAGGGCTTCAGACAGACTGGGGCTTGATCTTAGCTTAGTCTAGACCAGTGACCTTGGCCAGAGTAATTAAAGCTTTTCTGAGCTTCAGTTTCTTCATCTGAAACACATAGAATGATAATAGCACCTAATCCCTTGTGGTGGTGTTCATTCATGCAGAGTGCTGAGATGAGTGCTGACATAAAGATGAACTGTTATTATTATTATTATTATTATTGTTATTGCTTCTTGCTCAGGTCAGGGGCTTGGTCAGGTTGTGCTCACAAAGGGGAGTGGAAGATGAGCTATACTAAGACAGAAAGGTACAATTTCAGCAGGAAGAAAGAGAATTTTGGATATCAGGGAATGAGAAGTTTCTGAGCATGCTTGGAGGGCACTAGAAGTCAATTTCCCTGGTGCACAGGAGTCTGGAGGCCTGAAGACCCATCAGAAAGGTCCTGGGGCCAGGAGGAAGAAGGACCAGGAGTGGGTCAGGAGAGTGGTAAAGGAACAGGGGAGAAGAGGGTGGATGCTGGCAGCCTTACGAGGCTCTGCAATATATCCCGATACCTATCTCCCCCTCCTCCAACAGGCTGCAGATAGTCCCTGTACTGGACAGGCTGGAGCCCAGCCTTGGCCCCAGTGAGGGCCCCCGAGGGAAGACAGTCGCCTGCCACTCTGCACATGACTAATCAAAGGGCCTGTGGGGCTGCCCTGCCACTCTCCCTCTGGTTAATGCCTAATCGGACCAAACTTGGAGACTTGGGTGGCAATCAGCCAAGTGGATAATTGCTCAGGTTAGCCTTGATCACAGGCTACCTGGGAGTCGATCACAGTAGCTCCCCTGATGCTGCAACTCTCTGGGTCTCTCATCCGGGGCAGAGGCAGCCTGTAGGAGGGAAGCCGCAGAGAATCCTGCTGGTGGGGATTCCCTCTGGACACCTTGAGCAACACACCATAGCAGCCTGCTTGATGCCTGTGGTCATTCTGGATGCTGGTGACAGGTTCCTGAAGGCACGACTCACGGTGGCTGCAGCAGCTGCATGAATGAACTCGCACTGAGAGCCAGGAAATAGCAAAAAGCCCCATTGCTCCTGTATAAGAAACAAAACTAGAACCTTCATGGTTTCGCTAATCCATAGGGTCCAGCTTAAATGTCTGGACACCCAAGTCCTAGCCATAGTACCAGGCCTCAGTTTTGTCACATGGCAGGAGAAACAGATCTGCTCTGAGTGGTCCCAGTGCGGCTGTGACCCCATTTAATAAATGTGGAGACAGAGACAGCAAATTTAAGTCATTTGCCTTGGGACACATAGCTTATAAAAATAACATTAACAACGATATGAATAATTTTTATTTATTAACCGGGTGGAAGGGTGGCTGCTCAGCTGAACATCAACTAGAATCGCTAAGAGTTCAAACTGATTGCTGGGAGGGTGATAAGCCCTTGTAATTAAAGGCATGCAAGCAAAGGCTCACTTACTTGCCAGGAATGTTGGAGAGGGGCTTTAAGATCTGGGGGGAGGCTGGGGATTGGACTGAATGGTTGCAGAGTTGTTTTCAGCTCTGTGGGGCAGGAACTATTTCATTTACCTCTGTGTTTCCGGGGCCCAGTACGGTGTCTGGGAAAAGGTGGACATGGGGCCTCACCTGTGTATGAACACACAAAACAAGCAAACAAATGTGTCCTATAACTAAAAAAGAGGCAGCAGGGGACAGGAGAGCTAATTCTTGTGTAACTCTTCTCCCCTTCTTTTAAACACTGGTTCTCAACACAGTGGAATCACCTGGGGAGGCGGAACAGAGAGGCACCTCATAAAATGCGTTAAAGCCAAGGCATCCTGCACCCCAGTGAGCCGTCACGCACCATGCTTTGTGCTGCACACACGATCGGTCTCATTAATCTGTACAACCTTATGAAGCAGGTATTCTTGTTACCCCCATTTTATAGATGGGGGAGCCCAAACTTAGAGAGGTTAAGTCGGGAATGGGGAAGTCACAGCTGAAAACAATAAGAATGAGAATTACCTTTTATGGGGGACTTTCTCAGCTAAGTCCTTACTGGTTTCTTAGCAACCTTTATCTCATTTAATTCTCATAACAACCTTATGATGTAGGAGCTATTATTATCCCCATCTTTTTAAAAAAGGAAACTGAGGCTCAGACTAGGTAACTCACCCAAGCTTATTGAGATAGTAGCTGGCACTGCCAGGGTTTCGAACCAGATCTGGTCGGCTCCAAAGCCTTGGGGAAGAAGGGCTGTAGTTGTTAGTCTCAGATCTGGAGCGTGCAAGAGTGGAGAGAACACTGTTCTGAGAGCCAAGTGACCTTTTCCAGTTGCCTCGTGGTCTCTGTGTGACCTGGGACAGTATTACCTGTCCAGGGCCTCAGTTTATCCCTCAGTGAAACTGAGAAGGGAGGTGGAGATGGGCCTGATTTCTCAGCTCCTTTCCAGCCGTCATTTTCCATGACTCGATTCCCCACCGTGAGTTCTGGGCCACAAACCAGTTGGCTTCCTCCCTCCCTCTCCATGAGTCGGAGAGCTGGCAGGAGGGGATGATCCGCCTCAATTCTCCCACCTCCTTTTTCCTCCTCCTCCTCCTGGGCTGGGACACACCTACTCCAACTTTCTCAGCAGCCTCTCCAGCTACGGGGCTGCGTGCCTTCCTGCTCCGAGTCTCTGCACCTCCCTCAGGAGCTTGTCAGCCTGGCCCTCGTGAGTGGGGCGCCAGCCCAGCAGCCCGCTCTGGGGCACCCTCCCCTACCTGAAGGGCACAGGTAAGAACTGCTGGAGGATGGGAAGATGCGGGAGGGGGTGGCAAAGTTAATCCATTCTTGAATCTGGTTCCAAAGCGGGCTGGAGTTGGGGGCTTCTGGAAGGTAGAGAAGGAACCAGGAGATGGCTGGAGCAGGCACAGAGAGGGAGGACAGGGACATCTGGGACTGGATCATCCAGGTACACTGAAAGAAGCCAGTGAGGAAGCCAGCCCACGGCTGGGGATCGGGGCCCAGAAATGGACAAAGCTGGGACTGTGATCTTGTGGAGGAGGAAGGTCATGTTTGCACATGTGGGAAGTTGGGTTCTTGTCCTGGAAGAATCAAATCCCCCACTTGAGCTTTCTGGAGATAAGCCTTTAAGAGGACATGGGGGAGATTTCCTCTGCAGTTTTATGGGGAAGTGCTGGCACCAGGAATTGAGAGGCACCGATTTCTTGTGTGTGTCCAGGTGGGCACAGGAATCTTATCACAGACAAAGCTACCTGGTGGCTAAGGGAGAGTCAGATAGTCTCCCAGCCCTGGCTCTCCTGCAGCTGCTGAGATTAGAACCTCAGCTTCCCTGACCATAGAATGGGGGGACATGCATAGTCTCTAAGAACTGTGAAAGGCTGTGAGTCTGAGTGGCACCAAGGCAGCGCTGGAGTTGTTGGGGTGGGAACAGCCCTGTTCCCCTGTCTTGGGGAAAGCAGAAATCTGAGGCATATCTCCGGAGGCAGGAGAGCCAAAGTGGAACGCTGAGCAGAGCCACTGGGCTAGAGTTCAGTTCTCAGAGCGGGTGCAGTGCCATTTGTCGCAGCATGGGGAGCAATGAGGCAGTGCAGAGGTTTGCCAAGGGCTCAGAAAGGCCGCCTCTGTGCCCAGCCTCAATCTGGGCCTGGTGCCTGGACTCAGGGGAGAGGAGAAGGTAGAGGAACAGGCTAGGAGGTAGGTGTTTCTAGTCCTTCAGCCCTGTTTTCCAGGTGGGGAGCAGAGACTGGACAGGTGAACCTGCCTTGCTTACGGGACTCTACTGAGGGTTATTACAGCTTATGCTCATTGACTGCTTCCTGTGTTCTGGGGACTATGCTGAGCATGTCTTTTGGAATTTTTGAGGTTTCAAATCCAGGCAGTGGGGCAGAGTGAGAAGAGAATTTCACTAATCATATCTCTGTGACTCACAGGCTGTGTGGCCTAGGACCGTTTCCTACCTCTCTGGGCCTGTGTCTCAACATATAAAAAAAAGGCAGTTGGATGTTTGTTTAAGATCCCCTTCTCCCTTAATTTATTTATTAAATATTTATTTATTTTGAGACAGGGTCTCTCTCTGTTACCCAGGCTGGAGTGCAGTGGCATTATCATGGCTTACTACAGCTTCCACCTCCTGGGCCCAAACGATCCTCCCACCTCACCCTCCTGAGTAGCTAGGACCACAGACACACACCACCACATCTGGCTAATTTTTTTAAAAAATTGTTTTTTTGTAGAGTTGGGGTCTCACTATGTTGCCCAGGTTGGTCTTGAACTCTCAGGCTCAAGCAATCCTTCCACCTTGGCCCCTAAAGTTCTGGGATTACAGGCGTGAGCCACCACACCCAGCCAAGATCCCTTCTGAATCTATTCTGTTGGGTAGACAGAGCAGGAGTGATTGTCTCCATCTTGCTGATGAGGAACCTTAAGAGACTTAATGTTCCATGTCCATGTAAGAGGCAAACTAGGGTTATCCCCCAGGGCTCCCCATAGAGTACATGTTAGACTTCTTGCAGGAAGATGCTGAATCCATGATGTCAGCTAGCCCAATGCTCAGCTCCCTGCATACTCTGCCCTAAGTGCGACTGAACTTACCTTGGCCTGGAAGTTCTCCTTCCAGATGCTCTGTGACAGGCTGTGGCACTGTGCTGGTGCTGGCCAGGAAAGACCAGGTGGGAGAGGCTGTCAGGCAGGCACTAAGCCTTAGAGACAGCCTGTGTGTGTCTAGGGGAAGATGGAGTTGGTATGGTTGGGGACCTTCCTGCATCCCCTAGATGAACCCTGTCTTTTGGATTCATTTTAGGAGGCAATGGACATGACCTCTAAAAGCCTCCTATGATCCCTGGGCCCCTAGAATGCAAACTGAGCTAGCTCAGAACCTCAATACTAGTATTTCTAGGACTAATAATACTAATACTCACATTTATGATGGAGGTTTATACACAAGTTTACAAAGTAAAGTGTGGGTCCAACTCCTGGTTATTAGCCTTGTGACCTAGGTCTCAACTTCTCTAAAAAACTCAGGCTCCTCATTTGAAAAATGGGAATCATCATAGTTCTTTCCACAGAGAATTGATGTGAGAAATGAGGGGGTGCGTGGAAGGGAATGCAGGAAATGCCTGGGGCCTTCTTTATTATGTTCACACTCATCAAAGAATGGATTCTTCTCTCCTCCTCCCGGAGTGGGTATCATCTCACAGCACCTTGAAGTGTTCCTTCCTAAGACTGATCACAACTATAATTATTGATTATTTGTGTCATTTTTTTAAATATTGGCTCTCCTACTAAGATAAGCCATGGGTCTGTCTTGCTTACTGCTCTGGCGCCTGGATCCAGCACAGTGCCCGGCACATAAAAAAAGCTCATTGCCTATCTGCCGAATGAATGAATGAATCTTCATTTTGAACTCATAGATGAGAACTGCTGCTTACTGGAGGACTAAGTATTAGCCCCAACCCAGTCATAGATACAGTCGAGTGGAAGGGCCCTTAGAGATCATTGAGTCAGACAGATGGTAATGGTGAGGCCTCACCAGGGAAGTCTGGTAACTTGACTGAGGTCACACAGCAGTGGGGAAAGCCAGACCACCATGCAGATCTTTGACTTGCCTCTGTCTCATTCTGCCTTGCCCAGTTCAGGAAGTGTTCCTGTTTTTTATGTGAGTGACAGGTCAGTCTTGAAGGCCGGTGAATGGCTCCCACATCCTCCGGAGGCAATGTGGGATCAGCAATGAGGTTGATCTCTAGATTGTGAACTGCCCTCCAGGGAACAAAAACGTCATCAATCAGACCCCTGTCTCAACATACACCAAAACACACATACACACACACACACACACACACATCACTCCATCACTATTGCCAGTGAGTCAGCATATAGCTGTACTGTACAACTGGAAGAACCCTTGGGAATTCTCTGAAGTCTCCCTTGAAGAATCATTGCTCTCATTTTATAGATGGAACCATAGCTTTTGAACTATTTGCCTAAAGTCACATAGCCAGTTTGCCTGGGTTGGCATGCACTCAACAGTGAGCTATTTGTGAGCATGGGACTTAAACAGTGAAAAGCGAATTCTCAATGACTCAACCCCTCTATGCGCAGGTTATCAGGTTAGACCTGCGAATAGAGGGGCTAAGTCATTGAGAATTTCACAATTCCCTTTCACAAACCCCTTCTCTCCTACTCTGCACAGCTGCCCACATCACCTTATACTGCTTCTTGTTGTTGTCATTGTTTTCAGTGTGGAGATGATGAATAGACTCAGAAAAGTTAATCCCTGCAAGTCACACGGTTCTGTTACCTTAATAGACACTTAATGAGCACTCACAATGTGTCAGGCCCCCAGAGACTCACAGTTGGTGAAGGCAGGGCCATAAATGGGTGGTTTAATACCTCGAGGTAGGTAGTAAAACACATGCAAACTCAGGCTGGCATGGGGACCCAGAGGAGTGACAGTAGCTGGGTTATAGATTCAATGAAGTTCTTGGAGGAGTTGGCACTGGACATCATCAGTTTTAAAGGCTGAATGAGAGTTAAATAAGGAAAGAAAAGTGGGAAAGGCATTTAACAGAGGGAAAATAACATATGCAAAGGCACAGCAGTTAAAACAGCAGATGTGTGCAGGAACCTATAAACTGGGTGGGGATCATCTGGAGACATGATCTGAGAGATAGGTTGGGCCAGATCATTGAAGGTGATCTTTTGTGTGTGTGTCAGGCCAAGGAGCATGGCCTCTTCAAAAAAAAAAATGTCACTTATATGTAATATACTATTGAAGGAAAATTATATACATACACAAAAGTAAACAGAATGGTGTACAGAAGCCCTATCACCCAGCTTCAACAATTATGTTTATTTTGTGGAGGTTTTGGATTTTTTTTTTTTTGAGATGGAGTCTTGCTCTGTTGCCCAGTTTGGAGAGCAGTGACATGCTGCAACATGCACTCCTGGGTTCAAGTGATTCTTGTGCCTCAGCCTCCCAAGTAGCTGGGACTACAGGCATGTGACATCATACCCACCTAGTTTTTGTATTTTTAGTAGAGATGGGGTTTCACCATGTTGCCCAGGCTGGTCTCCAACTTCTGACCTCAAGTAATCTGCCTGTCTTGACCTCCCCAAGTGCTGGGATTACAAGCGTGAGGTACCGCACCCGGCCTGAGCCACTGTGCCTGGTCAACAATTATGTTTCCTCTATACCTCCACCAACTCTTCCCCTATCAGATTATCTTGAAGCAAAGTCCCAGATATATAAATGCACCTGCAAATATTTCCATATATTTCTTTAAAGTAGAAGGACTTAAGAAAGTAATTTCAGGAGCATGGCTTTCATTTTATAAATGTTGGGGGACTGTTAAAGGAGTTTAAGTAGAGTGCTTTGGCTGGGTAGATCTATCTGCCTGAGAGGTGGGACGCTAATTTAAGGAAAGGAGTCAGATTAGAAGGCTAAGATCTCCTGGGTTTTCCCCCTTGGTTGATCATAGTGCCTGATATTCCACCACTACCCATTGATTAACAAATTATCTTCCAAAATCCATCTCTTCCTGAAAGCGGCAACGTAATAAGCATTTGCCAGTTTGGAGTCTGCAGAAGAGAGAGATCCTCCCTTGCCCCCTTTTCCGTTCCTGGGCAGCCCCTGCAAGACCCCCTGAGGCAGCAGGAAAATGCCATCTATCCTTCCACTGGCTGGGGGCAGGGAGCTCACAGAGAATTCTCTGGTTCCCATTTGGCTCCAGTGCCCGCAGCAGTTGGCCTGGGCACAAGCCAAGCAGGATGAAACACGCCAGTGGTGCAGTAATGTCAGCATGTGTGCACGTGTTGGCCTGCATGTGCTCACGTGTCCAGTGTCAGAGCTGCTGCCTATCCCTGCAGCATCCTCTCCCCTCAGGATCTTCCCAACAAATGCGAGGCTCAATGGTGCAAAACGTCTCCTTTTGGACACTTGGAAGCTTAGCCTGAGGGAGCGGTAGAGATTGGTATCAGTATGGCACATGAGCTCTGGAGCCAGGGTGCTCGAGTTCCAGTCCTGGCCTTAACACTTTCCATCTCTGTTACCTTAACACATGATTGCACGTTTCTGAGAGTTGTATAATGCTATCTACCGTACAGAGCTGCTGAGAGTTGATGCGTGTAGAGTGTTTAGCGTAGTCAGAACAAGCTAAGAACTCTCTAAATGTTAGTTACTATTATAGATTTAGGGGCTCCTGAAGTCTTGGGAATTGGCTCAGAGGATCATAACATCTTGAAAAATTCCTAGAATCTCAACTGTTAGTGTGTACATTACAGAACCCTTTTGGATCCCTGGTACACTCTCTACTCTGTCCTGGTAGTGTCTGACAAATTCAAAAACAGAGTGCACAAATTGTAAGTTACAGCTGAATTTTTTTTTTTTTTTTTTTTTTAAAGATGAGGTTTCACCATGATGGCCAGGCTGGTCTTGAACTCCTGACCTCAGGTGATCCACCCACCTTGGCCTCCCAAAGTGTTAGGATTACAGGCATGAGTCACAGCACCCGGCCGAAAATTTTTTTTTCTTGGAATGGAATCTTGCTCTGTTGCCCAGCCTGGAGTGCAATCATGTGATCTTGGTTCATTGCAACCTCCACCTCCTGGATTCAAGTAATTTTCCTGCCTCAGATTCCCCAGTAGCTGGGATTACAGGCATGTGCCATCATGCCTGGCTAATTTGGTATTTTTAGTAGAGATAGGGTATCACCATGTTGGTCAGGCTGGTCTCGAACTCCTGACCTTAAGTGATCCACCTGCCTCAGCCTCACAAAGTGCTTGGATTACAGGCATGAGCCACCATGCCTGGCCACAGCTGATAAATTTTTATAAAGTGAACTCAAATGGTGGCTAACCAGTAACTGGAGCAAAAAGCAGACATTCTCAGCCCCCCGAGATCCCCCTGGTGCCCCTTGCTAGTCACTGGCCACTGCTTAGTGACTCTTATCCAGATGGCCAGACTATTCTCAATGCCTCTGAGGATGGCCATGTTGCTCCTTATTTAGGGGCTATGTACTATTGTTAGGAGAACTCCAATTATTACAGAGGTCCAGGGAGTTAATTTGGAAGTTGCTAAATTACACTTTACCTTAAATTATTTCATTTTTACTGTCATATTTCAGTGACAGCCTAATTTAGAGGCAAGCTTTCCAAATATCTGAGACTGTTTTTTTAAAAATACAAATTACTTAGCCCCATCCTAAGTCTACAAACTTAGATGGAGGAGTGTGAGGGTGAAGGCAGGGAATCTATATATTTTTTATACTTAAATTCCTGGCAACTTTCATTTAAGGAATCTATATTTTTATAAGCTCCAAGGGGGCTCGAGGTGAGGTCTACTGGGCTTGGTAGCCCTGGGTCTAGCAGTTCAGAGTTTGGACCCGAGTCAGATAGATCATTTGTTCCAATCCATGCTCCACACTGACTGGCCACTGACCTTGGACAAGGCACTTGGCTTTTCTGACCCTCAATTTTTTCATTTGTAAAATGGAGATGAAAGGATAGTACCTGCCTTTGTGGGTTGCTGAGAGGCTCTAAGACAACCACAGCATAAGAGCTCACTAAGTGCGAGGTGCTATAATCAACATTACTGTTACTGGGCAGAGCCCGTATGTGGTGGAGCCAGGGGAATGCTGAATCTGGCATCTGAAATTTTGAGTTTGAGTCTTGACTGGGCCACTTGCTAGCGGTATGACCTTGGACAGGTCCTTTGAGCCCCCATCTCCTGGCCTCGACTTCCCTACCTATAAAATGGAAATAATCCTTGCTCCTTTCATAGGGTCTTTGAAGGAACTAAATAAGAAAATGGAGCAGAATACTGCTCCAAGAACAGAAAAATGCCGCAGGAAGTAAACCCCGATGAGCTGAAACCCTGCTAAGCCTGGGAACCCCATGGAAAGTGGGCTTGCCATTGTCCTTGAGGTTCTGTGAGGGCAGGCCAGGTAGGGGAGGGTAAAGGGAACCGTTGAGGTGTCGGTTTTCCACAGCCCTGGTATGCCCTGGCATGGTTCCTGTGATTCTTGGTTTCTGAGAACTATCTCCTTCCTGGTTCCTGGGGTGGGAAGGGTCCAAGATCCCATAGCCGTGAAAGCCCATGCAATTTGCAGGTAGTCCAAATGCTTTTATTATTTTAATGTCTTCTTATTTTTTAATTAAAGTCTTCTTTGAAGTCCTTTACTAGTGTTTAAAAAAACCTTTTTTTTTTTGAGACAGAGTCTTGCTCCGTCGCCCAGGCTGGAGTGTAGTGGTGCAATCTCAGCTCACTGCAACCTCTGCCTTCCAGGCTCAAGTGATTCTTGTGCCTCGGCCTCCCAAGTAGCTGGGATTACATGTGTGTGTCACCACACCCAGATAATTTTTGTATTTTTAGTAGAGACAGGGTTTCACCATGTTGGCCAGGCTTGTCTTGAAATCCTGACCTCAAGTGATCCACCCGCCTTGGCCTCCCAAAGTGCTGGGATTACTGGCACAAGTCACTACACCTGGCCCCTAAAAAAACCTTTTTAATGAAGTATAATAAGCATACAGAAAAGTACACATCATAAGTGTACAGCTTAATGAATTTTCCAGAAGCTAACCAGCTCCCAGATTAATAAGTAAAATATTACTATTATTCCAGAAATTCTCTTTGTACCCTTTCTTTTTTTTTTTTTTAACATGAATAATGGAAGCACTGTGGGTTGTACTAACTAATGCCTTCGTAACAGATCCAGAGAGGAAATTGTTCAAACTTCTGTAGATAGCGGTGACATTTTTCAGCTTGATTTGGTAACACGATTGTGACCTTCAGACAGCATAAACATGTGTGCCATCGCATGTGTAATTTCTTATAGACCCAGCTTGGTTCTTCTCCAATGTCTCCTTTTGGAGTTGCACCTGATTTTATTACCAGTTTTCATCCGAATCCACTGAGGAATGGGGCGATTTTGCTTTTGTTTCTTGGCCAGGAATTGCTTAATCCTGAAAGTCTTGTGAGAAGACAAGGCGAGAAATGGAGTAAAGCACACACCACGATGGTGGAGAAAGGAAGAGAGGAGGAAGGCAGCCGGAAGAACCTCTTTTTTTTTTTTTTGAGACAGAGTCTCGCTCTTGTTACCCAGGCTGGAGTGCAATGGCGCAATCTCGGCTCACTGCAACCTCCGCTTCCTGGGCTCAAGCAATTCTCCTGCCTCAGCCTCCCGAGTAGCTAGGACTACAGGCTCGCGACACCATGCCCAGCGAATTTTTGTATTTTTAGTAGAGACAGGGTTTCACCATGTTGACCAGGATGGTCTCAATCTCTTGACCTCGTGATCCACCTGCCTCGGCCTCCCAAAGTCTTTGTACCCTTTCAGGTCATTCACCACTTTCCTCCCACATTAGAGTGACTCTTTCTTAATCTAATCCATCAAATCTATAGATTTGTTTTGCCTGTTTTTAAACTTTATAAACATGGACTAGCACAGTATGTAATTTAATATATGGCTTCTTTTGCCCCATATTATGTGAATGGGATTCATCTCTATTGTCACCTAGAACAATAGTTCATTTTCTTTGCCGTATAGTATTCCATTATATGACCATAATGAAATCCATTCTGCTCTTGATAGACGTTTGGATTGTTTCTAATTTGGTGCTGCTATAAGTAGTGATTAATCTTTTGGTGAACACATGTTCACACTTCTGTTGACCTAGGAGTGGAACTGCTAGGTCATGAGATGTGGATATGCAGAAGGAACTCTCTTATTTTCAGGTTAAGTTCTACTCATTACAAGTAGAGCATGGCTCCCCAGGCTTCGGTCTCTAGGAGATAGAAAGACCTCAGGAAGATGAACAGCTGCCTCTGGGATTGAAGATGCTGGTGAACAGAAGCATGTGCAGTCAGTGACATGTGCAGGCTCAGAGACTTCCAGGGGATACAGCTAATCATAAAACTCAGATCTGTTGCTTTCCCTCTCTCATCTGCTTTTCTGTTTGACTTTAGCAGTAACGTGTCCACTTTGCTGGAGGGCCAGTGTTCCCCCACCAACAGTCAGCAGACCACCTACAGAGGAAATGTGACTCCCACTTTGAGTCCCACGGCAGCCCTCCTGAATCAGACTTACTGAGGATGAGACTGTGATTTTTAACACAGTGACATTTGAGAATCACTTCTCCAGCCTAAACACTTTTTTTTCCAGCCTAAACACTTTCTAAAGACTGCAGCCTTTTCCTGACGTCCTCCTTCCCCTCTCCACTGGGGCGTAGGATCAGGCCACATTTGGGATATCAGCTCTGAAAGGAGGCATGGTAGAGCATAAGATTCTAAAGAAAGAGATGTTCCCTTGTTCAGCAGATCCCGAACACCAGTCACACCAAAATCACCCAGGGAACTTGTTAAACATCTAAGTCGGAGCCCCACCCCTAAGGATTTTGATTCAGTAGGTCTGGGGTGGGGCTGGGAATATGTATATTTTTAACCTTCACCCTCATCCCCTCAGGGAATTCCTAATGGTGAGAATCGCCGGTTCAATCCACCGGCCAGCTTTGAAGATGAGAACATAGACGGGCCCAGCCACTCTGTTGAGTTTTGTCTCTGCTGATGGCTGGGTGGAGCAGTTACCTTGGCTAAGAAAAATCGGTGTATGTGGACAGAACCCAGGGGGTTTGAATGTTGAACACAGGGACTTGGCCTGCAGCCCACCAGCAGAGGCTCATTTGCATCTCATTAATATGCACCTTGGGTCACTCAGGGTGCTCCCAAATCATCCCTGACCTGTCTCGTGCCTTGGCTTTGCAGTCAGGTTCAGCCAGCTCAGCAGCAGGACTGGGCGCCTCAGCCAGCAGAAAGCCTGTCTTGCCCCACTGCCAGAGCGCAGCTCCCACCTGCAGCAACCTGCCTGCCTGCCTGGCTTTGTCCTAAGCTGTTCTACTCAGAAGGGAGAGGACAGACAGATGGCTGGGCTGGGCTGGGTTGGGCCAGGCAGGGCTGGAGGAAATGGGAATGGGAGAGAAGACTGGAAATGGAACCTATGCTGAGAATCTGTGTTTGCCGGCAGGAGAGGATCTGAGGTTATGTGATCTCTGATATGGGAGAGGGATCATATCATCCTCCCCCTTCGCAATTGCTCTTTCCAACACATGGGCATGGGGAGCAGGCCAGGGGGACTATTGAACACACAGGTCATCTGAGTTTTATCCTGGCTTGGCCTATACTAGCTGTGTAATCTCAGGAGTTAAATAACCTCTCTGAGTCTCAGTTATCTCATCTACCAAATGAAGATAATTATAAGGTTGCTGTAAGCTAGCTTAAAGGAGATAATGCCTGCCAAATGTTCACCACAGGGCCTGGCACGCAGTAAATGTTCAATAAATGTCAGCTGTGAGCAGCTGCATGCGCCTCTGCAAGCACTCCATAGTTCCAAACCTCAGCATCTTCAGGGCATCTGGCGATAGCTCAGCAGAGGATTAGCTCAGCGAGGTAGGAAAGCAGGGACTAGTAGTCTCCATTCCCAGATGGATGGGTGGAGGCCCCATGAAATGAGGGGATTTGCTCGGGGCTCTCTCACTGGGCCCCCTGCTTGGCCCTCCAATATAATACCAAAGAAGTAGGGGTTGAGGTCCCTGAACTGTCATTTTCATCACAGCAGCCACCTCACGGGGGCTCACATAGCAAGACACTGTACTGACTGCTTTGTGCCCTTCACTTAGTTCGGATCCTCATAACACCCTGATGATTACATTCCCTCGTTTATGTCTGAAGAGACCGAGCCTGTGTCAGGTCCCATGATTTACTCAAAATCACACACAACCAGCAGTGGGCCGGGGCAGGACTTGAGCACAGGCAGCCCCTCTCCAGAGCCTGAGTGTATGGCCTGACTGTAGCCGTCCCACCTCCTGGAGGTGCCTGAGTTAGAGGCAGAACGTGGTTAGGAGCGGCCACATGTAGCTGATGGTCTCACAGAAGGGAACAAGGAGAAGCTTCTGTTTCATCAGTTAAGAGGAACAGTATTTCTTTTGCTGATGACCACAGGGCGTGCTGGATCCCAGGGAGGCTGTTTATTGTGTTTTGGATAGAGACAGGAAGGGGGCCCAGAGTGGTCACCCCAAGATGTCAGTGTCAGAACACAAAAGATCAGGAGATTTATGTTTTTATAGAATGTGCAGGACATTTTCTTCCTGGTGTTTTCACTGTCAATATTCTTCTGGCCACTTCACACCCACCCTCTGCCCCCTCTTCAACTCTGGGATGAAGGAGGTCACATCTGTTATAGTTTGAATGCTGCTCAAGTTGTGACTTGAACTTTGCTGCAAATCACTGCAAAGAGAGAAGGAATGTCACAAAGACCCACGTGTGTGTGAAGGGACCCTCCCACAAGGGGCTCCTGGGGCACAAGTGAGGGTCAACACATATACAGAAAAGAATTCCTACATTCTACACATATTTTTTGAGCACCTAATGTAATGGTAATAACAATCACCCATTAGCGACCTTCTGCATGGCTGGCACTACGCCAAATGCCATCCATGCATGTGTTCATTAAATCCTCCACTAAGGCAAGTGTCACTAGCCCCATTTCACAAATGGGGAATCTGAGGCTTAGATAGGCTCAGCCATGTGCCTTGATACCGGCAGAGGCAGCACTGAGAGCAGGTCTCACTTCGAAGCCGGGTCTTTCCCCCTGTACACTCCTCTTGACTAATGCAGAAGACCTTGGCCTTGTGGGATCCTGAGGAGCTCCCCAGGTTGACAGTGGAGCTGGGGTTGGGGGAACAGCATGACCAGTGCCAAAATCCCAGGATGGAGGAGTCTGGGTTCTGGTTCCAATTCTGCCACCAACTTGCTATGCAACTTAAAGTGACCCCTTCCCTTCTCTAGGAATAGTTTCTCATCTTTATAATACAGAACTTAGACTGATAGTAGTCTTCAAACTGTGCCCTATGGAGGCCAGGGATTTCACTGACAAAAGGACAATGTGTAGGGGATGGGGCTCTGGGGCCTTTCTCACATCTATCATAGCAGGTCTGTTTCAATCCACTTAACATAATAATGATAACTATAAAATAACAACAGCTAGCATTTATTTAGCAACTACTAGGTACTACGCATGTGTTGAATGTTTAACTGGCACCATATAGTTCAACCTTCAGAACACTATGTGAGGTGGATTCTGTAGTATCTTTCTCTCTTTTTTTAAAATGTATTTGCTTATCTATTTTTTATTTATTTATTTATTTATTTTATTTTTATTTATTTATTTATTTATTTTTATTTTATTTTATTTTATTTTTTGAAACAGAGTTTCGCTCTTGTTACCCAGTCTGGGGTGCAATGGCGCGATCTTGGCTCACCGCAACCTCCGCCTCCTGGGTTCAGGCAATTCTCCTGCCTCAGCCTCTCGAGTAACTGGGACTACAGGCGTGCGCCACCATGCCCAGCTAATTTTTGTATTTTTAGTAGAGACGGGGTTTCACCTTGTTGACCAGGATGGTCTCGATCTCTTGACCTCGTAATCCACCCGCCTCGGCCTCCCAAAGTGCTGGGATTATAGGCGTGAGCCACCGCGCCCGGCCTATTTATTTTTTTTAAGATGGGGTTTCACCATGATGACCAGGCTGGTTTTGAACTCCTGACCTCTCAGGTGATCCACCCACCTCGGCCTCCCAAAGTGCTAGCATTACAGGTGTGAGCCACCACACCCGGCCTTATTTTTTAAATTGACAAAATTTGTATATATTTATGCTGTGCAACATAATGTATTGATAATGTATGTACAGTGGAATGGCTAAATCAAACCATTTAACACATCCATTGACTCATATGCCTATTTTTTATCATTAATTTTATTTATTTATTTATTATACTTTGGGCTCTGGGGTACATGTGCACATCTTGCATCCTGCAGGATTGTTACATAGGTACATACATGCCATGGTGGTTTGCTCTCTCCATCCCCACCCCCACCGTCACCTACATCAGGCATTTCTCCCGGTATTTAGAGATAGGGTCTTACTCTGTCACCCAGGCTGGAGTGCAGTGGTGTGATCATAGTTCACTGCAGCCTCAAACTCCTGGGCTCAACCAATCCTCCCACCTCGGCCTCCTGAGTAGCTAGGATTACAGATGCAAACCACCACACCTGGCTAATTTTTAAATGTTTTGTAGAGATGGGGTTCTCAATATGTTGCCCAAGCTGGTCTTGAACTTCTGGCTCCAAGCAATCCTCCTGCCTTGGCCTCCCAAAGCTCTGGCATTACAGACATGAACCACCATGCCTGGCCCCTATATGCTTATTTTTTGTGATGAGAACAATTAAAATTTATTATCTTAGCAATGTTCAAGTACGATACACAATGCATTTCTTAATTATAGCTACCATGTTGTACGATAGATCTCTTGAACTTACTTCCCCTCCACCCAGAGAGCCCCAGAAGTGGGGCTGGATTTGTTGATCTGTCAGAATTCTTCCTTTCTCTTACTCCCACCCCAAGCCCTGTGCTCCTGGTGCTTCCTCTGGTTTGGGAATTTTTCAACTCCAAATGCAAATTTCGTATTCTTTGACCATCTCCCCAATCCCCACCCCCCATCCCAGCCACTGGCAACCATCATTCTACTCACTGTTTCTATGAATTTAACCTTTTTAGAATTCATACAGAAGTGAGTATATGTGGATTCTAAAAAGTATTTGCAGTATTTGTCCTTACATACTTGGCTTATTTCACTTAACACAATGTCCTCCAGTTCATATATGCTGTCACAATTGACAGAATTTACCCACCTTTTAAGGCTGAATGGTATTCTCTGGTGTATAGAGACCATATTTTCTTTAATCATTCATCTGCTGATGGACATTTAGGGTAATTTCATATCTTGGCTATTGTGAATAATGCAGTAAACATGGGTGTACAGGTATCTCTTTGACATACTGATTTCATTTCCTTTGGATATATACCTAGTAGTGGGATTGCTGGAGCATATGGTAGTTCTATTTTTTATTTTTTTGTGAACCTCCAAACTGTTTTCCATAATGGCTGTACTAATTTACATTTCCACCAACAGTGTCTGACACTTCCCTTTTCTCCACATCCTCTTCAACAGCTGTTTTCTCTTGTCTTTTTGATAATAGTCATCCTAACATAATCACTGTAGTTTTAAGTATCTCCCTTTCAAAGGTGAAGAAAAACAGAGGCTCAGAGATCAAGTTATCCAAGGTCGCCCCAGTTGGGACTTGAGGTCTTGGTTTGAAAACTCATCTTTTTACAAAGGGTTCCATTGGATCAAAGTGGCATAAACCACAGGATAGTAAGCACCCCACAAAACGAGGCCCATTCAGCAGGGCATTCTGGCCTTTGCGTTTTGTTCTCTTCTCTATCTGAAAGAAGCTTTCTAGTCTTCCTGGAGAGTCTATCAGGGCACAGCCTTCCTCACCTAGAACCTAAGGGAGGTGCCTTCTCTCCTCATTCTGCATCAAGAGCTTCTAATGAATAAATACCAGGCAGTGCTCTGCTAAGCTGGAGTTGGCTTTGATCTTTTTTTTTCACCTTTCCCTTTTCACGGATTTTAACAGTTTTTATCTAACGAACTCCTCCTACCAGAGAGCCTCAGAAGAAATGGGTCCAGAGATTTTAACCCCTCAGGATTCCTTCCTTCCCTCCCTGCCACCCCAAGCCCTCAGTTCTGGTGTTCCCTCTGGCTTAGGGATTTTTCAGCTGCAAATGCAAAGCTCATGAATCCATATAGACAACCCTAAGAGGAAAAGACCCCAGGCACACCTCTTCCTCTCTTTGGGCCTCATTGAGTATTAGGATCTGCAAACTCAAAAACCCACAGCTGCGTTTCGTTGCTCACGTCTCAGGCCTTTGTGTTGCCTGTTCTGTCTGCAACTCTCTTCCTCAAGATAGCTTTGTGGCTCTCTTGCTCACTCTGTTCAGCTCCCCGCCCAAATGTCACCTTGTCATATAGGACTTTCCTGACTCTCCTTTAAAAAACAGCCCCACATGGTGTTTCTTTATATTGATTTTCATCACTTGACATAGTCAATATTTTTTTGTTTATTGTCTCTGTCTGCCACTAGAATACAATCCCCACAAGAGCAGAAACCTCATCTCTCTTGTTCTCTGTTCTAGATGCCTGGCACAGGGCAGGCCCTCAGTGAGTATTAAATGAATGAACGAATGAATGACTTTGGCAGAGGAAGCTCAATAACAGAACACTTTCTTCACATCCCCAACTCTGTTCCTTTTCTTCCCCAAAGCCCAGGCCACTGGAAGCCCTTTTCTTCCTTCAAATATTCATTTCTCCAGGGTCATATTATGACTTTTGAGGGCTCTAAGCATCTTAGCCTTTGTGGTCTCTTCTTCCATGAAACAATTATAAATTATAATTATGTAGTTATAAATTAAAAATTATATTTCATGACAGCATTGGTATAAAGATGTATGTATAGTCCTGTACCACATCATGACATTTTGGTCAATGTGGGACTGCTTATATGAGAGTGGTCTCATAACATTATAATACCATATTTCTACTGCACCTTTTCTATGTTTAGAAATGTTTAGATACACAAATGCCATACTTACAACCACCTACACTATTCAGTCCAGTAGGATGCTGTGCAGGTTTGTATCCTAGGAGCAATAGGCTGTACCACATAGCCTAGGTGTGTAGTAAGCTTCACCATCGAGGTTTGTGTAAGTGCACTCTGCGATGTTTGCACAATGACAAAATCACCTAATGACACATTCTCAGAATGCATTCCCATCATTAAGTGAGACATACTTGTGTTATTATATCTTGAACCTAAAAGTTTTTCTTTCCTTCATATTTAAACTAAATTAAAACGTTTGTTATTGATTCAATTTTCAAATGTAAAAGGAAATTCTCAGCAATTTGTTGACTATAGTAACTTTCTATAATAGTCCTCATTCCTGAAAAGATGTTTAAAAACCCAAACACCTATACTATAACTTAATTGATTTAAACTAGGGGTGAGTGAAAAGCTGTTTTTAAATATTGTCCTGGTAATTCTAATATGCATTAATATTTGAGGCCCACTGTTCCGGATAATATCTCCCAGTTTGCTCCCTTAGGTCATTCCCAACCTCCTCTAAGGCATAATTTGGGGACATTCTCATTCCAAAAACTAACCTTTTTTAATACTCCCTTGCTCCCTACACCATTCTGCTAAGTATATATGAATTTTAGCTTTCTCCCTTCCATACCTTCCTAGCCCACATATGAGAATCTCCATTTTTCTTAAGAGATTCTCCCTTTTCATTCTGCTTTAATAATATGTGCAGTCCTGGGTCCTGGGTCCTGGGTCCTGGGTGTACCCACTGTACCTTATAGATGAGTGGACCCAGCATTCTCTGAATCTCATGAATCCTGTGGTTCCTATGCCGTGCTCTCTAGAGCTGGTCTGCCCAATGTGGCAGACACAAGTCACGTGTGGCTTTTAAAATTTAAATTAATTAAAACAAGATAAAATGAAAAACTCAACTCCTCAGTCATACTAGCTGCATTTCAAGTGCTCAATAGCCAGCTATGCATGGTTCGTGGCTCCCATCCTGGACAGCACAGAGACAGAGTGTTTCATCACCGCAGAAGGTTCTGCTGGAGAGCGCAGCTCTAGAGTGAGCTCCAGCTACTTCAGGCCTTTGGGATGTCTGTCTTCTTAGAATGTGGATTCTATTCTGTGCTGGTGTTTGCATCCATCTCCTGCTAGATGAGTGAACCTGGGCACAGTCTTCAAATTATCCAAGCCTCAATTTCACATTTACAGATTGAGAGTAATGAATGTCATAGTACAGATGATGATGATACATCACTAACTGGTACTGAGTGTGTTCCAGTGTTAGGTATTTGCCGTACTTTAATTCATTCAGCCTCCTCAACAACTCCATGCGGTAAATACCATTATAATCTCCCTTTTACTGAAATCAGAGAGATTAAATAACTACCCAGGGACACACAGCTGATAAACAGAGAGCTGGGATTTGAAACCAGGTCTGTCTGATTCTGGAGCCCATTTTCTTAACCTTTAATTCTGTCAATTGCTGCACGCTCTACCCAAAGACCAAGTGAGATAATGCATGCAAATGCTTACTTGAAAACTTACAGGTTATCTTACAGATTTAAGACAGAATAATTTTTGTCATCAATTATAAAAAGAATACTAATAAATAATGGGACCTCATATCCCAGCTCTCTTTCATCCATATCCTAGATAAGGGTTTCCTTTTTAGTCATTTTTCTAATTCCAGACTAGGACAGGCATGGCTTTTACAGTCCACACTGCCAGCTGGTACTTCAGGCTGCCGTTTGCTGAGCATTATTGGTCCTAATAAGGTGTTACTCTGTGTCTTTCCTCCCTGTGCTTTCACCTGTCAAATTATCTGTCTTCCTTGCAGTCCTGAGAAGTAGGTAGGAGTAGCTATTATTATCTCCATTTTACAGATAGGCAAATTGAGACCCAGAAAAGATTCTGTGGCATTCCCAAGTCACAGGACCCATCAATGGCTCAAGCCACTGGCTCCTCTCCTGGCTGTATCCAGTTCTTTGTTTTGTTATATGAGAATCTAACACCAGCTGCCTACAAACTAACAAATGACTCATATGCTCATCCAAGTTTCTTGGAAGTAAATTAAGTCTCCCTACCCTTAGTGAATTCCAGTTGTCTTAAACCAATAGAGCTGGTGTTCAAGCCCTGTCCATACCAGAGTGGGAGCCTTGAATAGGAAAAATCTCCCTTTTGATCTGATATCAGATAACTCATCCCAATGATGTAGCCCTATTTTGGTCCTGCTTCTTTTTAAAAACCATCAATGACTCCCTACTACTTAGGGGAAAAATTATTTCAGTGGCTAAGACTTGACTAGCAGGTACCTAGAATGTCACCATTCTTTCATTCACAGTTTTTATTCTGGTTCAAAGTACAGTCTCTCTTAATTCATTTCTCTCATCTCTTTAAGGCTTTTCATAAACAGAATATGTTTAGGATTCTTTCTTGAGAGCCACAAGAGCCAGTCTTAGCATTGAATACCTGGAGCAGAGGAGTAGGACAATTAGAGGGGTTTGGAATCACCCATCCATTTCAGCCCTTCCCTCTCTATGCACAGACATTATTTACAGATAAGAAAAAAGGTCCACAGGCTTAGGTGACTTACTTGACCAAGAACATAGAGAAAATGAGTGACTTTAGGTCTCAGCCTCCCAAAACCCAGGTCAGGGATCAGCTTATTACACTGACTATCAAACAAGCATTGGCAAGTGTATAACCCTGATCTACAGCCAGAGGAAATCCCTTCGCTGCCTTTGAGGGAGCTTGTTTAGGGTCTGATAGAGACCATAGACATGCACAGGCCAAAGAATCGTGCCTGTATGAGTTGGAAGGGACTTCAGAATGCCTCTTATCTCCCTCAAGGACAAATATCCTTCTACAATAGAACATCCTCCTCAGGTGGCCACCCAGATTCTGCTTGGATTCCCCCAGTGACAAGGAGCTCTCCACATTCAAACTTTTATCAATGTCTTGGATAAAGACATGGATGTTACAACCGTCAAGTTTCTGAATGTCAGAATCAATATCCTGAGAAGCTGGAGTAGAGAGCTGAAACACAGTGTGAACTGAATCACAGCCTCTTGAAAGCCCTACAGCACTAAGTGGCAGAAAATCAGCCTGCACAAGCATAGATCAGGGATAACATAACAATTCGTCTGAAAGTTTTGTTTTATTTTTGAGACAGAGTCTTGCTCTGTCCCCAGACTGGAGTGCAGTGATGCGATCTCGGTTCACTGCAACTTCTGACTCCCTGGTTCAAGAGATTCTCCTGCCTCAGCCTCCTGAGTAGCTGGGATTATAGGCACGTGCCACCATGCCCAGCTAATTTTTGTATTTTTAGTAGAGATGGGGTTTCACCATGTTGGCCAGGATGGTCTCCATCTCCTGGCCTTGTGATCTGCCCGCCTCGGCCTCCCAAAGTGCTGGGATTACAGGTGTGAGCCACTGCACTCCGCCTGAAAGTTTTTATTATTCACAAACTCAACAGTTAATAATATAAGCTAAGTGCTAAAAAGTAGTATTACTGGGTAACATTTGTTGAAAACTGTATCACGTATTGTGCTCAGCACTTACATGCATTAACTAACTTTATTCCTGAAATAATCTTAGGAAGTAGGGAAACTAAGGATCAGGGAAGGCAAGCCATTTGCCCAAGGTCACACAGCCAGAGCCTGTGTGTTGCTAGTCACCTTCTCCTGCCCCCCACATCTTTGAACTGGGACTGAGAGTTACATGAAGGCAGAGTTTCATTCATACACATACCCTAAAATGGTCCATTCATGGCCAGGTAGACCCAGAACTAATGTACCCACACAATTATTCAAAAAATTGACTACTAAGTATACATATGTGCCCTCTTGCAAATGTGCACATTCATTCACATGCAGATCTCTTTCTGGGCCTGAGGAGCCAAGGAGCAGGAGGCCCCACCCCAAACAAGTGCCTGCTTGCAGCTTCCCGGAACAGTCTGTGGCTAGGCCAGCAAGCTTAGACTCGACCAGAGACCCGTGGCTTCCTGCTTTGTTGGGGCACAGGCTGGACCTTCTCCAGAGGCTTCAGCGGACCCCACCCTCACCCCAGGCTTTGATTCTGCCTTGGCATTAAAGCTAGTAACTAATGTGTCTTGACTTTTGTCTATATACCAGGCACTGTGCTGAGTACATTAACATGCATGATCTTACGTAGTCTCCATAAAACCCTGTGAATATGAATGCAGTACTCCTAATAGCCCTCTCTTACAGATGAAAAAGCTGAGGTTCAGGGACATTGAGTAACTTAAGGTTAAACAGGTAGCAAGCGGTAGAACTGTGACTTGAACTCGAACAGTCAGATTCATAAGTGACCACAGCTCTTTCCAGAAGCACAGTCGGGAGGAAAGAACCTGGCTCTAATTCTCACCCTGTGACTTTGGGCAAGTCTCTTTCTTTCTTTGGGACTTCATTTTCCAGCTTCCAAAAGGAGGGAATGATCAAGAAAGGCTCTTTCAGCATTCAGTCACTGCTTTTCCTAAGCCTGGATTCTTCCATTTTTCAACTAGTATTGATTGAGCCTGGTTCTATACCAGACACTGTTCTAGGCACTAGGGAATTCATCTGTGAATAAGATACACAGAGCTCCTCTCTTCGTGGAGTCCAGTATCAAGTGAGAAGACAGTTATTAAACAAATAAACAAAAAAATATTGGGTAGTGATATGTGTCATGAAGAAAATAGGTCAAAGTGATAACGAGGGTAATTGGCAGGAAGGCTACTCCAAACAGGGGCTCAGGAGCTGACATTTAAGCTGAAAACTGGATGACAAGAAGGAACTATCCATGTGAGAATCTTAAGGGAGACAGTAAGTGCAAAGGCCCCGAGGCAGGTCCCGGTGTTGTGTGGCTGCTGCTTGTGAACTGGAGAAGCAGCATGGGCCCAGATGGTGCGGGGGCCTTCCAGTCCAGGGTAAGGAGTTTCTATTTTAATCCAAGTGCTAGGAGAAGCCACTGGAAAATTTTAAGCAGGTAAGTCATATGAATTGATGTATGTTTACACAAGATGTTTTAAAACAGTCCCTGGGTGTCGTGAGCTGGGGGTGGGGTAATATAAGGAGCCCGACATGTCTCTGTGCCCTGCAAGCCTGTTCACTCATCTGGACCTGGGGCCAGGAAACAGCTGCCACAGACACTGTTCCCTCCCTCAGCTAACTACTCCCCAGGTGTGCAGGTCGTATAGCCTAGGCAGGCCATGGGCACCAAGCTGCCATCCAAGGGTGCATTCTCTCTGCATTTTAACCTCCTCCAGGGAGACCCCTCCCCTTCCCCTTCCCTACAGCTCATCTTAACTGCGCCTGCGCAGCAAGGCGCCTGTGCAGCCACCTAGCAGAGTATCTTGCTGGGGCCTGCCCAACACGGGTGCTGAGCTGGTGAACAGGAAGCTCTCCACACAGCAGGGCAGGCAGGGCTGGGAGGCTGCGTGCACCCTGGGCTCGCAGAGCTGTGGAGCCAGTGGACCTGGGACTGGGGTGAGAACTCATTTTCCCTTGGTGTTTCAACTTCAAAAGCAATGACATCCTGCAGGGGTTGGGAGCAGAATGACTCAGGGGTCCCCTTCTACTTGTGGGGACTGGGTCAGGGGTAGGGTGAGTGTGGCTTTTGCCTGGGGCTGGCCCCACGGTGGGCTACAGCCTTAAGCATGGGGGACAGTAGGGGCAGGCAGGGTGGGAAATGTACAGCAGCTCTTTCTGCCACTAGCTTTCGGACCTAGAGTGAAGAATCTGCCTCCTTCCTGCCCTCTCCTTTTTGAGATGCATGGGCTTAGGGCACCACCAACTGAATCTCAAGAGTCGGGAGGCAGGTGGTAGGGAAGCTGGAAGGGTGGGACGTACTGAAATTATTTTCTGTCACAGGCCTTCAGACCCCGAGTTAGACAGACTTTTCTATTCCTGCCGCCCATCTGGAGATGCTGTCAGCAGGATCTTGGGGAACCCTGTGTCCAGTTCATGCAGGCCTCTGGGAAGACAGGGCTCCAAGCCTCTCCTTCCCCACTTGACTTGGAAGTTTAACTCTTCCTTGGCTTTGAAGAGCAAGGCAACTGGAAAATCAAGTCTGGTCAGTTTCACCCAGGAATGCTCCAGCACACCTGGCTGGCAGCCACGAAGCTCCTAGAAATCAAGGCTCCCAGGGGCAGGCCAGGCATCAGCTCTGTGCACCAGCCTTACACGTGGCCCTGCCAAACCCTGCCCCGCTCCCCCTGCCCCTTGCCCCATCCGATCCTGATGAGTCTCACATTTTCACCCAGGCTGGAGTTCAGGGATGGGCTCTGTGGGAAACAGCAAGGGTCTAAGTGAGACAAAGCATTTATTTATGATTAATTCAAGAAGAACTAACTCCCAGGGACTAGTTCTTACCTGGCCACACACTGTGTGACTTGAAGCCTGACCGATCTCGACTTTCGGGCTCTATTTCCCCATCTATGATGAAAAACAGGGACAGAACCCCATCATCTCTAGTGTCCATTTCAACTCAGACATTCCAAAAGCCTGGGAGTTTTCATGTTCCAGGTTACAAGATGAGTCAGAATCATGTCCTGTCTATAAGGGACATGTGGTGAAACAGGTACAGATAGGGGCAGAGAGGCAGCCTGGTCTGTGCAAGGAGCTCCCACTAGCTATAAGGCCCTGGGCAGCTCCCTTCTTTTTATGAACCTTAGTTTCCTATTATCAGTAATGGCTGATATTAAGTTAGAACTGACAATAAACCAGGCACCCAATAAGTCATTTACCTTTATTATTTCCCTTAATTTTCACAGCAATCCTACAAGATTGATAATTTTCTTATCCTTATTCTACAGAAGGTGAAATGAAGGTTCACCGAGGTTAAATAACTTGCTCTAAAAGTCACCCACCTAGTAAATGATGGAGGCAGGGCTGAGAGCCAGGCAGCCCGATGTCAGGCCTGGGATCTTGGTCCCTTTGCTTTTCTGCAGCCTCTGCATGTGGGGAAACAGCTCAGTTTGGCTAGAGCTCAGCCTGGCTAGAGCTCAGCCCTAATGGAAGGGACTTGCAGGAAGGAGAGAGAGAAGAGTAGTTTAGAACCAGATTGCTAAACTTGGTTCCTGGCTAAGAGTTTGGACTATCTCACCATCATCCAAGGAGACACAGAAAGTTTTTGGGAAAAAGAGTAAGAGTTCAGGCCTCTGTTCTAGCTGCTGAGTGCCTTTGAGAGTGCATTCTGACTAGTCTGTTATTTTTCAGCCACGGGGTTTCTCAACCATGGCACTATTGGCATTGGGGCTGGATAATTCTGTTGCAGGGTTGATATGGTTTGGCCATGTTCCTACCCAAAGCTCATCTTGAATTGTAGCTCCCATAATCCCCCTGTATCATGGGAGGGAGCCAGTGGGAGGTAATTGAATCATGGGGGCGGGTTGTTCTTGTGCTGTTCTCTTGATAGTGAATAAGGCTCAAGAGAGCTGATGGTTTTATAAAGGGGAGTTCCCTGTACATGCTCTCTTGACTGCTGCCATGTAAGACGTGCCTTTGCTTTTCTTTTGCTTTCTGCCATGATTGTGGGGCCTCTCCAGTCATGTGGAACTATGAGTCCATTAAATCTCTTTTCTTTATAAATTACCCAGTCTCGGGTATGTCTTTATTCTCAGTGTGAGAACTGACTAATACAAAGGCACTGTCCTATGCATTGTAGGATATTTAGCAGCATCCCCGGCCTCTACCTGCCAGATTCCATTAGCATCACCACTCCCAAGCTGGGACAGCCAAAAATACCTTCAGACATTGCCAAGTGTCCCTTCAGGGTCAAAATCACCTCCAGTTAAGAACCACAGAAGTAGAAACCATTTTTTTTTTCACCTAACTTGCACTCTTTCTTTTTCTGCCCAGGGTTTTGGGAGTTTTCCACCATGACTATTGCCCTGCTGGGTTTTGCCATATTCTTGCTCCATTGTGCAACCTGTGAGAAGCCTCTAGACGGGATTCTCTCCTCCTCTGCTTGGCACTTCACACACTCCCATTACAATGCCACCATCTATGAAAACTCTTCTCCCAAGACCTATGTGGAGAGCTTTGAGAAAATGGGCATCTACCTCGCAGAGCCACAGTGGGCAGTGAGGTACCGGATCATCTCTGGGGATGTGGCCAACGTATTTAAAACTGAGGAGTATGTGGTGGGCAACTTCTGCTTCCTGCGAATAAGGACAAAGAGCAGCAACACAGCTCTTCTGAACAGAGAGGTGCGAGAAAGCTACACCCTCATCATCCAAGCCACAGAGAAGACCTTGGAGTTGGAAGCTTTGACCCGCGTGGTGGTCCACATCCTGGACCAGAATGACCTGAAGCCGCTCTTCTCCCCACCTTCGTACAGAGTCACCATCTCTGAGGACACGCCCCTGAAGAGCCCCATCTGCAAGGTGACTGCCACAGATGCTGATCTAGGCCAGAATGCTGAGTTCTATTATAACTTTAACACAAGGTCAGAGATGTTTGCCATCCACCCCACCAGTGGCGTGGTCACTGTGGCTGGGAAGCTTAACGTTACCTGGCGAGGGAAGCACGAGCTCCAGGTGCTGGCTGTGGACCGCATGCGGAAAATCTCTGAGGGCAACGGGTTTGGCAGCCTGGCTGCCCTCGTCGTTCATGTGGAGCCTGCCCTCAGGAAGCCCCCAGCCATTGCTTCGGTGGTGGTGACTCCACTAGATAGCAATGATGGTACCACCTATGCCACTGTACTGGTCGATGTGAACAGCTCAGGAGCTGAAGTGGAGTCAGTGGAAGTTGTTGGTGGTGACCCCGGAAAGCACTTCAAAGCCATCAAGTCTTACGCCCGGAGCAATGAGTTCAGTTTGGTCTCTGTCAAAGACATCAACTGGATGGAATACCTTCATGGGTTTAACCTCAGTCTCCAGGCCAGGAGTGGGAGTGGCCCTTATTTTTATTCCCAGATCAGGGGCTTTCACCTACCACCTTCCAAACTGGCTTCCCTCAAATTCGAGAAGGCTGTTTACAGAGTGCAGCTTAGTGAGTTTTCCCCTCCCGGCAGCCGCGTGGTGATGGTGAGAGTCACCCCAGCCTTCCCCAACCTGCAGTATGTCCTAAAGCCATCTTCAGAGAATTTAGGATTTAAACTTAATGCTCGAACTGGGTTGATCACCACCACGAAGCTCATGGACTTCCACGATAGAGCCCACTATCAGCTACACATCAGAACCTCACCGGGCCAGGCCTCCACCGTGGTGGTCATTGACATTGTGGACTGCAACAACCATGCCCCCATCTTCAACAGGTCTTCCTATGATGGCACCTTGGATGAGAACATCCCTCCAGGCACCAGTGTGTTGGCTGTGACTGCCACTGACCAGGATCATAGGGAGAACGGCTATGTCACCTATTCCATTGCTGGACCAAAAGCTTTGCCATTTTCTATTGACCCTTATCTGGGGATCATCTCCACCTCCAAACCCATGGACTATGAACTCATGAAAAGAATTTATACCTTCCGGGTGCGAGCATCAGACTGGGGATCCCCTTTTCGCCGGGAGAAGGAAGTATCCATTTTTCTTCAGCTCAGGAACTTGAATGACAACCAGCCTATGTTTGAAGAAGTCAACTGCACTGGGTCTATCCGCCAAGACTGGCCAGTAGGGAAATCAATAATGACTATGTCGGCCATAGATGTGGATGAGCTTCAGAACCTAAAATACGAGATTGTATCAGGCAATGAACTAGAGTATTTTGATCTAAATCATTTCTCTGGAGTGATATCCCTCAAACGCTCTTTTACGAATCTTACTGCTGGTCAACCTGCTAGTTATTCCCTGAAAATTACAGCCTCAGATGGCAAACACTATGCCTCACCCACAACTTTGAATATTACTGTGGTGAAGGACCCTCATTTTGAAGTTCCTATAACATGTGATAAAACAGGGGTATTGACACAATTCACAAAGACTATCCTCCACTCTATTGGGCTTCAGAACCAGGAGTCCGGTGATGAGGAATTCACTTCTTTAAGCACATATCAGATTAATCATTACACCCCCCAGTTTGAGGACCACTTCCCCCAATCCATTGATGTCCTTGAGAGTGTTCCTGTCAACACCTCCTTGGCCCGCCTAGCAGCCACTGACCCTGATGCTGGTTTTAATGGCAAACTGGTCTATGTGATTGCAGGTGGCAATGAGGAGGGCTGCTTTGACATAGAGCTGGAGACAGGGCTACTCACTATAGCTGCTCCCTTGGACTACGAAACCACCAACTTCTATATTCTCAATGTGACAGTATATGACCTGGGCACTCCCCAGAAGTCCTCCTGGAAGCTGCTGACAGTGAATGTGAAAGACTGGAATGACAACGCACCCAGATTTCCTCCTGGTGGGTACCAGTTAACCATCTCAGAAGACACAGAAGTTGGAACCACAATTGCAGAGCTGACAACCAAAGATGCTGACTCAGAAGACAATGGGAGGGTTCGCTACACCCTGCTAAGCCCCACAGAGAAGTTCTCCCTCCACCCTCTCACTGGGGAACTGGTTGTTACAGGACACCTGGACCGCGAATCAGAACCTCGGTACATACTCAAGGTAGAGGCCAGGGATCAGCCCAGAAAAGGCCACCAGCTCTTCTCTGTCACTGACCTGATGGTCACGTTGGAGGATGTCAATGACAACTCTCCCCAGTGCATCACAGAACTCAACAGGCTGAAGGTCCCAGAGGACCTGCCCCCCGGGACTGTCTTGACATTTCTGGATGCCTCTGATCCTGACCTGGGCCCTGCAGGTGAAGTGAGATACGTTCTGATGGATGACGCCCATGGGACCTTCCGGGTGGACCTGACGACAGGGGCGCTCAGTCTAGAGAGAGAGCTGGACTTTGAGAGGCGAGCTGGGTACAATCTGAGCCTGTGGGCCAGTGATAGTGGGAGGCCCCTGGCCCGCAGGACTCTCTGCCATGTGGAGGTGATCGTTCTGGATGTGAATGAGAATCTCCACCCTCCTCACTTTGCCTCCTTCGTGCACCAGGGCCAGGTGCAGGAGAACAGCCCCTCGGGAACTCAGGTGATGGTAGTGGCTGCCCACGACGATGACAGTGGCTTGGATGGGGAGCTCCAGTACTTCCTGCGTGCTGGCACTGGGCTCGCAGCCTTCAGCATCAACCAAGATACAGGTACTGGGAGTGGGGTAGGATGGGGTGCCAGGGCCAGGGGTAGATGGGCTGAAGGAAAAAGATGTCAGGCTGCAGGCTGAAATGAAAGGCAATAAATAGGGATTATTTTTCCTGTGTATTTTATTTTAAATGTATTTTTACTGGAAATATATATTTCTATATATGTGCATATAGACATACACATATATGCACATATATTACATATTCTGTATATTAAAGTAATACATCTGATTATAAATTTTTTATATACAATTTAACATGAGTTCTCCCCCGTGTTCTATCTCCCCAGATATAATCTTTATTAACAGTTTGGCTTATTATCTTCTAAAGTTTCTTTCTTTTTATCTTATATGTCATATTTTATTTTGTTGTTATGAAAATATAATAGTTACTATTATAAAATTTACTTTTTTCACATCATATAACATCAAGACATTTTATTTGTCAGTTCATTTGTTTTTATTGGAATCATATTCTACCATATAGGCGTAATATTCTTATTTATATACTTATATGCATGAGTCTCTACAGGAAAAATTCTTTTTTTTTGTTTTTGAGACAAAGTTTCACTCCCAGGCTGGAGTGAAATGGTGCGATCTTGGCTCACTGCAACCTCTGCCCCCCACCCACCCCGAGTTCAAGAGATTCTCCTGCCTCAGTCTCCCAAATAGCTGGGATTACAGGCGCCCACCACCATGCCCAGCTAACTTTTGTATTTTTAGTAGAGATGGGGTTTCGCCATGTTGGCCAGGCTGGTCTCAACCTCCTGACCTCAGGTGATCCACCCAACTTGGCCTCCCAAAGTGCTAAGATTACAGGTGTGAGCCATCATGCCCGGTCAAAAAATTCTTAAAAATGAAGTTTCTAGGTCAGAGGATAATGTGCATTTTCTGTGTTAATAACTAATTCCAAATTGCTCTTCAAAAAGGTGACACAACTGCATTCCTTTTTTTAAGTTTCAAGGAAAATAAGTGCAAGTCAGGACTTTTTGAGTGCTCACCACTGGTAAGGCCCTAAGATAGGTACCTGGGGGAGATCCAAAGTGAATCAAGGCAGATCACTGCTTTCAATGAGTTTGAAATTTGGTGGGTAATTTATTTCCACCAAACCAAGTTGTAATAACTTGTTCTCAATGTTGGCTTTCAACAACCTTTGTCTCTTAGTCTAATTAAGCTGTTTATTTAGAAAGAGCATTAGATTAAGGGTCAGTCCCAGACCTAGTTCTTCCACATACTTGCTACATAATCTTGGTCAAGTCGTGCTACCTCTCTGAGCCTCAGTTTCCCCAGCTGTCATCTCTGTCATGCTATGGCTGTGAGCATGGGCCACGCCCTCTCACACAGGCCCTGCCAGTGCAGTGTGATCCATGAGAGCTTGGGGTGTAAGCTTCTTTTGCTCGTTCTTGGACCCTCAACTTCTAGAACAGTGCTAGCCCATAGTAAGCAATTGGTGGAGGAAATGAACTAAAGAATGAATCTCAGCCCCTTAAAATCATGAAAATGTTGGAGAAAAGAACAGCAATTTATTCGTCAAATCCCTAACCCTGAAATAAATAATCTACCAGGACATAAAGTGTGAAGGAAACAGTTCAAGGACAACTATAAGAAAACCTCACTTGCAGAATGTGAAATAAATCAATGGAACTTGGGTTAAAGTAGTCAAGAGAAGGTAGATAAACTACCACTGTCTTCTGAAAACCCTACATATGCCCACCTGCTAAAGGCATGGGCCCATTTTAGCAGAGGAAGGCTCTGAGAGGTTCTAGAATAAGGATGTTAATTCCCCTGTGCTCAACTCAGCATCTCCCACATTTTATGGTAGAAGCAGTTCCTTCTTTTCATAGAAAATCGACTAATTAATATCCTCTCCACTGTGCAGTTTGGGGAATGGTGGGTAAGGGTGATTTCTAAAGCCACGTTGAGCTCTAAAGTATTTTGGGTTTGCTGACTTACTGTCTCTAGGAATGATTCAGACTCTGGCACCCCTGGACCGAGAATTTGCATCTTACTACTGGTTGACTGTACTAGCAGTGGACAGGGGTTCTGTGCCCCTCTCTTCTGTAACTGAAGTTTACATTGAGGTTACGGATGCCAATGACAACCCACCTCAGATGTCCCAAGCTGTGTTTTACCCCTCCATCCAGGAGGATGCTCCCGTGGGCACCTCTGTTCTTCAACTGGATGCCTCGGACCCAGACTCCAGCTCCAAAGGGAAGCTGACTTTCAACATTACCAGCGGGAACCACATGGGCTTCTTTATTATTCACCCTGTTACAGGTAAGGATCCAAAAAAACTGGGTGAACAGGGATCTCTACAATGGGGGTTCTCAAATTGTGGGCCCCAATCAGCACCATCAGCATTACCGTGAACTTGGAAATTCAATTTCTCCAATCCCACCCTAGACCCACTGAATCAAAATTTCGAGGGTGAGGCCCAGCAATCTGTGTTTTCACAAGACATGCAGGTGATTTTGATGTGTTTAAAATGTGTGCTAACATTTGACAACGCTGTTCTACAAAGTCCATCTCTGGGAAAATGAAAAGGATCTGTCATCATGTTTCCTTCCTTGGGGCCCAAGGAAACTAAGCAGGTTGCCCATTGGTCAAGCTGGGACTAGTTCAGACCTCCAAGAGGTCCCAACCTGACTCCTGAGTCACAAACCACAGGTTAAATCCCTTAACCCTAGTTCCAGACTGATCTCAACCCTGCCCAGAGTGGTGGCAATGTGAATCCACTTATGCCGTCAACTATCTCAGTAGCACCTGCCGAAAGCCTTCCGGGACAAGGATGATGGGTGGTTGGGAGAAATCCAGAGGTCAACAGCTGGCAGCAGTGAGTCAGATGTTCCCAATAGAGGTGTTTTGTTTGATTTGCTTAAGCTTTAAACAATTAGTTTTTCAAGTTGCAGCCAACACTTGAAACTTAGAAAATTCCACAAAACACTTCGGATTTCTGGTTGTTTTTTAAAAATGGAAGTATCGGGCCACACAGTCTTCATAGTCCCATTGGGCCACAATGGCCAGGAACTGACAGCAGCTCCCTTTGTAGACCTGGCACAGGTGCTCTGATCCCTGCAGTTCCCACCATCCCCTTTGTGTTATTCCTAGCCTGGGTCCCTCATTGACGCCACCTGCTGGCTTTCCTTGGTGCTGCAATGTGAGAGCCCTGTCCCACTACTGCAGACGCTTCTTAAAAGCCACATCTTCCTCTTTGGGGATGAACAACAATCCTATTGTAGAGTAGGCTAACATTTTCCCCATGGAACCCAACATCCTGTTTCCCATCTCCAG
Organism: Aotus nancymaae; assembly: GCF_030222135.1. Lineage (NCBI taxonomy): Eukaryota > Metazoa > Chordata > Mammalia > Primates > Aotidae > Aotus > Aotus nancymaae. The sequence goes on along the minus strand of NW_026988479.1, from coordinate 26,482,633 downwards.
CAATTTACTCTTGTCCGAGAAGGATGGAACCTGGTGAGACTGGAGGAAGGGAAGAATGCGAGCAGGCAGTTCCTTTATTCTTAAGACAAAAGGGAACCAGGAGGGGGATGAGGCTGGGAGTCTTGGTGCAGACAGAGGGGCGGGTGAGATGTAAGTTCCTATTTGCCCGCTAACATTTGTTGCCAACCTTTCCTGTTAACCTTTGACCTCAGGGTGTGGAGTAGTTCTAGGAGGAGGACGCTTTTCTCCTGGAAAACAGGCTGAAGCTGCCTTTCTACCTGGGCCCACCCTGTCCCTCCCTCTTCAGAAGTGGGAAGAGATCTCTCACCTAAGGCATTAACTTTTCAGCTTCTTCCAAATCCTTGTTCTGTTTACTATCAACAGTTCACTGACAGCAGGTCTGGCAGGAGGCCCTAGAGGGCAGAGACATTCTTAGCCTTCCTGCAGTTGAAGGGAAGGAATCTTTATTAGCATGAACATTTTCTAAAGTAGAACAAATTGCCAATGCACCCCCAGCCCACCTTTCTCATAACCACTTTTACTTTGTCCCATTTCCCTACTTGGATGCCTTGGATGGTTTCCCTGTACCCTTAAGATAAAGTCAGTAAGCCAGGCACAGTGGTTCATGCCTGTAATCCCAGCACTTGGGGAGGCCGAGGCAGGAGGATCGCTTGAGCCCAGGAGTTCAGAGCTGCCTGGGTGACATGGCAAAACCTCATCTCTACAAAACATAAAAAATTAGCCTGGCGTGATGGTGTGCACCTGAAGTCCCAGCTACTCAGGAGGCTGTGGTAGCAAGATGGCTTGTGCCTGGGAGGTCGAGGCTGCAGTGAGCCATGATCACACCACTGTTCTCCAGCCTGGGTGACAGAACAAGGCCCTGTCTCAAAAAAAAAAAAGATAAAGTCAGATCCTGCTGTGCTGTGTCCTACAAACTCATGCTTGGTCTGCCCTTGCTGACCTCTGGCCTCATCTTGCCCCTCTCCTGCTGCCCCTCCCCATGTTCCAGCCACATGGCCTGCCTCAGTTGGGGACCCTTCCATGCAGGACTTTGCATGTGCCGTTCTCTCTAGCAGGTGACTCTTCTCTCCTTTTGTCTGGTTAACTCCTTCTCTTCTTTCAGATTTAAGCCCAGCTGTTCTTTCCTTAGAGAAGTTTTTCCTGATACCCTAACACACTTTCCAGCACCACCTACTCCTTTTTGTGACACTTATCATGCAGGACGTTATATTCACTTGTGTGATTATGCCACTAATCATCCGTGTCCTTCACTAGACTTCAAAGCTTCCTGAGAAAAGGGACCCTAACTGTTGGTGCCCACCATAATTTCTTCAGTACCTGTCACACAGTAGGAGCTCAACAAATAATTGCTAAATGGATGCATGAATCTCTGCCAGCATCCACAATGTTTTGTTAAGCCGAGGATTCATTCACATACTCAGCAAATGTTCAAAGGTGTCTGCCCTTACCAGGCTTCTAAACAATAAGCTGTGGAGTTATATGAAGATAATAAAACACAGTTTCAGGTCTTGAGAAATTCAGTCCATCAGAAGCATGAAGATTTGCATATAACCAGATAGAACAAGTTTCAAAGAGCATAATATTGTAAAATACGTGTAGATGCAGGGCCCTGGCCACTCAGAAAAAGGAGGAAGCTGCTCTGGGTGGTGGATCTGCAAGGGCTTCCTGGAACAGGGGTGGTTATGCTGAGCTGGAGGGTTGGAGGATTTTGAGAGGCAGCAGTCCGGGAGAGCACATGGGCTAGGATGATGACACACATGCTCTCTGGGAGGGAGGAAGACCCTGATCTTGTTGAAGACAATGCAGGTAGATGGACTTTTATCTCAGTTCCACCACTCACTAATAGTGAGATCTTGGGAAAGCGACTTATCTGCTCTATGCTTGAGTTTTCTCACCAGTGAAACGGAAATTGTAATAGAGACCACCTGGGCTGTTGTGAGGATTCGATGAGTTAATATACGGAGATATAGAAAGAGCTGAGCTGAATGCTTGTGCATGTGAGAGCTCCATGAGGGGTAGCTCTTTGATGCTGCAGGAGGGAAGAAGAGGAAGATGAAGGTGGAAATGGGGCAAGACGTAGATTGTGGTGACTTAGGATAAGAGGAGTTAAAGATCAGGAATCTGTCAGAGGTGGAGTCAATAACAGTCGGAAAACTGTTGGATGAGAAAAGATAAAGGGTCAAATATGGGTCTGAGATAGGGTGTTGGGGAAGCATTTGTTTGGAGGAGAAAAATGGCAAGAGCGAATGAAGTCTACTGAGTGCCGCCTCACCCAGGAAGGGCGAGAAGGGTTTTCTATGCACCTTAGTGAATGTGCACATAGCCCTATGGAGGTGGTTCTGCTACGTCCCCATTCTATTCAGGCACTTCCTGGAAACCCCGACACCGACTTCAGAGAAGAGGATGAGGATGAGAATAGGGGCCACTGTGCAGGAAGCCACAGGGCATTGATTCCAGAGGCATAGGACTTTAGAAGGTCGGGGAAGGCAGTGATGAGAAGCAGAAGGAGAAAAGAAAACCCAATAGGGTAGGGGAGAGAGGGGGGTGGAGAGAGAGGGAGAGAGAGGGAGGGAGAGAGATTCAGAGACACAAAGGGAGAAGGGAGAGAGGAAGAGCTAGAAGGGAAGAGAGGAGAAGGACAGTGAAGGAGAGACACAGGAAAAAATAGAGCAAAGGGAGAGGAAAGAAGGGCAGGGAGGAAAGGAAGGGATGGAGCCAGATGGAAGGCTTACCTGCCAAGACCACCTAGTCCTTGTGCTCTTCCTGGGGGACCCCGGGCCCTAGGCCCTTCCGCATGAGGCCCCTCAGCTTGGGGCCGAGCTAGGACAGTATCCACGCCCTCCCATCCCACAGGAGTGTGTCTTTCCTTCCTGTTGTCCTCCTCCTTTGACAGGAAGCGCGCCTGAGTATGGAGCTTTTCAGAAGCCTTCTCCAATCTCTCCCATGCCAACCTGCAGTTAGGGAAGAAAGAGCTGGAATGACTTGTGTTCAACTGCCACAAGGCAAGAACATGACCCCAGCAGAGCCCACATCCTCACACCACACTCCCATTGCCACGACGCGAGTCTCTGGAGCAGCACTGAATCCTTGTTCCCTTCACTGAGCTCCCAGCTCTGTCACTAAGCCCCCCAGGAAACCTCTGGGCTCTTCACTGAGCTTCTTTTTCTACACTTAATTCCATGATCTCAATCACTTCATCACCTAAACAAGATCAAGAAACTTGGTGAAAGTGTTCAGATGGTCCATTGACCTCTACCAATAGCTCTGCTTTCATTTGTAAGAGACCTTCCACAGCAGCCATGGCTTGGGATGACTTTCCGGACCCCTAAAAACCTTGACCTCAACTTCCCTGAATCTTGTAGACAGCTAGGAACTTCTCTGCCCAACTTCTTCAATTACTGATAGGGGCCCAGAGGAGCCCTTCTCTGTTCATCTGCACCAGCCTGTCATGGGAAGAGCCAGTACTAGGACCCTGGTGAATAATAATAATAATAAATGGGAAAAATGCTGCCACTTTGTGGTTTCTCTGAAACTGAAGGCAATAGTTGTTTTTCTGCTGTAGCTCCTGACAAACTGCCTTTGTTGTTGTTGTTGTTGTTGATGGAGTCTCTGTCACCCAGGCTGTAGTGCAGTGGCACGATCTCGGCTCACTGCAACCTCCGCCTCCCAGATTCAAGCAATTCTCCTGTCTCAGCCTCCTGAGTAGCTGGGATTACAGACACCCGCCCTGATACCTCACTAATTTTTTTGTATTTTCAGTAAAGATGGGGTTTCACCATATTGGTCAGGCTGGTCTTGAACTCCTGACTGCAGGTGATCCACTCACCTTGGCCTCCCCAAGTGCTGGGATTACACATGTGAGCCACTGCACCTGGCTGACAAACTGCCTTTTTTACTCAATATATTGTGTGCAGCATTTCCCTATCTACAACATGTGTTTTGAATAGTTGCTTAAGATTTCTTTTTGTGTAAAATGTATACAACTCTTCCCTTATACGGATTGTGTCCAATTATTTGCTTTTTAAAACATGACGATGGTGAACACCTTATATATAATCATCTACCCAGATGTATGCACTGATTTCTTTAGAATAAATTCCTTCAAGTGGGATGAGAAGTTCACAATTTAAGCTAGAAAGACGTTAATGATCACCCAATTCAACTCCTCCTTTTATAGAGGAGGTTGGGGTTGAATAGGTGGAGAAATAAGCAGGAGCTTCCTGGAGTCAAGACAAGGCACAGAGGGAGTTAGTGGGTCCCCTGGAAGGAAGCTGAGGCTGGAGTTGGGGTTTGGCAGAGTCATAGGAGAGGAAGAGAGAGGCTGAGCCAGGAGGTAGTATCCTTCCTGGAGGCCTCTCAATCCCAAAGACCCTGATTGCTTTCCCAGCCCCTCCATGACCCTAACCCACTCCCGTCCCAACATATGAATTCTCAGAATTAAATTGGTTGTCAGGACTTTTTCGGATGTAGAGACAGAAACTCAATGCAAGTTGGCTGAGGCAATAAAAGACATTTGTTTTCTTACTTTACAGAAAATTTCAGACACAGTATGGCTGCAAGCACAGCTGTAGTCAGTGTTGGAGTGATTTAATGAAGGCTCTGCCTCCGCCCATCTCTTGGCCTCATTTTCTCTGAGTGGCTCTATCCTCAGGAGTCCCTCCTCTTGTTGCCGTCAGGTTTCCTCCTGTCCTCTCAGCATACCAGCAGTGAAAAAGTCTGTTTCCAGAGCTCTTGCAAAAGTCCCAGAATTGATTCTCACCAGACAGACTGGTCTATTGCAGAGCCAGTTTCGGGGCCAAGGGGATAGTCCATGCTGACTGGCTATCCTCGGGCTATAAACTTCTCCTCAGGTGGGTCAGCCTCACCCCAGATCACAAAGGACTAAAATTAGGAGTGGCGTGGTTCCCCCCCAGGAGAACTGGGGTTTGTTTATTAAAAGAAGAGGGAATGAATGATGAGCAGAAGACACCCAGATGCAAACATGTTCCATTGATTTTAGTGACAAGGAACCAAAACTGCATCACAGCAGTGCTGACATTGACCCTTGTGCACCAGTAACCCTACTGGTTGCTTCCAGCTGGCAACCATCCTGACTGGGGAGGCTGCCCATGATGGGCTGATTGCTGAAGTTTTGCTGTATCACCCCTGCCTAATAGTGAAAGCAGGAAGCAGCTGAAGACTTCACTTGACACATTGTCTCTGCTGTTCTCTTCCACCTTCTTACCTCTCCCTCCCTTTCTCCCTAGTTTCATCTCCCCTTAGTGTTCTGATTCTTCTCAGCCTACAGAGAGGTCATATTCCAATAGATCCATGATACGTTGAAAATATTGTCAGTCAAAACTGTGTTTAAACACCAAACCCACAGAACAGAATAGCTTAGCCTTGCCTACCTTATATGTGCTCAGAACACTTGCATTAGCCTACAGAGAGGCAAAATCATCTAACATAAAGCCTATTTTATAATAAAGTATTAAATATTTCAATATGTCAGTATTTTTACTCCTTCAGTATTTGTACTCAATACTGCAGTATTTGAATACGAAAGTGAAGGTAAAAAACAGAATGTATGGGTACTTGAAGTATGGTTTGTACTGAATGTATCACTTTCACACCATGATAAAGCAGGAAATTTTGAGTTGGACTATCTATCCTAAGTCAGGGATGGTCTTTACTTGTTCTTCAAAGATCAGAAGAATTCTTATCTGAGATTTGAATGTAATTCTTGAACTTGCCCCAGTAAAGTGTCCCTGAAGCCTTTTGCTCATGTCTCTCCCCTGCCATCTCTCTCCCAGGTCTCCTATCTACAGCCCGGCAGCTGGACAGAGAGAACAAGGATGAACACATCCTGGAGGTAAGTAATGGTGGTGAATCCATCCACTGGGTTTGAATGCCTCCTACAGGTGATTTATGGAGCCACGTTAGGCCTTGGAGCCACGTGCATGTCTAGCACTATGGCTGAGGAGGGTCTGGGCTCAGGGAGGAGGATATACATGAGCTGGACCTTGCTGAATGATCCTTGGATCTTTGCTAGTTCCTCAGTACTGAGAAGGAAAAGAGTCTAAAACTGTGTCCAGGCTGGGCAGGGACCATTGACTGATTAGTAATGTCTGCAGGGAGTGAAGGAGAAAGGGGAGCAGGACATATGCTCTAGGTACTTACTGAGTCCGGTCCATCCCTCCTGGCCCAGGGAGACAGAATCTTTCAGGTCAAATGCTAGGTCAGTAGCAGAGCCAGGATGAAAACCAGACCTTTGCCTTCTAGATCTGTGCTCTTTCTAGGATGCCTCTAAAATCACATAGGCATTCCTGGTGCCTATTCCAATGAAAGGCTTTGCTTAGTGACCTAGAGGGAGTTAAATCAGAAGAGAAGAATATCAGGTGGAAATCTAACTATTTTCCTCCTGAGCTGTCCTTCACTGATGATCTCTTCTAGTTTTAAAGGCGTAAGGAGGGAGGAATACATATTCCTCAGCAGGAAGTAAATTTTGCCTTTGATACTTCCAGGATCTGCACATTCTTTTTCCTTTGGTAAGAAACAGGTATGATTGACCAGGTGCAGTGGCTCATGCCTGTAATTCCAGCACTTTGGGAGGCCGAGGCAAGCAGATCACTTAAGGTCAGGAGTTTGAGAGTAGTCTGGCCAACATGATGAAACCCTGTCTCTACTAAAAATACAAAAATTAGGCAGGCATGGTGGCATGTGCTTGAAATCCCAGCCATCTGGGAGGCTGAGGCAGGAGAATTGCTTGAACTGGGGAGGCGGAGGTTGCAGTGAGCCGAGATTGTGCCACTGCACTCAAGCCTGGGTGACAGAGCTAGACACAGTGAAAGAAAAAAAGAAAGAAAGGAAGGAAGGAAGGAAGGAAGGAAGGAAGGAAGGAAGGAAGGAAGGGAAGGAAGGAAGGAAGGAAGGAAGGAAGGAAGGAAGGAAGGAAGGAAGGAAGGAAAGAGGTATTATTAGTAAGCAGTTGCCAAATGGCCTTCTAGAATTCCTAGGGACTGAAAGCATTACAGTTCAGTAACAGATATTTACCTCTAAACACCAAATGTTTTTAAAATTCTGAGCCATTTCAGGTGGAAATGTCCCATCTGATGCGGCTATTGATGCATGTGATTATTTGCCCCTGCATTAAATAGCTACTGGTTCTGAAACGGTTTTGGGGCCTTTTCTCACTCTGGATTTCATTGTATGCATCAGACCATGTGTCTGACTCAAAAAGTACCACTCATTCTCTCATAAACATCCTTTCATTTGTTTTCTCTAATCTTGAGCAGCTTAAGTAAGCCAGAGAACTAAGATTAGAAACACAAGCGAATAAAAAGTAGGTAGTCTCTGAGAAATGGCCCACGGGTTTTCCCACGTAAAGAACACCAGCTTTTGTCTAGAGACTCTGACTCTGTCTTCTTCCAGTTCTTCCTATTTCCTTTCACTGTTTTCACTGGCTTTCCCGTGGGCAAAGTGACCAGAGAGCTCAGTTCCAAGTAAGTGAAGTTACGGTAATAGAAAGCGCAAGCATATACCAAAGAACGAACTGACTAATATTTCTAGGTTGTTAAAAGTGGTGGTAGGGCTGTGGTGGGTGGCAAAATATAGTCACTAATTTGCAATTGTCAGCTCAGGTGCTCATGCTCAATTCTGCCCCCAGGTGACTGTGCTGGACAACGGGGAGCCCCCACTAAAGTCCACCTCCAGGGTGGTGGTAGGCATCTTGGACGTCAATGACAATCCACCTGCATTCTCCCACAAGCTCTTCAATGTCCGCCTTCCAGAGAGGCTGAGCCCAGTGTCCCCCGGGCCTGTGTACAGGCTGGTGGCTTCAGACCTGGACGAGGGTCTTAATGGCAGAGTCACCTACAGTATCGAGGAGAGCGATGAGGAGGGCTTCAGTATCGATCCTGTCACAGGTGTGGTGTCATCCAGCAGCATTTTTACAGCTGGAGAGTACAACATCCTAACGGTGAGCAGAGAGATGGAAGCCACGGAGGGAGGAGTGGCACGCTTGTTAGGGACCATCTTTGAGAATTCAGGAGGAGGGAGGCAGCTGCCAGCATGAGGGAAGTGGTACTCTCCTTCCTGGCCTTCTCCCAGAGAAACTGGGAGTCTCAGCTTCAGCCAAAGGATCAAATTCTGGGTCCTTCTCTTTGAGGGCAATAAAATTTTTGCCTGGGAAATCCCCTCTATTCTTAGAAGGATTTTGTGAGAGTAACATAGGCTTTGGAAGCAATAAGCCTGGGTTCCAGTCCTAGCACTGCCATTTTACACCTGTGTGACCTTGGACAAGTCATTTAACCTTTGTTTTATCATTTGTAAAATGGAGATAAGAACGTTTTTCTTGTGAAAAGCCAATATATCAAGTAGTTAGTGCATGGGTGCTTACATCAGTCAGCCTGAATTCAACCCATTTCATTGCTAGCCAAGCATTCATCTGGTAGGTGAATCGACCATGCTGAGCCCTAGTTTCTTCTCGTAAAAGAGAGATGATAGTTTCCAGTTTCATCCATGAAACCATCATTCTCAGCAAACTGACACAGAACAGAAAACCAAACACTGCATGTTCTCACTCATAAGTAGATGTTGAACAATGAGAACACACGGGCACAGAGAAGGGAACATCACACACTGGAGCCTGGTGGATGGAGGGCTAGGAGAGGAATAGCAGGAGGTGGGGGATTGGGGAGGGATAGCATTAGGTGAAATATCTAACGTAGATGAAGGGGCAATGGACGCAGCAAACCACCACCATGGCGTGCGTATACCTATGTAACAAACCTGCATGATCTGCACACACATGTACCCCAGAACTTAAAAGTATAATAATAAAGAGAGATGATAATAGAACCTCTTCCAGGGTTATTGTGAGAATTAAATCAGATATTATACACAAAGCTCTTAGAATAAGGCCTGATAATAGTGAGTGTTCAATAAATTCTAGCTTGTTAGGTTTATGTAGTAGGGAAAAGCAAAGGGCACATGTATGTAAAGTCCAGTTTAGGAAGTAGCACATAGTAAGTCTTCAGTTAACAGTGGCATTTATGATTTTTATACTAACCGTGAGATTCTTGAGCACAGGTTATATGATTTGTTCACCACCATGCCTGCAGCAACTGGCAGGGTGCCTGTTTACAGCAAGCCCTCAAGTGTGCATCAAATGGATGAATGACTGGACAAGAGGCCAGCTTGGTCAGAATCACAGGACACTCTGGTTCTTGTCCTGTCTGCTTGGGCCTTCTTGTCTCTTGGTCGTAACCCTCAGTTTTGGTGTTGGCCCCCTTTCAGATCAAGGCAACAGACAATGGGCAGCCACCACTCTCAGCCAGTGTCCGGCTACACATTGAGTGGATCCCTCGGCCTCGGCCGTCCTCCATTCCCCTGGCCTTTGATGAGACCCACTACAGCTTTACGGTCATGGAGACAGACCCTGTGAACCACATGGTGGGGGTCATCAGCGTAGAGGGCAGACCTGGCCTCTTCTGGTTCAACATCTCAGGTGAGGCGAGGCCAAGGGCCCAATGAGGGCCAGCCCCTCCCATCCTTATACACTAGCTCTAGTTTTCCTGCTACGGTCCATCTGATCCTTCTCAAAGTCAGGCTCCTTGGCAGCCCCTCTTTCAGCCCTGAGTGAGGACTCCCTCTTTCCTGTTTCTCTGGGAGCACAGGCAGTAAGAATGCCACGTCTGCCAAGTTTTCCTTTCACTCCAGCCACGATCTCTAACCCCAGCCAGAGCTGGCAGTGTCTCAGTTACCCCAAGAGCCTGGGAGACCCAAGATGGTCCAGGAAGACCCAGAACAGAAAGCACACTCTTTGTGTTCCCTTTTCTGCCTCAATGTGAAAACCATAGTTGACAGTGAGCCTGCCATCAGCTATGCCCTGGGGCCATGCTCAGTGTTCTGGCTCCAAGTTTCACCCTTGAGATCAAGGGAAAATGCCCATTCTCATTCCAGGAGGCACTTGGATCTGGGTTCTAACGGCCTTCTCTGAAATTCCTCTCTGTCTCTAAACCAAGGTTTGGTTTCAACATCTGGGGGTCACAGAACCCTTCAGGAATCTGACGAATGCTTAGGTCTTCTTCCCAGAATGTTGCGTACACAAACACACATAAATGTAAATCTGCATACAATGTAGAGGATTTATAGGCTCTCTGAAATCCATCCAGGGATTCCAGGTTAAAAATCTTCGAAGAGTTTCAGCACCCACATGAACATGGAGTCTTAGTACAGAGTTGTCCATCCTGGCTAAGAGTAGGATGGAATATATGCACCTGACCCAATCTTTGAACCTCCTGTACTTACTTCCAGTTCTGGTTTACTGCTTTTTTTTTTTTTTTTTTGAGATGGAGTTTCACTCCTGTTGCCCAGGCTGGAATGCAATGGCATGATCTCAGCTCACCACAATCTCTGCCTCCAGGGTTCAAGCGATTTTCATGCCTTAGCCTCCCGAATAACTGGGATTACAAGCATGTGCCACCACACCTGGCTAATTTTTGTGTTATTAGTAGAGACGGGGTTTCTCCATGTTGGTCAGGCTGGTCTTGAACTCCTGACCTCAAGTAATTCAACCCCCCTTGGCCTCCCAAAGTGCAAGGATTACAGGTATGAGCCACCATGCCCAGCTGGTTTACTGTTCTTTCTTTTAATTGTTTGACTTTTTTTCTTAATGCCAAATTAACGCATGTACCCTCTAAAACATTTCAAAAACACAAATGGGCTGGGCACAGTGGCTCACACCTGTAATCCCAGCTACTTGAGAGGCTGAAGCAGGAGGATCATTTGAGGCTGAGTCCAAGGTTACAGTGAGCTATGATTGCACCATGCACTCCAGCCTGGGTGGCAGAGCAGGACTCTGTCTATAAGTAAGTAAATAAGCACACACAAATGAATGCAGAGAAGAAAATAAAAATCACCTAAAGTTCCACCAATCAGAAGATAATCCACTGTTATAATTTTGATGTGTTTCTTTCTTGTCATTTTTCTTTTACACACACACACACACACACACACACACACACACACGCCCTTAGGGTTATATTAAAATATGGTTTTATAATATTTTAAAATGTAATTTGTCATGAACATATTTCCGTGTCACTAAACATATTTCTATATACTAGACATTTAAAAAGCTTCATGTTATTTTAATTTGGATTCTTATAGTTTATTAATCAATTTGATTTATTAATCAAATTTAAATAAAAATAACTTGACAACAACTTGACAGAATAAATTACAGTTTTGGGGACTCCCTGGGGGATTAAACTACAACCTGTCTCCCAGATCTTGTGCCATTTCTGAACAGAGTCTTAGAATTCCTGACTCAGGTTCCTCCTTGAATGCCCACAGTCCTGCCAGCCAAGGTTGGCATTTACTACCACGTCCTCTAAGCCTGACACCCAAAGCCCATCTTCTGCTATGCTGTCTAAATCACTGAGGCTGTGTGTGCTTTCTCCCCACTCCCACTCTAGGTGGGGATAAGGACATGGACTTTGACATTGAGAAGACCACAGGCAGCATCATCATTGCCAGGCCTCTTGATACCAGGAGGAGGTCAAGCTATGACTTGACTGTCGAGGTGACAGATGGGTCCCACACCATTACCACCCAGGTTAGAGGCCTCAGCTGGGGATCCCTGTGTTGAGAGGAGAGGGAAGGCCTCCTTGGTTGGGATGAGGCTACAGAGGTTTTCTGTGGATGTAGTGTTCCTTAAGGAACACTGAATTTAGAGTCAAGATTCTTGTCTAATACACTCTCTGCTTCTGTGATCCTGGGAGATTTCTTGCTCCCACTCTGGATCTGTCTATAATCAGGGGGTTGTTTAAATGAGCAGTTTTAATTAAAGATAGAGTACCATGGGCTACCATGGGTATGGGGGGATGATGGTTGGGCAAGTGGAGCTCTGAATTTCTATTCTGGCTTCAGCCAGGGTTTTATCTGTTTCTTATATTTGGACTTCACACAACATTACCATTGATGGAAAGACTCTTCAAATGAATTTTTGGTTTTGAAAAACACTAGACTCTGCAGCATCTGAAGGTCTTCTGATTTTGAAATACTATCATTCATTCAACAAATATTTATCAAGTGATTGCTGAGTGCCAGACACTGTACTAGGCCCAGATGGTACAGGGAGGTCCAGGCCGACCTGTTCCCTGTTCCCCTGGGCTTGCAGTGTACCTTCTCCCTCACTTCCCTCTCTAGGTCCACATCTTCATGATTGCCAACATTAACCACCATCGACCCCAGTTTCTGGAGACTCATTATGAGGTCAGAGTTCCTCAGGACACCCTACCCGGGGTGGAGCTCCTCCAAGTTCAGGCCATAGATCAAGATAAGGGCAAAGGCCTCATCTATACCATACATGGCAGCCAAGACCCAGGAAGTGCCAGTCTCTTCCAGCTGGACCCCAGCAGTGGTGTCCTGGTAACAGTGGGGAAATTGGACCTGGGCTCAGGGCCCTCCCAGCACACACTGACAGTCATGGTGAGTAAGTGGAAAAATCGGGTGAGAATATGCTTGCATGTAGATGTGTGGGAGTGGACACGCTTGGAGACATGCTGAAGGTCCCCCTTCCCCTGGTGAGCCAGGTGTACCGATGCCCATAAGGACCATCCATGACACAGAGTTGTGATATTTCACGGCTGGCCAAGGGCACCTTCCATAAGGGATGCCTGGGAGTGAAAGTAGAGATGGGACAGTTGCCAAGGAAACTCCTGTCAACCTTGGCTCTCACTGGACTCACCCAAATATTCCCCAAGAGCTCTCTCCCTGCTCAGTGACTTCATGACACAATGTGGATTCACACAGTGTCAGAGCTGGAAGGGACATGGAGCCTTTCCTGCTGAGAGCAAGGATTAGGTCAGGCCAGCAAGGCATGCAGGACACAAAATGTAAGAGGACTCACTCTCTGGGTCATGTGCCTGCATTTCTGTGACCCCAGGAGTCAGGGCCTCTTTACATTTTGCACCCTACTTGCCTCATTTGCCTCCCTGTAGTTCTATCCCTGACCCTGCTCATTTGTCTCATCTTATACCTGAGACCCACAGAGAAAGACAGACTTGCTCACTGTCATACAGTTATTTATGATGGAACCAGGATCAGAGTCTGGCCTCCTGTCTTAAAAATCAGGGTTCTTATGTGCTAATTTATCATCCTCTGGGCATATAATATGTATTCAAGGCTCTGAGAAGTCCTGCAACAAAGAAAACTGATTTCATTTAATTCAGTGCTCCCCAAATTTATGTGAACCATATAATTTTTTTCCTGCATAACATGTTAACATCTTGAAAAATGAATATTCTCTGAGATGTAATTTGGAAAACACTGCTTCTCTGCCTATTTCTGCCTTTCTCCTAAAATAGAAGTATCCATTAAAATAGCTAAGCCTGAGAATCACTGACCGATAAATTTACATAAAAGAAGAAAAAGAGCATAGATTAGAACATATTTAAAAGAATATGGAGAGTTAGTTACAATTGAGCATATTTTAAATTGGCATTCTAGTTCATTGACCTTACCCTAACTCTGCCTCCTCCTATTCCATTTGCTGCTCACCCAATTACCCCTTTGGGTTCATAGGTCCGAGACCAGGAAATACCCATCAAGAGGAACTTTGTATGGGTGACCATTCATGTGGAGAATGGAAACCTCCACCCACCCCGCTTCACCCAGCTCCATTATGAGGCAAGTGTTCCTGACACCACAGCCCCTGGCACAGAGCTGCTGCAGGTCCGAGCCATGGATGCTGACCGGGGAGCCAATGCTGAGGTCCGCTACAGCCTCCTGAAAGGTGAGAGGCCGGGCCACAAGTTCAGAGGATGGGTCAAGATGCTTTAGAAATAAAGGAAAGCACTGGAGGCATGAATCTGCAAATTAATCAAGTACCAAGCTCATGAAGTCTTGGCAAACAATAATTCTAGAATGTTCCCTGGGATTACCTAATTGATGGACTTCCAAAGATAGTAATAACAGTAACTAAGGACCACTCATGTTGTGGGAGAATTTGCATATATATTATATAAACCCACCAGTGACCAAATATGTAGAAGATATTTATGAAGTCCATGCAACATTTAAAAATGTAATAACTTCGCACATGTATGTTAGAATATTTTGTAAGTTGTATGGCTTAGTTTTAAAAGTAATTTTTATTTTCTGATAAGGCTGCACAGTGATTTAGTATCTATTTTACAGGTTTCTTCATCTCAAAAATGGGAATAATCTTACCTGTGATAGAAAGTCATTGCAAAAATTAAAAGAGAAAATGTATGTTAATACATGTTGTAAATTGAAATACTGAATTGTAAATTGAAATACAAATGCCAGGGGCTAGTACTTTCATTGATAAGTGTTAATTATAAGCAATTGTTATAAAAAAAAAGTGATAATATCCAGTATCCAACTAATTATTAATGATAATTTGTAATAGTTATAATACATAATGATATTTAATAGTAATAATTATATTTAATAATACTTCATAGAGCTAGTTGCTATGAGAAACAAAGATGAGCATAATTTGCTGTCTGCCCTTGCAAGACTTAATATTCATTTATTGCATGCCAGTAGCTTGTACGGTAGCTACTGGTCGCCATATAACAGAAGTCTATTCACCCCTGAAGAAGAATACAGATTATAATGCATTGCTTGCTTTTTGTGATTTATGAAATGAAATCACATCTTTTATCTCATTGACAACCTCACTGATGGAGATAATGACTTTATTTTCCAGATAAGATTAGTTTTAAGATATTCTTCTGATACAGAAGTAACACATGCTCGTTTTTGAAAACATGAAAAATACAGGAATGTATAAAGAACGCAACCCACAGCCATAATTTTCATCACCCCAAAATAATTATTTTCTGCCTTTCCCTCTCATCTTCCCTTATGCATATTTTTGTAATATTGAGATCATAATGAATATACAATTTTGTGCCCTGATTTATTTCTCTCAGCAGTATAATATTACATAATAAATTATCATCGGAATTACATCTAGGTTGTTAACTTAGCTGCTTTTAATGGAATCACTTTAAAACAGCTATTTACTAATTAAAACCATGTTCTTTGACTGAATTTAGCATCTATATGACAAATCACCTAACCAGTCAGTGGAGAAGGGCTTCAAAGGTGGAGGAATCAGATTGAAAGTTTTATGACAAAACTTAGCCATTTGCTTTGTCATTGAAATAATAAAAAATATCACCCATGTGATAGAGGGCATAAGACTTGTGAAGTGCAATAGTTTCTCAAGTGTAAGGTCTGTACCTGTGGTGGTGAGTGAAACAATTAAAGTATTACTCAGTTATGGCAGCAAAAGGTAATTGGGCATGGAGAAAGCATTCCTCTTTAAATTCCTCCCTGAGAAAATGAAGAACAAAGTCTCTGTTGGGTACTAGAATGTCTATTAGTCTTCTCTAGCACCTGCCACTCTTTGTTTACCAAAAAAAAAAAAAGGATAGCTCACAGGCTCAGACCTTTGGCAAGCAGTATCTCAATTTTAACAGGGTATTTTTTCTTTGACTTCTTTTTATGGTAACTTCTGATTTATGGAAAGCAATATAGTGTTTTTATTTAAAGAAGCAACATAGATTTACCTTTAAAAATATTTATCAAATTTTAAGAGTGAATTAATTTAAAGGAAAAAATCAATTTATTAATAGTGTAAAATAGCATAGGCCATGGATGGATATTGAAAAAGTTACAAAGATGATGTGAGAATGCCTAAAGTTTAGGAAATCCAGGCGTGGTGCAAAGGCATTTGCTCAGGAACTGAGAGATACGGGTGTTCTATATAACCAAAGCTATTAAAAATTATATAAAAATGTAGCCAGGCATAGTGGCTCACACCTAGAATCCCAGCAGAGGCTGAGGCTGGAGAACCTCTTGAACCCTGGAGTTTGAGGCTGCAGTGAGCCATGCTCACATCACTACACTCCAACCTGGGTGACAGGCAAGACGCTGACTCTTAAAAAAAAAAGTTATATAAAAGATGGTTAAAAATGCTGTACAATGCAATTTTTCAGTAAGAAGCTTTTCCCACAAAAGTCATCACTAAAATTCAGAGTGGAGCGTGCTTTTCCTGTGGAGTCTCCTTTTTTGGTTTCAAAGACCTAATGTAGCTTTGGTTTGTAGCTTAAGTTGTATCCCAGAAACTTAGTGATAGTTGACAGTGATATGAAGTACCCATATGTGCACCATGTTAGAAAATTTATAAAGTATCTACCGTACACACTATATCCAGGGTGGATATACACTATATGCAGATTTTGCTCTGTCCAGGTTTTGTGTGATAGCCCATTTACTGATCTAGAAAACCTAGTTGATACCTCTCGAGGGTGTGGCACACTTGTTTCTCTTGTCTTCTGTTTCAGGGAACGGTGAAGGTTTCTTCAACATCAATGCCCTGCTAGGCATCATTACTCTAACTCAAAAACTTGATTGGGCAAATCATGTCCCGCATACCCTGACAGTGAAGGCAGAAGATCAAGGCTCCCCACAATGGCATGACCTGGCTACAGTGATCATTCATGTCTACCTCTCAGATAGGAGCGCCCCTATCTTTTCAAACACCGAGTACTTTGTGGAGATCCCTGAATCAATCCCTGTTGGTTCCCCAATCCTCCTTGTCTCTGCTATGAGCTCCTCTGAAGTTACCTATGAGTTAAGAGAGGGAAACAAGGATGGTGTCTTCTCTATGAACTCATATTCTGGCCTCATTTCCACCCAGAAGAACTTGGACCATGAGAAAATCTCATCTTACCAGCTGAAAATCCGAGGCAGCAATATGGCAGGTGCATTTACTGATGTCATAGTGGTAGTTGACATAATTGATGAAAATGACAATGCTCCTATGTTCTTAAAGTCAACTTTTGTGGGCCAAATTAGTGAAGCAGCTCCATTGTACAGCATGATTATGGATAAAAACAACAACCCCTTTGTGATTCATGCCTCTGACAGTGACAAAGAAGCTAATTCCTTGTTGGTCTATAAAATTTTGGAGCCAGAGGCCTTGAAGTTTTTCAAAATTGATCCCAGCATGGGAACCCTAACCATTGTATCAGAGATGGATTATGAGAGCAGGCCCTCTTTCAAATTCTGTGTCTATGTCCATGACCAAGGAAGCCCCATATTATTTGCACCCAGACCTGCCCAAGTCATCATTAATGTCAGAGATGTGAATGACTCTCCTCCCAGGTTCTCAGAACAGATATATGAGGTAGCAATAGTGGGGCCTATCCATCCAGGCATGGAGCTTCTCATGGTGCGGGCCAGCGATGATGACTCCGAAGTCAACTATAGCATCAAAACTGGCAATGCTGATGAAGCTGTTACCATTCATCCTATCACTGGCCGCATATCTGTGCTCAATCCTGCTTTCATGGGACTCTCTCGGAAACTCACCATCAGGGCTTCTGATGGTTTGTATCAAGACACTGCACTGGTAAAAATTTATTTGAACCAAGTCCTTGACAAAAGCTTGCAGTTTGATCAGGATGTCTATAGGGCAACTGTGAAGGAGAACTTGCAGGACAGAAAGGCACTCGTGATTCTTGGTGCCCAGGGCAATTATTTGAATGACACCCTTTCCTACTTCCTCTTGAATGGCACAGATATGTTTCATATGGTCCAGTCAGCAGGTGTGTTGCAGACAAGAGGTGTGGTGTTTGACCGGGAGCAGCAGGACACTCACGAGCTGGCAGTGGAAGTGAGGGACAATCGGACCCCTCAGCGGGTAGCTCAGGCTTTGGTACGAGTCTCTATTGAGGATGTCAATGATAATCCCCCCAAATTTAAGCATCTGCCCTATTATACAATCATCCAAGATGGCACAGAGCCAGGGGATGTCCTCTTTCAGGTATCTGCCACTGATGAGGACTTGGGGACAAATGGGGCCATTACATATACATTTGCAGAAGATTATACATATTTCCGAATTGACCCCTATCTTGGGGACATATCACTCAGGAAACCCTTTGATTATCAAGCTTTAAATAAGTATCGCCTCAAAGTCATTGCTCGGGATGGAGGAACACCATCCCTCCAGAGTGAGGAAGAGGTACTTGTCACTGTAAGAAATAAATCCAACCCACTGTTTCAGAGTCCTTACTACAAAGTCAGAGTACCTGAAAATATCACCCTCTATACTCCAATTCTCCACACCCAGGCCCGAAGTCCAGAGGGACTCCGGCTCATCTACAACATTGTGGAGGAAGAACCCTTGATGCTGTTCACCACTGACTTTAAGACCGGTGTCCTAACAGTAACAGGGCCTTTGGACTATGAGTCCAAGACCAAACATGTGTTCACAGTCAGAGCCACAGATACAGCTCTGGGGTCATTTTCTGAAGCCACAGTGGAAGTCCTGGTGGAGGACGTCAATGATAACCCTCCCACTTTTTCCCAATTGGTCTATACCACTTCCATCTCAGAAGGCTTGCCTGCTCAGACCCCTGTGATCCAACTGTTGGCTTCTGACCAGGACTCAGGGCGGAACCGTGACGTCTCTTATCAGATCGTGGAGGATGGCTCAGATGTTTCCAAGTTCTTCCAGATCAATGGGAGCACAGGGGAAATGTCCACAGTTCAAGAACTGGATTATGAAGCCCAACAACACTTTCATGTGAAAGTCAGGGCCATGGATAAAGGAGATCCTCCACTCACTGGTGAAACCCTTGTGGTTGTCAATGTATCTGATATCAATGATAACCCCCCAGAGTTCAGACAAGCTCAATATGAAGCCAATGTCAGTGAGCTGGCAACCTGTGGACACCTGGTTCTTAAAGTCCAGGCTATTGACCCTGACAGCAGGGACACCTCCCGCCTGGAGTACCTGATTCTTTCTGGCAATCAGGACAGGCACTTCTCCATTAACAGCTCGTCAGGAATAATTTCTATGTTCAACCTTTGCAAAAAGCACCTGGATTCTTCTTACAGTTTGAGGGTAGGTGCTTCTGATGGGGTCTTCCGAGCAACTGTTCCTGTTTACATCAACACTACAAATGCCAACAAGTATAGCCCAGAGTTCCAGCAGCACCTTTATGAGGCAGAATTAGCAGAGAATGCAATGGTTGGAACCAAGGTGATTGATTTGCTAGCCATAGACAAAGATAGTGGTCCCTATGGTACTATAGATTATACCATCATCAATAAACTAGCAAGTGAGAAGTTCTCCATAAGCCCCAATGGCCAGATTGCTACTCTGCAGAAACTGGATCGGGAAAATTCAACTGAGAGAGTCATTGCTATTAAGGTCATGGCTCAGGATGGAGGAGGAAGAGTGGCCTTCTGCACGGTGAAGATCATCCTCACAGATGAAAATGACAACCCCCCACAGTTCAAAGCATCTGCATACACGGTATCCATTCAATCCAATGTCAGCAAAGACTCCCCGGTTATCCAGGTGCTGGCCTACGATGCAGATGAAGGTCAGAACGCAGATGTCACCTACTCAGTGAACCCAGAGGACCTAGTTAAAGATGTCATTGAAATTAACCCAGTCACTGGTGTGGTCAAGGTGAAAGACAGCCTGGTGGGCTTGGAAAATAGGACCATCGACTTCATAATCAAAGCCCAGGATGGAGGCCCTCCTCACTGGGACTCTCAGGTGCCCGTACGACTTCAGGTGGTTCCTAAAAAAGTATCCTTGCCAAAATTTTCTGAACCTCTGTATACTTTCCCTGCATCTGAAGACCTTCCAGAAGGGTCTGAAATTGGGGTTGTTAAAGCAGTGGCAGCTCACGATCCAGTCATCTACAGTCTAGTGCGGGGCACCACACCTGAGAGCAACAAGGATGGTGTCTTCTCCTTGGACCCAGACACAGGGGTCATAAAGGTGAGGAAGACCATGGACCATGAATCCACCAAATTGTACCAGATTGATGTGATGGCACATTGCCTTCAGAACACTGATGTGGTGTCCTTGGTCTCTGTCAACATCCAAGTGATAGACGTCAATGACAATAGGCCTGTATTTGAGGCTGATCCATATAAGGCTGTCCTCACTGAGAATATGCCAGTGGGGACCTCAGTCATTCAAGTGACTGCCATTGACAAGGACACTGGGAGAGATGGCCAGGTGAGCTACAGGCTGTCCGCAGACCCTGGTAGCAATGTCCATGAGCTCTTTGCCATTGACAGTGAGAGTGGTTGGATCACCACACTCCAGGAACTTGACTGTGAGACCTGCCAGACTTATCATTTTCATGTGGTGGCCTATGACCACGGACGGACCATCCAGCTATCCTCTCAGGCCCTGGTTCAGGTCTCCATTACAGACGAGAATGACAATGCTCCCCAGTTTGCTTCTGAAGAGTACAGAGGATCCGTGATTGAGAACAGTGAGCCCGGTGAACTGGTGGCCACTCTAAAGACCCTGGATGCCGACATCTCTGAGCAGAACAGGCAGGTCACCTGCTACATCACAGGTAAGAACACCTGTCATGGATTGCAGGCTCAGGAATGTATTGAATAACATGCAGGAAGAGGTGCCCTAAAATAGGTTCATGTCCTGGGTTTGCCACTTGTTAGCAGTGTGACTTTGGGCACACTTAACCCCCTAGGGCCTCAGTTGCTCTACCTATAGACTTAGCATGCATGTTCTCTTTCACCTCACAGGCATGCTGGTAAGATCTTAATTTATATAGAGCCCTATACATTAGAAAGTGCTTTGCAAAAAGGATGTCTCATTATTTTATGTGAATCATACTCTAACTGCTGTCAGTTGTCTTTTGAAAGATGGAGGAGGCACCAAGAAAGTTGCATGATCTATGAAAATTCTGTCAAGTGACTTTACGGAGAGTGTCCTGCCCAGGGAAAGTTGTGAGTGATATAAAATGCTTCTCAGTCAATCACAGGTCCTAAGTGTAGGAATGACAGCACTTCCTTAGATGTAATTTCCTCATTTCATATAGGTGGAAACCAAGGCCCAGATGGAGAAGTTCAACCAAGGTCACACTCTTGTGCTTACTTCAGGGCTGGGATTAAAACCCTACCCTACAAGCTGCTTTCCTTAGTAGATATCTACTGTAAAACTAAACTCCCTACTCCCAATCCAATGGCTAAACCAGCTAACCAGTGGCCATGAGAGTTTCTTCCCACCTCAGTGTCTTTTTTTCCTCATCTCCAGGTGCCATGTCCCCCTATTCCCATGAACATGGCTCCTTCTGCTGTCACAGCTGTCCAGTGAAGAGCTCATTAGCCTGAAGTTCCAACCAAGGACCATACACTCCTAAAGACATAGGATCAAAGCTGTTTGAAGTACAGTCGTAGAAAAATAGAATCTTATCTTCTTAAAATACCAAACTTCTAAAAGTGCAGCAGCCTTAAAATCTCAGGATCATAGAATAAAAAACGTGAACATGTTATCAATTCTTGGAGTAGTTGGATCTTAGAACTCTGGAATCTTAGAATCTCAGAGTGAGAAATCCATATTCCCACATTCTTGTATGTGATTAGTGTCAAGGAAAGAAAGATGACTTACAAACAAACCTAGAGCTCCTACAGAACCTCCACTTAGGCCGCGTTCTTAGTTGTAAAGTAAAACCTCGGAGCATATAGTGTTTTTGTTTTGTTTTATTTTGTTTCTTGAGATGGAGTCTCACTCTGTCACCCAAACTGGAGTGCAATGGCATGGTCTTGGCTCACTGCAACTTCCACCTACCAGGTTCCAGCAATTCTCCTGCCTCAGCCTCCAGAGTAGCTGGGACGACTGGCATGTGGCACCACACCAGGCTAATTTTTGTATTTTTAGTACAGATGGGATTTCACTATGTTGGCCCAGCTGATCTCGAACTCCTGACCTTGTGATCTGCCCGCTTTGGCCTCCCAAAGTGTTGGGATTACAGGTGTGAGCCATCGTGCCCAGCCTGTTTAGTGTTTTTGATTGCTTCCTACCACTCCACTGTTGTATAGCTATACATCTTAGACATTTACGTAGAACTGAAATTTGTTTCCCTTTAACTTCCC
Source organism: Aotus nancymaae (assembly GCF_030222135.1). Classification (NCBI taxonomy): domain Eukaryota; kingdom Metazoa; phylum Chordata; class Mammalia; order Primates; family Aotidae; genus Aotus; species Aotus nancymaae. Next base: position 26,460,652 of record NW_026988479.1, on the reverse strand, counting down.
CCCATGCCTTTGGGACCACAAAAATAAAAAACCCTCCCCTCGGCCACGTATTTTGGAGTGATGCTTCTTGTATTGATAATTTCATTTAACAGGAGGTATTTGAAGTCAGAAGTAGCTTCGTAACACCAAAAAGTGGACTCAGTGTAGAATTGTGGATTCCTAGTTAAGGAATGAAATGTTTGCCTTCCCAGCAATCCTAAAAAACATGTCCAGTGGGCAGCCGCCTGTGACACAAAGCCTAGTTCATGTCTATTGCTTGGCTTCTGAAAGCTCTTCCCATTTGTTTAGAGGGAGACCCCCTGGGCCAGTTTGGCATCAGTCAAGTTGGAGATGAGTGGAGGATTTCCTCAAGGAAGACCCTGGACCGCGAGCACGTGGCCAAGTACTTGCTCAGAGTCACAGCATCTGATGGCAAGTTCCAGGCTTCGGTCACCGTTGAGATCTTTGTCCTGGATGTCAATGATAACAGCCCACAGTGCTCACAGGTGAGAGCCCGGTGAGGGGCGAGATGGGTAGTGGAGGCAAGGAAGGTAGAGTGAGGCATGGGAGAACAGAGCAAGGGGCAGTAGAAGGGAGGTAGAGTGGGGCAGAAGAACAGAGAGTGAGGAGCAGGAGAAAGGAGGGCTGAGGGACCCACCTCTGAGGCTGGCCATCACTAACCTCACCTCCCTTGCTTCTCCCTGGCAAGCCTCAGACTAGTTCCTGGGAGCATTCTAGTTCCTTGGCCCCCATAAGGATATGCCAAACTGTTCAAAACTCATGGCACACATCTTTCCCCCTACATTCCCAACAAAGGTGTATTTCTCCACAGAACATATCCAGAAGGAAAGTAACATATGCATTCTCCAAACACAGCCAGCCGTGCCCAATGGGCAAACCCCTGGCCCTGCTTAACTTGTTGATATGGCTCACTATTATCAAATACATTAATAGAGACCTGGCCCCAGACAAACTCCTCACCCCATGCCTGTATATGCACCTCCCTACATCTGCTGGGGTAATTTAGCCAACTGCAGATCCCCTCCTTCTCTTATACATAGAAACAGGCAAATATCCATACATATGTACACAAAAACACATAAGCATATACCTAGTACATTCATCCATATACCCACATCTGCATGAGACAGGGCAGCCTCAGAGATGGGTCCCTCAGTCCTCCCTTCTCCTGCCCCTCTCTCTGTTCTTCTTCCCCTCACTCTACCACACATGCAACTATACATAATATATTCACATGAACATACTTCCATATGCATTTGCATATATACAAACTTTTACTTACTTGCACACACATGTAAACGTATAGACACATACCTGGCAACACACATAAATACATGTATCTCCTCACCTTTTCCTCCTCCGCTCTTCTACATGCCTGTCACAAAAAGGCACAGTAGAAAAAGAGAGTCCGATTATTGATATGCATGCAAAATGTCTTTTCAGGATCGAAGATGACCGTTTTGGGTGGTCTCAGAAGGGAGGCTTTCTTGGGGAGAATGGTGGTCTCATTCCTTCTCTTTTCCCTCAGCCACCATTACAACCAACATCTGTTCTCCCCATGTTGGGAGAGGCTGGGATCAGGCTCACCCTGGCCCTCCTAGAGATGGTTCATAGCATCACTAGATCCAGGGAAAAGAGGCCTGGGGAACCATCTCCACACAGCTGCCCAGGTATAAAACTTCCATCAACGCCTATAATCAGAGCACTTTGGGAGGCCAAGGCAGGCGATCACCTGAGGTCAGCCTGGCCAACATGGCGAAACCCCATCTGTATTAAAAATACAAAAATAAGAAAAAATGAGCCAGGTGTGGTGGCATGTGCCTGTAATCCCAGCTACCTAGGAGGCTGAGGCAAGATAATTGCTTGAACCCAGGAGGAGGAGGTTGCAGTGAGCCAAGATAGTGCACTGCACTCTAGCCTGGGCAACAGAGTGAGACTCTGTCTCAGAGAAAAAGAAAAGAAAAGGACAGAAAAAAATAAATAAAATTTTCATCCAGGGCATACAGGGGTCCATGCTTGCCCACACTCCACAGTGGTGGAAACCATGATGCTTGGAGGCTGGCTCAGAGTCAGCCACTGAAGAAAAATTGAATTCTCAGGGATCTCTAGCCTTTCCCCTCTGCCACTCCCTCAGATGTCATGAAGGTATCTGCAGCAAAGGGAGGGCGGGCCAAGCAATGGGGCCACTGGAGTCCAGACCTGACTCAAAGGTCAAGGGTCTGTCCTGGGGATGTGGTCAGGGAGATAAGCTTAATAGCATGGCCTTGCCACAGAGGCAGGGGAGATTGACCTGACACCTTCCAGAATGCCTGTGTCAGGCTCATCTTGCCTTCCTCCTCCAAAAGCCTCAGAGGACTGGGTAGAAGAAGTTATAGCAGCCCCTTCTAGCCCTGCCTGTGGGCTTTTCCGATGGTGGAACTTCTCCATTCTCTCTTTTCTGACTTGTTCTCTTGTCATCCTCTTCCTGCTTTATATCTCAATTTTCCTTGCACGTTTCATCTTATTCTACCCCCTCTGTTCTCCTCCCTCCCTCCCTCTGCTTCTCTTTCTCTCTGTCTCTATCCTTTTTGCTGTCTCTGTTCATCTCTGCCCTCTTGTGTCTCTCTTTCTGCTTCTGCCTCCCTCTGCTTCTCTCTGGATTTGAATGCAGTTCCCACAGTCTCCCTCTTCATTGTCTTTCCATCTCTAGCTTCTCTATACTGGCAAGGTTCATGAAGATGTATTTCCAGGACACTTCATTTTGAAGGTTTCTGCCACAGACTTGGACGCTGATACCAATGCTCAGATCACATATTCTCTGCATGGCCCTGGGGCGCACGAATTCAAGCTGGATCCTCATACAGGTGGGTTTCCTGAGCTGCAGGATCAAGACAAGAACTTCTTTACTGGATACCAAGTGCCCAGTGCCATGGTATTCTCCTTGGACAAGGAACAGGAATTCACTTATCCATCAGCAAACGTGTATTGGTCCTTTGTGCCAAGCATTGGACTGGGGACATAAATAGATTGATAAGACAAGATTTGGGTCCTTACAGTCTAGTGGGAAAGGGAGTTACTGAAGTGGTTTTAAATGTGCTGAATTAAGAAAAAATGCAGGGTGCTAAGGGGATTTATTTTATTCTTTTAAAATTTATTTCAGCACAGCTGACACCTTGGTTTCTCTTTTGCTTCTCTTTCTTCCCCTCCCCTTCCCTTTCCTCCCCTCCCCACTCCTCTTTTCTTCTCTTTTCTTTTCTCCCCTTCCCTTCTTTTTTCTTTTCCTTCCTTCCTTCCCTCCTTCCTTCCTTCCTTCCCTCCCTCCTTCCCTTTATCTTTCTTTCTTTCTTCTTTCTTTCTCTCTCTCTCTTTCTTTCTGTCTTTCTGCTAGCTATTCCCACAGCTAGCAGAAAGACAGAACTTGACTTGGGCTATGGAGTGGGATTCAGTAAAACATCACTGAGGAAATGCCACTTTATGTGAGACTTGCAGACACAGAAGAGTAAGCCAGGGGTAAGAGAATGGGGGAAAGAGCACTCAAAGTAGAAGGAGAATTTATACAAAGACCTTCTCTGGGGAAATAGTACCCTCACTGAGGACCTGACAGAAGGCCACAAACTGGTGCCCAGTTTGTGAGAGGGAGGAGAAAGAACAAAGAATGAGGCTCCAGGGTGGGCAGAGCCAAATCACATCTTTAAAGCCATTGGAGGATTTAGGCCGGTGAATGTCATGGTCAGGAACATGATCTCAAGGTATCTGTGCTGCAAACTGGGGATAACACCTCATAGAATTGTTGTGAAGATCACAAGTGAGAAAGCATATGGAAGCCTAGCCCAGGTCTGGCTCAGTAGATGTGGTTGCCATTATCATTGTTGCTAGTCAGGGGACAGAGCAGATTGGGAAGCAGAGATTTCTGCAGGGTAGGCCAGGAGTACCCAGGAGAGCTGGGCTGTGAGTCTGGTGGAGTGGACTTCCTTTGGAAAAGCAGCCCACTGAGGAGGAATTCCTGTCCTACTGCTGCAGGGAAGGGTGTGGGATGGGAAGCACAGAAAGCCCAGGTCACAAAGGCCAGCTGCTGACACTTGGCTTGGGTCCAACAGCTCAGAGGATGACTGGGAGATACCTGAGCAGGGGAGAGGGGTGTCCCAGGAAGCTGTCTGGGTAGATAGGAGGCAATGTTGTCCTTCCTAACCTCAGCAGGGGCATGCAGAGTGACCCAGGCAGGTTACCTAACCTCTCTCTGCTGCTCTTTGTTCAGCATCAGGATGATCAGTAAGGACTTAACAAAAACAAAAGCAAAAAACCCAAACACTGGCATTTTTTCTGAATATGGAAATAACACATGTTCATGGTATAAAATTCAAGCAATGTAGATAAGTATTATGCAGAAACTGGAACATCTGCACGATAACCCCTTCCCCCACAGATAAGGATTCTTGGTATCTATTCTATCTGACTGGTTTTCCATGCATCTCCAAAATGTTGATATGATTACTTCATGAAAGTAGAATACTATTCGTAACTTGCTTTTCTTCACTCAGCAGTATCTCAAAGCTCTATCATAATTCATTTTTGGTTACATGGTGTTTCAGAAAAACCTCTCTCAAACCAGGTTTTTCCTCTGCTTTCACACCCCAACAACCATCAACACAGAAGACTGTGACCAAATGCGAGTGGGTTTCCCCCCTACAACAAGTAATGGAGACCACTCAGGTGTCCTCTAATTCAATTCTGACACCATCTATCTGGAGATAGCATCAGATCCCACAGGTTGAGGGCTCAGTCCACAAGACCGTATCCCCTTCCCCAGACACCAGCTGCAAGTCCAGGTCTCCAGAATGTCTGACCAACCGGCTTCAAGTTGGGGCTCCCACAACTCCTTCTTTGGGTTCGATTAATTTATTGGGACAGCTCACAGAACTCAGGAAAACACTTGGGTTTACCGGTTTATTATAAAGGATATTGCAAAGGATACAGGTGAAGAGAGGTGTAGTGCAAGGCATGAGGAAAGGGGCGTGGAGCTCCTGTATCCTCCCTGGGCTCACCACCCTCCAGGAACCTCCACGTGTTCAGTGAGGTAGAAGCTCTGCAAACCCAGTCCTCTTGGGTTGTTATGGGAGCTTCATGATGCCAGCATTATTTCCCCAGGGTACAAGGCAGGACCCTTTTTGGGGAGGGTCTTAAAACCCACAAAGAGAAAAGGGGGAAAAGATGGGAGTCCTGCTTTGGGGCAGGCAAAAGGAGAGCAGGAGAAGGTCAGAGAAATTCTGTTTCCTGAGGCCTAACACACCCAACATTATAACAAAAGACTGTGTAACAAGGGCTATGAGAATCGTGGGCAGGAGTCATGCATGAAAACCAAGATATATATAACACCACACATGGTATTTTGCTGTGTGGCTAAATCATAATATACTTAACCAGTCCCTTTTGAAAGACACATAGGATGATTTCAATATGTTGCTGTTATAAACAGTACTGCAGAGAATATCCTTACACATAGCTTTTTATCTTTGGGTTGATTTTCTATAGAATATATATATATATTCCTAGAAGTGGAATAATGAACCAAAGGATAAATGCATTTTATATATTGTTAGAAATTGCCTAATTAGCCTTTACAAATGTATCTAATTTTAGCTTGTTGGTGATGATCTTAAATTGGCAATGTGATGAGGGAGTGTGTTTGGGAGAATCAGGGAGGTGAATGGGTGTCGGGGGACACAGGCTTAGCTGCTTTCCTGACTGTATTGACACCTTCTTGCTGTGAACAAAACTGTGTGGCTGGGTTTGTCTCCTGTAGATATCTAGAGGGCATATGCTTGGGTAATATTTAGAAAGCTCGACTTTTGTCATTTCTCTGGCCAGGGGAGCTGACCACACTCACACCCCTAGACCGAGAAAGGAAGGATGTGTTCAATCTTGTTGCCAAGGCGACGGATGGAGGTGGCCGATCGTGCCAGGCAGACGTGACCCTCCATGTGGAGGATGTGAATGACAACGCACCACGGTTCTTCCCCAGCCACTGTGCTGTGGCTGTCTTCGACAACACCACAGTTAAGACTCCTGTGGCTGTAGTATTTGCCCGGGATCCTGACCAAGGTGAGTCTGAGAAGGATTGAGACCATTTCCAATGATTTCTTGGGTCACCTTGCGCAAGAGTTTGGCCCCTTTTGTGTCTCTCTAGGACTTATAAGGACCGTGCCTCCTTGTTGAGTCTGTGGATGTTTAAAAGTACAAAGTATTTATCCTCAAACTGAACACTAAGTGCTACGTGACAAATGATTTTAGCAATGTTTTGAGGCAGGAACAAGGTATTTCAGCCTTATTGTTTCTCCCCTTCCACTTAGACCCAGGAACTTTTTCAATACTGCCATTTAGGCATTTTTAAGTACAAACATTTAATCAGAAATAAACCAATCAGACTTATTCAGTTTTATAATTTTATAATTCGGATAGGGTAATATATATTACCCTATCCGAATTATAAAATTATTATATATATATATATATATATCCTGTCCAGTTTTCCAGAGTCAAATTTTATAATTCAGATATGGTTAGCCAGGACAACACGGGAAAATGATGATGATAAAAGTGGGATCAAAACACCCTGCTCTGTTTGACAACAGCAGGGTAAAATTAAGATTTTCTAGAGAAAGTGAGTTTTAGCTTGGCATTAAAGGAGGTGAGATATTCAATGGATGTAGGGGTTCTAGGGAGGGCAAACAGTCAATACAAAGGCAGGGTAGCTGGATCAGGAAATGTGTGTGTATATGTTGTGTGTGTGTGTGTGTGTGTGTGTATGTCGAAGGTAACAAGTGCAAGTGGAATAGACTTGCTTAAGATGCAGAAATGGGTTTGATAGGAGAGATCCAAATACATCAGAGCTGGAGTGACCCATAATCCATGTTATCTACCTCTTCATCTGATGGCTGCAAGGCTCTGTAAGTGCTCCATTAACCAATGCTTACATAACTCCAGGGACAGGATGCTCTCTACCTTCTAAGCAGCCCCTTCCTTCCATGGTTCCTCAGGCCATTATCAAGTGGGACATCTGTCAGTCCCAGCTCTGCCCTCTGCAATCACACAGATCTCCTAGACACCTCCTAGAGTGGCCTTGTATCAATTTACCATTAATATTTCCAAAATGGTTATTCCAACCCAAATATTTCAACTAAATAATCCAGCCGTGGCTTGATCAGCATCTCTGTCTCTAGAAAAATGATGGTTTCTTCATGTAAGTGCCTATATGGGGAAGATGCATGGCATGTGCATTTAACGGATATAAATTCAACTCTTCTCATAGGCAATTCCTGTCACCATTCCACAGAAGAAGTATGTGCTCCACGTGTGTGGGAGATGTGAGACCTCAGGCTCAGGGCTTGTGTTCATCTCACTGGGGGAGGGCCTCACAACTGACCCTTAAATGCTTGTGTTTTTCATACACTATGGCCAACTGCTTCATCTGGTACTTAACCAAAGAAAATACCATAATTAGAGACAAAGCTGGAGAAACATTGTGTGTTTTGATTTACTAAGAACTTCCATGGGTGTTTTCTTAACTTTTTATATTGACGTAATTATAGACTCCATAGGAAGTTGCAAAAATAGGACTGGTAAGGACTGTGTGCACTCTTCATGTAGCTTCCCTAATGGCAACATCTTACATAATAGTAATATAACATCAAAACTGAAATTCCAGCTGCTCAGGAGGCTGAGGCAGGAGAATAGCTTGAACCAGGAGGCAGAGGTTGCAGTGAGCTGAGATTGTTCCGCTGCACTCCAACCTAGCCACAGAAGAAGGTTCCATCTCAAAAAAGAAAAACCAAAAAACCTGGAAAATTGACATTGGTCCATTGTTGGTAACTAGACTGCAAGCCTTGCTACTCAGATTTCACCAGTTTTTATATGCACTTGTTTGTGTGTGTGTGTGTGTGTGTGTGTGTGTGTGTGTGTTTGTACACGCACACTTAGTTCTATGCAGTATTATTCCATGTTTAGATTCTTGCAACCAACACCACAATCAAGATGCAGAACTGTTCTATCTCAGTCAAGGAACTCTCTATGGGTGATTTTATCTGCACATTTTCCATTAATAAACTAATATTAGACCCTAATCCCCACACCATATTTTCAGATAGTTTGATAGATTTGTACCTCCCTTCCCCCAAAAACCTTTTAGTGAGCCCTTGGGTCTCCCCGCCCCAGTCAAGACCCCCGGCTGGAGAGATTCTCACTCCTAATATACCTGAGCCAGCCTGTCAGCCTTCAAGGGAGCCCCTCCCCAGGCGCTCCTGTGGCTGCAGGGTTTGCTGCAGGCAGGGCCAGAGGAGGCGCCCTCAGTGTGGATCACACGCTTGGTCTCCCTGCCAGGCCCCAATGCCCAGGTGGTTTACTCTCTGCCGGATTCTGCCGAAGGCCACTTTTCCATCGACGCCACGACGGGCGTGATCCGCCTGGAAAAGCCGCTGCAGGTCAGGCCCCAAGCACCACTGGAGCTCACCGTCCGTGCCTCCGACCTGGGCACCCCAATACCACTGTCCACGCTGGGCACCGTCACGGTCTCGGTGGTGGGCCTAGAAGACTACCTACCCGTGTTCCTGAACACCGAGCACAGCGTGCAGGTGCCCGAGGACGCCCCGCCTGGCACAGAGGTGCTGCAGCTGGCCACCCTCACTCGCCCGGGCGCTGAGAAGACCGGCTACCGCGTGGTCAGCGGGAACGAGCAGGGCAGGTTCCGCCTGGATGCTCGCACAGGTGAGAGCCTGAGCCACCGAGCCCCGAAGCTTTGCGTACAGGGTCTCAGCGAGCACTGGGTTCCTCCACCGTGGGGCTATCTGCCCCGTGCAGCGCCCCCAGAGCAGACTTCCTCTGGTTTTCTCCACTCTCTTCTGCTTCTCTCCGAGTACCAGGTCCCTCCTTCCCCCCAGCTTATGTGGGAATCTCCCTTAAAGGGGACCCTCCGACCTCCCCACCCAGGTCTCTGTGTCCAGGACCCTCAACGATCCACTCTCCTCCCACAGTTTGCGGCTTCATGGTCTCAGCTCAGCCCCAGCCAGGAGGCAGAAGCAGCTTGGCTGCAGAGGCAGGAAGCTCTTGCTGGAATCTGGGGCTTAAGCAACCCAGGACGAGGCTGCTTGCTTCCCTCCTACAGTCCCCACATCTACCCCAAACATCCTGGCACCCCTGAATTTCCCCTTACTCTCATGAAGAGAGAAAGAACTAGGAAACCTTCTCTCTTCTTTCCTACCAGCCACAGAAGAGTGTAAGTCAGGATCACAGAACCTCACGGAAGCATCTCAGAGGCCACCTAGGTCAGCCTGTGTCTCACACAGATTCCTCCCCATGGTGCCCCTGGAATGGTGCTCTCTACCTCCCCCAAACAGCCGTCTTATCATTGAGCCATATATTTTTAAAATTTACTATGGAGATTTTGAACATATGAAAAAATAGAATAGTACGATGGGCCCCATGTTCCCGCCACCCAGCTTCAGTAGTCATCAGCAGAGGCCAGCCTGGTTTCCTCTTTACCCTTCTGCCCCACATCCGTCCAATCCCAGACACTTTGTCATTTCATTTGTAAGGACTTCAGTGTGTATCTCTGTATAATAAGAACTCTTTTTCTAAACAAAAGGACAAATCTTATCACACCCAAAAGATAACAATTCCTTAATATCACCAGGCCATTTTTCAGATCCTCATAAATGTCTTTTTGAAGTTGGCTTGTTAGTATCCCCAAGACGTCTACATATTGCATTTGGTTGATATGCAAGATTTTAAGTGTCCTTAAATCTCTAACATTTCTTCTTCCTCTTTATTTCCCCCTGCCATTTGTTCAATGGAACATTTGAGTCATGTGTCTGATGGAATTGTCCATAGTTGGGATTGGCTGGCTCTTTATAGTGTCATATAGCATATCCCTCAGGCCCTTGTATTTCCTAGGATGACACTGGGATCAAAGGCCTTGATCAGGTTTAGTCAACAGTGCTTGGTGAACAGTGCTTCATAGATGATGCTATGCTGTTTGCTTCATGTCCAGAGGCACATAAGGGCTAATTGGCTCTTTTTTTTCTGCAGTTAAGTTAGGTGGTAAGTTCAGGTGTTGTCAGCCTGATCCATTATATATAAACATATAGTTATAATTTGAGTATGTAAGTCCACTATAGACTTCTTCATCAGCCTTTCTTCTAATGGTTTTACAGCCTTTGCTGATCATTTTCTAGATAGATATACTTTTTCATGAAGGGCTGTAAAATGGTGATTTTCTAATCCGATTACTCCTCATTATTTTCGGACTGAATTTTTTATAAAAAGATGTCCATTGGCAAATGATGCTGTCGAAAGAAAAATAAAATAAAACAAAAGCAGAGTGTCCACCATTAACTATTTGGTTATCCAGGAAAGGCAGCATAAATCCTTGTTCTTTTATTTCTTTTTTCCAGTTTTCCGAATAATAACCTATGCCCTAACAATTTGTTGGCGACTTTGAGTTGGGTATTACAAATCTCATTTGATCACCTAAGGTCTGTCATTTACTAGCTGGGTGAGGTTGGGCAAGTCACTGGCCTATTAGAGCATCTAGGTCAATGGACTGACCTAGAAAATGGGAATCACAATTGTTTCTGCTCCGCAGGGTTTTTATAGATCTCAATGAGATAAATTTAGCATTACACATTTAAATGAGATTTGAATCAAATATTACAGAAACAAGTGAGGGAAACACTGCTATTGGGAATGAGAATAAGGAAAATGAGGGAGATGAGGGGAAAGGGGTCAAGGGGATAGCAAAGGGAGATGGACAGAAAGATAACGGACAACACTCACGTTGCCAAGCCCTGTTGAGCTGCCTCTCCTCGGACTGGGCTCAGACCCTCAGTCCTGTGCCTTTGAAGGCCCAACTGTCTCATTGCTCCTGTCACCTCTTGCTTCTTCAGGGATCCTGTATGTCAATGCAAGCCTGGACTTTGAGACAAGCCCCAAGTACTTTCTGTCCATTGAGTGCATCCGGAAGAGCTCTTCCTCCCTCAGTGACGTAACCACAGTGGTGGTCAACATCACTGATGTCAACGAACATCGGCCCCGATTCCCCCAAGATCCATATAGAACAAAGGTCTTAGAGAATGCCCTTGTGGGTGACGTCATCCTTACGGTAAGGCTCTGCCACCTTGCTCTTTGTGGGGCATGAACTCTGGGCTGAGTTCTTATCTCACCCTCAAACACCCAGCCATCTGTGAGCACATATTAGTTTATTAATTTAATGCACTGTAGATTTGACTCTGACTTGTCAGAGGTTTATGTGAGATTTGAGTATGGTCAAACCATACTCGATCAAACTCTCTCTCATGAGAGAATGTCTCAGAGCCATATGATAAGATCAGAGACTGACAGAATGGGGCATTGGATAGGTGAGGCTTGTTAGGAGAAGAGAGAAAAGAGACAGACCCCAGAGGGACTGCCAGAGACTCCCAAGTCTGGGAAGGGCCTGGTCATAGCGGGTGACATGGAATGACAGTTGGGGGTGGGGCAGGGGCTAAGGGGACATTAAATAATACCTTTTTGCATTTAAATATGCAATAGCTCCCTCATTCAATGGAGCGATGTCCACCCACACACCCACACTCCCACACTCTTCATCCCACCTTCCAGTCTCCTCTACCTCCACTCCCCGATATGGTGCACCCTATGCTCCAACCACACAGGAATATGTACCTTTCCCCAGAACATCGTCTGCACTTCCACACTCTGGGCTCACACTATTTCCTCTGCCTGGAATGCCTACTCCAGCCCCCAAAGCACTCCTGATCCTTCAGGGCTTCATGAATCCTTTTCTAATCTCCCCAGTGTAATGTATCAGTCTGTGCTCTGTGCTCTCATAAGGCTGATCATACTTTACTCCAAATTAGAATTACCCATAAAATTAGACATTAAACTTTCTGCAGGCATAGTTATTTTAGCACATTCCTCACCTACTAGAACAGGGCCTAGGATACTATTAGCAAGAGTGAACAAGTGAATGAATGAATAAATCATGGCATGCTGAAGTCCATACTAGGATGTAAGTGAAGAGATTTCTTTGGCAGGGATGACTGTGATCCAGGTACTGCCAGCTCAAAGGTAGTCATTGGGGCAGGGACATATCTGTTTCCCCCTACATTCCCAGGGATCAAGATCCTTGTGCCTCCATTCACAATCCCCCTACCCTACTGCAGGTATCAGCGACTGATGAAGATGGACCCCTAAATAGTGACATTACCTATAGCCTGGTAGGAGGGAATCAACTTGGGCACTTCACCATTCACCCCAAGAAGGGGGAGCTACAGGTGGCCAAGGCTCTGGACTGGGAACAGGTGAGTCATGTGGGAGGGGCCCAACCTGAGCTCATTAGAGCAGCGACACAGTCCTAGGCATCCAGAAGATGAATCGCAGTCAAGACCTCATCCTGAAACTTCCTCAGACCTGCCCAGAATGTCTCTCACTTGTTTTCTCTGTGAGGCCTCTGTGGACTATGTGGCCAGAGGCAGGAGAGGGACTGAGTGACCCGTAACCTTCCCTAGAGGAGCTAAGGTGGCTTCTCACAATTGAGTAGAGATCATTAGATCATCATAAAATAGCCACATTTTTGAGCACCTACTGTGTGCCAGACACTTTCCTAAATGCTTTAAAAGGATTTATGCCATTTGATCCTCAAAATAATTTAAGAAAGTGCATCCTGACATTATCCTCACATAAAATCATCGATTTCCCAAGGTCTCATTGCTAGCAAATGATTGAGTGGGGAATCACAGCTATTTCTGACTCCAAAACCTAAGCCCTAAAATGCCACGGGTGGGCAATGAGGGTGGGCATAGGAAAGTGTCTCCAACTTATTTTTCTGAAAACATTAGTGATGACTCAGGGCGCAGAAGAAGGGACAACCAGTTCATTGCTAACCTCCAGTGGGCATTCTGCAATAGGCCTCTAGCTATTCCCTGAAGCTCCGAGCCACAGACAGCGGGCAGCCTCCACTGCATGAGGATACAGACATCGCTATCCAAGTGGCTGATGTCAATGATAACCCACCAAGATTCTTCCAGCTCAACTATAGCACCACTGTCCAGGTAAGCTTGAGCCACCAAGGCACCCTGAGCCCTTCCTCCCTTCATTTCCCTCCTAGCAGAAGGTGCTCCTCAGTGGAATTAGTCCACATGAACAATGGCTATGGACTTGAAAGGAATCAGGCACTGTGTTAGGCACTTCCATATCCATTACCTCATTTGTGGCTCATAACAGCCATATGAAGTAGGTAGTGCCCATTTTACAGATTTAGAAGATTGAGGTTAAAAAAAAAACATGCCATAGCTAGAATGTGGCAAACTTGGGATTTAACACTAGCATTTTTTTTTTTTTCCAGAACCCAAGCTCTTCCCTACCAATGATTTGCAAATAGGATTTGAAGAGGGCCTTGGGGTTCTATGAGTAATTTTCAGGGCCATAAAGGGTGAGGGAGGTGAGGAAGTGAATAAAAAGGCAGAGTTCTGGGTCCCACTTTGCATCACCTAGGGTTGTTCCACTTCTACCTGTTTTATATATTATGGGTATGGGTTAGGACGCTTTGACTGCAAATAATAAGTTACCTGACTAAAAATACTTTTTCTGAGAATATCCTCAGTCCACATCTGAACAAAAGCAGGATTTTGTAAGAAAGCAAGAGAGAATGTCTGCTGGGTAGGCACCGATCAGTTTCTGCCCATTAGATTCTGTTTGTAGATAACATTGTGATGCCAGAAAGTTAACAACCATTATGTTATAGTATACTAAATTCCCGTGTTATGCAACAGAGGCTAAAATGAGACTCAGGGAATCTGATTTTTCTTAAATTCCTACTCATCTTTAAGTGCACTTATCAGAAGCATATGATATGCAGGTCTTCTAAGGAAGAAACCACTTATAAGTATTCAATTGGCTTTGGAAATCACAATGATTCCCTTAGTATCTTAGGGAATAACTAATTTAAATACACGATTCATCAGTCTGTGATCTTGGACAAGTCATCTCTCTACAGAATAAAGGGTTTAACCTTAGGTCTCTAAGAATCCTTTCAGCCCCAATAGGCTGTGTTCGTAAGACCCAACACTGCCCTCAGGGAGCTCCTGATCTAGACAGAAAAGTCACAACTACCTCAAAGGCAGGCAGAATGAATGAGCAGCAGTTTGATGTTCAGGCACCATCTACAAGCAGAGTGCCAAGGACTCATTCCAGATGATGGACCCAGACAGGTGCAAAGAAGGACCAGGACTCATTTTGCTCTTTGGTTTCCCATCACTCTTGGTCTCAGGAGAACTCCCCCATCGGCAGCAAAGTCCTGCAGCTGATCCTGAGTGACCCGGACTCTCCAGAGAATGGCCCCCCCTACTCGTTCCGAATCACCAAGGGGAACAATGGCTCTGCCTTCCGAGTGACCCCAGATGGATGGCTGGTGACCGCTGAGGGCCTAAGCAGGAGGGCCCAGGAATGGTATCAGCTTCAAATTCAGGTGAGAGCTGTGCTAGGCTTCTGGTGGTGACCACAGGGACAGTAAAGATTCTGGTAAAAGCCCTACCAGTGCTCCTTTTTTGTTTGTTTTTGAGATGGAGTTTCACTCTTTGTTGCCCAGGCTGGAGTGCAATGGTGCAATCTCAGCTCACTGCAACATCCGCCTCCCGGGTTAAAGTGATTCTCTCATCTCAGCCTCTCCAGTAGCTGGGATTACAGGCATGCACCACCATGCCTGGCTAATTTTGTATTTTTAGTAGAGATGGGGTTTCACCATGTTGGCCAGGCTGGTCTCGAACTCCTGACCTCAGGTAATCCACCTGCCTTAGCCTCCCAAAGTGCTGGGATTACAAGGGTGAGCCACTATGCCCAGCCATTCAGTGCTTCTATCATTAGGGAAAACAATGTAGAAAGCACTTAGGATGTATCAGGCACTGGGCTAGATGCAGTTTAATTGCCTTTGCAAATTACAACATCCTCATAACACTCTTAGGGCAGGTATAATTACCACCCACTTTACAGATGAGGAAACTGAGGAACACAGAGGATTTAAGTGACTTGCTTAAAGTAATACCGGCAATAAGTGGCAGAGATGGGTTGCTTCAAACCTAAGCACTCTGACCCCAGAGTCCAACCTCTTAATCCCTGCTCTGTGCCTCAGCAAAACACTCTGGCTGTAGCTCTTAGAGCTTAGCCAGAACAGCTCTCTGAACCTCAGGAGCTAAAAAAGCCTACCTCCGAGAACTGGCGTGGGGCCCAAGTGAGAGTTTGTATGTACATGTGTAGGGGATTCTGGTGGTGGTGTTATGGTTTGTACAGGAATTGCTAAAGAACAGTGGCCAAGATGGTGGTCAAATATCTCTCCCTCACTTCATTCCCCCAAATCCCTTTCCTAAATCTCAACTCCAGTGGACCCTACTATTCTGTGAACTTACGGGCTGCGAATGATGCATTCATTCTTTAAGTCACTCCATCTCACAACAAGTATTTATTGAGCACCTACTACATGCGAAGGCTTTTGCAAGCTGCTAGGAGCATAGCAGAGGGTAAGGAGGGAATGGTTCCTGTCTCCAGGGGCTTTCAGTTGTAATCATGGAGATAAACAGGTAAAGAAAGAAATAACATCCTTACAAACAATGATAAGGAAGTAAAGTGATAAGAGACTCATAAGACAGGGGGACACACATTCAGAAGGAGGCTGCCCCCAGGAGGTGACCTTTGAGCAGAGAGCCGAGCTACCAACCATGTGAAAAGTGGGCAGGAGAGTCTTCCAGGGAGGAAGAACAACATGAGCTGGGAAAGAGCCTGAAGTGGCTTGAGGTGTGGCTGAGGTGCTCAGGACATCATGAGCAGGGATGGGAATGAGGATGAGGAGATAGGCTGTGCAGAACGTGGGGGCCTTGTGACTTGGATGTATTATCTGAGGTCCAAACTGACCTTTTGAGAATGAGAGAAGCACTGATTTAGTCCATTTGGGCTGCTACAACAGAATACCATAGACTGGGAGGCTTAAAGAACAGAAATTTATTTCCCACAGTTCTGGAGACTGGAAGTCCAAGATCAGGGTGCCAGCGTGGCTGGGTTCTGGTGAGCACCCCCTTCTGGACTGCAGACTGCCAGCTTCTCATTGTATGTTCACATGGCTCTTCTCATAAGGGCCGTAATCCCATTTATGAGGGCTCCACCTCCAAATAGGATTACATTTTAACATATGAATTTTGAGGGGACGCAAACATTCAGTCTAAAATAGGCACTAAAAATAATACTTGGTGATAGCTGATTCACAAGAGGTAAAAATCTAGACTGTCCTTGACAAGCCAGGGCACTAATCAGCTAAGTGTATGTCTTGGAAACACTTTTAGAGTCTAATCTGAGTACAATGAGAGGTGGTTGAAGGCTTTCAGATAGAAAAGGGATCCTTTTTGTGTCTCAGAAAGCTCATTTTTCAAGCTCTATAGAGTGGGTGAGGGAGACCAGTGAGAAGTCATCCAAGCTGGAGATAGTGGTGCTGAGACCTTGGGGTGATGGAGAAGATGCAGGAAGTGTTCAGATTTGGGACAGATTTTGTATGTAAATAGGCAGGAGTTGGTGGAGTGGATGTGGGAATAGAAAGAAAAGAGAAGATTCGGGAATGATTTCTAAATTGCTGGCTCCAGTGAAGACTTGGGTGGTAGTGCATGTGTGAGACTGGAAAGGCCCAGACGGGGAGGCAGGACAGGTTTATGGTCTAAACCAAGGCTCGGTTTTGCATATTATCTCCCAATTGTTTGTGAGACATCCAAGTGGAAGTGTTCAATGGGTAGCTGGGAATGGGAGGGGATAGGTGGATGGCCCTTGAAGCCAAGAGCATGGATGTGATTGCCTAGAGAGAGATGAGGGAGAATGGCTTCCTGACCTCTGTATTCTCAGACCCAGGCCCAGGCCCTGCCTAGACAGGTGCTTAGTAAAGACTGGCATCATCACCATCAATTGCATTTGTCCTGTATTTCCACTTCCATGCACTAGGAAGCACCACAGGCCAGCAAAGAAAAACACAGGCTATGGACACAGATAGGTATTCAGATTCTGCTCAGGCCTTACCTGCTGTATGACCTTGGGCAAGTTACTTCACCTCTTTGAGCCTCAGTTATATCTTTGGTAGAGTGGGTGACTTAATAGTACCTATCTCATAAGAAAGATAAATCATGATAATGCATTTAAAGCATCATAGTTTATCTATGATAATGACTAGCACATGGTTTGTACTCAGTTAATGTTAGCTATCCATTACATATAATCAGTAGTAGTAGTATTATTGTAGCTAATGTTAGCTATACATTATAATTAGTAGTGTTGACCAGGTGCGGTGGCTCACGCCTGCAATCCCAGCACTTTGGGAGGCTGAGGTGGGCAAAACCCCATCTCTACTAAAAATACAAAAATTAGCTACATGTGGTGGCATGTGCCTGTAATCTCAGCTACTCAGGAGGCTAAGGCAGGAGAATTGGTTGAACCCGGGAGGCGGAGGCCGCAGTGAGCTGAGTGCCCACTGCACTCCTGCCTGGATGACAGAGCAAGACTCCATCTCAAAAAAAAAAGAAAAAGAAAAAAAGAAAGAAAGAAAATTAGTAGTAGTGTTAATTATTGTTGTTGCTATTGCTATCTTTTCAGTGTTATGCACAACTTCCAGCAGTAAGTGTAATCTTACAACTTTCTTGCGTATGAAAAGTGTTGGAGTGCATGTGAACAAGATGTTACTACAGGGAAAATTGTGGAGACCCTTGTTGACAGCGGAGGAAGCAATAACATTACTGAGGAGAGGAAGGCAAGCTTGTCCTTTCTAAGTCAGGCAGGAAGTTGCAGGGATGTATGGTGAAACATGAAAGGAAAACGCACTTTTCATTTACATTCTTCCCCCTACTTAAGTATGGTCCTGTCACCCTCACGGCCTTTCACAGTTCTGGCATGAACTGCAACCCTGCGCGCGCCAGCCCAGCAGTGAGGCCAGCCCTGCCTCCCTGCCCACCTGCTCCAGCACCCGTGTCCTGTCTATGCTGCTGAACACATCGCCTTCATTCCTACCCAGGGACCTTCCACTTGCTGTTCCCTCTATCACCTCTTCTTCTCATCTCTTCTCATCTCTCAGGACTCAAATGTCCCTCCGCAGAGACTCCTTCCCTTTTAACCTGATCAAAGTGAGGTCTCTGTTTTTTCCTTCACAGCACTTTATCCAAGTTATTTGGTAACTTATTTATTGCCTCTTTTCTCCTGGCCCCAGCAGGAGACTTCGTTGACTGACCAGAGGAACAAATTCCCACTCCCACTCTAATAGCAGAGCAAAAGGGAATCCCAACGAGAATTTTCTTAGGCTGAGCAGGGTGCATGGTGCATCGGAATCGCTGAGATATCTGAGGGTGCACTTGAGGAGAGGGACTGAATGAGAAAGTTGATGAGGAAGTTAGCTGAAGTCTGTGGCTGGAGAGATTTAGGAAGAGGCTCAGAGAGCCTAAAGTCAGATAAGGAAACTGCATTGTTTTACTGCACGGTATAGTATGTAACTCCCTCCTTCATTCTTTACAAAACCTTCAGAAAATCTTTATCATATGTCAGTGCTTTTGGAGTTAGATTTTTTTTAAATGCGACGATGCACCGAGCCAGCCCTCAAGTTGGGTGTGGGGCAGAGAGACGTGGCTCCGCAAGGAGGCCCAGCCTCAGTCGGGCCCAAGAGCGCTGCAGTTCCGTTAGGGGACAGCAGTGTTTGTCTTGCCCACAGGCATCAGACAGTGGCATCCCTCCCCTCTCGTCTTCGACGTCTGTCCGTGTACATGTCACAGAGAAGAGCCACTACGCACCCTCCGCTCTCCCACTGGAGATCTTCATCACTGTCGGGGAGGAGGAGTTCCAGGGTGGCATGGTGGGTAAGATCCATGCCACAGACCGGGACCCCCAGGACACGCTGACCTACAGCCTGGCAGAAGAGGAGACCCTGGGCAGGTACTTCTCAGTGGGTGCGCCCGATGGCAAGATTATCGCCTCCCAGAGCCTGCCTCGTGGCCGCTACTCTTTCAACGTCACGGTCAGCGACGGGACCTTCACCACGACTGCTGGGGTCCACGTGTACGTGTGGCATGTGGGAAGGGAGGCTCTGCAGCAGGCCGTGTGGATGGGCTTCTACCAGCTCACCCCCGAGGAGCTGGTGAGTGACCACTGGCGGAACCTGCAGAGGTTCCTCAGCCACAAGCTGGACATCAAACGGGCTAACATTCACTTGGCCAGCCTTCAGCCTGCAGAGGCCGTGGCTGGTGTGGACGTGCTCCTGGTCTTTGAGGGGCATTCTGGAACCTTCTATGAGCTCCAGGAGCTGGCATCCATCATCATTCACTCAGCCAAGGAGATGGAGCATGCAGTGGGGGTTCAGATGCGGTCAGCTATGCCCGTGGTGCCCTGCCAGGGGCCAACCTGCCAGGGTCAAATCTGCCATGACACAGTGCACATGGACCCCAAGGTTGGGCCCACGTACAGCACCGCCAGGCTCAGCATCCTGACCCCGCGGCACCGCCTGCAGAGGAGCTGCTCCTGCAATGGTGAGCACAGCATCTTCCCAAGGGATGAGCAGCAGTGCTGGGCTCAGCCCGCCTGACTCTAAGCATGCAGATTCCACCGAGGTGCTGTGGGAGAGTTCAGGGAAGTTTCAATAAGACCAAAGGCCACCAATCACCATAAGACAGGTAGTGGCCTCACAAAATCTAGTTACGGAATAATACCCAATTCTCAGCTCCTTTTTGAGATTAAGAAAATAACAGTAAGAATACAATATGCAGTTTAACATCATGGCTAAGAGCACAGGCTGTGGCTTCAGACCTCATGGGTTAAAATCCAAACTCTACCACTTACTAACCAGGCGACTTTAAGAAAATTACTTCACCTCTCTGTGCCTTTGAGCTGGGCTGTTGTAGTAATTAAATCAGTATTATGTATCAAGTGCTTGCTTACAACAGTGCCTAATGTACAGAAAGGGCTCAATAAATGTGAGTTACTAATACTGCTACTATTATTACCATAGTCTGCTGGTTATAAGCTCAAGGTTTAGACTCAGACAGCTCAGGTTCAAACCCTAGCTCCATCAGTCACTAGCTGTGTAACCTTGGGTGTGATGTTAAAACCCTCTGAGCTTTTTAGTTTCCCATCTGTAAAATAGGGAAACAATAACATCCACCTCCTGGAGTTGGTTTTGGGGGTAAATTACATAATAGTTATGAAAGCACTTAACCCATGGCTGGCCCATCATAAGCCCCAGATCAATGGTCACTGTCATTCCCATGGTAGCAGTTGTTGCTAAAGGAGCCTCCTGTATGCCAGGCTCTGTGTAGGTGTCACCTAAACTAATGGGCCCCACAGCCCTAAAAGCAGGGTTGTCAATCTCATCTGCAGTTGATACTGAGATATGAGATTTAGTTTGCTTGAAACTGTACAGCTTCCAGTGAAGGCCTGGTTATTCAAACATCTGTGTGTCCCACTCTAAAGCCTGAACTCTTCATAAGCTCTTTAGGCACTCCATTTTCTAGCAAGACTCACTCAGCACCCCTGGCATTAAGACCAAGGGAGCAGCTCAGGAGCATTGGCTAAAGGAAAGTGACATGGCCTTCAGCTCACCAGCGCCCCCGCCTGGCCTGCCCTGCCCTGCCCTTTATGGGTCCAGCCGCCTGGCATTCTGGATATTCTTTCTCAGAAGATTTGTGGACTTTGTCCAGGGACCACTCGATTTAGGCTGGGAGGGCTTCTCTCTGTTGGGGAGGGGATTTCCTTCTATGTGTCTCTTGCCCCAGAGCCTGCTGCAGAGAAAGCCAAGATGGCTGAGGGGTCTCTCTTGGCCACCTGACATCAGATAGCAGGGGTTCCAAAATTCAAGATTTTGCAAAGTCTCCTGGAGAGTGTGATTTTAAAGAGACATGCTCGTGGGTGTCACCTCTAGAGGTTTTTATGTAGAAGGTCCTGAGTGAGTCCTAGAGGTGGCATTTAATTATGAAGTAGCAGGTACAAGGGCTTGCACTGAAGAAATACTAGATAAATTCGCTGATCACCAGAATCAGTTGGAAAGAGGTTTTTTATTTTATTTTTTAACATTTCAGTGAAATGTAAAACATACAGGAAACCAATTCATGTACCATAAGTACACACCTCAAACGATTTTTATAAAGCAAATATACCTGTGTAGCCAGCACCCAGATCAAGGAAAGAATATGACTATCTCAGAAGCCTCCTTTGTCACCCACCTTCCAGTTGTTACACCCATGATGGTAATATTTTTAAAATACATATATTTCCATGTGCTGCCCAGAACTACTGAATCAGACTCTGAGAGGATAACTTAGGATTCTGTGTCATAAAGACTCTCCAGCTGCTCCTGATCTCCAGCCAGGTGTGGGAATTTCTGATCTAGATCATCTTCAATATCACATACAATAAGTACCTACTACAATGAAATTGCCAGTGTCAGGGAATTTTGGACTTCTTTGGATTTTTTTTGAGACAGAATCTTGCTCTTCCCCTCAGGCTGGAGTAGCGTGATCTCAGCTCACTGCAACTTCTGCCTCCTAGGCTCAAGCGAGTCTCCTGCCTCAGCCTCCTGAGCAGCTGGAATTACAGGCAAGCACCACCACGCCTGGCTAATTTTTGTATTTTTAGTAGAGACAGGGTTTCACCATGTTGACCAGGCTGGTCTCAAACTCCTGACCTCAGGTGATCCGCCTGTCTAGGCCTTCCAAATTCTGGGATTACAGCTGTGAGCCACTGCATCCGGCTGGAATCTGTGGATGTTATAATCCCTTGTGCCTCATCCTGTCTGGTTCTTCCTTTCCACCTTTTGGCCTTTGTTCTCTGTCTTCAACAATTCTTCTTTGCTAGGTATCTGGAGGCTGGACCTCTCATCCTTGTCCCCTGACAACCGATAAGCTTATTCACACTGGGGTTTTGGGGATTTAATAGCTGGACTTACTTCTGGGGAGGGTGGATTTTTTAAGATCTGGGGAGGGCAGTGCTCCCCAAAGAGGGTTCAACAGAATGCTCTTCCCAAGGGTGGTCCACATAAGAGTGTCCCACAGTCAAAGAAGCTTAAGAAACTGAAGTTTACTCCATAATATGCAACTGTGCATTAGCCATTGCTAAGGCAGGATGGAGGATGCCAGACTTTACAGAAGTTTTGGCCATGCAGTCTATCACTGCCCACCTCTTTATCATAGCAGCATTTTATTGTTTACCTAAATGATTAGCTCCTGCTGATACAAGGAGATATCCTGAGGCAAAAACCTTTGTGGGTCTAAAATCACACATAAATGCAAAATTTACATTCCCAAGTGATGCCAGAAATAACACGGAAACTATGTAGGATAAAAACTTTAATTTTCACACACTTGATTCGCTATATTTCTGGCCTGATTTCTGCTTTCTTTAAAAAAATACTATTATTATTATTAGAGACAGGGTCTCCATCTGTCACCCACACTGGAATGCAGTGGCAAGATCATGGCTCACTGCAACCTTGACTTCCTAGCTCAAGTGATACTCCTACCTCAGCTGAGAGGATGTAATTCCAAGTAACTGGATTTATAGGTATGTGGCATCATGACTGGCTATTTTTATTTTTATTTTATTTTTTAGAGATGAGGTCTGGCTCTGTTGCCCAGGCTGGTCTTGAACTTCTGGATTCAGGTGATCCTCCCGCCACAACCTCCCAAACTGCCAGGATTATAGGCATGAGCCATCGCACCTGGATGACTTTTGCTTTCTTAATGGTTTAACATTCATATTCTTGACCCAGGCTGGGACCTAAGGCAGGGGTCCCTGCAGCCAGCAGAAGGTAGGGGGATCGCTCCTGTCTGGCTCTATTCGTGAGACTGGAAAGGTTCAACACAACTGGCACCCAGCCTAGTTTCTTCATGTATAAAATATGAGCAATGACTCTGTCTGCCACCCAAGGATTGAATAAGACAAAGTCAATCCAAGGGCTCAGTGGGGACCACTTCAAGTGGAAGTGACAGCTTTGGTTGCTTTCTCAGGTACAGCTGCAAGGTTCAGTGGTCAGAGCTACGTGTGGTACAGGCCCCCAGCGGCTCGGAACTGGCACATCAGTTTCTACCTGAAAACACTTCAGCCACAGGCCATTCTCCTATTCACCAATGAAACAGCATCCATCTCCCTGAAGGTAAGGCACTGCCAGCCTGAGAGATTTCATATGGGTGTCCCAGGCTGGGGAGGTAGGGGTGCAGCACGAGAAATGTCAGGAAGCCCACTTCTGGCAAAGAAATCCCTACACAGTTTTAAGGGATTCTGGGTGTGACTGTTGGGCCACATGACTGACCCATCCTGGATGGCCACAGCCACTCAACCTGGAGATATACGTCCAAGGACAACCACGAGTGGTGCTGCTTGTTCTGTGGGGTAAGATAGAAATGGAGATGGATGAGGTCACCTAGCCCTGGTGCCGTTACCACTTTTGCTGAGTAATAGGCCAGTGTTTCCCAGGGAGTGGGGGATGGCCTACCACTGTGGGTTCCCAAGATGACAAATCCATGAAGTCACATGGAATCACATGGAAGAAAAATAAATTTTCTTTGTAATAATCATTCAGTCCTTTGGATTTTGTCATGTAGAAGGTCACAGTCTGCCTATCTAATTTTAACACCTCTATCACATGTGCCAGTTAACCATTTCTTTTTCTTTTTTTTTGAGACAGAGTCTCTCTCTGTTGCCCAGGCTGGAGTACAGTGGTGTGATTTCAGCTCACTGCAACCTCTGCCTCCTGGGTTCAAGCAATTCTCCTGCCTCAGACTCCTGAGTAGTTGGGATTACAGGCACATGCCACCACGCCTGGCTATTTTTTGTATTTTTTTTAGTAGAGATGGGTTTTTGCTATGTTGACCAGGCTGGCCTCAAACTGACCTCAGGTTATCTGCCTGTCTCGGCATCCCAAAGTGCTGGGATTGCAGGCATGAACCACCACACCCGGCCCCAATCTACTATTGCAACAAAGAGAAAGCCAACTTTGGCCACTAGATTTTAATTCATTCAGTACAGATTTATTGAGCATCTACTATGTGACAGGCACTGTTCTAGGTGCTTGGGTCTCATCAGTGAAAAAGACAGAAATCTCTTTTAAAGCTTTCATTTTCTGGGGGAGAGACTGACAATAAACATAAACATAATAGCTCAGAAAATTACAGAATTTTTTCAAATTTGATAAGTGTTATAAGCAAAAGGGAAAAACTGGATAAAGGGCATCAGGGGGTGAGAAGAGTTGCAGATTGATTGATTGATTGATTGGTTGAGACAAAGTCTGTCCACTCTGTCACCCAGGCTGGAAGGCAGTGGCATGATCTCGGCTCACTGCAACCTCGGCCTCCTGGGTTCAGGTGATTCTTGTGTTTCAATCTCCAGAGTAGCTGGGATAGATGTGCACAACCATGCCCACTAATTTTTTTTGTTTTGTTTTGTTTTGTTTGTATTTTTAGTGGAGATGAGGTTTCTCCATGTTGGCCAGGCTAGTCTCGAGCTCCTGGCCTCATGTGATCTGCCCATCTTGGCCTCCCAAAGTGTTGGGATGACAGGCATGAAACATCACATCCAGCCAGAGTTACAATTTTACAATTTTAAATAAAGTGGCCAGGGAAGGTTTCATTGAGATAATAATTGAGCAATAATTTGGAGAGTGTGAGAAAGTTAGCTCTATGGACATCTGGAGGGAACAGCATTCTAGTTAGAGGAAATAGCAATGCAAAAGCTTTTTTGGCAGGAGAATGCTAAGCATGTTTATGCGATGGCTTGGAGATCTACCTGCTCCAGTGAAGTGAGTAAAGGGAACAGTAGGAGGAGGAGTTTGTCAGAGATGTAATGGGATGGGGCATATCTACAAAGGTCTTGTAGGACATTGTAAGAACTTTGGCTTTTATTCTGAACAAAATTGAGGCATTAGAAGATTTTGAGAAGATAATTGCAACGATCTGATATAAAGGGTCATCATGGCTTCTTTTTTGAGAATCAACTTTAGAGAAACAAAGATAGGAGCAGAGATACCCAGTCAGGAGGCCATTGTTATAATTTGGATGAAAGAGGATGGTGGTTTAGACCAGGATGATGATAAAGGAATTGGAAAGATGTCAGATTCTGCAAAGATTTTGAAGGCAAAGCCAACAGGATTTCCTTTAAGTGAAGGGTGGGAGAGAATGCAAGGAGTGAGATTTTGGCCTGGGATATCGGAAGAATGGAGTTTGTGCCAGCAGGCCTGGGGAAGGGTATGGGTGGATATAAGGTCTGGGAAGGGGAGATCAGGGTGAAGTTTTGGATGTGTAAGTTTCAGATGCCCGTTAGACCTCCGAGTGGATCTGGAAGGACAGGCCTAACGTTGTGAGGTGTCTAGGCTGGAGATGGGGATCTGGGAGTCTTCAGCGTATACATGGTACTGAAAGCCACGAGATGGGAGGAGACCACCAAGCAGTGCAGATGGAAAAGAGAGTAGGCCAAGGATTACTCCTTGAGACCCTCCAACATTAGCAGGTCTGAGGGAAGAGGGGGATTCAATAAAGGAGACTGAACATGAGTAAACCGGTGATGTTGTAGGAAACCCAGGGAGTATCGTATGTAGGAAGCCAAGTGAAGAACACGTATCAAGAAAGAAGGAGTGACCTGCTGGGTGATCTGCTGCTGAGAGGCCAGTAAGATGGGAAGTGATTTGGCAACACAGAAATCACTGAATCCCCTGACACCAGTGGTTTCCATTTATGGTAGGCTGGGGTGAAACTTTGCTGAAAGGAGAGAGCAAAGAAGGAAAATACGTGGCTGGAAAACTGAAGTGAAGACAATCTCTTTAAAAAAATAAAGATTATCATCTGTAAAGAAGGTATATTTTTGACAGTAAAGATGAGAGCAATAACAGCCTATTTCTATGCTGTGGAATGATTCAGTAATGAATGAACAAAGATGTAGGAAAGAGGATGGAGAATCAGTAGAGCCTTGAGGAGGTGAGGGGGTGGAATCTAGTGAATAAATGGAGAGATTGGATTTAGCTAAGGTGGATAGATGTGATGGTGAAAGTGCCTGCCCATTCCCGTAGGATGTGAGATGATCAGCTGAGAGTGGGGATGGGGAGGGAGGCATTAGGGGTCTCAGGAGACAGACCTAGTGAAAACAGTCATCTGGAAGAGTAGATGGTCTCAGGAAGGGAGTGTGATTGCTGGGCAGCATTAAAGGTTCATTTGAGACCCATGGTCATGAAATTAAAGAGATACTCATGAGCAAGGCTGCATGTGTTTCTCCAGGCATGTTCTGCTCCATATCTGTATAGAGCAGGTGGAGAGTCAGATTTTTCCATAGTTGTGGGTTTACCAAGTGAGTTCTGTGAAGTAAGAAAGAGACAGACAGGTCAAGAGTATGTGCATGCCTGTAATCCCAGCACTTTGGGAGGCTGAGGCGGGTGGATCATCTAAGGTCAAGAGTTCGAGACCACACTGACCAACATGGTGAAACGCTGTCTCTACTAAATATACAAAAATTAGCTGGGCCTGGTGGTGTGCACCTGTAATCCCAGCTACTCAGGAGGCTGAGGCAGAAGAATCACTTGAACTCGGGAGATAGAAGTTGCACTGAGCCTATATTGCACCACCGCACTCCAGCCTGGGTGACAGAGGGAGACTCTGTCTCAAATAAAAAATAAATAAATAAAAAGGAGAAGTGAAGGAAGTAGTTAAGATGATTGACTATGGAACTTAAGCTGGATAAGGAGAGGAACAAGGACATTACAGAGGTGGGAGACAGTGAAAAGATGGTGGGATCAACAGATTTCTGGTCCCAGACAGATAAAAAGACATTATTTAATTGCAATGTTTTACTTGAGTTGCATTCATTTTTGTTATCCCCCTTTTTAAATGACAAGTGTGCTGGTTTTCTATTTACCCTAATAGTATTGTCTCCTTTTAAAGTAAATAAAGGTATAGGTAGTATTCAACCAGGGCAAAAATCTGAGAGGTGGTGTACAGATGGCCAATGTGTAGGAAACACTGGGTTAGATCTTCAAATTTCAACAGAGAAAACTCTATCTGGCCCAAAGTCACCAGAAAAGTATTTGGCCACAGGCAGTCCTACCTCTTGGGAATGAAGTGAATTAAAATGTTTCAACCCAGTGGTTCTCAGATATTTTTACTTCAGGACTTTTTATACTCTTGAAAATTATTAAGGATTCCAGGGAAGTTTTGTTTATGTGGATTATAACTATCAGCATTTTCAGTATTGGAAATTAAAACTGAGACATTGAAAAATATTTATTAATTTATTTGGAAATAATAAGAAACTCACATGTTAACATAAATACAATAATTAATTAATTAATTGATTGATTTTTTTCTTTCAATTTTTAGTTTAGGTTCGGGGGTCCATATGCAGGTTTGTTATATGAGTAACTGATGTGTCATGGGGGATTGGTGTACAGATTATTTCATCACCCAGGGAATAAGCATAGTACCTGATAGGTAATTTTTTGATCCTTACCTTCCTCCTACCATCTACCCTCAAGTAGGCCCTGTTGCCCATTGTTCCCTTCTTTGTGTCCATGTGTACTCAGTGTTTAGCTCACACTTGTAAGTGAGAACATGCAGTTTTTGGTTTTCTGTTCCCGTGTTAGTTTGCTTAGGATAATGGCTGCCAGCTCCACCTACGTTGCTTCAAAGGACATAATCTCATTCCTTTTTATGACTGTATAGTAGTCCACGGTGTATCTGTACCATATTTTCTTCATCCAGCCCACTATTGTTGAGCATTTAGGTTGATTCCATGTCTTTGATATTGTGAAAAGTGCTGCAATCAATATATGAGTGCATGCCTTTAATTACCACATTTTTATGAAAAATTATTACTTTCCAAAATAAAAGGGAAGAGTGGCATTGTTTGACATTTTTGCAAGCCTCTCTTTTGTCTGGCTTAACAGAAGATCGCTGGCTTCTCATATTTACTTCTGCATTCATCAGTTGTGACGACGTGTCTGTAAAACTCTGTTGTATACTTGTGAGAAAACAAAGATAAAAAAGGCAAATCAACTCTTAGGATTACTGTAAAAATACTTTGCCCTTGTGGCTCCCCTGATAAGGTCTTGGAGACCTATTTTGAGTACTGCTAAGCTGTTGAATAAGGAAGTGTGAATGGGAGGGAGGTTTTTCAAATCCCTGAAGACCAACATTCACAAGTGTGGAACTCTGGAAAGACCTGTGAAGAAGCATTCAAAATACAGGGTCTTGATTAGCAAAGTATCTCTGGGCTTCAGTTGCCTCATCTGTGAATGGAGATGTCACCCCCACCCAGACCATCCCATGGGGTGTGGTGAGAGCAAAGGAGAGACCATCAACACAAAAGCACTTTGAGGGCTTTTATGCTCTGCAAATGCCGTGTCTAAAACAGCCTTGAAAATCACCAAACGCCACCCCTCCTACCCATGAAAATACGAACAACATTCTTTGAACTGGCAGCCTGTTAGCAGGTTTACAAGGGCTCCTTGGCTTTGCTGATGGCTGTTTGGGTTTTCTTTGCAGCTGGCCAGTGGAGTGCTCCAGCTGGAATACCACTGCCTGGGTGGTTTCTATGGAAACCTTTCCTCCCAGCACCATGTGAATGACCATGAGTGGCACTCCATCCTGGTGGAGGAGATGGACACTTCCATTCGCCTGATGGTTGACAGCATGGGCAACACCTCCCTTGTGGTCCCAGAGAACTGCCGTGGCCTGAGGCCCGAAAGACACCTCTTGCTGGGCGGCCTCGTCCTGTCGCATTCTTCCTTTAATGTCTCCCAGGGCTTTGAAGGCTGCCTGGATGCTGTCGTGGTCAATGAAGAGGCTCTAGAACTGCTGGTCCCCGACAAGACGGTGGCAGGCTTGCTGGAGACACAAGCCCTCACCCAGTGCTGCCCCCAAAGCAACTACTGCAGCCAGAACCCGTGCCTCAATGGTGGGAAGTGCTCATGGACCCATGGGGCAGGTGAGGGCTGGGGTGCCAGGCTGACACCAGGGTTTATCGCAGAAGGCTCTTCAGGTGGGAAAAATGTGTCAGGGTGGAGATCTCAGAGCTTCCTCGTTCCAAATTTCTCACTCTTCCCCTCACTACCTTGTGAGTAACAGGTTGGAATCTGCTAGATCTAGACTAGGGAAGCCAGGAGTATCCCTTCCCCTCAATGAAAACTATCTTTCTACTTTTGAGGGGACAAGGGAGGATATGAATGGGGACCTCAGGGACAGACGGCTGAGTTAATCACACACATTAGTGTCATCATTGGTCCATGCACAGTCTCTTTTTCATTTTCCTCTGACCTATATTCCACTCCCTTCCCCTTCCCCAACACTAGAGGCAGACATGTAAAGGTTTTGAATGAGTTCTTGCAAAACACATGTTGTTTTTCATATGCTTGAATTTCCAATTTATGTAAGTGGTATATATTGTTTACACTTTCTCTCAGCACCGTATTTTTAAGGTCCGTCAATGCTGCCATGAGCAATTTTCATTAACTGCTTCTACCTGGCTCAATACTCCATCGTGTGCCTGCACTCACATTTTCCCTCTCCACCCTCCCAGTCCAAACACCCATCCCCATCATCAGTGCTGCAGTGAGCATTCTCCTGTGTGTCCCCTTGTCAACCTGTGTGAGAATTTCCTACACACACGCCCCATACCCAGGGGTGGAAGTCACATGCTCAAAGTATGCAAATAATTATTTTGATTAAATGGAGCTACATTGCTCTCAGCATGGCCACAGCTATCTATACATCACATGCAGAGTGAGAGGTTCCTATGTACCCACATGCCTGTCAACACTTCGCATTATCCTACTTCCTGATTTTTGTCTGGCTAATCATATGTTATTTCTACCTGCAAAATACCCAAGGAGTTCATCACTGCTCTCCTGCCCCACTGCCATCCCTCTGACCCAAGCCCCCATCACCTCTCACTGTGGCACCAGCCACCCCCCTGTTCTCTGGCTTCTCTCCCTGACTTCCACCTTCCAGCAGGAGCCAGAGTGATCTTTGCCCAGCACAGATCTGTGCATGGCACTCTCCTGCTAAGAACTGCCCAGTGGCCCCTGTGCTGTTAGGATACAGTCCCAATCCCTGCATGTGGCTCCTGCACTTCGCAGGCTGTGACTCTTACTCTCCCTGTCCCTCACTGGTCTGGCTCACCCTGGTGTGATTTCAGTTCCTTGACCATGCCACATTCTTCCCTAGCCTTTGTACACACTCTTCTCTTCCGCCTGAAACATCTCTTTGCTCTCTATCTTCTTGCCTGGCTAATTTCTACTCATCCTTCAGATCTCAAATGAAATATCTCCCAGGTCCCTAGAGCAAGCTAGCTTCATTCTCCACCTCTCCCAGCATTTCCCTTCAATAAAACTAATTTTATTATAATTACTGAGATATTGATATTATAGCTAGCTGCTTTACCATTTACTGGCTGTGTGACCTTGAACAAATCCCATCCACTCTCTGTGCCTCCTTTCCTCATTTGCCATCCCTTTGTACCTGTCCCCTGATGAGGATAGTGACAGCGATCTCAGGTCATTGTGAGGATCAAATGAGCCAACACAGGAAGATCCTTGGAACAGTGATCAGCACTAAGCTCGTGTCTATAATTATTATCCTGTTTATTACTATGCTTTAGGTGACTGTTTTCTCTGCTGGGCTGTAACCTGTTTGAGGGCAGGGACCAAGTGCTCTTGTTCAGCAGGGCACCAATGCCCAGTACGGTGTTGGGCACAGAGGGGAACAACCAAATAAATAAATAGTAATTGAATGGCTGTGTGAATACGCAAGTCTGCCAAGGCCAGGTCTCCTTTAACTGCTAGGCCAGTGCGCCCTCTCACCTCCCTACTCTTTCTCCAAGGCTATGTCTGCAAGTGTCCACCGCCGTTCTCTGGGAAGCACTGTGAACAAGGAAGGGAGAACTGTACTTTTGCACCCTGCCTGGAAGGTGGCACTTGCATCCTCTCCCCCAAAGGAGCTTCCTGTAACTGCCCTCATCCTTACACCGGAGACAGGTAATCCCAGGGGAGGCCACCTGCCATGGGCTCCTCACCGTGGGTTTGGCACCATTAGGGAATGAGCTCTGTGCTCTGACCTTTAGAAAGTCTAGTGGGAGGCCAGGGGAGAGTGCTGCAGGGACCTGGCTTCCAGGCCTTTCCCATGTGCTAGGGCAGTGGTCCCCAGCCTTTTTGGCACCAGGGACCAGTTTCATGGAAGACCTTGTTTCCACTGGCCAGGCAGGAGAAGGGGAAGATGGTTTCAGGATGATTCAAGCACATGACATGCATTGCGCATTTTATTTTTATCATTATTACACTGTAATATACAATGAAGTAATTACACAGCTCACCATCGTGTAGAATCAGTGGGAGCCTGAGCTTGTTTTCCTGCAACTAGACAGTCCCATCTGGAGGTGATGGGAGACACTGATGGATCATCAGGCGTTAGATCATTGTAAGGAGCATGCAAGCTAGATCCGTCACATGCACTATTCATGCTTCAGTGGGAATCTAATGCCCTCACTG
This sequence comes from Aotus nancymaae, assembly GCF_030222135.1. Taxonomy (NCBI): domain Eukaryota; kingdom Metazoa; phylum Chordata; class Mammalia; order Primates; family Aotidae; genus Aotus; species Aotus nancymaae. The sequence goes on along the minus strand of NW_026988479.1, from coordinate 26,429,115 downwards.
ATCTGACAGAAGGCAGAGCTCAGGTGGTAATGCTGGCTCACCCATTGCTCACTTCCTGCCGTGCAGCCCTGTTCCTAACAGGCCACGAACTAGTATGGGTCCGTGACCCAGGGGTTGGGGACTCTTGTGTTGGGGCATCTCCCTCCAACCACCTGTATCAGAACACTTCTGGACGAAGAAGCTGCTTGCTAGAGATTTCTCCAGCCCTATTCTGCCAGATTCACCTAATCTGCCTCAGATTCACCAGTTTGGGCTTAGGAATCTGCACATTTAGCCAGCTCCTCAGGTAGTTCTGATCCTTGCTGCAGTCTGAAAATGACTGAAGTGAACTTCTCAGTGGCCTGGGGAAAATGGTTCCACTTGGGCAGGCACTACTGTGCCTGGACCCCCACTGCAAGCTGTCTATGCCTCATACTACGTGGGGCTGTGGCAGTGCAAGGGAAACAGAATCACTCTTAGAATCCTAGAGGAAAAGAGACTTTAACTGTTATCTGGTTTTATGACTCCCAAACTTGGGAGCCTTTAAAGAATCACGGAAGAGACATGAAAAATATAGATTCATAGACCCAACCTAGACCAACTGAATCAGAATCTCTAAGAATGGGCCTAGATTCTACTTTTAATAAGCCCGCAATGGATCCCTTTGCTCTTAGCCTGTGTGTAAGAGCCAGTGATGTAGTTCACCCACTCATTTTACAGCTGGAGAAACTGAGGCCCAAGCAGGGAGAGGGCTTTCCCATGATTACCCTGTGTATGTTGATTACCCCAGTTCTTTTTCTTTTCTTTCTTTCTTTTTTGAGACGGAGTTTTGCTCGGTTGACCAGGCTGGAATGCAATGGTGCAATCTCAACTCACTGCAACCTCCACCTCCGGGATTACAGGCATGAGCCACCACACCTGGCTAATTTTTGTATTTTTAGTAGAGATGGGGTTTCCCCATGTTGACTAGGCTGGTCTCAAATTCCTGACCTCAAGTGATCTGGCTGACTCAGCCTCCCAAAGTGCTGAGATTAACAGGCATGAGCCACCATGCCTGGTTGACACCAGTCCTTTTACTCAGCAACTGGTGTGTCCTGCCCCATTTCCTGCCCTGGTTTGCAGTAGGGAATGCTAGTCATTCACGAGATGTGTTGGGAGAACATTTCACAGCTGAAAGTGGTGTCTGTATTTTAAAAGAGGACCTTGGGGGAAGACACCATTTAACCCAAAATAACAAACAACTGGTAGGGAAATTTCAGGCATTGAGAAATGTTTTGGACTCAGATGGGATGGGGTAAACTTTCCCAATATCCCTCAAAAGTGGATAAAGCTGGCCACAGAAGTTTCCCTGGAGCTTTACACCATGGAATGCCAAGCTAGAGGGGCCGGGCATGGTGACTCACGCCTGTAATCCCAGCACTTTGGGAGGCTGAGGTGGGGGCATCACCTGAAGTCAGGAGGTCAAGAACAGCCTGGCCAACACGGTAAAACCCTGTCTCTACTGAAAATACAAAAATTAGCAGGGCATGATGGCAGCCGCTTGTAATCTCAGCTACTTGGGAGGCTGAGGCAGGAGGATTGCTTGAACCTGGGAGGCGGAGGTTGCAGTGAGCCTAGATCATGCCATTGCACTCCAGCCTGGCAGACAAGAGTGAGACTGAGTCTTTAAAAAAAAAAAAAAAAAAAAAAAAAAAAAAAGGAATGCCAAGCTAGAGGTACCCTGAGAGATCACATGCTTTCTCTGAGCAAGTTGCCCATTGTAAGGTAGCTGATCTGTGCGTTGTAAGGTAGCTATCTGTTGGCTCCTGGTAAAGTACAGCAGGGAACACGGGTGCCTGGCTACTATTACTGGGCAATGCTGACTTGTATCTGAAACCCTGACATCATTGCTAGAGGGCAGCTGGTATGTCAATGTCTCTACTGCAGTGATATGGGTGGAAATCTGACCTCATGACAGAGTGTATCCACTGCATAGATCTTATTGCTGGAAAAATAACTGACATTCCCTGAGCCCAGATCCTAATGGTCACAAATGAAGATGTAGCTGGACCCATAGTTTACTGGTTTACATAGTTTACATAGTTTACCAAGACAGTAGGTTTTGTGAGAAGCAGTCTCTATACCATAGATCTCTGGAAGAGGGGACATGGAAAGGGCAATTTCCTGACTCGGCCCCCTGACTACTTCTCCGTCTCTGCAGGTGCGAAATGGAGGCAAGGGGTTGCTCGGAAGGACACTGCCTAGTCACTCCCGAGATCAAAAGGGGGGACTGGGGGCAGCAGGAGTTACTGATCATCGTAGTGACCATAGTGTTCATTATCATAAGCACTGTCGGGCTTCTCTACTACTGCCGCCGTTGCAAGTCTCACAAGCCTGTGGCCATGGAGGACCCAGACCTCCTGGCCAGGAGTGTTGGTGTTGACACCCAAGCCATGCCTGCCATTGAGCTCAACCCATTGAGTGCCAGCTCCTGCAACAACCTGAACCAACCAGAGCCCAGCAAGACCTCAGTTCCAAATGAGCTCGTCACATTTGCACCCAACTCCAAGCAACGACCAGTGGTCTGCAGTGTTCCCCCCAGACTCCCGCCAGCTGCTGTCCCTTCCCACTCTGACAATGAGCCCGTCATCAAGAGAACCTGGTCCGGTGAGGAGATGGGTCAGTATAGCCATAGGCGCTTAGCCTCTGGGATTGATGGAAGTGGGTGGTGGTCCTAAACACTCCATTATCTGAGGCACAGGCGTTTTTAGCCACCACTCATCCAACCCCTTGGGATGGGACATGATGAGATATGTTCAAGGTTACAGCGCACTGATGCTGGAGCAGAAGCCAGGTTTCTGTGACTCATTCTATTGCACTCCTCCACATTCCAAGTCACTCCATGGGACTGAAGTTCGTGATAGAAATCTGTAGAACTCGCATACGGTTGGATAAAATCCCAGGAGTGAGAAGGGGGCTTCTGCACATTTGTGCTTTTCTGGGAAGGGAAAGGAGAAGCAGTGGTCCAGGCTTCCGGTTGCCCAATCTGGAAGTGCAGCAGCCTCGGGCCAGACCTGGCTGACGAAGAGGAGGAATCTCACCTTCCTCTCATCTTTGACTCAAAAGGAGGTGCATTAGTAAAGCACTTTATGTTTTGGCATAATCATCAGCAGTTACGATAAGTATTTTCACTGTGTGTGAAATGGGAAAAGTGGGGCTCATAAACATGCAGTGACTTGTTCTAACTCACCCAACTATTCAATAGCAGAAGCAGGGCTAGGACCAAGGGCTCCTGGTCTCCCGATTTCATTTCATCACTCTCTATGATAGAGTCCATCACACCTGTGAGTCAAACAAACTGCGTGTGTTTCCTTCAGTCAAGGGGATAAAACTCACCAGTAGGACTTTGGAGGACCCCCATATCCCAAGCTGTAGGAGTAGGCTGCATGGAGCCATCCAAATCCTTCCCTTGTTCACTGACCCTCAGATTAGTGGCAGGGATTTGCAAAATGGGCTGGCCTTGGGTCAAACCTCTAGCCTTGAACTTGCCCCTATTAGATTCTATATATCATCAACCTAAGCCACCAGAGACAACCTGCACAGATGGGCTCCCCCTGCCCATCTCCACCACACGCTAGGTTATATATAGCTGCTATAGGGCCAGCTGAAACCCTCCCTGGGGAAAATGAGCTGACCCTGTCTTCTTGTTCCTTTCAGTGTACCCTGGCGGAGCTACGGTCTGGCCCCCTACTTACTCCAGGAATGAACGCTGGGAATACCCGCACTCCGAAGTGACCCATGGCCCTCTGCCACCCTCGACTCACCGCCACTCAACCCCAGTCGTGATGCCAGAGCCCGCTGGCCTCTATGGGGGCTTCCCCTTCCCCCTGGAGATGGAAAACAAGCGGGCACCTCTCCCGCCTCGTTACAGCAACCAGAACCTGGAAGATCTGATGCCCTCTCGGCCCCCGAGTCCCCGGGAGCGCCTGCTTGCCCCCTGTCTCAATGAGTACACGGCCATCAGCTACTACCACTCACAGTTCCGGCAGGGAGGGGGAGGGCCGAGCCTGGCAGAGGGGGGCTACAAGGGGGTGAGTATGCGCCTCAGCCGAGCTGGGCCCTCTTATGCTGTCTGTGAGGTGGAGGGGGCACCTCTTGCAGGCCAGGGCCAGCCCCGGGTGCCCCCTAACTATGAGGGCTCTGATATGGTGGAGAGTGATTATGGGAGCTGTGAAGAGGTCATGTTCTAGCTTCCCAATCCCAGAGCAAGGCAGGTGGGAGGCCAAGGACTGGACTTGGCTCTTTCTTCCTGCCTCGTAGGGGGTGAGTTGAGTGTGGCTGGGAAGGTGGGAGGGAAGCCACCACCCCCAGCCCAGGCTGCTGTCCCTTGAAACGTGCTTTTCTGGTCCCCCGGCTATTCCCTGAGAGTGGAAGGAAGCGGAGGCTCCAGCTCCAGAAACAGCACTAGGGCCCCAGGGGAGAGGCATGCCTAGAACAGGGACCCTGGAATACCAGGAACAATTGACTCCCGGGGTGGGCAAGAGATGGGCGGTCTTCCTGACCTGCCATCTCTCAGTCCCCGGGGATGAGCCTGATTTACTGTGCTGGCTCAGCTTCCCCAAGACGCATTCTCACACCTGCCCACAGCTCCATTTTGGAGGCAGGCTGCGCGGCATCCTCCTAGGGGCTGAGGTGAGCAGCAGGGGAGCAGGCACAGTCACTTGTGCTCCTGCCTCCGTCGAGCACTCATGGTGTCTTCGTCAAGTGTCGGCTCCACGTCAAGCACTGTGCTTTGCACCGGGGAGAAAATGGTGATGGAGGGCAACGAGGACTCCGAGGAGCATCGCTGGGCCTTGGGCCCCAAAGGTCCCGCTCTGCAGCCCACACGCAGAGGACCAGGACCCGCCTCAGAGTCACACGATGGTCTGCCAGTCAGGGCCTGCCAGGAGTCTACGCAGCTCTGAAGTTTCTTTGTGACAGAATTCAGACCTCATGGAACTCTGGGTTCTTCATCCCAAGTTTCCCAGGCACTTTTGGCCAAAGGAAGGAAGGAACTAATTCTTCATTTAAAAAATTATTAGGCACTTTTTGACCTTGCTGTCTGGATGAGTTTCCTCAATGGGATTTTTCTTCCCTAGACACAAGGAACTCAGAACTCCTGTTTAGGGCAGGTTGGAAGCAGGGAGCTGGACCCCAGGGTCCAGGCTGGACACTGGCCGTTGCCTGTCTCTCCATCGCAGACGCCTGCCCATCAAGTGTTACCTGCAGTGACTCAACCCTATGCATGGAGGGTCATTGTGGGCACGTCTACACATGTGGGTGCCCACGGATAGTATGTGTGTACACATGTGTAGAGTGTATGTAGCCAGGAGTGGCGGGGACCAGAGGCCTCTGTGGCCTTTGGTGGCCCCACCACTCCCTCCCTTTCAGTCCCTCCCTGTGGTCCACTGCCTTTTCATGTGTGTTGTTTCTGGAGACAAAAGTCAAAAGGGAGAGCAATGGAGACTTGCCCACAGGGCTGCTGCTTCAAGCGAGAGGGAGCTGTGTGGGTGAGAGCCAATTTGTGTGAGTGGTTTGCGGCCGTATGTGTGACTGTGAGTGTGAGTGACTGATACATGGTTTCATTGGTCATTTTTTTTTTTAACAATAAAGTATCTTTTTTACTGTTATTTTCTGTGTCATTTAGCCTGTTTGGGGTCGGGGGATGATGCAAGGGTCCACGGGTCCTTCCAAGATTCATGGATTTGGGGACCTGGGAGGGATCCTAGGGATTGTCAAGCACAGAGAGTCCCGACCTGGCAACATTACCTACCCCAGACACAAAACCAGAACCTCTGGGGGTGGGGCCTAGGAAACTATTTGGAAAGAACCCTCTGCCTCTGATACAACTGTCTGCAGTGGTTCAAGTGGCTCTGAGTGATGAGTCCACTAAGCAGCAGGCTAGCTGAGAGCCCAGGACAAGAGCTGGGGCCTCCTGCCCCTGCCAGCACCCTTTGCACTGCATGGCATTAGTTACGGAGAAGGGACTTAACTATCACAATTCTTGAGAAGTCAGCCCTGCTGGGACCCAGAGTCAGCCTGTGGCTGCTACTCCACAGCACACCTGTAGTCACCAGCTAAATGTGACTTCACAAGGCAACCATGATGACACCAAGATAGGAAAGCCCAGTCCCTGCCTTTAAGTTCCCAATCCAGCCAGGCAAAGAAGGCATGCCCGTGGGAGACACCACGCAGGCAGTGGCTCTGAGGTGGGTCAGGCTTGATTCCAAGCCCAGCTCTGTCACACACTAATTATGAGGCCTCCAGCAGATATGACTTGTCCTCTCATTTTTTAAGAGAATTTTTTTAGAGCAGTTTTACGGCTCACAACAAAATTAAATGGAAGGTACAGAGATATAACTCCGACTCCCATGCATAGCTTCCCTCATTATTTATTTGTTATTTTTATTTACTTATTTATTTTGAGACAGAGTTCCCTCTTGTCACCCAGGCTGGAGTGCAATGGTGCCATCTCGGCTCACCACAACCTCCACCTCCCGGGTTCAAGCGATTCACCTGCCTCAGCCTCCTGAGTAGCTGGGATTACAGGTGTGTACCACTACACCCAACTAATTTTTGTATTTTTAGTTAAGACAGGGTTTTGCCATGTTGGTCAGGCTGGTCTTGAACTCCTGACCTCAGGTGATCCACCTGCCTCAGCCTCCCAAAGTGCTGGGAGTACAGGCATGAGCCACTGCACCCATCCTACAGGTTTTTAATTTTAAGGAAGTCCTGCTTATCAATTATTTCTTTTATACATAGTGCCTTCGGTGTTTTAATCAAAAAGTCTTTGCTAAACCCAGGTTCTCTAGGTTTTCTCCTATGTTATCATCTAGGAGTTTTATAGTTTTGCATTTAGGTCTATGATTCACTTTAAGTTATTTTTTTGTGAAGGATGTAAGATCTGTGTCTAGATTCATTTTCTTTGCATGTGGCTGTCCAGCTGTCCAGCACCATTTGCTGAAAAGGCTGTCTTTGCTCCATTGTGGTGCCTTTGCTCCTTTGTCAAAGTTCAGTTGGGCCTCTCATTCCTCAGTAAGATGAAGATAGTAAGTAATATGGAATAATAGCTATCTCATATTGTCGTGAGCAATACATGTAAATGGAAAGCTTATTGAAGCATAAACAATAGATGGTGACCTGTATGAGAGAAAATAACACCAGGCTGGATATGTGGTTCACACCTGTAATCCCAGCACTTTGTGAAGCCAAGGCAGGTGGATCACCTGAGGCCAGGAGTTCAAAATCAGCCTGGCCAACATGGTGAAACTCGATCTCTACTAAAAATACAAAACTTAGCCAGGCATGGTGGCTTGCACCTGTAGTCCCAGCTACCCAGAAGGCTGAGGCAGGAGAATCGCTTGAACCCGGGAGGTGGAGGTTGCAGTAAGCTGATATCGAGCCACTGCACTCCAGCCTGGGTGACAGAGTGAGACTCTGTCTCAAAAAACAAAACAAAATAAAATAAATGAGCTGGGTGTGGTGGTAGGCGCCTGTAATCCCAGCTACTTGGGAGGCTGAGGCAGGAGAATTGCTGAAACCTGGGAGGTGGAGGCTGCAGTGAGCCAGGATCGCACCACTGCACTCCAGCCTGGGCAACACAGCAATACTCTGTCTCAAAAAACAAACAGCAAAAAAGGACAGGTAGCATATAGATAGGATTAATTTATCAGGGCGGTGCAGGATATCACAAATTATCCATTGTTGCCCAAATTTCTGTTGTTTTGCTTATCACTTTCATAATTTTTGTCCTGATAGAATACAACTTGTACTATTATTATTATTAATTATTTTGAGACGGAGTCTTGTTCTGTCACCCAGGCTGGAATGCAGTGACGCGACCTCAGCTAACTACAACCTCCGCCTCCCAGGTTCAAGTGATTCTCCTGCTTCAGCCTCCCAAGTAGCTGGAACTACAGGCATGTGCCTAAACCCCTGGCTAATTTTTTTGTATTTTTAGTACAGATAGGGTTTCACTGTGTTAGCCAGGATAGTCTCAAACTCCTGACCTCGTGATCCACCCACCTCAGCCTCCCAAAGTGCTGGGATTACAGGCGTGAGTCACTGCACCCAGCCACTTGTACTATTATTAACTTAATAACTTCAAAAATATCTTTAGATGTTTACAAAATATTCTCTATTCATCTTAATAATATCTCTACACTAAAGGATTTGAGGGTATTTTCTCCTGATACCATGAAAATATGTAACCATTCAGACTGAAAAATGGCTGTCGGGGCCCCCTTTTCATCTTTGCGAAACACTGACCTGGCCTTCCTCATTCCTGATGTTCTGCACAGCTAACGCCCACAGAGAAGGGGACTGTCTGAGGTCTCACAGCCAGAACTTCAGAGGCAAGACCCCAACTCAGGTCCGACACCCAGCCTGGGATGTCCACACAGTACCTCCCTGCCTCCCATTCTCCAGGATGGGGGACGCCTTCTTAGTCCACCAGGCCCTGCCTTCCCCTTTTCGCCCGCAGCCTGCGCCTTCACAGATTAGCCACCAGAGGGCTCTCTGGGATCAAGGACCACTTTACCGGGTCTGGGGGAGGCCTGAAGGTTTTCAGGTAAATCCCCGCATCTTAAACCTCTGGGGCTCAGGCAGATTTCAGTTCACCATCATTACCCTCACTACCATCAGCCACCACCTCTACTGCCTCCTCTTACTGAGCATTTGCTATGCCAGGTGCTGTGCAAGCACTTAGCGTCTTAACTAATTCTCACAAAAACCTAATGTGGGGCCAGGTGCGGTGGCTCACGCCTGTAATCCCAGAACTCTGGGAGGCCGAGGTGGTTGGATCACCTGAGGTCAGAAGTTTGAGACTAGCCTGGCCAACATGGTGAAACCCCGTCTCTACTAAAAATTAGCCAGGTATGGTGGCGAGTGCCTGTAATCCCAGCTACTCTGGAGGCCGAGGCAGGAGAATCGCTTGAACCATGGAGGCAGAGGTTGCAGTGAGCCGAGATCACGCCGCTGCACTCCAGCCTGGGCGACAGAGGGAGACTACATCTCAAAACAACAACAACAAAAACCCTAATGATGTAGGTGCTATCATCATTTACAACTGGAGAAACCAAGGCACAGATAAACTGAGGGGCCCGTAATTTGTGTTAGTAACTTAAATAAGGTAAGTCACGGAGTTCATGAGTGACAGGGCCAGGATTCCAATCCAGGTCAGCCTGACTCGGGAGGTGCGCCTTACGTTTGGGTGCGTGAAATAAACCACAAATACGGGGGACTGATGAGCAGGAGCAAGTGCAGCAGAGCAGGCTGAGTTCAGAACAAGAAGGGAAGACCATGCTCATTTCTAGGTGGCACAGTGCCAAGGTGTCCAGGTTTGGGGAGATGGGGGTCTACTCACCTTGGAGCTCAACCCCAAGCCTCTCCTGAAACCCTACATCCACTTTTGGGGCAGGGCCTTAAGCGTGGCACAGCAACCTGGAGCACTGCTAGAGGAGCGGGCTGGAATGGAGGGGCACCGTGGGGACTTGCTGCCATGCTGTGAGGAGTGGTTTCAGGAGCCAGATGAGGCCTTGCTACTGGAGAAGGAAACGCAGCTGGGATTCGCCAGGACAAACGGTATAAGAATTGGGAAACAGGAGAATTGGGAAACGGCTTCCTTCAAGGGCTGGCGGGTGAGGGAGGGCTTGCACAGTTGTCGTCACACGGGTGGTTCTCAAGCCTTTACAGAAAGGGCACGTGTGTTTTCCAGGCATTAGGGGCAGTGATCTGGAGGGGGGACGATGGGGTCTCCAACGTAAGCCTAAGGCCTGGGCTAGAACCCTCAAAAAGTGAGTATCTGGGGATAAGAAAGGCAGAGCCAAAGGCCTTGGGTGGAAAATGACTTCGGCTGAACTGAAGATTATGTGTGAAGAATCTGAAAGAGGTGGAGGGCAAAAAAAGATCCAGTATGTGAAGTTCTAACGCATAGAGTGACGTGCCCAGGGCCTGCAGCTGGTCCACTATAGAACAGTCAACCCAACCTCTTTGCACAGCTTGAAACACTGATACAATGCCGGCCAGCTAGGGCGCCAGGCCCAGGTGCTGATCAGTTGCCCATGGTGCAGTGTCTAAGGACAGGCTTTGGAAGCCCTCAGGCAGCCTCTGTCTTCTTCTAGAAGAAGGGCACTGGCTGTTTCACTGAATGAAAAGCAAGAACTTTCTCAGGCATCCAGCTGCAAAAAAAAAATTTTTTAACTTGTCTCAGAATTCCTCAATGAATCTAAAGGGTCCAACCAAGAAAGGTGCTTGGTTAGATTGATACAGAGCTCACAATATAGTGATGTAACTTCCTTACCAGGCCAGGCCAGGCCACTATTCACTAGGGAAGGAGACTACACTGAATTTAGTAACCAAAGATTCCAGATACATAATTAGCCCCCAAGGGCAGAGTGGGGGTAGATCCCATTTGACTTGAGCAGTGCCCTCAGGCAGCTCACAATCTGGGGAAAGTGGCCAAGTAGTCACATGTCCCCAACACAGGCAGGTACTAGGCTAACCAGAGCAGGGAAGTGATAGCGTTGCTGAGGAGGGAGTTCTGAGTTCTGACCGAACTGGCCAGGGAAGGTCCGCAGAGGCCCAGCCATCTGGGCTGGGTCTTAGAGCAGAGCTTCTGATTTAGCACAGAAAGGAGGGTCTTTAGGGAAAAACCTAAAGTGAAGGCCTAGAGGTTTTAAGTGTTGGGCAATGGTGGGTAGTTCTGATGGCTGGGAGTGACTTATGGAGGGCAGGGTGCAAAGCAGGCTTGAGTCAAAAGACAGGCTTGGAAATGTACTGTGCTCACTGAAGGAGGTGAGGTACGAAATGAAGGAATCGGCTGACATGGGAGTAGGTTCCAGCGGCAAGGACATGAGGTTTGATGTCAGACAGACCTGGCTTCACCACTTAGGAAATGTGATCGTGGGCAAGTCACTTAACCTTTTATGCCTAGATTGCAAAGTGGGGATATTACCAGCACTTTCCTGCAGTACAGGAGATAACATACATAAAGTGCTTAGCGTAGTTGGTATCAATGTTCATTCGGGATATGTTAGAGATATTTTACCATTACTACTGAAAAGGCAGCTCTTTGTGTAGCATCTGTATCGACAAACTTTGCTCCATGGCCACAGTAAAAGGACATCCCCCCAGCTAAAGATAGGTGGCACTAAATGTTCTCAGGCATTGGTTCCTGGCAGCTGAGGTGGCGATTTCCACCCCATCCCCCACCCCCGCCAAGGGGATATCTGGCAATTCTAGAGACATTTTTAGTTGTCACAACTTGCAAGGTGCAACTGACATCTAGTGAGTAGGGGCCCAGGATGCTGCTAAACATTCTCTAATGCACAGAAAAGCCCCAAATGTCACCAATAGTGAGGTTAAGAATAAATAATTATCCAGCCCCAAATATCAATAAGAGTGAGGTTAAAAAAAACCCTGTGGTGGCTCACACCTGCAGTTCCAACACTTTGGGAGGCCGAGGTGGGCATCACCTGAGGTAGGGAGTTTGAGACCAGCCTGACCAACATGGAGAAACCCTGTCGCTACTAAAAATACAAAATTAGCTGGGCATGGTGGTGCATGCCTGTAATCCCAGCTACTCAGGAGGCTGAGGTAGGAGAATCGCTTGAACCTGGGAGGCAGAGTTTGTGGTGAGTCAAGATCACGCCAGTGCACTCCAGCCTGGGCAACAAGAGCAAAACTCCGTCTCCCCAACAACAACAAAAAAGAAACCCTGTTCTTTTTTTTTTTTTTTTTTTTTTTTTTTTGAGACGGAGTTTCACTCTTGATACCCAGGCTGGAGCGCAATGGCGCGATCTCGGCTCACCGCAATCTCCGCCTCCTGGGTTCAGGCAATTCTCCTGCCTCAGCCTCCTGAGTAGCTGGGATTACAGGCACGCGCCACCATGCCCAGCTAATTTTTTGTATTAGTAGAGACGGGGAGAAACCCTGTTCTAAAGAAACCCATGCAACCTTTCTGTAGCACCAGAGCAGCTGGAAATCTAGCCTGGGGCAAAAGAACGCTTATGCCAAAAATAGTAATTATGTATATGGTTTTGCTCATTTCTAAAAAGGCACCATTCTAGAGTCTACATCTGTCAGAGTAAATATCAGGGTGAGTGAAAAATGAAAGGCAATCTAACAATGTAAAGAATAATATAAAATGACCAAGTAGGACTGATTCCAAGTAAGCAAGGCCGGTTCAATATTCAAAAATCCATCAAGGGAATCCACCATATCAAAAGGCAAAAAAAGAAAAACTATACGATCATATCAGATACAGAAAAAACATTTGACAAAATTCAGTACTCATTAATGATTTTTAAAATATCTCAGTATAGGAATAGAGGGAACTTCTATAAGAGTTGTACAGCTTATATCATACTTAAATTGAAAGACTGAACGCTTTCCCTACAAGATCAGGGGCAGGACTCGGATGTTCACTCTCACCACTTGTTTTCAAACTGGGAGTTTGAACCATTGTGATATGGCAAAAAAAAAAAAAAAAAAAGAAAAGAGATACAGATTGAAAAAGAAGAAACACACCTATCTCTATTTACAGACAACATGGTTGTCTAAAAAGAAAATCCCAAGAAACCTAACCAAAAACTCAGAATTATTGAGTACAGAAAGGTCACAGGATACAAGATTAAAATAAGCAAGACAATTGTATTTCTATATACTACCAATGTACACACTGAAACTGGAATAAAAAAAATTACCATTTATAATTGCTCCAAAGAAAATTAAATACTTAAGTATAAATCTAACAAAACACAGCATCTGATAAACAGTTAAAATAACAAATAGTGTTGGGAGGCCCTGGAGGCCAAGGCGGGCGAATCACCTGAGGTCAAGAGTTCAAGACTAGCCTGGCCAACAAGGCAAAACCCGTCTCTACTAAAAATACGAAAATTAGCTGGGCATGGTGGCATGTGCCTGTAGCCCCAGCTACTTAAGAAGCTGAGACAGGAGGATCGCTTAAACCTAGGAGGTGGAGGTTGCAGTGAGCCACTGCACTCCAGCCTGGGTAACACAGTGAGACTCTGTCTCAAAACAAACAAACAAACAAACCAAAAAATAAATAAATAAATAAAACCACCAAAAATAGTGATAACACCAAAGGCTGGCAAAGTTGCAAAGGAAATAGATCACCCTTACATTGTTGGTGTAGTAGTAGAATGGTACAGCTACTCTGAAGAATGGTTTAGAAGTTCCTTTTAAAACTAATACTGGGCTTACCATATGTATTAGTCTGTTTTCACACCACCGATAAAGACATACCTGAGACTGGGCGATTTACAAAAGAAAGAGGTTTAATTGGACTTACAGTTCCAAATAGCTGGGGAAGCCTCAGAATCATGGCCGAAGGCAAGGAGGAGTAAGTCACATCTTATCTGGATGGCAGCAGGCAAAGAGAGAATAAGCTTGTACAGAGACTCACCTTTTTAAAACCATCAGATCTCATGAGACTTACTCACTATCAGGAGAACAGTGCAGGAAAGACCCGCCCCCACAATTCAATCACCTCCCACAATGTGTGGAAATTCAAGATGAGATTTGGGTGCGGACACAGCCAAACCACATCATCGTACAATTCAGCAATCGCACCCTTGGGCACATGTAACAGAGAAATTAAAACCTATGTTCATCTAGAAACACTTGCACAAATATTTATAGCACTTTATTTGTAATAACCAAATCTGGAAACTATGTACATTTCTTTTCAGTGAGTGAATAGTTAAACATCAGTACCATGGGACCCTACTCAGTGATAAAAAGAAACAAATTATTGCTAAATGCAACAACATAGATGAACATCAAGGAAATTATACTAAGTGAAAGAAGCCAATCCCAAAAAGATACATATGGCATAATTCAATTTATATAACACTCATGAAATAACAAAATTATAGAGATGAAGAACAGATTCGTGGCTTCTGGGAAAGGTTAGGGATGTGGGGGACTGAAGGGAGTTGATGTCCATAAAGGAGTCTTAAGGTCATGGTACAGTTAGGCATCTAGCTTGTGGTGGTGGTGTATACAAAGCGACTCGTGATAAAACTGCATACAGCTATACACACACACACACACACACACAAACACAAATGAGTATATGTATAACTAATGAAATCTGAATCAGCTCTATGGATTGTGCCAATGTCAATTTCCCGGTTTCGATAATGTATTACAGTTTTGCAAAATGTTAACACTGGGAAGCCCAGCTGAAAGGTACACCAGACCTCCCTCCTGTGCCTTTGAATCTTCCTGTAAATCTACAATTATTTCAAAATAAAAAACTTAAATCAAAAGAAGTAGATGACTGAATTTTAAGAGGCAAAATACTTGAACAAATACTTCATTAAAGAAGATAGGCCAATAAGCATGTAAAAAGGTGCAAAACATCACTAGTCATTGGGAAAATGCAAATTAAAACTGCGACAGCAGCCACTTTACACCCATTAGAAGGGCTAAAATTTAAAAGATCATAATATTAAGTATTGGTGGGGATATGGAGCAACTGTAACTGTTATTCATTAGGAATCCAAAAGGGTATGGCCGCTTTGGAAAACAATTTGCCAAAAGTTAGCACACATTTCCCATACAACCCCATCATTTCACCTCTTGGTATTTACCTAAGAGAAATAAAAACATACGTCTACACAAAGATGTGTACATGAGTATTCATAGAAGCTTTATTCATAATAGCTAATTTGTTTTTATGATTAAGTATAGAGTATATCTGAGCCCAAAACTTGAGAATGGCCGCTGTGGAGCACAAATTCAAGTTGTCCTCGTAACATACTCTGATTAGCAGCAGTTACAATTGAGTTTTAAAGGAAGAAAGAAGAGGCAGCTTTTTTAATTGTTTACCAGAAATTTACATTAAAATAACTAAGTCATAAATAGCTGAAAATTTAAAGCAACCTCAAAGTCCATCTACTAATGAATGGATAAACAAATTATGATTCATCCATGCAATGGATACTACTCAGCAATACAAAGAACCAATTACAGATGCATGTAACAACATGGGGGAATAGAAAAAGCATGATTATATTAAATGAAAGAAACCAGACACAAAAGGCTGCATATGTAATGGTTTTACATGGCATTCTAGAAAAGACAAAACTGGAGACAGAAAAAAAACAGGTTATCAGTTGCCAAGGAGTGGGATTGATTGCAAAGGGGCACAAGGGACCTTTTCCGGGCAAAGGAAACATTCTGTATCTTGATTGAGATGGTGGTCACATGACTGTATGCAAAACACACTGAACTATACATTTGAAAAAGGTAAATGTAATTTAATTACATGTAAATTATACTTCTTTTTTTTTTTTTTTTTTTTTTTTTTAAGGAGAACGATGGCCAAGGGTCTAGTAAAGCATACCCATTAAAAACACACACAGTTCCTCAGCACAACAACTGCAATGGGCTAAGTATGAAAAAGGCAGCCTACATAGCAAAGTGCCCCAGGCTTAGGATTCAAATTCCGTCCAATGTCACTCAGGTTTACGCCTCCAGTAGTGCGATGGGCTTACCTAAGAGCCCCGGCTTTCTGGAAGAAGGGATTACAGCCATTAGGTATAAATGTGAGTAGAAATAAAAACTTCAAGAGGTGGACAATCTAAAAGAGGACTGAGTGTCCTGCACAGAGAAAGTGAGCAAGACATCAGCGCATGAATGGACAGCAGGAAATACAAGCAGAAGTACTTTGGAGTCCCGGTTTTCTTCAGGTCAGCTAACATTTCAGAAAATGTTTAAGAAGCCCTTTGCGATTATAACATATGGCACTTTACAACATTCTCTCTAACCCTCACAACAATTCCTCAAGGCAAACCTCCCTCGTGAGGCTGCAACAAAGACCGGCAGCCAGCACCTTGGGAGGTGTTCAGCTTCTGGAACGAGACTTGTGTGTGTATCCCAGTGCTGCTACCTACTGGTTGGCAGCTTGGTATAGCTGCTAAATCTCTTTGACCTTCCTGTTCCAGAAATGATATTGACAATGAAAATAGACAACAGACTACATTTCCACCTTCCTCTCTTGGTAAAATGTTATACTTTAACAGTGTTCCTTGAAGGCTCTGTTTTTAAACTTGTTTTAATTCAGTAGTCAACAAAGATTACTTTTCAAATCATAGAGGAGGCAGCTCAGATGGTCCTGTTTTTTCCTTGTCTATGTGACTGTGGTATTATGATATATATATATATATATATATGTTGGTTTTTGTACACAGTTTCTGGCTCCTAAGTTCCATAGCCCTTGTTATTTCTCCCCAAGACAGTCTATAGAAACCAAAAAAAAAAAACAAAAAACTCTAATTTTCCCTGGGCTTTCTGTCTTAGAGCTGGCCATAAAAATTACCTTGTTTAATTGTGAGTCACAGACCTTCATTTCAGAAGTGATCCTGCTCCATGCTCTGGATGAAGGAAAGCTGCATGGAGAGGCCAAGAAGAAGAATCTCTTTCCTGGGTTTCCCCAGTCTATTAATATTACATTTTACATTTATCTGTTCAGTCATAATTCCACATGGCTGTCAATCATGCCTACCCAGTTTAAGTTTTTATAAAAGGCCCAAGGAGACAGACAGGGTTTGGAGAGCTCTGGAGAGCTGATCCTGTGGAAGTTCCTGGAGGGCTGTACACGCGGGTGGGCATGGAAGCTCTGTGCCTCGCCCCCCATCCCTTGCCCTATGCATCTCTTCATCTGTATCCTTTGTATAATATACTGGTAAACATATTTCCCTGAGTTCTATGAGCTACTCTAACAAATTAAGCCCCAAAACAGAATCATGGGAACCCTGATTTATAATTTACAGCCAGTCAGAAGCACAGGTAAACAACCTGGCACTTGCAATTAGCACTGGAGTGGTGGGGGTGGGGGTGGGGGTGGGGGTGTCACTCTTGAGGACTGAGCCCTCATCCTGTAGGATCTGATGCCATCTCCAGGTAGGTGGCGTCAGAAATGAACTGGAGCACATCTGGCTAGTGCTTGCCACAGAACTGATTGCATGCTTGCTGGTAGGAACAAATTCCCCAGTATTTTTTTGGGTAAAACTGTATTGAGAGAATAAACATTTTAAGCTTTGTGTGTGTTTTTCCCACTCAGTGACAAAAAGGGAAGGGAAGGGGTGTCTTCCATTGTCGTGTCCTGAAATTAATCTCCACATTTCAAGAAAATTAAGTGTTACCTGTTGTGTCTGGGTTCTTCAGAGAAACAAAGGCAGTAGGAGACATGTGTATATATATATATATATGGTATACACATATAAACACACATATGTGAATATATATACACATAGAGAGATTGAGAGAGAGAGATGAGGGAACTGGCTCCATGACTGTGTGAGCCAGCAAGTCTGCGAGTCACAGGGCAGTCCCATAGGCAGCGGCCGATGCTGCAGGCTTGAAGCAGAACTTCTCCAAGCAAACCTCAGCTTTGCTCAAAAGGCCTTTAAGCTGATTGGATGTGGCCCACCCATAATATTGAGAAAACCTCTTTTACCTAAAGGCAACTGATTATAGATGTTAATTAACCACATTTACAAAATACCTTCACAGCAACACCTGCGTTAGTGTGTGACTGAATTGTAAGTTGACACATATAAAACTGGCCACCCCACCTGTCATGTGGGCTCATCTGCTATGCATGGAGAGGGCTGAAAATTCTTACTCCAGTTTTCAAGAGAAGCAGGAGGAGGTTTAGGGATGGGAGGATTGTCTATCAGAAAGAAAAAGAAAAACATTCCTGGTCCCTTTCTTCTTGGGCAACTCTTAATTCCATGCATAGGTCTACTGCTTGTGCCACTTTCCCATATGAAGTCTGTGGCATAAGCCGGAAACATTTAACCCAGCATCTAATAAAGGGATCTGAGTGACGTAAAAAGAAAAAAAAGAGACACAGACAGCAACCTCTCAAAAATAAAAAATAAAATTCATTTATTGAAAAGAAAAAGCTTAACATATGATTCATGTGCAAAACCCAAAACAAGGTCTACGAGCTCTGGCATGAGCCACATCTCTACACACACCATGCTGGAAGTGCACATCCACGCAGCCACGTGACATACACAGTACTGTGTGGTTATCAACACTTACTGTATGCTCGGTTTTCTTCACACATCCATTGACATGTTTTACAATAGAGTTACTGATTTTATTACCCACTGAAAGAACATAGATTCCCCAGAATCACTTTGATTTAAACCAAATAACACAGTGAATGACAGGCACCCTGCACCCTCATTTCCTATCTTCCTCACTCTGATAACCTCCTATCAGCACCATTTATGTCCTCTGGCCAGGGAATGACTCAGTGGCACAAACAAAAGGGAAGAAATGTTATAGGCTGGTGCTGCTGGGGCAAACAGCCTTGCAACCAGCCAGACTTACTGTTGAAAAGTATTAACCGTAATTTCAAAGACAAACCACACTCCTTCCTTTTCCCCTAATGGCCTCAGAGATTTGTAATGTACTTAGGAAAATTAACTTCTAAGGCAGACTGGAAGCCAACCTCAAGTCCTGCCACTTGGACTCTGTGGCTTCTCTTCGAGGAAGCAGCATTGTAGGGGCTGATGCTGAGGCGTGCCTTAACGTCTCATCAGCTGCAAAATAAAATCCACTGCTACAGACCTGCTTGCTGTGAGCAGTGAGGAGAGAGAGCTGTAAACAGACATAAACTGAGTTTTTTGCACTTCCAAAAAATATGAGGTGAACATTAGTGTTAAACAGAGATCATGTTCTAGGAAGAGAGAAATCTGAGAAGAGAAAAGTAAGATGAGAGAAGAGAGAGAAGAAATATGATTTTTCTAATATACATGTTTGGGATCAACACTTTAAGACTATTGATAAAACTATAAATTTCATGGGGATAGACAGAGAGCGGTGAGCATCAGCCAATGAATCTGGCTGCAGAGGTGAGATAAAAGAGGGCAGCAGAAATAGAATGATGCCACACATTCACACATATCTAGCCAGGGCTTGTGCAGATGAAGGGTTCTTAGCAGCTGGACAGCAGCACAATATAAATAATGCCATTTGTGAATGGTGACAACTGGTAGGCAGAGTGACAGAAGATGCCAGCTCACACTCTCCCTGGCAAGTGCCTGCATTTAGGAGGACGTCCACTGCCCACTGACAGCTGGAAGCCTGCCCCCAACAGCAGCATGGAAGAGAAAACCACCAAGGGGCTCTGAGAAAGCTACCTCTGGTTTGGGGAAGTTGGGGTGACAGGAGCAGGGTCGCAGAGCTCAAGAGTATCTGAACAGAAAGCCCATGGTTTCCCTTTGCTCCAGCAGATGCAGCCTCACAACTCCTGAAAGCCTTTGCTCTGGGATATTTCTACTTATCCTGGGAAGACACCAGGGAGGGTTCTCTGCTTCAGGGGGCTGCAGAACAGATTCTGAGCTGGCCGAGAGCTGCTTGCAGAAGGGGAGGAAGGGCTTCTTCCCACTACCATTGGCTGGCTGACCCTTTGCTTGATGCCTAAGAGCTGTGCAGCTGCATAGCCAGGAAGATCCTCCGGCTGGAGCCCCTTCCTGGGTGTTTCGAAAGAGCCACGCAGTCTGTTAGTGTAGCAGGAGCACAAGACAGAGATCGAACAGGCCATGCCAAATTGGCTTCCAGAAATCCTAAAGCTACAGCCAACTCTCCTACCTACCATGTTCTCAGGGCCAGGGCTGTGGGAGCAATAGCCTGCATCTTGCTAAGAGCTGGGGGACCCCAGTATTCTACCATCCAGCCCTCAGGTCCCAGCATCACAGTCCCAGTCTCAGAACTCAGCTGGGCAGGATGGCCTCTAGCAGCTCTGAGAAACGTCCACCAAGGAGGATGTGGGAAGGACACAGGTTCTTCTCACCGAGAAGGACCTTCTCATCCGCCTTCTCACTGAGACCACTCTCAGCACTGCTGGGGAAGACAGCTAAGATAGCGGCTGGGCTGCCAGAGGCCAAGCTTAGAACCAGGAGATGACAGTTTCTGAGCCCACTGTGGTAACTTCTAAACCTGAAACTTCAGAAGACAGGGCCTCTGCTACTCCCAGCTAGATTCTTGGTCATATAGCACCTGTTAGAGTCCACCACAGAACAAAAAGGGTGGGTGAAAAACGTCCTTCTCCTAAGGAAGAACAAGTCAACAATGATGGCATGTTCCTAAGTTAACAAATTATTAGGTAGGTTGGGAGCCACTACAATGAGAGTCCCCTTTTTCCCATCCCTTCTCCTGGAAGTCAGCTCTCCTGGCTTTGGAACAGAAGAGAAAGAAAAAACTGGGGCCATGTGGGTGGGTCAGAGCCCTACGAACTTTGGTGAAACACAGAAGCAAAACTCCTGATACATTTTCGCTGCTCTCCCTCAACTAACTTTC
The DNA here is from genome assembly GCF_030222135.1 of Aotus nancymaae. Classification (NCBI taxonomy): domain Eukaryota; kingdom Metazoa; phylum Chordata; class Mammalia; order Primates; family Aotidae; genus Aotus; species Aotus nancymaae. Next base: position 26,408,772 of record NW_026988479.1, on the reverse strand, counting down.
AGAGTGAACCATATCTGCAGTGAAGCAAGAGCCTGGTGACAGGAACAGAGCAGACAAGGAGTCTGCTCTGTTGCTTACACAGGAACACACACGCACACACACATGCACACACACAGCGCTAATGAGAGGGGGAATTCATCAATGACCTTCAGAAATACTTCTTGCAATAAGAGGAAAGAAGAGGCAGCCACAGCAAGGCAGTGTATCTTCTTCTGCCTTCTCTGAAGTTTGCTCCCAAATCTGAAGGCTGACCTTGAGGAGGGCCAACCTAAGGCCGTCTGCGATACCCAGGGAGGCATTCTGGGGGAAAGACAGGGCTCGTTAGTGTTCAGTGGTTCCTTTCAAAGTCCAGGCCACAGAGGCAGCGTGGGGCTGGGCACTGGTTCTGCCCTATTCCCCACTGATTGTAAACAACCAAGCACCACACGTAGTTGTCAGACAATCTGCTGTAAAGTCTATGAACTTAATTTAAAACTCTCTCTGCACACTGACCTCAGCTACTCATCCGCAGCAATAGAGCGGGTGTCGTCCCAGCCTGATGGTGACTGAACATTGCTAATCCTTTCACCTGGCATGGGCTGAGGCTGAAACGTACACAGCCCCACTTCATACGCCTCTCACTCAGCCACCCTTCCCTCGGCCCGGTGCACCCGCAACATTTCTGCAGTCCTTCAGTGTCTTTTCATATGAAACCAGTCTGGTCAACAGGAGGCAAAATCCACGCCTCCTCACCGAGGTACATTTTTAGATAATCCTGATTAAAACCTTTGAGTCCTCAGCCAAGAGTGCCGAGGACCCAAGAAGACATCTGGAGCCAGCTTCTTCTCAGCAGGAGAAGTTGAGTCAAAGTTTACTGAGAAAGAAGCGATTTGTAATAACCCCAAATCTAGAGACAGTCTAAAAACAAAAATCTGATTTTAAATAAGATACAAATATTTTCAGTTTAAGCAACACTTCATATGTTTTAAGAGCTAAAGCAATTAAGAATACAGTACTGTGATCCACAACTAAGGAGTCCAGAGAAGAGAAGCATTGCCTTAGGGGTCACAGCAAGCCAGAGAGTCAAGATTAAAAACTCCAGCTTGGGGGGCCTGTTTTAAATGCCAGGTAGGTCCAGCCACCCCCTGGAGACTCGAATAGGAAGAATACTGAGATACAACATTTGGGAGAGAGATGGGAAAGAAGCCCAGCTTTATAAAGAGGAGAAGTTCCCAGTTATTTCATCTATGCTTGGCCCAGAAAAGGAGAAAACATGAGGTGGGGGACACTAAAATTGTTAAATAAAGTGAACTGTGCAGTGAGAATGAGTTAGGTGAGGTGCACCAGCAGGCAGAGGGCAGGTAGGAAGGAGGAGGCATGATGAGGGAGATCTGGAAAGTTCTGGGTGTAAATAGATACACGTGAGCAGTGACAGCCCTGTTACTGCGGCACTTCTGCGTGTCTGCCACCCCACCTCTCACCTGCCCTCAGCCTTACCTGGCCCGGGGTACCCAGGTGCCAGGCCGAGTGGTTCCCACACAGTGACCCTGACTTTCCTCAGAGCCTGCACCATACCTGAGGCTCTGCGGACAGGTAACAGGGACACAGAGGGCACGGACAGGCAGCTGCAGAGATGAACCAAGATCCCTATATGAAGGCACGGGTGGAATTGATGAAGATGGGAGCATTGCTTGGCTGGATCAGCTCATAGAGAGCCTCGTAGGTCCCCACCACAAAGCCCACGAAGCCCAGGATGCTGATCAGGGCGTCCTTGAAGATGGTGAGGGGGCTCATGCCCTCTGAGTAGAAGGTGGTGATCTCCAGGAGGGGTGGGATGATGAGGGCCAGGGCGCTGCTGCTCACGGAACCCACCAGGGAGATAACCAGGTCCAGGCGGGGGATGAGGATGGCCAAGATGCCTGCAGGGAGAGAGGACATGCCTGTTTAAGATGCCCAGAGCTGGGAGAGGTCTATCTCCCTACTGTTGAGCAAATTCAGCATCTGCCCATCTAAAAGGACTGAGAGCTCTAAGAAAACTTAGACATTATCCAGTCCTGTCTCTGTGAAATAGATACCCAGAAATGTGGAATAACTGGTGGCCCACTGCAACGTCAGCAGAACTAGGACTGGAACCTGGATCTTCTGGCTCCGGTCCCCAGGCTTTCAGCTTTTCTTGCTACAGTGCGTGACTTCCATCTTTCTTGGCAAAAGCAACCAAATTATATTTCAGGGCAATCTGGTTTCTACCAAAGAAGGGAGGGTAGGGAGCAGAAAAGAAGGTGGACATTTCTGAGCAGCTGCTCATTTTCTTACCGTTCAACACAAACATCTCTACTTAACTGACATGAAACCAAAAAGGAAAAGAAACCCCTCCTTCTCGAAAGACACCATGATAAAACCCCATTTCACAGAGCGTTTTCATACAGGTGAAAAAGGCAGTTCTGTCTGCAGGCTGACCCCTGGCAATGACCCCACACAATGACCACGTCTCTGTGTCAGGACAACCCCAGCTCCAACATCTGAAACTCAGTCACAGGTGAGCGAGGAAGGAGGGACTGATGAAGACCAGTGGTGCACTGCCACAGGGGGTGCCATCAGCTTCCGTGCCATAGCAGCCATTGTCAACACTGCCAGACAGTGCTGTAAGCAGGAGAAGGATTCACCAAACACACCCATCCTAATGCCCACTGACCTCACACTTCCCATCTCACTGATCTTTCCACCAGGTGGGCAAAGGTCAGTGTTTCACAGGTTTATTGAGGGCTGTCGGCTTTGGAACTGGGTTCTTGTATTCAGATCCTGGCTCTGCTGATAATTAGCTGAATGGCATTGGGGAAGTTATGGCACCTTTCCATTCCCCAGTTTCCTTGTTGGCAGAATGGGGATATTAACTGCTCCTATGTCACAGAGATGTCATAATGATCAAATGAGGTTATGCAGGTGCTTAACAGAAGGCCTGGTACACAGTAGGGATGTCTTACATGTAATGTTATCATCATTAGTATTCATTTTTTGGCCATGAAAAATACATCCTTAACCTGTTAGTAACCAAATGTAGTTTGACAGATTGTGTTTTCCACTGCTGGATGACAGCTGGATGCTACCAGCACTGATACAGATTTTCAGAGCTTATCTACTACCTCACTGATTCCTACGAGAGGGTTACATTGTATATGAGAGGTTTGCTTCTAAGTTCATTTTGTAAAGCAGAAATGCAGTCGAGTCATTCTAAGGAAGGCACCACACTGGTGAGATTGCCAGAACACCTCAGTCCAAGGCAGCCAATGTCTGAATCGATCACTGCTTCTTTGGCTAAGCACCAGAAGAAAGGATTGGATTGCATTTAGAGACCAGATTTTGTAAGAAACACTTTAAACTGAAATGTCTGAAGTTGATTTTTGAGGAGCCATAAAAACAAATAAAGTAGAATTGGACAAGGGATCCAAAGCCTGACAGCAAAGGGGTACAAGGATATCAGTCTCAGATCCACCTCTGCCACAGTGCTGTACTCTGGGGCAATTCTTCATCTTTCCTTCTTCTACTAATTAACCATAATGGCAATTCTCATTAACATCTTCACTGATCTCAAGGTTCTGAGAAGTGTGCAAAAATTTAGGCTTTTAATTTCCCTGCAACTTAAAAACAGTATGTTTTCAGCTCCTAGCTGCTTCTAAATAGAGTTGGTGACATCCCCCAAACCTTGAGGGTTGAATATGGAGAAAATTGGAGGTAAAAACTGTAGGCTGATGACAAAACAGCATTCTCATCATAGGTCATCTAACATTCAACAAAAGAGCCAGTCTGCTGTGGTACAAACAACCAAGACACTTGCCCTCTCTGGGGTCTGGGTCTCCCTGCCTAATGTCATCCTTGCAGTGCTGGTGCCAGGCGTTACTGTGGGGTGGAAACTGCACTAGGGCAACAATCGGGAGAACTAAGCCCTGGGGAGAGGGTGGTACAGGAATGGGTGTAGGCTCTGGGTTTGGAATACCCAGGCTCTGACCTCAGCTCTACCACTCAGTGGCTAGTTACCTAAACTCTTTGAGACTCATTTCCCCAACTGCTAAACAGGATGGTCAAACGATATCCCTCATGTAAAGAACTCAGAGTTCTAAAAACCAGTAATAAATGCTTCAATATTATCACCAGTCGCTGCTCCATAACAAGCTGAGTGGTGCAGGGCAAGTCAGCTTACTATTCTGAGCCTCAGTTCATTCATTTACCTGTGAAATGTGGTGACTAGGTGAAGTTTGAAGTCTCACCCAACTCTGAAATTTTAAGGAACTACACACGCCAGTGTTAGTCACTTAGGACTGTGTTGTGGGATATGTCCCTCCCCTCGCTGACAACTGGGAAGCACCATGTGCTGCCTGAGGTGGCACAGCAAAGCGATGGAATGGATTCCTTTCCTGGGACACGTGGCTTGCCACAAAGGGAGCTTCTGACCCAACCGGTTTTGTATGGATAAAGAAAGTGTGAGTTATTCCTTCAGTGCCAGCCACAAGAGCATCTCCACAAATGCTGAAGCCCACTCAAAAGACAGGAGGTCTTTATTATCAGAGAAAATGAGCCCCGAGCAGGAGACAAATCAGAGCTTCTCACAGTCCTGAGAGCCTGTCCTTTCCCCAGCCTCCCCCATACTGACCTAGCAGGGCGTATGGGTCCTTCATGATAGTTAAGTGGAGTCGGAGAGACGCTGCACTATGTGTGAGAGTTAAGTGGAAACAGAAACAGGAGCCTGAGATCAGAATTTTTCCTCTGGACAAAGATCTTTCACCTCGTCATGATATTTTATAAGTACTCTAAAAACTTGTTCTTGTTTTCACCACTACATAAGATAAATATGCCTAATAAAAATATCCTTAATAGAGATTTTAAGAACATTTCTCTCCTCTTAAAGCCCGGACCACAGGGCTGCAAAGGGAAGTCCCTCTTCCTGTCCTGGTTGAACCACATACCGCCACTGAGTCCTACATAAGGCGTAACACTGCAGAGGGCAAGAAGAGTGAGCCTCCCACTGATGCAAAGTGGGAAGAAGAGAAGGATGTCCAAACCAAATTAATATAAACAGCCCCCAGGGTTCAACAGCACGAGTATCTGTCTGGCCACCATGGAAAATGACTTTAACTCCAGAGGCAGCAATCAACTACTCAGACATGAGGGGCAAATAAAACCCCTTCTGGCACTAACTATCTTCGGTGAGTTAAAACTGCCCTATGAAGAGAAATTCAACAAGGTAGAGATGTCAGGAAGCAGACAGCCAGGAATACCCCTCTCCCCACTCTCCTCTAATCCCCTGCCCCAACACAAAAAGACCCAGCCCAAAGAGGAAGACAGTGTGTTCCCCACTGCAGTTACACACCTCTCAGCAGCAGCTCAGCTGTGGCATGTATGAAACGGGGGCCAGAGGACAACCTGAGCTAGACCACATGATTAGTCAAGAGGGCTCCAACAGTATTACAAAACATCTTCCCTTTGGCTGAAGAGACGTGAAGAATATGACCTTTTAAACTGCTGAAGCAACATATGGCCAGCAGTCATGTTCACAGAAGGAACCGGATTCTGGAGCCTGTGGTTTTGAACCAGCATCAGAAAGAGCTGACTTATGCACAAGACAAGAGAAAAGCACTGAAAAGAACATACACACACTTAGGAAATATGCTGGCCATTTACAGTTCCTGTGCTGGGAGCTCTTGCTCCTATTTTATTATGATCAAAGCTGTTTAAACCTACCCTGTTACTTTTAAATGTCTATAACTATGCCTTTAAAATTCACAAGAGTCTTGGACAGAATACAACTTTTGACTTAGTGGAGGTAAACATTTAAAAAACACAAAAGCAAGGGAAACAACCTCCATGTCCAACATTAAAGGAGTACTTTAGTTAATATGATCCACCAATACAGTGAAATACCATGAGGTCACAAAAATATTAGTGAAAGATATGAATATGTGTGACATAAAAGTAAATAAAATGTGAAAGACAAAGTTATGTGTAAACTACAATTGCAACTGTTTTTACAATGCAACCATGAGGATTAAGACACAGAAGATACAATGAAAAAAAATTATTTTGTTAAATTGGTGGAATATTGACATTTCTTCTTCATTTCCAAATGTTTTTACATTGACTTTCTTTTTTTAGAGTAATATTTTTGCAGAAACTTAAAATTAAGCTCAAAGTAGCTGTACAGAATCACAGAATTTTGGAGTTAAGAGAAGCCTTGGAGATCAGACATCTTTCCTATCTTACAGTTGAGCACCCCGAGACCTTGTGAGAGGGTTCCTGGGGGACCCAGGGTTGCACAGCTAATTAATGATGCTGCTGTTCTTCACTGTAGCTGCAAAACTAAAAGGTGTAAAAGGCTTAAAGGTACTAAGAAGCTACTGTTTGGACCTGAAGCTTCATCCTCTAAAAATCTGACTGCTTGGAATGTTTTGAAGCTCTGCATTCCAGTCTGAACAGGCTTCTTGAATGATGTGATTTTATGTAATTATATCTTCAAAATTAGGTTTCTGAAATTTTCATAGCAAACTGAAGTAAAATGTTTCACACAGCAAATGCCATGGAGAATTAGTAGGAATCACTGAAGGATGGGTGATTGCTCCAAAGAAATATGAAAAGTCATTGATCCTACAACTCCAGACTCTGCCAGGTGGAGCCAACCTCTTCCACACAAGGTATGGGTATAAGGTGATCTGCTAAGACTGCATTTCCAAAAATATGGGCTGGCAGTAAACACTGTCTGATATGAAATCATAACACAATGAACACTAGTCTATGAAATGCTTGTTTTCCGTGACCCTCTTTTCCAACAGTTTGAAACTAAGCATCTACAAAATCCATATCAGCCATAGTAATCTTTGGAGGATTGGGGAGGGCAAAGTTGAATTCTAAGAAGGGGAAAAAAAAAATGAAGCTATACCAAATTCCTCCTGTTCCCCTTGGAGGGTGAAGAGGAGGAGGAAAAGTTGGGGAAAAGATAGGAAAACACCAGAAATAGCAATAAAAGAAGCTGCTGATAAAATTTATAAGTGGAAAAAAAATCAATTACGTTAAAGATCTAAAATCACATGCCAATCAACGGTGCCGAAAGAGCTGAAAGAACAGAGGCGAGACTCGCATAAATACATTTAAGTTGCTGCTACCATGAAAGGCCTCTACTGAGTCCCACAATTACTTCAAAGTCTCCAAGGAAGGTGAGAGAGGTGAGTGCTGTCAGAGATAAAGGGAGCTGCCTTTTTGAACAGGATGACAATGCAGGGCTAAGTCACAATAGATCACAGAAGGGAGAAACAACGGCATGCACTTGAAGATCAAAAGCAGCCATGTCTTCTGAGTATCATGCTGTAGCAGGGAGACGAGACTCACAGACAGGGCCAGGAAAAGTGAAGCAAAAACCAACAGGCATCTAAGGATAGCATGAGGTCTGTGAATCAGAGACTGCTGTCTCCTGCAGGGCGCTGCAGAAATAAGCCTGGCAGGAAGCGTGACATATGCTACAGGGAGGCTGAGCCAGGCTGGAGGGGAAAATGGGGCAGGGAGAGGAGTCAGGCTCCCACTCACTGCCCCAGCTTGACAGGCAGGGAGGAGGAGCTGATTAGTCAGGACAGAGCATTTTACCTAGAGAGATCTACTTTTTCTGGAGGAAACACTTTGGAAAAGAGCAAATTATTTGAACTAACCACATTCTTTCTTCCAGTACCCTTTGGATTTAAGAATTGGACCCTCAGAGTTTACATTATAAATAACCGTACACGTGAAAGCTGTCTCCTCAGCACTTAGAGCTAATCCATCCATGGTGGAAACATACACTTTGGAATGAAAGCATGGAGAGTTACTGGCACAGACAGGAAGGATTAAAATCTACAGTCCGAGTATCCCATCTTACCAGCACACATTAAGGCAATCTACTAGAAAAGCAGGATACATCATGTTCCTTCTTTTTCAGTCACTGTGGGAACAGCAACTGCTTTCAACAGCCTTGGGCCCTAGATTAGCTGCTGTGTGGGCTGTTTCTATAGGCTGGTCTAGGAGAGGGCTTGAAGGACTGACTCAGCGCAAAGGCTAGACAACATTCCCAGCTTTCATCCTTAAAACATTGAACCCTAATGAGAATTAAAAAATCATATGGATCTATCTTTATTCCAAAGACAGAGGCTCAGACTGAATAATTTAAGAAAATCCTCAGGGAAGTCTCAATATAATAAGCAAAGAGAGTCTTGTTTCAAAAGAATAAAACCTAAAAAAAAAAAACCCACATAGAGCCAAAAAGAGAAATCTATGCAATTTGGAAAACAATTGCAAATCTCCTAGAAATTTAAATTAGCTATTAAAGACCGACTTGTTCAGGGGTTCTCTAGTCTACCAACTCACAGAAGCTACAAAAAAAAATTTACTTTTATTTTCTAAATGTCAGCAGTTTTCAACCATAGCAAACAGAAGGATATCCTGTCTTTTAACTTAACACTCTTTGGCATGGGGTTGGGAAAAGAAGAATAAAACACAAGCGATCAATCAAACACCTAGGTTAATCAACAGAAAGTTTCTGAAACATATTTAGTAAGACTGACATTAAAAACTGTCTAGAATAGTGTCATAAAGGCTCTAAAGGAAATCTAAGGAGTAACCTGTCACACTGGAGAAACTATTTGAAAAAGCAAATAAGTATGCTTCATCAAAGTAACTTAAACTCATTATAGATGTGGGTTAAATGGCTTTCAGACCTTTACCTTATTTAATATGGGATAGTAATTGTATGTCTTCCTCTGAATGATAACCATCTCCACAGCATTTCATACTCTATCTATAAATAAACCACTGCGCTCATTCCCATGTTCTTTATGATACATATATAATTAATTCTCTTTCCCATCTGGTGGTGCCTCAACTCTGCAAGTGAGGCCATGGGTCAGGTTTTCTGCTTACAAACATAGGCAGCTTCACTACAACACATCCTGTCTTTTCTCATGCAAGCCCTGGAGACCGGGTGCCCTTTAGGGAAAAATAAGCAAGGTAATTATCACCTTCTACTCACATGTCAGGCCGACCAGCACTGTGCGCACAAACAGGTCCACCACTAACTCGCAGTGCTCTGGCGCTCGGGACACAAAGAAGGGGATGATGATCTCAGCGGGGACATAGAACTGGAGCGCGTAGGTGAAAAAGATCCCAATGGAGTACAGCAGCTTAACCGACTGGTACAACCTGCCCAGACAGATAGGAGACATTCAAAGCCTGCTCAGCACACTGGTACATAATCAGCGAGAGTACAAAATGGTCCCATTGCGATTTGTTGACACTTATCAAGGCTACAAACCCACACATCCTTCGGACCCAGCAATCTCAACTTCATCTCACAGATATCCTCGCACAAGTACACAAAAGCTTACATTCAAAATATCTAACTGCAGCATTATTTAAGAAGGAAAGACTGAAAACAATTTAAATATTAACCAGTAGGAACTGGTTAGATAAATCATGGTGCCCCCATATAGCTCTTAACAAAGTACGAGGCAGAACTCTAGGTGTGATATAAAACTACCCCATGATATATCACTATATCACTTGATATAGTATATCGTCATCATGGGGACAGTTTTATGTCACTTTTTTTTAAAGTGAAAAAAAGCATGAAGAATACAGTATCTACAGAGTGCTACAATTTGTCTTAAAAAAGGAAAAAGAGGAGAAAAAACACTCTCACCCCACAGGACAATCTTACATATACTAAACATCTCAGAAAAAAACATAAGGAACTGGGAATATGGTTGCCTCTGAAATGGGAAATTGTAAAATTGGGAACTAGAGTGGAGGGTGAGGGGTGGAAACTTAATGTTCTCTGTATACCTTTTGAAAATCTGAATCTTTGCCATGGGCATATGGGTGTATATGCCTTCAAAAACAAAAACAAAAAATGCAATTAAAATGTAACAAGCCTATTTATATCAGTCCCATCCAAGTCAGTGTCCCTAGAATTAGATGAAGACCTTGCAGGACCAAGAGGCAGGAGCAAGAATTCCATCTTTCTATACCACCATGGCTATCTTCCTACTACTGCTTCATGTGTAGCTTCCAAAAAAGACATAACTCACCACGGAATATCCCTATTTTATCACTCCAGTGCTCTGACTGAACAGAGTAGGAAAAAAGTCTGTGATCAACTTACAGAATTGACTTGGTCACTGAGAGGAAAGGTCTCTGTACCTAAGCAAAGCTCCACTTTAAACCAGACCCTCGTGCGTTAAGCAGCAAGAAACATTTGTCCTCGCTTGCTGGAAATCTATTTAAATGTGGTAATACAGAATGTGTATATGTGCCTTGAGTTTCTCTGTGGTTGAACTAAAAACCTAGAAGTTGTTCTTATGCTATAAGCAGGAGAACAACCTTGTAAAGACTGAGTTTGGAAAAAGGTCATACTTGCTCCATGAATAGATAATAAAAACTCTTTGGAAAAATCATCTGGTGGCTCTATCATTAAACTCAAAGCAGCCCCAAAGCCTCCAGAGAGCTGTGAAGTCTGGACTCAGGAGAGTGACACCTGCAGGGACAGTCAAATAAATTACACCCAAATAGAAGCAGAAAGTGTAGAGCAGCTGGGTTTGGGGTGTTGGAAAGAAGACAGATGCTCCTCTATGGCTTCAGATCATGTGGGCTGCTTCTGTTGCTCCTGATCCATTTATCTTCTAGGGAAAGGTGACACAGTTAACACTAAGCTACCACCTGCCTCTTCCTTCTTAGAAGGGCAGAAACATTTGGAAATTTAAAAGTAGGTACCGGATGGATACGTCAATTATCCTGATTTGATAATTACACATTATAATATGTATGTCACACACACCGCATACATATATATGATTAGTAGGCCTTACGAGTTAAAACAAACTTAAAAATAATTTCAAAAAATAAAAAGCAAATCCAGGTCTATAGCCACACCATTCTGAATCTTGGAAGGTAATCCCATCTGATCTTGGAAGGTAAGCAGGGTCAAGCTTGGTTCATACTTGAATGGGAAACCCCCTGGAAATACTGAGTGCTGTTGGCTTAAAAAAACGTAATAAAATAAACAATATAAAACAAAATAAAAAGCACACCCAGGCAGATCAGCCAGCCTAGACTGAAAGGTGATTCTGGGGTGCTCAACAAGCTTCTCAGTGTCTGCTAACAGCTGCTCTCCACAATAAGATGATTAATCTTCTAAACAGGATGGTTGCTCAGCATACGCCCTGGGACACCTACCTTTTTAAGAAGCATTTCAATATGGCTCACTCTTTCTCTATAATACATTCACCAATGCAAGAGAGGTAAGAAAGGACTCCCAACAATCCCCAGCCCACAGTGAGATGCTCCCACCTGCGTATCGAACCTGTGACTACCAAGGGAGAGGCACAACAGATGCTGGGAACCAAATCCAGGTTTGCCTGCCCATCTCCCTGTCCATTTGGAATGGTTTACAGTGAATGGACTAGATACTCAGTCCTTCTGGGCTTAGGAATTCCAAGGAGAAATGGTTTATCCATTGGCTGATCAGCCAATGGCTTCAGGCTCTGCATGAATTACCCAAAGAGAATGAAGTCCAGGGCAGCCAGTGAGGGCTGGTGGTGGCAGGGGATGGTGGGCTAGAGTGAAGTTTAAGGGACAAGTAGGAGGAAGAATCCACACTCTGCCCCTTTAGTGTTTTAAATATCCAGGACTCCTAGGTTTTCATCCTCCCCCACATACCAGCAGTTGGGCAGGTTGAGGGTTATGCTGCCTTGGATATTATTTCCAAATTGCAGGTACCCCAGACACCCCAGGCTGATGTAGAGGATGGTGATGATGGCCATGCCCAGGTATAGGATGAGTGGGAACTTTCGAGGATCCTTCATTTTGTTTTCCAGGGGCAGAACCTATGAGATAGTGACAGAGAAGCAGAAAAAAGCAAAGTTAATGGCCAAGAAAAAAAAAATCCTCAGAAAAAAAGTAATTCTTTTATTCCCAGAATTCTCCAGAAGCACATCTGCTCTATAAATAAAGTTATTTCATCAGACATTATACTCTTGGGACTAGAAGGGACTCAGAGCTCCCTTCCTAGCCTGGAAGTCCTAAAAGTAAAGGTGGGCAGGGCAAGTGCCCAGGACTCCTGGCTCAAGCCAGTGCTCTGTCCTCCTGCTGCAGCATCCCTGCAGGCTGAGAATGTCCCCTGCCCTATGAGTTAGGCCACATGGCAACCAGAAGGCCCTCTCACGTCATGCCCACCTGGCATCTAACCTGAGATTATAGCTTCCTGCTAACCTGTCTAAAGAATGCAAAATATATGTCAGGGAAAACTGCCATTCTAGCTCAATAGGGGCAAGCATGAGCAGCGACAAGTTAAACCTCCACGTCAGAGAAACTGCAGTGCGATAACAGAGAATCTTAAGACTTGGGTACTTAACAATGCCCAGTTTCCAGACTCCTCTTAAAAACGACTGACCTTTGCTGCCTCCTTAGTCATAACATAGGACATTCTTTAACTTTTGGAGAAGCAAAGGAAAGACACCTTATGAAAATGAGTTTATTTAGGAATTGGGAAAACAGCAGGTATGACTGTGAGCATCTTCACAGTGTGCCATCAACTGGATCTGGCACAGCTAATGAGGGAAGAGCAACACTGAGCAATGTCTAGCTGTGCCACAAACTTTGATCTTGTCATTACACTTATTTTCCTGCAGCACCTGTGGCCACAAGGCATAATAGGTCTGTGCTGCACACACTAACACCACGATCCTGCTGCAGGCCTGGTGTTCCCAGGGGCCCCAAGTGTCTCCCACCACCTGCTCCAGCTTCAGTTAATCCACATCCATTAGAAACAGCTTCTAAATGTATTTGTCAGTTTCCTTCATACCAAGAGTATAAAGAGCCAGAGGGCAGGAAGCCCATCTCCTCCATGTCCTATCGGGCCTGTGACAGCTACATGAACACAGAGCACACAGTGAATACAGTGTGCAGCCTGGCACTTCACCCGGATGCAATGAACAAGCCCTAGATCCAAAACTAAGAGTCAATCTAGCAGTGTTCTCTTTAAAAAGTAGAAATACAAAGAAATCTTGATAATGTTTGCAGAATACCTTTGTGTACAAGTCTTGGCTAATGAAACCAAGCAAACAACTTCTGCACTGCGCTGTTTGGGGAAGCTACTAAAAACTTAGAACAAGGTCCCTTAGGAACCCAAAGTCTCTAGGCATCTTTCCACACTTTCTCAGACTCTCCTTTCAAGTTCTGAGATCTTGGGATCTCTTTCTCACTGCTGAAATATAGGCCCACTCAGGCCTCTTCCCCAGCGGCGGGAAACCATTTGTGTTTCTGAATTAAAGTAAGACCGTCTTCATGGGCAATGAGAGGCCCCAAGAAAGAGCACAGGGCAAGGTATAAAACCTCAGGGAGATCAGTGATTTACATGTGATCACTCCCAGAGCCTCCCCCATGATGTCAGAGCCCCACCTGTCAGGTGTTTCATCAGCACCACCTGGGTGATTCCTCATGATGTTGACAAAACAATCTGTACAGCTTCTAGGTTTTCTTAAAAGTAGCTAAAGTGTCTGGGAAGTCAAAAAAGAGAGAGCAGTGCCATGACAGGAGGAGAGTCTTCCCATTTGCAGAGCCCTTGGCCAGGAATGAAAAACTTTCTTCAGAGAAGAGCTCTGCACCATTATTATGAAAAATACAAATAAAATTCAAATTAGGTAAGATGGAGGAGTAGATGCCTCTTTAAGAAAAGCATTTGGTGAAATCACAGGATGCTGAGCCTGGAGTGATGGCTATTCTTTTACATGCAGAAAATACATCAAACCCATGTTTTAGGGCAGAGAAATTATTCATACATTTATTGATTCAATAATAAAATCAATAATATTATTAATAAAATAAAAATCTATTAAATATTTACCATGTGTCAGGGTCTACACAAAGCACTTTGCACATATCTCATTTAATCATAACAACTATGAATCATTAAGCTCACTTTTCAGGAACAATGAAGGCTCAAAGAGGTGGAAGTCCTTGCTCAAGGTCACACAGCTACTCTGTGTGTAAGAGTCTGTGGCAGAGCCAGGACTTACCCCCAAGTTAGTCTGACTCTAGACCCTGCCTTCCTGATTGCCATGTACTATTGCTTACTGCACACATAGGAGATGAGTGTGCAATGAAGGGGCCTTGAATGTAAACATTTTAAAATTATATATAATTTGTCTTGAAAAGTTGGAGCTGGGAAATCTCAATGGAATCCCTAAAACACTATTCACTGACTGACCAGTAAGTCACAGGGGATAATTTTTTTTTTTTTTTTTTTTTTTCTTGAGACAGAGTCTAGCTCTGTCATCCAGGCTGGAGTGCAGTGGCATGATCTTGGCTCACTGCAACCTCCGCCTCCTGGGTTCAAGTGATTTGCCTGCCTCAGCCTCTTGAGTGGCTTGGATTACAGGTGCCTGCTACCATGCTCAGCTGATTTTTGTATATTTAGTAGAGATGGGATTTCACCATGTTAGCCAGGCTGGTCTTGAACTCCTGACCTCAAGGGATCCACTGGCCTCAGCCTCCCAAAGTGCTGAGATTACAGGCGTGAGCTACCATGCCTGGCCTCAGAAGATAATTTCTAACAATGTTTCCTCAGCATTCGTTGAAACAGACCTGGAGGACACCGAGGGCACTAGAGAACATTGGCCCAAATCACAGTGCAGCTCTTACCATTCCAATGCCTTCGAATGCAAAAATCGCTGTGCCAAAGAAGAGAGGGTAGGTCTTCCAGGGGGCCACCAACGGGAGGTTGCTGGGGTCTGGGATCCTCTGAAAGAGAGAAAGCAAAGCAAAGCAAACGATTATACAGTTTGAGATTTGAACTCTGAATCTGAGAGGTCATACTTTTTAACAAATCCAAGATTCTCTTAAGGAAGAAAGTCTAATACCTGACAGATGATTTAAGGACATTTAACGTTTGTATGTTTTTCTCTTCAGAAAACCCCACTTGTTTGGGGGAAAGACAAGCCCAAGATACTATTAAAACCTCAAATGCTGGGGCTTGCATAAAAAGAGTCACATTCTTTCACTAGGTAATCCCATCCCCAGAAACTGAATTCAAGTAGAAAAAAAAGTCAAAAGATGAAAAATATTGAGCAAAGCTATTTAATAAAGAAACGGAAAACAACATAAATATTCCCAAACAAGGGATCAGTTGAGTAATTAACAACATACCAGCTAAACCACAGAATATATACACTATTTATTTATTTATTTAGAGACAGAGTCTCCTTCTGTTGTCCAGACTGGAGTGCAGTGGTGAGATCTCGGCTCAGTGCAACCTCTGCCTCCTGGGTTCAAGCAGTTCTTAGTGCTTCAGCCTCCTGAGTGACTAGGACTACAGGTGCACGCCACCACGGCTGGCTAATTTTTGTGTATTTTTGCTAGAGACAGGGTTTCATATGTTGGTTAAGCTATCTGTGAACTCTTGATCTCAAGTGATCCACCTGCCTCAGCCTCCCAAAGTGCTGGATTACAGGTGTAAGCCACCACACCTGGCCAGTATGTACTATTAAAAAGTAAAAATTGAGATAACTACGTAGAACATGAAAATCTACTTATGAAATATTAGTGAGAAAAAATTTTTAATTTTAATTTATATATTCACTCTGATACAACTACATAAACACCAAAGGTAAAGCTGGAAGGGAAGAGAAAGTAATAAATTTTTAGATTGGTTATCTTCCTTTTTCCTCTTCTTTTCTTCTCCTTTTTAAAATTCTTAACAGTGAGCTTGAGCACTTTGAAAGTATTACCAAGAAGCACACAACAGAAGTGTTGGGACATGTCGAGAGAAATAGCAAAAAGAATGTTTTCAAAAATAGGCCAAAAAAAGGGCAATTGTTAACTGCAGGTACAATGCTAATGTTGTATAAGGAAGGAAGTTGTGATGGTTAATACTGAGTGTCAACTTGACTGGATTGAAGGATGCAGAGTACTGTTCCTGGTATGTCTGTGAGGGTGTCGACAAAGGAGGTTAACATTTGAGTCAATGGACTGGGAAAGGCAGACTCACCCTTAATCTGGATGGGCACCATCTAATCAGCTGCCAGCTCAGCCAATGGCCAGATTAAAAAGCAGGCAGAAGAACGTGAAAAAGCTAGACTGGCTTAGCCTCCCAGCCTACATCTTTCTTCTGTGCTGGATGCTTCCTGCCCTTGAACATCGGACTCCAAGTTCTTCAGCTCTGGGACTCAGACTGGCTTCCTTGCTCCTCAGCTTGCACATGGCCTATTGTGGGACCTTGTAACCATGTGAGTTAATACTCCAATAAATTTCCCTGTATATGTATGCATACCCTATTAGTTCTGTCCCTCTAGAGAACCCTGACTAACAGAAGTATAGTCACAAAATCCTCCACCAAACAACAGTCTCCAGTACCAGACTATGTGGAAGGAGCAGGGTGGGAAGGGAGGATTCAAAGCTGATGTCTTTTTAAAATTTGGCTTTTTAAACCACATACATATGTTGCTTTGATTAAAATAAAAATTGATGTTAAAACAGCCTTTTACAATGTTTTAAAATTGATTTAATTATATGGATATTCAGATAATATGAGGCATGCTCTCAACAGGTTTCAGAATGATTTCAGGCAAGTAAAAGGAGGTCCATTATTAATCTCTATAATAGACTTCTCTCTGAAAGATTTCAAAGCAGCAATATTGCTTTTGAAAAATTAAATAAATATGTTTCCCTGGGCCCCTGCTAAGAAATCCGTTAGAGCTCTTTGTAAGAAGCATTTCAATACCTGGAATGGAGACAGACTAATAGGTATTTTTGCTCTACAATGGGACTTGAGAGTAAGACTGCCCTGTAATTATTCCCGAGTCACAAATGTAACATAAGTTATTGGAAATAGGTGCTACCGTTGGTTAGTGAATGACTCCTGCTCTTATTTACACATCGGAGCAGATTCAAGTATCAGACAGGGAATTTCACAATCCATGTCTGGGGATATTGTGGGAATGAGGCCAGCAGGAGTATATTATTCTACATACTTACTGATTGCTACTGACCTGACCAACTAAGTGATAAATTTTAATTTATAAAGAAACATACATGTTTTTTAAAATCAGCTCATTATCAACATATCTCCTCAATTCTACAACACAGTAAGTCCTCCATTGTTATCAATAGGCTCTTGGAAACTGAGACTGTAAGTGAAATAATGTACAGTCATTTCCTTCAACGTTGTTTTGTTATAACATTGATGAAGAAAAAAACTGATTTCGCTATACATCATTTCACGTAGTTGCAGTTTCTAAGAACGTATCAATGATGTTAAGTGAGGTCTTACCATATTATCAATTATAATAATAACAGTTTTTTGAGAAAATGCTGTTAAATGTACACATGGATTATGAGATGTGCTCTTGCAATTCTGAAACTGCTATAACTAGGAAAAAATACATATCCGAAGCAAGGCTATGCAGTGATAAAACATTTACTGGGAGCCCCCTCTGTGCAAGGCACTCTGCCCAGAACTGTTCCATTTGACTCTTCCCATGCTGAAGACAGAGGGGTGGAAGATCTTGGTCTGCTACCTACAATGTCATGTGCATGAGGGGTAAGAGGAGCAGTCATATGCATGCTTAGGATGAGGGAAAAACTCAGAAACATCCAACAGTAGGGGAATCCTCATAGTAAGTGGGGCAAAATGTCGAAACAGAACAGTAGTAACAAGCAGCAGAGGCAGAAGCAACAAAAAAGACCTAGAGAGAGCATCTTTAGCCATATGGCACATCCAAATGAAGCACTGACAACACTATGGGCAGCGACTATGCCAAAACACAGCCAAACCCTCTCCCCCATGCCATACTCCGGGCAGATGGCACTACTTGATCATAGCACAACTTCTGGCTAAACCCAGAGGAAGACCTGGAGTTGTTCTCAAGAAATCAGCAGGGCTGCTTCTTTGAAGACATTGCTCTGTGTGCTGATTGTACTATGCACAGACATCACTCTGGAAGGATACTACCAGTTGGTTGGGACTGAGACGCTGCAAGAACCCAAATTCTTATCCCAGCCCTATGACCATAGAAACCACTACAGCCCAACTACCTGCAATGACTTAAAACTAAATGCAGCAGGTGTGCCTGTCTATGGGGGGTGGCCTCACTCAATTCATCTTTAATGTCTACTTGAGTCTATCCTAGGTGCACTTGAGAGCTCTAATTACAATGTGAAATCATGGGTAAATATTTACCCTTCCTTGTTTGGTAATGGAAATGGTCTATCGTGTATTCACAGGCCCTCCTTCCAGTCTCATAAAAAAATCGACGTGAAGAACTATTTTATTTATTTATTTGATGGACTCTTACTCTGTCGCCCAGGCTGGAGTGCAGTGGCGTGATCTCGGCTAACTGCAAACGCTACCTCCTGGGTTCAACCAATTCTCCTGCCTTAGCCTCCTGAGTAGCTGGGGTTACAGGTGTGCACCACCATCCCCAGCTAATTTTTGTATTTTTAGTAGAGATGCAGTTTCACCATATTGGTCAGGTTGGTCTCGAACTCCTGACCTCATGATCCACCTACCTTGGCCTCCCAAAGTGCTGGGATTACAGGCATGAGCCACCGTGCCCAGCCAGAATTATTTATTTTATGTTTAAAAAAATAGTTCTGCAGAAGATTCAATATCTGCCACTTATCTGACTTACTGTGATGAAAAAACAGTCAATACTCACAGAGGACAATGCTAATCTAAACTGATAATGTCATTTGCTTAGCACAAGAAGTCCTGCATTTTATGAGCCCCTGTTTTCCTGGAAACTACATCAGTGAGTAACTAGGTCACTGTTAAGCAGACTGTATGAAAATGAGATAATATTTGCCTGTCAGACTGACTGAAATGAAAAAGACTGACACATCCAGTATTGGCAAGGGTGGAAAAATGGGCACTTAAATACTGTGGAAGGGAGTCTCTATGAAATTACGAAACAGCTTTTACAAAAAACAACTTGGTAACATAAAAAAATTCAAAAGTGCACACTCTTCAGCAATTACACATCTAGACAAATATCTTTAAAAAGTATTTATACAGGTCCACAAAAAGGAATGTATAAGAACATCTCACTGTCTTAATACTGAAATGATACTAAAAATTATCAATGACCTGATAGTCACTGAGTGGGGACTGGCAAATAAAGTGCAGCAAATCTCTTCTCTGTGATACAATGTGACAACTAACAACAAGGTAGAGCCAGGAATAGTAACCTGGAAGGCTGGCTAAGGCATTTTTAAGGGTGGGGGAAGAAGCAAGGTAGATGAACATGTAACTTGTCAAAAAATTATGTTTCAAAAATAAAAACAAAATATATTTTAACATATTTCTCCATATACTTACAGAGGGTACAAATACATTCACACCATCTAGAATGAGATGGATCAATCACACAGAACAGGTCCCTAAGAGGAGACTCGGGGTGGGGATTTGTATTCAAGAGGTATTTGTGTTGTCTGCGATTTAATGAATACGTACTGATGAATTATTTGGGGAATTGAATTAAAATATCTTTTTTAAAGATACGCTTTTATTTACCTGCTTTTACTTCTTTTCCTTTTCTCAAGCCTTAGAAAATCCATTGTCATTTTCACAAACAACCATAGTGTTTAAGGGCATATTTTTCTCAGCCTGATCTTCTATCCATCTGTATACAGATGTTCTCTCTCATGCCACCCCAGAGACCTGTCTGCATGGGCTGAGTGAGGGCAGGGAACAAGTGGATTTATAACTTGGACAAATACAAATTAACTGGAGTTGATAAGGAATTACTTATCTAAATACAGGTTAGAAAATTTAGTTTTTATTTTAATCTTAATATTTTTCTCTATTTTCCAATTGTATACAATGATCACAAATTAACCATGGAATTGAAAAAAGTCTAAACCAGTGATCCCTGTGGGGGACGATTTGACCCCCCAGGGAGGTCTGGCAATGTTAGGAGACATTTTGGGTTGTCATCACTCGTGGAGGGGTTGCTACTGGCACCCACTAAGTAGAGACCAGAGATGCTGCAAAACATCCCACAATGCACAGGACAGCCCTACAGCAAAGAATTATCCACCCCAAAATGTCAACAGTGCCCAAGATAAGAACCTCTAACCTAAACATAACCAGCAGTAACATATAATTATTTATGTTCCACTTACTTGTTTTTTATATATATACATATGTATATAAATACATATATATGTATATAAATACATATATATGTGTATATATATGTATATATGTATATACATATATATATATATATATATATTTTTTTTTTTTTTTTTTTTTTGAGACACAGTCTTGCTCTGTTGCCCAGGCTGGAGTGCAGTAGGGTGATCTCAGCTCACTGCAACCTCTCCCCACCAAGTTCAAGCGATTCTCCTGCCTCAGCCTCCCGAATAGCTGAGATTACAGGTGCACGCCACCACACCTAATTTTTGTATTTCTAGTAGTAGAGACAGATTTCCCCATAATGGCCAGGCTGGTCTCGAACTCCTGACCTCAGGTGATCCACCCACCCTGATCTCCCAAAGTGCTGAGATTGCAGGCGTGAACCACTGCACCTAGCCTTTTTTTAATATTGAAGCAAGACAAAAGGGGAGGGCCTAGGCATGTACCTGAACAATGAACTGGTAGATCATGATCAAGCTGACCAGCATGGTGATGTTGGCCAACAGGGAGAAGACCGACAGGGCTCGGAGGCTCCTGACGAAAACCAGCAGCACCAGGAAGGGCAGGAAAGAGAGCATGTAGAGTCGCGAGTCCATGGTGGGGGTCAGAATCACCGTCTCATTGTTGTGGCAGTTATTGGTAGTCCCATTGGCCGCTTCTACCACCTAGAATGAAGGGAAGGAAGAAAACAGGGACACTTCTCAAACAACAAAGGCCGGTGGATCCTCTGCTGGGAGAGGTTCCTGAGGAAAGGCTCAGGTGTGTGAACAGGGCCTTTTAGAATCTGTGTCCAGTGAGCCTTCTTTAGAGTCTTCATGACTATCATCAGCAACCCAATTGTCTGAGCTAGGTTTGAACACAGGTACCTAGGGCAGGAGGATGGACAAGACATGTGGATGTTTCTCTATGCCCTAGCTCTTTTCCGTGAGAATCAAACAGAAGATGTGGTTCTATGTAAAGTGTTAAAACTTTAACTTTTTTGTTGACAAAAGCTGGTTTGGAAAAAATCCTAAACAAAAATTTCAACCATCTTTGCCATTCTCTCTCCCATTTTTTTTTGTTTTTGTTTTTGCTTTTCTTGTTTTTTTTTTTTTTTTTTTTTTTTTTTTTTAACCAGGTACCTACCTGTTTAAAGTTCTCAGCCAGAAACACAAAATAGACGCAGCAAAATCCCAGCTGAGTGACAATCAGGAAGAAGTCCACAACATGTCTGGAGATGGGGAGGGAAGGAATACAAAGACTGTTACAATACAAATGCAAGATTCCCAGAAGGCGAGGTGTTTTTTTGTTTGTTTTTGTTTTTTTAATAGATTTAGGGGGTACAAGTGCTGTTTTGTGAAATGGATATATTGCATAGTGATACAGTCTGGGCTTTTAGTGTAACCATCACCCAAACAGTGTACACTGTACCCATTGTTTTTTTAACAGTGCTTTCCCCAAGCCATCACAGACCCTTCCCAGCAGGTGACAAGGATGAGCATGCCCTGGTAGGAGAAGAATTCATGCTAGGTGCCACCAGTCTGGGGCTTTGGGAAAAAGGTGAGTGAGGTGCTAGCTGCATGGTTTCTGAGGTCCCCTTCCTGGCTTCTCATCTGGAACGCAACATGAGATCAGACACATGCACAGATACCATGACCCTTAGCCTCCTCTCTACACATCTGCCCACCTAGCCCATCTCACACTTTTTTGCTAAAGTTACAGGGAGCCCTTGACATAAAAGGCCAGGAAGTAGTCCCTTTCACTGTCTCTGTAACTTGGATACAAGAACCAGCCAAGTCCCACATTAAGGGCACAGAAACTGATATACCAAAAACAGATGGCTAGTTGAACAACCAGAGTGTCATAACAGCTGGTAACAACCTAGAGTGTCAACAAAAGGAAAGTGATTAAATCATAGACCATTCTTAAATGGAGCATTACACAGCAGTTAAAAAGAATGTGTTAAATCTGTATGTGCTGAGAGAGAAAAACATCTCAGACATTTAAGGGGAAAAAGCAAGTTTCCAAACAGTATACATAGTATATTCCATCTGTGCCAAAAACTTTAAGAACATGTGTATGTTTCTATTTATACAGCAAATTCCAAAAGGCTAACCATGCAACTGTGACCAAAATTTTCTTTTACTTTTTACTTTATGTCCTAACTTAATCCAGAAAAGTTTTTACTATGAGCACACATTAAAATGGCACACATTTTATTAAAAGAAGGAAGGAAAGGAGGGAAGGAGGGAGGAAGGAAGAAAGCAGTAAGAAAAGAAAGGAATGAAGAATTAACAACCAATCAACTCATGGGGGTCACTGGACAATCTGGCTCCTCCCACTCACAGAAGATAATTTGGCCAAAAGAACTATATAATCTGCATCACAGGATAAAGGTGACTATGAATGAAGGTAAGCTTCCCCTATGACCACAAAAAGGAAATTTTCTAGAGAACACAGTTTCAATGTGGTTCTTTTTTTTTTTTTAATAAAAAAATACTTTTTAGCCCTTGATAGTATCAATTTTCTACATTTAAATATAGAAAACAAAAATAAAATTTCCCTTCAAACAGCTAAGAGTTACCTTAAGAAGAAATTTGCAAACATTTCCCACCTCCAAACTCATCTCCACACCCTGTTCTTGTTCACTTCACCTTCTTCTGAAGCATTTTGTGCTCCCAGCTCTCATGTGTGTTTCTCGTCTGGCACAGCCGACAGGAGAATCTTTAAAGTTCCTCTCTCTCTGAGCGCTGAGGATGTACTCCTAGCTCATGACACTTTCTTCTTATGGGTGTCTCCTGCTACTGGTCTCTTATCTTGTTCTCTGGCTTCTCTTCTCACATATCTTTTTACTTACACAGACTACAAAAGCCCTTGGAGGGCAGAAACCACATAATTTACTTCAGGAAATCTCCCCTTCTTACCTAGAACTGTCTTGTTCCATTTATAAGATAGTGCTTAAATACAGTTGTTGAGCAAATGAGTGAATCAAAAACAATCACTGGTCATAGACTGCCAAAGCTGGAATGGCTCTAGAGATCATTCAAGCCAGGTCCCGTGCTTTCCTGATGAAACTGAAGGCCCCGGAAAAAAAGGGGTACCCAGGTCCAGGTCACACAGCTTATAACCAGCGGAGCTGAGCCAGAGCCCAAGGCAACTGACCCAAACAGCAAACAGCACGCTTTCCACACTTTACACTGTCTCCCACATTACACCTCCCCATCTGAAGGCCTCACACTGGGAGGCCACCGTTGAAAGGAAGGAAGAAATCAGTTACCTTCCCCAGTGTGCGTGGTTCCGGAGCCAGGAGCAGGGACTGGATTCCAATCCATACATCACAGTTTCCCCATAATCCACAAAGGATTTATTCAGCCTGGAAGAGGAAGAGGGAAGAAGAAGGGCAGAATATGTGGATTAGACAATGACAATGACCGAACAAATGGAGCCACTGAGATCTGAGCCAGTTCCCATCGGTCACCTTGGAGATACCACTCTAAGTCCTGTATCTCATGCTTTCAAAGATCAGAAGTATTAAGTCGACAGGATGGTTATTTTATCATAATTAACAACCATCTGGTAGAATCATTTCAATGGGGTAAACATTACAAAGCACATGAAATTAGAATGTAGTGTCTAATCACTGCACATAGGTAAATTTAACAGATGATAATGAGCCAGAAAAAAAACACAAAAATACCCAGGGAAAGGAAACACTGCAATCTTAAGCAGCTACCTCCAGCCAATGTGAAGAACTGAGAATGGTCTGCATCAGTGCTCATTTTCAGGGTTGATAGCAGAACCCAAAAGGACAATTTGTCACTTGAGAGGTGGCTCAGAGGGCTCTCACCTGCGGCAGAAGTGGTGAGCACATTTCACCAGGATACCCATGCAGTGCACAGCTATGATGCCTATGACCAGCAGGCTGACGGGACCCATCTGGGGACAGGTGTTGCAGGCAACAGAGAGAAAGAGACAAGCAGGTAGAATTATGAGTGAGCCCAATAGATACTCAGTTTGCAAATGATTAAAAAGCTACTAAGGCACTTTTCAGTGATAAAACTTTGGGCCCAGAGAGAAATGTGATCATGGAGATTCGCTCTGTGACATGGGTGCTATCTGAACTTTCAAGAGATTTAGTCATGTGGAGAAGGACATACGATAAGTCTGTTCTGAGACTGGGGCAAGTCAGTAGAATAGAAGGCTCCCGTGACTGTGGGAAGAAGAGATGGGCTAAGGGATGTGGGGGGAGAGGGGTAAGTTATCTTTACAGCATTGCCAGATCAAGAAAGACTGCACTTAGCTAAGGGCAACCCACATCTCTGAGCTTCTCTTCAACTCCAAAAGAAACAGAATGGCTTTGGGCAGGCAGTCAACAGGAAGTGAATCATAAAAAGAAGACCTAAGATTCTTGGAGTTGGCCATTTAGGAACAGGGCATGGGGGACCGTGTAGAAAATGGGCAGACATCTGTAACTAACTCATTAGTTCATATTATTGACAGAAACTGCACAAGCCATCTCAGTACATCCTCTCCACCATGAAGTAAGCTCCATGAGGGCAGGAATCTTTCTTTAATTCACTGATGTATTCTAAGAGCCTAGAACGGTGCCTAACACACAGAACACTCTCAATAAATATCTTTAGGTGAATGAATGTCTGAATTTTGCTTTTTGTCAACTGATTTTTAAAAAATCCTTCTCTATTTAAAATGCTTTAAAGCAAGTACATTTTAACAACAACAAAGAACTACCTCTTAAAATTTGTCACTACTCCCCTCCACTGATGCAGACCCTTACCACGATGCCTGCATTTTTCACTGCCAGAGGTAGCCCCAGGAGTCCTGTGCCAATGTTGCCTTTTAACAGGTGGATCAAGGTCTGGAACCATCTGAAGTGAAAGACAGACAAGGAAAGGATAACCATGACAGTTAACTTTTACTAAGCTCTTAGTGCTTATATGCATTATCTTATTTTATTTCCACAATAACCCTGTAAGATTTTATTTTATGGATGACAAAGCAGTTTGCTCAAGGTCATACACCTAGTAAAGGGCTGAGGCAGGATTCAAATCTGGGCAGTCTGACTCCAGAGCTCCCTCTCTTATCCCCTGTGCTGTAAGTCCCCATTCTTCGTGGCATTTCTGAGAATTCCTTCTCTCAGAGATTAGATCAGAGGGATGCTCTGATTCTCTCCAGACACACTATCCTTTCCAAGGGTATTTGAGTCTGGTTCTAACCACTGAACTGCCCACTGTAAAGACTCAGACCTGGCTGGGCACAGTGGCTCATGCCTGTAATCCCACCACTTTGGGAGGCTGAAGTGGGTGGATCACCTGAGGTCAGGAGTTCAAGACCAACCTAGCCAACATGGCAAAACCCCGTCTCTACTAAAAATATAAAACTTAGCCGGGTGTGGTGGTATGTGCCTGTAATCTCATCTTCTCAGGAGGTTAAGGTAGGAGAATTGCTTGAACCCGGGAGGCGGAGGCTGCGGTGAGCCAAGATCACGCCACTGTATTCCAGCCTGGGCAACAAAGTGAGACTCCGTCTCAAAAAAAAAAAAAAAAAAAACACAGACTCCAAAACTGCAACAGAGGACGACAATCCAAACTACGATGGACAAACACTGGTGACAGAACAGAGGAAACTAAAAAAAAAAAAAAAAAATAGAAGCCCCAAATGCAGAAGCCACACAATACCATAAGAGGCCAGAAGTCTCTGATACACTTTATGTCAAAAACAAAAACGTCTAATGCCATAGAGTCCTAAGATCAGAGAAGCTCTTTCAGAGAGTCACTTCATTTACCCTTCTACTGTGAGGGCAGATTTGTACAAACTGTCCCCTTCAAGCCACAATGGTAAAGCCTCTCATGCTTCCTCATTCATTTTTTCACTCAACAAATGCTATCTATCACATATAAAGCACTGTGTTAACTGCAGTGGTGAAAATAAGTATGAATCTGGTATGGTTCTCAGCCTCTAGAAATTAATAATGTCTAAAGGAAAATAAGGGAACACATTAATAACCACCAAAGGTAGATAGATTCTTGTCTTTAAGAAAAACCCAAGAACAGAGACCAGGGAGAAGGGAGGCAGGTGAGGCTTTATATAGAAGAGAGAGCTGAGCTGAGCCCAGCAGGACAGGCAGGAACTATAAATGTGCTTCTGGGGAAAAAGACACCACTGGCAAAGAGAAGGGCTTCAGAACAACACCCTGGAGAGAGACCTGGGACCGGAATCAGGAGTAGTAGTTGGGTTTAGTCGCCATTCGAGTTAGGGTGAGGGTGAGGGTGGAGGCAGGAAGTTTCTCTTTTTTCTGCAGGGAATAGGAACTCATCAAAAGACTGACTAAAGAAGGGTGGTCTTGTCTTCAATTTCTATCTACTGTTACCTCCAAAAAAACAGGAAACAGGTCCAATATAGTTTCACTCTGCCCCAAATCACTCGGAATTTGGCCCGTGGCACTGTCTGTGGTTCTACTGCACATATAACCTAAATCCCTCAAAACTGGTATTTACACACATTTCTTCAGATCTGCAATTCACCAGAAACTCAAAGTAAATAACACTTGTTACTCATAGAGGCCATTAATAAGACCCATCTATACTCTCTGGAAAAGAATTTCACTTTAACCTTTCTCCTTTTACCTTGAGGGAAAAAAATCTCATGATTTTCCTACTGTACCCAGCTTTTTCAAGAAAGACCAAGGAAACTACTTTGCCTCCACATGAGAAGAGGCTAAGTGCTGTCCTGGACATCCTAAGGAAACAGCTTAAGCATTACATGTGTCCACCAGCAAATGCATTATCAGTAGCCTGTAGCTGCAAGATAATGGGGTCTATTAAATTTTTATCTTAGCAAATGTTTAATCCACTTAAGGGCA
This sequence comes from Aotus nancymaae, assembly GCF_030222135.1. Taxonomy (NCBI): domain Eukaryota; kingdom Metazoa; phylum Chordata; class Mammalia; order Primates; family Aotidae; genus Aotus; species Aotus nancymaae. Next base: position 26,381,737 of record NW_026988479.1, on the reverse strand, counting down.
AAGCACTATATCAAACCCACCTACCTACCAGAGACCTCCCCAAAATGCCTCTGAGCTGGGACAGTAGGTCCCTTGCCCTAGCTCTGCCATCACCTTCATATGACAATTCCTCCCCTCCCTTCTTGGGCCTGCTGTCTCATCTATAAGGTGAGGGAACTGGACTAGGACAAAATGATCTCCATGATCCCTGCAGCTCTGAAACACCAGGACTCTAGGCAATTGACCAAAATTACTCTTTTTAATAGTTGGCCCCAAGCTGGGGGATTAGCCAGTACTGTGTGAGAAGCACAAAATCAACTTCGTAAACTGTGAAGTCTTAACTACAAGGAGGGACTATCTTTCTGAAAAGGGGAGGGAGGAGCCTAGCAAATCTCTGTACTTCCATTCATGCTCCATCACTCAGTCTTAGACTTTTTGGTCTCTGGACCCCTTTATTCTCTGATAAATCACTAAAGATGCCAAATAGCTTTTGCAGCAGATGTTGATTACATCTGCTGGTATATACTATATTAAAAATTAAAACTGAGAATTAAAAAAATATTTAATTAAAAATAACAGTAAGTTCATTCTATGTTAATACAAATAATTTTTTAACGGAAAAGACCCTATTTTCCAAAAAAAAAAAAATGAGAAGAATAGCACTTTTTTCTCCCAAATCTCTTTAATATCTCACTTAACAGAAGACAGCTGGACTACCTGCTTCTATGTTGAATCTATTGTGATATGTTATTTTTGAAGTTTATGAAAAAAAATTTGTTTTTTCATAGACATGTGGTTGGAAAAGGAGGAGTATTTTAATGGCTGCCACAGACAATGACAGTAATTTTTCTTTGACATGACTCCAAAATGCCACACATGATAGTTTTTTAGAAGTTACCTGCAATGTGGTCTGGGTGCAGTGGTTCACATCTGTAATTCCAGCATTTTGGGAAGCCAAGGAGGGTGGATCACCTGAGGTCAGGAGTTTGAGACTAGTCTGGCCAATATGGTGAAACCCCATTTCTATTAAAAATACAAAAATTAGCTGGGTGTGGTGGTTCGTGCCTGTAATCCCAGGTACTCGGGAGGCTGAGGCAGGATAATCGCTTGAACCTGGGAGGCAGAGGTTGCAGTGAGCCGAGATCGTGCCACTGCACTCCAGCCTGGGTGACAGAGCAAGACTCTGTCTCCATCCATCCATCCATCCATCCATCCATCCATCCATCCATCGGTGATCTTGCTCTTTCAATGGATCTTTTACCCAATGTGGAATTCCTAACATCACACTTTGGTTGAATTTATACAGGTCTTCCAAATGCTAACATCTTCATTATATATTAATAATATCAAAAAAAATCACATTCATTAATGTCACCACTAATCTTATCAGAAAAGTCTCCAAGTAGAGAGGCTATCAAGCCCATGGCACTGGATACCTGTTTTTTTTGTTTTTTTTTTTCTAATTTTGCTTGAAAGCTTGAATTTTATTCTGGGCAACAGATATGTATTGTCTATTATTTTCCTTGAGATGATGGGCTCATTTCTTTCATTTTCAAGAAAATGTCCTGCAAGTACTCTGTCTGAATGACCTACAGTTTGTGTTAGTTGTTCTTTCTGGTTCTATGATAAAAAAAAAAAAAAAAAAAAAGCAGTAAGTTTGGTTGACAACTCAAATAATCACTCAAGGTCTTTGCCTTGAGACAAGTAATATATTTTGGTACTTACAGGAGTACTTCATGAGTACTTTGTATTTCGCCACAGAGAATATGAAAGACCTATACTGAAGGGTCTCAATTTTTTAAATACTAGTAATCCGACTGTTTCATCAAAGACATTCTTAAGTACAAGGGGCTTTTTTCTTTGCGCATGTGTGGCAGTGAAAAACACAATGACAACTAGTATAATTTGGTGCCACTGCCTTGATTCATTCTACAGTGCAATTTTACCCATCATTGCTTCAGTGCAATTTTACCCATCATTGCTTCAGTGCAATTTTACCCATCATTGCTTTCACTTGTGGATATTTGCTAACTGCAAGTGAAAGCAATTCACTTGCAGTTAGTGAAAGCTAAGCACAAATATCCACAAGTGAAAAGGCAGACAACATCTTAGCATTATTATGAAGATAGTTGTGGCCTCATAGACTTCTTGAAATGGTCTTTGGAAGGCCAAAAAATCTGCAGACCACATTTTGCAAATGACTACTCCAGCTCACCTTTAGAGAGCCAGTCTCAGTCTGCTGGTTTCAGTTTGACATGGGTAAGAAGCACAGAGGCTTGATATACATAATGAAACTCAGAGGGGCAACAAGAAAAAAAATTTGCCCAACAACATAAAATGAGGCTGTCTCCAAAGCAGTCAATAGCTTGATAACATCAAGTGTTAGTGAATAATCTCACTGAATACACTAAGAAATAACTCACAGGTTGGGCATGGTGCTTATGCCTATAATCCCAGCACTTTGGGAGGCTGAGACGGGCAAATCACTTGAGCCGAGGAGTTCAAGAACAAGCTGGTAACATAGCAAAACCCTGTCTCTATAAAAAAAAAAAAAAAATTATCCAGGTGCATGCCTGTACTCCCAGCTACTCAGGAAGCTAAGGTGGGTGGGAGGATCACTTCAGCCCAGGAGATGGAGGTTGCAGTGAGCCATGATTGTGCCACTGCACTCTAGCCTGAACAAAAGAGCAAGAACTCATCGGAAAAAAAAAAAAAAAAGGAAATAATTCATGGAAGCGTTTGGTGTTCCTATTTGCACCCTCTAACTAGGGGTTTTTACTGAGTCTTTGATTTCTAGAAGAGGTAGTTGTGTGCATGCAAACGTGCAGTAGGCGTAGAAGTACTTCCATGTATTTTGTTACTTGGCAAATTGGATAAAAGGGTAAGGAAAGGCAGAAATATAGAAGGAACCCAGCTTAAAAACTTATCCCTAACACTTCCTACATATTAAAAGATAAATTTAGGTTACGAAGGTCCTCCAAATCAACCTCTACCTTAATCATACTTGGTATGTTTTCTACATAAATGCTTGTGTCAATCCTATGCCCCAGGCTAGAAGTACTCTAGGTCCCCTCAAACTACTTTATCTTGTACCACCTGTGATGGGACTGTGATACCTGCCATCAACTACAGATGGGCCCTCCTGGTCACCTACATTGTAACACAATATTAGGGCGGGAAGGGAACCTGAAAACAAAGTACACCCTGGAAGATGTCACAATACAAGCCCGAGGAAGGTATCTTCTGATGTGTGATTTCCAAGAAACAAGGACATAATTTTGAATTGGCCGTTAATTATAACACAATGTAGAGAAAAAAAAAAGAGAGAGATTCAGAATAGCTATCAGGCATGCATCAGCTTCCACATGTCCAAAACCTATGAGCTACTATCCTGAAGTTGCTAGTTGCTAAGTTTTGAGCTTCAGAGAGGTTTCCATAAAAAGAAAAATCCAGACGCCCTCTGCTAAGTATTGCTTCAACAAGTTGATATCTGAGATCAAAAAGGAGCAAAAACTGCAAGGGAAACTACAGAGAGGGAAGCTTAGCAGTATCTCACAATAATGAGCATGACTTCTGATGGGAAGCCATGATATGCCATTGGCTGTGTGTGGAGCTGCTTCTGCGTGGGGGCTGCCAATGCTGATAAGGCCAGAGGAAAGCGGGGCAGGGCAAGCCACACTGCTGCCAGCTGTGCTCTAAGCAATCTACCACCAGCTAACTCCCACTGCAGGCTAATGAGGAATCTACAAAAGCATACCACCTGAGAAATAAGCTACAGAAACAGAATCTTAGAGGACTGGTTGAGTACTTCTAGCCTGGGGCATAGAAATCAGGTATGGTCATGATGGGCCAGGAATGTAGACAGACCACATCTTCTAGTTCCAACCCAGTCCACAAGAGAAAATGCCCTGTACCAGGAGACAGTGCAGGCAGAGGGAGCTTCTCCAGTGATGAGCTCCAGGAGAAGCTTCCATAGTCCGCTTGGGCAGTCGTCAGGAATGGCATAAGTCTAGGACATGAAGGATCTCTCAGTAAGTCACACTCAATCCACAAGGAAACACAGAAAAAGTGATAGCTAAGCTTGAGGAATAAACAGAAGGGCTGCAAAAGCTGGGATGCTGGGACACAGAGAAATGTCAGAGGTCTGCTGAGATCAGGAATAGCTGGAAAACTCAATGGAGTAGCAAAACTGAATTTTCTAATTCAAGTGGTGAGCCCCACACAGCCAGCATAGCTTCACAGTGGAGTCCTCCTTATGTTTTTCCTTACGTTTGGGGAAAGTGAGGCCCAAAGAGGGCCAAACTCAGCCCAGATGAGTCTGGGGTTCCAGTTTCTGGAGACAAGACATAAGCCCTCTTTGGAGAATGCAAAGCCTGTCTTCTCCTTTCCTACCACTCCCTGAATTTGTTAAGTGCAGAAGTTAATTTTTCTCTCTTCCCACTTCTTCAGTCAAATGAATAGTGATTTGGGGATGGGGCAGAAGTGGTTTGCAAAGTCCTTTGCAAAGGAAGGTTCCGATTATGCTTAGAGATTATTTGGGGTTCTAGCACAGATGACACAGTTCTAAATTGAAAGAATGTCCTCTGTAGAAGCTTTTCTTATGTCCAAGCTCTTAGTTGGCACCAGACTTGTAGGGCCAACACAGCTGAAAAGAACAAAGAATAAGAAACAGCCTAGAGAGTGGCAGGCCATGAAGGCAAAGCTCAGCACGGTCACGTGAGCCCAATCTCTTCATTGCTGACCTTCATCTGTAAAGTGGAGGACTGATCAAACTGGGGAGGAAAAATAAGTCCAAGGGAGACTTAGGAACAGGAATCCCACCCAGGAGAGAAGGTAACAGCTACTCACGTTGTGCTGTTGCTTTGACCAAAGCGCTGGTAGGAGCCGGGGGAGGAGAGGTGGCTGAGGCCTTCAGACGGGCTCTCCTCAGGGCTCACGTCAGTGGAGCTGTAGTCATGGTAGTCTTCATTCCGAAGTCTCTGCGTGGACATGGCAGCTGCGGGGACAGGGCCAGCATTAGGACCTCCCACAGCTGGAGCCTGTAGCTCCATGTTTGGGGTGGCCTCTGGGGTAGAAGCTGTCATTGTCAGAGTTGCTTACTGTGACAGCTGTGCTATGGATTAAGTATGAAAGTGTCTGGAATCAAGGGAAATGAAAAAGTGCAAAGTACACAGGAGTGGGCTGGTTCACTCGACTTCTGACTCCTATCCTTCCCATTGGTATGCTTGGTGTTACACTCATAAATTTCTAAATTTTCCAGAGTATAGCTAGACAAGGCAGAGGTGAGGCACTGCTTGGGAGAAGCGGGGGGATGAAAAAGTGCTTCCTGGAAGCACTCCCCATTCCTTAGGTCAGGATTATTCACTCCTTCCTCTGAGCTAATTTCTTGGACCTTGCGCAATAGCTAAATTGTATATATATATGCCCAAGCTCTTGGATGGAAAGCTGGGTAGTTCTCATTGTATATCCTTTTTTCTCTGCCTTCAATAGAGAACCTGGCGCAGTGGCTCACACCTGTAATCCCAACACTTTGGGAAGCTGAGGCAGGCAGATCACCTAAGGTCAGGAGTTTGAGTCCAGCCTGACCAACATGGAGAAACCCCGTCTCTAATAAAAATGCAAAATTAGCCGCGTGTGGTGGCCCATGCCTGTAATCCCAGCTACTCGGGAGGCTGAGGCAGGAGAACCACTTGAACCCAGGAGGCGGAATTTGCAGTGAGCCTGGATTGTGCCATTGTACTTCAGCGTGGGAGACAAGAGCAAAACTCTGTCTCAAAAAAAAAAAAAAATGAAAGAAAGAGAGAAAGAAAGAAAGAAAAGAAATTCTCTCTGGATCATCCAATTCTGCTTAAACTCCCACCAAGTTCCAGAGCCACACATGCCATTCTCCTTCTCTCTGCTGTGACCACTGTCCAATCCTATACTCTTTGGAGGCCACCAGTAACTTTTATACCCTAATCCTGGGACTCCTTTCTTGCTGCCAACCTGAGTACTGAGAAATGGTAGCTGAAAGCAGCTCAGAGGAAGACCAGGAACCTGAAGGGTGCTCACCTTGGCCCTCGTCTCAACATCTCCCATCTATAACTCTTCTTCCTTTTTATTTCTATAGATTTGCTCATTTTTAAAATGATGAGAGAAGAAAACTCTCCTTTCAATGTGTTGGGAGGATGTGAGAGTGGTGTCCCCTGGGTGGACTTACTCAGGAATACTATTAATACTACACAAAAGAGAACAAGGGCTTCTTTAAGATATACAAAAAGGACACATTTTGGGAGCTGTGTACAGGGCCCTAGAATCATAGAGACCATTGCTAAATGAGCCTTCACAGGCCACTCCAAGCCCCTTACTTTAAAGATGAAGAATCAATGCTAAGTAACCTGCCCTGCGACAGCTAGGTAGTACCAGGCAGAAAACATTATCTCCTGGCCCCTATGTGAATCTGAAAACATCCACTCTATAGAGTGCCAGTTGCTATGAGAGAGTATTACAGCACAGGGAAAGAGTCAACTTCCTGCTCTTCAAGAACCAAGTAACAAAAAAATGGTACATTAATAATAAAAATTACAAATAAAAAATCCTTCTAACACTTAGCAGACTGGCACAGCTGTTTGCCCATGAGGCTGTCCTCTGGCATGTGGCTGGATGCCCACCCTAAGCCTGGGCACGCTATCTCAGCTACGCTGAGAGGAGACAGGACCTCCAACTATGTCACAGTACCCCACCCTGCCCAGACACCCAGCACCACCTGCCAGAGGACAGTGCCCTGCCGAGGGTTCCCCTTAGGTCCAGTCCCAGGGGACTCCTTTGGAAACATGCCAGCCTGGCACCAGAGTGATCCACGGGAGACCTCATTATCTCTCACCAACTGCAATGTAGGAAGGACCCCCAAGCCATCTTGCAAGGGAAGCACCTGGCAAAAAGCCAGCAAAGGACATGGAAATCCCTGACAGGATCCTGCCTAGCTTCACTGCCAGAGCCACTTCAGCTAAAAATCTATGAGAGCTTCATTTACTCATGAACTAGAGGAATTCAAGGACGCCATCCAGCTCTGGGGTAATTAAACTCATTAGAAGGCCAAGGGGGAAAGAAAAATCTGAAGTATCTTAACACCAGTATTGAAATCTCTTGCTATACAGGCATAAGCTCCTAAGTCAGTTTATAGGTATGTCAGGAGGCCCAGGCACCAAGCCTGCCTCTGTCAACAGTTTGCTCACTACCTCTGAATCATTTTCAGATGTGCAAAAGGCAGGGGGCATAAACTAAAATATCTCTCAGCTCCTTCTAGCACTAATATTCTAGGCGTCACTGAATATAATTATGCAAACAGCAGCTGACTGCAGTGGCTCACATCTGTAATCCCAGCACTTTGGGAGGCCGAGGTGGGAGGATCAGCATGGGCCCAGGAGTTCAAGACCTGCCTGGCACCATCGTGAGACCCTGCCTCTACTGAAAAAAAGAAAAAGCTGCTAATTTCTAGTCCCTTCCAACATACCAAAATCATCTGAAGATAAAACCTTCTGAGTGAATCCTGTGAGAAAGAAAAGAAACTTTTTATCTGAGGAATCCCTTTAAATTATCAGGTCCAGAGAGGCGCTAAAATGTGACAGCAGTCACCTCTCATTCCCTCCTTGAGTTAAATAATTACCTCTTGAAGCCCCTTGCTATGTGGGTTCTTGACTACCTGACACCACTAAGTCATAAAATGCTAACACTGGACATCATAACTCATAACCTATAGTCCAACAACATAGTCCAACAACGTACAGCCCGTCACTAATCCACGTTATTTTGACAAACTGATGAGAATTCCTGTCAAGTAACTTTGTATCAGTCCTCTCCTTGTTTGCTTTTGCCTTTAAGAACCTGTGCTAACAAAGGCCAAAGGAAGCACTCCCCTAGGCAACTTGGAAGTGTCTCCTGGGCAGCTGTCCTCACTTTGGTTCAAGAAAACTGTTAAAAATTACATTTTGGGTCTCAGCTTCTTCCTTTAGGTTGACACCTATATATTACCGAAGGTGAAAGGATGAATACAGGGACTCATAAGCTGCCCAATCCTTCCCTAACAACCGAGGAACTGCTCTGTTGCTTACTTGGTACAGATGCTTGATTTATCTCAAACGGTCTAACAAGGCTCCTTTATGTTGTATATAAAAACTGAAGTTACCCACAGCAGAATGTTGCTAAGAAAACTGCTCAAGAAGAAGCTGAAATCCATAGATCTAAGGTCTAATAAGCCACTGCAGGATATGGAAGATGTGGCCTAGCAACTGCATACATATCGAAAAAAGAAAAAAAAAATCTGCTTGGGAGTTCTGGTTGATGATAAGCTCAACAGAAGGCAATAATATAATCCAAGAAGCCAAATAAAGCAACACAATCTAGACTGCATTAAGACATGAGAGAATCACAGGTAGATGTTACATAACTCAGAATTGCCAGACTTTGTGTTCTGTTCCAAACAGCATGCTATAAAGGGAGTAATGAAAAACTGTGGTATATCCAGGGGTCAGAACCAGGGTCAAGAAGGGTAGGAAACCAACGAAATGAGGACTGGTTGAAAGCACTGAGAAGGTTCTACCTAGCAACTTGAGAGGTACAAAAACTGTCTTTAAAAGCTGTCATATGCGTTAGACTTGTTATTTGGGGCCTCAAAGATCAGGCAGAGTTAGGATCAGTATGTGGAGAGTCAAGATGGCTGATTTTTGGCTAGGCATAAGGAAGAACTTTCTATCAAAGACAGATCTGTTCCAAATAGAACAGATCACTCTGGGAGAAAGCCTGTTCCCTTATCCCTGGAAAAATCCAAGCAGAAGCCCTTTCTCAGAGCAGTTATGTAAGGATTCAAGCACCAGACAGTGGGTACGGCCACTCCCTGGAGTTCTTTCTATGGTTCTTTCTGGAAACCAAAGTATCTTCCTCCTGCTCTCTGTCCATCCCCTTCAGTGCCAGCCTCCATGGCCACGCTGCCCTTGGGCTCCCTTTGATGAAATCTAATAGCCAAGTCTATTGCCGCAATTGCCAGTTCCCACCCCATGGGAGATTTTAATAGAACCTGTTAACTGTCAATATGAGGGTTATACTATACAGAGCTGAAGGCAAGCTTGTCCTTCAGATTTTTGACAACAAAGAACGGAATACAAAGTCCGAATCTCCATTAGATATTTAGACTCAGAAGAGTGAGCAGAAGAGTGAGCAACTAAGTAAGAAAAGTCTGCATGTTTGATGGCCAAGAAAAATTAAAAATAAAAATTTAAGTGTACCAACTTTAAAACATTTCCTTTTTTCTTATATAACTACTTTTTTAGTTGTATAAATGACAAGAGTTGCTCTTCAAGCTACAAAATATGCTATTTTTAGCTTGGCACTAAAAAGAGCAGGTGGGATTGCTTTGTGCAATGAATGCAGTATGGAAGATGTACATGCAAAATGAATTTTTATTTTTAAAAATAAATTTTATTCTGTTTTTAAAAACAAAAATTTTTATGTATTACATTTTCTGGAACTGGGCCATTTTAAAGGGGAATTCTACAGTGATTTTTTTTTTTTAAGGCAAAGCCAGAAATTTTTCTATTAAATTCAGATGCTGATGTTCCCACTTTAACAGTACGGGATTCAGGACTCAGGAGAACATAACCAAGTTGTCAAAAGTTTTGCATTCTAATCCCAAAGTTGTTTTCTTATTTTGATACAGAATTGAGAAGACTGCATTAGAGGATTTCTAAGTACACATTCGTTTCTAAAGTTTCAGGATTCCAATTTCAATTTTTTAGTGACTGGGTTTGTACAAAATAAAGGATGATTAAGACTTTAAATAGATGGTAACATATTCTAAACTTGCACCATCTAGTACAGTAACTGCTAGCCATAAATAGCTACCTCATACTTGAAATACAGTTCAGTAAAATTGAAATGTATGCATACTAGATTTCAATGAACTGGTACCAAAAAAATTGTTAAATATCTCATGAATAATTTTTATACGATTATATATTGCAATGATATCTGGGATATATTGGGTTAAAGGAAACATATTTCAATGAAAACAAACAAACAAACAGATTTCTGGGCCCAACTTGATTCCACCTGAGCTTTTTATTTTTTTTTTAATCTTCATTTAATTTTTTTTTGAGATGGAGTTTTACTCTTGTTGCCCAGGCTGTAGAGCAGTGGTGAGATCTCAGCCCGTTGCAACCTCTGCCTCCAGGTTCAAGAGATTCTTCAGCCTCAGCCTCCCCAGTAGCTGGAATTACAGGTGCGTGGCACCACACCCAGATAATTTTTTGTATTTTTAGTAAAGATGGGTTTTCCTCATGCTCGCCAGGCTGGTCTTGAACTTCTGACCTCAGGTGGTCCACATGCCTCAGCCTCCCAAAGTGCTGGGATTTCAGGCATGAGCCACCACGCCTATGTATGTTTTTTTTTTTTTTTATACAGTGTCTCGCCCTGTCCCCCAGGCTGGATTGGAGTGGCATAATCTTGGCTCACTGCAACCTCTGCCTCCTGGGTTCAAGCGATTCTCCTGCCTCAGCCTCCCGAGTAGCTGGGATTACAGGCACCCACCACCATGCCTAATTTTTCATATTTTTAGTAGAGATGAGGTTTCTCCATGTTGGCCAGGCTGGTCTCAAACTCCTTACCTCAAGGGATCCATCCAAAGTGATGGGATTACAGGCATGAGGCATTTTAACCAGCTTCCTAGGTGATCTTGATTATAGGTAGATTTATATAAAGCACTACAAAAAATATATGATCTTATTATAATAGGAACACCCTAGGCCTCACCTCCTACCAGAATTCATGAGTCGGTGACACTTGTTTGCAAGCTAAAAGTGTCATCCTTATTCTGAAACAATTATATTGAGTTGGACTTTGGAACCCAGAGTAGCAGCAAATTCCCCAGATGTATTTTCTTTTCTTTGTTGCTGGAATGCTAAAAACATGAACGAGGACACAGGCTGTGTTGCTATGTGTGGTCTACAAGAGAGGGAAGTAAAATAGTTTGACTTCTACATAATTTGTTTTTCATCAGATGGAATTCCATCCAATTTACCAGAGCTGAATATTTCATAAATTGAGACTTTTGCCTGTATGAGTCTGATGATAGAGCAGGCACAGGGCAGCTGCTGACCTCAGCAGGTTCTGCACAGAGCAGCTGCTGAACAGGCAACATGCACACTTTTACCCACAACCATGAAGATGTTAGGGCCAGGCATGATTTCAGAGAAGATCAAGCTCCAGCTTCCTACTTAAGGGTCAGAAAACCAAGGGTAGCTGCTGACCTCAGGAGGTTCTGCACAGAGCAGCTGCTGAACAGGCAAACATGTAGATTTTTACCCACAACCACGAAGATCAGTTGATGTTAGGACCAGGCATGACTTCTGAGAAGATCAAGCTCCAGCTTCCCACTTAGAAGTCAGAAAACCAAGGTCCACACAGAAAGGCTGAATCATCCGGGCCCCAAGTGTTCAAAGATTTGAGATGATAATCTAGCAAACCAGCATCCCAGTCCAGTGTTCTTTCTACCACACCTTAAATTATCTACCCTCCTTAAAATCTCCCTGAGAACAAAGCTGGCCTCAGAGACTGGGGCAGGATTAGGTCTGCAGGGGGTATTCTGCATAATAAAAAGTACCTGAGGCCAGGCTCAGTGGCTCAGCCTGTAATCCCAGCACTTTGGGAGGTTGAGGCTGGTGAATCACAAGGTCAGGAGTTCAAGACCAGCCTGGCTAATATGGTGAAACCTCATCTCTACTAAAAATACAAAAATTCACTGGGCATGGTGGTGTGCACCTGTAGTCCCAGCTACTCAGGAGGCTGAGGCAGGAGAATTGCTTGAACCCAGGAGATGGAGGTTACAGTGAGCCAAAATTGTGCCACTGCACTCCAGCCTGAGCAATGGAGCGAGACTCCACTTCAAAAATAAACAAATGAATGACTGAATGAATGAATGAATGAAAAAAAAATACCTGAGTTTGGAGTCTGGTAGGGTGACTCTGAGCAAGTTACTTAATCTCCCTTTGCCTTAGTTTCCTCATCTGAAAGATGTCATTAATAACACCTATTTCACAATATTGTTATGAAGATAGATAGGAGGAAAAAATAAACATTAGATATGTTGTCTGGAACATAAACCCTCATTAATGATAGCAAGTATGATTACTACTACAGAGAAGTTCGAGGACAGGAAGTGAGAACATTCACTAAACAGTCTGCAGTATGGGCTCCATTTAACACTCTGGATAGTGCAGCCAGGTCCCTATCATGGAGATGATGATCTAAGTGACATAAACACCTGAGTAACTCACAGACAGATTTTCTAACTTCATGGAAAACGAAAGCACACAGGAGTGCTTCCTACTAGAGGTGGTCATTAAGAACTAGCCCTAGGGCTGGCATGATGGCTGACATCTCTAATCCCAGCACTGTGGGAGGCTAAGGTGGGAGGACTGCTTTAGCTCAGGAGTTCAAAACCAGCCTAGACAAAATAGTGAGACCTCATCTCTAAAAAAAAAAAATAATAAAAATAATAATAATAATGATTAAAAGTTTAGCACCAAGGGTCACTTTTATTAAAAAAGAAGAAGAAGAATTAAAAGTAAAAAACAACTGGCCCTGGGTATCAAGGCTTCCCAGAGAAATGTTTTGGGGGATAAAATAGACAACCCCAAAAGCAGCACCATGTGTTTCCTATTTCGGCCTATTTTAAGTGCCCCATCCATCAGACCCCATGCCCATTAAATAGAGGCTACCTTTATGTGCTCGTCACAGGAAGGCCTGGCCAAAGGAGAGAGGTACAGGATTCTTCCAAGGCCTGGGTGGAGGTAAACAGAGTCAGTGTGAGTTTCCTCTATGGGAAACAAGAGAAGGCTTGGATGGAAATAAGCAGATTCAATGTGAGTTTTCTCTATGGGAAAAGGAGAAAAGCTGGCCTAGGTGTGAGTAGCGTTAATCAGTCACACACTTCAGAAGGCCAGGAAAAACAGAAATGGAAGACCATTCGCTTATCTGACCTTTGAAGAGATATCAAGCATTTATTATTATTATTATTATTATTATTATTATTATTTGTAGCTGGGATTACAGGCATGCACCACCATGCCTGGCTAATTTTTGTTGTTTTAGTGGAGACAGGATTTCACCATGTTGGCTAGGCTGGTTTCGAACTCTTGACCTCAGGTGATCTGCCTGCCTCAGCCTACCAAAGTGCTGAGGTTACAGACGTGAGCCACCACACCCAGCCAGGATGTTGATTTTCTTTTTTCTTTCTTTCTTTCTTTTTTTTTTTATGATAGAAAGAAAGAGAAAGAACGGAGAGAGAGAACAGGATTCTTGCTCTATTGCCCAGGCTGGAATGCAATCTAAAAATAGGTATTAAAAACCTCTTTTGTGCCAATAATTTGCTTAACAACGGAGACAGAAAGGAATAAGGGAAAAAAATAACCAACAAACAGCCAACCAATATTTCATTTAAGTCTGTGAAATGCTATGCAAATGCTGAAGAGTGATTTACTTCCAATTATGTAGTCACTTTCAAAATAGGTGTAATATGATACTGAGAAAAATGTATGTTCTGTGGACCTGGGGCGGAGAATTCTATAAATATTCACTAAGTTTACTTATTCCAGGTCTAAGTTCAAATCATAGATGTTCCTATTAATTTTCCATGTTGTTGATCCGTCGAATATTAATAATGTGGTGTCAAAATCTCCCGCTATTATTGTGCGGGAGTCCAGGTCTCTTTATAAGTCATTAAGAACTTATGTATCTGGGTGCTCCTGTATTGGGTGCATATATATTTATAATCATTAACTCCTGTTGTTGCATTGATCCTTTTACCATTATGTAATGTCCTTCTTTGTTTCTTTTAGTCTTTGTTACCATTAAAGTCTATTTTGTGAGAGACAAAAGTTACAACTCCTTTTTTTTTTTTTTTTTTGCTCTCCATTTAATTGGTGAATCTTCCTCCATCGCTTTGTTTTGAGTCTTTGTATGTCATTGCTTGTGAAATAGATCTGGATACAGCATACCGATGGGTTTTGACTTTTTACTCAATTTACCTGTCTGTGTCTTTGATTGGGGCATTTAATCTATTTAAATTTAGAATTAATATTGATATTTGTGAGTTCAATTTTGTCATTTAATGCTAGCTGACTATTTAGCCCATTAGTTGATGTAGATTCTTCATTATAGAGATACTCTTTACGTTCTGGTAAGGTTTTGGGATGACTGATACTGGTTGTTCCTTTCTGTTTGTAATGCTTCTTTCAGAAGCTCTTGTAAAGCAGGCCTGGTGGTGATGAAATCTCTGAGTACTTGCTTGTTTGCGAAAAATGTTCTTTTTCCTTCACTTATGAAGCTTAGTTTGGCGGGATATGAGATTCTGGGTTGAAAATTCTTTTCTTTGAGGATATTGAATATTGACCCCCACTCTCTTCTAGTTTGTAGGATTTCTGGTGAGAGGTCTGCTGTGAGTATGATAGGCTTCCCTTTATGGGTAACATGACCTTTCTCTCTAGCTGCGCTTAGAATTTTCTCCTTTATTTCTAGTGAAATAGTGAAATAGTGAATCTAGCGATTATGTGTCTTGGAGTTGCTCTACTTGAGGAATATCTTTATGGTGTTCTCTGGATTAGCTGGAGTTGAGTATTGTCCTGCCTTACTAGGTTAGGAAAGTTTTCCTGAATAGTATCCTGAAGAATATTTCCCAACTTGGATTCATTCTCTTCATGACATTCAGGTATATCTATCAATCGTAAATTAGGCCTTTTCACATAGTCCCACATTTATTGGAGACTTTGCTCATTCCTTTTTACTCTTTCTTCTCTAATCTTGTCTTCTCATTTCATTTCATTAAGTTGGTCTTTGACCTCTGATATCCTTTCTTCTGCTTGATCAATTCAACTGTTAAAACCTGTGCATACTTCTCAAAGATCTCATATTGTGTTCTTCAGTTCCATTAATTCACTTATATTCCTCTCTAAGTTGTCAATTCTCGTTAGCATTTCATCAAACCTTTTTTCAAAGTTCTTTACATTGAGCTAGAACATGTTCTTTTAGCTCACAAAAGTTCCTTATTATCCACTTTCTGAAGCCTAAATCTGTTAATGGAATGCACTCGTTCTCCATCAGGCCTTGTTCTCTTGTTGATGAGGAACTGTGATCACCTGTAGAAGGAGAGGCATTCTGATCTTGGGTATTCTCAGCCTTTTTACGCTGGTTTCTTCCCATCATTGTAAGTTCATCCACCCGTCGTCTTTGTAATTGCCTACTTTCAAATTAGGTCTCTGAGTGGACGTCCAACTTGTTGATTCCCAGTGTTGAAATCTGAGCAACCCACTGCGCCGGCCAAAACAGCGGCATTAAGATTTGTGGTGCTTTTCTGCCCGGGAATCTCCAGTCTGGCGTCCCTCTTGAGTCCCTTCTTCAATCAGGTAAATGGGCGACTCTGCCTTCCCAGAGCTCCAAACGTTGATCAAAAGGGGACCCAGTCCCGTTCACTCTGCACCAAGAACCGCCACGCCGGGGAGCCAGCAAAACCGTGACGCCAACCACAAGAGTCGCCCTGGCGACCTGTGGCGCTCCTCCTCTGGGAATCTTCCAGTCCGTGGGTAACAAAAATTCACCTGAAAGTGTGGCGTCCTCTCTTCTGTGTGCTTTCTCTGTGAGCTACAATCCCGAGCTGCTAGTGATCAGCCATCTTAGATCTCTCTCCCAGGATGTTGGTTTTCTCTCCCAGGATGTTGAGATATCAAGCATTTAAAGAACTGAGACACTCACTGACTCACTGGAAGGGAGAGGGAGGTGATAAAAAAAAAAAAAGAAAAGAGGAGGATGATCCCAGATGGCCGAATAGGAACAGCTCTGGATTGCAGTTCCCAGCAAAAATGCAGAGAGTGAGAGATCACTGCATTTCCAAACGAATTTTTACTGCCCATAGACCAGGAGATTCCAGGGCAAAAAAAGCACCATGAGTCTCCAGCACAGCTGTTTCAGCTGGCGCAGCAGGTCTCTGCACAAAAACTCACACAAATCCAACCGCTGTTTCAACTGGTGATTGGAACGCCTCGGAGATGGAGTCGCTGAAAAAACTGAAAAACAACTGAAAAAAAAAGGGGGCTGAAACAGGGAGCCAGGTGATCTGGCTTGGCGGGTCCCACTCCGACAAAGACCAGCAATCTGAAACGCTCCGGACTGAGAGTTTCACAGCAAGCACAGCTGGACCCGGGACAGTCCAGCTCTGTGGGGGAGGGGTGTCTGCCATTACTGAGGTAGTCCACCACTACCAAGGCAGTCCACCATTACCGAGGCAGTCCACCACTACCGAGGTAGTCCGCCATTACCGAGGCAGTCCACCACTACCGAGGTAGTCCACCATTACTGAGGTAATCCACCATTACTGAGACAGACCACCATTACCAAGGCCTTTTTTTTTTTTTGAGACAGAGTCTTGCTCTGTCGCCAGGCACCAGGCTGGAGTGCAGTGGCACGATCTCAGTTCACTGCAACCTCCGCCTCCTGGGTTCAAGCAATTCTCCTGCCTCAGCCTCCCTAGTAGCTGGGACTACAGGCACGTGCCACCACGCCCAGCTAATTTTTGTATTTTAGTAGATACGGGGTTTCACCATGTTGGCCAGGATGGTCTCGATCTCCTGACCTTGTGATCCACCCTCCGCGGCCTCCCAAAGTGCTGGGATTACAGGCATAAGCCACTGCGCCTGGCCCACCAAAGCAGTTCTAACTATACCCCTATAAACAAAACTGCAAGGAAGTTCATACAGCAGCTGGGCAGAGCCCACAGCAGCTCAGCAACACCTCTGCTGGCAGACTGTGACTAGGCTACCTCCTCGCTGGGCAGGGTATCTCGGAAAAAAGACAGAAGCACAACAGGAACTTATAAATAAAGCCCCACCTTCCCAGGACAGAGCGCCTGGGAAAAAAAGGTAGTTATGAGTTCTGCTGCAGCAGACTTAAATGTACCTGCCCAGCAGCTCTGAATGGAAAAACAGAGCTCACAGCTCAGCACTTGAGCTCCTATAAGGGACAGACTGTCTCCTCAAGTAGCTCCCCAACCCCCATATATGCAGTGATACCTCATAAATGAGAGCTCAGGTTGACATCTGGCGGGTATCCTTCTGGGACAAAGATAACAGAAGAAGAAACTGGCAGCAACCCCTATGGTTCCGCAGCCGCTACGGGTGACCCCAGGCAAGCAGGGTCTGGAGAGGACCTCCAGCAGTCCTACAGCAGAGGGGCCTGACTATTAGAAGGAAAACTAAGGAACTGAAAGACATAATTTCATCACGAACAAAAAAGACGTCCAGAGACCCCATCTGAAAGCCACCAACTACAAAGAACACAGATAGGTAAATCCACAAAGATGGGAAGAAACCAGCACAAAAAGGATAAAAACACCCAAAACAAGAATGCCTCTCCTCCTCCAAGGGATCAAAACTCCTCACCAGCAAGGGAACAAGGCTGGATGGAGAATGAGTCTGAAGAATTGACAGAAACAAGCTTCAGAAGGTGGGTAATAACAAATTTCTCTGAGCTGAAAGATCATGTTCTAAGACAATGCAAAGAAACTAAGAACCTTGACAAAAGGTTTAAAGAAATGCTAACGAGAATAAATAGCTTAGAGAGGGATATAAATGAATTGACGGAGCTGAAAAACACAACACAAGAACTTCACGAAGCATACACAAGTTTCAATAGCTGAATCATCCAAGCAGAAGAAAGGATATCAGAGATTGAAGATCAACTCAATGAAATAAAATGAGAAGACAAGATTGGAGAAAAAAGAGTAAAAAGAAATGAACAAAGCCTCCAAGAAATATGGGATTATGTGAAAAGACCTAATCTATGTTTGATAGATGTACCTGAATGTGACGGAGAGAATGAATCCAAGCTGGAAAACACTCTTCAGGATATTATCCAGAAAAACTTCCCCAACCTAGCAAGGCAGGCCAATATTCAAGTCCAGGAAATACAGAGAACACTGCAAAGATACTCCTCAAGAAGAGCAACCCCAAGGCACATAATCATCAGATTCACCAGGGTTGAAATGAAGGAAAAAATGCTAAGGGCAGCCAGAGAGAAAGGTCAGGTTACCCACAAAGGCAAGCCCATCAAACTCACAGTGGATCTCTCAGCAGAAACCCTACAAGCCAGAAGAGAGTGGGGGCCAATATTCAACATCCTTAAAGAAAAGAACTTTCAACCTAGAATTTCATATCCAGCCAAGCTAAGCTTCATAAGCGAAGGAGAAATAAAATCCTTTATGATCAAGCAATTGCTCAGAGATTTCATCACCACCAGGCCTCCTGCCTTACAAGAGCTCCTGAAAGAAGCACTAAACATAGAAAGGAACAACCAGTACCAGCCACTCCAAAAATGTACCAAATGGTAAAGAGCATCGACACAAAGAATAAACTGCATCAACTAATGGGCAAAACAACCAGCTACCATCAAAATGGCAGGATCAAATTCACACGTAACAATATTAACCTTAAATGTAAATGGGCTAAATGCCCCAATCAAAAGACACAGACTGGCAAATTGGATATAAAGTCAAAACCCATTGGTATGCTGTATTCAGGAAACCCATCGCACATGCAAGGATACACATAGGCTCAAAATAAAGGGATGGAGAAAGAATTACCAAGCAAATGAGGAGCAAAAAAAAAAAAAGCAGGAGTTGGAATCCTAGTCTCTGAAAAAATAGACTTTAAACTAACGAAGCTCAAAAGAGACAAAGAAGGGCACTACATAATGGTAAAAGGACTAATGCAACAAGAAGAGCTAATGATCCTAAATATATATGCACCCAATACAGGAGCACCCAGATACATAAAGCAAGTTCTTAATGACCTACAAACAGACTTAGACTCCCACACAATAATAATGGGAGACTTTAACACTCCACTGTCAATATTAGACAGATCAAAGAGACAGAAAATTAAGAATATCCAGGACTTGAACTCAGATCTGGACCAAGCAGACCTAATAGACATCTACAGAACTCTCCACCCCAAATCCACAGAATATACATTCTTCTCAGCACCACATCACACCTACTCTAAAATTAACCACATAATTGGAAGTAAATCACTCCTCAGCAAATGCAAAAAAATGGAAATCATAACAAACAAGTCTCTCAGACCACAATGCAATCAAATTAGAACTCAGAGTTCAGAAACTAACTCAGAACCACACAACTTCAAGGAAACTGAACAACTGGCTCTTGAATGCTGACTGGATAAACAATAAAATAAAGGCAGAAATAAAGATATTCTTCGAAACCAATGAGAACAAAGACACAACATACCAGAATCTCTGGGACACATTTAAAGCAGTGTCTAGAGGAAAATTTATAGCAATAAATGCCCACATAAGAAGCAAGGAAAGATCTAAAATTGACACCCTATCATCAAAATTAAAAGAGCTAGAGGAGCAAGATCAAAAAAAAAAAAAAAAAAAAAAAAAAAAAAAAAAAAAGAAAAGCTAGCCAAAGACAAGAAAAAAACTAAGATCAGAGCAGAACTGAAGGGGATAGAGACAAAAAACCCTTCAAAAAATCAATAAATCCAGGAGCTGGTTTTATGAAAAGATCAAAACAAAATAGACCACTAGCCAGATTAACAAAAAAGAAAAGAGAATAATCAAATAGATGCAATAAAAAACGATAAAGGGGATATCACCACAGATTCCACAGAAATACAAACCACCATCAGAGATTACTACAAACAACTCTATGCACATAAACCAGTAAGCCTGGAAGAAATGGATAAATTCCTGGACATTTGCATCCTTCCAAGCCTAAACCAGGAAGAATTTGAAACCCTGAATAGGCCAATAACAAGGGCTGAAGTTGAGGCAGCAATTAATAGCTTACCAACCAAAAAAAGCCCAGGTCCAGATGGGTTCACAGCCGAATTCTACCAGACATACAAAGAGGAGCTGGTACCACTCCTTCTGAAACTATTCCAAACAATCCAAAAAGAGGGAATCCTTCCCAAATCATTTTATGAGACCGACATCATCCTGATATGAAAACCCGGCAGAGACTCAAAAAGAAAAGAAAACTTTAGGTCAATATCTATGATGAACATAGATGCAAAAATCTGCAATAAAATACTGGCAAACTGATCGCAACAGCACGTCAAAAAGCTTACCCATCTCATGATCAAGTAGGCTACATCCCAGAGATGCAAGGCTGGTTCAACATACACAAGTCTATAAACGTAATTCACTACATAAACAGAACCAAAGACAAAAACCACATGATTATCTCAATTAATGCAGAGAAGGCCTTTGACAAAATTCAACAGCCCTTTATGCTAAAAACTCTGAATAAACTAGGTATCAATGGAACGTATCTGAAAATAATAAAAGCTATTTATGACAAACTCACAGCCACTATCATACTGAATGGGCAAAAACTGGAAGCATTCTCTTTGATATATGGCATTAGACAAGGATGCCCTCTCTCACCACTCCTATTCAATATAGTATTGGAAGTTCTAGCCAGAGCAATCAGGCAAGTAAAAGAAATAAAGGGTATTCACTTAGGAAAGGAGGAAGTCAAATTGTCTCTATTTGCAGACGACATGATTGTACATTTAGAAGACCCCATTGTCTCCGCCCAAAATCTCCTGAAACTGATAAGCAACTTCAGCAAAGTCTCAGGATACAAAATCAATGTGCAGAGATCACAAGCATTCCTATACACAAATAACAGACTTAAAGACAGCCAGATGAAGAACGAACTGCCATTCACAATTACTACAGAGAATAAAATACCTAGGAATACAACTAGCAAAGGATGTAAAGGACCTCTTCAAGGAGAATTACAAACCACTGCTCAATGAAATAAGAGAAGACACAAACAGATGGAGAAACATTCCATGCTCACGGTTAGGAAGAATCAATATCACGAAAATGGCCATACTGCCCAAAGTAATTTATAGATTCAATGCTATCCCCATCAAGCTACCAATGGCCTTCTTCACAGAACTGGAAAAAAACCACCTTAAACTTCATGTGGAACCAAAAGAGAGCCTGCACAGCCAAGTTAACCCTAAGCAAAAAGAACAAAGCTGGAGGGAGGCATCATGCTACCTGACTTCAAACTATACTACAAGCCTACAGTAATCAAAACAGCATGGTACTGGTACCAAAACAGTGATATAGACCAATGGAACAGAACAGAGGCCTCAGAGGCAATGCCATGCATCTACAACCATCTGATCTTTGACAAACCTGACAAAAACAAGCAATGGGGAAAGGATTCCCTGTTTAATAAATGGTGTTGGGAGAACTGGCTAGCCATGTGCAGAAAGCAGAAACTGGACCCCTTCCTGACGCCTTACACTAAAATTAACTCCAGATGGATTAAACACTTAAACATAAGACCTAACACCATAAAAACCCCGGAAGAAAACCTAGGCAAAACCATTCAAGACATAGGCATAGGCAAGGACTTCATGACTAAAACAGCAAAAGCATTGGCAACAAAAGCCAAAATAGATAAATGGGATATAATTAAATTCCAGAGCTTCTGCACAGCAAAAGAAACAATCATTAGAGTGAACTGGCAACCAACAGAATGGGAAAAAATTTTTGCAATCTACCCATCTGACAAAGGACTTATATCTAGAATGTACAAATAACTAAAACAGATTTATAAGAAAAAAAACAAACAAACCCATTCAAAAGGATGGCAAAGCATATGATCAGGCACTTTTCAAAAGAAGACATATATGAGGCCAACAAACATATGAAAAAATGCTCATCATCACTGGTCATTAGAGAATGCAGATTAAAACTACATTGAGATACCATCTCACTTCAGTTAGAATGGCGATCATTAAAAAATCTGGAGACAACAGATGCTGGAGAGGATATGGAGAAATAGGAACACTTTTACATTGTTGATGGGAGTGTAAATTAGTTCAACCATTGTGGAAGACAGTGTGATTATTCCTCAAGGACCTAGAAACAAATTCCATTTGACCCAGCAATCCCATTACTGGGTATATATTCAAGGGATTATAAATTATTCTATTATAAAGATATATGAACAGTTATGTTCATTGCAGCACTGTTTACAATAGCAAAGACTTGGAACCAACCCAAATGCCCATCGATGATAGACTGGACAGGGAAAATGTGGCACATATACACCATGGAATATTACGCAGCCATCAAAGACGATGAGTTCGTGTCCTTTTGTAGGGACATGGATGAATCTGGAAACCATCATTCTCAGCAAACTGACACAAGAACAGAAAACCAAACACCGCATGTTCTCACTCATAGGCGGGTGTCGAACAATGAGAACACATGGACACAGGGAGGGGAGCATCACACACTGAGGTCTGTTGGGGGGGACTAGAGGAGGGACAGTGGAGGGTAGGGAGTTGGGGAGGGATAACATGGGGAGAAATGCCAGATATAGGTGATGGGGATGGAGGCAGCAAACCACATTGCCATGTATGTACCTATGCAACAATCCTGCATGTTCTTCACATGTACCCCAGAACCTAAAGTGCAATAAAATATATATATATGAAAAGAAAAAGCAGGAGTACTTAACATGAGAATAGTTACCCGACACAAAGGAATAAATAGAAACAAAGTAGTCACAAGAGTGGACATCTGCTCCATCCACTCTACATGCTAGTAAGCGGACATCTGCTCCATCCACTCTACATGCTACTGAGCGGACATCTGCCTCATCCGCTCTACATGCTAGTGAGCGGACATCTGCTCCATCCACTCTACATGCTAGTAAGCGGACATCTGCTCCATCCACTCTACATGCTACTGAGCGGACATCTGCCTCATCCGCTCTACATGCTAGTGAGCGGACATCTGCTCCATCCACTCTACATGCTAGTAAGCGGACATCTGCTCCATCCACTCTACATGCTACTGAGCGGACATCTGCCTCATCCGCTCTACATGCTAGTGAGCGGACATCTGCTCCATCCACTCTACATGCTAGTAAGCGGACATCTGCTCCATCCACTCTACATGCTAGTAAGCGGACATCTGCTCCATCCGCTCTACATGCTACTGAGCGGACATCTGCTCCATCCGCTCTACATGCTAGTGAGCGGACATCTGCTCCATCCACTCTACATGCTACTGAGCGGACATCTGCCTCATCCGCTCTACATGCTAGTGAGCGGACATCTGCTCCATCCACTCTACATGCTAGTAAGCGGACATCTGCTCCATCCACTCTACATGCTAGTAAGCGGACATCTGCCTCATCCGCTCTACATGCTAGTGAGCGGACATCTGCTCCATCCACTCTACATGCTAGTAAGCGGACATCTGCTCCATCCGCTCTACATGCTAGTGAGCGGACATCTGCTCCATCCGCTCTACATGCTACTGAGCGGACATCTGCTCCATCCGCTCTACATGCTAGTGAGCGGACATCTGCCTCATCCGCTCTACATGCTACTGAGTGGACATCTGCTCCATCCACTCTACATGCTACTGAGTGGACATCTGCTCCATCCGCTCTACATGCTAGTGAGCGGACATCTGCTCCATCCGCTCTACATGCTACTGAGCGGACATCTGCCTCATCCGCTCTACATGCTACTGAGTGGACATCTGCTCCATCCGCTCTACATGCTAGTGAGCGGACATCTGCTCCATCCGCTCTACGTGCTAGTGAGCGGACATCTGCTCCATCCGCTCTACGTGCTAGTGAGCGGACACCTGCTCCATCCGCTCTACATGCTAGTGAGCGGACATCTGCTCCATCCGCTCTACGTGCTAGTGAGCGGACATCTGCTCCATCCGCTCTACGTGCTAGTGAGCGGACACCTGCTCCATCCGCTCTACGTGCTAGTGAGTGGACACCTGCTCCATCCGCTCTACATGCTAGTGAGTGGACATCTGCTCCATCCGCTCTACATGCTAGTGAGCGGACATCTGCTCCATCCGCTCTACACATCCGCTCTACATGCTACTGAGTGGACATCTGCTCCATCCGCTCTACATGCTAGTGAGAGGACACCTGCTCCATCCGCTCTACATGCTACTGAGTGATTACTCAAGTAATCACTCCATCCACTCTACATGCTAGTAAGTCCAATCCTAGAATGTCACAGACTCTGAGTTTAAAGAAAACTTAAAACTTTATCTAGTCCAATCCTCTACCCAACAATCTAATTTCATCCACAACACCCCCAAAGTAATTGCCCAGAGATGATTACCTCCAGTGACAGGGAACTCCACGCTCAGTGTTCTAATACGGGAGACCACTAATTCTTTGAAAGTTTTTACACTTACCAAACACCTTTCCCTTATGGCACTTTCTCCTATTGGTCCCAGTTGTAATCTCCAGAATATTACAAAATAAATGGAATCCCTCTTGCTTACACTGTCTTTGAAACAGAGACAGCTTTGAGCACTTCAAACTGCCACAAGAGGAGGCTAAATGAACAGCTACATGCCTTAAAGGGAAAACAAGGACTTCAGAGCAGGCAATTATAAATGATAGAATCAGAAAACAAAGGGAGAGGCTTAATGCTGTTATCAGCACAGCCTCTGCTGCACATAGCCTCCATCCCCAGACAAACTCTGAGTCTCAAACGCAAAGTGAATGACAGAGCTGTTTGTGTCCCTTTCTACTTGACTTCCATAACATCTTTAAAGAAAACATGTTCTAAATGTACAAGTAAGTTAATTACTGTAAACGACGCTCTAGACAAGAGTCAAAAGAGGGCCCTGATCATTTTTAAAATAATAAAAGACAGTTAAAAATCATTTTGAGTGGTTAGCATTTAGCTTAGATATAATACAGAGATAAGAAGAAAGAGGAGGAGAATTTTATGGCAACACAGGAATAAGCAGAAAAAACTACTTCCTAGACAACTGGATTGTCTTGTTGAAAGGCTAATACTTAGTGTACACAGGGGGGGAAATCTCTCTGAATAAAAAAACAAACAGACCCTGGTCAGGGGGACTGGCTCACACCTGTAATCCCAGTACTTTGGGAGGCCAAGGTGGGAGGATCGCTTGAGATCAGGAGTTTGAGATCAGCCTGGGCAACATACTGAGACTTCATCGCTATTAAAAAACAAAAAACCAAACCTAGATGCACAGCCTCCAGATCACAGCAGAAGGGGCCGTTAAGGATTGAATTCCATCATTGTCTAGACTGAGAAACCTAAACCCAAGTCACCTAAGGTTGCCAGGTAAGCGGCAGAGCTAGGACAAAATCTCCTGATTCCTCAATCTCTGTTCTGTCCATTGCACCATGATGCTATCTTCAGCAAAATTCAAACAACTGCAAAACGTCCATCCAGATGAGCAACCCCAAATCTGACAAGTTACAGAAAAAAATAAAGCAAAGGTCTTTACATTCTTCAAGTTAATGTCAGGGCTCTGATGTCCACAACCTCGGCTCAGCCGCCCATCCTCCCAGAAGCACACTTCAATTCATATTTCATATTTTGGTGTGACTTACATAGAATCCAGGACGGTTAGAAACCAAACCTACAGAAGGATGAGCTTGCAGAAAAATAATGAACAAACAGGGAACCACACCCAGAGCCAATCCAACCCCAGCGGTGGAAAATGCAGACAGCTAAAAAGGGAGTGGACTAAGAGAGAAAGGGACAGAAACGGTGCCTTTTCACACGTCAAGTTTCCCGCAGGAGGCAGTGTGGTGAAAAGCAAACAGCTGCTGAAGCTTAGGAACATTTGCATTCCAGGCGTAGGTCTACGATTAACCCGCTGGGTGACCTTAGGCACGCCCTTACCCCTTCCTGGAGTAAGGGCTAGGTTTCTCCAACCGTCCTGGGAGGGAGTTGCACCAGAGACTTCCCAGGGTCCTTGCAATTCTGACCCAAAGACCTATTATTAGCCAGTCTCGAGCAGGGCTCCCGCAGCGGACAAGACATTTGCTGGGAACAGCTGGGGCCCTTTAGAAGGCGTAAAAGAAGCCCTAGATGGTAGT
This sequence comes from Aotus nancymaae, assembly GCF_030222135.1. Taxonomy (NCBI): domain Eukaryota; kingdom Metazoa; phylum Chordata; class Mammalia; order Primates; family Aotidae; genus Aotus; species Aotus nancymaae. The sequence continues at coordinate 26,355,774 of NW_026988479.1, read as the reverse complement.
TTGGGTCATCGTCACCTTCTACCCCCGTTTCCCACACCTGTCAAATAGGACGGTGAGACCCCAACCCCACGAGGTCAAGAGAGAGAGCGCGAGGGGCAGGGATCCCCACTTCGCCCAGTTCACAGAGGGGTGCCCGCGTCGTACCGCAGCTGCGGCCCGGGGACGCCGAGGAGTCGCGGACCCGCAGCCCGGGCGCGTCCGGTGCCTGACCTGGAGCATCTGCAACGCCGGAGGAAGGCGAGGTGGGTCCTGCCCCGGGCGGCGAGCCGCCAGCCGGAGCGCGTCAGTGGAGGAACTCACGGCTCGGGTTCCGGCCCCCCCCAGGCTCCGGCTCTGGCTTCACCAGAGCCCACCTTTCCTGGCTTCAGTGCCAGCCCCTCGCCATCCTCCTTTGCTGCTCCCGCAGTCGCTTCCGGGCCTCGTCACGTGAGCCCAGTGCCCACGCCCGAGGCCGAGATCACGTGCTCGCTCCTTTGCGCTGCTGCCCCTTTTTTCTCACTGAGCGCCGGCCCTCTGCTCCACAGCACCACCTGGCGACATATTACTGCCACTGCTGGGAGGACTATGTTCTGAGAGCAGGAGACCGCGAGTAGGAACTGAACAGGGCACTGATCTTGGGCATGGGGCAGAGTCCAGTAAGAGAACACTGTTCCTTGAGTTGTGGGTTTGTGAAACATTTCCAATTTTAACACTGGCTATATTTTCTTTTACACATCTCGATGGGTTTATATTGCTTTTATAAGAAATATGCATATTTTTAAAAAATCCTCTAGTCAAATTTTCAGACGCATACACAAACTCTCATCTGTGGTTGCTACTGGAAATGGAACTGTGGGGTAAGGCAACACTATCTTTGAATACATTTAAATTTTTTAAGTAACATTTTTAAATGGATGGCAACATTTCAGTATTATATATCTAGGCTTCTCCTTTTACCTCTTTGTGGCAGATTTTTCCTTTAACAAATATGTAACAAATAGACCTCAAGTCAAAACTGTCTCAAGAGACAGAGAAGATCATTGTTTAATGATAAAGGGGTCAATTAATCAAGAGGGCACAATCATAAATACACACGCATGCAACATTGGAGCACCTAAATACATACAACTAATATTAACGGCCATGAAGGGAGAAATAAATAGCAACACAGTAATAGTAGGAAAGTCAATATCCCACTTTCCACAATGGATAGAGCAACTAGAGAGAAAATAAGGAAATAATGAACTTGAATTGCACTTTAAACCAAATGAACCTAACAGATATATACAGAACTTTTCATCCAAAAGAAGCAGAATACACATTTTTCTCTAACACACTTGGAACATTCTCTAGAATGGACCAGATGCTAGTCCAGAAAACAAGCTTTAAATTTAAGCCGATTGAAATTATATTAATATTCTTTCAGACTATAATGGTATGAAGCTAGAAATCGATACCAGGAAGAATCTTGGAAAATTCACAAATATGTGGAAATTAAACAACATGCTTTTTTTTCTTTAAGACGGAGTTTCACTCTTGTTGCCTAGTCTGGATTGCAATGGCACAATCTCAGCTCAGTGCAACCTCTGCCTCCCGGATTCAAGCAATTCTCTTGCCTCAGCCTCCCAAGTAGCTGGGATTATAGGCATGTGCCACCACGCCTGGCTAATTTTGTATTTTTGGTAGAGACAAGGTTTCACCATGTTGGTCAGGCTAGTCTCAAACTCCTATCCTCAGATGATCTGCCCACCTCGGCTTCCCAAAGTGCTGGGATTACAGGTGTGAGCCACCACGCCCAGTCCCATGCTTCTAAACAATCAATAAGTCAAAGATGAAATCAAAAGGGAAATTTAAAAAATATTTTCAGACCATTGACAATGGAAATATATTAAAGCTTACGGAATGCAGCAAAAGTAGTTCTAAGAGAGAATTTTATAGCAATAAATGCCTACATTAAAAAAGAAGAACATCAAGCCTGTAATCCCAGCACTTTGGGAGGCCGAGGCGGGTGGATCACGAGGTCAAGAGATCGAGACCATCCTGGTCAACACGGTGAAACCCCGTCTCTACTAATACAAAAAAAAAAAAAATTAGCTGGGCACGGTGGCGCGTGCCTGTAATCCCAACTACTCAGGAGGCTGAGGCAGGAGAATTGCCTGAACCCAGGAGGCGGAGGTTGCGGTGAGCTGAGATTGCGCCATTGCACTCCAGCCTGGGTAACAAGAGCGAAACTCTGTCTCAAAAAAAAAAAAAAAGAAGAAGAACAATACCAATTAAATAGTTTAACATTATACCTCAAGAAACTGGAAAAAGACGAGCTCACAAAACCCAAAGTTAGCAGAAGGAAAGAAATAAAGAGCAGAACAAAAATAAATCAAATAGACAACAGAAAAAAAAACATAGACAAAATCAATAAAACTAAGAGTTTATTTTTTGGAAAAAATAAAATTGACGTACCCTTATCTAGTCTAAGTAAAAAAGAAATCTCTAATTAAATAAAAAATGAAAATGAAGACACCACAACAGATGCTTCAGAAATAAAAAGAATCATATGGGGCTATTATGAACAATTATTTGCCAACAAATTGTATAACCCAGAGGAAATGGATAAATCCCTAGAAAAATACAACCTACCAAGATTGAAATCAGGAAGAAATGGAAGGCTTGAACAGACAGGGATTGAAGATGTAACAGAGACTATTTGACTTTCTGGCTTTCTGTTTAAATTTCCCTGAAAGATCAGATGGCTTCACAGCTGACGTCTACAAATATTCAAAGAAGATGACCAATGCTTAATAAACTCTTCCAAAAAACATGGAGCTAGAGGGAGTACTTCCCAACACATTTTATGAGGCCAGCATTACCTTGATACCTAAGCCAGAGAGAAACACTATAACAAAAGAAAATTACAGGCTGATTTCGCTAATGCACACTGGTACAAAAATCCTCAATAAAATATTTGCAAACAAATTCAACAACAATAAAAAAATTACACATCATGACCAAGTGGAATTTATCCCTGGCAGGCAAGGCTGTTTTAACATACACTATCAAGCAGTATAATAAATCACATTAACAGAATGAGAAATGAAGACCACATGGGTATCTCAATTGACCTGGCAAAAGCATTTGACAAACTCCATATCCTTTCTTTCCCTAGCCCCGACCCCGACATACCTTTTTGATAAGAAACTCTCAATAGTTTAGGTATAGAAAGAACGTTCCTCAACATAATAAAGGTCATTTATGAAAAATGCACAGCTAACATTTTAATTTATGGGGAAAAACTGAAAGCTTTTCCACCAAGATCAAGTACCAGTCAAGGATACCCACCCTCACCACTTCTATTCAACATAGGACTGGAAGTACTAGCAAGAGCAATCAGCCAAAAAAGAAAAAGAAAGAAAGCCATCCAAATCAGAAAGAAAAAAGTAAAATTATCTTTATCTGCAGATCACATGATCCTATATGTAGAAAACCCCAAAGATTTTTAAAAAATGCTGTTAAATTAATGATTTTAGTAAATTTACAGGATATAAAAATCAACATACATGACTAGGAGCCGTTGCTCATGCTTGTAATCCCAGCACTTCGGGAGGCCAAGAGTGGGGGTGGGTCACCTGGGATCAGGAGTTCAAGACCAGTCTGGCCAACATGGTGAAACCCTGTCTCTACTAAAAATACAAAATTAACCCAGCATGGTGGCACACACCTGTAGTCCCAGCTACTTGGGAGGCCAAGGCAGGAGAATTGCTTGAACCTGGGAGGTGGAGGTTGCTGTAAGCCAAGATCACACCACTCCAGCCTGGGTGACAGAGTGAGACTCCATCTCAAAAAAAAAAAAATTATAAAAATCAGTAATATTTTTATAGACAAATAATTACCTACCTCAAAAAGAAATTAAGAGACTGATTTTATTTGAGATAGTATTAAAAAACACTTGAGAATCAATTTAACCAAGGACATGAATAGTGTGTACATTGAAAACTATAAAACAATGATTAAACAAATTGAAGAAGACACAAGTAAATGAAAAGCTATCCCATGCACATGGACCAGAAGAATTAACATTGTTAAAATGTCCATACCCAAAGCAATATACAGATTTAATGCAATCCCTATCAAAATCCCAATGGCATTCTTTACTGAGATATAAGAAATAATCCTAAAATTTGCATGAGATCACAAAAACCCCTGAATAGCCAAGACAATTCTGAGAAAGAATAACAAACTGGGTGCATCACACATCCTGATTCAAGATTATGTTACAAAGATATAGTAATCCAAACAGTATAGTGCTGGCACAAAAACTGATACAATAGACCAATGGAACACAATAGAGAGCCTAGAAATAATGCAAACATATATGGTCAACTAATTTTCAAGAAGGGCATCAAGGGAACACAATGGGGAAAAGACAGTCTCTTCAATAAATGGGACAGAGAAAACTGGTTTTTATGTGAGAAAGAATGAAATTGGATGTTTATATTACACTGGACACAAAAATCAACTCAAAATGGATAAAAGACCTAAATGTAAGATCCAAAACTATAAAACTTCTAGAAGAGAACATAAGGGAAAACCTCCTGGACATTGGCCTTGGCAATGATTTTTTTTTTTGGATATCAGACCAAAAGGTCAGATTACAAAAGCAAAAATAAATAAATAGGACTACATAAAACTAAAAAGCTTCTGCACAGCCAAGGAAGCAAACAACAAAGTGAAACAGCAGCCTATGAATTGGAAAACTTATATGCAAACCGTATGTCTAATAAGGGATTAATATCCAAAATTTGTCAAGAACTTATATAACTCAGCAGTAGAAAACAACCCAATTTTAAAATGGGCAAAGGACCTGAATAAACATTTTCCAGAGAAGAAATAAAAATGCTCAGCAAGTATATGAAAAAATGTTCAACATCATTAAGCATCAGGGAGAATGCAAATCAAAACCAGTATTAGATACTACCTTACACATATTAGGCTGACTATTATCAAAAAATCAAAAGACAACGAATATTGGTGAGGATGTGGAGAAAAGGGGATTCTAGTACACTGTTGGTGGGACTGTAGATGGGTGCAGCCATTATAGAAAGCAGTATAAAGGTTTCTAAAGAAATTAAAAATAGAACTACCATATGACCCCCCTTTCTGGGCATATACTAGAAGGAAATGAAATCACCACGTTATAAAGATATCTGCACTCCCATATTCATCGTAGCATCATTCATAATAGCCAAGATATAGTAATAACCTAAGTGTCTATTGATAGTAGAATGGATAAAGAAACTATGGTATATATAGAAACAGTTGAAAAAAAAAAAAGAAGGGGGCCAGGCACGATGGCTTACGCCTGTAATCCCAGCACTTTGAGAGGCCAAGGTGGGTGGATCACCTGAGGTCAGGAGTTCGAGACCAGCCTGGCCAACATGGTGAAACCCAGTCTCTACTAAATATACAAAAAATTAGCTGGGCATGGTGGTGGATGCCTGTAATCCCAGCTACTCAGGAGGCTGAGACATTAGAACAGCTTGAATCCAGGAGGCGGAGGTTGCAGTGAGCTGAGATTGCACCATTTCACTCCAGCCTGGGCAACAAGAACGAACCTCCATCTCAAAAATATATATATATATTAACTCCAGATGGATTAAAGACTTAAACATAAGACCTAACACCATAAAAACCCTAGAAGAAAATCTAGGCAAAACCATTCAGGACATAGGCGTAGGCAAGGACTTCATGACCAAAACACCAAAAGCATGGGCAACAAAAGCCAAAATAGACAAATGGGACCTAATCAAACTCCACAGCTTCTGCACGGCAAAAGAAACAGTCATTAGAGTGAATCGGCAACCAACAGAATGGGAAAAAATTTTTGCAGCTTACCCATCTGATAAAGGGCTGATATCCAGAATTTACAAAGAACTAAAACAGATTTACAAGAAAAAAACAAGCCCATTCAAAAGTGGGTGAAGGATATGAACAGATACTTTACAAAAGAAGACATACATGAGGCCAACAAGCATATGAAAAAATGCTCATCATCACTGGTCATTAGAGAAATGCAAATCAAAACTACATTGAGATACCATCTCACGCCAGTTAGAATGGCGATCATTAAAAAATCTGGAGACAACAGATGCTGGAGAGGATGTGGAGAAATAGGAATACTTTTGTACTGTTGGTGGGAGTGTAAATAAGTTCAACCATTGTGGAAGACAGTGTGGCAATTCCTCAAGGACCTAGAAATAGAAATTCCATTTGACCTAGCAATCCCATTACTGGGTATATATCCAAATGATTATAAATCGTTCTACTATAAGGACACATGCACACGAATGTTCATTGCAGCACAGTTTACAATAGCAAAGACCTGGAACCAACCCAAATGCCCATTGATGATAGACTGGACAGGGAAAATGTGGCACATATACACCACAGAATATTATGCAGCCAGCAAAAATGATGAGTTCATGTCCTTTGTAGGGACGTGGATGAAACTGGAAACCATCATTCTCAGCAAACTGACACAAGAACACAAAATCAAGCACCACATGTTCTCACTCATAGATGGGTGTTGAACAATGGGAACACATGGACACAGGGAGGGAGGGGAGCACTACACACTGGGGTCTGTTGGGGGGAAATAGGGGAGGGACAGCGCGGGGTGGGGAGTTGGGGAGGGATAGCATGGGGAGAAATGCCAGATATAGGTGAAGGGGAGGAAGGCAGCAAATCACACTGCCACGTATGCACCTATGCAACAATCTTGCCTGTTCTTCACATGTACCCCAAAACCTAAAATGCAATAAAAAAAAAAAAGAGTTCATCTGATTGGGTTAAGCCTACCTGGATAGCTTCCATATCTTAAGATCAACTGACTTGAGACTTTAATGACATCTGCAAATACCCTTCACAGTAGTACCTAGATTAGTGTTTAATTGAATAACCAGGGGATAAGAGTTTTGGGGAGCCATCTTTAGAGTTCTGCCTGTTTCCTTGAGATTATATTATCCTATATGTCTATGTCAGTCTCCCATTCAGTGCCAGAGTTCTGGCTACTTTGCAAAAGTCATAACTGGAAACCTGTGGACCAATTGTCCCAAACATGTTTCCTTCTTGCCTGTGCAGTTTTAACAAAATAAAGCTTAATGAAACATTTAAAATCAGGAGATTTCCTGGTTTTTATTTGAAAAATCAGAAAATTTGGTGAAACTAGGCTCATATCACCCAAAACAAGCATCAGCTGTAACTAAGTAGCAGGTGTCCCTGTTTGCCACGTTCCCTACTGTTCCTTATTGAACTCTCATTTCTGAGGCTGAAAAAAATATTTGCTATTCATTATCATGCTTGCGCTGTTCTTCATTTTGTTTGCTTGTTTCTTTGTTTTGATATGGAGTCTCACTCTGTCACCCAGGCTGGAGTGCAGTGGCGCGATTTTGGCTCACCACAACCTCCGCCTCCTGAGTTCAAGCAATTCTCCTGCCTCAGCCTCCCAATTAGCCAGGATTACAGGCGCCCACCACCATGCCCAGCTAATTTTTGTATTTTTAGTAGAGATGTGGTTTCACCATGTTATCCAGGCTGGTCTTAAACTCCTGACCTCAGGTGATCTGCCCACCTCAGACCCCCAAAGTGTTGGAATTATAGGAATGAGCCACCATACCTGGCCTCTTTTCTTATAGTGAAGAAGAAAATAAAATATTTTATATACCTACATTTCTAGAAAATACAGGCAAAAAAAAAATGAAAATAAGATAGACAAACTCGCTCAGTCTCTCTGCATATATATTGAGCCAGCCATGTGCTTTAGGCCTGGAAATATAGCAGTGAGCATAGAAAAGCAAGAGAAACAAATTTTGTTATGGAAGTGAAGATTACTTCTGCCTGTTTAATATGCATATAAATTGTATTTGTGTTTTTAAAAAACAACTTAAGATGTCAATATGGGACAAATATAAAAAGAACCATATAAGAACATTAGTGATTATATTAGTTTTCTAATGTTGTATGTAAGCTTCCACTATCTCACAGTTTTTTGTTGTTTTTTGTTTATTTGTTTGTTTTGAGATGGAGTCTAGCTCTGTGGTCAGGCTGTAGTGCAGTAGCATGATCTCAGCTCACTGCAAACTCTGCCTTCCGGGTTAAGTGATTCTCCTGTCTCAGCCTCCCGAGTAGCTGGGATTATAGTCATGTGCCACCATGTCCAGCTAATTTTTGTAGTTTTAGTAGAGATGGGGTTTCACCATGTTGGCCAGGATGGTCTCGATCTCCTGACCTCATAATCTGCTTACCTTGGCCTCCCAAAGTGCTGGGACTACAGGCATGAGCCACCGTGCCCAGCCTTTTTGTTTCTCTGTCATCCAGGCTGCAGTGCAATGGCGCGATCTCAGCTCACTGCAACCTCCATCTCCCAGGTTCAAGCAATTCTCCTGCCTCAGACTCCCAAGTAGCTGGGATTACAGGAGTGACCAACCACACTTGGCCTGTCTCACAGTTTTTTTGTTCAGGAGTTCAGGCATGGCTTAACTGGGCTCTGCTTAGCCTTATGAGAATAAGCCTGGAATTGAGGTGTCAACTGGGCTCCCTTCTCATCTGGAGGCACACCTGAAAAAGAATCCCCTTCCAAGCTCATTCAGGTTTCTGACAGAATTCATTTCCTTATCATATAAGACTGAGGACCCGACTTTTTGCTGGCTGTCAGTTTGAGGCTACCATCAGCTCCTAGCCATTTGGGCCTCCCAACAAGACTACTTCTCTAGAGGCTTTGAAGTCTCTAGGGAGAGCCTGCTAGTAAGACAAAATCTTATATAACACAGTAGAATCATGAAAGAGACATCCTGTCACCTTTGCCAGTTTATATGGGTTACAAGCAAGCCACAGGTCCCACCCACACTCAAGGGGAGAGGACATATAAGAACATGAATATCCAGGGAGGTATAAAGCCTGGGTACCATAGTGGTGAAAGTCACAAGTGTAAAGGAGACGGAAATTTCCACTCCTGTTAAGACAAGTAAGAAGAAGACTAAGGATTAGCCATGAAATTTGGCATGAGGAGGCACTGCTGGCCTGGGCAAGAGCAGTTCAATAGGACAAAAGTCTGCCAGCATGGATTCAAGAAAATGGAGAGTGATAAATTGCAGTGAGTAGAGACAACTCTTTTTTTTTTTTGAGATGGAGTTTCTTTCTTGTTACCCAGGCTGGAGTGCAACGGCGCAATCTCGGCTCACTGCAACCTCCGCCTCCTGGGTTCAGGCAATTCTCCTGCCTCAGCCTCCCGAGTAGCTGGGATTACAGGCACGCGCCACCATGCCCAGCTAATTTTTTGTATTTTTAGTAGAGACGGGGTTTCACCATGTTGACCAGGACGGTCTCGATCTATTGACCTTGTGATCCACCCGCCTCGGCCTCCCAAAGTGCTGGGATTACAGGCGTGAGCCACCGTGCCCGGCCCGAGACAACTCTTTTAAGGCATTTTTCTATAAAAGGAAGGAGAGAGATGAGAGATTAAAGATGCTGTGGTATATTTATATGTTCATGGAAACAATGTAGCAGAAAGAAAAATTTTGCTGATGCAAGAGGGAAGGGACAATTGCAGGAGCAAGGCTCTTGAGCAGATACATGAAAAGGGATGAGATAAAGGATGTAGGAAAGGATGAGGATGGCTCAGCTATTGTAAGCTGAGTATATTCATTCAAACAAAGGTCAGTGAATGGATTTAATGGCTGGAGGCTAAGAGAACTTTCTTATCCTCCAGCCATTAAATCTCTTCTTTTCACTTTTAATTTCTCAATAAGAACAAGGTCATCAGCTGAGAGTGAGAAGAGGAGAGCATTGAAGGTTTGAATCAAGAGAAGAGACAGGAAATAGTCTTCTTGAAGAATAAGAGCTTATTATCAATTAGACAAGTAGTGGATTTTCCCAGTAGTGCTAGGATCTACCTGAGGTTTGTGTTCATAAATCTAAAATGGGACCAGCTGATAAAACTACGTGTTTTTCTCTGGCCACAGTCAACTGCTTGGGTGTAGGCTCAAAGTAAATAAAGATAGTTCTAATCAGTTTGTGGCATTGCAAAGTAGAGTCAAAGCAAGTAGAGGGACAAGAAAGATGAAAATGTGTGGCAGGGAAGCAGTACAACCGTTGATTGATCACTGGGTGAAGAGGGGAGTGAGGGTACAAGGGGAAAAAAAGCAGTGAACAGGTTGCACAGTATTGCTCTAGAGAGGGTCTGCTGGTAGGACAAAATCTCATATAACACAGTAGAATCATGAAAGAGACCTCCTGTCACCTTTGCCACTTTATATGGGTTACAAGCAAGCCACAGGTCCCACCCATACTCAAGGGGAGTGGAGGCTCTGATGAGGTCACATAATTCTAAAAGTAGTCCACCTAGTACATGTGAGCTGGAACAAGAGAAGCTGTTCCCAGAGTGGAACGCTTGAAATAGAGATTTAAGGCCGGGCGCGGTGGCTCACGCCTGTAATCCCAGCACTTTGGGAGGCCGAGGCGGGTGGATCACGAGGTCAAGAGATCGAGACCATCCTGGTCAACATGGTGAAACCCCGTCTCTACTAAAAATACAAAAAATTAGCTGGGCGTGGTGGGGCGTGTCTGTAATCCCAGCTACTCAGGAGGCTGAGGCAGGAGAATTGCCTGAACCCAGGAGGTGGAGGTTGCGGTGAGCCGAGATCGCGCCATTGCACTCCAGCCTGGGTAACAAGAGCGAAACTCCGTCTCAAAAAAAAAAAAAAGAAATAGAGATTTAAAAGGTGATGCCATGTTTGGTAGTGACAAGGTCTGGGGTATGATGGTGGCACTGGGTGTCTGAGTTAGAGGGGAGAGCAAGCTAATTGAAAGCAAAGGTGGGGAAGGTCATAAGAGGCTGCAGTACAGATAATTCATCTATGGTTGCTGAAGTCATCATGAATGACCATCATAAAATAGAAAGAGAGAGAGAAAGAGAGAGAGAGCTAGGTATGAAAATATCTGGGGAAGAAGGAACTAGCCCTGAGGTAGTACATACAGCAGCAAGGAGAGGTGGTGTTGGTTGTCTGCTGGCACGTGTTTCAATGGAGCCAGCATTTTTAGAGAGGAGGAAGGAATAGTGAATGATCTGAAAGGAAGGGGGAGCAAGGATGCCTACCCACTCCTGGCCCGGTTATATGAATATGAGGTGGTGAGGGAAAAAGACACTTCTCTCAGAGGCCTGCAAAGGAAGCGGTGAGCTTGGGAGGAGCCACCTTTGAGTGGGAGCGAGAAGGTGGGGAAGACACTGCGATGCAAGGGATTTTCCTCATTCTCCGGAATGCTTTGCTGACCGCCTTTGAAGGGGCAACTGCTTTTGTTACACACTCGTGCCTCTTTTCATTTTCTTTCAAAATGCTTTATTAATGTTGATTTTTTTTTAACTTTTTTATGAGAAACTATGATTAATATTCGTGATTTCCAAGTTCATTACCTCCAGGGACTGCATTACCGGGAACTGTTTGGTTCCTGGCATTCATCAAAGTGCCTGGCATGTGATAGTCATTTGGCAGGAAAGAAGAAAGGAAAGAACAGATTGTCAGAGCAACTGTGAATGGCCTCTGTGTGTGTGGTGGAGAAGGCCATTTAACCATTCATTCATGCTTTGGGCCATTCATTCTTCCTAAGATGCAGAGTCTGTGCCACTCTAGGCAAGGCGGGTGGAGCTGTATTTAAGCTCCTGAGCTTATTGAGGCCCGAGAGCTGAGAGCATATTTTGCAGCTCCTGCATGCCAAAGCTTTTCTTGCTTACAGTCTCTGCCAAAGCCATGTGTATGAGTTCATTTTCACTCTGCTGATAAAGATATACCCGAGACTGGGTAATTTATGCAGGAAAAAGGGTTTCATGGACTTACAGTTCCACAATTATGGTGGAAGGTGAAAGTCAGTTTCACATGGCAGCAGACAAGAGAAGACAGCTTGTACAGGGAGATTCCCCTTTTTAAAACTGTCAGATCTCGTGAGACTTAGTCTCTATCACGAGAATAGCACAGGAAAGACCCACTCCCATGATTCAATTACCTCCCACTGGGTCCCTCCCACAACATATGACAATTGTGAGAGTTATAATTCAAGACAAGATTTGGGTGGGGGGACAACCAACCATATCACCATGGCTGCTTCCAGCCCCTCACCTGCCCAGCTCGTGAAGCTAAACAGCCAGGTATCCACTTGCCTGGGCTTGAGGGTGCCTCCACCAGTGCCAGTCCCTGGGTGACGCAGCCCAAAGAATGCCCCACCAGCCCCCAGGGAGGTGCAGCAACTCCTCCACTGGGCTGTTGCTTCCAGGTCAGGGCCCACAGGATCTCATAAGTGTCCTTTGCTCCACAGAAGCTTTGGGCCTGAGTCCTTGGACCTGAAAACTTTTCGTGGGAATTTTTTTTCTTCTTTCTAGCAACACAAAGCTAAATCTGTGCTCTCCTGTCGTTCTTGACAGACAGGCAAAGAGGTATAGAGAAGTCATGTTAGTAGCAAAAATAATGCTCCTTGAAGTGATGCTTTGAACCCTAAGCATAACACTTTAGAGGCGCCTTCATTCAGCATTCAACACCTGAGACCCGTGGAACTAAAGCAGTGAACACAGTATGCCGTTTGGTTCCCTGCAGCTAAGGATCTCACAGCCTAGGGAGGAAGATATGTATACATAGAAGTGAAATTCCAGAGAGTGAACTCAGCGTTCTACAAGGATTCAGAAAAGGAAGGTGTTATTTCCAAACGGTGAAAATGGGAAAGGCTTTCTATTAGAGGAGGCCAAGACTGATCTAGTCCTTGGAGAAACGATGTTACCAGTAAGCATACCCAAAAGCATTATCTACCTCCACTCAGGAAGATAGATAAAGTTTTATCCAGCAGAATAAGAATAATAGCACTGATTTCAGACAATAAGAGTCAACTGAAATAATCCGTGCAATGAACTTAACACAGTACCTGGCACACAGTAGCTGTTCAGTAAAAGGCTAGTTATTTCTGTGGCCAGGCATGGTGGCTCATGCCTGTAATCCCAGCACTTCGGGAGGGCAAGGCAGGCAGCTCATGAGGTCAGGAGTTCAAGACTAGCCTAGTCAATATGGTGAAACCTCATCTCTACTAAAAATATAAAAATTAGCCGGGTGTGGTGGCACGCACCTGTAATCCCAACTACTAGGGAGGCTGAGGCAGGAGAATTGCTTGAACCCGGGAGGCGGAGGTTGCAGTGAGCCAAGATCCCACCACTACACTCCAGCCTGGGTGACAGAGCAAGACTCTGTCTCAAAAAAAAAAAAGGTTAGCTAATTCTAGCTCAGACTAGCTGCCCAGAGGGTGAGCAACCCAAAGGCAGTAACCAGGCCTTATTATCTCTATATCCTCCTAACACAAAGCCTGAGCACAAGGAGCTCAGTAAAGGTTTGCAAAAATGAATGCATGAACAAAACAGGGATCTTCTATATCAACCTCTTAAATTACACGGGAGGGAAGGTGTTTTTGAGAATGAGTATGGTTGAATCTTAAAATGGGTTTTGAAGAAGTCTATGTTATTGCCAAAAGTCTTTTAAGAACATGAAATGGTCATCTGTCCTTGAAGGTCTAAGAGGCCAGCCTGCTTGAGGTCTGTTTCTACCCGGGTTCAAGCATTGGCTGTAGTAGAGAAAAGTCAAGCATTTTCTGAAAGGAAGAGAATGTTAAACTAAATGGCTTCTAAGGATGCAGGATAACATGTGGCTAAAACACAGAGAAACACTCAGATTCCAGTCCCAGCTTTGCTACTCCCATATTAGCTGTGTGACCTTGAGCAGACTCTCTCCATTCCTGAGCCCAAACCTTTTAAAATCATAGAAAAGATTCTGAGAAGACTAATCATTGCTGGCCAGGTCAGGAGTTCAAGACTAGCCTAGTCAATATGGTGAAACCTCATCTCTACTAAAAATACACTGGCTCCCGCCTGTGACCCCAACACTTGGGAGGCTGAGGTGGGCAGATCATGAGGTCAGGAGTTTGGGACCAGCCTGACCAACATAGTGAAACCTCATCTCTATTAAAAATACAAAAATTAGTGGGGCATGGTGGTGGGGGCCTGTAATTCCAGCTACTTGGGAGGCTGAGGCAGGATAATCACTTGAACCCCAGAGATGGAGGTTGCAGTGAGCTGAGATAACAATACTGCATTCCAGCCCAGGGCAACACTGCAAGACTCTGTCTCAAAAAAAAAAAAAAAGACTATCCATTGCTTAGATTGTTGAGAAAGTGAAATGAGGCCATGGGGATAAGCATTGTGTAGGTAGCATTTATGCCTGGATTTCTCCCCACAATCCTGTGCAGCACAGGATCTGAGGCTGGTGCAGACATTCTGTGGATTTTGTGCCTGTTCCAGAGATGTGAAGCTTTATTCTTTTCACGAGGAGCTTTCTCCGCTAGAGCTCAAAAGGCAGCAGAGGGAGGGCCAGGAGCAGTGGCTGACACCTATAATCCTAGCACTTTTGGAGGCTGAGGTGGGTGGATCACCTGAGGTCAGGAATTCAAGACTAGCTTAGCCAACATGGTGAAACCCTGTCTTTACTAAAAATACAAAAATTAGCCAGGTGTGATGGCACACGCCTGTAATCCCAGCTACTCGGGAGGCTGAGGCTGAGGTAGGAGAATTGCTCGAACCCAGGAGATAGAGGTTGCGGTGAGCTGAGATTATGCCACTGTACTCCAGCCTGGGCAACAGAGTGAGACTCGGTCTAAAAAAAAGTGGGGAGGGCAGGAGAGGGAGGAAATGCTTTTTATCACTTTTCCCCAGGATGCTCCCCAAGTGAAGGCCAGGCTGCCCGTCCTGGAACCCTGGGTGTGATGAGATCCATAGTCGGCACTGGTGCCAAGGGAACAAAGAACAACAGATCTGAGAGAGACACCACATCACCTGGAGCTCACTTGTGCACGGCCAGCTATGGCCTGTAGATGCAGCCAGGGGGATGAGTTGGGAGCTGGACCACCCCTTGCTCCTTCCAGGATTGCCTCCCTCAGTAAAAACACCTGGTTTTTGAAGACTACTTTTTTCTGCTGAGGGACAATGTCATGAGGTCACAGAAATTGCAAGTGAGACATCACCATGGAGGTCATCTCATCCTGTACATCCCTGCCTCCTATCAGTCAGGATTTAGAGTAAAAAACATATTATTTGGAGCAGAAAAATGCCAGATATACATTTAGGAATGGTAATTAAAGGCCTACATAGCTATTAGAAAGATTGGAGAATTCTATGCTGGACTTCCCAGAAACACGTCTCTGGAGTTGCCGCCAGGGGGAGCCACAACCCTCACCACAATCAGGAGGCTGAAGCCCGAGTCCCTTGGGGACCCGGGTCAGGAGGGTGAGGCTGCCGCTTTGTCCCCAGGGATCCGCCGCTGCTGCTGCAGCAGCAGCCTCTGGACACCCGTTTTGACCTTCCTATTTTCTATCTAGAACTGTAGCTTCCAGGAGTCTGGGAGGTGTAACTGTTCACTTTCCAGCCTCCGCAGTAGAGGAAGGCACACCAAAATAATGTAACTACCCCCCTATCCTGCACCTCTCCATCTCTGTCTGAATACCCCGAGTGGCAGGGAGCTCGCCTTATGTTGGAGAGATCTGAGTGCTGGGATTAGGGTGAAAGTTGCTGCACAGGGGTCCCCACCTGGACTCATGGCGCCGTTGCCTCCCTCATTCCCGTGACAGCCCTTCCGAGATGGGCAGGGAGTGAGTATGTACGCTGTCCTAGTTTCCACTAAGTCCTTTCAGGCTCTAGTCCTTTTGCTGACCTGGCCGCTGACAACTTAACTCGCCTCTGATCAGGTTTCAGTCTGACAAAACTCTTAACAGTGAAAAATAAGGAACCCCGAGGCGGGTGGATCACGAGGTCAAGAGATCGAGACCATCCTGGTCAACATGGTGAAACCCCATCTCTACTAAAAATACAAAAAATTAGCTGGGCATGGTGGCGCGTGCCTGTAATCCCAGGTACTCAGGAGGCTAAGGCAGGAGAATTGCCTGAACCCAGGAGGCGGAGGTTGCGGTGAGCCGAGATCGCGCCATTGCACTCCAGCCTGGGTAACAAGAGCGAAACTCTGTCTCAAAAAATAAAAAATAAAAAATAAAAAAAATAAGGAACCAAGCCCTCAAATGCAAACGAACCCCATAGAGAGCTGTGACTCAGGACAGAAGATGTGACAATGGTTGCCAGGACGGGTGCAAAGAGTCCCTCTCACCCGCTGCTCGTGTGGAAGCAATTGTTACAGTTCCCTGGGGGCAATTTGCCTAGGTCGCTACAACTCTTAAAGCACTTACCCTTGACCCACTCACTACCTCCACTTCTGAGAATGTATCCAACAGACAAGCCCTCATGTATGTATGAAATTACATGTACACAATTATTCATTTCAGCTTGGCTGAGAGTGGCAAAAGACTGAAGCAACCACATATGGGAGCTGGCTAAATAAGCCATGATTCAACCAACATAATAGCATGCAGTTGTTAAAATGAAGAATGACACATCTATTATGCACTAACATGTACAACCTCCCTCCTTAAAAAAATAAGGGTAGAAGTGAGTTTAATATTGCAAAGAAAAGTATGTGTGTATGGATATAGGTATAGATAGATGAGAGAGAGAGAGAAAGAAAAAGAGAGAGAGAGAGAGAGAGATGAGGGAGAGACAGAGAGACCGTCTCTGGAAGGATATGTGAGAAACTTTTAACAGTGGTTGCTTCCAGAAAGGGGAATTGGGATTTCAAGGGTCACAGGTGGGAAGATTTACTTTTTATTCTATAAACTTTAAAAATATTTATATTTTACCATGTATAATATCACTTATTCTGATAAACTACATATATATTTTAAAATAACTATGCCTAATAGTCCAAATACAGCCTGCGTTCTGAAGAGGAAAGTGAGGCTGTGAATTTCATTTCTGGATAACTTTTTAAAAATACACACTTGCGACATGTTGGGTTTTATTTTGGTTTTGGTCATTTACCTAACGAATTTATTCACTCATCCATCCATCCACCCATTCACTTATCTATCCACCTATCCATCCATCCACCTGTCCATCCATCCATTGGGCACCCCCACATTCACACAGTGACTCTACACTGGGTACTTGCAAGAAGCCTGTCTGCCAGCTCTTCCCCAAGCAGTTGGCTCTGGGGCCAAGGTCAGCAATGGCCAACCTCTCTCATGCCTTCCTTCACTCCCTCCCTAGGTGGTTGCAAATCCTGATCCACAAAATTAAAGGCAACATTGACATGGGGTTCCTGAGGCTGCTCCAGCCATGAAGAATGTGGGCATCTTGGTAAGAGGGGCTGGAAGTGATCCTGATTGTGGGCGAATGTGGGGTGCGGATGTCTTTGGTGCTCTTAGATTTTCCTGAAAGCAAACCTCACTTGAGTGACATGGGACACAGTTTGACATCAAGTGTCCTTGTGACCATTTCTCTCTCAGGAGTCCCCTTTAACAGGTTGACTCTGCTGCACAACTTGGGATCAGAAAGTCTGAGTTCACCCCAGCCCTGCTGCTTGTAAGCCAGGTGAGCTTATATGAGCCTTAGCCCTTTTTTGTTGTTGTTTATTTTTTAACAGCTTTATTGAGGTATCCTTTACACATCATAGAATTTATTCATTTTTAGTGTACAACTCAACAAATTTTCAGTAAAATTACAAATTTGTGCAACCATCACCACAATGTAATTTCAGAACAAATTGCATTGCTGCCCAAAAAAAACTCTGTTTATTTACAGTCACTCCCTCCCTAGCTCTTTCGAGCCTCAATTTCCTCACTTGTAAAATGGGAACTGAAGCTTAGCTATTAGAAAGATTAAATTAAATAATTTTTTAAGATTATTTTGTAAACTTTACTCAACAATCGAATGGTTCCTATTATTATTGTTATTTGTTAATGATTATTCTCATCTCATTTATTCCCTAGGCCTGGGTCTTAGGAATTCCAGAACACTCATGAAATTGTAGCCAAATTCTAGTGACTAATATCTGCTTTTTTTTTTTTTTTGGTGAGATCTATTTATTTCATGAAAAAGGAGTCTGTGACAAAAAAAAAAAAAAAGAAGAAAAAGTTAGAAATGTCTTTGGACAGTCTTGCGGAGTGATAACTTTTTTCTTCTCTTTCGACTTGTTGAAAGCCCATGTTGTTTTCCCCCCTTACCTTCTTAGCTTCCCTGGTGAGATCAGTTTCATCCCTAAAACCTGTCCTCTGCCTTTCTTCCTCCGGTGTCACTGACACCCGCATCCCTTCCCCTTCTCTGAAGTTGCTGCACACTTTGGGTTCCATCATTGTTCTCTGTGATATTAGAGGTGACTGGGAGAGTCTTCCTGTTCAAACCCATGCTCCGTCCAACATAATGTACTTTTATTGCCACACTTGCCACTCTCCAAACCCAGACAATGAGAGGCTCTTTCTGCAGAGTGGTTGAGGGGGAGGGTGGCGTAGCCAGCCCTGGCTGCTCTCCTTGATGTCTTATTGCCCTCCACGTGAGGCGACTTGTGCACTTGCACCAATATTATCAAATGGCAGAGTTCTTAGTCTTTCCATCTGCATTTCTTAAATATTCAAGGTTTTTGTTTCATTTGTTTTTTAATACATTGTATTTTTTTCTAGTAGTTTTAGGTTCACAGCGAAATTAAGAGGAAGGTATGGAGATTTCCCATATACCCTCTCCCCACACACGCTCACTGCCGCCCTCATTATCAACATCCACTACCAGAGTAGTACATTTTTTACATCAAGGAAACTACCTTGACACACCATTATCACCCAAAGTCCTTAGTTTACATTAGGGTTCAATCTGGTGTTGTATATTCTATGTTTTTTGGAAATGCCATACAATGGCATGTGTCCTCCATGATAGTATCACACGAAGTAGTTTCACTGCCCTAAAAATCCTCTGTGCTTCATCTATTCATCTCTCCCTCCCACAACCCCCAGCAACCGCGGGTTTTCTTTACTGTCTCCATAATTTTGACTTTTCTGGAGTGTCATGTAGTTAAAATATACAATACGCAGCCTTTTCAGATTGGTTTCTTTCACTTAGCAGTATGCATTTAAAGCTCCTCCATGTCTTTCTATGACTTGATAGCTCATTTCTTCTTAGTGCTGAATAATACTCTCTTGTTCGGTTGTATCATTGTTTATTTATTCATTCACCTACTGAAGGACACTTTGCTTCCAAGTTTTAACAATTATGAATAAAGCTGCTATAAACATTAATATGCAGTTTTTTTGTGGATGTAAGTTTTCAACTCATTTGGGTAAATACCAAGGAATGAAATCGCTAGATCATATGGTAAGAGTATATTTCTTTTCTAAGCAACTGCCAAACTGCCTTCCAAAGCGGCCGTACCACTTTGCAGTTCCTGCTGCTTTACATTCTCATCAGCATTTGGTGTCATCAGTATGTTGGATTTTGATTGTTCTCATAGGTTTGTAGTGGTAGCTCATTGTAGTATGGATTTGCAATTCCCTGATGACATATGACATGGAGCATCTTTTCGTATGCTTATTTGCCATCTTCTTTGGTGAGGCTTCTGTTCAGGTCTTTCGTCTATTTTTTTTCTTCTTCTTTTTTGAGATGGAGTCTCATTCTGTCACCCAGACTTGAGTATGGAGTCTCATTCTGTCACCCAGACTTGAGTGTAGTGGCATACTGCAGCCTCAAACTCCTGGACTTAAGCAATCCTCCCACCTCAGCCTCCCAAGTAACTGGGACTACAGGCATGCACCACCATGCCCAGCTAATTTTTAATTTTTTTTTTAAGATATGGGGTCTTGCTGTGTTGCCCAGGCTGGTCTTGAAGGATGCCAGACTCAACCATGGGGTGAGCTCCAGGTCCTCGAATGTCTCCTCTCCTGTGTGCTTGCTCCCTCAGTGCCATAGGGTCTGACACAACCCCGCTGGGCCGCTCTGAACAGCAGCACATGGGGGTACCTGAAGCAGGCTCTGAAAGGCCTGTCTGTGGAATTCGCGCTGCTCGCTGACAAGGCTGCACAACAGGTGAGTGGATCAGTCCTCCCAGGCACCTGCTCCAGAGAACACTCTCGGCCCTGGCATGGGGGACCACCTCCTCCTCAGATGGGCTTCACAGTTCTTTTTTTTTTTTTTTTTTGAAGCAGAGTCTCGCTCTGTCGCTGCCCAGGCTGGAGTGCAGTGGCTTGATCTTGGCTCACTGCAACCTCTGCCTCTTGGGTTCAAGCGATTTTCCTGCCTTAGCCTTCTGAGTAGCTGGGATTATAGGTGCCCACCACCACGCGCAAGTAATTTTTGTATTTTTAGTAGAGACAAGTTTTCACCATGGTGGCCAGGCTGGTCTCAAACTCCTGACCTCAGGTGATCCACCCGCCTCGACCTCCGAAAGTCCTGGGATTGCAGCCGTGAGCCGCTGCGCCTGGCTGGCTTCATAGTTCTGAGCCGAGTGAATGAGCAGCTGTGCCCTAGCTGGGAGCTGCCCATCCCGATCTGTTCCTGGTTGCTCCCTAGGAGCGTTTACACTTTCGAGAGGGGGTTTCCAGCGACAAAACAGATTGGGCTCTAGTCTTGAGTGTTGATTTTGCTGAGGTTGGAAGATAGACTCTGCTTTTAGAAAGATAGTCTTGGATTTCCAGGCATACTTCTGGGTGGACCAGATAGTTACCACTTTGCTGTCTGAGTCCGCTAGGATTTGGCACTGAGACTTAACTCATCAGAATAATCACCAAACCCCAGCACCCAGGAGACTCCCACCTCCCGCTCCACACACAACCTCAGGAAGTGCTTCTGCTGCATGGGCAGAAGCTGTTCTTAGAAATCCGCCAAGATCTTGGGGTCATTTGGGGTCAGTTTGAAGGTAAGTGTTTACTGTCAAACTGAAAGGCTCATCTGGGGGATTTTATGTTAAAAAACTATTATGTGGCCGGGCATGGCGGCTCACACCTCTCATCCCAGTGCTTTGGGAGGCTGAGGCAGAAGGACTGCTTGAGCCCAGGAGTTTGAGACCAGCCTAGACAACAGAGCAAAATTTCGTCTCTATAAAAAATTTTAAAATTGGCCGGGTGTGATGGCTCATGCCTGTGATCCCAGCACTTTGGGAGGCCAAGGTGGGCAGATCACGAGGTTAGGAGATTGAGACCATCCTGGCCAACGTAGTGAAACCCCCCCTCTACTAAAAATATAAAAAAAAAATTAGCTGGGCATGGTGGTGCATGCTCGTGGCCCCAGCTACTTGGGAGGCTAAGGCAGGAGAATCACTTGAACCCGGGAGACGGAGATTGCAGCGAGCAGCCGAAATCGTGTCACTGCACTACAGCCTGGGCAACAGTGGGAGACTTTGTCTCAAAAATAAATAAATAAATAAATTAGCCAGGGGTCGTGGTGCATGCCTGTAGTCCCAGCTACTCAAGCGGCTGAGGTGGGAGGATCACCTGAGTCCAGAAGGCAGAGGCTTCAGTGAGCCTCAATGGTGCCACTGCACTTCAGCCTGGGCGACAGAGTGAGACCCTGTCTCAAAAACAAAAAGCTTCCATAGGTGTGAAGGTGAGAGCTTGCTGCCTAATT
Organism: Aotus nancymaae; assembly: GCF_030222135.1. NCBI lineage: Eukaryota > Metazoa > Chordata > Mammalia > Primates > Aotidae > Aotus > Aotus nancymaae. Next base: position 26,334,239 of record NW_026988479.1, on the reverse strand, counting down.
TCTATTTCTTGGGGAAGTGGCCTCCAGGCTACTCCTATTAATTTGAAGTTGAGTGATCAGAGTGCCCATGAGGGCTGTGCTCCCCACCGAGCCCCAGAGCTCCTGAATGGCTTGGTGAGTTGTGAATCCACCTATTGTGGAGTTGGGGCTTTTCAAGTTGGAAACAGGGCACTCAGGTGCCCATGACGTTTTTCGTGCTGAAGAGGAAATTTGATGTCTTTGCTGGTGTGGAAAGTCCTAGGTTTTCTTCCTCTTCCACCCCCGTGCCTGTGTGTTCCCTTTAGAAATGGAGGAAGGGCACTCTTGGTGTCTGTGGATTGTGGCTGGGTCCATGCCATCTCCAGGTCTGTGTGCCCACTCCCCCCAGGTGAAGAGGACCGAGAACGTGGGGCTGGGGGCTTGTCAGGATAGAGGCAGAGGAGCTCAGGGCTGCCTGCCCTCACATTGTGTGTCTGTGTCGTGACCGTGCTCAAGCCACTTTGGTCTCTGGGGCTCAGTTTCTCCATCAATTAAATACAAGGGGGTTGAACTAGATTATTGAAAGAGTTATGTCTTTTTTTTTTTTTTTTTGAGACAAAATCTCACTCTGTCCCCCAGGCAGGAGTGCAGTAGTGGTATCTTGGCTCTCTGCAACCTCTGCCACCTGGGTTCAAGCGATTCTCCTGCCTCAGCCTCCCCAGTAGCTGGAATTACAGGTATGCACCACCACGCCTGACTAATTTTTGTATTTTTGGTAGAGATGGGGTTTCACTATGTTGGCCAGGCTGGTCTCGAACTCCTGACCTCAGGTGATCCGCCTGCCTCGGCCTCCCAAAGTGCTGGGCATACAGGCAAGAGTCACTGCACTCGGCCAAAAGAGCTGTTTCTTAGGCCGGGCGCAGTGGCTCACGCCTGTAATCCCAGCACTTTGGGAGGCCGAGGCGGGTGGATCACGAGGTCAAGAGATCGAGACCACCCTGGTCAACAAGGTGAAACCCCGTCTCTACTAAAAATACAAAAAATTAGCTGGGCACGGTGGCGCGTGCCTGTAATCCCAGCTACTCAGGAGGCTGAGGCAGGAGAATTGCCTGAACTCAGGAGGCGGAGGTTGCGGTGAGCCGAGATCGCGCCATTGCACCCCAGCCTGGGTAACAAGAGGGAAACTCCGTCTCAAAAAAAAAAAAAAAAAAAGAGCTGTTTCTTTAACCTGCTAACCCTTTCCTCCAAGCTTGGTGTGCAAAACGTAAAAACCGTTGCTGTCACAGGGACCCAGACCCTTGCCACAGCCCACTTCCTCTGCAGCAGGTGGTGGCCAGCGGGGTGCCCCGATTGCCCCTAGGCTCTGTAGAGCACAGGATGGACATACTCATGTGATTTCCAGGGTTTTTTACTGAGTTAGCCCTGGATGATGCTGCATTTCCACCTTGAAGAGGGAGAGAAGATTCAGGCTTCTGATGTGGTAGGAGTTTGTGGTCTGAGGTTTTGCCCAGCTCTGTGACTGACATTTCATGAGTTCTGTGTTGGGACTGTGATGTCTGGAGAAGTGCTGTTTCCTGAATACCTCTCACTGTCCTTGGTTGTAGTGAAATTGAGCTTTTACATGAAACAAACCTCAAGGCCTTTCATTTGATACAGCAAAAGTTTCATCTCACCCTTGCTGTACAGTCAGAGAGAGCGAGGACTGTTTTTCCTAATTCTGCTTGTATTTACACTAGTTTTATTCTCCCCAGACCTCTTAGGAGCTTTAGGAAGCCATATTCCAGCAAGACACACGAGACTGGTCTGTGTTTTCCATGATGACGGGGCCTTCGCCTTGGTTAAAGGCACATGCATTGATGGCTTAGGGCACATTTGTCCAACCAGCACTTTGGGAGACCAGGGTGGGCGGATCACCTGAGGTCAGGACTTGAAGACCAGCCTGGCCAACATGGTGAATCCCCATCTCTACCAAAAATACAAAATTTAGCCGAGCGTGGTGTCACACGCCTGTATTCCCATCTACTCAGGAGGCTGAGGCAGGAGAATTGCTTGACCCAGGGAGGCGGAGGTTGCAGTGAACTCAAATCGTGCCACTGCACTCCAGCCTGGGTGACAGAGCGAGACTGTGTCTCAAAACAAACAAAAACCTGTAAACTTTCTAAAAACATTATGAGATTTATGCGCGGACCTTTTTTCTTTCTTTCTTCTTTTTTTTCAGCTCATCAGCTGTCATTCATGTTAGTGTATTTTATGTGTGGCCCAAGACGATTCTTCCAGCGTGGCCCAGGGAAGCCAAAACGTTAGACACCCCTGGTTTAGGGTTTTGTGCAGCACTGAACCACAGACGGGACTCGGTGGCAAATGATACGAGCAGGGCCCCGAGCTCCTCGTCTTCTGCTGGGTCAGGGAATAAGCCTCCATTTTCCTGAGCCCCTGCCTGGTCAGGTGGGAGCTGGGCACCTGCAGTCAGCTGGCATTTTCCCTCTAGAGTGTTAGAAATTCTTAGCACATCTCTTCTCCTGGCACGTTTTACTGGCTGGAATCCCAGCTGCTGTGGGTGTGGGCTTGGTGGCCGGGGAGCCTCCTTGTTCAGTTGGCCTGAAGTCTGGAGGGTGGAAAGGGCATCTTAGGGTGCCCCAGGGTGCAGCAGAGCCTGGGCAGCATCCCCAGCTCCCATTCCAGCGCTGTGTCCCACAAAACTCCTTCCAGTCACTTCTGTCTGTGCTGTCTCTTGCTGAGCTTGACGTGCGTTTTGTGTTGTGAGCTTTTCACCCCCTGCTGCGTGTGGAGCCCGAGGGATTGTGGAGGGAGCCTCGTGTCCCCGAGGTGCTCAGTGAGCTGTGCCGGAGCCTTTCAGGGCCGCGGTGTGACTGAAGGCGTCAGTGTCAGGGGTTTCCCCAGGATTCCTGCCATCTGGCTGGCTTCATTGCCATTGTGGCTGCCGGTTCTGTGGTGAGCTGTGCAGGTCAGGGGTGGACGAGCTGCCCCTTCCGCTGTCATCCCCATTCCCCTGCTGTCTCCAGAACTCAGATGCTCCCCTCAGTGGCAGCCAGAGCCCAGGCCTTTGGGCTGATCCTTCATACTGCAGGTGCCTCTGACTGTGGGGTCAGGCTGTGTGTGCCATGGCCTGGCCTGTGCCCCCACCGAGAGCTGCTACCGGTGTGAGCGGAGCAGCCAAGGCAGTCTCTGCATGGGGTTTGGGCCGTAGGTGCTGCCCGGTGTCCCCAGGTGCTGTGTGACTCTAGGGGCTGGTCATCCCTCTGCCATGATGGGGCCCCTGTTCCACTACACGGCTGCCTGCCATTTGCTATGCATTCACTGCCCTGTTGGGCTGTGTCTGTGGCTGTGCTGCCTGCACAAAACCACGTGTGAGGCCAGAGAGCAGCCTGCGCCCACCGCTGTCCCTGCCTTCCAGTGTGACGCTTCTGTGTGCAGTCCCAGGCGGCCGCCTCCCTTCCTGGTTCCTCAACCCGGGCACCAAACGCCTCTGCTGTCTCCTCCGTTGTGGCTTCACAGCACTTCCTTCCTGCAGCTGCTGTCCCTCCTACCCTGCACCCCTTCCTAGGCCTGCATTTCTCTCTCTTTTACTGATGCGGAGATGATGCCCTCATTCTCCTCCGTATCCCTCCCAGGCGTGCCTGTTTTTGACACAGCTCACAGTGTCAGATGGGGGAGCTCAGGTTTTCTGCGGTGCTTGATGGAGCTGCCGGGGATTGGGGGGTCCGGGGTGCCTGGCTCTCCCAGCATGTGTGTCGGGAGAGACACCAGCTCTTTGAAGCCCAGACGAAGGCTGGATGGGCTGATCAGCAGGAGGCCGGGCAGCTGTCCTGCTGGATCGCAGGCCTTGTGCCCATCAGTACTGCTGGGCTCAGAGGTGTCTCCGCCCGGTCTTGAGTGGGCCGGTGGGGAAGGGAGCCCCCTGCAGACCTGGCTGGTGGTCCTGGGGAGCCCCTCTGACTCAGGGAGGAAGGAACCGGCCCAGGCCAGGCTTAGGTCTGAGTTCCCGGGCAGGGTTCCCGGTCCTGTGTGGGTCCTCGTGGGTAAGCTCCCTCTCCCCGCCTCACCTTCTAGGGCAAGCAGGAGGAGAATGACGTGGTGGAGAAGCTGAACCTCTTCTTGTATCTGCTGCAGTCGTATAAGGTGAGTCTTGGCTGCTCCTTGGTTGGGGGCAGAGCTTTCGGGAATGATCTTAGGATCTTTCAAGGGTGTAACTCCTGGGGGATGGGAGGAGCTGAGAAGCCAGGGCTGCAGCGGGAGATGGGACCTTCTGTCTCTCGGGTGTGCTGCCCTCGGCTGGCTCCGCAGGGCCCTGGCGCGGGCTTCGGAAGCCAAGGCTGAATGCCTCCCCTGACCCTGCAGGGCCTGTGTGAGCGGCACGAGAAGGGTGTGCTGCAGAAGCACAAGCGGGCCTGGCACAAATACAGCCTGATGAAGAGGCAGATGATGAGCGCCGCCGTGCAGAACCGCGAGCCGGAGTCTGTGGAGCAGCTAGAGTCCCGCATTGTGGAGGTGATTGGCTGGGATGGCCAGGCAGGCCCGTGGGAGCCTTTCCCCTCCCAGGCTTGGTGGGCCCCGGAGCTGTCCCGGTGGGCTGTCCTGGGTTAGCCCCATGCATCTGGAACAGAGCTGGGGGTGCGATGGAGGCTGGGAGCTGCCCGGGGTACCCAGAGTGATGTGGCTCCCTGACCGGTGCTACCTCCCTGGCCCTCTCTTACGTTGCCACCTTCCAAATGCCTGGTGAAGGCTGAAGGAGGAGGGGCCGCCCTGGCTCAGGGAGCACGCTGGTGTTCAGGCCTTGATGCTCCTCCAGCCGCTGGCTGAGCCGGGTGCGAAGGTGGCTGTTGAATTTGCAGGAGGAGAATGCGATTCAGACCATGGAGCTGCGGAAGTACTTCTCCCTGTACTGCCTGCACCAGGAGACGCAGCTCATCCACGTCTACCTGCCCCTCACCTCCCACATCCTCCATGCCTTCGTGAACTCCCAGATTCAAGGGCACAAGGATGTGAGTCCCCCCTTGCTCAGGACGCTGTCTTGGCCACAGCCTTCCTTTTTTCCCTGACGCCCTTCCCTCAAGCCTGGCAGTGCGGTGGCCGGCCGCCCTCGAGAGGTTCTTTAGTGGAGTTGGGGTCCACATGGAACATGGTGCTCACCCAGATCTTCTAGTCTCCTTTGTAGCCAAGGTCAGAATCATGAGGGTGTCCCTGTGATTCCTGGGGGCGGAGGGAGGAAGAGACAGGGACAGTTTGCCTTCCGGAGGGATTTGAGATGTCAGAGGTAAAGGCTGCAGAGCTCCCGCACCCTGTGGCTGAGACAAGGGTTCTGAGTGCTTGGTAGCACTGTAGGTGGGGTGTTTGTCCAAAGAGCACTGGCCAGCTTTCTCCAGATGGTGCTTCCTTCAGCCTTTGAGAAGAAATGCTCTCGCAGTCCTGAGACAGGCCCCCCAGAGAGTGCTGGGATTACAGGCGTGAGCCACTGCACCTGGTTGAGATTGAGTTTATTAAGTAGCTGCAAGTGGCTTTGAAGCCGTGGTCTGTGGCATGTGTTGAATGGTGCCTAGTGTCTGGGATGGTCATAAGGTTTCACGCTCTCCCCGGGAGGTGCTTGGTGCCTTGGGTGCCGTCTGGCAGTTGGGGAATGGCAGGCCGGAGGTAGCAGTGGTGGGGCCGGAGAGGCGGAGACAGCTGCCCTTAGGAGCATCACTTCGAGATGGCCAGGGTCTCAGGGGACCGAGTTGGGCTTGGACATCTGAGTGGCTGGGCATGTCCTCAGTGAAGGAACGTGACCAACAGGTGGGGCCCTGTCCTGCCTGGGGCATGATGCCATCACCCCAGTCCTACCAGTTCCTTTATTGTGGTGATGAGGAATTCCTAGTCCTGTGATGCTGAGATGAGTGTGCTGTGCTCCAGTGACTCAGCCTCCCCTGCAGGCCCCAGGGCTGCGCCCTGCCCATCTCTGGCCACCTAAGCCCCTGCACGGCAGGTCTTGTCCTGACCCCCGCCTTGCTGCCACGCTCCCCTTCTCAAGTCCACAGCATCCATTCATTGCCCTGGTTCCAAAAGTGTTGGTGAGTGGGGCCACTGTTTGCATTCCGGTTTGTGTGTTATTGATTTGGTTTTTGTGTTTTTGGGTCGCTTTTTTGTTTTGAGATGGAGTCTTGCTCTGTCACCCAGCCTGGAGTGTAGTGGTGCAATTGCAGCTCACTGCAGCGTCAACCTCCTGAGAATTTGGGACCACAGGCATGCGCCACCACACCCAGCCAAGATTTCTGATTTTTTTGTGGAGACCGGGTGTCCCTCTGTGGCCCAGGCTGGCCTTGGTGTTTGACCTGCCAAAGCTTCCACGAAGCCAGTGCCTACACGGTAGCTAGAGCACGTACTGGCAGTGACCCGACAGTAACGCTTCTCGTGATTCCACGGCAGGCAGCTTTGCCGCCCTTGGTCCTGGGTGCAGGGTCCGAGGCGTGGGCATCTGTGACCACAGGTCACATGAGGCCACTGGTCCACTCCTCATTTGGACTTCCTCTGTGCAGGATGGGCAGCACTGGCTCTGTCGGAGGTTTGAGGAGCTGATGCACCCGTGTGCCCCTCTGTCCCTGTCACTGGCAGGGGAAGGAGGGAGGGGAAGGAGTTGGGATTAGAGCATGGTGGGGAGCCTGGGCCCCGCCTGCTGATCTTGTTCTCTTCGTGTTCCCTTTCAGATGAGCAAGATGTGGAATGACCTGAGACTCAGGTTCAGCTGCCTCTTTGTGTACCACACAGTGCCCTGACCCCACCGCATTCCCCACCGCATTCCCCGCCGCAGTCCCCGCCGGAGGATGGCCTGTGTCCTCACTAGCGCGAGGCTAAGGCGCTGCTCCCTGTGGCCACACTAAACCCTCCTTACAAACGGTGTGTCCCGTGTAATTCTCTTTGGATGGCAGCTCCCCTTCCCGCCAGTGCTGTAGCCAGAGCAGATGCACTCAGCCTGCGGGCTGGGAGGTCACCCATGGACCACAGGGCAGCTGTGCCACGCTGTCCTCCACCCCGTGGCCTGCTAGCCTGGTGGAGAGGGTTGGTGGGGTTCCTCCTGACACCCAGAGCCATGGAGGAAGGCAGGGATCTCTCATCTCACAGAGATTGTGCCTAGGGGAGCATGGGAGTGGGGCCTCCAGATGCTGTAACAGTCAGGAGGGGCAGCCTCATGGTGCTGGTCAGTGGAGGAGAGAGGGAGGGCAGGGCCGCCCTGCAGCCAGGCATGGGACTGACCATGGACAGCAAGGGGACAGCCAGTGAGCCGATGGTGTGGACGCTGTCATGGCTCTTTGTGGTGGCAAGGCCGGGAGGGCTGGCCATCGGGCATGGGGCGTGCACTGTGAATTTTCTAGGGGACTCGCTGCAGTGAACACCAGGAGCTCTGGTCTGGGAGTGGCCTCCAGGATCCAGTGGTCCCATGTCCCCCTGCTCACACCATGACCCCGTGTGTGCCCTGTGCCCACACCATGACCCTGTGTGTGCCTGTGGTCTCAGGCCTGGAAGACAAAGGCATGACGGAGAGCTAGGGCTCTGAGAGTGGGCGCTACAGTGGCTCTGTTCCTGTCCCCTGGACTCCCTTCATTTCTGGTGGCCAGTGTTGGGGTCTTCACCATGTGGCACTGAGGCTGGATGGGCCAGCAGAGGACAGGTGGGAGCATGGGGGATGTGTTCCATTCCAGCGGGGACTTTAGAGGAGGGACAGCCCCCTTTTAGACGGATTTCCTTCTCTGAGGCAACTAGAGTCCTCCCTCAGCCTCCCGCCATGCACTTGCCGGCCCAGCCACCCACACACAGAGGGGACCCTTCCCTTCTCTGGCTTAAGAAGCCATTCTCCTGAGCTCTGTTGGGCTGGAATGTCTGCCTCAGGCCTGGGTCTGCTCCTGCCCCAAATCCCTTTTGCGGAAGGCACATGGAGCTTGGGGGTCTCCCGGACCCCTGCGCTTCTCCAGAGCCTGAGGCCCTCCCTGTGGGGAGAGGTGCTGGAAGAGGATCCCGGGCCCCAGGGTTTCCGAGGTCCCTCCGTTCTCCGGATGCTCTTTGGCCTCCTGGCGCTCCCTTCTGCCCGCACCCACGGGGATCTCATGGCCCTAGGATGGAGAAGGAGACTCCTGTTTGTGCCCCACAAGCAGGTGATCCATCATTCACTGTGAGCCGGCCAGAGGGAGTAGCTGCGCCTTCTGGCCCTGTGGGCTGTGCCGACTCGGTGGCTATGGTCCTCGGACCCTGCCCTGCCCTGTGGGTTCTGCCGGTGCCTTTCTGCTGTGGGGTGAGCTGCTCCCTTCTGGCCAGAGAAGCAGAGGGCAGCATTCCCTTTGGAGCCCGATGGGTGGGCTATCCTGTGAGTCCCCAGCCCACCCAAGTCTTGGGTTGTGCTGCGAATCTGACCCCCTCTGCTGAGACAGATTCTCAGTTTCCATGAGTGGTGCTGTGACAGCTAAGCCATGCAGCGTGACCCTGTGTGGGCAGAGCACTTCAAGGCCTCGCCATCTGCTTGCACCTGCCTGGGGCCTGTCCAGCTGCAGGACCATAGAGGCTGTGGGCAGAGTTGTGGTGGGCATCAGGCGCTGGGGCCTTGTGTCTCCAGGGTAGGCAAGGCATGCACTCCCAATACAGCCCTCCAAGGAGAGAGCAAGACTCAAAATGAGCCTTTCTGAAGGAGCGTTCCTGGCAGGGACTCTGGGGTCAGTGAGTATGATAGGAGGCCACATGCCTGGCAGCGTTTCCCTGTGGTGGAAATTTCAGGACCAGGGTCTTAGAGTCCTTGTGTCCAGAGGCTGAGGATGGAGGTAGAAAGGAGGAGGGCAGGGGCAAGGAGTGAGGGTGAGAGGAAACAGGAGGGTAGGGGTGAGGGGGGAGCAGGAGGGCAGTGGTGAGGGATCAGGAGGGCAGGAGTGGGGGTAGTAGGAAGGCAGGGGTGAAGAAGAAACAGGAGGGCAGAGTGAGGGGACAGGGCAGGGGTGAGGAGGGATCAAGAGGGCAGGGGTGAGGGGGAATCAGGAGGGTCAGGATAAGGAGGGATCAGGAGGGCCGGGATAAGGAAGGATCAGGAGGGCAGGAGTGAGTAGGGAGCAGGAGGGCAGGGGTGAGTGAGGACAGGAGAATGGGTGAGGGGGAGCAGGAGGGTAGGGGTAAGGAGGGAGGAGGAGGGCACGGGTGAGGGGAGGTAGGGGTGAGGAGGGCAGCCTGTCTCCTACGTGTGACTGTGGCCGCTTCCTGCATGCCCTGGCGTTGGCTCTGTGGAGGGGTGGACACTGGCTTTGGAACACTTCCCTCCCTCCCTCCTTCTGCCACCCAGTGCCTTCTCAAGGGCAGTAGAGGCCTGTAAGGCAGGGGATGGCAGAGGCCGCTTCCTTCTTACAATTACTTCTTGGCCCTGGCCCTGGCCCTGTGCTGCCTTGGCAAGTACCCAGGCCCAGAGGCTGACCTGGGGGATGAGAGGCTGCTTCCTGCTGCAGGTGGAGGCCCCATGCTGGGAGATGGGGTTCCCCACATCTCTCCAGCCCTCTTGCTGCCCACGCCCCAATCCCAAGCCTGTGCTGGGCGTTGCAGCCTTGCCCAGCTGGCAGGGACAGCTGCACGTGATGTGGGTGAAGATGCCAGATGCTGCCTGCCCTGGGAGGACAGGCGGCTGGCAGGGCCACGGAAGGGGGGCTGCAGATCACAGTGAAAGGGAACATTCTCACTGGATCCTCCTGTCCTGTGGACTCGGGATCATCATGCAGACAGCTGCCCTCTGTCTGCCATAGAGGCAGCGCAGGCAGGGGAGACAGGTGTAGGGCTCTGACGGGCACGGGGATTCCGAGCTGAGGAATGCCAGGGTGGCTCTGTGCACCTGAGGGCTTTGCTCTTGCTTTGGGGGTCAGTTCATGTCCAGAGCACTTTACGAGGCTGACGGGATCAATACCCAATACACCCAATAAACTGGAATTGTTTACACACAACCTACATTTTGGACGGTTTATGGATAACTGTGTGCAAACAACTTTCATTAAACGTGTATGAACGTTGGGCAGGGGAGGGGGACAAGCCTATGAGGCGTTCAGCCTGGGCTTTAGCCTCAGTTTCCGACGCTGTGCAGAGGGGTTTTGAGAGGACACAGCTCCAGCTAGTGGCACTGAGCATGTGTGTCCTGCGCTCCGCCAGCTGCCCACCTCCGGGACAGTCTCTGTCCTCTCCCACCTCTGTGCAGCAGCGCGGGTCACAGCTCAGCACATCTGGCAGCTTCCTGTGGACAGGACCTGGCAGGCTGTGCTGGTATCTGGAGAAGGAAGTTTAAAAATAGACCGGCGGGGCGTGGTGGCTCATGCCTGTAATCCCAGCACTTTGGGAGGCTGAGGCGGGCAGATCACGTGAGGTCAGGAGTTCAAGACCAGTCAGGTCAACATGGTGAAACCCCGTATCTACGAAAAATACAAGTACTAGTCGCGCGTGGCAGTGTGCACCTGCAATCCCACCTAATTGAGAGGCCGAGATGGATGGGAGGATCACTTGAACCTGGGAGGTGGAGGTTGAAGTGAGCCAGGATCACATCACTGCACTCCAGCCTGGGCAACAGAGGCAATAGAACGAGACTCCCATCTCCAAAAAAAAAAGGTTGAAGATCTTTATTTTCCTTTCCATCCCAATCACACTACAGACAAAACCCAGCTCTGATCCACTTGCTGCGCCCAGGTGAACAGATGGTTTGCAGCTGTTGAGCAGCCAAGTCTCCTGCCCAGGGGCTCCCCGGGCTCCCGCTAGACCGCGTCCACCTCTCGGAGCGTGTAGTCCAGGATGGTGTCTTGACCCTGGAACTTGAAGTACCCGTGGAATTTCTTCTTCTGAAGCAGGAGTGGAAACCAATAGCTGTCATCTGGCCACATGTCCTTGAAGGGGATCTGGTCCAGCTGGAACCAGTGTGGGCGCATTTCTGTACCGAGGGGAGAAGAGGAGGCACTGACATGCAACCCAAATCTAATGCTTATTATTATTATTATTATTATTATCATTATTATTATTATTGTAGTGACAGGGTCTCGCTATGTTGCCCAGGCTTGTCTTGAACTCCTGGGCTCAGGCGATCCTCCCGCCTCAGCCTCCCACAGTGCTGGGATTACAGCTGTGAGCCACTGTATCTGGCCAGCCCAAACTTAAACTGGCTCTCCGAGGAGTACCCTGAGTGATCATGAGGAACCTGATCATGAGTCTTGCTGTATCGCCAGGCTGGACTGCAGTGGTGCGATCTTGGCTCACTGCAACCTCTGCCTCCTGGTTCAAGCAATTCTCCTGCCTCAGCCTCCCGAGTAGCTGGAACTACAAGTGTGTGCCACCACACCTGGCTAATTTTTGTATTTTGTTTTTTCTAGTAGAGACGTATTTCACCATGTTGGCCAGGATGATCTCGATCTCCTAACCTTGCGATCCGCCTGCCTCAGTCTCCCAGAGTGCTGGGGCTACAGGCGTGAGCCACTGCACCCGGCTGCCAGGACCCTCTTTACTCTGTATTTCTTCTCTCCAGGGAAGGTGACCTACGTTTCTCAGAACAGGAACATGAACAGGGGCTACATCTGGGCAGGACTTTGTGATGTTTACACAGATGATCTCCCTTGTGATGGGTGAGGGGTGTCCGGAGGACTGTGTGATCTTGAGCAAGCTGCTCAACCTCTCTGGGCTTCAGTTCCTATCTCAGTGAAGCTGAGGATGCAGTGAGATTTTGTGTGCAAAGGGTGTGAGATAAATGCGATCATCAACTCCTTTGCACAAAGTTACCAACTGACTGATGAGCCCTCCAGTGACAGTGAGGATGCCAGGAGTGTTCAATTAAGCCAGAAGGTACAGTAGCTCCCAGATACACCCTGCACCCCCAGCACCACCGCACCACAGCAGCTGACACAGACTCAGCACCCACTACACACCACGCACCACCGCACCACAGCAGCTGACACAGACTCAGCGCCTACTACACACCATGCACCACCACACCATAGCAGCTGACACAGACTCAGCACCCACTACACACCACGCACCACCACACCATAGCAGCTCACACACTCAACACTCACTACACACCACACGCCACACCACAACACCTAACACACACTCAACACTCAGTACACACCAGGCACTGCTCTAAGTCCTTTATGCTGCTCTCCTCATTTAATCTTCAAGAGTTCTAAGGTCTGGATGTTGTTCTTATTCCCATTCTGAGGTGAAGATACTGAGGCTCACAGGTTAATCTATGCTTCAGGTCACTTAGCTCAAATTCCTGACTTCAAGTGATCCATCCACCTCGGCCTCCCAAAGTGCTGGGATTACAGGCATGAGCGACAGCACCTGGCCTGATTTGTAATAATTTTGAAGTTAAAGACCTATTGGCCAACATGGTGAAACCCCGTCTCTACTAAAAATACAAAAAGTAGCCGGGTGTGGTAGCGGAGTCTGAGGCAGGAAAATTGCTTGAACCCAGGAGGCAGAAGTTGCAGTGAGCAGATTTCACGCCACTGCACTTCACCCCAGCCTGGGCAGCAGAGTGAGACTCCAGCTAAAAAAAACAGTTTAATACTAACATTTAGCAATCTTTATTCCAAACTAGTCTAAAGACCTATTACTACATCTTCCTATTCAATACACATTCAAAAGTTGATTTGGTTTTACTTAAAGCAAATTTGTTTGCAGATCATTTGTAAAATAATCACATTTTCTAATAAATTCTTAAGACTTTCATTTTTTGTTTGTTTTCTTTCTCAGGTTGAGATGGCAGGATGCACACCCACACACCCACACACACACACCCCAACAATGTTTTCAGATAGGAAAATAATTAAAATATTTATTTCCATGATGGGGATTCATGGCATATATTATAAGAATGTGGCAGACAAAAGTGGAATCTGGAGCAGGTCTTATTACAATAGAAAGAAAAAGCATTTGAAGTGGGGAAATGATTGTACCAATTGACTTGCTGGTGGTTTCAAATCCTTCTTGGAAATAAAAGAAAGGATAACACAGCAGCAATGAAGTTGCCTCCTTCATCCATCTTCCATGGAGTTAGTTTTTTATGAATTATAGTAATTTATGAATTGCTTTTTATGAATGACAATAATTGTTGTCTTGGAGAATTTGTTCTATTAAATCATTTCCTAAGTGGCTGCTCTGAAGGACTAAGTTGATCCACAGGGCGATTTGATTCTCTCTTGTTTTTTTGTTTTTTTTTCCAGAGATGGGGTTTCATCATGTTGGCCACGATGGTCACCAGGTCTCCATCTCTTGACCTTGTGATCCACCCACTTCGGTCTCCCAAGGTGCTGGGATTATAGGTGTGAGCCCCTGCGCCTGGCCCTCAGGACAATTCTCTGGCATCCCTCTGCTGAGGGCATTGGCTCTAGTATTAGGCCGCCTCAGTTGACTCGGGGAAGGATGGTTTGCTCCGCACTGGATGGAGCAAGGCTCTCTGAGGAGGGTATGGGTGAGAATGTCTTCTTCATATTTTTGGGCTTCTATTCATATATTTTTAAATTAGGACATTAGACTGGAATCTAACTGGAAAGTTCTTATTTTCAGAACTTTCCCCATGTGACGTAGGTACAAGTCAAGGAAGGCCAATATGCCCCAGAAGCTCAAAGGGGCAAATAACAGAATCCCTCTTGAAGCCTCTGCTGGGAATACAGACTTGCCAGCTTCTTCATGTCAGACTCTGGCTTCCAGAACCAGAAGGTAGTAATTTTCTGTTATTTTAAACCAAGGTTGTGGAAATTTGTGGCAGTGCCACAGGGAGCCAATACACAGTGATTTTCACTGAATATTAAAAGCTAACTTCTGGGGAAATTCTATTTTTATCAATTGGTGGATAATCTGAAGTTAGATTTATCTCTGTGCTATAAAAAATTGGACAGAATTATGAAATAACTACTTTCAGATATTCAACAACAGTGTGGTATGATGTCCCCTGAGAGAAAGAAACCAGCAAGATGCTCCTCAGAGCAGAGAGGGTGGTCACAGGTCAGTAACTTTACCGAGCTGAAGACACAGTGACTGGTGGGGAGATAAAAGTTGCCAAAATTTGCAGGATACAGTACAGAATTGTTGGGAGCTATGCAGAGAACCAGCTCCAGGAACGCACCTCAGGGACTCTTTGAGCCTGTGCTGAATGCCAATCTGCCCACGTGGGTAGTGTGGGATTCTGTGGAGCCACATGAAGAGCAGCAGCTGGGGAGCTGAAAGGGGAGTGGTTCTCATATTCCACACAGGGACGGGGCCGGGAGACAGCTAAACCTCACTCAGCTTGAGTAAATCACTTTTGAATCCTTTGGCAACCACTTAAACAGCAGTGACACCCTAGAAGTAGGGCTAAATTGCCCAAAAGTAGAGACTACTCTAGACCTCCTTTCCTGAATCATATAATTTCAGAGGATCAACTGGATTTACAATCGTCTGTTAAAATAAAACAAAACAGAACAAAATATAACAACAAACAAATGAGGAAACAAAACACACCCAAAAGAGAAGAAACACAATCCAAACACATGATAATGTCACATTCACAATGTCGGTGTCCAGCATCCTGTAGAAAGTCATCAGCATGTAAAGAAACAGCAAACAGTGAACTAAAAGAAGAAAACCAGTTAACACAGGTCCAGAAATGACAAGGACCTTAAAATAGGTATTATAAATATTACAAACATGTTCATAAAATTAAAGCAAAACATTGAGGAGAGAAATAAAAAGCATAAAAAGGAACCCTATGTTATTTCTAAAGTGGATTAAATGACAGCATAGTAGACAAAATGAAACACTAGTTAACTTGATGGCAAGCAATAGAAAATATTGAAATAGAAGCACACACAGAAAAAACCTAAAATGAAAAATCTTAATAGAACCTTAGTGTGGGACGATTGTAGTGAGCGTCTAACATTCATAATATTGAAGGATCAGAGGAAATGAGGGGAAAAAAGATAGTCAAAGAAATAATGATAATAATTTATTAAAATATGAGGAAAATCTGTTAATCCACAGATTTATGAAGCTAAAAACATTGTCTGACATAAATGAGGAAGAGAAAATCTTATGAGGAGCTGGTGGAAAAAAGACATAGACAGAGGACCAAATATATGAAGCATTACAGACTTATCTGCAGAAAGCATGCAAGCTGGAGACAATGAGCATCTTAAAAGCGCTGATAATGCTGGGAAAAAATAACCCCGCCAATCTAGTATTCTATATGAAGTAAAAATATTTTCAAGTAAAGACTTTGCAGAAAAACAAAAACAACAGTACTTATTATCGCTCAGCTGCACCACATGAAATGTGGAAGGAAGTTCTTTGGGTCAAGAAAGTGACACAAGATGGAAATCGCTTCTACATAATGGAACAAAGAACCCTGGAAATGGTGATGGTTTGGTTAAGTAAAAAATATTTTATTTTCTCTTGTATTTTCCACTTTAAGAGATAACTGACTGTTTAAAGCAAAAATAATAGCAATATATTGTGGAGTTTATCACATTTGCAGAAGTTCAAAAGCACAAGAGCCCAGAAAATAGGAGGGAAATGGAAGCACATTGCATTAAGGCGCTTTTACACCGTGAGTGAAGTGGCATCATATTATCTGAAGGTAGACTGCGATTATGAAAGGTGTGTATTATATTCCATACAGACATCACTAAAAATGTAAAACATAAAGGTAAAAAATACAAATCCCATAAAGGCACAGAAAATAGCAAGACAGCGACAAAGAACATATGGGACAATTATAAAACCAATAGCAGAATAGTAGGTATAAACCTGACTACACTGAAAAGGAAATTACAATAAATGTATATGACCCAAACATTCCAACTGAAAGACATAAAGTAGAGACAAGACTCAACCGAATGTCATCTACCAGTGACTCCCTTCAAATACACAGGCATGGGAAGACGACATGCCATGCAAACACTATAAAAAGAAAGCTACGAGTGTCCATGTTAATATAAGATAAAATAGACTTTTAAAGAAGGATTGTTGCTGGAGTTAATAACAAGCATTTCTTAACGATGAAGGATTCCGTTCCCAAGATGACATAACAGTCCTAAATCTTTAAAAGAAAATGACAATCTATAGACTTAGAGGAGAAGAGTCTCGACACAGATATCTCGCAAAGGACTAATATTCGCAATATGTAAACAACTCCAACAAATCAATAATAACAAGAAAATTTAGTAAATTCAATAATGGGCAAAGGATTTGAACAAATCTCATAAAAGGTAATATTGCAGGTACATATATTGTATATATAAATTACGTATATATATACATACAGTATATACATACAGCCAATGCACATATGAAAAGATGCTTCTCATTATTAACCAGGGAAATCCAAATTAAAATGACAGTGAGACATTAAAGCACACGTACTTATCAGCTAAAATGATTTGGACTGATAGTACCAAGTGTTGGCATGGATAAGGTGGAACAGGAATAGTTGCACATTGCTGGTAGAATATAAAATAAGATAACCACTTGGAAAAAAGATGTGACAGCTTTGTTAAAAGTTATCACACATGTGTATGTTCAGATGACCATGTGAATTTCCCCATAGGTATTTACCAACATAACTGAAAGAAAAAACTATGTCCTCACAAAGACTCATATGCAAATCTTCAGAACGATTTTTTCATATTTGCCCCAAATTGTAACAACTCAAATGTCCTCAGTTGATGAGGGTTAATTGTGATATATCTATACAAGGAAATATTACTTGGCAGTAAAAATGTTTAAGTCATGATACAACGACATGGATAAATCTTACAGATGTCATGCTGAGTGAAGGAAGTCAGGAAGTGAAGAGAAAATATTGTATGATTCAACTCATAGAAAATTCTAGAGGAGTCATACAGGAAACAAAATGTGTCAGTAGTTAGGGGTGTTGTCATGGGGTGGGTGGGAGTTTATGGCCAAAGGCATGAGGGGAGTTTTTGAGGTGAAGGAAATTGTTATTTACAGTGGGGTCACATTTTTGTTTGCATTTTTCAGAACCTTTTGCACTACATGCACTGGCAATATGTGAATCAACTAATCTGATGAAGGGAATGTGTCTCATGAATTTTTACTGCGAGTTCCAGGTGAGTGTCCAATGAGCACTGTGAGGGTGGTTGAATTGGGCCAAGTGAAAGGCCTCTGTCACTCTCTTGTGATTCTTTGGAAATTTCATTTGAAATACTGACACTCAAACCATAAAGATCAGGTTTGTAACCATTTTGAACAGGAAATTCCTCTCTGTGTTAGCCACAAGATGGCAGGGCAGCCTGCTTTATACTACTTAGAAATCTCCCACTCTAGATCCTAACAATATTAGAATATTGTTATGATCCTAACAGCAATTATTTGACATCTTGGCTGGCACACTTCACTGTGTCCTGGCATCTGAAGGAGCAGGCCTCCCATTCTACCCAGGCTCCTGGCCATGCCTTGTTCGTTAGATCTGTGCACAGAGAGCTTCTATGGGATTCCTATTTTTTTTTCACCTCAAACACCAAGCGAATTCCCCAGGAAGCATCTGTGTAGAGAAAGGCAGGCCTCAACAGACACTTTTGTTTGTTTGTAAAATGAGAATCCTTGGGATGCATGCAATTATGACTTTATTCAATAGACAGTAAGCTTCTGTCATTCCTACGACTCCAGTGCCTGTGTCAGGAGGCTGCATTCTAATGGAAACTGTTTTGGAATGTGTGGATCACTGGCTTGCTGTTCCCAAAGCTCTTTCCCTCACACCTGCTGCCACCCACAAGGAGCGGGGAGGGCAGTGGAAAGACAGAAGGAAGATAGTAGGGCCTTATTCCTCCTGCTGGCTCTGGAACAAAGAGCAACTAACTGCAGCCCAGCTCTGCAGCCTGTCTACTCTCTGCCAGCCAGTGCTTCCTCCACCCCAGAAACGACTGCCTGGTTATAGGTTATTCATCTCCTGCCCATATGCAAGAGGGAAGGGCGTGTTTAAAGAGCAAACAGCAACAACACACAACAAAGACAAACAAAAAATAAAGTGATGAGCTGCAACTTTTTATTTATCTATTTATTTTTGAGACGGAGTCTTGCTCTGTCACCCAGGCTGTAGTACAGGGTCACAATCTTGGCTCACTGCAACCTCCGCCTCCCAGGTTCAAGTGATTCTCCTGCCTCAGCCTCCCGAGTAGCTGGGATTACAGGTGCCTACCACCAGGTTGGCCAGGCTGGTCTCGAAGTCCTGACTTCAGGTGATCTACTCGCCTCGGCCTCCCAGAGTATTGGGATTACAGGTATGAGACACCAATTCCGGCCAAGCTCCAACTTTTAACCTCAGTTCCTGCAGCCAAGAAGTGGGTATCTGATAGCACGTGGCTTTCAGAAACACCCAGTGAGAAAAACTGCTATGCAACTAAGAAGTTATTTATGTCACTGCAGGTCAGACAGGTTACAGACTAAAAGACACCACTTCTTGGAAGAGCATCACAGTGATGTGTAGAAGAAATTCTTCAGGGTGTGTTTTCTCTACAGATCTTTACAGACCTTCCAACAATGCATATTTTACAAATTTTGGGGCAACAAATAAGAAGTCAATTATCTAAAACAACAGAAAATAAAAACCATTACATTTGCATGCAAAAGACTGAATTTTAACCATGTTAATGTAGTGGGATGCCTGACCTAAGGGACACCCTCCCAAAGGTTAAATTTTTACTTTTCTTATATTTACAGAGAGAATGCCAGATCCTTGATATGTAACCTAGACTGAAACCCTCTATTAGACATGAGAATAGATTTTTCTTAGGAGGGAAGAGTAAGACAAGTAGTTTCAATTGACTGTGAACAAGTGTGCAGCCAACTACTTTAGTTTTTGAGGATTTAAAAGAGTAGATGTTCTACTTCTTGGAGGATGGTCACTAGAGAGGAAAGAGAAGCTGGCATTACCACTGTGTGGTGGGGGCATGGTGTCTGATGCTGCCTCTCCTTCCAGGGCTCGCTTTTGCCCTGAGAAATGCTCTACATGGAACCAGAAGGAGCTGCTGCCAGGACCAGGAAACTGGGCTTAACTGTTGAGACCTCAGGGTGAACATCTTAAGAGATGGGGCTTTCCTCCCTGGAGAGACCACATGGTCTGGTAGGGTCATCCTGGGCTGACAAGTGTGTGGATAACATCAGATCCAACTTCAACCTCAGGAAGCAGTGGCATTAGCAGTGCAAAGACAGTGATTCTCCTGCCTCAGCCTCCCCCTGAGTAGTGTGAGGCTGTATAAGAAAACACCTCCCCTCCACGCCCTCTGGTTCCTAGAGTTCTAGGACAAGGGAAAGAGGTATGGCCGAAGCAGAAGCTTCCAAACATTTTGCAGTTAAGAAAGCCAGAGTCTTGAGGAATTCAGTGAAAAAGTTGAGAGAGACGTTACTGTGTAGATACTCAAGGTTGCAGAGTGACAGGTGCCAAAGGACAAAGGTCACATGCTTTCTAGAGCTGTATTCCCACCGACACAGGAAAGTGACCTGTCTTGGACTGGCATGAACCAGCTAGCAGTACTATCTGACATGCGAAGGCTCAAGGGATTCACAGCTGATGAGAAGCCAAAGGATGGTGTGGAACCACAAGCATCTGAGAGAAAGAGGACCTGGGCCATAATCCCTAAGCCCTCACAGTTGCAGGTTTTTTTTTCTTCTATTTTCACAAGAAAGAACTGCAAGTTAATATCAGGGTGTTCATTACAGATGCTTCATAACTGGGTAATTATGCATGCATGTGTATAAGCACTTACAAATATATGTTAGATGCATTTAGTTAGTATAACACATATAATGTGGTCATATGCCTATATGTACCTGTATGTGTGTCTGTCTGTCTGTCTCAACCAGGAGATATACCTCAAGCAGGAAGACACAAACAGGCCTTACAATCAGTTCCAGAGAGGGCAGACTGACTGGATAGAGAGCAGCCCTGCAGAGGACCATTCTTAAGACAGATGAGGGACAGCTTAGGCATTTACCGTATTCGCATCTCCCAGACCCACACAAGAAGGAGCTAAACATTAGAGAACTGGTAATTAGTTATTATTTCTGGGAGTTCTTAGAATCCTTTTCTAAAGCATCAATACATCAGGCCATTCACCCTAGATAATATTTAGTGTGAACTGGTAGAGTTAATTGCTATCTAAAAGGTCAAGTGCCGGTAGTGACAGCAACTGAGCCAGGGGAATGTCAGCTAAACAAACAGATCTGGGCATGGAGTGCCAGCCAAGGAGGTCAGGTCTGAATGGATGGCACAGTGAAAAACCTGAAATCCCATGAAGGTCTGGGTTTTCAGGTGAAGGAAGGGGTGTCTATTGGGAGAAGTTTGTTCAGGCAGCAGGTGAACGCAGCTCAGTTCATGCTGCATCAACTCACAGCTTCATCTCTGACTGGAGAGCAAGCAGCTCACATGAGAAGTGCTGAGGACTCAAATCCCAGGAATGGCGAAGGGTTTCATCCTAGCACCAACTCATACTGATTGCGAGTGGCTGCCTAGGGAATCCACCATCTTGGGAAGGATTTGGAAGGTGAGCTCATGTCAACAGCAAATGATTTTGTTTGTGCTTGATTAGAAACATCTCCTTCTGTGAGGCGTGGGGTGGCACATGCGATTCATTTGCTATTCCAAGCGTAGATGTAAATATATTTAGTTTGGAGCTATAGCAGCTATAAGTATATAAAATATCTTATTAAGCAAACTAGTAAGGTGTTAAAAAGAACATGCTCAAATGTTGCTGGAGACCATGTAAATTAGTACACATTTTCTGGAGAGCAATTTGGAATATATTTTCAAACATGCACAGCTTTGACTCTGTAAATTCAATTGTAAGAATTTCTTTTGTGACAATCATCAGAGATGGGCATACTTACATTGCAAAGGTGATGTTAAAATGCTACAAAACATTTTTAAGATGTGTATTAGATAAATTCTGTTTTTTTAATTCAACAAAATATTAAGGAGCAACCATTAATAATGTTTTTAAAAATATGTAAAGATTGGAAAGTAAGACTCTCATCTCTGAGTGATGGCTTATAAGTAAGTTTTTTTTCCTTCTTAATTTTCCATATGTTCCAAATTTGCTGCAATTTTTTAAAAAAAGGACTCTGGCAGAAATGTAAGCCAGAATTAGACACAAATTTTACCTGTAAGGTACATGAACAATAAACCAAGGCTTACACTTTCTGTATTTCTGAGTTGAATTCAAAAGACAAAAACTTTATGATATTAAGGAGATGTCAAAGAAAATGAGTTTCAACTACTTAAAAATACGTGCTTAGAGACAATGATGGATTCACCTCCCTCATGATCTTCATACTGTATTAGTGTTTTAGGGAATTTTGCATTTGTTCTATAAAAACAGTAATTACGTCTTTTAATTATTTAACCTGATGGCAGAAAGTATTTTATTTCTTCAACCAGGCCAGGCATAATTGCCCGCAAAGCAATTTAGTAAGTTTGATAATGCATACTAATATCACCCGAAGCTTTTATTCTGATATTTCCATTAACATCTAATTTCATTTACATCTCATTAACATTTAGTTTTGGTATATTCCCTGTGCATTTTATTTTCTTCTGTTTGGGGAAACTGTCCTGCTATCACATGCCTTTGGTAATGTCTAGAGAAGAAATCTCTATCATCACATGCCCCTGAAGAATTTGGCTCTGTGAAGACCAATCACACGTTGAGAACTGGCTTTCAGTAGCCCTGCATGAAAAATGATGTTAAATAGGCTGTGGGCCGGGATTGCCCTCTAACTGAAGAGTTGAGTGATGGAAATTCCCTTTAGCAGTCAGTGTGCCTAATTTTCTAAATATACTTGGACAGTTTTCTTCTTAAGTCTCCCCTCCCACAGATGTGTTTCCACCGAATTAACTTCTCTTCACGTCCCTTCACCTTATTTGCTTTTCATCATTGTCTCTGACTTTTCTTTCGCTCAACCCCTGTTCTATCATAGCCTCAAGGCTTTGCTGTGAAAACTTCTTTATTTTTAAATTTGTGAACAATTCATTTCTGTACTTTGCCAGAAAATGTTGCATTGCTATAATGACAGTATTTAGCCATAGGAAACGTACATCTTACACTGTTCTCAATACACACCTTTTAAAGTAGCATGTTCAGATGAGAGAAACGACAGCTAATTGATAATTGGTCAAAAGGCATATTGCAGAAATGTGATTATTTGTGCCTCGTTAGATTATAGGTATAATTGGAATGTCTTAAAACTAGGAATATCTATTTGACTTTATGTATGGCTGGGAAAAATGTACTTATTTTTATGGTACAACGTACTGATAGAAAATTTCAAATGTGTAAAGTTTCATTTACTGGATTTACACATTTGCAATGATATTTTTAAAATGGAAATATAGCTTGTTTTGTCTTTCTCTTTATCTCACATGCCCACACACATCTTTCTCTCACATGCCCACATACCTATATACTTAGCTAAATTGTGTCCCGTAATTCTGTAGAAAGCAGAACTTGTAAGTGATGAGCTTGGATATTTAGATGAGGTGATTTCTAAGCAAAGTGTTGAAGTTATAGCCTGGTTTCTTCTTGTTACCTATAGTAAAATGTGAGAGGAAGAAGATCAACTGAGAGATCTCTTAAAAAGAAACCAGGGCTTCCGTATCATTTGTGTGTAAAAAAGAAAAAAGAAAGAAAAAGAAAAAGAAACCAGGGCTTGATGATTTGGGAAATTCTCAGCCTATCCATATTGCCAAAGACACTAAAATCATGAGGTTCATTGTCAGGAAAGTGTGCTCTGGAGAGAAAGCCAAGGTTGCAGCTGAATGAACTTTTGCTAGTACGTTGGAAGGAGCAAAAGACCAAACTACTGACTCACACAGAGAGCTCTTTGAAGAGATCCAGTGTATGACTCATGGATCCCTTCAACCATCTCAGCAGAAACCAGAAATAGAGATGGACTTTTCCAGGAAGCATCTGTGTGGGACCCTCTTATCCAATGAAGTGAATCCATGTGATATACATGAGAGACCCACAAGGGTTTGAGAAATGTTTTACCAGCAGAAACACTTTCAGTTTGGACTGAAAGGGACAGAGAGAGGACAAAATGAATGAAGATTGTTGGATTCCTCAGAATTCTACAGACACAAATGGGTGGATAAAGCTACTCAGCTCCAAATACATGCCATCCTTCAAGGAAAAAGGAAGATGAATCTGAAAATAGAACCTGGAGCCCAGAGGAAGCCTCAAGACACAGAGGATTATTCCCAGGCCTGGAAACCTAATGAGGTTGTCTGGTTGCGTTTTTAAATTGCGTGAGGCTGATGAATCCTTTCCTCTATTTTTTCCGTTTTGGAATGAGAACATTTATAACTGTTATCCTATGCCTGTACCACTGTTGTATTTTAGAGAAAGAAACTTGTGTTCTAGTTTACAGATCAACACATGAAGTAGATTTTTTTTTCAAATGAATTATATTTCTGGTTTCATCCATACTTGATTTAGGTAATTTAGATGCTGGGATCTGGGACTTTTTAGCTGATAGTATTTACATAAGATTTGGGACTTGAACTGATTATACAATGGATTGAGACTTTTGCAGATGTTATTATAGCATGAGGTCAATGTATCTCACATGTGGGATGGATATGAATCACTAAGGGTAAGAAAAAAGACTGTGAAAGATGAATAATGATTCCCAAATACATCCACATCTTAATCCCCAGAAACTGCAAATATTACCTTACACGGAACTTTGCAGATGTGGTTGAGTAAAGGATCTTGAGAAGGGAGTTTTATCCTGGATTGTCCTTATGTTTAATCTCAAGTATCCTTATAGGATGGAAACAAAGGGAGATTTGACTACAGACAAGAAATAAGAAGACCATGGGATAGAAGTAGAGTCAGAGAGAGCAGACACTATGGGAATATCAAGGAAGAAGCCATGAGCCAAGGGATGCACAGAGTGCTCTAGAAGCTGGGAAGAAGAACAACAACAACAAAGGAAGCAGATTCTCCCTATGCCTTTGGAGGAAGCATAGCCCTGCTGGCATCTTGACTTTGGTTCATTGAAACTGATTTAGGGCTTCTGGTCTTCAGAACTATAAGAAAAAATTTGTATGTTGTTTTTATGGCACTAACTTTGTGGCAATTTGTTAGAGTACCCAAACAAATCCAATACAGGCAAAGGAAAGGACTTGACCTCTGAGGCTTACTCCACATCTATCAAGTGGGAGCAATAACATATTCATTCATTGAATATTTTTTGAGAGCCTACCAAGAGCCAGGCCTAAGAATTGGGAAGGTGACCAAGTACTTCCCACTTTCACGGAGCTTAAATCCTAGTGGGAAGAGATAAACAACGATGGAGGGACACACACATAATCAAGACAAATACGAATTGTGAAAAGCAACATGAAAAAAAGCAGGGATATGACTGAGCATAACTAGGCAAGCAGAGGGGCTTCCTTTAGACAGGGTGGTCAAGGGAGGTCGCTGGAGCAGAAAAATCTTGACCTAAGACCAGCTTAACAAAAAGCAGAGGATAAAAAGTGCAGGCATAGAGAGCAGCAAATACAATATCCAAGGAGGGAAAGGACAAAGTTTATTGCAGGAAAAAAGGTCCACGTGACTCTAGGGAGAGGGGTGAACAAGATGAGCTGTAAGACAGGCAGGAGCTGGATCATGCAGGACCTTGTGGGTTGTGGTGAGGAATCCTGATATGTTCTCAGGGCGATTTGGAGCAGGAGCAGATTTCAGGAAGGGAAGTTACATCATCACTTGCTATTGTGAGGAAATAGATATTAAACAGGGAAGTGGAGAGTCCAGAAAACTAGTTAGGAAGCTAGTTTTCCAAGTGAGAGATGATGCTGGCTTGGATGAGAATGGAGGTGGTGAGGATGAAGGATTGCTATGAGCATTGTATAACATGAAATGCTTAATAAATGGTAGCTCTCATTATGGTATGATGATGATGATGATGATGACTGTCATTATCATTATTAGCTTCTGCTGAAAAAAAAAAAACAGATAAATGAAACTCAGTTGGGTCATAAGACCTGAGGTGACACCTGCAACAAGTGAGAGGCCCCATTCTCGTTCACCAGAAGAAGCCACTTGGTGATACCACTGACCACTCCTCATCCCCAATCCACTCTCCCCAATAAGTTCAGAAACCTAGAAATGGGTCACAGCCTATATCTACATACATGAATATGTGATTAGACCACTTAGGGGTTCTGAGAAATAGCTTTTAATTTTACAAAGCTGTGGTAGGCCAGATGTATCTTTGGAGATGAGATCTAATGTAGTATTTGCATGCAAACTCCTTAAGAGATCATTGACTGGGCCTTTCTCTCTCTGTTGCTCTCTGTCTGTGTCTATCTCTGTCATTGTTTCTCTCATACATGTGTGCTTGCACACACACATGCACACATGTGTGCACCTGGCTACACCCACCCACACATACCTGCATATACAAACATGCAGGCACACAGACACATGCATGTACACATATGTGTGCACAGGTACACATTCATAAATACCTGCATGCACACACATAGACATGTGCCTGCATGAATGCACAGAGAAACACATGCATGTGCACATGTGCACTGGCTGCACACCCAAACACATACATGAGTGAATGCACATATACACCTGCACACAGATGCATGCAGACACACATACACTTCTCTCTGTCATTACCAGCACCTAAACAACCAAAGCCCCCATTTGTCACTTTGTCAGCCATTGCCTCCTCACTGGCCACCCTGCCTCCTCTCTTGCCCTTCTGTCATCCATTCTTCACACAGATCCTTCCAAAGCCACTCAGTGACTTCTCAGTACATGTCAAATCACAGCCCAACTCTTTCCCATGACCTGCACAGCCCTGGCCTGCTTCTGCCCTCATCTGGGCTCTGTTCCCTACACTAACTTAACTCCTCAGGACACCCTGGCCTCTTTCAGCTCCTGAAATTCTCCACCACTCTGCCTTCTGGGATATGCTGCTCACTCCTCACCCCCACCCACATCCATCAATATTCCCACAGCTGGCTCCTGAACCAAGAATTGAAGGGGAGAGACTTCCTCAAAGTTCTTCCCCGATAAATTTATCTAAATCACCTCTTCCCTCTCACCTCCATCATTTTCTATTATTGCATCATGTTCGTGAAAGTTGATCAGACAAATTAGGTCCTACCCAACTGTATTAGTCCATTCTCATGCTGCTATAAAGAAATACCCTAGACTGGGTAATTCATAAAGGCAAGAAATTTAATTGACTCACAATTCTGCAGGGCTAAGGAGGCCTCACGAAACTACAATCATGGCAGAAGAGGAAGTAAACATGTCCTTTTTCACATGGCGGCAGCGAGAAGTGCCGAGCAAAGTGGGAAAAGCCCCTTATAAAACCATTAGATCTTGTAAGAATTCACTATCATGAGAACAGCATGAGGGTAACAACCCCCATGATTCAATTACTTCCCGCTGTGTTCCTTCCACAACACGTAGGGTTATGGGAAGATGAGATTTGGGTGGGGACACAGCCAAACCATATCACCAATTAAATCAATGTTGAAGAATCGGGGGCAAAAGCACTCAGGGCAGATAGCATTGCTCCAAGAATGTAATTCTCTGCAAGCCTGGCTGCTGAAACTGCATGCTGTAAACTGAAACCAGTTTATCTAATAGCTACTGAAACAACCTGCACAACTCTGAATAGTTTTACCCACTGCAGTCACTCACCAGTCAGAGCTTTCCAGTGCCCCAGAAGTCTACTAGTACCAATGAGCTTTTTTTTTAGAACTATGTATAACTTTTCTCCTTTTTATAAAACCTCCAACCTTCTCTTTGTTCTCTTTACACACAGAAGACCACCCAGTTTGTGTGTATGCCTCAAACTGCAATTCTTCCTTCCCAAATAAACGCTTTAAATTTAGAGTCATCTCTTTATCTTATTTGACTTCAACAGTATTTATCACAATTTGCAGTTATCTGTTTCTCTTTTATTGTCAGTTTTCTCTACAAAGCTGTGTTCTCCACTAGGCATCTGCTGTCTCCCCCACTAGACTATGAGCCAAATGAAAGGTCATCAGTGAATGTCTGTGTTCTCCCCAAGATCCCTGAATTGCAACCTTAACCTCCCAGTGTGGCTGTATTTAGAGATGCGGCTGCTAAGGAAGTAATTAGTGTTAAATGAGGACATAAGGGCGAGGCCCTGAAATAGGATTAGTGTCCTTGTAGGAGACAGCAGAGCATTCTCCTCCCGGTCTACCCCATGCACAAGCCAGGTACAGCTAGAAACTGACCCCACCAGCTCTTAATCTGGAACTTTCAGCCTCCAGAACGATGGGAAAATAAATATCTCATCTCAGCCACCCATCCCCCGGCATTTTGTTACGCAGATCTAGCAGACCAGGCAGGGCCACAGGTACTTGTTTGTTCACCACCTCCTCCCCACTTCTGGCTATGGCACTCAGCGCACAACAGGGATTTGGTAAATGTTTGTTACCTGAATTAGTGAATCTTCCCATTTGTACTGCATTTCTAGGCACTTAGGAAGTGATGAAAGCAACAGAACTTGGAAATCAAGAAACCTGGGCTGGGCTGGGCTGGGCCGGGTGCCATGGCTCACGCCTGTAATCCCAGCACTTTGGGAGACCAAGGTGGGCAGATCACAAGGTCAAGAGATCAAGACCATCATGGCCAACATAGTGAAACCCTGTCTCTACTAAAAATTAGCCGGGCGTGGTGGCACACGCCTGTGGTCTCAGCTACTCGGGAGGCTGAGGCTGAAGACTCACTTGAACACAGGAGGCAGAGGTTGCAGTGAGCCGAGATTACACCACTGCACTCCAGCCTGGCGACAGAGCAAGACTCTGTCTAAAAAAAAAAAAAAAAAAAAGAAACCTGGGCTGGGTTAAAGTCCCTATCTCGTCGCTGAATCCCTGTTTACTCACTGTATTCCTTCTCCTATTTGGGCCTCAGTTCCCCAATTGGTGAGACAGTATGAGTCAACAAAATGACCTTTCAAGTTCCCTCCAGCAATAAAATGATATAATAAAAATGGCTTTCCTCTCTGGGGCAGTGACTGTGACCCAGGCACTGTACTTGTTTCTTTTCTCATGTAATTGTCACTACTGTCTAAAGACACCTTCATTAGTATTTTACAGTTGAAAAACACCAAGGCACAGGGTAGTGGCCATCAAAAAGGGAGCAGTATTGTTAGCATTAAAAACGTTGTCTTTTAATCCTAGCACTTTGGGAGGCCAAGGCAGGCTCCGGAATTCAAGACCAGCTTGAGCAACGTGACAAAACTTCATCACTACAAAAGTTATCCAGGCATGGTGTCATGCAGTTGTAGTCCCAGCTACTTGGGGGACTGAAGTGGGAGGATCACTTGAGCCTGGGAGGTGGAGGTTGCAGTAAGCCAAGATCGCACCTTGCACTCCAGCCTGGGCAATGGAGTGAGACTCTGTCTCAAAAAACATGCACACAAAAAAACCCTATTGTCCTTTATCCTGATACTATGTTATTCCAGCTTTAGGGGGTTGAAATATTCTCTTTTTTTGTAATGGTGATATTTTAAAGGTTTTTATAGAGAGAAATGAGAATTTGCCCATCTATACAGGTCCCTAACATTTATTTAGAAATTTGATTGATGCATAAAGTCCCAGTCTTGAATGACACAAACTATGCACAGGAAAGGGGTTTCAACTATTTCAGAGTTTCTACTACGCACTAGTCATAGCAGAGGAACACAGGGATAACTCATCTACAGCTTCAGAGCACATTCCAAGAGGCCTGGAATCCAATCAAAGCTATGCCTCTAGTACTCACTGGGTCACCTGAGGCAAGTGAGGTAACCCCTCTGAGCCTCAGTTTCCTCATCTGTAAAATGGAGGTAATCATAGTGCCTACCTCATGTAACACACTTCATCTAGAGCTTGGCACATAGAATAGACTCAATACATGTGAGTCGCTATTATCATTATTGTTTAGGTGGGGGTAAGAGGAGTCACAGTCATCAGCCACAGACTATGAGGAGATACCTGGGGGAGCGAGGATAGGGTGATGAATTTTCATCTGGGTAGAGGTTTCACTCTGTCTCTGGAGTCTCCGACTTCTAGCCCAAAAGAGTACTAGTGATCATTTCTACCAGATTATACGACCTCAGGCAAATCATTTCCCAGCTCTCTGCCTTGGTCCTCTAATCTATTAAAAAGGAAGCAATTATTCCCACTCCATAGAACAGTGGACTCAAACTTCAGCCTGTATCGGAATCACCTAAGGAACGTAAAAATACCACGGCACAGATTCTATTTTGCTTCAACAAGTCTGCGTCTCTGTTCTTTATTATCTCTTCAGATGCTTTGCTACACACCACGTTTCAAAACTGCCATAAAGCCATGAAAGGAACAAGGCTCTGTGTTTACTCTAAAGGATCATAGGAGATTATCATCATTATTTACATCCCATGTGCTCCGCCCTTTTTGGAGCTGTCCAGTGAGCAGGCTGTCCTTTCACAGGTTTCCTGCCCCACTCAAGAAAAGCCGGCCTGCAACTCAGCATTACCGAACACCCCACCCAAGCCCTAGGGGTCCTCATGCTTTTGAAAGTCATCAACAAACCAGTATCCATGTCGCAAAGGGGAAAAATATCTTTCCAAGGGTTGCCACAGCTTCATGGTTAGAGCCACGGTGGAACCCAGAGCTTCAGGTGCCTGGGCTGCTCATGTTAGAAGGGCTTATTTTGGATATCTCCACCCTGGGAGAAGATCTCTTGCCTGCTGACAGGTGGTGCAATGAGTTAGGGTCTAGAGTCCCACCCTACAAGCTTTCTTTTCACTGACGATGCCTGGGAAGAGCTCCGGCCAAACACTGATATTCCAGTTACCCCTTTCCAAAAGGTCTGAAGGTAACTCAGAGTTCTCACAATCTGGAGAGGAAGGCAAGAACTAGCTCATATCTAAACATAGCAAGCTCCTCGACAGTCTTATTTACTGATCATGTTCTAGCAGGAACACAGAGCTCCACCTGTGACTTCAAATCTGAGATTATAAATTTAAATTGTGGAATTTCAGGCTGTGAACGAGCAGGTCACGGATGCAGCCTGCTACTTCACAGACCAGGAATACTGCCATGTAATGGTGCCAGACAAGAGAATAACGCTTCTCAAATCACAGCGAGTGTTTCAGTTGATTCAGGACAAGAAATTTTCAGGATAGGACCAGCATTAAGAAACTTTCAGGATAGGTAGTACAGTAGTCAAAGCTGCAGGCTTCAGACAAAAAAAAAAAACTTCTGGCTAATGGGGAGTTCAGATCTACCAAGTTCTGGCTGTGACCTCCAGCAAGTTATTCTTGACCTCTCTGAGCCTCAATTTCCACATCTGTAAAAACAAACTAACAAAGTTACCCAGAGAATTAGCCAGGCTTTGTGGAACTTGAAGCTTATCCCATTGAGAAGGGGGAAGTAGTGGTAAGGAGGACCTCTTTAAGTGAAAAGCAATACACAATTATACATTGGAAATTGCATACAGGGCCTTGGAAAGAGCCCCATGTAAGGGAGGGGCCTGACAAATCTGTCTTGGATGCTACCATTAGCAGTGACATCAGCTAAGGAAAACTCGTGGCATGTAGTAAGACCTTAAGAAATGTTAGTTTTGGGGATGAGATGATAGAGGAGAGAGTGGTATGGCTTGAGTCAAAGGCTATAATTTTGAGGGAGGAGGAAATTTTGGCCTGTTCTGCACTGAAGCAGAGATAATGACAGAGAGTGGGATACTAGAGAAACGCCCAAGACCGTCTTTAGCTGCAGAGTTCTGTCCAAAGTGTCATGTGTGACCTTAGGCAAATCTCACCACCTCCTGGCACCAGTGTCTTGCCCAGCAAAATGTGGCTGGGAGTCATACAATCCCAGCCTCTTCCCCATTTCCAGAAGAACACCCTTGACTCACTCCATGGAACCTCACAAAAGCTAAGAATCAATTAGAGACGAGTGAGTGACTGTCCCTTTTTCTGTTCCAATTTAAGAATGAGGAGCTCCCAGAAGGGATGTCTTACAGCAGATTGTAGAGCCAGTGAGATATGGAAACCTCTACCCTGAGATGGGTAAAAGGAGAGGGATTTGTAAGTATTTTCTTGGAGGCGGAAATAGGTTACTGATTGAAAACCTTGACAAATTGGACTTGGTCCCAACTCTGTCACTTTCTAGCTATCTGACTTTGGGCAGATCCCTTTACTTCAAGAAACTTCATTTTTCTCCTTATTTAATTGATAGGATTAAATGAGAAAATGTAGATGAAACACTTAGAGGATTGTTTATCCCTTAGGAAAGTGCTTAATAGATATTTGTTATGAAAATTATCAGTATAATTGTTGTTATCATTATGATTATTATTAAATAATACCAATAAGGATGGGTGATGCCTTTTCCAAATCCCTCCTTTCTCTCCTCCTCCTCCTAGGAGTCCTCTTCCACTGGCTTCGCCAGGCAGGGGGAGGTGTCCTCCAGGGAGATGGGTGGAGCCTCGTTCCGGCTTGGCCAGAGCCAGTCCAGGCACACACCACTGTGCTGGAGTGTACACCTACACTAGACACCTTCCTGCTTCCCTCCTTCCAGAGCAGACCTCTTTGTCACCCTGACCTCCTGTTTCTTAAGCAGTCATGTCTGTGACAAAAAGTACCGAGGGTCCCCAGGGAGCCATTGCCATCAAACTGGACCTTATGTCGCCTCCTGAAAGTGCCAAGAAGTTGGAGAACAAAGACTCTACATTCTTGGATGAAAGTCCTTCAGAGTCACCAGGCTCGAAGAAGACCAAAGGCATAACGTGAGTGCTGTTTTCTGCCGTCCCTATTTCTGCTCTCCAGCCTGAAGCTTGCATTGGCAAAAACCCTGAGTTGGTTGTGTCTGACCCTAAATCCATTGTGCAGATGAGAAGCCCAGGTTGCAAAAGGTGTAGTCACAGGCTGAGTCAAACTGAGAGCTTAAAGGGGCAAGAGTGAAGACTGTCAGAAAAGCCCTTAGGGACATAGTGATCCAGCCCCTAATAGGTACAGGTGGGGAAACTGAGGCTCAATTACCCTGGGCCACACACTGAGTCATTGGCAGGATAGGGGCTAGAATTCAGTGCTGGCCCTAAAGTCACATTTTTGTTCCTGGCCAGCGATGTTAATGTTGGGGAGAGGGGTAGAATCCCTAACTTCTTAGAAGAGAAGGTGAATGCTGAGCTTAAAACCACAGTGGCCTCACTGACCACTAAGTATTGCCTCCCCTCGCCTCTTTCCTGAAGTAAGCCTGGCCTCTACTTCAATTGAAAAGTGCAGATGACACTAAAGAGCACACTTTGTGGAAGGTTCTAGTTTTTTCCACTTTCCAGGGGATAGGGAGGGGGAGTTATTCACAAGGCTTTCATAAAACATAAAAAAGAGAGAAGCCAAGCTACAGGCTGCAGCTCCCTTCCCCACACCTGACCCCACCACCCAACTAGACTCACTAGTTCACTTAGGGAAAAAAGGTGTGGGGCGTGGTGGTGAAGAGGTTCTGCTGCTTTAAGAAGAAAGTTTTTGCACTGCTAGTATAGTAGAAAAAGCACCGGGCAAAGAATCAGAAGCCCCTGAGGTCAGTGGCTCTGCTCCTTCTCTAAGTCTCAGTTTTCTGATATGCAAAACAGGTGGCCGTGTGAACTAAAGGAGGGTGCACGGAAACAAAATCGGAGGATGTGTTTTTTTGGAGGGTGCACTGTAGGGAGGGACTGTAAGGGGCAGGCAAAGCCCCTCCCCACAGCCATCCAGCAGGACAATTTAGGGACAGACACAATGACTGGCCCTGCTGCCCATGCTGTCGCCCCAGGGCTAGTCCTGGGAGTTGCTGGGTATTAGTGATCCTGAGAGTGAGCTGTCTATAGGCTGGGGCCAGCCACTCTTAAGCAGAGGCCTTTCTCAGTCAGAGGCCTTGAGGGAATCACCTATCTATTGTGTCCTGAACTGATACAAGGTTTGGTGGCAATTTCAGCAACTTAAGGATCAAAGGAATAAAGCAAGTGAGAGCTAGAGGGAAACTCATGGCTTGGACAGAAGCCAAATAATGGGCTACGTAAGTGTGGCAACTATGGGGTCAGCTCACCCGGGCTCAAATTCCCACTTAGCTGCTTACCAGCTTGAGCAAGTGATGAAACTTCTCTGTGCCCAGTTTCTCCTCTGTCAATGATAGTTCCCTCCTCCAGGGAGATTTGAGCAGAAATCCCCCAGACACAGTGTCTGTAAGCGCTGGCTGCTGTGAACAAGATGACAGTCCAAGCTGACCAAAGAAAGGAGTTAGGATTGGAACCCACATCTCCCGACTCCCAGTTCGGTGCTTTGCATGACTTACTGCACTACGTTTTCAAGTTGGTTGAGTGGCCCAAAGTTAAATTCTGATTTCCTAAGTCCTTTAGTTAGAAATTTCCAAAGTAACCCGCTGACCCTCTCCTAGTTGCAAAACAAGCCCATCGCTGGCCTGGCGAGTAGGGTGTAGTGCTCAGTCAGCGATGTTGACACCCACAGGGAGAAAGGCATGTGGGGACTCTCCACCCCCTTTCTCCCTTGATTGTTCTCTTTAACTCTTGACGAATCTGTGGACAGAGGCTCAGGAAGCTACAGGGTTTAGATCTTTAAGCTCTAAACCCTCTAGCTTCCTGAGCCTCTGCCCATAGATTCTTTTTAAATAGCATCTTTTAAAAATAGCATCACTCCTGACATTTACAGAGGGCCAACAAAGTTGAACACATTGCCCAAGATGACACAGCTAGTTAAGTCGTGGCCTTGAGGTTTCATCCCTGGTTTGTCAAATCCTAGAGACTGGGCTCCTTCCAGAGTACCTCTGCTGCTTTACAATGAATAAGTCTTCTAACCAGAAGGCTCTCATGGGGAATTTCCAAGGTTTCTTTTCTCGTTTCCTTTTTTTTTGAGACAGAGTCTTGCTCTGTTGCCCAGGCTGGAGTGCAGTGTCATGATTTCTGCTTATTGCAACCTCCGCCTTCCAGGTTCAAGCAATTCTTCTGCCTCAGCCTCCCGAGTAGCTGGGACTACTGGCACGTGCCACCACACCCAGCGAATTTTTATATTTTTAGTAGAAACAAGGTTTCACCATGTGGGCCAGGCTGGTCTCAAACTCCTGACCTCAGGCAATCTGCCCATCTTGGCCTCCCAAAGTGCTGGCATTACAGGTGTGAGCCACTGCACGCCGCCCGAGGTTTCTAAAGTTGCACATGTAAACCCCAGGCTTCCCTTGACTTAACCTGGTCCAGGGGTCCAGGTACAAAGACATGTAGAAATAGGTTGTTTTGGCCGGGCCCAGTGGCTCACACCTTAATCCCAGCACTTTGGGAGGCCAAGGCGGGTGGATCACGAGGTCAGGAGTTTAAGACCAGCCTGACCAACATGGTGAAACCCCATCTCTACTAAAAATACAGAAAATTAGCCAGGCATGATTGTCCATGCCTGTAATCCCAGCTGCTTGGTAGGCTGAGGCAGGAGAATCGCTTGAACCCTGGAGGCGGAGGTTTCGGTGAGCTGAGATTGCACCATTGCACTCCATTTGGGCAACAAGAGTGAGACTCCATCTCAAAAAAAAAAAGAAAGAAAGAAAGGAAAGAAATAGGTTGTTTTGTAGTTCACTAATAGAGAGGGTACCCTCCCGGAACATTTTTTCTGCTGATGGTTTAGACCTTGTCCTCTGGGCCAACCTTCACATCTGTCTTAAAGGAAGAGTCTGAGTTTTTCTTTGGGGGAGGGGAAGCATGCATTCTCCAGTCTCAGTGCCCTGGGCTGAGTAAAGAAACCCCTCTGGAGCTCAATCCCTGAATGATTATACCCCGCCAGACCCCATCTGGAGACCCAGTCATCTGACCTATTTATTCAGAAGTCACAATAATTTCTTGTTTCTCCCTGCCCTTTCCCCTTTTCTCTGAGTTCAAGCCTGTCTCTACTACTAGTTTTATAGCATTGAGCTAGTTTCTGCCCCTCTCTGAGCCTCCATTTCCCCAGTTACGAAATGGGGTTGTTTCTTTACTTATGCTGTCTGGGTCTATCTCTGGGATGCAGCTCAGCAGAAGTGGGGTGAAGAACAGGGACTCTGAAGCAGCCCTGTGCTCAGATCTTGGCTCCCCGATATATCCTGGATATGTCATTAACAAATCTCTGTACCTCAGTTTCTTCACCAGCAAGATGGCAATCATATCTTCATCAGAGCCTTGACGAGAAGATTAAATGAAATAATACTCATTTAAAGCACTTAGCACAATGTCTCATGTAGTAAGTGTTGCAGCATATATTGAGTGTTAGCTGTTCAAACCAGGACAGCTCTGTGCAAACTGGGATGGTTGGTGACCCTGCAGGAGACCCAGATGTGCCAGGCAAGGACACATGGACTGAGAGATGGCTAGGGGCCCGCCTGTCAGGTGCTGGCACACTGCGAGGGAATGACTGATGGATCTTCTCACCTCCACATACCCATAGCTTCACATCCCCTTCCTCTCCTTTAGAGGGTTCCAGGCCTTGGTTCACCTGGTGAAAGGCAACATGGGCACAGGGATCCTGGGACTACCCCTGGCTGTGAAGAATGCGGGCATCCTGGTAAGAAAGGTGCCATAGGTGGGGCCTTCATTTATGGTCAGTTGTGGAAGGGAAATGAGAGGAGAGGCTCTAGCAGTTTACAACCTGTGGGGAGCAGTCTTTCCAGGAGGCAGCGTGGTGCGGGGCTAGAGTCTAGACATCTAACCTGGGCTTGAGTTCTGGCTCTCCCACAGACTTTCCTACCCTTGGCAAGTCATTTGCCTGCTCTCTGGACCTTAGTTTCCTCTCTTGTAGAATGCAAGGATTGGACTATGCCCAGTTTTCCCAATATGCTCTATAGAGCACCAGGTCTCCTTGGGGATGTTTCAGGGGCCACAAAGGGCACGCATGGTCAGGATTCTGTGTCCCCTACGTTCATCAGTATACCCCATTGTAATTGCTTTATGTGCTTTATTGTAATAGTACTTGGGGTCATATTTGAAAGAATAGCTGTTGCTGCTACAAGAGGGCTTTAAACCCAGTTTGCTAGAGAGTACTTTGAGTCCAGCATGATATCCTCACTACCAGTCCCACCTCGCAGTATACTTTAAAAATGCATTACCTTCTCTCCTCCCTCACCCCTTGCCTCCCCTTCCTCCAGATGGGTCCACTCAGTCTGCTGGTGATGGGATTCGTCGCCTGCCACTGTATGCACATCTTGGTCAAGTGTGCCCGGCGCTTCTGTAAGAGGTGAGAACAGACTCCTTGTGTCAATTCCTTTGATACGTGGTTCTCAGGGACAGCCCAGAAACATCCTATGCGTAATAAAAGCTTACTTCTTAATTTTCTCCAATGAGGCCAAGAAAGAGAGAAGAGCATTCAGGGGCAGGGAGCTCAGGTGAGGCTCTGCTACATGGCTGCTTAGAAGATCTCAGTCAGGTCATTGTGCTTATCTTGTTGGCTCCTCTGGAAATTGGGCATAAACTATGCAGAGAATTGTCATGAGGATCATGATTTGAAAACTACCATCCCCAGGCAAGGTGTACATTATACTCTTGCTGAGTAGTCTCCGCCTCATTTAACAGGTAAAATCAGCAAGCCACTGAGGAATTACTGCTGAGTGTCAAAGCCTGAGGTCTCTGCCCCTGTGTTCTTTCTGCTCTTTAGCGGTGTCCTGCCTTGTTCTTTGTCTCCTGACTTTTGACCATGTGATTTTAGACTAAACTATTTCTTGGAAACTGCCTATGCACTCTTTTCTGCAGGCTTAACAAGCCCTTTATGGACTATGGGGACACGGTGATGCACGGACTAGAAGCCAACCCCAGTGCCTGGCTCCAGAATCACGCTCACTGGGGAAGGTAACTTGTTCTTGCTTTGCCTGTAGTGGGGTAGGACACAGGAGGAGAAAATGCTGCTATCAGGGATGACTTCTTCCCCGGAAAGGTGGTTGGTTTGGCCCTTCTGTGTTAGACTTTATACATGGAAGGGGTTCATTGGCAACATCCCTGATCCAGCCCCACTTCTTGTATATCTCCAGTGACAGGGTGCTCATTCCTTTGCTATGCAGGTTTAATGTTATCCACTCTTTTATTAAATCACATTTATCCAGTTACTGTTATGGCCCTGGAAATGCCACAGGGACCAAGAAAAGCAAGGCTTTGCCCTCACAGAACCCATAGTCCCTTGGGAAAGGCAGACACTCAACAGCCTATAATAGGGTTATTTAATAGCTGCTTGGATATGTACGAAGAAGGAAAGAAGTGCTGGTTGCCACCAGACAGGTTAGGAGATGTGTGTCGGCTTGCGGGAGAGGAGGGCTTTCTAGGATGAAACAGGTGAGATGAGTTCTGTAGGAAGGAGTCCTGAAGAATGAGGAATCACCTCGGGGAAGGTGGACAGGGGCCTGGAGGATGGGCCCCAAAGAAGGAAGAGAGGGTGTGAAGGCCCCTGAAGCAAGAAGGTATAGGTGACAGCTTCAAGGTACAACGAGACCAGGTAGCCTGAGGTCAGAGAGTCAGGGAGGTGGAACTGAAGAAGGAGCCAGGCACCCAATCAAGTGGTACATTTTAGACCCTCTGAAACAAAGACTCTATTTGTTTATTTCTTAAAAGCATCCAGGAAGCCATTGGAGGGTTTTAATCAGGGAAGTCATCATATTTGTATTGTCTAAAGTTCTGTCTGGCTTCTGTAAGGAAAACAGATTGTAAGGGAGCAAGAGCAGATTGAGTCGGATCCCTGAGGAGGCTGTCGACAGTGTCCAGCCAGGTCACAATGGTGGCCTGGACCAAGCTGGTGGCAGTGGGATGACGAAGAGTTGACTTGGTCATGAACTGGATGGTGGGATTGGGAGACAAGGAAGAGTCAAGGCTGACTCAGATTTCTGATGACTTTATTTTGGACAAGTTGAGTTTGAGGTGCCTGAGAAACATTCAAGTGGAGATGTCTAGTGGGGATGTATGGGTTTAAGCCTATCTTCATGCACCTATCCAGAATTGAAGTCATCAGCCTTGAAGCCAGCTCTCTTAGGGAGAGGTTATATAGTGAGAAGAAAACAGAGGAAAAGACCAAGATTTTAAGAACCCTTTGTTGAGCTGTAGGAAGTCATCCTCCCTGAAAACTCCCAGCTTTTAGCTCTCAGGGGTGACACAGAACAGTTCAACACCCTTTGTGCTCTGGTACTTGGGACTAAATCTACTCCTTTGTCTTTGTTTCAGACCTGTCCCCACCCTGCCTGTCTCCTCTTGTTGAACACCATCTAGACTGTCAAAGTCTCTTTTGAACTGTGTTTTCTAAACTGCTGCAGTACTCACGGTGTGCCCCTGCCCATGGCAGGTAGTCTGTGTAGTATCATGGGCCTGGCACCACCCTTCACTCAACGCCCATACTCACAAGAGTAATCCATAACTTCAGTCTGTAAACAGACAAGGAAGACTACTGGATAATGACCAGAATTTCCCCAATTGTGTGACCCACAAAGAGACTTGCCTGTTGCAGACCCTCAAATCCTTCTACTCATTGTTGGGCATATAAAGAAGATTTCCCTGCTCCATTTAGAGACCTTGTTTCATGAATTACTGCCTCTCCTATAACTGGAACTCCATTAGTATGGGCTCTTCCTCTCAGCATTTAATGTGTTCATGTATCTCCATCTTAAAAATAATAAAGCAAATAATAAAATAATAAAACTTCGTGAACCTTACCATTGTAGCCATCATCCTATTTTACATTCAATATATTATTCAACAAATGTCTACTAAATACCTACAATGTGTCACACAAAGTGCTTTAGACAATGGATGTACAGTAATGAGCAAATGGGTGCCATCAACACTGGACCACTCTGACTTTATTGTCTTACATCCCATCCACACCTCTTTCACAGACCACCTGGCTTTGCTGTCCTTATAATGCTACTGAAGTTCTTTCAAGCAATATCCTGAAAGACCTTCTGGTTGCATCTTTTTTGTCCTAGAGAACCTTTCAGCAGTAATGGGTACAATTGACCGTTCTCTTCTTTCAACATTCTCTCCCCACTTGGCTACTATCAAACCTCTTTCCCCCTGGTTTCCCTCCTACATTTCTAGCCACTCCTTTGCATTTGCTGTAGCCTTTTTTGTTTCTGTTAAATGTTGATGTTCTCCAGAGTTTGAACACTGCCTTCTCCTCTTCTCATTCTGCACTTTCTAACACTGCTCTGCCTTTGCAAGGCTTTATCCACTGCTACAATGCAACAGTTCCAGACCCTAATATCTAGTTGTGTCCCAAATGTCTCCTATAGAAACCTCAAGCTCAATGATTCAGATTCTGAATTTGTCATTTCTTCCCCTTCTCCTAAAACTTCTTTCTTCGGAGTCTTCCAGTTCATTTTGTTGTCCAAGCCAAAAGTCTATAAATCACCCTAGACTATCTCCTTTCCCTTTTCCCCCAAGATGTGGGGAATTACCATATTGTGTAAATTATAGATCCCTAGTTATGTCTTGAAATGCTTCAGTTCTTTCATCTGAATGGTCATATATCTATCCAGGCTGCTGCCAACTTTCACCTCCATTATTGAAATAATCTCCTATCTATTTCCCCTACCCTCAGTCTTGCCCCTCTAATGGACTCACCACACGGCAGTTGGAGAAACTGCCTCCTCCCTCTGTAGAGATGATTTTCCTCACTTCTCCTCCTCCTCTTTCTTCTCTTTCCTCCTCCTCCTCTTCTTTCTTCTTTTTCTTCCTCCTCCTCTTCTTCCCCCTTTCTCCTCCTCCTTCTCCTCCTCTTCCTCCTTCTTCTTCCTCCTCCTTTCTTCTTCCTCCTCTTCCTCTTTTTCTTCCTTCTCCTTCTTCCTCTTTCTCCTCCTTTTCTCCTTCTCTTTCTTCTTCTTCCTCTTTCTTTCTTTCTCCTTCTTCCTCTTTCTTTCTTTCTCCCTCTTTCTTTCTCCCTCCCTCTTCCTTCCCCCAACTCTCTTTCTTCCCTTTCCCAAGGGGCTCTCTCTTAGGTATAGGGCTTTCTAATAAGGCTTCCTGTCTGCCCATAATTTGGATGAAGTGCCCTTTTCACTATGGCCCTTAATGCCATATCATAAGAATTTTTGTCCACCTAATCCATTAGTCATAAACCACAAGAAGAAGGGACTGTATGTTATTTGTCTTTGTATTCTCAGTGCCCAGCATAGTGTCTGGCACATGGTAGAAAAAAAATTCAAATCTGCATGATAGCTAATAAAAACATTGTGCCTGCTGCCCTGCACTAATTAGTATCAATGATGAGGAATGCCACCAAGCCAGGTATGAGGGGAGGCTTGTGACCAGGAAGAATTTTACCACTTACTGAGCTGAGAGTGTGAGGGTGTTTAAAAACTATTTTTAAAGAAGAACTATTGTTACCTCACTTCTTTGCCCCATTGTTGATTGTGGTGGAAGGACCAAATGTGCTGGTACAGGGCCACCAACCCCTGGGGACAGAGGGCAGAATGGCAAGAAATGAAACTGACAAATTGATTTATTTTATAATAAGTTTTCTTTTTCCCTCTCTTCTTCCTTCTAGGCATATCGTGAGCTTCTTCCTTATTGTCACCCAACTTGGCTTCTGCTGTGTGTACATTGTGTTTTTGGCCGATAATTTAAAACAGGTAGAATATTCTAGAGAAAACAGGAGAGGAAAAGATATGGTCAAGGGCATGCCACTGCTGGCTGTTTAAAAAACCGCTTCTTCTCTCTGGGTCTTCATCGATACAAAAAAAGGAAGTTAAACTACAAAGTTGTCAAACTTGCCTCCCCTAGTTCACATAGCTGCACATTTCTGTGTAGTTACTTTTGCCACAGTACCCTTTGTCCAGTATCTTAGACCTGTCCTCAGAGTTGATCTCTACTGAGCTGGAAAGATCCTTGGATTTTGTCAATCCTCCTGCCTGGAAGCTTAATTA
The DNA here is from genome assembly GCF_030222135.1 of Aotus nancymaae. NCBI lineage: Eukaryota > Metazoa > Chordata > Mammalia > Primates > Aotidae > Aotus > Aotus nancymaae. The sequence continues at coordinate 26,293,372 of NW_026988479.1, read as the reverse complement.
TTCTTGCTGCTTCTAAAATAGATAGGAGTCTTCTTTTGATGATTCCTAATCTGCTTTGGGTCATCTTTTTTTTTTTTTTTTTTTTTTTTGAGACGGGATATTCCGCTGTCACCCAGGCTAGAGTGCAGTGGTGAGAACACAGCTAGCTCACTGCAGCCTCAAACTTCCAGGCTCAAGTGATTCTCCCACCTCAGTCTCCCAAGTAGATGGGACCACAAGCATGTGCCACCATGTCTGGCTAATTTTTTTTTATTATTTGTAGAGCTGAGGCCTTGCAATGTTTCCCAGGCTGGTCTCCAACTTGAGGGCTCAGGTGATCTTCCCACTATCTCCCAAAGAGCTGGGATTATAGGCATGAGCCACCACGTCCGGCCTTGGGCCATCTATATCTACCTTTAGCAACTTAGTATGTGGCTTAATAGTTGTTGTCCCTAGGGAGTCTTTCTGATCTAACCTAGATGTTATCTTAGAGCAATTTAAGCAAAATAATATGGGTAATAGCAGAGGCCATCCTTAATCCATAAGTTTATAAAGAAAACTATGCTTTAGGGCTCTTTTTCTGCTTGTAGTAGTAATACCAGAAATTCAAAAATGTAAACTAGTTAGAAGAAAAAAATAGTAAGCATTCAGAGTTATTATGTCAGGTACAGTGCTGAGCATTTTACATGTTTTCCTTCATTTGATTATCTCCATGACTTTATTAGGGTAGGTACTGTGGTTATTCCCATTTCGCAGATGAGAAAACTGAGATTATAAACTCTATAATGTATGTAAGGTCACAGAGCCAGAGTTAAAAACCCAGGCCTGGCTGGGCATGGTGGCTCACAGCTGTAATCCCAGCACTTTGGGAGGTCAAGGCTGGCAGATCACTAGGTCAGGAGTTCAAGACCAGCCTGGCCAACATAGTGAAACCCCATCTCTACTAAAAATACAAAAATTAGCCAGGCATGGTGGCGCGCATCTGTAATCCCAGCTACTCAGGAGGCTGAGGCAGGAGAATTGCTTCAACCCAGGAGGTGGAGGTTGCAGAGAGCTGAGATTGCTCCATTGCACTCCAGCCTGGGCAACAAAGCAAGACTCCATCTCAAAAACAAAACAAAACAAAAATCAAACAAACAAACAAAAACTCATGCCTTCTGGCACCAGAGCTCAAGTTCTTAAACCTATGTTGTATTTCTGCAAAGAAAACAAAATGAAATAAATTATTCTTAATCCAACTATTCATGGTTATGATTTAATGTAACCTTAACTGGTCAGCATTTTGCAATATCCTTACATTTTGTCATGTAATTTTCAATAGTTTCATAATATTCCATCACATAGATTGATCATAACCTCATCAATCTTCTATTGCTGAACATTTCCCTTATTTTCCTTTGTTTCTCTACTATAATCTGTTGGCACAAACGTCTTTGTGCACTTCATTTCCTGAATGTTTTTTAAAGTAAAATTACTGAGTCAAAGAGTTTGTTTTGAAGGTTCTTAAGACATTGTCAGATTTCTCTTTAGAAAGCAATCTGACATGTACAGACCTATACTTATCATCTGCATTTATTATTATCTACATTTATTTATCATCTGCATTATTTTCAAGGCAGACACTGTAACAAGGAGTTTATAGGCCAAGTAGGGTGTGTTCTAAAACCCAGTAAGTTAAATATCATATGATACTTTGGTGCCAGGCCAGGATACCACTAACAAAAACAACGTGAGGTCAGGGTGCAAACTACATTGCAGAGATCACTGGAGCAGGGAAAGTGTCCTCCAGGGGGGTGGTGCATCTGAGCTGGGTATTGACAGGTTGGAGAAAAAGTGGTGGCAGCCAAGGTGAGAGAAGAAATCAGTGAAAACCTGGAGGCAGGAACTTATGAGACTTGCCCAGGAGATGCAATATAATTGGCTACAGGAGGAAGAGTAGGTCATGGGAGAGGAAGAAACCTTGAAAGTTTGATAGCGCCCATTTATGGAGGGCCTTGAGTGCCTGGCTAATGTTCCAGTTATTTTTCCTATTAGAGTAAGGAATCAGAATAAAATAATACTTAGGTGATTCATTTATGTATCCACAGTGTATTGTTAAATGCAAGGGACATTTAACAAAAGAAAAGAGTGAACGCTATGATTGAAGTCTTATAAAATAAAAAGAATATGGATAATACATGTAATTTGTGATATTGTATAGAAAATATATAGATGAATATCTCCCAAGATGTTAGCATCTTGGTACTGAGATTATCAATGCATTTATGTTTTTCTCCTGCTCAACTCTAGTTCCTAATTGTTCTGCAGTGGTTTGTATTGCTTGTCCAATAAGACTGTATCAGTTAGGTCATGCTGACTTTAAATGGAGGGTGGTGGCATTCACCTACCTACTGACTTTACAAGGGGGTGTTTATATTGTGTGGGGGCTGGAGGATGGTTTCTTGTTTATCACAGTGATTGGGGATCTCACGGCTTTCATTGGGTGGGGTCCAGGGCTACTAAACCTTCTGCAATGAATGGTCCAATCCACACAGGAACGAGTTTTCTTATTTAAAATGCCAGTATTGTGCCAATTAGGAGTCAGTAAGTGTATGTGTTAATTAGGAAACAATAAGTGACGAAGCTTTTTAGGTTATCAAAAAAAAACAGATTCTGGGGGAATTTAAGCAGAAAATAAGTTTCGTGGAGGATATTACCTTTCGCTAAATTAAAAAGCAGGTCTGAGGGAAGAACAGGAGCCAGGGTAGCAAGGAGGATGTGGATGGTAGAACTAATGAGCGGCCTCCTCAGGCATCCACTATTAATCTTTGCCCTTTTCTAGTCCATTCTTAGGTCCCTATGCTTAGATTGACACTCAGATTCCTGGAAGAGGATCTGCCTGCCCCAGCTTGAGTTAAAGGCCAATCCCCTAGCTCTGCCACATTGTGATTTACAGTCCTCCAATGCTGCATTCAGTGGCAAGAGAGAACTCACTAAAATCAAACCAGTATCAGGAGACGTGGATACTAGTTGCCAAAAGCTAACAAATAGCCACTGTGAATCCAGTTATTTATTTTGTATTACATTTATTTTTAACTATTTGTACAACCTTTTATATGTATATGTATATATATAATACATATGTTATATATATAATACATGTTATATATAGCATATATATAACATATGTATAATTATGCATATATATAACATATACACATATATGTGTATATATATAACATATATACATATATTTTATATATATACACATATATATACATATGTATATATATGTATATTTTATACCTCTACCTCTCAGATTAAAGTGAGAATCGCTTTATATATATAACATATATATTACATATATATTATTATATATTATGTTATATATATTTATAATGTATAAAACATATATGTTATATTTATATATACACACATATATTACATATATTTATATATATGTAATATATATATTAATATAATATATATATTGTATATATTGTATAATAATATAATGTATACACACACACACACACACACATATATACAGGGCCTCACTCTGTTGCCCAGCCATGAGTGTGGTGGCATGATCTCAGCTCACTGCAACCTCTACTTCCCAGGTTAAAGCGATTCTCGTGCGTCAGCCTCCTGAGTAGCTGGGATTACAGGCATTCGCCACCATGCCTGGCTAATTTTTGTATTTTAGTAGAGATAGGGTTTCACCATGTTGGCCAGGCTAATCTCGAACTTCTGATCTCAAATGATCCACCCACCTCGGCCTCCCAAAGTGCTGGGATTAGAAGTGTGAGCCACCACGACCAGCCTGTACAGCCTCTTCTGAGGTAGTATGGTGCAGAGGGTTTAGAATGAGTTCTAAATTCACCCTAACTCACCGTGAGAGTTAGTACCATGAGACACTCTAATTCATTGTGAGGGAGTTTGATTAGGGGCAAGACACTGAGCCAACCATGAGGCTAGAAGAGTCATCATCTCCTCCTCTTGTTTCTCCCATTCCTTCCTCAGGTAGTGGAAGCTGTTAACAGCACAACCAGCAACTGTCATTCCAATGAGACCGTGATTCTGACCCCCACCATGGACTCACGACTCTATATGCTCTCCTTCCTGCCCTTCCTGGTGCTGCTGGTCCTCATCCGGAACCTCAGGATCTTGACCATCTTCTCCATGCTGGCCAACATCAGCATGCTGGTCAGCTTGGTCATCATCACTCAGTACATCGCCCAGGTGAGTACACACCACACAGCTGCCCACTCCACTGGGCAGCGTTTTCGTATCAGACAGACTGAGCTTTAGATACCTGGAGCCAACCCTGTAGGTGGTAAGAGCGTTATGAGAGACACGCACTTCACTGTAGCATTTCTTCTACAAAGATGTCTCCGGGCAATCCCATTCTTCTGGTTGTCTCCTTGTTCATGTTCTTTCTCTAAATACCTACTTTTTTTTTTTGAGACGGAGTCTTGCTCTGTTGCCAGGATGGAGCTCAGTGGCGCAGTTTCGGCTCACTTCAACCTCCGCCTTCCGGGTTCAAGAGATTCTTCCGCCTCAGCCTCCCAAGTAGCTGGGACTACAGGCGCATGTCAAACGCCCGGCTAATTTTTGTATTTTTAGTAGAGACGGGGTTTCACCATGGTGGCCAGGATGGTCTCGATCCCTTCACTTTGTGATCCACATGCCTTGGCATCCCAAAGTGCTGGGATTACAGGCGTGAGCCACCATGCCCAGACTTACATACCTACTTTTATGTCAAATTCTGGCTTTTTTTTTTAAGTGTGCTTGCAAGGAAAACATGTTGATTGGTGAACTATACACCATTCCTATAATGGTTGACTGGCAGCAAAAGGCAGGTGAAAAGAGGTTCTTGTGCTACAGCTAAAACTTATTGAATTACCCGTAGGCTACAATTTCAGGTACCCAGTATTACCCCTAAGGAAGACAAGAGAAAAAATATATATATTTAGTCACAGAGGTATATGTAGAGTCTCAAAAACCATAAGCTTTCAATAAGTGTCTTGTTACAAAAAAAAAAAAAAAAAGCCAAACAAACAAAACTGTAAGCAAATCTATTATAATGTTAGTTATGATGTCTTTGAGGTTGAATTATGGATATTGATTTTCTGTCAGTTTCCTAATCTGCTATCCTTTCTAATTTTTATTTATTTATTTGAGATGGAGTCTCAATCTGTCACCCAGGCTCGAGTGCAGTGGTACGATCTCAGCTCACTGCAGCTCTGCCTCCGATTTCAAGTGATTCTCCTCCCTCAGCCTCCTGGGTAGCTGAGACTACAGGCACCACCAACCATGCCCAGCTAATTTTTGTATTTTTAGTATAGACGGGGTTTTACCATGTTGTCCAGGCTGGTCTCCAACTCCTGACCTCGAGTGATCTCACCACCTTGGCCTGCCAAAGTGCTGGGATTACAGGCGTGAGCCACTGTGCCCGACCTAATTCTTCTTTTATAGTGGACAACACTACATAGAAAGTTAAGTCACAGAAGTCTCTTGGCATATTTAATAACTTCCAGGTGTTCTTCTCTTTAGGAAGCCAAAAGAGAAAAAAGTTACATTGTCTGTGAAATTTAGTAAAAATAATAGTCAAACATTTTGGAATAACTGCAGATCAATCTTACATTCCTTAGAAGATATTGATGAATTCTATAAAATTAAATTTCTTAATGAGATAGCTATCTTTGATACATTTTTGGACAATTTCAAAGATTGCCCAATTAGAAAAATGGTTCTGTCATCATTTTCACATTCTGGGTCACAAGGTACATAGAATATTTATTCTACACAGTCTTCTCCCCTTCAGTTTACAGCTCATTAAAGAAGAAAAGGGTTCTTTCATACTTAACTCATGTCTTTGGCTTCCTAGATTACTACTATGACTGCAGTCACAGCAATTTCCAACACCTATGACCATTGTCCATTCAAAGGACAGTTCAGGAGTGCATTAGGTTGGCACTAATCTGTGGTGTGTAAGGTTTTCTTTTGAAGGTTTTTTTGTTTGTTTGTTTTTTGAGATGGAGTTTTGCTCTTTTACCCAGACTGGAGTGCAGTGGCACAACCTCAGCTCACTGCACCCTCTGCCTCCCGGGTTCAAGCGATTCTCCTGCCTCAACCTCCCAAGTAGCTGGGATTACAGGCGTGCACCACCACACTCGTCTAATTTTTGTATTTTTAGTAGAGTCGGGGTTTCACCTTGTTGGCCAGGCTGGTCTCAAATTCCTGACCTTGTGATTCGACCACCTCAGCCTCCCAAAGTGTTGGGCTTATAGTTGTGAGCCACCGCGCCTGGCCCTTTCAGAGGTTTTTGATAAAACAAACTCCCTCCATGAGAGGCTAATCCTTCAGTACTTTGACAATACCATCCTCTGGCTGTTTGGTTGAAATCAACTTTGAACATGGCCTACAACCCTTTGAAGTTTTCTAAACTTCTTGATATTCAATTTTTAAAAATGCAGGTCTCATTTTAGATTACCCTCTCTTAAAGGAGCTGAAATGTGCTTTTAAAGTGATTGTCTCATAGCGTTTCTTTCTCCTTTAGGAAATCCCAGACCCCAGTCGGTTGCCACTGGTAGCAAGCTGGAAGACCTACCCTCTCTTCTTCGGAACAGCCATTTTTTCTTTTGAAAGCATTGGTGTGGTAAGGTTTGAATTGGGGTGGCCTTATCCCTGGTGCTGTGAGTGACCTTCTGGAAAGGAGCTGTGAGCTCTGGGTTTCTGTGTCCCACTGACCATGATTTGGGCCTGCTAGAAAATGCCCATGGGAGAAAGTAACCTCTGGCCTCACTTGGGACAGTTGTCACCAGCAGGAGAATAGTTGTTTACAACAGAGAAGCAGCCAGGAGACAGTTTTATTTTTGTCCCCATATTCCTAGTAAACATTTATCCTCCTGTCAACATGAATTTCCTAATCTTTTAAAATCAAGATGAACCATGGTGTCCAGTTTAAAGGATTTGATTAAACATAATGGAGTTTTAACCTGGAAAGTTCTGTGTATTTACAGTCTATAGCCTCTACTTCCACACTTGTGGAAGGGTAGTGCTGTTTATATATTTTTTAAATTTACTTTTAGTGTACATACAGTAACATTCACTTTTTTGGTGTACATTCCTGTAAGTTTAGAGAAACACGTAGAAGAATAAATACACCAAAATCAGGATTCAGAACAAGTCTTCACTACAAAAACTCCCTCATGCTGGCCCTTTGTAGTCAGCTTCCCTACCTACCACTAACCCCTCACAACCACCTTCCGTTCTCTGCCTGTACTGTCTTCTCTTTTCCAAAAGGTCACCTATATGGGATCAAACAGTATGTATGAGATTCTGAGACTGGCTTCTTTCACTTAGCCTAACGCATTTTAAATTCATCCATGCTGTTGGACACATCAATAACACCTTGCTTTCTATTGCAGAGCGTCTACTGTCTGGGCAGTACCACAGCTTATCAACGCACCTGTCAAAGAGCATTTGGGTTATTTCTAGTTTTTGGCAATCATGAATGATACTGCTGTAAGCATTTGTGTACAGGTTTTTGACATTGAACATCTTTTCATTTGCTTGCTGGCAATTTGTACATCTTCTTTGGTGAAATGTCTAGTCAAGTCCTTTGTTTATTTTTAGTTAGGTGTTTGTCTTTTTGTTGTTGAGTTTTAAGAATTCTTTATATATTCTGGATACTAAATCCTTATCAGAAGAATGATTTGCAAATATTTTTTCTTATTCTTGTCTTCTCCCCTTCTTTTTTTCTTTTAAATTTTTCCTTATTAAAAAATGAGATGGGGCTGAACATGGTGGCTCATACCTGTAATCCCAGGATTTTGGGAGGCTGAGGCAGGCAGATCACTTGAGGTCAGGAGCTCGAGAACAGCCTGGCTAACATGGTGAAACCCCATGTCTACTAAAAATACAAAATTTAGCCAGGCGTGATGGCATGTGCCTGTAATCCCAGCTACTCAGCAGGCTGAGGCAGGAGAATTTCTTGAACCCACGAGGTGGAGGTTGCCGTGAGCTAAGATCAGGTCACTGCACTCCAGCTTGGGTGACAGAGAGAGACTCTGTATCCAAAAAAAAAAAAAAAAAGGGATGGGATCTTGCTATGTTGCCCAAGCTGGCTTTTAGTCCCTGGGTTCAAGTGATCCACCTGCCTCAGCCTCCCAGGTAGCTGGGATTATAGTTGCACAACCATAGTTCATCGTGCCTGGCTTCTGACTTTCTTGATAGTGAACCATGATGTACAAAAATTTTTAATTTTGATGAAGTCCAATTCATCCTCTCTCTTTCTGCTTGTGCTTTTGTGTTATGTCTAAGAATCTATTGCAAAATCTAGGGTCATGGCTAGATGTGGTGTCTTACACCTTTAATCCAGCACATCGGGAGGCTGAGGCAGAAGGATCACTTGAGGGCAAAACTTTGAGACCAGCCTGGGCAACATACAGAAACCCTGTCTCTGCACAAAAAATTTAGAAATTAGCTGGGTGTGGAGGCACACACCTGTAGTCCCAGCTACTCAGGAAGCCAAGGCAGGAGAATCACTTGAGCCCAGGAGTTCAAGGCTGCAGTGAGCTATGATTGTGTCATTGCACTCCAGCCTAGGAGACAGTGCAAGTCCCTGCCTCAAAAAAAAGGAAAAGAAAAAGAAATCAAAGGTCATGGAGATTTACCTCAGAATTTTGTTCTAAGAGTTTTATGGTTTTCACTGCTACATGTAGGTCTTTAATCCATTTCGAGTTAATTTTTGTATGTGGTGTGAGGTAAGAGTCAAACTTCATGTTTTTGTATGTGGTTATACAGTTGTCCCAGCACAATTTGTTGACAAGACTATTCTTTCCATGTTGTGTAGTTTAGACACACTTGTCAAAAATCAACTGACCATCGATGTAAGGGTTTATTTCTATACTCTCAATTCTATTCCATTGGTCTGTATGTCTACCATTATGCCAGAACCACACAGATTTGATTATTATAGTTCTATAGTATTCCACTTTAACACTTTAATTGGCCTATTGACTTTTTGATATCTTTTTCCATAATACTTTTAGTAGTTTATCTAGGGATTATAATATATGTTTTCACAGTTTACTTTGAGTTAATATTTTATCATTGCTAGTAAACTGTCAAAATTTTGCAATCATTTAGGGCACTTCCCCCCTTACGTTGTATTGCCATATGTATCTAAATACACTGAAACACCAACAATGTTATCATTTTTGCTTTCAATACTCATACATAGTCCTTGTAATAAACTTACTAGGAGAAAAAATAGGCCATTATATCTACTCAGATATTTACCATTTCTGTTGCTCTTTCTTTATTCCTGAAATACCATTTCCTTCTGGCATCATTTCCCTTCAGCATGAACCTTCATTAGCATTTCTTTCAGAGCAGGTCTGCTAGTAACAAATTATCTTCATTTTCTTGATCTGAGATTGTCTTTGCCTTTGTTTCTAAAGGATATTTTTGCACAATACAGAATTCTAGGTGAACAATTCTTTTTTTTCATCATTTTGAAAATACGATTTCCTTTCATTTTGCCCTCAGTGGTTTCTGATGAAAAACCTGCAAATGTTTGAATCATTGTTCTCCTATGTGTTTTTCTCCGGTTGCTTTCATAATTTTAAAAAGTATTTTTAAATCAGCAGTCATACCGTATTATATTTAATATAGTTTCTTTGAGTTTGTCCTGTCTGGGATCTCTTGAATCTGTAAATGTTTGTCTTTTACCTAATTTGGGAAGTTTTCAGCCATTATTTTTTCAATTTTTTTTTCTTCACCAATCTTTTTCTTCTCCATCAGAGATCCCAATAACCTGAATGTTAGAGTTTTTGATATATAGTCATCCCTTAGTATATGCAGGAGATTGGTTCCAAGACCCCGCCCAACCCAGACACACCCAGTGTATAAACAATCTGCACCTACTCAAGTCCTCCAGTTGGCCTTGCAGAACCCGAGTATATGAAAAGTCAGCCCTCCATACATGCATACAGGTTTTGCAGCCCAGGAATTCTGCAGCTTCGATGTGCATTTGGTTGAAAATATCCATATGTTAGTGGACCTGCATGATTCAAACCCATGTTGTTCAAGAGTTGCCTATATATTCCACAGGTTTCTGAGGCTTTATTCATTTTTAAAAAAAAATTTTTGCCCTTTGTTGTTCAGATTTTATCATTCCTGTTTATCCTCAAATTTCCTGACTTTGTTTTCTGTTATCTACATTCTGCTATCTGGCCCCTACAGTAAAGTATTTAAATTTTCTAATTTTATTTTCCAGTTTTAATATTTCCATTTGTTTCTTTCACATTGCTTCTACTTTGCTAAGAACTTGTATCTGTCCATTTATTGTAATAGTATTCTCCCTTACTTTTTGAAGTATGGTTATAATACCTGCTTTAAAGTCTTTGCCTGATATTTCCAACATTTGAGTCATCTTAAGGTTGGCATCTGTTGTGTTTTCTCTCAAAAGCTGGTGAGATTTTTCTGGTTCTTTGTAGGATGAATAATTTTAGACCTATGCATTTTGAATATTATTTTAGGAGACTCCAGATCCTGTTAAAATCCTGTTCAGAATGTTGATTTTTTTTGCTTTAGCAAACCATCTACCTGGTTAGATTCAGATCATAAGTCCTTGCTCACCCTCTGTGGGCTATGGTTTCAATATCCAATTAGTTTTCAAAGCCCTTGAAGTGATATTTGGCTCTACCCTGCTCATGTGCCACTCAGTGCCAATCTGCAGATGGGATTCTACACAGTAGTTCGGTTCTCAAAGCCTTTGCCTTGACGCTTCCCATCAGTTCCACACATGTACAGCTCAGGGCTGGGCCCAGGACGTTATTCACAGATCCACACTAGCCAGCTCACAGTGGCTTCTTTTTCCCATCCTCTGGCTGGAAAACCAGGATTTTAGTCTCCTTCACTGTCATGTACTTCCTGTGACCAGGTCTGCCTCTGGGATTGAGCAATGAGTGAAAAGAGAAAGAAAAAGCATAGTAGTGATTCTTTCCAAGGCCAGTTTCATGAGCAGGCAAATCATGCAGCCACATAGGGTCCAACCTTCAGAAGGATCTCACACTTACTTTAACACTCTGCTGGGATCATCTTTCACCAAGGAACCCTGCATTTTCATTTTGCACTGGGGCCTATAAATTATGTAGCCAGTCCTGATTTCCCACATTCTTCAGTCTCCTAAAACTCACTTTCCTAGTACTTCTGTGTAGAGAGAAGGATTTTTATCTCAGATTTCTACATGCCTGCATGGCCACTGCAGCCACCGATATACCAGAATGCTGCTTAGTGACTGGGACTTGCCTTAAGGTCATGGCCTGGAGATAAAACAAAGAAACAGAAAAATAGAGATTCTCTCCATGCTCTTCATCCCACAGGGGGCCCTATTTTAAGTCATCTGGCCAAAAAGAAGTTTCTCTTGATGTTAGTTTCTGTCTGTATGCACTGCATAGTTCTAGGATTTGGGTGTCCCTTGAGGTTAAACTAGGACATGCGGGAAGAAAAAAATCAGGAAACTCACCACCATGATGACCGTTTTTTCTTTTTGCTTTCCCTCCCCATTCTGCCTGCTACTATTTACTCTTCAGAATCCGTGCACAATTGCTTTATGTGTTTCGTCCAGGATTTTTAGTTGTAATCAGTGAAAGAGATATTGTGAAGTGTGCTTGCTTCCTCTATATGGAACTGGAAGCACTTTGTTTTTAGAATTTGGAATAGTCAAGGACAAAAGCAGAGTGTGGTAGTTGAGCAAGTGACTTTGGAGGCAGAATGTGCTGGAATCTTGCTTTGGGTGGGGCTACTCCCTGGACTCTAATTCTCCAACTATAAAATAATGACAATATTTGTTCAGTAAGTATTTCTTGAACACCTCCTGTATGCTGGTGATTCTCTAACTGAAATAATCTTAAGAAGAACTCTTCTAGCCCAGTCTCCAGTTTTGCAGAAGAGGGACAGTCCCAGAGAGAGAAAGGGACTTCAGTTAGGTCACCAGCTAGGAACTGTGCAGATGTGATTAAAACCTAGTACATCTGACACTCAGTCCAGGGACCTTTCCACTCTATGTCAACAGCCATTTTTCTCTTTGACTGATTAATTGTAGACAGAGAGAGAGAGAGAGACAGAGAGAGAGGAAGCCAGCTACTCAGTCTGATCAGCCTTGTGAAAATATCATTTTTGGTCTTGAGAATATATGCAGCAAAATTGTATCACAGGATGCAAGAGCTCGGGTGGATCGTCTGCTCTTCATGTAACTATTGTATAATTGTCAAACATCCTCCTAAGCACCTGTTGCAACTAGACCTAATCCAGAAGAAAGTGCAAAGGCACAGGGATGACCCAACATGACACTCCCCTCAAGCATCTTCCAAATTCCTGGAGTAGAGGAAGGGTTAGGGATTGCAGGGCTGGAAGTTTGCATACACAACAAAAAAGCATTCAACAGTACAAGGGAAAAGATGCTAAATTCCTATTTAGTAACAAATATGCCCATTGCTATAGGAGGAGAAGCAGATACTTGGACTTTGGATGACAGCCCTGGTTTACAACCTGAATCTGCCACTTTCTGGTTCTGTAACTTGGGATGTTATCTCATTTTCAGAGTCTTGTTTTTCTCATCTATTAAAACAGGAATTAGGCAGGTACCAACTTCATAGAGTTATGGTCTTCATAGTATTAAAAAATAATAACGGCTGATATTTACTAAGCCCTTGACTGTGCCATTATGGTGCTTGTGTAATTCTCCACAAAATTTGCAAAATTCAGCCAGGTGTGATATCTCTCACCTGTAATCCCAGCACTTTGGGAGGCCGAGATGGGAGGATCGCTTGAGCCCAAGAGTTCAAGACAACATGACAAAACCCCATCTCTACAAAAAATACAAAAATTAGCTGGGCATGGCAGCACATGCCTATAGTCCCAGCTATTCGGGAGGCTGAGGTGGGAGGGCTCTCTTGAGCTTGGGAGCTGGAGGTTGCAGTGAACTTTGATTATACTACTGCACCCCAGCCTGGGTGACAGAGTGACACTCTCTGAAAAAGAAAAAAAAAGCAAAATTCATTTGAGCTCGTTTTCAGATAAGGAACACATCAGCTAAATAGCGCATGTAGAGAGTGCTCAGCACACAGTCTGAACAAGGAGTAGGAGAAGGTGGGGGTGGTCTCGGGGACACTAAGAGCCTGAGAAGGAAATTATGGGATGAGGAACAGGAAGATTGGTTTTAAAGACAGAAGAGAACTTCAAATGCCCAACTGACAAGAGGCAGACTGGCCTCAACTTGGATTCTCTTAGAATCAGGTATGTATTTAGGGGAGGAAGGATTCTGAGAACAGAAGAGTGAGAATCTGGGGTGTGGGGCAATGCACTGCTGGTGGAACCAGGAAGCGCTTTCTGGTCCCAGCTGTCACCAGCGCCCTGTGTTCCTGGAGTCTCAGCCTCCCCACTGTATAGTAATGGGTGATGGGGAAGGCTGCTCTGGAATTAGGAGTTGCAAATGTAAATGCCTTTGGAAAGCCAGATATAATTCACTGGTGGGTGGGGGTGAAAGGAGGTGGGCCTGGTGAATGGAAAAAGAATGTTGTACCTAAAGGCAATCATATTCAATTGTCTGAAACACTGTGCTGTTAAAACAAAATGCATCTGCTGGCCAGATCTAACTGCCCCAGAGTCTTGAGATCTTTGGTCTGGATAACTTCAGGGGCCCTTCCAGCTCTTAACCATCCAGGGCTCATCACGTGACTCCAGTTTTTTCTTTTTATCTTTTTCTTCCTCCTTACCCTCATCTTCCGACCTTTTTTCCTCCTTTTATTTCCTTTTTTCTTTAATCATGATGAAACACACCTAACATAAAATTTGCTATCTTAACCATTTTCAAGCATACATATACATTAAATTCAGTTTATTACACAACCATCACTGCCTTCCATCTGCAGAACTCTCCATCTTGCAAAACAAACTCTGTACTCGTTTAAAAATAACTCCCATACCCTCCTCATGCCAGTCCTTCCCAACTAGCATTCTGCCTCTTTGAACCTGCCTACCTTAGGTGCCATGTATAAGTGGAATCAGGCAGTCCTTGTCGTTTTGTGACTGGCTTTTTTCACTGAGCATAGTGTACTCAAGATCCATCTGCATGGTAGCATGTGTCAAAACGTCCTTCTTCTTATGGGCTAAATCACATTCCATTGCATGGATACACCACATTTTGTGTATCCCTTTTCTGTTGCTAGACACTTGGGTTGCTTCCACATTTTGGCTATTAGGAATAACACTACTATGAACATAAATGTGCAAATATCTCTTTGAGGCCCTGCTTTCAGTTCTTTTGGGTAGACATCCAGAAGTGGGATGCCATTTTTTTTTTTTTTTATGTTCATGTTTCTCTTTCTCCTTCTTACTCTTTACACTGTGATGTTTCTGTAGGTTCTGCCTCTGGAAAACAAGATGAAAGATGCCCGCCACTTCCCAACCATGCTGTCTTTGGGAATATCCATCATCACTGTCCTGTATACCAGCGTTGGGACTCTGGGCTACCTGCGGTTTGGAGATGACATCAAGGCCAGCATAAGCCTTAACCTGCCTAACTGCTGGTACCTTCATGGGCTGTCAGGTGGTGGGGACTAAGGGCTGGGTGGAAACATGTAGGTCACTTCCTCCTCCCTTCCACATCTGGGAAACCAAGGTCTAGAGAGCCTCCCACGGAAGAAGCAAAGTTGTCATTGGAACCATAGTCTCCAGAATCTCTGTCCGGGGAGTTCCTCCTTCAACAACAGCCTCCCAAATTGAGTTAAGCATTGACATCTTAATGTGAAGGAGGACCTGACTTAAGAAGAGAGAACACAAGTGAGAGTCCTTGGTCTCCTAAGGGGAGAAGGGAGGGGCACTGGGAGAAGGCAAGAGACAGAGAGAGGAGTCAGCGGGTGGTCACACTTCCCATTATGTTTACTAAGGCTCACCACCAAGTCTTGCTTGCCACAGCCAATGGTTCACTTTCCCCAAGTCAGAGTAACAAGATAAAAAAGTGGAAAACAAAAACCAATTGTGCCATCCTGGGCAACATGGTGAGACCTCGTTTCTACAAAAAGATTCCTAAAACTTAGCTGAGCATGATGTCTCACACCTGTAGTCCCAGGGAAGGTGAGGTGGGAAGATCACTTGAGCCCAGGAGTTTGAGGTTACCGAAGGCTATCATTGCACCACTGCACTCCACTCCAGCCTGAGTGACACAGTGAGACCCCTGTCTCGTAAAAACAAACAAACAGGTTAGTGTGGTGACTGATTCATGTAATCCTAGCACTTTGGGAGGCCGAGGTGGGTGGATCACTTGAGGTCAGGAGTTCAAGACCAGCCTGGCCAACACAGTAAAATCCTGTTTCTACTAAAAATAAAAAACTTAGTCAGGCATGGTGGTGCACACCTATAGTCCCAGCTACTAGGGAGGCTGAGGCAGGAGAATTGCTTGAAACTGGGAGGTGGAGGTTGCAGTGAGCCAAGATGGCACCACTGCACTCCAGCCTGGGCAACAGAGTGAGACTGTCTCAACAAACAAATGAAACAACAATTTGGGAAGACCATTGGAATCTGTAAAAGTCTTAGGTTCTAATATACCCAACTCATGCAATGGTTAGCAGCCCCACAGACTTCAACAGTGCCCTATTGAACAGACACATGAACCCACATCCCATCGTGCAGGATTTTCTCCCACACCAGGTCATGTCATTAATTATAGGACACTTCGGTCTTCTCAAGTGGACAGTCACAGTGACTTGGAGCCCTAATTTGCCTAAATGGGGCTCCTTTCCAAAGACGATAATGCCACTCACCAAGCATTTACTTCATGCCAATTATAAGCAGATGCCAGGCTAGACACACAGGAGTGCGGATGGAAGTGATGTGAGCAGACTATGACCTTGAGGCTTCACTATCATCACCGGCTCCTGATTCAGTGGGAATGGGGGAGGGACAGATAGTGTACATACACACACTGTAACATAGAAAAAGAAGCTCTCCCCAGTAGCAAAGAGGCCTTGGGGATTTCCAAGGAAAGAAAGCACGTCAGAAGGAGACAGCAGGGAAACTCATCGCCCAGCAGGTCAGCTCCATCCAAACATGGACCATTCTGGGTCTCTGTTGTACCACCTACTAGCTCGTGGTGGTGGCTGATTTACGTCACCTCTCTGCATGTGTTTCCTCATCAATAAACCAGAGCTGTCATGAGGATTAAGTTGGGCAGTGTCTAAAAGCCTGGCTGTGGTACCTGCTCAGAAGAGGGAAGTTTCAAACACTTGGTGGAGTTTGAACAGATGGAAATGGAGTAAAGAAGGTGCTCAGGCAGCAGGACTAGTGTGAGCAAGAAACAGAAATGTGGAAGTTAGCCTTTTTAAGGAATGGGCTAAACACACACACACACACAATTTTTTTATTTTTTTACTTATTATTTATTTATTTATTGAGGCAGGGTCTCACTCTGTCACCCAGGCCGGAGTGCAGTGGTGTGATCTTGGCTCACTGCAACCTCCACCTCTTGGGTTCAAGCAATTTTCCTGCCTCAGCCTCCCAGGTAGCTGGGATTACAGGTGTGTGCCACCACGCCTGGGTAATTTTTGTATTTTTGGTAGAGATGGGATTTTGCCATGTTAGCCAAGCTGGTCTTGAACTCCTGACCTCAAGTGATCCACCCCCCTTGGCCTTCCAAAGTGCTGGGATTACCAGCGTGAACCACTGTACCCAGGCTCACACACACATTTATTAAACATGGAAATGCATCGACCACATTAGTAGACTGAATAAAAATAGTCCTATCTCAATAGATCAAAAAGAAAAAAACTTAGATAGAATTCAAAAACCCCTGAAGCCTCATACACTCTCTGCCCCTAGCTTGAGGCTGGCAAGTAACCCTGTTTCTCCTTTTATTCCACTCTGACCCCCCACTACCTTTCACACAGTCCTATTTATAAACTGTCTCTTCCCCCAAGGATTTGGGGTTCTGCAGTTCTCTCAACCAACTAGAGGCATCTGTTATGTGCCAAGAGCTTTGGGAAATCCAGAGAATTTCTAAGAACTGACAGATCACAAAAGACTAGAGTGTTTTAGATCTAGGGCTTTTGGTCTTAGCCACTTATCATCTGTGTCTCCCTGGGCAAAGTGTCTGGCCTGAGCCTCTTTTCTAAAACATAATATTGAGCATGAGATGGTAGTGATTTGTGAAGGTGCAACATATACCCAAGCTCAGCTGGGAGCAGTGGCTCATGCCTGTAGTCCCAGCACTTTGGGAGGCTGAGGCCAGAGGATCACGAAGTCAGGAGTTCGAGACCAACCTGGCCAACATGGTAAGACCACATCTCTACTAACAATACAAAATATTAGTCAGGCATGGTGGTAGGTGCCTGTAATCCCAGCTACTTAGAAGGCTGAGGCAGGAGAATCCCTTGAGCCCGGGAGGCAGAGGTTGCAGTTAGCCGAGATCAAGCCATTGCACTCCAGCCTGGGCAATAGGTGAGTGAGACTCAAAAAAAAAAAAAAAAAAAAAAAGAAAGAAAAAAATATATCTATACCCAAGCTTAAGATTGATTTTATTTCATTTAGAAATGACTCTTTCAATTGTTTCCACTGAATCTGGAAAGCTTCCCCATGTTTTCACTGCATGCTCTCCCTCTTGACTCTTAGAAGGTCCCTCTCCGTCATTTTCAGAAAGGGAAACAAAAGCCCAAGGCATTGTCCCAAGTTCAGAGGTTAATGTTCCAAGGAGGCCAGTGTCAGAACACAGTGGCGGTGGAGAGCAGCGCTGTGGTTTGTCTTGCAGGTTGTATCAGTCTGTCAAGCTTCTCTACATTGCCGGCATCCTGTGCACCTATGCTCTGCAGTTCTATGTCCCTGCAGAAATCATCATCCCCTTCGCCATCTCCCGGGTGTCAACACGCTGGGCACTGCCTCTGGATCTGTCCATTCGCATCGCCATGGCCTGCCTGACATGTGAGTAGAAAGGAAAGCGCAGTGTTCCTGCTGATCTTTATTGAGGGCTATCAAGAATCACCCAGATGGGCCGGACGCATTGGCTCACGCCTCTAATCCTGGCATTTTGGGAGGCCGAGGCGGGTGGATCACCTGAAGTCAGGAGTTCCAGACCAGCATGACCAAACCCTGTCTCTACTAAAACTATAAAAATTAGCCAGGCATGTGCCTGTAATCCAGCTACTCGGGAGGCCAAGGCAGGAGAATCACTTGAAAACGGTGGGGATGGAGGTTGCAGTGAGCTGAGATCATGCCACTGCACTCCAGCCTGGGTGACAGAACACAATCCATCTCAAAAAAAAAAGAATCAGCCAGATGGTGGAGGGGAGTGATGACAACCAGCATTTACTGAGACCTTGCTGTATTCCAGGGACCATTCTAAAGCTTTACAAGTATTCAGTCATCTAAGCCTCAGGGACAACCCCGTTCTTACACGTACCTAATTAGACAGATTTGTTGGTGTCCAGCCTAAGGGATTGACAGAGCTCATCAAACAATAATCATAAGAACTTTCTGGGCATGGTGACCCATGCCTGTGATCCCAGCACTTTGAGAGGCCAAGGCAGGCAGATTGCTTGAGTTCAGAAGTTTTGAGACCAGCCCGGGCAACATGGCGAAACCCCATCCCTACAAAAAAAATTAGCCAGGCATGGTGGCCCATGTCTTTAGTCCCAGCTACTTGGGAGTCTGGGGTGGGAGGATTGCTTGAGCCCAGGAGATGGAGGCTGCAATGAGCTGAGATTGCACTACAGCACTCCAGCCTAGACAAAAAAGTCAGACCCTGTCTCAAATAAATAAATCATAAGAACTGACATGCATTGAACACTTACTTTGTGCCAGGCACTGTGTTCAGCTCTTTCTAATCTAGATTTCATGATATTTTATTCAGTCCTCACAAGATTTTTCATGAGGTAAAATTCTAATAAACCCTACTTTATGAAAGAGAAAATTGAGTCAGTGAGTGATTAATAATTGACCAGAAAGTATCAGAGGTAGGATTTGAATTCAAGTCACATAAATCTAGAGCCAGTGCCCTTTACCTCCAGGGCAGACATTGAAAATGGGACTCTAATCTGGCAACAGGTGTTGTTTGAACCTCACAATGTTGTATAAATTTGGGCCAACATTTAAAATGTGGGCAAACTTCCATACAAATGCAGATTTTTAAAATTTTTGGTGGGGGTAATATCAAACGATCGGGCAAACCTGGAATCACATTCCCCATCGGCAAGAATTGGCTGGGGCTCCTTGACTCCTGGACGGCCCTGTGCTTGCCGATTGGCTGAGGACAGTCCCACTCCCTGGCTCACAGCAGCCCCCATGACCTGGAGTGCCCCTTTCTGCAACTATTCCACCAGAGGCTGAACGAGATGGCTAGAGATTCCTTTATAGACTAGAGGTGGCCCACTGTCCCTAAGATGCCTTTTGGTTGTCATTGCAAAAGTGTCTTTATAAGGCTGAATTGTATTCTACTGTATGTACAATTTCTGTATCCATTCATCAGTCCAGGGACATTTAGAAAACTCCTTTTTTCCTTTTTGCATGACAAAATGTTACTTTTAGATGATTATCAGAACACCAAGTAATAACATGTAACAAGTTCTTGAATTCTACCATCTAGTAATTTTGATTAAGAGAAACTAAAAGCAGCTCAAACAGTTACACTAGCATTCATTATTCTAACCATTAGCAGGAATGGACTAATTTAAGGCTGGCTGCTGCTTCACGCAGATTACAGATAACTAGTTACTATTTTTTCATAGATAGAGTCCCTGACATTCAAGAAAGTGCTACAAGGGGAAAAAAATTATTAATCTCTTTTTTTCTTCAAAGAACTTTTTTTTTTACTGGATATAAGAAAGAAAAAGTCAACATTGATACATATGTTACTTGAACTAAAAGGCATAGGAAAACAGATAACATATACCCATTAAATTTGCCAGAAATTCAATGTAAACAGAAAATTTATAGATAAGTTCTAACTCTGTACAAAGAAGCTATATTTTATATCCTCCAAGAAGTGAAGGAACCTGCTATATAATATACAGAAATCATTTAATGCCTTTTCATAAGAATATAACTCGAGCTTCATATTCCCTGAGGGTATCTAAAATGCCAATCCATGGTACAGGCGCTTCTTTTTCTTGCTCCTCTTCATTTATGCGGCAGTTTTCATGGATTTCTGTCCAGGTGTCACAGACAAAAGCCAGGAGGCTATCCAAGGCTTCACCCCCATTCTGCTGGAAGTAGGTCTGGAGTCTGGTCTTCTTCCTCTGAGCCTCCTGCGCCACTTCAGCGCTGCAGCTGCTGTGGGATTCCAGGGAACGACTTCCCTGGTCTTGAACTCTTTCTCCCTCCGCAGGCAGTGCCAGTTTCAGCCTCAGCTGCTTCCTTGGCCTGCTTCAGCCTCTAGGTTTTTTGCTCACACTTGGACACCTTCTCAGTGGCTGCATCTTGGCCTGCAGCAGCTGCTGAATCCCCTGAGACTGACTGGCTGAAGCGGCTCTTGATTCTCACATTTCTAGGCCAGCCCACAGCATTTATTCGACACTGATTTTCTTCTTTTGAAGTGATTCATTCCCAGTTTGACCTTGAAGGCAGGAACCATCTAGTATCTTACAGATTCCAGACAGATCAAGGAATTTGCTGTATAAAGATAACAATCCCTTAAGCCTAAACTACATTTCATGCATTGTCTCAATTAGCATGTATGATTAAATAACTTGGAGTAATAGCAAAGATAACTCTTCTGAGTGCTTTACATGAATAATCTCATTGAAGACTTTTATATCCTGTGCAGAATGAATCATAATACCTAAAAGGATAGTAGCATTCATCTCTGTTTTGCAGCAGAGGAAACAAGCTGAGGAAAGGGTGGGACTCAGTCAAGGCCACACAAGGAAGAACCAGACTCCTGCCTTCCAGACCTGTTCTGTTCTATTACACTCCTCCTCCAAAGGAGGCCTGGTCAAGACTCCTGGGATTTCCTGGTGACCAGGAACATTTTTCATCAAATGCAATAAAAAATGTAAAAGCCCATGTCTGGAAAACATCCTGCTAAAAAAATATAATTTCAAAATTTTTAGCTTTTCGTGTTTCTTTGTTAGATGTTTTCTGACACGTATGTAAAACCTGGAGAAGACACTTCTTTAAGGTATCTACCTCGTGGGTTTTCTTCCAGCTGAAGACTTCTTTGTACTATAAATGATTTCACATTCTAATTGTTTGCAAGTAAGAGGTTCTTATGCACATGTTAATTATTTATTAAAACACTAGGCATTTTTTAAATTATTTATTTATTTATATTATTTTATTTATATTATTTTATTTATTAAAATGTTAAGCATTTTAAAAAAGACAAGACTTTTAAAAAATTTGTACATTGGGTCGGGTGCGGTGGCTCACGCCTGTAATCCTATCACTTTGGGAGGCCGAGGTGGGTGGATCACCTGAGGTCAGGAGTTCAAGACCAGCCTGGCCATCATGGTGAAACCCCATCTTAAAAATAAAATAAAATAAAATAATTTGTACATTGATACAAACTTTGATAGTCCAAACATTGATAGTTTGTACATTGATATATTCCAAACAGCTTGAATGGGTCTCAGTACTTTTATTTAGTGTTATTTATTAAGTAAGAGCTTAAGTTTTGTTGACTATGTAAGGATCCAAAATGTAACTCAGTAGCATAAAGATTATTTTAAGCTAAAAACATTTGAACAAAAGAAGCTGCGGGGAAAAAAAAAATCTTTATATTTCTTTTACTGATATAAGTAGGACCTCCTGAAAAATACAGCCGCCATAAATTTCTTCTCTGGGAGGTTTAGAGCCAGAAAAGAAACTTAGCATTATCATTGGAATTACTAACTGCTTAACAAATTTTATCTGAAACTGTCATAGCTTCCCTTTGTTCTTCCATAAAAGCCCTTCCTCCTGCCTCCTTTTCCCCTTATTAAGAGGGTATCTTTGGCTGTTCTGGAAGCCAATTCATCTCAAGGCTCTGAAGCTTATAAATTCGATTTGTCTTTTCTCTTGTTAATCTTACCTATTGTCAGTTAAACTCACAGGCCCCCAACCACTGACCCCAAGTTGGTAGAGGAAAAGTTTTTCCTCCTAACAATATGAATGAACAATATGAATGAATACAATTAGACAGAGACGCCAAATTTTGTTGTTATTGTTGTTGTTATTTTGAGATGGGGTCTCACTATGTTACCGAGGCTGTTCCTGAACTCCCAGATCCTCCTGCCTCAGTCTCCCACATAGTTTATGCTATAGGAATGTGCCACTGTGCCTGGCTGAATTTTTAGTGTGTAACTTCTAGGGAATATGATTAGGGAAATTGGAGGACTTTCAACTTTTACTTTTTGTCATTGAATTTCTGAGAAACAACTGGTTTACTTTTTAAGAAGAGAATTTTTCTTCTTCTTCTTTTCTTTTTTTTCCTTTAGGTTCTGGAGTACATGTGCAGGTCATGCAGGGTTGTTGCATAGGTGCATACATAACCAGGTGGTTTGCTGCCTCTAGTCCCCCTTCATCTATATCCAGCATTTCTCCCCATGTGATCCCTCCCCACCTTCCCCACCCCCTGCTGTCCCTCCTCTACCCCCTCCAACTGCCCCCAGTATGTGATGATGCTCTTCTCCCTGAGACCACGTGTTCTCATTGTTCAATACCCGCCTATGAGTGAGAACATGCAGTGTTTGGTTTTCTGTTCTTGTGTCAGTTTGCTGAGAAATGATGGTTTCCAGATTCATCCAAGTCCCTACAAAGGACACGAACTCATCATTTTTTATGGCTGCACAGTATTCCATGGTGTATATGTGCCACATTTTCTTTGTCCAGTCTGTCACTGATAGGCATCTGGGTTGGTTCCAGGTCTTTGCTATTGTACACAGGGCCGCAGTGAACATACGTATGCATGTGTCTTTATAATAGAATGATTTATAGTCCTTTGGATATATACCCAGTAATGGGATTGCTGGGTCAAATGGGATTTCTATTTCTAGGTCCTCGAGGATTGCCACACTGTCTTCCACAATGGTTGAACTAATTTACACTCCCAACTGTGTAAGAGTGTTCCTATTTCTTCACATCCTCTCCAGCATCTGTTGTCTCCAGATTTTTTAATGATCGCCATTCTAACTGGCATGAGATGATACCTCAATATGGTTTTGATTTGCATTCTCTAATGACCAGTGATGATGAGCATTTTTTCATATGTTTGTTGGCCTCATATATGTCTTCTTTTGAGAAGTGTCTGTTCATATCCTTTCCCACTTTTGAATGGGTTTGTTTGTTTTCTCATATATCTGTTTTAGTTCTTTGTAGATTCTGGATATTAGCCCTTTGTCAGATGGGTAGATTGCAAAAATGTTTTCCCATTCTGTTGGCTGCCAGTTCACTCTAATGATTGCTTCTTTTGCTGTACAGAAGCTCTCAAGTCTAATTAGATCCCATTTGTCTATCTTGGCTTTTGTTGCCATTGCTTTTGGTGTTTTAGTCATGAAGTCCTTGCCTATGCCTATGTCCTGGATGGTCTGCCTATGTTTTCTTCTAGAGTTTTTATGGTGCTAGGTTTTATGTTTAAATCTTTAAACCACCTGGAGTTAATTTTAGTGTAAGGTTACAGGAAGGGGTTCAGTTTCTGCTTTCTGCACATGGCTAGCCAGTTTTCCCAATACCATTTATTAAACATGGAGTCCTTTCCCCATTGCTTGTTTTTCTGAGGTTTGTCAAAGATCAGATGGTTGTAGATAGGTAGTGTTGCTTCTGAGGCCTCTATTCTGTTCCATTGGTCTATGTCTCTGTTTTGGTACTAGTACCATGCTGTTTTGATTACTGTAGACTTGTAGTATAGTTTGAAGTCTGGCAGTATGCCTCCAGCTTTATTCTTTTTGCTTAGGATTGTCTTGGCTATATGGGCTCTCTTGTGGTTCCACATGAAGTTTAAAGTATTTTTTTCCAGTTCTGTGAAGAAGGTCATTGGTAGCTTGATGGGGATAGTGTTGAATCTATAAATTACTTTGGGCAATATGGCTATTTTCACTATATTGTTTCTTCCTAACCATGAGCATGGAATGTTTTTCCATCTGTTTGTGTCCTCTCTTATTTTGTTGAGCAGTGGTTTGTAGTTTCCCTTGAAGGGGTCCTTTACGTCCTTTGTTAGTTGTATTCCTAGGTATTTTATTCTCTTTGTAGCAATTGTGAATGGGAGTTCACTCTTGATTTGGCTCTCTTTTTGTCTGTTATTGGTGTATAGGAATGCTTGTGATTTCTGCACATTGATTTTGTATCCTGAGACTTTGCTGAAGTTACTTATCAGTTTCAGGAGATTTTGGGCTGAGACGATGGTGTCCCCTAGATATACAATTATGTCATCTGCAAATAGAGACAATTTGACTTCCTCCTTTCCTAATTGAATACCTTTATTTCTTTTTCTTGCCTGATTGCTCTGGCTAGAACTTCCAATACTATATTGAATAGGAGTGGTGAGAGAGGGCATCCTTGTTTAGTGCCTGATTTCAAAGAGAATGCTTCCAGCTTTTGCCCATTCAGTATGATATTGGCTGTGAGTTTGTCATAAATAGCTTTTATTATTTTATGATATGTTCCATTGATACCTAGTTTATTGATAGTTTTTAGCATGAAGGACTGTTGAATTTTGTCGAAGGCCTTCTCTGAATCTATTGAGATAATAATGTGGTTTTTGTCTTTGGTTCTGTTTATATGATGGATTATGTTTATGGACTTGTGTATGTTGAACCAGCCTTGCGTCCCTGGGATGAAGCCTACTTGATCGTGATGAATGATCTTTTTGATGTGTTGTTGCATTCAGTTTACCAGTATTTTATTGAAGATTTTTGCATCTATGTTCATCATGGATATTGGCCTGAAGTTTTCTTTTTTTGTTGAGTCTCTGCCAGGTTTTGGTATCAGGATGATGTTGGTCTTATAAAATGAGTTAGGGAGGATTCCCTGTTTTTGTATCATTTGGTATAGTTTCAGAAGGAATGGAACCAGCTCCTCTTTGTACGTCTGGTAGAATTTGTCTGTGAACCCATCTGGACCTGGACTTTTTTTGGTTGGTAGGCTATTGATTGCTGCCTCAACTTCAGCCTCTGTTATTGGTCTATTCAGGGTTTCAACTTCTTCCTGGTTTAGTCTTGGTAGGTAGAAGTGTCCAGGAATTTATTCATTTCTTCCAGGTTTACTGGTTTGTGTGCATAGAGTCGTTTGTAGTAATCTCTGATGGTAGTTTGTACTTTTGGGGAATCAGTGGTGATATCCCCTTTATCATTTTTTATTGCATCTAATTGATTCTTCTCTCTTTTCCTTTTTATTAGTCTGGCTAGCAGTCTATTTTGTTTATCTTTTCAAAAAACCAGTTCCTGGGAGAGAGATCCAAGATGGCTGATGATTAGCAGCTCGGGCACGTACCTCCCAGTGAAAGCGCAAAGAACGAGAGGACGCCACACTTTCAGACGAATATTAGCTGCTCACGGACCAGGAGATTCCCAGTGGAGGAGCTCCACGGGTCGCCAGGGCGACTCTTGTGGCCGGCGTGGCGGTTTTGCTGGTGCCTTAGCACGCCAGTTCTTGGTGCAGAGTCCGGAGATTCCCAGGCAGAAAAGCACCATCAATCTTAACACCGCTGTTTTGGCCGGCTCAGTGGATTGCTCAGATTTCGGCGCAGGGAATCAACAAGTTGGACGTCAGAGACCCAGTTGGAAAGTCGGTAATTCTAAAGACGACAGACGGACAAATATATAATGAAGGGAAGAAACCAGCGTAAAAAGGTAGAGAATACTCAAAATCAGAATGCCTCTCCCTCTACAGGGGATTGCAATTCCTCATCAGTAACGGAACAAGGCTTAATAGATTACACGTGTATTCCAATAACAGAAGCAGGCTTCAAAACGTAGATGATAAGAAACTTCTGTGAATTAAAAGAACTTGTTCTAACCCAATGCAAAGAAACTAAGAACATTGAAAAAAGGTTTGATGAAATGTTAACGAGAATGGACAATTTAGAGAAGAATATAAGTGAATTGATGGAGCTGAAAAACACAACACGAGAACTTCGCGAAGCATGCACAAGTTTAAACAGTCGAATTGATCAAGCAGAAGGAAGGATATCAGAAGTCGAGGACCAGCTCAGTGAAATGAAACGAGAAGACAAGATTGGAGAAAAAAGGATGAAAAGGAATGAGCAAAGTCTCCAGGAAATATGGGACTGTGTGAAAAGACCTAATTTACGTTTGATAGGTGTACCTGAATGTGATGAAGAGAATGAATCCAAGTTGGAAAATACTCTTCAGGATATCATTCAGGAAAATTTTCCCAACCTGGCAAGGCAGGGTAATATTCAACTCCAGGTAATACAGAGAACACCACAAAGATATTCTTCAAGAAGACCAACCCCAAGGCACATAATTGCCAGATTTATTAGGGTTGAAATGAAGGAGAAAATACTAAGGGCAGCCAGAGAGAAAGGTCAGGTTACCCATAAAGGGAAACCTATCAGACTTACAGCAGATCTCTCAGCAGAAACCCTACAAGCCAGAAAAGAGTGGGGACCAATATTTAACATCCTTAAAGAAAAGAACTTTCAACCCAGAATTTCCTATCCAGCCAAACTAAGCTTTATGAGCAAAGGAAAAATTAAATCTTTTGCGAACAAACAAGTACTTAGAGAGTTCACCACCACCAGGCCTGCTTTACAAGAGCTTCTGAAAGAAGTACTATACATATAAAGGAACAACCAATATCAGCCTTTCCAAAAATATATCAAAAAGCAAAGAACTTTAACACAATAAAAAATTTACATCAACTAATGGGCAAAACAGCCAGCTAGCATCAAACGCCGGTATTAAACTTATATATATTTTAATTGGATAAAAAGCCAAAACGCATCGGTATGCTGCATCCGGGCCCATCTTACATGCAACAATACACAAAGACTCAGAGAGAAGGAGGAAGATTTACCAATCAAACAGAGAGTAAAAATAAACTAATAAACAAAAAGCAGGAGATGCAATTCTCGCCTCTGATAAAGTAGACTTTAAAGCAACAAAGATCAAAAGAGGCGAGGAATGACATTACATAATGGCAAAAGGATCAATGCAACAAGAAGAGCTAACGATTCTATAGATCAACGAGATAGAAAATTAACAAGGATATTCAGAACTTGAACTCAGACCCGGAACAAGTAAACTTAATAAACATTTATAGAACTCTCCACTTCAAATACACAAAACATACATTACCACCTCACACCTATTCCAAAGGTGACTATATAATTGGAAGTAAATCACTCCTTACTGAGTGATAGCATTTCATAGGTTTAAATTAAATATTGGTTGGCTGTTTGTTTGTTATCTTCTTCCCTTATTCCTTCCTGACTACATCATTAAGTATAATTATCAGTATAAAAGAGGTTTTCAATACCCATTACTAAATTGCATTCTAGCCTGGGCAAGAAAGCAATACTCCCATTCTCTCTCCCTCTTTCTTTTCCTTCTCCCTCCTCCCCATTCTCTCTCTCTCCTTCTCTTCCTTTTTCCTCCTTCCTATTCTCTCTCTCTCTTTCTAAAAAAAAAAAAAAAAAAAAAAAAAAAAAAACAGTTCCTGAATTTATTGATTTTTTCAAGGGTTTTTGTGTCTCTATCTCCTTCAGTTTGGTTCTGATCTTAGTTATTTCTTGTCTTCTGCTAGCTTTTGAGTTTTTTTGATCTTGCTCCTCTAGCTCTTACAATTTTGATGATAGGGCATTGATTTTAGATCTTTTCCTTGTTTCTCATGTGAGCATTTATTGCTATAAATTTCCCTCTTGACACTGCTTTAAAGGTGTCCCAGAGGTTCTGGTAAGTTGTGTTTTCATTCTGATTGGTTTCGAAGAACATCTTTATTTCTGCCTTCATTTCATTGTTTATCCAGTGGACACTCAGAAGCAAGTTGTTCAGTTTCCAAGTAGTTGTGCAGATTTGAGTGAGTTTCTTAATCCTGAGTTCTAATCTGATTGTGCTGTGGTCCGATAGACTGTTTGTTATGATTTCCATTCTTTCGCATTTGCTGAAGAGTGATTTGCCTCCAATTATGTGGTCAATTTTAGAGTAAGTGCAATGTGGTGCTGAGAAGAATGTATATTCTGTGTATTTGGGGTGGAGTGTTCTGTATATGTCTATTAGGTCCACTTGGTCCAGATCTGCATTCAAGTCCTGGATGTTGTTGTTAATTTTCTGTCTCGTTGATCTGTCTAATATTGACAGTGAGTGTTGAAATCTCCCACTATTACTGTGTGGGAGACTAAATCTCCTTTCAGGTCATGAAGAACTTGCTTTATGTATCTGGGTGCTCCTGTGTTGGGTGTGTATATATTTAGGATTGTTAGTTCTTCTTGTTGCATTGATCCTTTTACCATTATGTAATGCATTTCTTTGTCTCTTTTGATCTTTGTTGGTTTGAAGTCCATTTTATCAGAGACTAGGATTGCAACCCCTGCTTTTTTTTGTTCTCCATTTGCTTGGCAAATCTTCTTCCATCCCTTTGAGTCTATATGTGTCTTTGTATGTGAGATGGGTTTCCTGAATATAGCACACCAATGGGTCTTGACTTTTTTTCCAGTTTACCAGTCTATGTCTTTTGATTGGGGCATTTAGGCCATTTACATTCAATGTTAAAATTGTTATGTGTGAATTTGATCCTGCCATTTTGTTACTGGCTGATTTTCTTGCCCATTAGTTGACTCAGTTTCTTCATTGCATATTTGGTTTTTGCCATTTGGTGTGCTTTTGCAGTGACTGGTACTTGTTCCTTTCCATGTTTAGTGTTTCTTTCAGGAACTTTTGTAAGGCAGGTCTGGTGGTGATGAAATCTCTCAGTAATTGCTTGTCTATAAAGGATTTTATTTCTCCTTCACTTATAAAGCTTAGTTTGGCTGGATATAAGATTCCAGGTTGAAAGTTCTTTTCTTTAAGGATGTCGAATATTGGCCCCCAGTCTCTTCTGGCTTATAGGGTTTCTGCTGAGAGATCTGCTGTGAGTCTGATTGGCTTCCCTCTGTGGGTGACCTGACCTTTCTCTCTGGCTGCCCTTAGCATTTTTTCCTTCTTTTCAACGCTGGTGAATCTGACAATTATGTGCCTTGGGGTTGCTCTTCTTGAGAAATATCTTTGTGGAGTTCTCTGTATTTCTTGGATGTGAATGTTGGACTGCCTTGCTAGGCTAGGGAAGTTCTCCTGGATAATATTCTGGAGTGTATTTTCCAGCTTGGATTCATTCTCCCTGTCATATTCAGGTACACCTATCAAGCATAGATTATGTCTTTTCACATAATCCCGTATTTCTTGGAGGCTTTGGTCATTTTTTTTTTCACTCTTTGTTCTCTTGTCTTCTCTTTATTACATTGAGTTGATCTTCAAGCTCTGATTTCCTTTCTTCTGCTTGATCGATTCGGCTATTAAAACTTGTGTTTGCTTCACGTAGTTCTCGTGCTGTGTTTTTCAACTCCATCAAGTCATTTATGTTCTTCTCTAAGGTGGTTATTCTAGTTAGCATTTCGTCTAACCTTTTTTTCAAGGTTTTTAGTTTCTTTGCATTGTGTTAGAAAGTGTTCCTTTAGCTCAGAAAAGTTTGTTATTACCCACTTTCTGTAGCCTGTTTCTGTCAATTCGTCGCACTTTCTCAGTCATGTTGCCTTCACATATTGATGAGGAGTTGTGATCCCTTGAAGGAGAAGAGGTGTTCTGGTCTTTGATGGTTTCATCTTTTTTTTTTTTCCCCGTCTTCATGGATTTATCTATCTCTGGTCTCAGGGAGCTGCTTGATAAAGTCACTTGTCTGCCTGTCGAGGCAGGTTTCCAGGGACTCCTTCAGTTACTAGATAGGCTTCCTGTGTCTTTTTTGTTCACACTGGGAGGTTAGGCCTGCCTCTTCTGCTGACCTGGAGGTGCTGCTGGGTGGTCAAGAACACCGCCCTGTTGCTATGTAGGCTTCCTGATTTTTTTGTTAAAACATGAAGCCTAGTCCCGCCTCTTTAATGGTGGGTTGTGATTTTGCTCCGCAGAGCTGGATCATTCAGGGTTCAGCTGAGACTGAGCCACTGGCTGTGTAACCTGCTAGAGTTAGTGCTTCAGCCCTCTGGGGTTTGTGGGGGAGGGGAGGGATCCGCCCTGCTGCACCGTCTATCTCCCCTCTTTCATCTCCCTCTCTCTCCGGGCAGGG
This sequence comes from Aotus nancymaae, assembly GCF_030222135.1. Taxonomy (NCBI): domain Eukaryota; kingdom Metazoa; phylum Chordata; class Mammalia; order Primates; family Aotidae; genus Aotus; species Aotus nancymaae. The sequence goes on along the minus strand of NW_026988479.1, from coordinate 26,263,165 downwards.
GGAGGGGGTTATGTGCTTACGTGTTTGCTTAGATCTGTGTAACAATCCAGGACACAGTCCTGGATTATTATTCAACTCTGCATTTGTAATTCACAGCGCTTGACTGGCAAAGATCCCCTGTTCTGTGGATTTCTGAGGCTTTGGGGAAAATGCTGTATCTGGACCGGGGTGCTGGAGGGGAAGCCTCCAACTCACTGGTCAGATGCACTTTCTGGGTGAAGCAGCACCCCTCCCCGCCTCGGTCTGCCCTTTCTGGGCTTTGCTCACTGTCTGACCAGACCTGTTGAAATGCACCTGGCACCTCGGTTGGAGCTAGGAGATCTTTCGACTTCTGCGTCTCTCTCACTAGGTGTTGTGCACTGGAGTTGTGTCTATTCAGCCATCTTGTTTCCTCTCTGCCTCTTCTTTTTTTTGTTTTAATGAGACAGGACCTCACTTTGTCACCCAGGCTGGAGTGCAGTGGCACTATCTTGGCTCACTGTAACCTCTGCTTCTTAGGTTCAAGCGATTCTCCTGTCTCAGCCTCCTGAGTAGCTGAGATTACAGGCACCCACCACCACATCCAGCTAATTTTTGTATTTTTAGTAGAAACAAGATTTCACTATGTTGGACAGGCTGGTCTTGAACTCCCAACCTTCAGTGATCTGCCCATCTTGGCCTCCCAAACTGCTGAGATTACAGGTGTGAATCACTGCACCCAGCCAAGAAGAGGATTTTAAGAACAAACTTTCAAAATTTGGCTAAGCCTGGAATTCTCCATCTGTCCCCTATTCTCTCCATGCAGGCCTCCTGGCCATCCTCATCCCCCGCCTGGACCTGGTCCTCGCCCTGGTGGGCTCCGTGAGCAGCAGTGCCCTGGCCCTCATCATCCCACCCCTCCTGGAGGTCACCACCTTCTACTCAGAGGGCATGAGCCCCCTCACCATCTTCAAGGACGCCCTGATCAGCATCCTGGGCTTCGTGGGCTTTGTGGTGGGGACGTACCAGGCCCTGGATGAGCTGCTCAAGTCAGGAGACTCGCTCCCCGTTTCCAACTCCACCACTTTTATTCAGTGAGCATGGCACTGCTCCTTGCCCCCCAGCACCCGACTTTTAATGAAACGGATCTCTTTTTTTTTTTTCTTAAGATGGATTTTTGCTCTTGGGCAATGGTGAGGTCTCAGCTCACCCCAGCCTCCGCCTCCCAGGTTCAAGTGATTCTCCTGCCTCAGCCTCCTGAGTAGCTGGGCTTACAGGCATGTGCCACCAGGCCCGGCTACTTTTTGAATTTTTAGTAGAGACGGGGTTTCTCCATGTTGGTCAGGCTGATCTCGAACTCCCAGCCTCAGGGGATCCTCCCGCCTCTGCCTCGCAAAGTGCTGGGATTATAGGCATGAGCCACTGTGCCCAGCCGGATCTCTTTTATATGCATTATCCTTATGTCACTGCTTTACCTTTTCTCTGGGCCAAGTCGTGATGAAACAAGAAAGGACTCACCGGCTACAAGCTCTAAATGGTAATTTTTTTAAACTTTTTTGTTTATTTCTTCTTCTTTTCACCTGTGGCATTCCACTACATTGTGAGCTTTCCCTTGGAAGGCTCTGGACTCTATCCCACCTTATGATAATTGGCACAGTGAATTTCATACCTAGCATGGAGGTATGCAAGAAGAAGCCACCAGAGGGCCCCAAGTGGCAGCAACTGGCAGAAGGAAGTGCAGCCAGCTAAGACTGTCCACGCTTTGGCAGACAATGGGTTTGCCCTTTTCTGGGTCTGTTCAAAAAGCAAACACTAAGAGTGGGTACCTAATCCACAAGCCAGTGCACTGTGCATGGCTCCAGTGCTGAGATGGGTAAGGCCGAGATGACCAGTGTGAAGAAACTCAGACAGAAAGGAGCCATGCATATTAAGTTAGAGGCAACAAACATTTCAAACCATTAGAGAATATTTTCTCCCAATTTGAAGATCCCAACCATGAGTAGGAGGCATGGAAGTAGATGTGCTCATGGGGAGGGACGAGAGGTGAACATGAAAATTATTTGAATAGACTTTACTTCTTAATTCTTGCAACATGCGTTCTTGATTACCTACTGTGTACCAAACAAGATTTTGTAGAATATTGCAAAAATGACCATAAATTCCTCTTGATAATGTGACTTTGCAGCTGCTCCTATGAAGAGATGACGTCTATATCTCTATGCCTTAAATAATTTGTTTTTGTTCTCTCTCTCTCTCTCTCTCTTTCTCTCTCTCTTTTTAAATGGAGTCTTACTCTGTTGCCCAGGCTGGAGTGCAATGGCATGATCTCAGCTCACTGCAACCTCCACCTCCTGGGTTCAAGCAATTCTCCTGCCTCAGCCTCCCAGGTAGCTGGGATTACAGGTGCCTGCCACTATGCCCAGATAATTTTTGTATTTTTAGTAGAGACAGGGTTTCACCATGTTGGCCAGGCTGGTCTGGAACTCCTGACCTCAGATGATCTGCCCTCCTTGACTTCCCAAAGTGTTGGGATTACAGGTGTGAGCCACCATGTCTGGCCTCTCCCCTTTAAATTTGATCTTGACCTTATAACTTGCTTAGGCCAATGGGACATTAGTAAATGTGATGCAGTCAGAGGTTTGGTAATAGTCTGCGTATCAGGACTTGCATCACTTGCTGCTCTATGGAGTTGAGGCCACCAAGTAAAGAAGCCTGGGCTAGCCTACCAGAGGATCAGAAACCATGTGGAACACAAATGAATGATCCAAGTTGAGCCCTGTCCACAGATCAGCCAGCCTGCCAACTTCCAGACACATGAGTATAGCCATCCTAGACTATATCCAACCCCAGTCAGGCTGACCCAGACCATAAGAATTGTACAGATAATCCACAGAACTGTGATAAATAATAAAGATGTTTCTAATTTTAATCCATAGAGAGTGGAAGATTTTATGCAGCAAAAGATAACTAATACATCTTTCTAAAGAGGATACACTGATTAATGAGAAAAGAATCCTTGCTCTCAAGCAGCCAGTCTGCTGTCCATTGGGGAAGAATAACAGGTAACCACCTAAGTAAATACCATCATACGTCCATCTCAGGGTGAAGGACACTGCCTGCTCTGGAGCACCAAGGAAGACTTTCCACAGGTGATGCCATTTGAGTGGGCTTTGAGTAGAACTTGAGTCTTCTAGGACTGAGTCTGAACCTCCTTCCACTCTGTTCTGCTGCCTGGACATTACAGCACCTATGCTTCTGTCTGATCTTGGCTGGTAGCCAGGGGCAAGCCAACCTGAGACATCACCTCAATCTTTCTGGTGGTGACTGCTCTCTCCCCTCCCCGCAGAATTACTAAAGTTGAGAAAATGCACCTAGATAACTAAACAGATGTTGAAGATCTATAGCCCCAAAAGACGGGGAGAGGAGATTTTCCCAACAAACTCTCTGTGGTTTATGGGAATGATCTACACCTGTGTCAGCCTCGGTGTTAAGAGAACATTTGAAAAACCCTGTCCTGCTTATTTTCATCCTTCATCTTCCCTGTGCCCTCAAGTTCCCAAGTTCTGGTCTGCTCTTTCTGTGTGTTACTTTCCATCTGCTGGACTTCCAAAAGCTACTTCATGAGCACAAGTCCACTCAGATGGAGGAAAGGCTGGTGGTCCACACCCAGATCCCATAGCCTTTAGAGTCCCTGTTGGGCAATAGGACACCCAGAACCTGTGCTGGGGTCCACAGTCCACTTTGCCAGAGGATGGGTTGTGATTTCCACCTTGAGCATTGTTTCATCAGCAAACCCAAACGACTCCCACTGATCTGTTCTAAGTGTTGGCAACATGATCATCCTCTCTGGAAACATGTCTCTCCCACCCTGCTCCACTATCAATCACTCCACTCATCCTTGAAGTTTAAGGTTATCTCCTCTGTTATTAAAAAAAAGAAAAAGGATGAGTTCATGTCCTTTGCAGGGACATGAATGAAATTGGAAACCATCATTCTCAGCAAACTGACACAAGAACAGAAAAACAAACACGGCATGTTCTCACTCATAAGTGGGTGTTGAACAATGAGAACACATGGACACCGGGAGGGGAAAATCACACACCAGGACCTGTTGGGGGGTAGGGGGGTAGGGGAGGGCTAGCAGGGGGTGAGGCAATTGGCAGTTACAGCACTATAGGCATGTGCCATCATGCTTGGTTAATTTTTTAAGTTTTGTAGAGATGAGGTCTCACTATGATAGTCTCACAGGGTCATTGTAACTATTAAATTCGATTACCTGATTTCAAATTATACTACAGAGATATAGTAACTAAAACTGCCTGATACTAACATAAAAACAGACATATAGAATAACAGAACAGAATAGAGAAGCCAGAAACAAATCCACACACTTACAGTGAACTCATTTTTGACAAACTCATTTTTTCCCAAGAACATACACTGGGAAAAAGAGAGTCTTTTCAATAAACGCTGCTGGGAAAACTGGACATCCATATGCCAAAGAATGAAACTAGACCCCCATCTCTCACCATATACAAAAATCATATCAAAATGGATTAAAGACTTACATCTAAGATGTCCACCTATGAAACTACTATAAGAAAACATTGGAGAAAATCTCAAAAACATTGGTCTGGGCAAAAATATCTTGAGTAATACCCCACAAGCACAGGTAACCAAAACAAAAAGGACAAATGAGATCACATCAGGTTAACTTCTGCGGCCATGTATGGTGGCTCAGGCCTTTAATCCCAGCACTTTGGGAGGCTGAGGTGGGCAGATCACTTGAGCCCAGCAGTTTGAGACAAGCCTGAGCAACATGGTAAATCCCCATCTCTACAAAAGAGAGAAAAATTAGCTTGTTGTGCTGGTGTGTGCCTATAGTATCAGCTACTCCGGAGTCTGTAGTGGGAGGATCACCTGAGCCTGGGGAGGTCAAGGCTACAGTGAGCCATGATTATGCCACTACACTCCAGCCTGGGTGACAGTGAGATCCCGTCTCAAAAAATAAAATAAAAAGAATCTTCTGCACAGTGAGGGAAGCAATCAACAAAGTAAAGAGACAACCCACAGAATGAGAGAAAATATTTGCAAACTATTCATCTGAAAAGGGATTAATGACCCAAATATATAAGGAGCAAACAAATCAGCCAGGCACGGTGGCTCACGCCTGTAATCCCAGCACTTTGGGAGGCCAAGGTGGATGGATCACCTGAAGTCAGAGTTGAAGACCAGCCTGGGCAACACGGTGAAACTCTGTCTCAACTAAAAATACAAAAACTAGCCTGGTTTGGTGGTGCACACCTGTAATCCCAGCTACTCAGGAGGCTGAGGCAGGAGAATCACTTCAACCTGGGAGGTGGAGGTTGCAGTGAGCCGAGATCGCGCCATTGTATTCCAGTCTGGGTAACAAGAGTAAGATTCCATCTCAAAAAAAAAAACAAGAAAGAAAAAAAGAAAAATACAATAATTCAATCAAAAAATGGGCAAAATATTTGAATAGACATTTCTCAAAAGAAGACATACAAATGGCAAATAGACATAGGAAAAGGTGTTCAACATCATTGATCATCAGAGAAATGCAAATCAAAACTACAATGAGATTTTATTTTAATACCTTAGTTAAAATGGCTTATATCCAAAATATAGGCAAGGATGTGGAGAAAAGGGAACTGTCATATAAGTATTGGTGGGAATGTAAGTTAGTACAGCCACTATGGAGAAAAGTTTGAATGTTCCTCAAAAAATTGAAAATTGAGCTACCCTATGGTCCAGCAATCTTACTGCTAGGTATATACTCAAAAAAAAGGAATTCAGTATATTGAAGAGATATCTGCACTCCCATGTTTTACAATAGCCAGCGTTTGGAAACAACCTAAGTGTCCATCAGTAGATCGATGGATAAGGAAAATGTGGTACATATACACATTTGGAGTGTGTGCCATGGAGTACTACTCAGCCATAGAAAAGAATGAGTTCCTATCATTAACAATATCATAGATGGAACTGGAGATCAATATGTCAGGTGAAATAAGTCAGGCACAGAAAGACGAACATCACATGTTCTAATTTATTTGTGGGATCTAAAAATCAAAACAATTGAACTCATGGACATAAAGAATAGAAGGATGGAAAGGGTAGTGGTGGGAGTGGGCATGGTTAATGGATACAAGGAAATAGAATGAAGAAGACATACTATTTGATAGCAAAACAGAGTGACTATAGCCAATAATAATGTAATAGTACATTTTAAAGTAACTAAAAGAGCATAATTGGATTGTTTGTAACACAAGGGATAAATGCTTAAGGGGATGGATACACCACTCTCCATGATATGCCTATTTCACGTTGTATGCCTGTATCAAAATGTCTCATGTACCCCATAAATATCTATAACTACTATGTACCTCCAAAAATCAAAAATGAAAAAATAAATTAAAACATGAAAAAACCCAAAATAGAAAATAGAAAAAAATGTGACCAGTGAATTACAAATTTTTTTTGAAATTTGAAATCCAACAACCCCTCTACAAATAAGAAATCAGCATGAAATGAGGAGGGAGTCTGGAGGCTGTGTGGTGAATCAGGGGCAAAGCAGGCTGCCCTGACCCCCACCTTACTCCCTGATGCTATTTAAACTCTCCCAGAGTGTAGAGGTAGAGAGAGAAGAAAGTCTGGCCTATTTATACACACACACACACACACACACACACACACACACAAAAGGGTCCTTATTCTAATACCAAAATTGAACAAAGCACACACAAAAATTATGACCAAATTAAATATGAATACAAGCATCTTCCTTATTTATTTATTGTAGATTATTGTGCTATCAATGAATACAAGCATCTTAGAACAATAGCAATCAGAACCTGATAATGTATTTTAAAAGAACAGGATGCCATGGAGCTTTCCCAAATCCCAAAATGATTTAATACTAACAAATCCATTACCATAGAAAACATTTAAGATTCAGGTGGGCGTGGGGAATGGTCACTTATAGATTCTGAGAAAAAGCTTTAATGAAATTTCATGATACAGTCCAAATTTTCAAAGAAGCCTCAATATTATAAAATTGCAAGGAGGAAGAAAGTGATCTCAATGTAAGCATTGTAGTTAACAAGAAAATACTGAGAGGGGTTGAAAAATAAAGCGTGAGAGTAGAAAAGGGTTTGGTGTCACTACGTCATTGCCTGGAAAGCACTAGCGAATCAGTCGTATGCTGTTAGCAGCAAAAGGAATCAATGGACAGTGACAAAACGAAATCTGTAAAGTTATTGTCTTTCCTGCATGCTAATAATCATCAAGAAGTAAAATTGGAAGGGAGGGGTCGAAGTCACATACATAGTAGCAAAAGAAAACAAAAGTATCTAGAAACATACATATTAATGTGCTCTATTTTTGTGAAAAAAATTAAACTCCGAGGCATAAATCAAGACTTGCATAAACATAGGTCATAACATACTTTAGATGGTAAACCTCAGTACTGTAAATATGGTCATTTTGAGCAATTTAATTAATCGATTTAATGTTACCTCAATAAAATGCCCAACTAGAGTTCCTGGGAGGGGGGAGGAACTTGGCAAATTCATCTGGAAGAATTAATGTAGGTGGGGTGGGAAGGGAAATTATGAAAAAGATGAGGAAGGAGAGTGGATCTTCTCTATCAGATATTAAGTACATTGCACAGTATCGTAATTAAAAGTTTGGTGCTAGCATCAAAAAGGCCTACTCAATGAGAGGAGAGTACAAATACCGACCCAAGAATGCAGAGAAACTGTATTATGTGATGATGAAAGAAACTGTAATGAATTCTTATGATTTTTGTTGACTCAGCATCCATTTTGAAAGTAAATTGGACTTTCTTATACCAAAAACAGGGCTTATTCCTCTCCCCCCACCTCCCTGTTTGTTGTTGTTGTTGTTGTTGTTATTGTGTTTTTGTGTTTTTTTGGGTGTGTGGTTTGGTTTTTGTTTGTTTGTTTGTTTTTTAGATGGATCCTTGCTCTGTCTCCCAGGCTGGAGTACAGTGGCATGATCTTGGCTCACTGCAACCCCCGCCTCTCAGGCTCAGGTGAATCTCATGTCTCAGCCTCCCAAGTAGCTGGGATTACAGCCACCCACCACCACACCTGGTTAGTGTGTGTGTGTGTGTGTGTGTGTGTGTGTGTGTTTTAGTAGAGACAGGGTTTCTCCATGTTGGCCAGGCTAGTCTACAACTCTGGGCCTCAAGCAATCCACCCGCCTCGACTCACGATTACAGGGATGAGCCACCGCACCCAGCCTTATTCCCCTTCGATGGTTTAGTTTCCTACCTCTCAGTTCCTCAAGGTCTTTGATCCGGATATCTGCCCTACCCAGCCACCTCCTGGGGTGCCTACCTCCTTTCAAGACAGCTAAATCCAACCTACTTGTCTCACCTCAATGACCCCTACACCCTGCGTGGACAGTGCAGATACGCAACAGTGACCACCTCTCTGACCCAGCATGACCTCCTTGGAAATCACGCCTGCTTACCTTAAGTCCACAGACTGGAACTCCCCTCAGGAAACCTGCTTGAGTGGGCAACGCCCCCATAAATGCTTTAGTCCCACAGGTTCTCTCTCTTTCTCTCTCTCCCCCAACACCCCCCCCAACCTTGCCCACTGGTTGAGTGTGCATTTCCTGCCCTCTTCTCGCTGGGATCTGTAATAAAACTGCTTATTTTGTGGGTTTTGTTGTGCCACCTCCTCTGTGTCTCACCCAACAGACACACTTGAACCTAACTCTCCTCCTAGTCAGGGCTCTCCTAGAGAGTAACTGCCTTGGATTATGGACACTCTCAAGAGAGAGACTTCAAATTAGACAGAAATCACAAGAGTCTTTCAAGTAAACTGAGAAACAGACAGATTATTTAATAATGGTGTCGGGAAAACTAGTTAGCCATTTGGAAAATGGGTTAACAACAACAATAGTAGTTTGGAAGCTTACCAGACACTGAGCACCATCCTAGATGCTGTACATACATTAGCTCACTCTATCCTCCTAGCAATCCTCTGACATTGGTATTACTGTGATACCCATTACACAGATGAGGAAAACAAGGCACAGAAAAGTTGAGCGATTTGACCAAACTACACAGCTAATAAGTGGTAGGCCCCAGATTCTATTAAGAATTAAAGACTGAAACACACACACACACACACACACACACACACACACAAAATAGCTATTTTTTTAAAAAGATATACTTTAAGACAATATTTTATAATCTTGAAGTAGTAAAAGCTGTTCAATGTGAAACTAAAAACTAAAATGAAAAAGACTCAGAAGTCTAACTCTTAAACATATATAAAATTTTTCATTTAAAAAAGCATAGATAAAAGTATATAACGATTTCCGCCGGGCACAGTGGCTCACGCCTGTAATCCCAGCACTTTGGGAGGCTGAGGTGGGTGGATCACGAGGTCAAGAGATCGAGACCATCCTGGTCAACATGGTGAAACCCCGTCTCTACTAAAAATACAAAAAAATTAGCTGGGCATGGTGGCGCGTGCCTGTAATCCCAGCTACTCAGGAGGCTGAGGCAGGAGAATTGCCTGAACCCAGGAGGCGGAGGTTGCGGTGAGCCGAGATCGCGCCATTGCACTCCAGCCTGGGTAACAAGAGCGAAACTCCGTCTTAAAAAAAAAAAAAGTATATAATGATTTCCAACTCGTAATAAATATTTGCTGACTGTATGAAGACAAGGGGTAAATACTCATATGCAAATATACACACCTATACGCTCCTTAATAACCTCTCTTCCCTTTACAAACAAACCAATAGAATAATACGCAAAATTATAAGCAGGCAATTTACAAGAGAACAAATAGGGATGCCCAAATTATGTAAGGCCCTCAGTAGTAACCAAGGAACTCAATTAACTCAAAATGCTCATTCTCAGTAGTAACCAAATAACTCAAAATTAATGTCATTTTTACTTATCACATTGTTAAACATTTTAAAGATTAATAAAAATTGTCATTGGCAGAGTGTGTAGAAATTAATGGTTATGTATTTGGTACAACTTTTCTGGAGGGCGATATGAATCAGAATTAAAAATAATATTATTTGACCCAACAATTCTAAGACTTCATTCTGGCAATAACCACGTAAATGCTCAAAGGTATATTTACGTGACTGCTCATCACAGTATTGTCTATGAAACAGACAAAAAACTGGAAATGTCCTACATAACCAATAGTAAGAGTTTTATTAAGCAAAATAAGGCACAAGAAAAGACTACGCAAGGAAGCAACTGGAACTTTCAAATATTGCTGGCAGGAATGCAAAATAGTACAGCAATTTTGGAAAAACAGGTAGTGGTGGTTATTCACCATGTGACTATGCAATCCCACTCCTAAATTATTACCAGATAAAACATTTGATCACACAAGGTCCTGTACATGAAGGTTTTTAGAGGCTTTATTCATAATCACTCAAAACTATGAATAATCCTAAAGTCCATCAACAGGTGAATGAACAAGCACATTGTGATACATCATGCAATGGAATACTAGTCAGCTATAAAAAGGAAGAAACTACTGTTGCACTCAGCAATGTGAGGGAATCTCAAAAGCATTATGCTGAGTGAAAGATCCCAGACATAAAAGCTTATGTATTACATGATAACATTCTGAAAAACGCTAAATGGTATAGGGATGGAACACAGTGGTTGCCAGGGGGTGGACGCTGTGGGAGAAGACGCACTACAAATGGGCATGAGGGAATGTATTCTCTTCCCGGGTCCACAAGGGGGCATAGGGGCATAGTTTCAAAGGCAAGAACTTCCCAGAGCCATACCCCCACCCTTGTCTGCATCCCGGAGCTTAAAGGTTTTTGTTTGACTTTCGCGCTCACGGGAGAAAAAATCAAAGATCAATAACTCTAGCAGAAGTTTAAAGGAACTCCTTTCATAGAACAGAAAATTTGAATGAGGCAGGAACTACTCCCAGGTTAAAAGTCCCCTCTTCCCACATCCAGGCAGACTCCATTTCTGGATACCCTTCCATGACCTCATGGAAGCTGCTCTCTCTCTCTCTATTTCTTTCTCCTTTTTTTTTCTCTCTCTCTCTGCCTAAATAAATCACTTTCTGCAAAACACTTTGGGGTCCAATATTTACTTAAACAAGCCCACTGCACCCGGCGGGGTCCTCCCTCCCAGTCTTGGGTGAGTGAGGGACCAAGGACCTAGAAGAACGCATTCTATCGGGGAGCTGAGCTTCCCCCATGCCCTGGAATCCGGTCTCAGGCGTTTGGAGGGATGGAAACGTTTTGGAGGGATGGAAAGCTTATGTAGGTTGTGGTGTTATAAGACTGCAGACATTTGTCAAAACTCATTATACTGTATGCTTTAAAAGGGTGAGTTTTTCTGGATGTGAATTTTACCTCAATAAACCCAACCTTAGAAACAAGACACTCTCCAACCACTAAACATTATTTCTTCTTAAGTTTGTTGAAATGAAAATATGTCCAGAATATATTAAGCAGGAACATTAGTATCATCTTTTGAAGATATACTTTTATATCCATGTTCATAACAGCATTACTCACAATAGCCAAAAGGTGAAAACAATCCCAAATATCCATCAACTGATGAATGAACAAACAAAATGCGGTGTATCCATACAATGAAATATTATTTAGCCTCAAAAAAGACAGAAATTTTGACACATACTACCACACGGACAAACCTTGAGGACATTGTGCTAAGTGAAAGAAGCCAGCCAAAAAGGACAAACGCTGTTACGATTCTCCTGAGATGTGGTACCTGGAGTAGTCAGATTCACAGAGGCAGGCAGTGGAACCGTGGTTGTCAGGGGCAAGGAGGTGGGGGTGGGAATAGGGTGTAGTTTCTTTGAATTGCTTTGTTTTGAGACTGAGTCTCACTCTGTCGTCCAGGCTGGACTGCAGTGGTGCGATCTCTGTCCCCCAGGTTCGAGCGATTCTCCTGCCTCAGCCTCGCGAGTAGCTGAGATTACAGGTGCCCAACACCTCGCCCAGCTAGGGTGTAGTTTCTCAATGGGTGCAGAGTTTCAGTTTTGCAAGATGCAAACTGTTCTGGGGATTGGATGCACAACAACGTGGATACCTTGTTCACATTAGTGAACTGCACACTTTGAATCAGTTAAAATGCCATTTGCAAGTTTTATGTTAGGTGCATTTTTAGCACATTTTTTCCAAAAGCTTTATTCTCCAATTGTGTTGTTGGCGGCAGTGGTGGGAGGTGTGCTGGTGCTCATGTGTGCATGACCAAGGCTGCTGGCTCTGGGTGGTGGTGATTTCCACAGTCTCTCTTTTGTAGTTGTGAGTTTTGCTTTGCCTTGTTTTAAAATGAGCATAGCATTTATTATAATCCATCACTGTCTTGTTTATTTACTTGTTTATTGTCTGTCTTCCTGCTAAAGTGCAGACTCTGGAACCACTGGCCATCCTATTTATTGTTAAATCTACAGCACTTTATATAGAATAGGCATACATTAGGTAAGTATTAAAACAATGAATAAATGACATGGCAAAACCCCATCTGTACAAAAAAACATACAAAAATTAGCTGGGCATGGTGGTGTATGCCTGTAGTCCCAGCTACTCAGGAGGCTGAGGTGGGAGGATTGCTTGAACCCCAGAGGAGGAGGTTGTAGTGAGCTGTGATTATGCCACTGCACTTCAGCCTGGGTGACAGAGTGAGACCCTGTCTCAAAAAATAAAAATGAAATAATTTTGCAATAGGGGAGGAGGAATTATTTTCAACTTGAGAAAAAGTCTTTTGGGCATCAGAGGAGAGAGAGACTTCATTTGATATTCAGAGGAAGAGAGAAACTCCCAGTGCCGATTTTGCAGCAGTACTAAGAGGTGGTGTGGGGAGTACCTTGGCCCCATGAGCTTCATAAGCAACATGTGCAGTCATCCCAAACAAACACGTAATCAAAGTTCAGTGCTGGTGCTCGCTCTATAAAAGCAGCTTCAGAACGCGATTTTGTTAATACCAATCCATTCTTTCTGTTACTCAGGTCAAAAATATTGGAGTCGTCCTTGATTCCTCTCTCTTTTACATCCCACCTGAAGTTAATCAGCACATCCTCCTGATTTTATGTTTGAAAGTATCCAGAAATCAGTCATTACTCACCATCTCTTTCACTACCACCCTGGTTTAAGCTGCTACAGACCGACACCTGGGTCATTGCAACACCCTTCTGGATTATTGTTATAGCCTCCTATTTGATATCCCTTGAACCCCTTCAATCTGCTTGCAAAAAAAAATAGTCAGAGATGTCCTGTCAAAATGTAAGTCATGTCACTTCTCTGCTCAGAACCCTCCATGATTTCTCATCTCTCTTAAAATAAAATCCAAAGGTGTTACAATAGCCTACAAGGTCCTGCCCCCCCACTCCATCCCATTTTCATGATCTCTTTAACCACATCTCTAGGGTGACCATGTAATTTATCATCCAAACCAAAATATCTCTTCCAAAATATCTTTTTATTTTATTCTTTTTTTTTTTTTTTTTTTTGAGTTGGCGTTTCCACTCTTGTCACCCAGGCTGCAATCTTGGCTCACTGCAACCTCCACTTCCCAGGTTCAAGCTGTTCTCCTGCCTCAGCCTCCCAAGTAGCTGGGACTATATACATGTGCCACAAAGCATGGCTAATTTTTTTGTATTTTAGTAGAGATGGAGTTTCACCATGTTGGCCAGGCTGGTCTCTAACTCCTGACCTCAGGTGATCCGCCTACCTTGACCTCCCAAAGTGCTGGGATTACAGGCCTGAGCCACCATGTCCAGCCTGTTTAATTTTATTTTTAGAGTCATTTGCTGGCCTCAATTGATCTTCCCATCTCAGCCTCCTGAGTAGTTGGGTCTACAAGTGTACGCCACCTCACTCAGCTGCCGGATACTCCTTATAATGAAGGGAGGCATCATTAGTAATTATACCAGGGCAACAGGCACAAACCAGGAGCATCCCTTCTCCTTTGTGCACTCCTAGACAGCCATATGTCCTCATTTCCATTTCTAAAACACCTCAGGCACTCCCCTGCCTCAGGACCTTTGCGCTTCTTGCCCCTCTGCTCAGTTTCTTACCCAAGACCTACATGAGTTGGGCTCCCTCACCTTGTTCAGACCTTTGCCCAAATGTCACTTTCTCAGTGAGGTCCTCTCTAATCACCCAATCTAAAATTGCACCCTCCCCCAGCTGGCACTTTCTATTACCATTGCCTGCATTTTCTCTATAGCATTCTTTACTAACAGATACATGATACATTTGTTTTGCTTATTGTCTGTCTCCCCCAGCCCCTCCAGACCGTAAATTCCATGAGAACAGAGATTGTAGTACGTTTTCTACCCTAATGTAGTCCCAGCATGGAGAACAGTTTCTAGCATATATCAGGTGCTCAATAAATATTTTCTGAACAAATGATTCTTTAAAAGATGACTTGCACTCCCTTCCAAATCACTGGCAGGCCATACATGCCTCCTGTATAGAAATTCTGTGCAGGTGGCATTTAAACTGGGCCTTACAAGCCAGTCTCCACCCTACCCAGGAAACATGATAGCTGGATTATGCTCTGTTGGACCACACCTGCATCCCAGGATTCCACAGCAGCTCATTGGCTGGGCAGCCTCCATTGTGAGGTAGCTCTGGTTTCTTCCTTGCCAAAGACAGACAAGCACTGAGCCTGGCCCCACATCCAGGCACCAGGACCCCCAATCCAATGCTGCCTTCTTCCTCCCAGTCACACTGCTCACTTTGCCCTATACCAGCAAAGGCTAAACTAGGAGAGACCAAAAGCCCAGGCAAGTCCTCGTGGGTGGGCAAGCAATTCCGAGGGAAACTGAGGACCATCCTGAGACAGGTCTTTCTTAAGTCCCCCAAGAACCAGGTGACGCATCATCAACATCAGCTTCTCCTGCCACCACTGCTTCACTGATTCATGCACTTCAGGCTTCAGCCAGCCGCAGGCATCCTTAGTATTAGGAGCCAGCATCTCAGGTCTGCAGCCATGGTTTCTCTGGAGAAGGACCCAACAGAGGCTTATTCAGAACCTTAACCTTGAGCTTCCGCCACCTACCCACCGTGTTGAAGATGTCATTGCTTGGAAGGGACTACAATAAGGAGCTGAACTCCTTGGACCACGGATCTCAGTCACCCTCGGAGAGCAGCAGCAGCACTACTTCAGAGAATGTCCATGCTGCTGGGGAAGCTGGACTGTCGTAAGTGGCCGCACCGCCCTTCCAGGCCTGAGGTCAAGCACTGCTGTTTTTGCAGCTCTGGACTATGTCTTCTTTTGTCTGTTTCCTTAACACTCTTATTTCATTAACAGGAGATGCATAAATGAAAGATAAAACCTTCAGAATCTAAGGAGTCAGTCCCTATGGCTCTGCTTACTAGCCCTGTTTCCCAGTTTTTACAAAGAACCCAGCTAGAGCAGCCACCCTCAACGTGAGGGTGTTCCTTGTCTCCAGGAACAGTTTCCTGTCTCAGGCTGGTTGCCCTTTCCTTCCTCCCTTTCTTTCTTCCACAGTCTCAGGCTGCCTTCTTCTTCTCCCCATACATCTGCCATTATTTTCTCTCCTTCTTCTCCCCAACCCCCCATGCCTTCCGTCCAGAAAACAAAAAGTGCTAACTCCATGTCTCCACCTTTACTGCCCCAAACTCAGACACATGGAATTCTTCTCTCTTTTTTAAAAAATTTAATTTAATTTTAAGTTCCAGGACACATGTACAGGACGTGCAGGTTTGGTACATAGGTAACGTGTGCCATGGTGGTTTGCTGCACCTATCAACCCATCACCTAGGTATCAAGCCCCACATGCATTAGCTGTTTATCCTGATGCTCTCCCTTCCCCTGCCCCCATCCCCAACAAATCCCAGAGGGTTTCTTGTTCCCCTCCCTGTGTCCATGTGTTCTCATTGTTCAGCTCCCATTTACAAGTGAGAACATGCTATGTTTGGTCTTCTGTTCCTGTGTTAGGTTGCTGAGTATAATGGCTTCCAGCTCCATCCATGTCCCTGCAAAGGACATGATCTCGACAGAACTATTCTTCTGGGACTTACTGTCAATCAGACTGCTATCTGGTAATCAGATCAGTAATAACTGTGGGCGCAAAGAGATTATCAATGACAATCCCCAGTGTTGATAAGGATACCAGGAAATGCTCTCTCTCATCTTTTTGGGAAGAATTAAATTGGTATCTTTCTAGATGGCAATGTTGCATGTCAAAACCTAAAATGTCATTTGTGTAAAACATACAAATATTTATTTGGCAAATGCTGTCTGAAAGTACACAACTCGTGCACCCACACACAAAACTGACAGCAGTGGCTGCCTCTGGGGAAGAAAACTGGGAGACGGAGAGACAGAGAAGGAGTTTATATTCATTTCATAAAGATTTTGATTACTGTGTTTTGAATTTTGTGCTGTGAGTATTACAATCCAGGTTTTTAAAGTATAATTAAATATAAATAAATCCTTTGATCAATAATACCACTTCTAGGAATTTTTTTCTAATGAATTAATAACACAGTATGCATAATTTTTTTACCAAAACACTTGCTATAATGTAACCACCCAATGGATTCACCTTGCCCCCTTCCTAGACAGAGACGATTTACCAATACAGGGGAATTGATAGGGGGTCGAAGTGAGTTTTTCTTGCTGTTTTCTGTTCTTGGGTGGGATGGCAGAACTGGTTGAGCCAGATTACCGGTCTGGTTGGTTTCAGCTGATCCATCGGAGTGCAGGGTCTACAAAATATCTCAAGCACTGATCTTAGGTGTCACAATAGTGATGTTATCCCCAGAAGCAATTTGGGGAGGTTCAGACTCTTGGAGCCAGAGGCTGGATGACCCCTAAACTGCAATTTCTAATCTTACAGCTAATTCGTTAGTCTGTTAGTCCTGCAAAGGCAGAATGGTCCCCAGACAAGAAGGGGGTCTTTTGGGAAAGGGCTGTTACCAAGAGTCAAACCATGAACTGAATTTCTTCCCAAAGTTAGTTCAGCCTATGCCCAGGAATAAACAATGACAGCTTAACAGTTAGAAGGAAGATGGAGTCGGTTAGGTCTAATTCCTTTCCCTGTCATAATTTCCTTAGTTATAATTTTGCAAAGGCAGTTTAAATAATATTAAAACCTTGGAAACATTAAGAGAAAGGTTAACATATGGTATAAAATACAGTATAATGTGATACAGTCATTACAAGTGATGGAGGAAATCTATGGATATGAAAAATGTGTAGCACATTTATTTATGCAGAAAACTAGTTGATGATCCAGCATGTATAACAGTTCTCCTAATGTAAAATTTCTGTGCATTTAGAAGCAAATAAAGATGCCCAGAGGAGTGCTAATTATAATGTGTAGTTGGTGGGATTTTGAAATTTCCTTTTATGATAACAATTGTATAGTTTTCAAGAAAAATATAAATCTAATTGGCTAAGTCACTGGGGAGTTCGCAACATCTATTTATGCTTCAAGGCTCGGATGAGTAATGCTGTCAGCTAAGGCGCAGTGGTTTCTCCAAAACCTTTCTCACCTTTCCCACAAGACCTGATTCAAGTAGGAGCAAGGCATTGGTGCTGTTGTGGGAAAGAAGTGAGAGAGAAAGGAAAGGAGGGCAGAGGGTGGGAAATGAGACCACATCTTCTGGAGAAATTACTACTAAAGAACTGACAAATTACATTTATCAAGGAATAAAAGTTATCTCTTGGAAGTAAATGGACAATGGGTGCCCTCCATCCTTAGGTAAATAGACTGACCTAACAGAAGTTGGATCAATAGACTGAAGTCACAGAAGTCCCCAACAATCCACCTGTTCTCTCAACCCAACCCACTCTCAGGTCAGCATTGAAATAGCAAAGACCTGGTACAGCTTCTTCAAAGCCCCTTGCCA
The DNA here is from genome assembly GCF_030222135.1 of Aotus nancymaae. Taxonomy (NCBI): domain Eukaryota; kingdom Metazoa; phylum Chordata; class Mammalia; order Primates; family Aotidae; genus Aotus; species Aotus nancymaae. Next base: position 26,245,294 of record NW_026988479.1, on the reverse strand, counting down.
TGATTCCCTAATGGATAAGACAAGGAGACGTGAGCACTGTCTCTGCTGGACTCACTCGGGCATTGGTTTTGGCTCTCCTGGCCACCTGCAGACAATTTAAAGCATCTCTGTCCTAGCCTGAGACTTAGTCTGTATCTCCCAATGGCGTCTTCAAGACACTCTTTTGTTCTGAGTGGAGAGGGCACTTCTACTTGCTGAAACCAGTCCATACTTGCCTTTTCCCTATTATCCCAATTCTTCTTCCTCTTGAAGGAGGCCCTTTCTAACAGGTGAGCACCGTGAAGGTGAAACCAAAGGTGGCAGTGATGATGATGATGATGATGATGATGCTCACATCTGTGAAGCACTTCATAATTCCAGGATTCATCATGTTACTTCTTTTGAGACTTACAGCTTTCCTGAGACATAGACAAGACTAAAATTATTCTCCCTTTTTTGGCAGGGAAACAGGATCTAAGCAGCTAAGGGCTTCCCAAAGTAGTAACCAAACACAGTACGTTAGCAGCAGAGCTAGAACTCAGAATCAAGTGCTCCTCCTCTGGGTTCAATGCTTGTGCATGTACTTTTTATCTAAGTTCCTTTTTGATTCTGTTCTCATGATCCTGTTCCCACCCTTCCTCCCCAATTCACATCAGGATTGGCGCTGCCTGGGCAGGAGCTGCCAGCACAGGTGTGAAGAATATTTAGAACCCTAGGCACTAGCACCCTGCTGGAAACATAATACTCTATATGCACAGTAACAATTGTTATTAAATTATTAAAGTTTACCCAGTGCCTAACGTGGATATATTATATAGCAATTCATGGAGAGGAAGGGAGGGGGAGAGAGAGAGAGAGAGAGCAATTTATATTCACAATGAATACCAGTTGAACAAATGGATGAAGGAGTAAACTAAAACCAGTAAATATTCCATATATGGTAGATTTTTTTCCTAGCAAGTTAATAAATAACCTGATGCCTCACTGTAGATTGAGGCAACTATTACTAATTTTTCCCATTGTCTATCTAACTGATAGACTTGTATTAGATCACAATAAATGTTATTTGAGAGAATAATTCATGAAAGAAATCACTGGATGAATTAATGAACCAACCAGTACTAGGGTGTTATTCAGAATAGTAGCAATTTTTATTTCCTTTAGAGCCTAGTGGAAATTAAATTAAACAAATATTTGTTGAGTAGCTTGAACTAGCACCATCCCCGGATCAGGTGTTCCAGGACAGTCCCCTAGAACTGAGAGCTGTCTCCGAGTCCACCTCATGAGGTTTTGTCCCTCTTCCCATCAGGCACTCTGGAGGTGCCAGAAGGAGCCTGAGCTTCTGGCTACGCTCCCCTTCCACTGATGGTATCCTCTGTCTCCCTATTCTCCCCACCACAGGATGATGCAAACTTTGATCCACTTGTTGAAATGCAACATTGGCACAGGGCTCCTGGGGCTTCCCCTGGCCATAAAGAATGCCGGCTTATTGGTAAGAGGCATCTGTGGGATGGGAACTAGATTTGCTCATTTGGGGAAGGAGGTGATAGGTCCTGAAAGCCTTCATACTGTTATCAATGGGCAATCCTCTACAATAGGAAATGTGCCTATTGGCATCAATCCCCTGGAGCCAACCTGGACCAACCTGAACATCATGGAGGGGGCACACCATTACTCTTAAAGACTCGCCACGCTCATCTGACTCCACTTTGCCACAATTCTCCCCACTCCCTAGGATCACATGCAGCCTACTTCACTCATTTGCATTAACAGCCCAATCCCTGCAGATATTTGAACGTGTGACTCCATTTCAAACCACATGATACCACATGAGAAAGTGCCTTAAACATGAGGACAGACGCTTCCATCAATCCCACCAATCCTCTCTCCCCACGCCAGCCTGCCTCTGTCTCTTTTCCTGTGCTGTTCCTGCCCCTTTGTTTCTGTCTTTTGAAATTTACCTCCCCTCTAAAACTTTACTCTGTCCTATGATCATTAATGCCATCCTCACTTTGTGTTTTTCTACCGTTTTTATCTACCTTACCTGGGATTCTTAAAGCACTTACGAAGATAAAACTTTATTTATTTACTTACTTACTTAATTTCTTATTTATTGAAATGGAGTCTTGCTCTGTTGCCCAGGCTGGAGTGCAATGGCTCGATCTTGGCTCACTGCAACCTCTAACTCCTGGGTTCAAGCGATCCTTCTGCCTCAGCCTCCTGAGTAGCTGGGATTACAGGTGTAGGCCACCATACCCGGCTAATTTTTGTATTTTTTGTAGAGACAGGTTTTCATCATGTTGGCCAGACTGATACCGAACTCTTGACCTCTGGTGATCTGCCCATCTTGGCCTCCCAAAGTGCTGGGATGACAGGCATGAGCCATCTCACCTGGCCAACATGTTTATTTTTTAATAGACTCAGCTTCCTCACTTAATTGAAAGCTCTGTGGGCAACAACTGTCTGATTTCCCTTTATACCTCCCCACGGTGGCCTCTGTAGAGACTGGCGCATAGCAACTTTCCATTAACATCTATAGAATGGAATTGATACCAAATATATAATTTTCATTTAGTTGCAGTGAATCTTATCTCCAGACCTGGTAAGTGGCTCCCATATCTAAAGAAGGTGAGACCCTCGCTTCCTCTGACATGACTTCCGATCTTCAGTGGTTCCAACCCAGAGATGGGACTCTCCCCTTTGGAATCCTCTGGGTTCCAGAGCTTCTGCAAAAAGCATGGTCTTTAGCCAAGCAATCTTTCCCAGGGTGGAATTTGCTTTTTAAGACAATGCTTTTATTCTTTGATGTTTGCTTCCTCAGAGTCATTAGATGATTTCTTTACCCTTCAACTCCCACCAGAACCTCTGGCCACGATTCATTTGAGAAATATTTATTGAGTACCTACCTACCCTGTGCGTTTGCAGCCCCTGGGAATATAGAAGCAAACAAGACATGAGAGTCTCTGCTGCATGAAGTCTGCATTCCAGTGGAGTCTGGTGGTGCTCTTGATCCCTCATTTGTATCTTTGTGATAGGTCATATCTATAAAGACACAAGTATTCAGAACAAAGGATGTGAGAGAGTTCCTCTTTATGCCCTTCTGATCACATCTGGAAGATTATGATTAGTAATCAGCCCCACTTTTTTTTTTTTTTTTTTTCCGAGACGGAGTTTCGCTCTTGTTACCCAGGCTGGAGTGCAATGGCGCGATCTCGGCTCACCGCAACCTCCGCCTCCTGGGTTCAGGCAATTCTCCTGCCTCAGCCTCCTGAGTAGCTGGGATTACAGGCGTGAGCCACCGCGCCCGGCCCTCAGCCCCACTTTTTAAAGGAATTTGACAAATTAGATGCACTACAGCAGTGATTCTCAACTTGGGATCATTCTATGCCAGCCACTTCTACACCAGTCAAAAACCTTTACAATGTCTACAGACATTTTTGGTTGCCATAATCTGGGGGGAAGAGTCTCTGACACCTAGTGGGTAGAGGCTCAGGGAAGCTGCTAAACATCCTACAATACACAAGACAGCTCCTGACAACAAATAATTATCTGCCCCAAAATGTCAATAGTGCACCTGTTGATAAACTCTGTACTAAAGAAAGAGACCTAAGTCATAAGAACACCTTGGTCCTCAATCCTCCTGGAGGAAGTGAGGGCTAGAGTGTGTCAAAAGAAATCAATTTACCACGAGGGACTCTAAATGGGTAGAACTCGAGGAAAATGAGAAAATGCATGGGCTATGTGGGAAGGCAATGAGTTCTCTGTCACTGGAAGTATCCTAGCAGAAGTTGGGCAGCCACTCTACAGGGATGCTAAGAAGAGCATTCAAACTCTAGCGTCTGGGAGCACGAGGACATTCAGGCAGGGTCTCTCACCCCAAAGACAGTTTTATTATGCAAGGGGCCCCAGCACCCAGGCTGAGAGGGCCAGGGAACGGAATGATCGTTTGTGGCTCAGTTCCCCGTCTCCTCTTCCCTCCAGGTCGGTCCCGTCAGCCTGCTGGCCATTGGGGTCCTCACCGTGCACTGCATGGTCATCTTGTTGAACTGTGCTCACCACCTCAGTCAGAGGTCAGAGGCATGCTTCTCTCTCATCCAAACACTAGGCTCCTCTGAGGGTGTATTGCGTTTCTTTTGACCACTGACCCAATTAACTCGGCCACTGCTCCAGGCCACCTTCCTGCCACTCTGGATTCTATGAAGGCAAGGAGAGAGCGACAAAGAGTCCCAGTTAGAGACTCTAGGTGCAGATCCAACACTGCTGCTAACAAGCTGGATGACTGTCAAGTCCCTGCATCCCTCTGAGCTCAAATCTCCTTACCTGAAAGCATCGAAGTGATAAAAAACACAAAAGAACTCTATAAATGACCCTATTATTTGAGACACTTAGAGATGTTCTTCTTTTCTTTTTAGCCTCCCCATCCCCAACCTTCTCCCACTCCAATACCCAAACCTTGTCAGGGTAATTTGTTCCATGCAATCTCCTTTCAGAACAAGTTAGTCAAAGTAAAAAGCATACTTACTAAAAAGAAGCATTCACAATGATTTCAGTCATTATCAAAGCATATATATGATACTCGATGTTTATGTATTTGAAACTTTAATGCAAAAACAATCTCAGAAAGAAAAGACAAATGCAGTAAAAACAAAGAATGTGGAGATCCACAGCGCTCAGCTACTCTCAATAGGTCCTCGTAAATGTGAAGAAAGGCCTCAACAGTCAAAGTAGGGACAGTAAAGCCAAATTATCATAACCCAAATAGGTGTACCTGGCATAATGTCAGTCACACCTAACTCTCAGAGCACTTTCCAGCTCACAAAATGCTTTTAAAAGCATTCACTCGGGCTGGCGTGGTGGCTCAGGCCTATAATCCAAGCACTTTGGGAGGCCGAGATGGGCGGATCACAAGGTCAGGTGATCAAGACCATCCTGGCTAACACAGTGAAACCCCATCTCTACTAAAACTACAAAAAATTAGCCGGGCATGGTGGCACACACCTGTTGTCCCAGCTACTTAAGAAGCTAAGGCAGGAGAATCACTTGAATCCAGGAGACTGAGGTTGCAGTGAGCCAAGATCAAGCCACTGCACTCCAGCCTGGGCAACAGAGCAAAACTGTCTCAAAAAAAAAAAGCATTTTCTCATTCCACAGTATTGTGGAATGTATTGTGCAATTACACTGTGTATTGTAAGTTATCCCTTACAATTGTATCAATTGTATTGTGCAATTACACTGTGATTACCATTCCAAGAGCCTTGCAAGTCGTGTTTACTCCTCACAGTAAGCCTCTATGGTAGGCACTATTTTTGTTCCCATTTTACAGATGAGTAACCTGAGGTTTAAATGCGTTGTCCAGGGTCATAGAGCTGGGAAGTGGCAGAGCCAGTATTCAAAGACCTACATGACTCCACTGTTAACCATTTTGCAAATCTTCTCTTCCCTCAAACTTTCTGGGATTATTATATCACCAGATAAGTTTCTGACATCAGGCCATTCCTGAAAGTCTTTCTCTGATTTTTTTTTTGTCTGATGACATGTCTTTTATTTTTTTATAATAAAAGAGTGGTGGCCTAAGAGTTGGCTATGGCCTTCAGTTATGTTTTGGGGGACTTCCACAATTTTATTTTTTAGCCAACATTTAAAACCTGGAGATCTCACATTCACAAAATCTCTGCCTTCTTAGTCAATTAGACAACCGACTGCCTTGAGCCTTCATTTTTTCAATGTTCTTCTAGAGGCAAGTCCTAAGCAATCCCTTTTAGAATAGGACATGTGTTCCGGTTTGCCACAGTCTCCACTGCTTCCTACTGTGTCTTATACCCATCCCGTCACCCACCAGATCACTGATACCTGATCCCATATGTCTGATCCCATAGCATTTGAATTTGCCACTCTCAGATTCATCTCCTTGCCAGTTCTATGCAGAGTGGCCTCATTTGTATTGAAAACACCTGTCACAGTGAGCAGTAATAAAAATACCATGTTCCAGCACATCTCCATATCCATCTCTCACAGTATCCTCCCCGCAAAATCCAGACTGCATATGAAGAAAACTGAGGCCCAGAGATCTCAAGAGACTGGCTCCACATGTCTGGCTATGCGAGGGGCATGTTGGGATTTCAACTCTGGCTTCCGTAGAAGGCTAGAGCCCTTCCTCTCTCCTACCTGTTCCCCTCAGTCCTGCAATTTACGCTGTGCTTCCGGGATCTGGGCAACCTGCTGCTGTTCCCACTTGCTCAACCCAAAGACGTTTCTGCAGCAGGGTCTGCCCCACCCCTAAAAGGGTTGAGGAAGAGGGACATGGGAAGAGGAATAGGCTGGAACTTGGACATCACACCCTATAGGGGTGCTGGGCAGGATCCTGCATATCACCTTTGCAAGGGGTCTGGTCCAGGACAGGCATCTCAAATGTTCTGACACCCTCAGCAATGGAAAGGAGGGAATCACAGGCCTGGCCACACCCATGCCACCTCTTCCCCTCCCTCCTCCTCCATATCCCCTTTCCTACTTTACAGACCTACATCAATGCACAGCTACCTTTTACTCAAGAAGAACAAATCCAATGATATTCAGTTAAATATTAAAGTTGCAGGGATAACTGCAAAAAAAAAAAAAAAAAGGCAAACTCCTGAAAGTTGTTAAAGTATAAAGTAGATTACTGTTAGAAAATTGACAGAACACTTCAGGCTCACACACAAATACGTAAAAATCACTCACTTTGAGAGTAAACTGTACCTTTAACAAAAACATTTTAAATTATGCATTGTTTGTTCTTTCTCCCTAGACTGCATAAGACCTTCGTGAACTATGGAGAGGCCACAATGTACAGCCTTGAAACCTGCCCAAACACCTGGCTGAGGACCCACGCGGTGTGGGGAAGGTAGTCGTCACCGATGTCGTAGTAGTAACAACAGTAATAATCATCATCACTTTTCTTTATTTCTCCTCACACAAGTTTTAAATGAATATGCTCTTATTGTAAACTATCAAACAATATAGAGAATCACCTCAATAGTCCCATCCCCCACTCCACTGTCTACCCATAAGGTAATCGTTGAAATCTAGTTAGTAAATACTCCTTTAGATTTTTTTCTATACATGTACATTTGTATAGAAAATAGAAAGCAAATTATGTACTTCCATTCACACACATATATTGATGTACATTTTTGGAAATTTGATTTTTCATCTAACAGTTTGTCCTTTTTTTTCATGTTAGAGCATATACATGGGCCTCATTTTTGGGGAGTGAGGAAGACAGAGTTTCGCTCTTGTTGCCCAGGCTGGAGTGCAATGGCTTGATCTCAACTCACCGCAACCTCCTACTCCTGGGTTTAAGTGATCCTCTTGCCTCAGCCTCCTGAGTAGCTGGGATTACAGGCACCTGCCACCACACCTGGCTAATTTTTAGTAGAGACAAAGTTTCACCATGTTGGCCAGGCTGGTCTTGAACTCCTGACCTCAGGTGATCCACCTGCCTCAGCCTCCCAAAGTGCTGGGATTAGGGACGTGAGCCACTGCGCCCAGCCGACCTCATTACTTTTTAAGGCTAGTGTGGATGTATATCTCTTTCGTTTGTTTATTCCCCTAAGGTGAACATTCAGGTCATTCCATCGTGATAAAAAATTAACAGTGTACAAAATGGTTTTCTATGTCTTAGCTCCTCTGTTCATCTCAACAGCCTTGTGAGGTAGGCATGGTTGGTGTTTATTGTCCTGGAAATGTGATGCTCATAAAGATAAAATAACAAATCCAAAGTTATGTACATTGATATGGGTGAGCAGAGATTTGACCAAGAACCTAACACTGCAGCTCTCCCTAGCAAAGTTCCTCAGGAGGTGAGTCACATTGTGGCTGCTAAGATTCCTTTGCAGCTCCTCTCTTGGGATTCTCAGTAGGTTGTTGATATCCTCCTGATGAGGAGCAACTCTAATGATTATATAAGGTCATGATTAGGTGAGGACATGAGAAAGTTGGAAACATTTGGAAAAATACTTAAAGTAATAATTTGTCATCTTTAATTTACTAAGAGATACCTGAGGAGCTTTATTAAAAACTGCCCATTCCATGGAGGCAATGGTCATTAATGGATGCTCAAGCTGTTAGGGGAATGGTCACTGGGAAACTTCATAAAGGGCGAATGCATTGATGCCACCTGACCCCATGTACTCATCTTAGCATCGCATGTGTGTATACATGAGAGCTAGCTATGGTGTGTCTCATAATAGCTAGCATACAGTAGGGAGTACAGAGTAGTACCACCTCTGAGACATTTTCAAGAAATAAATTGGAAACCTCCATTTAATCAAGCCACTAGATCTAATATCCATTTATAGGAAGCACAGGGAATAGAGGATCAAGATAAATAACACCATGAGGAAGTCACCAACCAAACAGGAAAAATAGGATATACTACAGGACAAATAATCTGGTATCTTCAGCAGCAAACAAAAAAGGAAAAGTTGGGAGAAAAAAATAAACAGGGCAAGGGGAATATAGCAGTTTTAAAAACTTAAGAAACTTAACAAAATACAATGTGCAGACTTGTTTGGAAACCAACTGTAAGATAGATGTTTTTAAGACAACTGGAGAACTCTGAATATGGACTGAATATTAGATTATATAAAGAAATTATTGGCCAGGCACAGTGGCTCATGCCTGTCATCCCAACACTTTGAGAGGTAAAGGCAGGAGGATCTCTTGAGACCAGGACTCAAAACAGCCTAGGCAACACAGTAGGACCCCCATCTCTACAAAAATTTTTTTTAAATAGCCAGGCCTGGTGACACACGCCTGTGGACCCAGATACTCAGGAGGCTGAGGTGGGAGGATCACTTGAGCCCAGGAGGTCGAGGCTGCAGTGAGCCGTGATGGCACCACTACACTCTAGCTTGGGCAACAGAGTGAGACTCTGTCTCCAAAAAAAAAAAAAAAAAAAGGAAGAAATTATTGTAATTTTGTAAGAGATGATGATGGTATGATGATTATACTTTTTTAAGTTCATATCTATTAGAGCTGCATACTGAATTATTTACAGGTGAAATAACTTGGGATCTCTGGTTTGTTGCAAATATACGAACAAATCATGTGTTTGATGAGGATGAAAAGATAGAGAACGAGTGACAAAAAGTTCATTGTTGAAGCTGGGAGGAGCACATGCAAATTCATTAAATTATTCTCGTTAAATTCTCATTATATTCTTTAAATTATTCATCGCTTTGGTATATGTTTGAAAATCTTCATAAGAGAGACAGAAAAAGATATCATTCTGAAGTCACATGTGACACTGCCAAGATTCTGACACAGTAGGCTGATGTGAGAACCAGGAGTCCGTATTTTTAACATATGCCTCAACCAATAAATTGGTTGCTACTACAAGCCAATTTTGAAAAACCCTTACCTAAACATTATAATCTAAGTAAAGAAACATATTTTTGTTCCCTTAAAAAATGCATCTCCAAATTTGGAATAATTTAAGAACCCAAAAGAATAAAGACAATAACAGAGTATAAGATGTTAAATTTCAAAATAATTAACATGAGTCTGTTGTGATGCCAAAAAAAAAGAGGATGAAATAACATATCTCTCTTAAAAACCAGCTAATAAATTTAGAAGATATAATAGATAATTAGAAAACCACCACTTTGCAACCACCAATGAAATAATCGATTCGGGCAAGAAACATCAATGAATGGTAAAACCTGTGGTTTGCGGAATGGGTTAATCATGTCATCTCAAAGTTGTACCCCCCAGATTACAAAGGGAAAATGTACATTTCCAGTGGGAGATCTGGCAGTCACCAACATAGCAGAACAACAGGATATCATGTGCCTCCCAATATGATAAAATAGAGGTGCAAAACTATCACCTCTGTATATTCTTGCCAAAAGTGCTCACCTGAATTTAATCATGAGGAAGCAGTCATACAAGCCCACGATTTGGGGCATTCTATAAGACAATGGGCCTGGACTCTTCAAACAAAGCCAGTGTGATGAAAACACAAAAAGGTGAATGTATATGGGACTGTTCTGCATGAAAAAAAAAGACTAGAGACATAGTCAAATGCAGTATACAAACCTTCATCAGATCCTGAATTTTAAAAATAAAACAGCTACAAAAGATACTTCAGAAAGAATTGGGGTAATACTAAGCCATTTTTATATAAGAGACTTGAGCATCTGCAGATTTTGAATTTGTTGGGGGGTCCTGGATACCAAAGAATGACTGTATTTAAAATAGAAACTGTATATATGAAGATACCGAAGTTGATTTTCTGGCTATTACAGTCTTAAGAGAGGTATGTTGAAGTATTTAGGGTTTAAGTGTTAGGAAACCTGCAATTGACTTTCTTTTCTGTTCTTTTTCTTTTTTTTTTTTTTTTTTTTTTTGATATGGAGTCTGGCTCTGTCGCCCAGGCTGGAGTGCAGTGTGCAGTGGCAGGATCTCAGCTCACTGTAACCCCCACATTCAGGATTCAAGCAATTCTCCTGCCCAAGCCTCCCGAGTAGCTAGGATTTACAGGTGCCCGCCACCACACCGGGCTACTTTTTGTATTTTTATAGAGACGAGGTTTCACCATGTTGGTCAGGTTAGTCTCGAACTCCTGACCTCAATAATCCACCTGCTTTGGCCTCCCAAAGTGACCTTCAATTGACTTTCAAATGATTCTGAAAAAAATTGCATCTGTGTGTGTGTGTATGAGGGTGTGTGTGTGTGTGTGTGTGTGTGTGAGTGTATGTGTGTGTATAGATGAATGAATACATACATATATATGACAATGCAATTTGGGACCCAAAATTAACAACTGGTATATTTAGTTAAAGGGTATATGGCTGTTTATTATACGATTCTTTCAATGTTTTGGCTTAAAAATTTTCAAAATAAAAAAAGTAGGATAATTTTTTAAAATAATAACAAAAATAATTGTTTCAAATAATAAACACAATCTTAAGAAATAATTTTAATGTGCGTTTTCTCCTTCTGTCTGCCTCTTCCTTTCCTTCCCAGGTACACTGTCAGCTTCTTATTAATCATCACTCAGCTGGGCTTCTGCAGTGTTTATTTTATGTTTATGGCAGAAAATTTACAACAGGTAAAGAGGCCTCTTCTGGGCAGAGTGGGAGAAAAGCAGACCTTCTGCTGCTGAGGCTACATTAGCAAAAGTATTGTGTGTGTTAGGGTCAAAGGAGGAGAGAGCTTCATTTATACTCCTAAATCGGACCACGCTTGGAAGTTCTCTTAGTCCTGGGAATCACATTTTAAAAGACTCATAGAGGAGCCAAAGTCACTTCTGAAAAGTGTAACCAGGGTGGAAAGAGAGGCTTGCAATCATGTCCAATTAGAAATCATTGATAATTGTTAGCCTGAAAAGCACTGGTGACATTTGCTTTGAGTATCTCAGAGTTTTCATGGAGAAGATGCCTGAATATACAAGGCCAACAAGCTGCCACCTTCCCCTCATTGCATTCCTATCAGACATTACAAATCAACCACAGCCTTCTTTCTTGGCTCTGTGGATTAGAGGGAGCATCCTTGTTTTTGTACACCCAAACAGCCAGCAAGAACTGTGACAAGTATTGTAGATGGAATATTCAAGCAGATGGATACTGACTGATATTCAGAGCTTCCCAGGTTTTAGGGCTATCTAAATTTGAAAAGGATATTCTTTTGAATGAATTCCCTTTTTCTGGATGCATGAAAGAAACCCATTTTGTGGGAAAGAAAGGTTTGGGTAGATAACCTCAAAGCTTTGAGATTTTCTGATTCTAAGAGTTTCTGGTTGTCACAATCATGGGCACAACAGTTAGGGCTGCCCAATTTGGCAAATGAGAATAAATGACACCTAGTTACAATGGAATTTCAGATAAGTAATGATTTATTTTTTACTATGAGCGTATCTTATGCAATATTTGGCTCATATTTATACTAAAAAGTTATGTTAATTACCTGAAATTCAAATGTAATTGGTGTCCTATGTTTTATGTGGCAACCACACTGCCTGTCATTGTGTTTTATGTCAGATGGTGGAAGAAGCCCACGTGACCTCCAACATCTGCCAGCCCAGGGAGATTCTGGTGCTGACCCCCATCCTGGACATTCGTGTCTACATGCTGACAATCCTGCCCTTCCTGATCTTGTTGGTGTTTATCCAGAACCTCAAGGTGCTGTCCATCTTCTCGACACTGGCCAACATCACCACCCTGGGGAGCATGGCTCTGATCTTTGAGTATATCATGCAGGTCTGTGCCACAGGGAAGAAGGGATCAGGGTCCAGGTTCTCTGAAACACCTAGGGAGGGTTTGTTATCATGGTGGGCAGGTGAGGAAGGCGATTCTCTGCTCTGGCAGCCCCTGCCAACATGATATCTAGGAACACTTCTGTTCCATAAGCTGTAAAAGCTCATTATCATCATCATCATCAACATCAACAACATCCTCTTCATCATCATCGTCATCAGTTGGATAACAATGAGTCACTGAACAAATAATTACCGAATACCTTCTGCAATCCAAGCATTGTGTAAAGGGCTGGGGACTCAGTGGTAAGTAAAAATAAATAGGGTGCCTGCTCTCATGGAGGCTGCATTTACTTTGAGAGGTAAACATCAATCAAATAACGAAAAAAATTATATAAGTAGTAGGTGGACAAGGGAAATACAGATGATAAAGGAATTTTATTTACTTGGTGCAACATTATTTATATATATTAACTTATTGAACCTTTATAATAATACTAGTTTGGAAGAAAAGCCGGCACTCTGTATCCACGATTTCCACATCCGTGGATCCAAACAATCACAAATGGAAACTACTGGGGGAAAAACACTAAAAATATACAACAATAAAAATCATACAAATTAAGAAACAATTCAGTCTAACAACTATTGGCCAGGCACAGTGGATCACACCTGTAACTCCAGCACTTTAGGAGGCTGAGACAGGAAGATCGCTTGAGCCCAGGAGTCAAGACCAGCTGGACAACATGGCGAAATCCCGTCTCTACAGAAAAATTTAAAAGTAGCAGAGCATGGTGGCTTGCACCTGTAGTCCTGGCTACTTGGGAAGCTGAGGTAGATGGGTCACCTGAGCCCATAAGGTCAAGGTTGCAGTAAGCTATGATCACACCACTGCATTCCAGCCTGGGTGACGGAGTAAGACTGTCTCAAAAAAAAAAGAGTATATGGGAGGATGGGCATAGGTTATATGCAAATACTACACCATTTTATATCAGGGACTTGAGCATCTGCAGATTCTTGTATCCAAGGAAGGTCCTGGAACTAATGAACAACTATACTATCTGTATCTACACTTTACAGACAAGGAAACCGATAAAGTAATTTTTCATGAATTTCAGACTGCCTCCCATGCCCATACTCTATTAATCACAGACCATGAAATCCCACCACTATACTTTCATTTCCTTGAGTCTGAAAATATATGGCATATTCATTTCCTATTGCTGCTGTGACAAATACCACGAATCTAGTGGCTTGAAACAATGCAAATTTATTTTCCAGTGCTTGAGTCTCACTGGGTTGAAATCAGCGTGCGGCAGAGTGGCATTCCTTTCTGGAGGATTTAGGGGAGAATCTGTTCTCTTGTCTTCTCCAGCTTTCTAGAAGGTGTCCATGTGCCTTGGCTCAGGCCCCCTTCCATCTCCAAGGCTAGCAGCCTCAGGCAGAGTCTTTCTCATGCTGCCTTCCCTCTGGTCTTCCTTCTGACTCCCTCTTCCACTTTTTTTTTTTTTTTGAGACAGAGTTTTGCTGTTGTTACCCAAGCTGGAGTGCAATGGCGCGATCTCGGCTCACTGCAACCTCCGCCTCCTGGGTTCAGGCAATTCTCCTGCCTCAGCCTCCTGAGTAGCTGGGATTACAGGCATGCATCACCATGCCCAGCTAATTTTTTGTATTTTTAGTAGAGACGGGGTTTCACCATGTTGACCAGGATGGTCTCGATCTCTTGACCTCATGATCCACCCGCCTCGGCCTCCCAAAGTGCTGGGATTACACCTCTTCCACTTTTAAGGACACTTGTCCCAACTGAATAGTACAGGGTCATCTCCTTGTTTTAGGGTCAGCTGATTTGAAACCTTAATCCAATCTGAAAACTTCTTTCTCCCTTGCCATTGTAACATAACAGTCACAGGTTTTGGGGATTAGGATGTGAACATCTTTGGGGAACGATTATTCTACCCACCATAGAAATCTATTATGATAATCATTCCCTCTAGATTCATGAGAGCTGCTATACTAACTAACAGACTGCACAGCCCTGAAATAAGTGTGGGAGAGAGATGTTAGAGGACAGGGAAACAGGAGACCTGAATTCTTATCTGGGATGTACCACTAACTCACAGAGTGGCCTTGGGCAATTCCCGTCTCCTCCCTGTGCTCCGCTTTCCCCACATGTACAGATGAGCAGGCTCCCAGTAGCCAAAGGATGAGAACAATCCAAGTGTCCAAGTAAGTGATGAATGGATGAACACAATTTGGCGTCTATACATACAGTGAATATTATTCAGCCTCCAAAAGTGAGGAGACACTGGCACATACTACAATGTGGATGAATCTTGAGGACACTGAAGCTAAGTGAAATAAGCCCGGCACAAAAAAACAAATATTATAGGATTCCAGTTATCTGAGGTACCTAGAATAGTCAAATTCATAGAGACAGATAATAGAGTAGGGGTTGTCAGGAGGTTGGGTAGTGGGGCATTATTATTTGAAAGATAAAGAGTTTCAGTTTGGGGTGACGAAAATGTTCTGGATAGGGGTGATGGATTCACAACAGTGTGAATGTTCTTCATGTTACTCGACTGTACACTTAAAATAGTTAAAATGGAGGCTGGGTGTGATGGCTCATGCCTGTAATCCCAGCACTTTGGGAGGCCAAGGCGGGTGGATCATGAGGTCAGGAGTTCTAGACCAGCCTGACCAACATAGTGAAACCCTGTCTCTACTAAAAATACAAAACTTAGCCGGATGTGGTGGCACGTGCCTGTAATCCCAGCTACTTGGGAGGCTGAGGCAGGGGATTGCTTAAACTCGGGAGGCGGAGGTTGCAGTGACCTGAGATCATGCCACTGCACTCCAGCCTGGGCGAGAACCCATCTCAAAAAAAAAAAAAAATAGTTAAAATGGTAAGTTTTATGTTGTGTGTATTTTAGCACAACATAAATGAAGAAATAACCATATTTAAAAGATTAGAAGGTGAGCTGAGATCTAGATATCTTCTGATTTTCTCTGTCGAGGTCAAGTGTGACCCAGCTTTCTACCAGGCAAAGATTTGGGATGACTTCGACACCATAACACCACCAATTCACTTCTCCCACTTTCTTTCAGGGGATTCCATATCCCAGAAACCTACCCTTGATGGCAAACTGGAAGACCTTCTTGCTGTTCTTTGGTACAGCTATCTTCACATTTGAAGGTGTTGGTATGGTAAGACGGATGGGATCTGAGCGAATGGTCCCTAGTGCTCTTTACAGTGGCCAATTGTAGTTCCAGATGTCTAAATAAATAGTATTTATGAAAAGTGCAGAATACGATCTTCTCCTGGTGAAGGGAAGGTCCGTAGCCACATACAGGGTGCCTACTGCTCTAGTACACCATGCTAAGCCTTGAAGACTGAGAATTTACTAATCAGCCAAGACTAAGTAGGGCATTCCTGGCAATAGAAAGCATGAGAGAAAATTGAAGGAGTGTGGCCACGTGGAGAAGCCCCTTTCTGATTCTGGGCCCACCTGGGGAAGGACATCTGTGCTTGTGGGGGACCCTCTCCTTCACAATGGACCTCATCTCTTTCCACCTTTCCTTTCCCAAACCTTTTTTTTTTCACTTCCAGGTTCTGCCTCTCAAAAACCAGATGAAGCATCCACAGCAGTTTTCTTTTGTTCTGTACTTGGGGATGTCCATTGTCATCATCCTCTATATGTGCCTGGGGACATTGGGCTACATGAAGTTTGGGTCAGACACCCAGGCCAGCATCACTCTCAACTTGCCCAATTGCTGGTATGTCCTGCCCACCTCAGGTGAGATAGGGAGAGACATGGGATCTGTTCTGGTTGTCCTAGCAGAGAGCACAGCAAGTCATGCACTGAGCCATGAAGCTGGCAATGCATTACTGGAAGTGGCATGCATGTCTCCTGCTCACACTGCTCAGTCAAAGCAAGTCACATGGCCACACCTCACACCAAGGGAGCAGAGAAGTGCAGTTCTGCCATGTGCCTGGAAGTATTTGGTGAACAGCACAAATAACTGCTGCTCTACCTGATGCAGTGACAGTGGGAATTAATTGAATTAATACACAGATAATGCATAGACAAGTGCTTAGCACGTGTTAAGCGTTCACTAGTGTTAGCTATTATCGTTGTTATGCATCCCCACAGCCTTCATCTTTCCAAGTTGAGTAGGATGATGGTGCATTTATTTCCCACAAAGCCAGAGCTGTAGAATGAGAAAAATGTAACCATCCCCACCCACCTTGCTGTGTGATGGTAGTGACTAGATGAGATAATAAATGTGGAATTTCTTTGAAGTTGCGCCTTATTTTATGCAAGATATCATCCTAATATGCTATTCTTGTTCTGGGCAATTTGGGCTGCCACTAGCTACCTTGGACAGGGCACTTTCATTCCTGGGACCTCAGCTAGAAAACATGGGCATTGAGCTCCATCAGGACTTTATACCTAGTCATCAGATTTTCCAGGGAAGCCTTAAACAAATATCCCTTTCCAATAAGAAAAGACCAACAACCCAAGGAGAAATGGCTGAAGGGCAGAACAGGCATTTCACAGGCAAAAAATAAAAGGCCAGATGGGCAAAGAGATGCTCATGCCTGTAATACCAGCACTTTGGAAGGTGGAGGCAGGTGGATCACGGAGGTCAGGAGTTCGAGACCAGCCTGGCCAACATGGTGATACCGTGTCTCTACCAAAAATAAAAAAGTTAGCCAGGCACATGCCTGTAATCCCAGCCACTCAGGAGGCCAAAGCCGGGCATGGTGGCATGCACCTGTAATCCCAGCTACTCAGGAGGCTGAGGCAGGAGAATTGATTAAACCTGTGAGGCGAAGGTTGCAGTGAGCTGAGATCACACCATTGCACTCCAGCCTGAGTGACAAGAGCAAGACTCCACCAAAAAGAGAGAGAGAGAGAGAGAGAAAGGAAAGGAAAGAAAGAAACAGAAAGAAAGTAGAAATGACAGTTAAAAAATAAATACAAGGGCAAAGGCCAACATGCATGGACACACTGTTTAGTCAAGGATGTGGAAAAACAGGTCTTTTTATACTCTAAGACAGCAAATGGGCAATATGTCAACAGCTATTAAAATTTTAAATCAAGTTGACTTTTACCCCACATTTTTACTTCTAAGCATGTATATTATATGTGCATCAATACATGTACAAGGATAGTCTATGCAGCATTGTTTCCTTGGGAAAAGTCTAATCTAAACATTCATTAATTGGTAACTGATTTTTTAAATTATTACATATCCATGCAGTTGGTATACCAACCAGCTATTAAATAGAAGATCCAGATCTATGAGTACTGATAGGGAACAATCTTCAAGAAATATTGGGTGAAAAAAGACAAGGAATGGAGGAATGCTGGAGGAATGTCTGGAAGAGCACTGCCACACATGTGTATATGCACACGTATGTGCATGTGTGTGTGCATGGATGTGCATGGATGTTCCTATATTCTGTATGAGCTTGTACAAACACAGATCATTTCTAGAAGGGTCACAAGTAAACCTTGGGTGGTTGCCTATGGAAAGGGAAACTAGAAGCTAGGACTTAAGGGTAGGAGGGATGCTTTTCACTGTATGACTTTTGTACCATGAATGTTACTGTATGCATATATTGTCTTTTAAAAATTTTAAAGAGCAAAGACCTAGATTCCTGAGCTGCGGGCCTGTTGACTCAGAATCTTCAGCAACATGCACTTTTAATAAGCTTCCTGGATGGCCCTGATGGCTAGTCTGGCCTGAGTCATCCTATATCAGCCAGTTCAATCACTCAGAAGACAAGTACAGATCAAGTGTCCTTTATCTAAAATGCTTGGGACAAGAAGTGTTTTGGATTTTGAAGCATTTCAGATTTTGGATTTTTGGATTAGGGATACTCAATCCGCACCAACTTCTAAGCAATAAGTGAGTCCTCAATAGCCCTTCCAGGGAGCCACATCGCATTTCACATCCTATCCATCTGTCTGCAGGTTGTACCAGTCAGTCAAGCTGATGTACTCTATTGGCATCTTCTTCACCTATGCCCTCCAGTTCTACATCCCAGCTGAGATCATCATCCCGTTCGCCATCTCCCAGGTGTCAGAGAGCTGGACACTATTTGTAGACCTGTCTGTCCGCTCAGCCTTGGTCTGTCTAACCTGTGAGTAGCATAAAAGGGCACTCTTTACCCAAAGCTATGGCAGAGAGCCACACTGGTGTCCACCCCACCATCGTTGGACCTGCTACTTGCCTTCTTTGTGATATAGGGCAAGATACTTCACCTCCCTGCACCTCAATTTTTCCACCTGAAAAAAATGGGCTTAACAGAATTACTACACGGTAAATGTTACAGTCATCTCTACTGCCTACATATAGAAAATATATGCTGGCTGGTTTGTAGAAGTATCATTCATTCAATCATCCTCCTATATAGGACATATGTCAGGCACTGTGCTGACATTATCCAATACTGATGATAGCCTAACAATGTGTTACCAATAGAGGGAACTTTGGCCCAGATAAATTAAGTAACATCCCTGAGTCATACACACTAAGTGACAAAGCTGGGATCTGAACACAGATTGTGTAACACCAAAGCACCTGTTTTTCATGGTGCCGTATTTCTTCTTACCATAAATTATGAACACATTCCCTATAATGAAATGAGGTTTAATTGTAGGAAAAAATCCCAATGGGGCTGATTTGTCAGAGTCTTAGAGATTTTTTTTTTTTTTTGAGACAGTCTTGCTCTGTCCCCCAGGGTGGAGTGTAGTGGTGTGATCTCAGCTCACAGCAACGTCTGCCTCCCAGGTTCAAGTAATTCTCCTGCCTCAGCCTCCTGAGGGAGTAGCTGGGATTACAGGCACCTGCCACCATGCCCAGCTAATTTTTGTATTGTAGTAATGACAGGGTTTTGCCATGTTGGCCAGGTTGGTCTCAAACTCCTGACCTCAAGTGATCTGTCCACCTCGGCCTTCCAAAGTGCTGGGATTACAGATGTGAGCCACCACATCCAACCGGAGATTGTTTTTTGGGTATATTCTTCTCTCATCCATTCCTCCCCCACCTTCCTTTCTTCATGTTCCTTTCCATTCATTCATTCATTTATTCATGAACACTGCTGTAGTGTTTGGGAAACATCCTGAACAGGGCTGGGAAATCCTTTCTTTGGAACATGTCTAGACAGAGGATCACAAATGATGACCCAAGAGGAATGAGCAAAACAGCAAGGGATTTTTGCCTAGAGAATAAAAGGCTCAGGAAATTTCCATATTTGTCCTTAAACACCTGTGGGATTATTGTAAAAGTGAAAGAACAAATTTAGTCTTCAGGGCTCCAGGAGTCAAAATTTAAAGTTGTTAAGGGAATCAAGTCTCAGTACGGGGTCAGGAGAAACTATGCAACCCTTGGAGCTGTCCAGCAGAACACACTATCATCAGATAATAAGCTTGAAAAGACTGGCATTCCATGAGCAGAAACAGCAAACCTACTTGGTTTGAGGTGTTAGAGTTCTCAGTCTGTGCCGAGACATTAGGAACCTGAAAATGGTATTGTTTGTGATCATTCCTACTAGGAAGGGTATAAATTGACAAGAAAGACTGAAGAGCCTCTGAGTATCAGGGAATGCGTGACTACAGCTGTCCTTATAACGACATGTCCTGCTTTTGATATACACTGAATGTCCCATTCTTCCTCCTTATTCATCCATCAATTCTATTACCCTTTATTAAGTCAACAATCATTTGTTGAGCACCTACTACATGCCTGGCATTGTGCTAGACACAAGGGATGCAATGATGAATAATGAAGAAGATGTAGCTTCTGCCTTCACAGGACTTACAGTTGAGTGGCAAATATATGCAAGGAAATAATTACAGTTCATTTTTATGACTGTTAAGATAGGACATGATGATGCAACATATGACGGTTAAGATCGTAAGTAGAAGACACTCTCTACACATAAGAGGTCCTATAACTCAGCCTGGCTGGGCCAGGGAGTCCTCTCCAGTGGAGTGACACTTCAGTGAAGACCTAAAGGACAAGTAGGAAATAGATGGAGAAGGGAAGAATGTATGATGGGAAGGGAACAGGCTGTGCACAGACCTTAGACAAGTATTGCCTATGGCCCTTTTGGAGAAGAGGAGAGTGCGGAGAGACAAGGTCAGAGCTTTTTCGGGGCCAAGTCCTAAGGGTCACTGTGCTGAGGAGTTCGGGCAATGGGGAGCCATGGAAAGGCACTGAGCAGAGGATTGGCACGACCAGAATGGAATGTAAGGAAATCCTCCAGTCCACTTTGCATTATAGCTTTTCTTGCATATATCTTTTCTGCCCCCTCGTTGTGAGCTTTCCTGGAAGACTGATGCTGGGTTTTCTCTGTAAGCAGTTTATTAAACATCAGATAAAGGAAAGCTGTGGACAAGGACCCCCCCATCGGAGGGGAGATGAACTCCTAGCCATGAGTCTATGAGTCTCTCTCATGCTCTGATTGGATGTGTCAGAGCAATTTCAGAAAGAGGCATTTTTTTAAAGATACAGCAAGCTGGTATGGATGCTTTCCAGAACAGGCTTTCTCTATTTTGTTCATAGGAAAATCACATGATTAGAGTATTTAAAGTAATGGATATCCCAAGTACAATGATTTGATCTTTAATAATGATATGAATATATTGGATTATCACATGTACCCCAAAACTATGCACATATATTATACATCAATGTAATAATTGTTTTAAAATAAGAAATTGGCATAAAATTAAATCATATAAATTATATATTTACTCATTCAAACATTATTGAAATTGGGCTCCCTTGGAAAATCTATGATACTGTATGTATATAGTATCCTAAATATGTATAAGAAATGAAAATTTAGGAGTGCGAAGAGAAGAATGGGTTTGGATAGCTTAATACTGTCTTCATGCTTGATGGCCTGCTTCATTACTAAGATCCTATTAAGAATAGAAAAATAAGTGGTTGATATTCGTACAGCAACATAAGCAACTCCCCTTTTTTAAATATCTATTTTATTGCACTTTAGGTTCTGGGGTACATGTGAAGAACATGCAGGATTGTTGCATAGGTACATACATAGTGATGTGGTTTGCTGCCTCCATCCCCATCACCTATATCTGGCATTTCTCCCCATGTTATCCCTCCCCAACTCCCTACCCCCCACTGTCCCTCCCCTAGTCCCCCTCAACAGACTTCAGTGTGTGATGCTCCCCTCCCTGTGTCCATGTGCTCTCATTGTTCAACACCTGCCTATGAGCGAGACCATGTGGTGTTTGATTTTCTGTTCTTCTGTCAGTTTGCTGAGAATGACGGTTTCCAGGTTCATCCATGTCCCTACAAAGGACATGAACTCATCATTTTTTATGGCTGCATAATATTCTGTGGTGTATATGTGCCACATTTTCCTTGTTCAGTCTATCATCGATGGGCATTTGGGTCGGTTCCAAGTCTTTGCTATTGTAAACAGTGCTGAAATTAACACACGTGTGCATGTGTCTTTATAATAGAACGATTTATAATCCTTTGGATATATACCCAGTAATGGGATTGCTAAGTCATATGGAATTTCTATTTCTAGGTCCTTGAGGAATCGCTACACTGTCTTCCACAATGGTTGAACTAATTTACACTCCCAAAAACAGTGTAAAAGTATGGGGATCACTCCACCAGCGTAGAGACCCCTCCATGTCTCCGCCATTACGGAGTTAGAGCCCGGACATATTCTCCCTCCGCTGAGGGTAGTCGAGCTGAGGAAAAAAGAAGGAAGTGATAGAGGCCTGAGTTTGCAGAAGCCTATTCTTGATCCACTGAGCTAATGGCATGTCTGGGTGAGGCCTGCGTGAGTATTTACGAGACTATTGTCTCTCGAAGTTCCCGTTCTGGGCTGGTTTTATGACTCTGTTTACCTGCATTCACTAAATCCTGTGATCACTACATGTTACTAGAAAAATGCTACCCCTCAAATTATCGCTCGCCTTGATGTTACTTACCGTAACTGTAGTCATTGATAAGAGGATAAGAATCTTTATAGGATAAGAATCTTTTGTTTGTTTTGGGTTCAGCGACCTTTAGATAAACCTGTATGCTACCCCCTCCCCTGCTTACTTTGTAATTTTCTGTTCCCTCCTGATAAAACTTTTGTAATGGGACCTACGTCAGTCACTGTATGAAAAAACATATATAAGCTCCTGTGCACCAGAAATAAACTGCTGTCTTGGGCCTGGCCTGATTCAGCCCTCCAGACTTCATTCTTTCTCTTCCGCACACTCTCTCTTCCAGGTATTGGGACCCTCTTGCTGGTCAAGAGACCCCCAGCAGACGTGCCGATCTCACGGACCACAACATAAAAGTGTTCCTATTTCTCCACATGCTCTCCAGCATCTGCAACTCCCATTTTTTTATCCATCCTTGCTTCTAGACAAAGGCTATCTTACATAGATAGTACAAACATTGGTTCTCAGCCTAGGCAAGAGTCAAGAATTTATTGAGCACCTACTGTGTACCAAGTTCTTTCTTACACATGAAAGGCAGCATAGTAGAGTGAAAAGGACCTTAGATCGGGCATCCCAGTCTCTCGTCTCAGCTCTGTGTAACCTTGAACAAGTTCTGTTCCCTCTAGAGCTCTAGATTTCCCCATCTCTACAGTGAAGAGGTTATAACAGATAAGTGGTAGAGAAGCCCTTCCAATAAAGATTATATGTAAAAAATCCAAGAGATAAAATATAAAAGGAGAGCATCTGTATTGGTAGCTAAGACGGGTGGGAGTTGCCTGACCTTCCCTTCCCTTCCCAAGCCTGCAGTGGGCTCCCTCTCACCTGTCCAAAGAAGTCTCTCAGGTATCTGTGAAATTCCAGGGCTCCAACACAATGGCTTGTTTCTGAGCTCCCTTTTGCAGGCACGTTCAGTGATTCTAAATTTCTCCTTTTGTTGCAGGTGTCTCAGCCATCCTCATCCCCCGCCTGGAGCTGGTCATCTCCCTGGTAGGCTCCGTGAGCAGCAGCGCCCTGGCCCTCATCATCCCACCCCTCCTGGAGATCGTCATCCTTTACTCTGAGGACATGAGCTATGTCACCATTGCCAAGGACATCATGATCAGCATCCTGGGCCTCTTAGGATGTATATTTGGGACATACCAAGCCCTGTATGAGTTGACCCAACCCATCAACCATTCCATGGCCAATTCCACAGGCGTCTATGCATAATTATCTGTTTTTATTCTAATAGCTTTCCCTTCCTCCCATCCCTAATTTGACTTCCATGTGGATGTTATATACATTAATTGAAGCCCAACATCTCTATATTAATTAGTGGCTTCTTTATCTTTCCAAGAGAAATGCAGATGAGAAAAGTTAGCACTGATGTCTCAGGCTACATTTTTTTTGGTTTTATACTTTTTGGATGACATTTTGTACCTCTGAACCAAAATTACATTCAACTATTCTTATTATCAGCCTCATCTAATGGAAAAGGGATGCCACTTATCCCAACAGCCCTTGAAATAGAGACCAAGCACAAATACAAAAGGGATTGTTTTCTCTGCACTGCAGTAGCTGCCCTCAAAGCATCAGATTTAGAAAAGTGTATGTTGGGTGAAGGGAGTTTTCTATTTAGCTATTCCAAGTAGAATAGTCACAGAGAGAACAAAAACAGCACTTAGCAGTGATTTTCTCCCACCGCTGGCTCTGCCACTGATTTCCTACTTGCTGTCTGGCAAGTTCCTCCCCATCTCTCAGTCTATGAAGTGAAGGCTTGAACTAATTGATTATTAAGGACTCTGTCAACTCTGATATTCTGAAAGTGAAAAAAAGAAATTAACTTATCCACCAACCACAAACACTGACTGTGCTAGTGTTGGCGAGGAGGTGGAGTAACTGAAACTCCAGACCCTGATATTGTGGATAGAAAGTAGTACAATCAGTTTGATAAACATCTTGTAGTTTCTTTAAAACTTAGACATATACCTACCATATGATCCAACTATTACACTCCAGAAAAAGAAACATATATCCATAAAAATATGTGTACAAAAATATTCATGGTAACTTTACTTGTAAAAGCAAAAAAGTGGGAAATACTCTAAATGTCTATAAACAGGAGAATGGATAAACAAATTGTGATGTATCCATACAATGGAATATTTCTCAGCAAGAAACGGAAACAAACTGTTGAAATACACAATAAAATGTATGAATCTTAACTATGCTGAATGACAAAATCCAGACCAAAAAAAGAATATGCACCGTATGATTCTACTCATAGGAAAGCCTTGAAAATGAAAGCTAATCTGTAGTAACAAAGGCTCAGTGGTTGGTGGAGGATGAGGAGGGTGAGAGGGAGGTATTGCAAAGGGGCATGAGGAATTTTTGGAAGTGATGGATAACATGTTCACTATCTTGATTGTGAAGATGGTTTCACAGGAGGGTACATATGTCAAAACTTATCAATTAGATACTTCAAGTATGTGTTGTTTATTACATACCAATTATACCTCAATAAAGCTGTTAAAAATAGAATATAAAATACGATTCCTTTTTTATTTTTTAAAATCAGTTACATGCATACAGTCAAATAATTTTAGAATATTCAGCATATTGTCATAGGAATGTCCACCAAATGGGTTGAATTATGAGTAAAATTTTACACTTTTTCTTTTATTTATTTATATATTTTTTAAAAGAGAGACAGGGTCTCACTATGCTGTCCAGGCTGGTCTCAAGCCCCTGGGCTCAAGTGATCCACCTACTTCATCCTCCCGAAGTGCTGGGATTACAGGCGTGAGCCACCATGCCCAGCCATAATTTTATACTTTTATTTTTGCTCACCTGTGTTGTTGCATTTTTTAAAAAAAGAATGTATTGATTTTATAACTAAAGAAAATTCATTTGAAGGGGAAAGTATTAATGATGATTCGTTTCACTCTAGTAGAAATGTCACCTTTATTTTATTTTTAGAGACAAATTTAAAGAGGAAGAAATGCCACCTTTAAAAAGCTTTTTATGGTGAACTATAACACCAATGAAAGTATAAATCTACAATGTAATGAATATTTGCAGAGAATATCAATTTTCAACTTCATCTTCTATTAGATGATTGATACTATGTCTTGAATAACAGGCATTCCAGCTGGAGTTAGCAGCATTCCCCCCTCTGTAACATATCATTCATTGGTCAGATGCCAAACAACAACCTCTCAGAGGAGATGTGAGGTAGCTGTGGTACCCTGAGGGAGAGGTAGGGAAGAACATCCTATGATTAGATAGAAAGATATCAGCTAATAATAAAGTCTTTGCTCTTTTGGGATCCATATCATGAACCTGGAGAAGTAAAGGCTTTGAGGAGCATATGGAAAACTTACTATAGAATATGGAGCAATGAAATGGAGGTAAGGCAGTGGTTTATGACTTCAGGGGACTCATGCAGCTTACTGACATTTTAATAAAAGCTGTGGCTCCTCCTTGTATAAAATTCATATATATATGCATAAGTTTGGCATGCAATTTCAGAAACAATCACAAACCTCATGAGTGAATAGAAACTGGGTTGCAAAAGAACCTCTGGGAAAAAAAGGAATGCAAGGATTTCTGCTTCTCATACATGAAATTATCTGCAGATGACAGATAGCCAACCCTGGAACTAAGGTTTGGATGCAGAATAGGGCAATATACAAAAATCAGATATGGGAGGTAAGCTATCAGATAAGGAAACTCAGGCTACCATGTAACTTGTATAGAAAACACTTTCTGATGGCAGCCAGCGCTGATAGGACCCAAATTGGTCATTCCACTTGTGATAACATAGGTTGAATTCTCTGCTGCCACGTGCTTCTTTAGCAAAAACTAGTACCTAGTAGTTGGAACAGAGAGATCTAGAAGGATACAAAGAATGTGGGAAAGTCCCCCCAGGACCTTCAGAATCATTTCCCACTGTACTTCTCTACTGGACAAAGGTGATTTATCTTAACATGAATGAGCTGGACAATAGTTGGGGCATAAAAGGGAATGATACAAAAATCAATCAATCAGTTTAAGAGGAAGCTGAAATCAGATCTTCAACAAGGCCATTGGAGGCTGGGCGCAGTGGCTCACACCTGTAATCCAAGCACTTTGAATGGCTGAGGCAGGCAGATCACCTGAGGTCAGGAGTTTGAGACCAGCCTGGCCAACATGGTGAGACCCCATCTCTACTAAAAATACAAATATGAGCCAGGCATGGTGGCAGGCACCTGTAATCCCAGCTAGTCGGGAGGCTGAGGCAGGAGAATCGCTTGAACCCAGGAGGCAGAGGGTGCAGTGAGCCAAGATCATGCCACTGCACTCCAACCTAAGCAAAAGAGTGAGACTCTGTCTCAAAAAAAAAAAAAAGAAAGAAAGAGTAAAAAAAAAACCAGGCCATTGACAAAACAGAAATGGAAGAGTTGAGGAGTTGAGATTGCTAAGGAACACAAACTGAGATTGCAAAGCACATAAACTCTGTATGTAAGGGGCTGGGGAAGTCACCCACGTGAAAGTGAAGCATTAAGAGTTGGCTACCAAGTGACATAAGTCAGTGCACAAGAGCAGTGGTTTATAAGCCACAGTGCCCTGACAAGCAGCTCTCTAAGGATTTGCAAGACTTGTTATCTGCCATGTCCAGGCTGTGCCTGACTCAAACCCACAAAGGAGCCCCTTAAGCAATTTCCGGATCTGAGTTCAAAAGGGGAAAAAAGGGGCTGGAGAGCAGAACATCTCCCTGGCATGCCAACCCCATTTGGAAGTGAAACTGCTTTGGTGATAGACTCTCTCAAGGGGAAATTCTCAGGAGGATGGAAACTTAGGAAGCTGGCTTCCTGGTCAGGGAGATGTAGGCGAACCAAAAGGCTTCTCCTCGCCTCTCCAGCTTCTTCCTGCCCCAATTACATCTTCTCCTTCCAGGCACAACAGCCAGCCTTTGTCTAGTTCCCCAAATGCACCACACTTCCCTGTTGCTGCTGGGCCTCCATCTATGCTCTTCTCCCCTCTCTTCACCTGCTTAATTCCTCCTCATTTTCCAGATCTCAGCTATCACTTCCTCAGGAAAACCCTTTCTGACCTCAGCCATTAACCCAGATTCTGCATAAATGTTCACCCTCTCCTCGTGTACTGCAGTTACATGATGTGATGGTTTGAGATGGTTAATACTGAGTGTCAACTTGATTGGATACAAAGTATTGATCCTGGGTATGTCTGTGAGGGTGCTGCCAAAGGAGATCAACATTTGAGTCAGTGGGCTGGAAAAGACAGACCCTCCCTTAATCTGGGTGGGCACCATCTAATCAGCTGCCAGCGAGGCTAGAATATAAGCAGGCTGAAAAATGTGAAAAGAGAGACTGGCTATCCAACCCCCATTCTTCCTTGCTCTTCACACTCCTGAATTTTCATCTCTTATACACATTTAGGATACTGTAAACATATAGTATCATCAATTTTCCAAGGGAGTCCAATTTCAATAATGTTTGAATGAGTAAATATATAATTTATATGACTTAATTTTATACAAATTTCTTATTTTAAAACAATTATTAGGTTGATGTATAATATATGTACATAGTTTTGGGGTACATGTGATAATTCAGTATGCTCATATAATTATTAAAGATCAAATCATTGTACTTGGGATATCCATTACTTCAATATTCCAATCATATAATTTTCCTATGAGCAAAATAGAGAAAGTCTGTTCTGGGAAGCATCCGTACAAGCTTGCTGGATCTTTAAAAAAATATCTCTTTCTGAAATTGCTCTGACACATCCAATCAGAGCATGAGAGAGACTCATAGTCTCTCATGGCTAGGAGTTCATCTCGCCTCCGATGGGGGGTCCCCAGCTTTCCTTCATCCGGTGTTTAATAAACTGCTTACAGAGAAAACTCAGCATCAGTCTTTCAGGAAAGCTCACAATGTGGGAGCAGAGAAGATATATGCAAGAATATTTCTCCCGTGCTGGATGCCTCCTGCCCTCGAACATCGGACTCGTTTTGGAACTTGAACATCTTCAGTTTTGGAACTCAGACTGGCTCTCCTTGCTCTTCAGCCTGCAGACAGCCTATTGTAGGACCTTGTGATCAAGTGAGTTAATCTTTAATAAACTCCCTTTTATATACATATGCATCAGTTCCGTTGTTCTGTCCCTTTACAGAACCCTAATACAAGGTTCATATCTTTTTTTCTCAAAATGAAAACTTCAGCAACATATTTTTTAAACTTTTTATTTTGAAAATTGTTAGACTTTCAAAGGGTGGCAAAAATAATAGCATTTCCAAGTACCTTTCACTCAGCTCTTACTAACGTTAACATCTTACATAACCACAGTACAATTATCCAAAACCAAATAATTGACATTGGTGTAATCCTATTTCTGGTCCTTTTTCCAATCCAGCATCCAAATTGGGATCTCACATGCATTTGGTCATCATATTTCTTTATTCTCTTCCAGTCTATGACTGTTCATCAGTCTTTCCTTATTGTTCACGGCCTTCACACTTTCAAAATGTACCGGCCAATTATATTGCAGAGTGTCTCTCAGATTGGGCTTGTCTGATCTTTTCTCATGATTGCACTGAGATTGCACATTTCTGACAATACCAGAGAAATGACGCTGTGCCCTTCTCAGTGAATCGTATTGGAAGGTACCTGGTATCAGTGTGTCTTATTAGAGGTGATGTTAACTTGGTCACTTGGTTAAGGTGGTTTCTGTCAGGTTTCTTTACTGTAGTGACAGTTTTTTCCCTTTGTAATTAGTATCTTGTGAAGGGATCTTAAAACCAGGCAAAATCCTGTTTCCCATCATACTTCTATTCACTCATTCGGCATTCATATGTGTTTTTTGTCTGCAACAACTATTCCTATGGTGTTTGCCTAATGGTGATTTTTTTTTTTTTTTTTTTTGGAGATGGAGTCTCACTGCCTGTCACTCAGGCTGGAATGCAGTGGCACAGTCTCAGCTCACTGCAACCTCCACCTCCCAGATTCAAGCCATTCTCCTGCCTCAGCCTCCCAAGTAGTTAGGATTACAAGTGCCTGCCAAGACGCCCAGCTAATTTTTGTATTTTAGTAGAGACAGGGTTTTGTCATGTTGGCCAGGCTGGTCTCCAACTCCTGACCTCAGATGATCCACCTGCCTTGGCCTCCTAAAGTGCTGGGATGGGATTACAGGCATGAGCCACCATGCCTGACCTTTTTTCTATTTCTATCATTCCTTCTACATTTATGATTCCATTGTGTATGGGATTCTATAGTGTATTTTTATTCAATGGATTATAACCCATTATTGTCATTATTTTGTTGCTCAAATTGCCCAAGATTTGGCCACTGAGGGACCTTCAATTTGGTTCCTGTGCCCTTTCAATATGCCCCCATGTTCTCGTAACCTACAATATATTTATTTTCCAACGTACACACATAAAATACTTTCTAGAATTGCTAATTTCTGCTCCTGTGAAAAACTGGCTAACTAGACTCCGGGATTTGGCACAGCTCCTTTTCTTGCTCTAGTAGCCCATCAAAATGCTTTATTTTTCTTGCCCACCTTCTTCAATGTGGTTGTTTTATTACTGACTTTAATTGTTTTGGAGGATTTGAGAAACATTACTATGGCTCTAAGAGTCACAGTTATACAAAATATACTCAGATACATCCGGCAGTGTCCCATCCCTACCTCCTTTACACCGTCATCATTTCTCCCTTCTTTCCACTATCCAGAGAGATCTCATTACTTTCTGGGCAATCTTTCCTTCCTTACTTTGCATAAACAAGCAGATACATGTACTTTCTTATATCTCCTTCTTTCTTACCTAAAAAGTACCACATTCTACTTTTCATACTTTGCTTTTTGCATTTAATATGCCTTGAAAATAACTCTACACCGATTCATAGAGATCTTCCTCATTTTTTTTTTACAGCTCAATAATATTCCATCATGTGGGTATGCCATAGTTTACTCAGCCTTTCTTTTGTATATGAACATGACTTTGCTTCCAATATTTGCAGTCACAGTGCTGCAATGAAAAATCTTGTGCATCTGCATGTTTGTACTGTTGGAGGTGCATCTTCAAGGGAAATTCCCGCAAGCGGAAATGGTTGTCACAGGGTAAATGCTTCCGCAATTTGTTAAGTACTGAAAAACTCCCCTCCAGAAAAATCATACTAGTTTGCATTCCCACCAACAGCGATGGCGGTGTGTTTCCCTATAGCCTTGCCTAACAGAATGTGTTGTCCTTTCTTTCATCAATC
The DNA here is from genome assembly GCF_030222135.1 of Aotus nancymaae. Classification (NCBI taxonomy): domain Eukaryota; kingdom Metazoa; phylum Chordata; class Mammalia; order Primates; family Aotidae; genus Aotus; species Aotus nancymaae. The sequence goes on along the minus strand of NW_026988479.1, from coordinate 26,214,833 downwards.
TGAGAGATGATAAATGGCATCTCAGTATTATCTCAATTTACATTCCTCTGAGTTAGTTTGAACATTTCATTTTAAAGAGCCATTTTTATATCTTTTTTTAATATATATATTTTTTTATTGAGACAGAATCTTGCTCTGTCACCAGGCGCCAGGCTGGAGTGCAGTGGCACAATCTTGGCTCACTGCAACCTCCGCCTCCTGTGTTCAAGCAATTCTCCTGCCTCAGCCTCCCAAGTAGCTGGGATTACAGGCGCGCACCACCACGCCCAGCTAATTTTTGTGTTTTTTAGTAGAGACGGGGTTTCACCATGTTGGCCAGGATGGTCTTGATCTCTTGAGCTCGTGATCTGCCCGCCTCGGCCTCCCAAAGTGCTGGGATTGCAGGCGGGAGCCACGGCGCCTGGCCACCATTTTTGTGTCTTTACATGAGTGTGGATGTTCATGTCTTTTCCCAGTTTTTCTATCAAGTTTTTGGTTCTTTGTCTTTAAATTTTTAATTCTTCATAGAGTAAGAACATTAATTTTTTGTCTGTGATATATGCTGGGTAAATTTTTCTCCCAGTCATTTGACTTTATTGTGTTTTTATCAAGCATTTTTTTTCTCTTTATGTAGTCAAATGTGTCAATATTTTATTGCCTCTGGATATTTCCACCACATTTCCTTCTATATTTACATGGCTTCATTTTCTTATATTTGGATCCTGGATGCACTTGGAATTCATTCTTGCATATAGTGTGAAGTACAGATCTAATTTCAAATTTTTCCAGGTGGCTTTCCAGTTGGCTCAGCACCATTTATTAAAAAGTCTGCTTTGACCTGCGACTGGAGATACCACCTTTAACTCCTCATCCCCCACCCCTAAGAAACCTCAAGGAACATATGACCCAAGAGCAGAGCAGGCATAAAAAGATTAACTGAGTGTGAAATATGGCAAGGTTTCTCTTCAACAGCCTGCTCAACTTTTTATTCTTTAATTTCAAGTACCCCCCACTTCTCTTCTCCTTTTCTTCTCTTTGATTTTACTACATGCCCAGGCATGTCACAGCACCAGCTCATATTCCTTTCCTGATTTGGGAAAGGACTGGCTCTCTAGTCTGCCACAGATGACCCCTTCCTCCTCTCCCCTCTCTCCCATCACGTGTCCACCTTATCTAAGAAAGTTTAAATGTTCAGCCAATCGGGTCTAGTTTAGATTGTATGGCCCGACCCCAGCCAATGGGGAAAGGACACAGAGGCAGGAGTCACGTTAGGAATAAAAGCTCCTACTGTCCTTTGTTTGGGGTGCTCTCGTGGCAACCAGCCCTATGAGAGGCACCCTTCTGCACAGAAGTAAATTTGCTTTGCTGAGAAATCCTTTACCTCGGTGCTCATTTTTCCTTATCTGAGCTTTATTTCTAACACTGAGCTACTGAGATTCATTCAGGAATGTGAACTAAAAAGCAACTGCTGAGAACAAGGGTGGCAGATCCAACAGAGGGAAACAGCTATGGATGTTATTGCCGGAAGTGTCAGACCCCCGGCACTGGGAAGTGGTCAACTCACGGGTTGGTAAAAATAATTAACCAACAACAGCATAGGTTTAAAAAAGGAAAGGTATGAGAAAGGAAGAATGCTGCAGCAGAGTGTGGTGGGGCGCCTTGGTGAGAGGACTGAGCGTACCATGGTGGATTTTTCCTTAGGGATATTTATGGACCTTAAAGCAGGATGTTAGGGTTGCACAGTGAGTTTTGGCATGGCATTCCAGAGATGTATAGAAATTTTGGTTACTTATAAGTTTTTTATGGGGGGAAAGAAATCTGGAACCAAATGCCTGCTTTAGATAATAGGAAAGTCTAATTACTTCTAATTTTCCCCAGATAAGGAATTTTGCCTCTGCCTCTGATGGCCTGTTTGATAGTCACCAGGTTGTCTTTGCTCCCTTCTAAATTCCTCAGATAAGATTTTGCCTCTGGGACCTGTTCAATGGTCACCAGGCAATTTTCACTCTTCTAGGTCATGAGGTGATAGAAAGCAAAATAGCAAACAAGGGAGCTGGATGGCGATGAACCAGAGATGACAAGCAGCTCCTGCGACAGAAGCAGAGGGCCCATCCCTGGAATCGCCTTGGCTCACCTGTACCATTCGAACAAACACTTGCAACCAGAAGAGCCCCATCCCAAACACGCTTTTGAAATCCCAAGATGTGATCAGTGAAATCTGCAGTCAAGGCAAAGGAGAAACTGTCAACAAGTTAAAAAGATTTATTGCTATTCCAGGCTTCAAATGAGCCCAGAACTCAGGGCTGGTGTGTGGTTCAGAAGTTGTCATGGCATAACAGGGTGGTGGACAAATCTGGGCAGTCTGATGTTGAGGCCACCCTCTCTTCCTTGGACCCCTGCTCCAAAAGCAACTGCTGGTGGTGCCAACTCTTTCCCATCTGCCTCATTCAGTCAACAGGACTTCAAGACTGGGGCAGGCAGCCTTGTGATCCCCACAGTTCACAGCTAAGAGGCTGCCCAGACCTCTCCTAGCACTGGAAGAGCCTTTTCCTTGGGACCAGACACTATTGCTTTGGCCCTGTGGAGGGAGAAGCAGTGCCACAGGAGTTGTCTTAAGAGGACAAGGTGGCCAGGCATGGTGGCTCACGCCTGTAGTCTCATCACTTTGGGAGGCCGAGGTGGGCAGATCACCAGAGGTCAGGAGTTCAAGACCAGCCTGGCCAACAGGGTGAAACCCTGTCTCTACTAAAAATACAAAAAATTAGCTAGGCATGGTGGCAGGTACCTGTAATCCCAGTTACTTGGGAGGCTGAGGCAGGAGGATTGCTTGAACCCAGGAGGCGGAGGTTTCAGTGAGCCGAGATCGTGCCACTGCACTCCAGTCTGGGTGACTAGGTAAAATTCTGTCTCAGAAAAAAAAAGAGGACAAGGTATGCACGGTGTGAGATCAGAGGTTGCGAAGTGGCCACCAAGAGCCAGCCTGCCCCACTGATATGTCCATTTGAGACACATCACACTGCACAGCGTTTTAAAAAATAATAATTAGTTGCCGATCTTTTAAAATGGTAAGATTTCATATACAAATCTGGATTTTTGGCTTCCCTAGGAGCAAACATTGAAACTATCTGGCAATACTGGGCCCACACCATTCTTATGTGGCACTGACTGATCACAGCTAGGTAGCGGTTGTCTTCACAGACTGGCTACGCACTCTCCAACCTACTCCAGTCCTTGCCGCCCTTAATTATATTTCCAACTGAAGACCAGGCCTCAGCGGCCTTGTATCAATGCACGTGTGCTGTGACTTTCTGTCTAGTATAAGAAATATTTACACTGTAGTATTATCTTTAATCAAAAAGGAAAAATCGAAATCGAGCATGGAAACAACATGTTTCTCATGGTCCTTGTCACTCATCTAAGTCTCTTGCTAGGCCCTGCGGGTACCTGAGTTTGTAAACAACAGAGCACTCCTAGTATCTCCCCCAAGGGATCCCTCCCCAACACACCCTGCCTCTCCAGGATACACTGCACCCTAGTATTAACGGGGCAAATCTAAAAAGGAAATCAAAATTAGTCACAGAAGTTAGGGAAGGAACAGACTAAGAGCAACTACTTTCATTTCACCCCTTCATTCTAACAGGGGCTGGAATAGAACAAAAATGTTAATACTGTCACTTTGCTTTTAACTTAGTGACAAAAAAAAAGAGTGAGAGAGAAAGTCATAGAGACTCTTCAGCTCCTAAAACACGCTGGTTCCCATTCCTTGACTGAACGAGGCTCCTTAGAGAGAATGTTAATGGGGATGGGTCACGTGGTCAGCCCAGGTGCCCTGGGCTATCAAGAACTGTCCAACTCATCCTCCCTTAGGTCAGGGCTGCTTACCCCAGCCTAAAATGTAAGTGGCACAAAACGATTTTCAGTTAGGGTAGGGGACTCATTGCAGAAAGGGGATTAAAGGAGGGCAGAGAGTAGGAATTTGGCCTTGGCAAACACAAGACAGAGGAAAAGGAGCCTTCCTCATACCCCTCCATTCCGCTGTAGCAGATGTCATGTTATATGCCCTTTAGAGAGGCAGCGATCTTGATGCAGCCCAGACGCTTCTCGCTGCTGCTCAGCACGCTCTGTATGCGGTAGTTCCCAGTGGTGAGCCAACTGGGCAACTCCAGGGAAGGCACAGTGAATTCGCTCTTGGGCAGTGAGTAGGTTCCCTGTGGGAAAGCCAGAGGACCGCCAGTCAGTGGGAGTCTACTGATGGGCTCTCTCTCCTGAGCCACTGCTAGGATTGTAGCCATGAACTACTACCCCTCTTCCCATTCTCAAACTGGCCACACAAGATGACAGACTGCCAAGCACTGTAGAGCATAGATTATTATAGATAAAGGGCCCTGAAGATCACATCTAAGTTCAAGTCTCCCACTTCGTAGATGATAACTGAGGCTCCCAAAAGATAAGTGATTCCAGATAGGTCACACTGGCTTACAGATCCAGAGACATCCAGACCTGCAAGAGGAGAATGCAAAGACCCTTCTCTCCAAACCCCGTCTCTTTAGCCACAGGGGTACTGCTGTCTCCTCCCTAAGTACTTACTTCTTTGAAAGGACAGTGGCAAGGAAGCCCATAGGTATGTAGGGGCTCTGGGCAGGGCTCCCCAGTAGGAAATAACATATCAAGCACATCACAGAAGTCTTCGAAGGTACAGCTGCCAATCTGGTCTGTGCATGGAATCTTGATCCAGAGGCCAGCCACTTCCTTCTCCAAAAGTAAATCCACCTAGTAGAAAAAAAAAACAACAAAAAAAACATGGGGGGGAGTTTTGAAAAAGGTTATAAGTATAAATTCCAGGGCAAATATACCAGCTCTTCTGTGTCTTCAAAAAAGCTGCAATATATTTTAATCATAAAATTTTTAACAAGCTAGCTAGGTAAACTACTCATATTCCTTTGTATTTGTGCCCTAATCTCTCTGGCTCCTGCAAAGAGACTCTGGCTGCCTTCAGCCAAGAACTACAGAAAAAACCCTTAGGCCTTCCAAAAGGGTTTCAGCTGATATTCTATAACTTTCTCTAATATGTTTCCCTTAATATTTTTGCCACCGCCCTGAGTGAATCCCCACACTTGTGCCCATGGCAGGCATTAATAATCAAACGTGAATTTTTTCCCTACATTAAACTATACATAAACTTCGAATTTTTTTTTTCTTTCTTTCTTTCTTTTTTGTCATGGCTTATTGCACTCACTGTAGCCTCAACCTCCTGAGCTCAGATGGTCCTCCTGCCTCAACTTCCTATGTAGTTGGGAAACACAGGCAGGTACATGCCACCACACTCAGCTAATTTTGTATTTTTTGTAGCGACAGAGTCTCACTTTGTTATCCAAGCTGGGCTCGAGCTCCTGGGCTCTAGCAATCCTCCCAAAGTGCTGGGATTACAGGCGTGAGCCATCATGCCCAGCCCATAGTCTTGGAATTCTGTAGGTACTCACTACCAATTGATTGGTTCTAACATGTGCACGGAAATGCACTTGTGGTCTAACTGCTAATTGGTCAACTGTGGCATTGCTTCCTAGGCTTTCCTTCTGAGCCCAGTCTTGGCCCCAGAATCCTCTTCTGCATAGGACTTCAGGTAGTTACTACCAACTGATGAACTGGTTACCAAAATGAACCCAACTGGTTGTTCTTGGGTCACATTTTCTCTGTACAGCCACAGAAGACAGAATTAAGAACAATAGGAATGTACAGAAAGATCACCTTGGGACTGGAATAAAATCACAGCTAGGTTACAACTACCTCAAGGAGTAGTGGGCTCCCTGACTCAGCTGGGAAAGCTGCAAAGACTCTTGTGCTTGGAGTAGAGCTGGGTGAGAAGATCTAGAATACACTTCACACCTCCATGCTGTCATGACTCTGCTCCTATTTTGGAGGTCGAAGCTGACCAGGAGGAAGTGGCCAGAATTTCACAGTGGACAGTCCCAGTTGTTGTCCTGGGCATGTGCTGAATAGTCGCCATTTATTAATTGCCTCTAGAGTCAAATGAGGTGTCCCTTAGAACCATGTCCGTCACCCACCAAAAGTATCAAGGGAAAACTCTAAGGGAAGTGCAATAGGAAATTAGCTTTCTCAAATATCTGATTCCTTGCGGGTGTGACGGCAGGAAATCACGTTTTTAGGATTCCTTTCAGCTCTGACATTCTAGCATTTTATTTGGGGCTCTGTTTCTAAGAGATAAACCCTGGATAGGCACGTATGTCTTCAGAGCCACCTGGGCTCATGCTGGTTCCCAGGCCATGGACTCAAGTCTTCCAGATGTCCAGATGTCAAGATATTAGCTGCCTTCCTCCAGGCCCAGAAAGAAAAAAGAAATCAGCACATCCATGTGTTCTAAGTGGACAAATTCAAATTGCTCCTCTCACTGGCCTCATCTGCTGCTGAGACATATATCCATTGTCTCCACCACTGGCCACATAGCACCCTCTCAGCCCTCCTCTCTCTTATCAAAACTGCTTCTACCCTGCCGCCTAGGAAAAGTCAGAGGGCCTAGGTTAGAATGCTGGTTCTGCCACTTCCTAGTATTACCGTGCCCTTGGGGAAGTTACTTAATCTCTCTCAGTGGCCATTCCCTCACGTTCCTTTTTTTTTTTTGAGATGGAGTCTCACTCTGTCACCCAGGCTGCAGTGTAGTGGTGTGATTTCGGCTCACTGAAAACTCCACCTCCCAGGTTCAAGTGATTCTCCTGTCTCACCCTCCTGAGTAGCTAAGATGACAGGCATGCGCCACCATTCCTGGCTAATGTTTCCGTATTTTTAGTAGAGATGGGGTTTCACCATGTTGGTCAGGCTGGTCTCGAACTCCTGACTTCAAACCATCCACCTGCCTCAGCCTCCCAGGGTGCTGGGATTACAGGAGTGCACCACTGCACCTGGCCTCACTTCATCTTCAAAAGTAGGATATTTTAGAGTGTCTACCTCTCTCTCAGGTCCCATTGAGAGAGAAATACCAGCACTTCGTATAGTGCCTGAAATCAAAAGCTGCCTCCTCCATGACTTCTGCCCTACCTTTTTCCTCTGCCAATACTGTCTCCTTGTGTCTCCAATACCCTAATGAAAATGTTTGAGCCAGTTATGCCCTGAGCAAGAATACCCAACTGAGGAGGCCAGTAAGGGGCCAAGTCCTGCCAGCACTCCTCCCACCAGGCTGGAACCTGTAGGGGTGCATCTACAGAAGGGGTAGTGCCTCTCTGATCTCTGCTTCTACCCCCAGCACAGGACAAGCACGACACAAGAAGTGTACTGAACTGTAGTCAACAGAGGGTTCTAAGGCAGCAGCCATGCCTGCCATTTGGAAATTACAAACTATGGCTCATTTCTTATTCTCAATCTATTTGCTACTATGACTCAGAAAAGGAAGCAGGGCGGAGTAATGAGCCCAGGCACGTATATGATTTTAGGGGCTTGGGGAACCAAGTTATCAGGCCTGAAAGGCTGGAATAAGTATATATGACAAATACAATGACAATTTACAATTCTCGAGGATGGTGAAACCAGAGTCCCACAGGCTGAAACTTGAGGCGAGGCTGGGCAGTGGGAGTTATTAACTTTGCCAGATCTCATGGAGCAAGTCAAAAGAGAAAAGGGAGCTCCTGAGCAGGCCCCAATCTTACCCATGGCCATGGAAACCTGGGGCATTCAACTTTTAAAAATTGCAGCTAAGGTCAAATCTATCCAGATCCCAGATTTGACTTTTGATTAAAGATATTTCACTACAGCGAGGTCAGGGGAAGAGAGGATGGCACTTGCTTTCTTGGGTTTGGGCAGTCACTCTCCTTTGGGCCTTAATGTAACAAGGGGTTGAAGCCCTGTGGCCTCAAGAGTGCTCCAGGCTCATCTAGAGCTTAGTTCTGGGCAGCTGTCATAAGCGAGTCTGCTGGGCAAGGGGAGAGGTCTGGAACTGAATCTGCAGCACTCCTCTCCCCTCCCCTGCAAATACACCAAGCACTAAGTCTACCTCCCTGCCAGTAAAAGCTCAGGAACCAAGTCCCAAGATAAACACACCAGCCTTGTCCATGCTAACAACTAGCTTTATGACCTGGGGCAAGCTGCAACCTTCCCTGAGAGCCTCTGTCCCTCATCATCTCTTCTCCCTAGCAAGTGATCAGAAGAGCTTTCATCTAATAGTTGATATGCATATACCCTAAAAAGAGAAAAGAACTGAATACACACACACACACACACACACACACACACACACACACACACACGAGAAATACTAGCAGCCAGGCACGGTGTCTGATGCCTGTAATCCCAGCACTTTGGGAGGTCAGGAGATCGAGACCAGCCTGGCCAACATGGTGAAACCTCATCTCTACTAAAAATACAAAAATTAGCTGGACGTAGTGGAGCACACCTGTAATCCCAGCTACTCCAGAAGCTGAGACAGGAGAATCCCTTGAACCTGGGAGGCAGAGGTTGCAATGAGCCAAGATTGCACCCCTATACTCCAGTCTAGACAACAGAGTGAAACTCCATCTCAAAAAAAAATTGGGGGCCGGGCGCGGTGGCTCAAGCCTGTAATCCCAGCACTTTGGGAGGCCGAGGCGGGTGGATCACGAGGTCAAGAGATCGAGACCATCCTGGTCAACATGGTGAAACCCCGTCTCTACTAATACAAAAAATTAGCTGGGCATAGTGGCGCGTGCCTGTAATCCCAGCTACTCAGGAAGCTGAGGCAGGAGAATTGCCTGAACCCAGGAGGCGGAGATTGCGGTGAGCCGAGATCGCGCCATTGCGCTCCAGCCTGGGTATCAAGAGCGAAACTCCGTCTCAAAAAAAAAAAAAAAAAAAAAAAAAAAATTGGGGAAAGAGAAGGAGCAGAGGGGATCTGAGGCCAATTTTAACTAAGCACAAGTGACAGTCAAGACTGAGGAGATTATTTAGGCCCAAATTTATGACAGGTAATAAAACAATGGAAAAAGAGGGTAGGGGGTAAAATCCATTTCAATGGTCTGTGAAGGAGCCAGGAAAAGCAGGGTGAGGGCAGAAGAGGGGGTTTGTCAGCTTCTTGTTTCCAAGTCAGCTACACAGGCCCTCCCTAGAAACACCAGTGGTTGCACAGTGATGGCGGGAGAGGGAGCACAGTGGCAGGTCTGCTGGGAGAGCCCACACTCCAGATTCAGCAGAGGGGTCACACAAATAAATGTGTGTGACCCTGGCAGAGAAACAGTCCCGTGTCCATATAGAGGAAATAATTCCATCCCTTGGCCCAAATCCAAGGGTACAGGGCTTGATCCCCTACCACTTGAGGAACAGTAAAGGAACATAATGACTCAGCTAGGAAAAGACTTAGTATGAGGTGCAGGGGAGCTGAAAGCTGCCACATATCCAGGACCTCTGTCTGGGTCAAGAGGCTGCAGGATAAGACAGATACTCATTGAAATGTTCACAAGACCTAACAAGTACTGAGCATGTCCTGGCTGCCAGGCCCTGTGCATTATTTACTAACTCAGGTATTGCTCAAGGAAAGCCCATAAGGTAGGAGCTGTGATTAAGCCAGGTCTAAGGGTAATGATAGAAACACAGATTGCAAATCAGTACTCTTTTAAATGATTAACCCAAAACTGGTACCAGAATAGATCTGGATCAGGAACAGACTGAAGGGCATAGAGGAACATCATATAAACGTAGCAATTTTAGCAAGAGAGTAAAGGACCATAATAAATGGTTTTGCAATGGATATATGAAAAGTCTTCATTATTCTGTAAGAAAATATAAAAACATCTGCCCCTAAAATAGTCAATGGATGGAAACAAACAGGTTATTCCCAAAGTAAATACAAAAGGCAAATAAACGTATGAATAGACATCTGTGCTAACTAGGAATGATGCAAGTTGGTTCAAACATTGGGAGGCACTTAGATAGTATGTGTCAAAAGACCTAGAAAGTGTCTATCTAGATAATCAGAAAATTATAAAAAGATGTACTATAATAATCATTTCCACAAAGGTGGTTATTACAGCAAAAACAAACAAACAAACAAAAAAAAACAACAAAAACCACTGGCTGGGTGCAGTGACTCAAGCCTATAATCTCAGCTCTTCGGAAGGCCGAGGCAGGAAGATTGCCTGAGGTCAGGGGTTCAAGACCAGCCTGGCCAACATGGTGAAACCCCATCTCCAATACAGACACAAAAATTAGCAGGGCACAGTAGCAGGTGCCACTGCTACTTGGGAGGCTGAGGCAGAAGAACTGCTTGAACCCGGGAGGCGGAGGTTTCAGGGAGCCAAGATGGCGCCACTGCACTCCAGCCTAGGCAACAGAGTAAGACCCTGTCTCAAAAAAAAAAAACAACCAACCAACCAAACACTACCCTGGAAATAAACTAAATGTTCACCAATAGACTTGTCATATAAATTATGAAAGATCCATATCCGAATATTTCTGCTATTAAAAATGATGGGATGGGCTGAGCAAGGTGGCTCACACCTATAATCCCAACATTTTGGGAGTCTGAGGCAGGAGGATTGCTTGAGCCCAGGAGTTCGAGACCAGCCTGGGCAACATAGGGAGGCTCCATCTCCATAAAAAATAAAAAAATTAGGTAAGCATGGTGACATGTGCCTGTGGTCCCAGCTACTCAGGAGGCTGAGGTGGGAGGATCACTTAAGCCCACGAAGTCAAGGCTGCAGTAAGCCATGATCATACCACTGCACTCCAGCCTGAGCAACAGAGTGAGACCTTGTCTCTAAAATTATAATAAATTAAAATAATAAAATAAAATAATGATTGGGTAAAAAACATGACTATGTAGAGCCACCTAATCCTTGGAAAGAGATATGGAACATATAGTATCGTGCAAAAAAAAGCAAGTATAATAGCACATATCATATACTCCCATGAGTATAAGTGTGTCTGTATTTACAAACACATAAAAATTCTGACGCGATGTATAAAGAGAAAACACTGGCTATCTCCAGGATTTAGGTTGCTGGAGGATATTTATAATGAGCACTGCCTATTATCATACATATCCATTAAAAATAAGTATGTATGTTACACATGTAATTGTATGGGGGAAAGTTGCAAAGAATGTCATATACGATGTTAAAAATGCTTATCCCTTATCACTAGGTAGTGAGATTTCTAGTGATTTATTTTATTTGTTTATTTATTTATTTTTGAGACAGAGTTTTGTTCTGCCACCCAGGCTGGAGTGCACCGGTGCGATCTTGGCTCACTGCAACCTTTGCCTGTTGGGTTCAAGTGATTCTCCCACCTCAGCCTCCCAAGTAGCTGGGATTACAGGCACATGCCACCACACCCAGCTAATTTTTCTATTTTTAGTAAAGATGGGGTTTTACCATGTTGGCCAGGCTGGTCTTGAACTCCTGACCTCAAATGAGATTCCCACTTCAGTCTCCCAAAGTGCTGGGATTACAGGCATGAGCCACCACACCTGGCCTATTTTATTTATTTTTTGACTGCTTGTGTTTTCTAAAGTGACTATGTATTACTGGCTAATTGATGTATTGATTTTATAATTAACAACAAAACCAAATTGCCCAACCAGAGCTGTCAGACAATAATCAGCAGTTGGCCATCAGGCCCAGAGAAGGCCAGGATGCTCCTGCCAGGCTCAAGGTATCTGTCACTCCTGCCCTTACCAGGAAGTTGCTGGTGCTGACATCAGAGATTCCTTTCAATTGATGATCCTGAGATTCCATGAACCTGTGAATGAGTATCTGAATCTACACGTCCTATACTATTCTGGAAATCCAGGATTCTGACATTCTTCAGTTTCCCCAGCATACGTGCCCCAGTGCCCCTGCTAGCCAGCCTCTGGCACCTCCCCTTCCCCACCCACCCCCAGGCTCACCTTCAAAGGAGAATTCAGGGGGACATTGGTGCTGCCCACGACACTGAGGGTTACGTTCCCAGGAATGATGATGGGGTCAGGCTCCAGAGTCAGGCTTCTGATCACCGCAGGGTCCTTCCCTTCATCACAGTTGTCCCAGGAAAACTTACCTAGCTGGAAGGGCCAAGGACAATCAGGCAGCAAGGAAGGAGGAGAAAAAAAGGTTAACAAAAGAAACTACCACAGATCGTAGGAAAAACGAGCTCCTGGCAGTGTGACCTGGGGTGAAGCACCTCTGTCTTTGAGCCTCATCTATGAGGTTTCGCACCTATGAACCTGGGATAACACTTGCCCTACTCATTTTATAGACAGGACTAAACTAAAAGACTCAAAAGACATTATCTCACAAAAGCATACTATAAATTATAAGGCAGAATATGACAGACCTGGAACTTCAAAACAGGAGACTGACCTAATTGGCCTTTGGTGGGCGCCTTCTCTACTTTCCCACCTCCCTGCTGCCCGCTCCTCTCCAGCCAGCCTTGGGATCCCAGCAGAGGGCAGCCTCCTGGAGGATTCACCTCTGCAGCCCACACCCAGGACCTTGTTCATGTCACACCCCACACCCAACCCAGAGCCAGGAACAATGGAAAATACAGAACACAGATAACAGTATCTGAAATCCCACTCTCAAGGGGGAAGGTGATTAACTCAGGAAGGAATAGTACACCCACGAAAAGATCCCCAGTGGATCACTTGCTGATGAATAATCCCCACTGAATGGACTTCCCCAGTCCTAACCAATGCTTCTTCCCATCCCACCTCTCATGCCACATGCCCAGTTGGGTCACCCACCACCACTCTGCTGAGCTGTTCCTCCTGTTCTTCCTCCACATCCCCCAGGTCTCCTGATTCTGCCAACATTACATCTGCATGTGACTGCATGTGACCGCCACTCCCCACTCCAACAGGACCCTGTCTGACGATCTTGAACACCTCCCCCACCGTGCAGACTCTCTGCCCACCCACTCTCACCTCTCCCAGCCCCCTAGAGGCCACCTATGAAAGACTGTTGGCATGCCCTCCATCCACACCCTGCCTCAGAGAGAAAACCTGCCAGTCCCACACCCCCAAGCTGACCCCCACCTTCAACACTCCCATCACTGACCACATCCAGAGGGATTACCTAGCCTCAGCTAAGCTGATGGATTCTCTCTGCCCAATTTTGGAATTAAGGCATAAAAGGTTGGGGATATGGGGGCTTTGTGCTGTCACTGGATCCTAAATTTTGGGTTGAGGCCAGACCATCGAGATCTGTGACCCATGACCAAGTGGAAGCTAATGAAGGGATAAGAACTAAGAGCTCTGTTGGCCTGTGGAAAAGGGAACAGATGAAGTCCCACTTCCCTGTCTATAAAAGCAGCACGGAGTAGCAGTGAAGGGTATGGCTTTGGAGACACATGGGTGAAGGACGACTTTAGCCAAACAACCCTGGGTGGAAATCATAGCTCTGCCACACTTACTATGTGATTTTACCGGCCAGTTTCCCCTTTGGAGTCTCAATTTCCACATCTTTTAACTGGAAGCATTTCTACCCGCCTCTCCAGGATGTTGCAACGGTGAGAGCGTGTATATAAAGTTCACAACCCAATGCCAGACACAACTCGAGAGCTGGCTCACTAAACGGGAGCCATTAGCATCCTAGCCTCCGCTTCCTGCAAGCAGCACCATAAGATGTCTTGTAGTTCTGTAATAAACTTCCCCTTTACCTGAGCTTTTAGGAATGAGTTCCTACCCCTTGGAATGAAAGCTCATGTCATGACTAAGAAAGGCAGGACAGGGTAGTTGCCAATAAATGTTTCCTTCAACATTCATTCCACAAATATTTATGGAGCAATGATGACAGGCCTTGGGCTAAGCACTGTGGCAAGAGTGGTAAACAATCAGACACGGCTCCTGCCCTGCCTTGCAGAGCTTACCGTCTAATGCAAATAAATATCACTCACTATGATTTGTGAGTGCCACAAGGAAATGTGCAGAAGGTAATGCTGACAGCAACAAAGGCCTCGCTTACATAGGGTGGTGGGGAAGTGATGCTTAAGCTGGACTCTTACAGGATGAGGAGTCAGACATGTAAGTGCAGAAAGAATGTTTCAGGCCAAGGGAACTCTGGCAAAGGCCCCGAGGCACAAAGAAGCTTGGCTGCTGTAGGCACTCGGGGAAGGCCATGGGCCAAATGTCATGGATGAGGGACCCAGATGAGGTTGGAGGGATGGCAGGGTCATTTAATGTAGGTCCCCACAAGCCATACTCAGGAGGTTGCATTAACTACAGGTGCAGTGGAAACCCACTGAAGGACACTACTACACTGTGATTTGTGCATGTGAACAGACTGAAAATGGTCAAGGGAAAGAATACCTGGAATTAAGAGTCAGGCTGGAGGGCTATGTAGGAGGAGGGCTAGCCGTTTTCTGGGTGGGGATGCTTTCATAGATTCTAAGGCAGCCTGATCCACACCGAGGATTGATTCCGGGCTGGGGGTGGGGGTAGGGTATCCAGAGTGCCCACTGCAGAAGAATTCCCTCCCCTCTTCTAAGCTCCGCATTCCCCAGGCCCTGGGGGAGACGTAACAAGATGGCTTCCTGGGGGCAATGTCTGGCTAGCTGCCTCTATGGTGACAAATTCTGCTGCTGAGTCCAGGATCATCGGGGAAGGGAGATGTAATGGATTAGTAATCCCTACCAAGACCAGGCTGGGCACCAGATATCTGCCATCCCAGCCTAAGCCAACAAGTGGGAAGGGGCAGCACAAGGCAGAGGGGAAAGGCACAGGTCTGGAGGCAGAGATATGGGCACCACAGGTATGAATTAAAATCCCAGCTCAGCCAGTCTTGTTGGCTGAGACCATGGCTAAGTTAACCCCCTAGAGGTTCAAAATTTCCTCATCTACTACGTGGACATAATGATTTCTTCTCACAGAGCTATTGTTAGGGCATGATGTTTGTATACAGAAAGCACAGGGCACAACTCCTCGAGACTGTCAAGCTCGTAAACAAACAAGGAAAGACTAAGAAGCTGTCGTAGGCCAGAGGAGAGTGGGAGCTACAACGACATGTGTCATGACAACGATGGCTAGGCAGTACCCTGGACTGGATCCTGGCTCAGAAAGAGGACATTAATGGGAAAACTGGTGAAATCCAAATAAAGTCTAGAATTCAGTTAACAGTAATGTACTAATGTCGTTTTCTTAGTTTTGAGATATGTACAATGATAAGATCCTAACAGGGGAAACTGAGTCAGGAGTATATGGAAACTCTATATTATCTCTGAAACTCTTTTTTTCTTGAGACGGAGTCTCACTCTGTCACCTAGGCTAGAGTGTAGCGGCGAGATCTTGGCTCGCTGCAACCTCTGCCTCCTGGGTTCAAGTGATTCTCCTGCCTCAGCCTCCCAAGTAGCTGGGACTACAGGTGTACGCCACCATGATTGGCTAATTTTTGTATTTTTCGTAGAGGCAGGGTTTCACCATGTTGGCCAGGTTGGTCTTGAACTCCTGGCCTCAAGTGATTTGCCTGCCTCGGCCTCCCATAGTGCCGGATTATAGGCATGGGCCATCACGCCTTGCTGCAACTTTTCTATAAACCTAAAATTATTCCAAAAAAATTTTTTTAGGAAAAAAGCACGTAACTCGGTACATACCACATAGTATGTGTACAACAAATGACAGCCACTATACAGCACCATAGAGTCTATTAAGCACCTACTCTGTGATTAGCATGGGGCTAGATATCCTTCCCTGTCTAATACTCCTCACAGCCTGGAGTCACAAGACCAGTTACGCTAGAAGAGGAACAGAAATTCAGGTTTCCTGATGTTCAAACACTCACTGCCACCCCCTAGACTTTATCTGGCCCAGGGATTTAAGGTCAGGGCTCTGAATCACATGAGCCCTGAGAAGATGTAGATGCTGTGTGATTTTGAGTGACCTTTATGGTGTCTCAGGGCCTCTTCAAAACTGCCAATCTAAGACCTTCTAGTTTGAGATGGCATCCATACCCATAGCATATAGGAGAACAAGTTTGTAGGGTAAGCTAGCAGCCTCTAGCCAGACTACTCCGCTATGAAGCAGCCAGCCCTGGAGCCAAGAGAAACATTCACAGTCAACATTCAGGAGCAAGGTATAAATTCTCCAGTTAAATGAAGTCAAAAGGTCCACGTTCCTTCATTCGACAAGCAAAATAGACTTTCTGCCTCAGGGGCAGAGTGAGGCCAAGCCTATAGATTTATATGGCTTTATTTGTTTCCAATTTTAGAACTTTTCCATCAATGAATGTATTTCCCTTCACTGGCAACTCTCCAAGATGAGATGCAGGTTGGCACCATCACATCCATCTTACAGATGAGGAGACCAAGACTCACGGAATCCATGGATTAACACAGGGGAAGGATCAGAAGCCAAGCCTCCCTGCTTTCAGTTCCACCCACTTTCCCTCACTCTCAGACAAACATTAGCAAGGTGGTAGAAGGGAGGGGATCTAGGGTGGACCTATCCCTTTGCTACCAGAAATGTTTGATGTCTTACCCACAGCTAGCAGCCAAATTGCAATGGAATTGGGTTTTTGTTTTGGGGGTTTTTTTGTGAGACAGGGTCTCATTCTGTCACCCAGACTGGAATGCAGTGGTACAATCTCAGCTGAAGCCACAACCTCCCAGGCTCAAGCGATCTCTGCACCTCAGCCCAGCTAATTTTTGTATTTTTTGCAGAGACAGGGTTTCGCCATGTTGGCCAGGCTGGTCTTGAACTCCTGAGCTCAAGCAATCTGCCCACCTCAGCCTCCCAAAGTGTTGGGATTACAGGTGTGCACCACTGCGCCTGGTCTTGCTTTTTTTTTTTTTCAAACTGACAAACCATAGTTGTATACATTTATGGGGTACAATGTGAAATGTATTCTCTTAATTGTTTTGAAATGCACACAGTTCTCAACTTACATAGGTTTGACATACAACTATTCTTTTCTCTCTCTCTTTTTTTTTTTTGAGACAGAGTCTCTCTCTGCCACCCAGGCTGGAGTGCAGTGGTGCGATCTCAGCTCACTGCAACCTCCACCTCCCCGGTTCAAGTGCTTCTCCTGCCTCAATCTCCCGAGCTGGGATTACAGGCATGGGGCCACCATGCCCTGCTAATTTTTGTATTTTTAGTAGAGACAGGGTTTCACCATGTTGGCCAGGCTGATCTCAAACTCCTGACCACGGGCGATCTGCCCACCTCGGCCTCCCAAAGTGCTGAGATTACAGGCTTGAGCCACCATTCCCAGCCTACAATTTTTCAACTTTACAATAGTGCCTACGTGATAAATATTCAGTAGAACTGTACTTTGAGTATCCATACTGTTTTTCACTTTCAGTACAGTCTTCAATAAATTACATAAGACATCCAACACTTTATTATGAGATGGGTTTTGTGTTAGATGATGTTGCCCAAATGTAGACTAATGTAATTGTTCTGAGTATGTTTAAGGTAGGCTAGCCTAAGCTATAATGCTCAGGTTAGTTGTATTAGAAGCATTTTCAATTTGATCGTATTTTCAACTTACAATGGGTTTATCAGAACATAACCATGAAAAATTAGAGAGCTTCTGTATATAATACATTACTGACTATAGTCATCCTGGTGTAAAATAAATCTCAAAGCCTATTCCTTAGCAGAACTCAGTGGTCCACACCTGTAGTCCCAGCTACTCAGGAGGCTGAGGTGGGAGGATTGCTTGAGCCCAGGAGTTCAAGGTGGCAGTGAGCTATGATTGCCCCACTGCACTCCAGCCTGGGTGACAGAGTGAGACCCCACCTTTACTCTCAACTGCTGTAAGTTCAACTTGGTTAAACTCTACATATAAGTGAGATAATAAAACAGAACTACCATATGAACCAGTAATCCCACTTCTGGGTTTATATCCAAAGGAACTGAAATCAATATTTCTAAGGGATATCTGCACTCCCATATTCATTGCAGCATTACTCACAATAGCTAAGATATGAAAATAACCTAAGTGTCCATCAGCAGACACTTGATGGATAAAGAAATTATCTGTCAAATTGAATGCATAAAGAAAATGTGGTATAGATACACAACAGAATACTATTTCAGCCTTTAAAAGGGGGAAAATCTTGTCATTTGCAACAGCATAGACTAAATCTGGAAGACATTGAGCTAGTTGAAATAAGCCAGGAACTAGGCTTTTTCAGGTCTAGGGATTACAGAACTTCCCTGTCCCAGGGATCTGCAGCATGGTGTGAATGAGAAGTGATTGAGGAAGCTTAGAGGGTAGGGGGACTGCTGTCTCAGTGGCTCAACCACAGGCAGTGGGGTCACAGGCCTCGGTAGTTGTCACCAGATGGGCAAAGTTGGATCCTCTGGCCTGGAGAAGCTATCAAACCCTCCCACCTCTCAGGAAGAGTTCAGGGCATTCGAGTAGAGGAAGAGATAAGGCAGCAAGACTTATCATGGGGACATCAGGAGTGGGGGTCAGGAGTCAGGAGCAGGGTAACAGGACTGAATCTCTGTGAGCAACGCCTTAGTTTTAAGGCTGTCTGCATTTTCACACCGGCGCTTGGAGAGAAGGCGGGAGAATGCAGACGTCAGATTAATCTCTCCAAAAAGGGCCTGGAGCAGAACAAGTCCTTAGAGGCCACCCTCACTGTACAGACCAGAATTCCATAATTAGTTACTTTGGAAGGCTCTACTGGAAAGAACTAACTCTAGAGAACTGAGTGGCCACCCCCATATCTCACCCAGACCCGCACACCCGTATCTGGGCCAAGAGGCTGCAAACAGCCTCTTAAAGGAGGGTGCACTCACCTTTTTCGGGTGGGCTTGTGCAGGGGCCGCGAGAAACAAGCCCAGGGCGATCAGGAGCGGAGCCTGCATCAGGGATTGCATTGAGAAGAGTCGGTCCGGGTGGAGTTAACTGAAAGGTCTGTGGCGGCAGAGGCGCCTTTAAGCCTTTAAATGCCTTCCTGCATTGGTTACACAAAGCTATGTATTGTTATGCAAAGCTGAGTCCAGACACTGGCAATTTCGCCCCGCCTCGCCCCGCCCCCGCAAGAGACTTCGGCTCCGCCCTCTCGCTGTTTTCATTGGAACCCGTCTCTCTAACGTACGTGTCAAGGCCTTCCCTCTGCGAGGAGAAAGAGAGCGGAGCTGAGTGCGACGGAGCTGAGTGCGGCTGGAACGGAATGGAGCTTAGCGCGAGGGTGTTGCCGGATCACGAGGACGAAGCGGAGCTGCACGCGCGGGAGGGGCGGGGCCGTGGCGCGTAGAGGGGCCGAGCGGAGTGCGGGGGCGGGGCGGAGCCGAGCTCCTGGGAGAGGTGGGGCCGGGCGGGTGATGGGGCGGAGCTGTGGTTTCTGAACTCCTGCCTGGACCGTCACCTCCGGAAGGACCTTTGGGAAACCGCGGATTGTGTGTTTTAATCCACAAGTCCTTCTTGACAAAAATGTCACTCTCTGCCATGTTACGCTTCCCCATATTTGTGTGTCTTTATTAATTATAACCTTTATAAAAACTAACAGTAAGTGCTTGGAAGCATGCTAAGGATTCAAGAGGGAATGCTTTTTTCTTCTTCCCCAATTTTAGCACTGAGAAAACTGATCCACAGAGAGGATAGCTCTGCCAAGGTCACACAGCTAGGTAGGGATAGAGCAAGGCTTCTTTTTAGACACGCCATCAGCCAAGATTTTGTCAGGTTACTACACGAGTTGGAGATTTGCTTTTAGAAAATAACAGGGCTGTTGTTACCGGTACCGCCAACTTACCACTAAATTGTGAACTCCACAAGGGATGGGATCATGACTCTTAGGCACTCATTTATACCCAGTGCCTGACACATAATAGACAATCTGTTGAGTACATGAATGCATGTGTAGAATTTAAAACTCACCTGATCATCTTTTTTTAAGTAAACTTTTTATTTTTAAATTAATTTTCGTTTTACGGAAAAGTTGCAAAAATAGTACAAAGTTCTCTTCGTTCCTCTATTGTTGAGTAAGACTCCCCGTAGCCTGCCCAGGGTTCAGGCTGCAGGCACAGAGCTTGTGCTTGTGCACCGGGGCCCCTTCAACTGCCAGCGACAAGGAGGTTGCAAAAGAATAAAAAATTAATTTTTTTTAAAAAAAGCTGAGAGCATGACATTGGTACACTATTATTAACCAAGCTCCACACTTTACCTAATGACTCTTCCATTCTGATCAGCTCTTCCCTTTCATCTAGCCCAGTTGAGGTAGGAGAATAGGTCTGGAGGCAGAGAAACTAAGGCCGTTTCACTCTGACTTCCTAGAACAAAATTGAAAGGAAAACCCTACCCCTCCACACATAAGTAACAAAAGGACCAGAGGCTACTCTCTTTGCAAACCCCCACTTTTTCTGCGCAGCAATTCGGAAATTGAAAGTACATTTCAATTTCTATGCTAAATTTTAATTTCTATGTTAAAATTGCATAGAACTGCAACTTTGTAACTTCAGCCTGATTGGTTGCATTCCACAACCAATCAAATGTTTGCACAGGAGTGTGACCTTTGCGACTTCACTTCAGCCTGATTGTGGGCCACCACTTCATTTACATGAGGTGAGCACCAAGTGGCCAATGGGAAGGCTCTAGGGGGTATTTAGACCCAAGAAGATTTTGTATCCGGGCCCTTGAGCTGCTGCTTGGCCTGCTCCCACACTGTGGAGTGTACTTTCATCTTCAATAAATCCTTGCTTTTGTTCTTTCATTGCTCCGTTCTTGCCTTGTTTCGCTGTGTGTTTTGTCCAATTCTTTGTTCAAAAACTCCAAGAACCTAGACAACTTTCAGTCAAAACCCTCTACTGGTAACATTTTGGCAAGCCAGCCAGGAGAGAAGGTAGGCCCAATGCTTGGGATTTATTTTTCTCTTTTTTCCTTTTGATACAGGGGAATCTTTCTCTCCCTCTCTCTTTGCCTTTCCAGCATGGAACCCCCGGTGGACAGCGCCTAAGTACAGGAAACTGCAAGTTTCTGGCCCAGGCCACTCTGGTGAAACTGAAAGGCTTCCATGTGGAAGCACTTGACCGCCACCGCCTGGTTAGGATGAGGGGCCTGAGTCTTTTTTCTTGTTTTTGTTTTTCTGAGTCCTATTCCTTTTTTTTTCCCGAGTTCTTTTCCTTTTTTGCTTTTTCAGTCTTTCAGTGGTCGTTTCCTAGTAGTTCCTTAGTAATTGAGGGGAACTGGCCAGTACCACTCTCCAGTGTTCTCTGAAGCCAACTAGTAAACAGGAATGATTGCCCTACCCTGAAGGGAGAAAGATTCTTTTCTATCCTTTCTGATTATTGTCCCTGATGCTTACATATGTCTCAGTTGGCGGCAGCAGCTCATTCAAAGCAAACTCACACATAATTCAGGTGACATAAACCTTACGCTAAATTCTTCCCTTCCCTTCCCCCACTCAACTGGCTAAGGACAGAAAACCCACCTAGCTATGCAAAAAGTTTATATAACTCAGAGAGTCCGGGCATGCCGTAGATGGTCTGTGTGGTGCATGAGGAGTGGAGGCGGGGGGATCCATCCGGGCATGTCGTAGATGGTCTGTGTGGTGCATGAGGAGTGGAGCGGGGGGATCCATGAAAGGGAATCTATCATTGCCTAAATTGAGAGAGTTAAAGGGTTGCTGTAAGTAGCATGGGAAAACCTTAAGGAAAGTTCATAGTAGGTCTTCAGTGGTGGAGGGAACCATTCCAAAGCAGTGCTGACATCCATCTAAAGTCAGAGACGTCTGACAGACTAAGTAGGGGCCCTAATGGGGGGATGCTCTCAGGGACCCCAGTCTAGGCCCAGAATTTTTCCAGGGGTATGCCCTGGGTAAACTTTGGGTCACCTGTTGAGCCCTCCACTTTTCAAAGTCCTCTCCTCTTTCCCAGACCACTATGGGCAACTCTCCACCTGATTCCCGCTTGGCTACATCCTCCACCATCGGAATCAATTTGATTCTGACGATCTAAGGAGAAAACATATAATTTTTTTTCTGCAGTGCTTTCTGGCTCCATAATGAGCTGCCCAGCCTGGGAAAAATGGGTAATCAATGGTATCCTCAATTCTGACACCATCCTGCAATTAGACTTATTTTGCAAGAGGCAGGGCATATGGTCAGGAATCTTGTACATACAGATGTTCATGACCGTATACCAAAACCTAACAATCTGCAAAACACTCAGAACCCACCTCACAAAGGAAAGTTTTAAGGGAGAACTACATATTATAGATGACCCCCTCTTACAAGGGCCACCTGTCTCTCAGGGTGAACAGCAGCCACCCTCATATGGCCTCTTGCCAACTGCTCCTGAGGCTAAAACCCAGGAGCAAACACCAGAGACCCTACTAAGTCCCCATATTCAACTCTTTCCAGCCCTGCTACATCTTAGGGAAGTAGCCGGAGCTGAGGGGCCAGTCCTAGTGCAGGCCCCCTTCTCTATAACTAATATATAACAATGTAAGGAAAAGCTGGAAGCTATTCCGAGAATCCTAGGAAATTTGCAGATGGATTTCAAACTTTGACCTTAACCTTTGATCTCTCATGAAGAGATGGCCAATTCATTTTAGCAACCTGTCGGCACTCCATCAGAAAAGGAACAAATCTTTGAGGCTGCCTGCAGGGAAGTGGATGAATTATCTGCCCGAAATGCTCAGGGCAATTACCAAGGCCCAGACACAGTTCCCACTACTGATCCTAATTGGGACTATAACGCCCCCATGGGAATGAATCACCAGGCTAAATTTCTTGAGGCTGTCTTTGGAGGAATGAGAAAGGGAATAACTAAGGCAGTAAATTATGATAAAGTAAGGGAGGTTACACAAGGCGAGGAGGAAAATCCAGTCATGCATTATGGTAGGTTGGAACAAGCCT
The DNA here is from genome assembly GCF_030222135.1 of Aotus nancymaae. Classification (NCBI taxonomy): domain Eukaryota; kingdom Metazoa; phylum Chordata; class Mammalia; order Primates; family Aotidae; genus Aotus; species Aotus nancymaae. Next base: position 26,192,099 of record NW_026988479.1, on the reverse strand, counting down.
TTAAAGATACACTAATCTGGACGCTTCCTCTTCCAAGGGCAAAATACTAATGGCGCAGCATTTCATTAGCCAATCTGCCCCAGACATTAGATGTAAACTCCAAAAGCTACAGATGGGACCACAAACTAATCAAAATCAGACTCTTGATACTGCCTTTATGGTGTATAGCAATCATGACCTGGAAGAAGGAAAAAGGGAACAGAGTAAAGAAAGGCGGCAAGGCAAAATTATGGCAGCCATCATTGATGATGCCCTGAATGCCCAAAGAGCAACTAAGGGAAACCCGAAGGGTCATAAAGATAATGCCAGCAAAGGCAAGTCTTCCTTCAAATGCAAGAAAAGTGAGCATTGGGCAAAGGAATGTACTAAGTGTAAAGGTTGTTAGGTTTTTGCTGAGTTTAAAAGGAAGAAACTGAGGCCAGCACAAGAAGATCCAATGTGAAGGGTTTATTCGGCTCCTGGGCGAGGTTCTGTGGTCCGACAGGAGGGGCCAGAGAAGTCACGCGGACTCCTCTCAGACGTGGGGTTTTATAGGGAGTGGAGGCGTTCAATTGGTTGTGGGAGAGCAGGGTGTGGGTAAAGCAGGACTACTATTGGGTAGGGTTACAAGATTTTGTTTGCATACAGGACTTGACTGCTATTGGCTAGAGTTACAACACTTCGTTTGCATACTAGACTCAACTGCTATTGGTTAGAGTTACAAGACCTCATTTGCATACAGGGCTCGGCTGCTATTGGCTAAAGTTACAAGACCTCGTTTACATACAGGACTCAGCTGCTATTGATTAGAGTTACAAGACCTCGTTTGCATACTAGACTCAGCTGCTATTGGGCAGGTTTACAAGACTTCGTTTGCATTTTGGCAGGGTTCTTTAAGGGAGAGCTAGGCTGTGCGAGGGGGGGTGGACGACCTCCTGGAGAGAGGAGGGGGGCCGTCTGAGCTCCCGGCGAGGAGACCGGCCTTACACTAAGCCCCTTCCAGCCTCCTGCTATCAATGCAAAAGCACCAGTCGTGACGCCAGGCATTGGAGAATTGACTATCCCTGCTCCCACTGAGGGGCTGGGTTAGGCAAAACATACCCAGCAGTGTGAAAGGAGGAATCAGATGAAGACTGAAGTGGCCCGGGGTCTTTCTCCCTGCCCCTGTCCAGGAAGATTGTAATTACTACAGAAGAGCCCCTAGTAACTCTGGATGTCATGAGCACCCAAATTCAGATTCTTTTCCATACAGGGGCAAATTATTCTATTCTAACTGCTTATGCAGGGAAACTTTCCTCCCGGTCCACAAGTGTTATGGGAATGGAAAGGAAGCCACAAACCAGATTTTTTACTCCTCCTTTGATTTGTCAATTTGAGAAACAAATCTTCTAACAGGAATTCCTTCCTAGTAGTATAAAGCTACCCAATCCCCCTGTTGGGAAGAGATATTATGGTTAAAATAAGGGCACTACTACAATTTAAGCATCACCTAATGAAATTGCTAATAGTCAAAAATACAGACAATGTCCAAGACCACATTAATAAACAGGTTAACCCACTGGCATGGTATACTAGAAAACTGCAGAAGGCTAAAACAGCAGTACCAGACAAAACACAGCTTGAAGACCCCAGCTGTTTTTCCAATCAAAAATAATACCCAGTTAAGCAGGAAGCAAGAAAGGACCTAGCACCCATAGTTGAGGTGTTACTTACCCATGGGCTCTTAAAACTCTGTAATTCTCCCTGGAATTTCCCCATCTTACCTGTTCCAACGCCTTCAGGGGAATACAGGTTAGTAAGAACATTTAATAAAGAAACAAGGGGGACAAAAAGAAGGATCCTAGTGGTATATGGGGTCAAAAATATATCTCTCAGACAGCCTGGTGGGAAGTTATAAAAGCCCTGCACGACTCTTTCCATGTTGGGAGGGATGCAACTCTCTGCTCATGGTAAACAAGCTCTTTACTGGGGCTAACATCAGTGGCCAAGTAAGTGTGCCAAGCCTGCTCACCATGTGCACTTAACAACCCAGGAAACAAAATGCCTCCTCTAATAGAACCAGTCCAGAGGAGAGGAACTTACCCAGGGAAGACTGGTAATTACACTTCACCTATATGCCAGCTTGCAGAGGACACAAGTTTTTGTTAGTACTAGTAGATACCTTTACTGGTTGGGTGGAAGCTTATCCTACCAGAACACAGAAGGCTAATGAGGTTATAAAGTTTCTCTTAAAAGAAATAATCCCCTGGTTTGGGTTACCTCAGAGCCTCCAAAGTGATAATGGCCTGTCCTTTATCTCTCAAATAACTTGAGCGGTTTCTAAGGCTCTTGGAATCAAATACTATCTATATTCAGCATGGAGGCCTCAATCCTCCAGAAAAGTAGAAAGGGGTAACCAAACTCTAAAACAGGTGTTAGCTATGCTGTGTCAGGAAACATCAGAAACTTGGGTCAGCTTATTGCCCATAGGCGCCTTAAGGATCCGTAATAGCCCTAGAGCAAAAATTAATATAAGCTCATACGAAACGTTATACAGAAGGCCATTTTTTCTTTCTTTTGAGATAGGGTCTCACTCTGTTGCCCAGGCTGGAGTGCAATGGTGCAGTATCGACTCACTGCAACCTCCGCCTCCCAGGTTCAAGTGATTCTCCTACCTCAGCCTCCCAAGTAGCTGGGATTACAGGCTTCCACCACCATGCCCGGCTACTTTTTGTATTTTTAGTGGAGACGGGGTTTCACCATGTTGGCCAGGCTGGTCTTAAACTCCTGACTTCGTGATCTACCTGCCTTGGCCTCCCAAAGTGCTGGGATTATAGGCATGAGCCACCATGCCCGGCCCAGAAAGCCATTCTTAACTAATAATTACTGATCCAGATACCATCAGTTTAATAAAATACCTAGTCAACCTAGGACAATTTCAGCAGGCTTTACAAAACTTTGGAATTCAAAGTCTCCCCATACCGAGAACTAACCAGCAATCCCAAATCAGGCCAGGAGATAAGGTGCTTGTTAAAACACGGAAGGAGAGAATCATTTGCTCAACAATAACAACCCAAATGGAAGGGACCATGTTCAGTAATACTGGCCACGCCTTTTGCCATCAAAGTTCAAGGATTAGATAGTTGGATACATCTTTCAAGGATCAAGCCAGCAATACCAGAAGCTCCAGACCAGGAACTTGAAGTTCCCATCAGCCACTGCACCTATGAACCTGTGGAAGACCTGAAGTACCTGTTTAGAAGACAGCCAAAAGACAAGTAAATGCCTACCAACTTTCCTTGGTGTCTTTGTTGCATAATTACTGTAGGCTGGATAATAGCAGTAATTTATTTTATTTTTGCAGTTTAATTGCCTTCTTCTTCCAAATAGATGGAATCACTTCCTTTGTAGTAATTAAGCAGAATGTTTTAATACATTTTTATAACAAACATTCCTGACAGCGTAGGTATGCACCCCCAAAGTACTCTTTAAATCTTTTAACCGAATTCATTTCCTCTCTCATCGAGACTATCAAGCTTCAGATGGTCACACAAGTGAAGACAATACCCCCAGCCATCAAGAAGCCACCCTGTCTCCATTAGACAGAATAGGGAGAGTTCTGTTATTTCCAACAGGTAGGGACTATGCCCCAAGTCAGCATGAAGCAGTTACAGAAGAAAGTCCGTCAGTCCCTCTGCCTCCCATAAAGATTTATGGGGATCACATCTCTTAGGGATGAGACGAGGCAGGAGAACAGGGTCTGGAAGCAGGGAACCTAAGGTTGTTTCACACTGACTTCCTAGAACTAAATTGAAACACAACCCTAACTTTCCACACCTACGTAACAAAAGGACCAGAGGCTACTCCCTTTGCAACTCCCACCCCCACCCCCATCCCTGCACCTTGTCTGTGCAGCAGATGGAAAATTGAAAGTACCTCTGACTAGTTGCTTTTTTTTTTTTTTTTTGAGACGGAACCTCTATTGCCCAGGCTGGAGTGCAATGGTGCAATCTCGGCTCACTGCAACCTCTGCCTCCGGGGTTCAAGCAATTCTCCTGCCTCAGCCTCCCGAGTAGCTGGGATTACAGGCGCCCGCCACCATACCTGGGTAATTTGTTTTATATTTTCAGTAGAGACGGGTTTCACCATGTTGACCAGGCTGGTCTCAAACTCCTGGCCTCAGGTGATTCACCCATCTTGGACTCCCAAAATGCTGAGATTACAGGCTTGAGCCACTGCACCCAGCTGACTGGTTGCTTTATGCAACCAATTAGACTGTTGCATAGATATTTAACTTTATAACTTCACTTTACCCTCTGATTGGTTGCTTTCCACAACAAATCCGATGTTTGCACAGAAGTGTGACCTTTGTAGTTTCAGCCTCCGATTGGTTGCTTTCAGACTGGTTGTGGGCCAACACTTTATTTACGTGAGGTGAACACCAACTAGCCAATGGGAAATTTCTAGAGGGTATTTGGACCCCAGAAGATTCTGTATTGCGACCCTTGAGCTGCTCAGGCTGTTCTCACACTGTGGACTATACTCTCATTTTCAGTAAATCCCCGCTTTCATTCTTTTTTTTTTTTAGACAAAGTCTCTCTCTGTTGTCCAGGCTGGAGTGTAGTGGTACCATCTCTGCTCACTGTAACCTCCACCTCCTAGGTTCAAGCAATTCTCCTGCCTCAGCCTCCTGAGTCACTGGGATTACAGGAACCCACCTCCATGCCCCGCTAATTTTTTGTATTTTTAGTAGAGACGGAGTTTCAATAAGTTGGCCAGGCTGGTCTTGAACTCCTAACCTCAGGTGATCCACCTGCTTTGGCCTCCCAAAGTGCTGGGATTATGGGCTTGAGCCACCACACCCAGCTGCATTCTTTTATTGCTTCATTCTTTCCTTGCTTTGCTGTATGTTTTGTCTTTTTGTTGTTGTTGTTGTTGTTGTTGTTGTTGTTCAAAATGCCAAGAATCTGGACAACTTGCATTCAAGAGCCTCTACCAGTAACACAACCTCTTCATGAGATCCATGAAGGAAGAGGACTTGCCCAGTGGTACACAGAAGTGAAATTAGACATCATTTCTCCTAAGCCTGAACCATAGATTGGATGAGAGATGGCCATGCGGCTCTGCTCCAGGTGAATATGGGTGACAGTTGCTGCTGTGGCTCTGCTCCTTAGTACATGTGGGTGAGAGATGCCCATGTAGCTCTGCTCCTTGGTACGTGTGTAGATGAGAGACACCCACGTGGCTCTGCTCCTTGGTGATTGTGTAGGTGATGGATGCCCCTGTGGCTCCACTCCTTGGTACATATGGGTGAGAGACACCCCTGTGGCTCTGCTCCTTGGTGGAGGTTTGGGTAGTTGCTCACCACAATGCCAGCATGGTATGCCCTGCAGCATCACTGGGAAATAGGAAGGGACTGCACAGACCCTTCCAGCATCATTCCTTGTCTGTCTTTCTAGCCAAGTCCACTCAACTCCATTACCAACTTCCTTTCGACACCTAAATAGAGACACACGCCACCATCATGCAAGAGGTCAATGCCTGCCCTCAGGCAGTGAAAGGTTAACTCTCCCAGCCACCTCGGTGGCATATTCCTTTCAGATTAGAGTTCCTGGCCTCTCCACATAAAGGCATTTGGAGGAAATTCTGGAAGGTCACAGACGAGGGGCTGGCCGAGAACGTACAGGGGGCTGCTATAGGGCAGGTTCTTGGCGGGCTTTTTCAAAATTTCTGGCGGGTGCAGGGCTGAGATTGGAATGCGGAAATGGGAAAGGGGGAGTCCGCATGGAGAGGGCAAATGCTGAGCAATGTGCTCAGAATGATGATGTAGTTTTTAGGCGCGGGGGTGGGGGGGGGGGCGTGTCCACTCGGCTCCCAAGGAGGCGCCGGCCTTACAAATACCAGATGACAAAACAAATCAGGTTAAAGTAACACAAATTGGACTGGGTTGCTATGGGAAGAAGAAAAGTTTCTTTTGAAAGCTTCCTTTCTTGTTAAAGAATAATTGTGCTAATAACTTTGTTAAGCCGTATCCTATGTAGCTGTTAGATATGCCATGCTTACAGGCACATAGTACAGTCTATGTCCTTGTACTTTAACCAAGATATCTGTGCTGGATGTGCTCACAGGCAAGTCCCAGCCCTCCATTGCTTTTACCTGTTTAGAAAAGTTTTAAGTTGTTAGCCAATCCGGTTTTAGTTTAGATTGTGAGATCTGGCTCCAGCTGACAGAGATCAGACACAGCAGTGAGGACGACCCCAAATGCATAGGGAATAAATTTATGTGTTTTCCTTTGTTTGTTGTACTCTTGTGGCAAAATGGCTAGCGAGACTACCCTTCCTGCAGTCCAGGAAGTAAAAATTGTATTGCTGAAAGATCCTTAGTCTCAGTGCTAATTTTTCTTTGCAGCGCTGAGCCTCTATTTCCAACATCTATTTCCAACAGTTGCCTTTTGGAGTCTGATAAGAACTCTCTGAGGAGGTGGGCTTTGACTGACCTTGGGAGAAATAAGAAACACTTGGGAAAAGAGCCAATGGAAAAATTAAACGTGGTCAAGACCATCAGGCCATGGTTCCCAGCCAGGGCTTCACATTGCAGTCCTCTAGGAGCTTGTAAAAATCCCAACCCCCAGGCCACACTGTAGACATCTAAATCTCTTAAGTTAGGACCTAACCACTGGTACTTAAAAAAAAAAAAAAAAAAAAAAACCTCAGGTGACTAAAATGTGCAGCCAAGGTTGCAGTGATGTAAACTATCTGACACATACATAGAAGCAGCAATTATTAAAAGCAAGGCCTCTGTCCTTGAAGAACTCAGCTTCTAGGAGTGATTGGTTAGAAAACTGGAAATCAGGCTGGGTGCAGTGGCTCATGCCTGTAATCCCAGAACTTTGGGAGGCAGAGGTGGGTGCTCGCTTACTTGAGTCCAGGAGTGTGAGACCAGCCTGGGCAACATGGCAAGACCCCGCCTCTACAAAAAATTAGGTGGACACATCTGTAATTCAAATTACTCAGGAGGCTGAGATGGGAGAATTGTCATAGCCCAGGAGGTGGAGGTTACCATGAGCTGTGTGCGTACTACTGCACTTCAGCCTGGGCGATAGAGTGAGACCCTGTCTCAAAAAAAAAAGTAAAAACTGGAAAATATTGCCACCTTACTATTAACGTCAAGGATCTTGGCCTTGAAATAATATGGCCCAGTACAGCCTACCAACCATGATTGTGTGTGGTGGGTGTGGGTGTTGTTGGGGACCAGCCATGTATCTAAAGGCTGGTGTGTGTGTGTGTGTGTGCACGCACGTGCACCTGCGTGTTATAAATGCATGTGAGGCAGGAGAATAGGGCCTGGAGGCAGGGAACCTAAAAACTTCCTAGAACTAAATCAAATTGAAACACTGTAGCTATTACAAGGAATAGCCTCTTTATTTACACAGTAAGTTTCTTTGTAACTTTACTTCATCCTCTTCATTTGCATAGGGTATACACCAGGTAAATAACTTTGTAACTTCACTGTTTCGCCTTTTCCTTTCAGGCATACACTATGTATCTGATGGAAACCTCTAGAGGGTATTTAAACCCCAGAAAATTCTGTAACCCGGCCCTCCAGCTGCTTGCTTGGGCCCCCTCCCACCCTGTGGAGTGCACTTTCATTTTCATTAAGTCTCTGTTTTTGTTGCTTCATTCTTTCCTTGCTTTGTTTGTGCATTTTGTCCAGTTCTTAGTTCAAAACGCCAAGAACCTGGACACCATCAATCAGTAACACTTAAACCTCAAATATACGTGCAGCAGTCACGGGGTCAGATGTAGAGATCACAGACAGGTGATGCCAGCCTCAAACGGATTTGTTCGTCTGCATGGTGTTTCTTAGAAAATATTACTTAATTGCTAATGTCCAATTTTAAAAGGTGATTTCTCATTAAACCGTATATTTCCAGCTTTTTCTGAAAAATCAGCTTTTGTTCCACCAGGGCAACAGTTCATCAAAGCTGTGCTGCCATCACCCTCTAGGTGGGACCAGGCCCCGCAGCCTCCACGGCACCTACGGCATGTCAGCTCCCATTTTTGGTATCACCTGGTCTCTGTGAGGTTTTGACCCCAAATTTAGTCAGGATATCTGGTGTTACATCTCAGCTATTCTTGTTATTAAAAGACAGTTTTCGAAAAGAAGGTATCGTATCTCTCATACAGATACAAAATGAACAGGTGTCAAAGGTTGTATTTAACTCCCTGAGGGAGGGAATCTGTAAGACATTGTAACCAGTTCAAGGAAAATCCAAACAACACTCATTGATAGATCAGGAACAGTGGAATAAATGTGCAGATTGAAGGGGAAAACTGGCCTCTTCCATAGTGAGAGAAGGAGGTCAATTTAAACTCCAAGGGACAAAAATTTACATGTGTGTAGGCAAAGCTAATTTTTCATTGTTATGAGCTATCTGTAACTTCAGGAGCAATAAAAGGCACAGTGCCCCCGTACAATCAGAAACAGATTGTATGGGAAAGGAAAATAAATTTTGAGGTCCCCAAATCACTAAGCTAAAGGGAAAAGCCGAACTGGGAACTGCTTAGAGCTAACCTGCCTCCCATTCTGTTTAAAGTCATCCCTCTGCTCGCTGAGATAAATGCATATCTGATTGCCTCGTTTGGAAAAGCCAATCAGAAACTCAGGGATGCAACCATTTGTCTGTCACCTACCTGTGACCTGGGAGCTCCCTCCCTGCTTCAAATTGTCCCCACCTCTCTGGATGGAACCAAGGTACTTTTTTTTTTTTTTTTTTTTTTTTTTTTTTTTTTTTTTGAGGTGGAGTGTCTCTCTGTCGCCCAGGCTGGAGTTCAGTGGTGCGATCTCGGCTCACTGCAAACTCTGCCTCCTGAGTTCAAGTGATTCTCCTGCCCCTCAGCCTCCCAAGTAGCTGGGATTACAGGTACGTGCCACCACGCCTGGCTAACTTTTTGTATTTTGTATTTTGTATTTTTTTAGTAGAGATGGGGTTTCCCCATGTTAGCCAGGATGGTCTCTATTTCTTGACCTCGTGATCCGCCCTCCTTGGCCTCCCAAAGTGCTGGGAGTACTTCTTAAATATATTGATTGATGTCTCATGTCTCCCTAAAATGTATAATACCAAGCTGTGCCCTGAGCACCTGACTGTTTATGCCAGCAGTTTTCCAACCAAGGACAATCCCACCAATGTCTTGGAAGGTCCAGACAGTACCTAAAAGTCTGATGCCTCCCAGCGAGGGATTGGGTTGGGTTCGCAGTGAGGGTATGAGGATCTTGTCCCTTAGGGCTCGGGATCTGGATTCCAGTACAGGGACTAGCAGTGCACTGGCATCAGATTTCAGGCAGGAGGCACCATTGTCATGGGCCCTTTATAGTTTCCAAAGCATTCCATTAGCTGGCTAATTCAGCAAACATTTGCAGGGCAGAGCAATACCACGATCCCAGGCTCTGGGATGCAAACAGAATCTGCCTGCACTCAGAATACTCAACTGCAATCACGCTGGGCGCCTCGCACACCATTGACTGCAGGGCTGGACGAAACCTAAGAATGCCTCCAACCAACTGTAGTACATCCATGTCGCCAAGAGGGGGCGGCCGCTACCCAACTCAGGCTCATTGTCGGACACACGCCGGCCAAGTGTGGCCAGATCTGATTTTTCAAGAAAAGCTGGAAATGCACTTTCATGTGAACTCTCCAAATATTTAATGGTGGGCAGATAATTCCGATATTTATAAAAGAAAGAAAGAAAGAGAGACAGAGAAAGAGAAAGAAAGAGAGAGAGAGAAAGAAAAAGAAAGAAAGAAAAAGAAAGAAAGAAAGAAAAGAAAGAAAGGAAGAGAGAAAGAGAAAGAAAAAAACTCCGAGTGGAGCTGGGTGTGGTGGACCACGCCTGTAATCACAGCACTTTGGGAGGCCTAGGCGGGCGTATCACTTGAGGTCAGGAGTTCTAGACCAGCCTGGCTAACATGGTGAAACCTCGTCACTACCAAAAAGCATTAAAAATTAGCCAGATGTGGTGGTACGCACCTGTAATCCCAGCTACTCGCGAGGCTGAGGCAGGAGAATCGCCTGAACCTGGGAGGTGGAGGTTGCAGCGAGCCGAGATCGTGCACCTACACACCAACCTGGGCGACATAGCGAAACTCCGTCTCAAAAAAAGGCGGGGGAGCTGGGGTTTGCCAGACCTACAGAACTCCAGTGGGCAAACTCTGTTGAAATGTGACCCCAGAGTGTGGGATCTTGGCTTCGTTCAAAAATGCTGGAGCATTACATCACTATTCTAATGCCTTCATTTAACGTGTGAGGAGACTGCGGTCGGGAGAAGAAAAGAGATTTGCCCAGGTTTGTGAAGACTGAGCCAAGCGTAGGACTCGGGCGCCCTGCCTTCTGGTCCAGATGTTCTCGCAGTCAGGGTTCAGGGGAGGCGATTCTACAGCTCTGGTGAGGACGTGTTCCTGGGAGCCGGTCAGGCCAAGGGGGAGCCCCGATGGGGCTGGGGAGGTCGCCAGAGCCCAAAGGCAGGAGGGGGAGCGGAAGTTTATTTTTAGCTCCTTGGAGTGTGCCTCTGCGCCTTATTTAGACATCAGGCGACAGGGTGAGCTGGAGGCAGCAGGGCCCAGGGGAGGAGATCGCCCCCTCCAGCTCCCTGGCTCCTCTTACAAGAGCTCTTCCCCGCCCGCCCCCTCATCACCCTCTCCGGGGGCTCTGGGGCTGCTGTAAATAGCAGCCCTTGCTGGCTTGGGCTCTGCCCTCCTGCGGTCCTACTTACTTGCTTTCTCCTCCACTCCCGCCCCAGCAATCCCCCGACCCGTTCCCCCAAAGTCTCACTGATAATTAGAATCTAGGGCAGTAGGGCGTTTTCTCTTCACCCTGCTGGGGTCACAGATCTCTTTGAGAAGCTGAAGTAATTTATCATGGTGCTTTAGAGCTCAGACTGTGGAGTCCGATAGGCCTGGGTTCAAATCCCAGAGTAGGACTCTAGGCAAGAGACCTACCCTCCCCAAACCCAAGTTTCTTCATTAATACACTGGAAGTGGTAACCCATCAAGTTTCCCTCCCAGTTTCTGAAGATTAAATGTGGTCAGTATACGAAGACCTTAGCACATTGTAGTAAATTCTCAATAAATGATGGTGATGGCAATCCATCAAGATCTAGACCTTTACCCAAAAAAAAAAAAAAAAAAAAAAAAGGAATTACTGATACATGCAAAATTGTGAATGTAAACTTCATACTCAGTCCAGCTAATTCATTCATTCACCCATTTGTGAAACAAATCGTTGCTAGTGCTTACTGGAAGCCAGTCATTAGGCAGAATGTGGGGTGGGGAATGTGAATGTATGGGAATTATCCAGGGTCACAATGCAAGTCAATAGCAAACCAAGCATCGGAATGGAAGTCTCTATTTAAAAAAAAAAACAACAGCTTTATTGAGGTATAATTGATTAAAAATAAAAACTGCACATAGTTAATGTAAACAATTTGATGAGTTTGGACATATGCATACCCATGAAACCATCACCACAATGAAGGTAATAGACATAACCATCACTTCCAAAAGTTTCCTGTGTCCCTTTGTTTTGTTTTTATTTTTATTTTTATTTTTATGGTAAGAACACTTAACATGAGATCTACCCCCTTAACAAATTCTTAAGTGCGTAATAAAGTATTATTAACCACAGGCACTCTGTTGTATAGCAGATGTCTAGCACTTACTCGTCTTGCATAACAGAAACTTTGTACCCACTGAGCAACAACTCCCCAGTGCCCTCCCCACTCAGCTCCTGGAAACCATCATTCAATTCTCTGCTTCTATGAGACTGATGATTTTAGATATTTCACATAAATGGCATCATAACTGGCTCATTTCACTTAGCATGATGTCTTCCAGGTTCATCCATGTTGTCACAAAAGGCAGGATTTCCTTCTTTTTAAGGCCGAATACTATCTTTTTTTTTTTTTTTTTTTGAGATGAAGTCTTGCCCTGTCACCAGGCTGGAGTGCAGTGGCACGATCTTGGCTCACTGCAATCTCCACCTCCTGGGTTCAAGTGAGTCTCCTGCCTCAGCCTCCCGAGTAGCTGGGGCTACAGGAGCAAGTTGCCACACCCAGCTAATTTTTGTATTTTTAGTAGAGATGAGGTTTCACCATATTGGCCAGGCTGGCCTCAAACTCCTGACCTCTAGTGATCTGCCCACCTTGGCCTCCCAAAGTGCTGGGATTACAGGTGTGAGCTACTGTGCCTGGCCTGAGTACTATTTCATCGTATGTGCACACCACATTCCCTTTATCCATTCGTCTGTTGATGGGCATTTAGGTTGTTTCCATATCTTGGCAATAGTGAATAATGCTGCAATTAACACAGGAAAGCAGATCTCTTTTTAGGGGATAGCTGGATCATATGGGAGTTCTATTTTTAATTTTTTCAGAAATCTCCATACTGTTTTCCATGGTGGCGGCTTCATTTACATTCTCATGAACACTGCACAAGAGTGAAAGTCTCCTGAATTCTACCTAATCTTGACTCCTTTAAAGAATAACTTTTGCCTCTGAAAAGGGACTACAACAAAGATCTCTTCCAGCCCCAATCAAATCTGAGAGTCCATTCCCTCCAGACCCCTCCTCCAGCAGACCCTTTATGCTTTCTCCAACACACTTGACCAATGTTAGCTTCTGCTTGCACACCTCTCGCAATGGGGCACTCACTCCCTGTCAAGCCAGACTCCTGAATCTTTTACCCGTTGGAAAATCTTCCTTCCTTGCAAGGACCTGGACCCTACACCCCTGGGTGCCTCTACCTACCACTCATAACTTTCCGAGACAGCTTGGAAGACTGTTCATCTTCTCCAAGTGCTCCTGATCCAAAAGTGCCTTGAGGGAGGAAGAGGAGAAACTGGGTGAACTGGAGGCTGCATCCAGCCTTGCCCAGCTTCCAAGCCCTGCCTGAACTTGGGCTCCTCCAGAAATCCAGGTTCCCAAGTTTCCCTCCCTCTGCAGCTGCTTCTTTAAGAAGCACCATGGGGGCTGGTCCTTACTACTGTCCTTGGATCCTGTCCAGGGCCCTGATTTAAAACGTATCGCAACGTTTTAAAAAACAAACATGTGTTGTAACCCAAGGCCCTGGTAACCACAACACTGCCGGCTGCTAGCTGCCACCTCCCAGGCTAAGAGTAGAGGAAACTGCTCTCCGCCTACCCAAAGGCACCCCATACTGCTGCGCACCGTAGTTACCTTATTATATCAGTCCAGGAGCTCTGTGAGGACAGGGCCGGAGCTGGACCCCAAGGCTGCAGTCCTTTTGCACCAAAGTGCCTTTGGGATCCTCAGGCACACTCTCATGAACATTCCAGTAGATACTTGACTGCTCCAGGATGGCACTTCCTCTCCATTCTCCACGTGAGCCCCAGAGTGACCTTGGATAACATCAATCTGACCACGCCACTCCCACTCCTACAGGATAAAGTAAAAATGTCCTGGCAAGGCCTTCAAGGCCTCTGCCTATCTGTATCTTCCTCACTCCCTGCATTCCCCCAGCATTCCAGCTGCACGGAGCCTCTGAGGCCCCCCTGAAGGTGCTGCTGGGCATAAAATGCTCTTCCCACTTTGTGGACAAGCAGAACCCCTGCTTAATCTCCACAGCTCAGCTCAAACATCACATCCTTGGTGAAGCCTGCCCTGACCTTCACTCTCCTAGGCAGAGTTAATCACTGGTCTTGCTTCCATGGTATTTTTCCAGAACCCTTGTTGCATTATTTGTCTACCTGGAATACAGGCAATGTAACCTCCTGAAAATATTTTGTTTAGCTTGTGTGGTAATTTGTGTGTGTGTGTGTTTGTGTAAAAGAGAAAGAGAGATTTTACATTTTAAAAAAGGGAGGGTGCTGGGCACAGTGGCTCACATGTGTAATCCAGCACTTTGGGAGGCTGAGGTAGGAGGATCGTTTGAGCCCAGGAGTTCAAGGCCAGCCTGATCAACATGGCAAAACCCTATCTCTACAAAAAATATGGAAATTAGCTGGGTGTGGTAGCATGCACCTGTAGTTCCAGCTACTCAGGAGGCTGAGGTGGGAGGATTGCTTGTGCCTAGCAGGTTGAGACTACAGTGAGCTATGATTGTGCGCCCTCCAGCTTGGGCAACAAAGTGAGACCTTGCCAAAAATAAAAATAAAAACGATTGAACCAGACATGGTGGCATGCACCTATAGTCCCAGCTACCTGGGAGGCTGAGGCAGAAGATCACTTGAGCCCTGGAGTTTGAGGCTGCAGTGCACCATGATCATGCCTGTGAACAGTCACTGCACTCTAGCCTGGGAAACATATCAAAACCCTATCTCTTAAAAAGAAAGAAAAAAAATTTCCAGTATCACTTAGAAAATTAGAAGGTCAGGCCAGTCGGGGCCTCCATTTCCTTCTAACACCAACCCACTGCAGTGCAGCCACCTGTGCTCCTTTTGGATGGGCATATGGCCCCTAGTTTGCACCTGTCCCCAACTTATACCAGTCTTTTTCTCATTAAGGTACTTACCTAGCCCTATAGACATTTGGGTTTTAAGCTGCAGACCTAGGTATATCTCCCATAAATTCTAGACCAGTCCCATTTACAAATATTATTCTACCTCCTTGTCCCTCTAAATGTCCCAGAAATTCCAATATTTTGGCAAAGTGTAATGAGTGAATAGAATCAGATCAATAAAAATATACATAAGTCACAAAATTTCTTTGCTAACTCATGTGGTCCAATTTTAAATTTGGAAAACCCAGTCACTGACCTCACCATCCTTCAACTCTCATTCCCATTTTTTTATGTGGGTAAGACCCTCCCACTAGAGTAGAACAGGGACTATGCATCAGGACCCAGGACCAGGAAATACCAGGTTTTCCATAAAGGAAAGGTCAAGGCATAGTTGTCTGTTGTAAAAGGGTTTCTTAAGTTATGACTACATAGCAGGTTATATAGGTTCAAAAATATTCACTTTTCAAATCAAAGAATGAAGTGGGCTGTTGGAAATGAGGATCCACTAACCAAGGCTATACAGTTAATGTGTTTACAGTTGGATAGAATTGAGAGTGTGATGTCAGTGGGAATATGTCCCCCGATGAGATGTATATCAGGGGAGGCAAGGCGGAGAGGAGTAGGGAGTTTGCTGGCTGCATGCAGCCAGGCAAGTGAATATCCAGCTCTGCTGTGAGCCTGGAGAGACCAAAGGTAATGTTGGAGTCCTGCTCACTCAATTCCATGTAAATCAACACACTGCTCATTAGAAGACTGTATCCAAAAGGGAACCTCAGAATCTCCAAAGCAAGGAAGGATTCTCCTGTGATCTCTAGATATGGGGTGGCTCAGAGCCTGGTTCGTAGCCCATGGAACAGTCCATCATGTTTCACACGAAGGATGCAGGTATAGGGGTGGTGGTCTAGACACCCAGTGCTGCCAAGGATGCCTCACACCTAGAAAACGGTGCAGACCCATCGACTCACTGAGCCCTAGGCCCTACTTTGTCCCTCATCTCTGTGCTCATGTTTTAAGTCTATCAGAGATCTATCAGACATGAGGAGGACATGAAGGTCTAAAGCAGTGGTTCTCAAACATAAGCATATATCACAATTATGGGGAGGAGATGTTAAAACAGATTGCTGAGGCCCACACCCAGGGTGTCTGATGCCTTTTTAACAATTTCCCAAGAGATGCTGATGCTGTTAAACCCTGGTCCACATCTTGAGAGTCATTAATGTAATGAAACGTTCACTCCTGTTCATTCCTAGTGGCCTGCAGACCCTACAGCTCACTTAAGGAGAGCATATGCAGTTTCCTCTAGAGAATATTCCCAGGTAGCTGGACACAGTGGCTCGCACCTGTAATCCCAGCACTTTGGGAGGCCAAAACAGGTGGATCACTTGAGCCCAGGAATCCGAGACAATCCTGGACAACATGGCAAAACCCTGTCTCTGCAAAAAATACTAAAATTAGCCAAGCATGGTGGTACATACCCATAGTCCCAGCTACTCAGGATGCTGAGGTGGGAGGATCACTTGAGCCCCAGAGGTTGAGGCTTCAGTGAGCCGTGATTTCACCACTGCACTCCAGCCTGGGCAACACGGTGAGACTTCGTCTCAAAAAAAAAAAGAAAAGAAAAGAAAAGAAAAAGACAAAGAGAGCATATTTCTAGGTGATGTTCTGTGTTCCTCCTACTCTTATCATACAAGCTCCTTAAGGATCTTTAACTGAACTTCACTAAACAGAGAAAGCACTGACCAACCATGATTTGCATGAATTGATTCTTGGTAAAGAAAGTGGTAAAGTGAATCTTGACGCCTCTCCCAAGGCAGCCCATATCCCAAACCACAGTTCTCCTGGGAAAATAGGCAGGGATGGCTTCTTGCTAATTAGCGTTACTCAGATTCAATTCTCCTTTTCCAGGGACTTACCCTTTAATTCAATTCAACACAATCCAATCCAATCAATGTAGCAATTCAGTTCCCTAGCGTGGTGAGGTGACCCACACAACTTTTGGAGCAGTAAAGCTCAACAACCCTGAATGCGAAGATTCCTCGGACTCAGTCCTCCCAGTCCTGATGCAGTGGATGGGCAAAAGAGAGGGAACTCCAGAGAAACTGCACTTTGACCAGATGAGTTAACCTAAAGTAACTGAAGCAAATGAGCTGCCCATACCTAGAGAAATGCTACAATAGAACTCTAAAGACTCAACAATTTTAGCTGTTCTCTCATTTTCTTCAAGTATATTCCAAGAGGAGCCTGGCAAAAACCAACCTTTCTTTTTAGGCTGGAGTGCAGTGGCGTGCTCTCAGTTCCCTGCAACCTCCGCCTCATGGGTTCAAGCGATTCTCATGCCTTAGCCTCCCAAGTAGCTGGTATTACAGGCACATGCCACCATGCCTGACTAATTTTTGTATTTTTGGTAGAGACAGGGTTTTGCCATGTTGGCCATGCTGGTCTCAAACTCCTGACCTCATGTGGTCCACTTGCCTTGACCTCCCAAAGTGCCGGGATTACAAGCATGAGCCTCTGCGCCTGGCCAAAACCAACCTTTCTATCCAGATTCCAAAAAACCCAGGACACCTTAATCAACACAGCTTCATTTCCCATCTCCAGATCTAAGCTGGGGCTTCGCAGAATGTCCCTAAGAGTAAATGATTCTAATTAAATTCAATATAGTCAACCTTAATTAGTAACCTATGTATTGGTTAGAAATTGCACTCTGCTGCAAGTAACAAAATCTCAACAGCACTAGCTAAAACAATTTTTTAAAAAAATTTGTACATTGGTATATATAAAATAGTTATACATATTTGGGGCACACATGTGATATTTCTATTTTGAAAAAATACAATTAATTACTGTTAACTATAATTTCCCTATGGCTTAAACTAATTTGTTTTCTATTATGTGAAAAGGTTTGGCAGTAGTTGATCAAGGCTTGTATTGAGGCACCATAAATTAATCAGAGATCAAGATTCCTCCCTTATTTTTGCACCAGGTAATAAGATGGCTGCCAGGATTCAGCCATCCGGTTTGTATTCCAGGCAGGAAAAGGGGGAGCACAAAACAGGGGAGCCCTGCTCCCAGCTGAGTCATCCTCCTATTAAAAGTTTTCCTGGAAGCCTCAATCTGTAATTTCCCCTTAAATATCCTTGGCCGCCCCTAGATGCAAGGGAAGCTGGGTAAGTAGTCTGTTAGCCCAGTACTTTGCCAGCCCAAAGAATAATCAGGATTCTGTAATTATGGAAGAGTGAAGAATGGAAGTTGAGTAAGGCAACTAGCAATCTCTCAGTGAGATGGGATGGGTGAGGAGGAAGCAGACAGAGTTGCATAACCCTTCTTCCATTAGGGAGGACACCCAGAGCACACAAACAAGTGCAGCTCAGAGGAAAACTGCCACTGTGCTGAGAGAGCCACAGAACAAGTGCTGCCAGGCTCTTGGAAGGAGAGGGCATTGGAGCTGCTCCTCGATATACAGATAGAATTAAACCCAGAGATGTGGACTGTAAAGAAAGTCACTCTGGGCCGGGCGCGGTGGCTTACACCTGTAATCCCAGCACTTTGGGAGGCTAAGGAGGGTTGGTCACCTGAGGTCAGAAGTTCAAGACCAGCCTGACCAACATGGAGAAACTAAAAATACAAAATTAGCCGAGCGTGGTGGTGGACGTCTGTAATCCCAGCTACTCAAGAGGCTGAGGCAGGAATCTGGAAGGCGGAGGCTGCGGTGAATCTGGGAGGCGGATTCACACTTGAATCTGGGAGGCGGAGGCTGCAGTGAGCCGAGATCTCACCATTGCACTCCAGCCTGAGCAACAAGAGCAAGACTCCATCTCAAAAAAAAAAAAAAAAAAATCACTCTGGGCAGAGGACATATGCTTGGGGAATATTTGAGCCCAATCAGAAAAACCTACACAGAAAAAGCTTTAGGGCTGGAAAGACCTTTAGCAATCACGAGCTGAGAGATCCTTCACCTAGGATTCCATGCCTAGCCACACTGCATGGGCTGCGTGGGGTCCCTGAACTGCCTGAAATTCTATGCAAAACTTTTTACATATGGGTATATTCTATTTTTCCCATGAAAGATGCTCAGAATAACCCTCATATTGTTGTTTCCAATATTTCCCCCAAAGAGCCCACCCCATCAACTTTTGTTCTTTTACACACAACCTAGCTACCAACATGAATTCCTCATTGCCTAGCTCGCCAGCCTCCATGCTCTAACCTGACTTGACTCAAGCTGCTCTTCCCTCTTGTAATCACTCCGCCTTGCTTCTCTCCTCCCCCAAGATATGAAAAGATAGGTAGTGGTTTCCCCCTCACTGAAAGTATTAAACATAGGTTGCATAATCACCTAGAAAGGAAATTATAACAAGAGATTTCTATTAGTCAGTGTTATTAATTGTAAGCAGTAGAAGCCAAGCATCAAATTCCGACCCAACCTGATATTCTAGAATTTCTTTTGATATGAATACCCTTTGGCTGTAGTATTCCCCCATGAAGTCTTCCCTGACTATCCCCATCTCCCTTTAATGCTAATACCTCCTGCATGAAGCACACGACTTGGCATTAGCTTCATAAAACCTGTTTTGTGTCATTTCCCATTTTTTCTTATGTATAGCTCAAATGTCAAACAAAAGCACCCAGATTAACTAATTCAAGAATAAGAATGGAGTCTTCTCTTGTGCTTTGACTATGCCTTGGCCATAGGGTGACCAACCATCCCAATCTGCCTGGGACTGAAGAGTTTCTGGAGACATGGGACTTCCAGGACTAAGAGTGAGAAAATCCTAGGCAAATCAGGATGAGTCACCCTACTTGCCTCAGAAGCAGTAGCTGCTTGTTGATTGCTAACTATGGTAGATATTATCCTATTTGTCAATATTTCTGATTCTCTTCTCCTTCTGGACACGCATTGCACTTTCCCATCCCCTTAAAGTTGGGCATAACTGTGTGACATGCTTTGGCCAATGAAATGTGAGTGGACCTCCATGTGTGTTCCCTCCAAGTGGAAGCAGTTAAGGCCCTGTGCACTATTCTCTGTACACTCCCTTCTCTTTGCCCAGCAAATCCTAAAGTCATCATGTTGAGAAGGCTGCACTACAGGATGATGTGGAACTTCTCTGTGAAGCAGAGCCCTCTGCCTGCCCATGCTGGACATGTAGTGTGAGCAAAAACCTATCTTCTCTTGTGTTAAGTCACTGAGATTTTTATGCTTTTTATTATCTCAGCAAAACCTCTCCTAACCTGACTGGTATGCCAACCATCAAAAATCTCATTGGCAACTTTGTCAAACTCAAGCTGCTCAAGTTTCTCAGGCACAAACTCAAAACATATAACCAAAAATCCCGCAGTGGGAAAATGGGAAATCGGAACCTGCTCTCCCAGGAGGCTTGAAGAGGCTGGAGGAAAGACGTCTTGAAAGCAGAGGCTCCAGGGAAAGAACTTGCCTCCTGGTTCCCACCCACCACTCCAAGCTATTGATTTTATTTTCTTTTACTTTATTTATTTTTAGAGACAGCATCTTGCTCTGTCACCCAGGCTGGAGTACAGCGGCATGATCATGGCTCACTATAATGAGAAACTCCAGGGCACAAACAATCCTTCTGCCTCAGCCTCCTGAGTTGCTGGAACAACAGGCTCACACTACCATGCTCAGCTAATATTTTATTTTATTTTTGAGATAGAGTCTCCCTCTGTCGCCAGGTCGGAGTGCAGCGGCACAATCTCAGCTCACTGCAACCTCCGCCTCCTGGGTTCAATTGATTCCCCTGCCTCAGCCTTCCAAGTAGCTAAGACTACAGGTTCGTGCCACCATGCCTGGCTAATTTTTTGTATTTTAGAAGAGACAGGGTTTCACCATGTTGTCCAGGATGGTCTCCATCTCCTGACCTTGTGATCTGCCTGCCTTGGCCTCGCAAAGTGCTGGGATTACAGGCGTGAGCCACCGCGCCCAGGCAATTTTTTTTTTTTACAAGGTCTCATTACATTGTGCAGGCTGGTCTCAAAGTTCTTGCCTCGGCCTCTCAAAGTGCTGAGATTACAAGTGTGAACCACCCCACCACACCTGGTCCCAAGTTATTAAGTTTAATTGTTGACGTTAAAATTTGAGATCAATTTTAGAGCGTTCAACTCTTCAACATATAGATGAGAAACTCTCAGAAAGCAGAAATGACTGGTTCAGGATCACTTTAGGAGTCTGGATTCTCATGCTCACAGTTTAGCCATCTTTGCTCTTTATGTTGCTTTTCAACCTAATTAATCACAGTCATTGTCCATTTCTTTACGATTTCACAGATCTGCCCATAGCTTGATGATGAAGAACTAATTATAATTTCATGCATAGGTTTAAACACATTTTAAAAGAAAACTTTTTCATATTAAAACAGTATTTTTATTATATTAGTAATAAACGCATACTCATTTTTTAATATAAGAAAATGAAGCCAGGCTCAGTGGCTCATGCATGTAATCCCAGAACTTTGGGAGGCTGAGGTGAGAGAATTGCTTGAGGCTGGGAGTTCTAGACCAGCCTGGGCAAAATATTTGTGGTGAGACCCTCTCTCTACAAATTTTTTTTTTTTTTTGAGACGGAGTCTCGCTTTGTTGCCAAGGCTGGAATGCAGTGGCATGATCTCAGCTCACTGCAACCTCCACCTCCCAGGTTCAAGCAATTCTCCTGCCTCAGCCTGCCCAGTAGCTGGGGTCACAGGCATGCACCACCATGCTCAGCTAATTTTTGTATTTTTAATAGAGATGGGTTTCACCATGTTGGCCAGGCTGGTCTCAAACTCCTGACTTCAGGTCATCCATCTGCCTCAGCTTCCCAAGGTGCTGGGATTACAGGCATGAGCCACCCCGTGCCTGGTCTACAAAAGGTTTTTGTTTTTGAGAGGCAGTCTTGCTCTGTCATCCAGGCTGGAGTGCAATGGCATGATCTAGGCTCACCACAATCTCCTCCTCCCAAGTTCAAGCAATTCTCCTGTCTCAGCCTCCCGAGTAGCTAGGACTACAGGCATACACCACCATACCCAGCTAATTTTTGTATTTTTAATAGAGATGAGGTTTTACCATATTGGTCGGCTAGTCTCAAACTCCTGACCTCAGGTGATCCACCTGCCTCGGCTTCCAAGGTGCTGGGATTACAGGTGTGACCCGCTGTGCCTGGCCTACAAAAAAAAGTATTTTTAAAAATTAGCTAGGCATGGTGGCATGCACCTGTGGACCCAGCTACTTGGGAGGCTGAAGTGGGAGGATCACTTAAGCCTGGAAGGTTGAGGCTGCAGTGAGCCATGATCACTCCACTGCACTCCAGCCTGGGAGACATTGCAAGATCCTGTCTCAAAAAGAGAACAGTTTTAAAATTTCAAAATCTCACCATACAGGGTAGTCACTCAATACTTATTTTTTTAAATGAAAATGAATTTGTTATGTTTTGTAATACAAAAAATTCATCTTCATCAGTATTTTTGCTGGTTACATGGCATTCTATTTTTATGGATACAGCATAATTTATTTACCCAAGCTTCTTTTCTTGGCTATTTAGGTTGTTTTGGGTTCTTTGTTTTTAATCATGAGCACTGTTCCAATAAACATTGTTAATTTAAGTATAATTTAGGCATACCCTGTTTCTTCAGTCCCTGTGGAGCACATCCTATAGCAGGGGTTCTCAAACTTTAGCCCAGGTTAGAAATGCCTGGAATCCTTATGAAGCTATAGATTCCTAAGCCCCATCTCCAGAGTTTAGGCCAGGGGTGGGGCCTGAGAATTTGCATTTCCAACACAGGCAGCTGGTAGTGCTCACACTGCTGATTTGGGAATCGCACTTTGTAAGCCACCATTCTCTATTATACTTGCTTTTGAGAACCTAATACCATGTTTCCTTAGTTTCCTTTCTTACACAGTTTTGCAATTGGTTTTGTACTCTATGGAGGGAGCAATTTTTTTGAAGTCTCATATTCTTTGAGGTCTCATATTCTTAGAGTCATTCATGACTCTAAGCCTTTCACAGCACACCTTTCCAAGAGTTTTTGGGCCTGATTCTAATATTCCCATAAACATGCAAATAGGCATACACCCTGATTTTCAAAATTAATTATCTTTTTCCTGCATTGCCACTCCAGAAACCTCAGTTAATAAAAAAGTGAAGATAAACAAGAGTTCCTTTTTCTAGACACTGACATTTTATGTCCCATATTCTCACCAGAACTGGCCCGCCTCCTGAGGTTGTTGTGATGAATAATACCTATCCAAGAATGATAGAGTCAAATATCACAGATGCTTGTGAGGTGGAAAAAACAATCAGCCCAAAAGTGAGGAGGCATTAAAGTTAAACTTAGTATTATTGGCTGGGCGTGGGACCCAGGACTTAGGGAGGCCAAGGTGGGCAGATTATCTGAGGTCAAGAGTTTGAGATCAGCCTGGTCAAAATAGTGAAACACAGTATCTACCAAAAATACAAAAATTAGTTGGGGGTGGTAGTGCACACCTGTAATCCTCCTAGCTACTTGGGAGGCTGAGGCAGGAGAATCACTTGACTCCGGGAGGCGGAGGTTGCAGTGAGCCCAGATTGTGTCACTGCACTCTAGCCTGGGCAACAGAGTGAGACTCTGTCTCTAAATAAATAAATAAACTAACTAAACTTAGTATTATTATTTATTTGCAGGCAACTGAGTCAAAGCTTATGTTCTGGAGTTAGAATTGTATTCTGTGCAGTGG
Organism: Aotus nancymaae; assembly: GCF_030222135.1. Lineage (NCBI taxonomy): Eukaryota > Metazoa > Chordata > Mammalia > Primates > Aotidae > Aotus > Aotus nancymaae. The sequence goes on along the minus strand of NW_026988479.1, from coordinate 26,168,930 downwards.
CTCATGCCTGTAATCCCAATGCTTTTGGTAGCCAGGGCGGGAGGATTGCTTGAAGGCAGGAGTTCAAAATCAGACTGGAAAAAAATAAAAGAAATTAGCTGGGTGTGGTGGTGTGCGTCTGTAGTCCCAGCTACTCAGGAGGCTGAGCTGGGAGGCTGGCTTGAGCTTAGGCGTTTGAGGCTGCAGTGAGTTATTATCTTGCCAATAAATAAATAAAGGAATTGGATTCTATCTGGGCTGCGGTGACTTACTAGCTATGTGACTTTAGACAAATCATTTTCCATCTCTAAGCACCATTTTCCTCACCTGTAAAACGGAGGAAGTGATACCTTTGTTGCACGGAAATGGCAAGAAATAGAAATAAAATGTATAAAACAACTGGGACTAAACAGCCCTCGATAAAGGATAGCTGTTATGTTTATCAAACAATTGTTTTAATTATTTTCCCCCCGGCCCTTTCTTAGCTGAGGGTTCGAAAAAGCATCTGTTGCTCCTTAAGGTTTTTTTTTTTTTTTTTTTTTTTTTGTCCTGGCACTGACCGGAGCTTCCTATTATTTGGAAAGATTCTGGTCACCTGCCTCTGGTGGCCGCGCCACTGGCCCTGCGGGCTAGGCGGAGGCCCCGCTCTTCGGGTATTTACGGCGCTCGGCCGCCCCAGCTCAGGCTCAAGGCTGCGCTTCCAGGTTCAGTTTCAGGGTCTCGCAGGCAGCCCCAGCCGGCGGGCGCGGAGCAGAGGGCGGGGCCCGGACCGCAGGCTCCTCTGGGGGCCCCGGAGTTGGGGAGCGGCGTCCGGGAGCCCCCGGAGGAGGATGGGCTGCAGACACAGCAGGCTGAGCAACTGCAACCCCCCCAAAAAGGTAAACGCGCCGGCGGAGAAGTTTGCTTTCAGAGGAGAGGGGAGTGCGGAAGGCTCCGCCGCAAGGGACTCGGCGCCCCGGGCTCCCTCTAGTCGGCCTGGGGTACCGGATGGAGGACCTAGAGAAGCCGGCTCTGAGACGGGGGACTCTGCTGGGAGGCGCTCTTTACCCCGGCCCGAGCCGCACCAAGCAGCCGAGTTTACAAACACGGCACCCGGGCCAGGGAACGGCAGCTAATTCCCGCTGCCTCAGTGGGGAGATGAGCATCTGTGGCAGGTGCCCTCTGCCTTCGGTCTGGGGCTGTTCGCTGTGTGGTCATGGACAAGTGACTTGACCTCTCTGGGCCTTTGGCTTCCTCCCCCGGGTCAGAAGCTGATAATCTCATGGCTGCGCGCAGAGTGTTCTACCGACTGGTAGTATCGGCATCACTGGGAACCTGTTAGAAATGCAGAATCTCAGGCTCTGGCCCAGTACTGCCAAGACCGAAGCTGCGTTTTAACAGTATGCCCAGGTGATGACGCTTTAAAGTTTGAGGCGCTAGTCAAGGCTTTTGCAGGCCCCGGAGCTACTGAGTGTGGGCTGCCCTTGGGGTAGCTGGGAGGGGCGAAAGAGGGAGGCGATCTACTGCCTTCTGCTGCCCTCTCCTCCCTTCCTGTCCTTCCCCCAAGGGGCCTTGGAGCTGGGTTAGGACCCAGGGGACTCTACTCAGGTTTCTTGCGGTGAGACCAGCTGCCCCTTGGGGTCTGACGAGCCCAGAAGGTCAGAGCCTGGAGCTAGAAGGACAGCCTCCTCAGGGGACACTGTGAGGCAGAGGGGAAGGAGGATCCTCAAGTTCTGGCCCTTTTTCCTACCACTGCCTGCCCCTAGCCAGGTGGGACTAGATGATCCCATTAACTTAATAATCATTCTCCCTTGAGACCCTGACGGGCTCTGAACTATGACAATATTTAATAGTTTTGCAATGAACTTCAGTCCTCCCTCTGCTCTTGCTTTGCTTGTGCCCTGAGTACAGTTTTTTCTGCCTAACAGTACTGTCCTAGCCTGGAGGGTTCTACTCCTTGCTCTGTCTGAAGTACATTACCTCCCAGCTTTCCTTGCTCTCCTTTTATTACCGGATTGAAAATCCTCACCAACCCCTGACCTAGAAACCCTCATGTCTTTCCTCACTCCAACAGGGAAACTGAGGCTTGGCACTATCAGTAGAAGAAAGGGGCTGGCCGACAGGGATGACAAGGTGGAGAGACCTGAGCCTGGGCTGAGACTTTAACTGAGCAAGTGGTAGGCAGACAGTAGTCCTGGGTGTAAGTCCTGGTAGTGCCACAAACATACTAGGTGACCCCAAGCAAGGCTTTGTGGCTCCCTGGGTCCCAATTTCTCCCCATATGGGGAGTGGTGAGCAAGATGATCCCTAAGAGTCTCAGAGTCTGTATTCTCTGCACCTGTGTCAACCTTGTAGCTTGCAAAGTGGACCAAGGGTGAATTCCATCTACCCAGAGTTGGAGGAAATGGGGAGGAGCCTGACCCTTCCACAAGCTGGAAGAGGAGGTCACAGGAAGCACAGCTCCTTTGGCTCCTGCTCCTTCCAAGAGACTTACCAGCTGTCCCTGCCTGTCCCTGGCACAGCCAAAGCTCTGAAGGGCAAGTAAAGCTGGCACAGCATGTCTGAGTTGGAAAGAGCCTTGGATACCGCCTAGGCTGATGCACCCACTATACAGATAGGAGGTTAAGGCCTAGAAGAAGGAAGCGGCATGACTGAGATCACAGAGCAACACGGAGCAGAACCCAGGTGTCTAGTGCCCTAGCCCGGTGCTCTCTGTCTCCACCCCCTCCCACTGTGCTTCCAGTGGCTTCTCGATGACTACAAACAAGACCCTTTAGCATAAAAGGTTTTACTCTTGTTGCCACAGAACAGCCTGGCATGCCTTCTTGGCCCCAGCCATGCCAGGCCCCTGCCCCTATATGGCAAGCTTTATGGACTGGTTTTGTTTAATGCTCCCATCCCTTTAGGCTGTGCTCCTGCCCAATTTCTCACCCAGGTGCGAACCCCTTGGAAGACATGAGCTCCCAAGTTCATCTTCAACAGGCTATTGGCCCCCTGGGAGAGAGGGGACTCCAGGGATGGGATGAACAAAAATGAGCTCAGGCCAGAGAAGGGTTAGGTTCTGATAATCATGACTCACCCTGCATGTTTGCAGAATGCTTTCACATCCTGCCCAGCCTCACAGAAGCCCTGGAAGCAAGGCTGAGCTGTGGAATCTTTCCCACTTTACCGGTGGGGAAACTGAGGCTCAGTGACAAGTGATGGGTCCAAAGTCACAACGCCAGTTGGTAGGAAAGCTGTGCAGTTGAGCCTGGCTTTCTGCACTCCCCATCTGGTGTTCATTGCTTTATGCAGACCGTGGAGCAGGTGCTAAGTAGATATTTGAGTGAATGAGGGTCAAATAAGAGCCATGCTAGGGGTTGGCCCAGGGAGCAGCAGGAGCATCACGTCCAGCCTTGAAAGATGCAGGAAGGGTTTTTGGATGGAGGGTGATTTGGAAGGTATGGCAAGAGTTGCCCACTCATGGCCAAGGCTAAGCAAAGGCTGAGCCACTGAAAGCACAGCGTGAGGGGGTTCTTTATGGAGAATGGAGGTGGCAGGCAGTAAGGAATGAAGCTGGTGCTTTTAGCAGGGACTATCCTGGCTAGGGACAGGAGCTTAATCATGAGGCCTTCTCAAGGTCCCTCCAGGTTCAAGGATCTGAGAGTCTGCTGAGTTTTGTGGTCTATGGTGCCTGTTGGACTTGGCTGACTAGCTGCTCTAGGCCACCGTGAGAGGCCTGGCCTGGGCCTAGGTCACTGCCTTATTGGAACAAGTTGAAATGCTGGGAATGAATGAATAGGGTTCCTGGCAGTCTGGGGGTAGGTGCTGAGGAAATGTCTGGATCATGTGGTCTTTCCTAAACCTTTATTCTCCATAAAAACCATGGCTAATGCAGTCACATCCCCCAGGAAGACTCAGGAGAAGGCCAGGCAGAGCGGGTAGGGGTCAAGTAAACAAGCCTTCTGGGGGCTTGCCAGACATGGGGGTAAGGAGGGGCCTTCCTATCCCCAGCAGGTTACCAGCCTCCCTTGGGCAATAAGGTAGGGGGGCAAGAGGCACCTCGTGGCCAACCCCCTTTGTGTGACACTGAAGAGTGCCAGGCATGATGTCTCAACTCTCTAGTCCCAAAGGCTGTGGCTATGGGTCCACGGTTCCAAGCAGGGCCTCTGAGAAGGGGCTCAGCACAGTGCCAGTACCTGGGCCTCAGGTGACAGGTACTTGGTGGATCAGTCATTCAGCAGCCCTTCATGAGCATGTCAGTGTAGCAAGCCAGGTGACAGAAATGAATGATATGGAAGAGGCTGGTGCAGGCATGGGTAATTCTGAAATCAACCAGTAGACACCAAGGGCATGGACTTTAAAACTCAGTTCACCTATTTGTTTATTAACTTGGTGAACATTTGTGTGTTGACCACACTGGGCTCTGGGCTGGGTGCTGCTTCAGTCCTGATTACATGAAAGATCTGTTAAGTGACCTTAAAAGAGGCTTGGCTTCTACATGCCTCAGTTTCCTCATCTATAAGATAGGCATGCCGTTAGCTCCTGTGCCATAGGGTTGTTCTAAAGATTAGATGAGGCCACCTGTAATCCCAGAACTTTGGGAGGCCGAGGTGGGCGGATCACCTGAGGTCGAGAATTCAAGACCAGCCTGACCAACATGGAGAAACCCTGTCTCTACTAAAAATACAAAATTAGCTGGGTGTGGTGGCACATGCCTGTAATACCAGCTACTCAGGAGGCTGAGGCAGGAGAATTGCTTGTACACGGTAGGCGGAGGTTGCAGTGAGCCGAGATCGCGCCATTGCACTCTAGCCCGTGCAACAAGAGCAAAACTCCATCTCAAAAAAAAAAAAGATTAGATGAAAGACTGTATGTGACAGAGCCCCTGATACCCTGACTAGCGGGAAGGATGCCTTTGAAAGAGGCCTTTGAAAGAGACTTAATGTTATGCTTTAAGGACATCGCTGCCTAGATTGTACCCAAGGAAAGTACCCTGGGACGTGGGAGGTAAAGGACGTTACTGTCCTTGGAAGGCTGACGTGTGCAGGGTGGGGAGGATGCAGCCTAGAGTCTGGCCTCTGCCTTCAAATCTCTGAAGTCTTGTCAAGGGGCATGGAAAGCAGCTTTGTTCTCTGCTGTTCCAGAAGGCAGCACTGTGGCCAGTAGGGGGAGGCTAAAGTGAGCCAGATTTCTACTTCTCATGAGGAAGAAGCGGCCAAAAAAGGCCTCAAAGGGTAGTGAGTTCCCCATCATTGAAGGGGTACAAGCAGGGGTCAGGTGGCATTTTGACAAGAATATTAGAGGGGACACAAGTCTATGACCAGCAAATATTTACGATTCCATTCAAAAAAAAGGAATTAGTCTGATTATTATGTTTTTAGTCGAAATTTCAAAATTTAGGAAAGAATAAGAAATTTTACAATCTTTTAATCTCACAGTTAAGTGATAGCCATTGTGTACATTTCAACGGCATTCGCTATACTGTTTTTTACTATGTATATTATAGATGTGAGTATGACTATCTGTATAAAGCTAAGAATATGTTTTACACGGCTATATTCCAGTTACTTAGTATTCTTCCGGGGGCATTTTCCCATGTTAAGTAGCCCATGGAAACATGGACTTTTTAGTGGCTACTGAATGTCCCATGGCTGTTCCGTGGCTTCATCAGTTTGGACACGTGGTTCTTTCCAGTCTACACTCCTACCCTGGTAATCAATGAACATCCTTGTGTTTTCCTCCTACCTGAGGCCAGCCTGACTTTGGACTTAGAGGGGGTCAAGGAAGGTCCCTTAGAGAGACAGCATCTCTCTAAGTTGGGTTTTGAAGGTGGGTGGGGGTTAAGCAGTTGTGGGGCCAGTGGGTTATGCAGGAGGGCATCCTAGGCAGAAGGAATACGGGAGCAGCCCTTGAGACCTGGTCAGGAGGAGTGGGCAAATCTGATCTTCTAGGTCAGTTAGTAAGGGCAGGACAGTCAGGGAGCATGAAGGAAAGCTGCCTGTGCAGCACTCAGTCCCCTGCCCCAACCATCATGGGGATGTTGGCATGTACATGGTCTCCAAGCTGGTGATTTTGCCCAACCTAGAAGCGAATGCCCCACCAATCTTCCTAGCTAAAGCCAATACAGGTTTCATCCATGAGGCACTCTGGAAGACCTGTGAGATTAAATACCAGATTTTTGTGTTTGACAACCTAAAACACATTAAAATAATGCCTAAAAATCTCTGCCTTTGAGAAACAACCTTTGGTGATATATTTTCTGCACAGGTATATATTTTTAATTCTTTTCCTTTATTGAGTTCATAGATGGCTAATGTAGGTCCTCTGAGAGTGTGATGAATTCCCAGATACCTAGGGACTCCCATTTTTGCTTCAGTTGGGTGCTAGGTTTGGGACTTATGCTTCATGTCAGCACTGTGCTTCTTTTTTGTCATAAAAGGGCAGAAAAGATCAAATTTTAAGTTAATTGCACAGAAGCAAACTGATATATATATCAAGATGGTGAAATTCTGGGTTGGAGGGGTTGCCCCCTGACATCTAGGATGTGTAGATCAGCCAGTGAACAAGAACCTGAGACCTGCCTGGAAAAAGAGCTCTAAGCGGTCTCAGTATGAAATTCATACTAAAAAAATAAACTTGAAGAGTGTAAGGGACCCTCCTAATGAAAGGAAGAGTCTCTCAGATGCCCCTAGTTCTGGTTCTGACTCCTCAGGGTGCGCTTGGGCTTCTGTCTGCAAGGCTGGCACCCTGTCCTCTGCATCCTCCACCCTCAGCACTGTGAGCTGTCCCCAGTGACCAGGGTAGAGAGCCAGGCTGGGAGCCCCACTGCAGCAGGACTGGCAGCGGGGAGGGACCTCCTGCTGCCCCACTTTGGCAGAGAGAATGAGCGAGAGAAGATCCATCCATCTTGAGCAGATCTAAATCCATCCATTACCTGAAGACAAGCCATCCTATTTGTCTTGCCAGGTGAATCTTAATCCCTAAAAATAGTTTATCTCGTGTCACTTTATTTTCAAATCTGAACCTTCCAGAACATCTAGGCCAAACACTGAACAATACCTGAAGCAGCCATCCACGTCCATGCTTCCCCCACAAGACAAGTGATATGCAGTCTGACCTACTTCCAGTTTTCCTCCTCTCTCCACAATGGAGTTCTTTTTCACTGAGTGTGCAATGACCTTTGTGGCCTTCCTCGCCATTTTCCACTGCCCCATGCAACCCTGCCCCTGTCCCTTCCTTAAGGAGATGGCCTGGACATCAGAAAAGCTGTTACCTTTACAGGGTTCAGTAGCGTCCCCTCCTACATTTATGTTCACTCAGAACCTATAAATGTGACATTATTTGAAATAGGGTCTTTGCAGGGACAATCAAGTTAAAATGAGGTCACACTGGATGGGCCCTAATCCAGTGATTATGTCCCAACAAGAAGAGGGACATTTGGACATAGACACACAGGGAGAACAGTGGGGAGTGGAATGATGCATCTTCTAAGCTAGAGAACCAAGGATTGCCGGCACCCACCAGGAGCTGGGAGAGAGAGAGGGAACAGATCCTCCCTCAGAGCCTCCAGAAGAACCAGCTCAGCTGACACCTCAAATTTGGACTTCTAACTTCCAGAACTGTGAGAGAATAAATTTCTGTTGTTTTCGGCTACCACGTGTGTGGTAATTTGTTACAGCAGCTTTAGGAAACTTTTTCTTTTCTTTTTTTTTTTTTTTTTTTTGAGATGGAGTTTCGCTCTTGTTGCCCAGGCTGGACAATCTTGGCTCACCGCAACCTCTACCTCTCAGGTTCAAGCGATTCTCCTGCCTCAGTCTCCCAAGTAGCTGAGATTACAGGCATGTGCCACCATGCCCGGCTAATTTTGTATTTTTAGTAGAGACCTCAAGTGATCCGCCTGCCTCAGCCTCCCAAAGTGCTGGGATTACAGGCGTGAGCCACTGCTCCCAGACAGCTTTAGGAAACTTTCATATCACAAGGTTAATTGCTCCTTACTCACCCTCTCACCCCCATTCCTATCTTGCCAGCAATCAAAAAGGACAGCAAGAACCCAGTGCCTCCCCTTTGGATGGCAGCAGAGGAGGCAGCACTGTAAACCGGGAGGTGCTTGGACAGGGCCTATTGCTTTTGGATACCAGCAGCTGCATCTGTAGAGGAAAGAGCACTGAACTGGGAGTCAAGAACAGGACCTACTTCTTTATATTTTTCATTGATATATAATATTTTACCTATTTATTAGGTACATATGATATTTTGTTATGTGCATAGACTGTGTAATGATCAAGTCAGGGTATCTGGAGTTTCCATCACCTCGAGTATTTATCAGTTCTATGTGTTGGGAACATTTCAAGTCCTCTCTTCTAGCTATTTTGAAATATACAGTACATGGTTGCTATGGAACATTAGCATGTAGTCCTTCCATCTGGCTGTATGTTTGTATCCTTTGACTAGCCTCTCTTCATTCCCTCCACCCACCACACACACCACACACATCCTTCCCAACCTCTGCTATTCATCATTCTAAGAATGGGACCGACTTCTGCCCCTTTTGCTAACTATTCTCCTCCCCAGCCTTGATTTCTCCATCTGTACCATGACTCCATTGGAGGCTTTCAGGTTCCAAGAGAGGTATTTTTTTTCTTGTTGTTGTTAATTTCTTTGTATACAAGTAATTCTTGAATGCATTATTGCTTTAAAAATCCTAATAATTTAGGTAAAATAGAAGCTACAGTAATTTTAGTCCATTCTCTGGAGATGACAACTGTTACCGGTTTGTGCTTTTCTAGGTACTTTTTCCTGTGCATTTTTTTTAATCAATAAAAATATTTTGCCCAGCATGGTGGCTCATGCCAGCACTTTGGGAGGCTGAGTGGGAAGATCACCTGAGATCAGGAGTTCAAAACCAGCCTGGTCAACATGGTGAAACCCTGTCTCTACTAAAAATACAAAAATTAGGTGGATGTGGTAGTACATGCCTGTAGTCCCAGCTACTGGGGAGGCTGAGGCAAGAGAATCACCTGAACCTGGGAAGCAGAGGCTGCAGTGAGCCAGGAACATGCCACTGCTCTCCAGCCTGGACAGCAGAGTGAGACTCTATCTCAAAATAAAAAAATAGTTTAGTTTGGAATTTGGTATTCTACCAAATGGCTTTCCATCTTTGTACATAAAGGTCTACTTCACTCTCTTAAACATATGAATGATATGACATGGTATTATGTCCCTGAGTGTATCCAGCTGGTCCCCAGTTTACAGTGTTTCCCTACTGCAAATGGTCCTGCCCTGAGCATCCTGTGCATCCTCGTCATCCTCACTAATAAGTACTTCTTTGTGCTTGCAGTGCCACTGTAGGATTGGGAGCATGCTGCATCCAGCTTGGGAGGTGGCTGAGCTCTGTCATTCCATTCTCTGCTTTCAGGCAATTCTGCTCTCTGTTTTTCAACTACCCTTACATTGGCTGCTGAAGAACAGGCAATGGGGTGAAGGGCTCCAGGTTCTCACCCACGCCTCCTGAGCAAGGGCCCATGACCAGAGCTGACAGCTGAGTGTGTCAAACTGGCCCTGCCCTGCCCAGAGCAAACAAGCAGGACAGGATCGATAGAAGATGAGATAGCAAGATGACCTCACTCTGCCCCTTCTTCCCCATCCACAGCATGTCAAAACCAGAGGGCTCTTACGTATCCCATTGCACAATTCCATGCCATGCAGAAGAGGAAACAGAAGCACAGAAAAGGAAGGGTGCCCACCCGAGGTCACACAACAAAGAGACGGCAAGCTAGGACCTTGACTCTGGACTCCCAATTTGCCATTGGACTGGGAGACAGGTATCTGGGTGCTCAGCCTGTCTCTTCCCCCACCCCCACCCAGCCACTGACACCATTTTCTGTCCAGCTTCTTCAGGGTCCTACCTGCCAGGCTGACCCAAATGCTAGAAATAATGTCTAGTGCTTTTGCCAGCTCCAGGCCGTCTGAGGCAATCAGAACTAGCAGACACCCTGGAGGCTGATATGGGACAAGAAAAGGGGAGCTATGGGAAGAAAAAAAATGAACAAGGTGTATTAGAAAGGCTTTCTCTAGGCCTCATCGTCACCGTCTGCAGTGAGGCCTTGCACCCAAGGCCTTTCTGATGCTTGTCTGCCGCGGTGTGGCTCAGCAGCTGCAGGGGTGTTTAAGAAGGAAACGGTCCTTTCCTCCCCTGAGACACCTCATCCATCAGTCGGTCAGATAGGAGCAGTGGAGACCACATCCGCCCCTGCCTTGTGTGCTCTGGGTGTCCTGCAGGTGTTCAGAGTATAGGCTGTGTCCCTGGTGCAGCTGAGTGGTGCAGCCTGGTACTTCTAACTTTAAGTTGGTTGTGTAGTCACAGAGGACTGTCCTCCAGCCAGTGGGAAAATGTTGACCACACACCGTACAATATGAAGAGGATGAATTAAATCTTTAATATCCCTGGCAGAGTTTGATTTTCAGTGAAATCAAATTCAGGCATTACTGTGGCAGAATATCTCTGCCCATCTTAGAGATGGGGAGGCTGAGGCCTGTATTTATGATGTTCTTCCCTCTGAGCTTCTGTAATTCGGGTGTGAACACTAATGTTTCTCAACGGCCCTGAAGGTTTAGGCCCCACCCTTCCTCCCTGAAAGCCCTGGAGTAGGGCCCCTTGGGCCTCCACCTCCACCCCCACCTCCTTCCTGCCTCTTCCCGCAGCCAATGGGCTCTGACTGTGGTTGCTTAGATCTCAAAACTAGTGGTGCTGGGCCAGACACCGGAAAGGCAGCTCTGATATTGAGGAGGGTGTGACTGGAGCCCTTTGAGACTCAGAATCAACTCTCCCCTACAGGCTCAGCTACTCAGATAAAGCTGGCCCTGGCATCAGGGGAATGGAAAGGACTACAGCCTCGGCTGTGAGTCTGGATTCTCCCCAGGGCTGTACTTCCCTGCTTTGCAGCCTCTGACATGTTATCTGCCCACCCATCTCTGGGCCTCAGCTTTTCTTCCTTTTTTTTTAAATATTTTATTGTACTTTGGGTTCTGGGGTACATGTGCAGGTCATGCAGGATTGTTGCATAGGTACATACATGGCAATGAATGTGGTTTGCTGCCTCCATCCCCCCGTCAACTATATCTGGCACTTCTCCCCATGTTATCCCTCCTCAACCTCTCCACCCCGCACTGTCCCTCTGCTAGTCCCCCCCAACAGACTCCAGTGTGTGATGCTCCCCTCCCTGTGTCCATGTGTTCTCATTGTTCAACACCCACCTATGAGTGAGAACATGCGGTGTTTGATTTTCTATTCTTGTGTCAGTTTGCTGAGAATGATGGTTTCCAGATTCATCCATGTCCCTACAAAGAACAGTAACTCATCATTTTTTATGGCTGCCTAGTATTCCATGGTGTATATGTGCCACATTTTCCCTGTCCAGCCTACCGTCAATAGGCATTTGGGTTGGTTCCAGTTCTTTGCTATTGAAAACAGTGCCGCAATGAACATACGTGTGCATGTGTCTTTATAATACAATGATTTATAATCCTTTGGATACATACCCGGTAATGGGATTGCTGAGTCAAATGGAATTTCTATTTCTAGGTCCTTGAGGAATCACTGCACAGTCTCCCACAGTGGTTGAACTAACTTACACTCCCACCAACAGTGTAAAAGTGTTCCTATTTCTCCACATCCTCTCCAGCATCTGTTATCTCCAGATTTTTTAATGATCGCCATTCTAACTGGCATGAGATGGTATCTTAATGTGGTTTTGATTTGCATTTCTCTAATGACCAGTGATGATGAACATTTTTTCATATGTTTTTTGGCCTCATATATATCTTCTTTTGAAAAGTGTCTGTTCATGTCCTTTACCCACTTTTGAATGGGTTTGCTTTTTTCTTGTAAATCTGTTTTAGTTCTTTGTAAATTCTGGATATAAGTCCTTTGTCAGATGGGTAGATTGCAAAAATTTTTTCCCATTCTGTTGGTTGCTGGTTCACTCTAATGATTATTTTTTTTGCTGTGCAGAAGTTCTGGAGTTTAATTAGATCCCATTTGTCTATTTTGGCTTTTGTTGCCAATGCTTTTGGTGTTTTAGTCATGAAGTCCTTGCCTATGCCTATGTCCTGAATGGTATTGCCTAGGTTTTCTTCTAGGGTTTTTATGGTGTTAGGTCTTATGTTTAAGTCTTTAATCCATCTAGAGTTAATTTTAGCATAAGGTGTCACAAAGGGGTCCAGTTTCTGCTTTCTGCACACTGTTAGCCAGTTTTCCCAACACCATTTATTAAACAGGGAATCCCTTCTCCATTGCTTGTTTTGTGAGGTTTGTCAAAGATCAGATGGTTGTAGATGTGTGGTGTTGCCTCCAAGGCCTCTGTTCTGTTCCATTGGTCTTTATCTCTGTTTTGGTACCAGTACCATGCTGTTCTGATTACTATAGCCTTGTAGTATAGTTTGAAGTCAGGTAGTGTGATGCCTCCAGCTTCATTCTTTTTGCTTAGGATTGTCTTGGCTATGTGGGCTCTCTTTTGGTCCATAAGAAGTTTAAGGTTTTTTTTTCCAGTTCTGTGAAGAGGGTCATAGGTAGCTTGATGGGAATAGTGTTGAATCTATAGATTACTTTGAGCAGTATGGCCATTTTCTCAGTATTGATTCTTTCTAACCATGAGCATGGAATGTTTTTCCATCTGTTTGTGTCCTCTCTTATTTCCTTGAGCAGTGGTTCATAGTTCTCCTTGAAGAGGTCCTTTACATCATTTGTTAGTTGTATTCCTACATATTTTATTCTCTTTGTAGCAATTGTGAATGGGAGTTTGCTCTTGATTTTGCTCTCTTTTAGTCTGTTATTGGTATTTAGGCATGCCTGTGATTTCTGCACATTTTTTTCTATCCAAACCGGGAAGAAGTTGAAACCTTGAATAGACCAATAACAAGGGCTGAAGTTGAGGCAGCAATTAATAGCCTACCAACCAAAAAAAGCCCAGGTTCAGATGGGTTCACAGCCGAATTCTACCAGACATACAAAGAGGAGCTGGTACCACTCCTTCTGAAACTATTCCAAACAATACAAAAAGAGGAAATCCTTCCCAAATCATTTTATGAGATCAACATCATCCTGATACCAAAACCAGCAGAAACTCAACAAAAAAAGAAAACTTCAGGCCAATATCCATGATGAACATAGATGCAAAAATCTTCATATTGGCAAACCAATTTCAACAGCACATCAAAAAAACTTATCCATCACGATCAAATAGGCTTCATTCCAGGGATGCAAGGCTGGTTCAACATATACAAGTCTATAAACGTAATCCACCACATAAACAGAACCAAAGACAAAAACCACAATTATCTCAATAGATGCAGAGAAGGCCTTCAACAAAATTCAACAGCCCTTTATGCTAAAAGCTCTCAATAAACTAGGTATTGATGGAACATGTCTCAAAATAATAAAAGCTATTTATGACAAACCCACAGCCAATATCATACTGAATGGTAAAAAAACTGTAAGCATTCCCTTTGAAATCTGGCACTAGACAAGGATGCCCTTTCTCACCACTCCTATTCAATATAGTAGTGGAAGTTCTAGCCAGAGCAATCAGGCAAGAAAAAGAAATAAAGGGTATTCAAATAGGAAAGGAGGAAGTCAAATTGTCTCTATTTGCAGATGACATGATTGTATATCTAGAAGACCCCATCATCTCAGCCCAAAATCTCCTTAAGCTGAAAAGCAACTTCAGCAAAGTGTAAGGGGCCTCAGCTTTTCTATCTGGAAAAAGGAGGTGGGGATTGGAATCAGCTGCCTCCTGGGGCCCTTCCAACCCTGTTCTGGGTCCCCGTAAGCCTTTCTCAGCCAGGATAGGCGTGATAGAACTTCATGCCCAAAGGAAGCCAGGCCTGTGATTTATGGGATATGGAGGAGCTGGGTGAACTTTTAGGGGGTCTTCTTTAATTACTAAATTCTCTAAGTTAAGCAGGAACAGTGAGGACACAAAGCACTTAATCAGAAATATACAAGTCTTGAAGGCTGACAAACAGAATGTAGTGATGGTTCCAAAAGAGGGGCTAGGTCAGATGTTTGCAGGACCTCCCTCAGGGCTACACTTGCCTTCCATCCTATTAGGATTTCCAAGGTAGGGAATAGCTGGGTGGCTTCTATTCAAGTTGCTTCTGCCTAACTCACTCTTGCCTGGTGAGATTCAGAATTTGAGGGAAGTCTAGGAGTCTATCACAAAGGCTTGAGTATATGACTACAGCCATTCACTCCGAAATGCTGCTCCCTGAATAGCATTCAACAGAGCTCCCTGAGGTTCCATTAATGCTGGTGGTCTTTATGTGCCACCTGTAGTAGAAAAATTCTTGATGCTTACCGGAGACCTTCACTTGCCCAACATCAGTGATGCTTTTTAGAATTATAGACTGTTAGAGTTCAGGGTTCTCAAAGATCACTCAGTCCAATCAACAACATGAAGTTTGACTCTCCAACCTCTTTTTGCATGCTACTAGTGATGGAGTGCTTACTTCCACTACCCTGCCCCGCCCTCTAATAAGGCAGCCTACCTATTAGTGATGGTTCTGACATTTTTCTTCATAGTGAACTGAAACTTCTTAAACTTCCTTGTGCTTGGCCACAGTCCTGTCCTCCAAGGCTGTAGATGACACACCAGCAGCTTCTACCCATGACAGTCGTGCTGAGATTTGAAGACAGTGGTCAGGTCTTCTTGCCTCTTCTCAAGGCTGACCAACTCTTGTTCTGTTAACAGCCCCTCCTATAATTTGGTTTTGCGTCCCCTCCTACATCCTGTGGGTTTCTTTGGGACATCTTCCAGTTTGTCAGTTTACCCTCTAAAATGTAAGCATACTCTAGAGCATCTCGCCAGCCCCAATCTGAGCTCGTATGGCTTCTCCACAGCATGGCTCTGGATGCTGTCTTCTCATTCTACCCTGACTGTGTCTGCTTTTGACAGCTGTGTCCTGCTATCTCAGGTTTGCTTCACGTTGAATCTACTGCAGGGCTTTAGTCTGCTTGACAGCAAGGATCTGGGCAGCAGAGCTGTAAGTGTCACCTGGGTATAGGGGCTCTATTTCCAGCCTTCTTAGGAGAAGGGCTGCCCTGGAGCTCAAGAGGACTGAAGAGAACATCTGGTCCAGCCCTGACTCTTCACAGTTGAGAAGGGACATGACTTACTTGAAGTCACACATTAAAGCTGGAATGGAGTTTCCTGGCCTCTCCCCCAGGCCTGGGTTCTCCCTGCATCCTGTGCTGCCGGCAGCCTCCTCTGCAGCTTTCTTGCTCCCAAGTTTCCGTTGACTCAGGAAGCTGTCATCCCTCTTCCAGAGTGCAATCGGATACCCCACCCCAGTCCTATGCTCCCCACCCATCTTTTGGAAGGGAAAATTCTTGTGTCCCCTTCCCAGTTCCTGGCCTCCTCCACTGCAGGTACCCTCTGCTTCATGACCTCTGAGGAGGAAGTGGTCAGGGCCCCAACCTGGGGATTTTCCACTTAGTAGCTGTTTGTTGAGACCTACCCAGCTCAGGGTCACATGTCCTCAGGCTTTTGTCCTCAGCTGGGATCACCTGGCTAGATTGCTAAAGATGGAGATTCCAGCTGGGTGCAGTGGCTCATGCCTGTAATTCCAGTACTTTAGGAGGCTGAGGTGGGTGGACCACTTGAGGTCAGGAGTTCAAGACCTGCCTGACCAACATGGTAAAACTTTGTCTCTACTAAAAATATAAAAATTAGCCAGGTGCGGTGGCATGTGCCTGTAATCCCAGCTACTCTGAAGGCTGAGTCAGGAGAATCGCTTGAACCTGGGAGGCAAAGGTCGCAATTGAGCTGAGTTCACACCACTGTAACCTAGCCTGGACAACAGAGCCAGACTCCATCTCCAAAAAAAAAGATGGAGATGCCCAGCACACATACTGTAGGTCTAGAATGCAGCCTGGACATTCATGTTAAGCAAGCTTTCCAGGTGGCTCTAGACCACATTCCTAAGAAATACTGTTCGGGGCATGGTAACATACTGAGGCAAGTCCATTGCAGATTTCAAAATCCTCTCCTCAAGCAGCCCCCTTGGCTAGCAGGAGAGACAAACAGCTAACCAGGTATAGGTACTCTCAGGGGTCCCTGAAACAGAGAAGACAGGAACTGAATCCGCTCTGGGGCAGGTCAGGAGAAAAGCAGAGAAATGGTGTGTGCACTGAGCCTGGAGGCCCGAGGTAGACCTGACCGTGTGTCACAGTGGGATGGTCTTGAGCAGCATAGGATGTCTCAGTCACTCAGAGGCCTGTGTTGGGGGCAGGTGTGTAATAGGTAGCACTAGGTTATTTTGGTTTGACTTTGACCTAGCAAATTTGCCAACATTTTTTTAAAGTGGTAATGTTCCACATTGGCAAGGTTGCAGTGAAGCTATTTTTTGTTTTTGTTTTTGTTGTTTTTTTCTGAAACAGCATCTTGCTCTGTCACCCAGGCTGGAGTGCAGTGGCCCAATCTCAGTTCACTGCAAACTTCGCCTCCCAGGTTCAAACAATTCTCATGCCTTAGCCTCCCAAGCTGGGATTACAGGCATGTGCCACCGTACCTGGAAAATTTTTTTATTTTTAGTAGAGATGGGGTTTTGTCATGTTAGCCAAGCTGGTCCCAAACTCCTGGCCTCAAAAGATCCTCCCACCTCAGCCTCCTAAAATCCTGGGATTACCGGTGTGAGCCACCACACCTAGCTGAAACTGGTCTTCTTGTGTACCATTTGAGAGTGAGTAAATTAGTAGACCCTTCCGATATTAGACACCTAATACTAGATGTGTAAAAAGTTTTATAAATCAATGTTTTTTTTATTTTTATTTTTTGAGACTGGGTCTCTCTCTGTTACCCAGACCTGAGTGCAGTGGTGCAATCTCGGCTCACCACAACCTCCGTCTCCCAGGCTCAAGTGATTCTCCTGCCTCAGCTTCCCAAGTAGCTGAGATTACAGGTGTGTGCCACTATCGCCCAGTTAAATTTTGTGTTTTTAGTAGAGATGGGGTTTCACCATGTTGGCCAAGCTCGAACTCCTGACCTCAAATGATCCACCTACCTCGACCTCCCAAAGTACTGGGATTACAGGTGTGAGCTGCCACACCTGGCCTAAATAAATATGTTTATTAAAGCATAATCTGCACTTTAAAAAGTAGAAACAATTTAAACACTCAATAGTAAATGACTAAATCATCCATAGGGATGTTCTGCTGATCATTAAAATTAATACATTTGCAGAAGAGTTAATGCTGCATAGTAAACGTTCATAATATATTTGAAAAAGTAAGATATGAGGAAATATATATAATAATCCCAATATTGAATATGTAGATGTAGATGAACAATATATGCCGCCAGGTTATGGGATTCTCTCTAGGGAGTGAGATTTTCTTTTTATATTTTCATGTATTTTCTGTACTTTCTACAACAACTGCCTACTACTGCTGTAACTGGAAGAAGATGTTTATAAATATTTAAGTATTAAGAAATTGGGGCTGGGTGCCGTGGCTCACACCTGTAATCCCAACACTTTGGAAGGCCGAGGCAGACAAATCACTTGAGCCTAGGAGTTCAAGACCATCCTGGGCAACATAGTGAAACCCCATCTCTACCAAAAATACAAAAATTGGCCAGGTGTGTAGTGCATGCCTGTAGTCCCAGCTACTTGGGAGACTGAGGCAGGAGAATCGCTTGAGCCTGGGAAGTGGAAGTTGCAGTGAGCCCTGATCACACCACTGTACTCCAGCTGGGACAACAGTGCGAGACTCCATCTCAAAAAAAAAGAAAAGAAAAAAAAAACAGAAAAAAGAGAAAAGAAATTGGAGTGGGGATAGACTGGGGACAGATGGTGATAGCTTTGATTGCCATTCTGAAGGAGTTATCTTGTTTTGTCAAGAGCTGGGGACTCAAGTTCAAGGCCACGTACTGCCTGTGGTCTGAAAGCTGTTTGTGGAGAAGTGTTCGCCACCATTGTCTGGTGGTGGTTATCTGAAGGAAGGCAGTGTTTCATGAGCTTATGATCTTATTTCAGATGACAAAACCTGAGACCCAGGGGCAGCCTAAGAGATCTGCCAAAGCAGATCATGCGGGATCTTTGTTCTTGCCATGTTTCTGAAACATGGCAACTGTCATACGCAATATTCGAGCTCTTGATATGTGCCAGACACTGCAGGTGCATCCTTTCAGCTCATCCTAAAAGAGCCTCATGAGGAATCCGAGGCATGGAGAGGTCATGCAGTCACACAGCGTTGGATTTAGTATTTGAATCCAGACCTGTGTGATTCTAGAATTCTCAAGTTTTTAACCACTCTGCTCTGCAGTGTCTAATATTCTGGCACCCAGTTCTAATGCTGATTTGAACATTAAGGCACAGTGTGACCGTGTCTTAAACCTCCCTGAGCCTCAGTTTCCTCACCTGTAGTGACCTTTGCCTCATAAAGTGCTCTGAGATGAGCGCTTAGAGTTTCAACATGATGGGATCATCTAGTTAAACCACTAGACCTCCTCACCCCCATCTCACGGAGGAGGAAACAGAAGCCCAGAGGGTGAAGGGATTTGTCTAAGTTTGTAACAGAGCTGGGACTAGAATCTAGGCCTTCTGGCTCCCATAAAAACATTGTCTGAGTTCATCTAATCAGTCATGGCAACAAGGAAGAGACAACCATTTGTGTTTTTCTCCCTCCTTCCTCCAGCTCAGGGTGGGGAGTCTGGCTGCTGTCACTTCCCCAGATTCCAGCGTTGACAGCTTCTCTGACTCATGCCTGGACCAGGCTTCCTCCTCTTCCATGGAAAGCGAGGACTGAGTCTTCACCAGGGTGGTTGGGGAGCTAAATTGTCAGGTCCGCCCAGCACTCAGCAGATTTGGGGCACGAGGACCTGGGGGAGGCACTGTGCTTCACTCAGTCTGCCAGGGTCTTACACATGCCAGGTTCTATGCCCAGCAAGTGGGGGAGAAGCAGACTATTCTAGAAGACTTCCCTTGATATGTCTTCTCTCCACAGTGAGAAGTCTGCTTTCTAGAAGTATTTCAGTGGTTCTTCAGTTTAGGACTTTTTTTGTTTGTTCGTTTAGACGGAGATTTGCTCTTGTTGCCCAGGCTGGAGTGCAGTGGTATGATCTTGGCTCACTGCAGCCTCCACCTCCCGGGTTCAAATGATTCTCCTGCCTCAGCCTCCTGAGTAGCTGGGATTACAGGTGCCCACCACTGTGCCTGGCTAATTTTTGTATTTTTAGTAGAGACAGGGTTTCACCACGTTGGCCAGACTGGTCTCGAACTCCTGACCTCGTGATCTGCCTGCCTCGGCCTCCCAAAGTGCTGGGATTACAGATGTGAGCCACCATACCTGGCCAGTTTAGGACATTTTTAATAAATTTTATTCTAGTAATTACCTTTAAAAAAAATTTTTACCATAGTAAAAAGTAAAGTTTGTTTTTTATAGCAATAATTCATAATTGAACATTTTTATAGCCTCTTCACAGTTTGACTTGTGTTTTTGTTTTTGTTTTTGTTTTGAGACAGTCTTGCTTGGTTGCCCAGGCTGGAGTACAGTGGCAGGATCTCAGCTCACTGCAACCTCCGCCTCCCCGGTTCAAGCAATTCTCCTGCCTCAGCCTCCTGAGTAGCTGGGATTACAGGTGTGCACCACCACACCCAGCTAGTTTCTGTATTTTTAGTGGAGAGGGGGTTTTGTCATGTTGGTCAGACTGGTCTTGAACTCCTGACTGCAAATGATCCACTGACCTCAGCCTCCCAGAGTGCCAGGATTACAGGCATGAGCCACTGCACCCAGGCCTGATTTGTTTTTTAAAGTGTTTCTTAAAATTGAGTTTAGAATATCGTCTTCCTTCCTTCTTTTTTTCCTTCCTTTCTGCCCATTCCCTTCCTTCCTCCCTCTCTCTTTCTTTCTCTTCTTTGTAAAAGCATCTTGAAAAACATACAAAAGGACTTAATTTTTTTTTTTTACCCAAATCCTGGTCCAGTGACCAGTGCCAGGCTTCAGTCAACTTTTTGCCTCTCCAGCATGAAATGAGAAAATTATGGTGTGAGCGAATGTGTAGTGTTGAGAAAGCATGTCAGTTCTCCTTTCCTGGAAGACTGTTCTTAAGCTTTTCCTTATTATATTTTGGAAGAATAAAATGTCCTTTATTTTATAAAATAATGATAATCTACAAATAGTTTTTTTCAGTATCCTTGCTTATCAGCCCATATCAATGCTTCCATTAAAAAATATTACTCATTTGGCCAGGCACAGTGGCTCACACCTGTAATCCCAGCACTTTGGGAGGCCGAGGCGGGTGGATCACCTGAGGTCAGGAGTTTGAGACCAGCCTGGCCAACATGGTGAAACCCCATCTCTACTAAAAATACAAAAATTAGCCAGGCGTGGTAGTGTATGCCTATAGTCCCAGTCACTCAGGAGGCTAAGAATCGAACCCAGGCGGTGGAGGTCGCAGTGAGCCAGAATTGTGCATCTGCACCCCAGCCTGGGCAACAGAGCAAGACTCTGTCTCAAACAAAAAAAAAATTACTCATTTATGAAATCTGGGAGCCACTGACACTGCTTTGTAATGTAGAAAGCCCTTTTGTATTAATTATTCCTCTTAGAGGTTTGGGACTTTCAGCCTCACCCAGCAACCTCTGGGGAGGACAGAGGAGCTAGAATGTCAAGTTGATCACTAATGGCCAATAGTTTAATCAATCATGCCTACGTAATGAAGCCTCCATGAAAAACCCAAGAGGATTGGGTTTGGGGAGCTTCCGCATAGCTGAACACGTGGAGGTTCCTGGATGGTGGTGCCCAGGGAGAGCATGGAAGCTCCCGCCCTTTCTCCCATACCTTGTTCTATGCATTTCATCATCTGTATCCTTTGTACTATCCTTTATAATAAACCAATAATTGTAAGTAAGTGCTTCCCCAAGTTCTGTGAACCACTCCAGCAAATTAATCAAACCCAAAGAGGAGGTCAAGGAAACCTCAACTTGAAGCCCATCTGTCAAAAGTTCTGGAGGCTCATACTTGTGACTGTGGGGAAGGAGGGAATCAGTTTTGGGGACTGAGCCCTCCACCTGTGGGATCTGACCCTGTCTCCCGGTAGATAGTGTCAGAGGTGAATTAGAGGACACCGGTTGATGTCCGCCACAGAACTGATTACTTCCTTGGTGGTGGGGAGAACCCCTCCCCCCCACACAGAAGTCTTCTGTGTGGATGATTATTGTGGTATGAGAGCAGAGGAGAAAGGGTTTGCGTTTTCTCTAAACAAAAATCATCTCTGAATTGGGAGTTGAGAGGTTTTTAGGGCACCTCAAGTGCATAGCTGGAGGAGGGTGACAGCAGGCCTGGCCAAATCCTGAGAGAAGGAAGAGGTGACCTGGGAGGCCCCCATGGACGGCAGCAGGAGCCAGGCTGCAAGGATCTAAGGATAGGTCAAGCACCATCAAACTTCTCCAAGTGTTTCCCTGACAGGGATGAGAAGTCCTGTTCTGGGGCCCTTCCCCCCGGGTAGAGGGGCTGCTGCCTAGAGCTGGTGAGGCAGCCTAAATGCACCAGGCATGGGGAAGGGTCTGGTGTAACTGAAGGTCCTGCCTTGCCTTTGGAAGAATCCTGCTGTAGCAGCCATCCTCGCTTTGACCTCCCACCCTCTACCTGCGCCTTATTGTTGTCTTATTTCTTCCAGAAGCGCCAAGAACCAGAACAGCCACCCAGACCAGAGTCCCAGGAATTAGGTCCCCTCAATGGGGACACAGGTGAGTAGCCAGACCCACAAAGGCCCCAACTGCCATCTATGAGGTTTCCTATCTATAATCAGCACAGATGATATAGCTACTTAAATGTCTCATGAGATCTTACATAGGTTACACTAATAGGAGTATCATGTCTAAAATCAGGGAGGTAATAGTCCTGACCTGTGCCTCCCTATTCTACACTGTTGATACTACACCTAGAGTGCTATATATGTTCCTGGAAAGTACATTTTTAGAGGGATCCAGAAAAAAATTGGAGGGAGTACAATGGAGCAAGATCGGACTAGGGAAGAATCTCAAAAACGTGTCCTATAAGGACCAGTTAAAGGAACAGAGCCGGGCACAGTGGCTCACGCCTTAAATCCTAGCACTTTAGGAGGCCAAGACGGGCAGATCACCTGAGGTCGGGAGTTCGAAACCAGCCTGACCAACCTGGAGAAACCCTGTCTCTACTAAAATTACAAAATTAGATGGGCATGGTGGTGCATGCCTGTAATCCCAGCTACTCGGAAGGCTAAGGCAGGAGAATCACTTGAACTCGGGAGGTAGAGGTTTTGGTGAGCCAAGATTGTGCCATTACACTCCAGCCTGGGCAACAAGATGGGCAACAACTGCGAAACTCTGTCTCAAAAAAAAAAAAAGGAACAGAGAATGTTCGTTTAGAAAGAAGATATCGCCATGCGGTGGGGAGAGGAGGGAAGCAAGGGTTAAAAAACTAACTGCTGGGGAGAGAGCAGAACTGCTGCTGGGAGACAGTGGGAGCTCTTTCACCTTGGCTGCCGGCGGATCTCTGAGCAGAACTAGGATGCCACTGTGTACATGGGAGACCTGGATAAGAAGGTTAGTCACCCGCTCGCTGCTGTGGGAACTGTTTCTCCAGGCTGGACCAGTAGTCAACACCCACATGCCAAAGGATAGAGTCACTGGCCAGCACCAAGGCTATGGCTTTGTGGAATTCTTGAGTGAGAAAGATGCTGACTATGCCATTAAGATCATGAACATGATCAAACTCTATGGGAAGCCAATACGGGAGAACAAGGCGTCAGCTCACAACAAAAACCTGGATATAGGGGCCAACATTTTCATTGGAAACCTGGACCCTGATATTGATGAGAAGTTGCTTTACGATACTTTCAGCACCTTTGGGGTTATCTTACAAACCCCTAAGATTACGCGGGACCCTGACACAGGCAACTCCAAAGGTTATGCCTTTATTAATTTTGTTTCATTTGATGCTTCGGATGCAGCAATTGAAGCCATGAATGGGCAGTACCTCTATAACCGCCCTATCACCATATCTTATGCCTTCAAGAAGGACTCCAAGGGTGAGCGCCATGGCTCAGCCTTATGCCTTCAAGAAGGACTCCAAGGGTGAGCGCCATGGCTCAGCAGCCAAACGACTTCTGGCAGCTCAGAACCCACTCTCCCAGGCTGACTGCCCTCATCAGCTGTTTGCAGATGCACCTCCTCTACCCTCTGCCCCCCAATCCTGTGGTATCATCATTGGGGTCTGGGCTCCCTCCATGAGGCATGCCTCCTCCTGGCTCCTTCCCAACCCCAGTGCCACCTCCTGGAGCCCTCCCACCTGGGATACCCCCAGCCATGCCCCTACCACCTATGCCTCCTGAGGCTGCAGGACATGGCCCCCATCGGCAGGAACCCCAGGGGCAGGACATCCTGGTCATGGACACTCACATCCTCATCCATTCCCACCAGGTGGGATGCCCCATCCAGGGATGTCTCAGATGCAGCTGGCACACCATGGCCCTTATGGCTTAGGAGATCCCCATGCTGGACACCCAGGCTCTGAGGGGCAGCCACCGCCCCAACCACCACCTTGAATGCCTCATTCTGGACCTCCTCCAAAGGGCATGCCCCACTGAGGGCCTCCATTCGGAGCTCCCATGGGTCACCCAGGTCCTATCCCTCCACATGGTATCTGTGGACCTCCTCCACTGATGCCCCCCTATGGATACACCAGCCCTCCATGACCCCCACCCTATGGCTACCAACGGGGGCCTCTCCCTCCACCCAGACTCACTCCCCGGCCACCAGATGCCCCTCGAGGCCCGCTTCAGGGCCCTCTAACTCAGTAAATTCACATTTTCCTTCCTCCTGTTACATCTTCCCAATATCTTTTCGATTCCCTGGACCAATCAGAGATGCTGTAGCTCCTTGGGGCTAAGGCACTAATCCCTTTCACCACCCCACCCCATTCCCCTTTTTAATGTAACGTTTTCCACAGGAGGTATTACTTTTCTATGTTGGTCCTGAGTATTTTGCAGATGCACAGAGAAAATAAAACTAAACTCCTGGTTTAAAAATAAATAAATAACTGTTGGGTACTATGCTTTGTGCCTGGGTGAAGGATCATTTGTACCCCAAACTCAGCATCATGCAATATACCCAGGTAATGAATCTGCATGCATATCCCTAAATCTAAACCAAAGTTGAAAAAGAAAAAAAAAAATATATATATATATATACACACACGCATATATATATATAAAATAAGTTAAAATCGATTTTAATTTCTAATGGATCATCTGGGAAGCTTCTAACTTGAATATCTAATTTTTTTTCAAATAAGTAGAACTAAATTCAGTGAAATAACATTTATTTTATTTTATTTTATTTGAAATTTGCATTGTATGAAAATAAAAATTACTACATCCAGAAAAGACTATATGTTGCCATAAAACAACAGTTCTCTCCGTGTGTCTGAAGTGCCCTAATGGAGAAGAAAGATGAGCCTTGTTTAGTGTGACCCTGAGGTCAGTATTAAGGCCTCAAGGTAGTAGCAACATGCAGGCAGAATTCAGCTCAATCTCAAAGAATTTTTTGTGTGGTTGTTGATTTAAAACCATCAGAGCTACCTGGTAATAGGAGGAGCTCCCTATCTCCTCCTATTTAGTTATAGGTGTTTAGTTATAGCCTGGAGGCAGTATTGTAGGTGAAGTTCAAGTACTGCATAAGCAATTGAACCACAAAATCCAACCTGACTGCATATAAGAATTATCCAGGCCAGGTGCGATGGCTCTTGCCTATAATCCCAGCACTTTGGGAAGCCAAGGTGTATGGAATGCTTGAACCCAAGAGTTCAAGACCAGCCTGGGCAACATGATGAAACCTCGTCTCTACCAAGAACACACATGCAAAACATTAGCTGGGCATGGTGGTGTGCCTGTAGTTCCAGCTACCTGGGAACGTTAGGTGGGAGGATCACCTGAGCCTGGGAGGTTGAGGCTGCAGTGAGCTGTGATTACACTACTGCACTCCAACTTGGGCAACAGAGCAAGACCCTGTCTCAAAAAAAGAAAATTTACATGGAAAACTTCAAAGATGCAGATTCTGGGGACCTACCACAGACCAACTAAATTAAAATCTCAGGGAGTAGGGCTGAAGAAGCTGCATTTTTAGTAAATATATATATATTTACTAAACATATATATATTTACACATATATGTGTGTGCGTGTGTGTATATATATATGGTTATTATTTTTTTTGACACAGAATTTCTCTCTTGTTGCCCAGGCTAGAGTGCAATGGCAGGATCTCGGCTCACTGCAACCTCCACCACCTGGTTTCAAGCAATTCTCCTGCCTCAGCCTCCCAAGTAGCTGGGATTACAGGTGCCTGCCACCACACCTAGCTAAATTTTTTTGTATTTTTAGTAGAAATGGGGTTCCACCGTGTTGGCCAAGCTGGTCTCAAACTCCTGACCTCAAGTGATCCAACCGCCTCGACCTCCCAAACTGCTGGGATTACAGGTGTGAACTACCATGCCAAGCAAAGATATATGTATACTTCTAATAAGATTCTCTCCAGTTGGGGTCAATCTGGTACTAATCTTGTGGACCAAAATTTGAGGCAAATGAACCGTGAGAATCCAGGGCTCTCTGATCTTAACTGTTGCTGTCACCTAACCTCTGTCTATCTGCTCCTGGCCTCTGGGAGCTCAGGACTCAG
Source organism: Aotus nancymaae (assembly GCF_030222135.1). NCBI lineage: Eukaryota > Metazoa > Chordata > Mammalia > Primates > Aotidae > Aotus > Aotus nancymaae. The sequence goes on along the minus strand of NW_026988479.1, from coordinate 26,143,278 downwards.
GACTCTGGGAGCTCAGCTCACCCCTCCTGTGCTGACGGAACTGACCAGCACTGGCGTTGTCCTCATCCTCACATTTCTTCCATATTCATTGTCAGATCTTGCTAATGGAATTTTCTAATAATAATGCTAACAATAATAATGGCAACAACACTAGTATTAGGCTATAATGCTTGTCGTGAGCACAGATAAACATTTAGAGAACATTTCATGAATAATAAGGAGCATTTTTTGAGCACTTCCAAAGTGCCTGGCACTGCATTTCCTTTTTTATTTTTTAAATAGAGATGAGGTCATGCCATGTTGCCCAGGCTGGTCTCAAACTCCTAGGCTCAAGCAATCCAGCCTGCTCGGCCTCCCAAAGTGCTAGGATTACAGGCGTGAGCCACTGCAAAGCCTGCACCAAGTATTTTTTGTTTTTTGAGACTGAGTGTCTCTCTGTGGCCTAGGCTGGAGTGCAGTGATGCCATGTTGGCTCACTGCAACCTGTGCCTCCCAGGTTTGAGCGATTTTCTCACCTCAGCCTCCCCAGTAGTTGGGATTACTGGAGTGCACCACCATGCCTGGCTAATTTTTGTATTTTTAGTATAGCCAGGATTTCACCAGGCTGCCCAGGTTGATCTCAAACCCCTAGCCTCAAGTGATTTGCCCACCTCAGCCTCCCAAAGTGCTGGGATTACAGGCATGAGCCACCGTGCCTGGCCTGCATTTCCTTTTACGCACAAGCAAGCAGAATAAGGTGGTAGTTAGGAGTGTTTTTCATGGAATCAGATTGGGTAGGTTCACATTCCCGCTCCCTTACTTTCGAACTGGGTTACCTTGAACAAGCTGCATGACTCCTCTGAGCCTCAGCTTCCTCATCTATAGGATGGGGGTAATAATAATAGTACTCACAACTATTGGGTAGCACTGAGAAGCAGGTGAGTCATCCCTTTGAGACACTTGAAACAGTGCCGGGCATGTTGCAGGCATGGTAAGCTCTCAGTCCTCCTACCCTACTTTTATTATTTTTATTGCCATTGTTTTCTGATTTAATCACCTCAGCCTCATGTGGTAAGTGCCATAATTATCCTGATTTCATATATTAGGTAACTGAGGCACAGAGAGGATGGGCCACAGCCTTAGGTCATACCTAGCATTTGATAGACTCAGCATGGATTGGCAGGGCCTGTTTTGGAGTTTCCCTAAGCAAGGGCTAGATTTCCTGGTTGTTTCCTTCCTGCTCTCAAGTAGCACCCTCTGCTACCAGCTGGGGAGAAGCTGAAGGTGAGGAGCCACACACTAAGATGCTCATGGGTAAAGCGAATGACATGTGGCCCTTTATAGACATTTTTAGTATCAGGAGGTAAAGACCGTAGCCAACTGCAGAACCACATCCTGGCCGGCCAAAGAGGAGGCAGCTGCTTCTGGCTTCAGCCCCTGGTTGACAGGAAGGCATATGTTGCCAGTTCTTCTTTGGATTCTTCAAGAAAAATGAGAAATCTGAATTATTAAGTAAAAGATTCCCCATTGTTAAGTATCGATAACTAATTTTTAACTTATTATTTTAGAGACAGGGTGTTGCTCTGTTACCCAGACTGGAGTGCAGTGGTGCAGTCATAGTTTACTGCAGCCTCTAACTCCTGTGCTCAAACCATCCTTCTGCTTTGGTCTCTCTAGTAGCTGGGATCACAGGTGCATGCCATCATGCCCAGCTTTTTTTTTTTTTTTAAGAGATAGGGTCTCACTATGTTGCCCAGTCTGGTCTCAAACTCCTGGTCTCAAGTGATCCTCCCACTTCAGCCTTTCAAAGTGCTGGGACTACAGGTGTGAGCCACCATGTCTGGTCAACAACTAACTTTTTAAAAAATAGGGTGATGTGGTGGCCATCATTGCTCCATCCATTCACCGCACCCTTCTATAGAAGTAAACTGCCTTGCCGGGTGGATTTATCTTTGAGTGCTATTTCTTTTGCGGCATCGAAATTTTACTTACAACAATCCTGGGGGCTCGCCTGGGATTCATTGTTCTCCTCCGGCAGTCTCAGGCCCTCTCTCGTGAGAAGACGCATCCTGCTGCTTCATTGCAACAGCCTCATGGGTAAGGGACCGAGACCTACCCAATGTAACAAACAAGTCCTGCATCTCAGCAACGCAGGGGGAAAGAAGGCCTATGAATACCACGACAACTAAGCAACTCTGTGCACAGACCAAGAAAAAGATGCTGCAGGAGCCAGTAAAGTATTTCCTTAGTGGTTTGGACCAAGGTGCCACCCTGAAGTTTCCGTACACCAGCACCAGCTTGAAGACCACCCTACCTCATGCTGCTAGCCACCAAGACTGCCATTCGTACAGCAGAATACAGATGAATACATCACATCCGAGTCAAGAAAGTGCCATCACCGTTAAAATCATGGGCTATTGTTCTGGGATCAGACCCTACCAAGTTAAAGCTAAGAAAAGCTTAGTCTATCTTTTCTTTTTTTCTTTTCTTCCTTTTAACTACTCCCCATCTTGTTCTTAATGTGATTAGATCTGGCTCACCTCATGTTGTTGCTTTAATTTCTGTTTACTTATGTCTTGTGGAGATTTGCATAAACAAGGACAGCTCGCTGCTTCCAGAAGAATATCTCTGTCCCTCTTAGACTTTCTCAAATTAGGAAAACTCAATGAGTTTTTCTAAGGATACTAGTAATCCAAGAAATACTAACTGTATTAGTAATTGGTAAGAATCAAAGTCTTGTCCCTCAAAAACAGAATCTCTATGTTCTGCTTAGTCTAATGTCATATGGAACACTAAAGGTTTAAGATAGACTGCTTCCACAGGTCTTTGTCAGTCCTTGAAACTGTATATCCACTTCACTTCACCAGAGGAATTACTCCTAGCTGTCAATATAGCCAATACAATCCTATACAGCTTACTATTGTTATTGCAACATCTGAAAACTCTTCCCCTGCATTTAATCGTATTTATGGTATAGGAGCTGACATTTCAGAAAAGGATCCTAAAGAAATTTTTTAAATGCACTTTATTGCTCCTTCAACCTCTTTATCAATCACTCCCCCTAGACCCAGTGACAAAAAAAAAAGTCTCAGTGGTAGAAGTAGAGGACCTAAGGCAAACTATAGCCATTAAAACAGGATATAAGCATGCAAATGCATGGTTAGAATGGATTAAATATTCCATTCGCACCTGAAATAAATGCAACTGTTACACTTGTGTGCAGGGTAGACCAGAGGCCCAGGTTGTCCCCTTTCCACTTGGATGGTCCCCAAATCAAGTGGACATGGAATGCATAGTAGCTCTTTCTCAGGATTCCAACGCCTGGAATAATGAGTTATGCCAAGTTCTTTCGCTGCTATTTCCTGAGGTTCAACATCTTGCGGGTCAGCCCCTGAGAGCCACACAGCCTCCATCTCCCGAGGCGAAGTTTGCCTCGTATCTCTCACGACAGGGGGAGAACTTAGTGTTCCTTGGAAACTTAACAGGATGCAGTGAAGTCAGGCACTTCCAAGAGCTGGCTCATCAGTCCTCCCTTACTCATCCCTGAGCAGATGTACGGTGGGATTGTGGAGGACCTTTAATGGACACTCTGACAAATAATTGGAGTGGCACTTGTGCTGTAGTCCAATTGACTATCCCTTTTACCCTGGCATTTCATCAACCAGAGAAAAAGAAATTACAACATCGGCAAATAAGAGAAGCTCCTTATAAGTCTTTTGATTCTCATGTCTATTTAGATACAATTGGAGTTCCTTAAAGAGTACCAAATAAATTTAAAGCCCAAAATCAGATAGCTGCAAGATTTAAGTCAATGTTGTTCTGGTAGGTAACAATTAATTTTTAAAAAATTGTAAATTAGATAAACTACATTTATTACAACCCACAGCGGTTTGTTAACTATACTAAAGATGCTGTCAAAGGAAGAGCTGAACAATTAGGATCCACTAGCCAAATGGCCTAAGAAAACAAAGCCCTAAATATAATATTAGTGGAGAAAGATGGTGTTTGTGTTATAATTAAGACCCAGTGTTGTACCTTTATTCAACAACACTGTTCCCAATGGGAGCATAACAAAAGCCCTCCGAGGACCTACTGCTTTATCAAATAAGCTAGCTAAAATGCTGGCATCAATAAGCCCATTTCAAATTGGTTCAGTCAATGGAAAGAAACCATAACCTTAGTTCTTACCTCTCTAGCAACTGTGGTAATTATACTTCTTGTTAGATGTTGTGTCATACCATGCATCCAAGGACTTGGTGCAGAGGCTAGTAAACATAACTCTTACTAAATTATCCCCCAACCCCTCCTCCACCCTTTTCAGATAGATTACTTCTTTTAGAAGAACAAGCAGAATCACTAAGCCAAGACATGTTAAGGAAATTTGAAGAGGAAAAAAAAAAGAAAACTGTAAAAATTCAAGATTAGGGATTGTTCTAGTCAACCCCAAGTTTCTCTGCAAAGAATCAGTATGTCAGTATGTTCAGCTCTCTTATTCTTTAATTCTCTATTTTAAAGTTTAACTTCCTTGTTGTAATCAGTAGTTCACATCTATTCCTCCTCCTCCTAGCTCCATCCTAACTCATCCTGGTCACCTGATCACTCCTGGCTATCTGCTCTGACATGCCCATAACTATCCTTCTTGCCAAAACACCCACCCTGCTACTCCAGCTTGGACCCCTCTTCTTTTTAAAATAGCCAATCACGATTAGTCTAGCTTGTGTGATCTGACACTAGCCAATAGGGATGACATAGTAGTAGGGACAATCCCTGTCAGGCATAAGTACCCCTTCCCCTCCTTGTCCAAGGCATGCAGAAGCCATCATTGCTCCATCCATGCACCACACCCTTCTATAGAAGTAAACTGCGTTGCTGGGGGGATGTAAAATAATAATAAATTTAAAAATTAAAAATGGGGTAGAACATGGAGACCAGGGGACAAAATGAGACCATTGGTTTATTCCTTGAAAGAGGATCCCCAAATCCAGAGAGACTCAACAGTCTGTCTCTGGAGACTGGTCCCACCTGAAATCATTCTTGAGGCAGAGACCAGTGTTCTCATTCCTTAGCCCCAATTCCCACACTCTCTCTATCAGCCCTGACTGCACTTCCGCTCTGTGAGTTTTTTTTTTTTTTTTTTTTTGCTTTTTCATCTCTAGCTATAACTGTCCAGCTCTGTGTATCAGAGGAGGCTGAGCAGCACCAGAAGGATATAACCAGAATTCTCCAGCAACATGAAGAGGAAAAGAAGAAATGGGCACAACAGGTAAGTCCAGATGCCCCCACCCCCTCTCTTTCTCCTGCTCAGCTAACTTTGGTGAATCCCAGAGTGAGGGCCTACATTAGGTTTTTGTTGCTGTTGTAAGAGTCCCTTACTCATCTTGTCAAGAAGGGAGTCCTTTTTCTGTTAAACACATATTTTTATCAGGCCACTGTGTGCTGGGAACATTGGTTAAAGCAAACAGAGCTGGCAGCTGCTCTCACGAAGCTGAGAGTCTATTTGGGAAGAGTAAAAGCCGTTGATGCTGCTGCATTAATTGCCTTTCTGGACCCCACTCATGGTTGGGTGGGACCATGGAACTCACTCTGGCTGATGCATTATAGAAAGAAGAACCAGTGTCACTTCTGGGCTAAGCGTTTAGTTGCCAGCTGAAGACCCTCAAGGTCTTTCTGTCTAGCTAAGTGACAGCACCTTTTGAATGGCTGCTCCATCAGACTGATCCCTGGATGATTATCCCTGGATAATCCTGGATAATCCCTGGGCAGCAGAGCTCCCTACCATATAAAATGGGGAGGTAGTGAGTGCAAAATAAACCTTTTGTCTTAAGCCACTGAGACTTTGCCACTGTTTGTTATGGTAGCATAATTTAGCCTATCCTGACTGAGACAGAAAGTCAGATGCTAAACACAACTACACAGAACTACATACTGCAACTATAAGTGCTATGAAAAGTTTACAGAGCCATGAAAGGACACAATAGAACCCTTAGCCAAGGCTGTGGGGTCAGAGAAGTCCTCTCCAAAGGGATGACACTGAGGCTTTAAAATTACCCAGAAATGAAAATTGAGGGACGCTACAGATTTCCAGCCTTTATCAGTCAAATGTCAAGGCCATGAAACATGAGGAAAGACTGGGGAACAATTCTTGATTGAAGGACACTAAGTGATGGGATGGCTGAATGTAACCCACAGCCTGGGATTTCCTTTTCCTCATTCTAACTTGGTAACTCACCCTTCCTCTCTCTCTGCCTCCATTTCTTCCTTTACGAGAGGGAGCGGGTAGAGCAGCAGGAAAGATCTGGTGGTATACAAAAGTTTCCTCTAAATTATCTTTAGTTTAAATTATAAATATGAAACATGTTAAGGGTAAATATTGAAAATTCTGAAATTTAAAGTCACTTTTTAAAAATGGCTCTGGGTTGGTCATGGTGGCTCATGCCTATAATCCCATCACTTTGGGAGGTCGAGGAGGGTGGATCACCTGAGGTCAGGAGTTTGAGACCAGCCTGGGCAACATGGCAAGACCCCCATCTCTACAAAAAATACAAAAATTAGCCAGGTGTGGTGACACATGCCTGCAATCCCAGCTACTTGGGAGGCTAAGGCAGGAGAATCGCTCGAACCTGGGAGACAGAGGTTGCAATGAGCTGAGATCACGCCACTGCACTCCAGGCTGGGTGGCAGAGCAAGACTCAAAAAAAAAAAAAAAAGGTTCTGTAGTTATAAACTAATTGCTCTATTAAATTGCATGTTTATTTGTTACAAAAGATTTTCTGCTAGATTTTATTCACTCAGTGGACTTGCTGGGGGAGATTACTGGGTGCAGGGAGGGTATGGCCTGGGCACTGCTAGGGGTACAGGGAGAAATCAGGGTCAGACCCTGCCCTCAGGGGTTCCCTGGGTGGAAGCCTGCAGCCAGTGCCCCCACACACATTAAAATGGTCTTTGCTTAGACACATTTTTCAGAAAGACACCTTTTATGAAAGGTAGGTTAACTATGCATCTGCCAGTCTTTAGTGTGTTTTGGTAGAATTACCATGGTAATATCATTTGGCCTTGACCATTACCTGTGGAATCCTTAACCTTCACACCTGTAAGGGCCCCAGGAATCGTTAAGTTGAGTCCCTTCATTATAAAGGGGAGGGAGCTCATTACACAGGAATGCAGTGGTGTGCTGGGGCTAGAACCCCTTTAAGTCATGTCTTGCCCCATCAGCTGTACCTTACAGGTGGTAAAGGGACTAGAAAACATCTCGAGTGTGGGACAGTGAGAATGGCTGGGAGGGTTCAGCCTGAAGAAGAGAAACGTTGGAAACACAGCCACTGGGCTCAGATCTCTGAGGGGCTGCTTGGGTTGAGGGAGCAGCCTGGCTCTGTGTGACCCCAGAGGGCAGATCTGGAACTTGATGATAGAAGTTAGAGGTCACTTGCAACAGTAAGCCTTACACAAGCAGAGAAACACCATAGAAGGCTTCCTGCCTTGAGTAAGCATCAGGATTAGAATACTCCTAAATCCTTTTCCATGCAGATAATTCTATGGGAACCCCCTGCTAAACCCTAAAGAAGGCAAATTCTGCCATGCCTGCTGTATCTTGGAAGTCTTGTGCCTTCTCTGGGCATAGCATTCCAATCCCTCAGAGGAAGAGTTAGGACTCTGGTCGCCAAGTTACACACAGGCCCAGGTGAGTGGATAAGAGATGCTGTGCTGAACCTGCTGAACCTGCTCAACCTCAGTCCTGCCCGGGACTCTCTGCCCCCAGGTGGAGAAGGAAAGGGAGCTAGAGCTTCGAGAGAGGCTGGATGAGCAGCAAAGTGTCCTGGAAGGAAAGCATGAAGAGGCCCTGCAAGGTAAGGCAGAGATGTTCCACTGGCCAGGGTGTGGGAGGCACTTCCTTCTGGCCCCACCTGCCGAGTTCACTGGGCATTCCCACTGGTCCCTTCCTCTCTCTGGTCCATAAGCAATTAACTCAAATCTACAGAGTCCTTGCCCCTAGAGGGGTGATGGACTTTTCCTTTGGGGCATAGCTTCAAGAGGCTGGCATCAAGCTTTTTTTCCTTATTTGAGAGGTATTTTTTTCTTTCCATTTAAAAAGCAATGCATATTCATTAGAGGAAATTTGGAAAATCCAAACAAATAGACGAATTTTTAAATACACATATTCCATCCCAACGATGATGGTAGCTCTTATTTATTGTTAGATGGATTATTTTTAAAAATAACGTTCATTCCTCTTATATCACCAAATGTGATCATCATAGAAAATTTGGAAACTGTAGATTAGACAAAAAGATCTTACAGCACAGTGGTTAAGATCTCATTCTTGGTTGGGTATGGTAGCTCACATCTGTATTCCCAGCACTTTGGGAGGCCAAGATGGGTGGATTGCTTGAGCTGAGGAGTTCAAGACCAACCTGGGCAACATAGCAAGATGCTGTCACTATTAAAAATAAATAAATATATGATAGATAGATAATAGATAGATGGACGGATGGATAGATAGATAGATCTCATTCTCTAGAGCTCCAGCCCCTGGGTCTAAATTTTAGCTGCATTGCTTACCAGCTCTGTAACCTTGAAGAAGTTACTTTACCTCCCTAATAGGATCTTTGTAAGAATTAAACAATTCAATGATAGATAGACAGAGATAGAATTTAGAACAGTGCAAGATACTTAGCAATAATTCTTAGCACTAATTTTATTATTGAAAAAATTTAAATCATAATTCCACTCAGAGTTAGCCACTGTTCCCCCTTTGATATAGATTCCTTCCATTTCTTTTTCTACTTATATGCATAGAATATATATCTGTACACACACACTTTGGGGAGAAGAGGTAAATTATTTTTTTCACTTTGAGTTGCATTAGCATCCAGTCATTAAACTCTTCTATAACATGAGTTTTAGCAACTACATAGCATTCCAATGTGTACCCTTGTTCGTTTAACTGAGTCCCTTTGTTAGGCATTTAGATAATTTCAAGATTTTTGTCATTGTTTACAGCAGCAGTGATACTTACATAATGAACCCCATTTTGTAAAATCTCTGTCACATTCATGATTTCAGCTTTAGAATAACATCCTAGTAAAACTGGTGTGGCAAAGTTTATGTATATATTTTTTATTTTGGTAAACTAGGCATAAGATTTACCATTAGAGACATTTAGTACATTCACAGTGCCATCACTCCGAAAGGAAACTCCACACCCACCAAGCAGTCACTTCTTTTTTTTTTTTTTTTTTCAGACAGGGTCTTGCTCTGTTGCCCAGGCTGGCGTGTAGTGGCATGATCTTCACTCACTGCAACCTCCACCTCTTGGGCTCAAGCAATCCTCCCACCTCAGCCTTCTGAGTAGCTACAGGCACTTGCCACCATTCTTGGCTAATTTTTATATTTTTTTGTAGAGATGGGGTTTTGCCATGTTTCTCAGGAGGGTCTCAAACTCCTGGACTCAAGTGATTTGCCCACCTCAGCCTCCCAAAGTGCTGGGATTGCAAGCATGAGCAACCATGCCTGGCCTAAGCAGTCACTTCTTATCTTACCACTAGCCCCTGGCAACCACCAATCCACTGTCTGTCTCTATGACCTCGTCCATTCTGGACATGCATATAAATTGTACAACCTGTATGATCACCCACATCTGACTTCTTTCACATTGGAGTGTTTTCACCTTGGAATGTTTCCAGGGCTCATCCGTGTTGCAGCATGCATATACACTTTGTTTCTTTTTATGGCTGGGTAATTTGCCATTGTGCAGACACACCACGCTCTATTTACCCATTCATCATCAGTGAACACCTGGGCTGCCTCCACCATTTAGCCACTGTGAACAGTGCCACTAGTTCTTGAACAGCTGTTTTCAGTTCCCCCTGGGTGTACACCCAGGAGAATTGCTGGGTCATACGATAATTCTGTGCTTAACTTTTTGAGAAACAGCCAAACTGTTTTCCACAGGGGCTATATCATTCTATGTTCCCATCAGCAATGCACTAGAGTTCCAGTGGTGCCACATCCTTGTCAACACTTGTAATTTTCCATTATTACTATTGTTGCTATCATAGTGCATGTAAAGTGGTATCGAATTGTGGCTGTGATTTGCATTTCCCTAATGCCTAATTCTGTTGAGCATCTTTTCAGGTGCTTCTTGGCCATTTGTATATCTTCTTTGGAGAAGGTTATGTATGTTATTGATGTTATTGAAATTAACCTTGAAAATGCTCTACTGATTTTTCCTTTCGTCATCAGTATTTGCATGATCTTTCCCCAGAATTATTTATCTTCTTAAAACATGGTTGTGGCTGGGCACGGTAGCTCATGCCTGTAATCCCAGCACTTTGAGAAGCCAAGGCGGGCAGAACACGAGGTCAGGTGTTGAAGACCAGCCTGCCCAACAGGGTGAAATCCCGTCTTTACAAAAAATATAAAAATTAGCCGAGCATGGTGGCATACACCTGTAATTCCAGCTACTTGGGAGGCTGAGGCCGGAAAATTGCTTGAACCTGGCAGGCAGAGGTTACAGTGAGCTGAGATCGCACCACTGCACTCCAGTCTGGGCGACAGAGCAAGACTCCATCCAAAAACAAACAAAAAACACATGGGCACATAGTTGTGAATATTTTATATGTAAAGGTTTATATCCTATCCTTTTCATTTAGCATTGTATCAAATATGTTTCCAAGTAATTATGCTGCTGCTACAATGTTTATAAAGGCAAGACCATAAAGTACATGGCTTTCCTTATTTCTTGTGAGTCTCGACCTCTAGATCTTAAAACAGCTTTTGCATAAAAGATGTTGCCTATATTTCACATTATGTCCTTAGATTTACCCAAGTGGAGTAACTGGAACAGAGGTCTGAATGATTTTAAGAGTCTTGAAACATATTTCAACATTAGCACACATTATTGCAAATATTGTGAAATGGAATTAAAGTCCTTGTCTGGAAATTGAAGAATTGTGGTTTTGCGTGTATGTGTGTGGCGGGGTGGGGGTTGTTTTGTTTTTTGTTTTTTGAAATGGAGTCTCACTCTGTCGCCCAGGCTGGAGTGAGTACTGTGGCATGATCTTGGCTCACTGCAACTTCTACCTCCCAGGTTCAAGTGATTCTTCTGCCTCGGCCTCCCAGGTAGCTGTGATTACAGGTACCCGCCACCATGCCTGGCTAATTTTTGTACTTTTAGTAGAGACGGGGTTTCACCATGTTGGCCATGCTGGTCTCGAACTCCTGACCTCATTATCCACCCGCCTTGGCCTCCCAAAGTGCTGGGATTACAGACGTGAGCCACTGCACCCAGCCAAAGAATTGTGTTTTAATAATACCATACCCTGTTGAACTGGAGCTATCACTCAACCTCCTTGAATCCTGTTCAGTTTCTCTATTTCTAAAATCTACCTTCTGTACCTCACAATACTTTATGGGAAAACAATTTTATTCTCAAGTCATTGCTTTGATATTATTTTAGTGTTATAAATATATTAATAAGAAAAATCTCCTACTGTAAAACCCAGGGGAGAAGAGATTGCCTGTCTTGAGTTCTTCCCATCAGTCAGAATACTTTTATAGTTATTTTTAAATTGCTTGGCACATATTACATGCTACATAAGTCTACAATGAATGAATGAAGGCATAGCATGGTGGAAATGCATGAGGTTTTATTTGTATGGGGAGAGGTACACAGATAACCACAAGAGACTAGTGGTGGTTTTCCACATTTCATGACCCTTTGTTGTCTTTTTTTCTTTTATTTTTTAAATTATCATATAGTAAAATTGACTATTTTTGAGAGGCTGTGCATTTTGATAAATTCTAATGCATGTATAGATTCTTGTAACCATCACCACAATCAGGAACAAAACAGTTCTATCACCCCTAAAAAGCAGTCTCAAACTACCCTTGTATTCACATCCTCCCCCGACCCCAACCCTGGCAACTACTGAGCTGTTCTCCATCTCTATAGCTTTGTCTGTCTGAGGTTATTACATACATGAAATAATACAAGGTGATTTTTTTTTTTTTTTTTTGAGATGGAGTCTCCCTCTGTCACCCAGGCTGAAGTGCAGTGGCACAATATTGGCTCACTGCAACCTCTGCCTCCCAGGTTCAAGCAATTCTCCTGCCTCAGCCTCCTGAGTAGCTGGGATTACAGGTACATACTACCATGTCCAGCTAATTTTTGTATTTTAGCAGAGACAGGGTTTCACCATATTGGTCAGGCTGGTCTCAAACTCCTAACCTTGTGATCCACCTGCCTCTGCCTCCCAAAGTGCTGGGATTACAGGCGTGAGCCACTGTACCCGGCCTACAATATGATTTTTTTATATTGGCTTCCTTCACTCATCACAATGCCTTTGGCATTTATTCTAATTGTTACATTTATCAATAATTCATCCTTTTCATTGTGGAGTTATATTCCATTGTTTTACTCATTCACTGTTGCAGGACATTTGAGGTAATTATGGATAGAGTGTTCTAACATTCGTGTACAGGCTTTGTGTGGACATAGGTTTCGTTTATCTTGGGTGAATAAACAGGATTGGGATAGGTCATATGATAAATGTATGTTTAGCTTTACCAGAGTGACCACCATTGTATATTACCATCAGTGATGTATGAGTTATACTGTTCCTACTTCTTGCCAATACTTGTCACTGGTTTTTTATTTTAGTTGTTCTAGTAGGTGTGCGGTAATATCTTATCATATGTTTAATTTACATTTCAATAACGACTCACGTGCTTATTTGCTGTCTACATATCCTCTTTGGTCAAATGTGTGTTCAGGTCTTTTTTTCATTTAAATTAACTCACTTATCTTTACTGTGGAGTTTGAGAGATCTTTATATATTTGGGACTAGAGTTCTTGGTATTTGCAAATATTTTCTCCTAGTCAGTGGGGTTTTTTTTTTCATTCTCTTAATAGTATCTTTCACAAAGCCAAGCTTTTAATTTTGATAAAGTTCAATTTATTCTTTTTCTTTGATTATACTTCTTGTGTCATGTCTATTAACTCTTTGCTAAACCCCAGGTAACAAATATTTTCTTCAGTGTTTTTTTCCAAAACCTTATGGTTTTGTATTTAGATGTAAGACCCATATAATCATGTGGTCTATCTTTTTTTTTCTCTCTCTCTCTCTTTCTTCTTTCTTCCTCTTTCATTCCCTCTCCTCTCCTGCCTTCTTCTTTTTCTTTTCTTTTCTTTCCGACGGGATGACTCTGAGGCCCAGGATGGAGTGCAGTGGTGCAATCTTGGTTCACTGCAGCCTTGACCTCCAGGGCTCAGGTGATCCTCCTACCACAGCCTCCCAAGTACTTGAGACTACAGTGCACATCACCATGCCTAGCTAATTTTTTTTTTTTTTTGTACAAATGGGTTTTTGCTATGTTGCCCAGCCTAGTCTTGAACTCCTGGGTTCAAGCAAACTACTGTCCTTACCCTCCCAAAGTGCTGGGATTGCAGGTGTGAGCCACCACACCTGGCCTGGTTTTTCTTTAGACTGTTAATATACATTAGTTTGAATTTTCAAATATAGTTATCCCTAGGTACCCATGGGGAATTGATTCTAGGACCCACTTTGGATACCAAAATCTGCAAATGCTCCAGTCCCTTATATAAAATGGCGTATTACTGGCATATAACCTATGTATATCCTTCCATACATTTTAAATCATCTCTAGATTCCTTATAATACCTAATACAATGTAAAAGTTATGTGAATAGTTGTTAGACTGTATTTTTATTTGTATTACCTTTTATTGTTGTATTGTTAATTTTTATTTTTTCAAATATTTTTTTATCCACGCTTGGTTGAATCTGAGGATGCAAAACCTGCAAATGCAGAGGGCTGACTGCATTGAACTAGCCTCGCATTCCTGGCATAAGCTCCACTTGATCGTGTTATATTACTCTTTTTATGTACTGCTGGCTGAATTTGATTCTCTAATGTTTTACCGAGGATGTTTGTGTCTATGTTCTTCAGGAATATTGGTCTGTAGTTTTCTCACATTGGTTTTAGTATCAGGATAAAGCTTGCCCCATGTAGTTATGTCCCCTCATCTTCTCTTTCTGGGAGAGATTATACAGAATTGGTGTTATATCGTTTTAAAATGTTTCACAGAATTTTCCAGTGAAATAATCTGTGCTTAGGCATTTCTTTCAAGGTGTTTAACTACCAATTCAATTTATTTTAATAGTTATAGGCATTTCAGGTTGTATATTTTACCTTGGGTGAGTTTCGGTCTTGCTTTTTTTTTTTTGGATGAATTGGTACATTTCATCTAAGTTGTTGAATCTAGGTGCATAGGATTGTTCAGCATATTCCCTGAATATCATTTCATATACCTGCTGCCATGTCTGTAGCGACATTTCTTTCCTTGGTCATTTGTGTGTTGTCTTTTTTCTTTGTCAGTATTGCTTGAGGTTATCATTTTATTAATTATTTCAAAGAACCAGCTTTTGGTTTCATTGATTTCCCCACCCCACCCCCCTTATTGTACCATTTCTATCTCACTGGTTTCTGTTATTTTTATTTCCTTCCTTCTGTGTGCTTGCTTTATGTTTGGTTAGCTCTTCTTTTTCTGATTCCTTTTCTCTTTTCTCTTTTTTTTTCTTTTCTTTTCTTTTTTTCCAGGGTCTTGCTCTGTCTCCTAGGCTGGAGTACAGTGTCATGACCGTAGCTCACTGCAGCCTCAAACTCCTGGACTCAAGCAATCTTCCCACTTCAGCTTCTGGAGTAGTTGAGCCTATAGGTACCCCAACACAACTAGCCAGCTAATTTTTAAGTTTTTAGTGGAGGCAGGTCTCTCTATGTAACCCAGGCTGGTCTCAAATTCCTGGCCTCCTGACTCAGCCTCTCAAAGTACTGGGATTACAGGTGTGAGCCACTGGGCTTGACCCCTTTTCCTGATTTCTTCAGCTTAGATTATTGATTTGAGACCTTTCTCCTTTTCTAATATAAACATTTAAAGTTATAAATTTTCTCCTAAACTCCGCTTTACCTGCATCACACAAATTGATGTTTTTACTTTCATTTTGTTGAGTTCAAAATATTTTCAGTCTTACTTTCCTTGAGATTTCCTCTCTGGCATTGAATATATAGAAGTGTATTTTCAAGTGTTGGGAGGTTTTCTGGTTCTCTTTCTGTTATTTGATTTCCAGTTTGATTGCATTACAGTCAGAGAACATAGTTTGTATTTTGCTGCTCTTAGAGTTTTTTAAGATTGGTTTTATGACTCAGGGTATGATCTATCTTGTTTCATGTATACTTGAAAAGAATGTGTATTCTACTATTGTTGGGTTGAGTATTTTAGAAATAGATCAATTAGATCAAGTTTCTTTGCTGGTAGGATTCAGTTCCATATTCTTGCTAATTTCTCTCTGTTTTATGTGAAACGCTGAGGAGTGTTGAAGTCTCCAATTATAATGTATATTTGTCTCTATCTCCTTTCAGTTCTTTATCTGAAAGTAATGTAGCTACTATGACTTTCTTTTGATTAGTGTTTCTTTTTCCACCCTTTTATTTTTAACCTACCTACAACATATATTTAAAGTGGGTTTCTTGTAAATAGCACAAAGTTGGTGAGTGGTTTTTTTTATATTTAGACTTTAATTTTAGATTCAGGGTACACATGCAGGTTTGTTACATGGGCATAATACCTGATGCTGAGGTTTGGGGCATGAATGATGCCATCAGGTGTGCATTAAAGTGGGTTTCTTGTAAATAGCACATAGTTGGTGGGTGGTTTTTTAAAATTTCAACTTTAATTTTAGATTCAGGGGCACACATGCAGGTTTGCTACATGGGTATAGTACAATGTAAGACTGGTTGCCTTGCCGGGAGCTCGGACACACCCCCTTCCCTCGCTGGGAGCTCGGACACATCCCCCTCCTCACTGGGAGCCCGGAAAAAAGCCCGTCAGGCCTACCCAATACCATTTTGCCCCATCCGGGCCCCACTCCCCGCCTGCCATTTTGCCCCATCTGGGCCCCACTCCCCGCCTGCCATTTTGCCCCATCTGGGCCCCACTCCCCGCCTGCCATTTTGCCCCATCCAGGCCGCACTACCCGCCTGCCATTTTGCCCCATCCAGGCCGCACTCCCCACCTGCCATTTTGCCCCATCCAGGCCCCACTCCCCGCCTGCCATTTTGTCCCATCCGGGCCCCACTCCCCACCATTTTGTCCCATCAGGGCCCCACTCACCTTGGGCACAACCAATCAAATGCCTCCACTCCCTATAAAACCCCATATCTGAGAGGAGTCCATGTGACTTCTCCGACCCCTCTTGTCGGACTGCAGAACCTCACCCAGGAGCCTGAATAAACCCTTCGCATTAGATCTTCTTGTGCTGCCCTCAGTTTCTTCGTTTTAAACTCTACAAGTACAAACCTTACATACATGATGCTGAGGTTTGGATGTAAATGATCCCGTCAGGTGGGTTTTTAAAAATTCTTTCTGACATACTGTTTTATTTGGTATGTTTAAGCCGTTTGATTAAATGTTGTTATTGATAATGTTGGGTTGAGGTCTACTATTTTAGGATGTGTTTTCTGTTTGTTCTCACTGATCTCTGTTTTCCCTTTCCTGCTTTCTTTTGGAGTATTTGAACATTTTTTAGTATTCCATTTTAACTTATTTATTATCTTTCTTACTGTATCTCTGTATTTTTTTTAATGGTTACTCTAAGAATTACAATACTTAACAATCTACTTATAATTGCTTTTTTTTTTTTTTTTTTGAGATGGAATCTCACTCTGTCACCCAGGCTGGAGTGCAATGGCGTGAGCTTGGCTCATTGCAACCTCTGCCTCCTGGATTCAAGCAATTCTCCTGCCTCAGCCTCCCAAGTAGCTGGGATTACAGGCGCCTGCCAGCAGGCCTAATTTTTTTATTTTTAGTAGAGACCAGGTTTTGCCATGTTGGCCAGTCTGGTCTCAAACTCCAGAACTCAAGTGATCTGCCCACCTTGACCTCCCAAAGAACTGGGATTAGAGGTGTGAGCTACCACGCCTGGCCTAGAATTGCTAATTTACTACATCAAATGGCATATAGAAAGCTTACCATCATGTAGGTCTATCTGTTCTCCCCCGTTTTTGTTATATTTATCTCATATATTACATCTACATACATCTAATTCCCCATCCAACAAGGTCATAATTTTTGCATTTAATCATCAATCATATTTTAAAGAACTCATGAGAAGAAGAATAGTCTATTATATTTACCTAGGTCTTTACCCGTTCTTTTACTCTTCTTACGTTCTTGAAGTTTCAAGTTTCCCTCTGGTTTCATTTGAAGAATTTCCTTTAGCAATTCTTTTAGAGCAGGTTTGCTGGTGATGAATTGTAAGTTTCCTTCATCTGAGAAAGTCTTGATTTAGTCTTCCTTCCTGAAGAATATTTTCACTGGATATGGGATTCTGGGCTTATTGTTTTGGTTTTGTATTTTCCAGCAGTTTTTAAATTTTATTCTTTTTTTTTTTTTTTTTTTTGAGACGGAGTTTCACTTTTGTTACCCAGGCTGGAGTGCAATGGCGCAATCTCGGCTCAGCGCAATCTCAGCTCACCGCAACCTCCGCCTCCTGGGTTCAAGCAATTCTCCTGCCTCAGCCTCCCGAGTAGCTGGGATTATAGGCGTGTGCCACCATGCCCAGCTAATTTTTGTATTTTTTAGTAGAGACGGGGTTTCACCTTGTTGACCAGGATGGTCTCGATCTCTTGACCTCGTGATCCACCCACCTCAGACTATTCTTCTAGTCTCTAAGATTTCTGATGAGAAACACACAGTTATTCAAGCTGTCATTCCCTATATGTAGTGTACCATTTTTATCTGGTTCCATTCCACACCTTTTTTTTTGTCATTAGCTTTTGGAAATGATGTGTCTGGGTGTGGATTTCTTTGAGCTTACTTTGGAGGTCAGTGATCTTCTTTAATCTGTAGGTTTATGTTTTGGCAAGTTTGTGGAGTATTCAATCATTCTTCAAAATTATTTTTTTTTGTACTGTACCCTTTTTCCTCTTATTCTTTTACTGTGATCATAGAAATGTTAGATATTTGAGCATTATCTTACAGGTCTCTGAAGCTCTACTTATTTTTTTTTCTAGTCTTTTTTTCCTCTCTGTTGTCCAGATTAGATAATTTTTATTAATCTATCTTGAAGTTCACTGGCTCTTTCTTATGGCATCCCATTCTGCCACCTAGTGAATTTTTGTTTCACTTATTGTACTTTTTAGTTCTAAAATTTCCTTTTGGTTCTTCTTAATAGCTCTATTTGCTAATACTTTCTATTTTTCTATTATTCCTAAGAGTGTATTCACTCTTACTTTCATTTTCTCTTATTCCTATTTTTTATTTTTCCTTCTTGCCATCAGTGGCAGTACACCCGCACTTCTTGGAGTCTTTTTATAATGGTTACCATAGAAACTCTGCTAATAATTCCTACATCTATAACATCTCAGTGTAGGTATCTGTTGAATATCTTTTCTCGGGGGTGGGGTGGTTTCCTGCTTCTTTTTATGCTGAGTAATTTTGTACTGTTTGCTGACAAATTTGGAGTTGTATCCTAGACATTTTAAATATTGAAATACATGAGATTCTGGGTTTGTTTAAATCTGTTGGGTCAGTGGTACTTCAAATTCTGGTCTTCCTGCTCAGTCTGCTGCTACTATTTACTTTTCAGTCTGCAAATAACTGCAGAATTCATTCTGTCCACGTTTCATAGCTATATTTAGTAGGAAAAACTGGATAGAGTGTGCTTCCTTCATCTTATCTGAAACCAGAACCTGTCTTGATAGGCAAATTAACAAATTAGGCCAATAATTTTTAAAAATTAAGGCTGTAATTTTTATAGGACTATTCTTATCAATTTCTTTTACTACTCTACCACAGTTATATTGCTTACCATTATTTTTTTCTTTTTTCTTTTTGGAAACAGAGTCTGTCACCCAGATCGGAATGCAGTGGCGTGATCTCAGCTCACTGCAACTTCCGCTTCCCGGGTTCAAGCCATTCTCCTGTCTCAGCCTCCCGAGTAGCTGAGACTACAGGCTTGCACCACCGCACCTGGCTACTTTTTGTATTTTTAGTAGAGATGGAGTTTTGCCATGTTGGCCAGGCTGGTCTCGAACTCCTGATCTCAGGTGATCCTCTCACCTCAGCCTCCTAAAGTGCTGGGATAACAGGCATGAGCCACCATGCCCAGCCTTGAACATTATTTCTCTCATCACTGCTATATACCTGGCCCTTTGGCTGTATTAAACTTTCCTGTCCCCTCATTTCTATTTCTCATTCTGACCATTGATTGTCAGTTCCCTATTGTCCTTTTTTAGCTGAGACAAGGTTGGAATTTTCCAAAAGGAACTTTATGAAGGAGGTGGGATGATACATACAACTGTACTGATTTGGGGAATGATGATAATTTCATCTCTGTACAGCACTGCCCTGTCTTCAAAGCCCTTGCACATTCTTCTCATGTGATTCTCAGATGACCCCATTGAGACAATCAGACTCAGTTTATTGATCCCGTTTCACAGTTGAGGCAACAGGACTTTTAGATATTTGATGTGATCTTCTCAAGGTCTCTTAGTTTTGGAGAAGCAGAACCAGGACCAGGTGGATTTCCTAGCCACATATCCAATGTACTTACCATAGTTTTGTGCTTTGGTTTGACAACTCAGAATTTAATGATTTTGTGATTTGGCTAATCCAGTTTACAAAGCATTGTCCTATGCATTTTCCATGGCCTGAGGTGGCCTTAGGTGAAAACACCTGCTGCAAGATCTTTGGATCTTAGCCTTAGTGAGGTGAGGAACCTAATCTGATAGGGTTCCTCCCAGCCTATACTTTATTTCAATTTCCATGAGATTTTATTAAATGCCTAGTACATTTCTGGCACAGCCCCCAAGCAAGCCTAGGAGATAGAAGGATGAATAAGACCATGCCCAGACTCCTGGCCTCTGTGGACCCCAGGTGATCATCTGGACCTTTATGGCCATCAAGGGGCCTGCCAGAAGGTTTTGGGGAGAAATGTCTGAGCTTATGGAGTTCTCCTTTCTCTACAGTCCTCCGGGCCTCATATGAACAGGAGAAAGAAGCACTCGCCCACTCTTTCCAGGAGGCCAGTGCTGCCCAGCAGGTGAGCGGGGCTGGGTTGTGTCAGTCTCTGGTGAGGGTCAGGGAAGAACAGTGGGAAAGCAGCATGGAGTCCCAAGGCAGCCAAAACTGACCACCTGCACCTAGGAGTGAGGGGCTGAGGTGATTGTCTTTTGTGTATCCAGGCCCCTGGGTGTGGTAACCAGGCTATTAGCTCAAGAGGACTGGGTTTGAGATGGAGATGGGTCTGTTTTTCCAAGGACTGTTGGGAAGATCTTGGAGAGGCATGGGCCAGGTGTCACAGTGTGATTAGCTTCATGGGTGGATGTACAGGGACCTGTGGAAGCATGAAGGGAAGCATCTGACTCAATGTGGCTGTGCAGGAGAGATTTCCTAGAGAGAGTGAGATCTAAGATGGAATCTGAAGGATGGGTTGGAATTCTTTGGTAAAGAAGGGTAGGAAGGCTGCCCCAGGCAGAAAAAAAGCAATGTATTCAAAGACATCGAGGAAAAGGAAAAATATGGTATATGTGAAGAACTGAAAGATGTCCAGGATGCCAGGAGTATGGGTTTGAGTGGGAGAGGGGATTAAGGCTAAGGAGGTGAGCAAGGGCCAGAGTGCGAGCCAGTGAGCCATCTTAAGGGGTTGTGTTCTATTCTAGTGGTAGTGGTCAAGGTTCAGGTGGAGGAAGTTCATGGCAGGGAAACATTTTGGAGCTAAGAATGTAGCTTGCAGCTGGGGGAGTGTAGTGATGTTTGGCTGCAGGAGAGGCTGTATAGAGGGAGCAGTGATAGGTGAGCTTGGAAAAATTCATCGAGCCTAGTTTGGATAGGTTTTGAATGCCACACTAACAATGACCTTTTATACTAGGACATTGCCCCCTACAGTATGGGGAGCCATGAAAGGCATTATAGCAAGAGATGGGGCTGGTATGCTTCTCTCTCTCTCCCTCTCACCTCCCCTCTTCTTTTCTTTCTCTTTTATTTTCCCTTCCCTTCTTTTCTTTTTTTTCTTTTCTTTTCCTTCCTTCCTTCCTTCCTTCCTTCCTTCCTTCCTTCCTTCCTTCCTATCTTTCTTTCTTTCTCTTTTTGGCATGCAGTTCTGCACTGTAAGGGCTTGTAGATTTCAAGCAGTGGTCAAAGAATGTTGATCTTGCATTGTCGTGTAGGGTAAATCAAAGACAGATTGAAGAAACCAAAACTGTTTTCCCTCTGGGATGTGGTGAAGTTCACCTACAGCCTTTATGAGGCAGGCTTTGATTGTCTCTGTCCCACTCCTTGCTCCAGGAGACCATAGCCAGGCTGACCTCACAGCTGGAGGCTTTCCAGGCTAAGATGAAGAGGGTGGAGGAGTCCATTCTGAGTCAAAACTATAAGAAGCATATCCAGGTAGGTAGCAGCACCCTGGGGGTCTTTCCTCCTCAAATCTCCAGGGAGGTCAGGGCCAGGCAACAGGAAAGACCAGCTCCTCTTCAAAGACAAGCCTCAGACCTGACACTCTCACCTACACAAGGGCCTGGAAATAAAAGAGTTCCCATTTCTCTGATGGGAGAATTAAGACTCAGAGAGCAGCATCTGGAGTAGTAAAGTACTCACGTTCTGGATTCAGAGAGCACTAGGTGCATATAGCAAACCTACCAGTTAGCACAAGTGACTCAACCTGTCTGAACCACAGTCTCCTCATCTGTGAAGGGGCTAGACCATGTGTCAAAAGGTGTTATTCTGATAAAGGGAGATAAAGCATATTAAGCACTTTAACATGGGCTAAGAGAGGAAGGTGGGTAACTTGTGAAAGTCCAACAATGAGTTGCTGGCAGAATGGGGAGGAGGGATGTAGCCTACTGACCTAATGGGGTCACTCTGTCCCTGACTAGGATTATGGAAGCCCCAGCCAGTTCTGGGAGCAGGAGCTGGAGAGCTTACACTTTGTCATCGAGATGAAGAATGAGCATATTCATGAGCTGGACAAGCGGCTGATCCTCATGGAAACAGTGGTCTGTGGCTGGGAGTGGCTGGGAGATGCAGCCTCAGGTCCTGCTTTCTGGGCATTTCCTTTGTAAAGCATTCAGAGGGGAGATGGTTTGCAGAGGCCCCAGCCTGGTCCACTCCAGCTTTGACTTGCCACCTGTGCTGACCACTGAGCATGGTCTGTGGCCAGGCTGGGTCAGGCAGTGGCTCCTTATCATCTGAGTCCTGTGCCTTTCGTGGCTACTGATGTCGCTGTAGCTTTGGTGATACAGGGCAGTAGCACTGAGGTCACAGGACGACAGAAGCCTCAGAAACCCTAGGGTTGAATCTAAGCAGAGATTATGTTGCTCTGGAAGAAGTCTCGCTGGCCCCCTGTGTGCCACGCAACTTATAATTTAAAAAGTAAAACTAAGGAGTTAACCAAAAGCTGCTGACTTTTAATTTTGCCACAGGAGAATGTTAAAAAAAAAAAATCTTACAGGCACTATCGTCCCATATCACCATCAGTTCTTTTCTCAGGAAGGAAAGAGGGTGAGAGTGAGATGGGACGCCAGGGTGAGTGCCCAGTGAGCCCTGGGGGCTTGGGTCACATGTTCACATGACGTGACCCGGGGCTTTATTTTAATCAGATCATCTCAAACATTCCCTGTAGGTTTTGTTCAACCATTTTTGTGGAAGCACATAACAATCTTAATTTTATTTATATAGATCATATCCTTCTGACTTTTGGCAAACAAAAAGTATTCTTTCTTCCATGAACTCTTAGTGATATGAGATGGTCAGGACTATAATTTTTTTCAACATTCTCCTGTGGCAAAAAGTCAGCAGCCCTTTGTTAACTTTTTAGTTTTATTTTTTTCTAAGTTACCTTATGGCTCCATGGAATGTAACATCTGGTTTAGAATGAATTGGTGCTTTCAGTGACCACAGATAAGAGGGACGTGATAGCACATATCATGCTGTGTGAGTTTGGCAGCTTTCTGAGCTCATTGTGATTTGTTACAGAAAGAGAAAAATCTGATATTGGAGGAAAAAATCACAATCCTGCAACAGGAGAATGAGGACCTCCATGTCCGAAGCCACAACCAGGTGGTCTTGTCAAGGTAGCTGTCTTCCTGCCTCCTTTCCTCCTGTCCCCACCCTTTTTGCCAAAATTTCCAGTTGGGAAAGTCTTAGAGGGGCCTGAGGAATGACTGACAGATGGGCCCGGGGCCTATTTAAAGAATGTGGCTCCTCCTTTCTCTGACAGTCGGGAAACCCAAGGGGGCAGCTCTGCCTGGAAACCAAAGTCCCAGTGCCTTGATTAGTATCTGTTTGTCTCCGTCCTGCCTGAGTGGACTCCGTGGGAAAGCCCAATATGGGGAAGAGGAAACAGGAAATTCATCGTGCACCAGGACTAAGTGGAATGAATCAGTTCTTAGAGCTCAGTAAATAACAGCTAGTATCATGTGTCAGACATAATTTATTGAATACTGTATATATTTTCTCATCTAACCCTCATAATTACTCAAAGAGCTGGGTCCTCCTCCTCCTCCTCCTCCTTCTTCTTCTTTCTTCTTCTTCCCATTTTACAAATGAGGAGACTAAAATTTAAAGAGAATGAATAACTTGTTCAGGATTGTACAGCTAAGTAGTGGAGCAGAGATTTGGAGCAGCTCAGCACTGCCTGCCTGTCTGTGAGGCCCACCCTCCTTGGTCAACCAATTGAATTGCCCCTTGTATACAGGCAAACGAGGAGGGCAGTGGGGGCCCTGCAGCAGGCTGCCAGTCCATCTAAGGAAGGCTTCCTGGAGGAATGGGTTGATCTCTGCGGCAGCTACTAACCCTGGGGTCTGTCTGCATCCACAGGCAGCTCTCGGAAGACCTGCTTCTCACGCGTGAGGCCCTGGAGAAGGAGGCACAGCTGCGACAACAGCTCCAGCAGGAGAAGGAGGAACTGTTGTACCGGGTCCTCGGGGCCAATGCCTCGCCTGCCTTCCCCCTGGCCCCTGTCACTCCCACTGAGGTCTCCTTCCTCGCCACATAGGGTGCAGGGCCTGGGCCCACCACGACACCTGAAGTCACAGCTTCTTTCAAGGTTTTTCCGGAGAAGACAGCAGGAGCCTCTCAGTTCTTTTCCAGGAAGGAACGAGGTGGGGAGCAAGATGGAGAGCCAGGGTGTGTGCCCAGTGAGCCCTGGGGGCCTTGGGTTACACAGAATCATCTGCCAGGCTTTGGAGGCGCCGAGAAGCATCTTCCCTTGAGTTGGCCCAGGGAATAAGCAAGAGAAGACCTTTCCTCGCTCCCCTGGCCTCTGTCCCAATCCGAGAAGTTCCGAGGCTTTCCCAGGGGCAGCCTGCGTCACAATGGCCATTTGACGAAAAGGAGACAGCCCCTGGTCTCAGCTTTTAGCTCTGCTGCCAACTTGCTGACTTGTCAACTTCCTCTAGGTGTTCTAACTCAACACTGGCCTGCTCACAGCCTCACTGTACTCCTGCACATGGTGGGGGGACTGGTCAAAGGACTCTTAGTCACCGCAGTGTCCCATTCTAGGATTGTCTGAAGGCCAGAGTAGAGATTGAGGGGAGTGTGGACAAACCCTGCAAATCAGAGTGGGAAAGGTGAGTGGCAGGGAAGGGGTCTCTGAAGGCCCTTGAGGGTGACAGGGCCAGGCAGCCTCCCCAGCTGAGGCACCACCGTTCCTGGGCCAGAGTCAGGTCCACCCGGGGCAGTATCCAGAGCTCCTCCTCCTTCACCAGGCAAGGCACATCCCCTCAGCCCTCCTAGCCCTTCAGTCGTGGTGCCACCTGGGCCCAGGGGCCAGCTTGGTGGTCGGAGTCCATTCATCTGTCAGAGCTGGAACCTCATCCCTGCACAGATGGGAAACTGAGGCACAGAGCAGCTCCCAGAGTCAAAGCTAGATCTCATCTGTCATCCTTTGCTCTGTTTTTCTCCTCAGGCTCTGGGAAGATCAGGTCTGTGATGTAATCTTCCTGACTTAATCTTCCTCTCCCTGGCCCTCACCCACTTAATTTCTTTTTCACTCCTGCTCTCTGCCTTAACTCCTCCTCCTACTGCCCCGATCCCAGGCCCAGGCTTTTTCTACCTGGCCCTCAGCTTCCCCATCAGTGACAAGGGGTGGCCAGAGAACCAACCTCAGCAGGCCATCTAGCTCTGATAGTCTGTGGATTTCAGATTCTTCTCAGGAAGCTTCAGGTCTACTGGAGACTATAATTATAACTCCTCTCCTGCATAAAGCATTTGCATCAAGCCCTTTTCATATCCCTCCCTCCCCTGGTCCTCATAAGATCCTTGAAGCAGGTTCCTATTCCTCATTGGCAACAGGGCAAACAGATCACGGGAGTCAAAGGGCCTTGCCCAAGGTCCCCACCTTCAGCCCAGGCCCTAAGCCAGTGTCAGAACAGTCAATCTGCATTTTTCATCAGTCATTCTATAGTGACATCATCCCAGACTGCCTTCTGTATTCCCCTGTGTACAGTCTCCTTCCTTTTCTAGTTTTAGAAGTTCAGAGGTGACGGTGTTTCTCCATTCCCCAGCCAAGCAGGGGAAGAGGTGAGGCTAGGGGAGTGCTGTGCTGATTCTTCAGCCGTGGTCAGACAGTTCACCCGGGAGCCTCGAGAAAAGCTCTGGAGGGAATCGTATGTGTACTTTTTCATGAAGCTTTTTGCAAAGCACATCTGAGATACATTAGTTTATTGGACTAATGTCCAAGAGTGGGCACGATTGGTTGCCAACTTATTTGGGGACACCTAAACAGATCAGTGACCTGCGTGACTTCTCAGAACCTTTCATATGCCAGTGTGTGTTGCAAACTTAAAAGAAGGGAGCTAAGTATCCCCCATCTCCCAAATCTCTTTGACCAAGTGTCTGTTTCTCCCACACCTCTCACCTCACAGGCATGTCAGGCTGCAGAATGTACTTTAGAAAGCATTGTTTTGGCCGGGCGCGGTGGCTCAAGCCTGTAATCCCAGCACTTTGGGAGGCCGAGGCGGGTGGATCACGAGGTCAAGAGATCGAGACCATCCTGGTCAACATGGTGAAACCCCGTCTCTACTAATACAAAAAAAAATTAGCTGGGCACGGTGGCGCGTGCCTGTAATCCCAGCTACTCAGGAGGCTGAGGCAGGAGAATTGCCTGAACCCAGGAGGCGGAGATTGCGGTGAGCCGAGATCGCGCCATTGCGCTCCAGCCTGGGTATCAAGAGCGAAACTCCGTCTCAAAAAAAAAAAAAAAAAAAAAAAAAAGAAAGCATTGTTTTAATTGAGAGGGGCATGGCTGGAGAAGGAGCAAGTTGTGGGGAGCCAGGCTTCCCTCCTGCAGCCTGTGGTGGATGTGGAAGGAGATCAGCTTCTCCTCACTCTGGGGCAGACAATGTATGGAAACTAAAAAGAACATGTAGCACTTTATTTACGTGGCTTCTGTGTTTTTCTGGGAGAGGGGGAAGGTGGGTCTTCACTGAGGACTTCTGCCAGTGGTGAGGATCTCTGAAGAATAAATCCTGGGGCCTGGGCGGCCCACTACTGGTTCTGGGCACCCTTCTCAAGTACCAAAGACCCACTGGCCCTTGCTTTGCCCAACTGTGGATGTGGGGCCTGGGGCTAGGGTGAAGGCTGGATTGAAGAATGGCCTTCAAAATAGGCCAAGGCTTGGAGTGAGGCTGAGGTTGAAGCGAGCGGCAAAAACTGAGTGATGGAATGGGAGAGTGCAAGGAATGAATGAGATGGCACCTTCTGCACTGCGGGGCCCTCATTGGCATCAGAAACACTGAGGTTCCCACAGGTACCTACGGCTGATTCTGCCTATTGCTCCATATCCAGATGCCTGCAGCTAGGGAGGGAGCCAGGAAGAGGTAGTGGAGACACGAGGACCTCGAGTCACGTGGATATGGGTGGTGGCCAAACCAGTGCCCTAAGATTGGTGGCCTGGCAGGTATAGACACCGGTGTCCGTGGCCCAGGTCTCCTCCACATACAAGGCGCTCTCTGCCTCCTGCTGTACCTGGCCCTCCCAGTGTACCACATGGGCCTGCTCACTGATGCAGAGTGGCTGGCCCAATGGTAGGGGATAAAAAGTGACTATCAGCTGCCCCAGGTGCACCTCTGACTCACACACCAGGGTCAAGTAAGAGGTACTATTTATCCCTTTGAGGAAAGGGGAAGTGACTTGCCCAAGGTCACGCTTCGGCTTGATGTTAGAGCTCCTTAAAAGCCAGGCTCTTTGTGAAAAACTTTAAGCTTCTTAAGTCTGCAGAGGGAAGCTGGGGTTCCCTCCCCTCCTCAAAGAGTATCCAGAGGTAACTCATTCCAGGGCAGCACTTCCCAATGTGGGTTTTGTGGCCCTCTGCTTCTGCAGGGATGCTAATAGGTGCTACCTCCTTGAAGGAGAGGAAGGGGAATAATATCATTACCTAAAGTGTTTGGGAAACATTGAGAAAAGCAAAGTGAAATTGGGGAGACTCCGACCACTGAGTCTGTTACATAT
This sequence comes from Aotus nancymaae, assembly GCF_030222135.1. Classification (NCBI taxonomy): domain Eukaryota; kingdom Metazoa; phylum Chordata; class Mammalia; order Primates; family Aotidae; genus Aotus; species Aotus nancymaae. The sequence continues at coordinate 26,115,774 of NW_026988479.1, read as the reverse complement.
ACATGTATGTTTTGAATCTCCAAGGCAGGTAATGGTTGTAAGAGGAAGTGGGGTAGGGTGGGAAGGAACTTCCTGGTATTCCAGCATTCTGAAGAACATATTGGGGAAATCCTGGTAAAGCCAAGCCAGTGTCTCCCGACCATCTGTGTGCTCCTTTCCCCTTCTTGGTCTCAGTTTCCTCTTCTGACAAGTGGGAGAATGATCCCTTACCTTTTCTACCTCCTAAAGCCTCTGTGGAGTTCGCCTTTATCACATCTCTGCAGCCACCGCAGGAAATGGAAAGAGGAACTCGAGAAGTAGCCACGTGCTAGCTCAGGCCACACAAATGACTGGAGCGAAGTGGAGCCAGAGCATTTTAAGTTCAGAGGGAACAGGGCACCCTCACTGGGTTCCACTGGCCTCCTTTTACGGCTACTGAAAGAGGGGATCTTATCAAGCCACAGCTTGCCGAGCACTTTGTTTCCCCATCCTATAATTTTCTTAAATGGCCTCCAGCTGGGTGATAGCCCCTCATGGGAATTTCTGCCCCACTCTTTCCCTAGGGCCCGTACAAGATCAGCTCACTGCTCAGACATCATTGATGGCTCCTAGGAGTCTCGAGAATGATACTTGAGTTCCTGAGCCCATACGTTCACCTGCATTCTCCACAGGAGACAGTGGTGGCACAGATGAGTCTCTGCGTCTCATGTGGGTGTGACATGTTCGCCCTTACCCTTTCTCCTGCTACCACGGGTCTAGATCGTCCTCCTCCCCCTCCACAGGTCTCTGATCAAATTCCAGCTCTTCCAGGAAGTCCTTTTACACATTCCTAAGGTCCTCCATGTTGGTAACATACCTTTTAGCACAGCTGTTCTCCAGATGTTTGAACTTCATGGGAGTAAGTTCTTTGAGAAGAAAGAACCACTACCTCTCCAACACCACCTGGGAAGGTCTGAGCTCACGGCAGATGCCAGGGAAACAGTTGCTAAGATATTTGGTTCATCTCCTATTACACACACACAGCCACAGGGCCTGAGCATTTGCCCTAGCCCCATCTTCGTGTGGCTGAGGCCAGTCTGGTCTCGGCTTGAATGTCACCTCAGAGATGACTCCCTAATGACTATATCTTAAGTAGACCCTATCACATTGCCCTGTTTTATTCTCGTTGTAGCATATGGATTGTCTACATGGTTGCTTTTGTCCATATTCCACTTCCTCCTCCCTGCTTAAATGATAAGCTTGCAAATACCAGAAGCCATCTCTTAGACTCATCTTCATAACCTTAGTACCTATTCCAGTGTCTGCCATGTGGCAGGTGCTCATTTTTGGTTAAATTAAGAAAGGAACAAATTATACATTCTCATGCAGTAATCTGAGAAGTTACTGTTTAACAGATGAGGAAACTGGAGCCCAGAAAAGGGAAGTGATTTGCCCCAGGTCACTCAGAGAAGCAGCATCAGAGTTGAGACCAGAATCCAGGTTCATCAGATTCCCAGTCAAGCAGTAGCTCCATCCCACCATGATCACTTGGTCCTAACTAATCCCTCACTCCCAGCTCCCTGCCCCAACCCTCTCCACCACACACACAGAGCCTCCATTACCTGCTGCTTACCTTCTGCCCTGGATATCTCCAGGCAAAGTCCATAGCAATCCCTGGCTCACCCAGAACTGTGCAGGTCACATTGAAGTTTTCTCCTAGTTGGACTGATGTTGAAGGCTGGTTGGCAGGTTTCGGGGAGGAAGATGGGTCTGCCATGGTTAAGAGGGTAGAGAAGTTAGAGACAAACATGTTGACTTGATTGTTCAAATTGTTGAATTGGTGGCAAGTAGAGGGATGGAGAGATGGGTGAATGGAATGCATGGGTAGAATGGATAGAGGGTGAATGGTTGAGGTGGTTAAATTGATAGAGGATGTGTAGATGTATGAATGGGTATAACAAATTAATGGAATATGGGTGGACGATGGAATGATTGAGTGATGGAGGATATATGCATGGAATAGTTTGACTTGATTGTGAATAGGTCAGTGGATAGAAAGGCTGAGCTGGTGCTGACTGGCTCCATGGCTGATCAGCTGGCTGGAGAACATGGTTGACTACATGGAGTATTTGTAAGATTTCTCGTCGAGTTAAAAGAGGAAACAGAGACCGGAGTAAGGAAATTAAAAGCCAATTTATTCAGCTCCCAGGCGAGGTTCTATGGTCCTGGAAAGGGGCCAGAGAAGTCACGCTTCTCTTCTTGGGGCGTGGGGTTTTATAGGGAGTGGAGGTAGCTGGTAGGCTGTGGGGAAACAAAGAGGAGGTATTTTCATTGGTTATGAAGGGACTGGGAACTGGCAAGGGGCTGGTCGAGGATGTACAGGGCAAGCTGCCATACGGCAGGTCTTTGGCGGGCTTTTTCAAAATTTTGGTGGGTGCAGGGCTGAGATTGGAATGCGGAAACAGGTACGGGGAGCCCGCGTGGAAAGGGCAAATGCTGAGTAATGCACTCAGAATGGTGACGTAGTTTTCAGGCACGGAGAGAGAATGGCGTGTCCATTCAGCTCCCAGCGAGGCAACCGGCCTTACAGTATTATTGAAAGCTGATGTTGTTTAGAGCTTCATAATCCACAGAGCTGAAACCGGAGGTTCCTGAAAAAGGTATCTCTCCTCATTTCCTCCCCTTCCCTGCCCACCCAGAGCCCTAGACCCATGCACAATTGATATTGACCAGCATGTACTTGGTAGAGATTTGTCTCATGCTGCCTAGGCTGGCCAAGCAGAAGAGGGAGCCAGCCAAGGAATCCCCAGGCCTGTGGATGGTGAAGCCCTTCTTCACATCAAAAGAGATGTCTGTCTCATACACTGGGACTCCCTCAGCAGGGAACTCCCGGTGCATTGTCACCTGGGCCGGGGGTTGGTCACTTGGCAGGGAAGCAGGGCTGGATGATGACTGCACAGCTGTACCACCTCATAGTACTTCTCTGTAGGGATAAAAATAAATCTCCCCAGGCTCTGGGAATGAGGGAGAAAGATTCGTTGCTTCTCCGTGGCTCTACCACCACCCAGGAGCATGAGGTCTTTATTGGGGACCTGAAACCTCACTTTCTCTTCCCATCCCCATTCTCTATGCTCCTTCCTCTCTCATAAGGAAGGGGTCCTGGACTGAGGGTGCTAAAGACAAGCCTCCTAGTTCTAGCTCTGTCATTAGTTTGCTGTGTGTATTAAATCTTTTCCTTTCTCCACATGCAATCATGCACCATGCAAGGATTCAGACTGCTCGATTTTTAAGGGCCCTTCAATGTAAAAAATGTAAAAAAGGTTGTAGGAAATACTGAACTTGAAGTCAAGGTTTGATTCCCAATCCTACTACCCACTAGCTGTAGGACCTTGGTTCTTCTCAAATGTCAATTGGGAGCAATAATCCCACCTGGCCTACTTTGTAGAACTGATAAGAAGCAAATGAGAGGTTGGCTATTAGCATGAGGCCCATAAGAAATAAACATTCAGACCGGGCGCGGTGGCTCACGCCTGTAATCCCAGCACTTTGGGAGGCTGAGGCGGGTGGATCACGAGGTCAAGAGATCGAGACCATCCTGGTCAACATGGTGAAACCCCGTCTCTACTAAAAATACAAAAAATTAGCTGGGCACGGTGGCGCGTGCCTGTAATCCCAGCTACTCAGGAGGCTGAGGCAGGAGAATTGCCTGAACCCAGGAGGCGGAGGTTGCGGTGAGCCGAGATCGCGCCATTGCACTCCAGCCTGGGTAACAAGAGCGAAACTCCATTTAAAAAAAAAAAAAGAAATAAACATTCATCAAACTCTATCAAGGGGCTTTTTATTTTATTTTTTAGAGAAAGAATCTCTCTCTGTCACCCAGGCTGGAGTGCAGTGGTGCCATCTTGGCTCACTGCAACCTCTGCCTCCCAGGTTCAAGCAATTCTTGTGCCTCAGCCACCTAAGTAGCTGGAATTACAGGTGTGTACCACCATGCCCAGCTAAATTTTGTATTTTCAGTAGAGATGGGGTTTCACCATGTTGGCCAGGCTGGTCTTAAACTCCTGACCTCAGGTGATCCACCTGCCTCGGCCTCCCAAAGTGCTGGGATTACAGGCATGAGCCACTGTGCTTGGCCTTCAAGGTACTTTTTAATAACACAATCTCAGATCAGATTCTTGGGTGCTCTATGATATAATGAGCAGGAATGGTCTAGGGACCAGCTTTATTTTTTTTCTTTTTTTGAGATGGAGTTTCACTGTGTCACCAGGCTAAAATGCAGTGATATGATCTCAGCTCACTGCAACCTCCATCTCCTGGGTTCAAGCGATTCTCCTGCCTCAGCTTCCCGTGTAGCTGGGACTACAGGCATGCACCACCATGCCCAGCTAATTTGGCCAGGATGGTCTCGATCTCTTGACCTCGTGATCTGCCTGCCTTGGCCTCCCAAAGTGCTGGGATTATAGGCATGAGCCACCGCGCCCAGCCTGGGACCAGCTTTTTAGAGCAGTGCTGTCCAATGGAACTTGCTGTGTAGAGAAAAATGTTCTGTATTTGTGTTGCCCAATATGTAACCACTCAGCATATATGGCTCCTGGGCACTTGAAATACAGCTAGTGCAGCTGGGGAACTGAATAATTAATTTCTTTAATTAAATAATTTATTTAATTCCAGTTAAATAGCCACATCTGTTTAGTGGCTGCTGTATGGGATGAAGTGGCTCTAAAATTAGTCAAATGCTATGGTTTTTAACTTTGACTGCACACTGGAATCACCTGAGGTGCTTTTAAAATGACCAATTCCTGACCCCCAGACCAAGTGAATTACAACTTGCCTTGGAAAGGGGATTGGTGTCTGTGCTTTTAAAGTTCTGCAGGTGACCCTAATGTGCTGTCAGAGTTGGGAAGCGCTGGCTACGAGTTTCCACAGCTGTCTGAAGATTGGAATCACCTGTAGGATTTGTTGACATGACAGGTGCCCAGACTCCATACAGTCTTAATGGGAGTGAGGCCCAGGAATCTGTGTTTTCAATAGGCTTCCAGGTGATGCTTGGTAGTAGGGGGTCATGAACCTCTAGATCGGGCCGGGTATGGTGGCCATGCCTGTAATCCTAGCACTTTGGGAGGCCAAGGCAGAAGATAGCTTGAGTTCAGGAGTTTGAGACAAGCCTGGGCAACATAGTGAAACCATGTCTCTACAAAATATACAAAAATTAGCTAGGCATAGTGGTGCATACCTGTAGTCCCAGTTACTTGAGTGGCTGAGGTGAGAGAATCACCTGTGCCCAGAAGGTCAAGGCTGCAGTGAGCTATGATCACGCCACTGCATTCCAGCCTAGGTAACACAGTAAGACCCAGTCTCAAAAAAAAAAAAAAAAGAAAGAAAGAAAAAAAAAAAGCAACAACCTCTAGATTGAATAATTATTACTGTTTTGGTTGCATTTGAGTAAGAGACGTTGCTAACTGTAGAAATGTCCTGTGTTTCCTCTGTTGGACAAAGCTGGACTCTGTGACTACTTGATTCTCCATGGAACTAGCCATAGAATCTCAGAATGTTCACAAAAGGTCTTGGAGGACTAGTGCTCTCCCCTCTTTTACAGGTGAGACTAAAGAGAAAGCCTGAAGAAGGTTATGTTTGGAGGACTTTCCTGGAAGCGGGTTCTTGGAGACATGACTCCAGGGCATTTGTAAAGGAGATGAAGGCCTTTCCCTGGTGCCTCACTCTCAGTGCATGCACCGACCTGGCAATGTGGAGCCGGAGAGCTGTATTTGCTGGTGTCCGCACCAGTCAGCTGGCTGTACTGGCTGAAGTGCTTGATTCTGAAAGACAGATGGTGGGGGCAGGCCGGGCAGGCGATGGGGATGGCCAGAGACTCCTACTGGGCAGAGTTTGGTCTTTTGACAGTCCTCCCTCCCGTCACTGATTTTCATCACCCACCTACCCAATTTTTCCCCCTTTCTCAATGGCTCTGAGAGGATTTGCATTGGCCCCACCCGTGGTTTCTGACTGGCTTGCGTAACCCGCTGGCCTCATGCACAACTTTTAATTGGTCCACCTTCTCCTTTCCTTTGACTTTGCACTTCCCAAATGGAATGCCACAAGCGCCTTTATGTTCCTTGGCACCTTCCTTACGTCTCTTGCTGCAAACCAGCAAATGGTTTCCATGCACCTCCACCTACCAAAGGAGGCAGAGTCCCAGGAGAGCCCATCTTAAGAGGCTGAAGTGAGAGAGAATAGGCGAATCTTTTTTTTTTTTTTTTTTTTTTTTTGAGACAGAGTTTCGCTCTTGTTGCCAAAGCTGGAGTGCAATGGTGCAATCTCGGCCTGCCGCAACCTCTGCCTCCCGGTTCAAGGGATTCTCCTGCCTCAGCCTCCCATGTAGCTGAGATTACAGGCATGCGCCACCACGCCTGGCTAATTTTGTATTTTTAGTATAGACGGGGTTTCTCCATGTTGGTCAGGCTGGTTTCGAACTCCCGACCTCAGATGATCTGCCCACCTCGGCCTCCCAAAGTGCTAGGATTACAGGCTTGAGCCGCTGCGCCCAGCGATAGGTGAATCTTTTAAACCTAGTTTTCTATCTCAGCCTCTGCCTTATTTCCTTCTCGATTGGCAGAGGGAAATGCTGGTGGGGTCAACTTTGCTTTCATTTTTGGCCTCCCTATTATGGTGTCTTTGGCAGAAGAGTAGTATCCAGCCTGCCATCCAGCACAGATAGGTCAGAAAGACAGGCAGCCTCTTGCCTTTCCATTGCCACCTATCTCCCTAGGGGCGCTATTTGTGGTCCGCCCCCACCCCCCAACCCCCGCCCCAATATAAGCAGCCCAGGATTGTGGGAAGGTTTGCTTGTCTCATACTCTATTTAATCACCATGCATCTGATGGGGCTTGGCCCATCTTACTGTTTCTTTTAGGCGCCTATGGTTGTACATAACAGGATACCCAGTGTGGGTCCTGAGACATCTTAATCCCTGTAAACTGTTTTCACTGGGCTTGTGAACTGCTGCCCAACATCCTCTGACACACTCCTGGACCCACTAAAATTTTGCCAGTGTTCTCCTACCCCATACCTCAGGCATCCCTCGCCCTTCTTCTCCAGATACACAGACACCTTCCAGCAAACCACCTTCCCCCTGCAGCGTACCTCCAGGGGCGCGCCAGCCAGCAGGCTCAAAGACTGCCCGACCTTTTGGCACTGGCCCTTCCCTAACACCTGGGTCAGGATGGAGGGGTGTGGGGGGCCTGGGGTTGCAGAGGCTATAGCCTCCATGGGGATCTCCATCTGCATGGGCTTCTGCCTTCCATTTACTTTGGGTTTTCTCTGGCGGGGGGCTCCTGAAAGCTTCACCTCACTGGGGCCAGCTGCTTTGCAGCACCTCATTTTCTGAGCCTTTGACATTCTGCTACACTCCTGGATCTCAGTTGCAGAGAAGACAGGGTGGACCTGGGATCACCAGCCTTCACTCACCTCAGTGGAACCTCAGAGTTCTGTCATCTTTTATATTTATTACTATTAATGATAATTCTTACTCAGAGAAAAAAATTATACAGCCAAACCAAGACAAGGGATTAAACTTGCTCTGAAGCTTACCATCTAGAGATAACCACTGTTAATATTTTGAAGCATATTTTTATAAGGCTTTTAATGCAAATATTTTAAATTTATTGTTAAAAAATAAAATGGAAAAATGTAATACATATTAATAATCTGCATTTTCACTTAGGAATATGTTGCGTTTATCATTCTATATCAGGAAATACATGTGCACCAACATTTTATTTTATTTTATTTTATTTTATTTTATTTTATTTTATTTTATTTTATTTTATTTTTGAGACAGACTCCCACTCTGTTGCCCAGGCTGGAGTGCAGTGGCATGATCTCGGCTCACTGCAACCTCCACCTCCTGGGTTCAAGTGATTCTCACGTCTCAGCATCCCAAGTAGCTGCGATTACAGGCTCGTGCCATCATGCCCAGCTAATTTTAACAATTTTTGTAGAGATGGCGTTTCACCAGGCTGGTCTCAAACTCCTGAGCTCAAGTGATCTGCCCACCTCAGCCTCCCAAAGTTCTGGGATTACAGGCCACTGCGCCTGGTCAGAATTTTATTTTTATTTTATTTATTTATTTATTTATTTTGAGACAGAGTTTTGCACTGTCACCCAGGCTGGAGTGCAGTCGCACAATCTTGGCTCACTGCAACCCCTGTCTTCCAGTTTCAAACAATTCTCCTGCCTCATCTTCCCAAATATCTGGGACTACAGGTGTGCACCACCAAACCCAGCTAATTTTTGTATTTTTAGTACAGATGGGGTTTCATCATGTTGGCCAGGCTGGTCTCAAACTCCTAACCTCAGGTGATCCGCCTGCCTCAGCTTCCCAAAGTGCTGGGATTACGGGCATGAGCTGCCATGCCTGACCCTGCACTAAAATTTTAAATGACCTGCATGATATTTTATGGTAGGGATGTATCATGATTTATTTCTTCATTGTTGGATATTTAGGTTATTTCATATTCTTAACCAGAATAAACAATTCTGAAATAAACATCTTGTGCATGCACCTTTGAACAGATCACTTCCTCGAATGAATTCCTTAGGAGGAGAACTGCCAGTGGGCTCTGGAAGGGATTTTATACGTTGTTTTTTCCAAGCTTCCACCGAGATTTCAAAACCTTCTAGAACATGCTACAAAAGAGGTCATTCAACCTGAGGTTAAATATGTCTAATGATAGGGAGCTCAGCACTTAACAATATCAATAGCTACCACTGGCAAAGCATACAGTATTTCTGGAAAAGTACTAGCCCCTTAAAACACATTTTCTTATTCCACCCTCTTAATGACTGCAAGGAAGGTATTATTCTGATTTTACAGGTGAGGCACTTGAGGCTTACAGAGACTAACTTTTCCAGAGTCTCTTGTACTGTGCCAAGAAGGAGACCCAGAACTCAAACCCAAGCCAGCCTTATTCCAGAGCCCATGGCAGTCCCACCTATGGCCTTAGTGCAGAATGGCTCTGACTGCTAGAAAGCCCTTTTAGATATTGATCTACTGATTTCATTTTTCTTCCCTGTCGAAGAGGAAGAAAAATTGCCTTTAACTTCCACTGATCTCATTTTACTTCCTCATGTAGGACGAAGCAATACTGTCTCATGTACCTCTCTGCCACCCCAGCCTCAAATCATCTCTGCATACAGAGAGGCATTCTTTCTCTCCATCATTACTGCTAACACCATCTGTGCAAGCCCTGATCAGATCACATCTGGACTATTACATTAGCCACCTGTGTGTCACCTGGCCTCTAATCTGCCTTACACACAATATCACATACATCTTCTCTTTTGTTTTTGTTTTTGTTTTCTTTGAGACAGAATTTCACTCTTGTCGCCCAGGCTGGAGTACAATGGCGCGATCTTAGCTCAGTGCAACCTCCGCATCCCAGGTTCAAGCAATTCTTCTGCCACAGCCTCCCAAGTAGCTGGGATTACAGGCTCCCACTACCTCACCCAGCTAACTTGAGACGGAGTTTCGCTCTTGTTACCCAGGCTGGAGTGCAATGGCGCGATCTTGGCTCACCGCAACCTCCGCCTCCTGGGTTCAGGCAATTCTCCTGCCTCAGCCTGCTGAGTAGCTGGGATTACAGGCACGCGCCACCGTGCCCAGCTAATTTTTTGTATTTTTAGTAGAGACGGGGTTTCACCATGTTGACCAGGATGTTCTCGATCTCATGACCTGGTGATCCACCCGCCTCGGCCTCCCAAAGTGCTGGGATTGCAGGTGTGAGCCACCGCGCCCGGCCAATTTTTGTATTTTTAGCACAGAAGGGGTTTCACCACATTGGCCAGGCTGTTCTCAAACTCCTGACCTCAGGTGATCTGCCCGCCTCAGCCTCCCGAAGTACTGGGATTATAGGCATGAGCCACCGCCCCCAGCCCACATACATCTTCTTACACCTCCGTACTAAGATCAGGTACAAAAGATGTCTTACACCTCCATATTGAGATCAGTTACTACTTCTATTCCAGCAGTAATAGAAATGGCCCCAATGAAGTTGGGCCCAATGGCTCAAACCACACCCACCAATATATGTGGGTACCCAGCTGGCAAAAACAAAGCAAGATAACAGAGCCCAAACAGCCACTTTCAAACCCAGGTCTTCTGGTTTTCACATTTCAAAAGATCTTCCTAGTGAGGACCTCTCTCCTGGGTACCATGCCTGGCCTTAGGGAGAAAGGGTGGCACAATGGTTTTGGGAAATTTGAGGAAAATTTATACTGAATCTCTTACGTGGAGAGAGCACTAAAAAGGGAGACTTTCCCTACCCACATTCTGGTTGACTCCTTGCTGTAGCTCCAAAAGGGCACCCAGTGAGCATTAATACCCCCTTCTTACAGGTTGAGAAACTAAGCCTCAGAGAGAACAGTTGCACTCAGCACATTAATAAGTTGACCTAGATCAATGGTATCTGGCATCTAAAAACAAAGATTCTCTAAGGAGGTACTCAGACGACTTTAGCAAAGAGATAATGAGACAAGGTGACCAGATGAAGTACTGGCTTTGGAGCCAGGGGTGCTGGGTTTGATCTTTGCTCCACTACAAATTAGTTGTGTAACCTTGACCAAGTCATTTAATTTCCATGAATCCCATTTTCTTCATTTAGAAAATGAGAACAAGAGCATTTGCCTTCCATGACTAGGATGGATATTAGATGAGATAACGTATGTGAAGCACTTAGCACAGTGTCTGGCATACAATAGAAGCTCAATAAATACTCATCATCACGAAGAGAGTATTAATTGCCTATTGCTGCTGTAACAAATTACCACAAACTTAGTGGCTAAAACAATACAAATTTATTATCTTGCAGTTCTGGAGGTCAATTGTCTGAAACCGGTCTCACTGGGCTAAAACTAAGGTGTCAGCAGGGCTGTGTTACTTCTGGAGGCTCTTGGAAAATTTTACCTTGCCTTTTCCAGCTTCTCAAGGCCATCCATACTCCTTGGCTCATGGAAGCATTTCTCCATCTTCAAAGCCAGCAAGGTTGGACCAAGTTTTCCTCATGCCACCATCTCTGTGGTTCTCTCTTCTGAGTCCCTCTTCCACTTTTAAGGAGCCTTGAGATTATGATGGACCCGTTTGAATGAATAACCCAGCAAACACTCCCTAGTTTAAGGTCAGTTGATTAACAACTTTAATTCTATCTTCAACCTTAACTGCTCTTTGCCATGTGAGGTTCTGAGGATTAGGATGTGGAAATCTTTGAGGAGCCATGATTCTGCTCCTCAAATTGTATACTATATTTTTAAAAACCCAAATACAAAGCTAATCCTTTAATAACCAAATCTCCGAGTATAGGGGCCCAGTGAAGCAGAAGCAAGCCAATCAGAGGGCAGGAGAAGAAAGGGGCTAGGAGCACCCACTGGCTTTTTGATTTCCCTGATTGAGAGGCTGGTAGAGCAGCTGGCAAGAGGAAGTCCCTGGATTCTGGCCACCTTCCCATTTGGGTCTGGAATCGAAATCCAACCTAGGGCCGGGTTAGAGTTGCTCCCGGAGCTGGGTCTGTATTGGCCCGATTCTAATAGGACCCAGGACAAGCCTGATTATGAGGTGGCTGCAAATACATCTTCATTAGCAGAGGCTCCATCGCCTGAGGCAGTGTGGCTGCCAGGCCTCGAGGAAGGGGCTCTCTCTAAGAGCCATCACAGTTGTCTACAGCTTTGGGCCTCCTGGGTTTCCCAAGTCACCTAGGCAAACTTACAGAAGATGCCAAATGTGATTTCAAAACCTGATAATGATGACTATGATCATAGCTAAAAATTACTGGACACTCAGACACAGTGCAAAGCACTTTTCATACATTTTCTTACTTAAGACTCACAAAGCCCACTGGGAAGCTGTCACTGACATCTCCATTTTACAGATGAGGAAACCGAGTGGCACACAAGTTATGTAGTTTGCCTAAGGCCACCAAAGGAATCCTGTCTGATGGTACCTCTCTGTATGGTTTATTTTGCTGTCTCTGGGTCTCTGGTTTTGCCATCTTTATTTATTATTTTATTTTATTATTATTATTTTTGAGACAGGTACTCACTCTATCACCCAAGCTGGAGTGTGGTGGCATGATCATAGCTGCAGCCTTGGATTCCTGGACTCAAGCAATCATCCCACCTCAGCCTCCTGAGCAGCTGGGACTACAGGTGTGCACCACGATGCCCATATTTTTTTTTTTTTTTTTTTTTTGAGTCGGAGTCTCACTCCATTGCCCAAACTGAAGTGCAGTGGCATAATCTTGGCTCACTACAACCTCCACCTTCTGGTTCAAGCAATTCTCCTGCCTCAGTCTCCCAAGTAGCTGGGACTATAGGCGTGCACCACCATGCCCAGCTAATTTTTGTATTTTTAGTAGAGATGGGGTTTCGCCATGTTGGCCAGGCTGATCTCGAACTCCTGACCTCAGGTGATCCACCTGCCTTGGCCTCCCAAAGTGTTGGGATTACAGGTGTGAGCCTGGCTTTTTTTGTTTGTTTGTTTAAATAGAGACAGGATCTTGCTTTTTTGTCTAGGTCTCAAACTCCTGGTATCAAACATTCCTCCTGCCTTGGCCTCCCAAAGCACTGGGATTACAGGCATGAGTCACCATACCCAGCCCTAATCTTTGAAATAAACAGATAAGACTAACCCTGAGGTTTTCAAGTTTAAAACAAACCAATCAATTAGGCTGATTATAGATAACAGAACAATTCCTTGAAATATTGAAAGGTCACTGGGTATGGTGGCTCACGCCTGTAATCCCAGCATTTTGGGAGGCCGGGGCGGGCAAATCACAAGGTCAGGAGTTTGAGACCAGTCTGGCCAATATGGTGAATCTCCGTCTCTACTAAAAATACAAAAATTAGCCGGGCAAGGTGACGCATGCCTGTAATCCCAGCTACTCTGGAGGATGAGGCAGGAGAATAGCTTGAACCCGGGAGGCGGAGGTTGCAGTGAGCTGAGATTATGCCACTGCACTTCAGTCTGGGTGACAGAGCGAGACTCCATCTCAAAAAATAAAAATAAAAAAAAAAACTAAAAAACTGAAAGGTCAATGTTAAAAAAAAGAAATAATAGGGTTATTCCGATTAGAGAGGGTGGGAGCTGGAGATCTACCCATCAGCTTCTCAATCACCACCCATCCTTACTCTAAGGCATGCAGTAGGGCAGCAGAATTCCTCAGAACATAGTTTCAAATCCGTGGACCATCTGAGCTCTCAGGGCTCCTTTTCACTGTTTGTGACCTGTCTATCAGATCAACTCACTCCCAACACCCCCATTCTCCAGTTCCTTCTCCTTCAAACAAACCCACCAACCAACAGACCTTTGCTAAACTGCTATTTTCTTACCATGAAGGTGCCTGCCCCTTTCTTTCCATATGAGGCTCCCTAAGGAGCATCTAACAGCCAAGCAATATCTGGAAGAGGAAATCTGGAATGACAACGTCTCTCTAAATCCTGTTCTGAGCACAGCTATGTTTTGCAGAGGTTATGATGGCCCCAACCTCTTCCTAGAATGTCTGGAAGCTGAGAGACAGAGGTGATAGCTCTCTGGGGCCTCTCCTGAGATCTATCTACTATCAAGTTCTGGGCTACAAATCCTTCAGGCCCTCCCCCCGATAAAGCCCTAAAACTGTTGAGCTTTGTGAACAAAATTATAGATGCTTAGATTCAAAGAAGCTAGGAGTAAACACTTAGACTCATAGGATAATATAATCTTAGTGTGGTGAACTCAGGATCTTTTTTTTTTTTTTGGCTTGTTTGCTTAGGTTTTTTTTTTTTTTTTTAGCAACAGGGGCTCTCTCTCACCCAGGCTGGAGTGCAGTAGCACAATCATAACTCACTGCAGCCTCGAACCTCTGGGCTCAAGTGATCTTCCTGCCTCAACCTCCTGAGTATCTAGGACTACAGGTGCACACCACTGTGCCTGACTAGACTCAGGACATTTAAAATTAAAATAATATTGCTATTTTTTATTGAGTGTTTATGTACTAGGCTGTAGGCTAAGCATTTATATACATCATTTCACTTTAAAACCACCCTGTAATTTCGAGGTTATTGTTATTCCCATTATATTCCTGAATAAACTAAGTCTTAAAGACTCAGTCTCATTAAATCTTGCCAGTTAATGGAGGGGCCAGAATTAGTTCTATCAGATTCCGGAGTTCCATACTCTCCAAACCATGACATGAGTCCCAGATTGCTAGACTAAAAATGGTCTTTCAGATCAGAGGGGACCATTAGGTCTGGAAAAGACCTGAAACAGCACACAGTTCAACCTTGTCATTGCACAGGTAAAGAAGCTGAGCTCAGAAAGGTGATTTGGCCAAAGCAGCACAGTAAGCAGAGGAGCTGAGCTGGGACATCGGCCTCCTGACACCGGGTTCCAGTGTGCATCACCCTTCCTTCTGCTGCTGCAGGGAGCCGTGATCGCACCACTGCACTCCAGCCTGCAGTGCTCCTGGGAAATGAAGAGATGGGGGGGCCTCAGGACACTGCAGGGGAGTTAAAAGTTTTGCTGAGACGGAAGGAAATGTCCATACCTGAAATGACACAGATGAGCAGGAAACAGGCCAAGAAGCAGAGGGCTCTGGGGTCCATGGCGGAGCAATTAGGAGCCAAGATGCAGATGTTGGCAGCAGGGAATGCAGGAGAGAGACTGTTGGGGCCCCAGGGCATGCACAGGGAAGTGGCCAGGGACCCCTACGCATGGGAGGGGAGGGGACCTGATTTCAAAAGCAAATCAAAGTCCTGATTTCAAAAGTCAAACAAAATTCCTTTCTCTGGATTCCCCCTACCAAGGTGAATGGAGCTAGTTAGAGTCCTGCTCAGGAAAAAAACAGTCCTACAGCCAGGAGAGGAGGGTCCCAAGGGCAGACAGGGATGGGCAGCAGCTGGAGGGGCCGTTGAAGGTCACAGGAAGGGGGTGCTGAAGGACAGACAGATGAGAGGACAAAACAGGTGAGTGGAGCTACAAAGGTGCTGAGGCTTAAACTGGCCTTAAAGCTGTGGGGTTGTCTGCTTTTGCATAGCTGGTGAGCTAAGAATGCTTTTAACATTTTTAAACGGTTGGAAAAAATTAAAATTTGGTAACAAGTGAAAATTGTATGAAACTCAGATTTCAATGTCTATGAATAAAGTTTTATTGGAACACAGCCACACTCCTTCCTGCACGTTCTGTCTGTGGCTACTTTTGTGCTACGACAGCAGAATGGAAGAGTTGGAACAGAGACTGTGTGGCCCAACAAGTCTGAAATATTTATCGCCTACATTGTTATGGAAAATGTTTGTTGATACTTGCGCTAAAGTGTGGTATTTCTAGAAAACAATTTCACTTAAATAATACAGAAATACAATTCACTCTCAAGAAAACAGATAAAGCTGAAGTTCCATTTGACCAACCCATCACTCCCCCTCCCAACACACGAGGCCATCCCCACCTTTACTCAGAAGTTAGCGCCTTGGGGTGTTTCCTTTCGGAGCTTTTTCTGCATTTATATATGTATATGTATATCTATAGAAAAATACAGTTTTTCATGAGTTCTTCTTTCTGTAAATGGCTTTACACTGTATATACTTTTTGAAATTTGCATTTTTTTAACTCAACAACGTACTTTGGTGCCCTATACAGGCCTACCTTTATTCCTCCCCCACTCCCCACCCCCTACCCCCTTTTCTTTTTTTGGAACAGCATTTCACCATGCTACCCAGTCTCGAGTGCAGTGATGTGATCACAGCTCACTGCAGCCTCAGTCTCCTGGGCTGAAACGATCCTCCCACCGCAGCCTCCTGTGTATTGGAACCAAAAGTGCATGCCACCAGGCCTGGCTTTTTTTTTTTTTTTTTTTTTTTTTTTGTAGCAACGGAGTCTCACTATGTTGCCCAGACTGTTGCCCGGGCTGGTCTCAAACTCCTGGTCTCAACCTTCATTATTTCGTAAATGCTGCCTCGTGGGCGGATCATGAGGTCAAGAAATCAAGACCATCCTGTGGTTGGGCTTCACCACAGTTTATCTATTCCTTTGCCAAAGGAAATTTAGATTGTTTCAATTTTCTTTTTTTTTTTTTTTGCTACTGGAAACAATACCGCAAAATGCAAGAATTAGCATTTCAAGGCTCAAATAGCTACATTTTCCTTGAAGAAAATATTTATTAAATGAAAGAATGGCATTCAATCCAAACATGTCACCTGATGTATTTTCCCTCATATGTGTTTGTGTCCTAAGTAACCACCACAGGGCAAACCCCTCCAAATATAGCTGGAAGATTCTCGCTGTCCAGCAAAATTTTGTCTATGTCCTAATTATTGCTTGTAGCCAGTGGAAACCCTCCCAGGTTCTGGTTGAAACAGAATTACCTCTCTAAAATCAATGATCATTCTTAGAAAAAGGGAGGTAGGACAGAAAGCAGCAGAGAATGGGGCGCCGGGGAGCTTGGGTTCTCGTTCTCGCTCTGCCCCTCGCTGTGTGACCTTGCACAGCCTCTTCTCATTAGGCCCTAGTTTCGCCACCTGTTCAAGAAGGGTGTTGGACACCTGAGTTCTGGCCTTCCAGGGCTTTAACATTCTTTTTTCAGTGACTGAGTCCACTGAAAAGGAGGGGAAGGGCTTTGAGAGGTGATTGCTTAGCCTTAAGAATCTCAAGGAAGACCAGGCACGGTGGCTCACGCCTGTAATCCCAGCACTTTGAGAGGCCGAGGTGGGCAGATCACGAGGTCAAGAAATCAAGACCATCCTGGCCAACATGGTGAAATCCCATCTCTACTAAAAATACAAAAATTAGCTGGGCGTGGTGGCGCACGCCTGTAGTCCCAGCTACTCGGGAGGCTGAGGCAGAAGAATTGCTTGAACCTGGGAGCCAGAGGTTGCAGTGAGCTGCGATCGCACCACTGCACTCCAGCCTGGTGACAGAGCAAGACTCCATCTCCAATAAAAAAAAAAGAATTTCAAGGAAAAGTGCTGGGAGCTTGGCAGGCCACACCTTGAACCCAAGTTCTAGCTGATGGTTTCCCAGGGCAGAGATTCCATAAGAAGAGTATCCACGTGTCCTAGATAATGCTCATGTGGGACCCACCCAAGGCAGCACTGTGCTCTTGAGCCCAAGGTCCTGGGTCTAAACTGTGAACTATTGTCTGATCTCAGAGCACCCTGTTCCTCTCCATCCTACAGCACTTATCATGGTTTGTAATTTTATGAGAATTTGTGTGATTGAGTCATGAATGTCCATCTCCAGGGTCCTAGGCTCTGAACTCTCCAAAAGCTGGGATCAGGTCTGCTCTGCTCAAGCTTTGTCCCTAGTGCCTCAGCACAGTGCCTGGCACTTTGTGGGCACTAAACAAATATGTGCTGTGAATGAATTGCTGCTGCAGGCTGGTTTTAATAGCAGAGACGTGGCTCAGCCTTCTCTTCTAATCCAAGACATCCCAAAGAGGCCAATAATGGAGGGGCGGGACACTGAGCAGGCAAGACACACACAGTCCAGGCAGCATCATGAAATTGGAAAGGTCACTCCTTTCCCAGGTGTCAACCTGGAGGTAGGGCAGGTGGTGGGGAGTGTTTGAAATAGACGACCTTGGGAATAAACACTCATGGAATCTTTGAGTTGTAGAATTCATTCATTCACTTATTTTTCATTCATCTAATAGTTATTATCTACTTTACCAAGCAGTGGAAACATAAAGAAGACAGGCATTAACCAAAATCACATAAATAAAAATTTAATTACTGATTAAGATCTGAATGATCATGGAAAAAAACAAGATTTAGGAGAGACGATGGGAAGGGGTACGTAAAGGACCCTTGAGAGCTCGAGTGCAGTGGCTCACGCCTGTAATCCTAGAACTTTGGGAGGATGAGGCAGGCAGATCACTTGAGCTAAGGAGTTCAAGACCAGCCTAGGCAACATGGCAAAACCCCATCTCTGCCAATAAATAAATAAACAAAAATTAAGTAAATAAAAAGGACAGTGGAGGGCTGGGCATAGTGGCTCACAGCTATAATCCCAACACTTCAAGAGGCCAAGGCAAGCAGATTGTTTGAGCCCCTGAGGTCAAGACCATCCTGGGCAACATAGCAAAACCCCATCTCTACAAAAAGTACAAACATTAGCTGGGTGTGGTGTCACATGCCTATAGTCTCAGCTCCTCAGGAGGCTGAGGTAGGAGGATTGTTTGAGCTCAGGAGATGGAGGTTGATCATGCCACTGCTCTCCAGACTGGGCAACAGAGTGAGACCCTGTCTCATAAAAAAATAATAATAAAACAAAAATGAATTAGGAAGGAATTTCTGAGAAGTGCTATTTAACATGAAATGTGCTGTAAGAGCTAGTGAGGCAAACTCTTCCAGTCTTAGAAGAACTTTCATTCCATGCAGAGGGAATAACCTGTGAAATAGAACCTCTCAGTAGAATTTTGAATGAGTTCTAGAACTCTGGAATTCTAGAAAGAGGACCTCAGAGTCATAGAATCTTGACACAGACTCTTCAACCAGCAAATGGACTCTTAGATTGTTAGAGACTCAAAATCATCATGTACAAACACAAAAAGAATCTTAAGAGATAATTCATTCTCATTCCCCTCTCTGTACATATAGAAACAAACAAAACTCAAGAGCAAGGTAATAGAACCCAGCTAGAACTAGCTCTCACCTCTTATGAACAGGCCAGGACTTCATCCATCAAATTAATAGTCATGTTCATATTTATTCTCATTATTATGTGCTAGTTGCTGCTAATGATTTGTTGTCATATCAGTACATTCCAATAACAATCTTGCAAGGTGTACACTTTTATAATACCCATTATTATAACTGAGCTGACAGAAACTCAGACAAAAAAAATAAATAAATGGTCCATAGTCACTGAACTAGAATATGGTGGAACCAGAAGCCCAAGGCTTTTTCGTTTTTTCTTTTAAATTTAAAGGCTGTACCATAAAACACTGTGCAACCCTGCTTTTTCTAATTGCAGCTGTTTTCAAGCCTGTCCTTCTTACAGTGGCCCCTGCCATCATACAACTTGGGCTCCTGTTGCTGAGATCTCATAGTAGAAAAGAATCTGTTTCATGCCAAGTAGGTAGAATCTCCTTATTTTCTCTCTTACATAAACAAACAATCCTCAACCCTTATGGAGGAATTCCAGACACTGAGAGAGGTCTTAAGGGGACTTTCTTGTGGAAGAGGGGGGTGTTCCAGGTAGTCATTTGAACAGACCCTCACTAGAGGGTCCCTTCCTCTAGTGAGCTTAAAGTGAAGCCTGTCTCTGGGAACGCACACCCTCTCCTGACGGAAGCCAGGCCAAGCTGGAACTTGCCAGCAGGTGGCAATATCTGACCATTTCCAGCTTCCCCAGAGAGCAATTGGGAGATCTTGAACTTTCTTCTATAATCAGAGAAACTACATCCCTGACAAGGGAAGTGAGAAAATCTGGACTCCCAGTCCATTGTTCCAGCCCGATTCACAGCATCATGCCGTCTCCCTTACAGACACCTGTAGACGGGCCACTCCATAGAGGAAGGGGCCTGGGAAGTGCCAAAAAGGTGATGTAATCTTCACGTGCTTCCAACCGATGTTTGCTTCCTTCCAGCGTTTGTTTCCACCTAGAAGCAAGGCTGTGTGACACTGGCTTGCTTGCAATTTCACAGCTTCTGGAGGTGTAGGTTTTTTCCTTTTGCACTTAAAAAAATACAGTGTTGCTACAGGTAGGGGAAGGTAAACTAGTATAACCGCTACGGAAAACAGTATGGAGGTTCCTTAAAGAACTAAAAATAGAACTGCCATTTGGTCCAGCAATCCCACTATGGGTATCTACTCAGAGGAAAAAAAGTCATTATATGTAAAAGACACTTGCACACACATTTATAGCAGCACAGTTCGCAATTGCAAAAAATATGGAAGCAGCCTAAATGTCCATCAACCAACAAGTAGATAAAGAAAATGTGTATACAACATGGAATACTACTCAGCCATAAAGAGGAATGAAATAATAGCATCCACAACAACCTGGATTGGAGCTGGAGACCATTATTCTACGTGAAGCAACTCAGGAAGAGAAAACCAAATATCATATGTTCTCACTTATAAGTGGGAGCTAAGCTATGAGGACACAAAGACGTAAGATTGATATATAACGGACTTCGGGGACTCTGGGTGACGGGGGAGGGATAAAAGACTACACATTAGGTATAGTGTACACTGCTCGGGTGACAGGCACACTAATATCTCAGAAATTGCCACTAAACTTATCCGTGTAACAAAAAACCACCTGTTCCCCAAAAACCATTTTTAAAAAATTTAAATACAATGTTGGATAGTGAGACCTCATCTCTTTAAAAAAATGAAACAAATTAGCTGCGTGTGGTGGTGCACCCTGTAGTCCCAGCTACTCAGTAGGCTAAAGCAGCAGGATAGCTTGAGCCCTGGAGGTTGAAGCTGAAATGATCAGAGATCATGCCACTGCTCCAGGCTGGAGGACAGAATGAGACCCTGTTAAAAAAAAAAAAAAAAAAAAAAAAAAAAAAAAAAAAAAAGGCCGGACGTGGTGGCTCCTGCGTTTATTACTAGCACTTTGGGAGGCCGAGGCGGGCAGATCACCTGAGGTCAGGAGTTTGAGACCAGCCTGACCATAATGGAGAAACCCCATCTCTACTAAAAATACAAAATAAGCCAGGTGTGGTGGTGCATGCCTGTAATCCCAGCTACTCAGGAGGCTGAGGCAAGAGAATTGCTTGAACCCAAGAGGC
Organism: Aotus nancymaae; assembly: GCF_030222135.1. Classification (NCBI taxonomy): domain Eukaryota; kingdom Metazoa; phylum Chordata; class Mammalia; order Primates; family Aotidae; genus Aotus; species Aotus nancymaae. The sequence continues at coordinate 26,095,054 of NW_026988479.1, read as the reverse complement.
AGAGGTTGCAGTGAGCTAAGATTGTGCCATTCCACTCCAGCCTGGGCAACAAGAGCAAAACTCCACGTCAAAAAAAGAAAAAAAAATATTGGCATGTGGCTCACATTATACCAATGCTGGTGTAATCCCAGCATTTTGGGAGGCTGAGGCAGGAGGATGGCTTGAGCCCAGAAGACCGGCCTAGGCAAGATGGTGACACGCCATCTCTACAAAAAATACAAAAATTAGCCGGGCATGGTGGCACATGCCTGTAGTCCCAGCTGCTTGCGAGACTGAGGTGAGAGGATCACCTGAGCTTGGGAAGGTCAAGGCTGCAGTTGAGCCGTGATCACACCACCTCACACCAACCTGAGTGACAGAGTGAGACAGACCGTGTCTCCAACAACAACAACAAAACAGCGTTGAGCCTGCAGCTTCCTCTGTATTTTAAATTATTTTCTTAGGATTGAGTCCTATACCTGATGATTAGCTCAAAGAGAATGAGCAGTATATTAGTCTTTACTCCTACTTGCTGCTGAAGCTCAGGAATTAAGGCCCTCGGCTCTGCAGTCAAGGGAATCTGGCTTTCAATCCTGCCTCAGTCACCTGGGCTGAATTTGGGCAAAGACCAAAAATTTCAGATCACTGAAATTTTACTTTTATTGCAAATTAAGAATACAATACTTTTACTTTTAATTTTATTGCAAATTAAGAATACAAATAGCCCTAACTCTTGTACACTCCTTCCCATCCACTCTCCAAACATTGCTGCAGGAATTCTTCTTTCTCTCTCCTCCATCAATTTTTTACTTTTTTTTTTTTTTTTTTTTTAAGATGGAGTCTTGATCTTGTCACCCAGGCTGGAGTGCAATGGTACGATCATGGCTCACTGCAACCTCCACCTTCCAGGTTCAAGCAATTCTCAAGGTGCCCGCAACCATGATCAGCAAAATTTTGTATTTTTAGTGGAGATGGGGTTTCACTATGTTGGCCAGGCTAGTCTCAGACTCCTGACTTCAGGTGATCTGCCCACCTTAGCCTCCCAAACTGCTGGGATTACAGGTGTGAGCCACCAGGCCCTGGTCAATTTTTAACTTTTTATCTGATAATTCCCACCAGCATACAAATATGCTGTTATGTCTTCAATCTTTAAAAAAATCAAACAAATACCCTTCTCTTGACACCAATTCCCTTGCCAGACACTGCCTCATTCCCTTGCTGGCCTTTGCAGCGAAACTCCTGGAATAACTAGTTTACGCTTATTATCTTACACCAGTTCCTATGAGGCTTTTACCTCTAACATTCTGCAATTCACTGCAAGAGATATGTTGACTTTTCACATTGCTCAATCCAATGATAAATTCATAGACTCTATCCTACCTGACCTAAAAGCAGCATTTGACATAACTGATCACTCCCTTATTTTTCACTTGGCTTTCACATTCTCCTGGGGTACTTTCCTCCCATCTTACTACAATCTTCTTCCCAGTCACCTTTGCTGAATTCTTTCCTTCTCCCCAACTCTTTTTTAAAATTTATTTTATTTTATTTTATTGAGAGTCTCACTCTGTCTCCCAGGCTGAAGAGCAATGGCACCATCTCAGTTCACTGCAATCTCCACCTCCTGGGTTCAAGTGATTCTCCTACCTCCGCCTCCCAAGTAGCTGGGATTACAGCATGCACCACCACACCCAGCTAATTTTTTGTGTTTTTAGTAGAGATGCGGTTTAGCTATTTTGATCAGGCTGGTCTTGAACTCCTGCCCTCAAGTGATTCACCCACTTCAGCATCCCAAAGTGCTGGAATTACTGGCATGAGCCACCGGGCCCGGCCTCTCCCCAACTCGTAACATAAGAGTCTCAGACTTGATCTTTAGTGTCGTGGGTGATCGGTACAGGCAGAAAGAAGAATTATCAAGGTAGTTGTAGGTAAAGAAAGGCAGATTCATTAGAGAAAGAATGAAAATATGTTGCAAGGGTACAATTGGCAAGTTAGCAAAACAGAAGCTAACTGCTAGAAAACAAAGGCTTGCTGGGAATTGTGTAGGATAATGCTTGTGCTATGTGCCGAAAAGGGCTTTGTGCAGTACCAATAACACCAAGAGCACAGGGAGCTTGTATGTATTTTTCTATCAGCCGAGGGTCTAGTGGTAGCTGGGTGCAGATAAGATCAAGAGTTATTCACACAGGAGGGCTAGGCATCCTGGACCACGAAGAAAGGCAGACTTACAGCTTATCCGCTTTCTCTTTTTGCTTTCCCTTGATCCCACCAGCCTGACTCCCTTTCCTGAATTAGGATTAGATATTTAGTTCGCTTCTCCCTTGAGGATCTCATCTCTTGAACTCCAGACTTGACTAGCCAACTGCCTATTTGACATCTTCTATTGGGTGTCTAATAGAATGTTAAGCAAACTGGTATTTTTTCTTTTTTTTTTTAAAAAAAAAGAAAACGTGAACTCCTGATCTTTTTCCCCACTTCTAACTCCAAAAATTGCTTTCCCTGCAGCCTTGCTCATTTCAGTTGATAGTAACTCAATCCTTCCAGTGGCTCAGGCCAGGATCCTTGAAGTCATTCTTGACTCTCTTTCTCACCTCACATCCAATTCTCCAGAAATCATGTTCAACCTTCAAATACATCCCGTCTCCAATCACTTCCCCCACCTGCATTTATACCAGCCTGGCTGAGCCACCATCATCTCTTGCCTGGGTTATTGCAAAATCTCCTAGCAGATCGCCTTCTTCTACTCTTCCCCTCAATGGTATTTGGCATTCTCAACACAGGAGTCTTCAGTGATCTTTTAAAAAATATGTCTTGGCTGGGCACAGTGGCTCACACCTGTAATCCCAGCACTTTGGGAGGCCAAGGCGAGTAGATCATCTGAGGTCAGGAGTTCAAAACCAGCCTGGCCAACATGGTGAAACCCCAGCTCTACTAAAAAATACAAAAATTAGCTGGGCATGGTGGCAGGCGTCTGTAATCCAAGCTATTCAGGAGGCTGAGGCAGGGAGAATTGCTTGAACCCAGGAAGCAGAGGCTGCAGTGAGCTGAGATGGCGCCACTGCACTCTAGCCTGGGCAACAGAGCAAGACTCCATCTCAAAAAAAAAAAAAGTCTTATTCAGAATGTAAGGCTGGTTGCCTTGCCGGAAGCATGGACACACACCCCCGCCCGCTCGCTGGGAGCTCGGACGCTCCCCCTGAGGGAGCTCGGACACACACCCCTCCCTCGCTGGGAGCTTGGGCACACCCACTTCCCTCGCCGGGAGCTTGGACACACCTCCTTCCCTTTCTGGGAGCTCAGACACACCCCCCCGCCACTGAGAGCCTGGAAAAAAGCCCCGCCAGGACCTGCCCGATACCATTTTGTCCCATCTGGGCCCCACTCCCCACCTACCATTTTGTTCCATCCGGGCGCCACTCCCCACCTGCCATTTTGTCCCATCTGGGCCCCACTCCCCACCTGCCATTTTGTCCCATCCGGGCCCCACTCCCAGCCATTTTGTCCCATCCGGGCCCCACTCACCTTGGGCACAACCAATCAAACGCCTCCACTACATATAAAACCCCATGTCTGAGAGGAGTCCGGGCGACTTCTCAGCCCCTCCTGTCGGGCCACAGAACCTCATCCGGGAGCTAAATAAATTCCTTCACATTGGATCTTCTTGTGCTGGCCTCAGTTTCTTCTCTTTAAACTCGGTGAGAACAAACCTTACACAGAATATATAAAGAACTCATATAACTTAACAACAAAGGAGACAAACAACCCAGTTAAAAAATGAGCAAAGGGAAATGCAAATCAAAACCACAATTATAGATGCCATTTCATAATGACTAGAGCACAAGGTTTTTGTTTTTTTGGTTTTTTTTGAGACAGGGTCTCACTCTGTGGCCCAGGCTGGAGTGCAGTGGTGAGATCATGGCTCACTGCAGTCTCGACCTCCCAGCCTCAAGGGAGCTTCCCACCTCAGCCTCTTCAGTAGCTGGGATTACAAGCATGCGCCACTACACCAGCTAATTTTTTGTAGAGATGGGGTTTCGCCATGTTGTCCAGGCTGGTCTTGAACTCCTGGGCTGAAGTGATCCATCCAGTCAACCCTCCCAAAGTACTGGCATTACAGGCAGGAGCCACTGTGCCTTGCCAGGTACAACTTTTTAAAAAATAAAATACAAGCGTTGGCAAGGATATGGAGAAATTAAAAGCCTCATACATGACATGGCTGGTGGGAATATAAAATGTTGCAGCCACTCTGAAAAAAGTTTGGCAGTTCTTCAAAAAGTTAAATGTAGAATTACTATATGACCCAGCAATTTCATTCCTAGGTAAATACACAACGACAATTGAAAACAGGTACTCAAATAAGTATTTGTACACAAATATTCATTAGCAGCACTATTCATAGTTGCCAAAAGGGGGAAACAATGCACTATCCATCAACAGATGGATGAATAAACAAAATATAGTATACTTATACAATGGAATATTATTCAGCCACAAAAAGGAATGGAGTTCTGGGCCGTGTGCAGTGGCACACACCTGTAATCCTAGCACTTTGGGAGGCCAAGGCAGGTGGACCACCTGAGGTCAGGAGTTGGAGACCAACCTGACTCACATGGTGAAACAGCATCTCTACTAAATACAAAAAAAAAAAAAAAAAAAAATTAACCGGATGTGGTGGTGCACGCCTGTAATCCCAGCTACTCAGGTGGCTGAGGAGGAGAATCGTTTGAATCCTGGAGGTGGAAGGCAGTTTGCAGTGAGCCGAGATCCCACCATTGCCCTCCAGCCTGGGCAACAAAAGCGAAACTCCATCTAAAAAAGAAAAAAAAAAAAAAAAAGGAATGAAGTGCTGATACATGCTACAGTGTGTATGAACTTCAAAAACATCACATGAAAGAACTCAGACACAAAAAGCCGCATATCATATGATTCCATTTATATGAAATATCCAGAATAGGCACACCCATAGAGGCAGAATGCACATTGGTGGTTGCCAGAGACTAGGGGTAAGGGGAAGACAGGAATGACTGCTTAATGGGTATAGGGTTTTCTTTTTCCCTAATGAGAACGTTTTGGAACTAGATAGAGGGGGTGGATGCACAACATTGTGACTGTACAAAATGCCACTGAATTGTTCACTTTAAATTGGTTAATTTTATGTTATGTGGATTTCACCTACCCAAAAATAGTAATGTCCTTCCTTTGCTCAATATCCTGCAACGGCTCCCCAGTTGACTCAGAGTAAAAGACGGAGTGCCTACAAAGGCCCCAGAGGTCTCACCTGATTGGGTCCCTCTTATCTCTCCTCTTCCTCCCGAGACTCACTCCACTCCAGTCACACTGGCCCCCTTGCTGATCCTCCGAGGCGCCAGTTCGCCTCCTGGTAGGGCATTTGCTCCAGCAGTTTCCTCTGCCTGGAACACTCCTTCCACAAGTATCTGTCTAGTTCTGCTCTTCTCCTTACAAATCCCCTGGGGACAATAATTCTCAATTTCCTCTGTGTCCTCAGAGTTTATCAGTTTTTCATGTTCTAGAACGGGATTGTGACTGTTGGTCTCCCTGTCTGCCTTCCCCGCTTTCCCAGAGCACGAAGGAGCATGCCTGCGCAATCCACTAGCTATGTGACCTGGGTCCAGGAACTGGACTGGGCTGTCCTCCTGAAAGTGGGTAAATAATGTCACCGACCTGATGAGGTTGTTGAGGCACGGAATCTGATCAGGCACATAAAGTGCCCCTGGCAAACCTCAATTTTCTGTTTCTTGACAAAGCTTTGGCGAGTTGTAAGAATTTGCAGATAAGTGTCCAGAACCGTGAGTCAGGAGCCCTGACTTCTAGCCCTGAAGGGCCACGTGACCTTGGTCAAAGCCCCTACCCCTTCTCGGTCTCAGTTCCAGGGGCTGGGAACAGACGAGGTTCTCCCAGCGGGCCCCTCGGGCTGGTGACATTCTAAGATTCCATGCGCGAAGGAGCAGGAGGGGTGGGGTGGAGGAGAAAGGCGGGCGCCTCAGATTGGCTCCTGCGCGCCACGTGTCCGGCCCGGAGCCGACTGCTGTCTTCCCGGCCCGCCCCGCGCTGCGGCTGATGCTGGGCTAACGGGCTCCGATCCAGCGAACGCCGCGTCCTCGAGTCAGTGAGCCCGTGCGTCCGTCCGCGACCCGAGGCCTCCGCCGCGCGGTGAGTGGGCTGAGGTTGGAGAGGGGAGTCGCTCTGGAAACCCCCCTCCCGGGGACTGCAGGGACACAAACAATAAATGCACAGTCAACAGCTGATCGGTGCCCCCCGCCAGGAGCGGGGATGGAAGGGCGCGGTAACCCGAGAGTGTCGCGGACTGGGTGTGTCTGGGGAGCGCAGCAGAGCAAATCTGGAGGCGGGGCGGAGAGGCGCGGGCGGAGGGGGCCCTGGCTGGGGGAGGGGAGGGGACAGGAAGAGAGGGGAGGGGTGTCCTGGCGCTGCAGAGGGTCTGGTCGAGAGCAGGGGGCGCTGGAGCTGAGCCAGTGGCTGGTCCTGCTGGCCTTAACTTTGGGGGCTCAAGAGACTTTGAAGGTCCAGGGTTTCGGGCGGCTGGACGCCATTCGAAGGACCCTCAGAGAAAGGCGTGGCTGAGACCCACGACTGAGAGCAGGAAGCATTGGACCCTCCAGCTGCTTATAAAAACCTGTGTGTGGTGTCCTGGGAGGACGTACGGCCGTCCAAATTTCTGGGCCCCATGGACCCCATCCCCTTTGGGTCATTGCTTGTCTATGAATGGAGTCTCCTAACGGCGTTCTGAGGCCTCCGATGTGAAGCAGGGGCACTACCCTTCTTTCTGCTTCCCCTAAGTGGTCTAGGCCTTCCCAACGTTTGGGGGCTTCAGATGATTCCCCATATACCAGCATGGGGGCAAAATACCCCTGAATCAGAATCCCAGCCCCTCTTGCAGTGTGACCTTGAGCCGGTGGCTTTCCCTCTCTCAGCCTGGATTTCCTCCTCCAAGTCCATAGTTGAGAAACCCCGTCTCTTCCAAAGGAAACAATGGCTTTGAAAATTGATTTATTTGTCAGCTGCAAAGAATAATTGCAGGTTTGGGAATCTTGATAGGGTTAGGAAGCCTGGTACAACCCTTGTAGGCCCTACAAGGGGAAGAGACAGGAGGTCCTTTGGGAAAACTAATCTGACCGTGGCTTCCTCCCCTTTCCTTCTTTCCCTAGATTCTAGTGGGTCTTCTCTGACAATTCCAAATTTGGACATACGGCTCCTGGGTTTGTGAAAAGACTCTGGTTTCCCCCGCAAGAGTCCGCCCTTTGCCCTCCATTATTCTTTCCCCCTTGTCCAAAACGTGATTGGAATTGCTCCCACTGACCCAGCCAGGATATCCTGACCTGCTTAGCCCTTCGTGGTGAAGTGAATGACCGCCCCAGTTTCAGCCCCTGTGGACCCTGACCTTCTAGCAGGCCGGTCCTGAGCCATGCAGAGCGCACTGGCCTGGGGTCAGTGGCAAGCCCGGTTACTGTCCAGGTGTGCTGGGGCTTCTAGAGCAAGCCCTTTTCTCCAGGCCTTTGCCCCAACTGGAGCAAAGTCTGCTGAGCTGGCTGCCACTTCCAGGGCAGACATTCTAGGATTCAACTGTTCTAAGATTTAGGATTCTGGGAGTTGGGTGGGGCCGTGTAGGGCGGGAGGCAGAGGCTTTCATCCCTCTCTGCAGCTGTGACAATCACTCATCCATCTTTCTTTGCCTTATCTACCCTTTGTTCCTAAGGCTGCCTCTGCTGAGATACAGAAAATATTTGCAGTTTCTGGATAAGGGCCACAGCTGTTGCTCAGGCAAAATGTAGATGTGAGCATGCAGAGGAGGGGCCAGCGAAGCCCAAGGCCTGGGCTCTTGAGGGGCCAGGTGGGGGAGTCTGCAGTGTTGGGTAGCTGCCAGTGACTGGCAAATCTGCACTGCAGCACCCAGAGGGAGCCCTGGGCTGCCAGGATCCAGCCTCACACCCAGCCCCTGCCCTGCCACTAACCAGCTAAGTTCCCTGGGCACACCTACTACCCCTCTGAGGCTTAGCCCCCTCCTCTCTACAGGGATAGGACATGTACCCAGGACACCCCACTGATATCAATAAAATGGGTTGGGTCTGAATGCTTCTTGCTCTACCATTCTAGGATTTTCTGGGGAGGCCCAGTGGAGTCACTAGCCTCACCCCACCCAGCCTCTCCAACATACTTCCTGGGTGGTGACAAAGCACAGGATGTGGTCTCTACCAAGATTCCTGAGCATGCATGTACCCCTTCTCTCTTGCCAATAGAGGAGAGGGAGTCGGAGGGGTGTCTTTATGCCTATAAACTTGCCTTGGAATCCAGCCTCATTCCCTTTCCTCCTGGAGTTGAGAAGCCCCCACAGAGCCTGGCTATGGAGGAGCGACTGTGCATAGGTTCCTTGGATGTCCCGCCTATCTGCAAAATGAGGATGAGACTGATGCCTTCATGAGGCTGTAAGATGGCAGATGTGAAAGTGCTGCTGTTATCTCAAAGGGGTGTGGTGCTTGAGAAGGCAGGTGACCTGAGCCTCAGGTTCCTCTTCTGAAAAACACATGTCCTAGTGCTCCTTAAATAATGGCAATAAAATGGTATCCACTATTATTTCTTGAACACTTGCAACTTGCCAGCCCTCGGCTGAACCCTTGACATGTTAGATGCTGTTATTTCGCAGAGGTGGACACTCCAGCCCTCAAAAGTTTAAGGAAGAAATAATCATGACAAACACTTATCCAATATAGTGCTTCCTGTGTGCCAGGTCCTCTTCTAAGCACTAGACTTGTCTTAATTTTTTTCATCCTCATCATAACTCCCATGAGACAGTTGCTATTTTTATCCCACCATTTAAAAAAAAATACATATGAAACAGGCCCAGAGAGGTTCAATACTTGCACGACACCACACAGCTACTGAATATCACCCTCAGGCTTCAGTCTCAGGCAGTCTGGCTCTAGACTGTATACTGTGAGACACTACTTTGCTGCCTCTCACAAAAGTGACCTGAGCTGGGGTTCAATCCTAGGCTAGACTAGTCCACTCCTGAGGCAGACAGATGATCTCCTGAGGCCTTGTCCTGCTCTAGGATCAATGGTTCTGGGTCAGAAGAGGAAAAGACACTGCTCTCTAAGAAACCCGAGTGCCTCAAGCTGGAGGTGTGCCCACACACAGGGCCAGGGATGGCATTTACCCTGGCTTCATCAGAATCAAGGTGTCTTCCTGCAGGTGGGGAGAGAAGCCATCAAGAAAGGGAAATGAGGGAAGGACCTAGATTTTATAGGCCAGGGGCCTTTCAAGTGGGATGGATACACCCAGGAGGCACTGAAGATAATCTTTTGGGAGTACAGGAAGAAACTATTGGACTCCTTATTACAGGTAATTTTAATGCCATATTTTAAAGGTATATTTCTGTTTATCATGGTAAATACTCAGTTTTTCATGGGTTACTGGTTCTGTATAGGATCAAAATATATAGATAGATAGATATGCTGCAAACTGCTGTATGACATCACCACATCACCAGCTTTGTAGGGCCAGGAGCCTTGTCTGTCTCATTTTCTGTTTGACCCCCAACTTCTACCAGTGGGCCTAGTTTGTAGGAGGTGCTCAAACGAGTGTTTGTTGAAAAACAAGCCCCTGCTTCGTGACTGATTTTCTTATGATGCTGGGTAAGTGACCTAACCTTTCTAGTTTCTCTGCTGGTTACCGAAAGAGGAGTAAAGCACGGTTTGAAAACCACTAGTAGATGGTTCCATGTGCTGAGACCACTAAAGAAAGGATGAAAGCCACTTAGTCCATTTTACCCCCAACCATCCATTAGAGCCACGCCCCGTGGTAGAGGTGCAGCAAAGAGGCAGATATGGTAATTTTCTAAAAAGGGTAAAATTATGACTCATACAGATACAAAAATGATCATGTGTTGTTCTACTTAGTAATCAATGACTGCACCAGGCAGATGTTATAACCAGCTCAAAAGACACCTTTGCATTGAAAGAAATGTGCAGTTAGAGACAAAACTGGTTTTTCTACCTGAGGGGGTGGGAAATCAGTTGGACCTTTACCAGATAGAGCAAGCAGTATATATTAGAATTACTTTGTGTTACCATCAATTATCTGCAACTTACTGAGCTGTAAAGTAGCTCAAAGACAATGAAAGTCTAGAGTCAGACAACCTAGAGGGGTTTCCTTTGAAGTACAGATTTTTTTCCCATAATACCTTGGAGGCCAGCAGCCCCTATCTAACAGAGAAATGGTAAATCCACAGTGATTGACCAAAGCCACTCAGATCAAGGTGGTTTTGGAGCACCCAAGGGAGAAATACCTTCTGGCTTGTTAGAAAAGGTGGCATTTGAATCCAGCAGATAACAGTGGTTCTCAGCCTCCTTGGCTGCACATTAAAATCACCTAGGAAAGTTTTTAGAAATTACCAAAGCCCAGGCCTCACCCCAGCAGTTGAGTCAGCATCTCTAAGGGTTGACCTTAAATCTTCGGTAATTTTGAAAAATTCCCCAAGTTATATTAATGAAGCTAGAATTGAGAAGCGTTGATATAGATTCTAGAAAGCTGGATAAAAAAAATTGTTGCTGGAAGGCATTCCTGGTTTAGCAGGGGAGAGAGGGTGAAGAAGAAGGGGGTGATGGCAGAGAAGTCAGGAAGGAGAACCAAGGGCCTTGGCTGCCGAGCTTAGAGGCCCAGTATGAAGGGATGCCGTTGGAGACTTGTGAGCAAAGGAGTGCTGTGGCTCAGGCTGTAGCCCTTCAGGCACTCCCCTGAGGCAGAGGTCTGGGTGGGTTTTTTTTTTGCATGATTTTCCATATTATTTCTTTTTTCTTAAATCGCCCTCCCACCACACCTGGTTTCACCTGCTTACACTCAGCATCTCCTTTCCCTCAAAAGTGTACTCTGTTCCTCCACAGCCCAAGCTACCTTTGAGAACAGAAATGCTTTTTCTTATCCTGGTATTCCTATTCTTCCTGGCATGTCCCCGCCTCCATTCCCTTGAATCCAAATTTTGACTGTGCACCTCTACTGGCCTGCACCCCTAATATTTTCTTTTTCTTTTTCTTTTTCTTTTTCTTTTTTTTTTTTTGAGGTGGAGTTTTGCTCTTGTCACCCAAGCTGGAATGCAATGGCGCAATCTTGTCTCACTGTAACCTCTGCCTCCCAGGTTCAAGCAATTCTCCTGCTTCAGCCTTGCAAGTCACTGGGATTACAGGCATGCGCCACCACGCCCAGCTGATTTTGTATTTTTAATAGAGACAGGGTTTCTCCATGTTGGTCAAGGTGATCTTGAACTCCCGACCTCAGGTGATCCTCCCACCTCGGCCTCCCAAAGTGCTCAGATTACAGGCGTGAGCCACTGTGCCTGGCCATATTTTCTTTATATAACAAACATAAAAATGAGACATAAAAGGGCAAGAGTAAAACATTTGAAAAGTGGTGATATTCTTGTCCTGTGCCCCAGTGGATTGTCATACCCAGTACCCCACTTTGGAGATCACTGCTCTAATAATGACAATTGTGGCAACAGAAGTCACCACTTATTAAACATTTAATCTGCACCTGGCCATGCTAAGTATTTTACCTGCCTTACTTCATTGAATCTTCACAAAAACCTTACGAGATTGTCATTTCAGAGATGAAGAAACTGAGGCAGAGAAATTCCATAACTTGCCCAAGTTACTGAGCTAGGAATTTTCATTGTCAGGATTTAAACTTGGGCATTGACCACAAAGCCTGCATTCATTCGAATGCCACATTGCCTCCATTGTAAATGTTTGGGCTTATCGTAATAAAAGCCACCATTTCTTGAGTCTTTACTGTGTGCCAGGCACCGTGCTAAGTGTTTTTCACCTGTTATTTCATTTATTTCTCAGTACATATAGATATTTCTATCTGTATTTTGCAGACATGGGAATTGAGATTCAGTTTAAGTAACTTACTTAAATCACACACTGCTGGGCAACATCTGTGCCTCAGAGCCCATGCCTTCACATGACTTGGACAAAACCCTTTCTCTATCCACATCTCTGTGGTTAGGCCATTGTGAGCTGTTCCTTCTAGAGTCAGCCTGGAGCTCTCAAAGGGGAAGGAAAGAAACGTGATTGATTGCAAGCAAAAGGATTGCAGGCAAAAGAGTTCCAGATCCTGCATCCTTCCACACCACCCCCCACTTCCTGCTGCCACAGGCTGATCTCGAACTCCTGGCTCCAGGTGATCTCCCCCGCTCGGCCTTCCTAAAGGGTGGCTACAGCAGCACAAAGCCACCCAGGCCACTTTGCCCCTGTGTGGGTTTCAGGAGTGATCAGTCATGATAAGTCATAACAGTGAATCTCATCTAGAGCTGAGAGAATCCAGGTTCCTGGGAGGAAAGAGGCACAGGTCTGGAATGACCCTGCTTACTAGTCTTGAACAGCTGTTTCAACCAAGATGATGAAAGTTGCATATTGGCGGGAGGAGATGGGAAGGAATCCTATGGCCTAGGAGATAACCCTCCTAGGACTGATACTCTGCTGTGAAAATCCTGGGTTGAAATCTCTAAAAGCCTCTCACTCTAGATCCTACCAAAGAGGGAGTGATGTATTGTCCCCACTTTAGAGATGAAGAAATGAAGGCCCAGAGAGGGACCTGTCTTGTCTGAGGTTACACACAGCAGCAGACTGGGTACCAGAACCGGGGTCTTTTCATTGGACTCTTCCTGGTGTTCCATTGCAGCCAAGACCCACAGTTGTTTGGGGGCTTGTTATGATCGAGGGCTGCTAGGCAGAGATGTTGGCTGCTTCCTGGGCCCTGGCAAGTCACTCTCCCTTTCTGAAATGCCTTTGCCCCATCTAGAAAATGAGGGACTTGGAGTCATGGATTATTAAGGGCCCTTCTGGGATTCTGAAACACTGGATGTGAAATACCCAGCCAATTTGAGCAGTATGGTCTGGGTTGCTCCAGGAGGGATCAGAAGCCATCTTAAAGCCAGGGTAAATGGTGTATTTATGATTAGCTCAGGAGCTTCCCAGAGCCCTCAGAGGAGGGGCTGTGGAATCAGTAGGGGGACGGGCCCTCAGAACTGCAGTCCGAGCATCTAGTTCTGGAAGGAGCTTGCTTTTTACATATGAACCGTGTACTCACACAAGGCACACAGAAACTGCTCTCAGAGCTGAGAATATTTTCCCAAAGAGTAAGAGGCCCCTCCTTGGAGCCATCTCTCCTTGAAAAGGGGCGCTCCTCCAGATGAGTCTGGGCTGCAGCCAGCAGCTGAAATTTCCAGCAACAAGGCCAAAGGAAGTGCTTCAAGGCTGGAGGTAACAGACTTCAGCCCTCCCTCTGCCTGTGTCAACTAACTTCCTGGGTCTCATCCAGTCCCTGGTTCTCTGCTAGCCTTGGGCTTCCTTCACTTTCTCCCCCTACCATCCACCAGGTCAGAGGAAACCCAGAGCTGGCCTCCAGCCCTATCCTGGGGTAGATGTGGGCCCCTCCTCCCCCAACACACACTGGAAAGGGGGTACAGTTTCCATTTCCTGGTGAGAGCTGCACAGTTATACCAAGGGGCCCCTGGTTGCCAGGGAAACAGCAAAGTTTCCTCGAGCTGAGCTGAGCTAAGCTGCATTTGCAGGCAGATCTGTCCTCTGCCTTCCACTCCCAGCCCCATCTGATGACTGTCCTCTGCTGACCGCAGCTTGGGGCACTCATAATTAGCCAGTGGGGACACAGAGGCAAAAATGACAGAGCCTCTATCCTCAACTTCCCAGCAGCACAATGAATGCTGCTATTTACTAAGAAAGGTCTCGTGCCTGGCCTCTTATGTGCTGCCTTTGACATAACTTAGGTCTTATCCTTCAGCAACCCTACAAAGCAGGAAAGGGAAAGCTTCAGTTTTGTGTTTGAGATAACCCTGAACTCAAAAATGAGCAATAAGCCCATGGTCACATGACTAATCAATAATAAAACAAGCGTTGGAATCCAGGTCTTTGGGTCTCCCCACTGTCATACCAGTAATCCCAAAGTGAGGGCAGGATTGTGACCTGAGATCAGGGACTGGTCTCTTCAAGATCTCCCCTAAGTCTTAGGGTAAGTCTGATTGAATTTGTTGTGTTGTTGTGTATCCTTTTTTTTTTTTTTTTTTCTTTTTTGAGTCAGAGTCTTGCTCTGTTGCCCAGCCTGGATTGCAGTGGTGCCATCTCTGCTCACCGCAACCTCTACCTCCCCAGCTCAAGCAATTCTGCTGCCTAAGCCTCCTACATGCAGGGACTACAGGCACACAACATCACGCCTGGCTAATTTTTATATTTTTTAATAGAGACAGGGTTTCACACGTTGGCCAGGCTGGTCTTGAACTCCTGGCCCCAGGTGATCCTCCCTGCTCGGCCTCCCAAAGTGCTGGGATTATAGGCATGAGACACTGCTCCTGGCCTCTGTTGTTTACTTTTAAAAAGCAATACAAAGATATTGTTAAGAGAGATCAAATTGCCCAGACCTGCTTAGAGCGGAAAGTAGTGGTCCTTTGTTTCTCCTCTCCTTGTCTTAAGAAGATTGTTATTGTTGTTTTTTATTAGAAGCTAAGTTAAACGTTCATCTGTTGCCCTCCTGAGTGTTCATTAGCCAGGTCACCACCCCCTTTCTTCCCCTTCCCAAGTCAGTTACATCTCTTTTTTGCATTTATTTTTAGGTAACATACCTTTGTTCCTTCACTATAGATCCTGTCTCTTGATATTCCTTATCCATTCTTTTTTTTTTTTTTTTTTAATTTTTTTTTTTTTATTGCATTTTAGGTTTTGGGGTACATGTGAAGAACATGCAAGATTGTTGCATAGGTGCATACGTGGCAGTGTGATTTGCTGCCTCCCTCCCCTTCACCTATATCTGGCATTTCTCTCCATGCTATCCCTCCCCAACTCCCCACCCCCCCGCTGTCCCCCCCGCCCTCCCAACAGACCCCCGTGTATAGTGCTCCCCTCCCTGTGTCCATGTGTTCTCCTTGTTCAATACCCGCCTATGAGTGAGAACCTGTGGTGTTTGATTTTGTGTTCTTGTGTCAGTTTGCTGAGAATGATGGTTTCCAGGTTCATCCATGTCCCTACAAAGGACGTGAACTCCTCGTTTTTAATGGCTGCATAATATTCCATGGTGTATATGTGCCACATTTTTCCTGTCCAGTCTATCATCGATGGGCATTTGGGTTGGTTCCAGGTCTTTGCTATTGTAAACTGTGCTGCAATGAACATTCGTGTGCATGTGTCCTTATAGTAGAACGATTTATAATCCTTTGAATATATGCCCAGTAATGGGATTGCTGGGTCAAATGGAATTTCTATTTCTAGGTCCTTGAGGAATTGCCACACTGTTTTCCACAGTGGTTGAACTAATTTACACTCCCACCAACAGTGTAAAAGTGTTCCTATTTCTCCACATCCTCTCCAGCATCTGTTTTCTCCAGATTTTTTAATGATCGCCATTCTAACTGGCGTGAGATGGTATCTCAATGTAGTTTTGATTTGCATTTCTCTAATGACCAGTGATGATGAGCATTTTTTCATATGTTTGTTGGCCTCATGTCCATTCTTTTTTTTTTTTGAGACCGAGTCTCACTCTGTCACCAGGCTGGACTGCAGTGGCGCGATCTCAGCTCACTGCAACCTCCGCCTCCTGGGTTCAAGCGATGCTTCTGCCTCAGCCTCCCGAGTAGCTAGGACTACAGGTGCATGCCAACACCCCCGGCTAATTTTTTGTATTTTCAGTAGAGATGGGGTTTGACCATGTTGACCAGGGTGGTCTCTATCTCCTGACCTTGTGATCCGCCCGCCCCAGCCTCCCAAAGTGCTGGGATTACAGGTATGAGTCACCATGCCCAACCCTTACCATTTTCCATGAGATATGTGTCCTGTTTCCTGTGTGTTCCAGTTTTTTTTTTTTTTTTTGAGACAGGCTGTAGTGCAGTGGTGTAATCTTGGTTCATCACAGCCTCGACCTCCTGAGTTCAAGCAATCCTGCCACCTCAGCCTCCGGAGTAGCTGGGACTATAGGCGTATGCCACCATGTCCAGCTAATTTTTTTGTATTTTTTAATAGAGATGGATAATTTTTTTTGTATTTTTTCATAGAGATGGGGGCAGGTCTCACTATGTTGCCTAGGCTGATCTCGAACTCCTGGGCTCAAATTATCCTCCCACCTTGGCCTCCCAAAGTGCTGGGCTACCATAACCAGCCTGAAAAATCGAGTCTTTACAGTGGTCTCAGGCACTGGTCCCAGACCCTACATCCTACCACATCACCCCCCGCTCCCTGCTACCACATCAGTCATACTGAGCTCATAGTGGTTCCTCACTTGCACTGCCCCCCGGTGTGCCCCCAGTTGCATTCGTGAGACCCTCTGAGCCCTCCACCTGGGACTACACCCCTTGTCACTCTCCTGACCAAGCCTTGTCTTTTCTCTGTAGTTCTTATCTCAGCCTGATGTATGCATTCGTTATTCATTTCCATTACAGCATAAGCTCCAGAGAAACAAAGTTAAACAATCTCTCATAATTCTGTATGCACAGTGCCCAGAGCAGTGCCTGACTTGGAGTAGGTGCTAAATGAGTCCATATTGACTTGTCCAGGAACGACAGTCCTTCAGATATTGCAGCAGGTGGTTGGAAGCCCTTTGAGTCTTATCTGCAGGCGGTCAAGCTCTGGTTCTGAAGCCATCCTTGTTGACTTGAAAAGAGGGCATGCATGGTGCAGATAGTATGGACTCTGGGATCTGGAAATGGTTGAATTCAGTTCTGAGCTGTGTGCTTTTGGCTCATATATTGTGATGTTCCAGCTTCAGTTTTTTTTTTTCTATAAAAAAGGAGAATCTGATTTGTGGAAAGATTTCTATATTAACTGAGTCAGTGCTGAGACAGGTACCCCTTCCTAGTCTGGAGGAGTCAAAGGGTCAGAGGTGGGTTAGTGCTATGCCCACCCTCCCTCAGGGTTCCACATCCCTTTCTTATACTACTGTGAATGTCTGGACACCATCTAGTCTGTCCGTTGTCTTCTGAAAAAAACCTGATTGGCTCTGAGCTGGGTCATTGGGTCTGATTTAACCTGAAGGGCTGGAGGCAGCTGGAAAACAGCAGAGGGAGGAAATGTGGGGTAAAGAAACAGGAGGATTAGAGTTGGGGGGAATCTCACATGTTCTCTTTCTTCTCTACAGTGGATTCTGCTGCAGAACCGGAGACCATGGCCAAACCAGCGCAGGTAAGGGGCCTCTCTTTCCTGAAGGTGGTGCTCTGCCTTCTTTGGGCCTGGGATCCTCCTGGGGTCACTAGACGTGCTGCAGAGACCCCTGGTACCTTCAGCTTGAAAGAAGGAGGAAAGGTTCTTAGGCTTTGCTTGCTCCTGTTATAAGTCATGGCTCTTTAGATGCAGGTCACAATAATGTAATATAACACACAATATCCTAAGCAGAAAAGGATGTGTATTGGCTTACCTGACAGAGAGGCCCAGGGCTTCAGGTCTGGTTGCATCCAGGAGTTGAAATGATAGTGTCAAGATTCTGCCTCTATGAGCTGGGCTGCTTCTGGTGGCTTCATTCTTGGGTAGGTTCTTCTTTGCATTGGCATGGTAGCCACCAGCAGCTCCAGGCTTCCGTTCTGCTGTCTTGGCAGCCTAGGGAGAAAACAACATAACTCATGCCCCATGATTCCAGGGGAAGGCTCAGGCTTAGTTTTCATTGCCTGGGCTTGGGTAACCTGCTATTTCTTGGAACAAAATGGTGGAGTTGGTCCCACCTGAACCTTTTTGCCTGAGGAAGGGAAATGGATACTCAACAGGCAAAAAGGCAATAGAGGGGCTTCTCTGCTCTGGATATGGAAATGTTCTCTGCCACATCCAAGTGGAATTGAATTTTCTTGGCTTAGGAGACTCTAACCTCAGTCTTTCATGCTGTCTGATTACTCTGCTGGGCAATAGAATGGAAGCACATGAGAACTTTTACTCCCATGTGACTGCGACTGGGTTCTTGCCATGGTCAGAGCTCGGACTCTGACCTTGACTGTGCTCTGTTGAGGCCAGGTATGGTGTCTCTCACCTATAATCCCAGCACTTTGGGAGGCTGAAGTGGGCAGAGCACTTGAGCCCAGGATTCTGAGACCAGCCTGGGCAATATGGTGGAAATCCGTCTCTAAAAAAATACAACGGTGACACGTACTTGTAGTCCCAGCTGCTTAGGAGGCTAAGCAGTGAGAATCACCTGAGCCCAGGAGACTGAGGCTGCAGTGAGCAGAGATCATGCCACTGCACTCCAGCCTGGGCTACAGATTGAGTCTCAAAAAACAAAAAAACCCACTCTCCTCTGTTGGAGTTTGCCTGAGAGTGCTGTCTGTTGGCTGGCCTTGGAGAAAGCAATGCAGTCAGTGTAATGATGGGATTGCAGGGAGAAGAAACTCGGGGATCTTGAAGAGACTCAGGGGATTTGGCCCCATTGTCCCTTACCCCAACCCAGAATTACTGGCCACAGACTGCACAGAAAGAAGTTGTCTGTGAGGTCTTTGGACCTCATGTTCCCCTTATGCAATGGTTAAACTCAGTAATAACAAAATTCCATCCATCCCTGACATCATGACTGCCCCCAGTGAACCTGGGCCTAAAGGATATTCATGGTTTCTAAAGAGCACAGTGTGTTATAGGATATAGGATCAGTACCCTCCGAGAAGTCCTGGCTGTGGCCTCCCTCTCAGCCACTTGTACTGTGTGTACAAGAGGCCTCTCTGACCAGGAGGAGAGAATGTTACTGGTTATGGGCAAAAATCCAAGGTGGAACTTTCGCTGCTCCCCATTTCCTATGTGTAGTCATACTAGAGCTGCTTCCTGAAAGGCATTTGAATTGCAGGATCCTAGATGATCTCAGTGGACAGGCCAGTCCCTGGGAGATGAGAGAGGCCAGAACCTAGGGTGCAGATCTTTGGACCTTTGTCCAGTGTTCTTGGGCCTTGCCTTCTGCCTGGCAGATCTGTGGTTTCTTGTTGCCATGGACCGGGTGCCAGCAGACCTCCTGCAAGCGAGTCCCAGGGTGGCAGCGCCTTAGGGAACCCTCCTCCCACGGGGTGAGTTGGCACCCCCCATGTACAGTGTTCTGGCGGAGCAGTAAAGGAGCTCTGGGGGCACGCAGGAGTGCACCCCACCTAGGTTGAGGAGAGAGGGAAAGCTGCCTAGGGAGAGCTACTCAGGGAAGGAACAAGGGGGCTGAGTGGTCTAGGTAGGGACAACTGGACAGAGGCTAGAGGGAGAGTGAATGCCGCATGCTCAAGGGAGTGAAAGTAATCTGATGCTTGGGGTGCAGTGGTTTGGGGGAGAGGTGAGGGTTACAGAAGACAGTATTGGAGAAATGTGAGAAAAGCCTCCCTGCCATTGAGCTGAAGTTGTGCTTCCAGTTATTAGCTCGGCTTTCAATTATTAGCTTGAATCAGGTTTCTCCCAATACCCCAACACACGCACACATGTATGCATGCATACATACGTGGGTACGCACACAGCAAACTGCTTCCTCTTCTCTGGCCTAGTCATCCCCCAGTTCCTTCCACTGTAGTTATTGTGCTGTTCCCCGATCTCTTCTTTCGGAAGAGAACTTGATGCCCAAAGACATGAAGAAATAGGGTAGTATCATGGAAGACCCAGGAGGCATGGCGCTGTGGCCTCCATTTCACAGGGACGTTCTGGGTTTGAATGCAATAATGAACATAAAAACACCTTGAGGACAGGGCAGGATAGGGAGGTGCTGTGCCTGGGACTTCTGGGAGCTGTGGAGGTGAGGTCTGGGTCAGGATCGGTCAAGGCAGCTCTCAGCTGGAGTTCTGGCCAGGTACCTGTCTCTCTGGGAACATCGCCTCTGCTCCTGAGAGGCCACCAGGACTCCTGCCCCAGCAGCAGCAGCCTGGGTGGGGCCCAGCCCCGCAGACCCCCAGGGCCCGGATGCTCACCAGCTGGCACCACAACCTACTGAATATTTCAGGGTGGAAAGTCCCTTCTTTGCTCTCCCCTGTCTCGATCATGGGTTCCTGCAGCCAGGAACCTGTCTACCAGAGGTGCGACAGGCAATCAGGGTGGGGTGGGTGAGGAGAAGCCCGTGCAGCTGTACAGGTGGCACTTAGAGATGCAGAATTCACGAAGTTGGTGTGAGAATGGCTCACAGTGGGAAGCTTGGGCCTGGATAATTTGAATGTCTCTGTGTCTTAGATGTCTCTGTGTCTCCAAATATGACCAGTGCTAAGCCCCCACCTTTGCTTCTAGAGGCTATGATCCTGTGGGGTCCCAGGACAACTACTCTAGTAGGCCATCACTTGGAAGATCATATTAGTCCTGTGCAAAGAACTGTGCAGGAGCCCAAGCTTGCTGCTCAGAAAGCTTGTCTCTAAGTGAGCGTTTTGATCAAGCCTTGTGTAGGTCATTAGGCACCCTTCCCCCAGCATGGACTTCTGCCTTCCCCAGACACTGCTGTGACCACCCACACTGTATGAGCGGGAGTAGTGGAGGGGGAGGAGCGGCAATAGGAAAGGGGATCTGCGTGCTGCCTCAACCGCCGCCCTTCATTCTGGGAACATCCTTCCCTCTTCTCCGCATACCCTCCCGGCAGCTTGCAATCCCATATCCTTAGCGACTTTGGGCATCTGACTGTGAGCTCTGGAGAATCTGGACTTAGACTATATCTTAGTGCTTGTCCCACCAACACACCGCTACCCCAGCAGACAAGTTAAAATATCTTCTAGATGCCAAATATCAACCAGACTTGGAACCATATGAAATCTGCTGCTATTTGACTGTTTTTAATCTATCTACAAGGCGAGTCACATGGCTTAGCCTAGTGAAGAATGCTAAATACTAGGGACAGGGTTGTGAGTGGCCAGCTGTGTTTAATGGATAAGGAAAACAACGCCAGGGTGCTAGAGCCTTGCCTTACCCAGGTCCTGGCTGAGGTGTTGTGCCCAGGCCAGTCCAGCAGGGCTAGAGCTGCCCTTGCCAGCATTACAGGAGTCTAAATTGTTTCTCCCTATCATCTTTTCTAGCCTCATCTCTTTGCCTAGCCCCCTTCTAGTGGATAATTTTAGTGACACCGAGCATCTGCTCTGAGCACTGGAGACTCTGGGGTGGGGGGGCTTTCCCAAATGCCCCTTGCTTCCCTCCAGGCCTTTGCCACGAGTCTCCTCTGTGTGATGCCTTCTTCCTCTTCACCTTTCCCCTCTCTCCTCTAAGTCCTTGGAGCCAGCTGTTGCTCATCCTTTAGGACTTATCTTAGACATCACCTCCAGAAAGTCTTCTCTGATCTGCTTGGAATATATTCACAGTCACTCATCCATCCATTTATGAAACACATATTCAGTGAGTGCTTGATTGCTCCAGGCTCTGTGCTTGGTGCTAGAATTGCATCAGTGAGCAAGACAGACACGGTCCCTGCCCTCCCAGAGCTTCTAGAGGAAATATCTCCTGGTTCCCTGCTGCCCTTAGCATCATATCCACCACACTGCATTGTTGTTGGAGTTGTCATGTATCTCTCTAACAGATTCTGAGTTCTTAGTGGTCCCTGGTCCTAAGCATCTACTTAGTAGATTCCCAGTAAGTGTTGTTTGATTGAATGAGTGGTAGGTAGGCTGGCCCTAGCTACCCTGGAAGAGTAAGTATCTGAGTGTGAGAAGCACTTAGGATGCCATGGATTGGACAGCATTGCTGCCTGTTTAGAGCCTTGAATGTAGGGTTGAAATGGCATAGAGGCAAACGGTGCAGGGCAGTAACTCAAATGCTTCAGTATTCAGGGAGGGGCAGGCGGCCTTGTTGACCAGGAGGAAGCACTGGGCTGTGTGGTGGTTGTCCCTTCTTATCTCCAGCCCCCACTCAGATGGAATCTGAGGGGAAGGGAGAGATTGGTCTGTTAGAAAGAGCCTGGGATTCCCTTCCGAGCTGGGCCTCTGTCTTGCCGTGTGGTCTTGACATGTCATCTGCCCTCTCTGTTGGGTCTTCTGGGACACAGGTGGTAATATTAAGACCAACCATCCTCATTTAGGTCTCAGCTTGTGGTTCTCAAAGTACTTTCCCTCTCTTATTCCAAGTGAGCCGAGGGAAGGACATCCTATGACTGAAGTGGATTGGAGGCTGGTGCTACTGTGGGTTAGGACACATTGGTCCAGACAGGTGGAAGGAAAAACAGCCATGAATCATGGCAACAGGATAGCTGCAGAGGGCCCGGACAGACCCTGGAGGACCTGACCCTGGTGGCACCTCTCAAAGCTTAATATTTCCACGCTGGTCCCAGGAGGCCCTGGCACTGGAGACACGCTGCTAGAGATCTAGTGCCAGGAGGTCTCCCTTCACCACTTCCCTTCCGCATCCTCCATCTCAGAGCTCGGGCCATCACAGGTGTCTCCATTCACTCATTCAGCCCAGTCACAGTTACTTCCAGTCTCTGTGCCAAGCCTGTGCTAGAGCTGGGGCTCCACACTTCTTCTTAGGCAGAATGATTTGTCCTATTCATGACAGTCGCTGTTCTCCATGGACTCAAGAACTGAGTGGGAAGCTGAACTAAAAGGTCTTTGAGAATCCTTGCAAAGCAATAATTTTGAGCCTCTGAGCCTCTGGGCCTTCTTGTTTCTCTTTCTCTTTTTTTTGAAACATAGTCAGTCTTGTGTCGCCCAGGCTGGAGTGCAGTGGTGTGATCTTGGCTCACTACAACCTCTGCCTCCCAGGTTCAAGCGATTCTCCTGCCTCAGCCTCCCAAGTAGCTGGGATTACAGGTGCCTGCCACCATGCCCAGCTAATTTGTGTATTTTTAGTAGAGACAGGGTTTCAGTATGTTGGCCAGGCTGGTCTCGAACTCCCGACCCCAAGTGATCCTCCCACCTCTGCCTCCCAAAGTGCTAGGATTACAGGCTTGAGCCACTATGCCTGGCCATCTCTTGTTTCTTCATCCATCCCAGAAGCTAATATTGTCTGCCATACTTTTTTAATATTGCTTGGCTAAAGGTGTCCAGAAAGAAAGAGAAAAGGATTTAGAAGTGAAATTCCTGGAGGACAATTTAGAAGTTGTTCCTTGTTCTTGTTCATTTATTCATGTGACAAATACTTGAGTGCCTCCTTTGGTCAGTTTCTGTGCCATGGGCAGAATGGATCTGATATCTGCTCTCAGAGGTTTCTGGATCAAACTGCCTGCCAGGGTGGAGAAGGCAGCAGGAATTTCTCAGGCTCCGGCCCTGAGGTCTGAAGTAAGGCCAAAGGAAGCATTGGCGGTAAAGCCCCCATCCTGTGCTCACTGAGCTCCTTGCAAGGTGCCCTGCTCTGGGTATTCAGCATGTGTTACGCTTTATGTCTCTCCCCAGGGGTGTGATCGGGTTGCAGGGGATTCCCAGGTGGCAGAAGAGGGCTGTGTTCCTTTCTGGTCAGAACTTTAAATAGTAACTACACACCCACGCATGCATACCTCAGAGGAGCCAGCCTCTGCAGACAGAGACCAGAGCCTCCAGAGGCCTGGCCAGGGTCCTGCAGTGCAGAAACTGGGAGGCGGAGACAGGAGACAGTCCAGGGCTCTCTCTGCTCCACCTCTCACTCCTTGAAGGCAAGTTCTATGTGGGCCACCCCCAATTCCCTCTTCTTTGGAGTCTTTTTTTTTTTTTTGAGACGGAGTTTCGCTCTTGATACCCAGGCTGGAGTGCAATGGCGCGATCTCGGCTCACCGCAACCTCCGCCTCCTGGGTTCAGGCAATTCTCCTGCCTCAGCCTCCTGAGTAGCTGGGATTACAGGCACGCGCCACCGTGCCCAGCTAATTTTTTGTATTAGTAGAGACGGGGTTTCACCATGTTGACCAGGATGGTCTCGATCTCTTGACCTCGTGATCCACCCGCCTCGGCCTCCCAAAGTGCTGGGATTACAGGCTTGAGCCACCGCGCCCGGCCTGGAGTCTTTTTTGATTTCCCCACAGCTGGATCAACCTCTGCTGTTTTCCCACATTACCTTATTTTTGTCTTAGTGTATTTATTACGAGCTTTATAGTAATTGATGTTACGAGCTTTATAGTAATTGATGTGCTTGTCTCTCTCTGCCACTGAGCCAGGAGCTTGTGAAAGACAGGAATTGGGTCCCCTTTCTCCCCAACTCCTCAGCCATTAGCGTAGGGCCTAGCACAAACTGAGTGCCTTGTCACTGTGCTGTGTGCTCGGTGACAGGCTCTGGCATCCTCCACTCTCCCAGCCATCGGCTGCTCTCCCAGACCCCCCACTTCTCAGTGCATGTAGCTGACCCACGTCTGACTTCTCTGTGAACCAGTCCCATTGTGCATTCAGGTTCAGGTTCGATGTCTAAGATCCTCTGGCTCTCTGCCGCTTCTCTCCTTCCCCTCAGAGACCAAGCCAGCTTGTCCTCAGATGCCAGTTCACAGTGCAGTTTACTGGGCCCAGAAGGGCAGCACCTGGTCTTGGCATTGAACTGAGAGTAGCTCTGGGCCCCCTGAGCCCAGGACCCCACCCTCAGTAGCTGGCCCCTGCAAGGTTCCTGGAGCTGGAGAGCAGAGGGGGACAGGGAGGTCTGGGTTCTGTGCAACCTCCCATAAGTGGCTCTTCTTTGGGCTTGGCTTCCTTGTCTGTGTGATAGAAATAATCTTAAGAGCTTCTACAAATGGCTAAACTAATCATATTCACAGAGATGAAAGTGTAAACTGTAAAATGCCATAAAAATACCAGGGTCTGGCTGGGTACCCTTGCTCATGCCTGTAATCCCAGCACTTTGGGAGGCCAAGGTGGGAGGATCATTTGAGAGCCGGGCATTCAAAATTAGCCAGGGCAACAGAGTGAGACCCCCATCTCTTAAAATAGATAGATAGATAGATAGACAGACAGAGAGAGACATAGGGGTATGTGTGTGGGGTGGGGGGGTGGGTGACTCTTGCTACTCTTGCAGGGATCATTTTCATCTCCTACATTCAATCAGGCTTTCTTTACCCTCTTCTGGATGCTTTGGAAGGTGGTACAGGGCTGTAGGCTTTGGCCAAGCCACCCTCCCTTGGGGAAATGGCACTGTCCTTTGGGCAGGTTGCAGCAAGTGGTGTGGGAGAGTCATCCATACTCCTACCCAGGGTGTATGTGGCCAGCACTCGGTTTTGCAAGGGAAAGAGCTCAGTCTGGACCAGGGTAGGCATCTGACCCAAGGTTGAGGCTGAGAGCTGGGTCTCAGTGGAGGGCTGGCAGCCTCACCGTCTGCTTTTCTCTTCACAGGGTGCCAAGTACCGGGGCTCCATCCATGACTTCCCAGGCTTTGACCCCAACCAGGATGCCGAGGCTCTGTACACCGCCATGAAGGGCTTTGGTGGGTGCCAGGCTTCTCAGGAGCTTGGGGGTTATCCCCCAAATGTAGACACAGTCCAGAACCCTTCTGGTGGTGGTGGTAGGGTCTATGAAATGGTGAAGTGCACTTACTCATTTTTTGGTCTCCTCTTTTTATTAATTTTCATGATGTTATAATAAAATGTTTCCGACAAAAAGGTATAAAGAGTAACAGAAATTTCACCCATGGATTTACCACCCGATTTGCTTCATTAGTGTAGTGGAAGTTTCCTTTGTAGATCCCCCTCCTGATAACGCCGCCTGCTTCCTTTGATTAGAGGCAGCCACAATCTGAAGGTGGTGCTTATGTTCTTCTTCGTCTTGTGGCGGAAAGAACCCTGTACTGGGTGTTAGGACACCTGAGTTTTCTTAGCCAGGTCCATTGTGAGACCTTGGACAAGTTCTTGCCCCTCTCTGGGCCTTATTTCCCTGATTTGTGCAGTGAGAAGCTGGATCAGGGGCCTTCTGAGGTTACATATTGTATATGCTATGTCCTCTTTCAGTGGTGACTTAATAAGTCCCCACTGACCCTCTGCCCTGACACCAGCACCTGATGAGCAGAAGGCTCATGCTGAGGCCTGCAGGGAGCTATGAGGCCTGTGTCCAGGGAAGGAAGCAGCCCTGCTGGGCTTCCTGGAGGCAGGGTGGGTAGGATGATGATTGCCCTCCCCTATTTCAGGCAGTGACAAGGAGGCCATACTGGACATTATCACCTCCCGGAGCAACAGGCAGAGGCAGGAGGTCTGTCAGAGCTACAAGTCCCTCTATGGCAAGGTAACCATGGCAACCGCAGGGCCCATGGGGTGGGGGTGGGGGTGGGAGAATGATTTTATTCACTTGCGTGTGCTCATTCAGGTTCTTTCCTGGATCTCGCACTCCAGGTCAGCCTCTGGGCTGACACCTTACCCTGCTCTTTTTCTTCTCATCCATTGGGTGTCTTTCAGCCTTTAATACACCTTCAGCACCTGCTGTGGGCTAGGCTCGTGGTAGGTGTTATGGCTGCACTAGTGAATACGATATATGAGGTGTCAACTCTGTGGACTGCCAGATAGTGAGAGAGACACACAGTAAACGAGGAAACACAGTGGTGGGGAAGTGGCACAGCGCTGTGGACTTCACCCTGAACAGTCGTTTGCTAGCAGCATGACTCGGAGTTAGACACCTGTTGTCTCTGAGCCTGTCTCGCAGGGTTGGTAATAGTATATACCTCCAAGGTGATAATTTAACGAGATTACTTAGCCCAGCACCTGCCAGAGTAAGTGCTCATTAAGTGTAACTCTTACCATTGTAACTACTCCTCCCCTTTCCTCTTCTATCTCCTCTTTCTCCCCACCCCCCAGGACCTCATTGATAATTTGAAGTATGAATTGACGGGCAAGTTTGAACGGCTGATTGTGGGTCTGATGAGGCCACCTGCCTATTGTGACGCCAAAGAAATTAAAGATGCCATCTCGGTAAGAAGTGAGGGTGTATGTGTGTGTTGGGGTGGGGATATGGTTAATGGGAAGAATCTGGGCTCTTCCAAAAGCAGCTGGTGAACCCCATACCCACCCTGCTTCAAAGACACATCTAAATTTATCCCAGAGGAGCATCCCGATCTTCAGACAGCCAGATGCAGACAGATGTTAGCGTGATGCAGACCCCATGAAAGGGGCCCTTGGTGCAGACCCCTTTACCAGGAGTTTGCAGTCCATGGAAGCAGGTTCTAGGGACATGGAGACAAATTGTGTCTAACACTCCTGAGGCCAAGGGCACACTAAAGGTAACCAACATGACACTGGGCCAAGGGTTGTTTGAGAGGGCATCTTTCAGGATAATAGGATCAAGTTAAGCCCCAAAGCCCAGAGAGGATTTGGTGGATAGGAGCGTCAAGGTTATTGACGTGCCTTGTAAATGCCTTGACGTTCTTTGTAAATGGGGATAAAAATGGCAGAAGTTGTGGACCTGTGTTTAGAGTATAAGGAGTAGCTCAGCCTGGTTGGGGTAGAGATAGAGAATTGCCCTCTAGGAAAAAGAGAGACACAGCCCTTTAACTATATCTAGCACTCCGTCTCCTATGAGCTATTAAGCATGAATTCACTTTACAAACTGACGCACTTAGCAGTGTGAGAGAGTATTATCTTCTCAATCTCCCTGTGAGTTTGGCACAGCAACTAATATCATCTCCATTTTACAGATGAGAAAACTGAGGCCCAAAAAGATAGTTTCTGAAGAGAATTCACAAAGCAAATTCACAAAGCTGGGAGAGGCAGAACTAAAACCTATGCATATTAGTCCATTCTCACATTGCTATAAAGAAACACCTGAGAGTGGGTAATTTATAAAGAAAAGAGGCTTAATTGGCTCATCGTTCTGCAGGCTGAACAGGAAGCTCCGTGGCTTCTGCTTCTGGGGAAACCTTGGGACGCTTCCAATCGTAGCAGAAGGCAAAGAGAGTATAGGCATCTCACATCACGGGGGCAGGAGCGAGGGGGCAGGTGGGGAGGGGCTGCATACTTTTAAACAACCAGATCTCACAAGAACTTATGATCGTGAGGACAGTACCAAGGGGATGGTGCTAACTATTCATGAGAAACCGCCCCCATAATCCAATCACCTCCCACCAGGCCCCACTTCCAACATCCAGGTCTACAGTTCGACGTGAGATTTGGTGGGGACACACATCCAAACCATATGACCATGTCTTACGAGTCTCAAGGCAGCAATTCCCAGTCAATGCCTAAGAGTTGGGTAGGAGCCTCCTCAGTGCTGGGGTGTCGCAGCCCTGGCCACTCCCAGATCCCAGCCTGGGTCCAGTGGCCTCCCATCCCCGCCCTTAACTCATGGGCTCCTTTTCTTCTCCCAGGGCATTGGCACCGATGAGAAGTGCCTCATTGAGATCTTGGCTTCCCGGACCAATGAGCAGATGCACCAGCTGGTGGCAGCATACAAAGATGGTGAGATGGGCAGGAGGGGCCACTTAGGATCTTCAGATACAGAATGAGGTTGATTGCAACGGTGGGGACTAAGATTCTAGCCATCTACCTTCTCTCCTCCTTTCCTCTGATCCATTTGTTCACCCATTCATCTATCCAATAAGTACTTGCTCTGTGCTGGGTGATATGCTAGGTTCTCAGGCTATGGTGGTGGATAAAACCAAAGGGGTCCCTCTCTCTTAGACCAATGAGATAATGAAGGAGACATACAATAAACAGGTAAACAGATAAACACAATGATGTATTTTAGCTGAGTATTATGAGGGAAACAAACAAGGTAACAAGAATCAAACTTTCACCAGGGAGGTCTTGGGAGGAAATGAGGAACCAGTTGTATAAAGAATAGAGAGAAGATCCTTCCAACAGAGGGCACTGCCAGTGCAAAGGCCCTAAAGCAGAAATGAGCCTGGTAGCCGGTACAAGGCTAGACAGGTAGAGGACAGGACAGGATCACACAGGGCCTGCAGGCCAAGAGAAGATGGCGTTTTATTCTGAGTCTAATAAGAAGCTGGGGAGTATCACGATCAAATGTGGGTTTTCAGGCAGCCATCCTTGTTGCCATGGATTGGAAAGGAATTGAGAATAGAGGAGAAGAGACCCACTGGAAAGCTGTAACCACTGTCCAGGTGGGCCATCAAGGTACAGGTAAGGTAGAGAGAGTGGACAGATTCCATTTCATCATATCATGCTCAGCACGAAGAGCTGTGAAAATATACCCTGGGTCTTGCCATGATGGTCATGTAGAGTGGGTTTTGGAATTTTTAAAAAATATCTGATCATTTTGGAGGCAGCAGGGGCCTTTATCCTGGATCCCTGAGGTGTCGGGGGATGAGATTAAAGCTTGTGTTCATTTCTACAGCCTACGAGCGGGACCTGGAGGCTGACATCATCGGCGACACCTCTGGCCACTTCCAGAAGATGCTTATAGTCCTGCTCCAGGTTGGTTCACAGCCTGTTTTTTCCCGCTGGAGCTTGGGATGGCTTCTGTCTGGCTCACCTGGGTGTAGCTCTGAATGCCCAGGGATCTGGTCAGTTTTCCCTGGTTTGCGCAGGCAGGTGCATTCAGGTGACCCTCTTTCCCTTTGGCATACAGTCCTCCATGCCCAGGAGTGTCTTCTGCTGTGACTTTCTTCCTCTCCCCACACTTGCTCCTCCCGTTTCTCTCTGGGCCTCCTTCCTGCCATTGCGTCCACAGCTGCACATGCAGCATTTCTGGACTCCAGCACTCCTGGGGCAGCTGCGTTGAGTCTCCCACATCTGAGCCTTATTGCCACCTCACAGCCCGCCCGAGGAGTATATCACAAAGAGACTATTAGGAGGCTACGAACTGGCGTCTGTGGCTGAATTCAACCTGCCAAGTTGGATTTTTTTTCCCATACAATGTGTTTTAAGAAACAAAGCAAAACCAGTTTGAGTTAGTTGCTAACAATTAAAAATTGTGAGATTTTGGCTGGGTGCAGTGGCTCACAGCGGTAATCCCAGCACTTTGGGAGGCCAAGGCACCAGATCAGTTGAGATCACAAGTTTGAGACCAGCCTGGCCAACACAGTGAAACCCCGTCTCTACTAAAAATACAAAAATTAGCTGGGCATGGTGGCGGGCACCTGTAATCCCAGCTACTCAGGAAGGTGAAGCAGGAGAATCGCTTGAACCTGGGAGTTGGAGGTTGCAGTGAGGCGAGATTGTGCCACTCCAGCCTGGGCAACAGAGTGAGACTCCGTCTCAAAAAAAAGGAAAGAAATAATTGTGAGATTTTGCTCAAAAAACGGATTTCTGGATTATTCTGATGTATTGAAAGTTGTGGTAGCAGAAGGCCTGCATTCTGCGTGACTGCAGTGGGCTAGAGAGCATATGCCCCCTGCCCGCTTCGTGAATGTTATCTACCTGGCCCTGTAGGTATCTCGTAACCACAGGCACAGCAGGAACAGGCACTGAGATGTCTCAAGCTCAGCTCCAAGGACCAGATGGTTATGAAACTTTATAGAAATTAAGCCACCACTATATTTCCTCTCCCCCGCATTTCCCATTTTATACCAGCTCCTCCCAACTATTTTCCTCTCATTGCCATAACAACCCCGTATTAACCAGCTGGGGAATGATCAGGAGAAACCTGAGGAATGGGACAGTGTAACCTGTGCCCCATTTTCAAAGCTGCTTGTTCTGGAGAGGAGTGTCCTATCCCTGTATTTTGGAGTCAAGAGTTTTGTATCCTCAAGGTCTGACAGTAAGCAGCAGCACAGCACACGCTGTAAGCTTGCCAGCCCTGTCTTCTGCTCAATTGCAAAGAGAACCCAGGGGTTTGAGGTCCTGGAACCCACGATCCAGGGGGAATGGGGATGGCCATAGACCTCTCCTGTGTAAGAAGGAGTTCAATACTGCCTGCCCCTGTTTGCTTTGTGCATCCTTCTATTTGTAAGCTTCCTCGATCAAATGGGACAAAGGGCTTGGGCAGAACAGCAGAAGCACCAATAGGATTTGGTGACTTTGCAGCTTTTGAGCTCACATCTTAGGACCCGAGTCCCAAATCCTCATTGGTGAATTATTTAAGTTAAGGTATAAAGGCTCCTAATGGAATGCAAATGTTCAGACCCTTTGCCCCTATGGAATCATTGCTGGGGGAGTGTCATGGGCAATGCCAGGATCTGTGGCAGAGACCCTTGAGAACCTGGGGCCCTGTCCTCAGAGATGTCCTCAGGACAGGGGTCTGCCTACCTCTGGGCTGGGGACACCTGGAAGAACCTTGGTTGTTCTTGGGACTCTCCTGTGTGGACCCAGCCCTGAGAATGAAGGGAAAGGCCAGAGGGAGGGACCCTTTGATTGCCTCACAGAACACATACTGTGGTCTTCCTGCAATAGCAGTCACTGCTTCTAGACACATCTGGGCCACTAGGGTTTTCCTGCTTTCTCTGTCACCACCTCTGGCCTCCAGGCCTCCCTCCCACCTTTGCAGTGTTTGAAACACATATTCTTTGTCTCTGCCCAGGGAACCAGGGAGGAGGATGACGTAGTGAGTGAGGACTTGGTACAACAGGATGTCCAGGTAAACAAGCATCAGTGAAAGTCACTGAGGGGAGAGGTTAGGGCCCTGGGAAGGGCTGGAGGTGAAGTCATTTGCATCAAATACTGGAAATAACCCAGCCACAGCTGTCATATATACAGTGCTTTGTTGAAGAGAAGATCTAAGTTATCTTTCATAGGTACATCTCATATGTAATATTGGTAAGAATTACTTTGGAGCTTTCTTTATTGATTCAGTTATTTGATATTATTGAAGTAAAATACCTAGTACATGCTAGGCACTCTGCCAAGCATTGGGAAATCACTAATGAACAAAATTAAGTGGTACTTGGAGAGACAAGTATTTATTAATCACACAAAAACCTTCTCTATCAATGTGCCGTGTGTTGCAGGCGTTTTGAGCACTCAGTACATCCCAGCAGCACTACGGAGGCAGATACAGAGAATGCTATGACATAGTTCCTGTTGCTAAGGAGCCCATGCAATAGTGTAGAGATAGACACATGCAGAAATCATTATCATATACAGTAGATCAAAGTGATAAAGAAGAAAGCTAGGGGAGCCTCAGAGAGGGAGGAAGGGAGGGAAATAGAACTCTGCCTGGGAGCACCGGGAAATACTTTGAGAAAAACTGGGTCATTTAACTGGGCCTTGAAGGTTGAGTAGGAGTTTCTCCAGAAAGAAAGGAAGAAAGGCATATAGGTATAGTCATGTACCACATAAATGACATTTTGGTTAATGATGGAACACATATGTGATGCTAGTCCCATAAGATTTTAACCCCGTATTTTTACTATGCCTTCTCTATGATTATATATGTCTAGATACACAAATTCTTGCCTTCGTGTTGCAGTTGCCTGCAGTATTCAGTAAGGTAACATGCTGAGCAGGTGTGCAGCCTAGGAGCAATAGGCTATATACCATGTAGTCTGGGTGTGTTTAGTAGGCTATGCCATCTAGGTGTGTGTAAGTGCATTCTGTGATGTTCACACAATGGCAAAGTTGCCTAACAGTGGCAGTTCTCAGAATGTATCCCCATCATTAAGCGATACGTGCCTGTTTTATATGCAGAGGTCCTCAGGCCACCAGTGACTGGTGTGTTCAGGAGTCAGGCAGCAGTTCTGCGTGGCTTGGCCAGCGTGTGCTGTCTCCTGAGGTTTCCTCTTTCAGTTACGTGCCACCTCTTCTGCTTTAGGACCTATACGAGGCAGGGGAACTGAAATGGGGAACAGATGAAGCCCAGTTCATTTACATCTTGGGAAATCGCAGCAAGCAGCATCTTCGGTTGGGTAAGCTCCAGAGAAGACCTCAAGCTGCTCCCTTGAGTTTACACCAAGAATTCCTCTCTTTATCTCTTTTCTTTTCTTTAGCACTAATGGAACACGATAGCTACTTCATTTCCAACCCAAATACTAGTCCTGATTTTACTAGGTTGGTACAAAAGTAATGGGAGTTTTTGCCATTACTTTTTAAAAAATGGCAAAAACCACAATTACTTTTGCACCAACCTAATATTAGACAGTGGTTTGTGTAGTCCCTCAGCAAAGTCATTAACAGGATACTTGGCCTTCCGTCTCAGTGCCAGTCCTGTCTCCAAGTTAGGGGATGAGGCACAGTCCCTCGCCAGCTATGAAGCTCATCTGCACAGCGCTAGTGATGTGCGTGACCTCCCAGTCCCCTCATCAGAGCACCAGCTCTAGTTTCATGTTAGACAGTCAGGTTCTGGCCACTGCACCCCACTCCCATCTTGAAGCCCCCATGTCTTCTCAGGGGTACAGGGCACTTTCAAACATCCCTGTCTCTGTGTCTGATGCAGTGTTTGATGAGTATCTGAAGACCACAGGGAAGCCGATCGAGGCCAGCATCCGAGGGGAGCTTTCTGGGGATTTTGAGAAGCTAATGCTGGCCGTAGGTATGTCCTGACATTGCGTTCCTGGGGGCTTCAGGAGATTCTAGAACACTGGCCTAGGAACAAGGGACTGAGAATGGAAAGGGGAATTACATGGTATAGAATTTGGAAGGAAAAAACCAGGTGGGCCATGAATTCTAAAGGTTGCTCCAGGGTAGCATGGCTGAAGCTGGGGAAGGGAAGGGGGTTTGATCCTCAGATACCGGCTTCCTCCAGCTCCCATCTCCACCATGGCAGGGGGCAAGGAGCTCTGAACGTGAGTTGAGGATAATCATAATCATAATAGTCGACTTTTGTGGAGCGTCTACTGCGTGCCAGGCACTGTGCTGACTGTGTAATCTTTAAAAAAGACCCAGGAGTGGCCACGGTCATGATCTCTATTTCACAGATGAGGAAATAGTCTCACCAAGGCTGATCATTTGCTGAGGTGTAGTTTTGTAATGAGTTGGGGGTACACAGAACGTGAGGATGTGAGGAGCTGGCTAGTCAGTGGTGGAGCCAAGATTCAAACCAGGGCTTCTCCCAAATTGGCTTGGAGCAAGTCACTTATCCTTGCTGGGCCTCAGTTTCCTCCTCTGTTAAGTGGGCAGCAGGGAGGAAGAGGAAGGATGGACTGCCTTAATTGCCTCCCCAGAGGCCCTTGCAATTCCAGTATTCTAGCAGTTAGTGTGTCTGATTCAGGGATATGTTGTGTGTTTATATTTCTTGGGGAAAACTGCACTTCCTTATCTTCCCTCCCAGAGCCATCCGCTGCCATCCCTGTTTGAAGCAGTCAGCCAGTGGGATTCACAATGATTCAGCTGCTAGTACCTTTCTGGTGTAGCAGTTCTAAACAAACACCTTTTCCTCCTTCACCCCAGCTCAGTTCCCTGTGAAAACCAAAAGCATTGGAAAGATAAAGGAAGTTTTTGTGATGGACTTCAACAGGATTGTTTCAACAAGATTATTTCCTGTTTATTCCCTGGGTTTGTGGTAGAAGTAGGTGGGTCTGGGGAGCTCTGGGGCTGTGAGCTCTCAGGAGCCATGGTTCTTCCTGTATTGAGTTAGGTGATCCCCAGGGACCAGAAACAAAGAGGGAGTCAGGCCATCCCATCCCCCTTCTGAGGCAGCCAGGATAACTGTACTTCTTCCTCCCTCTTCACAGTGAAGTGTATCCGAAGCACTCCGGAATATTTTGCTGAAAGGCTCTTCAAGGCTATGAAGGTGCGTGGTGGGGCTGAGGTGAACGAGGTTTGGGGAAAGGACTATTAGGACTCTCTGGCAAGTCCTTGGGATCCCCTGGCCAAAGAGAGCCCTTCAGGGATGGCCACAGGGCTGACCCTGATGAAGGTGCTCTGTCCCAGTGAGCTCTAAAGCCAGGAATGCTGCCAGTCATATGTCCTTCCACCTGCATACCTGCCTGACGTCACGAGTGAACAGATGGACTTAGGGGGACAGCCTGCACCTGATCCATCCAACCGAATGGGTTGGCAGCCTGGACTTTGAAGAAGTGTAACTGGAATGTTTATATACAATGTACAGTAGGCAAGACCACTTTGGCCTTGCCTGCTAAGACTCATG
Organism: Aotus nancymaae; assembly: GCF_030222135.1. Classification (NCBI taxonomy): domain Eukaryota; kingdom Metazoa; phylum Chordata; class Mammalia; order Primates; family Aotidae; genus Aotus; species Aotus nancymaae. The sequence continues at coordinate 26,060,300 of NW_026988479.1, read as the reverse complement.
TTGCTCACCCTGTGACAGCTCCACTCTGGGTGTATTTCTGAGAAAGCTTCCCAGGCTTTTACACATATGACACACAGAGAAACTGGTATTTTTGTGATGCACTGGAGGAAATGAATGCAGCCATTCGCTGCTAGAGGCCAGAGGCCCAAGGCTCAGGAGCTCAGGCCTTCCTGGCCCTGGTTGTTCATTCCAAAAGGGCAAAGCAGATGGTCAGCCATTTTCTGTCCACCAGTGTGCCATAATGAGATTGAGCAGCTCAGCCCTAGAGAGAGGTTTGCCTGTATGCATGAATTCATAAGAATGGCTTAACAAGGTTGAGTGCATGCAGTGGCTCACACCTGTAATCCCAGCATTCTGGGAGGCGAAAGTGAGAGGATCACTTGAGGCCCAAAGTTCAAGACCAGCCTGGGCAACATAGTAAGACCCTTGTCTCTACTAACATAAAAAACAGAAGTAGCCGGGGGCTGTGGCACATACCTGTAGTCCTAATTACTTGGGAGGTTGAGGCAGAAGGATTTCTTGAGCCCAGGGCCTATGGGTTTGAGGCTTCTGTGAACATAGTGCACTATGTGATCACACCACTGTACTCTAGCCTGGGCAACAGAGTGAGACCCTGTCTCTTTTTTTAAAAAAAAGAATACTTATAATACTATTGCCTATATTAGAAAAAAACTAGAAACAACCCAGTGACCATCAAGAATAGCATGAGAGGGCCAGGTGTGGTGGCTCACGCTTGTAATCCCAGTACTTTGGGAGGCTGAGGCAGGTGGATCATGAGATCAAGAGATTGAGACCATCCTGGCCAACATGGTGAAACCCCGTCTCTACTAAAATTACAAAAATAAGCTGGGCTTGGTGGTACACACCTGTAGTCCCAGCTACTCGGGAGGCTGAGGCAGGAGAATTGCTTGAACCTGGGAGGCGGAGGTTGTAGTGAGCCGAGATTATGCCACTGCACTCCAGCCTGGGTGACAGAGTGAGACTCCATCTCAAAAAAAAAAAAAAAAAGAAAGAATAACATGGGAAAAAAATAAATGCACAGTAGTGTATTTGCAAAGTTCCAAAATGTATAAATCTAAGTGTATTGCTTAGTGTTACAAAGTTATGATAAAATTATAAGGAAAATCAAGTGTGAAAATTATACATGAAGAGAGAAGAGGTTTATAACGGTAAGAGGGCCGGGCGTGGTGGCTCATGTCTGTAATCGTAGCACTTTGGGAGGCCGAGGCAGGCAGATCCCTTGAGGCCAGGAGTTCAAGACCAGCCTAGCCAACATGGCAAAACCCCATCTCTACTAAAAATACAAAAATTAGCTGGGCACAGTGGCAGGTACCTGTAGTCCCAGCTGCTCGAGGGGCTGAGGAGTATTGCTTGAGCCAGGAAGGCAGAGGTTGCAGTGAGCTGAGATCATACCACTGCACTCCAGCCTGGGCAACAGAGCGAGATTCTGTCTCAGAAAAAATCCCAGTAAGAGGAACACAGAGAGAGCTTCAATGGGAATGGCAGTGTCTGCTTCTTTTGTTCTAAATTTTAACATTTTATTATGAAAATAGGATTTTCAACTAATCTAGGGGCTCTCAGCACTCCAGCCTCCTCTCAAGGCCATGTTTCCCAAACCCGCTTGTCTCGCAGGGCCTGGGGACTCGGGACAACACCCTGATCCGCATCATGGTCTCCCGTAGTGAGTTGGACATGCTCGACATTCGGGAGATCTTCCGGACCAAGTATGAGAAGTCCCTCTACAGCATGATCAAGGTCAGCAGAGCTCATGGGGCAGAGAAGGGAGCAGAGAGCTTTTTGCCAAGACAGAGGGCCTGGGGACTACTCCAAGGAAAAGGAAATGTCCTCGGAAGTGGGAGTCCCTTGGACATTCCAGGAGCCCCTGCCTTGTGGCTCATTTGAGGAATTTAGGGATATTCAATAGAAAAGCAAGTGTTAAGGGTGTTTGTGAGAGGTAAGTCTACTGAAGAAGGCAGGGGCTGGGTCATGAAGAACACACAAGCTGAATTAAGTGTGAGGAGTCTGCCCCAAGGGCAGTGAGAGTTCAGTCTCCTGGAAGAAGGCTGGGAGACACTGAAGAACACAAATGAGGGTTAACGGGGGATCTTTGGCCTGGGCCCGGTGATTGGTGATGCCTCTGGGACATCCAGTCCATGAGGCTTTATCAGAAGACATATGTGAAGTTAGGGGGTTTTCCCTTTGGTTTTTTTTTTTTTTTTTTGGTATGATTGAAATAAAGCTTTATGGGGTGACAGAGAAAGCGATCCAAGTTGTATTCTCCAAATTATGTTTCCAAAGGGTAATTTTTTTAGTTATGATGTGCAAAATGTTCTGTGGGAAAATAAGTTTGTAACAAACCAGAATAAGCAAAGATAAATAAGCCAGTTTCTTAACCTCAGAACTTCTCACAGTCTTTCATACTTTGAAGTCCATTATGAAGCCCCAAGGGGGATATGGAATGTGCCGTCTATATTGATATGTGCACCTGTGTAATACATATTTGTTTGATTTTTGGCATTTCCTGTGTTTTTGCTCGTGGAACCCCATTTTCATGCATATTTCACGTGGAAGGGCTGGGCTGGGGCACTGGCTTGGAAGAGCAGCGAGCATCTCCTCTCAACTCCACGTACTGGTAGTGAAGTCGTATTAGTAACTTGAAATTGTCCACTGCTAGAAGTATTTACACCACAGAAATTGGCAAATGCTATAAATTAGGGCTTCCCCCAACCTATCCACTGAGAACCAGTTATTCAATATTAACCAGCACAGGAGAGCCAGGGTAGCTATGAATAAATGTTCATTCAGCCCTCCCCTCTTTTAGGCTGAGCAGAACCTTCACCTCCTTGTCTGGGAGGAGCCCAGGGCTTGGTGAGAGGTAACCTTTCTTTCTTTCTCTCCAGAATGACACCTCTGGCGAGTACAAGAAGACTCTGCTGAAGCTGTGTGGGGGAGATGATGAGTAAGTGACCTTTTGGCCCAGGGCTGGAGGGTGTGGCCTTGAGGTGGCAGGTGGGGACTCTCCTGGCTCTCATCCTGATGGGTGGATTGGATGAGCTGGGGATTCCTCTGAGTCCAGAGCGTCATGCAAGTGAAAGGCAGCCTTTGCTGGTACCTGCTGTGCTTGTGGGTCTGTGTGTGGGAGCCTGTGAGTCTGAGCATGAGTATGGTCTCCTGTATATGGAGATATCTGCTCTTGTGAACCTGGAAAGTCAGTCTGGGGTTGTGGACCAGGAACCAGCATATGAGCATCCAGGCCCTGCTATTTCATATCCGTTTCTCAGTTTCATCACCTGTGAAATGGGAAAAAGACAAATTCCTGCTCCGCCTACTCATTTATGCAGCATATTTGTGTTAAGTGCCTTCTGGGTGCAGGCCCTGCGAGGAAGCCCCCGATGAAGGCCAGGGCCCAGAAGGGTGTATAGACCAGTTTCCAGGAGAGAGCAGTCCTGTGCTTGGAAGAACTGGCTGTACCATGTAGAAAGCATATATAAAAGCACCCAGAGGCACCCTAGCCCAGATCAAGGGGAAGCACTTTGGAGATATACAGTGAGACCCAAGGAGGAAGGGGAAGAGCCAGGTGAAGACAGGGTCTGGAGGCAGCATTTGGGTGGAGGAAATCACCTATAGAAAAGGCTAGGAGTGAGAAGGAGCTGCCTGGCTCATTTATATGTCCAAGGTCATGCGTTTATGGAGGACTAGGGAGATAAATAAGGCAGAGAGGTGGGAGGGCCTGGGGGCCTCTTCCCAGCATATTAAATTGGGCCATTACTTGACCAGATTTGTGTTCTAGAAAGGGAACAGGAGGTGCTCTGATTTCCTTTTTCTGGGGCTTACAAAGATCCAGTTATGAAAGGGAAGCAAGAATTTCCTGCAAACCTTTGCTAAGGACCACAGGAGCTGATGCAGTTCAGCAGACATTACTGAGCTCTGATACGTCCAGGCACTTTGCAGGAGGCGATATAGGGCTGACATGGCCATAGCCTGCTCATCGGCCTGTTTGAGAGGGGAGACTTGGATAGAAGCCACTCTGATTCTAAGGAAGAAAGGGGAGGCTGAAGAATTGGAGAAATCCTATCCTGCTTGGACCCTGCAGCCAGGAAGGCTGCCCTTAAAAGCCAGCATTACAAGGGGACTCAAGAGAGATGGAAGGTTCTCAGAAATGGAGGGAGGGCTCTGGTGAATGGATAGGCATAGGCTGGAGAGAAAGAAAGCTTAACGTGTGTGTGGTGTGTACACGTGCATGTATGTGTTGGGATGTGTGTGTGTGTGTGTTGGTGTGTGGAGTGTTGCCCATGATGACATTCCCTCCTGTCCTCTCCCCAAAACCCTCCATTCCAGTGCTGCTGGCCAGTTCTTCCCGGAGGCAGCGCAGGTGGCCTATCAGATGTGGGAACTTAGTGCAGTGGCCCGAGTAGAGGTCAGACCTTCTCCTCTTCCTGCTTGACCTCTTGACCACAGCTTCTCTGCTTGCACCTTCCTGCTGCTCTGGTTGGCACCCAGCTGCCCTCTGGCGGCCAACCCGACATGTTGATTTTCACATCTGAAGCTTCCTTTTCTCCCTTGGAGTGATGACTCGGTGGAGGGGAGCACCTGGTTTCTGCATTAGCCTCTGACATGCTGGGAAGGGTTCTGGCCCACTAACTACTAACAGGGCTTGCTGAAATGGAGACCTGGCTGGTTCCATGGAGAGGCCTGTCCCGCCTGGGGTCCAAACAGTTGGCTTCAGAGACATGAAAGCTGAGAACAGATGGACGTCCCTGGGTACACTGGAGGATTCCAGGTTGTCTTCCTGAGCATCCTCAGATGGGGGTCCTCAAAGGACAGGAATGAAAGGTTTCACTGAAGTACTTTGGGCAAACCATTCCAGAGACTGCAACACTTGGTCCACACAAAAAAGTGTGGGACCTTGGAGCTCTCTGTTACCTTACTCACTATGTGACCTTTGGAAGGTGCCCCCTCCTTCTGGGCCTCTATGTCTCCATCTTTAAAATGAGGGGTTAACATGGCAATCCTGGTGATCTCTTAGGGCTCTTGAGCTCTGATGTTCTAGGACAGCGTTCCCCAAATGATAAGGCAAGAGATCTTTGCAGATGATCACAGGTGATGTGAGAAGTGAATTTAGGTTGGTGGGGTTGAATAATGCTGAACTCCTCATAGTGAATGAGAAAAGCTCTCCCTGTCAGTTTCATCAGCATTTCTGATTATGTCAAAGAGAAAGTCTCGGTTTGGTGCCACCATCTCTGCAACACTCACTGATTTTCCTTTTTCACAAAGAGAGGAGAGAGCTCGATTTAAGTTCAGAGCTTCTGACAAGCAGTGGCATCATGTTAAATTTCATGATACTTCACTTCTTTTGTTTTCACTACATTGATTTTTGTGGTAAATTGTCAGTTTGTGATACATGGTATCAACCTCCTAATTCATAGTAGTAATATAAATTATTTCCATCCATTCTTTTTTTTTGTTTTTGAGACAGGGTCTCACTCTGTCACCCAGGCCAGAGTACAATGAGTGGCACAATCACAGCTCACTGCAGCCTTGACCCCCCCAGGCTCAGGTGATCCTCCCACCTTAGCCTCTCACGTAACTGGGGCTTCAGGGGGACACCACCACACCTGGCTAATTTTTGTAGAGATGGGGTTCACCATATTGCCCAGGCTGATCTTGAACTCCTGGGCTCAAGCGATCCTCCTGCCTTGGCCTCCCAAAGTGCTGAGATTACAGGCATGAGCCATTGTGCCAAGCCTCATTAATTCACTTAACAATTATTTTTTGAATGTGCTTATTATGTGTCAGATACTGTTGTAGGCACCTGGGATATGTAACAGGATAAAACGGATATAATTCCTCACCCTTTGGAAGTAATTTAAATGCACTTCTAAAATGGATACATTTAAGTAAGATGGAAAAGAAGTTGAATTAAGTAAAACCATTAAGAGATGGCATAATGTATATGCTAATTTGGAAAAGTGAAAGTCCTTCAGGAGTGACTGAAATTTGGGAAACTCTGTTCTGGTATTTCAGAACATTTCTGCTGCCTTTTCTGGGGAGTGACTCTTTAAGAGGCAGAGGAGGTCTTGGGGGCAGGCTAGGATTCAGAAGAACTGGGGAGGCCCCAGTGGAATAAGCAGCCAAGGGGCACTAGGACCGAGGCAGATCCTGTGGGAGGCAGGAACCTGGCCAATTTCCCTTGACCAGGACTTGCCCTGCTTCCAGCCCTGAGTCCCTCTCTCCCTCTATCTTTCTCTTTCTCTCTCTCTCTCTCAGCTCTAGTGCAGGGTCTGTCTGCTGTGGCTTCACCTCTGCCTCTTTCCCCCACGCCGCTTGGTTTGGGCTCGTGGGGAGAGCTTCCCACCCTTGCATGCTGTCTCTCAGCCTGGCTCCCAGGGGGGCCTTCAGACACCTGCTGAGTCTCTTTCTGCTTCTCACAGCTGAAGGGAACTGTTCGCCCAGCCAATGACTTCAACCCGGACGCAGATGCCAAAGCACTGCGGAAAGCCATGAAGGGACTCGGTACGCGGGATGGGAAGGGAACAGGGTTGGTCTCTGGGGCAGCAGGTGCAGCGGGTTTGGCCGTGGGCTGGAAGGGGACAAAGTGAGGTTTCAAACTAGAGTCTGCAGGATGAGGAAGGTTTGATCTCAAGTTTCCACCCTCCTGGCTCCCTGAGCATAGGGAGGAGGGGTGGGAGAGGGTTCATAAGGAACTTGGAAGAAGCCCCTCCCAGGGACCAAGGTGTCCCCCAAGTTCCCTGGGAGCAGTATCCTGGCATGGAAGAAAGTACCAGGTCATAAAATTGGCGTGGTGCCCTGGCTCTGCTGCTGACTTACTCTGTAATTCTGGACAAGCCTCTCAGCCATTCTGGGTCTGAATTTCCCCATGTGTAAAATCAGGGCTGTGGACCCTGGAACCCAAGAGCCCCAATTCTGTGGTGGGAGTGTGCCCTGCTGGGCAGGTCTTTCAGACCTGTGTCTGGCAACAATGGGAAGAGCACTGCACCCACAGGTGCAGGTCAGCTGGGCCTGTGCTCAGAAAGTCCAGCCTGGGACAGGCCATCTAGGGTTTAACTTTCTTTGCCTTTTGTGCACCGTCTATCTGATGGCAACTCCCAGGAGGCTTTAGGTTAAGTCCATCAGCTCCTGGGCCTCCTTTCCATGTGTCTCATGGGAATGATAATACCTGCCAAGCTCCCCTGGCACTGTAGGATGATAGAGGTAAAAATGCAGTGGAAGATGAAAGACCCCCATGCTCGGTCTGCAGTTGATGGCATTAATATGAGAAGCAGGAAGTGGTATCCTAATGCCTTCCAGAGTCAACCTGCTGTGGTTAGAGGGACTCAGGGTCCAGCTTCCAGAGAGTTGAAGAGAAAGTCCTTTTAGAGTCCCATAGAGTCGCTAACAGGACTTGGACTGTCAGGGTCAGAAGGATCCCTTGGTAACTACTCCAGCCTCTTCATGCTACAGATGTGGAAACCAAGTCCCATCAAGGGAAGGGGACTTGCCCAGGGTGGACAACCATTGCCAGAGCCAGAACTGGAACTCAGAGGCGCTGACTCCCAACCCAGTCCTCTCTACCTCCAGCTGTCCCTTTTCCTCGGGGTGTCAAAAGGAAAGAGAGGGAGGAGTCCAGGGGAAATCAGTGGCCTGAGCCATAGGCAAGGGGACTGCAGGGACTCAGGAGCACATGGCCGCCTAGCCAGGCTTCTGCCCTGACAAAGATCAGCGAGGGGCCATAAGTGGGTGATGTATGGGGAAAGCTGAGAGCCACAGGCCTTATTCTGAGGCATGTGGCCTTGGTGACTCAGGGACTGATGAAGACACCATCATCGATATCATCACGCACCGCAGCAACGCCCAGCGGCAGCAGATCCGGCAGACCTTCAAGTCCCACTTTGGCCGGGTAAGGACCTCCTTCTGTGCTCTGGGTGCCACATGCATACACCTCACCTGATTGAGCTCAGCCTGTCACTATCGGTTCTGCACAGTTGGGCAGTGGGACCCTGTGTGGTCTTGTGATCTCAGAGGGTCTCCAGCACTGGGTTTGGGCAGACATATCCTTCCATTCCCCCAGTTCCTTATGATGGGCAACACGTGTGTAAGATGGCTCAGTGGACTCAGAAGCTCAATATGGGGCCAAGATCAGGACTATGGTTGTTTTCACCGTGCTTTGGGCATCTTTCAGTTCCTCTGCACAGAGAAAGCTGGCTTCAAGGCCCCAGCTGAGTGTCAGTGATCATTGCATATTGGTGGCATCTGGCTTAGGCTGACATGTTTCCCCCTGGGTGGAAACAGTGTCCTTCAGCGCTGCTCCCTTCCCCTTCCTGTCTCCTGCGTCAGGGAGGTGGGTCTTCCTCCTGGTTGGTTTTTCCCTACCCTGTTTGGCTTCATCTAAATAATAAGTGCAACATCAGCAAAGACAGACACAAGCTCCCATGATTCCTCATGTAGAACCCCTGTTTTCTCTTTCCATGTCTCCTCCCTGTCCTGGGTCATGTGTGGACCGGTGCTAATGTTGGCATGGCCGTGGCTCTGCCCTTTGCAGGACTTAATGGCTGACCTGAAGTCTGAGATCTCTGGAGACCTGGCAAGGCTGATCCTGGGGCTCATGATGCCACCAGCCCATTATGATGCCAAGCAGTTGAAGAAGGCCATGGAGGTATACTGTGGCACCAGAGGGATGGGGTCCAGTGTCTGCGGGTGCCGGTAGGGACACAGGTGATCCTCATAAGCCCAGGTAGATTAGCCGTAACTTCTTGGTAGAACTCCCATACCCAGTTCAAACTGGCATAAACACAAAAGGAGATATTAGCTCCTACACCGGAAAACTACGGGACTAGATCTGAGTCCAGAGACTCAAATGATGTTCTGTGGACTCTTGGCTCACCCCTGTCTTGGCTCTGCTGTCCTCTCTTGTGACTTCACTCGCAGGCAGCCATTCTCCCCATGGTAGAAGGGTGGCTTATGTCCATCCCACCAGCTAGCAGCTCCAGCAGAGAGAGTTCCTTCTTCCCAGGAGTTCTAACAAGAGTCTTAGCATTCACTCCAAGTTGATTCGGCTTCAGTCACATGCCCACCCGTGTCAGAAGGGTCTCGTGGAGCCGCTGGAGGAAGTGGGGTGGGTCTCGAAGGAAAGCAGCAGCAGTTGGAGTCTGTCCTCCAGCCCAGCCTTGCCACTCACTCACTGTGTGACTGGGCCATTCCTTACACTTCCCAAGCATGCGTGCCTCCATCTGGGAAATGGAAACAGTCACCTCTGCCCTTCAAACTAGGACAGGTCAATCAAGGTCACAGGTATGAAGGGCATTGTTACCTCTGAAGACCTGAGGTAATTATTTAATAAGAAAGCCTTATGTCCTGGCCCAGAAGTTGCTAGAACTGCTTGGCTTCCCAAGGTACTGATTGTACTAGTGGCTACTGTTTATGAAAAGCATATGGTAACTGTCCCAGGCTAAGTACATTAGTTCAGTTAGTTGCCTCCTCAAGCCACAAGGCAAGGCTCTTATTTTGTTCCCATTTTACAGATGAGGAAACTGAGACTTGGGGGTTAAGTTGCTTGGTCAAGGTCATAGAGCTATGAAGTAGCAAAGCAGAAGGTCAGACCAGTCTGTCTAAGTCTAGAGCCTGTCTTGACAACCACAATAAACCAGTGGTGCTTTTGGCCCCTTGAGCATTAAGAGGAGGGCAGCAATCAGGAGCTAGAGGACTCTATAAAACCACTGCCTAGGCTAAGAAGATTGAGATGATTGTTTTTTAAAAATACCTAAGCAAAAAAGCAAATGATCTAAAGACATGGGGTTCAGAAATAGAAGAGATCAATGAGCTAACCCAACTCAATCCTTTCCATTTTCAGAGTTTACAGGTGGGAAACAGAGAGTCTCAGAGAGTCAGTGAATTAGAGGGAGGCTAGGGATAGACCCTAGGTCTCGGAACTTCATTGATTTCCTCACCACACACCTGCTTCTAACAAAGAAATGATGGAAGATGTCAATCAGGGTGAATCTCCTAGCATCTGAGAAGGCAGAACACTAGGCGGTAACCTCCGTGAGGACAGAGAATAGGCTTGCCTCTTGCCTTTTGTGTATGTGTGTGTGGTTATAGCCCCAGCGCCTTGCACAGTGGCTAGTATATAACAGATGTCCTAACAAGTATTAAAGTGAGTGCAGTAAATTCATTGACTCATGCAATCAATCAATCAATCTTGCCTGCCTCATCTCCTCCCTGATAGTCTCCCCACTTCCCTGTGTGCAGATCTTTGCATAACAGGCCCCCAGCCTGCCTTAGTCCAGGGCATGTAATATCTCAGTTTACAAATCACTCCTCAAATCCAAGTATAAACAAATGTAAGTCAGACATGGTGGTTCATGCCTATATTCCTAAAACTTTGGGCTTGAGTCCAGGAGTTCTAGACCAGCTTGGGCAATATGGTGAAACCCTGTCTCTACAAAAATTACAAAAATTAGCCAGGCATAGTGGCATGCTCCTGTGGCCCCAGCTACTTGGGAGGCTGAAGTAGGAGGATCACCTGACTCTGGGAGGTTGAGGCTGCAGTGAGCTGTAATCATGCCACTGCACTCCAGCCTGTGTGACAGAGCAAGACTGTCTCAAAAGAAAAAAAAATGTAGCATTTTGTCTTAAGCACAAAACTTTTTTTTCTTCTAACAAAATAATACATGGTCACTGTGAAGACTTGAGGAAATATAGCTAGAGCAAAAAAGAAGAAAATAGCAATCATCTGTGATCCTTCACTCACCCAGAGACCACAACCACTAGTTAACACTGGGAGGCATGCACATGTCCTTCTGTTCGCTCTCCTTTTTTTGAGACGGAGTCTCGCTCTGTCACCCAGGCTGGGGGGCAGTGGCGCGATCTCGGCTCACTGCAGCCTCCACCTCCTGGGTTCAAGTGATTCTCCTGCCTCAGCCTCCCAAAGTGCTGGGATTACAGGCGTGAGACACTACGCCCAGCCTTCTGTTCTTGTTAAATACTTACATGTAAATATTTCTATTCAGATGTTCATGTGTATATGTGGTGTTATATACACATGCCTATGTATCTTTTCTTTTGCAGGGGAAGGAAGGCAAAGCAGTTCCCATGGGAGGTTCTGGGAATCTTGAGAGGCTAGCACAGTCAGCCTTGATTGTGCCAAGGTCTCAGGCCTGGGGGCCATGTCTGGAAGTGAGGAGAAAATTCAGGAAGGCTTGGCCTGAGCCTTAGCCATACCAGCCCCATGGTCCTGTGCACAGGAGGTCAGAACTATGGCTGAGATCATCTTTGTCTTGACATTCTAGGGAGCTGGCACAGATGAAAAGGCTCTTATTGAAATCCTGGCCACTCGGACCAATGCCGAAATCCGGGCCATCAATGAGGCCTATAAGGAGGGTGAGTTTGGAAGGCCTGGGCCCAGATGCCGGGAGGAGAAGAGCCAGGCCTGCCAGCATCCAGCCCCAGCCCACAGCTCTGCCCACAGCTCTGGCCTGTTTCCTTTCCCTTAGTGTCTGAGGATTTGATAAGCCCCTTGGGTGTGCCCATCCCCGTGTCTGGGGAAAGGCAGGTGTCCCAGAAGAGCAAAGGCCTGGAGGTAGAAGAGGGCTTGGCTGGCAGTGGGAAGAGAGAGCATTCCAGCCTGCTGGAGAGAGGGAGGGTGACTTTCACGGTGTGTAGTCCATGCAGTTCCACGGGGCCCCACAGCCAGAAAGGCCCCACACTTGGTTGCATGCTGTGCTATTGCTATCCAGAAATTCTTAATTTTTTAGCAAGCGACCCCATATTTTTATTCTGAAGAATTTTGAGTACTGGTCAAAAACGTTTAAAATGGCTAGACGTGGTGGCTCACACCTGTAATCCCAGCACTTTGGGAGGCTGAGGCAGGTGGATTGCTTGAGCCTAGGAGTTTGAGACTAGCCTGGGCAACATGGCAAAACCCCATCTCTACAAAAAATACAAAAATTGGCTGGCCCATTAGCTCACTCCTGTAATACCGGCACTTTGGGAGGCCGAGGCAGGTGGGTCACTTGAGGTCAGGAGTTTGAGACCAACTTGGCTAACATGGTGAGACCCCATCTCTATTAAAAATACAAAAATTAGCCAGGTGTGGTGGGATACACCTGTACCCCCAGCTACTGAGGAGGGTGAGGCAGGAGAATGGCTTGAACCTGGGAAGCAGAGGTTGCAGTGAGCCAAGAGCATCCTACTGCACTCTAACCTGGGTGACAGAACGAGACTGTCTCAAAAAAAAAATTAGCCAAGTGTGGTGGCATGTACCTATAGTCCCAGCTACTCAGGAGGCTGAGGTGGGAGGATCACCTGAGCCCAAGGAGGTCAAGGCTGCAGTGAGCCTTGATCATGCCAACTGCACTGCAGCCTGGGTGACAGAGTGAGACCCTGTCTCAAAAAAAAAAAAAAAAAAAAAAAAAAAGCTTAAACTTTTTCTCTTATAAGCAGCTTTAAAATGGTAGAATTTTGAGTACAGGAGTAAGACAGTCAGAGCTCTGCCTTTGAGTCTAGCAACTGCCGTGCAGGAGAGAATGACAACAGGGAGGTGACTTAAGAGGCTGTTAAATATTAAAGGCAAGGTGCAATGGGACCTCAACTGGGACAGAGCTGAGGGGATGGAGAGGAGGTGATGGGTTGATGGGAATGCCCACTGTCTTACCAAATCAGCAGGAGGATAGTGGGATGCCCCCAAGAGCCAGTTACAAAGCCCTTCCTTCCCACCTCCTCCTGCCAATACTGCCCTGGCTCAAGCCTGAGTTTCCCAGACCTTTCTCCCCTCAACCAAATTCTTCTTGGCCAGCAGCTACCCACACCCCCTTTCTCTGTCCCAGACTATCACAAGTCCCTGGAGGATGCTATTAGCTCAGACACATCCGGCCACTTTAGGAGGATCCTCATTTCTCTGGCCACGGTGAGTGAATTCATGGGCCCAGGTCCGCTTGCCCATCTGAGTGGAGGGTACAGGGCAGTTAGAAGTGCACTCCTAATGGAGAGGGGGCGTCTCCCCACTTGCCTCCTTAGAGTCCCACCACCTGCCCCTGCTGTTGACTTGTCAAAGCTGGCTTAGTGCCACCTTCTCCAGACAGTCCTCCCTGGCAGCCTTTGGCCTGGCTTTTTGGGCCCTCAGCTCACAGGACAAAGCCATGTGGGTGACCCTCTCCTGTGTTGTTACCTGGGAGCTTCTGTCACCGTCTCTTAAATTCCTGTAACCCAAATGGCAGGCCCTCATGCACAGTTACCAAAAGCTTACTGTGTGCCAGGCATTGGTGCCAAGTGCCTTGCACACATTCTCAGTTAATGACCGCGACAGCTTACCCTATAGAGGCAGGATTTTTGTCCTGGTATAATCGATGACAAAGAGCATTCAGAGAGGTGAAATGACTGAGCAGGGTGTGTGGTGGTGCAGAAACAGAGATGGGTCAATGTTTGGGGACTGACCTTTCTCGCTGCTCCTGCTGCAGGGGAATCGTGAGGAGGGAGGAGAAAACCTGGACCAGGCGCGAGAAGATGCCCAGGTAAGACCCCCCAGGCCACCCCAGTGACTTCTGTTGGGCGTCCCTGAGAAGTAGCTCCAGCTTGTGCGTGTCTATGCCAGGCCCTGTCTGTGAGTGGAGAAGCCTCCTGGCAGGGGTGTGGTTGGTTTGATTGACGGTAGAAATTAGGTTTAGGAGTGTGGTGCTGGCATTACTGGCATTTTCTAGGTAGATAGCAGGACCCTCAGAGCTGACAGGGACCTGCAAATTGCCCAGGTCAAACCCCTCAAGTTACAGTGGGAAAATGGAGGCCCAGAAAGGGCAAATGGCTTCTGAAAGTCACACAGCAAATCAGTGGACCCAGTAGAATTTACCCTAGAGAGCTGGCCTGGGAATTTGCTGAGAAGGAGGCCTGAATGCTAAAGGTCTCAGTTTATTATCAGTAAAACGGAACAGAGATTCGAGGGAGTGTCCTGGGACTAGAAAGTAAGTTCTTCAAGGGCTGGAATCTTCATTGTTTGCTGGTATATCCAAAGTAACACACGATCAATACTCCATAAATATCTGTTGAATGAATAGCAGGGAATAGGGTTCTCTAGGAGTCTCTTGGCTGCTCTGCTTCTGCCCCACTCCTGAGCCTAGTGAGCTTGAGGTCTGGAAATGGCTTCTTTCAGAGGTTGGACAACCCCAAATTCATTTTCCTTGAGGGTACCGGTGTCTGGGCAGTCCCTACTGAGGCCAGTGCATTGTCCCCCACTGACCTGCACCTTGATCCCAGCACCCAGTAGCCTGACCCAGGTCCAGGTCTTCATCTCTTCTGACTGCCTCATCCTCCCACCCCCAAAAGCTGTGTCCAGGGACGTGGGGCACAGACACCAAAGACTGTAAATCCAGCCCCCTTATTTTATAGTTGGTGAGTTGAAAAGTGCACAGATGGATTGAGAGTCAGGGAACCAACTTCTCTGTTCCCAGGTCCCATAACAGCAGTGTGGTATGTTACAACAGCATCCGAGCTAGAAAACTCCTTAGCTGGAACCTGACAGTTACAGAACTATAATTAAATTATTAGAATGCATACTATATTTTGAGCACAATACCAAGATTATTCTATACTTTTTAATGTTCCTCCTTTTTACTAGAGGAAAATGAAGCTCCTTAATCTATTCAAACATACAGTTTCTAAGTGGTGGTGGTTTGGTTTGAACTCAAGCTTGCCTGACTCCAGAGTCTATGCTTAATTCCATTTACAGTAATATCCTCCAATATTGCCCTGGCTCAAGCCTGAGTTTCCCAGACCTCCCTCCCCAGAATCAAGTCCTTCTTGACCAGCACTGCCCACACCCCCTTCTCTGTCTCAGTCCATCACAAGTCCCTGGAGGACGCTCTGAGGTCAGACACATCCGGCCACTTCAGTTAAGGTCCCCTGCAGCTTCCACATCAAGTAGCTGTTGTTGTCCAGTTGTCCAACCCTTGCTTTGGAATATGGCTGTCAAAAGCTGCAGGGTTACAATGAAATATATGGTATTTCAGCTACACTGTGGGCACATGGATGGGGGCTAGGCTGAGAACCCAGCCAGACACTAGGGTGGCTTGCTGAGGCCGTATTTCATTCACTCACTCAACAGATGTTTATTAAGTATTACTGTGAACAGCCTCATGTGCTGCTGAGAGTTTAAAAAAAAAATGCCAAGTCTCACCCCAAATCCATTCTCCACCCCGAAATTGATCTTCGAGGGAATACTTCTGCCTGGTGCCTGGTTTGCCAATGAGGCTGTGCTTCCAATTGCCACTAACAGGGGGCAGTGGTGGGCCTTGCTGACAGCTGCTTTGCAAAAGGAGAGAAGTGGAGAGAGAGAACCCGGGTGGAAATAGCCAAGGAACCCTGAGCCAGATCCCTGCCCAACTCAGCTGCTTCTCCAGGTTTAGGATGCTAGACCTAAGCTCATTTTCTTATAACTAGCAGTACGCTCTTTTATAGAAACTGGAAAATAAAGAGAAGCCAAAAGAGTCCATAACGTAATAGTAATAACCGTGGTCAGTATTGTGGCATACATTATTCCAGTTGTTTCTCTATGTATATATAAAAATGTATTCTTTATTTCTGACAGTTAAAAATTAATACTATGCGAATATTGTTACATTTAAAAGTCAACAATATCATTTAGTGGCTATATACTATTCCATATCTGAATCTATCATGTTATTTAACAAGCCTTCTTCCTAGTAGCGAACTCTTTTATCACATTCATGATTTCCTTCCTTAGAATGAATTTCCAGAGGTGAAATGGAAATGTGGGAGCAAAATGTATATAAAAATTAAGGGCATTTGATAGGGCAGAGTCAAGTTCCCCCTTAGATAATGGCACACGAGTACTTGGCAGTTTGTATTTGCCTGTTTTACACTGCCTCCCTGGCGCTCTCTCACTCTGGGTATCCAGGACACCGTCAAGCTCTTAGAAGTCTGGGTCTGTTATTAACCAGTTGAACATATGTCCAGTTTCCACCTGTGGCCCCACAGTAATTGTTAATAGCTTCCCCTTTCACTCTGTCTTCCAAGTTGAGCAATACATTATCAATAACTAATTATTATAGACCCACCATGAAATGAAGAAGTGTGGTCATTTTTAGGTAATCTATACTCAGACTTTTAAAACTATAATAGCTTTCTGGAAATAGAATTCATCTACCATACTGTTGACCAGCTTTATTGAAATAGAAATCTTCTACCATACCATTCACCCATTTAAAGTATACAATTCAGTGGTTTTCACAGACTTAATGCAACCATCACCACAAACAATTTTAGAACATTTCATCACCCTCAAAAGAAACTCCATACACATTAGCTGTCACTTCTCATTTCCTCCTAACCCCCCAGCCCTACAATCTCCTGTCTGTCTCTCCAGATGTGCCTCTTCCGAATACCTCATGTAAACAGAGTGATATAATAGAGTGGCCTTTTGGACTGGCTTCTTCACTTACGGAAACACTAACTTAAAACACTACATTAAACATTTAACAGTGTTTTCAAGGGTCATCCGTGCTGTAGCATGTTGGTACTCCCTTGTCGTTGCCAAATAATATTCTATTATCCATTCATCAGCTGATGGACATTTGGGTTATTTCTACCTTTTGCCTGTTATGACTAATGCTGCTTTAAGCATTTGTGTACAAGTTTTTGTGTGCACGTTTTCATTTCTTTTAAATAGAATTGCTGGGTCATATGATAACTCTATGTTTAACCATTTGAGGAACTGCTCAGATTAATTTTTGCATGAAATAGCTAGGCTAATAAGAACAAGCTTTTGTGGTGATATTTAGTTCCCAACCACTTTTTTTTTTTTAATATTACAGATATTCTTATCTTAAAGATGCTTTGAAAAACCTAATATGTCTAGAGTTCTCTGAGCTGCGTAAGTGAGAACAATTGGCACTTTGGATTTTTTTGTCATTGTTAAATTTTTTTTTTTTTTTTTTTTTTTGAGAGAGAGTTTCGCTCTTGTTACCCAGGCTGGAATGCAATGGCGCAATCTCGGCTCACCGCAACCTCCGCCTCCTGGGTTCAGGCAATTCTCCTGTCTCAGCCTCTGGAGTAGCTGGGATTACAGGCACGCGCCACTATGCCCAGCTAATTTTTTGTATTTTTAGTAGAGACGGGGTTTCACCATGTTGACAAGGATGGTCTCGATCTCTTGACCTTGTGATCCACCCGCCTCGGCCTCCCAAAGTGCTGGGATTACAGGCTTGAGCCACCGCGCCCGGCCTTGTCATTGTTAAATTTTTAAAACATGTCCCTCTCTCTTTTTTTAAAAAATGATAGTTTTATTTAGCATGTTTCTACAAATTTTTGATAAAATACATATAAAATTTACTCTATTAATCATTTTATTTATTTACTTACTTACTATTATTTTTGAGATGGAGTTTCTCTCTTGTTGCCCAGGCTGGTGTGCAATTATGCAATTTGGCTCACTGCAACCTCTGCCTCCCAGATTCAAGCGATTCTCCTGTCTCCTCCTGAGTAACTGGTATTACAGGTGCCCACTACCACACCCAGCTAATTTTTTGCATTTTTAGTAGAGACAGGGTTTCATCATGTTGGCCAGGCTGGTCTCAAACTCCTGCCCTCTGGTGATCCACCCGCCTCAGCCTCCCAAAGTGCTGGGATTACAGGTGTGAGCCACTGCACCTGGCCAATCATTTTAAAGTATACAGTTCAGTGGCATTAAGTACATTCACATTACTAGGCAGCCATCACCACCAGCCATCTCCAAAACTGTTTTCATTGTGCAAAACCGAAACTCTGGACCCATTCAATTGTCACTCCCCATTCTCCCTTTCCCCAGCCCCTAGCAACCACCATTCTTTCCATCTCTGTGAATTTGACTACTCTAAGGACTTCATGTAAGTGGAATTATACAGTATTTATGCTTTTATGACTGGCTTCTTTTACCTAGTATGATGTCCTCAGGGTTCAACTAGGTTACTGTTTTGTTTGAGACAGGGTCTCACTCTGTCACCCAGGTTGAAGTGCAGTGGCGCCATCTTGGCTTACTGCAACCTCCGCCTTCTGGACTCAAGCTGTCCTCCCACCTCAATCCCCCAAGCAGCCAGGATTACAGGCGTGTGCCCACCATGCTCAACTAATTTTTTGATAGAGCCAGGGTTTCTCCATGTTATCCAGGCTGGTCTCAAACTCATTGGCTCAAGCGATCCTCCCACCTTTGCCTCCCGAAGTCCTGCGATTACAGATGTGAGCTACTTCGCCTGGCATAGCTTGTTTTTAATAGAGAAAAATATTTTAAAAACCAGAAGCAGCCCATAATCCTAGTAGCCCTGATAACTCTTATTCAACATTTAAATTTAAAATGAAATAATATATTTGCATATTTAAGAAATAAAATTTCCAGAAAAATTTAAAAAAAAAAAAAGCAAAAGCTTTCCCGAATAATCTCTCCTCAAAGTGTCTTGACAGTTTCTTAAGTACTTCCCAGAAAGTATAAGAAAGTGAGTGTTTGAGTTTTTTTTTAATCTAGATAAAAGAAACACTTTACACATTTAAGAAACATTTATACAAGAAAAGAAACATTTATGCATAAAATATGGTGTACTTTGGCCGGGGCCGGTGGCTCACACCTGTAATCCCAGCACTCTGGGAGGCCGAGGCGGGCGGATCATGAGGTCAAGAGATCGAGACCATCCTTACCATGATGAAACCCCGTCTCAACTAAAAATACAAAAAAAAAATTAGCCGGGTGTGGCGGCACGCGCCTGTAGTCCCAGCTACTCGGGAGGCTGAGGCGGAAGAATCGCTTGAACCCAGGAGGTGGAGGTTGCAGTGAGCCGAGATTGCGCCACTGCACTCCAGCCTGGAGACAGAGCAAGACTCCGTCTCAAAAAAATATATATATATATGGTATACTTTACTTCTTCACTTAATTTAAATGGAAACTCTCCTTATCATGATTGTAGATCAATCTCATCCTTTGTAAGAATGGCCTGGATTGTCTCCATTGATTGGATAAGCCAAAGCCTGTTTGACAAGTCTATCTCAGGACAGTTTACAGTATTTCTCTATTTCAAAAAATGCTGACCTGCACCGGGACTCAAGCCTGTAATTCCAGCACTTTGGAGACTGAGGTGGCAGATCACCTAAGGTCAGGAGTTCAAGACTAGCCTGGCCAACATAGTGAAACCCCATCTCTACTAAAAGTATAAAAAAGAATTAACCAGGCATGGTGGCATGTGCCTGTAATCCCAGCTACTCAGGAGGCTGAGGCAGAAGAATCACTTGAACCCAGGAGGCAGAGGTTGCAGTGAGCCGAGATCACGCCACTGCACTCCAGCCTGGGCAGCAGAATTAGACTCTGTCTCAAAAAAAAAAAAAAGAAAGAAAGAAAAATGCTGTAGTGGGCCGGATGTGGTGGCTCACAACTGTAATCTCCACTTTGGGAGGCCAAGGCAGGAGGATCGCTTGAGGCTAGACTGGACAACAAAGTGAGACCCCTTCTCTACAAAAATTAAAAAAATTAGTGCCAGGTGCAGGGGCTCACACCTGTAATCCCAGCACTTTGGGAGGCCGAGGCGGGTGGATCACAAGGTCAGGAGTTCAAGATCAGCCTGGTCATCATAGTGAAACCCCATCTCTACTAAAAATACAAAAATTAGCCGGGTATGGTGGCACACACCTGTAATCCCAGCTACTCAGGAGACTGAGGTAGGAGAATCACTTGAACCCAGGAGGAGTAGGTTGCAGTGAGCAGAGACTGCCATTACCCCCTAGTCTGGGTGACAGAGTGAGACTCTGTCTCAAAAAAAAAAAAAAAATAGCTGGGTGTGCTGGCACACACCTATAGCTACTCAGAAGGCTGAGGCAGGAGGATCGCTTGAGCCCAGGAGGTCAAAGTTGCAGTGAACGGTGATTGTACTCCAGCCTGGGTGATAAAGCAAGACCCTGTCTCCAAAAAGAAAAAAGAATCCTGCAGTGAACAGTCTTGTATTATATCGTGGAAGTCTATCTGTAAGTCCAATCCCTAGCAATATAATTGCTTGATCAAATGGCATGTGCATTTTAACTTTTAATGGACATTGCCAATTATGTAATGAAAAGAAGAGGAAGGTTTCCCGAGCATAGGCTGTAGTGAAGTTTATAAAGAGTTCAGTCTATCTGATAGAATAAAGTCAGCAGAGTTTCTGGGGGAAAGGCAAAATCAATACTCAGCCTAGGTACACAAGCCCGGGTATTTTGCTCCCAGGCTTTCCAAGTCACAGCTATTTGCCTAACAAAATAGTGTCCTAACCACAGAATTTTGCACTCTGCATAGTGCAGCACTTAAAAGTAACCCTTGTAAAATGACTTTCCCATCACTGTTTGCTGTGTGCCCCCAGGCAGGTCAGCTCCCCTCAAGGCGTCAGCTGCCCGTCTTTCCTTCTGTAACTCGAAGGCTAAAATGACTTGTCTCTTTACATATAGCCTTGCAATTCTGAATATGCCAAAAGGTGTAGAGAACTTTGCACTGCTCACATTTGCATCTCAAGGTTCTGTAAGGCAGTGGCAGGGATTATTTCTCTCCACTTTCAGAACCAGAAACCGCGGCCCTGGAATCTGCTCTAGGTTATGGGGTGCGAAGGGCAGAACTCCCTGTTTCTGTCTTTCTCTTATCCCTCAGGTAAACACGTTTTTAGTTATTGCCAGGCCTAGCCGCATTCTGAGCTCCAGCCCAAAAAGTCATAGGAAGGTATTTTTCTCTCGTCCCTGCCCCCTCCCCCCCCCCTTTCCCATCGCATCCCGAGTTCTCTCTGGGTCTCTTGGGACCTCTGCCACTCCCAGCCAGGCCCCTTACCCTGCACCCCAGGGCCCCAGCACCAGCCTCCCCAGCCTCGTCTGATTCTTGCCTCCCTTCTCTCCCTCCTCTCTCCCCTCCCTGCTCTCAGGTGGCTGCTGAGATCTTGGTGAGTGTCTGTTCTTCATTTGGGTTTTAACGGCCTCTGAGTAAAGTCTGCCTTTACTGGGCCGAGCGGGCAGAATCAAGTAGTGATTTGGGAACTTGCTCTGTGGCTTCTCTCTCTCCCCTTCAGGGCCCCTTCAGGACCCTCCTGGGTAAAAGATAGGCCAGGCAAGTGTTTCCCAAACTTCAGCTAATCATCTCTGGCATGATTTGTGCTATGTAACCACCAGCTGTTAATACTTATCTTTAAATTGACTCACTTCTAAACCTAAAATGAGTTAAGGGGAATTTAATATCAGTATAAATAGAACCAGTAGCTGGCTAGAAAACAAGTGTGGAAACACTAATATGCAGTGTGTTCGGGTATATTTGCCCTTGACCCCGCTTGGGGAAACGCTGGCCAGGTCATCTTCCCTGCACCTGACCGCATACGCACTTCCCAGAGGGGCTTGCAGAGAGTTTGAGGGATGGAAGGGGAACTCCCAGTCACTACGCTCAGTGCTGTGTGGCTCCTCCCAGGAGCCCTGGTCCTATGTCCCCGAGGCTGGGATGGAAGTACCCAGTGCTAAGCCCATCAGTGTCAGTTCACAGAGTCCCTGGGAACTGGAGGGGGAGTGCAGAAACCATTGTGCTTGCGGATGGAAGAGGGGACCAGTCTTGGCCCCCTTGGATGGCTGGGTGAGCCCAGCTTCTTACTGCCCTCAGCCCAGGCAAAGACATGAACATGAATAATAACTAAGGCTTTCTCATGTCCCCCCTCCCAAATCCTTGCCCCAACCGGGGCTCTGCAGGAAATAGCAGACACACCCAGCGGAGACAAAACTTCCTTGGAGACACGTTTCATGACCATCCTGTGCACCCGGAGCTATCCCCACCTCCGGAGAGGTGAGGCCTGACCTCATTCCTTCCCAGCTCAGCAAGAAGATCCCAGAATCTGATGGGAGCCTCTCAGCTCTCTGTGGCAAGAGGAGCCAGTTGCCCACCCACCTCCTCCTTAACCCAGCAGTAGCATATCATGGGTGACGGGGACTCTGGAGCCCTGGGTTCTAGTCCTGGCTCTACCTCTTACACCTCACCTTCCTTCTCCTCCTTACGGAAGCAGCTGTGGTGCCTGGGATTAGGGATAGCAACTAGGTTTTACCTTGAATGCCAACTCTGATGGATTGGTAGTAGCTGCCTATAATGCTGTATTGAGAAGGATTCTGGGGCCCTGTGTCATGATTCACTGGTGATGTCTGCCAGGAGCAAGGCAGCGAGAGGTGGCAGCCGCCCAAGACCCACAATGACATCTTTGAAGCACAGGCTCCCTTGTGCCCAGGGCACACCCCTATGCAGTGACCCTGGTGCTCGGTGATCACGAAGTACCCTGTGCACTGAGACATTTACATTTTAACATGCATTTGTCTGGCACTTCTCAGTATTTAAGCTGCTTTAGCATAGTGGCTGAAAGAATGGACTTGGGCACTGGACTGCCTTGATTTCAGTCCCCCACTCAACAGCCAGGTGACCTCAGGCAAGTTACCGAATCTCTGCGCCTGAGTTTCCTTATGTAGGAATCGGGGTTTTAGTTCTACCTCACATGATTGTTATGAAGATACAAAAAACACAACACACATAAAGCATTGGCACAATGCCTGACTCAGTGTATGCTTCCTAAGTGTTACCATTGTATCTTAATCCTGACACCAGAGGAAGAGGGGGCCTAGGAAGGGGAGGGCTCACCCAAGGTCCCTCAGTGAGCTGGGGCAGAACCATGACTAGGACCCCTGCTCCTTTTACTACCTCAGCCTGGGTTCCCAGAACTTGGCCAAGGCTCTGAGGCCATTGGCCAGGCACGGGGACTGACTTGGGACAGATTTAGCTCTGAGCCCACGGCACCCTTGATGTCACAGCTTCTCTATCAGGATAATCTTGCCCAATGCATTTAGGCCAGGGCTGTGGCCATATCTGCTGCCCTTCCACTTTCTCAGGCACAGCCTGCAGGAGGCACTGGGTGGGGCCAAGAAGGGGTGATCCTCCCCCTCCTGCACTGAAGCTCACCCCCACCTCTGGGGCTTCTCTTGTGGCCAGTCTTCCAGGAGTTCATCAAGATGACCAACTATGACGTGGAGCACACCATCAAGAAGGAGATGTCTGGGGATGTCAGGGACACATTCGTGGCCATTGGTAACTGGCAGGGGCTAAGGGAAGGGCTGGGAGCACTGGGAACTTGACCGGATTCTCTGAAAGAATACAACCCTGGCAGCCTCCTAAGCTAATACTAGAAAGTAAACACTGCCACAGTTCACCTCAAGGGGTGCTGCCAAATGTGTGATTGTGGGGAAGTGTCATGAGGTCTGTTCCAGGCTGCAGAACAGGGTGAGAAAATAGCTGTTGCTGGGGAAGGACCAGGAAGGCTAGGGCAGGCAGGGGAGGGGGCACACTATGCTGCACAACCAGGTGTGTATACCCACACACACACCACACACACACCCCTAACATACACAAGATGCATACTGTACATACACACATTCTCACATGTGACAAACACTTATACAGAAAACATGTTACATATGCACATGACAGGTGCACACCACACACACATGACACATCACACACATAACACATTATGCATACGCATACATGACACCCCCAAGACAGTACACCTACACACACACACAGCACTCACACACTATGCACACATGACCCATGCACACCACATATACACACATACATGCACACACATACAAGACACATACACGCTTGATGCACATGGCACACACACACACACACTCTCACCTCCTCTCAGTACCTGATTTTTTGGTTATTCTTATATAATTTGAGTTCTTGACTTTGAAAAAATTTTTCCCTTTTGAATATCAATTTCACTGTGTATAAATGTGGATGAGTAGATATGGGTTAGGGCTGAAGTTGTTCTTCTCGTTAGTATTTATTATTAGTAGTATCTTGTTTCATTTACTGTAAAACACATTGCATCAATACACTTTCAAAAAATCTTACTGGGCCAGGCACGGTGGCTCACGCCTGTAATCCTAACACTTTGGGAGGCTGAGGCGGGCAGATCACCTGAGGTCAAGAGTTCGAGACCAGCCTGACCAACTTGGAGAAATCCCGTCTCTACTAAAAATACAAAAATTAGCTGATCGTGGTGGTGCATGCCTGTAATCCCAGCTACTTGGGAGTCTGAGGCAGGAGAATCACTTGAACCTGGGAGGTGGAGGTTGTGATGAGCCAAGGTCACACCACTGCACTCCAGCCTGGGCAACAAGAGCGAGACTCTGTCTCAAAAAAAAAAAACAAAAATGTTACTAAGAGGTGTCAGTGGAAGATTTTCACGTAATTGCCATCAATTATAAAACACATCTTGATTTCAGAGACACTAAAATGTGGGGGAAAGTTGTTTTAGACTGGGTGAAGCAGAGGTGGTGGTGGTAGTGGTGTTACTTAGCATGTGATGGGCCTTTACCACCCGGGAGCAATGTCTGGAAAGCAGGATAGCCTAATGGGTAAAGGCATGGAATCCAGATTGAATCCCTGCTCTGCCTTTACTCACTGGATGTTCTTGGGCAGGTCATAAAACCTCTGTGTCTCAATTTCCTCCTTTGTAAAATGGAGATAACAATAGTGCCCAGCCCAAAGGGTGGATTTTGTAAGACTAAAATGAGTTAATTATACATAAAGCCAAGAGGCACCATTCCAAGTGCTTTATGTATAATTAACTCATGTAATACGCACTGGGCAAGGGTTGGCTTTTATTGTTTCCCACCGAGCCTTGTGCAAAGTTAGTTGCACACAGGTTTAGTTGCATTCTCACCAGGTGCTCTTACCAGCTTACTTTACAAAGAGGACACTGAGTTTAGAGAGGTTTGTAGAAGTAGAACCAGGACTCAAACCAGAGGCTGCCTGCACCCGAAGCTCATGTTCTTAACACCAGAATGATTAGCCTTTGGAGACACTTTCAGATTCCTACCTTCCTCGTATATTTCCCTCTTCCCTTTCTCCTCCCACCTTGAATAGGCATACACGTGCAAACATACACCACAACACACCATTTCACACCCCTCTGTCCCATGGCAGGCATCGGGGTCCCCTGTGGCAGATGGACAGGCTCAGTTTTTAGAAAGGCTTGTTGGATTGGTTACAGAGGAGAGAAGTTTCTGCCTATAGGGTCCAGCCCTATAGGGTCAAGTGAGTCCCTCCCTGCTGGTGTGGAGACGAAAAATTAGAAATAAAAACGACAGAGATAAAACAAAGTTTGCACCCAGGGGTCCACTGCTACCCAAAGCGTGGAGACCAGCAGTGGCCCCGAGTGCCTGGACACTGACTTTTATTGAGTACAAAGCAGGGGGAAGGGCAGGTAGGATGAGGTCATGGTGGTCAGTGATAGGGTCAGGTAAATCACATGTCTTGGAGATAGGGGGCCCAAGACTTTGAAGAAGCTGAGGCGAGGAGAAAACCTAAGGCGTCAGCACTTTTCTCGTACTTGTCAAGAAATAGCAAGGTCACTATGATTTATGTTACTATTACTAATTCTTAGCTTCTAAGAAAAAGAGGAACCAGGTACAGAAGCGGAACATGAAAGTAGCTGTGGAACGTGACCGCTGAAGCACAGCACCACATAGAGACGATTAAGACCCCGGATGTTGGTGGGCCTCCCTGACAGCCGTCAGGCCTGCCACAAAAGCTTGGAGAAGCAGAGTTTTCTCCTAACTCCCCTGAGGAAGGAGATGGCTTGGCCATCTTGGACGTCTCCTTCCCTAGCTGGCTAAACAGCGGGCGCTTTCACAGCACTGACACTGTCACACAACTGAGGCGTCCAGCAGCCCTTATGCGAGCGTGACAGAGGACTTAGAGCATCTTGCCTTAGGGTCACCTCTTTTCCAATGCCACTTCAGTCCCATACTTCTTGACCTGAGACTTACTAGTAAGATTAAAGATTATATGATTATATAGATATATATATTTGTGATAACATATGAATAGCTATGTGATTATATATGATTATACATAGGCATAGCTATGTAACTATATCTGTAATTCACTTCTAATTCTATGTTTATATGAGAACATGCTAAGGCTTCAGTCCTTTGCCTTGGCTCTTGCAGGGTTTCCCCCCAACATCTGCCCAGTGTGCTTCTTAGCCAGATTGATTAAGCCCTGGGTCTAAAGTCAGAGGAGGCATCCTAGAGGTGGTGTCATGACTGGGGATATGGACATCAAGTACAGCCTTGCAGGATGGGATTTGATTTAGAGAGATACTGAAGTGAAGGGCAGATAGGAAATGCATCTATCCAGGAAGGACAGAGGGATGCAGGAATTTGCAGTTTGTTTTGGGAATGGGGAGCAAGGGCCATGCGGTAGCAAAGGAGGCCAGGGGCTTTGGCGTTCCAGCCAAGCAGCTGGAGATTTGTTTGGGAGGTAGTAGGTAAATAGGTAAGGAGCTGGAGGTGGGAGATGTGTGATGTGATCTTTCCCACAGGGTTCCTGAGCCTGTTGCAGAGGAGTCTCTTGCTTGACTCTGCCACTGGGGTATGCAACTCCAGCCTCTTGCCATCTGTTCTCATTATATCTAGAGTCATTCCAGCATTCCAGCTCCAGTACTGGTGTCTGGTTCCTCCATAGGCTGGAGTGCAGTGGTGCAATCTCGGCTCACTGCAAACTCTGCCTCCTGGGTTCAAGCAATTCTCCTACCTCAGCCTCCTGAGTAGCTGGCACTACAGGCTTTAGTAGCACCACCACGCCCAGCTAATTTTTATATTTTTAGTAGAGACAGGGTTTCATCATGTTGGCCAGGATGGTCTCAATCTTGACCTCAATCTCTTGATCCGCCTGCCTCGGCCTCCCAAAGTGCTGGGATTGTAGGCATGAGCCACCGCTCATGTGGTGAGACACCCTCACATGGGCTCTGGAGCCTTGCAGCCAAGCAGCCGCGAAGGGCTAGAGAACCCTAAGCCTTGAAATAGGGCGGGGTTGGTGAAACCAGGCAGGCATTATCTGGGGTCAGGGTAGGGAACAGGGGCTGCCAATGCTGCAAGATTGTTCAGGCCCTGGGGCAACACTCAGCCCCAGGGATTTGTATGCTTCCTTACATTTTACCAATGGACGGTCATTCTTTGGAGCAGTATTTCTCTAAATAGTAACTCTCAAACACTAGGCTGCACCAGAGTAAGGTGGCGACTATCCTGATTTGTGCAGGACTTTCAGTGCTATTAGGTTGGTGCAAAAGTCATTGCAGTTTTGCCATTGAAAGTGATGGCAAAAATTGCAATGACTGTTGCATCAATGTAATAAAACTTGGAATGTCCCAGGCAAACTAGGACAAGTTGGTCACTTCACCTCCAGAGTTTCAGATTCAGCATATCTGGGGTGAGGCATGAGAATCTGCCTTTCTTCCAAGTTTTCAAGCAATGCTAATGTTGTCGGTCCAGAAACCACACTTTGAGAACCACTGCTCAAAATCTTTCTAGAATCTGAATCTTTAAGGTGGAACCTAAACCCTGAGTTTTAAAGAAGCTTCTTGGGGTGATTTCAGTACACTTAAAAGTTTGAGGCCCCGTGCCTTGGGTTCATGAGGAGTTATTTACCTTTGAATCCCCTCCTAACCTTGGTTAGCCGTAAGCACCTTAGAAGAAAGAAAGTTGCAACCAAGTAAGAGCCAGGCCTAGGGATGAGCCAGAGGAGGAGGCATGGGGAAGGGGAGTGAAGGTGCCTGAGCATGACCCTGTGATTGACAATGATCTGCAGACCCATGCAGGGATAGATGAGGTGGGGAGATGGGGGGGCCAGTCCAATGTCTCAACTCACAGCCTCTCACCACGTTCCCCGCATCTCTCTGCTCTTCCTACCAGTTCAAAGTGTCAAGAACAAGCCTCTCTTCTTTGCCGACAAACTTTACAAATCCATGAAGGTAAGAAAACATGTTCTCATTTCTTTCCCTTCAAGCACTGACTGACATACACACACCAACAGATGTACACCATCCCCCAGATCGGGATTCCTGGCCGCTGTTTCCTCTCCTTTGACGTTTATCTGCATCTGCCCTTATCTGGCTCTAGGATGGTATTTCCCAGTTGGGAGTGATTTCTCCCACCATCACCCCCACCAGAGGATATCTGGCAATATCCGGACACATTTTTCGCCATCACAACTTGGAGAGTGTTGCCACCGGCATCTGGTGGGGAGAGAGCAGGGATGCTGCTAAACATCTTCAGTGCACAGGACAAGCTTGTGCAACAGGGAATTATCCAGCCCGAAAGCCAAGGCTGAGAAATGCACTCAGGGGCCGCAGGGCTGGGTAGGACCCAGTCTCTGCCCTCTCAGAGCTCATAATCTATCAGGTGACACAGGATCTCCTTTGACAAATAGTCGTCAAAGGTCACAAGCATGCCCCTCCCTTCTGGGAGAGCCTAGGCCATGCTGGCCACCCTCTCAGCCACTGGAGTCTTCACTGCTGACAGCCTGCACAGGCAGGAGGGTAGGAAGGAACCTGAGACCCTCAGCCTACAGTCTCCAAATGTGACAACCATTCTTTAAGTCCTCACTGTGTGTCAAGCCTGTGCCAAGGGCTTCATCTCTCTGACCACATTTGACCCTCGTGGCAGTCCTGTGACATTGTGGTAGCATCCTCATTTGATAGAGGAGGAAACTGAGGCCTAGGCAGGGTAAAGCATAGCCCACATTTACATAGCTCCTAAGAGACAGAGCTGGGACTCGAACCTAGCTCTGATTCCTAGGCTGGTGCTCGTAGCTCCCTGGGGGCAGAGGTAGCTCTGGCTGCCCATACATTCCATACCCTGTGCCTGCTCCTTGGGCCCAGTATTAGTTTCCTAGGGTGCTGTACAAATTCCACAAATTGGGTGACAGCAGAAATTTATTCCCTCATGGTTCTGGAGGCCAAAAGCCCAAAATCAAGGTGTCGCCTGGGTTGGTTCCTTCTGGAGGCTCTGGGGTAGAAACTTTCCCCTGCCTCTCCTAGCTTCTGGTGGTTGCCAGAAGTCATTGGTGTTTCTGGCTGTGAATGCATCTCTCCAGTCTCTGCCTCTGTCCTCACCTGGTTCCTTTGCTGTGTGTATGTCTTATAAAGATATTGGTTATTGGTTTAGGCTTCAATCTAATTCAGTATGACTTCATCTTAACTGATTACATGTGCAAAGACCTTATTTCCAAATTACATCATGTTCTGAGGTTCCAGGTGGACATGAGTTTTGGAAGGGACACTATTCAACCCATATACACCTTTTTTGCCTGTCAGTCTGGCCAGTCCTGGGCACAGGGGAATTTTGGTCAGGACTATTTGCAGAAGACAGAGGCAGAACATCCGCCCTGTTTTTGGAGGGAACAAGGGAGAGAGGCAGATGGACACCACTGTTTCTTGCCTGATTGGGCTCTCTCTCTCCTCCCGCCCATGTCTCCCTCCTGCCTGGCTCCACCAGGGTGCTGGCACTGATGAGAAGACTCTCACCAGGATCATGGTCTCCCGCAGTGAGATCGACCTGCTCAACATCCGGCGGGAATTCATTGAGAAATACGACAAGTCTCTCCACCAAGCCATTGAGGTAAGGGGAGGGGCTACAGGTTAGTGGGAAGGGGGTGAGTGTCAAATCCCTAATGTAAGATTAGAAGTCTTTATTCCCATGGACTTTTTCCCAGTGGGTTATTGCTTAGAACAGCCAGGATATTGAAATGAAAGGGGGTCTGTTGCCTTGTTTATACCAAAATAAATTCCAGAAGAATTAAAGGTTTGTGATTAAAGATTTCTGAATAAAAAGCCCATTTTTTACTTTTTTTAACGCAATGTCATAGAAGTATAATTTCCATATCATGGCCTAGCACAGTGGCTCACACCTGTAATCACAGCATGTGGGGAGGCCAAAGCGAGTGGATCACTTGAAGTCAGGAATTCGAGTCCAGCGTGGCCAACATGGTGAAACCTTGTCTTTACTGAAAATACAAAAATCAGCCGGGTGTGGTGGCCTGTAATCCCAGCTACTCAGGAGCCTGAGGAAGGAGAATCATTTGAACCCGGGACACGGAGGTTGCAGTGAGCTGAGATCATGCCACTGCACTCCAGCCTGGGTGACAGAGCAAGATTCTGTCTCAAAAACAGACAGACAAACAAACAAAAAACTTATATATCTTAAAATTCACCTGTTTAAAGGGTACAATTCAACAGTTTTTAATAAATTTACTGAGTGTGCCACCATCCCCATAATACAGCCAGTTTACAAACACTTCTGTGATCCCTCTAAGCTCTCTCATATCTGTTTATCTCGTTCCATCCCCAGCCGTAAGCAACCAGCAAGCTACTTTGTGTCTCTGTAGATTTGCCTTGTCTGAATATTTCATATAAATGGAATCACCTAATATGTGACTTTTTGTGTCTGACTTTTTTTTTTTTAAGGCAGAGTCTTGCTCTGTTGCCCAGGCTGGAGTGCAGTGGTGCCATCTCATCTCACTGCAACCTCCACCTCCTGGGTTCAAGCAAGTCTCATCCTGGCTTCAGGCTGGACATAGTGATGTTATGTCTGTAGTTCCAGCTCCTCGGGAGGAGGAGCTCATCACTTCACCCAGCTTATTTTTGTATTTTTAGTAGAGACAGGGTTTCATCGTGTTGGCCAGGCTGGTTGCTGACTTCAAGTGATCCGCCTGCCTTAGCCTCCCAAAGTGCTGGGATGACAGAGGTGAGCCACTGCACCCGGCTGTGTCTGACTTTTTCGACATATGGAGCTTACATTTTTGGTCTCTGAGATCAGCCAGAATCTTAAAGTTTGATGCTTGGCTCTACTTGGCTAACAAGACTATGGGCATCTCACAGGCTGTCTCTTGCAGACTTAGTAGGAATGTAAGTAAATTGTTAGCACATTTTGATACTATATTATGTTTTAAAATCATATATCAAAAAATACAAGAACAAACAAAATCCCAGAAACAATGATAGGAGTCCCTCAGAAAGGAGAGCAATACCTGTGAGTCAGGAGGTCTGGCCTCACCAGTCTGACCATGTGCCAGACCACTGTGATGTGTGGTGAGCATGATGGTGTTCACACCCATTCCCAGCAATGGCCTGGCAGTCAGTGCTCAATATTGTTTGTTCAAATAAGGAATCACCTGACATAATATGCCAAGGGCCGTGGGGGAGGGTATCAGCAGAGTGCCAGGGGAACCAAGGGAGGCAGGAGTTTACTCTGCCTCAGAGGAGAGGGCCCTGCTGGCAGACAGGATTAGGGGTGCACAGGGGCATGCTGGACAGCGGAGTGGCAGGTGGAGAGAGGACTGAGGTGTTCCTGGGGGAAAGGAACAGGTGAAGCTGCAGAGCTCTGCACAGGTCAGATCCCAAAGGGCCTTGAAGCCAGGCCAAGAGCTTGCACATCTTCCTGGGGATAAACAGAAGGGCGTGGTCACATTTATGTGTTGGGAAGATCCCTCTGACCTACATGTGGCAGCTGTGCTGGCCATGGAGAGAAGCCAAGGGAGATGTCCAGACAGATGGGCATTTGGGAGGAGGGGGCATTGAAGCTGGAAGGACTGTTTTCACTCATTCTGCTCTCTGCCTATGCCAGGGTGACACCTCCGGAGACTTCCTGAAGGCCTTGCTGGCTCTCTGTGGTGGCGAGGACTAGGGCCACAGCTTTGGGGGGCACCTCTGCCAAGAAATGGTCATCAGCACCAGCCACCACGACCAAGCCCGATTGTTCCAGCTCCAGAGACTAAGGAAGGGGTAGGGGTTGGGGGAGGGGTTGGGGTTGGGCTTTTACCTACAATGGAGCTTAGGAAAGGCTCCCACTCCCACAGCCATCGAGGGCCCAGCATGGCTGAGCGGCTGAAAAATGGTACCCATAGATCCTGTCCACCTCCACTCCCCTCTGACTCCGCAGCCTTTCCCAGCTTCCTCCCCCTCTACAGCCTCTGCCCTGGTTTGGACTATGTCAGATCCAAAAATATCCTAAGCCTCTGTCTGTAAAATGAGTAGTGTCTGTACTTTGAATGATGGGGTTGGTGGCAGGTGCCAGTTGAATGTGTTGGGCAGGGGGGCGGGAGGAGCAGTAAATGTGCTGGGGCAAACTGACAAATCTCCCCATCCATTTTACCACCCATCTCCATCCAGGCCACACTAGAGTACTGGACCAGGAATTGGGAGGCCTGGGTTCAAATCTGCATCTGCCATGTACTTGCTTTCTGACCTTGGGCAAGCCCCTTTTCCTCTCTGCGTCTCTATCTTCTTATCTACAATGAGAGAGTTACTACAAAAAAATTATTGGCTTCCCTTCTAACATTAACATCCTAAAGTGTGCGTCTGATCCATTCCCTTGACACTTTTTATCTCTAAAGAAGAAATAAAGAGATACACAAACACGTAAACACATTTCCAGTGAAGGCCTCTCTCTGTCTTCTACTTAGACGTGCAGCCTGGATTTTCCTCATTAGAGCTTGAGGTGGTGTGTCCAGGAGCGAGTTATGTCTTTAAATCCTTGCACGGTGTTTCCTGGGAAGTACACAGGAGAATCCGAGTTTGCAGCAAGCCTGAGAAGGCTGGTCCAGCCCTGCTGTGGGTCTCAGTTTCCCCCTCCTCCCCTCTCACTGCCTGGACATTTCTGTATGCTTTTCATCCATTTCAACCAAGCCCAGACTTCCTCTTTTGAACTATGCAAGGGCGCCCGATGCGATCTCCATCTGGAGAGGTGCATGGAAAGTTTCCTTCATGAAAGTCACTGATAAGCAGGTAGGTGCAACTGCAGTTCCTCTGCCTTCTCTCCCCCAAGTCCTACTTCTGGTCTGTGGCTTGGGTCTCCGATTGTCCAGTGACCATGGCATGGGGCTGGCTGCTGGCCAAAGGGCGCTGCTCCCTACCCTGGCTGACCAGACCAGTTTATTGCTGATTAGTGCGTGTTTGTTTTCATAGCTGTGAAGACAGCAACAAGCAGGTGAGAGAGTCTGGTCTTGTCCTTCCCTCGCTTGTGACCTCAGACCAGCCAATGTCCTCACTGGGCCTCAGTTACTCCATCTTTATAGTAGGGGGTTGGACCCAACAATTTTGAAGAGCTCTCTTTTTTTTTTTTTTTTTTTCCTCATTTTTTGAGACGGAGTTTCTCTCTTGTTACCCAGGCTGGAGTGCAATGGCGCGATCTCGGCTCACTGCAACCTCCGCCTCCTGGGTTCAGGCAATTCTCCTGCCTCAGCCTCCTGAGTAGCTGGGATTACAGGCACACGCCACCATGCCCAGCTAATTTTTTGTATTTTTAGTAGAGACGGGGTTTCACCATGTTGACCAGGATAGTCTTGATCTCTTGACCTCGTGATCCACCCGCCTCGGCCTCCCAAAGTGCTGGGATTACAGGTGTGAGCCACCGCGCCCAGCCCTTGAAGAGCTCTCTTAATCTCTGACATAAGGAGTCTGAAACTAAGAAAAGTTACCTTATCATGTCTTTACTTCCTTTCTTCTGGGCTATGAACTCAAATGCCTTGAGGGCCAGCTGAGAGCTTTTTGGGTATTTGCCTAAGTAAATTGAACTGTTACTGAAAGATAAATTAACAAAATGCTTCCAAGTTTTGGAGTAAGACCTTTGTAACTAATTGACTCTGAGAACAGGAGCTTCAGTTTCCTTCTCTGTAAAAGGGCTCCTCATTCCAATTCCACCTATCCTGTAGCCTTGTGAGAGTAAAAGGAGGTAACCCGTGGAAGTGCTCTGCAGGGTGCCTGCCTGGCTCAGAGTCAGCTGTCACTACCTGCCCTGAACCAGGCTCAGTTGTAGGGGCTGAGAGGTGGAGCCTATGATGCTTTATGACTTTGATTTCAAGAAGTTAGTCAGCTGCAGATCACAAAGGCATTTGAACCCTCCAAAAAGGTGCCTTAAAATATATGCTAACGGAAATGGGCTTGGGGCAGAAAGGAAGGAAGAGTGGAATCAGGGAATAGAAGTGAGGAGAGCTCATGGGGCTGAGGGGAACACAGAAGAGGAGGCCTAGAAACTAGGAATGAGGACAGCTACAATCGGGCACTCGCTGTGTACCAGATGCTGTCCTAACACCTCAACATGCATTTTCCACTTAATTTTTAGTTAAGGTAGTTGTGTTCTGGGATGGATCAGTAGCAGAAAGGAAACCCTAAGAGTTTGTGAAGTAAGGTAGACAAGATGAGAAATGAGAGTGTGTTTCCTATTAAGGAGGACTTTGAATGTCAGGATTTTCTCTGATAACCTAGGAGGAGCCTTTGGAGTTCTTGGGTGGGGAAGGTGTGTGTCTGCCTGTGCACCGAGGACAAAGGTAGGAAGGCAGGGTGCCAGTTGGGAGCCTTTTGCAACAGTCCTACTAAGACCCAGGTGCCTGCTGAACAAACCACATTATTTTCTTGGAGTTGTAGCAGAGGAGGAGAGTAGCTGCTGTTCTGAACCACAGCACCCCATTCATGCATGCATGCAGTTTGCACTGAATGAGCACCTCCTATGTTCCATGCCACATGCTAGGTGCAAAAGATACAAACCAATGGCTGGGTGCCGTGGCTCACGCCTGTAATCCCAGCCCTTTGGGAGGCTAAGGCAGGTGGATCACAAGGTCAGGAGATCAAGACCATCCTAGCCAACATGGTGAAACCCCGTCTCTACTGAATTACAAAAAAAAAAAAAAATTAGCTGGGCGTAGTGGTGCATGCCTGTAGTCCCAGCTACTGGGGAGGCTGAGGCAAGGGAATTGCTTGAACCTGGGAGGCGGAGGTTGCAGTGAGCCAAGACCATGCCACTGCTCTCCAGCCTGGGCAACAGAACAAGACTCTGTTTAAAAAAATAAAAATAAAAGATACAGACCATCAAGGTTCTGCTGCTTAAGGAGCATCCACTCAGTGTCCCTCCTGCTCAGCTCTCTCCAAAATGACATTGGAGATTGCTTCTTGAGCCAAAGTTCAATCGGGAGAAGTGGGGGCTAATTTTAAACTAAAAGGAAAGAGAAAGCAGAAGCCCAAACCACTGCTGTCTCAAAGTGGGAAAAAGGGAGGATGGCTGTGATGTTCTAAGGGTGGAAGGGGCCCTCAGAAATTCTCACCTCCCTCTCTCACTTGCAGATGAAACAACTGCCACTTCCACAGAGAGGAAGCAACTGGCCCAGGGTACATAGCAAGATAGCGGCAGCCAGAACCTGACTGCAGTCCCGGCCAGGGCCAGTGCTTTTAGGAGCACCCTGTGTTTTCTCCTCCCATTGTCATCACCCACGGAGGTGGGCCTCAATAGTCTGTAGCTCCTCACTTCTCCCCTTCCTGCCTTGAGCCTTGCATTTTCCTAGGGCAAACTGTTCACAAGCTGTGGACTGGGATGGGCCAATCTTGGTCTTTGGGGCCACTAGGACACATCCAAAGGAAGTTGCCCATTGGGAGGGGGGTGCCCTTTTAACCTGAGCAGAGAGCAGCTGTTTGGGAATTGCCACTCAACCTCCTGCCAGTGGCAGTGGTGTGGGAAGTGCTGGCTATTTAACATTTCCCTATGGCCAGGTGCAGTGGCTCATGCCTGTAATCCCAGCACTTTGGGAGGCCAAGGTGGGCAAATTGCTTGACCACAGTTTAAGACCAGCCTGGGCAATATGGCAAAACCCCATCTCTACAAAAAATTAGGAAAAATTTTTGCTGGAGGTAGTGGTGCTTGCCTGCCGTCTCAAGAGGCTAAGGTGGGAGGATCGCTTGAGTCCAGGAGGCAGAGGTCGCAGTGAGCCATGACTGCTCTACTGCACTCCAGCCTTGACTACCAAGGGACATCCTGTCTCAAAAAAAAAAAAAAAATTCCCTAGATTCATGGTGCCTCAGCACAGCTGCAAGCAATAAGTCGCCACCAGAATAATCCCACTTGAGAAGCTTTGCCTCCATGGCCATTATTTCCTTTGCAGGGGTGATCACCCTTTACCAATGAGGAAATTTGGCCTCCAAGTGGTGAAACAAATTGCCTGAAGACATAGGCAGTACATCATGAATTGATTCACTGGAAATGGTCTTAGAGATGGCTCCAACCAACCCTCTCGTTTCACAAGTTTGGTAACTGAGGCCCAGAGGACAGGATTGTGACCACGGTATTAATAAGGGCTAGATGTAAGGCTAGAACCCAGCTGTCCTGATTCCAGGCTCTGCTCTCTGCTGACACTTCCTCCTTCACCTATTGATGAGGAAGTCAGACTGAGCTGGGAGGGAGAAGTGTCAGGTTGCCCAACCTGAATTTCAGAACCCAGAAGTGGTAAATCAGCGCTCTAACATGCTTCCCCATTCCCACCAGAACTCGGGCTTCCTACAGGAGATTTCCCCACTTTAGGGTTGGAGTGAGGTGAGTGGGAAATTGTAGTTACATAACTGAGCGCTCTGCTCAGTGGTTAGGTCTGTGGAGGCAGGCAGGCCTGGGTTCAAATCCCATCCACTACTATTAATAGAAGTAAATAAGTAACTTGACCTGTCTTTATTGGCAATGCATGTTTATTTCTGAGCACACTGTCTAGAATATAGGAAGGACTCAGTACGTATATCAGCTCTTTATTATCAATAACAGGCAGAATTCTATTTTAGAGAAGAGTAATCAGGGTCAGAGGGGGGAGTCTGATGCTCTACGCTATACCTGCTACCCTCAGAGAGCTAAGTGGGGAAAGATTATTAGAAAAATCTCAACCAGATCAGGTTCAGTGGCTGCGCCTATATTCCCAGCACTTTGGGAGGCTGAGGCAGATGGGTCACCAGAGGTCAAGAGTTCCAGACCAGCCTGGCCAACATGGTGAAACTCCATCTCTACTAAAAATACAAAAACAGGCTGGGCACGGTGGCTCACACCTGTAATCTCAGCACTCTGGGAGGCCAAGGCATGCGGCTCACCTGAGGTCGGGAGTTCAAGACCAGCCTGACCAACATGGTGAAAACCCATCTTTAAAAAAAAAAATACAACAACAAAAATTAGCTGAGTGTGGTGGCAGGCATCTGTAATCCCAGCTACTTGGGAGGCTGAGACAGGAGAGTTGCTTGAACCCGGCAGGCAGACGTTGCACTGCGCTAAGATCATACTACTGCACTCCAGCCTGGACAACAAGAGCGAAACTCCATCTCAAAAAAAAAAGAAAAGGAAAACTTTCAACCAAGCAAGGGATACTGAGTACAGAGGCAATGACTTAACCACAGGGAGGACTAACAAAGGCTCCTCGGAGAAGGGGACATTTGGGAGCACCTCAAGAGATGGCTAAAGAAGTTCTCACATTAGAAACTACTGAAGGAGGGAGGGGGTTCCAGGCAGAGCCAATGACTGAAGCAAAGGCACAGAACTGGGAAAGGAGAGGTCCATGGGAGTGCTGGGGCCCATCACCTGCTGTGTGAGGACACCCTCTGGGAAGGTCACTGAGTCCAGGCTGAAGAGTGTGGACTTTATCCTCCAGGCACTGGCTGAATGTGCTAGGGAGGGGGAGTATATTATTAGAGATGTCCTTTAGAAAAGACATCCCCAGGGACCAGTGTGGAGGAGACAGGACCAGCAGCTGGGGTCCTTAGGTGTGGAGGGATGAGGACACAAGCCAGCACAGAGGAAGCAGAGCTGGAGAAAACAGAAGGACACTGGGGAGTGAGAAAACAGGGAAAAGGGCCCTAAAGTGCCATGGGGACTGAGTGGGGAGGAGGCAAATATGAAGCCAGGTGCCATTCCCTAAGAACCCAGAGAAGGACATGGGGACAGAGGTCCCTGGTGTAGGCTGTCCCACTGCCCTTCTTCAGCCAGGTAGGGACTGACAAAACCCTAAACCAGAGCTGTCTGGGAATGACCCCCCTCCCCCACCGCCACCATACACACAGACCCAGCTGTTAAAATTTCCAGAACATGCATTTTCTTCTGTGGGATGGTCCCACCCCTTCCTCCCAGCTACCACCGTCTGCCTGTGTTGCTGCCAGCTGCATGCAGAACCCCTCCTGGGAGGGCCTGAAAGGAAAGCAGGGAGGGTGGGAAATTGACATTCCATACCCCACTTTCCCATGTGCCTTCTATCCACTCAAGGTCCATAAATACTGCTTGTCACACACACAATCACTGCCAGCCATACCCACAGGGCACACACTAGAATGAGAAACACATTGCTGCTAATACTAAGGAGTGTAAGTTATTCTGCTGGTAACACATACAGAGACACACATTGTTGACCACATAGAGAAAATAATATACTTTTTTAATTTGCTGGTAACAACCAAACATACAAACGGGGTGTGTGTGTGTGTGTGTGTGTGTGTGTGTGCACGCGCGCACGTGCGCTGTCCACATGGGAAACACCTGGCATATATATCCTAACTTGTTCTTCACACACAGTGGGGCGTGTGCATACTCACACTTTTCTTAGCGCACAGCCTTACTGTACCCCCACACTCCAGAAATCAGGAGTCTGCGTGTTCTTTAGTAAGCCCATCAGGACAGTAACCAACCAGGCCATGTAGAGGACAGGCTTTGAGCCCAACAGCCCTGACTTGAGCTCTGATCCTACTTGGCGTCCTGCTCTGGGAGACAAGACCAGCTTCCTGGAGAACCAGGCAGTAAATGGGATCAAGCCTTGGGAAAGGAGTAAAGTCCCCAGGGAAGGCTTTCTGGAAATGGTGAGGTGCATAGCGAGGGAAATTTAAAGAGGTAGCAGAGAGTGATTCTCCTTCAAAAGCATGGATCCCATTCTATTCCCTTTTCCAGGAGTGTTCCTGAAACTGGTGGTGAAGGGGTTAATAGTGTCAGCTCCCACATCCCTTGCCCCTACAAGGCCTTGAAAAACCAGAGTGCTGGGATTTGCCCTTGAGTCAGGGTCACTACCTTCCTGCTGTTTCGGCTGTTCCCAGGATAAAACTCCCCTGGTGAGTGAGATGGAAACCTAAAATGAAACCTTGCTAGACTGTGGACTCAAGCCTCATTACTGTCACCTTTGTCAGCAGCAGCAGCAGTGCCAAATCTAACATCACCATCATCGCCTCTCCCTGAAGCCCGATCTCCCGTTGGGGTTGGAATGTGCTGATTTTGCTTGAGCAATGCACTCTCTCACTGGGCCTCAGACTCTCAATTTTCCTACATTGGAAGATACTTTAGGGACAAAATGAGATTAAGTGCGTGAGGAGCCTAGCACAGTACCTGGTACCCTGGGGGTGTTCAGGTCTTATTACCTGCCCTTCTCTCTGTCTTTCCCAGTGTCCTCTCTCCTCTTTTCTCTCTCCCATCCTAGGGTCCAGGTTAACTGCAGTGCAATATTTGCATAGATGTGAGACCTCACCCGGGGAAATTCCCCCTGGTGACCAACCGGGCTTCCTTTCTGAGGTCGGGCCACATCATCAGACACTGCTTCTTCCTCTCCGGCTTGCCACTGCCACCGCTGACTTTCGCCCCTGTCATCTGGCAGGCTTAGATCCCGGTACACAGATTTAGGCTCATCCTTTGACCTTGGGCGCTGTCCAGAGGGTGGGGATGTGGAGGCTGGGCTAGGGACCCAGAGCGAAACAGTGAGGTGATAGATACTCAAGGAGAAGAGGAAGCGGCAGCAGGTAGGTGGTGGTTAGGAAACCTGGACTGGAATTTGAACTCATCAGTAACTCCCTGCCTGGCCCTGGGCACGAGCCTTTTCTTCTCTGAGTCTTAGTTTCCCCTTCTGTACAGTGAGATTCGTCAAGATAATCTTTCAGCTTTGTTCCAGATCTGAGAGACTAAGAAGCCACTTCCCTAGCTTCCACTTCCTTTGGCAGCACAGTGTTGCAACATTTGTACTTGGATCCCCTTCCTTTGACAAGAATCTTGCAACATACCACCCTGTATCAGTTTCCTTGGAAAGCACAATTTTGCAAAATGCCTCCCTGAATCCCATTTTTCAAATGCTAACAGAATTACACATACCTCCTCTCCACTTAGTTAATTAGCTTGACTTTTAACTTTTCTTTTCACATCCACCATGTATAATGTTCTGTGACCCCCCAAAAGAGGAATTCTCTTCACATTCTGAGATTTTTTTTTTTTTTTTTTTTTTTTTTGAGACGGAGTTTCGCTCTTGTTACCCAGGCTGGAGTGCAATGGCGCCATCTCGGCTCACCGCAACCTCCGCCTCCTGGGTTCAGGCAATTCTCCTGCCTCAGCCTCCCGAGTAGCTGGGATTACAGGCACGCGCCACCATGCCCAGCTAATTTTTTGTATTTTTAGTAGAGACGGGGTTTCACCATGTTGACCAGGATGTTCTCGATCTCTTGACCTCGTGATCCACCCCCCTCGGCCTCCCAAAGTGCTGGGATTACAGGCGTGAACCACCGCGCCCGGCCCCACATTCTGAGATTTGTTGTCCCCGCAATCTCTAGTCCTGGTATTGAAAAGTCACCTTTCTGATACAAAAAGGAAGCAACAACTTGGGAGAGCACAGTGACTCAAGGACAGTAAGGTCCTGGGATCACCTGCATCAGAACCAGCTGTTAAAAGGGTAGCCTTGTCTCAAAAAAGAAAAAAAAAAAGGCAGCTTCTAGGGCAGTGGTCACAACTTTGCACCTCAAAAATCACCTGGGGAGCTTTATCAATACTCATGCCCAGGCCACAGTCCTGGAGATTCTGATTGAATTAATCTGGGGCATGGCCTGGGGGGTTTGTGTTTTTAGAACGCAAACCAGGTGCCAGGCATGGTGGCTCACGCCTGTAATCCCAGCACTTTGGGAGGCCGAGGCGGGTGGATCACGACGTCAAGAGATTGAGACCATCCTGGTCAACATGGTGAAACCCCGTCTCTACTAAAAATACAAAAAAAAAAAAAAAAAAAAAAAATTAGCTGGGCATGGTGGCGCGTGCCGAGATTGCGCCATCGCACTCCAGCCTGGGTAACAAGAACGAAACTCCATCTCAAGGGGAAAAAAAAAAAAAGAACGCTCTCCAGGTGATTTAAATATGCAGTCAGACTTGAGAACCCCTGGTCAAAGGACACTAAAGTTAACAAACCCCTGGCCTATAATATTCTCTATGAAATTATCCTAATAGATGCCCTTTTGTGCACACAGCTGTGCTCAGTGTTATAAATGGGTGAGAAGAATTGACTCCCTTTTAACAGTTGAGGAAGGTGAGGGATGGAGAGAGGAAGTACTGATGAGGTCACACGGTGAGTCAGTAAGGGCAGCGGACCTGGCATCAAGCAGGTGCCTGTGGCCTCAAAGTTTGAGACCTGTCCCTTCACTCACAGTCTTGCCAGCTCTTAAGACAGTGGTTGCAACCAGGGTTGCCCAATGCGCATCAGTAAAATAAGGAGGGATATTTGTGGATTAAGACCAGCCTCTGTCACTAGCAAGTCAAATCTCCTTTCTCAAGACAGAATTCTCACTGTTCCCAGATCTCTTCCTGAGGTGCCAGTTTGATCAGATAATTTTTGGCCACAAAAATATGTTATTAATATTAGTGGAAAGAAAGACTCCCATGCCCCTCTGCCACCCCATTGCTTATAGAATGGAGGCAACATTGTTAAGCCCAGTGTTCAAGGCTCCTGAGGTCTGTCTGCCCATCTCAGCTCTCTTTACGCGTGTCTCCCCAGTTCTCTACTCCTCCCAACCTCAGGGACATTGTACACATCAGCCCCACTCAATGGGGTTCTAGCATTTTATTCTATGACCCACTTCCTTCTCCTTCTCTCCTTCCCTCCACAAACATTCATGAATTGCTCGCTGTTTGCCAGGCACTGGTGAAATTGTGACAATTGAAGAAATAGTTCCTGCCCGCATGGGGCTTGTACTCCAGCACAAGTTTTTTTCTATGGACATGTTGAGAACACTATTGATGTGTTGGTTTGGATAATTTTTTGTTGTGGAGATCTGTCCTGTGCACAGTAGGCTGCTTAGCAGCATCCCTGCCTTCTGCCCACTTAATGCCAGGAGTACACCCCTTACTCAGTTGTGACAACCAAAAATGTCTCCGGATATTGCCAGTTGTCTTGTGGGGGCCAAAATCATCCCTGGCTGAAAACCATTTCTCTAATCAGACGCTAAATTAACCACACCAATAATCATTTTATTACAACTAGTTGCAGAGAGAGAAAGGGAGGGCTTGAAAGTGCAGAACAAGGGGACTGCTGTGGTCTGGAGGGGAGTGCAGGAATGTGGAAGGTCAGGGAAACTTCCCAGAAGAGGCACACTTAAGCTGAGACAGAGAAAATAAGTAGGCATTGGCCACGTGAAAGGCACAGTGGAGGGGAGGGTGCTGCAGCCAGGGGCTGAGGCACGTGCAAGGAAGCAAAAAGAAGCAGAAAGGAGCTGGCACATTTGAGGAACCCTAAGGGGCGGTTGGAGTGGAAAAGGATGGTAAGTAGAGGCTAGATCACCATGAAGGGCCTTGAAAGAATTTGTCAGCCATTGATAGGCACCCACCCAAAGGAGAGGAAGGCAGATCTGAGCTTTATATAAGAGCTGACTGACAATGCAATGAACTACCTGTAAGGTAGTGAGCTCCCCGTCATTAGAAGTATGGTAGCAAAACCTGGCTGACCACCTGCCAATGGGGAGGATGTGCTGGCTC
Source organism: Aotus nancymaae (assembly GCF_030222135.1). Classification (NCBI taxonomy): domain Eukaryota; kingdom Metazoa; phylum Chordata; class Mammalia; order Primates; family Aotidae; genus Aotus; species Aotus nancymaae. The sequence continues at coordinate 26,017,910 of NW_026988479.1, read as the reverse complement.
TGGGTAGGCTATTGAGCCAGTAGATACCTGAAAAACTATGATTCTATGACCTCTTCTAGCTGCCTGTCCTCAAAGTTCAGATACGAAGGTAACTTCATTGGCTTGAGTGGGACTTTGTAAAAGTCATAGATTTGATGCTTGGGGGACTCAGGGAAGTAAACGCATCCTCAGTATCTACCACAGGTTCCTGACAATGAGTTCTACTTGGCTGCCTGTATGTGAGCAGATAATTCTCACTTTGGAGTTGGAAGATCCAGCTCAGAGAGTTTCGGCTTCTCAAATTCTATTGAGTATCAAGGAGTTTAATTAAAGTGCTGCCTTTAGGGATCCCCTCATTAGAGAGTCTGATTTCTTAGCTCTGTGATGGGGTCCAGAAATCTGCCAAATCCTGGGCTAGGTCCTAATGGCAGGAAGAGTTTCTATCCTTGAGGAGCTTTCAACAGAGTTGGTGAACTGGGAAACCCACAGGGTCAAATTCATTCATTCCCTAAATAAGTATCAAATAGCTATCGTGAGACTGGCCCAACTATGTCCCCACAACAACAGCAGAAAGACCAGAGATGTCAGACTGGGTGAGGTAGGGCTGGATAGTTAAGTATCAAAAGAGTGGTCCTGTGGCAGTTTCCTTGTGTATATCCAAATTTTGCCCTCTTTTAAGATCCAGTATAGGTCTCATCTCCTCCACACTGGAGACATCTCTTGGGTTTGGATTCTACTTGTGCCATTTATTAGAAGTTGGCTTAACCCACTAAGAGCCTCATTTTTACTTTTGTGGAATAGCAGTACCAGTCTTATACAGTTCTTCAGAGAGACGCATGAAATAATTCACTTAAGAGCACTGAGTGCTGTGCCTGGCACATGATAAGCTTAAATGTCAGTGATTACTGTTTTTATTTCCTAGGTGATTTAAATATGCAGTCAGACTTGAGAACTCCTGGTCAAAGGAGTTTGACCATTTGGGGCTCATTACCATCCTGAGCCCCAGTGATCCCTGCTGTAAAATGTAATCCCATTTTACAGCAGGGATCACTGGGGCTCGGGATGACCAGGTGACTTGTTCAGGATCTCCAGCTGGTCCATGCAGAACTCCTTGGGCTGCAGGTTTCTAAGGCCTTACTTAACATTCACCTTTATTCATCCTGATTTCTCCTTCCTCTGAACTTTTGGACTTCCTTAAAGTGTCAGAATGAAAGGTCTCTTAGTGGTCATCTAGTCTAAATTTTTATATTATAGAAGGAGAAGCTGAGGACCAAAGAAAGAAAGAGACTTGCCTAGGGCCACATAGCAGAGCCAGGACTCAAAATCCGCTCTACTGATTCCCAGTCCAAGGGCCTCTTCTTCCTTGGTGTCTATCCCATGGCCTGAACAGGGAAGGCAATTTCAGGGACTCCATGGCTGGAAGGGGGAAGAGGTAAGAGAGTAGGTGAGAGAAACTGATTGATTACTCTCAGCATTTCAGCAGGGAGAGCTCACAGCCATTCTCCCACAGGATGTGCCAGCCAAGTGTTCTAACTGGAAATTCCAGCTCATGTTGCTCCAGCTCCTTGAACCTCCTTAGCCCTTCAAGGTCCCTTTGCCATCTAAGATTCTATGGGCAGGAATTGGTCTAAGCCAGGCTCTGTGAATTCATAGAGAATCTGTGATTATTGTGGACTCTAAAGTGAAAATATTGTGTATAGGGAGAAAACTGCAATCCAAGAATAGTAGGGCTGAGCCACACATATTTTCACCCCCTGCAGAGAAAAGGGTCTGTGTACAGGAAAACATATCATCTTTTTGCCCTTGGTCTAGCTCAAGGGCCAGTGTCATTCATCCAACTGCACTTCTGTAATGATGGAAATATCTGTGCAGTCTGGCATGGTAGCTGCTTGCCACATGTGGCAATCGAGCCCTTGAAAAGTGGAAGTGCCACTGAGGGACTGAGTATGGTGTGGGAAAGAGCACTGGACTAGGAGTCAGGAAATCCCTCTATTAACTCACTTGGAAATGTATTTCCCCTCTCTGGCCTCCACTTCCTTATCTGTAAAGTGAGGCCAATGGGCTAGGAGGTCTTTCTAGCATCCCTATGTAATCCTGATGGAAGGGCACAGATGCAGTTGGATGGGATTCAGTGGACCCTTCTCCACCCATACCTCTTATCTCCCCCTCCTTCTGCAAAGGCTGCTTGTGGCCCCTTGAGACCTAGACCTGTTTATTTCTCTAGGTCTACCTCTGTCACTTCCCCCATCTGCCTCACACCCCTTAGTCTACTTGGAGTGAATGGTTCATGGAATATATTCTCTCTTCTCTTTATATAGTCTATTCCCTTTGGGCAGAACACCCTTCCTTATCTTCTTTCTTGGCTACTTTCAGGTCTCAGTTTAGGTGTCACTTCCTCCAGGAAGACTTCCCAGATCCCCATATCCTGACCAGACACTCTTTGTCTAGGCTCCCAGAGCCCCCTGCATTTCTCCTGCCAAAACATATCTTTCCTGTACTTTATTGCAATAGCCTGTTCATTTACCTATGGCCTCCAGAGCAGTGCTATTCAATAGAACTTTCTATGATAATGGAAGTCTTGTATATGCGTGTAGTCTGATGTAGTAGGTACGGTGGCTGTTGAACATTTGAAATGCAGCTTGTGCTACTGATGAATTGAACTGCTAATTCTATTTGAGTTTAGTTTAATTCTACTTAATTTATATTTAAATAGCCCCATATGGCTCTTCCGAGTCTGGGAGCTCTGAGAGGGCAGGAAGCGGGTCTGATTTGTCCACTCCTGTATCCTCAGTGGTCCATAGATGTTACCGTAGGATGAGGAAACTCTGGAACCAGGAATGATGAAGAAAGGCTAGCTCATCCAAATGGCCCTCTTTATCACCTCCCCGGGCATCTTTTCAGGGGATAGGGAACACAGACTTTATGTTTGTAAAGCAGTCAGTAGTTTACAAAGGATGTCTACAAACTATCATTTTATTTTTAAATCTATTATTATTTTTGAGACAGGGTCTCACTCTGTTGCCTGGGCTGGCGTGCAGTGGTGTGATCATGGCTCACTGCAGCCTCAACCTCCTGGGCTCAAGCAATTCTCCCACCTCACCCTCCCAAGTAGCTGGGACTACAGGCAAGTGCCACCACACCCAGCTATTTTTTGTTTTTTTTGTAGAGACAGTGATTTTGCCATGTTGCACAGGCTGGTCTCAAATTCCTGGGCTCAAGCCTGCCTCGGGCCTCACACAGTGCTGAGATTAATAGGTATGGGCCACTGTGCCGGCCCATCATTTTATTTTAATTACCATTAAATGGCAGGAGACAGGCAAGGCAGGACTTATTAACCCCATTTTACAGCGGGGCTCACTGGGGCTCAGGATGACCAGGTGACTTGTTCAGGATCTCCAGCTGGTCAGTGCAGAACTCCTTGGACTGCAGGTTTCTAAGGCAAATGTGACCCGGCATGCACCAAGCAAGGAACAGTCCTCTCCTTCACTGTGAATGGAGAAGCCTCAGAGAGTAAATGGAAACCGATGGGATAGGAACAGGGTGGGATGATGTGGGCAGAGCACCTGGCAGCTTCCTCAGGGGCCTGAGCACTGGAATCCCCCACGTTAGGTGAAGGAGGAAATGGAGATCTTCAGGAGAACCCAGGGAGGCCAGGCCAGGTTACCCCAGCCCCTGCTCCAGTGCCTCTTCCCAGTCTAGCTGAGGAAGCGTCAGGCTTCCAGCTCTTCCCCAGATCCACCCTCCAACTCTCTGGAATTCACAGCATGGGACAGCCAGTCTGGGAAGTGACAGGTGGAGGCTGACAAAGAAGGGCCCTGTGCTCTGCTAGGGGGCAGGATGGGGCCTCAGCTGGGCCTTGCGGGGCTGCCTGGTGGCAGCTCCTCCATCTTGGGGAATTCCCCTCCTGCCTAAAAGTCAGCTCAGCCCAGCCCTCCTTCCTGCAGAAGCACAGCGAGCCGAGGAGCCTTCATAGGGACGGCTGCCCCCGGTGCACACACCCTCGTATTCTCCTGCCCTTCCTCAGGTGAGTGACCAGATGGGGGCGGGTGAGCCAGGACAGGGGAAAGGGCCCACCGCACAAGGGTGCTGGGGCCACCAGACACCCCCAGCTCGGTGCCAAGAGCCACCTGGCCTCCCATGTCCTGCCAGCCAGGGTCTGCTGCTCCCAGCCCAGCTTGCTCTTCCCACCCAGGTCTTGGGTTCCCAGCCCCTGCTCCTTGCCCAGCCTCCTTCTCCACCACCTTCTCTCCCCGCTCTCATTTCCTCTTCCTGCCCCTCTTCTTCTGGCTCTGCCTTCTTGGCCAGTCTTTTTCTTTCTAGTTGTTACTAGCTTTTCCAAAGGAAAAAGAAAAGCCTATTTTTGTCTTCTTCCCTCAAGAAAAGGGAAGTGTGCAACTGTGAACATGGATGTGGGTGTTTGTGTGTGTGAGAACGTGTTGTGTCAGATCCCTGAAGTGTATCTGTGTCTGCACGAGTGTAAGTTGGTGACTGTGTGCATTTGTGTGTGTGTGTATGTACAGTCTGTGTGTGAGTGTGGATTTTTGACGGGGAGGGTACAGGTGTGTGCTGGGCACTTTAATAGTCTACAGCTAGATAGGAAGAGACCAAGAATCGATGCTGCCTCTGAGAGGAACGCTTAACACTGGAGCAAAAGGATCTCTTGGTTCTCCTGCCTGCTCTGCTCCTAGGGCCACTGGACTCTTTTGTGGTGGAAACTTTAACAGAGAGCCCAGGGCACAGGGAGTGGGCAAAGGGCTAGCAGACACAGCTGATGCAGCTTCCTCTGAGATCACAGTCCAGATTTTCCCTTAGAAATTCTATTTAATTTTAGTTTAATTCTACTTGTTTATATTTAAATAGCCCCATATGGCTCTTCAGAGTCTGGGAGCTCTGACAGGGCAGGAAGTGGGTCTGATTTGTCCACTCCTGTATCCTCAGTGGTCCATAAATGTTACCGTAAGGATGAGGAAACTCTGGAACCAGGAATGATGAAGGAAGCCCAGCTCATCTAAACAGCCCTCTTCATTCCTTCTCCAGGCATCTTTTCACAGCCCAGGGAAGTCCCTGGCTAGGAGAGGCAAGGAACAGAGGCCAAGTCTGATAGTGGCTTCTAGGCTACAGAGAAATGGAGGGAGAGCCGGGAGGGGCCATAGAAGAAGAAGGTGTGGGAGAGGACAGGGAGGAAAGTGGGTGGGACTGAAAGAGGATTGCTCTCAGGGCCCTGTTAGGGCTTCCCGGGATTAGGAAATGCTCCGGTTTTGCGGGTCTACTTTCCTGAGAGGCTGGGCCGGGCTGGGCCTAGCTGACTTGTTCCTACTTCCAGGAGGATGACAAGGGGCAACCCTGGATGCAAGCCCAGATCCAGCTTGACACCCTGACCTGGAGACAGAGAGGCCAGGGGGAGAGAAGCTGGAGTCGGGGGACCCAGGGTTCCTAGGAACTGTGGGAGGGGCCTGGCTAGGCCATGTGTGTGATGAGGCTGGGAATTTCCCCCCATGTCACTTTGCCCTTTCCTATCCTCCAGTGGTGCCCTAGAAACTGAAGCGTAACAGGCAGGCCCAGGAACACAGGAAAATAGTCGGGATAGAGAAAGGGGAAAATGGGAAAGAGCCTGGAGAAAAGTCAGTATCAATGCCTTGTAGGCCCAGCTCCCCAGAGGACACTGTGATGTCTGGGGCAAGCTGCTCTCCAGCTCCGGGATTTGGGGTCCTCCTGGGAAAAGCAGAGAAGCAATCCCTACTGCCTCGTAGGATTGATGATCATAATGATCATCACCACCTTTCACTAAGGCCAAGCCCTGTGGTATTTGATTGTCACCACCCTGTGAATTGGGCACAGTTATAGCCTTCATGTCATTGATAAAAGAAACCGAGGCACAGAGTTGTAAGTGGCAGGGCTGTGATTTAAGCCCAGAGGCCAGAGCCCACACCTTATCCTCCGCATGACGGTCTCTTGGGAAATGGGTAAGTTGTGGGTATGAAATGGTTTCATTCACCTTACGGTGCTGAATGAATGTGAAAACTTCTGAGGATACAACTACCTCCTCACGCAGGTATTTGGGAAGTGAATAGAATTAAAAGTGTCTTCTTAGGTTATGGAGAGAAGCTAGGACCATGGACTCTGCTCGTTTATTTACTTCTTACCAAAAACTGCCACAATTGCCTGAACAAATTTAGTCGATGTCATGTGCTTGACATACATCATCTCATTTATATGTCACCAAAATATCTCTCTGATACACACATACACCCAACACCAAAATACCTAGAATGCACTGGAGGATTTTACACTCCTGAGATTGCCTCAGGCTATAGGTCTAAGGAAGGGACCCAGGGCTGCTCTTTTCCTAGTTCGTTAGCTGCTCCCCCTGAGTTCCAGTCTCCCCTAGCCAAGACCCTGATTCACTCATTCTCCTAATAGAGTGAGGCATGTGCTTGATTTAGATGCTCCATTTCCCATCAGTAGGGTATGTGGAAATAGCACTGTGCTGGGAGCAGGGTACTTGGGTTCTGTCCTGAGTATGAATCACAAACTCAGTGTAAGACCTCTTACAAAGTCCCTGCCCCTCTCTGGCCTTTGGTGTGGCTCCAGCCCTCAAGGAAAAGACTGGGTTGATTATTTATTTATTTATTTATTTTGAGACAGACTCACTTTGTTGCCCAGGCCGTCCGTAGCACAGTGGCGCTATCTTGGCTCACTGTAACCTCCGCCTCCTAGGTTCAAGCGATTCTCCTGCCTCAGCCTCCTAAGTAGCTGGGATCACAGGTGCCCACCACCATGCCTGGATAATTTTTTGCATTTTTAGTAGAGATGTGGTTTCACCATGTTGGCCAGGCTGGTCTCAAACTCTTAACCTCAGGTGATTCACCTGCCTCGGCCTCCCCCAGCCTGAGTTGGTCATTTCTAAAGACACTTCAAGCCTGGCATTCTGAGTTCTATGTCTTGCTAGCAGGCAAGACTTTGGAGCATGATGCTTAAGAGTGTTAAGAGTTTAAGAGCCTGGATCTTCATGTTCTGGTCACTTGCTGCGCTGTAAGACCTTGGGCAAGTCATCTAGTACCTCAAAGCTTCAGTTTCATCTGAAATGTGGATGATAATGGTACCGACCACATAAGCTGGCTGGGAGACAAATTATGTATAAAAGCACAGAGCTAGCACACAGCAAATACTCCATACATGTTATCTTTTAATGCTTTTATTATGCAGCCTCTGCCCCTCTTCTGGCACTTGGTTTAGAGTTAAGTCGGTTATAGATGGATTTTTTTGTTTGTTTTTTATTTCCTTCAAATGCGTATTTGGGTCTGACTCTGTAGCTACCTCAGTAGAGGTGGTGGAGGAGGGAGTAGCAGAAAGGAGACTGAGAAGTTGTGTGCTTTCAAACAAAACAAAATAAAACAAAACAAAGGCAGTTTGATTCTCCTTCTGGGTGGGGCTTTGTGTGAGTGCTTGTCATTACTCTGGAAGAACAAGAGGTTGCCACCTGCCTGAGTCACTTGCTCCCAGTCGGGCCCAGCTTCTTGACTTGGAAATCCCCTTCCAAACCAAGGGTAGCAGGCAATGCCAGGATACAGGGCCTGTCTTCCATTCCTGCCATGCCCCAAGAGGCTAGGGTCTCACAGAGGATGTGTATGGTAGGATGGAGCCTGGTGAGGTTGCATTGCTGAGTTTAACAGCAAAGTTCTACGCGATGCATGCAACCCACATCTACACATCACTATCATTTCTCGAATGCCTACCATGTACTGACACTTGGGCTTTATTCGTATTATCCAATTTAGCCTCACCTGAGGAGTAGCCTCACCTGAGGAATAGGTATATTATCCCCCATTTTCCAGACAGAAGCCTGAGACTTAGAGGGGCCACCCAGGTAGTAAGTGGCTGAGTAAGGATTGGAATCCCATTAGTTCAGTTCACAGCCTGTGTTTATGACAGTGGTGAGTTTCTGCAAGAATGTAAGAAAAATCATGTCATTGTGAAGACAACATGGTACAGTGGACCAAGCACACAGAACTGGCTGGATTCCAATCCTGGTTGTATCACTCAATGAGTGTGGCCTACAGTAAGTCCTTTTCTAGATAGAGGCCTCAATTTACATATCTGTCAAATAGGGGTTTGTTAACAATGGTCTCCATGGCCTCTCTCCTGTTGGAATGCCCTGAAGACAAACCAAGGCTTAAAAGAATGTAAGGGGTGGGGGCAGTCATGACTTTGAATAAATGAATTTTCTCACAAATTGCAACTGTTAAGAAAAAGCATCCAGAACCAGGAAATCAGACAAAAAGATGACTAAGTGACATTTTTATGTCAAGCTTGAGAATTCCCAGAGGGCACTTTGAGAAATGATATGGTCTACCCAGCTCTCTAAGGCCAGATATGTTACAAAAACAGCTGAAATAGTGTGGAAACAAAATGCAAGTAATTAAAGACCTGCCATTTTTAAGTAAATTTCAGTGTTCAGTGAGTAGAGGATGGGGGTGGAGAAGACGTGGGTTTGGAATAGAAGAGAGCAGGAAGAAAACTGACCTGTGGGGGCTTGATGGGTGGAGACGATGCATGGGAGCTGCTATGTGAACCAGGGCCACGATTCCCAATTTCTCTGTAGGAACCCCCAATGGTGACACTCTGGTGTTCTGGTGTTTGCATTTTCCCTCCCTCCCTCCCTCCCTTCTGAATCAAGGCCTATGTGTAATTCTTTTCATAAAGGGAACTGGAATGAACATAGTTTTGAAAATTTGATAACACCTTTGAAGTAACTGAAGGAACCCAAGGATGTTGCAAAGCCTTAAAGGAGAATCCCGGATTAGGCATATAATTTGGGCGAGTGTCTGTGTGTGTGTTCACTCGAAGTCACAGTGATTAATGGGTCTCTCTTCTGTAAAATGAGGGTGTGTATTAAACAGTTCCCCAAATCCTTTCTCCTAATTCCTTTTGAGGATGAGGGCCTGTCAATGACTAAGTTTTGTGTCTTTTGCAATAGGTTTTTCATAAAGTTATATTTAGTTTAAAGAGCTGTTCTTTATTCCAAGGTTAGGCCTTCCACTTCTCGGAATTAAAATTTACCTTTCTTTTTGAAACTAAAAGGATAAGCTTTTAAAAAGCTTTCCTAGCCTTAAAGCAAGTTTCCGTTTCTTACCGGTGTAGGAAATCCCAGTCTGTTGGGATTATCTAGCCCACATATTGGTAAGCAGGGTGAGAGAAGGCCTCTGGATTTGCCCACCTGGGTTTGAATCTTGATTCAGCCCCTTACTGAGGTCATTTAAACTTTCTGTGCCTCAAATATTTAAGAAAAGGGTGTAAAACCCATTTCACTAGGGTGATTGTGAAAAAAGAATGCATGCAAAGCATCTACAATGTCTGGAGCAATATTTGGAGCAAAAAAATGTTAATGATAAGAGTCTTTATGGGTCCTTTCAGCTCGGAATTTCTACAGCTTTGCTGAGTCCTGCAACGCCCTGTACGGAACTCTGGGGGCTCTGAGCTCCAGCTGTGGCTTAGCGCCAACTGCTTACGTGCCTTTAGGCAGGTCCCCTACCCGCTCTGGCCCAAGTTCCCCAGGGCACAAGGAAGGGGCTGGGTGGTCTCCGTGGCTCTTCTCCGCGGTGAAATTCCGGCTTTTAAGGTGGCCCCAGGCTTCCGCCCGCGGCTTCCGGCGCGGGGAATGCAGCGAGGGTCCGCGCCGGCCTGCGACGGTGGCGCTAGGGAGGTCGCCCCCCGAGGGGAAGGACGCCAAGGTGCCTGCTTGAGACGCTGTGGGCCCCCGGAACCCCGGACAACCTGTGTTTACCTCGCTCTGTCCCACCCCTGGCGGCCGCGGGCCCGCCCGGAGCGCGCGGCGCGATTGGGCGAGCGGCCTGTCAGTCTCCGGGGACTTTCCCAGGGGTGGGGCGGCCGAGCCCGGCCCCCGGCACTTCCTAGTCTTTGGCCAGGTCCCACCGCCCCCGCCCAGGAGCCCGAGGAGTGCCGGAGCCCGGTCCGGGCCGCTGCCCCGTCCCTGGACTCGGGGCTTGACGCAGCAAGCGGGGCGCTGTGTCCCCAAGCTCCCAGTCCTCGGGTAAGCCTGCCTGGCCGTAGCGGGGATGGAGGGGAGGAAGGGATGCTGGGCCCAGATCGTCCCGAGCCTCGGAGGTGGCGGGGCGCGAGCTGGGGAAGATGGCCTGTGCCCAGGAGCCCGGCGCGCGAGGTCCCGAGGCGTCTCCACCAGCGGCCAGCCTGGGCTGCGCGGGGACTCCCTGCTTGGGGCTGGGGCTAGTGGGGGGCGCGCGTGCGCACTGCGCGGGGCAGCGTGCCTGGGAACGGCGTGGGGCGGCTGCACAGCGCGCAGACCCTCCGGGTGTTGGCGACGCTGCTGCCGTCGGGGGGTGTCTGTCGTGTGGAGACGAGCTGCCTACGCGGCGTCGGGAGTTTCGTATGAAGTTGTGGAAGCAGTGTGCATATGTCTCGAGGAGGAAAATAATAATTTTTACTGGGCACTTTTCAAGTGTTGATCTTAACGCTGTAAGTGTCTTAGACTTATTTAATTGTAACTTCCATCCTAAACATTAACATTGTTATTATCTCCATTTTATAGTTCAGGAAACCGAGGTACTTGGAGCTTGAGGTCACACAGCTGTGAGTTGGAAAGTCAGATTTGAACTCAGGCATTTGGCTCCGGAGTTCCTACTATATAATTTCAGTTGAACATATTTTGCATGCACATTGTTGGAGACATTCGTGTGCATGTGCAGAATAGATGAGTTTCCAGGAGTGGTTTTCAGGATGGAGTCTGAAGCCTGAGCTTTCTACTGTAGGACATTTCTGTGCACGTGTGCATTGTACATTCATTAATTGTGTGTACAGGAGCAGATAGGAATTTTTGTGCAACTGGGTGAGAGATTGTGTTTTGGTAGGGGGAGGGAGGGACTTTTGTGGATGATGCAGAAGAATCAGCAACGTCCTTCCCCACCCCCTTGCGGAATCACAGTACAGGGAAATGTGTAGATTCCTAATGCATCATTTTTTTTTCACAGTACCGTCAAAATGGGATTTAATCAGCACTTACTCATTTTCCAAACAATGGGGTGTGATAGAGGGGAATTTGGCATCTGATGAGAGGTCAGAAAAGGGGACTCAGAATTTTTAAAAAAAATCCTTGACGAAGGAAGGTAGCATTGTATTGGGCGGGTAGAGTATTAGTTAGTATAAACTCAGCAACCCTGTAGTGCTCTCTATTTTCCAACAGAAGAAACTGAGCCAGTGAAAAAACTGATAATGCTAATGCTAATAGCTTACTATGTGCCAGGCATAGTGCTTTACATTCAGTATCTCATTTAATTTTTTTTTTTTTTTTTTTTGAGACGGAGTCTCATTCTGTCACCCAGGCTGGAGGGCAGTGGCACCATCTCAGCTCACTGCAACCCACCTCCCAGGTTCAAGCTATTCTTCTGCTTCAGCCTCCCAAGTAGCTGGGATTACAGGCGCCCGCCACCACTCCTGGCTAATTTTTTGTATTTTGAGTAGAGATGGGGTTTCACCATGTTGGCCAGGCTGGTCTCAAACTCCTGACCTCAAGTGATCCACCCACCTTGGCCTCCCAAAGTGCTGGGATTACAGGTGTGAGCCACTGCGCCTGGCCTCACTTAATCTTTGTTTCTTTCTTCTTTTATTTTATTTTATTTTTTGAGACGGAGTCTTGCTTTGTCACCCAGGCTGGAGTGCAGTGACGTGATCTTGGCCCACTGCAACCTCTGCCTCCTGGGTTCAAGCAATTCTCCTGCCTCAGCCTCCTGAGTAGCTGGGATCACAGGCATGTGCCACCATGCCAGTCTAATTGTTTTGTATTTTTAGTGGAGAAGGGGTTTCACTGTATTGGCCAGGGTCTCAAACTCCTGACCTTATGATCCACTCACCTGGGCCTCACAAAGTGCTGATCACTTAATCTTTCTAAACTCTATTAGTAGCCTTAATTTTCAGATGAGGAAACTGAGGCCCAGAGAAGGCTGACTTTCGGAAGACTAGCAACCCTTGAATCCTAGGCCCTGTTCCCTTTCCACTGATCAAGGCTGCTGTCCTGGCTGTGTCCTGGGAAAATAATGTGATCAGGGACTGGCACTTCATGGAAGCACTTGATCATGCCCCTCTGGAAGCTGCTGCTAAGAGTGTGCTATGTTCTACACCCTATGTAACCATGTTTGTCTCCTAGCCTTGGGTGTTCCATAGGTATGGCATAGCACTCATGCTGAGGGTTGATGCCTGCCCCTGGATATCCCACCAGGTTTTTTGGGGCCCCAGGAAGCTGTGGGGTCTGACTCATACCCTTACCCCCAGTGCTGCCTGTGACTTGGGGCCCGGATGTCCTGGTTGGGTCAGGCCGACCTGATTTGAGTGAGGCAGTGTTGTAGGAGGTTGTTTGTCTGCCTCTCTCTCCAACCCACTGGTTACTGTTTTACTCCTGCACCCGCTGTGATTTGGCCACTCCATGTGGGCCTGCTTTTCCCCCTCCAGCAAGCCAACCTTGTTCTCATCCTGAGGCTTTCATATGTGCTGTTCCCTCTGCCCAAACACCTTTCCCCAGCTTTTCCCATGGCTGGTTTTTCCTTATCGATCAAGTCTCAGCTCAAATGTCACCTCCTCAGAGGGGCCTTCCCTGATCTTTTTATGCAAAGCAGCCCCTTTTTTCACTTTCTGTCACATTACTATTTTATTTTTCTCATACATGTATTATGCTATGAAAGAGTCTTGTTTATTTGCAAACGAGAAAGCATAGGTACAGAACTTAGTGTTTGACAAATTGTTATTTGTAGTGTTTGTTTATTGTTTTTCTCTTTTCCTAGAATAAAAGGGGGTGAGCAGAGACCTCTTTAGTCCCTGTGTGTATTCCCGCAGCGGCAGAAAAATGCCTGGTAGATGGCTCTTCTGAGTTTGTTCAATGAATGAGTAGAATAATGGCACATTTCCCAAATGAGGAGTCTAAGGCCTAGAGATGAGAAGGCAGGACAAGAACCAGGGTCTGCTCTCCCAGTTGTCTCCCAAGCATCATTTCCTGATGGCTCTCGTGTGCAGTGCTGTGCAGTGTTCATGATGTACAGGTGCATAAGGAGCTGGCTTTGCCTTCCAGGAACTTTTGGTCAAATGGGGAGATGTGCTATGAGTGCTACCTGAAAGGCATTATATGCCAGTAAGTGCCAAATGAGTCAGATTGGCATAAGTATAACTGGAGTGCAGAGTAATTTGGGGGCACCAGGTGGTTGGGGGGGTTTTCTGGAGGGAAGTGACTTCAAGATCAAGCCCTAAAAAAATGACAAAGTCTTAGGAGGCTGAGGCTGGAGGCTCACTTGAGTCCAGGAGTCCTGGGCTGTAGTGTGCTATGCCAATCGGGTATCTGCACTAAGTTTGGCATCAATATGGTGACCTCCTGGGAGTGAGGGACCACCAGGGAGCGGGGGACCACCAGGTTGCCTAAAGAGGGGTGAACTGGCCTAGGTCGGAAACGGAGCAGGTCAAAACTCCCATGCTGATCAGAAGTGGGATCGCGCCTGTGAATAGCCACTGCACTCCAGCCTGGGCAACATAGCAAGACCTCGTCTCTAAAAGAAAAAAAAAATGACAAAGTGTCGAGTGGAGCCTGGGTCTCTTCTGGAACTCAATAGACTAGGGAGACTATCTGGAATCAGCCTCTCCTAGGTTGGGAGAATTGACCAGTTGGCCTGGGAAAAACCCTAAAAGATTTTGATATCAGACATAGAAATGTTGAATTTTCTCCTCAGCAGCATTGGGAAATGGTCAGAGCAGTTGGTTCATAAACTTGAGCATGCATCGGAATCCTGGGGGTGGAGGTAGAGGGTGGTTGTTAAACACAGATTGCTGGGCTGCAACTCCAGAGCATCTGATCCAGTGGATGGCGGTGGTGCCAATGCTGCTGGTGTGGGCTGCTCCTTGAGCACCACTGGTGAAGAGCACATGATTCAGTGCTTGGCAGACCTGGGTAGGTGCTGCATCTGCCACTCTGGGCCTGTGCGTCCTCACCTGTCAGCTTTGTATGACATCAGTGCTACCTCCTAGAACAGTGGGAATTAATGGGACAGTGTGTGGCAAGCACTAGGGCCAACAGCATAGGGCCAACAGCATGGTAAGTGCTCAGTAAATGGTTGCTGCTATTATCGTTATTGGTGCTAGTCATGAGGCTATTGACAGGATTCCAGTAGAAGATGAGACTGGTTTGATTTTCTTTGCTTTGGATAACTTGCTGTTAAGGCTTGAATGTGTCCCCCAAAAGTTTTTATTTATTTATTTATTTATTTTTGAGATGGAGTTTCGCTCTTGTTACCCAGGCTGGAGTGCAATGGCGCGATCTCGGCTCACCGCAACCTCCGCCTCCTGGGTTCAGGCAATTCTCCTGCCTCAGCCTCCTGAGTAGCTGGGATTACAGGCACGCGCCACCATGCCCAGCTAATTTTTTGTATTTTTAGTAGAGACGGGGTTTCACCATGTTGACCAGGATGTTCTCGATCTCTTGACCTCGTGATCCACCCGCCTCGGCCTCCCAAAGTGCTGGGATTACAGGCGTGAGCCACCACACCCGGCCCCCAAAAGTTTATATGTTGGAAACTTAATATCTCTGCCTTCATGAATGGATTGTCAGCTCTGCCTTCATAGATTAATGTCACTATCTCAAGGGTGGTTTAGTTAAAAAGGGGCCAGTTTGGCCAATACTCTCTCTATTTCGATCACTCGTTTTTACCTTCTGTCTTCTACCTTGGTGTGACCCTTGCCAGATGGTGGTGCCATGCACTGGGACTTCTCATCATCCAGAACCATGAGCCAAATAAACCTGTTCTTTACAAATTGCCCAGTCTGTGATATTCAACAGAGTAGTGGCAGAAAGCAGACTAAGACACTTGCCTTCAACCCTCTGCCACCCTGTGGACCATGCTGTGTCCTCTCTGGATGAGTTGTCCTTTGCTTTGTCTCTTTGGAGTGGTGGAAGCTCAGATGTGGCAGGGGCCTGGAAGACATCTGGCCTGAATTCCCTCAACAGCCCCAGCACCCCACTGCTTGACCCCGATCCTTGGGATCAGGGCACCCTCCACCTTATACCGCCCCTTCCAGTGTTGTTTAGACTTGTTTCTTTGTGAGCCGAAGTCAGCTGCGGTTCTCTTCCTTTCTCACCTCCATCATTTTCCCTCATGGCTTACCTGACCACTGTGAGGGAGGGAGGGAGGTTGAGCAGTAGCATGGTGTGGTAAGAGAGTGTATAGTGGCCACCAGAGGATGGGGCACACATTCCTTCTGTGCCACTGCTGTCCCATGCGGCTCTGGGCACGTCTGTTCCGCTTTGCTGGCTTTGGTTTCCCAGCTGCAGAATGAAAACGTTTCACTGTCTGGCATCTCAGAGCATTGTCTTCCACATCTTAAATCTCCGTAACAACCAATGATTGGGTCACCCTCTCTTTGGCTTTGGCAGCCCCCGGTTTCCTTCTGGGCCAGGCCTTGTTGTGTCTGCCCTCCTAGATTCTTGCTTCTATGACCCCACATGCCCACCATGCCCCCGTGTGCCTGCAATGCCTGCCCCTCCTATCCCTGGTTATCTGTAGGGAGCATATCTGGGCATCCTCCAGAGAGTTGCTACAGGAAAGCACAAGGCAGCTGGAAGCAACTCCACTTGTTCTCTGGGGGAGCACAGCTCCCAGTCCCCAGAGACGGACCTTGGCAGTCACCATGACCATTGCGGGAAGTTCTTGATGATTTTCCCATGACGGGCCCAGGACAGTCACTCTTCTGATTGGAACGGATGACTGGTGAGCTGGTTCTTTGTCTGAGAGCTGCTCTCTGGGCAGAGCTGAGCTCTTCTCTTCCAAGGACCTCACCCTGAGGCTGTTTCTTGAGAGGAAGGAGCTCTGTGTCCTGGAGCACCTACATAGTGGACAAACCAGGCAGCCCAGGCAGGGGTGTGTGTGTTGGGGGAGAAGTGGGTGTAAGCGTGTGGGTGCTGTGGGAGTTGTGTCACCAAAGAGTCAGGCTGAGAGGCCAGGGCAGGTGTGGGACTGCCCCATGAGTCAAGGGCCTTTGTCTCAGTCTCCACCCACTCTGCAGAGCACTGACCAGCCTCTCCGCTGGCCTCAGGCCACACCTCCTTTGCCTTCATCATAGTCAGCTTTGGCCCTGGTCTCAGGAGCCCTGGTCCCTCTCCACCCCCACTTCTGTCTCTGCGGGTGCAACTCCTGCCTGATCTGGTCCCCAGGAAATTGGCAACATAGACTTTTAGAAAATATTGTCCTAAGCACATGGACACAGGAACAGAAAACCAAATACTGCATTTTCTCACTTATAAGTGGAGCTAAATATCAGGTACTCATGGACATAAAGATGGCAACAGTAGACACTGGGGACTACTAGAGTGGGGAGGGAGGGAGGTGGGGCTGAAAAACTATTGAGTACTATGCTCAGTATCCAGGTGATGGCATCAATCCTACCCCAGTCATGCAGTATACCCAGGTAACAAACCTGCACACATACTTCCTGAATCTAAAATAAAAGTTGAAGCAGAAAAAAAAAAGCCAAAAATACAGTAAAAAAGAAAAAAAGAAAAAATTAAGTAATCTCTCAGATACAGAGGGTAACATTCAGGCGCCTGTGTGCTCACTCATCTGGTTTAATAAATAACACATTTTCCAGTCACCTGAAATTTCTCCTTCATCAGCCCCCAACAAGAAATAAGTGTTCTGAATTAGTGAGTTTTTTTCTTGCATTTCTTTAAAGTTTTTTTTAATAAATGTGTGCATCCCTAAATAACACATAGTATTGCTTTTTATGTTTAAAAATGTTATTTAGGCTGGGCGCGGTGGCTCATGCCTGTAATCCTGGACTTTGGGAGGCAGAGGCGTGTAAATCTCTTGAGCCCAGGAGTTTGAGACCAGCCTGGGCAACGTGGCTAAACTCCATCTCTGCAAACAATACAAAAATTAGCTGGCTGTGGTGGCGTGTGCCTGTAATCCCAGCTACTTGAGAGGCTGAGGTGGGAGGATCACTTGAGCCCAGGAGGTGGAAGTTGCAGTGAGCTGAAATCATGCCACTGCACTCCAGCCTAGGGGACAGAGCGAGACCCAGATTCATTCATGTTTGTGTCTCCAGCTGTGGCTCATTCCTTTTTCACTGCTGTATAGTATTCCCTGATAGGAAATTGCCACAATGTATTTATTCATTTTCCTCTTCATTTTAGGTAGCTTCCAGCCTTTTGTTGTTAACACAAGACATCTTTGGCTTTTATCTGAGTATCTCAACCTCTATCCAGCCTTTTTCTTTCTAGCTCTTTGGCAGCCATTATTGCTCCTATCTGGGTAGCATTTTAAGGTTTACAGAGAACTGTATGGTTTCTACTTGGTCCTCACATTTCTGTAGGGAGAAACAGGGAAAGTGAGGCCTGCTCAGGGTCATTCGGGAAGGGCTCATAGCCAGGATTTGAATCTGTGAAAAACCCTCTTCCACCATGTTTTCTATAAGTGGAATTCCCCAAAATTGGCATCTTACCTCTTGCAGGCAGGAGAGTTACAGGGTTAAACTCTCATTTCAAGCTATCTTCCCACCTCTGCCTCTGGAGTAGCTGGGACTATAGGCATGCACCACTCCACCCAGCTCACTTCAATTAAAAAATATATATATTTTAAAGTCTCCCTCTAAAAACATTACCAAATAACACATGATTATTGGGGGAAAACCCCCCAAAACTCAAGCAGTACAAAAGGTATAAAGTAAAAAAGTGACAGTTGTTCTCTCTCTCCTTCCTTTCCCCTTCCTCTGTCCCTACCATATTTAAAAATTAATTTTATAAATGCATAAGAACAGGACTAGATTTCCCATGTAAAGAGTTAAAATAGCATAGGTAAAATAAAAGTTTCTTTTGATTTTACTTCCTTACCCAGGTCCTTCTGTAGAGTAGTCTACTAGTAGCAGTTTGGTATCTATCCTTAGAGAGCTTTTTCTTTTCTCTTTTTTTTTTTAAGAGACAGAGTATTGCTCTGTCACTCAGGTTGGAGTTCAGTGTCATGATCATAGCTCACTGTAGCCCGAACTCCTGCTCAAATGATCCTCCCACCTCAGCTTTCCGAGTAGCTGGGACTCCAGGCATGTGCCATCACGTTTCGCTAATGTAAGCAAATTTAAAAAAAAATAGAGACAGGATCTTGCTTTTTGCCCAGGCTGGTCTCGAACTCCTGGGCTCAGGCAATCCTCCCACCTTGGCCTCCCAAAGGCCTGGACTTCCAAGGTTTTTTCTATGCACATATAAGATTTCACATATATACATATATGTGTATATATATGTATATACACACATACGCACACAGTTGTGTGTTTTGAAAATAATAGCACCCTATTACACATATAAATCTGCACTTTGCTTTGTATTTTATGGACATCTTTCTGTATCATTGCAAAGCAGTCTACTCCATTCTTTTTGATGGCTACATAGTATTCCATCAAATGAATGGTAGTTTTGTTTAGCCAGTCCCCTTCTTGATGGACATTCAAGAATGGCCAAGATGTCTCTTATAAAGCATGTGGCAGTGCACATCTTTATTCAGCTTCTGTGTGTACTGATGCAAAGATCTCTAGGCTCCTAGATGGGGGATTACTGAATAAATCAGTTACTTCTGCCCCCTTAGGTAACTTGTACCTCCTCAAACACACTTTTTTTTTGAGATGGAGTGTCACTCTATCTCCCAGGCTGGAGTGCTGTGGCGTGATCTCGGCTTACTGCAACCTCTGTCTCCCAGATTCAGGTGATTCTCCTACCCCAGTAGCTGGGACTACAGGCACATGCCACCATACCTAGTTAATTTTTGTATTTTTAGCAGAAATGGGGTTTCGCCGTGTTGGGCAGTGGTCTCAAACTCTTGACCTCAGATGATCTGCCTGCCTCAGCCTCCTAAAGTGCTGGGATTACAGGTATGAGTCACCATGCCCAGCCCTCAAGCACACTTTTCTACACAAGAACTTTGTTCTCACCAGTTAGGCATACATGCAGGTTGTTGTCATTGAGAAAGGACATTCTTCAGGGGGTGACTCAGCTGTAAGAAAAGGAAATGTGTACCAAGGCTGCCTCAATAGGAATATAATACCTAAAAGGGTGGAGGTGAAAGTCAGTCTGCATTTGGTCAGGCAAACCATGCCTGGAGTGTTGTGTCCAGTCCTTCAGGAGAAGGCTGCAGGTTCCATATGTCCTCAGGGCCAACATGCCAAGGAGGGGCATCTTGTTCCTTATTCCAGGGGACCACAGAGGGCAGAGCAAGGGCCATCGGAAACAGAACTGGGAGCAGCTTAACTATAGCTAGTGCTGGCTACCCCAGGAATTGTTTTGGAGAGGAAGTTGGTGAGATCTGGATTGCTAAAGATGGCCAGCTGGAGTCCCTGGGCTCCTCAGAGGAGTGGGTAAGCACAGGATGGAATGTCCTCTGCGCTTCCTTCCATCCTGAGATTCTAAACCCTGTTGACTGCAGGTGATGAGGGGCAGACTGCCACCTGGTTGCATTTAAAGCTAGAGACATATAAAGGCAGTAGCTAGGAACTTGGGGCATGTTCTGGAGATCTGGAAAGCAGGTCTGGTTTCCTACCTCTGAGCCTTAGCCTGCTGCCTCTCCAGGCAGTGCAGAGCAGTGGAAAGGGCACCAGTACTGGAATATGACAGATTGAGGCTGGGTTGTTTATTTTACCACTAACCAGCTGTGTGTTCTCAGGCAAGTGACAGCTTCTCTGAGTCTACTTCCTCATCCATTTAGCCGAGTCAATTGGTTTCCTTGCTGGAAAGCATGGATGATAATTTCCATTTCTGTGTGGTGAGAAGAAAATGAGGTCATGTGTGTTGTGATGCAGCCCAGCACCTGGCATAGGGCAGCACCTAATGAACTGTCACCCTCTCTCCGGCTTTAGTTAGGTGCTCTGGAGTTCTCTTTTGCAGTGTGAATTCTGGCTTTAGGTGTTCAGTGGATGTGTGTAGCCTGGGTCTCGGAGACTGAGTGGAGACAGTGGGGCTTCCTTTGTGCGTGACTCAGGGAGGGGAGGACAAAGGACATGGGAAGATGTGCGCCATTTGAGGAACCCAGATCAGGCTCGACTGGAGCCTGGTATAAATTAGGCAGGAGGGACCTGGAAGTGGGCTGCGGACGTCAGCTGAGGGTCTCTGATGGCTCTCAGGGAGGGGACAGCACCCATGCAAGCTCTTATGGGAGGACTGATGGGTTAGAGAAGTCCACCTGGGCCTTAGAAGGGATTGGAGCTGGGGATTGGAGCCGGGGATTGGAGCCTTCTTAAGCTTAGAAGATTAAAAAAGTAGTGATAATAGATTTCAGATTCTGAAATGTTAGAACTAGAAGAGGCCTTAAAGATTGTCCAGTGCAACCCCCCATGTTACATTATTACTGTTGTTGCAGCTCCCTCTCTTTAAGTAACTGAGGCCTAGTGAGGGTTAAGATGTTTGCTCTAGTGTACCTCGACTAGCTCCCACAGTTCCGGAGCCCCAGCTGTTTATATGAGACTCCATGCCTGCAGCCTCATTATTGCTCAGCTGATTGCAAAGACGGATGAATTAAGTCTGAGCTCCTTATTGGTAAGGATGCCAGGTAGGGTCCTTGAATACACGTTATCTCAAGTAGGTGCTGTGCCCCCACTGATGTATGAACCTGACAGCCCTCAAGAACTCAGCCTGGTCCTTTTCTCTTTTAAATTAAATACCTTATTTTTTAAAGAGCAGTTTTAGGTTCACAGCAAGATTGAGAAGAAGGTACAGAGATTTTCCGACTCGCCACCCCCAACGGGCATAGCTTCCCGCATTATCCACATCCTCCACCAGAGTGGTAGATTTGTTACAGTTGTTGAATCTGCATTGACACCACTGTCACCCAGAGTCCATGGTGTACATCAGGGTTCTCTCTTGGTGGTGTATGTTCTATGGATTTAGACAAATGTGGAATGACCACCATTACAATATTGAAAAGAGTGGTTTCACTGCCTGAAAAATCCAGCCTAGATGGACCTGAGGCTTCAGTTTCCCCAGCCTGGAAATGGATGGGGGAGGACTGGAGGTCATCATAACACAAATATGAGGACAATTTTTTGCTTACGTGTGCAATGTGATATCACGGCATCTCACTTCCTCTCATCCTTGGGTGGAATTGCAGGATATTCCCCTTTACAACAGAGGAAATGAGGCTCAGATTCCCAGGCATTGGTGAGTGTGGTATCGTGGTTCAAGGGCTTCTTATAGCTTTATCTTCACTTGCTATGGTGTGCCCAGGCACCCTGCTTAACCACAGTTAAATGGTGATTTGCAGGTCACTAGAAAATAAGTGGAGGCCAGAACCTAGCTTACTGAGCTGACTGAAGAGCCTAAAATACCCTGTTAAAGGAGGGAACATAGGGGTGGGGGCGGGGGTGGGGGGAGGGGAGCCTTGGCCCTTAAATCATCTGGGCACAGTTGTGGGGTTGCCTCAGCCTTTTATTAAGCACCTGATGTGTGCCAAATACTGATCTAGCTACTCTATAGTCTTATTATTTTGGAAATCTTATAAAACAAAGATGTGTTTCTTGTTAAATCAGATAATCAGGAAGTACTGCATAAAGTAGAAAGTGAGAATTCCCTTCCAACTATACACATACTGTTTCATTTAATTTCTTTGATCTTATATCAGGTAGGTTCTATTATTACTCCTGTCTTACAGATGAGGCAACTGAGGCTGAGGAAAGGTGAATGGCTGGTCCAGGGTCTCACAGCCCGCAGGGTGGATGGAGCGGAGGCTAGTGCAGGTGAGGCACCCTCTCAGGCCTCGTGCTTGCAAAGTTGGCCTTGAGCACCTGCCCTGTGTGGACCTTTCTTCCTGCCTCCAGGGCTGCGATGTTTCCAGGGTGCTGGCTCCCTCTCTTTCCTCAACTTGCTGCTAGCTCGTGACACTTGGGTGTCCTCGATCCTGAGGCCAGCTTTAGCCATCACCCAGTTTCTATGTGGCCCATGCTCCTCCCCTTGCATGCAAGGGAATGAGCCCATGGTCCCATACACAGCAGAGTAGACACTAGGACAGGCCTCTCTGACGTTCTGTTCTGTGCCATCTTTCCTGGAGACCCCTTCCCTATACCCCCTCTGCCAGCCCACCTGCCAGTATCCCTGGTAGCCCTCACCTCTGCCGGGGAGGTGGGTGTCGGCCTCCATGACCTTCCACCTCCCCGTACCAGAGATTTGCTTACACTTTTCCCACTGGGCCAGGGAGGGTATCGTCTGCTCCAGGGTCACAGAGGTAGCTTGCCCCAGGATGCAGCCAGTGACCAGAGGCATTAATTTGGGCTGATTAAGTCCCCAAGCTGGACTTCAGTTTCCTTATCCATCAGGCAGGTACCACCAGCCCTGCCTTCTTCCCAGGGCTGTTGTGATAATCAGATGAAAAAACAGTGCTTGGGACACCTGAAGCAATTTGCAAATGTTAGTGGCTATGCAAGTGAATATCATTTTGGGGGGTCTAGGACCACCCCCCTACCCAGCCACCAAAACATGGCTAATGGTGTTCATGGCTAATGGCAAGATAATCTGACAGACCAAAGCATTTCAGTGCAAAAGCTGGAATGTAAATTTAATTCTGAATGTAGTCTTTATCACCCCTCTTCTTCTGGAGTGAGGCTGAGATTTGGGCCCTGGGGACTACTGCCCCCCTGCCACCACCAGTGCTTGCCTGCCAGTGGGTGGCTCCTTCGGTTTCAGCAGCATCACTTCCATCTTCACGCTCTGTTGTCGCTCCCTGACCTGCTGTCTGTCTGTGCCTTTCTGCCCCCAACTGGGCCTTTCTGGTTCCCCCGGGCAGGCTGTGGAGGCCCCTGGCTGAGATCTCGTTTTGGAAGAAAGTCTGCACTGGCTACTCTTTTACCCCCAGCTGTTTCTGGTTTTGGCAGCGGGGCCTGGAGACCCACTGCTGGTGGATCACCTGCTGAATTGTAGTTTCGGGAACCAGGCCAGGTGGATACGGAACTCTGCGAGAAGATGTGGAAGGGAAATGGAGGATGGACTGTGGGCAGCCTGGAGGGAGAGCAGAGATCTTCTGGTCCCAGCTCTGTCCTGACTCCTTTGTGATCTTGGCCTTCCCTGCTCAGGGCCCTGACTTGCTGCACTGCCTGTGCCGTGAGTGAGGATCGGATGAGCTCATGGCCAGGGACTCCTGGGCTCTGAACTCTAGATACTGCCACGTAGAGGGGAGTGGTCAGTACTCCCTTTTCCCCTTTCCATACACACTTGTGGTTTGTGGACAGCAGATGGGAGTACATGCCATCGTCATGTTCTAATGCAGCCCCTCATCCACTGAGTGTTTCTGGGCACATCACTCTCTCCTACCTGATAATGCAGGATTCACCTCATTGCCCTTGGAGATTCCCCTCCAGCTTTGTCATCCTGAGAATGAGTCCTCTCTTAAGGAGACGTTATAAAAACCTCACTGATCAGAAGAAGAGTTCCCGTCAGCCCAGTGGTCTTCCAGAGACTGCCGCTGGCCATCTGGGCATGAGGTCAGCGGGACCTGGAAATTCCCTGTTTCCCTCTTTGTCTTTCTTTCCTCCAGAAGTCCAGGCCCTCTGTGGGTGGCTCCTCTGATATCCAGAGAGGGTTTTCCCACAATAGGATATTTCTCCTGCGTTTCCTCTGCCCACTGCCTTTCTTTCTCCCCAGGCTCTGCCCCCGAAGCTAAAGTAGGGGAGCGTAGCTCTGTCTGCCTGCTTTTTGCTTCCCATGAACCCTTTTCCCTGTTGACTCCCTTGCCCCAAGAGAAACTGAGTGTTGTGTGTTTTGGAGGACGTGAGGTGGGTTTCAGTTCCCACATCCTGCATCCTGCTTTGTCCCTTGGCTTTACATCTGGGCCTCTCTGAGGGAGCGTGGCTGGCCCAGCCCCGATTCTAGAAGTATATGGGTGTCTAAGTGCATCTGTTGAGGGGGTCAGGGTTAGGCTCTCTGGGATGTCAGACATGGCCTTGCGGGAGGCAGGATCAGGGTCAAGGGCTCCTTGGGTCCCTTCAGTCCGACTTCTCTGAATTTGAGGTTTGCCGAGGCTCTACTCTGGGCCACTCTGAAGATACCCTGGCACACAGGATGGACTCGTTTCCTGTCCTCATGCAGCCATTAATCAACAGGGCAAGGCAGACATTGAGTAAAAAATTGCCCATGCCTTCGTGTGGTGTTGGCTATGAGTGCCACTTAGGGCATGTGCGTAGTGGTGGAGAGGAACCAGGACACTGCTGCCCGTGTCATGCAAGGTGGCTCCTGGTCCCTTCTAGCCCTCTCTTTCACTGTTTGTGAACTCTAAGCAACTCTCAAGGAAGGCTCACCCTCCTGTGCTGCCAACAGGAATACCAAGATGCACAAAGTACGCTCCTGCCTCAGGAAGTTTTCAGCCAGATGGGCAATGCCCACACCAGTCAGACACATGCCATGCCAGGTGGCAAGGCTCTTGAGGGCAGAGGCGAGCAGAGGGGATGGACCCCCCACGTCTGCCAACATTTTTGAGTACTATGTGCCAGTCACAGTGCTAAGTGCTGCCCCCACACTGTCTCTTAGTTTAATGGAAACATCTGCACTTTGTGCTTCGCAGTAGAACATTGACCTTTCAGGATAAAAACAAGTCGCCCCTAAGCCGGGTGATGGCTTGTGATGGGTGTGTGGGTAGCTGTCCTTTGCCTGTCGGGCTCAGCAGGGCGTGGGTGCCTCCCACATGGTGTGTTCATCTTGTGTTTGTCAGCCTTTGGGGGAGGGGGTCCTGCTCATCAGAACTTTGTTTTACTTTCTGGCCCATCCCATCCTATGGACCCTCTTGGAAAGGTCCTTATTGGTTCTTATGCTGCAGGGCAGGGGAAACTGCCCAGAGGTGACCTGATAGCGTGGTGCTGCCCTGCAAACAGACTTGAACTCCCTGTCTGCCCCTCTGGCTCTGTGTCCTGGCTGTGTGAGTACGGTGGGGGTTAGAGTTGCAGCAGGCAAAGCTGACTTTGCATCTTGGCTCTCATTACTGGCCAGGTCATCATGGCTGAGTTACTTAACCTCCCTGAGCCTCAGTTTCTCCCTTATAAAATGCAGCTGAGATTAGTATGCATGTTAGAGTTACTGTGCAGCTCCACCAGGATTGTCTATCTGAAGCGTTTAATGCAGTGTCTGGCAAGGAGTTGATTCAAGGATGGTGGTGTTGCTGCTAATCCTTCCTCACTGTCATCTTTCATTGAGCACGGTGTGGATTTGGAAGGGTCTTTGAGGATTCCTGATGAAACAGTTTTTGTCTTAGGGGTGGTGACCTTGGGAGCCAGCCCCCAAGCCCTTCTGAGGTCCCCAGTGGAGGCCGCGGGGAGAGTTGTTTGGAGGGCTGGAGGCTGGCTCCGTGTTTCAGCCTTAGGACCTCTGCCCTTACTGTTCTTTCTGCCAAGAATGTTCTTCCTTCTGATGTCCTCATGGCTGGTTCCCTCACTTCCTTCGGGTCTTTGCTAAAATAGCCCCTTCTCCATGGGGCCTTTTGTGCCAGCTCCATTTAAAATGAAATTCCCTGCCTCACCCTTCCCTGCTAAATTTTTGTCCATAGACTTTTTGATCACCTGAAATACTGTGTTCCCCACCACTCTCCTCTGCTTTCACCACTAGACTGTAAGCTCTATGAAGGACTTTTGTCTGTTTTATTTGCTGTAATTCCTCAGCATCCAGACTGGTGCCTGGCACAGAGTAGATGCTCAATAAGTAATTGTTGAATGGATGAGTGAATGGACAGAGAACTCTGCTAAGTCACAGAGCTAGGATTCTAAAATCACTTTTCCAAGTGGTTTCAAATGAAATAAAGCAGATGAAATTGAACAGATTAATTGCAAAAAAACCTTGCCGCTCAAATAGACAGTGGTTTGATGAAAAATTTGCCTGTTCCTTAGAACTGCAAGGGACAGACCATGCATGATGTGAGACTCACAGAGGAAGGTGACAGTGCATTAAATATTAGTCAGGGTGTTTTTTCTTTTCTTTTTTTTTTTTAAAGAAGATGACATACATATAAATGGGACTTGGGACTGGGTTGACTTGCTTATCCCTTAGGGTACAAGCATTACACTTTAAAGATTACTGAATTAACTTAAGACTTTCATTTCCCTTCCTCAGAGAGGGGAAGGGACTGCCCACAATCCCACAGTAAATTATTGGCCAGGCCATTAATTGGGCAAGCCGTTATTGGGCAAAATTCATAGCTAATACTGTGCTAGGCTCTGAGGATGCAATGATGGGCAAAACAGATGACATTTGTGTTCTTCTGGACCTCACAGACAGGACATGAACTCAGATTTTTTTATTCCATGTCCAGGTTCTTTCTTGTATCCCACATTGCACCCTACTGTTTGTTTGGACTCCCATTCCAGACAAGCCAGCAGTGCACTGAGGCTGCTAAAAGAAACTAATCACATTCTAAGATTGTATTAATAGAGGCAAAGTGTCCAAATCAAACGAGGTGACTGTCCTGCTTTGCTATAGTATGGTCAGACCAGCCTAAAGTGGGGAACTGCCTTCTGGGGCATTGACAGACTAGAGCTTTCCCACAAAGGATGCCCCCATGGCCTGGCCAGCCTGCTGATATGCTGCTGTTGTCCTTACAGCCAGGCGGGCACCACGGCAGGGCCTGAGCTACCCTCATGGAAGGGAGAGGACCGTACCGGATCTACGACCCTGGGGGCAGCGTGCCCTCAGGAGAGGCATCCGCAGCTTTTGAGCGCCTAGTGAAGGAGAATTCCCGGCTGAAGGAAAAAATGCAAGGGATAAAGATGTTAGGTAAAGCAGACCCCGTCCCCTCCCTGCGAGCCCCCCTCTCTACAGCCTGTGATGCCAGCCCCTCCACGAGCAGCAGAGAATGCAGCTGGCATATGCCTCTGCCCCAATCATCCCCTGTCCCTCCTGGCCCAGAGCTGGTGGCTCCTGCCTCACAGATGTGTCTCTGTGTACCATGTAGCATGGTGACAGTATTCCAGCCCTGATTCCCCAGCACCCCGAAACGAGGATGACAGGACCCAGGTACCTTGAGGGTCCAAGAGGGAGGTGTGGGCTGACAGAGAGAGGGCTGGAAGGCCCAGTTGGTGGACATGGAATTAGAATGGGCTCCTCTTCCTGGGGCATGAGAGATGAGGAGAGCCAGCATCACCAGGGCAACTGGGGCACGCATCCCCAGTGTTGGAACAGGGAGCAGAGCTTGGCTTGAAGCAAGGAGGCGGTTTTGCCCAGTTTTCTTCTCCTGGCTCTTGCTCAAGCCGTCCCCACTTTAGGACACCCCCACCTCCCTCCACATGACCGACTGTCCCTGTACATCAGCACCCAGTTGCTGTGCCCCCTCCTCCTCCAGCAAGGCTTTCACTGATTTCCCCATCCAGAGGGGCTCTCTTTCTTCCAAACTCCTGAAACTCTTCTTTTGCCTTGCTGCTCCCTTCTCTAGTCTCAGGTTTTAGAGGGCATCATAGCTCTCTGATTTTTAAAATGCTTTCTCCTTGCTTGGCAGACCCTTGCTTGGGATGGTAGACTGGGGAGGGAAGAGTGAAGTTTCTCCATTTCTGCTTGTGGGAGAAGGAAAATGGAGGCCTGGAGGGCTGGTTGGAATTATCCAGGGTCTCCACCCTGCAGGCAGCCCTTTGCCCAGGTCAGGCTGTGGGTAGCCTGGGGTGCTATGGTAGTAGGGTGGAGAGCCCCTCGCTTTCTGTGGAGTCCCCTGGCTGGGTGTGAAGGGAGTGGGGCAGAAAGAGAATGCAGGGGGCTAGGAGTTTCTCATAGATTCCTTCTGCTCCTATGTCCCCCGATTGCTGGGCCCTCTTCCTTACTGTAGCCTGTTTCTTGTGGCGGGCCAGCATGGAGTTTGTCCCCCTAGGCCCACAAAGCAATGGTGGAAGTGAAGTCGAGGGCCTGGATCCTCGGAAGCCAGGCAGCAGTGGGTTTAGGGGCCTGGGGCGGGGAGAAGCAGCGCTTGGAGCTGAGTAAATGCTTTTGCTCCTTCTTCCCCAATACCTTTAGGGGAGCTTTTGGAAGAGTCCCAGATGGAAGCGGCCAGGCTTCGGCAGAAGGCAGAGGAGCTAGTGAAGGACAACGAGCTGCTCCCACCACCTTCTCCCTCCTTGGGCTCTTTCGACCCCCTGGCTGAGCTCACAGGTATAAGAGGAGTCTGGGTACCTCTGACTCTCCCTGTACCCTAAACTGCCCAGATCCTTCACGGTGAACTCCCTTCTTATGCCAAAACCCATGTCCCCTGGTTTATCTTTAGGCCACAGGCTACCTTTCCATTCGTGTTTTGGCTGCAGCATCCCCCAGAAGGTCAGATTTGAAAGGGACTTCAAAACAATCTTGTTAAAAATAGCCAATGACTCAGCACTCCTGAGGCCCCGGCAGACATGAGTAATAGATCACAACAGTTGACTGCATTGCAGCTCTGTGGCCTTGGGGTCTTTATCAACATGTTTAGTGAACAAATATTTAACAAGCAGCTACTGTGTGCCAGGCATAGCACTCCAAGCCGCTACTCCCTGTCACTTGGAGCTGGCATCTGAGTTGAAAGCTCCCTGGTCGTGCCCTGTGCTTCCATTTTCCAATTAGTAAAGCCGAGGCCCAGGGAAGAAGCTGGGCTTGCCTGTTAGTCTGCTGCAGCGTATTTCAGGTGTAAGGTTACGTGTGCTGCCCGTTAAAGGAAAGGGTGACTGTGACCCGGGGTTGAAGTCCCATGAGGCATTACCAATGCATGCAGAGTGTGTGCATTACTCTGGCATGTCTCCAAGTCCAGGGCAAAGTCTGGGACCGGGATGGAAATGATCCCCACCCCAACTGGACTCAGATGCCTCCTGCTGCAGCTCTGCTGTATGGTATCTGGCCCAGGCCAATATGACAGCCTTCTGTTGGGCGGGTGGTTGCATTTGCTGAATGGACAATTGGAGGAAAGCGATGGTCTCAAGAGTCCACTGTGCTGCAGTCAGTGGGTGTTTCCAGCCTCTGCTTGCCCATTCAGCAGTGTTCCTGAGTTCCTGATTGGTGTCAAGTTCCACTCTCCAAAGTGAGAAATGAAGCTACCTTCAAGGAGCTCCCTGCAGCAAGAACCATAGGAAGTCAGGGAGGGAGAGCCAGGTCTCAGTCCTGAGTTTGCCATTGCTGGCTCTGTGACTGTGGGCAAGTTGATGACCTTCCCAGGCCCTAGTTTCCTTACCTTTAAAATGAGGATATAGGGCTTTTATGAGAATGGCTGGGATAATAGATATATAAAGACTTTGTTAATTATAGATAATTGTCCCTATCATTGAAGCATGTCCAGGGCAGCAAGGAACAGCAGCCAACTTGGGATTTTCCCAGTAAGCCTAGGGAGCATGGTCTCTCTGCTCAGGCTCTGCCCCATCACTCCAGGGCACGCCATTTTCTCAGACTACCTGGCCCTGATGAGACCACCTCCCATTTTCCCAGACTCAAGTGGGGAACCCTGTCTGAGAACTCCTTTGGCAATGACTGTTTTTGAGAGGGTGGTACCTGGGCTTCTCCCCTTCCCAGTCAGTTAATCTGTGCTCTCTTGATTCCCTAGGAAAGGACTCAAATGTCACAGCACCTCCCACTGCCCCTGCATGCCCCAGTGACAAGCCATCGCCAGTCCAGAAGCCTCCATCCAGTGTAAGTTTTATTTGGAGTCGTGGGTAGAGGTTGCCTGGACCTCAAGGTACTGCTGACAGATACAAGAACATGAAGATAGACGGTTGAGGTCAAGAAACTGTGTTCTGACTTGCTGGGTGATACTGGGCAAGTCCATCTCAAGCTCTCTGGGGCCTCAGCCTCCCCATTTTGAAATGAAGGTCATAGTTAAAACTTACCAGGAAGACCCTGTTATGTACAAGGAATTCTTCTCACTAAGTTGCATGCTGTTAAGTATCACTGACTGTGCACAGTGCTAGGAAAACAGACAGATGTGACATGGAGCTCACTTTCTTAAAGAGGGCTCCAAAACCATCTTCTACAGGCTGGGCATAGTGGCTCATGCCTATAATCCCAGCACTTTGGGAGGCCGAGGCAGGAGGATTGCTTGAACCCAGGAGTTTGAGACCAGCCTGGGCAGGATAGTGAGATTCTACCTCTCTTAAAAAAAAAAAAAAAGTAGTTGGTTATGGTGGTGTGTGCCTGTGATCCCAGCTACTTGAGAGGCTGACTGAGGCAGAAGGATCGCTTGAGCCGAGGAGGTCAAGGCTGCAGTGAGCCATCTTTATGCCACCACACTCCAGCCTGGGTGGCAGAGTGAGACCCTCTCATTAAAAACAAAAAAGAAGAAGGAAAAAAACCATCTACAGATTTGGCTGGAAAAGTTTTACTTGGTTTCCTACAAGGGATTGTATAGTTCAGCATCTTTATCCTACAGATCAGGTGAAGATAAAGAAGGACCTGTTTTGAGGTTACATGGGTAACGGGGAAAATGTAGATAAGGAGGTGGTGGAATTTCTAGGGCAGGGACAAGAGCCAGAGGTGAGTTCTTGATGGCCATGAGGCTTAGCTGGAAGCTGAGCACAGACTCCTCTCATCTGTCCTGCCCCTTTCTGGGATGTGCAGAGGCTGAAGTTGTCTTTGCAGACCACGTTTAACAGGACATGGAAATCCCAGATCCCAGAGCTAATGGCTGGTTCGGTTGGACCATTGACCTCTCGGCTGGTTGAGTGACCAGTAATTCTACTTGGAATGATGGAAAGATGTGAAAAAATTTGGGATTCCTTGGTCCCTCTGGATTTGGTTGAATCCTGAAAATGTCTCCAAATTTGTTGAACCATCTCTGGGACTTTTTTCAGATCAGTTCACTCCTCTGGGATCTCCAGGACTGGCTTGGGAAGGCAAGCACAGGACTGTGCTTGGTGGTGGCTGTAACACCTGCCATCTGAGATATCTGGGCCTAAGAGACAGCTCTGGGGCCATAGCAGGAATGTTGGATCTGCAATCTTGGGCTCAGTCCCTGCTTTTGCATTAACCAAATACGTACTATAGTTTCCTCATCTTTCCAAAGAGGATATAACCTTCTGACCCACTCCATGGGTCACTTTGAGAAATAATGGAGCTCATGAAAGCATTTAAAAAGTGCAAGACCTTAAAAAAATGCAGGCCTAAAGTGCTGCTGGTTCAAGGTCAACTAGTCCCACTTCTCTTCTACAGAAGAGGATTGGCCATTGAGGGGATATGACCTCATATTACACAGAGGGTTATGACGGGCTTGTCGGGAACCCTGCTTTATGATCTCATGTGAGATGATATGTAACATCCCCTGTGAACTCAAGGTGGGAAGAGATTATGTCCCAGTTGCTGCTCACAGCCACAGAGAGGAGGGCCAAGCTGTTTTTCTCTCTGGCAGCATCTGACTCCCTTTCTGCACAGGGCACCTCCTCTGAATTTGAAGTGGTCTCTGCTGAGGAGCAGAATTCTCCGCCAGAGAGCAGCAGCCATGCCAATGTAATGGTGAGTGGATGGGCAGGTCCCCAGGCTTGACCTACTAGCCCCCTTTCTGTCTTTTCGCTTGCCACCATGTGAAAGGCACAGGACCTGTTCAGATCCCTTGGGTACCCTGGAGTCACTTGGGGACACACAAGGGGCAGGAACAGGGGATACTTCTCGCTCACATATGCAAATTCCTGGGCTAGTGACTTTACCGACTTGGGGTGAAAGCCTGGGCACTTCGTCAGCCCTGTTGCCCTCTGCCAGGCACCAGGCACTTCTGCACACTATGACTCAGCGCTTTGGGTCTGTGGGCTCCCAACCCCAGGGAGAAAGAAGGGTCAGGAAGGCCCAGGGCCTTGGAAGACAGGTTATTTATTCTTTGTGCAAGCTCTTGTCCCTCCTTGGCTCCCTCTAGGGAGCACATAGGTAGGAGGTTAAACTTTCTGCTTATACGCATGCATGCGCGTGCGCGCAAACACACACACACACACACACACACACACACACACACACACACACACACACACACACACACACACACACACACACACACACACACACTCTCATACAGCTCTGAGGCGCCTGCCCAGCATCCTCATTCCACACCTTATAACACTGGCTACCTTTACCCTAACTATATCTCCTTCTGTTCTTTCTTAAACTGGCAGACTTATTGGAGAACCATTGTGAAAAGTCTGGAAGATTCTTCAAAGGTCTTAAATTCCTACCTTCTCCCTTCCTTCCCACTTTTAAGTTTTTTTCTTTAATTGTGGTTATGCAAGCAGTAAGTGCTCTCACCTTTCACTGATATGTTGATCCCTGTTGCCTCCTTTCACAAAAGTTTGGCAAAGGTTTCACAAAGGTTTGGCTGACAAACGTGCTTGTGTTCACTGGTTGCCCCGTGTACCTGTCAGTTCCCAGTGCCAGGCCCCCTCAGGTGGCTGTCCAGTTAACTAGCATGCCTTCCGTGTTGAGAGGCTCACCACTGCCTCAGGCAGCTCTGGAAAGGTTCTTTATGCTCTGTCTCCTGGAACCTTCCATTCCTTTGTCCTGTTCTGTCCCGGAGGGCTCTGAGATACTCGCCATGGAGGCAAGATCCCCTCCTCAGAAAGTGTTTTACTCTACAACTTCGGACTGGTAACTTTAGCTCATTTGAGTTCCTCATTAGCCCTACAGGGTGCCTGTCTCTGCTGAGCCGCTGAGCCAAGACAACACAGCCCCCTGTGCTCTGAAGCTTGTAGTCTGGAGAAGTTGCAGGCATGGGAAGCACTGCATGAGCCTTAAATAGAGCAGCATCTGCCACCTCAGCTCCTTTGTGGAAAGAGGCAGTGAGGGAATGGACGCAGAGTTGAAACAGCAGCATTTCCTGTTGTTAGAACATGGCACTAATGGCTGGGCGTGGTGGCACATGCCTGTAATCCCAGCACTTTGGGAGGCTGAGGCGGGTGGATCACCTGGGGTCAGGAGTTTGAGACCAGCCTGACCAACATGGGGAAACCCTGTCTCTACTAAAAATACAAAGTTAGTTAGGTGTGGTGGCGAATGCCTGTAATCCCAGCTACTCAGGAAGCTGAGGCAGGAGAATCACTTGAACCCAGGAGGCGGAGGTTGTAGTGAGCCAAAATCACTGCACTCCATCCTGGGTGACAAAGGAAAGACTCCATCTAAAAATAAATAAATAAATAAATAAATAATAATAATAATATGGCACTAACACCATTACGCAAGTGTTCAGGGTATGCCAAGTTGTGGTTTTAGTCATTGTTATTCCTCCAGAGTTCAGAGAAGTGGGAGGTCAGTGCGGCAGAGCACTGGATGGTGAGTCTGTAAGCCTCAGCTCTCATTACACCTCTGCCACTGACTTACTGGGTGACTTTGGGCAAGTTCCTCTTCCCCATAGCTTTGTTTCCCAGCCTGATCTCTGAGGCTCCATGTAGCTCTGATGTCCTGTGATTCCTGTACTGTTTCTGGGAGGCTGCTGGAGGAGCTGCGGCAAGGGCAGGGTGGGAAGGATAAACAGGACTTGCCGAGGCAGAGAGGACACATGGGGTTGAAGCCTGGAGAGGCACCGGACCTGGTGTGTGTGGGTTCAGGCAGGGTGAAGTGGGGAACCCAACTGGACACTGGTGCAGATGGGACCTGTGGCTGTAGGGCCTTAGATGCCCAGCAGGGGAGCTGAGCCCAGTGGTATCTGCAGTAGGGTAACACTGTAGGTCCTTGGGTGTGGAGTTGGCGTAACAAAGGCAGTCTTTGGTAGGAGTATTTCAGATAGACTAGAGAGAAAGAGTCAACTATCTTGCCCACGATGTGCTTTATCTCTTAGATATTGTACTAGTTGGGATTTTCTGAAATATCTAGAGCTGTGGTTCTTGACCTGTTTTGAGTCTTGGGTCTTCAGAAGCTGATGAATGCTTGGACCATTCCCCAGAAGACACACATGTAGCCTGGGCACAGTGGCTCACGCCTGTAATCTCAGCCCTTTGAGAGGCCGAGGTGGGTGGATCGCCTGAGGTCAGGAGTTTGAGGCCAGCCTGGCCAACATGGTGAAACCCCGTCTCTACTAAAAATACAAAAATTAGCCAGGTGTAGTGGTGCACACCTATAATCCCAGCTACTCAGGACTGAGGCAGGAGAATTGCTTGAACCCAGAGGGGGGCGGAGATTGCAGGACATATATGCAGGTGTCCCTGGGTGTCCATGGGAGAGTGGTTCCAGACCTCCCTGAGGATACCAAAATCCAGGGATGCTCAAGTCCCTTTTGTAAAATGGCATAGTATTTGCCTATAATGTATGTACATCCTCCTGTATACTTTAAATCATCTCTAGGTTACTTACAATACCTAATACAATGTAAATGCTATGTAAATTTTGTTATACTCTATTTAGGGAATAATGACAAGAAAAATGTCTGTACATATTCAGTACAATTTGTCTTTTTAGAATATTTTTGATCTGCAGTTGGTTGAATCCATGGATGTGGAACCCACGGATATGGAGGGCCGACTGTACAGTGATGCCCCTTCTCTGGGCTTGCTGCTCTCAGGGGTCAATTCATCCTCCTAAGAACCCTGTGAGGTTGAAGGGAGGGAAGGGTTGTGCTAACATTTGGTAAATGAGGATGCTGAGACCCAGCAGACAAGTGACTTACTGTCAGGCACTCCGCAAGTCCCAGTGTGTGGGAGGATGGTGGCCGTGCTGCCATGGAGCCACCAGTGGCCTGTGAGTCCTGGGCCCTGCCCTGTGAGTCAGCCCCAGACAGGGAACCTGCATAACTGGAGAATTTCCCTGGGCTGAGCTGGGGTCACTGGGAAACTGAGTCATGAGAAATGAGGAAGCAGAGGGAGAATGGACTGGCAGCGCCTACTCAGGCCTTGGTGAAGAGTGGGCCGGGTGCCCTCTCCCTCTCCAGGCACTGGGCCCCCTGCCCCACGAGGATGGCAACCTGATGCTGCACCTGCAGCGCCTGGAGACCACGCTGAGTGTGTGCGCGGAGGAGCCGGACCACGGCCAGCTCTTCACCCACCTGGGCCGCATGGCCCTGGAGTTCAACCGGCTGGCATCCAAGGTGCACAAGAATGAGCAGCGCACCTCCATCCTGCAGGTGAGGCATGTCAGAGGGGTGGCCAAAGACAGGCGGGTGTGCTTTTCCCCCCGAGCTCTTCCCACCTTTCTGCTCCTGGGAATCCACGGGTACCATGGGGACTTCTGAGGGCTGTGTAGTGTGCAGACTTTGGGCTTTTTGCTCAGGGTGATAAACAGGATAAGGAAGTTGTGGGGCAGGATGAGGAAGAGGAAGGAAATGGGGAAATACAGGATGGGCAATGTGAGTGTCATGGTTGGGGATACTCCTAGCAATCCTGCCTTTATTTCTCATGTGCAGGGGAGGGGGAGGGGAAGGGAGAGAACAAAGGTCAGCTCCTTCTGTTATGCCCCTTTCCCCCTAGGGTAGGCACCCTCATTATTGCCACTTCACAGGTGGGGAGGCCACCCTTTTTTTGCCCAAGGTTACCTAGCTGGTAAACAGTGAAGTTGGGATTGGAACCTCGATCTGTTGTATTACAAGCCCATACTCTTGACCACCATCCCAACCTGCCTCCCCTACCGAATTCCTTTCAAAAGCCTCCTTGTGCTGTGGGGAATGGTTAGATTTCCTTGCTAGGCCAGGCCAGACCTCGGAGTTATATGGTCCTTAGTTCCAATAGTGATTCTTTCTTGCTGTGTGACCTTGGACAAGTCACTTTTATCCTCTGTATTCCGCACTGTTCCTATCAGTAACATGAGCTGGGAGTGCTTCATTGCTGCATTCAATGAGACCTTGTACCTGAAGCACCCAGTGCAGTCCAGAACATAGTCTGTGCTGGAAGAGAGGTCCCCATTAGGAGTTCATGACGGGCATCCACGCTGGGCAGGGTATCTTAGCCTTGCGGGCTTTGGAAGCAGGGAAGGATTCAGTTATAATTGGTGACCATTCTAAAGATGGCAAAATGGAGGCTTCTGAGGGACTGCTCGTGATCTGAGCACCTGACACCTTAGTGACAGAGCCATGATGAAGTCTCCTTACTCCCTGCAGACCCTCCTCCTGGGCCAGTCTCTGGTCCAGTCTCTGGTCCATGGTCTCTTTCCTGTCAGCAGGCACTCATGTGCCCCACTGGTGGCAGAAGGGGGAGTCCCCCTTGCGTGACCTTGGGTTGCCAAGAGCAGGAAGGGCATCCAGGTTGGAGAAGCAGTGTGAGGAGAGGTGTGGGGGCAGAGGAGCAGGCACGTCACCCATCCCACCTGGAGGGGACCGGTGTGTCGGGAGGTGAGGCTGAATGAGAGGCAGAGACCTGGAGGGCCAGGCTGAGAGAGGGGAACCCCTTTAAGATGTCAGTGAGGCTTCAGGGTGTCCAGGCTGAACCGTGGCAAGGTGAGCCTGGCACAGGGCGTGGGCCGTGGGCAGGGTGGGAAGGTGCCTAGGGTGAGAGCACTTTGTGCATCCACTTTTCAGCTTTGCAATGGGGATAGATCCCAGATCCCCTAAAAGGGGTCCTGCCAATCTCTGTTACTTTTTATTTCAGGCCCCTCCCTATTTATTTCCTTCTTAGCTCTTACCATAGTTATTAAACATTTTATTTATTTAATAAAATAAAATTATTCCCTTTTTTTCTTATACTCTCTGCTAGAATGCAAGCTTGAGGGGGGAGGCACCATGTTTGTTGTATTCACTGTTGCGTCCCAGTTCCTGGCACTTCAT
Source organism: Aotus nancymaae (assembly GCF_030222135.1). Classification (NCBI taxonomy): domain Eukaryota; kingdom Metazoa; phylum Chordata; class Mammalia; order Primates; family Aotidae; genus Aotus; species Aotus nancymaae. Next base: position 25,981,272 of record NW_026988479.1, on the reverse strand, counting down.
ACACATTTGGTGAATGAATGAATGAACAAAAGAATACATGAACAAATGAACTCATAGGTTAGCTCTTGTAGCGCCTTGGATGGAAGATGATCACCTTTATGACCTCTGATGATTCTATCCATTGGCCAGTTTGCACCCAGGGCATTGGCCCAGAGACTCCAAGGAAACAGCCCTCTAGATTGGAAGGGTAGAATAATAAGTGAGGCCTTGTCCTGGCATTCCCTTAGGGACCAGGGGCAGGCCATTCTGTTCCCTGGAGGCCTCGCCCAGAGATGTGGCATCTTGGGTATTTATACTGCGTGGGTGGAGGTATATTAATCCAGTTCCTCCTCATTCACTTGTTGATTTGTTTTTTAGTTCACTTGAACATGTAGAACAAACATGTTCAAGATCAGGTATAGCATAAGGCTGTCTGCTAGCTATTCAATGGGCTCAACACAATAATTTTCTGATTTCTGTTTTTTGAGGGGTGGTGGGGTACAAGATCTTGCCCCATCGCCCAGGCTAGAGTGTAGTGGTATGACCACAGCTCACTGTATCCTTGACCTCCTGGGCTCAAGCAGTCCTCCCACCTCAGTCCCTGAATAGCTGAGACTATACACATGTGCCATTACGCCTGGCCAATTTTTTGGTGTTTTTAGTAGAGACAGGGTTTTGCCATGTTGCCCAGGCTGGTATTGAACCCCGGGGCTCAAGTGATCCTCCTGCCTCAGCCTCCCAAAGTCCTGGGATTACTGGTGTGAACCACCACACCCAGCCAGTTTTCTGTTTTCTTTGTTTGTTTGTTTGTTTGTTTGTTTGTTTTTGAGACGGAGTCTCGCTCTGCCATCAGGCTGGAGTGCAGTGGCACGATCTCGGCTCACTGCAACCTCTGCCTCCTGGGTTCAAGCAATTCTCCTGCCTCAGCCTCCCCAGTAGCTGGGACTATAGGCGCACATCACCGCGCCTAGCTAATTTTTGTACTTTTTAGTAGAGATGGGGTTTCACCATGTTGGCCAGGATGATCTCAATCTCTTGACCTCGTGATCCGCCCGCCTCGGCCTCCCAAAGTACTGGGATTATAGGTGTGAGCCACCGCGCCCAGCCAGTTTTCTGTTTTCTAAGCTTCCCTCATCTCCCTCATTGTCCAACCACCTCCATTTAAGGCTGTGTCTCCATTCAGCCTTCCCAAGACTCTCCTGGGTGAGTCAGAAAAGAAACAACTCTGAAATCTCCCTGGATTACACAACAGAAGTTTTCCGTCCTATTCTGTGTGGCAGGGGGTTTGTTCCTGCTCTACACCGTTCCTTAGAGTCCCAGGGAGACAGGGATCCCACCTTCCAGTGCCCTTCAGAAAATGAGACATCCATTATCAGCCCCTGCTACCAGGAGAAAGAGACTAGAGAATTGTGTAGGCCAGCTCAGGAGTGATGTTTGTCCCTTCCACACCTCTTTTCTTGGCCAGAATTCGTCACATGATTGCATCCACCTGCAACAGGCCTGGGAGATGGAAGGGAGCAGATGGCCATTTAGTGAATGGCCCTGGTCCTGGTGCACTTCAAAGGCTGTCTCCTCCTTTGGGCACCATTTCTCTCCCTTCTCTGATCTTTCATCACAGGGGAAGGAGACACCAGCGTAGGGTCTGCCAGATGAAGTTTATTCCCACTGGTGAGTCTTAGCAGCTGTGCACCTGTTAGACTGTATCATTGTGCCTGGTTTCTCCACCTTTAACATAGAGATGAGTTACTCAGCTTTTGGGAAGTTGTGAGGCACCGGTGAGACGGTGTATGGAGAAGCACCCAGCCATGTACCTGGCACAGATCAGGTGCTCAGTGAGGGTTTGTGGAAAGATTGAGCAACTCTGTGCTGACACTGTATGTTAGCGTTGTTAGTCAGCACTTTCCCTTCCCCCCAGCCCGTGAGGTCCTGAGTCTGGCAGCCCCTCTTCCATGCCCCCAGTTCACAGTGCTTCCAACATGAGCCCCCACACATAAGCAAGTGGCTGACGGTGCACGGACACTTCCACTTTCACTGTCTCATCTGTTCTTCTCAGCAGCCCTATAGAGGAGGCAGAGAAGAAAAAGTTGTCCCTGGACTGGGCACGGTGGCTCACGCCTGTAATCCCAGCACTTTGAGAGACTGAGGCGGGCAGATCACTTGAGGTCAGGAGTTCAAGACCAGCTTGGCCAACATGACTGGTCTCTACTAAAAATACAAAAATTAGCCAGGCGTGGCGGTACATGCCTGTAATCTCAGCTACTCAGGAGGCTGAGGCAGGAGAAAGAAGGAAAAAAAGAAACAGTTGCCCTTTTGTAGAGGAGGGAACCAAGTGTCACAGCCACACCGTGAAAGTGTGAGGGCATAGTGAGGTCCTGACTGAATGCCCCATCTTCTGACTTTCCCCTCGGTGACACTGGGCACCTCTCACACCCACAGATTGATGAGCCTTTCAGCCCCTCCAGGACTTTTCTGCTCATTTGTCCATGTGTTCATTCGGCCGGCCGGCCAGTCATGTTGTTCCTTCCACAAACTTTGAGCCTCAGGGGTTGGGGATCTGGCAGTGAACAAGATAATGAGGAGGGTCCTAGCCCTCTGGGAGCTCAGGAATTAGTTGGGGGTAAGGGGGGTAGATACTAAGAAAATAGCAGCACAAACAGTTCTTTAGCTTTATCTGTCACAGGTGCTGAGAAGCATAAAAGCAGGGGGCTGTGAGCGAGGATAAGGGAGGTGGCCTACTTTAGCTGGATGGGGGAGTCAGGGAGGACTTCTGTGAGGAGATGGGATTTCAGCTAAGACTTCAAAGAAGAGTAGAAGTCAGCCGGGAAGGCTGGTGGGGAACAGGGGTCTTGGCAGTAGGAGCAGGGGCAAAGGAGACAAAGGGATGGGGCTGTCTGGCTTGGAGGTGCAGAAGGCCCCACGGCTGATACTTGGTCAGGCTTCCCCGTAGTTGGCTCCCAAGGGAGAGGACACGTGGATGGCCAAGTGGCTTAGCTCCTTAGAGAAGGATTGGGTGAGGCCAGGCAAAGGGGATAAGGAGTTGGGCCCTGGGGTAGCTACAGCCCCTCCCTGTCCTTCCAACTCAGCCTGCACCTGGGAGGCACCCCTCCTTCCCCTCACTCTGTCTGCTCCCCTGCCCCACAGACCCTGTGTGAGCAGCTTCGGAAGGAGAACGAGGCTCTGAAGGCCAAGCTGGACGAGGGCCTGGAACAGCGGGATCAGGCTGCTGAGAGGTTGCGGTAAGTGCAGGGGTGAGGAGTGGGGGCTGCAGGAGGAGGGGCTGATACACAGCACTGATTTCTGGGTTGGTGCACAGATCTCTGGATTCTGGGTCCTGGCGCACAGCCATTGATCTCGGACCGTGGCTCTGAGGCCCTGTGCCCAGAGCCCTGTTTGGAGGTTACGTCTCTTGATTCTTCTCCTTGACTCCTTTGGTATTTTCTCTCTGGTCCTTTTGTCACTTTGGGAGGTATATAGAAGTGCCTTGAGAGTTTCAGAAGAAGGGCAGCATAGATTGTACTTCCTTCCTCCTCCAGCACTTGCCTTCCTCCCCTGTTAACTGTGAACTGGCTGTGCCAGAGGACTCAGGACTTTGCTGTCCCCTGCTGGTCACCATCCTGACCTGCTGTGTCTTCCTGAAAACATCAGAGCTCCTCCCCTGGACTACTGGGCTTGGACTTAACTGAGGGTTGAGGGTCAGGGAAAGACATTATAAGTTTATACACCTGCCCTTCCTTCCTTTGCAAGATTCTGAATTGACAGGTCTTAGGCAAGACCTAGCAGCCTGCATTTCAGCAGGAGTCTCTGTGATTATGATGGAGGTAGGCCCAGGATCACGCCTTGGGAAACACTGATCTTGACTGTCAGAGTTTGACAAGCCCTTGGAATCATTCAGGCCAGACCTTACACTGTGCAGAGGGGAAACCAGGGCCCAGGGAGAGGCAGGGACTTGCTTGTGGTCTTACAATAAGAACTTGGGCCTCTTTGCTCTCTGTCCTCTAGAGTGGCCACAATTCCTGCCTGCACTGTGGTCCTGGACAATTTGAGTGATGAGTCATCTGTTGGGTACCAGTTGGGCTCAGGCCCATACAGGAAAGGGCTGTGTTATAGACAGGACTTACCACTCTATTTCCCACCCCCTCGTGTTTCTAATTAGAATCAACAGAAAGAGAAGGAATATAAACTTCTTAAATATGGCCACAGAAGTAATGTTTAACTACTGAGGAGTAACTGGAGGTGTGCCAGGACCTGTTAGCACCAAGCTCACATCGTTTCCATGCTCTACATAGGAAATGTGAAGATAATTGGAAGGGGTGTCACTTTCTCACTAGAATATGATCCAGAGTTATTTAACGCAGTGTTTGGATACATCCTGAAGGTCTTGCATACATAAATATTCCACAGCTGGGGAAACCGTGCCACTGACAATCAGAGACCTCCAGGGAAGCCCACAGGTTGAGAGCAAGGTGGCTGAAGGATGCCCTCTTTGGCTTTCCCTGAGGGCAGGTTTCAGGATCCTGCAGTACTCCCTGGGCTTAGCTGCAACTCATGTGATAGTGAGCATTAAGGAGCCCTGTAGGTTTCTTAACTCAGGGCCAGCATTGTGACTTGTCTGTTTATCTCCATCCTAGGGAGGAAAATTTGGAGCTCAAGAAATTGTTGATGAGCAGTGGCAACAAAGAGGGTGCCTCTGGACTGCCAGGCTCACCGAAGATGGAAGGGGCAGGCAAGAAGATGGTGGCTGGGCAGCAGCAGGTAGGTGGTCAGAAATTCCTTCTGCAGCATCCTTGGTTGCTGGTACCCAGCCTCTGTTTACCACCTCCAGTGACAGTGAGGTTACTCCCTCCTGCAGCCAGTGCCACTGTAGAAGGTTCTAGTTACATGCCTTTTTCTTCACTCGGCCTGACCTCTATGCTTAGAGGCTGCTGGTAGTCCCTGTGGCTCTGTGGGCCACACAAGCCTTCTCTCCTCCTGGCTAAATAGCTCCAGTTCCTTCAGCCATTGCTCATAGGTGATGTTGAGTCCTTTGCTCAGTCTGGGTGCGTTCCCTAAACACATTCCAGTTTGTCAAGGTCCGTCTTAAAGAGTGGCTCCCAAAAGTCAGTTTAACATCTTCGATATTCCTGGCAGAATTAGGTTGCTCGGTTGAGCAAGCCCCCTTGGATTCTGCTAAGCTCCTGGGATTATGTCTCTGGAGCCTCTAAAGTGGAGAGGGGAGTGAGCTGGTCAGCGTCAGTGTGGTCTGGTGATGCTGCAGGGCTGGCCCATTCCCCCATCCTCCTCTAGTCCTGGCCTGTCCACCTCCAGGTCCCAAGCAGGAGCACACTCTGCACCCCTTCCCCATTCATTACCATTCCCCTTGCTGCAGAGCTGAGTCCCAACTCTTTGCCAACATGTTTTTATTTCCCCCTTTAATGGGGTTTAATAGCTGAACAGTGGGGCTCAATGTCTTTAACCCATTCTACACCTATGCAATAGTAGTAATTACCCTAGGACTTGCAAATCTATTATCTTATTCGGGCCTCATCTCTACATATGGAGTAGGAAAGGCTGGGGCTGTTATTCCATTCTATAGCTATGGCCATAGGTTTGGAGAGGTCATGTAACATCATATAATCAGGATTTCTGTGTGACCTGCTGTCAGGCAGACGTAGGGTATGGCCAGGGAAACATGCTGATAAATGGCAAAAGTCTGCTCTTCCCTGGTCTTCTGAATCCCAGCCCATGGAGACCCTTTTTTCTTTCCTTTTTTCCCCAAATCAGATCCTGCCTTGTCTGCCCTCCTGTGGAAGGGACTTGTACACTCGCCTGCTCTCCCCTGGGTTCTCTGAGCCACTCAGGTGTTCCCTGGGCCGGTCTCTTTACTTTTCCTGTGCCCTTTAATCTCAAGCCATTTTCCTTGAGAGCCCCAAGCCAGATGCTCTTACTGCCCTATCAGAGAGTGGGAGTGACTTGCCCTTGTGCCCCAGGATCACCTGTCCCATAAGAGACCTGTGTTACAGTGGGACGAAGGCAGTGCCTTGGAGTTGCATGCAGGTGGAATACTGGTTCCACCTTTCACCAGTGCTGCAACCTTGGATAAGTCACACAAGACTCCTAGGCCTCACTTTCCTCTGTAAAATGAAGATAGTAACACCTACCTCAAGGGGTGGTTGTGAGGATTCAGTGATGCAATGCATGTAAAGTAAGTTTAGCGTCATCAACAGTGAACATTAAGCCGTTGCTCTTTAGGGCAGATTTGGTGCCAGCAGCCAGCTCTGCTGACTCCACATGGACTCCTCTCTCCCTCTCGGAGGTTCAGAGTACACCACCTTAAATTCCACCCTCTTCCTCCTTCCCCAGTAACCCATTTTCCTTTTTGCTAAGCACAGCTCCCATCCAGGATGCCACAGATTTCAAGGGATCAGGCCTGTCTGTTCCCTTTCTCAAAAAGGGTGACCTTACCTGGAGGGTTCCCCCTCACCTTGCTCCCTGGTGCTAAGGTGTGCTTACAGGCCTGAGCCTGTAGGGGGCAAGCTCTGCCTTCAGCCCTACCTGAAGCCTCTGCGGGGTGCGATGAGGAGGGAAAGAGAACACTGAGAATAGAGAGAATCTGACTCCAGGATGATGGCGGACGATGTCAGAAGTCCAGATGGGGCCTGCGGAGACCCTCTTCTGTTTGAGCTTCTTATTGTACTGAAGCCCAGAGAAGGCAAGGGTCTTGGTGTCCATCACCAAGGGGCTTGGAGATAGAGTTGACACACACCCTCTGGACTCCTGGCCTTGTCTGCTGTTTCACCCAAGCACTTGCTATTTTTTTTAAACCTTTTTATTTTGCTATAACTAAACTTACAGAAGAGTTCCAAAAATAGTCCAGAGAGTTCCCTTATCCCCTTCCTCTAGCTCCCCCTAATGGTAACATCTTAGAGAACCATGGTTGAATGATCAAAACTGGGAATTAACGGTACATATACTACTTAGTAAACTACAGACTTTATTCAGATTTCATCAGATTTGCACTCTGTCCCGTCTCTGTGCCGGCGTGGAGTCTGGGATCCCACATTACATTCAGTTGTCTCCTCTCCCTCTTTTCCTCTAGTCTGCGACAGTTCCTAGTTGTTCCTTGCTTTCCATGACCATGACTCTTTTGGGTTATATAGTGGCCAGTTATTTTGTAGAATGTTCTTCAGTTTGGGCTTATTTGCTGTCATGATTGATGCCTCCCAAGTGACTGGATCTCATGATGAGATTGAGGTTACGTGTTTTGGCAGGGATCTCACACAGGTGACGTTCTGTGTACGTCCGAGTGTGCAGAACATTTCTCAAGCCAGCATATCAGGGGTACATGATGCCAGTGTTTTACTACTGTTAATCTTCATCACTTGGTCAAGGTGCTGTCTTTCAAGTTTCTCTGCAATCAAGTGACCAATTTTCCCTTTGTAATTAATAAATGTTTATTTTTGAGGAGAAACTTTGAGACTGTGCAAATACTCTATTTTTTCTTAAACTTTCACTCACTAATTTTAGTGTCCGTTGGTGGATCTCCACCTGCAGCAGTAATTACTATAGTAATCTAATGGTGATTTAATGTTTTCTTCATTCCTCCTACACTTACTAATCGGAATTCTTTTGTAAGGAAGAGCTGTCCCTTCTCCCCCAATTTATTTATTTATTCGGCTGTTTTGTTCTATCAGTATGAACTCAAGAATATTTATTTCCTACTGTGACTTATAATCCAATACTGTTGTGATGTATTTTGCTGTTCTGAGTGTTTCCGTTTTGGCCATAGGAGTTTTTTTCAGGTTGTTTCCTGTGCCCTTTGACATGCCCCTTTTATTACTATTGTTATTATTATTATTATTCATTTGAATACTGCCTTACTTTCTGGCACTGTAAGATGCACCAAACTCACCTTATATTTTATCTGTTCCAGACCTGGAATGAACCACTTCTCAAAGCAGCCCTGTTTCTTTTTAATAAAAAGAAAATGGCATTTAGCAGCTGAGCACGGGGTGTACTCAGTGCTGCTGGTTGTCTCTGCTTTAGCCCCGTACAGAGGACAGAGATAGGATATCTATTTGTACTAATCATGCATATACTCAGATCTTTATTTCTGCATCTTTCTAAAAATGTTTTTAAATTAGCATTTTATGTAAGTTTAACTTCTATAAAAGTTTTATAAAACATGTATGTTTTATAGAATGAATATATCTATATCTATCTATATCTGAAATTTCTTACCTTCCAGGCCAGAGAGTTTTTTGGCTGATGTGTGTAGTGGGTGAGGAGAGTGGCTGGTAGTACCTTAGAGGTTGTGCCTAAGCAGGGAGAGTGCCTAGCAGCCACCCTGAGTCAAGGAGTGGGGATCATCATCTTGTGGACTTCCAGAAGGGGACGAGTCATGACTGGGATGGTTAGTGGTGTCCTGGCGGGTGGGAAGAGTAGGGAGATAGGAGACAGAGGGCTGGGGCCACAGGGGTGAAGGGCCTTAGAAGGTACTCAGTGGATGAGATAAATTGTATTGAGGTTTTGGTGAAGGCCCCTCTGTGCTTCTCCCCAGGCTAGTGTGACGGCAGGTAAGGTCCCAGAGGTGGGGGCCTTGGGCGCAGCTGAGAAGAAGGTGAAGATGCTGGAGCAGCAGCGCGGTGAGGTAGGTGGCTGGGGTGGTGGTGGCGGTGGGAGGATCCTTCCTCCCTTCTAGGACCAGCAGCACAAAGGCTTGCTCTGGCCTCCTGGCTCATGCAGGCCTCACGTCACCGTGAGGAGTTGGCATGGTGACCATGGACCCATCTGCCTGTGGATGAAGTCTGCCTCCTTGCCCTGTACTGTCCTCTCTCGATCAGTCCCTCTGTCTACAGCGGTCACTCTGAGGAAGTGGCATTTGGGTCATGGCCTAAAATTGTTGGGGGTAGAGTTTAGGCAGGCTCACATGGTAGGCCTCGGATGGTGGAAAGAGGTTGTGATAAGTTAGGCAAGTTTCAGCATCAATGATGGGGAGTGGAGGGACCCTCTAAAGCTGGTTTAGGGAGGGCCCATCATGGAAGGAGGGGATTAAGGCCACTTCCAACTAGCCCGGAGGCTCCATGAATTTACTGTCAAAATTTTTAACTTTAAAATCTACCACAGCTGAGTGTGTGGCTCAGGCCTATAATCCTAGCACATTGGGAGGCCAAGGCCAGTGGATCACCTGAGGTCAGGGGCTCAGGACCAGCCTGGCCAATATGGCAAAACCCCATCTCTACTAAAAGTACAAAAAAATTAGCTGGGCATGGTGGTGCATGCCTGTAATCCCAGCTACTCAGAAGGCTGAGGCAGGGAGAATTGCTTGAACCTGGGAGGTGGAGATTGCAGTGAGCCAAGATCATGCCACTGCACTCCAGCAAGACTCCATCTCAAAACACACACACACACACACACACACACACACACACACACACACACACACACACACAAAAGCTACCTCTATTCATGTAGCTACTTTTCAGATATTCTGGGACTCCCATTTCAAGAATTTTCATAGGCAAGAATGAAAAAGACCAGCTAGCAGCTGAAGCCTGCCACAGAATACTGGGTGGCTTCCTAAACTTCATTAAGGTGATGGCCAGTGCCTTAGCTAGTTTAAATGCCTCCCCAGCACCACTAAGGTTCAGGAGCTGGTTCGTAAGAGACTCTTAGTTTCCCTCTGCTGCCAAGAGAGAGAAGTCACACAGCAGCGTCCTTGTGCCGCAGTTCATTCCGCCTTTTCCCGTGGATCTCACGTGTGTTCTTCCCTTGCCTCACACCCCCAGTCTAGTCCAGTCTTTCCAGACCCGGGGTCTACGTGCAGCTCCTGTTTGGTAGACACTGTTCTGTCTGTGCCGTATAGCCCTTCTCTACACAGCCCAGGTCCTTCTCTAGAACCCCGAGCCTGCCTGCCCACCCTTGTCCTCCCGTTCATTTGAAAGCTTCTTTATGTGCATATTAGTTTTATTTGTGCATAAAAACTTTATGTGCATATTAGATCTTATGTGTATATTAGTTTTATTTCTTTTTGTATTGTTATAAACTTTTTTTTCTGATTTCAAAAGTGATATAATGCTCATTACAAAAAGATCAAGAATACCACCTCCTAGAGAAAACCATAACTAATTATAGTTTGTTGCATAATCTTGTTTTTTTCCAAAGTAGAAAAATAAAAGTATGCATATACGTGTGTGTGTGTGTGTGTGTGTACATACACTGCTTTAGAGATTATTTTTTCTTTTATTTTTTAAAAAATTAACTGGGTCAGGCATGGTGGCTCATGCCTGTAATCCCAGCACTTTGGGAGGCTGATGCAGGAAGATCACTTGCATCCAGAAGTTTGAGACCAGCCCAGGCAACATAACAAAACCCTGTCTCTATAAAAAATAAATTAGCGGCCAGGTGCGGTGGCTCACGCCTATAATCCCAGCACTTTGGGAGGCCGAGATGGGTGGATCACGAGGTCAAGAGATCGAGACCATCCTGGTCAACATGGTGAAACCCCGTCTCTACTAAAAATACAAAAATTAGCTGGGCATGGTGGCACGTGCCTGTAATCCCAGCTACTCGGGAGGCTGAGGCAGGAGAATTGCTTGAACCCAGGAGGCGGAGGTTGTGGTGAGCTGAGATCACGCCATTGCACTCCAGCCTGGGTAACAAGAGTGAAACTCCGTCTCAAAAAAAATAAAAAAATAAAATAAATTAGCTGGGTGTGGTAGTACACAGCTGTAGTCCAGCTACTTGGGAGGCTGAGGTGGGAGGATCACTTGACCTCAGAAGACTGCAGTGAGCTGTGATCACACCACTGCATTCCAGCCTGGGCCTGCCTCCAAAAAAAAATTAACTGTCTTTGAGAGTATCTATTCATATCTATAAGATATACTATGTTCCTTCAATTCTTAGTAATTTTTTATCATATACAATGTTTTTGAAATTGGTGTGAATCCTTATGACACATCTTAAGGGTCAGGACCAGTACTCCCATATCAAAAGACAGTTAAACAAGAGAAAAGCATAACAGATTTACCTAATCAAAGTTTACATGATATGGGAACCATCAGCATGAAGGCCCAGAGGTACAGGGAAAACTGTCCATTTTTGTGCTTTAGATTGGATGAAGGGTGGACAGTGTGCAGAAAGGTGATTGGCTGGAAGGGAATAATCTGCTGGTAATAGTCTGAATGGGGAAACCAGGAAGGCCTGTCTGCTTGTCTGGATTCTTCTTGGCCTCTCTGCCTGGTATTCCTTCCACCCAGGTATAGGACAAGACACCCTCTGGCCCCAGGATTTTATGACCTAGTATTAGACAGAGTAGGTCAGAGAATTTCTTTATGGCCAGCTCTTACACTCACAGACGGGAGAGGTTAGAGTAATATTTTTAGGTTTGATGGTTGGCTTTGTGGGAGTGGGGTTCTGGTTTCTGTGCACGTTGGGGAAGAGGAATTCTAGTTTCTCTGGTTACGGGGGGAGAATGAGGGATGAAGGATAGAAGCAGAAGGTCAGGGAAAAATTTTGCTTCTAGGCCTTCATTTTGCGGGTTCATTTTTTGAGTCCCAACATTGGAATATACCTCCTCCTTTTGTTTTATTTAGTTGATGATGTAGGGTTGTTTTCCCTGAGGAATTGTTGCATCAAGAGTATGGTGGATAGTGTCATTTTAGAACCGAGGAAGTGTGGTAGATTCCTCATTTTCTTTCTTTTATCTTTTTTTTTTTTTTTTAGACAGGGTCTCACTTTAGTTGCCCAGGCTGGCGTGCAGTGGCACAATGTTGGCTCACTGCCACCTCAGCCTCCTGAGTAGTTGGGACTATAGGTGCATGTCACCATGCCTGGCTAATTTTTGTATTTTTGTAGAGATAGGGTTATGCCATATTCTCCAGGCTGGTCTCGAACTCCTGGACTCAAGCAATTGGCCCACGTCCGCCTCCCAGAGTGCTGGGATTATACCCATGAGTCACTGCGCCTGGCTGCCTATTTTCTTGTTTTCTTAATAGCTGCACATTGTCTGTTTAAACTATCATTTACTTAACCTATCTCCTGTACTTAGATTGGCCTCTGGATTTTTTTGTAATACAGATATTGCTGAGATGATTAGCCTTGATGCATATTTTTGCACACTTGTGTAAGTGCTTCTGTTGGTTAAATTTTTCAGACTGCAATTATTGAGTTAAAGATGATGACTATGTGAAATTTCAATACATAATCCAAGACTGTCCTCCAAAGAGGTGTGTGTGTTGCATAATTATTCGCTGAAATGCTGTAGTTTCCGTATTTTAGTGTTAATCTTGCTTTCCTGGCAAGGTAAAATGCAGCAGTTGATAAAGGTGAATGGCTTTTGAGCAACATTGAGTTTTTGAGAGCTGAGGGATGGAGACAGTGTCTGTAGCAGTTATTCGCACACACTGAGTGCACCTTAGGATGCTAGTGTACATGGGGCAGGAGTTGGCGCTCCTTGTTCCTTCTGTGCTCATCTCCCGCTAACTCCAGTCTCTCCCCACAGCTGCTCGAAGTGAACAAGCAGTGGGACCAGCATTTCCGGTCTATGAAGCAGCAGTACGAGCAGAAGGTAATGTGGGGTTCCTGGCCACACCCACAGGGCATGCCTGGTCTTCATCTGGCTGCCTCTTTAGCAACTTTGAACCTTGGGGAGTGGCTGTGCTGCACCCCAGTATGGCTCAGAGGAGAAGTTGGGGCAGCCAGGCCCTGCCCACACCCCGGAAGCGCTCTGCATCCGTGACTCACACACTCCCTTTCTCTGCCTCTGAACCCAGATCACGGAGCTTCGCCAGAAGCTGGCTGACCTGCAGAAGCAGGTGACTGACCTGGAGGCTGAGCGGGAGCAGAAGCAGCGTGACTTTGACCGCAAGCTCCTTCTGGCCAAGTCCAAGATTGAAATGGAGGAGGCAAGTGTGGCTGCTGGTCCCTGCAGAATCAGCTCCCCTCCGCATTAGCAGAATTCAGTGAAGCAAACAAGTCAGGGGCAGGAGTCAAGAGATCCGGGGGTCTAGTGCCAAAGAGCTGTGTGACCAAAAACACAGGCACGTTCCTTCTCTGTGCTGCAGTTTCCCGTCTGAAAATTGAGAAGATTCCATTAACTACAGCTTTTCACATTTCCTTGTTTTTATTCAGAACTTTGTGTTCCATTAAAATCGTAGGGACTGGGGAATTGTACAGGGAAGCACACAGTATAGAAGATCCAACCAGGTGGCCGGGCATGATGGCTCACACCTCTAATCCCAGTACTGAGACCAGCTCGGTTGTAGAGACCCCAACCCAGGCGGTGCTGCGGGAATTAAGAAACAGACAGAGATAGCGAGCAAAAAGGTATGGGACAGACGGGGCCTCCGCATTCCCAGCTGAGAGCCTTGAACAGAGTTTGACCCATACATTTATTGACAACCAGCAAGTGATAATCATCATTTAACTAAAAGCATTCTTGCAGGGAACAAAGCATTCTTTAGTGGCAAGAAACAGGCTCTGGCCGTTTATGTACTGCAGCTGGAACATGTCTAAGGCACTTGTCTCTCCTGCTATTGTGTATGGTTCAGAAGCCCCCCAAGCGGTCTTCCACCCAAGGGCGGGTTAGGTCTTTCCCCGGCTCCAGTAAACCAACAACCTCTAGCAATGTGCGTCACTGCCATCATGAGAATGTCACAGTACTATAGATACTCTGTTCACGGCCAGTTTCTTTAAGGCCTGTTTATGCCAGGCTTAGGGCCTGCTCTCAAATGCTCCCAATATCCTAGCACTTGGGAGGCCAACGTGGATGGATTACCTGAAGTCAGGAGTTTGAGATCAGTGTGGCCAACATGATGAAACCCTGTCTCTACTAAAAATACAAAAATTAGCCAGCTGTGGCAGCGGGTGCTGGTAATCCCAGCTACTCCAGTAGCTGAGGCAGGAGAATTGCTTGAACCTGGGAGGCAGAGGTTGCAGTGAGTCAAGATTGCACCATCGCACTCCAGCCTGGGCAGCAAGAGTGAAACTCTGACTCAAAAAAAAAAAAGATCCTAGCAGGCCTGCTCTATGGCATTTGGTGGGGTGGGACTCTGCTAATTGTTCAGTGTAGTGATGGCAATTTGTGAGGGAGGGGCTGCGGCATGAGATAGAGCTCCACCTATCCATTCTTCTAGGCGTTTGTCCTCAGATCCTGCCTCAGGCACTGTGTTGGACATAGAGTCCAGGGCAACAGCCCTGCCTTTGCGGGGGAAGAGGTGCCAGACAACTAATTACAGAAGCAAATAAGTAAAACCATGTTAAGTATTGCAAAGAAGGCCAGGTGTGATGGCTTGCACCAGTGATCATGACACTTTGGGAGGCCAAGGTGGGAGGATTGCTTGAGGCCAGGAGTTCAAGACCAACCTTGGTGACATAGCAAGACCTTGTCTGTACAAAATTTTAAAAATTAGTTGGGTGTAGTACCATGCACCTATAGACCTAGCTGCACAGGCTGAGATGGGAGGATTGCTTGAGCTTCAGTGAGCTGTGATTGTGCCACTGCACTCCAAACTGGACAAGAGAATGAGACCCTATTTCTTTAAAAGAAAAAAGTGTGGCCAGGCATTACAGTGGCTCATGCCTGTAATCCCACCATTTTGGGAGGCCAAGGCGGGTGGATCACTTGAGGTCAGGAGTTCAAGACCAGCCTGGCTAACATGGTGAAACTCTGTCTCTACTAAAAATACAAAAGTTAGCCGGGTGTGGTAGCTCATGCCTATAGTCCCAGCTACTCGGGAGGCTGAGGCATGGGAATCGCTCGAACTAGGAAGGCGGAGGTTGCGGTGAGCTGAGATCACGCCACTGCACTCCAGCCTGGGTGACAGAATGAGACCTTGTCTAAGGGAAAAAAGAAGTATTACAAAGAAGAAGTTTCAGAGATCAGAGAGTGGGCATAAGGGGGACCAGATTTTTTCTTGCTGGGAAACAACAGGTCCCTTGAAATAGTAGTATCTGCCCAGTCATATGTATGACTGACACCAGCCAGGGCCCCTCAGGACCTTGGAGCAGCTTAAAGAGGAAAGGCCACTTGACTGCCAGAATCTTGGGAGATTTTATTTAATGTCACTATGTTTTCCCCTCCATAGGAACTGGGCATGGTCTTCGCCTAGCTTAACAATGGATTTATGTGTTTCCAACACAGATTGTCTTTCAGTTCCTCCCATCAGCATGGGACACTAGGGGCCTTATCTTAGCAGTCAGCCTGCATCTGTGACACCCCCTTAACTTGGAGCTGTGGTAGGAAGGACACTTCTGTCTTTCCTTATGAGTACACAATCACATCTGGTTACTCTCGGCCAAACATCCAGGCTCTTTGGCCCCTCCCCCTTGCTCACAGTGGTAGGTAAGACAAATCCCTGGAATCTGAGGCCGCTTTTCCCTATCAGCTTCAGGGAAGATAGGACGTTTCATGACAAGGGGTGGCCCTGTAGATAAGTACACATTTCGGAAAAGGCCATGCGCATCCGGGAGCCTGTTGGCAGGGAGTCCAGAACAACTCCCATGGAGTTCTGACCAAGGCTGCCCTCTGCAATCAGTCTCTGGATGGAAACAGCTCACAAGGTGGTTTGTAGAATAGTAAAGGTCACACAGGGCTGATGAAAACGAATCCCTGCAGCTAATCTCCTAATCACATGCTGTGAATACACAGTTATGAAATGTCCACACACTACAAAGTGAAAGTTTCCTTGGACCATCTCCCCCCGCCATAATTCCAGGCCCTCCCCAGAGGGAACCACTGTCCATTTTGGTGCCTCTGTTTCCAGACCTTTCTCCCACATATGTACACGTAGGCATATATAGTTTATTTGGGGATGTGCCTGGTCTTTCCACTGCACTGTGCTGCCATCCTGTAGTTTAAATACTTCCTTTGACATGGTAGGGGAGAGAGCAAGGGAACAGGAAACCTGGGTTCTAGCCCCAGCTCACTGTGGGGCCTTGGGTATGTCCCTTCCCCTCTCTGGACATTTGTTGCTTAACATCTTACAGGGCTAGGGCCTGATGCTGTCTAAAGACCATCCCTTGGCTGTGATGAAGGCCTGCTGGTTCCATAGTAGGTATGGAACCACCTCTTGGAAGCCTTCCCTCAGCTGTGGTGATCTTTCTTTTAGTCCCAAAGTACTTTGTTTTTTTCTGGAGGAGCACTCGCTGCCTTATGCCACATTTCTCTCTGGGAGTATCGTCTCTCTTCTAGGCTCCGAGGCCATACGAGCTGAAGTGTCTGTTAGGGATTATCAGTAGTTCATTGCTTTCTGTGGATCACGGAAGACCCCCACATGAATCTGGTCAGAACTATGGCTTTTCTTTCTAGCACATTACACACAGACAAAATTTTGCGTTCAGTTTTGGGGCTCACAGCCCTCCAGAGGCCTCTCTGTGACTCATGTTAGGAACCCTGTACCTGTGACAGGTAGGTAAGCTTAGACAAGAGAGGGCGGTGGCAGTGCCTGGGGTCTCAGTTGCTTGTGGATGAACTGCTGTCGGAATCCAAGGTCTTTTACTCAACTGAGCTTCTCCTTTTTCTGCTTTTAGTTATTATTTTAAATTGTCACATAATAATCGAGGGCAGGACCATGTGGACATTACTGCGCCGACCCCAGGTGCCTTGCATGTGAGCATTGTGGAGTGATGGCCAAGGGAGAAAGGATGGCACCGGTAAAGGCTGGGCCAGGCAGGACAGGGAGTCCAAAGCCTCCTGGAGAGGCCACCCCTACCCCGCTTACCAACCCCGTGTTCCCTGCAGACCGACAAGGAACAGCTAACAGCGGAGGCCAAGGAGCTGCGCCAAAAGGTCAAGTACCTACAGGATCAACTGAGCCCGCTCACCCGGCAGCGCGAGTACCAGGAAAAAGAGATCCAGCGGCTCAACAAGGTGGGTGCCTCGGCCCGGGTCCCTTGGCTGGGCAGGGCTCCCTTGAGTCCAGCTGCAATGCCCACCCCATCACTGGCGCCCCAGCCCTTCAGCTCAGGAAGGGTAATCCCCAGTCAGCCAGCTGGCATCCTGCTTCCCACCTGCTCTGCCATTGCCCCCCACACCCCAAGTGACCCAGCCCTTGGATGAGCCTCTGTCGCCCTTCCCTCTGGAGGTGCACGCTTCCCTTTACGCCTCACCTGCCCACCCTGCTTGTCAGGATTCACTTTACCCTCACTTGCTCAGCAAAGCCTTCCCCGAGTCTCATTCAGGTTGCCCTGGTCTATGCTCCTAAGGTACCAGCAACTTCTCTCACACCCCTTCTCGTGGCTCATCATCACTTACTTAATTCTGTCTTCCCACCTGGCAGTGGGAGGTGCACACCTTCACCAAGGTGTCTGCCCCTGGCTCCTTGCACAGCGCCTGGCACTGAGCACGTGTTC
The DNA here is from genome assembly GCF_030222135.1 of Aotus nancymaae. Classification (NCBI taxonomy): domain Eukaryota; kingdom Metazoa; phylum Chordata; class Mammalia; order Primates; family Aotidae; genus Aotus; species Aotus nancymaae. The sequence continues at coordinate 25,963,965 of NW_026988479.1, read as the reverse complement.
AGGAAACACTGAAGGGAGTGGGAGGGGGGCACAGGTCGAGGGCCCTGCCCTTGTGCAGTGGGATCCAGGGAGATGGGGCCCCCAGAGAGGAGGCTGGGGAAAGCAGAAACCCTCTGATCTGAGCCAAGCAGAGTGGTCTAGTCCCAGCTTAGCCTCTCCAGCCTCTCCAGCTCAGTTTTGCCATCTGAGCCCTGATCCTCAGTTTTGCCATCCGAGTTCTAGCACTGCCTACCTTCCAGTAGGGTTTCAAAGATGCAAGCTGACAGGAGGGAGCTTTGAAAGGAGACATTCTCGAGGGCCTCAGGAGTTAAGTTCATGGCTCCGCTTTTCCTTTCTTGCTAATTGTTTTTCCTTTCCTCTGCCTCCTGACCCTGGTCACAGTGAACTCTGGCATGAGTTCAGCATTCCTACGCCTGCTGGGGAAACCCTTATTTTGGTGTTTTGTAAACACTGATTATGCCAAGTCTGGGGTTCTTGACCTGTTTCCAGAGAAAGAAGTGATCTGTCCCGAGCTGGGGGACTTGGGACTCTAAATCCAGGCAGAGAATTGTCCGCACTGCTAATCAGAAAGATGACCTTGGAGGTTTTCTTGGCAGAGCTGGGGACAGACACTCATGTGGATGAGTGATGCAGGGCAGGTAGCCTTCTGTGCTCATGACCTCAGGCATCTCCCTGTCTCAAGACCTCAGTCTTTTCATCTAAAAAGTGGGGTGGAGGCCAGGTGCAGTGGCTCACACCTGCAATCCCAGCACTTTGGGAGGCTGAGGTGGGTGGATCACCTGAGGTCAGGAGTTCAAGACCAGCCTGACCAACATGGAGAAACCCTGTCTCTACTAAAAATACAAAATTAGCCAGGCATGGTGGCACATACCTCTAATCCCAGCTACTTGAGAGGCTGAGGCAGGAGAATCACTTGAACCGGGAGGTGGAGGTTGTGGTGAGCCGAGATTGCACCATTGCACTCCAGCCTGGGCAACAAGAGCGAAACTCCATCTCCAAAAAAAAAAAAAAAGTAGGGTGGACTAGAAAGTGGAGCCCTAACTTCCCCTCGGAGCTTCCTGAATTTTCTCTTGGTCCTACAATTCCTTTGCGTCTAGGGAAGCTGAGGAGACCAGATGGAAGCCTGAGTCCAAGTTGGGCCAGGTCTCTATCTCCCCACAGTCCAGGGAGGCCCATGGGTGATGCCAAGGCATGTGAGGGGAGGCCCAGCTGTCCTGGGGCTGAAGTCCAAGTGGTGATAAGTCCAGGGTGACCTGTCTTGGGAGATGTTCCAGAGTTCTGAGTAACGTGCTAACAGAGTTAAAGGGGAAACACAGTTAACAGAAAGCTTTGAGAAGATGTGAGCACACTATTTACATAAAGAAAAGTATTTTCTGAACATGATAGATTTAGAGTACTTTTTTTATTTTCAAAAAGTTATTTGGTGATATTTCAGCCCATTTTTAGGGTTAGAAAGGGAAAATATTAACTAAGTGGAAATTAAATCTAGTCTACTCTTTCTACAGAAGAGTTGAGGATGGAAGGGGTGGTTTGGCTGGGAATGAGTTGCTGAAGCTGAAGAATCTCAGGGCAGGGCAGTCGTTGGGGAGACTGAAGCTTCCCCCGGAGGACTTAATGTTCCTTCTAGGTCTGGATGCTAAGAATTGAGCCACACCTATTCAGGGAAGGGGAGGTTTCCCCTTCTGCATGACAACCCCAGTTTAGCCTGCTGGGTAAGAGCATATGCTGGGCTTGAATCCCTGCTCTGCCACTTACTAGCTGTGTGACCTCGGACAAGTCCCTTCAGGTCTCTGAGCCTCAGTTCTCACATCTGTAAAATGAGGATGATGATCATAGTCTTTTCTTCATGGCACTGTGCAGAAGATTCAATGAAATGATACATGTAGAATGCTAATAAATAGGGTAGCATTTATTAAATAGGACTGCTGGTGGTGGTTATAGTAGTATCATTATCAGGAAGACGGTCCCTGAGGATGACCCCTCCAAAGGGTCCTGATTTCCAGGGGTTCCTGCTGATGGTCCCGTCTTTTCTCTCCCTGATTCCAGGCCCTGGAGGAGGCACTGAGTATCCAAGCCCCCCCATCATCTCCACCAACAGCATTTGGGAGCCCAGAAGGAGCAGGGGGCCTCCTAAGGAAACAGGAGCTGGTCACGCAGAACGAGTTGCTGAAACAGCAGGTGAGGCCTCTGGGAGGAAGTCAGGTGGGAGGTGCTCAGTGGGAGCTGGAGCCTTCCTGAGGGCCCAGACGGCTTGGAATCACATGGAACCTGTAATTAGTAATCCACTTTCTGGCCATTGGCCACGGCCCCCATCTGGCTCTAGGTTTATCCTTTCCGGCACCATAACCCTAGCTTAAGTGGTTCCTCTACCACTTTATGATTTAGCCATCTCTGTGCCCCACCCATGCTATTATTTACCTAGTATTAAAAAACAAATTCTAAATAAGTGAATTTAAAAGGGAGCTTTATATCACTACTGTAAATGGAAAAACCCATTTATTATTTGTCACAAGTAGAAAGTATCTGTAAGCAATAAACACAATAAAAACAAAACAACCAGGAGGCGGAGGTTGCAGTGAGCCGAGACTGCGCCACTGTGCTCCAGCCTGGCGACAGAGCAAGACTCTCAAAAAAAAAAAAAAAGCCATAGATCCTTTGTTCAAATAAAGTCCTATCTGGAAGCCCAGAATGTAAGATATAAGGACACAGAACTACTCTATTTGAAGTTGGGGAGCTGGAGTTGGACCTGACCCACTCCCATGGCGACCCCCAGCTCTGCCCTCTGTGACCCCAGCAGGAGGCATGGGAGTCCGGGCCTGAGGGGGTGGGAACCCCTACTCAGAACGGTCACCCTCCCTCTCTTTACCCTCCCTCCACACCAGGTGAAGATCTTTGAGGAGGACTTCCAGAGGGAGCGCAGCGATCGCGAGCGCATGAATGAGGAGAAGGAAGAGCTGAAGAAGCAAGTGGAGAAGCTGCAGGCCCAGGTCACCCTGTCGAATGCCCAGGTGAGAATGGCCGGACCCAGGAAGGGCGACTGGTCTGTCCTCTTGGGGAGAGGGGGTGTGGATTGGAGGGCCCTGGTGAGGCTGGACGTCAGCACACTCACTGGTTCCCTCCAGCTCTGCAATCATATTTGACCTCAGCAAGGTCCTTTCCTTCTCTGACTTTCTTTGTACAATGACAAAGTTTACTGTAATATACCTCTACCTCTGACTTTCCACAGTCACTTCTGGGGCTTTACTCTCACAGAGTGGAACTAAAAGATGTTAGCACAGAAGCAGCGAGGGTCACGTAAACCCTCTTGACCTGTACACAGACCACTGTGACGAGCAGGTGGCCCGTAACAACACCCTGGGCTGTGCCTGGCCCTCAGAGCCCTTCCCCTGTGCCGGCCCAGGCATGGTGACCCAGAGGGAAGCATCAGCCAGTCAGCCCTCTCGGCTGGTTAGGCCCTGGATCCAGGCCTGGCCGGAAACCACCTGTGCTGACAGTCTTCTCTCACTCCCTCTTCTCTCAGCTAAAAGCGTTCAAAGATGAGGAGAAGGCAAGAGAAGCCCTCAGACAGCAGAAGAGGAAAGCGAAGGTGAGGAGGCTTGAGGGAGGTGGCAGCACTGACATCATCTTACCTTCCTCAGGGAGCTAGCCTGATGGACACAGTGTGTACTCGGGCTGGGACATTGTCTGCCAGTTGACTGATGAGTCGTACAGGAAAAGTCTTAGAGCAGATTTGGTACAGAGGCAGTGCTCACAACACATTAGCTGTCATCACTGTTGATATCGTGTCCAGGTAGCACCCTTCCGTGCCCGTGTGACTAGCCATCTCTGCCAGTGTATGAGCCTTCCATGCCCATGTGCCAGCCTTCCGTGCTCATGTACCAGCATTCCTTGCCTATGTGCCCAGCCTTCTGTGCCCATGTGCTCAGCCTTCCGTGTCTATGTACCCAGCCTTCCATGCTCATGTACCAGCATTCTGTGCCCATATGCCCAGCCTTCTGTGCCCTTGTGCCCAGCCTTCCGTGTCTATGTACCCAGCCTTCCGTGCCCATGTGCCCAGCCTTCCGTGCCCATGTGCCCAGCCTTCCGTGCCCATGTGCCCAGCCTTCCTTGCCCATGTACTAGCTTTCTGTGCCTGTGTACCAGCCTTCCATGTCCATGTACCAGTCTTCTGTGCCCATGTCACAACCTTCCATGCATATGTACCCAGCCCTCCATGCTCATGCAGCCTTCCATGCTCATGTATCCAGCCTCCTGTGCCCATGTATCCAGATTTCTGTACCCATGTAGCAGTCTTTCATGACCATGTACCAGCCTTTGGTACCCAGCCTACTAGCCTTCAGAGAGCCAACATTCTAATTAGAGAAAGGGAGATGAGATGGGTGTCCCGTGCAGCCTGTTGCAGGCCAAAGCCAGACGTGAGCTTTCCTTGCAGGCCTCTGGAGAGCGCTACCATGTGGAGACCCACCCGGAACACCTCTGCGGTGCCTACCCTTACGCCTACCCGCCCATGCCAGCCATGGTACCACACCACGGCTTCGAGGACTGGTCCCAGATCCGCTACCCACCTCCCCCCATGGCCATGGAGCACCCGCCCCCACTCCCCAACTCACGCCTCTTCCATCTGGTGAGTCTGTGTCCCTCCCTTGCTCCAGGGCACACACGGAGGCTGCCCCAGACACCTTCCAGAGAGGAAGGTTAAGTGAGGGGGTCAGAAACTGCATCCTTCTAAACTAAACAGCACTGTGGTGGCAGGTGGGTGTCCAGGGCCTTGCTCTGGCCTGCTACCCAGGGGCAGGGATCTGGCCACGATCTGGTAGGGCTGCTCCACAGCTGTTTGGGGTCACTGGTCTAGGATAGAGAAGTCTGAGTAAGAGTGCAGGGTGGGAAGGGGGACTCCCTCCAGGCCCCAGGCCAGGGGTATCAGAACCTCACCATGTTTCTCTCCCTTTCCTTTCCTCTCTCTCTTTTATTTTCTTTTCCCTTCTCCTTTTTTCTTTTTTTATTTGAGATGGAGTTTCACTTTTTTTGCCCAGACTGGAGTGCAGTGACGCGATCTCAGCTCATTGCAACCTCTGCCTCCTGAGTTCAAGTGATTCTCCTGCCTCAGCCTCCTGAGTAGCTGGGATTACAGGCATGTGCCATCACACCTGGATAATTTTGTATTTTTAGTAGAGACGGGGTTTCACCATGTTGGCCAGGCTGGTCTTGACCTCAGGTGATCCACCCACCTTGGCCTCCCAAAGTGCTGGAATTACAGATGTGAGCCACTGCACCTGGCCTCTTTTCCCTTCTTACCATTCTTCCTCCAAATATCTGCTGTCACTTGTCCCCTTTTCTCCAGTCCTCTGCCACAGCCCCACCTGAGGCATCCCAGCTCTCCCCTGGACCATTACAGAAGCCTCCTGCCTGGCCTCTTTTTCAGCTTCTTCCATATGACCATTCTTGGTATACATCTTTAAACACCAGAGTATAGTGTAGTGCTTAAGAAATTGGCTCTCTATTTACAAAGACCTGGATTCAAATCCAAGTCTGGCCATTCTCCTTGCTGGATACCTTCAGCAATTACTTATCCTCTCTGAGCCTCAGATTCCTTACCTGTGAAATGGGAGTGACAGCCTGGGTTATCATAAAGATTCAATTATACTTGACTAATACAGATTTAGTATTGTCCCGGCACAGTAGATGCAATTGTAACTTTTGGGTGTGGTTATTGATTATTAAGTACCAGTTTTGTCGCAGCCAGAATACACCTGGCGTCTACCCTGTGGAGGGATTCGAAATCCAAATCAGAGCTCCCAAGTGATGGACCCTCCCACAGCCAGGCCTGCAGAACCAGGTGAGTCCCTAGTACTAAGTATCGTTCCTCCCTGGGGGAGACAGCTTCGCATCTGCCAACATTGCCTGAGTTTGGGGATGATGTTGCTACTTTCTGATCTTGGTGGAGGAGAGGTCCCGCTTTCCAAAACAGTGTTGAAAGGAGTGATGGCAACTGCAGGGTGAGCGTGTTTGAAACCATTCATTCTAGTGCATTATCTAAATGCCAGGCATTGTGCTAGGTGCTGTGGATGCCAAGAGAACAGAAGCAGATACGGTCCTTGCCCTTATACAGCATAATGTCTAATGAGGAAGGCAGAAGTGAATAAACAAACACCACACAGACAGGCTACACTCAAGTGCCCTAAAGGAAGAAGAGCAGGTTTCTGTGGGAGCAGATGGCAGAAGATGCCGACCTAGACTGGGGGCTTAGGAGAGCTTCCCATAGGTGGCAGCATTTGAGTTGAGACTCTCAGAATGAGTGGCACTAGCTAGGTGGAAAGGTAGGGGAGAAGGATGCTCTTCAGAGAACGTGACAAATGCAGAGGCCTTGGTGGGAGGAGGGGGAAGAAGGGTAGCCGATTTGAGGATCTGAGGGAAGACCAGTGTGGCTGGAGCCAAGAACAAGGTGGGGAAAGAGAGGGGCAACGCAGGGTTAGGGATGTAGCCAGGTCCTGACCGTGCAGGCCTGCAGAGTGTGGTGGGAGGCCTGCGTCTTATCCTTAGCATAATGAGTAGTCATTGGACATTTTTTTTTTTTTTTTTTTTTTTGAGACGGAGTTTCGCTCTTGTTACCCAGGCTGGAGTGCAATGGGGCGATCTCGGCTCACTGCAACCTCCGCCTCCTGGGTTCAGGCAATTCTCCTGCCTCAGCCTCCTGAGTAGCTGGGATTACAGGCACACACCACCATGCCCAGCTAATTTTTTGTATTTTTAGTAGAGATGGGGTTTCACCATGTTGACCAGGATGGTCTCAATCTCTTGACGTCGTGATCCACCTGCTTCGGCCTCCCAAAGTGCTGGGATTACAGGTGTGAGCCACCGCGCCCGGCCGTCATTGGACATTTTTAAAGCAGAGTGGCATGACCGTATTTCTGTTTGAGAAACTCCCTCTGGCCATGATGTCCACCCTGAAAGCCTGAAGGGCCTGGAGCTGTGTCCACTAGTCAAAAGACTGGGACCTTAGCGACTGCCATTGCTCCCTGCAGAGCTCTTATAGGGCACAAGACACCACCTCGCCTGTGAGACTTCTGGGAACAGAATTAGAACTAGTGGGTGGGAATGACAGGGAGTCCAAGTCCATCGCAACATGAAGAAGAACTTTCTAAGGGACACAGTTGTGCAGAAATGGAGCCAGCTCTGCCGGAGGTAGTGAGTGTCCCTTTGCAGGTGTGTGAGTACAGGCCATGGGACCTTGGAGGGAGTGTGGTTTGGAGGATTTGGTGATTGGAAGAAGGGATTGGTTTTTCATTTTCTGTGGTTCGCTGAAGATCCCTACAAGTTCAGTGGAGCCCCTTGAGTGGTAGAGGATGGTTTAATGGGAGGGGCTCCCTCCCCAGAACTGCTCCACTTCTAGGGTCTGGAGCAAGATTGGGTTCAAATCTTAGCACCACTGCTTCCTGGACCTGGAACTACGGGCAAGTCATTTTAAAACCTCTTGGTGTCCCAGTTCCCTCTTTTACAGTGGGATAATAATCTGCCTTCTTTGTAGGGCTGAGTGAAGACTACATGACCACTGTACCTAAGGTACTTAGCCCTGGCACTTGGTAGCACCCAGGAACCCTAGCTGTTATTTTCACTGTTCCTGTATTGCATTCTATAAGAGACTTTGAAACTCAGTCTATCACATAATCATGAAGTCCTCAAAATTTTTGTTTATTTAGAGTCTGCAAAAAATGACCGTGAGGGGCCTCAGTGAGACCAGATTGTGTCATTTGGCTCCACCTTCATCTTGCAGAGCCAGCTGACCTCAGATTGCCGAAAAACTAGAAGTCACGTGCACGGTGTGGCCAGAGCCTCAACTGAATGAGAGGCTGAGATGGGTGGCCAGCTTGTACCCCAGTCCCTGAACTGAGCTGTTTACAAGACTAGGGAGGCTCCACCCAGAAGGCTTTCATTTGCACTCTGCTGGGAGTGACTGGGAAAAACTCACTACCCTGCTGCTGAGTGAAGAGAGACCTCATCCAGTTTTGACCTGCCATCCATTGCAGAAGCCTCCAGGAGCAGCAATCCTAAGAGTGGGGTGCAGCCAAGACCCCCTTCCTTTACAACATCCCAGAAGTGGCTTCAGGCCCTCTGGGTGCCGTGACCAATTTGTGTGTATGTTTATTTTTTGCTTCAAGCTCTGTAGCAGGACCTGTCCCACGCACAGCCCTACCCCTCTGTGAGGAGCCGTGGGAAGTGTGGCTTTGTCTCCGGAGCAGAAGAGAACGACGGATGTTCTGGCTCTGGGGCCCTCTCCACCTCCACTCACAGTAGCCTCGCTGAAGCCATCACAGATGGGAGAAGGCCATGCCAGCCACGTCTGCTGAGGGGCCCCAGCCTGAAGCTGCCAGGCCCTGAGGTTCAGACCCTTGACCCCGCAGCTGGAGGCCTGTGGTACCAGAAGCCCGGATTAGGGTGGCTGTCCATTCCTGGATAGCTATTTGCACGAAACATGGACATAAATCCAAGTTGAAGATCAACATTCTGTGACTTGTGTTCTTTTATGTCCTGACTAATGTTCCTCTGTCAAACCCCTGCTTTCCTGGTCCTTCCTCCTATTCCCCTTTCCCCCCTTTCCCTGAGAGGGTCACTGTTACTCTTGGGTAATGGTGACATATCAGGGCTCCCTGAGCGTAGGGCAGGCCAGGACTCACGGGACTTGGGTTTAAATTCTGGTCCTGCCCCTCACACATCAGGAGACCTGGGGCAAGGCCTGGCCCTTCTGTGAGCCTCAGTTTCCTCATCTGTCAAACAAAACACCCAAAGCAAAGCATTCTCTAATTTCTCATTTTTCTTCTTTTTTAAGAGACAGTTTCACTCTGTTGCCCAGGCTGGAGTACTCACAGACTCAATGACGGCACATTATAGCCTCAAATTCCTGGGCTTGTCAAGGGAGCCTCCCACGTCAGCCTTCCCAAGTAGCTGGGGCTACAGGGGTGCACCACTGCACCTAGCTATTAGGTTGTTGGAAAAGTAAATGTGGTTTTTGCCCCTTTTTGATGGTGGCGGGGAGGGGATTCCCTCATGAAGACACCACCTCTGACGTGGGCTACATGGCCCTCGCTCACATCTGCCTTGGCTGATCTCAGGGAGAACTGTGGGGTGGGGATGCAGCCTTGGATTTTGCCATATGGCAAAAACCGCAGATACTTTGGCACCCACTGTAAAAAGTGTTTTTGTTGTTTTTGTTCTTTTCTCATCCTCCGCACTTTACCCTGCCCCACCTTCTCCTCACTCCCCACCCAGGCAGGAGTGGCCACCAGTGAAGAAGCACCACACACATAGGCTCAGCTGCTGCAGAAAGGCTTTTACTGGGCGGGTGGGGCGAGTCTCATGCCAATGGACCAGTGAGGGGAGATGGCACGTCCTCTGAAGGAGCGGGGGTGGCATCCCTGCCCAGGGGCTTAGCCTGAATGCACTAAGGGCTGGCCCCTTAGACAGGCTCAGGGGAGGTCCGCCCACAAGGGCTTCGGGCCCCTCCCTCATGAAGACGCCACCCCTGACATGGGTACGTGGCCCTCGCTCTCACATCTGCCTTGGCTGATCTCAGGGAGAACTGTGGGGTGGGGATGTAGCCTTGGGAGGCCCCTTCAGGAAGGAGGAGGGGGATTTGGGCAGTGTGGTAGACCCAGAAACTTCTGGGGATGTCAGTGGTAGTTACTAATATTTGGAGGCGGTGGGAGATGCTGGCCCCAAGGTTGAGGTATCAGAGCAGAACAATTGGACCTAGAGCTGGTTTTTCCTTTGGGTTTAGGTGTAAGTGAACTATTATCATTGGAATGGAGAACTGGAGAGAAAGGGGTGTTATTCTCCAGCACTACACAGCACACAGCTGCAGGCACACAGATGGACATACATTCCCAGATAGACATACAGGTAGACATGTGGCTGTACACCCATGCACACACCACGTGGTCATGCATGCCTGTAGGCAAGTGAATACCCACATGCACCCACACCCACATGCCTGGCAGTACAGATACACAACTGTATGCATCCATTTATGCCGGGCTGGGGCCTTGAGCGATAGGAAAGGGGTCTGTGGTGGACAGATAGTGTGGTTGGAGACACGGATTCCTTCCTGAACAAAGTCCCTCCCCTACATGGTGGACATGGGATGAGACGGGCTTCAGTTACTTCCTCTTGACCTCCTGGGCTGCCTGCCGGTGCCTCATGTATAACAGGATGTCCATCTTAACGTTGCTGACCGTGGTCTGGTGGTGCCAGCGCATGATGGGTTTACCATCTGGGCCCACCAGGAACTTCTCAAAGTTCCAGCGGATGTCATGGACCTTCATGGGTTCCCAGAAGAGGCGGTTAGATGTACCCACGAGCTCCGAGGTGGGAGGACAGGAGTTCTAGAGCAGGGATGAGAGGAGTGTCAACCTTGCTTGGGGACCCCCCTGAACCTCTTCCTCCCCAGGCCTTCCTGGGGTGGGAGAACAGCCTGGCCCTGAGGAAACAGCGCCAGTTTGGGAGTTAGAAGACTGCCAGCATCAGCTGTGGCTCTAGAAGATTGTGAGACCCTTAGCATGTTACTCTGGGTCTTCCTGGGCCTTTCCTGTAAAATGGGCTGATGAGACCCTAGGCCGTGTCTGCAGAGCCCTCCAGCTGGAACAACAGATACCAAGAAATTCCCCAAGAGCCCAGGAACAGGAGAGGTGGCATGGACCTTGACAGTGTGGGCTGGAGCCAGGAGGGGCTGCAGCCCCCACCAACCCAGATGGCAGCTCACTCACCTTTAGGAAAGTGTAGAATTTCTGCTCTTTCTCTCCATTCACATCCCCTTTCTCAAACAGCTGGAAATTGGGGACGAAGCCCCCACCCGGTCGGACATACCTGTTGAGGAATGTTCTTAGGTGGGTCCCAAGGAGGTGGGCACAGGCCTCAGAAGTGAGAGGAAGGGACAGAACAGGGAGGGGGGCTTGGGAGTCTGGATTTATTCCAAGGTGGGCAGCAGGAGCCAGTAAACTGCAGTGGGGTAGGCATAACGTGAATCCTCAATCTTCTTTTCCCACCTGGTCCCTTCTCAGTGTCCCCCCACCTCGGTGCTCCCCTGGGAGGCACATCACAACCAGTCGTCCCTGTCCTCCTTCCCTTGTCCCTTCCCTTCCCTCATTCCACTGGGGATCCTAGAAAAGGAGAGTGGTTCTTGGTGGCTGATAAATGTCCACCAAGAACTGGGGCTGATACAAGACACGTGGGTTCTGTGAGAGGAGCTTTCTTAGAATGCTGAGTGAGCACTCACTTGAGGCTGGGGAGGATCTCCGAGTTCTCTCCTGGTTCCTGTTTTCCAAATTGGTTGCAGGGAAAGCCCAGAACGACCAGACCAAATGGTGCAAGCTCTTCCTGTAGTGCATTCAGTTCTGGGCCAAAGAAAAAGAGCAGACATGGGAGTATCCTGGTGAGGAGCCCTGTCTCATCCACACCACTCCCCGGCTCACCCGCCGTGCAGCTGAAACTACTGAGGCCCAAGAAAGGGAGGGACTTGCCCAAGATCACCAGTGAGTTCATGGCAACGCTGTGACTCAGGTCCTATCCTCTTGACTCTAATCTGGATGGATTAGAGGTTTTGGAGAAAAGAATAATACCCTTTCCCAAATCAGCTGTCAGTCACCTACCAATTGCCAAGGCCCTCCACCTGGGCCAGTTGGTGGAGCACTCATTTAAGGCCCTCAGGACTGAGTTTCCTGGAGCAAGAACTATCCAACCCTGGATAGAAGGCAGAGAACTTCTTTGAGGTGGGGTGGGGTTACAATTTTCCCATAATCTCGGCAAATTAGGAACACAGACAAGGCCCTGGCCCAGGTCCCCAGTTTCTTCAGTGTCCCCTGGCCTCTCTTGCAGTAGCACCTGCCCCATCTCTTGCCCCAATGCACTCTGCTCTGTTTCAAGGCTAGAGAGAAGCATTCCAGACAGAGCACTCATGGCCGCTGGGCCATGCGCCCCACTGTCCTTTCACTTCCAGGAATTTGCCTGTGATTGACAGGCAGAGCATGGAGGGCCAGATTGCCCTTGCCTCTCTGACCCCTGCCAGCAGACTGCTCAGCACCGAAGCGTTTTCTCCTGGGTGCAGTCACATGCCTTTGGCTGCCTGTTCCGTCAGCCTCTGCGCTCTGCTACAGCTAGGGAGAAAGAAGTAAGCATACCAGGGGATCATGAAACCTGGGTCGAATGCCCCATTCTGCCACTGATAGCTTTGTGACCCTGCTTAAGTTGCGTCTTCAGTCTGAGCCTTGGTTTCCTACCTGTAAACTGAGAAGAGGGGAAGGCCAAACTAGATCACCTTCAAAGTTTATTTTAGAATGAGGATTAGAAGTATAGCCTCCCCCTTCATCCTGCTACACTACGCATATACTCTGGGGCCTCAAGACAATTGCCTGCTATCCAGAGATCTGCCAAGAGAAGCGCCAAAGCAGACGGGGCTGAGGGAAGATGAGACATTCTCAGCAAGATAGAGCTCCGGTTACCATCTCATGCTCCAGCCAAAAGGAGCTCTAAGCACAAACCATCTCCTCCATCCCTCTGCCTTTAGGGTGGCTGAGGTGCCCAGAGTTGAAGAAGTATATGGGGAATCTCCTAGAACAGGTCCAAAGGCAATCAGACCTCAAGCTTATATAATCATCTTCACAAAACTGTGGAGCACAGTGGAGCCGGGAAAAGGCGCTTGGACTCTCATGATTGCTACCACCCTCCCCTCGACCCGCCATGCACCAGAAAAGCGCCTGTGATTGAAATATGCCGTACAGCCCCAAATAAAGCAGGGAGGAAGGGTGGGCTCTTACCAATGTACTGGCCCGTCAGGCCTCAGTAGGTGGCCACGTTGACAAAGAGGAGGTATTTGCCAGCAAACTGCTTGAAGGGGATGTACTCCTCCCCATTGATGGTGAGGGCTCCATACTCATAAATGGTGCCGCTCATGCCACCATGGCAGTCCACCTGGAACACAGAAAGGCCATAGAAGGAGCAGGTAGAGCTAGAAGGGAACTTGGACATCTCCATTTTCAAAATAATGAAAGATCCCAAAAGAGAGAGTGACGTTCTCAGCAAGAATCTCAAAATCATCAACAAGAATTGGAACTGGACTAGCACTGAGGTCTCCTAATTCCTTGTGTATTCCTAATTCCTAATGATTCTGAAAGCACTTAATGAGTGCTTATTAGGCACTTAATATTAAGTGCCTAATAAGCATTTATTAAGTGCCTAATAAGTACTTATTACGATTAAGCACTTAATAAGTAAGTGCTATGGAACCCTGGAGAATGGCTTCTTTTGCAAATTACTCCACATCACATGTCAACTTCAGAACATTTACGGAGCTCTGAGGGAGACTGCCCTAAAGCTGATGGCTGGATTCCTGGAGGGACTGATGGAGACTGCTAGGGTGGCTGTTGCAATAATCCAGGCAAGTGAGGATGAGAGCCTGAACTAGGCCAGTGTGAAGGAAAAACCGAACAGAAAGAAGGAAGAGGCAGTATGGACATGGTGATTCGGAGGCTCCTAATCTGGAGGACTGAAAAGATGAGGCTGTTGTTACCAAACAGGGAAGCAGGCATGGGGGAAAGGCCTGTGGTGAGGTAGGGAAAAGCAGCAGTACCTGCATGTGTGAATGTTCTGTGTCTGTCAGCAGGTTGGTGATGACCCTTAGGCCTTCCTCCCTCCCCAGCTGCTGCTCACATCAGCCTCCAGGACAAGGAGGGGCAGAGTGGAATGGATCGTGGGCTGGGAGACCTGGGCTCCACATCCCTCTGCCATTAACTCCCTGTGTGGTCTTGGACTGGCCCTTTCTTTTCTTCGGACCTGAGTTTCCTCATTTATAAAATAAGAACCTTGAACTGAATCAGCTCTTCAACCAGGTCAACCATGGTGACTTGATAGGATCACGATCAGTGGGGGAGGGGGGAATGAGGTCACTGCTGGCTAGTAGGATGTCACCTATGAGCTTACTCTGCCCCTACCTCATCCCTGACACAAACAACAAAACTCTGAGACTACTCTTGAAAGGATGTCATTGCATCATTGACACAATTCGGCAGTTGGGCTGGTCGTGATGGGAAAGGAAAAACCTTGAAATCATTGTACAGGGTGGTCTTTAAGGTCCTTTGTGGCCCTGATATCCTTTGAGAGGTGGGCAGACAATAAACAAATGGAATGCAAAGTAGCACTATAGACCAGCAGAGGGCAGAGACAGGTGGCTGGAGTTAGAGAAGCAAATTCACATCCTCTCTTCCCCTCAATTCTGGAGAACTCGCTGTCGAGAGGTACCTGGGCCTAACCAGGTGAAGGGAGTAACCCATGCTGGCAGGGCCTGGCCCCAGCAGGGTGCAGAAGAGCTGCCTCTGTCCTGAAGCAGGCCTGCTGAGCTGGGCGAGGCTGCACTTCCTCCACCAGGCCATTCCCTGGCAGCTGCAAGCTCTCTTCTTGGCTCTGGGTACAAACTTCCTGCTTTACAAGAGTCTAATATTCCACACCCTGTGACTTTTGGTGGGTATTTGAGGCAGGCCCAAGACCTAAGATAACATTCCTCCTGTCCCTGGACCTTCTTGTTCCCAGCCACGGCCAGTTCCACCTTAAAATACAGACAAGCTGGGGCACAACAAATACAACGTAGACGGCCACAACGGTCTAGTGGCTAGAAAGCCAGGCATCTCCACAGCCTCTCCACTTTTTTGACTCTGCCCTGATCCAAAAATGAACTCTGAGACATGGAGGAAAAAAAAAAAAAAAAAGATGACAGGTTGTCCAAATAATGGGAGCTCGTAAACAGAAGGACCAGCTTCTGGGCACAGTTTCAGGTTGGGGATGTGGCAAGGAGAATTCTATTTCTTTAGGTTCTATATTTTGCTGGCTAAGTGGCCCTGAGCAAGTCACTTTCACCGTCTGGGCATATGCTGTCCAGGGAGGTAAGCATGCTGCTGCCCCTAATGGTTGTGAGAGTCTATTGGCAGAGCAAAACAGGCATGGAGTCTCTTGGAATGAAATCCCATTCAAGGGATAGTGGGGGTCAGAGGGTGGCTGTGGGTAGAGAAGCCACGCCTGTGCTCAACACTGATCGCTGCAACTCAGTCCTCCCTGAGCCCCCTTCCCTCCTCTGGGCACATGGAATCCCAGAGCACTGCACCTGAAACAGTGGCTGGAGCAGATAAAGGTTAGAGGCCATGATGGTGCCTCAGTCCTCCCAGAGCTGGACAAGATAGGAGGGTTCCCATGGCTTGAGAGTTGGATCAGGGGACTCAGCCAGGACTCTGGCTGACTGGGGCTGCTGGTCTTGTGTCTTTCTCCTCTATCTTATCACTCCTATCAACATGATGCTGTGAGAAGTGGTCTGGGAGGCAAGAGACCTGAGTGCTGGGCCTTGCTGTGTCTCTGATGCCACGTGACCCCCTTTCCTGGGGCTCTGACTCCTCCATTGTAAGATGGAGTCAGGTTCAGGACTGTCTTAAGGGCCCTTTCACTCTGTCAGCTTGTGGTTCCATGATTCTCTCTGCCAGGTTTAGTCACCTAGAACCCAGCGGTTACTAAGATCCCATGCACATCACCAGCTGCCACTCTTTCCAGCTTCTGCAGTCCTTTTGTAGAGCCAGGACAAGGCGCCTGGGCAGCCTGAAGCTGAACTGGGGAGGGGATGCAGCAAGAAGAGGAGGACCCCATTTGTTCCCTAGCCCCTCCCTTTGAATTGGGAGGAGGCAAACACCTCTCTGGGGCTGAGTCACCTTTTGTCCATTGCATTCTCCACATACCCCACTAACCCTATCCCTTAACTCTAGGGTTAGGGGTGAGGTGAGTGGTTGGGTCCTAACCCAGAGCTAAGATATCTCAACTCTAAGAACTTGGGAGCAGAGATGGGTATGCCCAGGCTTTCATTAGCCAGCAAGTCCTGGCTGATTGCATGTGATATGATCATACCACACCCTAAAACTTTCCTAGAACATACCCATCCTATTCACTCTGAGTCCATTTATCCCCCCATGTCCCCCAGAGTTCTGCAGAGAACACATAGCTATGATGAGTTATTCATGGAGTCCACGTTCTCACCACTAGCCTTCTTGGGGCAGGGCCCAATTGTACCATCTTTGACCCTCTCAAAACTGAGAGGTTGGGACTGACTCCACGGTGCTGGTCTGTCTATGCCCCACTCCCAACCTCAATCTTGAAAATCGACCCCATTCCTGATCTGGAAAATGCCTTCTGGGTTGGGGATTATGAACAGGGATGGATTAAAAAGGAGGGGACTTGGATGAAGTGGCTTCGCATGCATGTAGACTGACTCCAAGGAGGCTGATTAATGGGATTTAGGCTGAGGACAGAAAGGGGGTGACATGGAAGGAACCCAGGGCTTGCAATGGGCTTCCTGAGAAGTGGATAGGAAACGAAATCCGAGACTCATAAGATCTTAATTAAAGTGAAGACCCAGAGGATTTTAGAAACAAGCTCAGAGCTTGCAAATGTGTGTGAGCTAGAGACAGAAATCGCTCTCTTTGAGTCTATCCCTACACCTGGCTTCTGCCTCCTTCCGCACCCACTCCCACTCCCACTCCCTGGGGAGAGGAGAGGTCTACAGAGCCCACCCAGTACATCCTATCCTGTCCAAGGAGATAAGCATGCTGGGTCATGCCACTCCCGGCCTCAGTATCCCCACTCCAGGTATGGGCCACACACCTGCTGGAAATAGACTGAGGCTCCGGAGAATTCCACCTCTTCTGAATTTGTCCCCAGCTTTCTACCAGGTTTCCTCAGGCTAAGGAGGATGGTGGGTCCTGGGTAGTGAGGCTGCCCCACAGCAGGAAATTTCAAAGAATAGCATGTGGCTTTTTCAACTTCTCCAAGCATCCCGTCTGAAGCCCTCAGCTTCACTGTGCCCCTGGACTCCTACCCCCAAGTTCCCCCCTGCAGATGGATAAACGGGGGTCCAGGAACAGATAAGGACTCAGGGTCCTGGGTGTTCTGCACTGTCACTCCAGAGCACTTTCTAGCACAGATCTCTGCCTCTTCCACCAACGCCCTAAATCCAAGTGGCCTTGTATCATTCTTGGGCTAGAAGAGCCCCCACACCAGTTCTTAAGGACCAGGACCACCCAGCTGCCTCTCCCCTTTCTCCCTGTCTGTCTCCCTGGGAACTTGCACAGCCCACCCAGACGCCAGGCATTTTTTCTGTGACGCCCTCCCTCTCAGGCCCTACTGAAGGGGAGTGGCTCAGGCACGGAGGTGACAGAGATGTAGCAAGGCGACCCCTGAGGTGGCAGTGGGGAGAAACGGTGAGCTCGGGGTGAGAGACCTTCCTCCCCAAATCATTCCGCCCACTTGAAGCACCCGGTCTCGTCTCTTCAACAAATGGAACTGTAGACGACGACGGTCGGGGGTGGGGTCGCTGCGGCGGAGGGGCGGCCACGGGGATTCAGGGCGTCCCTCGCACCTGGCGAGGAGCCTGAGAAGAGGGGTGCATTGCACTGAGCGCTGGACACCCAGGGGCTAGGTCTGTTCTCCTGGCTCCCGGCCCGGAGGCTCACTCACCTTCGACTTCACTTGTCCCCGGCTCTGCGGGACGAAGGCGGCCAGGAGCAGGGAGAGCAGGCAGGACGCCTGCAGCAGCCGGGCCATGGCGAGCTGGGAGCGCGCTCAGGGTCGCCTGAGCGGCTGCCTGATCCCCGGCCCCCGTCCGTCTGAGGTGTACGGCGCTCCCAGCCACCTTTCAAGCCCTCGGGAGTGACCAATCCGCGGCCAGGCCTGGGCCTTTGCAGCCAATCGCTGGGCGGTTGGGATTTCAGGGGCGGGCACGACTTGCCCTCCGCTCCCCCCTCCCCGGCCCGGGGCGACAGTGACATAAACAAGTCTGGGCAGAGGTGGAAGTCAGGTCCCTGTGGACGTGGGAGGCTGTCCCTTCCTCTTTGGACTCCAAAGTGCGAATGAAGGAGGGCACAGGAGTCTACATTATCACCAGGGAAAGGGGGATAGTAGCACCCAACAACTGATGGAAGGCTCCATTCTGGGAAGCATTTCTTACTCCTACCGAGGCTTTTAAAACACCTCGCAATGGTCCTCTGGAAGTTGAGTTTAAAATTTCATCAAGATCTGAAGTTAAATTTCCAGAAACACTAACTATATGTAGGTGTAGTGCTTAAGAAACAAAGAGTGGGTGTCCCGGGATTTCGAAAACCCCATTCTGGGTAAGGCACTGGGACCGTAGGGACGGAGAAGGTGTGGTGCCTTTCCTCCCCATCGCAAGGGTCACAGCTGACATGCCTGTAGCAAAAGACCGGTTAGCAACAGAAAAGTCTAACAGATTTAGTTAGACAGGAGAGTCTTTAGAAGTGAAGACCCAAAGACTCAAGGAAAACTGTCTATCTTTAGGCTTGGATTCTATGAAGGGCACGGAAATGCGCAGAAATATGATTGGACAAAAAGGGAATAGTCTAATAGTAATAGACTGAGTGGGAAACCCAGCTAGCCTCGTCTGTTCCTGTTCTTCTTGGCCTATCTGTGGCCAAGCCACCTTGTTTGGAAGCAGAAAATAAATTTGCTCCCTGTGTAGTCTTTATTTTTATTTTATTTTATTTTTTTAAGATGGGGTTTCATCATGATGGCCAGGCTGGTTTTGAACTCCTGACCTCAGGTGATCCACCCACCTTGGCCTCCCAAAGTGCTAGGATTACAGGCGTGAGCCACCGCGCCTGGCCCCTGTGTAGTCTTTAACATGTTGCATTCCCTCTCTGGGCCTCAGTTTCCCCAGCTATGTAATGATGGGATTGGTTAGTGATGTCTAATGCCCTTCTGACTCTGGCTAAATGACTGGTTTCTAAACTAAGTGACAGACTGAGACCAGGGGTCCTTTGAGAAGACGGCCCATAATCACCAAATGGCACAGGGCCTAGCACACAACAGATGTTAAATATTTGCTGACTTAATTATTCATCACATTTTTTTAAAAATCTGCTTGGAACACTTATGATTAGGCCAGACAGTTCTAGGGCTGGGCTGTCTAAGTATGATCCTGTCCACAGCTGGGGAATGTGTTGGAATCAGTCTCAAATCTGTCTGGCCACCAGAGTCAACTGGGAAGCCTTTAATACGGATTCCTGGACCCCACTTTGGAATCACTGCATTAGAATCTCTAAGGGCAGAAGCTGAGGAATCTGCCTTCAGACATATTCTAAAGGTCATTGTGAGGCAGTCGGCCTGGCTGTAGCCTTGGTAGTGTGAGTCCTAGGATTAAGGATAAAGTTCTAGAAGGAACTTTCTTCTGACCAAGATATGCCTTGAGAAAACATGCTTTTACTATGAGTAAAGCTATTAACATCCCCATGAGAATGTGAAAGATTTCTCTCAAGTTTTACATTCTCTACAAAGTCTTCTCACCTGAAACCACAGCTGTTGAAGTTGAAGGAACCTCAGAGCCCAGGAAGTCTTTAGATGAGTTAAAGCCTGGGAGCATATGAACAATGGCTGGCACAGAGTATGTGCTCAATATGTTTTGTTCAACCACCTCATTTCACTGAAGCCTAGAGATGAGGAGCAATTTACCCAAGTCCCCATAGCCAACTGATGGCAGGGAGGGGACCAGAATCTCGATCTCAGGCCCTCTTCATGTTGTTCTGTTGTCTTTTGAGGTTCGTATTTACCCAAAGATATAAACATCTGTGTACGCATCAGTTTGTCAGAAATCCATTGTTCATTAGCATCAGTAGGCATCTAGTGACCCTCAAAATATGACCCTAGCAACATGTTAACACCAGGAGAGATGCTAAAGAGTTGTATAGAAGCTAAAGTCCCTGCCCTCAAATGTGTTTCCAGCAGAGACCACCAGGGTGAGGGAAGGGAAGGCACCTAGGGTCATGCAAGTGCAGGCTGTCACCTGGCAGTGGGCATCTCTCTATGTTTTATACCCCCTGTATCTTACTTGTCTCACCTTAGTCTCAGCTTTGGTGGTCTGTTTCTTTGGGGGAGACAAGAAGGAGCCAGAGACCTGCAATGCTACCCCTGGATTGCTGTGGAAAGTAATAAAGTCACTTTCCTTCTCTGATCTCAGTTGCCCACCTATTAAACAAGGGTCTTTGACAGTCTCTCAGTGGTGGTGTCTGTGGCTCTTCATTTCTTCATTCATTTTTCATTCCTAAGGGTATAAGGAAAGCCTGAGTCATACAAAACAGGAGTACAAAACTGATGACGTGGACAGTGTGGTAGGGAGGCTGGGGAAGCCTGCCCTGCCATTAAGAAGGGCCTTCATGCTGCAGTCAGCTTCAAAGGAGGTCTAACCATTGGCACAAAGAGCGTGACAATGAAAACAATGAGAATGGAACAATACTTCCCAATCTTTTCATCAACAACCTTTTAAATACATTTGGTTGACTCATTCTCGGAGACCCTATGTTTTGAAAGATACTGTTCTCCACCAGGCCGCTCTGATTGCCCTCAGGTTAAAGTCCAAATTCCTTAGCACTTCAGACAGTGCCCTCAAAATCCATCGCCTCTTCATCTTTTGCCACACTCTCCATAGTCTCTCTGCCTCCACTGTCTGGATATTTTTCAGTTCTTGCAGTCTGCCATTTTCCTTCACCTCCAGGTTTCATCTCTGCTGTTCCCTCTGCTTGGAACAGAGGTTGTCTCCCTTTGACTGGTTCTGGCCCACTCATTTTTCATGTCCCACTAATGTCACATCTTCAGGAAGGAGTTTCATGGTGGTCCCCTTGGTTTTCTATAGTTCCTAGAGTATTTGACACTTTCTACATCAACCCTTTGTTGTACTTTATCATCATTTCTTGTTTGTTTTCTGCACTAAATTATAAGATCCAAAAAGACACCAGCACCAGCACAGAGCTTAATACATAGTAGTGGCTTGATACATATCTATCAAATAAATTAATGTCAAATGAAACACTATTCGGCTTGTAGATTAAGGAAAGCTTCAAGTCAGCATGTTCTAACAATGTAGAGCCCGCAAGACTGGTCTGATTTCATCTTCTAGTAAGATTCAAGACGTGTGGGTTATGCTGAGTAGGCTTGTCAGAGGAGAGTAGATGATTTGCACTGGGTAATACGGGAAGGAAGGGATGGAAAGAGAAGCTATAGAGGAATCATAAGCTAGTTTTGCTTCCAGTCTGAGAACCCGACTTCTGCATCCCAGACAAGTGAGCACTCGGAAACTCTTTATCCTATTAATTAGAGACCTCTACAGAGAGCTCACTACTTACCTATTTGGTAGGTGAGCAGAGACCAAAGATGACTCAAAAGGAGGTTTTTAAAAAAGTGCTGATGTATTGTGTCTTCATGGACGATAGAACACAAGTTAATAAACTCAAAGGATTGTAAAAAGTTAACAGTGAAAGCCAGCCCTATTATTGCTGAGTAAACGCTTCAGGTTCTGGACTCAGAGATGGAATCAGCCACTCCAACTGATGAGCCTGGGTGGAAGCAGAAGTGAGGGCCAGCCTGCGTCACTTCAGTGCCAACTTCAAACAGTAGCCCGTGCTTTGCAGTCAAGAAGAAATTGCAGAACCCAGGTAGGGCCCTGGAGCTGCCAGTTTCCTAAATAATTGGCAAATTCGATCTCAGGGCCAGCCAGAAGACAGGGAGTTCAATCAAGAGGAGAGGTGGGTGGCTGTAGTCTTTGCTTGTGAAACTAGTGCCTTCCAGACTCTGGGCTGCAGTTTCCTCATTTATGGAGCAAGGTGTTGGGCAAGTTGATCTCAAAGGGCCAAGCTTCAGCATAAAGAGTAGCAGCAAGCATTCACTCAATATCCCATCCATACCAAGTACTGCCTTACATTAATTAATCTCTACAACCTCATGAGGTAGCTAACATTATTATCCCCATTTTGCAAATGAAGAAACTAATGCACAGAGAGGTTAAGTAACTTTGCTTAAGGTTATGCAGTTGGTAAGTGACAGAACCAGGATTCTGACCCACACATACTGTTCTGCTGTGAGTAGGTCTCTGTAAACCTACCCCTCTGCCACCAAAGTCAGAGGAGGTTGAGAAGCTGAAGAAAGAATCTGACATACCCAATGTCCCAGAAAGAAACAGTTAGAGAAAGAAACACAGAGAAGCCATAGTCTTAGGTGGAGATGAAGTGAGATAGTGGATCCCTGAGCTATTACCCCTCCTCAGCCCGGGGCTTATATAGCATAGGGCAAGGGTGATTTCCCTATTGAAAGGATGTGTAGGACTACTGAAGTGTGATAATATTAAGGTTGTTTTGACCTAGGGGGAATATTTATGATAAGGACATGCTCTTACATAAGGAACACTAGATAAACTTAAAATCTTAGAGGCCTTGCTGGAACTGGGGTTAATCAGAAATCAACATGGTGAATCAGCATCCCAGATGGAGTATCTTTAGCCTTCGCGTATACTATCTTCAGAGCCCTTGCCATTAACCTCTAAGCCAATATAGCCGGCAGGCCATAGGGATGTGTGGCTACTGCATGCTTGGATTGGGGCTAGTACAAACTGCACAGCCTGCCCAGGAGCAGTCGGGTTAGAGGGGAAGGGTAGACCATGGGCAAATCATGTGTCTACATTTTTTTTTGTGGCTACGGCTACTATTTACCCCAAATGGTTATTCTGAGTTTGAAATGAGCTACAACACTTAGTTCAGAGTCTGCAGATTACCACCTCCACCCCATCCCTGCAAGAGGGAGGGGTTGGATCTGATGTCTCTGGTCTCTAACTTTCTTCGGACACACTTTGCCACCACCTGGCTGGGTAAGTTCAGCTGAAGTAGGTTCACCTCTCTGAGGCATGACCTTCCCCAGTTGTTGGATGAAGGTCAATAATTTGTGCTTAGTCTGCCCGGGAAGACTTGTAGGAGGCCTGATAGAGCATGGAGCTGAAATTCATTAGAATGTGGACTCCAGAAAGGACTGAGGAATTGTTACATTCTTTTCCTTCCAATTTATTCTTTGTCTCCAAAGCCATGTCTTGTCTTGTAAGTGCCTTCCTCTCATATTGATGAGCTTTTTTTTTTTTTTTTTTTTTTTTTTTTTTTTGACAGTTTTGCTCCTGTTGCCCAGGCTGGAGTGCAATGGCAATCTTGGCTCACTGCAATCTCCACCTCCCAGGTTCAAGCGATTCTTCTGCCTCAGACTCCTGAGTAGGGGGGGATTACAGGTAACTGCCAACATGCCCAGCTAATTTTTTTGTATTTTTAGTAGAGACAGGGTTTCACTATGTTGGCCAGGCTGGTTTTGAACTCCTGACCTCAGGTGATCCGCCCACCTCCAGCCTTCCAAAGCGCTGGGATTACAGACGTGAGTCACCATGCCCAGCCCAAGTTCCTTTTTAAAGGGGTCTGTGGTCCATGGGAAATAACCTGGCCCTCACAGTGGACCCCCAAATACTTTAGGGCACCTGGGGAAGAATTTGTTTTTGCTCTACTTCTCAGTCACACCAGTGCACTCCAGCCTGGGCAACAAGAGCAAAACTCCATCTGAAAAAAAAAGAAAAGAAAAGAAAAAAGAAAGAAAAGAAAGGCTAAGTGATGGTTTACCTCACATGCTGGCTTATGACTGCCTCGCCATGTTTCCCGTTTGAAGAGCATTTTACAGAGGATACAGCCTCTCCCCACACCCCTTTCCTAACTTGGTCCCCAGGATCAGTCTATGGGGTAGGCACTATTGCCTCACACTTCACTTGAAAATTGGAGGATCAGAGAGACGTTTTGCCTGAGGTCACAGAGCTTGTATGTGGCAGAGCGGGGTAATGAAAATGGGCTTTCTGATGCCCCATCAGTAACTCTCCACCATAGCACTCACATGCAATAACCTTACATGACATAGTTGGAAGCATAAGCCACATAGATGTTAAGACGTTATTTTTAACCGTTTCCACCTCTCGTTCCCCCTTCTTTAACAAGATATCTCCTATTTTGAAGCCCCCTTTAAGCTGTTGCTACAGGAGACATTCTTTCCTTGGTCCAATCTGTTTCTCTTCAAATTCCCCCTCACACACCCTCCCTTTTGATTATCGTGTGGGAGGAGTAGCACTGAGCTGGGACTTAGAATATCTGGGTCTTTGTCTCTCAGCCTTTAACCCCCTCACCCGGCTATTGTCCAGTGTGGACTAGATAATCTGTAACATCTTCTGATTTAAGCCCATCTGTGCTCCTGCTGATACTGACACCTTGCATGAGCAGAGCTGTAGACTCTCCAGGGCAGACAGCATCTGTCATGCCTGTCTGGTCCATTGTACGCTCCTAATGCTGCAGTTCTCTAAGCAGATTTATAGTCTCTCTCAGGTTTAATCCTCATTCTTAGAACAATACCTCTGGCCTTCCCCTGGCCTTGGTTCAGCAAGACTTCTTGCATAGATTACTAAAGCCAGCCTCACTCTGAAGAAATACAATTTTCGGCTTGACATTCAGTGTTTACGGAAATATTTCTGCTACCGAACTCTGTGATTTCAAAGCCCTGTGTAGTAGGAATTGCTGTGGTATCTATTTTACACACGTGGAAACTGAGGCTTACAGAGCCAAGTGACTTGCCCAAGCGTTGCAGTGAACCATGAAGCTAAAAACTGTAATGCAGGTTTTCTGACTCACGTTTCAGTGCTCTTCCTTATGTCCATCCTTTTTTCTTTTTCATTCACTTTCCATGTATTTATTTATTGAGCACTGACTCCAGGCAGGCCTTGGGTGGGGCACTAAGCATATGGTAGTGAATACAACAGATGTGGTTCCTGCCCTCATGGGGAGGAAGACTGTATTAAATCCCATGCTTCTTACACTATATTAAGTTGACAAATTCACAACTATAAACTTCATATTTTGGGAAGGGAAATGTTCTTTTTCACCTTACCTGGTTTCTTGCTTCTCCTACCACTTTCCGTTTGTTCCTGCTCCTCCCATTCAAGTCAGGGCCCTGGCTGAAGCCTAGGCAGGTCAGGACCAGCAGCAGGAAGTGTCACCCCAGGCTCTAAGCCTTCCTCCCCTGCCAGTACCAAAAGCAGCCACTGCCTCTCCCATCGACAGCGGGAACACAGAGCATAGAGGCAGGGCCCCTGGAAGAAAGCTCTCCTACACAGGGCCTGGTCTCTCATCGTGGCTTGTGGGTCAGGGTGGAAAGAATTGGGAAGGTCGGCCGGGCATGGTGGCTCATGGCTGTAATCCCAGCACTTTGGGAGGCCGAGGCAGATGGATCACAAAGTCAGGAGATTGAGATCATCCTGGCTAACATGGTGAGACCCCGTCTCTACTAAAAATACAAAAAAAAATTAGCCGGGCATGGGGGTGCACACCTGTAATCCCAGCTACTCTGGAGGCTGAGGCAGGAGAATTGCTTGAACCCAGGAGACAAAGGTTGCAGTGAGCCAAGATCGTGCTACTGCACTCCAGCCTGGTCACAGAGTGAGACTCCATCTCAAAAAAAAAAACAAAAAGAACTGGGAAGGTGACTGAGACCCAGCTGATTCATTAGTGTTATGTGCTTGGCCAGTCCAATCAGACAAATACAAGATCTGCTTGGCCAGCTCAGTCAGACAAGTACAAGTTCCTTATTTATTGAGGTTGTGGGCTCAAACTGTGCTCTGGGAAACATGAAAAGAGTGTTACCTGAGAACCCTTGTTTTGGCATCAGAGAAACCTGGATTCAAATCCCAGCTCTGCCCCTTTCTAATTGTTGCAGTTTGGGCAAGGCATGTTTCCTCATCTGTCAAGGGGATTTTATGTGGACTAAGTAATGCATGTGAAAGCGTCGGGTGCAGTGCTTGGGATATAGTCCCTCCTCATTACATGGTTATAATTATTAAAGATGCCAGTGGTGACCTCAGTACTTTAGTCATGGGGTAGGTGCCTGAACTAAGAATCCTGAGGAGGTCATGGAGCCTGGGAATCTGACCTCCAGCATCCCACCAGCCCCCTGGCAGCCCATCCCACTGTCCCCTTAAAGTACCTCCCTTCCTTGCAATGCACCACCTGCAATTCTATAGCTCATCAAAAGCTCTGTGGTCCCAGATAAGTTAAGATCTCTCTGGTCTGCCCTGTTCTTACGATACCATGACAAGTTGCACCAGATGACCTCTACCTAAGGGGTCCATCTGGCTTTGAAAGTCTTTGACAAGTTTCTATGGTCTCCCTGAGAGAAGTAAGTACTTTGTGTTCAAGATTCTGTCCTGTTCTTATCAAAAAAGGAGAAATGTGAGTTTTCAGGACTTTGGAATACCCCGGAGAATGTCCAGCTCTCCCCTCAGGCACACATACCCCTGTTCTCCCTCTCCATTTGCATATAATACCTGAGATTAACTTAGCACCAACTATGGGCTAGGCTCTATTCTAAGTGCTTTTAAAAGTGCTTGTATAAATTAGGTATACTATTTATAAAAGTGCTTGTATAAATTAGATATGCTATAAATTCCATTTTATAGTTGAGGAAACTGAGGCACAGAGAAGTTACGTAATCCAAGCTAGTAAGTGGTGGAGATGGAGTTTCATCTCAGACAGTCTGGTTCCAGGACCTGCACTTTTACTCAACTTCTACTCTTCACTTCCTTCCCACACTTGCTGAAGCCCAGAGAGTGAAGGCGACTTGCCCAAAGTCACACAGGAATTTACACAATGATCTCTGACCAGTAAGCCACCGGAAGAGCCAGATTAAGGGCAAATATAAGCCAAAGGTTAAAATATCTTGGCCTCTCCCATTCTACATCCTCCCTCCACCCCCGTTCCCATGGGCTATTTACTAAAAGCACAGAGGCCTTGGGTGTGGTCTTGTGGGGAAGTGCCAAGGCCAGGCAGGCCCCGCAGTGGTCAGCCCTCTTCTGAATTAAGCCTGGCTTCTTCATCCACCCTCCCAGGCAGCAGCAGCACAGTCAATGGGGTGGAAGTTCCCAGGGTGATGACGGGAGCAGGGCTGGAGCAGGAAAGTAGAAAGAAAACAGGGCAGTGGCCTGAATTAGGGCAAAAGAATAGGGTAGAGTGGGAAAGGGATGACCAATATGTTTTAAATGTCCACTGCGTGTGCCTAACACAGTGCAAGGCACTTTCCCATACATCCTGAGATGAAGTCCTTTATTACCCCATTTTATGAAGGAGGAAACTGAGGCTCAGAGGGATGAGTTATCAGATGTGTCTACTGTGAAATATATCCTCTTTCCACTGAAGAAAGGGAAGGAATGACAGCAGAGCAGGAGAGGAAGGAGGAAAGTGGAAGAGAGCCAGATTTGGGAGAAAGGAGAAGAAAGTGAGTATGGAGGCTTGGTGCTCTGCCCCAGCAAGGGCAATGGGCCCAGAGTCATCCTCATCCCCCAGAAGGCTCAGTGGGGAAATGTTTATGAGAAACCTCAGCATTCAGAAGGAGCGTAACTTTCCAGCTGGCTGCTTCCTGTCCTATGACTGCTGCTAGCTATAAACAGCCTGGTTATTAACCCTAGGAACCTGGCTCCTCTGCCACTTAAGGGTTTACCTGGAATGGGTGGGTTTGGAGAACAGGAGGGTGCCTGGCCAAGAATTTCCAGACCAGGAGGAGTGGCTGCTAAGAACTTGATGATCCTTAGAAAGCTGGGCCAAAGGGGGCCCTCTCTGCTCCCCCTCCTTGCAGAGTTGCTCAAGACCACATAGGGAGTTAATGCACCCTAAAAGCCCTTTACCCAGACTTGACCACTTTAAGGGAATTACAAAGCTTGACTCATCTCATTATTTTCCCTAATGACCCCTGTCATTAAAGCACTGTGGTGACATCAAATGAATTAATGGTCATGAAGGCATTTGGTAAACTGAACCCCTCTGCATACCTGAGACGTTGTTCCTAGTCCAGTCTCCACCTCTATTGATCACTTAGGACAAACTCAGATAGACAAATGCAGAGTCACCCACCACAAGCTTACCGCCACTTACCACCTTAGGTCACTCAGCCACACCGACTCCGAGCTGTGAAATGCAGGTTATAATAGTACTGACCTACTGGGGTTGCTGAAAGGATGAACTGAGATAACTCCTATGAAGTTAGCGCAGTGCCTTGCACCTTTGTGTGTTCAATCAGCGTTAGCCACATCCTTGCTGTGTGTCCCATGAGAAGTTCCATAAACACCACCACCAGCACCACCACCACCACCACCACCACAGTAATGCTCTTAAAAATGACCTCAAATTGGAAGTTTTTTGAATGGAGAACAAGAGAGGAGGCAGATATTCGCTGGAGCTGGACTGGGAAGAAGTAGATTTCACACGCAGCTTGAAGGATTGGGAAGAGAACACTGAGAACATCACTGTGGAATTTCTGGGAAAGGAGGAGAATGTCTAAATACGAGAAACTGATGAAATGCTTTAAGATGTTTACAAGTCAGAAAAGAACAGAAAATCTCCATCTCATTCAAGGGCAGTGGTGGGACATGGTGATCTTTCAAGGACACAGGAATTAATGGCTGTAAGTGAAAGGCATTGACAAGCAGCCGAGCTCACAGGACTCATCCTGCTGGCTGCTGTCTCTACAGTATTGCTGAGTGCAGTAGGTCCTTCCTCCACCTTGCATTCCAGAAACTTCTCCCAGTGTTTCCAGTAACAGTGTCCTAGCTAGAGTCTTGGAATATATTCCTGTCTATTCCATTGTTCCTTCTGCCTATTGAATCTTTCTTTTTTAAAAATAGTTTGAGAATTTTTATTCACCTAAGTAATGGATGATTATATTTTTCTTGTAAAATTAAAACCTGACAATTATGCTAAAATCTCATTTAACCCTTTCTGCTCTCCATGTTTGCCCCAACTCCTCCTCTTTAGCACAACTAGCATGGGTTTAGCCTTCCAGAATTTTCTCTATGCCTACACATACATCATTTAAAATATATATGTGACAGCATTTGTCTTTTCTTCCTTTTTCATAAGTAATATTATACATTATCATTGCACTACAAACTGCTCTTCTCATCCACTGCATGTTCTGCCGATCTATCTGTGTCAATACCTTTGATCTACTTAATTTGTAACTATTGCACAATGTGGATATTTAATGGTTTATTTGCCTGCTCCTCCCCGACCCACCCTTTCACCAAGACAGACAATGCTGCTGTGAACACCCTTCATACACTTTCTTGTACACCTGTGATTTTGTTCCTCTGGGACAGAAACCTGACTGTGGAATTGCAGGTTATCAGGATTGAACATGTCCAGCGGAATCTTAAGTCTAAGTTTTTCCCTGGCCAGCTCCCTTGGTCATTTCTTCTTCTTCTTTTTATTTATTTGTATTTTTTGGAGACAGAGACTTGCTCTGTTGACCAGGCTGGTCTTGAACTCTTGGCCTCAAGAAATTCTCTCATCTTGGCCTCCGAAAGTGCTAGGATTACAGGCATGAGACACCACGCCTGGCCCTGGGTAGTTTCTTCTGGTTCTCAGGTACCATGTTTAAATCACCAGCTTCCTGTTTCTAACACTCCACTAAGCATCTCCACTCAGAGGTGCCTGAGGTCCCTGCAGCTCATATATGGAAAGTGAACTAGCCTTTCCCCTCTGTCCAGCCCCTTTCCTGTTGTACGCACTCGCATTCTCCAGGTTGCCCAAACATGAAAATCTTAATTGCAATTCTTTCCTCTCTTTTCCCAGCATCTAATGAGATCTTGTGGATTTTATCTCTGTAATGTCTTCTGGTTCTCATTCTTTCACTAGTTATCCTTGCTGGGACTATTTTAACAAGCCCCCAACTAGTCTCCTTGTTCTCTTATGCAATGCACCAAATTAATCCTCATAAAGCGCACATGATGTCATTTGCTTCACTTGTTCCCCCTGAATACAAAGTACAGTAGGATCTCCTTGGCTTGCTACTCGCGGTCTTCACCACTCTGACTCAGTTTTCTTTCTCTAGTTTTGATCTCTTCAGATTCTTCCTCTTTCACATTCCAGGCACTCTGATCCCCTTGCCATTCCCAGATGTGCCTCTATTTCTTGCTTCCAAGGCTTTGTTTCTATGTTTCCTCTCTTACTTAGAAGTCTCTCTCCCAGCCCTGCCTGTTGAAAGTCTACCAACCCCTCCAGATAAGCCTCTGGCTACTAGTTAATTTCTCCTGAATTCACATTAAGGATGTGTGTTCCAGTGTTGTGCCACAAGTAGCCAGTTTCTTAACCTTGATGACCATCAGTTTTCTTCTCTGTAAAAAAAGGCTATAATACCTTCCAGGTCTATGGGGATGTTTGTTGTTGTTTTTGGCCTCCCAAAGTGCTAGGATTATAGGCATGACTCACGGTGGCTGGCTTGTGGGGAAGTTTAAATGAGATTATGCAGGTAAAGCGCTTAGCACAGTGCCATGTACGGAGTAAAGGCTAAAAACACCTTACCTCTTATTGTCAGCATACCTCTTTCATAAAGCTGTGCCCAGCCTCACTGTCGAAGTGAATTTCCTGCCTTCCTGGGCTCTCCTCTCTGTTACGGTGGGCACTTAGTCAGTTATTCAAATGTGTCTGTCCTCATACCTGATAATGACTCCCCGAGGGGCAGGGATTGTCTTCTTTATTTCTGCATGCCTCGAAGTGTCCCCAGCACAGCTCCAAGACTTGAATTGAATGTAGGCCAAATGTTGTACTGCTGTCAATTTATTCTGAAGTACTATGAAGAGAAGGGCATCTGCTATATGAAGCAGAAGACAGCTCTGCATCCAGAAAATGGGGCTAACACTAATGCTACTACTGCTCACAAGGTTGGGGTAAACTTATTTGTTTTGTTTTGTTTTTGAAAGAGGATCTTGTTTTGTCAACTAGGCTGGAGTGCAGTGGTGTGATCGAAGCTCCATGCAACCTCAAACTCTTAGAGTTATGCAATCCTTCTGCCTCAGCTTCCCAAAGTGCTGGGATTCCAGGCGTGAGCCACTGCATCCAACCTTTTCCTTTTCTAAATCTTGCCTGTCTTCCCATGGTTGCCTGCTTCCCCCTTGTGGTTAAAATTCCAATCACATATTAAAATCAGTCAATAGAAAATAGTAGCCAGAGGTTTATCTCCGCATTTTTTACATTACTGAAAAATAAAAACAAACCAGGCCCCCACATAGAAGTTTGGCTAGATTATGGTACAGCTACACAGGGGAATATTATTGGGCTATTTGAATATAACGAAATAGATGTCTATGATGTACTGCTAAGTAAAATGTATAAACGTATAAACTACATCCCATTTTCCTAAATATCTATACAAATGTGAAAGGATAATACACTAAATTTTAATAGTGTTTAAGGGAAATTCAGTTGAGCTGAGTTTTTAACAATGAGCATGTATTCTCCTAAAGAAATTTAGCTCCTTTAGTTTGGGTAGAACCTATCAATAAAACAAGAAACCCATTAGTTAATTGTTATGCCAGGCCCATCTGAATTGAGAGGCAGCATCAGCCACCATTTATCTGCTCCTTGTGCCTGCTCTCTGCAGAGGGTCTTGTGTGGAGAGAAGGTGGACTGTACAGAGAATAAAGGATCCCAGGCTGGAGTTCTAGGAGCTTCTGAGAAGTGGGATGATGGGGGCTGTGTATCCACTGCTCTTGGCCAGGCTGATTTTCATCCTGAATTTGACCATTTGTCCTAGCCCCAATCAGACTCACAGCCTAGACAAAACTCTAGAATCATCACAGGCCTAACTGGAGACCTGAAGGGTAAAAATCAGCCATCCATGGCTCACAGTCCAGACTGGGGAGGGACAAGAATGTGAAGAGCACAAATGTGGTAGCTGTTAAAGACAAGGAGCCTTGTTGGAGCTCATAGAAAACATGTTTTGGGTCAGGGGTTGGGAATGTTCTTGGAGGAGCTGACAAGTTGGTATACATTTGTTCAGTGCCTACTCAGCCTTTCTCAAAGAATTTTTTAAAAATAATGAAAACATTTCTGATTTTGATTGCTTTCTTTCTTTCTTTTTTTTTTTTTTTTGAGACAGAGTCTCACTGTCGTCAGGCACCAGCCTGGAGTGCAGTGGAGTGCTCACAGCTCACTGCAACCTTCACCTCCAGGGTTCAAGCAGTTCTCCTGCCTCGGCCTCCCAAGTAGCTGGGACTACAGGTGGACACCACCATGCCCAGCGAATTTTTGTATTTTTTGGTAGAGACAGAGTTTCACCATGTTGGCCAGGATGGTCTCGATATCTTGATCTCGTGATCTGCCCACCTCGGCCTCCCAAAGTGCTGGGATTACAGGCATGAGCCACTGTGCTTGGCTGCCCTTCTCAAAGATTTAGCAACTGAGGGTCACTTTATGGACATCCAGTGCATATAAGACTATACATTCTAAGTTTTTAATCAATCACACCTTAAAATTTAAATTATTAAAAGGTACTTACATATCAGTGAAAGAGGTGATATTGTTTTCAAGCTTGAATCTGGCTTAATGAAGGACAAATCAGTTTCACTTCTAGTTGTTTTTCTTTTCTTTTTTTAATGCTATTTTAGAAAGTCTGAGCTCAAAACTGTAGGTCATCAGACACTGGAGAACAGTATGATGGATCCTCAAAAAATTAGAATGACCATATGATCCAGCAATTCCACTTCTAAGTATATACCCAAAATAATGAAAAGCAAGGATTCAGGCATGGTGACTCATGCCTGTAATCCTAGCACCTTGGGAGGCCGAGGCAGGTGAATTGTCTGAGCTCAGGGGTTTGAGACCAACCTAGGCAACATGACGAAACCCATCTCTACTAAAAGTACAAAAAATTAGCCAGGCGTGGTGGCACGCACCTGTAATCCCAGCTACTGGGGAGGCTGAGACATGAGAACCACCTGAGCATGGGAGGAGATTGCCATGAGCAGAGAATCACACTGCTTTATTCCAGCCTGGGAGACAGAGCAAGACTCTGTCTCCAAAAAAAAAAGCAATGACTCAGATATTTGTACACTCGTGTTCACAGCAACATTATTTATAATAGCCAAGATGTGGGAACAACATGTTTATCAATAGATGAATGAATAGACAAAATATGGTATATACAGAAAATGAAATATTCAGCCTCAAAAAGGAATGAAATTTAGATACATGCTATAACATGAATAAATCTTGAAAACATTATGCTAATGAAATAAGCCAGACACAAAAGGATAAATATTGCATGATTCCACTTATATGAGATACCCAGAGTAGTCAAATTTATAGATACAGAAAGTAGGATAGTTACCAGAGGTTGAGGGAGGGAGTAGTGGAGAGTTATTGGAGTGCAGGAAAATAAATCTGTATTAATCATGGTTCTCTAGAGAAACAGAATTAATAGGATGTATAAAAAATTTACTATAAAGAATTGGTTCACATGATTTGGAAGCTGAGAAGTCTAGACCCAGGAGAGCCATCTGAGTCTGAAGAACTAGAAGAGCCGATGGTATCAATTCCAGTCATAGTCTGAGTCTGAAGGCAGGAGAAGACAAATGTTCCAGCTAGAAGAGTATCAGGCAGGGAGAAGGATGAGGGCCACCCACATTGGGGAGGGCAGTCTGCCTTACTTAGTCCACTGATTCAAATTCAAATATAAGTCTTATTCAGAAACATCCTCACAGATGCACCTAGAAATCATGTTTAACCAAATATTTGGGCATGCTGTGACTCAGTCAAGGTGACACGTAAAACACAAAAGTCTTCTCAGTTTCTGTCTTAAAACCAGCCAAATGCTGATGCCAGGGTCTACAATGCATGCAAAACATACAAAAAAGCAAAGGCTAGAGTTAGTGGCACAACACATTCATATTTTCAGTCTTCATTCCTTGAAGCCTGACCTGACTGGGGTTGGCTCCTTGCCTGGACTGAGGCTGCAGCTTGTACTAGCTGTGTTTCCAGGCAGAGGGTATACTCTGGAGCATCACATCCAGGCTTCAAAGCTGAGGCAGTGTCCTGGCCTTGGGGTTTAGACTGAATCCATTGCCTGTCCCTCTTCTGAGTCTTCAGGATCCCCCAGAGTGGAAGAAGGACCGCAGCGGGAAACATCAAGCACATGCCCTGCTTGTGTCTTGCCTCCTTGCTGTGCCTTGTTCTATAAGCAGACCCTGTGGGAGTAGGGAGGACAGGTGACCAGGTGAACAGGTGAGCAGATGGCCAGCTGACCACGTGGTGTCAGATTCTCCCTCATCTTACACCACAACCTGCCCCAGCTTTTCTGCCTAGTATATCTGTTAACAACCTCCTCCAGTCCAAGAGACTTTGAATCTTAGAGATGGCAAAGCGTCCTCACCATGCCCCAGCCCTGAGACCCTATGACCTTAAAGCCCATTAACTGCCTCCATTCCTGCATCATCAGTACAGGCTTAGAGCTCAGCTATTTCTGTGGACAGGTATTCACAATCCTAAAATTCTGGCTGATACTGTTATTTTCAATCTCGGACTTCATTGTTTTCTACCTAATTTGAACCACATACAGACCCTATTGGGACATCAGTATAAACAATAAAAATCTCTCATTCTCAGACAGTCACCCTGAACCTCCATCAATGTATCAATCCCTTCTATTAATGCCCCCAAAAGACACCCAAGCCCCTGGGTGTTGGATCTAAAAATCAACACCACAGGATGTCTCTCTTCCTTGTTCCCAAGACTTCCAAGTGCATCCCCATATCCAAGGACTTCATTACCAACTTTTTCACCCACTATGTTACATTACCCCACAGGCATCCAGGGTCCTATCTGGATTCTAGAAGAGGCTATTTCCTTGTTGATCTAGAAAGGTTTTTTGCTTTCTCTTCAATCCAGTGCTCCACTTCTCTCTCCTTCTCATCCAAGCCTGATGTTCAACAGATACTGTGTGGTCTGGAAGATTATCTGGTCTTAAACATAGATATGGAAAGAAGGAATACTGGCATTTGAGGCCTCAGCTCTCTCTCCATCCCTCCGTAGCTAGCCCAATGGCAGAGTCCCTTGGCTACCAGTGAGGAGAAGAACAGGGTCTGGAAGGCAGGAAACCTAAGGCCATTTCACGCTGACTTCAGAGAACTAAATTGAAAGGAAAACCCTAACCCTAACTTTCCATGCCTAACTAACAAAAGGTCCAGAGGCTACTGTCTTTGAAAATCCCACCTTTTCTGAGTGGCAGAGGGGAAACTGAAAGTACCTCTGACTGGTTGCTTTTGGCAACCAATCAGATGTTTGCATAAGAGTGTAACTTTGTAACTTCACACTGTCTGCAACCAATCAGACTGATTGTGGGTCACCACTTTATTTAAATGAGATGAGCACCAAGTGGCCAATAGGAAACCTTTAGGGGGTATTTGGGCCCAAGAAGATCCTGTAGCCAGCCCCTTGAGTGGCTGCTTGGGCCTGCTCTCCCTTTGGAGTGTACTCAGTAAATCTCTGGTTTTATTGCTTCATTCTTTCCTTGCTTTGTTTGTGCATTTTGTCCAATTCTATGTTCAGAACACCAAGAACCTATACACCCTCCACCAGTAACATGTTTTGGTGAGCCAGCCAGGAGAAGGTGGGCCCAGAGTTTAGGATTTATTTTTCTCCTTTCCCCTTTTACATACAGGGAAATCTCTCTTTCTTTTCCTTTCCAACTCGTGACCCTTGGTGGGCAGCATGTAAATGTGAAGGTAACTACAGGTTTCTGGCCGTGGCTGGTGAATACTAAGGGGTTTTCATGTGAAGAAGCCTAAATGCCACCACCTGGTTTGCCTAAGGGACCTGGGTCTTTTCAATTTTTTTTTTTTTTTTTGCCTTTTCTTCTTGTTTAGTCTTTCAGCAGCTGTTTCCTAGTAGCTCCTTGGAAATTGAGGGCAATTGGCTGGGGTCAATCTCCAGTATTGCCTGAGGACCACAGAGTGCATGGGGAGAACCGCCCTGACCAGAAGCGGGAGGGATTCTTTTTTTAAAATCTTTCCTGGATGTGATCCCTGATTCCTATGTGTGGCTCAGAGCAAACTCACATGTGTTTCAGCAACTTAAACCTTCTTTTCTTGTGCTAAATTCTTCCCTTCCCCTACTCAACTGGCTAAAGGCAAAATTTATTAAGTTCATGGAATGGGAAGCATGGGAAAGTATGGCCTTATCAGATTATAAGGATGCTAGAAGTGAAGGCTTTCATATAGGGACAAAATGAAAGTTCATCGTAGGCTATCGCCTCTGGAGGGAAAACATGCAAGTGGCACCAGTCAGAGGTGTCTGACTGCTTTAAAATTGGCTCCTGCTGGGAGACTCCCCAGCGGGGAATCCTCCAGATCTCAACCTCTCCAAAGAGGATGCCCTTAGCAGAGGTTCTGAGGTCTAGTACTAACCCTCCTTAGAATTTTCTCTCACAGTTGCAATGCTGTCTGGCCCCAATATCGTTTGGAACGTGGAGTTTACTGTTAAATGGAAAACTGGGATGGCATTGTATGTATCCAGGTTTGGTGGTGCTATTCTAAGCAGAGGGCCTGGTTAAAGAGTGATGCTTTCCTTTGGTACCGTTTGGTCCCAGTGTTCTTTAGAGTCTGGCAAGGTTTGACATTTAAAAATCAAACTGCCATGGAAATTGCTTTACTCAAAATTTTGATTCACAGCCTTCACTGGATTGCCTATTGGGGCAAACATAGTAAAACCAGTGAGCTTGTATTGGCTATCTCATAGCTAGGGTTTCAAGCAATTAGATTCTCATTTGCATGTGTGTATACACATCTAGATGTGTTTATTTGCATTACACTTATTGTTATATGTCTATCAAATTGATTTATAAGTAAAAGAGTGCTCATAAATTAAGTAAATTAAATCTGAGCAATTTTCAAGTTCAAGTGACTTAAGCATAACTTTACTAAACAAGCTGGCTTTAAAATTATTGGTAGAATAAATATAGAATTATCAGAGTTGTCAGCATACATTTTGTCCAGTTTTTTTTTTTTTTTTTTTTTTGAGACGGAGTTTCACTCTTGTTACCCAGGCTGGAGTGCAATGGTGCGATCTTGGCTCACCGCAACCTCCGCCTCCCGGGTTCAGGCAATTCTCCTGCCTCAGCCTCCTGAGTAGCTGGGATTACAGGCATGCGCCACCATGCCCAGCTAATTTTTTTGTATTTTTAGTAGAGACGGGGTTTCACCATGTTGACTAGGATGGTCTCGATCTCTTGACCTCGTAATCCACCCACCTCAGCCTCCCAAAGTGCTGGGATTACAGGTTTGAGCCACTGCGCCCGGCCTTTTGTCCAGATTTTATGTTTGTCTTTGCTAGATATTTTGAGATGTCAGTGTTTGGCATAGAAGGTTATAAAACTACAAACCCAGCCAAAACAAAATGATCTTGGTTTGTGTGCTTTTTTTTGACAAGTAAGGGTAATTTAATGTTAGCTAAATCTTCTGAGTTCCTGGCAAAACACTTAGGTATTTAACTCTGAGACTTTTACTTAGGTTTAGGTGAGCACTTGATGTTCACTGGCTATTAAAAACATAGTTAGCAAGGAAATAACTAAATGATCACATCTAATATCTCAGTTTACAGAAGTAATCTAGATAAACTGTTAAAAACGAAAGAATTGAGTACAGTAAATGGGATAAATGTTTTAGGTAAACTTTTTGTGTAAATTAAAAGTTTAAAATTAATTTTGATATTCACTGAATATTTGAGTCATTTCCAATTAAGAAAGCATTGTGACATGGGGAATTATGTTTCTAAAAATTGTGGAAATGTTCTTATCTATAAATGCCCATATCTGATAGTTCAGGATTTCTTTTTAGGGTTTCACTACAGTGTTCGGTTACTAAGGATAAGAATTCTAGTTAACACAGAATTCTGTATACAAAATGTACCAACAATGTTGTGTTATTAGTGAGAAAAGGAATAATTTTGTCTAATTAAGAAGTTACCTAAAAGTTAGTTCAAATCATAGATTTGAAAAAATTATTTATGAAACAATGTAATAAGGAACCAGTGACTGGGGGAAAAGATGTGGAAAAAGTTTAGATAATAAAACACTCTTTAAAACCTGATAAAGAATTGGAGACATTTGGCTAATTAACATTTTCATAGTTAAAGCTCTTAGTCTTGATTAAAGTAAAATAAGAAGTATTGTAAGAAATGCATTGGCAATTTAGCAATTTTTCTTTTTATGTAGTTAAGCTCGAGCTAGATTTAGTGTGGAGCCAAATTTTACATACGTGCTTGCATTGCTTTACAGTATGTTTATTGTTTTACGTGGCGTGCTGGCACTGGAGTGCTTACTGGTCGTGTGCCTAATGTGAACTTCTTGATTGCACAGGATGTATGATAATATTGGTGAACTTAAGGATATTGAATTGTGTATCAGGAATAAAATATTTATTATGTGGGTTTTTTGGGGCCCTAGGCAACACTTTAGCCTCCAGGGTAAATTAGGTAAGAAAAATTAAGGTTAGTTTCCTGTTTATTTGTTTTTGCTTCTAGTTTTTATTCATTTGCTGTTTATTCTGCTCTGGCTTTGCTTTTGTATGCATATGTATAAAACTATGATTTTTTTTTAAAGTTTCTAGTAGGAGGCTTTTATTTGGTTTTGTGGATATTTTGTTTCCTATGCATTTTAGCAAGTCATCTTTTGTTCCATTTATCTAGAATTCCTAGGCTACCTTTGTCAAACCTGCAGGAATTAATGGAACACACCAACTTTTTAACCTTAACCTAACATTTTGGATTTTAGGCTTCCTGATACTTTAAGTATGTTGAGTATACTTTTGTAAACAGAATTTCAGTCGTATTTCTCTCTGCCTAATTTCTCCAAAATTTGTAAATTATTTATAAATATTCTTAATTTATGGTAGTGTGTTTGTTTGGATACAGTCAAGCAGGTTCACTAGGGCTGCTCAGCGGGAGAGAACCCAGAAACATGGCATGCTGGAAAAAGGGTAAGAATTTACCACCAGTCAGACTCTGGCCTCTTTCTCTCTGTGCAGACTGGTTAAATGAGATGTAAAAGTCACTGTTTATCTCCTCTGTAAAGTTTTCACAAATGCTTTCAAAATGTAAACATGTGGTCTAATTTATGTTCAAATATTAGGTTTGCTAAATGCTTTCATGTCATAAACTGCTTCTTTGGCTTTTGAAAATTGTTTGACTTGCCTGCTTTACAGCTAGGTAAGGCCTGGGGACATGTGGAGTTGGCCATGCCCCTAGCTATGCCGAAATAGTAAGACCTTATCAGCAACTAGTATATAATTAACATAACTTATCAGGTTTTACATTAAAATTAAGATTGCTAAGAGTCATCATTATAACATCTAATAATACTAAAAATATTTTTACATGCAAGGTGTGTTAGGAAAAAATGTGTGTATGTGTGTGTATGTGTGTGTGTGTTTTACTAAAAGGTTATAAGAAGGCATGGAAATGTAAATTTTTGCATGCAGCCATCTTTAGAATGTCAAATGATCCCTCTTCAACTGGAATGAATACCAGTTAGCCAATGGGAAATCTCTAGGGGGCATTTGCACCCAAGAAGATACAGATCTTCTTGGGTCTGCTCAGGCCTTGAGCAGCTGCTCAGGCCTGCTCCCACCCTGTGGAGTATACTTTCACCCTGGGCAACAAAAGTGAAACTTTGTCTCAAAAATAAATTAAAAAAAAATAGAATTGAGTGCAAAAAAATCCTAAAATAAAAAATAAAATGCCAAGAACCTGGACACCCTCCACCAGTAACACCAGGAGAAAGGATGAGTTAGAGTTAGAAGGAACTATGCCATTATGAAGGTGCCAGGATACCTGAGCCTGAAGGTTGAGAAGAATCCATTTTAAATTTCCAGGGGATGTTCTCCTGGGCCTCCACAGAGTCATGTGAACTATACCTGACATTCTGGACTTTGAGCAGAGTCTTCCATGCCATGTTAGAGGGGTGAGCCTGAGACTCAAGTCTGCTTGGGTTGGGGCTTGGGAAGTTATGTCTCCTGCTCCAATCCTATTATAGGATTCTGAGGTTTGGAATCAGGGCTTTTCTCAGATGGGTTAAATCTGAAACTAACCTGGGTTGTAGTTGAAAAGTGAAGGAGGCTCTAATCCACTTGCCTCAAAGGTTAAGACTTTTAATTTGTATCTTACTGATCCTCTTAGGCAGATTGAGTCACATGACTATGTTCTTCATTAGAAGAAAAGATTAGGAACACTTAGGTTCTTGATAACTGGAGATCTCCTGAGAATTTTCCTCCGTTTTTTCTCTGTAGGCTGAGTTGCCTCAGAAAACTTCCTTTAAGTGATCTGCACGACCCCTCTAATGCCAAGATTGTCTAATGTTTTTAGTCCAATAGGAATTAATGGCTCTCTGTTTACTGATTATTTTGTTAGTAAAACTAATAATACTTTTATAAGTCATTAATTAAGAATGTTATAGAATTATGTTAACAAAAGGGCCCTCTTTTTTTTCTTTAATAAGGCTTTTGCCAAGAGATTCTGTAGGTAATTCCAGTGTTGCACCCGGATGGCAAACCCATAGTCTAATTCCTGAGAAGGAGGTTTTTTATTTTATTTATTTTATTTTTTGTATTGGCAGTGAGTAATTGATGTCAAGTGTATGATTTTTCACTTACAGAGCAATCAAGTCATGTGCCACTGAGACAGTTACTGTATTAGTAAGTAACTTAGAGATTCTGACTACCAGGTATGCCATCATCACAATTACCTCCACAAGCAAACCTGAATTTTTGGCTTAAAAAAAAAAAACAATGTGGAGAGCTGGATAGTGAAGGGAAACAGAGAGCTGGGTTGGGATCCATCTTGGGATGGATTAAGGTAAGGAGGGGGATAAGTTGATTGGTTGTGCTATTTTTATTTACAAAAAAATTCTAAATACATGAGTATATCAAAAGTCTGGAGATCAATTTACCTAATTATTCACAGATGTCATTTTGGGGGATTAGATTCGGGGCGACTATATTTTATAGGAGTGGCTCTGAAATGTTTGTTGGTACCAGTAACACTAGGGGTCATGGTAAAAATACAAAGGCCTAGGCCCTATCCTACCTCAATGATCCCAGGCCTCTCTGAGTGTATTAATGTTCTAAGGAATTCTGGCTTTTTGATAACAGCATTCTGTAGTGTTAAACATTTTAAGACTAAGTTTTCATTATTTTTGTAAACATATAAATTATGACTCATCTTTTGAAAAACATACTCTCTGACCCAGAAGTTCTACTTCTTGAAATTCATCTTTGCCCCACTAGTTTTCAGATAGTGTTTAAAAATTTGTGTTTTTTAATTACTAGTATGTGTTTAAGTAAGTCACCATTTGGTAGATCACATTATTAGACATGTGCTCTTTTCAGGTTAAGGGAAAACAGGAATAATTGGATGAAAATAATTAGAAATAAAAGTAAAACTGTAGAAAACTAAGAAAATGCTAACAAAATATGTTCTTATTGACCACTTCAGTAAAAATCACAGATTTTTCAAAACAAATCACTTGGGGTGTATTTTGATAGAATTATACTTTTGAAATGCATTTTTCCCTATGTTTAACCCAGCCAGGTACAAAATGAGATTACAATGATGGAATGTATATGTATCAGTCAGAGTTCTCCAGAGGGACAGAACTAATAGGATAAATGTATATATGAAAAGGAGTTTATTAAGGAGAATTGGCTCACATGATCACAAGACAGAAGTCCCACGATAGGCTGTCTGCAAGCTGGGGAAGAAAGAAGCAAGTAGTGGCTCAGTCTGAGTCCAAAAGCCTGAAAAGCAGGGAAGCCAGACAGTGCAGCCTTCAGTCTGTGGCAGAAAGCCCCAGCACCCCCAGCAAATCACTGGTGTCAGTCCAAGTGTCCAAAGGTAGAAGAACCTAAAGTCTGATGTCCAAGACAGAAGGAATGGAAGGAAGAAGCCAGCACAGGAGAAAGATTACAACCAGAAAATTCAGCAAGCCAGTTTATCTGCCCCTTCTGCCTACTTTGTCCTAGCTGCACTGGCAGCCAATTGGATGGTGCCTACCCACACGGAGGGTGGGTCTTCCTCCCCGTGTCCACTGACTCAAATATCAATTTCCTCTGGCAACACACTCACACACACACCCAGAAACAATACTTGAACAGCTATCTAGGTATCCTTTGTGAACCCCAAAAATCTGAGACAGGACTCAGTTAACTTAGTAAGTTTATTTTGCCAAGGTTGAGAACATGTGCTCATTGTAAGAGTTAAAAAGAGGAAAGAAATATGCAATGTGGCTCAACAGTTAAAGACAGGTTTATTTCAGAAAAAAACCTGAGAGGGGCTTCTGGCCAATTTCACTCAGGAGCACTTTCTCTTACAGACTAAGAGTACATATTGGTTTTAGGGTGAAGGGGCTTGTCACAAGCTGAGAATGTTTCTGTGTGAAGGAGAAGTTTTATGGCAGGGTTGGAACATCTCCGGGTGGAGGGGATGTTATATTGGGGCAGACATCTTTCTGGCCAGAGGAGGATTATCTCAGGGCTGGTATCTTCCCAGCCAGAGGAGGGTCATCTCAGGGCTAGCATGTCTTTGGTAGAGGAGAAGTTTGGAATGTTTCTGGTTGGAGATGTTATTTGTGGTTTATGGTCGCGCTGACCTTAGCCATCAGGCTGATGCCCTTTGGATTTAGGCAGTTTTTTAGTAAGGTGAACTTCAGAATGAGGGGCTTGTCCAAGGTGGTGATGCTCCTGCTCTGTCACCCATGACACAACCTCAGAAGATCCTGATGACATGTGCCAAAGGTGGTCAGAGGACAGCTTGGTTTTATATATTCTAGGGAAACATGAGACATCAATCAATATGTGTAAGATGTACATTGGTTCGATCCAGAAAGGTGGGGCAACTCAAGGTGAAGGCAGGACTACTTGAAGCAGGGAGGGGGCTTCCAGATTATAGGTAGATAAGAGACAAATGGTTGCATTCTTTTCAATTTCTGATTAGCCTCTCCAAAGGAGGCAATCAGTATGCATTTATCTCCATGAGCAAAGGGGTCTCTTTGAATAGAATGGGAGATAGGTTTGCCCTAAGCAGTTCCCAGCTTGACTTTTCCCTTTAGCTTAGTGATTCTGGGGCCCCAAGATTTATTTTCCTTTTTATACCTTTAATCCAACTGAGATGGAAGAATTCCCTTGACCCCTTCATGGAACTTATGACAGGAGTGTAGCTCGCTTACTCAGCTGCCTGCCACTGTTCTCAAACTTGTTGCAGGAGGGGGAGCATGCAGGTGAGCTAGTGCTGGGGCCAGAGCAAGCGCTTTTGGGTTCCAGTTTCACCACAGCATCTAGGGGTGTGTTACAACCGATGTTTTTTTAGCAATTGCTGTCTGTGGATGGCTAAGTGTTAACCAGTTCAGTGGAGAGTCAGGGTGACGGCCTTTTACACCCCACCCTCTTGGTACCCAGGTTCTTGTTCAGCATCCAGAAAGAATCAGGTCGCACAAATGGTTCGAAACGTGATGAATGCAGAGGATTTTATTAAACAGTGGAAGTGGCTCTCAGCAGAAGGGGAGCTGGAATGAGGATGGTAATCTTTCCCTAAAGTCCAGCCATCTCTAGCTGGGCTCCTCTCTGAAATCATGCCATCTGAAGTTAAGCTGCATCTATCCATAGCCTCCGGTGCTCAGTCGCTTCTTCTCCTCTCAATGTTCAGCCAGTTGTCTCTGCCAGTTGAGGTCTGGGGTTTGTATAGGCACAGGACAGTGGGTGGGGCAGGCCAAAAAAGTAACATTTGGATGGAAGAAAAGGAATATTTTTCTCATTTAGGGACACAGTTTTCAGGTTTGAGGCTGGTGCCTCTACTGGGGAACCACCCTCTTCGACCATATTTCCCTGCCTCCTGTCCACATCACAATC
The DNA here is from genome assembly GCF_030222135.1 of Aotus nancymaae. NCBI lineage: Eukaryota > Metazoa > Chordata > Mammalia > Primates > Aotidae > Aotus > Aotus nancymaae. Next base: position 25,920,332 of record NW_026988479.1, on the reverse strand, counting down.
AAATTGACACCTAATATTAACCATTGCAGGATGGTTTTATTTTCTGCTTCAGTTACTTAAAGTTACATAGATATTGAATGTCATTGTATATTTCTGAAAAACACCATTTTTACAACTAAATAAAAGGGCAGAGTAGAGTTGCAAATATTTAATTGGCTTTTTAAGTTTAACACTGTATTGTTCCAAATTTGTCCTGATATAAATTACATTTTAAAATTTGTACTTTTGTATATGTTTCTATTATTTAAAGGAAATTTACAGCCAAACATGGTGGCTCATGCTTGTAGTCCCAGCACTGTAGATCACTCAAGGTCAGGAGTTCACGACCAGCCTGATCAACATGGCAAAACTCCATCTCTACTAAAAACACACAGATTAGCTGGGCATGGTGGTGCATGCTTGTAATCTCAGCTACTCAGGAGGCTGAGGCAGGAGAATTGCTTCAACCTGGAAGGCAAAGGTTGCAGTGAGCTGAGATCATGCCCCTGCATGGCAGCCTGGGTGACAGAGCAAGATTCTGTCTCAAAAAAAAAACAAAAAAAACGTAAATTTACTATGTTAAAGAGTGTGAATGTTTCTAACAGTGCTGATACCTTGGGCAAGATTGCTTTTTAACAGTTTTACCAATTTATACTGAACTTTGAAAGGTGAGATCCCCAGTCTTGGACCCTTTTGCAACCATAATGCCTGCCCCTGTGCCTGACATATTGTGTGTATGTAAACATTTGGTATATAAACCTTGAAGAGATACAAATTTGCAAATAAAACATTTTTTATTTGTTTTTGAAATAGCTAAATCCTAAATAATAATAATTTTAAAAATAGCTGTTACAATTTATGAAGCTTATTATGTATCAAATGCTTTGGTGACAGTTTTTCATGTGGTCTCTCTTCCTTTAGTCTGATAAAAGCTCTTTGTGATGCACTTTGTTCTTCCCCTTTGAGTGATGGGGACATCAAGACTTAGAAAGCTCTGTAACTTTCTCAAGGCCACACAGAGTGTTACAGTGCTCTGATTCCCACCCAGGTCTTTAAAGAGGAAGTTGGCTTCTGCTTAGGATGTGTCCTTTTTTTTTTTTTTTTTTAATTCAGTGCTCTGAGCCCCCAGCCTCCAAGCTGCTTTGTCTACTTAGGGACTTTTTTTTTTGAGACTGAGTTTCACTCTTATTGCCCAGGCTGGAGTGCAATGGTGCTATCTTGGCTCACTCCAACCTCCATCTTCTGGGTTCAAGCAATTCTCCTGCCTCAGCCTGCTGAATACCTGGGATTATAGGCATGCACCACCATGCCTAGCTATTTTTTTTTTTTTTTGTATTTTTAGTAGAGAAGGACTTTCTCCATGTTGGTCAGGCTGGTCTTGAACTCCTGACCTCAGGCGATCCACCTGCCTCAGCTTCCTAAAGTGCTGAGATTACAGGTGTGAGCCACCATGCCTGGCTGGATGTGTGCTCTTTGAACTACTGAGCTATACTACTGCCCCAGGCAGCCAGGGAACTTTTAAACTTGAATGGCAAAAACTGATCTCCATTAGTACCAGGGAGCAAACCAATGTCATAAATGACAATTAGAATCAGTGGTTCTGGGAGATCAGCCATTGATAGAGCCATGTGTAGGAATTCAGTTAAAGTAGTAGCGAAAATATTAAAAGAAAAATATTATAGAAAGTTATAGAATATAGTCTCAAACCCTTTTAGAAAGCCTAAATTTTTTTTCTATACTTCGTAGCTGAAAGCAGCCTTGTCCCCTTAATTAAATAAAGTAAAAACAAAAGATTGTAAAAAGTTTACCTAACTTGTTTACTCATATAGTTCTAAAATTAACCTTTAATCATTCCAGATAGCTCTCTTGAGAGGAAGTCAACCAAAAATATTACCCACTAATAACATTTGCTTTAAGCATCAGAATGTGTCTTTTAATCTTTCTCCAGAAGTGTGTTGACTCAAAGTTTTCATCATTTAATGTGTGCTGAATAAAAGCCAGCAAAGCCAGCATGTCAAAGCCAGCAGTCGCAACTGTTTACAGCTCTCTCAAAAAAGTCTGAAAGTAGCCACAGACACTCAATCAAACTAGCGAAGCATAATATCTGTGTCAGTGTACTTTGTTCATCCATCACTAAGTCAAAGTCTACAAAACAGACCCTTGCAAGTAGTAACCCCAACAGCCATGAATATATGGGGTAAGTTTAAGGGTAGGTTCTTGGTGCTTTTACTGCAAACAATATATACATTTACAAGATTTCCATAGTTTCCTGTTATTATCTTGATGTCTTAATGTACTGAACAGAACAGAGAAGAGGACATTGTCATAAACTCTGGAGTGTAGGCTAACTGCTGCTTATGCAGGTCTGTCACATAGAACTCTGAGGTTAGTCCCCTATTTCATGGGGAATGGGACCCTCCTCTTGCTCCTTCTTTTGTGTTCTAAAGGGTCCAGGAGGCATAGCACAGGCAGAGCACAAAGGATTTCTAGGGCAGTGAAACCATTCTGTATGATACTATAAAGCTGGATACATGTTGTTACACCTTTGCCAAAATCCATAGAATGTACAGCACCGAGAGTGAACTCTAATGTAAATGCTGGACAGAGTGATAATGATGTGTTGATGTAGGTCCATTGATTATAACAAATGCATCACTCTGGTACCTGATTTTAACAGTGAGAGAGGCTGTGTGTATATGGAGGAGCTCTCTACACTTTCTGCTCTTTTGTGCACCAAAAATTGCTCTTAAGAAATATAGTCTATTAAAAAGCTAGTACATCCATTAGTGTATGATTCCATTCATATGACATTCTGGAAAGGGCAAAATCATATACACAGAAAAAAGATTAGTGATTTTCAGGGATTTGGAGAGGGGAGAGGTTGAATAGGTGAAGCACAGGGATTTTTAAAGTGGTGAAACTATTCTCTATGATACTACAGTGATGATGCTCAACATACTATGGAATTGTCAAAATCTATAGAACTTTACAGCAGAAACTATGAACTTTAATGTATGCAAATTAAATAATAATTTAGTTGGTAGGGGGATCACAGGATGGAATTCCAACTTTGATAAAAGAATCTAACTGTATTACACATGTATAAAATAACCTCATGAAGGGGATGGGGGAGAAAGGCGTTGAGCTAATTAATTTGGGAAATGAGTGGAGACAGTATGACTAAAGCCAAATAAACTGTGCATAAGCACTGTCCTCTAGTTGCTAAAGTTGTTTTCCACAGGGACACCAGTTAATAATTCTGAATCCAACTAGAATTGAACAATTAAATGAATGACAGTTGGTGGGAGCCGGGTTAGTCAGTGTTGAAGTGAGAAGTTACAAAAGGCAAGGGGGTGGGAAGGCTAAAATAATCTCTGTGGTACTAGATTAGAGTTGGAAACACTGGTATGAAGTTATATTTAGATAAAGCATGGAGGCTCACACCTGAAATCCCAGCATTTTAGGAAACCAAGGAGGGAGGATTGCTTGAGCCCAGGAGTTGGAGACCAGCCTGGGCACCATAGTGAGACCACATCTCTACCAAAAATTTTTAAATTAGCCAGGTGTGGTAGTGTGTGCCTGTAGTCTTACCTACATGGGAGGCTGAGGTGGGAGGATCACTTAATCCTAGTAGGTTGAGGTTGCAGTGAGCCATGATTGCACAACTGCACTCCAGCCTGGGAAACAGCAAGACCCTGTTTCAAAAGAAAGAAAAAAATTAAATTTAGCTTAATGTAGACACAGATGGATACACATAGAAATATTTATAGTTCTGTGGATATACATGGACTAGCATACACACATATATTTCTTTGCTCAATTGGCTGAGAGGGCTTAGAAGCCATGAAACCTCAGTAGCAATGAGCACATCAAGCATTCAGATCTTGGCTTCTTTTATTACATAGCATCGTCATTGAGATGTAATTCACATATGTGCAAATCACGCATTTAAGTGTACAATTTAATGGTTTTAGTATAGTTAGTATATTGTGGTGCAACGGAAGCAGGAGCGGCTGCAAGAAACATACCTCTCCAACACCGAACTAGGAAGGAAGAGGTTTTATGACAGCCGGGGAGCGAGGCAACAATTTAGTCCAACTGCCAAGCTCGCCTAACAAAGAGAAGCTCTGCCTTTATATAGGCGTACACTCTAGATACTACACATGAAAGAATCTTAGGTTTACAGCCTTAGAAATTACAAGTGAAAGGGTCTTGAGTTTACAGCTTTAGAAATTACAAGTGAAAGGGTCTTGGGTTTACAGTTTTAGAAATCACATATGAAAGGGTCTTGGGTTTACAGCTTTAGAAATCACATGTGAAAGGGTCTTGGGTTTACAGTTTTAGAAATCACATATGAAAGGGTCTTGGTCGATGGAGGAGTGGGGTGGGGGTTTGATCTTGTTTAAGTAAAAACAATGTCTTCCTGAGAGATTCCCCCCACCATGCCTGCTATTTACAGGAAGGTGATTTAAGAGGCGCCAGTCAGCCAGGCTTTTTTTCTATTGAAATACAGTGTGGAAGTCAAGGGGGAGGTGATCCTAGATGCCTGGGTCTCCTTCCTCACAACTATTAGCATAATCAATTTTAGAACATTTTTATCACCCCCCAAAATACTCCATACCTATTAGCAGTTACTCTCCATATCCCCATGATGCTCCTAGCCTTAGGCAACCACCAATCTACTTTCTGTCTCTAGAGTTTCCTAATCTAGACGTTTTATACAAATGGAATCTTACAACATGTATTCCTTGTGACTGACTTCTTTCATTTAGCATAATGTTTTCAAGATTCATTCTATGTTGCAGTGTGCATTAGTATGCATTCCTATCTTACTTCTTCTTATGGCTGAATTATATTCCATTGTATGGATATTCTACCTTGGTTTGATTTATTACTTTTTAAAAAAACTACTTAATTACTGTGGATTAGTGCAAACTTCATCACTCAAAGATACCAATCACAGCTGTCATTGTAGAAGTGAAATCTTTATTAGAGCAAATCAGCTCAGCCCGTGGTACCTGACTAACTACAGTTCTTTTCTTTTTTCAGTTTCTATCAGCAACACAATAACATTTGTAAAAATAAGAGAAAAATGAAATGGATAGTAGAAGAAGAAAATCATGATAATAAAAACAAGACTGAAGTAGCTATTGAAGCGGCCTCATTATCTGGGGTGACACTCAAGGTTATTTGTCTCGTGGCCATGGATTCAAGAATGCAGACATACAAAGGGTGAGGTTAGAGCAGAAATTTAACAGGTAAAAGCAAAAGAACAGTTCTCTGCTGCAGAGAGGGGTCCTGAATGGGTTGTTGTACTGTTTTATAAATGAGCTAGTGGGGAGGGGTATCTTATCTACATAGGACATGAAAAACTGTTTTGGACCAGGTGTGCCACCTGCATAGAGTAGAATCTCTGGTACCCCACTCCTCTTTTATTATGCAGGTGGGTTCTTGGCCACCTGCATAATAAAACGTGGCCAAGAACGTGGAGCTACTCCACGTTGCTTATCTCTTTCCTACCATGCACATGCTAAAAAGGGGAGGGGGAGTTCCCCTGGTGGACATGCCTGGTCCCAGGTGTCCCCTTGCAGCTGCAGGCTCCCCTCTTCCCTCTCCATGCAAGCCTCCAGCTTCCTTATCTTAGTGTGCCCATAAAAGGAAAGGGATGTGTTCATCGAGGCCCACTGTTTTTACTGGGACCCCTGTATGTAAGTGAAATTTGTTGATTACCCAGAAAGCTCTCCCTCTGTGCCAGAGTTACTTATCTATGTTTACAGCCCAATCTTCCAGGCTGCTCTTTGTTAGAAGAGAAGTTATTTCTTTGAGCTGTTTGTGGTTATAAAGAATTTCTTGAGCTGCTTTTTGTTGGAAGGAAAGTTTTGCTGGGGACTCTTTTGCCTTTACTGTCTAAGTAATTTGTTTCTATCTCCTACATCACTATAGTTTATGTTATACGTTTCTTCCATCTTTACCCATTTCTTACAGAATGGTAGTTGGGATGATATGGTAGTTGATGACACTTTGACTATCCCCTGTGTTCATGGCATACTGTATCTGAATAAAAAACAAGATGGGGCCAGGTGTGGTGGCTCATGCCTGTAATTCCAGCACTTTGGTGGAATTACCTGAGGTGGGTGGATCACCTGAGGTCAGGAGTTCAAGACCAGCCCGGACAACATGGTGAAACCCTGCCTCTACTAAAAATACAAAAATTATCTGGGCATGGTGCCTCATGCTTATAATCCCAGCTATTTGGGAGACTGAGGCAGGAGAATTGCTTGAACCCAGGAGGTGGAGGTTGCAGTAAGCAGAGATCATGCCATTGCACTCCAGCCTGGGCAACAAGAGTGAAATTCCATCTCAAAAAAAAGGGCCGGGTGTGGTGGCTCACACCTGTAATCCCAGTACATTGAGAGGCTAAGGTGGGTGGATTACCTGAGGTCAGGAGTTCGAGACCAGCCTGACTAACATGGTGAAACCCCGTCTCTACTAAAAATACAAAAAATTAGCTGGGTGTGGTGGTGGGCACCTGTAATCCCAGCTACTTGGGAGGCTGCGGCAGGAGAATCACTTGAACCTGGGAGACGGAGGTTGCAATGAGTAGAGATAACACCATTGCACTCCAGCCTGGGCAACAAGAGCGAGACTCCATCTCAAAAAAAAAAAAAAAAAAAAAAAAAAAAGATGGATAATGAAGGGTAAAAGGGGCAGGCTATGCAGAACAATCCTCATTAGCCCATTCAAATCCACTTTTTAGCCTTCATCATCCACTATATCTGAAAGGCTGATCTTTGTGAATGGAGTCATTCAGACTCCCTTGCCCTTTGCTTCTGGTTAGATTAAACCAATACAAGCCACAAGTAGGATAGTGGTAAGCATTAAGAGTGGGAGGTTGGGCTATTTTTCCTTCCTGCTCTATCTCTGTCAGGACTAGATTGGCAGTGACTGTTTCTCTATCAAAGGCCAGAGTTCCTACCTGGAGTTACTCTTCTCAACAAGCCTGATATGGTAATTGCTTCCTACTCTTGCTAGTCCCAAGGGACTTCTTTTCCTTAATTCTGCTCACACATTTATAAGTAGCCTTTCCATTAAACTCTCCTCACATTTGAGTATACTTGTCTATTTTCTTTTGAGATTGATGAATACATGTAAGATGGACCTTGATGAAAGCATACAAGTTGGTTATAATGAACTATTTCCTGGAAAAATGATCAGAGGGCATTAACTTTTCTAAAACAAACCATTAATTGGGTAATACACAAAGGATGTGCTGATCCTTGTTTGGAGCTACAAGTACAAGATGATCTTTAACATCAGCAGAAAGCTCATATATTGACCTGAAAATATCAAGTCATTTTTATTATTTGGGATATTCAAAATTATGCACATGAAAAGGCAACTCTTAAGAAAGCCAGCCCAATTTAAAAGCCAGGATGATATGTGAGTGCAACTTTTATAGAGAACTAATTTAAATTCTATCAACAGCAGTTCAAGATGAAGTTTCTGGAGGCTGGACAGAGCAGACAGAGGGATACCTACTTTTTATGTAGTGTGTAAGCCTATGAGTCTAAGAGCTAATTTGTGCTGGGTGCTGTGGCTCACGCCTGTTATCGCAGCACTTTGGGAGGCCGGGGTGGGCAGATCACAGGTAAGGAGTCTGAGATCAGCCTGGCCAATATGGTGAAACCCTGTCTTTACTAAAAATACTACCCATGGTGGCAGGTGCCTGTAGTCCCAGCTACTCCGGAAGCTGAGGCAGGAGAATTGTTTGAACCTGGGAAGTGAGGTTGTAGTGAGCCAAGATCGTGCCACTGAAATCCAGCCTGGGCGGCAGAGCAAGACTCCATTTCAAAAAAAAAAAAAAAAAAAAAAAGAGCTAATTTGTTTGATCTCACAAAATTCTAGAAATCTAGATATTCAATCACTTCAAATTACCAGATTCCTCTCATTGGTAAATACCATGATAGCCACATGGTATTTTATATTTGCCACAAAGTCTGGTAAATATTCAGGTCCTGTCAATGACAAGTAAGCAAATTCAAAAATTATATAAGACAAAGGTCTCTTAATTGGGTTCAAGAGCCTTCTGTTGAACTGGATTCCATGACATCTGAATAAAACAAGAATACTTGTCATGCATTTGAAGGTTCTTGTCATTAATTTCGGAGACTTGAGGGATAAGGAAGAAAGGTTCTGTGACTTGGTCTCTGGTCATTTTCTTCATTTGTTGGTGATCATAGCATCTGTCCACATTTGATCTAAATTTCTTTTAGCATCCAAATAATTTTCTCTCTTTTTCTTTCAGAATGCCCTTAGAAGAACAAACCTAGAGGCAGCAGCTGATCTCATCACTGCTATGACACTATCTGGAATATTCAGGGACAACTGCTGTAGAGCAAAGGGCTTGACCACATCCACAAGGGCATCAGAATTAGTCCCATAGTGCCTCATATTCCTGTTCACCTTACCCACCGCTATGGTTTGGATGTGGTTTGTCCTGGTGTAACAGTGTTGGGAGGTGGTACCTTTAGGGGATGATTAGGTTGTTTAGATTGTCTTTCTCAAAAGACAGGGTTAGCTCTTATGGGAATGGATTATTTCCACCCAGAGTGGGTTGTTACAGAGAGGTTGCCTGTAGTGTTTTATGTCATTTTTGCACACACTTGTTTTCTCTTCCTTCATGTTGTGATGCAGCATTAGGCCCTCACCAGACGCCAAGTGGATGCTGATGCCATGCTTCTTGGACTTCTCAGCCTCCAGAATTATGAGACAAAGAAACAATTTCTTTACAAATTGTCTAGTCTCAAGTATTCTGTTAGAGAAACACAAGATGGACTAATGCACTCACTGACAAAAGCACGAGACTCTGATCTTTCATCTTCACTCAAACCCTCACCTCACATAGTTCCATGTGTCCCTTGAGATTCCCTACCTCTCCATTTACTGAAAAACACTCCTGTTAGTCCAAACCACACTGTTTTGCAAGCCGCCTGCCATTTTGCAAACCTTGGCCAAAATGAAACATTCCACGGGGGTTTGGGCTGTGAGAAACATCCTGCCTGACCACCTGACTTTCTGATCACATTCTGCTGGGAAAAAGTCCAAGGAACATCACTATGACACTCTGCTGGAACAAGGACCAAGTCACCTCATCATGGGAACATCTTATCAATATCCTGGTGGGCAGCAAGCTATACTGCCCAGACCCCTCCCTCGCATACGTGTAAGTACCCCAGCCTGTAAGTGGCAGTGGGCTCTGGCATTAAGCTGGTCCCCCACCTCCGCAGGTTTTGTACTAGAATAAAACCTGTGTTTGCTGTAGAGCAGCCAACTCTCTCGCTATCTTTAACCCTCACCTTCCCTTCAAAACCTAACAACTTTCATTGTACCCTCTCAAACTCCTGATTATGAAAAAAATTCCAGTACATTTTGGCACAGAAACCTGGGACGTGGATTGGGTTCTAAATGGGTAAGTCTTCTCTTGCAACCTGGAAAGCAGCATGCAGCAAAAATTAGACCAAGGACTGCTTCCAGATCCTGAGTGGACTCCCTGTTTGCAGCCCTATTTCTCTTATTCTCTTTTCTTTGGCCCTGGGCTGACCTCCAGATCCTGATCAAACTCTCCATCCTCTTTTTAGTTCCTTCCCCTTTCTGGGCAGCTCCGGCAAGGATCACCCCCATTGCAGAACATCACATCCAACACCGGTCTCCAGTTAGTGGGTGAGTCAACAGCATGGTACTGGTACCAAACCAGAGATATAGACCAATGGAACAGAACAGAGGCCTTGGAGGCAATGCCACACATCTACAACCATCTGATATTTGACGAACCTGACAAAAACAAGCAATGAGGTAAGGATTCCCTGTTTAATAAATGGCGTTGTGAAAACTGGCTAACTGTCTGCAGAAAGTAGAAACTGGACCCCTTCCTGACACCTTACACTAAAATTAACTCCAGGTGGATTAAAGACTTAAACATAAGACCTAACACCATAAAAACCCTAGAAGAAAACCTAGGCAAAACCATTCAGGACATAGGCATAGGCAAGGACTTCATGACTAAAACACCAAAAGCATTGGCAACAAAAGCCAGAATAGACAAATGGGATCTGATTAAATTCCAGAGCTTCTGCACAGCAAAAGAAGCAATCATTAGAGTGAACTGGCAACCAACAGAATGGGAAAAAATTTTTGCAATCTACCCATCTGACAAAGGGCTAATATCCAGAATCTACAAAGAACTAAAACAGATTTACAAGAAACAAACAAACAAACCCATTCAAAAGTGGGCAAAGGACATGAACAGACACTTTTCAAAAGAAGACATATATGAGGCCAACAAACATATGAAAAAATGCTCATCATCACTGGTCATTAGAGAAATGCAAATCAAAACTACATTGAGATACCATCTCATGCTAGTTAGAATGGCAATCATTAAAAAATCAGAGACAACAGATGCTAGAGAGGATGTGGAGAAATAGGAACACTTTTACACTGTTGGTGGGAGTGTAAATTAGTTCAACCATTGTGGAAGACAGTGTGGCGATTCCTCAAGGACCTAGAAATAGAAATTCCATTTGACCCAGCAATCCCATTACTGGATATATACCCAAAGGATTATAAATCATTCTATTATAAAGACACACGCACACATATGTTCATTGTGGCACTGTTTACAATAGCAAAGACCTGGAACCAATCCAAATGCCCATCGATGATAGACTGAACAAGGCAAATGTGGCACATATACACCATGGAATACTATGTAGCCATAAAAAACGATGAGTTTGTGTCCTTTGTAGGAACATGGATGAACCTGGAAGCCATCATTCTCAGCAAACTGACACAAGAACAGAAAATCACACACCACATGTTCTCACTCATAGGCGGATGTTGAACATGGACACAGGGAGCGGAGCATGACACACTGGAGTCTGTCGGGGGGAAACAGGGGAGGGACAGCGGGGGGTGGGGAGTTGGGGAGAGATAGCATGGGGAGAAATGCCACATATAGGTGAAGGGGAGGAAGGCAGCAAATCACACTGCCACGTATGCACCTATGCAACAATCTTGCATGTTCTTCACATGTACCCCAAAACCTAAAATGCAATTTAAAAAATACTGTAAAAATAAAAATAAATAAATAAAAATAAAACAGTTTGGCATTTTAGAAAGAAGTTAAACATCCTTCTACTCTATCACCTAACCATTTCACTCCTAGGTATTTACCTGAGAGGAAAAAACATGTATGCTTACAAAAAGGCTCATATACCAATTTTCACAGCAGCCTTATATGTCATAGTTCCAAATTGGAAACAATCCAAATATGTATCAACAGATAAATATATAAACAAAATAGATATATAGCAAAGAAGCTAAAAATGATTATGCTAAGTGAAAGAAACAAGCCGAAAATACATACTATATGGTTCCATTTATGGAAATTCCAGAAAATGCAAACATTGGACAGAAAGTACATCAGTGGTTTCCTGGGAATAGATTTGGGATAGAGTGAAAAGGGGGGTTATAAAAGAAGGTTATAGATATGTTTATTGTCTTGATTGTTGTGATTACCTCACAAGTATATACTTGTTTCAAAACTCATTATATTGTACAATTTAATTGTATCTTTTTATTCTAAGTCAGTTAATCCTTAAAAAAAATTCCTGAAGCAGAAGGAAAATGACCTGAGAAAGAAACTTTGAGATATAGGAAAAAATAAAAATCAAGGAGGTGAGGTTAAAATAACTCAAATACACACTAGCAAAGCACTTAATTCACAGGTTACTAAGTGAAATTAAAGTTTTCTAAGGTCCTTCATTTGACCATGAAGTAATGAAAAGTACTAATCTGTATTAGAGTTGAATAGATCACCTATGCATATTGCAGTTTCTAGAGAGATCACTAAAAATTGGTAGAATGTACAATTAAAAAGCTAATAGAGAACAATGGAATTAATTATTATTATTTTTTTTTTTTGAGACGGAGTGTTTCGCTCTTGTTACCCAATGGCGCCATCTTGGCTCACCACAACCTCCGCCTCCTGGGTTCAGGCAATTCTCCTGCCTCAGCCTCCTGAGTAGCTGGGATTATAGGCACGCGCCACCATGCCCAGCTAATTTTTTGTATTTTTAGTAGAGACGGGGTTTCACCATGTTGACCAGGATGGTCTCGATCTCTTGACCTCATGATCCACCCGCCTCGGTCTCCCAAAGTGCTGGGATTACAGGCGTGAGCCATCGTGCCCAGCGGAATTAATTTTTTTTAATCCAGTCAATTCAAATAAGGTAGAAAAGGAGCATAGTACCGGGCCGAGAAATAAAGAACAAACATTAAAAATACAGATTTCAAACCAAATATATTAGAATTTCACTAAGTGAATAATGAAAAAGGCAAAAATTTTTAGAATGAATTTTAAAAATAATGCTTACACCAACTACATACCAAATATAAAAACACAGAAAGTTTGAACATATGGGAAAAAGTAATATATTACTCCAACACTAATCAAAAGAAAACTAGTTTTACTATAATTATACATATGAAATAGACTTTACAGCAAAAAAAAAAAATTACTAGTGATTAAAGGAATCAGCAATATATACCAGTTATTTCACTTTAAATACCAGTGATCAACAAAGTTTGGCATGATTATCCTTTGTATGACAATAAATTCCTCTGTATTTCTAATCAAGAAATAAAATGAGCTAAATACTCTCCATTATCAGGAAAGGATGCTTTACAACTTCAGGTTATGAAGAGAAATTGTACTCTCTGGGATTCCTTGTGCTCTTAGCAGCAAAGATTCTATGGTTCTGTGATTCCGAGTTTCCATAGTATTGTGAGCCTCTGATTCCAATGTGAGACAGTTAAGTTGCTAAGAAAGTTGATGTTATTTTCACTGTCTTGTCAACCCCTGAGTAAGAAATTTGGCTATTTCTGGTATGAGTCACAGCAAAGGCAAGAGCAACAGCACACCTAATGGGTACCAACGTGACCAAAAAGAGATTTCCTGAAGGAAGGAGAGGAAAAATCAAACCAGCATATCGGTGTACTCAAAGCACTGGCATAACTTATTTCAAATGAAATTAAAACAGACTTCAAGAGGTGTTTGGAGAAGGTTGGAAGGGCTACCGGCTGCTTGACCTGAGTTCTTCTGCAGTGACATTGTAAATCCATCATTGGATGGATTAGATATCTGAAAATTAAAAGCCAATAAAAGCCATTGTCTTTTTTTGTAATGTATATGATTCAAGATACCTGGGCAAGAAACTTCTGATACAAACCAAAGGAATGTAGACTATAAATCTGAAGGCATAAACTCTACAGAGAAAGATAAAAATATCCAACAAATACAGATATTAAAGCAAGTTTTACAAATAATCCAATTGCTTTAAAACTCTAATTGATAATACAAAGGATTATGTTACTTAATCCTTTTCACAAAGACCAGAATATAGAAGGAACACTTTGAGTATAATTAAAGGATATGATGTAAGTTACATCATTTACATTTAATTTTCTTACAAGACTCTAAATCTCTGTTGTTTCATATAATCATTTTGATAGATTTGTCATCTCATTTTTTTGTTGTCTTTGTTGTGGCAAACACCACAAAATGAAATACTACATATCTTAAGTTTACAGTTTGATAAGTTTTAAAACATGCATACACTAGTGTAACCTACATTCTTATCAAAATATAGACTACTTCTGATACACCAGAAATTTCCTAGTCTGTCCTCACCCTTGAAGCAACCACTGTTCTTTGTTCTGATTTCTCTCATAAGTTAACTATGCATATTCAAGCACTTAATGTAAATGGAAAAATATATTTACCTATACTAGGCTAATAAATGTAGCTTTATGGTAACTCTTGGAATCAGGTAGGGTACATGTCACAACTTTTTTCTTCATGATTGCTTCTGCTAAGGCTTGCGTTTACATACACATTTTAGAATTAACTTGTCAGTTTCTAAGAAAAAAATCCTGTTGGATTTTTAATGGGTTGTGTTGAATCTATAGAACAATTGAGGAGAAGCAGCAACTTAACAATAAGTTTTCTAATCAATGAAACTGAAAGCCAAGCATGGTGACTCACACCTGTAATCCAAGCACCGTGGGAGGCTGAGATGGGAGGACTGCTTGAGCCCAGAAGTTTGTGACCAGCTTGGGCAACTAAGCAAGACCCCATCTTTACAAAAGGTACAAAAATTAGCTGGACCATATAGCTGGTATTTGTTCTTCTTCTGACAAATGTTCTATTTCTGGCCCTGTGGATTTTCACAGTAAGAAAGCACAGCTTACTATTCAGTCATGTGCAAATTTCTGGAGCTGTTTCTCTACAAAAATTACAAAAATTAGCCAGCCAGACAGGAGGGCATGTGGCTATAGAACCAGCTAGTTGGAAAGCTGGGGTGGGAGAATTGCTTCAGCCCAGGAGTTCAAGGCTGCAGTGAGCTATGATCTTGCCACTGCACTCCAACCTAGGCAACAGATCAGGACCTTATCTCATAAAAGAAATTGATATATATTTCCATTTAATTTTTTAATTTTAATGCTTAATAAATCAGTAATGAATATAATAGCTTTTATTGTAAATTTTTGTACATGTTAATTTTATTCCTCTTTCACTGATCATATTGTAAAGTTTTAAAGATAATTTTAGTTTTCAATTATTTGTTGCAATATATAGAAATATATTTCATATTTTTATTGGCCTGTATTCTAGTCTTATACCTTAATAAGTACACTTATTAGGCCAGGTACAGTGGCTCAAACCTGTAGTCCCAGCACTTTGCAAGGCTGAGGCAAGCAGATTACTTGAGGCCAAATTCGAGACCAGCCTGGCCAACATAGTGAAACCACGTCTCTACTAAAAATACAAAAATTAGCTGGGTATGGTGAGACATGCTCGTAGTCCCAGCCACTTGGGAAGCCGAGGTGGGAGAATCACTTGAACCCAGGAGGTGGAAGTTGCAGTGAGCCAAGATTGCCTTCCAGCCTAGGTGACAGAGCGAGACTCCATCTCAGAAAACAATAATAATAATAACAATAACAAAATAATAAAAATGGATGTTTCATAAGCAGAAGTTTGGCTCACTGAGATTTATCAAATAGTAAGTGTATGTGCAAACTTAAAATTTATTTTGTCATGCTTTGAACTTTTTTATGTCATAAATATTTTAATCAGATTTATTCAGTAACAGAATTTAAGTAGATATCATTTTTCTATTTTAGAGATTAGATAACTAAAACTTAATGATATTAGGCAACTTGCCCCCAAGTTATACAACTAGTAGAAAGTGGTAGAGCAAGAAAATAAAACTGTTGTCAACTTGACAGATACTGTACTTATCCATTATGTGACCAAGTTAAAGTATAAAATGTATTGAAGTCATCACTTATATTTTCCAAATTACCCGAATAGTTAGATTGTGTTAGGATGACTAAGAGTGTTACCACCTAACTAGCCTAGGTTGAATATACATCTGTGAAAAGCACATAGACACACACACACACACACACACACAGAGAGAGAGAGAGAGAGAGAGAGAGAGAGAGAGAGAGAGATCTATCAAAACAACTTTGCTAAGAAAAGTGGATTGAATTGTTCATAATTTAGAAACATTAGGCTCAATAGTTTCACTTTGTAGTTCTTCCACTGCAAGTATCAGGGAAGGATACCTAAGTATTAACGTTAGTATGGACGTCATTTTCATAAAACCCCAAAAGCAGCAGCTGAAACCAACTGGCTGTAAGAACCTGCTACTCTTCATTTTTTAATGATAGGCTTGCTCTATTTTGGTAATGAGAGTTTTATCAATGTGTTATGACCACAGTAAACTAGATCTCTGTGGAATCCTCATCTGTTTTTAGAAATGAAGCATCATTCCCTAAGATACGGCTTCACTATACTGAATATAATACACTGATTACAACTTCGCAGTGGCTGTTGCCAAAAACCTTCATAAACTCTTTCATAGAAATGATGTCTTGCGTTTACCATCCCCATAGCAAAACAAAATTGCAGTTTTTCATCCAACCACAGACATGGACAGTAATCATCTACAACTCGGAAAGGTAACATACCCTACTTTTCCTACATAGAGGGGTCTGAACCCACGTATTCCTCCAGCACAAAAAACTGATTCCACACCCAGCTGCGTTTGGTCCGAGACCTCCCTGATTGGAAATAGGGCTTTGAACTGGACCTTGAGAGTTCCGCTTGACTCATCCTGAAAAACATAGGAAAAGAACTATTAGCTGCAGAAAATGGCAAAACTCCACTTTGCCCAACTTCATCTTTTTTTTTTTTCTTTTTACTCTGTAAGAAAAAAAAAAAACTTGCAAGAGAAAAGGCACAGTTCCAGTTGGCTTAGTAGCGCTTGCCTCTGGCTGGGTGTCTGCTGAGAGTCCAGAGATAATTTGCAGAGTGTTGGACTGTAAGAGGTCACCACTGCTGAACGGCTTTTGCCAAAGAATGGTGTAAGGGTACCGGGGGCCTCGCTGGCCTCCCCTCGGCCTCTGCGCCCTGCGAGGGGCCCCTCCAGCTCACTCTGGCAGCTGAGACGTAGGGTCCGGAGCCAGCTGGAGCGCGCAGCGGGAGAGAGGGCGGGAGGGCACGTGGGAGAGGAGGAGAGGTGCTTTGTACTTTTATCTAATGATATGTTTCAGCAGACACTTAAAAATTAATTGTGGCAAAAAACACATAACATAAAATTTACCATCGTAGTCACGCTGCTTTTGTTGAAAATTTGTTGTCATTTTATCAGTTGGATCTATTTCTGAACTATCTATTCTGCTTTATTGATTCATATGTCCATTTTTACAATAATACCACAGTCTTGATTACCATAGATGTGTGAATGTCTTGTGATCAAATAGTGTTAGGCCTCAAATGTTTTCTTTTGGTCATGTTATTTTGGTCATTCTAAATCATTTTCATTTCTATATAAATTTTTTAAATCAGTTTGTCAATTTCTACTCAAAAGCTGTGCAATTTTGAACGGATGCATTGAACCTACAAATCAATTTGAGGAGACTGACACTGTAACAATAATGAATATTCTTATACATGAACATGTCACAATTCTCCTTCCATTTCTATCAGCAATGTTTTGTAGTTTTCAGTGTACAGATGTTTAACATCTGATGTATTTGCACTGAAGTATTTCATATGTTTAAAAATTCTATTATGCACATTTTAAAGACTTTAATTTCTTTTTGTTTATTGATAGTATGTGGAAACACATCTGATATTTTTATTGATTTAGTCTACTTCAGCCTTGCTAAACTCACTGATTAGTTCCAGTATCTTTTGTAGAATACATCAGATTTTCTACACAGATCATGTTATTTGCAAATAAAGATGGTTTTACTATTTTCTTTCCAATCCAAACTCATACTTTTTTTTTTTTTCTTTTTTTTTTTTTTTTTGCCTATTGCACTGACTAGAACTTACAGTACAATGTAGAAGAAGTCATGGAGTGGACTTCCTCACCTTGCTCCCAATTTTAGATGAAAAGCTCTCAGTCTTTTAATATTATATATAATGTTTCTCATAGGTTTTTAAAAATTACCTTTATTAAGTTTAAGAAGTTTCCTTTTATTTTTATTCCCTAATCAGGAAGAATTGTTGGATTTTGTCAGATGCTTTTCCTATAATCTAGTGAGATAATAACAAAGATTTTATTTTATAGTTTGTGAATATAGTGAAATACACTGAAGAATTTTCTAATGTTAAAGGATTGTTGCATTGCTGCTATAAACCCCACTTGATTATGATGTCTTTTTATTTTTATATATGGCTAAATTTGATTTGTTAAAATTTTATTTAAAATTTTTGTGTCTTTGTTCATGAAGCATAATGCTCTATAGTTCTCTCTTCAAATGTCTTTATCAGCTTTAGGTATAGGTAATGCTGGCCTCATAGAATGACTTGAGAAATATTTCCTCCTCTTTAATTTTCTGAAAGAATTCATGAAGACTTTGTATTTATTTTTTCCTTACGTGTTTGGTATCATTTACCAGTGAATTTGTGTTGGCCTGAGTTTTCTCTGTGGGAACATGTTTAACTACAAAACTACAAATCAGTTTTTTGAAACTGATACATGGGTCTTCAGTTTATCTATGTCTTATTTAGTGAATTTTGGTAGTGTCTTTACATAAATTTGTTCATCTTAGTTTTCTAATGTATTAGCACTTAGTTGTTTAATATATTCTTGTATTTTCCCTTAGATATCTGTAAAATCTCAGCTTTGTCAGAGAAAGTTTTTCTCTCTCTTTTGTTTTTGAATGACAGGATTACTGGGTATAGTATTTTGGGGTTTTTTTTTTTTTTTTGGCATTTTGAATATATCATCCTGCTCTTTTCTCATTTGGAGTTTCTGCTGAAAAATATTCTAGTAGTCTTATTGCAGTTCCTTGTATGTAACAAGTCACCTTTTCCTTGCTGCTATCAAATTTCTCTGATTTTAGCTTTTGAGAATTTGACATAATGTGTCTTGGCATGGAACTCTTTGGATTCATCTTTTTTTTTTTTTTTTTGTGATGGAGTCTTGCTCTGTTGCCAGGCTGGAATGCAGTGGCGCAGTCTCGGCTCACTGCAACCTCCACCTCCTGGGTTCAAGTGATTCTTCTGCCTCAGCCTCTCGAGTAGCTGGGACCACAGGCGTGCACCACCACACCTGGCTAATTTTTGTATTTTTAGTAGAGACGGAGTTTCACCATGGCCAGATGGTCTCGACCTCTTGCCCTCGTGATCCGCCCACCTCGGCCTCCCAAAGTGCTGGGATTACAGGCGTGAGTGGATTCATCTTATCTGGTGGTCTGTCCCATCTGATCTTCTTAGTTACGGATTTATCTTTCCTTTTCCAGGCTTTGAAATTTTTCTTCCTTTATTTCTTTTAGTGTTTTCTGCCTCTTTCTGTCTCTCCTCCATCAGGTACTTGATAGTGTATATATTTTTCTACTTGCTGGTTTTCCAAAAGTTCATTAAACTATCTTGACTTTTTTTTTTTTTTTTTTTTTTTTTTTGAGACTGAGTCTCGCTCTTGTTACCCAGGCTGGAGTGCAATGGCGCGATCTCGGCTCACCGCAACCTCCGCCTCCTGGGTTCAGGCAATTCTCCTGCCTCAGCCTCCTGAGTAGCTGGGATTACAGGCACACGCCACCGTGCCCAGCTAATTTTTTTGTATTAATAGAGACGGGGTTTCACAATGTTGACCAGGATGGTCTCGATCTCTCGACCTCGTGATCCACCCGCCTCGGCCTCCCAAAGTGCTGGGATTACAGGCTTGAGCCACCGCGCCCGGCCTATCTTGACTTTTTTTATTCATTCGTTCTTTCTTTTTAGATTAGATTATTTCCAGTGACCTGTTTCTAGTTCATAAATCATTTCTTCTACTTGATATAGTGGGTTACTGAACATTTCTATTGAATTTTTCAGTTCAGTTACTGTGTTCCTCAGCTCTATAATTTCTGTTTTATACCTTTAAGATAATTTATCTGTTAAATTTCTAAATTTGTTCATGCATTGCTGTCTTGATCTCAATGAGCATGTTTATGACTGTTTTATTGGTTTCCTGTCAGATAAATCACATATCTTCATTTCATTAGGGTCAGCTTCTGGAGATTTATACTGTTATTTTATTTGGAACAAATTTTCTTGTTTCTTCATTTTTTGATTCTCCATGTTGGTTTCTGTATATTAGATACAACTACCACCTCTCCCAGTCTTGTTATACTGGACTCATGCAGGAGATGGTCCTCACCAATCAGCCCAGCCAGAGATTAAGTGCCTCTCAACTCTTTGAGTGTATCCAACTCACTGACTTTGTTCTTAGTGGCTGCCAGAATATTAGAGTTGTCCAAGTCATGCTAGTGCCCTGAGAAAGGTGAAATAAAACCAGTTTCTCAAAATGCAGCTTGCATAACTGGGGCGTCAGATACGTGTTACAGTTACTTTCCTCAGGGAGAAACAGAGCCACAGTTTCACTCATTTTGATTTAAGCTAAAATGTTCTGTTACAGATGCTTGCACTCACATTCAGACTGCATTTGGGGCACTTGATGCATGCAGAAATTCCTTCTAGGGAGAGTCTTCAGACATGGATTTTTTTGCTGTAGCATGCCAGTAGAGACAATGTGGGGGATTACCCACTCTCTTGTTCAAGCTTGCAGAATCTCACAACCTCCTTTCAGGGAGAGCCTGCAGACCTGGATTTATTGCTGTTGTAAGCTGAGGTGGAAGGCACAGGAGTGCTGTCCTTCCCATTGAGGCTGGAGGTTTAATCTTTATTTGCCCCATCAACTCCCATATGCAGGCTATTTAGAAACCAGACCTCAGGGTGGTGCTTGGAAAGTGTGCAAACTCCTTCCAGAAAGAAGCCAGAAGCTGGACTGAACCCATGAGCTATAGCTGCTGAGAGTGTTTGCATGATTCAAAACCACTTTGTGATCTTTGTCCTTCAAAGAAATTATCCAGTGCCAAATCCCTGCTGCTCTCCATGCAAGGTAATTTAAGAGCCAAACCCACCGGCAGGGATCATAAAAGCTTGGGTACTATATGTGTGGTAAGAACCCTTCCTCAGGAAGAACCTAGGAGATGGGAATCCTAAGGTGCTTTGCTCAGGGTAGAGTTTGTGCATGAGTTTTTCTCTGCTTTTGCTTTTTCTTTGCTTTTTTTTTTTTTTACCCTCCCTCCCCATCTGCTTCTCTGCTTTTTCTACTGACTTTGATGTGGATATTTTCTTAATTGTTCAGTATACAGGGTTCTTTCAACTAGTTCTGGCTGTCTCTTGAAGGTAACTGATCCACGTGTAGGTGTCTATTTGGGCATCTGGTGAGGAGGGAGAGTCAGGAGTGTCCTATTCTGCCATATTTTTTGACATCACTCCAGTTCCAGGCATTTCTTATGAAATCCTTTGGATTTCTACATAGCAAATCATTCATATCATGCACATACATAGACACTTTTATTTCTTCTCCTTCTGATCTGTATGCTTATACTTCTAATTTTGTTTTCTTGTGTTATTTTATTGGGTAGAATTTCTGGTACTATGTTGAATGTGTGATGAGAGTGAATACACTTGCCTTGTTCCTGATCTAAGGGAAAAACATTAAGTCTACACAAGCCTGATAATTCTTGATTTGATGCCAGACACAGCAAATTTTACTTGTTGAATGCTAGATACTTTTGTGTTCCAATACATATTTTTGAACCACTGTTCTGCAGTTTTGTTAGGTTACTTGGGAATGCTTTGATCCCTTCAGGTATGATTTATTAGGTGGCACCAGAGCAAGATTTTAATCTAGAACTAATAACTCCCCACTACTGAGGCAACATCATTCTGCACACTCTTCCCAATACCTCATGGATTGTAAAGTTTTCCACTCTGGCTGGCAGGAATGGACATGAATCTTGGCTTTAAATATAAACTCCAATTGTTTCCTTTTATTCTTTCATTATTTCCCAGGTTCTGGTAGTTTCTTTACATATATGCACTAACCAATACTCCGCTGAATACTCTGCAAATATCTGGAGTTCTCCCTCTGAGCAGCTTTCAACTTTTTGTCCTTTGCCCTGGTCTCCACAGACTCTTAGTTATTTCTGCTTAACTCTGGGAGTCTGCTGATCTCTGCCTGGGCTCCTCTTCCTGTGTTTGTCTTGGAAATTGTCTCAAGGAAGTAAACTGGGCAAAGTTCATTTGTTTCTCATCTCTCGAGGATTACCATCTCCTTTACTGCATGATGCCTAATGTCTTAAAACCATTGTTTCATATAGCTGTCTGCTTCTAAAATCATTTCAGTTATAAGTGCTGATATGGCCTGGCTGTGTCTCCACCCAAATCTCATCTTGAATTGTAGCTCCCATAATTCCCATGTGTTGTGGTAAGGACCCAGTGGGAGATAATTGAATCATGGGGGCAGTTTCCCCCATACTGTTCTTGTGGTAGTGAATAAGTCACCTGAGATCTGATGATTTTTATAAGGGGAAACCTCTTTCACTTGGCTCTCACTTCTCTCTTGTCTGCCACTATGTAAAACGTACTTTTCACCTTCCACCATGATTGTGAGGCCTCCCCAGCCACATAGAACTGTGAGTCAATTAAACCTTTTTTTTTTTTTAATAAATTACCAAGTCTTGGGTATATCTTTGTCAGCAGTGTGAAAACGGACCAATACAAGTCTGCATTCATTCTCTGTTATTTCATCCTGGCCAGAAGCAGAAGTTTGGAATTATTTTCTAAAATTTAATTTTATTTCATAATTATATAAATTTGTTGTGGTTCTAAAGCAAAATAAACAGAATACATTACATTCAAAGGACAGTGGGTACCAAAATTTGTTTTACAATTATGTAATTTTTTTGTGGTTCTAAAGTAAAATAAATAGAACATGGTACATTCAAAGGACAGTGGGTACTATTTCTGTCCCTTCTGTCTTATTTCCTTCTTCTGTGTGTTAGGAAGTGTCTAAGATGACCGCCAATGATCCCAACCTCCTGGTGTTCATGACCTTGTGTAATCACTTCCATATAAGGAAGTAGCTTCTAACCAATAGAATATGGCAACATTGAGGGAATATCATTTTGTGATTAGATTATAAAAGATTGTGACTACCATCTTCCTTACAGACTCTTTCTCTTGCCTCCTTAAATCAGCAAGTTTCCATGTTGGAGAATTCTGCATGGCAAGGTATTGTGAGTGTCTTCTGGCTAGCAGCTATCAAGGAAGTGAATACCCTCAGTTCAATAATTTCTGAGGCACTGAATCCTGCCAAAAATCATGTGACTGGGCTTGGAAGTGGATCTTTCTCCAAAGGAGCCTTCAGATGAAACCCTATCCTTGGATGATAACTTGATTATAGATTTGTGAGAGATCTTAAAAGAGAAAACGTAGATAATCTGTCATATTCCTGACCCACAGAAACTGTGAGACAACGCATTTTTATGCCACTACATTTTTGGGTGACTTAATACATATTAACAGGTAATAACACCCTTTATAGATAATGTTCCATTTGATGATTTATTTTTCCATTATTCATTAAAAATTTTTAAGGTAAGTATATACTTAGTCGATTGTCATTATTCACAAATTCTGCATCTGCAAATTCACCTACTTGCTAAAATCCATTTATAACCCCAAAATCAATACTCACAGCACTTTTGCAATTATTTGCAGACACACACAGAGCAGCAAAAGTGTGAGTCACCTCATGTGCACATTCCCAGTTGAGTTAGAACAAGGTAATACTCTGGCTTCTTGTTTCAGCTCTCATACAGAGAAGACCAGAGGATGGAGACAGAAGGGGCAGCACAGTAATGTGCAAGAAGCTACAACTGTTAATAGAGTGACATTAGTCAAGTTAATTAACACTTCTAAACCTCATTTTCTCTTTTGTAAAATAAAATAAAATCTACCCGGGATGAGTTGTTTTTAAGATTTTATATATATATGTGTGTGTGTGTGTGTGTGTGTGTGTGTGTGTATACTTTATATGGATAAAGTATATATTATTTATATATTATTATATATATTTATATTTATATATTATTATATATTATTTATTATATATTATATATTTATATTTATATTTATATATTATTATATATTATTTATATATTATATATTATTTATATATATTTATATAAATATAGTATTTATATATTATATAGCTATAATATATATCTATATGTGTGTGTATATATATACATAAAGTCCCAACTGGGATTTTATTTATAAAATAATATTTTATAGTTACATAAAATTTTACAAAATAATATTATATATATATAATTTTATTTTTCCCCTGGAAGCAATGGTTCAGTATTTGCTAATCCAGGGTTTATGATGACTATATAGAAGATATAACTGGTGTAAATAAAAATGACTGGGCAAAGAGGTCACTTCATTTGTTTCTCATTGCAACTTATTATATATATGTCATACATATATATAATAAATATATATATTCATTCACTTTTATGTTAAAGATGGTAATAGCAAATTATTTTCATTTTTCCACTTTGTTTCTTACATATCCTTAGTATAATTAATTTCAGGATATATAATATTATATCCTGAAATTCACTTCATGTTAGTCCAGAAAGATATATTTCTCCCTCCCTCTCTCTCTCCTCCAACTCCTCTCACATACACATCCACAGCCGAATAGTACTGCTTTAAATGTTTGTGCTATGTGCTGTCTTTTGGTATTAAAAACAGTCCTGCAGGCCGGGCGCGGTGGCTCAAGCCTGTAATCCCAGCACTTTGGGAGGCTGAGGTGGGTGGATCACGAGGTCAAGAGATCGGGACCATCCTGGTCAACATGGTGAAACCCCGTCTCTACTAAAAATACAAAAAATTAGCTGGGCATGGTGGCGCGTCCCTGTAATCCCAGCTACTCAGGAGGCTGAGGCAGGAGAATTGCCTGAATCCAGGAGGTGGAGGTTGCGGTGAGTCGAGATCGCGCCATTGCACTCCAGCCTGGGTAACAAGAGCGAAACTCCGTCTCAAAAACAAAAAACAAAAAACAGTCCTGCAATAAATAATCTTTTGGCTATTTTATTTTCTGCCGGTATATCTCTGGAATATATTCTTCAAGTGGGGTTTCTGAATCATAGGGTGAAAATTATATAGTGCTGTGGTTTTAGATATATGTCCACATATTCTTTGATAATCCTCCCCTTAAGAGGTAGAGCTCAATTCCCATTCCTTTGATTATGGGCTGGCCTGAGTGCCTCACTTCTAGCCAATAGAATACAGAAAAAGCAATCAGACGCCACTTCCAATTTAGGTTATAAAAAGCCTGTGGCTACTGTTTTGTGTGTGTTCCCTCCCCCTTGACTCACTTGGTCTGTACAGAAGTCAGCTATCATATCATGAGGCAGCCTTAGAAAGAGGAAGACACCTGCCATATCATGAAAGCAGTAAGGTAGCCTAACAAAGGGCCCACATAGTAAGGAACTGAGGCCTGTAAGCAGCCATGCAGGCAAGCCTGGAAACTGATATTCTGAGGCTTGCCCACAGCTATTTGATTGAGTTTGGAAGCATATCCTCCTCCAGTTGAGCCTTAAAATAACTGCAGCCCTGGCCAATGGCTTGATTGCAACTTCATGAGAGACTAAACCTGAACCAGCAAGCCAAGCTGTTCTCATTTTTAACTCACAGAAACTATGAGACAATAAATATTTACAATTTCAAGTTGCTAAGTTTTGTGTAATTTGTTACACAGCAATAGATAACTAATACATGTAGTTTTGCCAGATATTGCCAACCCCTCTAAATAGCAGTTATACAAGTTTGCTGTTCCACCAGTAATACATGAAAGTTCCTACTTCCCATGGCTTTCCTAACGGTATTACCAAACTTAGAATAGTATTTTATAAGCAAATAGATAACAAATGGCATCTTACTATGGCTTTAATTTTCTTCCTTTCATTATGAGGGAGGTTTCCTGTTCCTCCAACATTTTCTTTTTTAATTAAACAGTATATTATATAAGGACAGCTTTCCATCATTCTTAAGACGAAGAACTAAAGTTTTTACAATTCCTACAAGGCTCTCTGCATAGGAATAGTAGCAGAATCTGGCCCTTTCCTGACTCCACAACTTAAGCTGGCATCACTCCTTGAGGCTGAAGATTCGGAATTAATCATTACTATATACCCTTACCACTTAATTCAGTGTCTACACTGTCTTAAGCTCAAGGCAAGAAATAAATGTTGATATAACTGTGGAAGTCTAAATAGAGATGTGAAGTTAAGTGCTCACAGCCAAACATTTCTTACCCTCTTTGTCTTAACCAAACTTTAGTCCGACTGTCTCTCCTTCCCGCAGGCCCCTACATTTTGGCTCGCTGTGAGTTGAAACACTGCACTAATGTACTATGATGCAGAACGTCTCCCCTTAACCGCTTATTCTCAGAATCCCATGACAATAGAAACAATTCCTGTAGAAATGCCCTGGTTTTGCCACCTGCACACCCCTACCTCATATCCTCCTCCCTACAAAGTTCCTGCTAATCCTTCTTACTCTTCCCTATTTAAAAAAAGAAAGCTATTTTGTTGGATACTGTGATGCTTGCAGATGTGAAATTGGAGCATTCTTAATGCGGACAGTCTTTCTGAATACATTGTCTTCTTATCTAAGTCTGCATTTGTTTTGACATGAGAAATAAAATTGCTAAATGTAAGATTGCTGCCTATTTCATAATATATCAAAAAGCTTGATTTGTGTGAAAATTATTATTCAAAATTGTATTCATTCATACAAATGAAACATTGGTCTGTAAACATGCATTTTTTTTGTAAAGCTTGATGTAAGGCCTAAAGGTTAAGATAACAATTTTAGTATTCTCTTCGGCTGGTTCATTTTTTAAAAAATCACGGTGGTTGTTGTCTGTGAAATCTAACCTCCTCAGTCTTTCCCTTATGTCGGTTCTGCTTTTCAAGTCTCTTTTCTGTCTCAGTCTCTCTATAGCGCTCTATCCCTCAACTTCCCACTTCTATTCCTATGTCTATTTTTTTCTCTTAGTCTCCCATTTCTCCTTCTTTCTAGGCTTGTCCTTTGTCCCCATTTCCCCCATTTTCTCTCGATTCTCTGCTTCTCACTGTCCCTTTCTTTGTGCCTCAGTCTCCTCTTCCCTGCCTCTTAATTTCCGTTTTTCCTTCAGTCGACCTCTATAATTTATTACTGCAATATCAATTTCCCTTATAAGAATTCCTTACCGTTGTTATTGGCATAATTACAGTTCACAATGATTGTTCAGCCCTCCTCGCCCCCAGATTTTGGCCCTCTCTCCTCCCTCAGTGAAATCTCCCAGGAGAGGACCGCACCATTCCACGCTTCTCCTGGCAGCAAATCGAATCTCCCGGCATGGGGCTGTACCATTCACAAACACGTCCATGGTACCATTTCAAATTCCTCCCCTTTCGTCAGAAACATTCTTCCAGTAGAGGGCGGCTCACTCCAACTTCCTCTTCAATCTCCCTTGTAAAATTTGTCTGCAAAAGTGTGCACCTTACTGTTCCTGTCGTAGGCCTCCTTCCCGTCGTCTTCCCCTTCCTTTGCTGCCCCGGTGGTACAGCCCACTCTCGGGCTCAGTACCGGGCAAATCCTCCGCTTGTACGGAGACGACCAGGCTCTCAAGATGGCGGCCCCACTCGGAAACAGCATCTGGGAGCGGCCATGTTGCCTTTTGAACAAAGCCGGGGAAGATACGAAATGGGCATAACCGCCCTGTACGGAACAGCCCTGCCTGGGGAGCCTGGCGTTGTGCTCGCGGACAGGAAGCAGGAGAGTTCGCCAATATGGATGTGACAGCGGTTCCCATTCAGCGGTGATGGGGGTTTGGGGATCTGATAATCGAGCTGGGAGTCAGAGACGGGGATGTGTGCGGTGAAAGGTGAGTCAGTGGGATTGGTAATGGGAGGAGAGGAGCCCGTGAGGGTCAGTGGTGGGAGGTTTATCAAGTTACTGTTTGGGGAGGTAAGTGGGATTAGTGTTGGTTTTATGTGGGAGTCCAAGATGTGATTAGTAACTGGGAAGTGAGAGGTGAGGGGGTATCTTTGGGGTCAGGAATGGCGTGCAGCTGGACTGACTGGTGGGTTTAACTGGAGTCAGTGATTCAGGGGGCTTTGAGGAATCAGTGATGGAAGGCTATGGACTAAATGATGGGGGCGTCCATGTGTTCAGTGATGTGATGGACATGGGGGAGTTCAGTAGGGTACACAATTGCTAGGCCTGAGAATTCCGAGATTTAGATGGAGACAGTAATGGGACCAGGGTGTCATGAGGATCAGCCACATTTTACTGGGGAAGGCCTTTACCTACATTAAATTTCCACAGGTCATAGGCAACTGTTGAGTTCTTAAAGGTCAAGCCCCTTTTCACATCTTTTCTTAGTCTACCATTGGCCCCTAAGCATGGTGCCCCCGTCAGAAATGATCATTTTAAAAAAGATCAAACAAATCAAAACTGATAGAATCATAATGAAAAGTTTGATTTCAGTCTCCACTTTCTAAGTTTATCGAAACCATTTTATCTTTTATCCAAGAAATATTTATTGAGCATCTGCTGGGTGTCCAGAGATAAGTATGACTGTTTCTTTTGTTTCCTTTTAGATCTGTTTTGATACAGCCTGGGATATCCCATATAAAATATTCTCTCTGTCATGGGAGCCCCCACTTCCTCTGAACTAGTTCAGCTCTGTCTGCATGACTTATCCCAGGGCTGAGAAAAGTTTACCAGGTATACACCTTCCTGCATTGTGGTATATTCTCTTTTTTCAGTGATTGAAACCTATCTCCATTTTGTATGCAGACAATAGCGCTGTTGAAAATCAGCAAAAAAAAATTTAAACAGAAAACATCTTAATATTAACCTTTGAATTCATGCATATTGATATAGCAAGAGTTTTCTGAGTTGGGGGAAAATATAAGAGAGTTTTTGGAAGATTGTTGGATTCAGCTGCTGGTTCTTTTTAGGAATAGGGAATGCATGCCTCAGTTTCCCATCTAGTCATTTCCATTCTTGTTGCCAAGGAGCTCCATCTTCACTTATATCTTTATATAGCTATCCATGATTATTGCCTCATGAAAATCTTCTATAAATAGAATTGCTGATTCCCTGGGGGAGCAATAAGTTGTTACTAAATCAACTGGAAACATATCTTCATATCTACCCAATGATAAAACCTTGGCCAACTTCTATGTTGATATTATAGGTACAAGAGGAGTAAAGAATGATCCCTCCTCCACATGGTGCCTGCTGATCCTTCTCCTTATCCCACAGGATAGCCCATTAGCTACCTGACTTCTGATGTTAGTTATTGCTAGACTGGTGAAAGTGAAAGCTGCAGTCTGGATTTGGGCTATGAAAAACATTCTGATCACCAGTTTTGCTTTTTCAGTCATCTGGCCTTTTGGAAGAACAAAAAATGATGAAGTCCCAGGTGAGTTGCTTTTCTAAAAAAAAATTCTTCTTTGGTTTTCCATACAATAATATGTAAAGTAAAGATAGCTAAAATCTGGATTAAGGAAAAGGCGGTAACAATAAAGATCAAGACCTAGAAAGAGTTGCTAGGTAATATGTAAAAAACCTGGCAGGAAACCATTTTTATAAATCAATGTACTAATTTTTCTGATCTTTCTTGCAGACATCATGAGTTACACGATTTGCATTTCCCTAAAGAGAAAGATAAATTTCTCATGGTAAGAAAATATTTCTTGCCATATAAGACTTAAAAAAAAAATCCTTTTTGGCTTTTACTCTAGGAGGTGGAGAGCACAGTGTCCTCACCAACACTCCTTTGGCAAATCCACAATAGGTTTATTGTAGTGGTCTCTTAAAATGATCTTTTTTAGAGGGGATATACCATAACGTCTAGCCAAACTCCTTGAACTTTATTCTTGAGTAGGGGTTGGCAAATTATTATCCATGGCCCAAATTCTGTTCTCCAACTGTTTTTATAAACAAAGTTTAATTGGAGCACAGCCAAGCTGTTTGTTTATATGTTGTCTATGGCTGTTTTCTTGCTACAATGGCAGAGCTGAGTAGTTGCAACAGAAACCATATGGCCTGCAATGCCAAAAATATAAACTTTACTGAAAAAGTTTGTTGACCTCTGCTTTTGAGGAATAAATTCATTACAGATGCTTCTTATAATACAGCTTTATCCACAGGTAAATTCTTTAACGTAAGATAGGCATATTTTGAATGTTCTTTTAAACTATATATTTCTCTCAAAAAAGCAGTTCTTAAATTATCTGGCAAATCTTTGGAGGGCAAAGGTCCCTGATGCTCCATATGTTTTGCTGTGCTTTCTAATTTGTAGGATTACTGTCAATTTCAAGGCTGTTCCTTCTTTTGTGTTCTGATTTTTAAAAGTTTGTATTATTTTTTCTTTCTGCCAGCATTTGCTATATGCATGGTATAAACATTTAAAATTATATAAAAGATAAAAATTTAAAACAAAGAGACCTTTTAACTTAAACTCCCCTTCTCCCAGGATAATCAATGTCAACCATTGCTTCTAACTTTCCAAGCCTTTTTTGATGTGAATACAACTGTAATTAACTGTTTATATGTAAAAGTACAAATGTGTGAGAATGTCCCCTATTTTCTGCGCTTTTCCTTTGGAAAAAGAAATGTTATAGTAAACATTTTGTTCTGCAATCTGATTTTTAACTTACTGTCCAATATAAAGGTCTTTTGTATACATTGAGAGATCTTTCCATATCTATAAGGTGAGGAAACAATCCCAGGCAACCAGGCCACAAGGAAATACTATGCACCTGATAAAATAATAAAGGAGAATTCTATATGGAATTCTATATAGAATTCTATATAAAATAATAAAGGAGAATTCTATATGGATTTTTTAATTAGCCCAATAGGTCTATATGGAATTCTCCTTTATTATTTTATCAGGTGCATAGTATTTCCTTGTGGCCTGGTTGCCTGGGATTGTTTCCTCACCTTATAGATAGAGATTATAATCCTTATAGGGTTGTTGTGAGAATTGAGTAAAAACCATGCTTGAAACTATTATTGGGGCATGGTTTGCACTGTATTTAAGTGTCAGCTGTTATAATTATATCATCATCATCATTATCATTGTCAAATCTTGAAATCAGCTTTTACATTAGGAGCCCTTATGTATATTTTACAGTAGAGTTTAGAGTTCTGTTGCAAAAAGATTTTTTCATTGTTGTTTTTGTTTTTGGATTTCAGTAGCTTTGCTTTAGAGCCATACTGTCTAATATAGTAGCCATCAGCCAAATCTGATTACTGAACACTTGAAATTGGCTACTCTGAATTGAGATATGTTGTGTTAAGTACATACTAGATTTCAAAAAAACTTCCTAGTAGTTTTTAAGGATTGATTACATGTTGAAATGGTATCTTGAGTAATATGTTAGAATAAATACATATTGTTGAAAATAATTTTTTGAATGTGGTTCCTAGAAAATTTAAACTTGCCTCTCTGGTTAGCTTTATATTTCTGTTACATAGCACTGCTTTGAAGGAGAATGGATTTTTTAATTAGCTCAATAAATCCAACTGCTATGGCTAATTAGTTGGTTAAATGCTGTTTCTTCAGGAAGAAGGCTTTGTATTTGTTCCCTAGCATCCAGAAGTGAAGTCATTATTACACATGGCCTCCTTTTCAGTCTGTAACACCTACTTCCCTTTCATTGCTTCCATCTCTTCATAGCACTTCCATTTCCCCAGGGACCGAGCTGTAAAAGTTTTTCATAGGTGACAAAAGTATAATTTTCCACTGATTGTGTGCTATATTTTTTCAAAATTAAGAAATTTATACCTACTTATATGGAAGCATTTGAGTATCATTAATAAAGCAAAATCAGAATGTTAGAATGATAACATCCATGAATTTATGCCTCAGAATGGATTTCCTCTATATTCCACTATCTTTCTTATGTTACTTTTCAGATCAAAAAAAATGTAGACTAATACACAAAATGGTTTTTAACTAAACATGAATTTTAATTTACTTTTTCTTTATAATCTTTATTCATTTCTTTTTAACAAATGTTTCTTAAGTACCCAGTATATGTCATATGCACTGGCCTAGCTGTTGAATATCTCAGGCAGATTTAGGTTTAGTTTTCTTCTGGGAGGACTGCAGAGAGAAAATGAGTAAAAAGATGTGGAAACCAACATTAATACATAAAAGTTCTGTAGCAGACATGGGAGCAGGTACTGTTATAGCAGAGAAGGAGGAACAACCAGGTTTCTAAGGAAGCAGGTAATAGGCTTAAATGATTTTTAACCTTGGCTCATGAGGGAAGTAGGCTGAGGACAGGAAGCAGCATTTGTAAAAGTAGAAAGGACAGAGTGATTTTAGGAAGGCTGAAGATTTTAGGAAAATTACAGAGTGCTTCATGGAAAGGTCAACTAAGGGTGGTATTGAAATGATAAAATATGAAAGATCATGATGTTTACCATATCAAGGAGGCTGTTTGGACTGCAGTAGTCAAGAACCTAGAGTATTGAGTGAGAATAAATCTTGCAGATATGAGAGTTCATCAATCATATATTTAGTGTGTAATTTGGCAAGTATTTATTTAACCACTGTAATCCTCAGTTGTCTTATATGTACAACAGGAAAATTAATAGGGTTGTCATGGACAACTGAATGTTTGGCAGCTTAATGGTGTGCATATGGAATTGGTGTGGGATGAGAGAAAATTTGAGATTTGAGATGACTGAGATGAGACTGTTAGCAAAGAAGAAAACAAAGGAGGCTTTTAAGCAGGCAGTGTTGACATTTGAAATAATCAGTTTCATTCTGAAAGTGATATTTGGTAATAATGGAATATTTAGAAAAAAAGTCTGAACAATTTATTTAAAATAGTACAAATCACTATTAGTTTCTGCTATTACTTAACAACTATTGTGAGGATAATGGTGACATAATTAAAATAGTCAATTTTCCCTCCAGAAACATTTTATAACTCTACTCTTACCCAAATTCTTTTTTGATGTTTTGTCACTAATTTGTTGTGGTTTCTTCATTAATATTTTCTGTACATTTTTTGTTGAGTTTATTGTTTGGGATTTCTTGTTTTTTGTTGCTACTGTAATTGGTATATTCATTCTGTTACTAGCTATTATATGTATACAAGAGAGCTATTAAATTTGGGGAAGCTAAACTCATTTTCCTGTGAAATAAAGAGATTAGATTAATGATCTTCTAGAGCTCTGACATTCTATAGTTCTCTAAATGTAGCTTTTCTTTTTTAAAAAAATGTACTTAGAAAGGGCTTTTCTGCTCTATAATCACTAATTCTCCCATTTCTTATTTTGTTACTTGTATAGTCTTTAGCATTTTTTAGAGTTTAAATTTTTATTCCATCAGAATTTATCCTTTTTGCCCAGGTATGATATAGTGTATTGGTTTGCTAGGGCTGCTATAACAAAGTACCACAAACTGGGTGGCTTAAACAATAGAAATTTAGTCTCATAGTTCTAGAGGTAGATGTCCAAAATCAAGGTGTCTGCAGGGTTGGTTCCTTCTTCAGGACTGTGAGGGATGTATTTGTTTCATTCTTCTCTCCTTGGCTTCTTAACTATCTTCTTTTGTCTCTTCACATTATCTTCCCTCTATACATGTCTTTGTCCATGTTCAAATTTCCCCCTTTGGAAAAAGATGTGGATCATACTGGATTCAGTTCCACCCTAAAGACCTCATGTAGCTAGTTATATCTGCAATGACCTTGTTTCCAAGTCATACCACATTTTGAGGTACTGGGGGTTAGGACTTCAACATATAAATATTCAGGATATACAACTCAACCCATAATATTTCTTCAACATTATTATTTTCCTGTTTACTATTCATCCAATAAACCATCTTCCTCTCAGTTATTTGGGTGCTGCCTTTAAAATTTATGAAATTACTATATGTATTAGGTAGGCATTTTATGGTTTACCTCTTTTTTTTCTCCTCATATGCCTGGCTCTGCTTGCTACAAACAGGATTTTATGTTGTTTTTCCCAAAAACTATATGATACAAAACTAGGTGTGGGTGTAGTTGTGCACACTATAGTAGAAATTATGAGAATGATGACTTCAGATTGAGCAGGAATGTACTATTACAGGGATTAGTATCATTCAAGGATGTGGCTGTGGATTTCACCCAGGAGGAGTGGCAGCAACTTGACCCTACTCAGAGGACCCTGTACAGGGACGTGATGCTGGAGAACTACAGCCACCTGGTCTCAATGGGTAAGGATGGCTTCCTTGAATAACTCAGAGTTGTCCAATCAAGTGCCTTTCCTTATCACTTGCTGTGATTAGGTAGTTTCTGACACATGTCATGACTTTTATGACCTTCATACCTTTGCAAATGGATTGTTATGCCTTTGTTGAGGGCTAACTGGATTTCACTGTAGACCACCTGAAACCGTACCTTCCCTTCTTCCTTTAGTGCAGTCAATCCCAATTCTCTGTGATTTCTGTTTAATAGGGTATCCAGTTTCCAAACCAGATGTCATCTCCAAGTTGGAACAAGGAGAAGAGCCATGGATTGTAAAGAGAGACATATCAAATTGGATCTATCCAGATGAATATCAGGCAGATGGGATACAAGGGAAGTGAAATATCAGTTTATGTGTGTTTTTTTAGTTGATTGGTGCCTGAGGCTTATGTTTCTATCCTTATTGAAATCTCCTATTCTTTGCTTCTATGCTGAGAATTTAGTAGTCACACAACAAGTAATTGTGAAGCCTGTCAAAGGAGTGCTATTTTTTGTTGATCCTGTCATACACACACAGGAGACAGGATCATTAGTGTCATATGGTTGATCCTGTCATACACGTGCAGGAGCCAGGATCATTAAAAATATATACATATAGTATATATACATACATACATACATATGTATATATACATACATCAACTGTATGACACCATATATATAGTATCTTTCCTGAAAGGGTTTAAAGGCAATAAAAGGCAAATTCCTTTCAAGAACATAAGTTGTACTTTAGAAGACAAGATTCCCAGATAAATGACTGTACAAAATTAAATGTCAAATACAGTTGCTGTTTTAAAAGTTTAGAGAAAATTGGAGTCTAAAGAGATGTGGGAGAATTTGAGAAACATTTTTCAGAGCTTGCAACTATAACTGCTCTGAATGACATAAACGCTGATGAGACTGAAGGAGGAGGGTGAAGGCAAGCAAACAGTGTTGGAGAGAGAGTATACGAACAAAACCTTAGTGTCAGAAAGATACAGCTTTTCTGGGAGACCTTTGCTAGCTTTACTTGACATATAGAAAGTAGTTTATTGGGAGTAGTAGAATTTAAGTCTGTATTCTCAGTTTGATGCTGGATCTGTAATGGGATATTAGATTTTTCTATTATTTATGTTAGTTATTAGGAAAATAGATTGATGAAGAGTTAAAGTATTTTGCTTACAGAGGATACCTTCTTTAGAGTGATGGCAGGATAAAAAGAATATGTAGCACATCATTTATAATATAAATGAAATTAAACAGTAAAAAGGGTTTTTTTATTCAGAAAGCAGAAGTGAAAGATTCTAGAATCCAAAATTAGAGTGATGAGAACCCAGACATTGTTTCATCTAAGTTTAGTTTTTACATGAATATTTCTGTTAAACATTCTTGTCTATCTATTCACCTGATAACTCTATATGCTGTACTGTCTTCTGAGATGGCCTGTTTCCATCCCTTTATTGTGAATTCATCTACTATGTTGGATCATCTGTTTGTTCCACTTCCTCACCGTCTGTTAATTGACTCTTGTGATGACTCTTAAATTGTATCTTTTCTTCTTTTAGACAGGAAGAGTAACCTTCACAACTCTGAGTCATGTATTTTGGGGACAGTTTTTTCCCAACATAAGATACTGAAAGGAGTCACAAAGGATGGTTCATTGTGCTCCATTTTAAAAGTCTATCAAGGTGATGGCCAGCTGCAGAGGTTTCTGGAGAATCAAGACAAACTCTTCAGGCAGGTCACATTTGTTAACAGCAAAACAGTGACTGAGGCATCAGGGCATAAATATAATCCATTGGGAAAAATGTTTCAAGAGTGCATAGAACCAGATACATCAATACAGAGATTCCATAAATATGATGCTTTTAAAAAGAACTTAAAACCAAATATTGACATACTGAGTTGTAATAAGAGCAATTCAAGAAAAAAACCTGATCAAAGTTTTGGAGTTGGAAAATCATCTAGTGAGAGTGAGCCCAATTCTAATCTTGAGAAGATTCACAATGAAGTAATACCTTTTGAAGATAATCAGCGTGGAAATGTTTTAAGCAATACACAATCCCTTATTCACTATCAGAATGTTGAAACTAAAGAGAAAACCTGTGTATGCGTTACATGTGGGAAAGCCTTTGCTAAGAAGTCACAGCTCATTGTACATCAAAGAATTCATACTGGAAGGAAACCATATGATTGTGGTGCATGTGGAAAAGCCTTCAGTGAGAAGTTTCATCTTGTTGTACATCAGAGAACTCATACTGGGGAGAAACCTTATGATTGTTCTGAATGTGGAAAAGCCTTCTCTCAGAAATCATCCCTTATTATACATCAGAGAGTTCACACTGGGGAAAAACCCTATGAATGTAGTGAATGTGGGAAAGCCTTCTCCCAGAAATCACCCCTCATTATACATCAGAGAATACATACTGGGGAAAAGCCTTATGAATGTAGAGAGTGTGGAAAGGCCTTTTCCCAGAAGTCACAGCTGATTATACATCATAGAGCTCATACTGGAGAGAAGCCGTATGAGTGTACTGAATGTGGGAAAGCCTTCTGTGAGAAATCCCACCTCATTATACATAAAAGAATTCACACTGGTGAGAAACCCTACAAATGTGCTCAATGTGAAGAAGCCTTCAGCAGGAAGACGGAACTCATTACACATCAGTTAGTTCATACTGGGGAAAAACCTTATGAATGTACTGAATGTGGGAAGACATTCTCCCGCAAGTCACAGCTCATCATACATCAGAGAACACATACTGGAGAGAAACCCTATAAATGCAGTGAATGTGGCAAAGCCTTCTGTCAGAAGTCACATCTCATTGGACATCAGAGAATTCACACAGGAGAAAAACCTTATATATGTACTGAATGTGGGAAAGCCTTCTCTCAGAAGTCCCACCTTCCAGGACACCAGCGAATTCATACAGGAGAGAAACCTTACATATGTGCTGAATGTGGAAAGGCCTTTTCTCAGAAGTCTGACCTTGTTTTACATCAAAGGATTCATACTGGGGAAAGACCCTATCAATGTGTTATATGTGGGAAAGCCTTCATCCAGAAGTCACAACTAACTGTACACCAGAGAATTCATAAAGTGGTAAAATCATAATGAACTGGCCACAGAAAAGCCTTAGTATTAGCTCAAGCCTTAATAATTACTAGAAACCCAATTAATTTGATAATCTTGGCAACAACATCCCAATAGACAAAATTTTTTAAGGGAATTTATGTTAGTATGGTGGTGCCTAACTTTTCCAGCAAAGATGATGGAAAATAGTTATATAAATGAAGAACATTTTTAACATGGCATGTGAAGCTTTTAAAGTTATGAACTCAGTGATCAACACAGCAAGTTAAGCATACAGAATATTGTCAAGTTGAATATTCCTTATACTACATAATGATAATCAGCCATTGTGAAACTGCTGATATTAGTTTGACATAATTATGGCCATAAAGTAATTTTCTATAAAAGACATGGAAGAAAGCTTGAGTAAACAACAAAATAAAACCTAGAAACTATTTTAAGAAGGGACTGGAGCATGATCCCTAAAGCTACATATAAAGTTCTTGTACAAAAAATGGAAAGATAGGTTGATCATATTCAGTAAAGTTTATGTGTATGCATTTTCCCATCTCAAGCATATAAGTTGACCTGCACCTCTGAAAGGACCTTGAGATTTATGTATTTTGAGCAGGTCTCCCTTTTACTCCCCCAAGCTGGGAACTTGTAGCTGAAAAATACTGGCACTGAGGCCAGATAGTCTTGGGTTTAATCCTGGCTCAGTGATTCACAGATTGTGTGACTTTAGGCAAACATACTTCCCCTCTCTGAGTATGTTTTATCAGTAAGTACAAATACAATGCAGTGCTCATTTTCAGTTAATATTAGTACTTTTTAAATCTTTACTCTCGAAGCATTAGATGCTAAGACTAATGTGTAAAAGCCACGTCTGAACTTGCTTTGCCCTCTGGACACTCTGCTTTTGATTGCCCATCCCTGTAAGTGGCTTATTTTACAGTCTTCTGATCCTGGTGGCCTTATCTTTGCTATGTTAAGGCTACATTTTTTAATACTTGCATTTATTTACATATACTTATATAAACTGTGGTGATTGCACATAAAGACCTGCCTAATGTCTCTTCACTTCTTAGTGATTTTTGCCTTGAAACCCCAACTGTTTTCCCTGAAAATTTACAGGGGAAAATTCTTGAGGTGAGAAGTCATGCCTGCATAGCCTTGAGAACATGAGGTCTCTAAAATATCTCCTACTATGCTTTTTGTCATTCCATCTATTCCCCCATAAGCATTTTTAGATGCGCACCCTTGCTGGAGGTGACCAGCAGGAGAGCATACTTGGCAAGGATGAGAATGCCTGTGTGATAAACACAGCATCTGCACATATGTCCTGCTTGATTTCCTACCCACTTGATCCCCTTCCTGCTTGGCTGAACTGTCTGTTGTGAAAACATGGGACTTCTCTGGTTGCAAACCACAGTAGAGTAGAGGGCACACTGGACAGGGATGTGGGAACTCAGTATTAAAGCTGCTGTTCACTGGACAGGGATGTGGGAACTCAATATTAAAGATGTCTTTCCCCCACATCCCAGGTGATTTATATATTGTTGGGGTAGGGAAAGAGAAATCCAGAGGAGCAAGCCCAATCATAAAATATAATTGCTAATTTTATTGTGTGTAGAATAACAGAAATGAAAATACTATGTAGCATTTAGGTAGCTAGCACATGGCTATAAAACTTTAGTGGATTTTTAGCTCTATTGATATGGAACTAAAGCTACAATTATGTGGAACTAAGCGTCCCCCCGCCCCGTTAGTAAATGGGAGATACCTTGTTTTCATCAATACTTACATTGAGCTTACTCTGATGTCTTGTTTTGCATAATTCTTTTATCAGGCTTACTCTGATGGTCTGTTCTTCATATTTTTTTTATCTGTACATCCTATGATTGCCCCTGACAGTGTATCTAATACATGTGATTAGTCATATTCTTCACTCCTCAGCAAAGTCACATCAGTTTTCCACAATACTCAATGAACCCCATATTAAAACTTCAGCAAGCTTTTAAAAAAAAATCTTATAATTTGGTTCTAAAATTATATACAAAAATGCTCCAAGGCAAGAGTAGCTAACACACTTTTGAAGAACAAATTTGGATAATTTATTAGACTTCTTATAAAACAGTGGTAATTAAGGCAGTGTGGTATTACTCCAGTAGTCATATAGATAATGGTAAAAGAGAATCTGAAAACTGATAATTACCAGTAGACACTTGAATTATGACAAAGTTGGCATTCTAGAATAATGGGAAAAAACTCACCTTTTCAATAATGCTCTGGCTAAGTTATCCATACGAGTAAAACAAATAAAAAACAAATTTACTGCATACCATTCACAAATTTTATTCTGCCTAAACCTGTAATAGAGGAAGATGTATAGCAGTTAGTACAGATCAGGCAAAAGAAAGCCTGAAAATATCTAAGCATCTGTCTCAGTAGTTTAGAATAAAAAATGTTGTGATCTAATTCCAAAAAAGTAAAAAGGACATGATAAAAATAAAAGAAGATGAAGAAATAGAGAAACACACAAAATAGAAACAATAAAACAAGAAAATTGTGGCTCATGCCCATAATCCCCATACTTTAGGAGGACAAGGTAGGAGGATAGCTTGACCCCAGGGGTTCAAGGCTGTAGTCATTGTGCCACTGCCCTCCAGCCTGGGTGACAGAGTGAGATCTGTCTCAAAAAAATGTACTGTTGATTGAAAAAAATAAGACAATTGATAATCCCCTCGTAATTCAGTTAAATAAGGCATAAATACCCAATATAAGCAATGAAAAGGGAGAACATTACTTCAAAATCTACAGATATTTAGAAGACACTAAAAAGATTTGAATATAACAATATTTTACTAAAAGATAATGTTAATTCTACAATATATCTTCCTGAAAAGACGAAGGATCCCTTTTTGAAAAATTTTTTAAGGCTAGCATTACCCTAAGGCTAAAACCAGACAGACATTCAGGAAAAAAATAATTAATGACCAATATTTCTCCTGAACATAGACACAAACAATCTTAACAATATTTGCAAATGAAATCTTGGAATATTGAAAAGAAAAGTACATTATGGCCAAGTAGGATTTAATTTAGGAATGCAAGGTTGGTTCAACATATAAAACCAAGTGATATAATTCTTCATGTCAATAGGCTAAAACAGAATCATTGTATGATCAGTTCAGTAGATGCAGGAGAAATATTTGACAAAAAATTTTCACATCTATTTACAATAAAACTTTAAATAAACTGGAAAAAAGGGCAGCCTTCTCAAATAATTAAAGGGCAGATACAGAAAACCTACAGTAAACACCATATTTAACAGTTGGAAAAAAGGCAAGAATATTTACTTGACTCTATTTCTGGTTAATATTATACCAGCAAATTTAGCCAGCGCAATAAGTAAAGCAAAGTAAGGAGTGGGCCTGCAAGCTGGAAAGGAAGAAATGAAAGTGCTATTTGTAGACAACATATCCTTCTATGTAGAAGATCTCAAAAAGTACACAAAATACTTACTAGACCTGATAAGCAGGTTTTGTAAAATATCTAAATAATTGGAGAGTTACAATGTTTAAAGACTAAAAGATTCAATATTGTTAAGATATAAATTCTCCTCAAAGTGGAATTGATATCTTAATTCTTATTGGATGCAATATGCACACACACAAAACCCAGCAAGCAATTTTTGGTAGAAATTGACAAGCTTTGATTCAGAAATTTATATGGATTGCAAATGACCTAGAATAGAGCACAGTACTTTGAAAAAGAAAAACAATGTTGTAAGACTCACCCTACCTGATATCAAGGCCTATTATAAAGCTACAATAATTAAGACTGTGGCATTGGCATAAGATTAGAGACAGGTCAATGAAATAAAACAGATTATAGAAATCAAGCCATACATAATGATTCTGAGCAACTAATTTTAAACAAAATTATAAGGTAATTCAATAGACAACATAGTCTCTTCAACAAGATGGAAGTCTATGTGCAAAAAAAAAAAAAAATGAACCTTGACATTTAGCTCACACTATATATAAAAATCATTTGAAGTAGGTCATGGACATAAACGTAAAGCCAGAAACTAAAGTTTTAGAAGAAAACTGTGAGTTTGAGTTATGCAAATATTTTTCAAACAGGCTACAAAAATGCAAAGCATAAAATTAAAATTGATAAGTTGGAGTTCATTATAATGATAATATCTGCCTTTCAAAATACACCGTTAAGAAAATTAACTTCTTCATATTCACTCTACAGACACTGAGTTCTGCAGTACTGCTTTCACCAAGCAGTACTGGTTCCCCTTAGTGGGCAAAGATATTTGAAAACCCCAGTCTGACTGCTCTGGGTGCTCATAACCAATGGGATGTCATTACATCTACATCACTTTCAGTGCATTTGGCAAGGGGTCAGAATTCATATTTAAATGTATGAGTTTCTACTGATCTCTCCTATTTATCTTTTTCATGAAATCTTTGATGTTTTACTAGTATATATTTTGTCTTACACTGAAAATAATGGTTTCCAACCACACTAGCAGATACTTAACTGTTTTACCTTATAGTATACCTAAACAAGTCACAAATTATCTACACTAATATTAGTATAAGAATAAATGAACAAAAACAGATAACAAGTGAACAAATCAATTTTTTCTGAGTCAGGGTCTCACTGTTGCCCAGGCTGGAGTGCAGTGGCATAATTTTGGCTCACTGCAACCTCCACTTTCCAGGTTCAAGCAATTCTCTCACCTCAGCCTCCCAAGCACTGGCACTACAAGCATATGCCACCACACCTGGCTAATTTTTGTATTTTTTGTTAGAGACAGGGTTTCACCATGTTGGCCAGGCTGATCTCAAACTCCTGACCTTGAGCAATGCATCTGCCTCAGCTTCCCAAAGTGCTGGGATTACATGTCTGAGCCTCTGCGCCTGGCCAAACAAAATACATTCCTTTTTTTTTTCTTTTCTTTTTGAGACAGC
Source organism: Aotus nancymaae (assembly GCF_030222135.1). Taxonomy (NCBI): domain Eukaryota; kingdom Metazoa; phylum Chordata; class Mammalia; order Primates; family Aotidae; genus Aotus; species Aotus nancymaae. The sequence goes on along the minus strand of NW_026988479.1, from coordinate 25,878,512 downwards.
GTCTCACTCTGTCACCCAGATAGGAGTGCAGTGGCAGAATCTTGGCTCACTGCAACCTCCACCTCCCATGTTCAAGTGATTCTCCTGCCTCAGTCTCTTAACTGGGATTACAGGCACATGCCACCACACCCAGCTAATTTTGTATTTTTAGTAGAGATGGGGTTTCACAGTGTTGGCCAGGCTGGTCTCAAACTCCTGACCTCAAGTGAACCATCTGCCTTGGCCTCCCAAAGTGATGGGGTTACAGGCATGAGCCACTGTGCTTGGCCAACAAAATACATTCTTATGTGGAAACCCTTATTTCAATATTTTTCTAGTTGAATAGCTATAAAATTGAACCAAGTTAAAAATAATTACATCAACAATCCAAGCTACAAACGTATGTCTTGAAGAAGGTATAGTCATAGATAATAGATGTTTTGTGAAAACTAACTCCCCATTCTTCCTACTCACAATATTCTCTCCTTTTTTTATTTATTTATTCTTATTTTTATTTATTTTTTATTTTTTTATTATAAATTTAATTTTACTTCCAAGCTAGCTGCAGCTTATCTTGGGAGGGTGAGGGAAATGAAGATGCTGTTAAAGGGCCATGGGAGAGAAAAGGTATCTGCGGGAAGAGGAGAATAATCTCCTGTGACTCTGCTGCCTTATGGACACACTGGAGCAGGGATTGGGCCCCCAAGGCCTCAGGTAGCCCTGGGCCTGTGGCTTTGCTGGGGGCAGCCCATGTGGCTGCTCGTGTGGGTTGGAGGCTAGAGACTGAAGCTTTCCCAAGTGGGCATTGCATGTTGCTACTGACTCCACTGTTCTGGGGTCCTGCTCCCACCACTCTACAAGGCACTCTCTCCAGTGGCCTGACTTCCACGGATACACTAGACATTTCCTTGGTGAGGGCTCTCTGTGGCAGCTGCACCTCACATTTCCACTTGGCATCACTCGTGGAAGGAACACATGTCAGTGTGAGGAAGGGGTCATGGTGGATATGGGGGTGGGCTGTCTCTCCACCTCCTCATATTATGCTAATAGGGACACAGGTACATTCAGATGCCTTTGCAGAAAGAGAAGGCAGAGTCTCTTGAGCTCATAAAGCAAGGCGTGGAGGAATCCTCAATCTTTGTCCCTCACAAGGTAACTGTCTCAGGCTTTACAAGCCATGAGAGACACATCAGAGCCCTGGGCACTGTCCCTGCAGGCAGCCTGAAAGTAGCTCCCTCCTTTTCCACCTGAGCTCCACCTCTTCCACATCACAGCAGCAACCTCAGCTCCAGTGACCACTGCTCCCAGGACGATCAGGCCAGCAACGATGCCCACGATGGGGATGGTGGGCTGGGAAGACAGCTCTCATCTCAGGGTGAGGGGCTCCAGCAGCCCCTCATGCTGTACATGGCACGTGTATCTCTGCTTCTCTCCAGAAGGCACCACCACAGCTGCCAATTTTGGAAGGTTCCACCCCTGCTGGCCTGGTCTCTACAAGCTCCATGTCCTCCCCATCCCACTGCCAGGTCAGTGTGATCTCCGCAGGGTAGAAACCCAGGGCCCAGCACTTCAGGGTGGCCTCATAGTCAGAGATGGGGTGGTGGGTCACATGTGTCTTTGGGGGATCCGCACGCTGCAACGTCTCCTTGCCTTTCTCCACCTATCTGCAGAGCCACTCCACGCACGTGTCCTCCAAGTAGGCTCTTTGGTGCTCCACCTCACAGGCCTCCTCTGACTTGAGCCAGGAGACCTGAGCCGCGGTGTCCGCCGCCGTCCAGGAGTGCAGGTCCTCGTTCAAGGTGAGGTAATCCTTGCCGTCGTAGGCGAACTGTTCGTACCCGCGGAGAAAGCGCCCATCGGGCCCCAGGTCGCAGCCATGCATCCACTGGAGGGTGTGAGACCCGGCCTCACTCTGGTTGTAGTAGCGGAGCAGGGTCCGCAGGTTCACTCGGAAACTCTGTGCGGTGTCCCTGGCGCTCTTTGTCTCCCGGTCCCAATACTCTGGCCCCTCCTGCTCCATCCACGGCATCCGCGGCTCCATCCTCGGAATCACGGCGGCGTCGCCGAGGTCTCGGTCAGGGCCAGGGATCCCAAGAGCAGCATGAGGAGGCTTCGGGGCGACATGATGCCATCCTCTGTGTCTGCGGAGCTATTCTCTCTCTTTTTAAGTCATTTTTGTGGATGAGTTTTTTACATATTTCCCACACTGATTCTTAATTTGGTAGCTTTTATATTCTAGGTGTCATATTTGCTTTTAATTGCCAGCCCTATATAATACAATTTACCTACTAGACATAGCCAAATTAATTTAATTTCTATTCATGAAGCCATAGCTAGGAATTGCACCTTTTCTTTGTGCTAGTGAATGTTTTGAGGTCTGAGTTCTTAACTGCAGTATCCACAAAGGAACTCATTAAATAAGGAGGACTGCCTGTGATGCATCATGTAGTGATGCTAATTGCGGATTATTTATTCTAGTAGCTTGGGCTCTCGCTGGTTTTGAGAAAGTTTTGACACATTTCTGCTATAGAGAAATTTCTAACCTAATGAAAGATCACAGAATTTGCTAGGAAGTCATTCAGTTGCTATTCAGTCTGTCTTTCAAATCTGAAGCTCTGAAAGATCTCAGGTAATCCTTGAAATACTTATCAGGAATTTTTGACACATTTCTGCTGTAGAGAAATGTATTTCTGACCTGATGAGGACACTGAAAGATCACAGAATTTACTAGGAAGTCTTTCAGTTGCTATTCAGCCTGTCTTGCAAATATGAAGCTGTGAAAAATCTGAGGTAATCCTTGACATAGTTATTAGGAATCTTCTCTAGACTGTTCTTCTTAAAGCACTATACCCCTTTCATACAACCAGGGCTTGATAGCCTTGTTGGTAATAGACAACACAAACATCACAGCTTCTTTCTTCACTATATCAAGGCATGCAATGCCTGCACACCCTCCTCGTGGAATCTTTTTACCAGATACTCTAGTTTGAATGTTTGTCCTCTCTGAAACTTACCTTGAAACTTAATCCCCAGTGAGGCAGTATTGAGAAGTGGGGCCTTTAAGAGGTGATTGGGTCATGAGAGCTGTGTCCTCATGAGTGGATTAATTCATACATAGTGTAATGTATTAATAAGTTAATGGATTGTCACAGAAGTGGGACTAGTAATTTTATGAGAAAAGGAAGAGAGACATGAGCTAGCATGCTTAGCCCCCTCATTATGTAGTGCTCTGCATTATCTTGGAACTCTGCAGAGCATCCATAGGAGCAAGAAGGCTGTTAATCCCACGTGGCCCACAATTTTGGACTTCTCAACCTCTACAACTATAAAAACTAAATTGTGCTCCTTTATAAATTACCCCATTTTAGATATTCTGTTATAAGCCACAGAAAATAGACTAGGATACCAGAAAAGAGAGCATCTCCACATAAACTCTAATATCAATATTTTAAAGGTCAGTAACTGCTTTGAAGGATCATCACATATTGTTTTATGAACAAATGAATAAACAAAGGTTATCTTTATTACCTTTTAATTATACCTAAAAGAAAATAAAAATAGCACAAAGAGCAACTTAGCTTTCATTAATCAATTTCTGATTAATTAAAACTCAGGTATTCTAGAGTCTACGCACTTAAAAATTATGTTATGCTGCCTCTTCTGCCTCCCTTTCCCTTCTATAATTCACACAATTATCTTCCATTTCTGAATTGGTTAATGATAGATGATGTTTGCATACAGATGCTCCTATTTAGCCAAACTTTAATATTGAAAAAAAACTCCATAAAAACACTTCAAGTCACCATTTAATCAAAAATTTAATCTTAATCCTTATGTTTTAGTGTTCAAAAATGACCTCTCATAGGTCCTGGCAGTGAGATAGTTTATTGGGAATACAGACCTAGGATAATCATGCTGGATCTTTAAATGAGCTAAGAGGATTCTTAGCCGCAGAACATTGGAGATGGGATTGATGCTAAATATTCAGTGACTGCCCTGAGCTTTGACCCTCTAGGATTGGAAAGTATAGAAATTTAGTCCCTTGGGAGTTGTGTTCTGGTTGATGATACTCTTTTTTTGCTAGTTTGCCAAAAAAAAAAAAGAAGAAGAAGAAGAAGAAGATCCTGGCCCTGGATTTTGTTGTGGAGAAGATCCACAGGAAGCTTGATTTAATGTCTAACGTTGCTTTGAAATTCCACGTCTATGGGCAATATCAATGTGTTCATGGATATGGCTCCCTGAAAAGTGTCATACCATACACAATTATAGCTGCCAGAGACAGGCCAAATCAGTGCCTGTCGTTGGAATAACTATGTGGTCATCTGCTGGCAAAACATGCTCATGTTCATATGGTCTCTTTTACTATATATAAAGTGGTACAGTATAACTTGGCAGTAGATTGTATAGTATAAATGCTAAACAAACCACTAAAATAACAAAACAGAGCCATAGCTTATAATCCAAAAAGAAGAGAAGTAATCATAACAAATAATCCAAAACAAGGTAGAAAAATAGAACGAAAAACAGAACAAATAGAAAACAAAATAGGATAGTCTAATCTAATGATATAAATACTCAGATTAAACATAAATAATCTAAAGACACCAATTAGAAGCAGAGATTGTCAGATAAAAAGCAGAGACTACATGCTGCCTACAAGAAACACACTTTAAATGTAAAGATACAAATGGGTTTAAAGTAAAAGAATGGAAAAAAGATATACCATGATAACACAAGTCAAAAGAAATCTGGAGGGCCTATCTTAATATCAGATAAAATATATGTCGGGATAAATAATAACTAACAGAGATTTTTTAAAGACCAGTTCATAGTGATAAAGGAATCAGTTTATCATGAGAACATAATCCTAAACACTTAGGCACTCAATAGCAGAGCTTCACCATACATGAAGCAATAGCAGATAAAATTTCAAAGGAAAAATAGATAAATCCACAATTACAATTGGAAATTTCAGTGTGTTCTCACTAATTGAGAGAATGAGAAGATTGACTATTAGTAAGGTTATAGTAGATAAGTTTGAACACCAAAATCAACTGATTTGACCTAGTTGACATTTGTAGAACAACCACCCCAAAATGGTACAATATACATTTTTAAGTCCATGTAAAAACATTTACCAAGACAGATCAATAAATTTAAAAGGTAAGGTGATTCATTTTTGTGTGATTCTAATGTAATTCATTGTAAATCAATTACATTAGAAATTAAATTAGAAATCAATAACAGAAAAGCAACTGAAAAATATCAAATATATGGAAACTAAATAACACATTGATAAATAACCCATTGGTCAAAGAATGAATCAAAAACAAAATGAAGCATTTTGAACTCAATGAAAATAAAATGCAACATATCAACATTTGTGGAATGTCTCTAAAGTAATACTTGAAGAGAAATTTAGAGTGCTAAAGGAATGCATTAGAAAAGAAGAAAAGTCTCAAACCAGCGAATCAGTTTCCACCTTAAGAAGCTAGGAGCAGGAAAAAATGAAATGCATTATAAACAGCAGAATGATCTGTTCAAAGCATAAATTAAATAGGAAAAAAAAAGAAAATACATCAAAAGCTGGCTTTTTGAAAAGATAGATATGTCAGACTCAGGAAAAAGGAGAGATGACAGAATTATTCAAATCAGAAATGAGAGAAGTGGCATTACTATGGACTTTACAGACATTCCAAAGATTATGAATATCTTAATGCCAATAAACTTGATAACTTAGATGAAGTGGAAAAACCCTTTGAAAGACACAAACTACCACAGCTCACTCAAGAAGAAATAGATATTAATAACATAGTCCCATATCAATTTTAAAAATTCAATTAGTAGTTTAAAACCTTATCAAATTCAAAATAAAACCCCAGGATCAGCTTCACTGGTGAACTGTCTGAAACCAAACAATATTTAAGGAGGCAACAATTCAAATTCTATACATGTTTTTTCACAAAATTGAAGAGGAAGGGATAGTTTCCAATTCATTATATTAGGTCAGCATTACCATGATACAAAACCAAAAGATAAGAAAATAAAACTACAGACCAAAATCCCTCATAAATATGCAAAAGTCTAAACAAAATTTTAGCAAATTGAATGTCACATTATATGAAAAGGATAATACATCAAGACCAAGTGGGTTTTCTCTCAGAAATGCAAGGTTGGATTAACATTTGAAAATCAGTCAATGTAAGTCACCACATCAGTAAACAAAAAGGGAAACCATATTATTATCTCAATAGATGAAGAAAAGTATTTGACAAAAATCTATCATCTAAAAAGGAACTCACTTCTTCAATAGATAAAAAGGAAGTGAAAACCCTACAGTTAATATCATATAGTGAAAGACTGTTTTTCTTTAGAAAAAAGCAAGGATGTCTCCTCTGTCATTTCTTTTTTATTTTTTTTTTCCTTCGAGATGGAGTTTCATTCTTGTCACTCAGGCTGGAGTGCAGTGGTACCATCTCGGCTCACTGCAACTTCCATCTCCCAGGTTCAAGTGATTCTCCTGCCTCAGCCTCCCGAGTACTTGGGACTATAGGCATGCACCACTACTCCCAGCTAATTTTGTGTTTTTAGTAGAGACAGGGTTTCACCATGTTTGACAGGATGGTCTCGATCTCTTGACCTCCTGACCCGCCCCCCTTGGCTTTCCAAAGTACTGAGATTACAGGCGTGAGCCACCACGCCCAGCCTCATCTGTCATTTCTATTGATCAATATACCGGAGGTCCAAGCCAGTACAATCAGTCAAAAAATGGCATTAAATTTGGAAAAAATAAAGAAGTAAAACTCTATTTGCAGATGGTATGCTCATTGATATGGTTTGGCTGTGTCCCCACCCAAATATCATCTTGAATTGTAGCTCCCACAATTCCCACATGTTGTGGGAGGAAACTAGTGAGAGGTAATTGAATCATGGGGATGGGTCATTTTTGTGCCATTCTCATGATAGTGAAGAAGTCTCACAAGATCTGATGGTTTTATAAAGGAGGAATTTCCCTGCACAAATTCTCTTCTCTTGTCTCACACGATGTGAGATATGCTTTTCGCCTTCTGCCATGATTGTGAGGCCTCCCTAGCCAGGTGGAACTGTGAGTCCATTAAATCTCTTCCTTTTGTAAATAGCCCAGTCTTGGTATGTCTTTGTCAGCAGCATGAAAACAAATTAATACAGTCATGTATGTAAAAAAACTTAAATCTTCAAAAAAGATACTAACAACTGATATTTGGGATTAGTAGGATCTTAGCATACAAGGTCAATAGACAAAACTCCACAATAAACAATCAGAAATTGAAATTTAAAAACAATGCTACTTGCAATAGTGTTAAAATATGAAATATGAATAGACATAATAAAATATGTGAAAATTATAGAACATTGCTGAAAGAAATTTAGAAGGACCAAAATAGAGAAATAGACCTAGTTTATTAGTTGGAAGACTCTGTGTTGTCAAGATATTAATTCTCCCCAAATTGATCTATAGATTTTACACAATCTCTATCAAAATACCAGCCAATATTTTTTTTGTGTAGAATTTGACAAACTGCCTTAGCTGTGTCCCAGAGATTCTGGTATATTGTATCTTTGTTTTCATTAATTTCAAAGAACTTATTTGTCTCTGCCATAATTTCATCATGTACCCCATAGCCATTTAGGAGCATGTTAATTTTCATGGTTTTGAGTGATTTTCTTAGTCTTGACTCCTATTTTTATTTCACTGTGGTCTGAGAGTGTGTTTGGTATAATTTTGGTTCTTTTGCATTTGCCAAGGATTGTTTTTTGTTAAATTATGTGGTCAATTTTAGAGTGTGTGCCATGTGGTAATGAGAAGAATGTATATTCTGTTGTTTTTGGGTGGAGAGTTCTGCAGAGGTCTGTCAGATCCATTTGGTCCAATGTTGAGTTTGGGTCCTAAATATCTTTGTTAATTTTCTGCCTCGATCTATCTAACAATGTCAGTGGAGTGTTAAGCGTCTCCCACTTTTATTATGTAGGAGTCTATGTCTCTTTGTAGGTCTCCAAGAACTTGCTTTTTTTGTGTTGGTTGCATTTATATTTAGGATAGTTAGGTCTTCTTGTTGAATTGAAACCTTTACTATTATGTAATGCCCTTTTTTGTCTTTTTAAAATCTTTGTTGGTTTAAAGTCTGTTTTTTGTTTTTGTTTTGTTTTGTTCTGTTTTTGCAACTCCTGCTTTTTTCTGTTTTTCTTTTGCTTGGTAAATTTTCCTCCATCCCTTTGTTTTGAGACTATGGTGTCATTATGTGTGATAGGCTCTTGAAGACAGCATACCATTGGGTCTTTCTTTTTTTTAACCAGCTTGCCACTCTGTGCCTTCTAAGTGGGGGCACTTAGCCCATTTACATTCAGGATTATTGTTGATATATGTCATTGTGCTGTAAGCTGGTTATTATGCTGGCTTGTTGGTGTGGCTGGCTTGTTGGTGTGGTTGGTCTCTGTATTTAAGCATGCTTTTATATTAGCTGGTAGCAGTCTTTCCTTCCTATAGTTAGTGCTCCTTTCAAGATCTGCTGTAAGGCAGGTCTAAATCTTTCTGTCTTGTAAGGCTTCAGCTGAGAGGTTCACTGTTAGCCTGATAAAGTTATCTTTGTAAGCAACCTGTCTAGCTGCCTTTAACATTATTTTTTATTTTGACCTTGAAAAATCTGACAATTTTGGGTCTTGATGATGATCTTATTCTGTAAAATCTTGCAGGAATTCTCTGTATTTCTTTAATTTAATTGTTGACCTCTCTAGCAAGGTTGGGGAAGTTTTCATGTTTGATAGCCTGAAATACATTTTCCAAGTTGTTTGCTTCCTCCCCATCCCTTTCAGAAATGCCAGTGATTAATAGATTTAGACTCTTTACATAATTTCACACTTCTTGGAGGTTTTTTTCATTCCTTTTCTTTCCTATTTATTGTTGTCTAATTGACTCATTTCAGAGAACCAGTCTTCAAGTTCTGAGATTCTTTCCTCTGCTTGGTCTATTCTGCTGCTAATACTTGTGATTGCATTGTGAAATTCTTGTATGGTGCCATTCAGCTCTGTCAGATCCATTAAGCTCTGTTTTATACCAGCTATTTCATCCTTCTACTCCTGTATTGTTTTATTTTGATTCTTAGTTTTCTTGGATGGGGTTTTGTTGTTCTCCAAATCTTTATGATCTGTGTTCCTGTCCATATTCTGAATTGCATTTCTGTCATTTCAGCCAGCTCAACCTGATTAAGAACTCTTGGCTGGGTGCAGTGGCTAACACCTGTAATCCCAGCACTTTGGGAGGCCAAGACAGGTGTGTCATGAGATCAGGAGTTCAAGACCAGCCTGGTGAACATAGTGAAATCCCGCCTCTACTAAAAATGCAAAAGTTAACCAGGTGTGGTGGCAGATGCCTGTAATCCCAGCTACTTGGGAGGCTGAGGCTGGAGAATTTCTTGAACATGGGAGGCAGCGGTTGCAGTGAGCCAAGATCACACCATTGCACTCTAGCCTGGGCTGCAGTGCAAGACTCAGACTCAAGAAAAAAAATGAACTCTTGTGCAGTGTTATCTGGGGAATTCAAAGCACTAAATGTCCACATCAAAACCTTAGAAAGAGGCAGGGCGTGGTGACTCATACCTGTAATCCAACCACTTTGGAGGCCAAGGTGGGTGGATCACCTGAGGTCAGGAGTTCAAGACCAGCCTGACCAACATGGTGAAACCCCATCTTAAAAAAAAAAAAAAGAGTAAAAAAAACTAAAATAAAATAAAAATAATTTTTAAAAAGACATTAGAAAGATCTCAAATTAACAACCTAACATCACAACTGAAGAAATTAGAGAAGCAAGAACAAATCATCTCTGAAGCTATCAGAAGATAAGAAATAACCAAAATCAGAGCTTAACTGAAGGAAATCAAGACACACACACACACACACATACACACACACACACACACAAAAACATTCAAAATAATAAATCCAGGAGTTGGTTTTCTTGAAAAAAAAAATTGATAAGAAAGATAGGCCACTAGCTAGACTAATAAAGAAAAAAAGAGGAAACATCCAAACAAACACAATTAGGAATGGTGAGGGGAATGTGACCCCTAACCCCACAGGAATAAGAATAACCATCAGAAACTACAATGAACATCTCTATGCACACAAACTAAAAAAACCTAGAAGAGATGGATAAATTCCTAGACACATACATGCTCCCAAGATTGAACCAGGAAAAGAATTGATTTCTTGAACAGACCAATAATGAGCTCTGAAGCTGAATTAGTAATAATTAGCCTATCATCCAAAAAAACAGTCCAGGACCTCATGGATTCACAGGCGAATTCCACCATATGTACAAAGAAGAGCTGGTACCATTCCTACTGAAACTTCCAAAAAATTGAGGATCAGGGACTCCTCCCCAATTCATTCTATAAAAACGGTATCATTCTGATACCAAAACTTGGCAGAGCTGCAACAAAAAAAGAAAACTTTAGGCTAATGTTCTTGATAAATATTGAAGCAAAAATCCTCAACTAAATAAATCTCATTTATTTATTTGCTTATGCTGAGGTTGGCTCAGCACAAGCAAATAAATAAATGAGATTCATCACATAAATGGAACTAAAGACAAAAGCCACATGATTATCTCAATAGATGAAGAAAATGCTTTCAATAAAATTCAACACTGTTTCATGTTAAAATCTCTCCATAAAATAGGTATTGAGGAAACATACCTCAAAATACTTAAAGCCATCTAGGACAAACACTCAGCCAACATCGTGCTGCATGGGCAAAAGCTGGAGGCATTTTCCTTGAAAACTGGCACAAGACAAGGATGCCCTCTCTCACCACTCTTCAACATAGCATTGGAAGCCCTAGCCAGAGCAATCCGGTAAAAGAAAAAAGTAAAGAGCATGCAAAGAGGAAGAGAAGAAGTAAAACTATCTCTGTTTACGGATAACATGGTTCTATGTCTAAAAAACACCATAGTCTCAGCTCAAAAGCTTCTTCAGCTAATAAACAACTTCAGCAAAGTTTCAGGATGCAAAATCAATTTAACAAAAATCACCAACATTCCTATGCACTAACAACAGCCAAGCCAAGAGCCAAATCAGGAAGGTAATCCCTTTCACAATTGTAATGAAAAGAATAAAATACCTAGGAGTACAGCTATCCAGAGAGGTGAATGATCTCTACAATGAGAATTACAAAACGCTGCTCAAAGAAATCAGAGAAGACACAAGCAAATGGAAAAACATCCCATGCTCATGGATAAAAAGAATTAATATCATTAAAATGGGTGTAGTTCCCAAACCAATTAACAGATTCAGTGCTATTCCTACCTAACTACCAAGGATATTCTTCACAGAACTATTTTTTTAAAATGATTTTAAAATTCATATGGAAGCCAAAAAGATCCCAAGTAGCCAAGGCAATCCTACACAAAAAGAACAAAGCTGGAGGCATCATGTTACCCAACTTCAAACTATACTACAGTGCTACAGTAACCAAGACAGCATGGTACTAGCACAAAAACAGGAACATAGACCAATGGAACAGTATAGAGGGCCCAAAAATAAGGCTATACACCTGGGACCATCTGATCTTCAGCAAAGCTGACAAAAACAAGCAATGGGGAAAAGACTCCCTATTCATTAAATGGTGCTGGGCTAATAAACTGGCTATCCATATAAAGAGGATTGAAGCTGGATCCCTTTCTTATGCCATATACAAAAATCAACTCAAGATGGATTAAAGACCTAAATGTTAAACCCAAAACTATAAAATTCTGGAAGACAATATAGGCAATACCATCCTGGATATAGGAACGGGCAAAGATTTAATGACAAAGACACCAAAAGCAATCTCAATGAACATGAAAGTTGACAAATGGGATCTAACTAAACTAAAGAGCTTCTGCACAGCAAAAGAAACTATTGACAGGGTAAACAGACAACCTACAGGATGGGAGAAAATATTCGCAAACAATGAGTCTGACAGAGGTCTAATATCCAACGTCTATGAGAAACTTAAACAAATTTACAAGAGAAAAACAAACAACCCCATTTAAAAAGTGGACAAAGGACATGAATGGACACTTCAAAATAAGACATACATGTGGCCAACAACCATAGTTTTAAAAAGCTCAGTTATCACTGATCATTGGAGCAGTGCAAATCAAAACCACAATGAGATAACATCTCATACCAGTTTAAATGGCTATTACTAAAAAGCCAAAAAATAACAGATGCTGGCAAAGTTGTGGAGAAAAAAGAACACTTATACACTGTTGATGAAAGTGTAAATTAGTTCAACTGTTATGGAAAGCAGTATGGTGATTCTTCAAAGAGCTAAAAGCAAAACTACCATTCAAACCAGCAATCCCGTTACTGGGTATGTATCCAGAGGAATAGAAATCATTCTATTGTAAAGTCACATGCATGCAAATGTTCATTGCAACTCTATTCACAATAGAAAAGACATGGAATCAATCTAAATGCCCATGAATGATAGATAAAGAAAATGTGGTACATACACACCATGGAATACTATACAGCCATAAAAAGAATAAGATCATGTCCTTTGCAGGGGCATGGATGGAGCTGGAGGTCATTATCCTTAGCAAACTAACTGCAGGAACAGAAAATCAAATACCACTTGTTCTCACTTACAAGTGGGAGCTAAATGATGATAACTCATGAATACAAAGAAAAGAACAACAGACATGAGTCTACTTGAGGCTGGAGGTTGGGAGAAGGGAGAGAAGCAGAAAAAATAGCTATTGGTACTAGGCTTAATACCTGGTTGGTGAAATAATCTGTACAGCAAACCCCCATGATACAAGTTTACCTATATAACAAACCTTTACATGTACTAGCAAACCTAAAATAAAAGTTTAAAAATAATGAATTTGACAAACTGATTCTAAAATTCATATGGATATACAAAAGACTGAAAGTGGTGAAAACAATCTTAAAAAGGAAGAAAATATTTGGAGAACTTACTACCTAATTTCAATACATTCCATAAAGCTATCATTTCAAGATTATATGGAACTGGCCTAAAATTGATAAACTATGTATGTGACCTCATTTGTAGTAAGTTCTAAAATAGGCAAAATTGGTCTATGTTGCAAAAAATTAGAATAGTTTCTGCCTCAATAGGTGGGTTATCTATGAAAGGACATGAAAGAAATTTCTCATGTGCTAGAAATGTATATTTTCATATGGTCATGTATTTCTTAAAACTCATCAAGCAATACACTTAAAATGTTTGCACTTCACTATGTGTTCATTATACCATGATGAAAGAAATGAGAACATAAAATTTATTTTGTAAATAGAGCAAAACTTAATAATGTACCATCAGAAATGAAAATTATTTCAGTGAAAAAATTGAATATGAAAAATGCAACCTACTTTATACTTTTAAATAATAGTTCAAATTATTCCCATGAGAACTTTGTCTCTTGGAAAAGGATCTTCATATTATTTAAAGTTATAAAGCAATGGCATTATTTGGAAACCGTTTTTTAATATCTGTACTTGTTTAATATTTTCACTTCTTTTTTGTAGCGTTTCCACTTACATATTTAAAGTTAGTCTACCTTCTGTTGGTTTGTATCAGAGATTTCTTCTCCAGGGTTTTTGGATCACATGTCCTAGTTGTAGAATTTCAGACCATGTCACTCATCTATATGACACGTCATTGCAAATGCACCCATATCAAGCAGCAGGTGAATTTTCCAACCTCTTCAAAATACTTCCCAAGAACTGCTTTATTCTTATTTTTATTTTTTGAGACAGAGTCTTGCTATATTGCCCAAGCTGGTCTACAATTACCGAGCTAAGGTGAGCCTCCTGCCTCAGCCCCCAAGATGGTAGAACTACATGCATGCATCACTAACCACCGAATTTTTTTTAGAAAAGTGGTCTCACTATATTGCCCAGGCTGTTCTTGAACTCCTGCCTCAGCTTTTCAAAGTGCTGGGATTACAAGCACAAGCCAGTATACCCAGCAAGAGCTGTTTAAATCCTGTCTAAAATCAGAGTATGCAAGTGCTATGAAATAACCAAATATGCTGTTTGTCCTCTTCTCCCTAAGTGTAGTTACTGTCACACCCTGCAGGTGTGCTGTCTGCTACTTTTGAGGTATTCCTTGTGTTTGCCATGGCCCACAAAAGTATGGTCAAAATACCTGCAACAGGATTCCCAGACAGGACAGTGAAAATGACATGATCTTTCTCAGAAACTGAACCGCCTTGGACTGGAATCAGAAACTCAAAAGACCATGCAACCATGGAGACTCAGAATCACAGAATCATGGAATCTTGGTGCTTAGCATGCAAAGGAGTGACAATATAATTTCTTTCTTTTACCTGAAGTTAAAAAGATATCCTTCTCTGATGATGGAGAAAATTTTACCTCATATATACCCTTAGTTTAGAAATGCAGTACATTTCAAATGGAGGGCAAGCATGTCAAAATATATTGGTAGCTGATATTTAAATTAAAATAATTATTATATATTCCTGGTGAATTTTCCTTCTTTATTACCTCCAGAGTTTCCACGTTATAGGAGTTAAAATATAGATAGCAGATCTGCTGTAATATTTTCATTTCAATCTGTTGCTACTTCAACATTTTTTTGTCTTGTCCCCTGTAAAACTGGAGTTGGAATTTGTGCCAATGGCTCTCATTACAATAAAAATAGCTTCCAGGGTCATTACCTAATGTTTCCATTCTTCTTGCAGCTTCTAGGAATTCTTCCTCTGTTGAGATTTCTTTCCCCCACTTGGAATCTCCAGGTACCCATAGTGCTTGTTTCCCTGAACCTACTCTTCCTCAGCTTCTACCTCAATCTATTCTGGTGTCTTGTCTTTTATCATTGACCTTACTCAGGGTTAATTATTTTTCCTTTACTTTTAATTTTTCTGTATAATAAATTTCAGGATACCTTTTTATTCAGAGTCCAGAGTTTTGGTCAAATAAGCACAATTCCATTCATTAATTGACATTATCATTGCCTACCAAATAAGCAATTCAGACTTACGTCTTCATCTAAGTTTTGAAGGGAACAAGTCTGTTCAACCTAGTTATACTGACACACAATATATCCTCTCAAAGTCTTTGGAGGTCCAGGTGAAGTGGCTCATACCTGTAATCCAAACACTTTGGGAGGCAAAGGTGGAAGTACTGCTTGAGCCCATGAGTTCAAGACCAGCCTGTGCAACATAGGGAGGCCCTGTCATTACAAAAAATTTAAAAATTAGTCATACATAGTGGCGCACACCTATAGTCACAGCTACTTAGAAGGCTGAGATGCAAAGATTGCTTTAGTTCAGAAGGTCAAGACTGCAGTGAGCTGTGATTGCATCACTGCACTCCCACACTGGGTCACAGAACGAGATTCTATCTCCAGAAAAAAATTACTTCGAATTAAGACATTGACATGTTTCCCAAAGTGTGCATTAGATTTTCCTGCTTAATAATCTTTGGTTACAGGCAGCTTATTAATGCACGTTACAAGATATAATTATATTATAAAGATTTAATGTTAAAGATTAAATAAAATGTTTTATAACACATTTGTAAATTTCTAGCTATGGAAATTTCTTGCATCAAAAATTAAAATCCAATATTAAACAAAAACGTGAAGGAAAATACTTATGCCAACTGAGTGATACTTCCTGAGCAAAATCACCCAGACTGCTAGAGAAAAAAGTACATTTCTGGGCCCAATGTAAAGCTATAAAACCAGAACTCCTAGATTGGGATCATTAAAATCTGTGAATCAGGGAAAAACATGGTTTCAGATTAAGGTTTAAAGTAAAGAGTTATACATAAAATTTGGTTTTAGGTCTTGAGCTAACTGCTGGTTACAATCAGTTTAGAATGAGAATAATCCTCATCTCTAAAGAATCACATTCTTGGAATTTAACACCCCTCTCTCTCTCCTTGATTATGGGCTCCAGGGGAGATATAATTTTTCTGCTGAAAATAAATCAAGACGCTAATTGCTGACATGCTGACATGAGGTAAGAGGAGCGGAGCCACTCATACAAAGAACCAAGAGTGGTTGTCCAGACCCAGGATCCTTTTATAGGAGCATGTGCTTTACCATTTAATTGTGGGATACTTTTAGAAGTCTGTGGAGAGAAGAGCCCTTTCAATTTTCTGATTTCTAACTTAAATATCCCTTAAGATACAGGATATCCTGGCTATCAATGAATCCAGGCTGTTTGCGTAGGATGTATAGGCTCATATAGGAAAGAAGATTGGGCCCCAACTCAGCAGAGAACAGAGAATTATAACACAGCAGAGGCGACCATAATCCCCCAGTAACATAACTCCATTGGCCCGAAAACTACGCCTCCACCGCCAACAGGGTGTGGCTATCCAATTGTCTAACACCTGTGAATTTCACACAAAGAGGATCCGTATCCAAAAGAAACAATCCTCCAGAAAGGAAATGGAGAAAACTATTAGGGAGAAACATTTATTGTGTTTGGGTTTATTGGAAGTTTGGTGACAGACCATTACACAGGGGAACAATGCCATATTTTGACCATAATTATATTTTGTCAAGATGTATTACTTCAGAGATGATTTTTTTAAAATAGCAGATAGAAGGCAGGATTAACCTGCAGCTTTCACTCGAATGGACAGAACTGGATGTGGAGACTCACATCATGAACTTTTGCTTCAAGAACTACCACAAGAACATACCAGGAAAACCAAAATAATTCACAGACCCTTTGAAAGAAGCAGCTTGCTGCTGCTAACTCTATGAAACAGCCAAAAAACAGCAAGTGTCCAAAGTGTAAGAGGGGGGAAGTTCATCTCTGAACACACATCTTCACTAGGGAACCTGAAAATTCAGATCATGGGAGAAGGATTTAACCTTACCTAGACCTGAAACACATTTAGCAAGCTGAGTGAAATATAAAAGTAGAAGAAGCAACAGCAAGATCCCTGTAGACACTTCCAGTCCCCAGGGAAGCCATTTCTGACTTTATCTCAAAAGCAGTCCTTGGGGAGTGCTGCCAGTGGAATTGGGGAAGGACCACAGGGAGAAAAAAACTTCCAGCTGAACTATGTAATAATTTTGACTGAGTTTGAATTTTCGTGGGCAGAATCTGGGGGGTGTAGGGGCACAAACAGGAAGTACATATAAGAGCATAGATATTGTGACAGGCAGGGAGGGGTGAGACCTGAAAGCCCTGCTTGCTTTCTCAGCAGGGAGGCTTAAATCTGGGGACAAGATCTCAGCCCAGGTAGATCTGGCTGACTGGATATAAATTTGGTGCTGTTGGTGGGGCCCGGGGGGTGTAAGACAGGCCTTGCTGGCTGCATAGGAGTGGAGTGAGACCTGTCATTGCTGGCTTTCCCCTACTTCCCTGGTGACCTATATGACATAGCAGAGGCAGTCAAAATCCCCCTGGGAACATAACTCCATTGACCTGTGAACCACAACCTCATCCTTCACAGTGGCCACAACAAACCCTGCCTATGAGACTCTGCACTCAGACATTCCTAACACTTCCCCCACCTGATGGTCCTTCTCTACCCACCCTGGTAGCCAAAGACAAAAGAAATAATCTCTTGGGAACTCTGACCCAACCTATCACCTGTGAAACCTGAGTACTTATCAGGGCAAACTTAGGGCAAGCTTGTATTCCACCCCTCAATACTACTGCAGCTGATGCACTCTTGAAAGCACCATCTCCTGGTCGAGTCTAACCAACTCAAGCCATTACAGCAACTTATAAAAGAAAAACCTTTCTCCAAGAAAAAAGAAGACAACAGCAAATTTCACCACCTGTAACATCCTGGCTAACCAGAGTTCCTAAGTCTGTCCACAAGACAACTTCACTCCTAGTAAAACCAGCATTCAAGAAAACCAGTTCACTAAATAAAATTACAACCAAGGCCCCTCACAGAGTTCACCTCACTCCCCTGCTACCTCCACCAGAGCAGGTGTTGGTATCCACAGTTGAGAGACATTATAGGACTCTTTGCAGACATCCCCCAGTACCTCACTGGAACCCAGTAGCTCCATTGGGTGGCTAGACCCAGAAAAGTAATAACAATCACTGCAGTCCAGTTTTCAGGAACCCTCATCCTTAGGAGAAGGGAATGAGCACCACATCAAGGGATCACCTCATGGGACAAGAATCTGAACAGCATCCCTTGATCCCAGGTCTTTCCTCTGACATAGTCCACCCAAATGAGAAAAAAAAACCCAGAAAAACAATTCAGGTAACATGACAAAACAAGTTTCTTTAACACCCCTAACAGATCATACTAGCTCACCAGCAATGGAGCCAAACTAAAAAGATATCTCTGTATTGCCAGAAAAAAAGATTCAGAGGGTTGATTATTAAGCTACACAAGAAGACACCAGAGAAAAATGAAAACCAGCTTAAGGAAATTAAAACAAAATACAAGATATGAATGAAAAAATATCCAGAGAAATAGATAGCATTAAAAAAAAATAACAACCTCTGGAAATGAAAGACACACTTAAAGAAATGCAAAATACACTGGAAAGTTTCAACAATAGAATCAAACAAGTAGAAGAACTTTTAAGCTTGAAGACAAAGGTTTTAAATTAATTCAACAAAGACAAAGAATCAAGAATTTTTAAAAAAATAAACAAATCCTCCAATAAGTTTGGGATTATATTAAACAACCAAACCTAAGAATAGTCGGTGTTCCCAAGGAAGCAGAGAAATCTAAAACTTTGGAAAACACATTTCAGGGAACAATCAAGGAAAACTTAAGAATTGTAAGAACTGTAAGGCAAAAGCATCCTATCAGATAAATAGATTTCTCAGCAGAAACCCTACAAGCTAGAAGGGAATGGGGTTCTATCTTAGACTCCTTAAACAAAACAATTATCAACCAAGAATTTTGTATCCAGTGAAACTAAGCTTCGCAAATGAAGGAAAGATAAAGTCATTTTCAAACAAACAAATGCTGAGAGAACTGGCCACTACCAAGCCAGCACTACAAGAACTGCTAAAAGGAGTTCTAAATCTTGAAACAAAACCTCAAAATACACCAAAATACAACCTCCTTAAAGCACAAATCTCACAGGATGTATAAAACAATAACACAATGGAAAAAAATGAGGTATTCAGGCAACAACTAGCACAATGAATAAAATAGTATCTCATAACTCAGTACTAACATTGAATGTAAATGGCCTAATTACTCCACTTAAAAGATACAGAATGGGGGAATTCATCAACTAAGTATATGCTGTCTCCTAATGCATAAGGACTCACATAAACTTCAGATAAAGGAATGGAAAAAGATATGCCATGCAAATGGACACCAAAAGCAAGCAGGAGTATCTATTCCTAAATCAGACAAAACAGACCTTAAAGCAAAAATAGTTTAAAAAGGCAAAGAGGGACATTATATAATGATAAAAGGACTAGTCCAACAAGAAGATATCACAATATGTGTACCTAACACTGGAGCTCCCAAATTTATAAAACAATTATGACTAGAGCTAAGAAAGGAGATAGACAGTATAATAGTGGGGGACTTCAATATTCTACTAACAGCACTAGACAGTTAAAATAGAAATTTTGTTGTCAAAATAGAAAGACAACAAAGAAACATTGGAATTAAACTATACTCTAGAACAATGGACTTAACAGATATATACAGAACATTCTACCCAACAACTGCAGAATGCACATTTTATTCATCAGCACATGGAACATTCTCTAAAATAGACCTTATGATTAGGCCACGAAAAAGTCTCAATAAATTTAAGAAAATTGAAATTATATCAAGTACTCTCTCAGACCACAGTGGAATTAAATTGGAAATCAACTCCCAAAGGAACCCATAAAATCATGCAAATACATGGAAATTAAATAATCTGCTTTGAGTGATCATTGGGTCAACAATGAAGTCAAGACGGAAATTATAAAATTATTTGACCTGAACAATAATAGTGACACAATCTAACAAAATCTCTGGGATAAAGCAAAAGTTGTGCTAAGAAAAAAGTTCATAGCATTAAATGCCTACATCAAGAAGCCTGAAAGTGCATAAACAGACAACCTAAGGTCACACCTCAAGGAACTAGAGAAACAAGAACAAACCAAATCTGAAACCAGCAAAAGGAAAGAAATAACCAAGATCAGAGCCGAACTAAATGAAATTGCAACAAACAAACAAAAAAACACAAAAGATAAATGAAACAAAAAACAAGTTATTTAAAAAGATAAACAAAATTGATAGATCATTAGAAAGATTAACCAAGAAAAGGAAAGATCCAAATAAGCTCAATTAGAAATGAAATGATAGATATTACAACTGATGCCACAGAAATACAAAAGATCATTCAAGGCTTTATGAACACCATTAAGTGCACAAACTAAAAGCTAGAGGAGATGGATACATTTCTGGAAACATATCACCCTCATAGATTAAACCAGGAATAAATCAAACCCATAACAAGCAGCAAGACTGGAATGGTAATTTAAAAATTGCCAAGAAAAAGTCCAGGACCAGATGGATTCACAGCTAAATTCTCTCAGACATTCAAGGAAGAATTGGTACCAGTCCTACTGAAACTATTCCAGAAGATAAAAAGGGAATCCTCTCTAAATCAGTCTATGAAGTTAGTATCACCCTAATACCAAAGCCAGAAAAAGATAATATCAAAAAAGAAAACTACAGATCAATATCCCTGATGAACATAGATGCAAAAATCCTTAACAAAATATTAGCCAACTAAATCCAACAGCATATCAAAAAGATAATCCACAATGATCAAGTAGGTTTCATACCAGGGACACAGGGATAGTTTAACATATGCAAGTCAGTAAATGTGATATACCACATAAACAGAATTAAAAACAAATTGGCATGATCATCTCAATAGACAGAGAAAAAACATTTGACAAAATCCAGCATCCCTTTATGAATAAAACTCTTAACAAAATTAGCATAGAAGGGACATGGCTTAAGGTAATAAAAGCCATCTATGAGAAACACACAGTCAACATTAGATTGAATGGGGAAAAGTCGAAAGCATTCCCCCTGAGAACTGGAACAGGACAATTCACCACTATCACCACTTCTATTAAACACAGTACTGGAAGTCTTAGCAAGAGCAATCAGAAAAGAGAAAGAAACAAAAGGCATCCAAATAGGTAAAGAGGAAGTCAAACTGTCACTGTTTACTGATGAATTGTATACCTAGACAACCCTAAAGACTCATCCAAAAAGCTCCTAGATCTGATAAATGAATTCAGTAAAGTTTCAGAATTTAATGTAAAATGCACACAAATCAGCAGCACTGCTACACACCAACAGTGACCAAGCTGAGAATCAAATCAAGAACATAACCCCTTTTATAATAGCTGCAAAAAAAAAAAAGCCTACTTAGGATTATACCTAACCAAGGAGGTGAAACACCTCTACAAGAAAAACTTCAAAACACTGGTGAAAGAAATCCTAGGTGACAAAAACAAATGGAAACACTTTTCCATGCTCATGAATGGGTGGAATCAATATTGTGAAAATGACCATACTGCTGAAAGCAATCTGCAAATTCAATGCAATTTCCATCAAAATACCATCATAATTTTTCACAGAAATAGAAAAAACAATCCTAAAATTTACATGGAACAAAAAAAAAGAGTCTGCATAGCCAAAGCAAGACTAAGCAAAAAGAACAAATTTGGAGGCATCCTATTACCTGACTTCTAACTATACTATAAGGCTATAGTGATTAAAACAGCATGGCACTTGTATAAAAATAGGCACATAGAGCAGTGAAACAGAATAGAGAACCCAGAAATAAACCCAAATACTTATAGCAAACTGATCTTTGACACGGCAAACAAAAACATAAAATAGGGAAATGACACTGTATTCAACAAATGGTGCTGGAATAATTGGCAAGTGACATGTAGAAGAATGAAACTACATACTCATCTCTCACCTTTTACAAAAATCAACTCAAGATGGATCAAAGACAAGTCTAAGACCTGAAACCATAAAAATTCTAGGAGATGATATTAGAAAAACCTTTCTAAACATTGACTTAGGCAAAGACTTCATGACCAAGAACCCAAAAGCAAATGCAACAAAAAGCAAGATAAATAGATGGGACTTAAACTAAAAAGCTTCTGCACAGCAAAAGAAATAATCAGCAGAGTATACAAACAAACCACAGCATCGAAGAAAATCTTTGCAAACTATGCATTCAACAGAGGACTAATATCCAGAATCTACAACGAACTAAAAGAAATCAGCAAGAAAAAAAAATAATTCTATCAATACATGGGCTAAGGATATGAATAGACAATTCTCAAAAGAAGATATACAAATGGCCAAGAAACATTTAAAAATGCTCAACATCATTAATTATCAGAGAAATGCAAATCAAAACCACAATGCCATACCACCTTACTCTTGCAAGAACGGCTATACTTTAAAAATTTAAAAAAAAATAGATGTTGTTATGGATTTGGTGAAAACAGAAAACTTTTACAAGGCTGGTAAGAATGTAAACTAGTACAACCACTATGGAAAACATTATGGAGATTTCTTGAAGAACTAAAAGTAGATATACCATTTAATCCAATTAATACTACTACTGAATATGTCCCCAGTAGAAAAGGAGTCATTATATTTAAAAAAAAAAAAAAAAAAACTTGAACATGCATGTTTATAGCAGTACAATCATAAACATAAAAACACAGAACTACCCCAAATGCCCATAATCAACAGGTGGCATATATATACCATGGAATACTACTCAGCCATAAAAAGGAACAAAATAATGGCATTCACAGCAACCTGGATGGAGTTGGAGACCATTATTCTAAGTGAAGTAACTCAGGAATGGAAATGCATATGTTCTCACATATAAGTGGGAGTGAAGCTATGAGGATGCAAAGGCATAAAGATGATAAAATGGACTTGGTGACTCAGGCGGAAGGTGACCACACATTGGGTACAGTGTACACTGCTTGGGTAATGGGTGCACAAAATTTCAGAGAGAGATCCAAGATGGCTGATCACTAGCAGCTCGGGATTGTAGCTCCCAGAGAAAGCACACAGAACGAGAGGACGCCACACTTTCAGATGAATTTTTGTTACCCACAGACTGGAAGATTCCCAGCGGAGGAGCCCCACGGGTCGCCAGGGTGACTATTGTAGCCAGCGTCACAGTTTTGCCAGTGCCCCGGCACAGCGATTCTTGGTGCAGAGTAAACGGGACTTCGTCCCCTTTTAATCAACGTTTGGAGCTCCAGGAAGGCAGAGTCGCCCATTTACCTGAATGAAGAAGGGACTCAAGAGGGAAGCCAGACTGTAGATTCCTGGGCAGAAAAGCACAACAAATCTTAATGCCACGGTTTTAGCCGGCACCGTGAGTTGTTCAGATTTCGGCGCTGGGAATCAACAAGTTGGATGTCCACTCAGAGACCTAATTTGAAAGTAGGCAATTACAAAGATGGCAGGTGGATGAACTTACAATGATGGGAAGAAACCAGCGTAAAAAGGCTGAGAATACCCAAGATCAGAATGCCTCTCTTTCTACAGGTGATCACAGGTCCTCATCAACAAGAGAACAAGGCCTGATGGAAAACGAGTGCATTCCAATAAAAGATTTAGGCTTCAGAAAGTGGATAATAAGGAACTTTAGTGAGCTAAAAGAAGTTATTTTAGCCCAATGTAAAGAAACTAAGAACTTTGAAAAAAGGTTTGATGAAATGCTAAGGAGAATTGACAACTTAGAGAGGAATATAAGTGAATTAATGGAACTGAAGAACACAATACGAGAACCTCACAAAGTATGCACAAGTTTTAACAGTCGAATTGATCAAGCAAGCAGAAGAAAGGATATCAGAGGTCGAAGACCAACTTAATGAAATGAAATGAGAAGACAAGATTAGAGAAGAAAGAGTAAAAAGGAATGAGCAAAGTCTCCAATAAATATGGGACTATGTGAAAAGGCCTAATTTACGATTGATAGGTATACCTGAATGTCATAAAGAGAATGAATCCAAGTTGGAAAATATTCTTCAGGATATTATTCAGGAAAACTTTCCTAATCTAGTAAGGCAGGACAATACTCAACTCCAGCTAATCTAGCGAACACCACAAAGATATTCCTCAAGTAGAGCAACTCCAAGACACATAATCGCTAGATTCACTAGGGTTGAAATAAAGGAGAAAATTCTAAGGGCAGCTAGAGAGAAAGGTCATGTTACCCATAAAGGCAAGCCTATCATACTCACAGCAGACCTCTCACCAGAAACCCTACAAACTAGAAGAGAGTGTGGGCCAATAGTCAATATCCTCAAAGAAAAGAATTATCAACCCAGAATCTCATATCCTGCCAAACTAAGCTTCATAAGCGAAGGAAAAAGAAAATTTTTCACAAACAAGCAAGCACTCAGAGATTTCATCACCACCAGGCCTGCTTTACAAGAGCTTCTGAAAGAAGCATTACAAACAGAAAGGAACAACCAGTATCAGTCATCCCAAAAACTTACCAGAACGTAAAGAGTATCTCTATAATGAAGAATCTACATCAACTAATGGGCAAAATAGCCAGCTAGCATTAAATGACAAAATCGAACTCACAAATATTAATATTAATTCTAAATTTAATGGATTAAGTGCCCCAGTCAAAGACACAGACAGGTAAATTGAATAAAAAGTCAAAACCCATCCGTACACTGTATCCAGATCTATTTCACAAGCAACGACATACAAAGACTCAAAACAAAGGGATGGAGGAAGATTCACCAATTAAATAGAGAGGAAAAAAAAAACAAAACAAGAGTTGTAACTTTCGTCTCTCACAAAATAGACTTTAATAGTAACAAAGACTAAAAGAAACAAAGAAGGACATTACATAATGGTAAAAGGATTTTACCAATGCAACAACAGGAGCTAATGATTATAAATATATATGCACCCAATACAGGAGCACCCAGATACGTAAGACAAGTTCTTAATGACTTATAAAGAGACCTGGACTCCCGCACAATAATAGCAGGAGATTTTGACACCACATTGTTAATATTCGATGGATCAATGACATAGAAAATTAATAGGGACATCTATGACTTGAACTTAGACCTGGAATAAGTAAACTTAGTGAATATTTATAGAATTCTCCGCCCCAGGTCCACAGAACATACATTTTTCTCAGTATCATATTACACCTATTTTGAAAGTGACCACATAATTGGAAGTAAATCACTCTTCAGCATTTGCATAGCATTTCACAGACTTACATGTAATACTGGTTGGCTGTTTGTTTGTTATTTTCTTCTCTTATTCCTTCCTGTCTCCATTGGTAAGCACAATTATCGGCATAAAAGAGGTTTTTAATACCTATTTTTAGATTGCATTCCAGCCCAGGCAATAGAGCAAGAATCCTGTTCTCTCTCTCCCTTTTTCGTTCTCTTTTTTTCTTTCTCTCATTAAAAAAAAAAAAAAAAAAAAAAAAGATTTTTGTGAAAAGGCCCATGTCAGAACGGTATGGTGTTAATCAGTACAAACCATATAAACCAATGGATTGCTGTTAGCTCTATTTTTGATTACTCAAACACTTTACTCTGACAAGTATTAAACTATAGGGGATCACCAACTTTAAGATGAAACAATTAGCAGTTTAGATAGCATGAAACTAAAACTGGTTTTAAAATATATTGAAAAAAAATTTTTCAGAAATCACCATTAAATAATTCATCCATGTAACCAAACCACTACCTGTTCCTCAAAAACCTGCTGAAATTTTAAAAGAGAGAGAAAAAAAGTGTTACTTCAGGAGTTACCTGAGAGCGAGGCGGTGTGGGGCGAGGGCCCCGGGAGGAGGATGCCGGCCCCTGCGCGGTCCCATTCAAGGGGATCCACTCCAGCGGATCCACTCCAGCCTCGCGCTCTTCCAGGGCCTGCGGCCAGGGTGCCACGCCCTCAGCACCTTCCACGCCCAGCGTGGGCCCCCACGGGCAGGTGCGCCTCGGCATCCGGAAGAAGGAAACTGGGGCACTGGGTCTGCAGCGCCGCTCAGGGCCGGGGCTGGGACCGAGCGCGCGCCCGGAGCTCCGCGCTCCCGACTGCAGCCGAGCCCGCTGCGTCCCCGACCCCATTTTAAAAACTTAGGTCCGGGCGCCACGTGCTCACTCCCCCACCGCGCCTTAGTTGATTAGGGCTTTCTGACTTTTCCACTCGATTGCCGCCAAGCGGGGTATTACGCCGCTTCGGACCCCACCGTGGAGACGCGGGAGGAGAGCGACCACGCATTCTTCGGAGCTGTCGTCTCCATCACCCGCTAGCCCGCCACCTTTAAAACTAAGAAACAGGCACAACGCGCAAGTGAGAAAGTCCGAGGCTGAGAGCGGCCGAGCACAGGATAGAAAAGTGGAGCCGGCCCAGGAGCACATTCAGCGCCAAGTGTGAGCAGGGGGCGGGGTGCAGGCGGAATGGCCCTGGTGCCCTATGAGGAGACCACGGAATTGGGGTTGCAGAAATTCCACAAGCCTCTTGCAACCTTTTCCTTTGCAAACCACACGATCCAGATCCGGCAGGACTGGAGACCCCTGGGAGTCGCAGCGGTGGTTTGGGATGCGGCCATTGTTCTTTCCACGTATCTGGAGATGGGAGCTGTGGAGCTCAAGGGCCGCTCTGCCATGGAGCTGGGTGCTGGCACGGGGCTGGTGGGCATAGTGGCTGCCCTGCTGGGTGAGTGTCATGCATTGACTCACTCCTTAGTGAGCAGAACTCATTGAGAGGTGCTCATGTGACTATCACAGATCGAAAAGTAGCATTAGAATTTCTTAAATGAAACGTTCAAGCCAACTTACCTCCTCATATCCAATCCAAAACTGTTTTTAAGGAGCTGACTTGGGGACAGAATCTGGGGAGTTTTTCTCCTGGAGAATTTGACCTGATACTTGGAGCTGATATCATATATTTAGAAGAAACATTCACAGATCTTCTTCAAACACTGGAACATCTCTGTAGCAATCACTCCGTGATTCTTTTAGCATGCCGAATTCGCTATGAACGGGATAACAATTTCTTAGCAATGCTGGAGAGGCAATTTACTGTGAGAAAGGTTCATTATGATCCTGAAAAAGATGTACATATTTACGAAGCACAGAAGAGAAACCAGAAGGAGGACTTATAATTGGCTGGAATTTATAAGAATATTGTCATTGAGTGTGTCACTTAAGGTCTTAAACTATGAATCTAACCATATTTAATGAAATGGCTTACTGCACAAAAAGTCTGACCCCAAAGGTTCTCAGGCAACAAAGCACGTGTGCGGTTTTAAAACAAAGCAGTGCCTCCTTCCACTGCGGTGATTTTTAGTCATACTTTACTTACTCTGAAATCCAATTAACATTAAAGGATTAAGTGTGAGATTTTGGTTTATGCTGTTTCTGTATTCCATACTACTCTTAAACAGTTTCCACTGATGATATGAAAGGCTGGTATAAAGATGTCTTTAAATGAGTAAGCTTTCTTTAGTAAGATTAAATCATACAAATTATTTTTAAAACCTTCTGATATATACAATGTTTAGCCGAGTTTTCTAATTTTCTGGATGTAAAATAAAAGGTTTAACATACATTCCTTGAGCTGTTAGTGCTGTTGAAATGTTTTGCCCCGTTTAGGTCCTAAAAACTTTTCAGTTGGTTGAGTAGGATATGAGTTTTTGGGGTCTCATTTCATGCATTTTGCCTTAATTTCAGGTTTTTACATATAAATAAAGGAATTAAGTACAAATAAGATTTCAATTACTTTTTGAAAGCACCTGAAATCTTGGACTCAAATAGGTTGTCTATTTCAAGTCAAAAGCTGTAGTTTTCCTTTTCTGCTTTTCCTTCCTCAAATGTTGTTTCAATGTAATTCTTTCCTGAGCTTTCCCTTCTTAATAATGCATAGGATGTCATTAAAAGTACTTTAAAATCTCAAAAAAAAAAGTGTTACTTCAAAGTGAATTAGTGACTCAAATGAGTACACTGAAGAGTTTCTGCACTTCGCTGTTATGTCCATTAAAAAAAAGAAGCAAAAAAATCATTTGCAAATAGATCAAAAAGTAAAAATGTTATAATCAGAAATGAAAAATTATTTTAGTAAGAAATCAGAATGTGAAAAGTTCAATTTATTTCATATTTTTAAAGAATACTTCAGTGTTCCCCTCTAAGATACACATCTCTTGGAAAACAATAAATGAATGTGCTAAAGGTTATTCATATTATCTGTTACCATTATGAAGCAGTGGAATTACTTGGGAATAAAAGCTGGTGGGGTTACAATACCTTGTTTTAATATCTGTACATGGGATATTTTCACTTTTTTCCTCTTGTAGAATTTTCATTTATGTCTTCAAACTTATAGTCTCCTTTTTATTGATTTGTATCAGAAGTTTCTTATATATCATTACCAAAAAGACAATGAGTTGTACCATCTTCAATTTCAGATCATCTCATTCATAATGGCATCTGTCACTGCAGTGGTTTCCAAGTCAAGCAGTGGGTGAACTTTCCGGCCTTCTCAAAAAATGTCCCAAAGCCTGTTTTAATCCATCTGGAATTAGAGTATGCCAGTGCCATGGAGGAAGAAGTTTTTCTTCTTTCTCTTCTCCTTAAATGTGGTCACTCCCACACCCTCAGGTGAGCTACTTGCCACTCGGCAGGCATCATTCTTTCCTTTGCCATGGCTCATATCGGTATAGCTAAAATACCTACCACAGGAATTCCTAGCCAGGACACTGGAAATGACTTTATCTTCTCCAGAATCTGGGCTGCCTTGGATTGGAATCAATGGCTCACAAAACCATGGATACTCAGAATCACAGGACAATAGAATCTTGGAGCAGAGTGCACAGGGAGTTAAGAGTGTAATTTCTTGAAGTTAAGAAGACCTCCTTTCTGATAATGGAGAATATTTTCCTTCTTATAAACCCTTAGTTTAGAAATATGAAGGGGTGTGTTTTCACATGAGGAATAAGCCTGTTAATATTTGTTGGTTGCTGATATTATATACTCTTGGTGAATTTTCCCTCTTCATTGCTAGTAAGTTTTCCCCAATGAAGTCTATTTTAGCCAGTGGAAGTAGAGCAATAACTGTTGAGAAACATTAAGTTTACCCTGCCCCCGTAGCTCCCTTGTGGAGAATATCTTTTAGTTTGCAATTAGTGGTAGGCGGGTAACAGCTGCCTACGTGGTATATTTTTGAGTTATGAGTAAATACAGAACACCTGTTTATTAATAATAATTACCTGTTAACAGAGAATAAATATGTGGATCAGAATCTGCTTGGGGCCTTCAGCCTGGAAAGCTGTCAGCCCCTGAGGCTCTCAGCTCAGTAGGCTGCTGGCCCCCCCAGATAGATCCACTTTGCTGTTCTGTCTGGGTGTCTGCTTCTCATTGCTTTCAGCGCCACCTGGGTGGGGGTTTTCCAGCTGAGCTGGTACTCAGTAAATAACATCTTTCTTTTGAATAGTGTTTGACTAATTTACATGTATTTTCACCCTTTTTCTTTCAAGATTTTTGTATCCTAATATTTAAAATCTATATCTGCTATAAGCATATAATTTTTTAAAACTCACTCTACTAATGTTTGCCTTTTGCATAATATTTATTCTATTAACATTTAATTAAATTTTGATGTGTTTTAGTTTATATGTAACATCTTCCAATTTATTGTCCATTTCTCCTGCCTGTTTTTGTTCTTCTTCTAATATACTCTTGAATTGGCTGAATATTCTTTAATTCTATTTTATATTCTATTTCTCCTTTTCCTCTCTCTTAGCTTGTGAGTTATGCATTCCTCCACTATCCTTTTGTGCTTACCCTAAACAATAGAACATATAATATGTATGTACTCTGATCTAATA
Organism: Aotus nancymaae; assembly: GCF_030222135.1. Lineage (NCBI taxonomy): Eukaryota > Metazoa > Chordata > Mammalia > Primates > Aotidae > Aotus > Aotus nancymaae. The sequence continues at coordinate 25,848,632 of NW_026988479.1, read as the reverse complement.
TATGTCAATGTTACCAATAATGTCAGAAGTAGATATTTAGAAAAATTTAAATCCATTTATTTCCTTTCTAATTTATGTTCTAATGTTACTCTACATGTGTATGTGGTATATGGTATGCATTGTATATCCTCTTACCAGCAAGGAAAGACAAGAGAGGCAGACAGAGAGAAGGGAGAGACGGGAAATAGTCCGTGAAGTTTTATTTCACATTCTCCTTATAACTCTGGTCTTGGAGTTTTCATGAAGCATCAGGACACTCCCATAGTTAAGAGAAATAATCAGTCATCCAGCTACATTTTTATCTCCCTGACTCTGTTTCCCTGCTCCATGCTCTTTATGGCCATTGCACAGCACTAACCTGCTGCCTCCAACAAACACCCATTGAAATTGCATTTACAATAGCGGCTTACATTCTAGCCAGGACTGGTCAAACCCAATGTACAGGAGTTTGGACAGACTGGGGAAAATCTGTGAGTAGACCCAACCTTTGTGATCAGAGAAAAATAGGCTGGCAGGACATCATGGCTCATTGTCTGCCATTTGCCATTCTGTGAAGCAGAGCCCACAGCCTAGCATCCCAGGGTGTGCTTCAGACGTGATGGTGAAGGAAGAAAGCAGAGGACCTGCAGGTGAGGGGATTGAAGTGTAAAGAAATTTGAAAGGGTTGACTAGTAACGATGAGATACAGAGGTTAGGAAGCAGAGTTGAATGTGGAAGAGAGGAGAATTGTGAAATCCAGGGCTTTGGGAACAAGAGGAACGAACAGCTGCGGAGAAGGAAATCTACAAAGGAGAAAAACTTGGGAAGCAAAGGATTCCTTTTTCTACAATGGGAAAGGTTAATTTTAATAAGGAAATAAATAATGAGAAATATACTAATAGCAAAGTGAATAGTGAAAAAACACATAAACAAAGGTAAAAGATGGAAAGTTCAGGTTTTGGAAGAAGGTCAAGTGTCTGGCTGGCTAGAGCAGAAGGAACTGGTTTGGCAGGGCTAGAGTGATCAACAGCTAGTTCCTCCCATGTAATATTGTGTCCTGTAGCCCTTTTGTTTTCTCAGGGCCCCGGTTAGATTCCAGCTCTGTGCCTGAAACTTATGGCTCCAAGAGGCACTGCATGGTAGTATTCATGTGGGAAGTACAAAAAAACCAGGTCTTGGCTGTTACCTGTGGCTCAAGATAATGGTGAAGTCACAACCTGAGGATTATGAGGTTGTTGAGAGGCTGCTTGGTAAGTGCCTCCAGGTCTCTCCCTCAAATCCTATTTCTCTTAAACAGGAAGACACTTTCAAAACTAGATCCCCAAAGCAGTGTCTGCTTACTAATTACGTATCAAGAACATTTAGAAAATGACAAGAGATTAGGCTAATTGGAAATAGCACTATACTTGATAATCAAATTATTGGTGTAGCCTCTGCAGTTATGAGGTTTCTGAATCTTATTTTTCACTGCAAAATGGGGACCATAACACCAACCCCATATCCTGTTGTGAATATTAAATATGAATTAGAATGTCCTTTGTAAATTCCAAACTGATACATTTATGTATTATGAAGAGTTATAATTGTTCATTTAAAATTCTTAGTTATACAGATGTCAAAAAATTATAACCTCATATATTTACATCTACCAGAAGCCTTGAAATTGGGATTTACTGTCCCTTACATGAGAATGCTTTCTGTTTCTCCTCTTCCAATCACCCTACCCTTGATCCCAACATTAGAATTTCTTCTAGGAAGGCATGGCTGAAGAGATGCAACCTCTTCTTTTTCTGAATTACTCTAAATTTCTTTCCCGTCATAATATAGCCACTCTTTTCACTGAGAATTGTGTCACTGAAATCTTTTTGGACTAGGCACACAATCAAGGATATCTGATGTGATAACATTCTTCTCCTCCAAATATTTTTACCCAAACCAGTATCCTGGGGTAGGTTGGGGAGAAGAGAAAGAACAATGACATGGTGCCCTTTTGAACATGTGGCTCACCTCTTCACAAACTCATCTTCTCTCTCCTTAATGTCCAGCATGTCCCTTGGATGTCCAATTGGTCTGTTTCAGTGTTATGGGCTGAATAGTGTCACCCCAAATTTATATGTTAAAATTCTGACACCAATAGCTCATAATGTGACTGCACTTGGAGATTGGGTGCTTAAAAAGGTAATTAAGGTTGAATGAGGCCATTAAGATGGGCCCTAATCAAACATGCCCTGTATTCTTATACGAAGAGGAGATGAGGACAAATGTGCTCAGAAGAAAAACCATGTAAAGACATAGAAGATGACCATCTACCAGCCAAGGAGAGAGGTGCAAGAAAAAAATTGACCTTGCTGGTAACTTGATCTTGGATATCTATCCTCTAGAACCGTGTTTAAGCTACTGAGTCTGTGGTACTTTGTTAAGGAAGCCCTAGAAAACTAACACATCCAGTGTGTCTGGGCAGCCCATTGCCCTTGCTTCTGATGATATGGGCTCTTGACTAGGATGTTAATTACTGGATGTTGTTGCCTACATTTCCAGGCCCCCTCCATTCTTAGCCCTATGGGACTCCTATTTGCAGCAGTCTATTAAAGTCCTATGATCTCAGACATTGAGTATAGACCCTTCAAGGAACCAAAACTTATCATTTGCAGAGAAACATTGGCTTTCCTTCCTTCATATCTCTGATTTGGAACCAATTCTGATCCAGTCTCCTGGAACACAACACTGTGTTCTCTTTTATGATATAACTCTCTGCAGCCAGTCTCTCATCCCCTTATTTCAATTTTCTTCCTTTTCTAGGATGTGACCACTCGTTTTTGTTTTCTCCTTCCTGTCAGTATCTCCTGTCTATTGCAATAGCTTAGTCAAGCTGGTCTTTCCCACGGATGACTTCATTTATTCCTACATCTGTGACTATTTCACCTGACTCATAACATCAGTGTTCTGTACCCTGGGGACTGTAGAAATGGAAGAAGTGAGGCTATTACTTTTTGTCTTGGTTTTAGTCTACTCATAAGTTTATTGCGTTCATTGTTAAGAAAGTTTTACTAATAGATGTTCATTGTGTATTGAGTTTATAGGACTGGTTTTCCTTTCTCTTTATACTTATTTGTGTATTAATTTTAAAACCTAAGAATACTTAAAGAAGAAATCAACAGAAACATCAAACTCACCTAAGAGGAGAAGAAATAATCAAGACCACCATTTCCCAAGGAAATAGTCTTGAAACATTAGTCACCTCTATTTCCTTGTCTCCACTTTCCATCTGATTGCCAAATCAAATCATATTCCTCTTCTCAATATGCTTGCAATGCCTTATTTCAGTCATTTATTACATCATACGAACTTATTGCAAAACTCTTTCCCTGGATTAGTCTTTCTTTCTGTCATCTGACCTCTATCCAGTCAAATTTATGCATGTTGTCAGAAAGATCCTTCAAACTCAGAGATCTGGTGATTTTACAACCCAATTAAAAAACCTCATTGCCTTCCAATTAACTTCTTAGCCAAGTCCATAGTTCCTGTCTTATATTCAGTCTTATCCGTAATCTCCATCCAACCTTTTAACCACCTGATATTTCATTCCTTTCTTTCAAAGGACTCACCCTATCCCTACCAAATAATCTGCAGCCTCTCTCCTCTATTTTTATCTCATATTTTCTTAATATCTTTCAGACATATCCACCTGATAAATATTATGCATTCTTTCGTACCACCTCAAACACCCCCTACTTCATGATGCCTTCTCCCATCTTGGCAATTAGATATGATCTGACTTTCTATGTCCCAGCAGTTCTTTATTTGAAATCCACTTATAATATGCTATTTTGGATTATACTTATTCCTTATCTGATCTCTCTCTTTTCCCCAATCCCAATAAATAAAACAGCATTGGAAGGCAGGATCATTTCACAATATCGATGTATTCTGTAAAGCACTCATTATAATGTTTTGCATTTTGCAAGTGTTTGTGTGATATTGAGTCCAGGTGACAGTTTAGTATGGTGTATAGCAACTGAAGTTTTTCTCTAGTAACTCCATAGAAGAAAAACTTATTCAGTGTCTCCTATATGCCAAACATACGAGTGTAGGGGAAGAGGATACACATTAGAGATTCAAGAAATGTTTGTCTAATTAATGAGCCATGTAAATAAAGTACTATAATAGGTCTTTGTTGGGTTAAGGATAATAATTCACAAGTGAACTAGACTTAATTCCTGGCTCAAGGTACATAAACCATGGTGGGGAGACAGGTGTGTGCACATACCAAATGGGAGGGAAGAGAGGAGATGATGGAGATGAAAAATTGTGATTAAATGTTCATATCTTAGGGATGGTATAATGTGCCATCAAGATTCCCAGGTCAGTCTCTGTCATCCAAGTCTGAGGGAGCCCCTCTGAAGAACAGACTTCCTGAGGATTGAAGTATATGTAATAAATATTTATAAGATAATAATTAGGTGCTTTAAAATATTTATCAACAAAAAAGTATACATTATAACAGTTACGATATGTTAATTACATATCATGAGTGAGTCAGTCAGTTGTGACACCACTACATTGTCTATTACATTTTGATCTACAGAAGTTAGTACCTTGCTGATTGTGTTTCTGGGATATCACTGACTTCTCCTTCACTCCACAGATGATCACAGCATTAACATGTGTGGCCCACTATCACAATCCAGTCCTCAAAAATCACAACATCATAGTTTTACAGAGGATAATCATCCAAGAATCCATCTAGAATGTATCTACTGTCAGCATGCTAACAAGGGTTAGCTGCCAGAAGAACAGTCTCCTGCTGTTGGAGATAAAGAGATTCAGATTAGGAGAGAGATCCAGGATGGCTGATCACTAGCAGCTCAGGCTCGTAGCTCCCGGTGAAAGCACAGAGAACGAGAGGACGCCACACTTTCAGACGAATTTTTGTTGCTCACGGATCGGGAGATTCCTAGCGGAGGAGCCCCACGGGTCACCAGGGCGACTCTTGTGGCCAGCATGGCGGTTTTGCTGGCGCCTCAGCACAGCGGTTCTTGGTGCAGAGTCCGGAGATTACTGGGGAGAAAAGCACCATCAATCTTGACACCGCTGTTTTGGCTGGCGCAGTGGATTGCTCAGATTTCGGCCCTGGGAATCAACAAGTTGGACATCCGCTCAGAGACCTAGTTAGAAAGTCAGTAATTACAAAGATGACAGAGGGATAAATATATAATGAAGGGAAGAAACCAGCCTAAAAAGGCAGAGAATACTCAAAATCAGAATGCCTCTCCCTCTACAAGTGATCACAGTTCCTCATCAGCAACGGAACAAGGCTTAATGGAGAACAAGTGTGTTCCATTATCAGAAGCAGGTTTCAAAAGGTGGGTGATAAGAAACTTCTGTGAATTAAAAGAACTTGTTCTAACCCAATGCAAAGAAACTAAGAACCTTGAAAAAAGGTTTGACGAAATGCTAACGAGAATGGACAATTTAGAGAGGAATATAAGTGAATTGATGGAGCTGAAAAACACAATACGAGAACTTCGCGAAGTATGCACAAGTTTAAACAGTCGAATTGATCAAGCAGAAGAAAGGATATCAGATGTTGAGGACGAGCTTAGTGAAATGAAATGAGAAGACAAGATTGGAGAAAAAAGGATAAAAAGGAATGAGCAAAGTATCCAGGAAATATGAGACTATGTGAAAAGAGCTAATTTACGTTTGATAGGTGTACCTGAATGTGATGAAGAGAATGAATCCAAGTTGGAAAATACTCTTCAGGATACCATTCAGGAAAACTTTCCCAACCTAGCAAGGCAGGGTAATATTCAACTCCAGGTAATACAGAGAACACCACAAAGATATTCTTCAAGAAGACCAACCCCAAGGCACATAATCGCCAGATTTATTAGAGTTGAAATGAAAGAGAAAATACTAAGGGCAGTCAGAGAGAAAGGTCAGGTTACCCATAAAGGGAAACCTATCAGACTTACAGTAGATCTCTCAGCAGAAACCCTACAAGCCAGAAAAGAGTGGGGACCAATATTTAACATCCTTAAAGAAAAGAACTTTCAACCCAGAATTTCATATCCAGCCAAACTAAGCTTTATGAGCGAAGGAAAAATTAAATCTTTTGCGAACAAACAAGTACTTAGAGACTTCACCACCACCAGGCCTGCTTTACAAGAGCTTCTGAAAGAAGCACTATACATATAAAGGAACAACCAATATCAGCCTTTCCAAAAATATATCAAAAAGCAAAGAGCATCAACACAATGAAAAATTTACACCAACTAATGGGCAAAACAGCCAGCTAGCATCAAATAGCAGTATTAAACTCATATATATTCAAATTGGATAAAAAGCCAAAACCCATTGGTATGCTGCATCCAGACCCATCTCACATGCAACAATACACAAAGACTTAAAGAGAAGGAGGAAGATTTACCAACCAACCAGAGAGTAAAAATAAACAAATAAATAAAAAGTAGGAGATGCAATTCTCGCCTCTGATAAAATAGACTTTAAAGCAACAAAGATCAAAAGAGGCAAAGAAGGACATTACATAATGGCAAAAGGATCAATGTAACAAGAAGAGCTAACGATCCTATAGATCATCAAGACAGAAAATTAACAAGGACATCCAGGACTTGAACTCAGACCCGGAACAAGTAAACTTAATAAACATCTATAGAACTCTCCACTTCAAATACACAAAACATACATTACCACCTCATACCTATTCCAAAAGTGATTACATAATTGGAAGTAAATCACTCCTCAGTAATCGCATAGCATTTCATAGGTTTAAATGAAATATTGGTTAGCTGCTTGTTTGTTATTTTCTTCCCTTATTCCTTCCTGTCTACATCATTAAGTATAATTATTGGTATAAAAGAGGTTTTCAATACCCATTTCTAAACTGCATTTTAGCCTGGGCAAGAAAGCAATACTCCCATTCTCTCTCTCTCTTTCTCTTCCTTTTTCTTTCTCTTCTTCATTATTTTTTTCTTTCTTTGTTCCTTTTTTTTTTTTTTTTTTTTTTTTAAAAAGGATTCAGATTAAATCTCACCAGGACCAAAAGGAACTGAGGTTTTGACCACCCTACAATTACACCCTAGGACTGAACATTGCAGAGAAAGGAAAACAATGCTTCACTAAGACTCAACTTGGAACAGAGAAGCCAAAAGAAACCCATACATTTAAGCTTGGGTTGATACCTTGGATTTCTGCCAGATTTAGGGCAGAAACTCTGATACTGGAAAACATTAACTTCTTACTTGTCCTTAAACCTACACACCATTTCTTGTGGCTTACCCTGAAAATGGACACTGGTATTGTGCCTCTCTTCCTTGTACCATAAAGAAAAGGAGAAAAGATCGATCAGCTGAACAATGGTCAGATCCTGGTGGAGATCCCAGATCCTCAGCCAGGCGGCCGAAGCCGGCGCTGCCCGGCTCGGGCCGGCAGCCAGCTGACTCCTCTCGCCACCCTCGTGTCCCACGCGGCGCGCTTTCGCCAGCGCCCGGGCGCGCCAGCCAGTTCTCCCGGGCCGTGGCAGCTGCTCCCGAGCCAGGGCGCTCTGGGCCAGCTCTGGCGCCGGGGGCTCGTGATTGGCGGCCCCCAGCCCCAGCCCGGCGCGCCCTCCCACCCGGGGCGAAGTCCAGTCCCCGCCCGCTGCCTGGGCTCTGCCCCCTCCTCTCCGCCCAGCCAGTGCGCGGGGCCCGGATCCGGCCGAGCACTTCCCGCAGGCGCCGCAGAGCAGCGGGGTGCAGGCGGCCGTGGTTGGCGCGGTCCTCGCCCGGCCGGGCCATGAAGGTCGAGTTTGCGCCGCTCAACATCCCGCGGACGCGGCGGCTGCAGACGGCAGCGGTGCTGCAATGGGTCCTGTCCTTCCTGCTGCTGGTTCCTGAAAACGGGTTTGTTGCCAGAATGTGCTCTCTTTGTAGGCACATGAATAATGCCTGCTCAGTCAAGCGCAGGTGTTCATTGGAATCATTCTGATGTTAATCATCCACAACTATTGGTTCCTTTACATCCCTTATTTGACGTGGCTTTACTTTGACTGGCGTACCCCAGAGCAAGGAGGCAGGAGATCCAACTGGGTCAGAAACTGGACTGTTTGGAAATACTTTAAGGACTATTTTCCAATCCATCTCATTAAAACTCAAGATTTGGATCCAAATCACAACTATATATTTGGGTTTCACCCCCATGGAGTCCTCGTGGCTGGAGTCTTTGGAAACTTTTGTACAAATTATTCCGACTTCAAGGAGCTGTTTCCTGGCTTTACTGCTATCTTCATGTGCTGCCATTTTGGTTCCGGTGTCCTCTCTTCCGAGAATATCTGATGAGCAGTGTTCATTTTCACGCTGCTGATACCCAAGGCATGCCCAAGACTGGGAAGAAAAAGAGGTTTGATGAACTTATAGTTCCACATGGCTAGGGAGGCCTCATAATCATGGTGGAAAGCAAGGAGGAGCAAGTCACGTCTTACATGGATGGCGGCAGGCAAAGAGAGAGAGGTTGTGGAAGAGAATTCCTGTTTATAAAACCATCAGCTCTCACAAGACTTATTCACTATCATGAGAACGGCATGAGAAAGACCAGCTCCCATGATTCAGTTACCTCCAACTTGGTCCCTTCCACGACACGAAGGAATTGTGGGAGTTACAACTCAAGATGAGATTTAGGTGGGGACACAGCCAAACGATACCACATTTATGTTAGAAATCCAGGTTTGGAAAATAATTACCCATATAGAATATCTGAAAACAGGTCGTCGTATATTCAGAAAATCCACTGCAGACTCTTGGAGAATATACCTTTTGATTCTGTGTAAAAATTCACCAGGAGCCAGTTTCAGTTTCCAAGAAAAGTGTGTCCTATGTGCTAAGCAAGGATGGAGGTGGAAACATCTCTGTCATTGTCCTTGGGGGTGCAGAAGAATCACTGGATGCCCACCCTGGAAAATTCACTCTGTTCACCCGCCAGCGAAAAGGATTTGTTAAAATTGCTTTGACCCAAGGCGCCTATCTTGTCTCAGTGTTTTCTTTTGGTGAAAATGAACTGTTTAAACAAATTAGCAACCCTGAATGCTCATGGCTTAGAACTGTTCAAGAGAAACTACAGAAGATCATGGGGTTCGCTTTGCCCCTGTTTCACACCAGGGGAGTTTTTCAGTACAATTCTGGTCTAATGCCATATAGGAAAGCCATCCACACTGTTGGTATGTACATAAAATGACTACCATTATTAACTTATTTTAAGCAATGTTTCTTGTTATTAACTGAGGTGCTAATGCAAGAAAAGTGACTTTGAGTAAGAACTTTCTAAAATAATAACCCTGTAGATGTTATCTGAGTTTCGTTTCTGAATATTCCTTTTATTTATGAAATGACTACATTTTCCACTAGAATAGGAATTGATTGTTTTCAAGAATACTTCTATTGGGCCAGGTGCAGTGGCTCACGCCTGTAATCCGAGCACTTTGGGAGGCCGAGGTGGGTGGATCATCTGGGTCGGGAGTTCAAGACCAGCCTGACCAACATAGAGAAACCCCATCTCTATTAAAAATACAAAATTAGCCAGGCGCGGTGGCGCATGCCTGTAATCCCAGCTACTCAAGAGGCTGAGGCAGGAGACTCACTTGAACCCAGGAAGCAGATGTTTCAGTGAGCTGAGATTGAGCCATTGCACTCCAGCCTGGGCAGCAAGAGCGAAACTCTGTCTCAGAAAAACAAACAAAAAAAAAAAAGAAAAAGAAAACACGGATACTGCTGTTAAACTACAATAAAATAAAACCCAATTTTTGAAATAAAGTTTCTAATACTCTAAAAAAAAAAAAAAAAGGAGAAAAAGGTCTGCGTTCTCCTCTCTTCCATCAGTTACTTCCAGGATAGACATCTTCCAGGCTCATGAAAAAACTCTTCCTGCACCAGCTCAGGCAACCTAGCTCTATATCTTAGGTTTCACTTTGTCAGCCATCTACCAACCTTACAGTAGTGTCATCACATTATTGGGCAAGTTTATCAACTGGCCCAGTAGGCGCAACATCACTGAAGGAAAACCAAATGCCAATGCTGGAAAGAAGGATGGTTTGGCACTTAAAGGCTTAGCTGTTGAGTCAGACAGATCTTCAAATCTGGTTGCTCTAATTTCTATCTTCATGATTTTGGGTAAATTATGCCATGTGTCTGAATCTCTATTTCTTCATTCGTAAAATGGGATATTTATTCTATGAACACTGAGAAGCCAAAATTAAATAATTAAATAATGAATGTTAATCTCTTTCTACAGTACCTGACAGCAGTGTCAGCACTCAATATATGTTAGATATTATTAATGCTACGAGCATGACTAATATCAATGCTAAAAGCTTTTCTGAAACCGTATCATTCTTCTCAATATCAATGATCTTTGTCTCAACTCACCTTCAGCAGCCCACTCTCAGGCCTGCCCTTAGGTATTATTTCTTCCTCTACCGCAGATGGCCTAATTTTTCTTCATGAAGCAAATGTAAATGTCCAGGCATGAAATTCATCAACTTCTTTACTTCTAACATACAAAATTATCTGTGTGCAAATCTCATCATTTTATTTTGCTCTCCAGTCCCCAAATTATCCAAAGGTAATCATTATATTTTATCCCATATGGTTATGGACCTTATTTTATTTACAAATCTATTTTTTCTCCTACATCATCAGCCTTGAATAGAACATTTCTATTGAACTTGCAAAAACGTCAACACTGTTATTTGTTAAAATGAGCACCTTCTTGAGCTCCCTTCTTTTAGAAACTTTCTTTTTACTATTCTTCAGAAGCAAGCTTGTTTAAACAGTGGTCTAAAACTTATTTCTGCAGCTTTACTTCATATTCACTAGTCATCTCGTTGTATTATATTCCCATGTTCTGTTCTGTGCCAATTTCGCAGATGTCTCTCTTCGTAAAGCACATATGAAATTCTGTAGACACATAGAAATTTGATAGACACAAACCCTAACTTAGTGCAACCATAAGAAGAATCTGTCAGTGTGGCCACTTCGTCATTTCATTATCATTCTATTCCATGTCTCTACTGTTTTCTTTTCCTGCTATTTCTTCTCAACTCCCCCACAAATTCTTCTTTATTTTTTCATCTGCCCCTGAAAGGTTAGCATTTTCTAAGATCTTATTTTTAACCTTTTTTTCCTCCCTGTGAATGGGCAGCAGTAGTGCCAGATGGCAAGTGAGGCTGGTATGTTCATTCCTTGCATCCCTCTTTGCAAGATGTAATTTCCTATGTCCCTCCTGGTCTAGGGCTGTAGTTGCTCTCCAATGTTGCTAAACCCAGGATGCTTCTGGTATCTCTTGGTTTATCAGGGCCAGTCAACTTTAGATAAATTATACTGCAGTTAAAAGCCTTCCTCTAATCTCAGTGATAGTCAATAGACTTAATTTCTTACCTCGTTTACATATCTAGAGTAGGTCAGCTCAAAAATTCAGGCTAACGAATATCTAAGAAATTTCTTGGAAAGAGAATAAAGGAGAAGGTGGCAGATCAGATGGCAATTCTTAAATCTCCATGAAAGCAGTACATATCACTTCCACCACAATCCATTGGCTGAAATCAGTCATATGGTCAGGTCGGAAATGTACAGTGCAAAAAGTCTAATTGTCCCTCAATGAGGAGCCTGGTGTGGCAGACTCTAACATAGTTCCCAACTGTTCCTCCTTGATATTCACCCCTTGTACAATCTCCTTGAATGTGGACAGGAACTGTGGTCTGCTTCTAACCAACAAACTATGGCAAAGGTGATGGGGTGTCACTCTGTGACTACATTACATAAGATTATATCCTGTGTCTTACTAGGACTTCCTCTTCCTTGCTAATTTTGATGACATATTCTGTTATGCTGAGAGCTACACTATGAAAAATAAGTGCCACATGGGAAGGAACTGAGGATGGCTCCAACTCACATCAACAAGGAAAAAACTCTTGAAAAAATGAATTCTGCCAATAACATGAGTGGGTTTGGAAACAGATCCTTTTCCACTTGAACATTCAGATGAGACCACATCCCTGGCTGGCAACCTCATCACAGCCCATGAGACATTGAATCAAAAGACTCAGCTCAATTGTACCTGGGCTTCTCATCCACAAAATCTGTAAGATAGTAAATGTGTATTTTATTAAGTCTAGTTTGTGGTAGTTTTTATGCAACAATAGTTAATAACTCTTATTTCAGGGTTCTGGTAGGAAAAAAGATTAAAATTTTAAAAATAATTCAAACTGCACAGTCTACTTTCTGGATATTTACAAATATTCATGGCTTTCCTTTAGCATGCAAAACATCCTCACCTCCTCTTTAAGGAATGCATTCAAAATTTTCATTATCTTGGCCTAAGACTCAAAGTCCAGAATGTCATCATTATTTGTACGTAAGTTTCAGATGGACCATTATCTGCCTCCACACCCAACATTCAATGAACAGAGACAGGATAACCAGAACAAACATGCCTATTTGGAAAGAGACAAAACTGAGAGCTGGTGGTACTCTCTCACGTTGATGACACTGATGCACAACTCCTCTGGCATTCCCCTCATTTAGTTCCCTCCTCTTGAATCTGACCCTGCCCTATGACTTGTTTGAATGTAGAATGCTGTAGAAATAATTTTGTGCTACTTCCTGTCCTAAGCCTTAAAAAGACCTGATAGCTTCTAATTTTGCACTCCTAGTATCCAACTCCCAAAGAAGAGGTGTGATTGTCCTGAAACTATGATACTTTGAAGGAACTCTGAAAGAGCCACTTGGAGAAGCTACATGAGGGAGAACCAAAGTGCTCTAAATGACAGCCCCACGTAAAATTCCAGCCTACAGCAAGGGCCAGCTCCCACCATCGTAGACATTCCAAAACACTTGAATCTCCAATGAGCCATCTTGGACATTTCAAACCAGTTGAGCCTTCAGGTGACTGCAGTCATAGCTCCCACCACATAGAGAACTACCTAGGTGAGTAAATCACAGACTCATGAGCAGGAATAAACCCTTGTTTCCGATTGAAAAAAATATACATACACCTACTGTATGTATAGGTAGGAGGAAGAGGGATTAGAAACTGCAGCAGGCCCGACGCAGTGGCTCACACCTTTAACCCTAGCACTTCGGGAGGCCGAGGCAGGTGGATTGCTTGGACCCAGGAGTTCGAGACCAGCTTGGGAAACATAGCAAGCCCTTGTCTCTGAAAAAAAAAAAAAATCAAAACACTGCAGCAGCATTTTAAAGATTGATGCATGGAAGTCATGGAAGAAACACTACCCCAATTGTTAGATGTTGAACAAAAATATTACCAACATCACAGTTAACAAAGAGAATAAACAAATACACAGAATTTTTAAAAATCATCCTTAGGCCGGGCACAGTGGCTCACGCCTGTAATCCCAGCACTTTGGGAGGCCGAGGTGGGTCAAGAGATCGAGACCATCCTGGTCAACATGGTGAAACCCCATCTCTACTAAAAAATACAAAAAATTAGCTGGGTATGGTGGCGCGTGCCTATAATCCCAGCTACTCAAGAGGCTGAGGGAGGAGAATTGCCTGAACCCAGGAGGCAGAGGTTGCAGTGAGCCAAGATTGCGCCATTGCACTCCAGCCTGGGTAACAAGAGCGAAACTGTGTCTAAAAAAAAAAAAAAAAAAAAAAAAAAAAAATCCTCAGAGAGAATAGAACTTTGATATGTTTTGTTTTTGAAATCACAGGTTTAACTTATAAAATTTGGTCATATATATACTTTTAAAATATTATTTCCTGAAATATTCCCCCATGATAATCAATGCTCTTAGAAATTTATAATTTATGTTATAACTTTAAAATCTCTTGAGATTTTACATTTTTGAAGTTAAAAAATGTTTTAACTTTTAAAAATCAAGTATCTCCTAATTAACATCTGGGGAAACTGTTCTTTAAGAGGAAGAGGGATTAAGAAACTGCAGCAGGCCGAATGCAGTGGCTCACACCTTTAATCCTAGCACTTTGGGAGGCACAATACTAGGATTACTGGCACTGTGGTAACCAGGTTACTCAAGTCAATAAACCTGAAGAAAGAACCCCTATGTCATTCCTAACTGAACTCAAACTAAAGGTGGCGAAAAGATGAAGGTGCTTTAATGGGTCTACCATCTTGGAAAATCAGACCTAATACGCTGACCTTAAGGCTACCTTACCATTCCTCCTTGTCACTTTTTTGGTAAGTTTACCTTTTTCCTAATCTGATAACTTCCCATGTGCCTACTAAATTTCTAAGTCATAGAGAAACCATTTCAGTCACTTCTCTGGTGGCCAACAGAAAAAATTAATCATCTCAATGATTTTAATATAATTCAACTCCTTACTAGGTCACCACATAATTATTATGAATAAAACAAATTCTTCCTTAGTATAAAGGAAAAAATGAGACCATTTCACTGTGCTTCTATTCATCTTTAAGCTGCCAAATTATTTATTTTTAATTAGAAAATAAATCTAAGTTTGAGAAAAATTACTGTGCATGTTGAATTTCGTTTACCTCATTAGCAAAGATACACTAGGAACTCTATGCCAAGTAGAAGAATTTTGTAAAGTATAACTTAAAGCAACGCTGGCTAGGAGCCAGGCCATAGGTCTTGGTCCTACCTGTGTTCATAGCACATATCAGCAGAATGGTAAACTAAGAACCTCCAAATCTTTGTTTATTCATAGAAAAAATACTATGGATGGTTTAAATAACTTTATAGAAACTCTGAAAAACAGGAAAAAAAGCAACCAAGTAAATTCCCATCAAGAAGAGGTCATATTCAAAATTATTGTGTTTTTACTAGTTTAAAACATTATGGGACTCCCAGAAATAGAAGAAAGGGGCGGATAGTTTATTTGAAAAAATAATAGTCAAAAGCGTCACAAATTTGAGGAAAGGCATACAAAGAAGCTCTATGAACCACAAGATAAAGCCAAAAAGACCTATACTGAGACAAATTGTAATCAAACTGTTAAAAGACAAATAGAATCTTAAAAGCTGCAAGAGAAAAGAGACTTGTCATATACAAACAATCCTGAATAAGATTATCAGTGAGTTTCTCAGCAGAAAGGTTGCAGGCCAGAAGGCACAGAGATGATATACTTAAGGTGCTAAAAGAAAAAGGAAAATACTTGTCAACTGAGAACTCTGTATTTGGCAAAACTGTCCTAGATAAAATTAGGCAAGACCCAATGCACCCCCAGGTAAACAAGCTAAGGGACTACATTACTAGTAGACCTGCACTACACAATCAGTGTTAAGTTCAAAGTTGAAATAAAATGACAGTAGACAGTAACTTGAATGCATAGGAAGACATAAAGATCTCTGGTAAAGGCAAATACATGGACATTATAAACACTGATATTTTTATATAATTTGGGCTTGTAACTACACTTTATTTTTTACAGAATTTAAAAGGCAAATTCATAAAAATAATTATAAATCCATGTTAATAGGTACACAACATATATAAAGATTGATTCTTGACATGAATAGCGTAGCAAAGGGGGAAGGGAAAGTTGTAAAAAAGTAGTGTTGTATGCAATTGAAGTTAAGTTGGTATTAATTCAAAATAGATTGTTATGACTTTGTGCTGTTGTATGTAATCCCCATGGTAACGACAAAGAAAATATCTACAAATGTACACAAAAGAAAATGAAAAGGAAGTCAAAATGTGTCACTATAAAAAATGAACTAAAAACAAAGGAAAGTAGTAATGAGGAAATGAGAGACAAAAAAGCTCTAAGACAAAGAGAAAACATCAGAGTGACAGAAATTCCACTTCCTCAGCAACTGCTTTAAATGTAAATGGATGATTCTCTCCAATCCAAAAGCAGATATTGGTAGAATGGGGTTGGGGAGATGTGATACAATTACATGCTGGCTTTATAGTTACTTTACAGATTCACTATAGATCTCAGGATACCACAGTTTGAAAGTGAAAGTGAAAGGGTAGAAAGAGATATTCCACACAAATACTAACTGAAAGAGAGAGCAGGAGTGGTTATACTAGTGTCAGACAAAATAGATTCGAGGTTAAATTTAAATTAAAAAACTGTTACAAGAGACAAAGCAGGACAGTACATGTAAATAAAAGGATCGGTCCTACTAAAATATAATAATCATAAACATACGTACCAAATATCATATCTCCAAAATATGTTAAGCAAGAATTGATAAAATTGGAGTGAACAAATAGTTCTACAGTAGAACTATTGTAGAACTTGCTTAATATATTTAATATATATTGGTATCTCCTACAGTTCAAATAGTAGGAGTTACCAATACCCCTCTCTCAATACTGGATAGAATCACCAGTCTTGAACAATACTACAGACCAATTGGACCTGGCAGACACATATAGAACACTTCACCCAGCAACATTCCATTAGAATATATGGTTTTTTCTTAAGTGAATATGAAACATTCTTCAACAGAGATCCTACATTAGGCCACAAAATAAGTGTTAATAAATTTTAAAAGATTGAAATTTTGCAGGATCTTTTCCAATTACTGTGGAATAAAACTAAAACTATCAGAAGAAAAACTGGAAAATTCACAAATATGGGGACATTAAACAACACACTTTTAAACTACCAACGGGTTAAATAAGAAAAATTAGAAAATATCTTAGGACAAACGAAAACACAATACGCAAAAACTAATAGGATGCTGTAAAAGCAGTACTAAGAGGGAAATTTATAGCTTTAAATACTTGCATTTTAAAAGGATAAAAGATTTCAGTTCAACAATAAACTTTGTGTTTTAAGGAACTAAAAGAAGAATAATGATCTAAACCCAAAGCAGCAGAAAAAATAAAATAAGAAAAGATGTGAATAAAGGTGACTATGATTTATTTGAGAATGTTTCATAAAAATACAATAAAGAAACTCAGTATCATTTTATGTTCTATTAGAAATTCAACAACATACACTCTTAAAGCACTTCTCCAGGAAATGAGATATAGATAAACTAACCTGAAATAGAAATAGTAGTTTGATTCTTCTGCTTGTGCCTAGAGTTGAAAATGAAAAAGGGTACATTCTTGTTGAGAGTGGTTTCCAGAACTGAAGACTCAGTGGAGACTTGGCCTTTTCCATTCTCTGCAGAATATGGCTTTAAATTATGTTCTTAGGGCTCTCTCTAGCTTATCCCATGCTCTGGGTACCAGCCTTCAGCCTTATATCAGACTGCATCACTGGCATCACTGCTCTTAAAGAGAATGTGTGAACAACTTCCTAATTTCATGAAATAAGAAATGGACAAACAGCTCAAATAAGAAATCAGTATCTAGAATGGGTTTTGATTATAGTTTTAGTATTTTGAATAAGGTGAGCCAGATGAAAAGAATGTCCATCCCCTGTGCAACTTAGGTAGAAAAAATAATTGTTAATAATTTAATCAGAACAAATGATTGCTCTAAGGAATCAAATGTAGCAGGAAAAGATAAGAAAAAGAAATCTTTAAGAACTAAGATTTTTTAAAACATGATATAATAATGAGAAGCTGAGCCTAAGAATTTATAGTAATATCAGAAGTACACCAAAAGCCAATTGAATGGCATAGTTCTGATGTAAAGTCATTACACTACCATGGAGCTCAAATTGTCAAAAAGGAGATTTATGGAAATTATACAGGTGACTTAAAACTGAATTTTACTAATTGGTGAAGAATCTGAGCTAAAAGCTAGCAGAGAAACAGCAGCATCCATCTTTGAAAAGGCCCAAAAGATCAGATGTACTTCTAAACAAATCTATTTTTTGCACTGTAATGTACTTTGCATCTGAGTAAGAGATTAATGTTACTGTATGTATCATGTACATGCCGTACATGTTAGCCCTAGGAAGCCATTTAAGTTTAGAGCTTCTTAGGTTTTACATTCCATTAGTTGCACAGGTAGGAAACCTACATGACAAACTTCAGCTCTCCAAGTCGTGCCCTGTACTTCACAAATTCCAGATTCATCTACAATAAGCGATGCAAAAAGCCTACTAAAAACATTCTTAGATGAGAACTTACTGGGTTATCTTCCTGCTTGTAAATACCATCAGAGTGTTTACAAGGAGGGGAGAGTAAGAGAGCTGCTGCTAGTTATTTCCCTTTTGTGAAGACATGGATGAATTGCAGTGCTGGGAGTAGCAAGGGACTGAATCAAGCAAGATTCAGAAATATACAAATGATTCAATGGCCCTTTATATTCGAATCTCCAAACTTGAGTTTTATATACCATCTTCTCAAAGGAACAAAACAGAAAATTCAATCATATACAATAATTTTGTCTATTACAAAGTTGAATGTTTGCCCCACACCTGGCCTGCCATCATGCATTAGGGGACCATGGATGATCAAAGAGTCCCTGTCCTCATGAGGTCACTGCTGATGTTCTTATTTATGCTACATTGTGAACATTTTGATGCACATGGGTCCATGATTCTTTACCCAGGCATACCAGTCATGTCTAGGACAGATAAGGGGGAGGAAGATGAAATGCGTGCAACACCCTATCCCATTCTCTGCCATGATCTGACTCTGCATCTGCTCCATCTTCCCTTCAAGACCAATGGTAGGAGGGTGCTGCTTATGGTCATCAGACCACCAGGTTGCTGTTCCAGGGCCATATGCAGGGAGTTCAACCAAAAGCACAGGCTTCCCTTTATCTCCTGCCCGACTATCATGTCATTTGTTGCCCTGAAATTTGACCTATCCCTCTTTTCCAGTCCAAGTAGGATGGTTTTTCTTACCTGTACGGCTTCATTGAAACCAAAACTAACATTTCCAAACATCTGTCAGTTAAAAGTAGAGATGAATTTTGTTTTTCAAATTTGAAAATGCTCATTAAAATAAAAAGCTAATGTGTGCCAGCTCAGTAATACTCAGATATCTCTGTACAAGAACCCTTCATCCATCTCTGCCTCACAGTCATCCTGGGTCTGGGAGCTGACCTCAGGCACAGCCAGGCAGGGAACTCATGGCTCACTCTCAGTACAGGGGGTGGAAACCAGAATAATCGAGACCAGTCTGGGCAACATAGCGAGACCTTGTCTCTACAGAAAATTTTAAAAATCAGCCGGGCATAATGAGTGTGTGCCTGTGGTCCTAGCTACTCAGGAGGCTGAGGCAGGAAGATACCTTGAGCCCAGGAGTTTGAGGCTCAAGTAAGCTATTATATAATGGCAGCACTGCACTCCAGCCTGGGCAAAAGAGCAAGACTCTGTCTCAAAAAAGGGGGTACATAATACTATGTCTTCCCACTCCATATTTATCCACCCCTTAACCCTGAGAAATGACCATCATATCCTGGCAGAATGATTGGGTGTATACATGAGCAAGTAAGCACAAGCTATTTCTCTATTTTACAGACACGGAAGCATTTCCTAAATAATGTCTAACACCCTCCTTTTTCTTTCCCGTGTTGGTAATTGTTCTATATCAGCATATGAAGATATCCTTTGAGGAAATTTTTTTACAATTTCTTATCATTAGGAAATAGAACTCACATAATCATGCATAAAATCTTTAAGTAATGTTTAAATTATAAGCACACATCTCTTTTACCACCATACAGATTTTTAAAAATTACCTATGTGAATAGCATCTCAATAAAGCAGAGATTTTCTTAAATGAAAGAAATAGGACCTGTCAGCAGCAAAGAAAACTCTCATTCCACTCCAAAAGCTAGAGTTTAAAACCAGCCTATTGGATGTATTTCTTGGTTTTTAATGAATACTTTTGCCATCTATACAGGCATTCCTCTGAAACATTGTTTACTGTATATTTGGCTTACGATTGCTTTATTTGACCTGGGACTTGAGTGATAGATTTTCTTGCATAGTTTCTATATCCTTATCTTGTATGTCACTTATAAAATATATATGGTGGCCGGGCATGGTGGCTCATGCCTGTAATCACAGCACTTTGGGAGGCCGAGGCATGTGGATCACGAGGTCAAGATATCAAGGCCATCGTGGCCAACATAGTGACACCCCATCTCTACTAAAAATACAAAAATTAGCTGGGCATGATGGCACACACCTGTAGTCCCAGCTAGTTAGGAGGCCGAGGCAAGAGAATCGTTTGAACCCAGGAGGCAGAGGCTGCAGTGAGCTGAGATCACACCACTGCACTCCAGCCTGGTGACAGAGCAAGACTCCATCTCAAAATAATAATAATCATCATTATATACATACATACATATATATGATCAGAATTTTAAAATCCAGCCTGATAATCATTTTACTTTTAACTAAAACATTTATTCCAACGACACTGAATATAATTACTGATATTTTATATGTAACATTTTATTTTGTGCTATATTTTTTCTGACGCCTTCCTTTAGATTGCATGTATTTTTGTTATACTACTGTTTTTCTTGTCACTTGCAAGTTATTTGCACAGTTTCTATTCCTTCATTAGTTATAAATTTAAGATATTAGGCATTACTCATAAACCACAGTTTAAACTTAATCAAAATCTTTACTCACACTCTGGATAAAACAAGAACCTAGAACCCTTTAACATGGTTACAACTTTTTTCTGTTTTAGAGGTTTGTGTAGATTTCAATTGTAGGTTTGTAAGCCCAGAAGTCTGTTATTACTGATACTCTCCATCTTGAGATTCAAGCAACCTGCCTTCTTATTTCAAGAAATTCATAACACAAAGTAACAGAAGGAAATATTAACTTAAATCTCTCTGATTTAGAGTGAGAAAAGTGTACCCCATGGAGAAGATAATTTGCAGTCCTTAGTGCCACCCAAGAAAGAGCCTGCTGGACTTTTTTCAAGTTGGCTGTCACTGTGGGTTGATGTGGTCTTTCAGGACTTCTCTTAAGGTAGTCTTGGTGTTCTGAGAAATTATCTCTAGTAAGTGTCTATAGTTCATTCATCTGAAGTAACAGTAGGATGTAGCTTAAAAGGCTAAGAAATGCCTTCATGACTGTGCAAGTCATGCACATACATTTCCCATCTCTTTTGCAGAGACCCTGTGCATCACAGGACTTCATGATGTTCATGTAGTCTGTGAATATCCTGCCCATTCTCTGTGCCACCTGCCAGAGGATTCAACATCAACACCAAAGAACGATTAAAAGACCTTCAGACACTTCACAAAATCATCTTCAGCCCAGATGCCAAAGGTATCCTGGAAAGACTGTATGGTTGTTTTCTTCTGCAGGGAGGTTGCTTTGTCATTCGTGATCATCTCACAGGTGTGGGACAGGTTTTGAAGAGGGCCATGGCACCTAATTTGGATGAGTCTTTTGCAATGTGTCTCTAAGCTTTGGGAAGTCATGTAATAAAGGTTCAAGGCTGGAGGCCATAAATATGGGGGGTTCACATACCTGCTCCCTCTGGAGATTTTCCGGGACATTTTCTCTGATTTACAGTAGCTGCACTTCTGGGAGGGCACCTGTGCTGAGATCCATGTCCAGCTTTGTCCAGACAATGTAGAACTTCTTTCCCATGTCCTCAATGGTTTTGGCAAGGATCACATGATTCATGCTGAATTGTGCAGATGCACCCATGATGAAGTCATGCTGGCTGAACTACATTTCCATCAGGTAGTTCTCCAGAGTTTTGGTGGCAGACCCTGCACCAGGCAGGTCCCAAAGCACCACATTTGGAAAGTGGGAAGAGAAATAGGAGGCACATCTTTGGGTAGCTTTTACCAGCCCAGTAGGAGGTGAGGCCTTCCCCTCATGCCCTGTGTTTTGAAGTGCACTGATGAAGGTGGACATGCTATTGCCAGAGTCCCCTGCCATAGCGATGTTGACTGGTGTCCTGAACACTATCTTCAAAGTCTCCTTGATGGCAGAGACCACCTCTGGCAAGTCCCCATCTGCTGAGGCTCTCTCAACATTCATGACCTCTGCCTTCGATAAAATACCCCAATGCTGGCTGGGTGTGGTGGCTTATACCTGTAATCCCAGCATTTTGGGATGCCAAAGCAGGTGGATCACCTGAGGTCAGGAGTTCCAGACCAGCTTGGCCAACATGGGGAAACCCCGTCTCTACTAAAATACAAAAAATTAGCCGGGTGTGGTGGTGCATGCCTGTAGTCCCAGCTACTCAGGAGGCTGAGGCAGGAGACTCGCTTGAACCCAGGAGGTGGAAGTTGCAGTGAGCTGAGACCACTGCACTCCAGCCTGAGAGACAGAGTGAAACTCCATCTCAGGAAATAAAAATGCTTATGGTGTGACAAAAAGAGGTTAAGGATGCGGCTAAAGGATGGAGTGTGAGTGAGGGCACGTGGGAACTCTGTCGTATTGGTGGGCACTGGAGTAACCTGCAGAAGTAGAAGAGCAGGTGAGTTAGATGGACAGGTTGCACATGAATCATCTGACTTTTAGCATTCCCAGCCCTCAGCGAAGACTGCAGCAAAGACAACTGGATTAAAAACAATCAAAAAGCACTCATTCAAGCAATGTGCACACTCCTTCAGGGAGCAAGAAAGGTAGGGCCCCTGCGGAACGCTCTGAGGCCGGTGCCTCCAATAGTCAGCGTCCAAAGCAGGAATGTGGTCTTAAGGTGGCTTGAATAGCAGAGGATGAACCAAGGCTCCTGAAAAGCCCAAGAGTTTTTTGTCTTTTCCTCTTTTACTCTATCCTAACGTAGGAATGCTCCTTCACAAGTTTCAGTACATATTTCATGACGAAGACCAGACAAGTAAAAGTGACCTATATATTTCTCTGCTGAAGATGGCGCCAGAGGACAAGAAACATCCAATTCCCATTGCTTACTTGAAGTTGTGGTCTGCCCCTGTTTTAACTCTTAACTTACCTCATCAGGCAGGGGATCACACGTGCAGCGCAGTCCTGAAATGCTACAGTATATATGAAGTAAGCCACCTGCCTTTGACCCCCAAGCTTCCATTAGGATTGTCATATTGGGCCCAACTGAAGCGGCGGAGAGGAGAGAGTATACTCAAATGCTCTGCTCTTGTTCAAGGCAGTGATTACACAATTGATTATCACTGCATTCACCAATGATAATCAATTGTGTAATCACTGCCTTGAAGAAGAGCAGAACCCGGCTCTTGTAGGTTCCCCATCAGGCCAGGCATTTGAGATTGATTAAAAGAAGGTGATGTGATTCTTGCAGTGATTAGACAATTGATTATCATTACATTCGCCAAACCTGGCTCTTGCAGGTTCTCCATGGAGGCAGGTATTTGAGACTGATTAAAAGAAGGTGATGTAATTCTCCTAACATGGCCTGGCAGGTCTGTTTCACACACTCATTGTGAACACACACAGCACTCTTCACACACCCACTCACACTTGGTGTGCACACTCACCCATGCCCAGCCATGTTACCCCCCCCCACACACTCACACACTCTCACCCTCAGCATGCACACATACACTCAATTGCATTCTGTGCATGTCCACACATATTCACACTGACACATGTTCACACACCCTCACATATTTAAGCTGACACATGTAAACACTGATACACACATTCATCCCTGTTGCACACACTCATACTTGCACACTCAGGCTGCAACATGTTCACTTACCCCACATACAAACACACATTGACTCATGGTGCCACATTCACACAAACTTATGTTTAGTGCACACATGCTCACGTACCCTGTGCACATATATATACACTCACATAGGCTGGCACGTGTTCACTGCCCTACACTCACTCATGCTTGGTGTGCCGAGTGCCCACACACTCTCTCACATGATATGTGTTCATACGCTCATGCACACACAGAATCTTGCCTCCTGAGTGCCCAGGACAATGGATCTGTCCAGTTTTTGGCCCTTTTAGAGGGTCCAGGAAACAGAGAACTGACTCCAGCTGCCCATCTATGAGATATGAGGCAAGGCTCTAATGGAGGAGATGGATCAGAGAGGCCCTGTTCTCTGGGCTGTATCTGAGTCTTCAATTTCTCAGTGCCTCACTTGTCTTGGGAAGATTTTATAACCCATCATATGGCAAGGGCAGCAACTGATCTTTGACCTCCTCAGGCCAGACTTCATCTGTGGCTGCTATATAGTTTCTCTGTTGCAGCAATAATTATTTTGGTTTATGTAAATAACTAGTTTCTCCTCATCAAATGCTACTTAGATATGGTTGCTTTTATTTTTTTTTAAATTTTTTATTTTATTTATTTATTTATTTATTGAGACAGAGTCTTGCTCCGTTGCCAGGCGCCAGGCTGGAGTGCAGTGGTGCTATCTCGGCTCACTGCAACCTCTGCCTCCTGGGTTCAAGCAATTCTCCTGCCTCAGCCTCCCAAGTAGCTGGGACTACAGGCGTGCGCCACCACGCCCAGCTAATTTTTGTATTTTTAGTAGAGATGGGGTTTCACCATGTTGGCCAGGATGGTCTCGATCTCTTGACCTCGTGATCCACCCGCCTCGGCCTCCCAAAGTGCTGGGATTACAGGCATGAGCCACCACGCCCAGCCTATGGTTGCTTTTAGTCCATAAAGAGGAAGAGGTAATCCATAGAATCTGGAGGGAAGGCGGCAGCATAGTTACCAGGTTTCAGTGGAATCCCTCGCAGCCTAGCAGGAGAAGGGAGTGGGGAGGTGTGGCTTTCAGAATGTTGCCCACGTGTCTCTGCATGGATAGGAGGCAGGCTGGTTAAGGAGAGGAACCGAGACTCCCCTTCCCCACAACATTACATCCGATAGGTGCACAAGGGAGTGGAGCAGGAGCACATGCAGGCGGGAGATGGGCTTGGGTCTGTGGCGGGGCTATTTTCTAACCCAAGTAGTCCTAGAAAGTATTGTTTCATCAGGTATTAAATGCTTGGCATCATATTAATACACACACAGGTCTTGGCACTAACCATAAAACGTTTCCACTAGACTCCTCGTGCCTAGCAGGTGTTGAACATATTTTTGTTTGATTAATAAAACACAGTACATTGACAGTTAATTGACAGATAAATTAACTTCCCTTTCTAAACGGTCGCTGCTGAGCACAGGGCCTACTAATATACATCTGATTTTCAAGCACAGTCTGCTTGGGTACAAAGGAACAGGACAGGGTATTCACTGTCCTTGGTGAGTGTGGGAGGTCGGCACCAAACCATATCATTTTCCAGGCTTTGTCTGTGATCATGTGTGTGAACGGAGCCAGCATCTTCAAACCTGTCTGCTTACCTGTGCACCACTGCTGAACCCTGTGGAAAGAGCCTTAGCCCCTGCAGCCCCAGCTCGACTGTCCCACTCTCAAGCCTTGATCATATGATCTACTTCTGCTGGGCCCGTGGAGAAGGCTCACCAGCTGCACACTGGACACATCTGAGCCCAAAATAATTATTTTTACAACTGAGATACTTTATCTCAGTTATGCCAGGACTCTTCTGTGCTGTGCTTGCCCAGACCCCTGTGCCACTGCCAGGCCAATGAGGGCACGGTTTCCTCTGCATGAGGTTGGAGTGTCTTCACGGTGTTGTCAGTGTGCCTATGTTTGTGTGCATGAGCCTCCAGGAGCATTGACCTGGGAGTTTAGAAGAGGTCATCAGAATTCAGCCTGGGTTGCAATTGCTCCAAGCTCGGCTCTTTGAGTATCTTGCCCAGATTATATTGCCAGATACCCTCCTCCAGACAGGGGCTGAGGAGTCCTTTTGGAAGAGGAGGAAAAGGCCCTTCTAAAAGGAGCCACGGGACCACGTTCAATTACACAGTGGCAACCATACAAAAAAAAAGAAAAAAAAAACAGACGCTAGAAGGAGCATATTCTTAAATTTACTAAGTGAGACTTTGAGTGAGGTATGCACTTCATATAGGAACCAAGTACACATGCACACAAATAAATGCACACAGGTGAATGCAAGGTAATACACAAAAATTTGCCTTAAATACACTCTACATCTTCTATTCCATTCTATGAATGTTTTTTCATCTGTTTGTTTTTTAATGGTGGTCGTAATCCAGTGAATTAATTTCACGAGCCAAAACATGCAGAATGAAGAACACAGATTAATAGATTTCCCCCGTAAGGTCATATATAGTTAATTCCAGGCCAATTAGCTTGATCCCCAAACAAAGGTACTTATAGCAAAGTAAGACCTGACCTTAGCACAGATGTGGAGCCTGGCACATCAGAGAACTCCATGAGCCAAAAACCAATGTGGACCAAATCCCAGGCTTTTTCTCTGTTTGATCACTATCAGAAAAGGCTGAGGAAAAAAATCAATGTGATGATTCATGTGGAATAATGAAACTGGATCCACAGCTCTCATCTTCTACAAAAATAAACGGCCAGGTGTGGTCGCTCACGCCTGTAATCCCAACACTTTGGGAGGCTGAGGTGAGCAGGTCAAGAGGCCAAGAGATCGAGACCAGCCTGGCCAATATGGTGAAACCCCGTCTCTACTAAAAATACAAAAATTAGCCAGGCACATTGGCAGGCACCTGTAATCCCAGCTACTCAGGAGGCTGAGGCAGGAGAATTGCTTGAACCTGGGCAGCAGAAGTTGCAGTGAGCCGAGATTGTGCCACTGCACTCCAGCCTGGATGACAGAGTGAGACTCTGTCTCAAAAATATATATATATATGAAAATACAAAAATTAGCTGGGCATGGTGGTGGGCACCTGTAATCCTAACTCCTTGAGAGGCTGGGCAGGAGAATTGCTTGAACCCAGGAGGTGGAGGATGTAGCGAGCTGACATTGTGCCACTGCACTACAGCCTGGCGACAGAGCGAGACTCTGTCTCAATAATAATAATAAACTCAAGATGGATCAAAGACTTAAATCTAACTTGAAACCATAAAAATTCTGGAAGATAACACTGGAAAAATTCTTCTATATGTTGATGTAGACAAAGAATTCACTACTAAGATCCCAAAAGCAAATGCAACAAGAATGTAAATAAATGAAACCTGTTAAACTAAAAAGCTTCTGCACAGCAAAAGAAATAATTAGCAGAGTAAACAGACAATCCACAGAGTAGGAGAAAAATCTTTGCAAATTATGCATCTTACAAAGGACCAATATCCAGAATCTACAAGGAACTCAAACAAATCAGCAAGAAAAAGCAAATAATCCCATTAAAAAGTAGACAGGAGACATGAATAGACAAGTCTCAAAAGAAGATAGACAAGTGGCCAACAAACATATGAGAAAACATGCTCAACATCCCTAATAAACAGGGAAATGCAAATTAAAACACAATGAGACACGACCTTACTCCTCCAAGAATGGCCAGAACTTAAAAATTTAAAAATGACAGATGTTGGCATGGAGGTGGTGAAAAGAAACACTTTTACATCACTGGTGGGACTGTAAACTAGTACAACCATTATGGAAAACAGTGTGGAGATTTCTCAAAGAACTAAAAGTAGAACTACCATTGGATCCAGCAATCCCACTACTGGGTATCTACCCAGAGGAAAATAAGTCATTATATGAAAAGACACTTGCACATGCATGTTTATAGCAGGAGTGACCTTGGGCATCTGCTTAACCTCTCAGAGAATCTCATTTCCTTCTGTTTTAAATGGGGACCATAAGAAAACCCCCCAGGATGTTTAAAGTAAGTGAAGAGATGCCCCAGCACAAGGGGGCCGTGAGACTAGTAAGATGATAGTGTGTCTGCTTTCTGGAGATTTACAGAACTAAGAAGTTGCAAAACCAAAATCACTTATGCAGCTATGAGATTGTGAGATTGGCTTTACCCCCTTGACTCCTCGCCCAGGTCAGAACAGGACAACTGTCAGGTTAAGGAGGCAGGATGACAGGATCACTGAAATGGCATGTGAATGTGCTTTTACCAAAGGCCAACAGTAAGGGCTAGAGGGAAGAGCCCAGTGTGCAGAACATAGTCAACAGGACCTCAGTTGAAAGATACTGGGGTTGCCCAGCTGTTGTAAACACCGAGGAGGTGAGAGGAAACCTGTGGATTAGGGCTTTGCCCATCTCTAAGACCCCAAAAGGAATATCAGAGAGGGTCCCTCATGGTGTCTCATACTAGAGGATAGACAATCACATTCACCACCACCCCCAGAGGCCATTAAGGCCAGATTGTCACCGTATGACAAGGGAAACCTGTCCTGACTTTTACCACTAGCTCTCCTCTCCCCACCTCTCTACCCTTCACCACCTTTCCCACTCCCACACAGACACCTCATAAGGGTTGCAAACATCAGATGCTCATAGCAGAAGAGGTAGAGGAAGGAAAAGACCAGAAGCTGACTCTTTTCTTGTCCCTACTGCTGATTTCTCACTCCAAGGCAGGACAGAGCTGGGGAGAGGGAGATTTAAGTTCAACAAGGGTCTGGGGCTTGTTTATTAGAACGTCTGGACTTCTGATTACCTGAGTGTGACCAGGAAAGAGGATATTCCCTGAGCATGGCCAGAGAATTATTCCAGCCAATTCTTGGGGAGTATCATGTGTCCCTTTTGGAGCTGTGATGCGGGGGGCAGTGATGAGAAGGCATCAAGTTGCTTTCAGTGATTCCAGATCAGATCCCTTAATTCTATCTCACTGTGCCTCTAGGACCCAAAGGCCAGGTCTCCCTCAGTGGAGCATAGGTGGAAAAGAGATTTCAGACTCACCAGTAGTCACTGTGGAGGAAGAAGACCCCAGGGGCTGAGCAGGGAGGGGAAGGAGGAGGCTCTCATTGGTCTTTGCACTGATCCCAGAAATCCTGGCATATCACCCTAAATCCAACTCTGCTGACTGAAGACTGTCCACTCCTCACTCACTGAGAGCCCTAGTTTTGGCCCCAGTGGCTTCTCACCCTCCGTTCTCTCACTGAGCCATCCACATCCGGTGGCCTGACTACTGGACAGAGAGCCTTTCACTCTTCTGTTCTTTGAAATACCAGCTTTGTTGAGAAGAGGAAAAAGCATCATCTGATTTCACTTTCCTTTTTCATATATGAAGATTTCAAGAAAAAGCCAGTCTTAAATTTAAGCCAGAGCTTAAATTTCAGCATTCTCTTACTTTTTAACAGACAAATCAGGCATTTCTGTTCCAAATACTCTGGCTGGTTTGAAAAAAAAAAATCAGATGGGAATCTCAGTCTTCCACCTAATAAGAGATTTGGAGCTCATTATCTCTGCTTTGGGCCTCAGGTTCTTTGGATGCTAATCATCAGTGATACCCCTCATGGCTGTGGGCGCCACACTAAGAAAACTTCTGGTTGCCCTAGTGTTACTGAAGGGGAGGATGTTACCAGAGGGATGGCGGCCCTATTCCCTCCCTGATCAGGTGGGCCTGAGGTCCTTAGGTCTCACACTTGCCCAGGAATGGAGGAGTGGACCCAGCCAGTGACGGTGAGCTCCTTGGAGTAAATATCGCACCCAAAATGTTTTACAGGAAAGAGATTTATTTTGGGGAGAGAAAGAGAGATAGAGAGAGAGGATTGAGAGGGAGAGAGAGAGAGAGAAGTGAAAAACACTCTCACACTGAATGAGAGGAGTGAAAAATAGCTCCCACAGTGAATGAGAGGGGATCCAGAAAGATGGAGTCTACACCAAGGTGGGAGAAGGGGACTGTTAATCTGGGAGGAATTCCCACCTCGTTCAATTTTCCTGGGCCTATGAAAGGAATTCCCCCAAACTCCCGCTGGAGTGACTGACTTTAATTATTTTCCCACACGCGCAAAAGTTTAAACAAAGACCTGTAGGCCCCGGAGGGAGAAGGTGGAGAGGTATGGCACTGGGAAGTTCTTGCCTTTGAAACTGTGCCCCCTTGTGGACCCGGGGAGAGAATACATTCCCTCACTAGTATGCAAAGAGACCCGTGCAGGTTTCATCCATAACGAGGGTCCCTATATCTGCCATCACAGCCCAGCCCCACTCAGCCACAGCAAGGTAGGTGCCAAAGGGTTTTGCCATCCCTTCTTACCTCCTTGTTGTGACTTCCAAAACCAAAAAATGTACATCCATCAGATGGGACTTTCTTGGAAAGACAGTAGGAGCCGAGGGAGCTGAGCCAAGTACAGCCAGTTAAGTAAAAGGCGGCAAGAAGAGATGTGTTTTGTGGGGAATTTGAGAGTGAGGGAAGAGATACTAGGTGTTTTTCTGATGGTTAGTCCCTGGGTATGGGTGGCTGCAGATGGAGGGGAGCATGGGTGTCTGACAGAAGAGAAAGTGTTTGCAAATGGGCTGAGGTCCTCGGTCCCCCTCCACCAGTGTCCCGAGCTTTTCCCCCATTGTGTCTAAGATTCATTATCTTAAAGTTATTTTCATTTCATTCAGGCTTTGTGAAGTTGAAGTAGGAATAACGTATGTGTAGGCACTCAAGAAATCCTGAAGAATTTAGTTCTTTGAAGTCCCATTATTATTCCATTGCTCTAGCTGATGTTCATCCAAGAACGTAGAATAAAGTACTCCTTATCCAGTTCACGTAGCGACTGAGTAGTAGGCAGGAGTACAGGGGCATGCCTGCTGTGTATCTAGGTCCCTAGCAGAACGAACAGGAACAAAGGTTACTTCCCATCTGTTGTAGGCTGGTTCTCTTTCATCCTAGCTCTTCTCAGTCGTGGCCTCTTTTGAACTCTTCGTCTCTGCACGCTGCTGAATTGATCTGGGTATCCATGGGTAATATTCAAGGTATTCATCCATCAGAGATGTATCATCATGTATAACACAATGGTAAATATTTGTGTCTCCAAACATACCTAAGCATAGAAAAGACATGTTACATATAGTATAACAGATAAAAATGGTATACCTGCATAGGGCACTTACATTGAGTGGGGCTTATAGAACCAGCAGTCACTGTGGGTGAGTCAGTGAATGAGTGGTGAGTGGCTGTGAAGGCCGAGGACATTACCATACACTGCTGTAGACTTTATACACACTGTAGACCTAGGCTACACTCGATTTATTTTTTTGACTTTTCTTTCTTCAGTAATAAATTCACCTTAGGTTACTGTAACGTTTTTGCTTTATAAACTTTGTAATTATTTTTAACTTTTTGACTCTTTTATAATGACACTTGCCTTAAAGCAAAAACCCACCGTATAGCTGCACAAAAATATTTTCTTTATAGTCTTATTCTATCAACTTTTTTCCTACTTTAAGAAATGAGGATATTGTTTTTACTTTTTGAGGGTTTTTTTTTGTTATTAAAAACTAAGACAGAAATACACATTAGCTTAAGCCTACACAGAATCAGGATCATCATCACCATCCTCCACCGCCACATCTTGTCCCACTGGAAGCCCTTCAGAGACAGTAACACACGTGGAGCTGCCATCTCCTAGGATACCAATGCCTTCTTCTGCAACACCTTCTGAAGGACCTACCTGAGGCTGTTTTACAGTTAGCTATTTTTTTAATAAGTAAAAGTATGCCGTAAAATAATGATAAAAAGTATAGGACAGGAAATATATCCAACTAGTAACAGTCATTTATCATCATTAAGTATTACTTACTGCATGATTGTATTTGCTATACTTTTATACTACTAGCAACACAGTGGGTTTGTTTACACCAGCATCACCATAACCCGTGAGTAATACACTACACTACAACATTATGACAACTACAACATCACTAGGTGATAGGAATTTTTCAGCTCCATTAAATACTTACGGTGCCACAGTGGTATATACAGTCCGTCACTGCCCAAAAAGTCGTTATGCAGCATGTGACCACAAAGATTAGATTATGCTGGATTTAGGGTCAGTCCCAAATCCAATGACTGGTGCTATTATAGGAGGAGGGAGCACACAGAGACGCAGAGAAGGCAAAGTGAAGATGAAGGCAGAGACCGGAGGATGCATCCACAAGCCAAGGAACAGGAAAGATTGCTAGGAGCCACCTGAATCTAGGAAGAAGAAAGGAAGGATTCTTCTCTCGAGCGTTTAGAGGGAGCCTGGCCCTATCAACACCTTGATTTCAGTACTAAGAGAACTAAGTCCTGTTGTTTTAAGCCAAGTATGTAGTAAGTTGTAATGGCAGCCTTAGGAAACTAATTCAAATAGATGATAGATAGCTGACTGATAGAAAGATAAAGTTAAATAGGGATCAATTACTTACAGTAATGAAAATGGAAATAATGAACATATACTTAAGTAGGGGATGTTACAGTGACAAATACATTGGAGAAAAAGTTTGTATGAACAAGTAGGGAAATATATTTATCTGTTAACACTTCATGGGTGTTAATAGGTTTTCTTTCCACCACATCAAAGAACAGTGGATGAAATAAGCAATTGTTGTGCCTACCAGAAGGCAATGTGCCTGTTTTTCAAATTGAGTAATTTACCATCTATTCCAAGTTATCACTGCAGCAGCACACAATCTTCTTAGCAAATCAAAGGTTACATTATTAGAATCCTGGAATCAAGGCCTGTAATTTGTAAGGTAACTCAGAACCTACCTAGCTCTGCTCCTCCTATTCTTCTCATGCCTGGCTTGCAGGAATCCCCTTTATAGCATCACGAATTATTATTATGAGGCTAATCTCAGCACCTTCTACTGAACACCTCCTGCTGAACCTTCCCATTGGATGATTAGAGAACTCTATACTTAAAAGTTCTTCTTTGGACTAGACTTAAAGATACTTCCAATAACCCCAGCAAGCCCTGCCTATTGGAGTCACATAACACATGTCTGCTTCCCGCCTCCACACAACTGGTGAAGTGTTTTCAGATAGGTAGTTTTATTTCCCCTCATATTTAATTATTTTGTTCCCCAGGATTAAAAATCCCAGTTTCTTGTATTGCTCCTTAGATGGACAGAGGTTACAATTTCTTCTTCACATTTTAATTGCCATCCTCCAGACATTTTCTAAGCAGCCATACAATGAGTGCCTAGAGCTTGGGGCTTTGGAATCGAACACTATTAGTGACAAACACTCTTTGCCTTACCAAACTTTTGTTAGGCTCCCTTGAACACTCTCCCCAAGACCCATCTGAGTACTTACAGAGTCCAGTTTTAGCAAGAATCCTGATAAGCCAGTTAGAAAACTCTCCACTCTCATGGCTAATATCTGATCAAACTCCTCATCCCTATAATCCCCTAGGTGATGTCTGACCATCCTGCCTGTTAGGTTGGTTCATCCAGACTCCCCCAGACTTGATGTCTCCTCTTAATGCTTTTCCATTGACAAATGCCCCTCTCCAACATGCTCCTTGTCTATAAATCCCCACTTATTCTGATTGTATTTGAATTAAGCCTAGTTCTCTATCAGAATCTCCCTTCCTATATTGCAATCATTTTTTTTTTCCTTGCATAAAATCTATCGTCGCTGCTTTAAGTTCTGTCCAGCTCTGCATTGGAACCCAGAATTTAACACTTCCTAGCCATGTGATCTCAGTCAAGTTACTTTACCCCACTGAGTTTCAGTTTTTTTAACTATAAAATTGGAATAATAATAGAACTACAAAATAAGAATGTAGTTCTGAAATTTAAATGAGACAACTTGCAGAAAGCAAACGGTGCAATGTCTGGCATGGGCTTTACCTAAGCCGGCCGATGGCCCAGGAAGGCAAGGCCTCAGTGTACATTTGTGAAGACATGAGAAATACAATACCAGGAACAGGGTAGGTTTTTTAGTACAATTTAGAGGAGTTAGATTAAGCAGGAAACTTACCAAGTTAGTGTAAAATTGACAATGAAATAATAATAGATGTTAACTAAGCTTAGAAAACCAGCCTCTTCTACGTAATTACTCAGGTTTTTCTTTCAGAAATGGGTTCATACAATAAGTCACCAATATTTAACAAAAGGCAAACAGTGTAAGAACTCTTCCTTCATATACTTTTATTTCTAAATTATGGAAAGGCATATTGAAAGTGATTCACTGTGTAGTTTAAAGTTAAAAAGTTTTACCCTTAGAATATGCTTTAAAACAGAGAGAAAAGACATAGGATTATGAAATGAAATGGTATAAATTACAAAATGCCTTTTGAAATCCTTAATGCTGTAATTCAAGAGAAAACATTTTCTTTATGTATAATCTTTTCAAAATGCCTAATTAGCAAATTAATAATTCATCGTCTATGTTGGGTTTGTAATTAAAACATCTGATAATTATATCCCCAAAAGGTTTATACGCTAGCAGTTCTATGATTATTGACTTTGAAAATGAATCGCTTTTTCTACGCATCACACGTACACAGCCTCCAAGTGGAATATTGGTTTCCAGTCAGCGAGATAAGGTCCAGTCCTGGATCTGCCACTTATTGGCAAGTGGCAACTTCTTTCGTCTTGACTGCTTCAACTAGTAAAATGTAGTCAAGGTCATTATGTCACTAAAAGGAGATAATATAGAGCTTGATAAATGGTACTTAGCAAATATTAACTTGAAAATAAAATGATAAATTCTCTTTTATCTTTTCCTTGATCAGATCAACCCAAAGGCCACTAAGTGGCCAGAGAAATGAGTGTGGTAAAACAGGTGGAATCCCGTGATGACCCAAATCAGAGTGCTAAAGCCCAAGGAAGGTGAGGATGACGGAGGGCAATGGAGCCCAAGCAGGTGGGGAGAGCATGGCACAGGGAGTGTGGGAGGCAGCAGCAGTGACAGGCTGGTGACATACAGAAGGCTTGATCAAAAATATGTCAAGGCTTCTCAGTATTGGAGAAGGAAGTTTCAAATATGGAAGGAGAGAAAACATGAATGAACCCTGAAGCGTTAGATTGGAATTGGAGATATCAAAGTAAACCCATGGTTTTCAATAGGGATATAGAAATATAGTTGTAAAAATGTGCTTATGTATGTATGTAAATATATACATATATTAACTAGCTCTGCCCATTGAGAACAGAAAGCAATAAACCCCCAGTAACAGTGACCACACTTGGGTCTGACATCTTTTCTGAAGTCCATACTCCAATAAAAGAAGCCAAGACTCCCTGGAGAAATGGCTGATCCCAAGCCTAGGGCAGGGAAGCTCTAAGATGAGCCTGGGACATCTTTGCCAGGAAGTAAAGAAGTGCTGAAAGACTTATGAAGACATGTCAAAAAGACTCTTGAAAGACTTCTCACTGACCAAATCTGGAATAATTTGAGCATCAAACTTAATAGTAAAAGCAATTGGTTTTAACCTACTGAATAAAATAGGAACCCATGAGTCCACACTGAAATAAATGAATGAATGAATAAATTGAAAGTCTGATGAGGAACAGGATATTTGCATAGTCTCAAAGTACCTCCTTACAAAATATTTATCAATTACAAAGGGAAGAAAGAGTAACTGCGCAGTGGAGAAGTCTAGCTGACACCAATCAGTGACCAAAGTTCACATCATCACCAGTAATGAGGTGAGTCAAAACCATCATCATTGCTATGATATTCCTATCAAAGATGCAAACCTATATCTATGTATGAGACAACATCAGATGAACTCACATTGAGAGCTCTTCTACAAAATAACTGGCCTGTAATCTTCAAAAGCGTTAAGCTCATAAAAGTCAAGAAAGACTAGGGAACTGTTCCACATTGAAGAAAACCAAACATGTGTGACAACAAAATGAAACATATTTCTCTGTGTGTTTCAAAGGAGTCCAAAATGGGACTTCTTTGCCGTGAAGGACATCACTGAGAAAATTGAGGAAACTTGAAAGAATTTGAGGATTGTACGGTAGTAACTTATCACTGTTAATTTACTGTCTTTGATGGTAATATGGTTATGTGGGAGAATGTTTGCAGGAAACATTCTTGTTTGTAGGAAATACATACAAGTAGTCAGGTAAGTTGAGTGATCATGTTAGCAACTATGCTCAAACCAATTTCAAAACAATGTTCTTTTACTGTACTTGCAACTTTTTACAACTTTGAGACTGTCTTTAAATACAAAGTAAGTAAACGGAAAGCATACAAATGAGAGAAGAAGCACCAAGTCCATTCTGAAGAAGGAAAAACCATGTTAGATTGGTCACATAGGAAAAGGATGATACAATGAAATGAAAGAAAGAATACAATTTTTAAATCTCAATATTCTCTTAGAAGATAATCGTAACAAACATTGTTTTAGCAATGTATGCCTTCTAAGACTCAAATAATTAGTTTCACTGTTAGTATGAATCATAACTTCATTTAATGCAGGAGCACTTAAATTTCTTTCCACCATCAGTCAAAATTTCTCCTAAATAAAGAACATGCTGGGGTTATTATAGAAAAATAGTCTAGTATGTCTATGACTACCCTGCTTCAGCTCATGATGACTAAATAATTAAAAACTGTTCTGTATCACAGAGGGGAAAAAAGTCTTTTCTACCATGAAAATTAAGAGGCCAGGCCAGGTGTGGTGGCTCACGCCTGTAATCCCAGCACTTTGAGAGACCAAGGCAGGTGGATCACGAGGTCAGGAGATCGAGACCATCCTGGCTAACATGGTGAAACCCCCGTCTCTACTAAAAATACAATAAAATTAGCTGGAAGTTGTGGCATGTGCCTGTAGTCCAAGCTACTAGGGAGGCTGAGGCAGGAGAATCACTTGAACCTGGGAGGAGGAGGTTGCAGTGAGCAGAGATTGCGCCACTGCACTCTCTAACCTGGGCGGCGGAGCGAGACTCTATCTCAAAAAAAAAAAAAAAGAAAAAGAAAAGAAAAGAAACTTAAGAGGCCATTGGTTAAAAGAAAGGCTCTAAACATTAGAACAGGAGCCATCCTGATGATTTGTTTTTAATGAATGTGAAAGGAGTTGTGAGCTCCTAGGCAATCAAACCTCATAAACATGCCTGACATTTTCAAATTAAACAAGTGCTGATCATTATCACAGTGGCATGGGCCTTTGATAAAATTAAAAGGTTTATAAGAATTACATTAAAAATATCTAACAGTGTAAGGAATAAATGTTATCACTTGAAGCGAAGAGACATTATCATCATCAAGCTTTAAAAAAAAAATAAGAATAGAGAAGAATAAAGAAAAAAAGAATTCAGTCACGTAGATTTAAAGAGTAAATGGACAAACATTTCAGGATAACCAGAAAATTAAGACAACACTTACCTGGTCTGAGGCAACATAAAATATTAAAGGCCTCATAAGTTTATTTTATACTAATCCAACCAACATGTTTGGGAAATGTATGTGTTTTTGCAAATATCTGGAAGACATGCAATGATTCCTGGCTGTAAACCAAGGAGAAGAAAAATTACATCAAAGTTACAGTCTCCATCAATAAGCTTGAGTTGTTTACTCACAATCAGAGGCGCTAAAGAGTTTGGAAAGGTCTGGGATGTGTCATGGAGGGAAAAAGTTGTACTGCTCTACATCTTCTCCCTAAAATGGAAAGAGTAAAACATTGTGGGAGCTCCTGTGGGTGGGAACAAAAATCAGAAAATGAGGCAATACTGAGCTAGGCACTGTGGCTCAGGCTTGTAATCCCAGCACTTTGGGAGGGAGGCTGAGGCAGGCGGATCACAAGTTCAGGAGTTCAAGACCAGTCTGGCCAAAACAGTGAAACCCCATCTTTACTAATAATCAAAAATTAGCTGGGCGTGGTAGCGGGCACCTGTAATCCCAGCTACTCGAGAGGCTGAAGCAGGAGAATCACTTGAACCCTGGAGGCAGAGATTGCAGTGAGCCAAAATCACACCACTGCACTCCAGTCTGGGCAACAGAGCTAGACTCCAACTCCAAAAAAGAAAAAAAGGAAAAGAAAATGAGGCAGTACTTTCATTTCCACAACCCTCTTGACACTACCAGTCCCAGTTCACTGCTGCAATTGTACAGAAACATATTTGAGGGAGATTCTTAATTACAACATTTTTCTTGAAAAATTTTTAGTAGAGAACGTTTTGAAATTTATTTTCATTCCTTTTCCCCACTTGATCTTGACTGATTAGATCAGACATACATTAGCTCTCTTGGTGCTCAGGTTTTATTCTTAACTGGAGAGAAAGAAGCAAGGGAACTTTCTTCATTTAACAAAGTAAACACCGCCACAAGAAAAAGTGTTTCCTGAAGAAAGAGATGAACAAAATTGCTTTTACAAGGTAGACTTGTTAAGGGATACGTGGCTGTGTGTTCCTTTGGTGCTTTTCCTTTGGGGATCTGGCTCTGAAGTTTGTGCTTCCCACCAGCCACTGTCCACCCCAATTCTGGAATGTTTTCAGCTGTACACCTAAGCGTTTGTGTAAGAAGAATTGTTTCTTCTGCTCTTTCTCCTGACGAAAATTACTGATTTCGCTGGTTTTCTTTCAAAAGAAAAAAAAATTATTTCACATGAATCTAGTAGTTAGGTAACATTTCTGTAAGATTATATAAACAAAATAATGGTTTTGCAGGTGCTAATCTGAGAAGCAATGAAAAGATTTCTCATATACCTCAACATACTCCGAGAACGAGATGTTCTTGTCATCTTGACCAGAGCAATGAAAAAAAACAAAAAAGAATGAGATGTTCTTTCATGATTCGATGACCAAGAAATCGTGTTTTCTTGAGTAAGTTTGAAGTAGAAGTTTTAAAATATATTTTGAGGCATTTTCACTTTTTGCTTCTAATGTTAATCTATTTTAAACTTATGTATTAGGATTCACCAGAGGAAGAGAACCAGTGGTATATCCTCTTGGTTCTTTAATAAATCTCCATATTTATTAAGCAAGAGAAAAAGAGAGAGACAGAGACAGAGAGATTAATCGTGGGAATTGGCTCATGTGATTACAGAGGCTGAGAAGCTCTGTAACCTGCCATCTGCAAGCGGGAGAGCTAGGAAAGCCAGTGGGTAATTCAGCCCAAGTGTGAAGTTCAGAGAACCAGAAATTCTGATGTCTAAGGGAAGGAGAAGATGGATACCAGCTCAAGAAAAAAGATCAATTTTACCTTTCCTCCACCATTTTGTTCTATTCAGGTCCTCACTGGGTGGGTTGATGGACTCCCCAACCACCATATTGGTGAGAGTGATCTTCTTTACTCAGACTACCAATTCAAATACTAATCTCTTCTGGAAACATCTTCACACATACACCCAGATATAATGTTTTACCAGCTATCTAGGCATCCTTCAGCCCAGTCAAGTTAATACATAAAATTAATCAGCACATTTGACCTCTTCTGTTCAAATTTTTTTCATTACGCAGTTTTAGGGGAGAAAATTGCTCTGGTACCTAGCTAAACTCTGAGTCAATAGAAATATTTTGGCCAGGTGCAGTGGTTGAGTCTGCCACTTTGTTTGCTATGTGCTAATTCTTGTCTATTTTCTTAGGTGTCCTGAGCTTCTATTTTCATGTAGCTTTGGATAACTCAGCTCTGTCTGATCATTAAAACTGCTTTTGTCACATCCAGCCTCTCAGAATAAAACAGAGCCTCTCAAAGGGCAGAGCTACTTATCCTACCCCTCCTTAAGTTTAGAGATTCCTGCGGATTGGCAGGAATCCAAAGCCATTGCCAAAAAGAAATATTTTTTTCAAAATGCATAGCCTATGTTCTTCAAACAATTGCTTTCTTTGTGCTGCAGCACTCTAAGTGAAAGAGTCCCGTTCTCAGAATTTAAAAAGCTTGACTAAAGTTAAGAGGATGCATTCCCCCATTATTCCACACAGCTAAGCTTTGGTAAACATCAGTGAGAAACTCTGACTCTTAGAAGTTTTCTAGGGCTCTTTTCTGGGTGGCTTTTTATTCTTTTTTTTTTTCTTTGAGACATTCTTTTCCATTATCTCATTTTCTTCCCAATGTGATGACTTAGTTCTGCGTGTCTCCATACTTAAGCTACTGGTTTTTATTGAAATTTTTCCATTATCTTGGATGTTATCCAGAAACATTAACATCCTAACTTAATGTTTCTGAAGAGAATATTACCAAAATATTGCATTTTATCCAGAAACCTTCTCTGAGAGACTGTTTCTGAGGTAAAATATTTACTTAAAATATGTATTTAATCACACACACACACACACACACAAAGGGATCTGAGTAAAATATAAGAAGCCAAAGTAACTCCATGAAATTAAAATATATTTAGGGATATCATTTTTTTTCTCCTCAGTACATACTCTGACTACAGTGTCCTCCCCTACTACATCCCCTCAGCTCATATTCTGGTTATTCACCTTCCAGGTCTCTGTTTTCCTTTTTTCCTTGCTTCCCCCATCCTGCTTTCTAAGGGCTATCATGTCATCTCCCCCATCCAATAATGTTTGTTCTCTCTTTAGAATAACATTTTTTTTTTTTTGAGACAGAGTCACCCTCTGTCACCCAGACTGGAGTGCAGTGGCACCATCTAGGCTCACTACAACCTCCACCTCCTGAATAGCTGGGACTACAGGCCCACCACCACGCTCAGCTCATTATTCTTTAGAATTCTTAATCATGGGATTGTGAAAACACTCTCTCATCCCCCATCAGCTTGTCCTGTGTATTAGTTTCCTGTGGCTGCCACAGCAGATGACTACAAACTTGGTGGCTTAAAACAACAGAAACTTATACTCACGCAGTTGGATGCCAGGAGTCCAAAATCAGGGTGTCAGCAGGGCCACACTCCTCTGGAGGCCAGGGGCTGATGTACTTCTTACCTCTTCCATCTGCTGTGGCTACAAACTTGCCTTGATTTGTGGCCCCATCACTCCAGTGTCCATCTCCATGGTCACATTGCCTCTTTCTCATCTCTGTGTGTCTGTCCTTCATGTGTCTTTTGTAAAGACCCTTGTCACTGTGTTAGAACCCACTCAGATAATCCAAGATCACTCCCCAGGTGATCCTTAACTTTATGACATCTACAAGACCCCCTTTTTTTCTGTCACATGTGCCACTCGTGCAGAGAGACCACCAGGCAGGCTTTGTGTGGGCAACAAGGCCATTTATTTCTCACTTGGGTGCAAGCAGGCTAAGTCCAAGAAAGGAGTTAGGCAAAGGAAGTAGGAGAGGATTGGTTATGTAGGTTGGAGCAAATGGTCAACTAACGGTGGTAATCTATCTTGGGGAAGGGGAGGACGGCACGGCATGCATGATCACCAGGTAGGGGTCATTTATTACAATCAAGCATGATCATAAGCGTGGGGAGTATCAACTGCAGTCAGAGGGGAGGGTGTGGTAGATTACATAGTTACAGGGGTGGGGGTCTTGAGAAACCCGATGTCAGGGGGAAAATTTTTGTAAGGCTGAACAGGAATAATGGATGCAGGTTGCAGAGAGATTAGTTGAGGCAGGAACAAGTTGTTTTACTTCTTTCTGTGGCCACCTGGTTACTTGTGGTTGCCTCAGACTTTCTGGTTCCTGGAGACCGTCTAGAGGTGGATATGCGGATCACCAAAGCTAAAATGGCCAGGCGGGGATTTGGAGGCCTAACATTTTCAAAGTAACATTCACAAGTTCTAGGATTTAGGAAGTTGACATAATTTTGAGGGGGGCCACTATTCAACCCATTACTCCAACACAATATATTTATCCCTTTTGAAAATGATAAGCTCCTTGCAACAAAATGGAAAGATGTGGTTCACTTAGCTTAACTTCCCCTAAATTCAAAATAATGTGGTACTAAGTAAGGAAAAGAGCAATCGGCTGCCCCTTTGCCCAGAGATTCCACAGATCATTCTTTGACCAAGTGCTACTCAATTCCTAGAACAAAATATCTTCATTTTTAGAGTAGGTATCAATTCTTTATTATACATGACCCAAACACTTGCTACGTAGAATGAGACAACAGCATTCATATTGAACTTTCCTTGACAACAACAAAAAGTAAATATGTTTTCTGAGGTGAAAATCTTGATTGAAAGTAAATAGAAGAATATAGAGCTCCAATCACAGAAATTCTGAAGGCACTCATAACTGTTTTAAAATTTGGAGGCCGGGCATGATGGTTCACACCTGTAATCTCAGCACTTTGGGAAGCCAAGATGGGAGGATTGCTTGAGACCAGGAGTTCAAGACCAGCCTGGTCACCATAGTGAGAACTCATCTCTGTAAAAAGAAATATATATAAATATTTTATAGAGAATATACTTATTATATCATTATTATAAAATTGTGGTTGAAATGAAAAATTACTAAAACTATTTTAGTGAGTATCTACGATTTTTCTCTCCACTGGCCTGTGCCTTCATTGACACTGAATTTCAATCACTGCTAAACTCTTATTGTACAGTAATACTATAATCTGTTTTTTCTTCATTAACATGCTAAGACACAATCTGAGATGAAAGACTAGCTCACTAAAGTAAAATAAGAGAAAATATCCATGCAAGGGTAATTGAGTTATTTGAATTAGAATTCTACGCTATTTCCTAATTTTTCCTCAGACTGTCATAGCTGTCTCTTGCCCTCCCCAACTTCAATCCTCTTTATCCTTTCCCTCTCCTTTCATTGCCTGCTGAATTTTTCCCCAAGATGTTTGGTTGAAACCAATATAGTGAAACCAATCAAGCCGATGTGCCCTACCCATATATAATTCTGTAAGGTAGTGCTAATGATCTTCCTTTGTTTTTAGGTAACATTTAAGCACTGAGTACTTATTACAGGCCAGGCTCTCTGTAAGTGTTCTAGATTCAGCACCTTGTTTAACCCCTCAGTGGCACTGTGGAAGCAAATATGATCCCCCCTTTTACAAACAAGGGCGATGAAACTCCGAAACGTTCCCTAGAAAGCAATGTTTCAGAGTTTCATTGCCCTGAAAGGGAACACTCTGGTGGAGCCAGATGGGAATTCGGTCTGTTTGACTTGGAAGTTAAATGATTTTCTGTATAACTATAGCTGTCCAGCTTTAAAAGTAGATACAATAATTTTTGTAATTTTTAGAAATGTTATAGACCTGCAAAAACAGAAACATTTTTCCTATCATGTAAATCTTTATGGGAATTGAAGAGCCTTTCATTCACTTCAGTTAAATACTTTGTGTTATTTGAACAATTTCAAAGTTGCATTAATGCAACTTGGCCTTAAAGATTTTAAAGGAAATATTATCATCGTCATTTCATCTCACAGTCTCAGTTGCACTCTCTTTCTTGAGCAAGAATTTTATAAGGGCCTAATTAAAGTTTTAGCTTACTGAAAGATTTTTAATGTTTTTTTTTTTTTTGCACCCTTAAAAGTTTAAAAAGCAATTTCTGTGAGGAATTAAAACTTAAAAATGGAATACTTGGTGTTTCATTAAGTAATTGTGGGTTCGTTACGAAACATTTTCTAAGAGAAGGTTAATACAGAAGAGGTACAAGTTTTATACTTGTTCGAGGGCTGATCCTACAGGTCAACAGTAAGGAAACTGCTAATCTTATTACTTTAGTGATTTTTTTTTTTTTTTTTGAGACGGAGTTTCACTCTTGTCACCCAGGCTGGAGTGCAAGGGCGCGATCTCGGCTCACCGCAACCTCCGCCTCCTGGGTTCAGGC
This sequence comes from Aotus nancymaae, assembly GCF_030222135.1. NCBI lineage: Eukaryota > Metazoa > Chordata > Mammalia > Primates > Aotidae > Aotus > Aotus nancymaae. The sequence goes on along the minus strand of NW_026988479.1, from coordinate 25,805,439 downwards.
AATTCTCCTGCCTCAGCCTCCCGAGTAGCTGGGATTACAGGCACGCGCCACCGTGCCCAGCTAATTTTTTGTATTTTTAGTAGAGACGGGGTTTCACCATGTTGACCAGAATGGTCTCGATCGATCTCATGACCTCGTGATCCACCCGCCTCGGCCTCCCAAAGTGCTGGGATTACAGGCGTGAGCCATCGCGCCCGGCCTTACTTTAGTGATTTTTAAAATCCCTCATCATTAGGGGCACTGACCTTTGGTATTCTTGCATTATTGGCCATCTTATAATTACCACTATTGAGAGCCTCTTCTAAGTCAGACATTAACCAACTACCTTACTTGTATCACCTCATTTAATCCTCGCCATGCTCTAGTACTTGTTATCACCATTTTACAGATATAGAAACTGAGGCTCATTATTGTTAATAATAGATCACATTTATTGAGCATTCGCTGTATTTTACCTTTTCACTTTGCATTCAGGACCCCATTTAATACTCATAACAATCCTTTGAGGTAGGTATAATTATTTCACTCCTATTTTACAGATGAGGAAATTGAGGCCAAAGAGGTTATGTTATTTGCTCATGATCACAAAGCTAATAACCAGTGAAGGTCCTTGCTCTTAGTCTCTGGTGATAGCGTTTCCTGGAAAGGGAACGGGGCGGACAGACAACATGTAATGAGCAGTATGACTTCTTCCCCATGCCCAGAGGAGATGAGGGTGGGGTGAGGTAAGTCATGACAGCTACGTTCAAAATGTTCAGACATTTCCCAAGGAAGAGGAAGCTGATCTCTTCAGTGTGGCCTCAAGAGGGCAGAGCTAGCGTCCCTGAATCTTAATTTCACTCTCACTGAGAGGGACAAATTCTAACAATAGAGCTGATAAGGGGTAGCTTCAGCAAGACGTGAACCTCCTTTTCACTGGCACGGGGCTTTCAGACTTTAACCTGTTTGTTGAGCACTTAGGGATTGTTTTTGCAAAGCAGATACTGAAGACCCACTCCCAGAGATTCTCAGTCAGTACTCTGAAGCAGGGCCCTGGAAGCTACGTTTGTAAGCGACTGCTCCTGTGTGGATCTGACACAAGCAGTCCAGGACCACACAGGAGAAACACTGAAAATGCAACAACTGGCAACCTGTGTTATACGGGATGTCGACTGGTTGACCCCTGTGTTACCTGTACAGTCTCTGAAACCAGACCTGGGAACATAAAATCTTGATCTGCTAGGAAAGTGATAAGATTAACTCTCAGAACTTCGGCAGGCTAATCACTCCATCTGAAAAAAAAAAGTTGTATTGCCATCTGGTGGACTGCTTGAAAGTTATTCACACTCCTCACCCTAAAAACGCGGAGTGACGGTGGCTCACGCCTGTAATCCCAGCACTTGGGGAGGCCGAGGCGGGTGGATCACAAGATCAAGAGATCGAGACCATCCTGGTCAACATGGTGAAACCCCGTCTCTACTAAAAATACAAAAAATTAGCTGGCCATGGTGGTGCGTGCCTGTAATCCCAGCTACTCAGGAGGCTGAGGCAGGAGAATTGCCTGAACCCAGGAGGCGGAGGTTGCGGTGAGCCGAGATCGCGCCATTGCACTCCAGCCTGGGTAACAAGAGAGAAACTCCGTCTCAAAAAAGAGAAACAAACAAACAAACAAACAAACAAACAAACAAAAAACGCGGAGTGATTTTCTCATTTAATTGGGATACACCGCACACTTCACACACCAGGAATCAAGACTCAGAAGGGTTCCAAAGAGTCTAGGCCACATAGAGCCTGGGTCTCACACCCTCCAGTTCCCAGTCTACTGCTTCTCATGGGCTTGCATTGCTTGGTCAATCACAAAATTTTCCAAGTTTTCCTTTGGCCGGAAGTTAAAAGAAGGTGTAAGCCCCAGACAGCTATCACAGTGAAACAATGTTCCCAAATACTTCAGTGCAATGGTTCTCAAAGGATAGGAAGTTGCCTTAAAAATGCAGAATTCTTGGCTGTCGTAGACCCACTGAAATAGAATCTTTGCAGATAAGGACCAGGATTTTGCATTTTTAAAAGCTTCTCAGGGGATTCTGGTACATCCTAAAGTTAGAGAACCATGACCTTTGAGAAGAAACACTCGATTTGTGATGGAAAGAAAGAAGCTTTCCATCTGCAAATTAAAAATAATCCTTATTAGTGGCAACTAATACTAAATACTATTAATGAAACTAAAAGGAAATAAGATTTGCTGTGTGGGAGGTAGTACTACGAATTTATTTCCAAACATATTTATCGTGAAATGGATGGCTCCATAATATGAACAGGTGCATGCACATGTCAGGTGGATCATGTTACGCTTCAACACATACACACAGGAGTGTGCACACATACACACACACACACTGTCTCCCAAACTGCGTTCCCTTGGACTAGTAGATCTGTATAGAGGCATGCCGTTAGAATGTTGGTTTCCAAAGACGCAGGTTTTATTGAAAAAAAGAAATCAGATGAAGCCAGTTACATTTGAAGTATAACAGCAAAAATTACCCCGTTACAAGAAACAGAACAAAATACCACCAAAATAATTTTATTAGTGACAAACTGACAATACATGTATTCATGACTTTGTTATAGATCATCATTTTGGGTTGGTGCAAAAGTAATATGGTTTTTACCATTTTAAAAGTAATGCAAAATCCACAATTACCTTTGCACCAACCTAATAACTAATAAAGAATCAGATGCAAAGAAACTGTCACCGTCATCTCACTGCCCCAACAAAGTTCTCATAATCTCCACTATGCTCCTTCCCACCTGTGTTTGATGCAGATGCATGTGTATTCTAAATGTTATCTCTGGTCACAGCACCCTCAAATTCTTTTGAATGGGCCTTGAGCTTTTCTCCGTCTTACATAAAGGGCTATGAAAAACCTATAGTAGTTCATGTTGCATTTTTCAACTAGATTGTCACCCTTAGCCCATTATATGAAAATTCTGAAGGTGTTGTTGAGAAAGTGCAATTTTGTATTTTGCTTTTTGTTGACTAGCATTATAATAGATAGTGCTCAGTTATCATGTTTTATTTCATTGTTTGTACCATATTACCAGACCATTCCTTTATATCTGTATAAATATTATAATTGTTTCACTTTTTTTCTTCTAGTAATTATCAAACTAGTTGGTTATTTGTGGAGTAGGAGTTGGGGAGGGAGAAGTTTGGCAGCAATGTTATTCATGCTCTTTGGTTATTACAAGAAATAGTGTTCTGATTGACCAAACATTCTTTTCTTGCAAAATGTTACTTCTGCTACCTTCAGTAAGTGTTAAATGTGGAAACATGAACTAACATGTATTGGGAGCATTGAAAAATATGTTCACGTATTGTTCTTACCTATAAGCACACATATATTCTTTACATTTTTAAATATAAATCATCTCACACAACTAAATAATATAAGCACTAATTTCAATAGATACAATTTTTAAACTCTGTTATTTATTACCAGACCCCTTATTTTTCAGAGGCCAACAAGTTTGGATTTGGAATTTGTATTTTCATTCTCTTTTCAAAAAACACTATACATTTTCTAACCCAAAGATCTCACTCTTCTTTTATTTTTCACTTTTTAAAAAATTATTATACTTTAAGTTCTGGGGTACATGTGCTGATCTTGCAGGTTTGTTAGTTACAGAGGTATACACATGCCATGGTGGTTTGCTGTCTCCATCCCCCTATCACCTACTTTAGCTATTCCTCCTAATGTTATCCCTCCCCAATCTCCCCACCCCCTACTATCCCTCCCCTAGCCCCCCATCCCCCAACAGACCCCAGTGTTTGATGTTCCCCTCCCTTTGTCCATGTGTTCTCATTGTTCAACACCCACTTATGAGTGAGAACATATGGTGTTTGGTTTTCTGTTCTTGTGTCAGCTTGCTGAGAATGATGGTTTCCGGATTCATCCATATCCCTGCAAAGGACATGAACTCATCCTTTTTTATGGCTGTGTAGTATTCCATGGTGTATATGTGCCACATTTTCTTTATCCAGTCTATCCTTGATGGGCATTTGGGTTGGTTCCAAGTATTTGCTATTATAAACAGTGCTGCTCTTTTTTTTTTTTTTTAATAGAGGGTTTCACCATGTTGGCCAGACTGATCTCGAACTCCTGACCTCAAGTGATCTGCCTATATCGGCCTCTCAGAATGCTCACTATTATAATATTGTTTGAGAAATACTATAAGCAAAGTTCTCATTCCATCACCACCAATAGACCTCTCTGAGCTCTCCTTGAAACCATCATTTCCTTGCTATCTCTATTTCTAGAAGACCATCTGCCTCCCATTAACAGACTTCTTCCCCCATAATTCTGGATCATATGATGGACTTACAAGTGGAATTGCTAGGATAATAATTTGTAGGAATTAACAGATTTTTCTTCCATCTGGACTAATTAAGGTATACTCTAGCAAATAAAAATTAAATATGCTTACTTATTTATTTTTGAGACAAAGTCTTGCTCTGTTCCCCAGGTTGGAGTGCAGTGGTGTGATCTCAACTCACTGGAACCTCCACCTCCCAAGTTCAAGTGATTCTTCCACCTCAACCTCCTGAGTAGCTGGGATTACAGGTGCCTACCACCACACCTGACTAATTTTTGTATTTTTAGTAGAGAGGTGGTTTCGTCACGTTGGCTAGGCTGGTCTCAAACTCCTCACCTCTTGGCCTCCCAAAGTGCTGGGATTATAGGTGTCAGTAACCACATCCAGCCTAAACATGCTGTAATATAGGGAATTATGCGCTTAAAATCATTAAAAGGATTGGGGGAGCACAGAAGGCAGGGGTTGCTAGAATTCCTCCCAGATTGACAGTGCAAAACTGACCATCTTGGGGAGATACCACTTCTATAACAAGTGGGAAGCTAGGGAACAAGAAAGCCACAGTCTTGGCTGTGGGCTGCAGGACTGTCCCATCTCAACTGAGATCCAGGGATCGGAAAGCTGTGGGCTTGGCTCCAGAGTATGCTGCAGCTTTGGGATTCACACCAGTGTTGTGATTGCCTTACACCCTGTCCTGTCGCTCCCAGCTCAGCTAGGTTCCAAACTAAAACCTGGCATACGTGCATCCGAACAGTGAAGCCTAAATCACGTTTGAATCCCTATCAAGTGTAGTTACAGACATACAGTCTTTTACTTTCACTGTAGTTCTTGTTTGTTATTTTTTGTTTGTTTGTTTTACTTTCCAGCCTCTGCCATCCAGGAAGGCTCACCAGAAAAACAGTTGGAAGAGATGCTGAGCAAACCAATCAGAATCTTATGACATACAAGGTTGCTACGGTCTGAATGTTTGTGTCCCCCACAAAATTCGTATATTGAAACCCAACCCTCATGGTATTAGTACTAAGAGGTGAACCCTTTGGGAGGCGATGAGGTCATGAGGACTTTGCTCTCATGAATGGGATTAGTTTCTGCGTAAAAGAGGCCTGAGGGAGCTTGTTTGCCTCTTCTACCATGAGGACACATAGAAAGCACCATGTATGAGGGACAGACTCTCACCAGACACAAAATCTGCATGTGCCTTGGACTTCCCTGCCTCCAGAACTCTGAGCAGTAAATTTCTGTGGTTTCTGAATTACCAGTCTCAGGTATTTTGTTAGAGCCACCCAAATGTACTAAGACAGAAATCCCTTCACCATTTTCCCCCGATGCCCTCCTCTAACTCTCACCTCTGTATTACAGTGCTTTTCCTGGAAAGGTTTCTGTTCTCACTGTCTCAACTTCCTAACCTCCACTCATTTCTTAACCGACAAAATACTACTGGGTCCAGGCAAGGTGGCTGACATTTGTAATCTCAGCACTTTGGGAGGTGGAGGTGGGTGGATCACTTGAGGTCAGGAGTTCGAGACCAGCCTGGCCAATATGATTAAACCCCATCTCTACTAAAAAAAAGTATACACACACACACACACACAAAAAAAAAATATTATTGCACCTCTGTTGAAACACCTCATATCACAGTACCCATCCAATCTCTCTGCTTTTTTCCCTTTCTATCACCCTTCCACTCCTGTTTAGTGTCTTCAAAGTTCTGCATTTAGCACCTCACTCTTCTAAGTCTGTATGTTCTGATCCTATCTACTTGTACGGCCTTATCTACCATAGGGGTTAATCCCCCATACCCTAATGCCAAACATAACATCTTTTCCAAGAACAGACTCAGATCTCCAGTTGCATCCTGAATGTGTCCACCTCAATATCACAAGCACCTTAAATGCAACATGTCCAATACTAAGTTCATTGTCTTATTTGTCATTATTTGAATCTGATATTCAAAATCTGTTCTTCCCTTCTGTACTATCTGTGTGTAACCTGCACAACTTCACCCACACACTGAAGCTAGAGCCCTGGAAGTAAATTTGATTCTTCTCTTTCCTGTTACTATATTCAAACTGTCTCAAAGGACGATAAATTCAGTGTAAGGCTTTTACCTGAGTTCTGAGTTTAACAGTTGCTCTTTAAAGAAAGACCTCAGACATGCGCATTCTAGCACTTTATTGGAAATTGATTGTGTACATCAATGAGATCACATCAAAGTAAAAGCATCATTTTCACACAATAATATCCTGATATCTGTGCTATCTTCTTACATAATTTAATAAATTGTAAGATGCTCCTAATATTGGTATTGAAGAGCTTCAGTGGTCCAGAAATATCTCTACATAAATATAAATTATCACACTAAAATAGCCATCATTGTTTTAGTAGGTCCCAAAAGTCCTGGGAACATCTCTTAAAATACAATTGCCTTAGGCTGGCTGCAGTGCTGGTGGGAGGGAGTGAAGGGGGTACACATGGAGCTAATTACAGCAGGAGCTGGACAGAGGGACACACACAAGGGGATGGGGGCCAGAGACCCCAAAAGCTGGGCAGGGAACTCTGCCACCCTGCATGTTCCAACATTTTTTGAGTGTCAAAGCTAACAGACGTGAGACTCCAGTGCAAAAAGAAGGCCATCACCCCAACTCCCTTGGCAGTGCCCAAAGATGGCACAGTCATCCTTCAGATTACACAAGGGCGGAGATTCTGGCATAGAGAAGTTTCTGGAAAGCTCTACCCATCTTCCTCCAAACTGAGAAAACATGAAGGAATGGCACCTTAAAGAAAATAACTTTGAGTCAAAGTCCTGCTGGCTCCTTGGGATGGGGACAGGGTGCTTGCTTGCTTGGTTTGGTTTGACCTGAGGGGCACCGGCAAAGTCTGTGCTGCCCCCAATATCTCCCTCACCACCTTTAAGGCCATCATCAACAATTGGTTTCTCTGGTTCTTCAAAGCTTCTCAGCATTCAGCATAACACCTTTATATCCGTGGCAGGTTTACTGCTCACATAGCTTTCACGTCCACTAAGTCAGGTGGTTCTCACACCCCTGTGAGGTAGGAAGGGCAGGGATCACCATCCCCATTTGAAAGATAAGGAACCTGGAACTCAGAGAGTTAGGTCCCTTGACCAAATTCACACAGCTGGCTCATGGCAGAAACAAAACCAGAACTCAGGTCCATGCCCCAAAGTCCCTCCTGCTGCTTTTCTGAAGACAGGAAGAGGCTAGGGACAGGATGCCTGTCCTCATCCTTCACCCGGCCCTCTTGGGAGGCTCTCAAACAGCCCCATTGAGAATAGGATGAGTCCGCATGCGATAGATGATGACTGCAGTGGCTGGGCACAGCAACAAGGAGGTCATGATGACAATGGTGGCTAGGATGATGAGGACAATAACCCAGATATCCAGGATGTGCTTGGGAAGCACGACTTCCATGGGCACTTGGCTGACTGCATCCATGTTGCTTCACTCTGGAACAGACAAGAAAGGACGATCACTGTTGTGTACTCTCCCTGCCTCCCTGGTTAGAAGGAAACCCTCAGGAGTCAGAAGCCTGGGTCACTTACCACATTTGCAAATTTTAAGATTCCCTGATTAGTAATTATAATGGCTTCATTTACTGAGGGCTTCCTATTGCCAGACCTATGCTGGACACTTTATGTCTATTAACTCATTCAGTCATTACTTGAACCACTAACCCTATGAGGTAGGGACTATAGTTACTGTTTTCTATTTCTTGGCTTTTACCTTCAGTTATACCCACTTGACAGATGAGGACTGTAAAGCCTTAAAAGACAAGAGGTCATTAATTTGACCAAGAGAGTGAACCCAGATGGGTGGGACTTCAGACCCTTCCTGCTTAACTATTAAGCTACCACACTGCCAGTCTGTTCTCTCATCTGTAAAATGAGAAATGCATTGTTTTTGGTCCTATACCCCTTATCCCATTCACCCCTTTCTGGGGAGAACCTACCTATTCTGTATGGTTTAGTTGGGACACTGACCTGAACACAGAGATGGATATATGACCCAGAGTTGACCATTATAAATCTCCATAACCACAGTTCAGAGTTAGGAAAGTGACCCAGGCTAGGTCAACTAAAGTCTTCCCCCCAGAGCTTTTATGCACAAGCTCTTAGGAAAGACGATCCTTTCTCCTTGGATTGCTAAATTGAAAGGATGTGAGTCTGGAGAGAATTGGCCTGAGGCTATCTCTCCCATAAGTGGCAAGCCCTCCTAGAGCTGGAAAGACAGATGGAGCCTCAAGTGGCCTCATGTGAGCACCTGAATCCAGCCAAGATTGATGCCATCTGCAACTCTAGACATGCCAGATATATGAGCCAGTAATTCCCTGTTTTTGCTTAAGCAGTGTCTATTTGGTGTCTTTCACTTGCAGTTAAAAGAGTTCGGATGGATAAGTATATAAATCAGCTGTTCCCAATCGTTTTCAATTCACTGTATCTTTAGTGTCTCAGTCATTTTTTAACAGCACCGCAGGTCAAAATAAATACCAAGCAGTTCCATTTATTAAGTAGTTAGTAGTAGGGTTAAGTCGTTTTATTTTTCCATAAGTTATTGGGGTACAGGTGGTATTTGGTTACATGAGTAAGTTCTTTAGTGGTGATTTGTGAGATGTTGGTGCACCCATCACCCATGTATACACTGCACCATATTTGTAGTCTTTTATCCCTCACCACCCTCCTACTCTTCCCTCCAAGTCACCAAAGTCCATTGTATCATTCTTATGCCTTTGCATCCTCATAGCTTAGCTCATACATATCGGTGAGAACATACGATGTTTGATTTTCCACTCCTGAGTTACATCACTTAGAATACTCTCCAATCTCACCCAGATCACTGCAAATGTAGTTAATTCATTCCTTTTTATGGCTGCATAGTATTCCATCATATATGTATAACACAGTTTCTTTATCCACTCGTTGATTGATGGGCATTTCGGTTGGTTCCATGATTTCGCAATTGTGAATTGTGCTGCTGTAATCATGCATGTGCAAGTATATTTTTCAAATAATGACTTCTTTTCTTCTGGGTAGATACCCAGTAGTAGGATTCCTAGATCAAATGGTAGTCTTACTTTTAGTTCTTTAAAAAATCTCTACACTGTTTTCCACAGTGGCTGTACTAGTTTACATTCCCACCAGCAGGGTAGAAGTGTTCCCTGTTTGTGGGGATCATTCCCATGTGAGGCCCCTCGGAATTGGGCCTCACCAGATGGTGAGCTTGAGCCCAGACACAGTTTCCCGTTGGAGGCAGTCGAGATCCGGGAAAGTTAAACTGAGATCAAAGGATATCTAAAAGCAACTTTGCTAGACGATAAGGTGATACCTATGTGGTCTGAGAAGACATCGTGTTTATTTTCTGTTTCTGCATTTTATGACTTTGTCTACCCATTTGCTGGGTCCTGTGCTTGTTCTTGTGACTGCTGTTTGCATAGATAACAGGCTTACTGCCTCTCTGGTGCCTTGCATAGATAGTTAACTTTTTAACTTTAGCTTTCACTGCTGTTTGCACAGTTAACAGGCTTACTGCCTCTCTGGTGCCTTGCATAGATAGTTAACTTTTTAACTTTAGCTTTCACTGCTGTTTGCACAGTTAACAGGCTTACTGCCTCTCTGGTGCCTTGCATAGATAGTTAACTTTTTAAATTTAGCTTTCACTGCTGTTTGCACAGTTAACAGGCTTACTGCCTCTCTGGTGCCTTGCATAGATAGTTAACTTTTTAAATTTAGCTTTCACTGCTGTTTGCACAATTAACAGGCTTACTGCCTCTCTGGTGCCTTGCATAGTTAACTTTTTAACTTTAGGTTTCCCCAACCTGATAATGAGACCCACCTGGATGACTTGATTGTATTTGATTATGTACCTGATTTTACTATTGTGTTATCTGCTGCCTAAGCTTGTATCCCAGGACTTTCTGTTCCCTTTGATGTATGAGATATTGGTGTCTGTTCCTGCAAACAAAGTAGGACAAAGATATATATACTAACTGTGTGCAAAATAAATTTGCCATTTGAGCAAAAGCTCACTTGACCCTCCGGACTTCTCTATTCTTTCTCTCTTTTCTTCCAGCGCACTCCCCTATTCAGGTTGGAACCCTCTTGCTGGCCAAGAGTCCCCGGCAGATGTGCCGGCCGACTGGGAGCCCAGACCTGTTCACTGCATCCACGCCAACATCGACTGTTTTCTGATTTTTTTATTATGGCCATTCTTGCAGGATTAAGGTGGTATCACACTGTGGTTTTTATTTGCATGCCCCTGATCATTAGTGATGTTGAGCATTTTTCCACATTGACCATTTGTATATCTTCTTTTGAGAATTGTCTGTTCATGTCCTTAGCCTACTTTGTGACAGGATTGTTTGGTTTTTTCTTACTGATTTGTTTGAGTTTGTTGTAAATTCTAGATATTAGTCCTTTGTTAGATGTACAGATTGAGAAGATTTTCCCCACCCTGTGGGTTGTTTACTCTGCTGACTGATCCTTTACTCATGTAAAACTCTTTAGTTTAATTAGGTCGCAGCTTTTTATCTTTGTTTTTAATTGCATTTGCTTTTGGGTTCTTGGTCACAAAATCCTTGTCTAAGCCAGTGTCTAGAAGGGTTTTTCCAGTTATCTTCTAGAATTTTTATAGTTTCAGGTCTTAGATTTAAGTCCTTAATCCATCTTGAGTTGATTTTTGTTAAGGTGAGAGATGAGGATCCAGTTCCATTCTCCGGCATGTGGCTAGCCAATCATCTCAGCATATTGGTTGAAACGGGTGTCCTTTCCCCACTTTATGTTTTTGTTTGCTTTGTTGAAAATCAGTTGGCTGTAAGTATTTGGGTTTATTTCTGGGTTCTCTATTCTGAGAACCCAGAATAGAGAACTAATATTCTATTAGTGCCTATTTTTCTAGGCACTAATATTGGTCCCTATTTTTATACCAGTACCACACTATTTTGGTGACTATGGCCTTATCATGTAATTTGAAATAAGGTAGTGTGATGCCTCCAGATTTATTCTTTTTGCTTAATCTTGCTTTGGCTATGCATGCTCTCTTTTGGTTCCATATGAATTTTGGAACTTTTTTTTCTAATTCTGTGAAGAATGATGATGGTATTCTGATGCGGATTGTGTTGAATTTGTAGATTGCTTTTGGCAGTATGGTCATTTTCACAATATTTATTCTACCCATCCATGAGCATGAGATGTGCTTCCATTTGTTTGTGTCATCTATGATTTCTTCTAGCAGTGTTTTGTACAAGGAAAACTACAAAACGCTGTTGAAAGAAATCATAGATGACAAAATCAACCAATTTAATACATATTTATGGCCTAACAACTTAGGAGCTGTTTGCAAAAAAAATACACGAAAAAAACGTTTTATTTTCATTCGTAACTGGTTATGAATGGAATATATGCACCTGCTGAACACTATGTAACTTTTGAAACTTTGGAATAATGTTGGATAATGCCATCCTCACTTATTATTTCACATTAATTTTTGCCCAGCACTTGCCATGCCGTGCAACCACCAAAAAATCAACTTCAGGTTAAGTGCAGTGGATCATTCCTGTAACCCCAACACTTTGGGAATCCGAGATGGGAGAATTGCTTGAGCCTAGGAGTTCAAGACCAGCCTGAGCAACATAATGAGACATTGTCTCTACAACATTTTTTTTCAAATTAGCTTGGCATGGTGGCTTGCACCTGTAGTCTCAGCTACTTGGGAGGCTGAGGTGGAAGGATTTCTTCAGCCCGGTAGGTCCAGGCTACAGTGAGCCATGATCACACCACTGCACTCCAGCCTGGGTGACCAAGCAAGACCCTATCTCAAAAAAAATGTATTTTAATCAACTTCGTAAATTATAACATTAACAAAAGAAATGTAGTAAGATTAGTGTTAAACTGTGAACTATCTTAAGCTCGTCATTTGTAAAGTGTCTGAGAGATGTCACATACCACTATTTCTGTCAAAAATCTTAAAACTCCTGCAGCACTCCCCTCCTTCCAGTGAGTTCACTGGGGCTCCCAGGACACTTCAGTGCACAGCTTGGGAATCACTGATGTAATACATTCCCTGCCCAGAGGGTGCAAGGCTGGAACAATCTCCTGCAGTTTCTTTCAAAAGTAAGATTGATATTTCTGTGATTCTAGGTTCTAAGCAAAATTCCTAATTGCAATCCTACTTCCTATTCTTATCTAATCACTAATTTTTCCTTTCTAATGCCTTTGGCTCCATGTCTGCTGTTGCCACCCTAAGTAAGGTACTGATCAACCAAATTGAATACCCAAAGGAGAGTACCCAAGAAATACGTACAAAGACGTTACTTTCTGCGTCATTTGTTCAGGTAACAGACACAGCAAGTGTCCGCTAATAGTAAAATAAAGAAGGGTATATCTATATAATGGAATGCCATACAGCAATTTCTGTGTATCCATTCACTCACCCATTCATTCATTCATTTAACAAGCATATAGTGCTTACTCCACATCAATCATTGTTCCAAATGCACTACAAATATTAATTTACCTAATTAATACAGCTACTCTGGAAAACACAATGGAGGTTCCTCAAATAACTGAAAATAGAGTTACTGTATGATCTCAGTAATCTCATTTCCAGGCATATAACTAAAGGATTTGAAATTAGGATGTCAAAGAGATTTCTGCACTCCCATATTTATTTCAGCATTATTCACAATAGCCAAGTTATGGAATAACCTAAGTGTCTATCAGCCACGAATGGATAGAGATAATGTGGCATATACTCAATGGAATACTATTCAGCCTTGGAAAAGAAGAAAATGAGTGCCATTTGTGACAACGTAGATGAACATGAAGACATTATGCTAAAGGATATAAGCCAGGGACAGAAAGACAAATACCTCAAGTTCTCATTTATATATGGAAGCTAAAACTATCAGACACATAGAAACAGAAAGCAAAATGGTGGTTACTGGAGGCTGGAAGGTCGGGGGGATGGGGAGATGTTGGTCAAAGGCTATTACATTTCCATTAGGCAGGAGGAATAAATGAAAAATACTTGAGATTAAAAAAACTAATTTATTTATTAGTCACTTAAGAGGAATCTGATCTGTAATGAGCGCCAAAAGTTTCAAGTGGAAAAAATAAAAATGAAGTACAACAGTGTGTGTAGGATGATTCCTTTGGTTCATATTTTGTAGAATTGTTCATATTTTGTAGGTAAATGGGTGAGGATATATACAGGAAAATTACTTTCTGAGTGTACTCTCAGGAAAGTGTTAACAGTGGTTACCTTTTCGGGAGCTGGACTAGGAATGAGAGGTTTTTCTTTTCATTCTTCATTCATAAAACATGATTTTATGACATTCGAATTTTCTCAACATGAGCATTTATTACTTCTGATTTTTTTATGCCAACTGGGTTAAGGAAACAGAGGCTTTTTTGAGGTTTTATCTTCATAACTCTTTGTCTTAAAGAGTAAAAATACACATATACAATTTTAAAATCAAATAAAATTAAGAGATGAGACTAGAACAGTAGTCACCAAATGCCATATACCATAGTAAGTGACCTCAAGGCAGTATAAAGGAACACTGACTTCACTGACCGGGCATGGTGGCTCACGCCTGTAATCCCAGCACTTTGGGAGGCTGAGATGGGTGGATCACCTGAGGTCAGGAGTTCGAGACCATCTCTACTAAAAACACAAAATGGTGTATGGGTGGTGGCAGACACCTGTAATCCCAGCTACCCGGGAGGCTGAGGCAGGAGAATCACTTGAACTTGGGAGGTGGAGGTTGCAGTGAGCTGAGATGGCACCACTGTGCTCCAGCCTGGGTAACAAAGTGAGACTCCATCTCAAAAAAAAAAAAAAACACTGATTTCTGGGTCTCATTCTATACATATTGAATTAGACTCAAAAGTGGATGAGGAGGAGCCCCTTTTTCCCATTGCCAGGTGATTCCAACGTGCACCCAGATTTGCAAACCTCTGGACTCAACATCTTTAAGACCTCTAGGACCCTCTCTGGCATTAAGATTTGGAAATTGATTCCCAGGTGCTCTGTAGCCAGGCTGGGCAGATCTGGGCAAGTTTCCAGATGAAGGAGAAGCCTCTGACAAAGTTCCCCAGGGCCATAGGGTTATCTGCTGAGGCTTGCAGAGGAGACAGAAGCACAGGCTGGCCCTGTCTCAGCCTAGGAAATGGAGTAACTTTCTCCAAGGTCTAAGACACAGAAGCATGAGTCACAGGAGCCTGAAACTGTTAGAGGACCGGGGGCGGGATAAATCATTCTTTGTGGTCTCCTAACTACATCATCAGCTAGCTGCCTTAGACTAAAGGAACCCCATGAGAGCCCTTTCCTGTAAACCCATTAACATCAAACAGTCTTTGTGACTTCAAATGCCAGGAATACAAATGCCTGGCTGATTTTCACGAGTAAAACCTGTCATATACAGGAACTCAGGCTTCAGGGCTCATCCACAATCAAGAATCCTAGAACATTAAAGCTAGAACCAGTCCCATTTCACAGATGGTGACACTGAGGTCCAGGGGTCTTCTCCCTCCTGTATTCTTACTTCTTGATGGAATAATCATTAAAATACATAAATCTGATTATGTTGCTGCCTCTAACTAAAACAAAACAGAATAACAACAACAAAAAAAAAACAAAGCAAGTAGATGAATAAATGAAAATTCTTCTGTAACCTGTATCCTAAACTGTACCAATATAATTCTTTTGCAAATGAAATTGTACTTGTAACCCCAATACACAAACAGTTAAAGTAAAGCTGCTCTAGTAGAGCCTGGAAAGTGGGGGGCTGGCAGGAGAAGCTGAATACGTATCTCAGAGACCCTAAGCACTAGAGATTAGGGTGCCCACCTCCTTCACATACGTAATTCAAACTAAAAACAATACTAAATCATAACACACAAAATTTACATGCTATGAAATTAAAATTGTTTTTTTCCTCTTTTTTTGCTTTTGAAATGGAGTTTTGCTCTTGTTGCCCAGGCTGGAGTTCCATGGCATGATCTCTGCTCATTGCAACCTCCGACTCCCAGGTTCAAGCGATTCTCCTGCCTCAGCCTCCCGAGTAGCTGGGATTACAGGCATGCACCACCACACCCAGCTAATTTTGTATTTTTAGTAGAGACGGGGTTTCTCCATGTTGGTCAGGCTGGTCTTGAGCTTCCAACCTCAGGTGATTCACCTGCTTCAGCCTCCCGAAAGTGCTGGGATTACAGGCGTGAGCCACGGCGCCCAGCCCACTTTTTTCTTCTAACTGAAACAAATCGGAAAAAAAAAAATTTACCCAGCTGTCTTTTGGCATCCCTGCTCAGTGCAGTGGGCTTACTTGGCAGTGCAGCTCCGCTGTTCAGATTCCCCTCAACTCCCCAGGCTCCTCAAAATACAGTTTGAAAGTCACAAGTTGCACTGTTCTCCAAAGGCCCTTCCAGAGCTACTGCTCCAGGATTCCAAGGCTGGCCATAGATGGAGTCAGGTGTCAGAGGACACAGGGAGCTCTTTCTCCCTGTTTTACTCTTCTCAATACTCAAACATGTCCTTCGCTGAGCTGTTGTTCCCCATGTAACAGGGCTTCCAATCACTTCCACCTCTCCCTACTATGAAAGAAAAATTTTGTCTCCCAAATAAGAGGTAAGCAAACCATATGCTCAGCATCTTTAATTGCACACTAGAAATATTTGCTTGAGAAAAAGCAGGACTCTAAGCTTCTCCTATCTGACTTCTATTTGACCTCTCTAGCATGAGTGCGTAAAACCTTGTTTCTTGGTACATTAACTAATAGTCATACATTAATTTATCATTTGCCTCACAGATCTATTGCTTGTTATTTCTAATTAATGGTTCATATTGGATATGGCCCAAACCATTTATGTCACAAATTTATGCCTATCACTGATAAGAATATGTTTTTATGACTGCAGGAAGTAAAACATCAGTCGGACCTACTCTCATCGTTTTGAACTAGCATACTTTATCTGCTATTTGCCTCCTTAGCAAATAATAAGCTTTGACATATGTTCAGTATAAGTTTGTCTAAGAAATTGCACTAAAACCACCTGAGCTCACCAGCAGAAAAGCCACTAGTACCAAACATGCCATCCCATCAGAAGACAGGTCCTATACCTGTGAACTGGATGTAAATTACTCCTCCTCAGTCCATAGGGGTTAAGTAACTTAGCCAATTTAATGGAGAAGTCAATAATCCCAAAATGACTATTTTGTATCCACTAACAAGACTGAATGTAAGGAGGAGAAAAAACAATGTAGTTTCTATAAAAGAGGAAAAAAAGTTTTTTTATTTATTTAGAGATGGAGTCTCGCTCAGTTGCCTAGGCTGGAGTAAAGTAGTGTGATCTCAGCTCACTGCAACCTTCGCCTCCCAGGTTCAAGCAAACCGGTGCCTCAGCCTCTTGAGTAGCTGGGATTACAGGCGTGTACCACCGTGCCCTAATTTTTGTATTTTTTGTAGAGACGGGGTTTTACCATGTTGGCCAGGTTGGTATTGAACTCCTGGCCTCAAGTGATCCACCCACCTCAGTCTCCCAAAGTGCTGGGATTGCAGGCATGAGCCACCACACATGGCCAAATTTTATTTTTTCCAAAGGTAGAAAATTCATTCTCTCTATCAAGTATTCCACTTGATCCAATTTAGGCAGGAAAGGGGAAGCCCTATTGCCTGATTAGGAAACACCAAGTTTTACTTCTAGGACCATTTTTCTTAAGCAACTAAAAGTCCTTTTGCAAAAGAATCATTGCTCCAGCCAATCCCGCCACTTGGCAAGTTTTCTAGTTATATAAAAAATTATACAAATTTCATAAATTAAAATTTCCCACAAGTTGATAGTTTTAGGGTAATTGGATTCAAGGCAACAAGCCTGTGTTATCTACTCACTAGACTCACTAGAAAGCAACTTTTTCCTCTCTGACAAGATAATATTGTTTTTCTTTTTGGTTGAGTACTATTGTGACAAGTAACTCTGTCCAGGATATTCATTCATTTATTCATATGTCAAATACTTGGTATTTGCAAGATACTCTCTCAGGAGTTACTATTACTTACTCCTTACTACTCTGTGCTTCAAGAAGCACAGAGAAGTGAAGTACCACTCCCCTTACCTCAAACACAGGGTCATACGAGCCAGCATTTGCTTAACAAATTGTATTTGTTTAAATTTGTAAAAACAGAAATTTGTTTCATTTCACAAATTCATATTATTTGTATTTGCTTAACAAATCCCATTCATTAACTTATTAAAACTTCACAAAAATCATATGTGGGGATTTTACAGCTATGAAAACTAAAGCTGGCCGGGTGCGGTAGCTCACACCTGTAATCTCAGCACTCTGGGAGGCCGAGGAGGGTGGATCACGAGGTCAGGAGTTTGAGATCAGCCTGGCCAATATGGTGAAACCTCGTCTCTTCTAAAAATACAAAAAATTGGCTGAATGTGGTGGCAGGTGCCTGTAGTCTTAGCTGCTCAGGAGGTTGAGGCAGGAGAATTGCTTGAACCTGGGAGGTGGAGGTTGTAGAGAGCTGAGATCGCACCACTGCACTCCAGCCTGGGGGACAGAGCAAGACTCCGTCTCAAAAAAAAAAAAAAAAACCTAAAGCTGAGAGAGGTTAGCCAGCTATTGATCATAAAGCTAAGTGAACAGGATTCAAACTCAGGAATCTTGATCCTGAACTTACCGCTATACTACAGCTACCTCCAAAGAGTCCACACAGACCCAGTGTGTAAGCATGGAGTATACCAGACCCACAGCTTTCTTCTAAGTCCAGGTCAAACATTGTTTTAGCTGAAAGCCATTCCATACTTAGAGAATTAAGAAGAGATATGCAATCTATAAAAATCAGTACTTCCAATTCTGGTAATGGTGGACTAGACAATTTGGACCAGGCCTTTTACTGAAGACAGCTAGAAAAGTGGGACCAAAAAAACCTGCTTGAAGGCACTAAGAGCTAACGAAATAATGAAGAATTACCAGTCTAAGATTTGGGAGAAGGCAAAAATCCAGGGAGGTGAGCCTGTCATTTGGAGTAGCTTTTCCCTTCATGGAGAACGGAGACTACACAGTTGTGACAGACTCAGGAGGCTAAGGGGACAAAAGCTGGAGTCCAAGACTATCAAGATAGGGAGTAAAACTTCTGCACTTTGAGCTTGGACCTTAAAAAAGCACCCTTAGTGCAAAGGATGGACTGGAAGTATACCAGTCCTCCCAGAGACTACAACTCAGCTTTGTATTATCATAGCTCCTGAAATTAAATTAAGGAATCTCCAGGTGCTTGGCAGAAGCAAATATACATCCTCTCTGGAGGCAATAACATCACTATAGGCCTCAAATTATGATTTTTTTACAAATATAATGTCCAACACATAACCAAAATTAATCAAGAATGCAAAAAGACAGGATGATAAAAACAAAATAATCAGAAACAACAGACAATAGAAAAAAAAGTCTATGGGGGCTCCAGATATTGGAGTCATCAGACAGACACATAGTTTTAATAATCTTGCTTACTATGTTCAAGGAGGAAAAAACTGCAAGTGTGAGAATTTTAACAGAGAATTTGAAATTATAAGAAAGAACACACAGATATTTTTAAAGAACCAAATAGAGATTACAAGTGGTGGCTCACACCTGTGATCCCAGCACTTTGGGAGGGAAAGGCAGGTGGATCAGTTGAGCTCAGGAATTCAAGATCAGCTTAAGCAACATGGCAAAATCCCATCTCCACAAAAAAAGTTTTTTAATTAGTCAGGCATGGTGTGCACCTGTAATCTCAGCTACTCAGGAGACTGAGCTGGGAGGATCACCTGAGCCCAGGAGGCTAAGGCTGCAGAGAGCCATGATTGGGCCACTGCACTCCAGTCTGGGCAACAGAGTGAGACCCTGTCTCAAAAAACAACAACAACAAAGAGAACCAAACAGAAATTCTAGAACAGAAAAATATAATAGAAATTTAAAATTCAGTAGACGGCCTTAAAAATTCAGTAGATTAACCATAGTTAAAGAGAGAATTAATAAACTGGAAGAAAGGCAAGGGGAAAGTATTTAGCATGAAGTAGGGAGAAAAAAAAAGGATGGAAAATACAGAAAAAAAAAACAGGTAAGAGAGAGAGAGGATATAGTGACAAGGTACAACATAAATATATTGGAGTAACAGAAGGAAAAAAGAGAGAATGAGGCAGAAACAATATTGAAATAAATAATAACAGAATTTTCCAAAACTGATGAAAGACATCAATTTGCATACAAAAGTCCCATGAACTCCTAGCAGAATATATAAACTGAAATCCATAATTAGAAATATAGTAAATCTAGCTGGGTGCAGTGGCTCATGCTTGTTAATCCCAGCACTTTGGGAGGCCGAGGTGGGTAGGTCAGGAGTTTGAGACCAGTCTGGCCAATATGGTGAAACGCTGTCTCTACTAAAAATACAAAAATTAGCCAGGCATGGTGGCACATGCCTGTAGTCCCAGCTACTCAGAAGGCTGAGGCAGGAGAATCACTTGAACCCAGGAGGTGGTGGTTGCAGTGAACCAAGATCACACCACTGTACTCCAGCCTGGGTGACAGAATGAGACTTTGTCTCAAAAAAAGAAGAAAAAAAAAGATATTTTCAGAAAAAAAAAAAAATACAGAATAACAGTGTTCAAGAGCAATAACAAACAAATAGTGGAAGAAATAAAATTCAGTATTTTGATTTTCTTGTATTGCCTAAGAAAGGGCAGAAGAATCAAATCATAATAGACTTTGTTAAATCCAGGATGCGTATAATAATCTCTATGGTAGCCACTAAAATTATCAGTAAAAGAGTGTACAGGGCCAGGGGCACGGTGGCTCACGCCTGTAATCCCAGCACTTTGGGAGGCCAAGGCGGGTGGATCACGAGGTCAAGAGATGGAGACCATCCTGGTCAACATGGTGAAACCCCGTCTCTACTAAAAATACAAAAAATTAGCTGGGCATGGTGGCGCGTGCCTGTAATCCCAGCTACTCTGGAGGCTGAGGCAGGAGAATTGCCTGAACCCAGGAGGCGGAGGTTGCAGTGAGCCGAGATCGCGCCATTGCACTCCAGCCTGGGTAACAAGAGCGAAACTCCGTCTCAAAAAAAAAAAAAAAGAGTGTACAATTTCCAGGGGAAAACAGCAGAGGAGAAAAACAACAACAAAGACTTAGAATAGAGGGGACAAATAGAAAGCATAGAGAAAGATGGTAGATCTAAACCCAAACCAACAAGGACTGTTAGGGTATATACAAATAAAAATAAAACACACACATACATATATATTTTTTATAAGAGACACCTGGGGATTAGAAAGGTTAAAAGTCAAAGGATACAAGTAAAACACTGTGTAACCATGACTCACCTATGCTGGTAGCACCATCCTAGCATAAGGCCAAGTGGACTTTTCAGCAAAAAGTATTACTAGAGATACCAGAAAGGTAAAGTGAGTTTCTATTTTTATGTACCTAATCTCAGAATTATAAGGAGAAATAGACAAATCCACAATTATAGTTGGATTTCAAGACATCCCTCTCAGATACTGATAAAACAAAAAGCTTGTGGGGAAAGGCAGGAGGAACAGAACAGATGCTATCAGCAAAGCCCAGAGATGATGAGATACATGATGTGTTGGAACCATATGTAGCCCTGGTGGCTTTGGCAAGAGGCTTAACCTCTTTGAGCTTAAGTTTCCTCATTTGTAAAATGGAAATAATAACGAATAATTGCAACCACTTCCTTGGGATGTGCTGGAGGTTAAATGAGCTAATGCACATCAAGCACTTAGGACAACGCCTAGTACACAGAAAGGGCTTCCCAAAGTTAAACTGAGCTGGTGAACTCAGCATCATTCCTGAATTAAAAAGGAGTTCAGAGGCCCTGCCGTTAGTTAGGGTGCCGTGACTGCGTCGTGACTCCTTCGTGACTGATCTGGCCCCAGTGTAGAAAACCACACTGAAAAGTTTTTTTAAGTAAAAAACTTTTAAGCTGTCCCCAGCTTGAACCTCTCACCGGAAACCTACAGCCTCCACATCTGAGCTGCAGCTAACAGTCAACTTTTGAGGCTTGCCAATGGTTATCCAACTGGTTTTACTGCCAGAGAGTTCACTGAGGAAGAAGGCAATAAAAGAAGTGGCTTCCTGCTGGCAGGCAAGCTTAATTAACCCAAAGTGGGAGAAGAGGCAGATAAAGGCAGGTGGCTTCTTATGGGTGTGGCCTTAGCCCAGCACTCCCAGAGCTCTGGGCAGACCGTGCTCTGGCTGTTTTGTTTCCACCAGCCACAGTGGCCAGAGAGGAGACAGCTAGAACCAGCTCCGAGTCACTGATGCTGGGGCGTCCAAAGATGCATGACTCTTCATGTATTTTGCAGAATGTGAGCAAGGTTGATGGTTCCCAAGGCACAGGACTAGAGGGTTTACCAGTGTTGTCTACCTTATTGGACCCCTTCCAAAGGCTCCACCTTCAGAAGATGCTGCTGAGGTTGCCAGGGAAGAATGGAACATGTAAGCCAGACAGAGAGGGCAATTCAGGTTCCTAGATGGGGGTCCGCACTGGCCACTTTGTAGCCTGGGGAACCTCACAACTGTGTCCCAGGAGCTGATCCCACTTGAAGATCTTTGCGCTTACTGTTCCTTCTCAGAACGCTCTTTCCCTCCCCTGTCCATTGTCTCAATGTCCATGACCTCAACCTAAATGTTATGTTTTAGTAAAGTTTCTCTGGACCCACTCTGTTAAACTACCACTCTTATCTTGTTTTATTTTCTGCATACGCTTTTTCACAATCTAAAATTAGCTTGTTTGTTGCTTGTTTTTATTGGCTTTTTTCCTACCAGGCTAAAGACTTGTTCCTTTGCTCCCTCAAATGCAAGCACAAGGAGAGCAGAAGCCTCATCCCTCGTGTATTGCTGTGTCCCTCAGCACCTATCACAGGGCCTGTCAATCATAAGTGCCAACAAATATAAAATCAATGAAGAAATGAATACAGGAAGACTATTTCAGATGTGAGCTTACTCATGGAACCCAATTGACTGAAGAGGTCCAGAAAGAATCCTCATTCCTGCAAAAGTTCCAATGATCCTAAACGTCAGAACCTTGTCTCCAAAATAACATGGCAGCCTCTGATTTTATCATTTTCTAGGCTCTTTGTACATTCAGAAAGGATTATGGGGGCTTCTTTCTTCCCCAGCCCACCCTGGACATGCCAGGCAGAGGAGAACTGGCCTTTCAGAATGAAGTCCTCCAGGATTCCCACTTGTTGATTTGCTTGGGCTGGTAAGCTCAAATTCGAGTTCTGACTCCATGTGCTCATGGGCACTGAGGTGGGGAGGGAGGAGCAGGGGTTGGGAGAGCAGAGTTGTTGCCCAAGATGTGAATCTTTCTGTTCTCAGAAGAGGACAGGGAGGCTGATAAAAGGGGGAGCAGGTTTCCCATGCCAAGTACAATATGAGAAGGACAAACCAGCTTCACATTTACTCTTGGAAGTATTTCTTCTCCCATTGTGTAACAGTTAGCCTCAAACATTTACCAACCCAGCACAGTCATTTCATCAGGGACCTTTGGTCCAAATAAAGGGGCCAGAAGAAGGAATGGACAGGACATACAACTACCAAAAATGTGAAATGAATCAAATCACAGGCTTTTCTCCAATGACCCGAGGTCCCTAAGGAGTACTGTGTTCTCATTTCACCCCAACTGGCCCCTGTCTCTCCAAACTTCCTAACAAGCTACAGAGTTGTTCCCTGCCTGAGTTTCCATCTGCTTCTCTGTGGCTGGAAAAATGGAAAAACACCAGGATATTTCAAAGAGATCAGAACACAGCCAGAGCTGTGTAAGGCAGCACGTACCATCTGACCCAGCCAATCAGAGTCTCAGAAACCAACAGAGAGCTAGCAGAGGAGAAAGCCCAGGCCAAATCCCCAGCATCCTGTTTAAGCCACTACCATCCATCATTGCCATTTGCCAGTGACTAAGTGTCTGCTGTGTGGCGGGCTGACAAAGGAGACTGTCCATGAGAGGGGCTGGCAGGAGGCTCTGTGACAGAGCTGTGGGAGCACTGGTCGGCGGTAATGTGTTGCCTCAATGTGTGAGCCTGAACAGGTGGCTCTCCCAAAGTGGGCCTCATGTGTGTGAAAGGCAGAATAATGCCCACTGCCGCCACCAAAGACATCTATGTCCTGGTCTCCAGAATCTTGAATATGAAAAAGGAAGCATGACTCAGAGGGCAGAACCAAAAGAAGAGAAGGAAAAGGAACTTTGCAGATGTGACTAAAGTCAAGGACTTTGAGATGAGATTATCTGGATATGCAGGTGGGTGTAACCTAATCACATGGCTGTAACCTGATCGTGTGGCCCTTAAAAGTGAAGAAGGCTGCACGAGGCCCCGGGTTTAAAAAAAAAAAAAAGTGAAGAAGGCAGAAGAGTGGGTCAGAGAGATGTGACATGAGAAGGATTTGATTTACTGTCACTAGCTTTGAAGATGGAGGAAAGGAGCTATGAGCCAAGGAAGGCAGTGGCCTCTAGAAGCAGGAAATGGCCCTCAGCTCACAGCCAGCAACAAAACAGTGACCTTGGCCCTATAACCACTGGAACTGAATTCTGCCAACAACTCAAATAAGCAGGAAACTGATTCTCCCCTAGAGCCTCCAGAAAGAAATACAGCCTGATGACACCTTGATTTTATTTTCACAGACCCATATTGGACTTCTGATGTGCAGAACTATAATAAATTTGTAGGCATCTTTTTAAGCCCCTAAATTTGTGGTAATTTGTTATAGCAGCACTAGAAAACAAATACATACTATATGATCCTGAGTAAGTCACTCTTCCCAGCTGGACCTGGGTTTTACTGTCCATCAATTGGAATGGATGGACAGGGTGATCTCGAAAGGTCTGGCCAGCTCTCAAAGACTGACTGCTCTCCTGACATCCAACCTCCCCCACAGCCATGTCCCCAGTTCCAGGATGGTCTTGGGTTGAAAGTTGTTAGAGAAAAAACAGAAAAGAGTAAAACGAAGAGAAAACTAATCTTTAAAAAGCCCAAAGGTGTTTCCTAAGGCACCTACTACCTAAGGAAACAAACAGAAAGATTTCCTGTTTTGCTGCTTGTGAATTCCTTGATCATACCCAGAAGAATGAAGTGGGAAGTCTGGGAGAACCGGATGAAAGCTCCAGTATCACCTGGTAGGGGTGTCCAGAGCACTGAGTTAAGAAGCAGTCCAGGGCCTGGTGGTGGGTAAGGAGCAAGGTACTAATTACGAATGTCTGCCTGGGGCAGGGGATTAGCAGTAGAGACTTTTATGCCAGGTTTGCATCGTCATTAATTGAAACTAATTTGAGGAATCCATTTCATTTTCTCTGTCTCTTCTTCTCCTGCCTCTGTTTCATTTTCCAGAATGAATATAGTGGGTCACTAGCAAGAAACATATCCAATCAGCCAATCAGAGTGCAAATCAATAAAATAAGGAAACTCTAGCTCTACACAACTAAGCAATTTAAAGTATACGGTTTAGACGATGAATCTGGCTTGCTGTTGTTTAATGGGCCAGGCAATTGTACTTCTGACCAATTCCCCTTCCTAACTACCTACATCTTAGCCTTTACTGCTAGATGTCTCCGTTCTCTCTTGAGGTTCACCTTGTTTCTCTAGTGAGTTGGAAGGGTACTAGGTCTCTAGAGATCCACTAGAACAGTGTCTATCAAATTCTCACTTAACTTCCTCCAGGTCACCCTGAAAGTAAGTGACAGAGGCAAGATCTGAACCTGATACTCCCAATTCCAATGAAGTTCAGAGGATAGGCCCTGGAGCCAGGCTGCCTTCATTCAAATTACAGCTCTGCCACTTACTTTCTGTGTGATCAAGGGCGAGTTACTCTCTTTGGACCTGTTTCCTCATCTGTAAATGGAGGTGATGACAGTCCCTCCCTAACAGGATTGTAGTAAAGCCTAAATGAATTAATACAAGTAAAATACTTAGAGTTATGCCTAACTTATAGTAAGCACTCAGTAAATGACAAGTATGATCATTATGACATCATTCAGCTTACTGAGCCAGTCAGAGTTTGGGAGGACAATATAGGGTGTGGCAATGCCAACATTTATTACTATACTCCAATAAACTGTGTTTGTGAGTACACGTGCCTATTTTCTATGCCAGTGCCACGCGTGGTAGTGTAAACCCAATCAAGATATCCTCTTTCCTTGGAAGTATTTCCTTTGTTTGCATATTTCAATCCATAGAGGAGAAACAGAGGCAGTGTTTAAAGAAGGATTGGAATATGGCTGGGAAAATATCTGAGGCTGTGACTGGCCCTTATCCCCTTGGTCTGTCACCCCCAAAGGCCCAGGATCTGACCCAACCACAGGCCCCCAGAGTCTCTCATTTGTTTTGTGTCTCTAACACCTCACCACAGCTCAGTGGTTCTCTGGCTGTTCTCTGGGACTCCCCAGACCTTTTGAGGCATGGAGCGTCAGTTCTGAGGTCCGGAGAGGTCAGTGTGTGGAAGACTTCATGAAGCACGACTTGTAACCCCCACAGCATGATTCATAAACCAAGGACAGCTGGGAACAGGAGGTCCCAGTTGGGGCAGGAAAACACTTTTTGGTTTTTTCAGTTGTTACTGCAGAAGCACATGATGTCCTGCCTTGCGTGTGTCTAGAGGGCTGTGCTGCCTCGCGTGTGTCTAGAGGACTGCTGTGCCGCCCACAAAACCAAAGAGCATGCCATGCTCAACCATAGACAAACAAACATCTGTTCCACATCCGCATCTTCATTTTACAGACGTGTGAGGGCATGGCCCAGAGAGGAGAAATGCCTCCATCAAGGTAACTCAGAGGGTCTCCTGACCCCCAGAGAACCATTCTTCCCCCTCCCACCTCCACCCCATTCAGGCATCACCAATCCTTCCAAAACAGGTGCCCACTGCAGTGGCACCAGGCATCATAGCAGATGTTCAAGGAATCTCTGATACTTGTGCGACTGCGCAGGCTTCACCACCACACCCTGGAGCTTTCAGGACCTTAGTATTCACTACAGACGTACGGGAGACGACTCAGCCCCCAGGGGCAGCAGGATTTCAGTTGGTCCAGAAGAAACAAGTGCAGCTGCATGAGTAAGCGCGCAGCCTGGCCCTCAATCAGAATAACAGTCCCTGAAATTTGAATGGATTTGGGGGGTTTACACCTTTCATCCTTTCACTCAGTAGGTATGTATGAAGCACCTACTGTTAGCTGGGCCCTGTGCCAAGAGCTGAAGATGCCTCAGAGATGACGATATACAGGCAGTCCCTACCCTCAAGAAACTGGCATAGGGGAGAGAAGGGAGCAAAAGAACCGGCAACTGGAACAACTACGTCCTCAGGAAAGGGGCAGATAACCAGCAGGAGGGAGAGTGAAGGAAGGCTTCTCTCCAAGATTCTTTTCTCACGTCCTTTCTCGTTTGCTTTCTGCAAGCAAAACAAACACAAAAACAAAAACAAAAATGTTTTCCCCATTTCACTGATGGAAAAATAAGGATGGTAAAGCGACTAGTGACAACCAGGACTGGAACCCACCACTCCGGACTCCAAACTCCTGGCGCCTTCTACGCGAGGCCTGGACAAAAGCGGGACAGAGAAGCAGCTGTCTTGAGTCGTGCAAAGACCCAAATCCAGCGCAGCGCCCAAGCAGGTGCTCAGGCCCGGGCGCTGAACCCTGACGCTGGGCCTGGAGAGCCAGGAGGTGGCAGTCTGCCCGAGGAGGCTTCCAGAGAAGGCAAAGGCAGGGGACCCGGAGAGAAGCCTGTCTCCTAGTGTGGCTGGGGCTCGCCCACCCAAGCTCCGCCTCCCCCAGGCCCAATATTCTGTGCACGAGGTGGCTCGAACTTAGGGGTTGACAGCGGGAGAAAAGGGAGGAGGGGTTGAGGGGAAGAAATGCAAAAGTGATGAAGAGGGAGACATGCGGGAGGAGAGAGAGGACATAAAGAAGAGAGCTGGGAGCCCTGGGGAAGGGGCCGCACGAAAGCGAGGTCGCGAGTCCGAAAGGATCAGCTCTGCCAGAGTCCCACAAACAACCCGCCGGTGGCCCCACTCACCCCAGATCCCGGCGAGTCTGCGGAAATTTCCCAGGGTAGGGATGGCTCGATGCTTCTGAGGGTCCCCAGAACCGCACGAGATCTGGAGGCTGGAAGCGACCCCCAGGCCTGGAACCTCGGCTCCAGGCAGCGCCCGGAACTTGCCCCGGCACCTCCGAGCCCCGGTACGCGCGGCTGGCTCTGGAATGCGCGGCCGCTGGGGACCGCCCCCGGAACGCCCCGGCCCGGGGCCCCGGCACACTCGGCTCAGCTCCTCCTCCAGCGTCCCCTGCGGGCTGCGGAGAGGAAGGAACCTGAGAGGACAGGAGAGACAGGGCGTCTCGGGCTCCCCTCCCACCTTGCACACACTCGCTGCGTGGCCTTGGACAAGTCACTCGGCTTCTCGGGGGTCTCCGCTCTCTGGATTGTAAACCGAGAGAGTTGGCCTAAAATGTGTCCTCCAAGACCCTTCCAGCTGTAGTTTAGACATGGGAAAGAAAGTCTAGCAGGTGGGTTTGGACGGAGGAGCCCGGACTCAGATCCTGCTTTGCAATGTCGGTAGTGTGGGGTCCTTCGGAGGCTTTGCCTCTCTGTTTCATTCTCTGTAAGGTGGGAAAGGTAACACCTGTCTCCCAGCCCTGCTGTGAGGATTGGTTTAGAGGACCAGTGTGAAGCTGGTTGGTTCTCTGCCAGAACATGACTTTGAGCATCCTGTTTATTTTGTGATAACAATGAAATAGCCCAACTCAACGTGATCAACAGCCCAATAGAATCCAGAGGTTTCCCAGGCCACTGTGGGTGGCCCAGCTTCCACTCAGGACATTGCCAATTCTGCAATCTTCTGTCTCCTCCATGTGATCCATGGAGTGCCATCTCGGCACCAACATTTTTTAATTTACAGAAGTTTTCTTTTTTTTTTTCTTGAGACGGAGTTTCGCTCTTGTTACCCAGGCTGGAGTGCAATGGTGCGATCTCGGCTCACCGCAACCTCCGCCTCCTGGGTTCAGGCAATTCTCTTGCCTCAGCCTCCCGAGTAGCTGGAATTACAGGCACGCGCCACCATGCCCAGCTAATTTTTTCTATTTTTAGTAGAGACGGGGTTTCACCATGTTGACCAGGATGGTCTCGATCTCTTGACCTCGTGATCCACCCGCCTCGGCCTCCCAAAGTGCTGGGATTACAGGCGTGAGCCACCGCGCCCGGCTAGAAGTTTTTTTTAATCTTACTCTTCTGAAAAAAGGAGCCCAAGCCTTGAATATCAGTGAGACCCTGGGCAGTCTTGGAGCCCAGTCGTGTTTTGGAGGGTTTGGAAAGAGCCATACTGTCTTCCCCAGGCCTAAACTTGATACGGTGTGGGCCCTGAACTTAGAACTTACTCCCTGCTGTTTCCTCTGATTCAGGGATGAGGTCAGCAGAAATTAGCTCTAAATCATCATTATCAGATACCATCTTCTTAAGCCAAGGACAATGAGGATAAAGGGGATTCACATGGGAAATGATTTGACAAAAACCCTAAGGGTTGTCACCCAACAACATGTTTTATTCAAAAGAGATAATGTGGGATCCTAAAAACAAGGACAACCCAATTCTGAACAGTTTAATACAAAACCCTCATTTAATAGCAAAAAAAAAAAAAAAAGAGTTGAAGGAGGACAGTTTTTTAATTTTTAATTTTTGAGACGGAGTCTTGCTCTGTCACCAGACTAGAGTACAGTGGTGTGATCTTGGCTTACTGTAACAAGAGGACAATCTTAATACAATGTTTTCCCTGGTTAGAAGAGTTCCTTTGGGTGGACAGCTGGTAACTCCATGTGCCCTGCCATGAACATTGACTTCCCTCTGAGACAAGGGGTAGCTTAGGACTGGAGCCAGCTAAGGCCTAGTCTCCCTTTCCATTTAGCAGTTTATTAGTATCTCTTTAACACTGACTTGCCCTGGGACCCTAAAAGAATCCAGAAATAAAGTTTGAATCCCCATGGGATCATACCACGTTAAATCAGCTGCCTTGACTGGACTGATTTTGCTAAGAGAGCACTGAAGGGAAGAATAATGAATGCTGTGTTGGGATGTAGGAGAAGGGAAAATAGCCAATTTCAGCAATCAAGTTTTTGTTACAGCAAAAGCCAGGGAAGACTCACAACTTCCTTGGTCCTCTATTACAACTATTCCAAAGAGAAAACCATCAGGATCCCAAAGAAATAATACTCTCTCAGAGAGCCCCTGAGAGTGGGGGCAACTCATACAGAAGAAGTTGTAGTCTAATGACATTGGCTTCCATCAAAACAAGGCCTTGGCCAGGCGCGGTGGCTCAGGCCTGTAATCCCAGCATTTTGGGAGGCCGGGGCAGGCGGATAACCTGAGGTCAGGAGTTCACCAACATGGTGAAACCCCATTTACTAAAAATACAAAAATTAGCCGGGCATGGTGGCAGGCACCTGTAATCCCAGCTACTGGAGAGGCTGAGGCAGGAGAATCGCTTGAACCCTGGAGGCAGAGGCTGCAGTGAGCCAAATTGCCCCAGTGCACTCCAGCCTAGGTGACAGAGACTCTGTATCCAAAAAACAAACAAACAAGTCATTGCCTAAAGGGACACCCATTAGGATGCAATGCATAGCAAACACCCTCTCTAGGAATCATATCTACACAAGACTTTTTATTTTCATTTTTGACTTGTACAAATATATTTATTTAGTTGTGGGGAATACTATGATATATTGTATTAGAAATCAGAAAACCAAAATTTTGAGTCTGTCATCCAGTAGCTAAAGGATTATTAATGTCTCAGTTTCCTTACTTGTAAAAACAATAAAATGAGACCTATTCCTCACATCTGGTACAATTATGATGAGTAAAGATTTTATTCATGTACAGCAGATCCCTGAATAATATCCTTCCATTATAACGTTGATGAGGAAAAACAATTGGTTCCCCGCTGGGACCATTGTCTGTGTGGAGTTTACATAGTCTCCTCATGTCTTCATGAGTTTTCTTCAGGTACCCCAGTCAGTTTCCTTCCATGTCCCAAAGATGTGCATGTTAGGCAAACTGGCGTATCAAGGTGGTCCCAGTGTGAATGACTGTGTGTGTGTGAGTGTGTTCTGTAATGGGATGATGTCCTGTCCAGGGCTGGTTACTGCCTTGAGCCTTGAGCTGCCAGGACAGGCTCTGGCCACCCGAACTCTAAATTAAAATAAGCAGGTAAATAATTTTCTTCCTTATTTTTACTAATCTTTCTTAAATGTATGTATGGCTCACAATTATTTCAATGTTCAATACTGGAAGTGTTTTAGTCTTTATTTAGAAGTTTGGTGGTTTTTGTTATCAGAAATATGCTGTAGGAACTTAACTCTTCTTTATGTCCATTTGTCTATGGTAAAATTGGTTTCCTTATATATAGCTTCACTTAAAATCAAAGTTTCCAAGAACCTACCAAGGAGGCTGAGTGAAGAATTACTGTATTCCTTTATTCGAAGCTATTTATTCAATATCTCCTACACATTCTAGGCACTAAGGAAGACAAATTATCTTTATTTATTGTGCTTACATCTAGTGGGAAAATATTCACAAAAAAATAAGTAAGCAAATAAATAAGCAAAATGATATCAGTTTGTGAAACCATGAAGAAGATAAAGCAAAATGATGTGAGAGTGATGAAGAGTGTTTTATCGTGGAGATTGTAGTCAATCTGAATTTCCTAAATAGTTTATGTCATCAATCATCAGTGATTATGTTACTCTGTAATATATCAGCTTAAACATAATTTCCAAGGTCTCTAATAAACTGAGAATTTAGATTGATACTAGATCAAGGAAACTGATGAATAATCTTAGCTGCTCAGATAATTTCTAAGAAAGAGGGAATGCAAAAACATTGGTCACCAAGCATGGTATTATACACCATTTGCACACCTTTGCCTCTTATTTTTATATGTTTGAGAGTTGATAAACCTTTGGATTATACTAATGTATATGCTTTATTTTACCACTTAAAGAAATGCAAAAAGGGCCAGCACAGTGGCTCACACCTGTAATCCCAGCACTTTGGGAGGCTGAGGTGGGTGGATCACTTGAGGCCAGGAGTTTGAGACCAGCCTCGCCAACGTGGCAAAAGCCTGTCTGTACGAAACATACAAAAATTAGTCAGGGATGGTGGTGCATGCCTGTAATCCTAGCTACTCAGGAGGCCGAGGCACAAGAATCGCTTGAACCTGGGAGGTAGAGGTTGCAGTGAGCTGAGATCGCACCACTCCACTTCAGCCTGGGTGAGAGAGCAAGACTCTGTATCAAGAAAAAAAAAAAAAAAGAAATGCAAAAGGGATGTGTGTCCACAGGAGACATTATAATGATTGCTTTTGACCTATGCTGGCCTGCTAAATGTTTGTATATTTCTAGTCATACTCAGTTACTTGCCTGCCATTATCTCTGTGAGGAAATAAAAGAGGAAACAGAAATTGGTTAAAAGTTGTAATTTATATGGGTCATTGAGACTATACTAAGAAGTGAAATAGCAAAGAAATAGGAAGGTGCATATACAATTATGAGTGCAACTTGGCTTATTAAGGGAAAAGTGAGTAAATTTTGTCTGGAAGCAAAATGAATGTACCAGACTATGAAAGATTAGTAAATACATATGTTTGTTTGTTTGTTTGTTTTGTTTTGTTTTTTTGAGACAGAGTCTTGCTGTGTCGCCCAGGCTGGAGTGCAGTGGCATGATCTCAGCTCACTGCAGCCTCTGCCTCCCAGGTTCAAGCAATTCTCCTGCCTCAGCCTCCTGAGTAGCTGGGATTACAGGTGTGCACCACCATGCCCAGCTAATTTTTTGTATTTTTTAACAGAGACAGGGTTTCACCATGTTGGTGAGGCTGGTCCTGACATCAGGTGATCTGCCCACCTCGGCCTCCCAAAGTGCTAGGATCCCAGGCATGAGCCACCATGCCCACCCCCTCAATATAGACATATATTTGAATGGGCAAATTGAAGTTTCAGGAAAATAACACTTTGTTTTCCTTGACTTACAGTACCTGCAAATAATGAGTGTGGAAAGAGACAATGAAATATGTTAAAGTTGTGACTCAACTAGCTCTGCTTTAATGGGCTTACTCATAAAACTTTTAAAAAGGATTGTGAATCCTTTACTGGCAATTGTTATATTAATGCAATAATAGAATTTAGTTTTCTTTTTCTTTATGTTAAAATGACAAACTAGTTTTAGACTATTCACTTTGTTCTTAATAAGGGATAGTAACAGTTATTTCTAATTTCTATGTTATCTGCCCAAATAGGTGATGTATATCTAATCAGAATAAATTTCTCCACTTTATGCTGACTTTGTCATGCCCTTGACAACTCAAAAACAAAACAAAACAACAAAAGTTCCTCATTTCTGAAATAGCTGAAGTTCCTTACAATAATACCTTTAGTTGTGTTTACTGAGTGTATTGTCACTCTGGTTAATAGATAGCCAAACTACAATCTTTCATTGTTCCTAGGCATCTATGCTTCTGTCTTATGCTAGCGATAATTCTTCTTTGAAAACTCTTTTTAATGTTGCATTCCCATGATCAGTTCCAGAATTTAGAAAAAATGTAATTTTTACATGTGATTTTACATGTCAAACCATAGTTGGTGCTTCTTAGATGGCTAAAATACTAAGGATTTAGCATTTTAATCTCTCATATTATAACACATGATGTGTTGTTCATAAGAAGGATGCAAGAATTAATTAGGTATTTTGATATGCTCCATATTTCTTTCTTTTCTTTTTTTTTGAGACAGAGTCTTACTCTGTTGCCCAGGCTGGAGTGCAGTGGTGCAATCTTGGCTCACTGCAACCTCTGCCTCTCAGGTTCAAATGATTCTCCTGCTTCAGTCTCCCAAGTAGCTGGGATTACAAGGGCATCATCACATCCAGCTAATTTTTGTATTTGTAGTAGAGACAGGGTTTCACCATGTTGGCCAGGCTGGTCTCGAACTCCTGACCTCAGGTGACCGGCTGCCTCGGCCTCCCAAAATACTGGGATTGCAGGTGTGTGCTGCTGTGCCTGGCCTGCTCCATATTTCCTAATTGGCTCAATAATGTTGTCAGAATTTCATCATATATTAAGCCCACAAGATGTCTAATAAAAAAAGTTAAGTCTTATCTTCTTTATGTTACTTTTTAAAGTAAATTTGTCCTTGTCCCCATGTCCATAGTATACTCTTACCCTTGAGGAAACACTGACAAAATCCACAACACAACAGATTTTATTTTTCCCTATTCTGATATAGTTGTTTACTGTAATAAATCAATAGAGTCTTCAGTTTAATCAACAAAAGATGGTTTTTATTTTTCTTCCATGATTGCCTAAGAGTCTGTAAGCTAAAGAGTCATCAACACAGGACAGCCCCAGAGCCTTGGTGAAAAAGATTGTACCAGATGCTCTTAGCTGAAATAGACTTACAGGGCCAGACTTCTCAGTATTCGCTGACTTCTGACCACAAGTAGCCATCTATAGACTGAACCACAGCACTGAATCAGGATTGCTAGGACTCTTTAGTCCTGAAGCAAAAAGCCATGGAAGTATACTGCTGATCCAAGACTTGTGAGTCAAGAATGAATCACATGAGCCTAATAAGCCAACAAGGGAAATGTAATCATGATTATTTGTTTTGGAATATGGTTAGATTGTTTTTAATGTCCCATTTTCTGATAAGTACAAAAGAAAATCCTTTCTTCTTGATCTACTGCTAACCCTCAATTTAGCAAACAATGCTTACTGCAAACTGAAATAAAATATTTTTAATG
The DNA here is from genome assembly GCF_030222135.1 of Aotus nancymaae. Classification (NCBI taxonomy): domain Eukaryota; kingdom Metazoa; phylum Chordata; class Mammalia; order Primates; family Aotidae; genus Aotus; species Aotus nancymaae. Next base: position 25,771,244 of record NW_026988479.1, on the reverse strand, counting down.
ATACATTGTTTCCACTGGCCTGTCAGAATTCAAGAATAAATATCTTTACTGAGTCCTTGGCTATGTAATTATTTGAACAGATTCAATGAATCTGCCATCCTTTTTACCAGATTGTATTGAAAAATCAATCATATGATCAAAGCCATCCAAAGAGTTATATTTGAGAATAAATTCATTTAATCAGCTATAATCATATAACCATTAAAGAAGAAGTGCTGTACTTCCTGTGTGGAAGCGACGCTACAAAGCCTTCCAAGGAAACTGGTCTGGCACCTATTATTTGGCTTACAGGGTTTCAGCATTGTGCTAGTAACGTGCATTAAGCTTCTCTTGCATTGTTTTAAAGAAATATCTAAGACTGGGTAATTTATAAAAGAGGCTTAACTGGCTCATGGTTCTGTAGGCTGTACAGGAAGCATCACTTACAATCATGGTGGAAGTGAAGCAGGAGCAGGCACGTCACATGGCGAAAGCAAGAGCAAGAAAGAGAGCGGGGAGGTGTCACACACTTTTAAATGACCAGATCTCAAGAGAACTCATCATCATGAGCGCAGTACCAAGGGGATGGTACTAAACCATTCATGAGAAATCTGCCACTATGATCCAGTCACCTCCTACTGGGTCCCATCTCCAACAGTGGAATTACATTTCAGCGTGAAATTTGGGCAGGGACAACATCCAAACTATATCATAATGCTTACTTACCGTCATGCCAGCAAATTTAGCAAACACTAAGGACCCTGAGAAAAGAGAAAGTCACTCACTTCCAAAGACTGCATATAAAATCAGATGGAAATTAATGTCTTGGCTTTGGTTTTCTGATTTTGGAATAAATGAGCAAAGAAAATAAATTTTAAAATATAAATTATTACTTTAGAAAAATATTCATTTGATGCAAAAGAAAGCAGTCAAGGAAGAATAAGCGTGAACATACTTGAAAGATAGAAAAACAAAAAGTGAAGTAGCAGATGTAAATCCAACTATATCAATAATAACATTAAATGCATATGGATTAAACAGTCCAATCGAAAGGCAGTGATTGCCAGACTGGATTTTAAAAATGCAAAGATCTAACCAATATTCTGTCTTCAGGATCTAACCTACATTCTGTCTTTAGGAGGCACACTTTAGATTCAAAACTATATATAGATTGAAAGCAAAAGAAAGGAAATACATATATATAAACATATATATAAGGCAAACAGCAACCATGGGAAAGCTGAAGTAAAAATAAAAAAGATTATAATTGAGCTGAAAAATTTCTATCACTTAGTGACGTCGTAGCCATTGTAACATGATAGCACAACACATTACTTATGTGTTTGTAGTGATGCTAGTTTAAACAAACCTACTACATTGCCAGACATATAAAAGAACAGCAAATACAATCGTGTATAGTACATAATACTTGATAATCCCAGCACTTTGGGAGGCAGAGGCAGGTGGATCACGAGGTCAAGAGTTCGAGACCAGCATGGCCAATATAGTGAAACCCAGTCTCTACTGAAAATACAAAAAATTAGCCAGGCATGGTGGCAGGCTCCTGTAATCCCAGCTACTCAGGAGGCTGAGGCAGGAGAATTGCTTGAACCCAGGAGGCAGAGGTTGCAGTGAGCCAAGATCACACCATTGCACTCCAGCCTGGGGGACAGAGTGAGACTCCATCTCAAATAATAATAACAATAATAATAATAATAAATGACTATGTTGCTGGTTTAAAAAAAGAAAGAAAGAAAGAAAGCCAAAGTGGCTATATCAGTAATAGAAAACGTAGATTTTTAAAACAAAAAAGGCCTGGCACAGTGTTTCATGCCTGTAATCCCAGCACTTTAGGAGGCCAAGGCAGGTGGATCACTTGAGGTCAGGAGTTCGAGACCAGCCTGGCCAATATGGCAAAATCCTATCTCTGCTAAAAATACAAAAATTGACCAGCCACGGTGGTGCTCACCTGTAATCCCAGTTACTCAAGTGACTGAGATACAAGAATTGCTTGAACCCGGGAGGTGAAGGTTGCAGCGAGCCAAGATTGTACCATTGCACTCCAGCCTGGGTGACAGAACGAGACTCTGTCTCAAAAACAACAAAAACAAACATTACTAGAGATAAAGAAGCACATTTTGTGTTAAAGAGTTAATCCATCAGGAAATTATAACAATTATAAATATATGCACTAACAAAAGAGAAAAAAATAACATAAAGATTGATAGAATTTGGGGAAGAAGTAGACAATTGAACAGTTGTCAAAGATCCCAATATCTAACTGTCAATATTGTATAGAACAAACAGGCAGAGGATCAACAAGAAAGCAGAAGAACTGAACAATACCATATACACTCTAGACCTAAAACACATCCATAGAGCACTCTACCAAACAACAGAGTAATACATACTACATACTCTTCTCACATGTACATAGAATACTATCGAGAATTGGACATATGCAAGGCCACGAAACAAGCTGCAATAAGTTTAAATAGACTGAACTCTTGCCAAGTATATTCTCCAATCATGATAAAGTGAAATTGGAAATCAAGAACAGAAAGAAATTTGGAGTATTAACAGATATATGAAAATAAAACAACATGCTATCAGTGTATCAAAGAAATAATCACACAAAAAATATAAAGTACTTTAAGATGAATGAAAATGAAGACACAGCTATGGGATGCAGCTATGGGATGTAGTTAAAACAGTATGTAGAGGAAAATTTACAGCTATAAATGCCTGCATTAAAAAGGAAGACAGGGCCGGGCACGGTGGCTCACGCCTGTAATCCCAGCACTTTGGGAGGCCTAGGCGGGTGGATCACGAGGTCAAGAGATCGAGACCATCCTGGTCAACATGGTGAAACCCTGTCTCTGCTAAAAATACAAAAAATTAGCTGGGCATGGTGGCACGTGCCTGTAATCCCAGCTACTCAGGAGGCTGAGGCAGGAGAATTGCCTGAACCCAGGAGGCGGAGGTTGCGGTAAGCCAAGATCGCGCCATTGCACTCCAGCCTGGGTAACAAGAGCGAAACTCCATCTCAAAAAAAAAAAAAAAAAAAAAAAACTTTGATTCATGCCTTCTATGTGTGTGTGTATATATACACACACAAATTATATTTTTAACATTTTGAAGACTATACTTTTTTTTTTTTTTTTTGTAGTGATGGGGTTTTGTCATGTTGCCCAGGCTGGTCTCGAACTCCTGGGCTCAAGCGAACCACCTGCTCTGGTCTCCCAAAGTGCTGGGAATACAGGCGTGAGCCACCACTCCCAGCTTAAAGACTATACTTTGACAAACTATTTGAAGAGAACACAATGCTGAAACAGATTTCAGAGTTCTTAAACTCATACCATTCTTCCCAACTGCCAAGAATTCGCAGGAAAAATGAGATAATGCAAGATCATGTAGTTCAGAATTTTTGAAAACTGAGTTTGAATTCTGGTTCTGGCACTTACTAACTGTGACCTTGATGAAGTATTTAATGTCTATGAGACTCTGTTTTCCCTTCTACAAAATGTGAATGCTAATGCCTACCTTAAGGGGCTTTAATGAGGATGAAACAAAATGAAGTTAAATCATGAATGTGAAAGAGCATGTGCTTGGTAAATATTACTTATTTGAAAAGACAGTATATATGAATGACATGCTCATATATAGGATTTTTTTCCTAGGCCCTAAAGTAGAGCCTTCATACTATGTACAATTCTTTCCTTCCTGAATTTTCACTAAATTGAAACACTGCATGTCCAAAATTAAAGGGAAACATTAAAAACAATCTAATCCAAATTCTCCCTTTTACAGATGAGGAAACTGAGGCTCAGGGAGGTTGAGTGACTTGCCAAGGCCACCAGCTGACAATTGTTAGAGCCAAAGTATGAACCCAGGACAGCCTGACTACTGAGCCTAAACTCTTTGTCACTCTGCACTAACAATTTTGAGTGGGGCCTGGTTTTATCACGTTCCTCCCTAAGTTCAAATTTCTGGTTACAGTATTTTTCTTTCTATCAGCAGCACCTAGGTACAGAATAAGTTGAATGAATGAATAAATGAATAAATGAATAATGATGAGAGGTCAAGTAAGACTCCTCTTTCCAGTTCTGAAGTTGTGCCAAAGGCGAAACTGTAAGCTTGAAAAACTATTGTATTAACTCACAGAGTTCTTCAGAGAAACAGAAGTGTGTGTGTGTGTGTGTGTGTGTGTGTGTGTGTGTGTGTCTGTAGAGAGACAGAGAGAGAGAGAGAGAACAAGAGAGATTGATTCTTAAGGAAGTGGCTTGCATGATTGTGAAGGCTAGCAAGTCCAAAATCTGCAGGGTAGCCCAGCAGGCTAGAAACCCAGGGAAGACTTGATGTTGCATCTTGAGTCTGGAAGCAGTTTGCTGGCAGAATTCCCTCTTCCTAGGGAAGGTCTATCTTTTTCTTAAGACCTTCAGTTAATTGGATGAGGTCCACCCACATTATGGAGGATAATCTTTGCTCAAAGTTCACTGTTTTTTGTGGGGGCAGGGTGGGGGTGGGCAGTGAGGACAGAGTCTTGCTCTGTCACTCATGCTGGAGTGCAATGGCACTGTCTCGGCTCACTGCAACCTCCGCCACCCATGTTCAAGCGATTCTCCTGTCTCAGCCTCCCGGGTAGCTGGGATTGCAGGTGTTAGCCACCATGCCCGGCTAATTTTTTTTATTTTTAGTAGAAACAGGGTTTCATCATGTTGGCCAGAATGGTCTCGAACTCCTGACCTCAGGTGATCCACCGGCTTCAGCCTCCCAAAGCGCCAGGATTATAATCATGAGCCACTGCGCCCAGCCTTAAGAGGCAAGGTCTTGCTCTGTCACCCAGGCTGGAATGCAGTGGCACAATCATAGATCACTGCAGCCAAAAAAAGATAGAATTGTAAAAAATACGATGTTTAGTCTAGAGATGGGAGGACTCATGTAGACAATGGAGAATCTGAGCAAACCTCTGAAATATGCCTGGGGCAGAGGAAGCTGACCTAGAGTCAGAGAGTGTCAGCTAAGGAGCAGATCTCAGTTCATCCAGAGAAAGAATGTTTTTAAAGAGCTATCTGAAAATGGACAGAACAGGCTTTCTTGGGATGTCATGGGTTCCCTAACACTGGAGGTATGGAAGCAGAGAGATGTCACAGAAGGGTTTCATTGAGACAGTGGAAGACTGGGAGAAGGGGCAGGGAGTGTGTCACTGGCACAAGGTAAAGGTACTACACAGAATTAAACCATGGCTTCTAGTCCTGGCTCTGTCACTAGTTTGCCATGTGATCTTGAAGAAGTTCCTTCCCCTTTCTAAATCTTCAGGCTCCAGAAGTGAAAAGAAGAGAGTTGAGTTAAATGTTCTCTGGAGTCACTTGTACCTCCAAAATTTTTTTAAAGCTAAGGCTCAAGGATCTTAAGATTACTACAGTTTTGAATTAAAAGCAATACCTATGTGGGGGTGACCTGTTTTGTCTCACTGATGAATCTGTCCTGGCTGGGACATTAGCTCCCTGCTTACAGGCCCCTAAACAGCTCAATTCTTCCCAAAAGTCAGGCAATAAGCACCAGGACTCCTGAAATTACTAGTCTCCCTCCCTTCCCCTTTTTTCCTGAAAAAAATTCCCAAGGTTCCTTTTGTTCCATAAATCCTTGGCCAAAATGCCTTCTTACTGTTTGGGGGACGCTCCACTCACTTGCTAACTCAAAAGAAATAACCAGCCTGGCACGGTGGTTCACGCCTGTAATCCCAGAACTTTGGGTGGCTGAGGCGGGTGGATCACAAGGTCAGGAGTTCAAGACTCAGCCTGGCCAAGATGGTGAAACTCTGTCTCTACTAAAAATACAGAAATTAGCTGGGCGTGGTGGTGGGTGCCTGTAATCCCAGCTACTTGGGAGACTGAGGCAGAGAAGTGCTTGAACCTGGGAGGCGGAGGTTGTGGTGGGCCAAGATTGTGCTGCTGCACTTCAGCCTGGGTGACAAAGCAAGACTCTGTCTCAAAACGAAAAAAAAAAAAAAAAAAAAGAAATAACCTTCTAGACTGAAAATAAGATGCAGGAATTTTTATTTTAATTATAACTTTTGTATTATGGCTGAAATACTTCATTGAATTAATGATTAGGAAGGATGGTAAATGATGACATTTCTCAAACGTGGAATTTGAGATAGAACAAGGTGCTAAGCAGACAGGGAGGAAGAAAAGGAAATGGAAGGATTCCATTTTATAGCTTTGAAGTGGAGTGATAGCCATATGGTCTCATTAGTGTGGTTATAATTATTTGAATCAATTCTCATGGCTTAATTCCAAAGTGTTCAATTATTACACAGTCATGTAGCTAGAGATAATAGAATGTCTATTACCAGCAGATATCTCTGTTCAGTCAGCCTAATTTTTGAAGTAAACTTTGGTCTCAAATATATATATGCATTTGCCTATACTATATTTTTCAAAAAAGATCATTTACTCGAACAAAACATTTATTGGGCACTTACTGTATAGCAAGGATTTTATAAGCATTATACTACTGTTCTAGGGTGAAAATGTTATTAATCCCTATTTTACACATCAGAAAACAGAGGACCAAAGAGGACTGTTAACTTGTCTAAGGTTACCCAACCAGAAGTAAGAGAACTAACTCTAAATGTCTTGCATCTGAATGACTCTTACTGAGTTAGGTCCTCTCTGTGACTCTTTTTCTCCTCACTGAAATGGAGTAATTCCTGATCTAGCTAAGGCACAGTGAGATGCACAGGCACAATGAGAACTGCAATGCACATTGCATAGTGCACAAGCAGAATCAGACAACTAGCTACATGGTTATGAGAGAAGGTAGAGACAGAAATTGTGAGAATAAAAGGGAAAAATTATCGTTTTGAAACCTATACAGTACATCTATATTTAAGAGAGTATTCGTAAATTTTACTTACTAACTTTAAGCATGCACTTAAGTTTTATTTTTGCTTCCAGATTCACCCTCTGCACACTTCTCCATCCAGCCTTGTGAATAGGAAGTTCATCTGAATGTACCCCATCAGAGGGCCTGGTAGCAAACACTGCCAATTCCTGCAAAAACCTCTTGGGCCTTTTCCACCTCAGTGTTTCACAGACTTCCAATTGCCAGTATCTGTATCTTTGTGTCTGAGAGCTTTTCCCAGAACCACAGAAGGTTGGTCTGTCAGTCCAAAAGTATCCAAGAATTAACCCTTTTCTCCAGGAGCAGCCCTCAACCAAAGATATTAGGGGTACAAATACCCCAACTCCCTTACCCTTCAGTGGAACAATTCTGAGAGGTGTGTTTACATTGCTTCCAGAGTTTCTCTGTGCAACTAGGCTCCAGTCACCCTCTATGATAGCTGGCTTAATAACACAATCATAACAGCTGCCTTCACTTCTTTATATCACTTCCTCAGTTCCCTACTGGTGTACCCTGAACCTCTGAACCTCTCAAATAAATGACTTGCACTTAAACCCTTATCCCACTGTCTGTTTCTGAGGGAAACTAAGATAGATTTCCTTGATGTCTAGCTTTCTGGTGAGCTCATCGAAGAGGGAAGCATCTGCAGGAGCTGAGGTGTTTTGCATTCTGCCCCCCAACCCCTACCCCAGGGGCTGCAAGGCTGGCTCTGTGGCCCAATTCCTGTCAGGGGACCCTCTTCATACAGCTCTATTTGTCTCCAGAGTCCAGTAACTGCTCCCACCCTTGCCTCTTCAGGTCTTAGGCCATAAACAGCACCCACCGTTACTAGCCCCGAGGACTATAGTATTCCTTTACATTGCTCTCCCCACCACCCACAATTCCGCAAAAGTTCCTATATTAAACTTTCTTCAAACTATCTATTTTAGCCCATCGTCTGTTTCCTGTTGGTACTGTGACTGATTCAGCTGGTTTAATGACTTCTGGGTTTGCCCTCAGAGAAGACAGTTCATTATGGGAACATGCAGGGAGCGCATGAAGCCGTGAATAGGATAGTGGACGTGGCAGAGATGGAAAGAGAAGTATACAGTGTGGCAGAGGTTAACTGTTACAGTGGTGGTAAGGAAAGCACAAAGTATCCCCAAACTTAGGAGCCTAAACATTTATTATCTCACAGTGTCTGAGGGTCGGAGTCCAGGAGTTGCTTATCTGGGTGGTTCTAGCTCAGGGTCTCTCACAAGTTTGCAGTCAGGCTGTCATCTGGGTCTGTAACCATCTCCATACTCAAGTGGAGCTGGAGAATCCACCTCTGAGCTCACTCGCTGGATACTGGCAGGCCTTCGTCCTCACCAGCTGTGGGCCAGAGGCTTCGGTTTCCTGCCACACGAGACTTGCTATGGGATTGCTCACAAAATGGCGGCTTGCTTCAAACATAAAGGGGCTGTTGTGACAGAGAGAGAGGGGAGAGAGAGAGTTCCAGCAAGAGAGGGCCCAACGCAGAAGCCACAGTCTTTTATAATCTAGTCTCAGAAGTGTCATCCCATCACTTCTGTCGTATGCTGTTGGTCACACAGATCAACCCTGGTACACCAGGGTAGGAACACCAGAAGGCAGTGGCCACTGATGGCTGGCTGAGCGGCTCACTTCCACCAGCGCTCAAGAGTAATAAAACATCCCATTAAACTCTCAGATGGCAGCTGAAAGTCTGAAAGAACTTCCCAGGAATAAATGGTAAGAGGGGCAACAAAGGAAATCTCAATTGTCCAAACAATTTTTTTTTGAGACGAAGTTTCACTCTTTGTTGTCCAGGCTGGAGTGCAGTGGCACTCCAATCTCAGACGGCTCACTGCAAGTTCCGCCTCCTGGATTCAAGCAATTCTCCTGTCTCAGCCTCCCTCCAGAGTAGTTGGGATTACAAGCACCCGCCACCACACCTGGCTAATTACTGTATTTTTAGCAGAGACAGGTTTCACCATGTTGGCCAGGCTGTTCAACAATTTTTTTTAAGAAGCCAACTTAGTGCTGCTCATAAGTAAAGCCGGAGAGCCAGTGTAACTTTAGACAAATGAATTCCTCTCTCTGAACCTGTTTTCTCACTTGTTAATGAAAGGATTGGACTATGCTCCATGGCCTAATAACCAATACTTCCATAGCACTGATAGCACTGACAGTGTGCTGCCCTCTATCCACTTTACTTATATTAATGCATTTTACCTTCACAGCACAGGGAGAAGCTCCTGTGGAGAGCCCTTGGCCCCATTCTAAACAGGCTGGGTTCTCCCACATCCGCATCGCCTCAGCCTGAGCTGGAGCACTGAAGATGTGATTAATGTGTTTAGCAACTGACTGACTGGCTCTTTCTCTGGCCTCTTGTGAAATATGCCTTCCTCTGCGGTCATGACCATGCTTTGGGAGTTGGAACAAAATAAACAAGAGACTAAACAAGTTAGCTTCATTTCCTTCTCTTAAATATAAAAGTGTCTAGTCCTTTCCTGGATGTCTTTATTTTGACCTCAGAGAGAAGAAATAGTCTTTGGTAATTTCTGAGGAAATAAACCCTCAGTGGCTGAATTTGGTCAAACTGAGAAAGGAACTGTCCACTGGCCCAAACAGGACCTCCCTATTGCCTAACTTCAAGCTGTCCCCTCCTATATGGCAATCTACGGGCATCAGGAAATCCCACAGGCTCTATCTTCAAAATACAGCCAGAATCCCTGGTCCATGGTACTATCTTCTTTTGCTTGGATCACTACTGCAATTTGCTAACTGTACCCTGATTCTATCCTTGTCTCTCTACAGTCCATTTCCAAAATGATGTCAGGAGTGACCCTTGTAAAATGTATGTTAGATCACATCACTGCTCTGCTTGAAATCCTGCAATGGTTCCACATTCCCTTCAGAGAAAAACTCAACATCCTTTAAATGCCCTTTGAGATCCTACAAGAGTGCACCCCCAGCTCCCATTACCTCTGGGACCTCATCCCCTAAATCTCCCCCTCCCCGCCGCTCACTCCCTAACAGTGACACAGGTCTCCTTGCCGCTCCTCACTTATGCCTTAGGGACCTTGTTTAGCTCCTTCTGAAAGGCTCCTTTCCCAGATATCCACTGGGTTCTCGCTCTACCTCCTTCAAATCTTTGCTCAAACCTTACCTTTTCAAGAGGGTTACCCTGACTACACAATTTAAAATTGCAACCTTCCTTTCTCCCCGCATTTCCTATTCTGCCTTCTAAAAGAAGGAATTGCTTAAAGGTGAAAAAGAAAAAAAATTGTTTTAGTTGCCAGCTTCCATATGGCAGCAAGTTCCAGACAGTTGAAAATAGTATTCATCCACTCAACAAACACTTATCGAGGGCTTGCTCTGTGCCAGGCACTGAGTTAGGCAGGAAGTCAGTCTTCAGTTCTATTCTGCTCAATCCAGTGAGCAATACACTGGTGCTCTCCTAGAAGCAAGCATTGGGGTTGGGTGGTGAATTGTGCAAGAGGGAAAGTGAGAACATTCTTTGCTTTGCCAAATTTTAGTCAGGCTTCTGAATCTTCTGTAGCCCCATCTGTGCACTTCCTCAAAACAAAGCGGTTTTGGCAAAGAACTCTAAGTCAGTTTACTGAGAACCCCCCATGACTGGGTTCCTCAACCTCTACCATCCCCCAGATGCTGTCTGATTACCCTGGCCTGTCCTCAACAAGAATCCCGTTAGGCGAGTTTAGCCAGAATCCCCCTCACTCCTGATGTTTGCTCTTAGCAATTTTCCTTCCAGTGACCCCACCGTGCTCTTTGTCTATACATTCCCACTGGCCCATGCTATGTTGGGAGTCGAGCCAGCCCAATCTCTCTCCTCTACTGCAAGACCCCACTGTAGTGGTCCCTATACTTATCACAATTGTCCTGAATAAAGTCTTCCTTCCTGTGCTTTAACAAGTATCTTTGAATTTTTTTTTTTTTTTTTTTTTTTTGAGATGGAGTTTCGCTCTTGTTACCCAGGCTGGAGTGCAATGGCGCGATCTCGGCTCACCGCAACCTCCGCCTCCTGGGTTCAGGCAATTCTCCTGCCTCAGCCTCCTGAGTAGCTGGGATTACAGGCACGTGCCACCACGCCCAGCTAATTTTTTGTATTTTTAGTAGAGACGGGGTTTCACCATGTTGACCAGGATGGTCTCGATCTCTTGACCTCGTGATCCACCTGCCTCAGCCTCCCAAAGTGCTGGGATTACAGGTGTGAGCCACCGCACCCGGCCCATCTTTGAATAATTTTTTCTTTGCCAGTCAAATGTAAAAGCAGGAAACTTGGAACCAAGCCCTGAGTTCAAACCCTAGCTTCATCTCCTTCTGTCTTAAAATAAGGGGAGTGGATTAGTTAATCTCTAAGGTCACTTCTGGCTTTACTGTTTCATGATTTTACCCTAATTTCACTGAGAGTTATAGCCCCTTGTTCAGTGTGCGTGCCCAAAGGTGAGTGAGGACAAACATGCAGAAGAAAAAGAGATGAGTGGAATAGAGAGGCATGCGTTAGAGCTATTCAGGTGGTAAAATCAAAGGAAGAAGCCACCAAGGAAGCTCCCAGGTGTTTGGCTGGGGCAGTTAGGTGTGGGTAAGGGTATAGCTACTGTAGGAGCCAGGTATATGGGAAAAAATGATCTCTGTAAAAAAAAAAAAAATCATAGATCGAACGTAGTCAGGCACAATGGCTCACACCTGTAATCCCAACACTTTGGGATGCCAAATTTGCGGAGAATTGCTTGAGCCCAGGAGTTAGAGACCAGCCTGGGCAACATAGCAAGACCCTCCACCGCTACAAAAAAATTAAAAATAAGCTAAGCATGGTGGCATGTGCCTGTAGTCCTAGCTACTTAGGAGGCTGAGGTGGAGGATCATTTGAGCCCAGGAAGTTCAGGTTGCAGTAAACTCTAATAGCCACTGCACTCCAGCCTGGGCAACAGAGCAAGACCCTGTCTCAAAAAAAAAAAAAAAAAAGTTCAAAGTTCAGTTCCATTCAAAAACAAAAACGATTCAAAATATTTTCCCAGAATGAAAACAGCAGCCTTTTGCCATGTTTACACTTGGGAAATAAGCTTTAGCCCTGCCACAACCACATTCCCTGGGCAGAGCCCCCGCAGGGACTAGTATGGATGTTGATGAAACAAGGGCTTCTTTTTTCTTCCCCCTCTGTTCACTTACTATGACTTTTAGATTAACCTGCAGATAGATTCAACACAGGAAAACCTGTCATTAATATAGTTTTCAAGTAGCAAACCACAAGTGAAGAAGGTAGCTAGGGCAGGTGGCCAGCATTGGTGAGAGCAGTTCTCCAGGACTCCTAAACTGTAGAAAACCCTGAGTCTTTGAGGTCAAAGCCCAGATTCAGTTCCCTTCATAAGACCTCATTTGACCAAAGTCTGACTAACTCCCAGCTTTTTCCATTATTATTATGGATTTACTCTGAAGGACTCTTTAAAAAAATGAAAACCAGTTTGGGTTTTTCATATCTGGGATATTTAGGAACCATTTTTTCCATGTGCTTAGTACTTCATAGCTCACAAAGTGCTTTCACAGCCTGGATGATTTTTTATTTTCACCAAGCCAGGGATTATTCTTCTCATTCTATGTGTCTTGAAACAAGACTCGGAGGTGTAAGTGGCTTTTTCAAGATCACATAGCTAGAAAGTGCCAAAACTATCCACTCAAATTTGATAATATTCCAGGTAGGCACAATAGTGGGAAATGGATATCTCATACACTTATGATGAGAGTGTAAATTGGTCTAGCATTTCACAAGGGCTCATTGCCAGTGTTTATTAAATATGGTTATCCTTTGATTTGCCTGTTTAACTTTAGGGTCTCTGTGTTAGCCTGAGCTCCCCCTAGAAAACAGCTCAAAATGAGCTTGCAGGCAGGAAGCCAGTATTGAGAAGTGAATGAGAGTGAGTCCAGGGCTAGGAAGAGTGAAAAGCAACACAAGGCTACATTATCAAGCTGATCACCACTGTGCGTAACTAGAACTCAATCCTGCCAGAACCCTTTAACCATGGGGAATGGGCCTGAGAGAAGGAAGAGGGAACATTTATTTACAGGCTCACATCCTAGACTGGTGAAAAGTTACTCCAAGGAGACTGAGGCAGGAGAATTGCCTGAACTCAGGAGGCGGAGGTTGCGGGGAGCCGAGATCGCGCCATTGCACTCCAGCCTGGGTAACAAGAGCGAAACTCCGTCTCAAAAAAAAAAAAGAAAAGTTACTCCATAGACTGTTAACTCTTCCACACTACCATGTTTGTCAGAGGAATACAAATAATGTATTCATGTATTAATTATATAGTTATTAATAAAAAGATTAGGGGAGAGCCTGGGCCTGGAAACTGGAGTTGGCACTGGAACACAGATCTCCAAAGTCAAGTCTAATTTTCAGAGTCTGGCAGATAGGGTTCTGTGGAACTGGAGTTATCAAGAATAGAATCCAGTTCCCTTGAACGCAGAGAGAGAGACATGGCAACAGAATGTTTCCATTTTCTGCCACAAGTGACTCCATATTCTATGGCAGCCTGGGCACAAAATATCTGATATCCTGCCAGGCAGTGTTATCAATGGTCAAAAGGGATCAGAGATAAGGCCCACCATGTCCAGTTCCAAGGTCAAAGACAGAAAATTAAACAAGTGATTGTCAAAAAGCAGTACTTTTCCAATTTAGTATGCATGAGATTCACCTGGGAGCTTGTTAGAAATTTAGATTCTTGGGCCCCACCCCAGACTTTCCGATTTGAGTCTTGGGCAGAGTCTTGAATCTACATTTATAAATCCCTCAAGTAATTCTTGTGCAGGTGACCCAGGACCACACTTGAGAAACACTGCCTTGGGGCCCAGACTCTGAGCCTTTGAGGACAGAAAGTATCTCATTTATTGCTAGTTCCCTCCCCAGTACCTGGCAAGTAGCAGGGATAAGATAATTGGCCACTGAATTATTCAAAATCAGTGCTCTAAAAAGTGTCTGTTTAATATGGAGTCAGCGCAAGTCTGCAGCCTTTCTGTACCTGCAGGCTCTGGGACTTCATTTTAACAGCATAGCCCAGAAAAGGGAATTTAAACTCCGCAGAGACTAGTTTATAAACTAGAAAGCCAACGAATTCATTAACATAAAGAAATAACTGCAAATCAGTTGGCTAGTAATATATTTTCTCCTAGGAGCAGAAGCCACCTATAAAATTAAATTAGCGCCAGGCTATTGCTTGGTGAACAAGAAATGACTTACTTTTAGGCGCCATTGGTAAAGCATGACACAAATTGTGAGATTAGCACTGTATAAGTTGAAAAGGTCTATATAAATGTAAGGTATTACTAACATCACCATATTAGAAAATATGCTGGAGGCAGTATACATAGGGGTCATGCCTGCAAGCACTGGGGTCAGACAGAACAACATTCTACCTTTATCTATGAAACCTGATAGAGGAGTCACTGCACTTCCCTGATCCTAAGTTTCCTGCTCTGTAAAATAGAAATAATATTGCCACATGCCTTATGGAATTGTAAGAATTAAATTAGACAATGTATGTAAAGTTTTGACACAGTGTGCTGCACTTAAGTGCTCAATAAATGTTAATAGTATTCAGTTCCTTATCTTCTCAATCACCAACTCTAACGTCAGACAGGTAATAATACAACACTACTACAACTATAAAAACAGACCAGGTGGCAGGCAACAGAGGCTCCAGTTTCTGCTAGGCAGTTCTAGACAGTCATTTTACATGCTGTGGAGTCCTAATTAGAAGGGAGTCAGGCTAGTAGGACCAAGGGAAAGCAAAAAGAGCAGATGCACTATAAGTCTGCCTTTCTTCATGGTGCAGGACACATAGCCCTCCTGTGCAAATAATTCACAATCTTCCTGCACCCAGCTATCACGAGACACCTGCAAGTTAGCTCCCTGCAACCTTGGAGTTATCAGTACTGCACAGCACCCTGCAGTCCAAGAACGATCCCATAAAATCTCCATCAAGCCTTTGTTTCCTTGAAATCAGCTCCTTTCTGGCTGGTCTGCCCATTGCAACCTTTCAACGTATTTTCATTCCTTCTCAAATAAATCTGCATTTCTTTACCTAAAACTATCAATAAATTCTTTTATCACCCACGTAATACCAGTCTCACATAGTAGCTGCTCACCCAAGACACAGACCTAAGCCTTAGTTTACACATTAGAAAAATGTAGACGCCTACCAACATTGTTCATTGATTTCATTCCCTCCTTTCGTACTTATTGGAGGTCCACAATATAGGCTTAGACCTAATGCTAACGATGTACTCAAAACCTGCGTAGAGGAACTTACAGCCTAAAGTTTCAAATGAGATAATGTACGTGAAAGTTCCCTAAAGGCCATTGGGAAGACTCAGAAGACAGCTGCTGGTGTGACTATTGTCTTTCAGTCCCCACGGAGCCCTGTCCCTTTGAGAACTTCCATTTGTCTCCTGGATGCTCGCCTGGAAAATGGGGCAGGGGAGGCCGTCGTAAATAACACAAAAGAGCAGCTTTTCATTCTGGAAAAAAAAGAATAAAATGAGCTCACTGAACCTGTATGCATCTAATCTGCCGAGTTCAAACCGAATGACAAAGGGCCGTGGACACTCAAGGAAGCGCTGCGGGGCAGGCCCAAGGTTGGGGAGAAAACTGGGATCCCAGCTGCGCACGCGCGCTCTGGTTTCAGACGCGCTCATAGCCCGACGAGGTGGAAAGCCTAACGACAAAGTCTACGTAGGAAGACGTAGGGAAGGCGGCGACGAAGACGCTGGGCTTCGGGTCACGTGATGCGGCGGGAGTGTCGTCGGCTCCTCCCTCCCCAAGATGGCGTCCTTGCTGCAGTCGGACCGGGTTCTCTATCTAGTCCAGGGAGAAAAGAAGGTTCGGGCCCCGCTCTCGCAGCTCTACTTCTGCCGCTACTGTAGCGAGCTGCGGTCGCTGGAATGTGTGTCTCACGAGGTAACGGAGTCGTCCCATAGAGAGTGGGGGTGGGGGGCGCGGCGTTCATCCTAGTCACTGCCACCGGCAGGCTGGAGCTGTTTTCCTTCCTCACTGATTGGCTATGTTTTCCGTCACTCGGCTTTGCCTGAGGTTTAATTTGCTTATAATTTGTCACTTGGAAAGGAGGAGCAGCTTCGGGTGGGGCTGAGCGGATCTTCTGGTTCTAGAGCGGCCTCTGATTGGACAAACTTGACTTAGGGACCGTGCCTGTCTCCGATGGGGCTTATTAATTGGGTGGACTACGGAGAAAGGTCTGGGAGTGCTTAAGTTCAGCCCACTTGAGGGGCGAAAAAGCTCCTTTCCACTATTGATTACCAGGATGGAGGGAGGCGCAGGCATTCTCATTCATGGCCCTCCCATCCTGGAAGTTCTGCTCCTCTTTTGTCCAGAAACTGGGCCGTCATCGAACTTCCTTGCCCTGTACCTGACTCAGGCCAAGGCCTGCAGCCGGGAGGTGGCTGGGGCGGAGTGAGTTATGTGAAAAGCGCTCAGAATAGAGCATGTCATGTAAGAAGCTGAAACTGTAGTTTATGGATCTGTTCTTCACTGGCACAAGTGGGCGTCCGAAGTTGGATTGCTCAAAAAGAAGACCCTGGCCAGTAAAAAGTCACCAAATAACAAAACCCCAAAACTAATGCAGTGCTTGGCACATCTTGTTTATTCAATAAGCTTTAGGGATTAAAAGGCGAGTAAAACATGAAATGTGCTGTTTAATAAGCCATAATCTAGTAAAGAAAAAGCTAGTGGTAATGATAGTTGCTGCTTATTCAATACTTGCTATATACTATGTGCTTTATGTAATCTTCTCTCCAAACCAATAAAGTGGATACCTTTTTTAAAAAATTTTTTTACAGGTAAAGAAACAAATACAGAGTGTTTGCTGTAAATCACGCTGCCAGTAATTTAGGGGTGGGAGGGAGGACCTGGATTTGAATCTAAACAGCCTGACTCAGAGTTTTTTTTTACTGAAGATCCCAGGACTGTTAAATTGCATATGAAAACCACATACTATAAGCCATTTTATGTATTATTAATTATTACTTTACTGAAGATACTTTTCATAATAGGAATAGTCAAGAAAAGCAATTAAATAATACAAGAAAAATCGTATATATTAAAATATGGCATTCATTTTTCTTCTCATCTCCATTAGCACTTATGTGTATCTCCTTGATGATTCCCTAATCCAGCTCCACCTCCAGAATTTATTGGATCATATTCTCCTATGGTGAATAGAGTGCTCAGTCTCCATTATCTATCTCTAAGGCTCTCTTCAATTAGGACATCCAGTCTGTGATAGCATCTTTTACAGCCTGATGTGTACCTGTGGTGTGGAGGCCATTAGAGTTTAGGGAAAGATGAGGTTCTGAGGGCTGGGGGGCAGGCCATGAAGTTCTAACGGAGAATCTGGTTCTGAAGCTGCATATGAACAGACAAGCACAATTTAGAAAGGGGGCAAAAAAGAATGACTTGTATTTTGCCTTGTTTGATGAATCAGTGCAGATATTAGTTAGCATTACTGTATTTTATGTTCCTGGAGATTATTTGAGCAACAACTTTATTAATCTTTTCAAATTGGCCTGTTTATAGCAGATGATGAAAAAAGCCAGTTTCTATCATAGTATTTATGTTCCAGTGATTGTCTTTTCATTTGCAGTTGACTAGAGTTCTATAATTTTCAAATAAGACCTACATTAAAGAAAATAATTATTGACTTTTAAAAAATAAAATGAATTTAATTTTTAGACTCCAGTTTTTGAATTAAATACAGTAAGACTGTCCCTTTAATTTGTTTAAAAATCTCTGGGCCGGGCGTGGTGGCTTACGCCTGTAATCCCAGCACTTTGAGAGGCCGAGGGTGGTGGATCACGAGGTCAAGAGATGAGACCATCCTGGCCAACATGGTGAATGAACTCCATAGAATTCTATGATAATCTAATGAAGAGATTAATAAAATAGTCCAATTTGTAAAGTTGTGATCAAATATCCTTCTATCTAGCCTCGCTTTATATGACTGTAGAAACGTGACCATACTTTAATTGTTAAAGGAAATGTTTTAAAGATTTCTCATTATTGAAGTAAGTTATAGAACTCTAGTCACCTGCAAATGAAAAGACAATCACTGGTACATAAATACTATGATAGAAACTGACTTTTTTCATTATCTGCTATAAACAGGCCAATTTGAAGAGATTAGTAAAGTTGTTGCTCAGATAATCTCCAGGAACATAAAATACAGTATTGCTAACTAATATCTGCACTGACTCATCAAAAAAGGCAAAATACAAGTCATTCCTTTTTGCCCCTATTCCAAATTCGGCTTGTCTGTTTATTATCCCGTCTGTACAAAAACTACAAAAAATTAGCTGGCCATGGTGGTTTGCACCTATAGTCCCAACTACTCAGGAGGCTGATGCAGGAGAATTGTTTGAACTCAGGACTCTGAGGTTGCAGTGAGCCGAGATCAGGCCACTGCACTCCAGCTTGGCAACAGAATGAGATACTCCGTCTCAGAAAAAAAGAAAAAAAACTCATTGGTTGGCTATAACTGACTATGTAAATATTAATTTATGCTTTTCTTTAGTGAACTTGTATTACTTCCATAATGAGAAATCTTTTAAAAATTTTTCTTTAACAATTAAAGTATAGTCAAGTTTTTATAGTCATATAAAGCTAGCCTAGATAGGAGGATATTTGATCGCAACTTTACAAATTAGATTATTAATCTCTTCATTAGATTATCATAGAATTCTATGGAGTTCAGTTGGAAACTGTAGATTATTAAATAAACATCTTTTAACACATTAAATCCTGATGAGAGGGAATAGGAAAGATCAGAAAAATAGAAGGGTTTTTTAAATCCAGAAGGCAGAAAAACAAAAACAGGTGCCTGAAGAATAAACCCTAAGCTGAAAACAGTCTGCCTTCTGCTACAGTATAACCTATTTTAAAATTCACTGTTTGACAAGACATATACACAAGTTAAGCTGAGTTTCTCCTCTCTTTTTTTTTTTTCCCTTGTTTCTTCCTAGGTGGATTCCCATTATTGTCCCAGTTGCTTAGAAAATATGCCATCGGCTGAAGCCAAACTTAAAAAGAATAGGTAAGACCTGGATCGATTTTTTTTTTCCTGTTTTCCTCAACTGTTTTCTAAAATATCTGGCTAAAAAGACACAGGGAATTAACTTTTTTAACCAGCTGTTTTTCATTTTTAAGCTTCACTACTGCCAAAGATGAAATGCCCTTTGATTTTTGAAATACATTTTCTACTTTAAAACAGTTGTATACTTTAGAATTATTGTGAAAATAGTAGAGAAAGTTCCCATCTACCTCACATCCAGTCTACCCTGTTGTTAACATTTTACACAAGTGTGGTATATTTGTTACAATTTATGATCCAGTATTGATATATTATTACTAAATAAACTACATTTTATTCAGATTTCCTTAGTTTTTCCCTAGTCTCCTTGTTTTCCAGGATTCTTTTCAGGATATCACATTATATTTAGTAGTCACGTCTCCCTAGGCTCCTCTTGAATGTGATAGTTTCTTAAAATTCCCTTGGTTTTGATGACCTCAAAAGTATTGCGTGCTGGAGAGGTATTTTATAGAACGTCATTCCATTAGGATTTGCATCATGTTTTCTTCTCATCAGACCAGGGGAATGTATTTTGGGGAGGAGAACCACAGAGGTAAAGTACCATCTTTCATTATGTCATGTCAAGGGTAAATACCGTGAATGTGACTTACCACTGTTGGTGTTAACCTTGATTATCTGGCGTGAGCTAGTGTTTGTCAGGTTTCTCCACAGTGAAGTTACTGCTTTTCATTCTTTTTTGTACTTTACTCTTTCGAAGGAAAATCACTGTCACAGACCATACGTAAAAGACTACAGAATTTTGTTCCCCTGTCCTTGAGGACTATCTGCATAAATTATTTGGATTAGGAATTCTTTTGCATGGAAGATCTGTGTCTTCTCCCCCATTTATTTATTTTTTAAATCACTTACTTATAGGGCAGTGGGATCATGAATATTCATTTTACACTTTGGATTATAATCTAATTCTACTTTATTTATTTATTTAGTTAGTTTGCTCTAATTATTTCAGCTTTGGCTATTGGGAGCTCTTTCAGTTGACTCCTAGAACCCTTTGGCATACCCCCGTCATTAGGGGCAGGGGAGAGTTCTGTTCATTTTTACTTGATCATTTTCTTGCCAGTACTACAAGATACTCCAGACTCATCTTGTGTGTATATTGTGTGTGGGCGGGGGGCGATGTGTGTTTGAGATAGGGTCTGGCTTTGGTGCCTAGGCTGAAGTGCAGTGGTGCAGTCTTGGCTCACTGCAGCCTCAGCCTCCCAGGCTCAAGCAGTCTTTTCACCTCAGCCTCCTGAATAGCTGAGACTACAGGCACAAGCTACCACACCTGTCTAATTTTTGTATTTTTTGTAGAGACAGGGTTTTGCCATGTTGCCCACGCTGGTCTCAAACTCCTGGGCTCAAGCAGTTCACCCATCTTGGCTTCCCAAAGTGCTGGGATTACAAGTGTGAGCCACTCGCTGTACCTGGCCTCATCTTGTATATTCTTTGTCTCAGCCTTACAGTTGTTTCTCCAAGGAGCCTTGGTTCACTTTATTGGAGAATAGTCTTAGAAACCAAGGTGTGGCTGCTAGGCATGCTTGTTTCTCCTGCATGGTGTTTAGTTTTTAGCTTGAAGTGAAAGTCCTTTTGCTATTAGTCATACCCCCTATACCCTGATGGATGTGAACCACTATTATTTGTCTTTCCTGCCTGAGAAGTAACCCCTGATAACCGGATACTGTTTTGTATGCTTTCTACAAATTAATTTTTATCATTTAATCCTCAAAGCTTCCTTATAAGGTGAGTACTATTATTAACTTCTTTTGATAGTATCCGCATGGGAGACTATAACAGATAATGCAAGTTATGTTATAGAACAGAACTTCAAGGCAAGTACAGGACCACAGGAGAAATAATCTGTGGTGGTGAGAGAGTTAAAAGCATCAAGACATAGGGACCTCCTAAAGAAGAAGTTGGCTGAGCACTAGGGAGAGTAGTGTTTAAGGAGAGAACAGAAAGCCCTGGAAAAGTACTACTTCTCAACCATTCCAGTTCGATAGCATTGTTTGGTATCTGTTTCAGCTCTCTGGCACAGCAGTCAGTTATTTTCTAAACCAGTTTCACAGCTTCTTGTGTTGTGATTCTAAGTTTTCTATAGCACACGGGTCTGTCCTTTCTGAAGGCATAAGCTGTGACTTCAGAATTATTGTGAAGAATTATTTCTCTTTTCCTCAGAAATCTTTATGATCAATAGAGACATAAAAAGAGTCTGGAATAGTAAACTCCATCTGTTAACAATGATTCTCTCTGTGGAGTAGGATTGGGTTGGGCTCAAATTCTTACTTAGGCAATAATTGCATATTTTTTAAAAATAATGAACATATAGTACTTTTGAACTGTTAAAACAAAGTTGGTAAGAATGTTGTTGTTTTTTTCTCGAGAGACACTTGTTTTTATATTTGTTCTCTCTTGAATTCCTAACACCTGGAACAATGTCTGGCACATAGTAGGTGCTTGATAAATATTTGTTGAATGAATGGTTGTGTTTGTCATGTCACAGATGTGCCAATTGCTTTGACTGTCCTGGCTGCATGCACACTCTCTCTACCCGGGCCACAAGCATCTCCACACAGCTTCCAGATGACCCAGCCAAGACCACCATGAAAAAAGCCTACTACCTGGCATGTGGATTTTGTCGCTGGACATCTAGAGATGTGGGCATGGCAGACAAATCTGTAGGTGAGTGAGGTGGACTTTAACATGAAATTTTGTGCAAATGACAGTACTATAATTGCTCTTAGGTAATTATTTCTGTAACCTGTTGGGGCAATGAGAGCTAAATTCAAAATATTTTTTCATTGACTCTTCTGTGTTCCCATATTTTCACATTTATAAACCTTAGTGTTTTCTTGGTTTTGTTTTTGTTTTTTTCTTTTTGAGACAGAGTCTTGCCCTGTCACCCAGGCCGGAATGCAGTGGCATGATCTTGGCTCACTGCAACCTCTGCCTCCCAGGTTCAAGCGATTCTCCTGCCTTAGACTCTTGAGTAGCTGGGATTACAGGCATGTGCCACCGTACCCGGCTAATTTTTGTATTTTTAGTAGAGACAGGGTTTCACTGTGTTGATTAGGCTGATCTAGAAATCCTGACCTCGTGATCCACCCGCCTCAGCAGTGGATAAATAAATAAAGTGCTAGGATTACAGACATGAGCCATCATGCCCGGCCGACCTTAGGGTTTTATCTGAAATTGGATAAGATTTAGTTTTCTTAGAGTTGATAAAATAGCCTTTATAAATCTGGTACTTTCTTGTGATCAGAATATTAATGCTCTTCATGAAAAGCATTCATGTTAAAACACATAGATAAAATTAAAAGGTATAAATGACAGACTAAGAAAAATAGGTATATAACAGGCTAAAGATGAATATTCAAAAATGAGGAACCTTATAAGTCAATAAGAAAAAGACTTAGTAGAAAAACAGGCAACAGATATAAACAGCAGATTTCATAGTAGAAATAAAAATGGTCAATAAATATGCAAAAAGATATATTCAGCTTCCCTAGTAATCATGTAAATGCATATTAAAACTTCCATTTATTTGGCAGAACATTTTTAATCCGGTTGTGTCAAGTGTTAGCTGGAACATGGGAGAATAGTTCTCTCATACGCTACCATCTTGGACACCAATTTTAAAACATTTATCAAAATTTTAAATTGCTTATATCTTTCTACGCAGTAATTCCATGTCCAAGTGTCTGGAGCATTCAAACATGTGCTCACAAGCATGTCCTGGAGCATTCAAACGTGTGCTCAAAAACTTTTACATATATATATAAAATGTTTATCAATGAAAGAGAAAAATTGTGTATGGTTGGATTTAAGGACCACTTAAGGCATTATATACCTACATCATTTGAGTGTTTGAGTGTTTTAGAATAGAGATTGCCTTTAACTTCATCAGGAAACTTTCTTTTTACAAATTCCGTGTTTATGGTTAACATCAGAAAGTGGAAACATTCTCTGTATAGTCAGTTCAAAATCTTGAGTTGCTTTTGATTTAAGTGATCCAGAGTTTAAAAAAAATGAATAAAATCTTGAGTTGCTATTAATGCTTTATATAAGTAGTAGCATCACTAACTCCCTATTGTTTTCATTCTGAAGTTTCATTGTTTTAATTTTCTAAAAATATTTTAAACTTGTAAAAATTCTCATTTTGGGATTTTCATAAAAAGTACAGATTATTGACTAATAAATGGGGAAGCTTATAACCAACATTTGACATAACTAAAATGAAGACAGACTAGCTAAAACCTTTCTATAGATTTACACAATTTGAAAGTAAAATGAATGAAGTTTCTTTAGATTCAACTATGTTCTTAAAAATTAATCCTCGATGCTATTGAGTTTGCTCTTTGGTTTAGAATGCTTTGAGCTGTTGATGGTTTTTCTTACTTTGTACATTGAGTTGAAAAAATACATACTCTTTTCTTTGTTTTTTTTTTCTTTTTTTGAAAAATTAGAAATTCTACGATACACCCATTTCTTTTTTTTTTTTTAATAAAGACGGGCTTTCACCATGTTGGTCAGGCTGGTCTTGAACTCCCGACCTCAGGTGATCCGCCTGCCTTGACCTCCAAAGTGCTTGGATTACAGGCGTGAGCCACCACGCTCAGCTCATACTCTTTTCGAAAACGGGAAATTAAATAAGTGTATCTTAGTTCCTTAAAAATGCTCATTGGTGAATAACTACCTAAAGTGTGACTGAAAATAGAAAAATTCTATAACATCTTTTTAAATTGCCAGTAAATATTTGCGTGTATGTTTTAGTGTCAGTATAGGAGGTAAGTTAGTTTATCAAAGAAAGTAAGTTAAATGTTAAAAGCAACCTCAGAGTGGCATAATGTAGGCCTCAGTGAATTAAAGTATTGTTTTTTCATGTTTGTATTTTGTGTCTTTTTATCAAGTAAAAGAAACAGCCCAGAAATCCAAGTAGATTTCTCAGTTTGTTACTCTGTTAGTGAATGTTTATGCTTTTTGGATTATGAGTCATGAAGACTGGAGAATTTATATTTCAGTACTATAAACTTGTGCTGGCTTCTAGAACTCTATCTCCTCTAGGGTATCTTGACAGTGATAATTGAATACCAGGAGCTCTTAAAGAGTACGCATAATTTCATTTCCTCCATGATGTCATTGGCATCTCAGAAACCCCAAAGCCACTTAAGTTAGAACTGTTTATTTATAAGTCCTTGTCTATAATGTACAGAGAAAAACTCACAATGAGATCATTTTGTATCCCAAATTGCTATTTAGAATAAATTACCAGTTCAGAAGAAGCAATTAGATAAAATATTCAGATGTTTAAAAATATCACAACTGAAACATTTCTTTCACATAATTATTTTTCATGATTGCCTTAAGTGAGGCAACTTCTAAAATATTAATATTATACGAAAATGTTATTTCTGCCATTTCTTGCAAGAGGATGCAATGTCACCTTCAGCAAGGTAATTGAGTCCTTTTTGTTTTGAAAAAAGTGATTTTATATAAAATATGTATATTGATGTACTTATCACCCAATTTAAGAAATGAAACATAGCCAAAACAGTTTAAGCCCTTTCCCCTACTGTATCTGTCTTCCTGTCTGCCCGCTAGAGATAATAATCACAATCCTGAATTCAGTGTTCATTAGCATCTGTGCATGTCTTTATACTTCTTCACATATGTATGTAGCTACAAATAATATTTTTCACTATTAAGCAAATGGAAACATACTGTATGTTCCTGCTACAACTTTATCAACATTATGTTTCTGATACACAGTTGATTCCTATATGACTCACCACAGTTTACTTATTCCGCCTTCTCTTGATGAACATTTATGTTGTTTTCATTTTCTTTGCTTTTGAAAAAACAGAGCTGCTGGAGTCAATCTTTTATGTGTTTCCTAAAGCACAAGGGTAAGGGCTTTCTATATAACTAGAAGTAAAATTGCCAGTCATAAGTTGTGTACATCCTTAGCGCTCCAAAATGGTTTAGCAGTCTTTGCTCCCAGTAGTAACATATGCGTAAACTACCTGTTGCTCCAGTGCCTTGTCAGCTCTTACTCTTTTTGGACTCTAAAGTTTTTCCAGACAATGGTTATGAAATGGTATCTCATTATACTTTATTTTTTCCCTTTATTTGGTTAGCTTTATCAAGATATAATTTATGTATAATAAAGCTCACCAATTTTAATGTAGAATTCTGTGATGTTTGATAAATGTATAGTCACATAGCCACCACCATAATCATGATGGTGGCTATTTCTATCCCCCTAGAGTTTCCTCATGCCCTTTTGCAGTCAGTTTCTTCTCCCCGCTCCCTGGCCCCTGACTAGACTGATATGCTTTCTGTCACTAGAATTTTGCCTTTTCTAGAAGTATATATACTTGGAGTCTTATATTACATAGTCTTGTATCTCACTTCTTTTATTTAACATAATGCTGTTGAGGTTCATCCGTGTTTCTTCTTTATACTCTCCTTATTGTTGAGTAGTATTCTGTTGTATGGACATACTTTGCTTTATTTATTCATTCTCCACCTGATAGACATTTGGATTGTTTTCGGGTTTTGGCTTATATGAATAAAGGTGCTGTGAACATTTGCCTATAAGTCTTTGTGTGAATATATGTTTTCGTTTTTCTTGAGTAAGTGCCAAGGAGTGAAATTATTAGGTCGTAGGATAAGTGTATGTTTAATTTGGCTACAAGCTGCCAAACTTTTTTTTTTTTAATTTATCTATTTTTAAAGTAGAGTTGGGGTTTCTCCACATTACCCAGGCTGGTCTTCAACTCTTGAACTCTGGTAATTCTGCCTCAGCCTCCCAAAGCGCTGGGATTAAAGGCATGAGCCATTGCACCCGGCCAATGCCAAACTGTTTTCCAAAGTGACAGAACAATTTTGGATCCTCACCAGCAAATTAGGAGAGTTCTAATCCCTTGACAACCCTTGATACTGTCAGCCTTTCTCATTTTAGCCATTCTAACACACGTACAGCAGTGCGGTTTTAATTTGCATTTTCTCAGTATGTTTATTTACCATCCATATATCTTTGGTGAAATGTCTGTACAAATCTTTTCCCTACTTTTTAACTGAGTTGTTGTTGGTGGTGGTGGTGGTTTGTTTTGATTTGGTTTTTTAAACTGAGTTGTAAGGGTTCTGTATTGTGTGTACAAGTCCTTTGTTGAATATATGTTTTGCAAATATTTACTACCGGTCTGTGGCTTGCCTTTTCCTTTTCTCAGCAGTGTCTATTGAAGAACTCAAGTTTATAATTTCAATGAAGTCTAATTTATCATTTTTTAAAATTGTATAGTTTGTGCTTTTTGTGTCCTATTAAAGAAACTTTAGCCTAACCCAGTGTAACTAAGATATACCCATGTTTTCTTCCAGAAATGCTGTAGTTTTAGCACTTATATTTAGGTCTTGCTCATTTCAAGGTAAATTTTATATAAATGTTGTGAAGTAAGGATCCTTTCGTTTTTTGTTTTTTGTGGGGTTTTTTTTTGGAGGGGTATGTGGATATTTCATTGTTGCAGCACCATTTGTTAAAAGTATTCATTATAGTTTTACTTTCAGTACTTTCAGTTTTCTTTAATAAACTTTTCCTTTGTGATTTATGCTGTGTATTTCTTACGTAAGAAATTCTTCTCTAAGCCAATGTCATAGAACATAGAAAATGCACAGTATTACAGATAAGAGCAAAGTCTCTGGAGTCAGACTGAGTTTGAATCCTGGCTTTACCGCTTACTGTCCATGTGACTTTGAGCAAGTTATTTAACATCTCTGAGCCTCAGTTTCCTCATATATGAAATGAGACTAATAAGAGTCCTTATCTCAGTGAGTTGTTATTAGAATAAAAGAAAATGTAATACATTTCAAGTGCCTGGCACAGAGGCTGTGCATTGGTGGTGGTGGTGGTGATCATTATCACCATTATTCTATGTTTTTTTAAAATTTTGTTCTGACCATTCTGGTATATATAACTTATGTTTTAAGTTTCATTTTATGGCCTGAAGAAGACTTGTTTTATAAAAATAAAATTATCAAATTGTGAAAGTCTTATTTAATATTCTTTTATTTTGTAGCTAGTGGCGGTTGGCAGGAACCTGAAAATCCTCACACCCAACGAGTAAGTAAAGGGTCATCAGAGAAAGGGATAAAAATCAGAAAAAATTGAGTAAAAGACTGAAGATATTAGATTTTATCAGTGGGTATGACCTGTGTTTAGAAGTCCGTGATATGTATTTTTGTGTCTGTTGCACGTAGAAAGTGCTTCTCATTGTAAGACATAGAAATACTATGTCACTTTTTTCCAGGTGACTTAAAATAATGGAGAAACCTAGGTGTAGCTTTAGTTCTGTATTTGATTTGTACCTCAGGAAAAGGAACCAAGTTTTTGTTTTTTCTTCACACACCCACCAGTAAGTTAAGGTTCCATTTGTTCTCAGATACTCTTAGAAATGTCATAAACGGCCAAGTGTGGTGGCTCATGCCTGTAATCCCAGTACTTTGGGAGGCTTTCCTTTGTCTTGACTTTAGATAACCTGATGACTATGCACCTAGGTGATGATCTTTTTGTGATGAATTTCCCAGGTCTTCTTTGAGCTGCTTGTATTTGGATGTCTAGATCTCTAGCAAGGCCAGGGAAGTTTTCTCTGATCCTAAGTTTTCCAAACCTTTAGATTTCTCTTCCTCAGGAACACCAATTATTCTTAGTTTTGGTCACTTAATATAATCGCAGACTTCTTGGAGGC
The DNA here is from genome assembly GCF_030222135.1 of Aotus nancymaae. Taxonomy (NCBI): domain Eukaryota; kingdom Metazoa; phylum Chordata; class Mammalia; order Primates; family Aotidae; genus Aotus; species Aotus nancymaae. Next base: position 25,743,475 of record NW_026988479.1, on the reverse strand, counting down.
TTTATTTTTTACATTATTCTTTTTTCTCTGCCTTTGTCAGATTGGGTTAATTCAAAAGCCTGTTTAAATGTGTCTTTCATTTCCAAAATTGTGATTATTATTTATGCTGTTTCTCTGGAGATGTTTTTTTTGTCCATAACCTATATATTTTTTTTAATTTCCTTAAGTTGGTTTTCACCTTTCTCTGATGCCCCTTTGAGTAGCTTAATAATTGACCTTCTGAATTCTTTCTCTTCTAAATTTTTTTCCTTCTAAACAATTCAGAGATTTCTTCTTGGTTTGCTGGTGAGCTAGTGTGATCTTTTGGGGGTGTTGAACCCTGTTTTGTCATATTACCAGAATTGTTTTTTCTGGTTCCTTCTCATTTGGGTAGAATATGTCAGGAAAGATCTGGGACTTGAGGGCTACTGTTGAGATTCTTTTGTCCCACGGCATGGTTCCTCGAAGGTGCTCTTTCCCTTCCCCTAGGGATGCAGCTTCCTGAGAACTGGACTGCAGTTATTGTTATTGCTGCTCTGGGTCTACCGGTCTCTGAGCTGGTACTGGGGAGTGTCTGCAAAGAGTCCTGTGATGCAATCTGTCTTCAGGTCTCTCAATTGTGGATATCAGCACCTGCCCTGGTGGAGGTAGCAGGGGAGTTAGGTGGGCTCTGTGAGGGTCCTTGGTTGTAGTTTAGTGTGCTAGTTTTCCTGAATGTTGATTGTGCTAGCAGTGACTTGTCACGTGGACAAATTCAGGACCTCTGGTTAGCCAGGATGTTACAGGGTGGTGGAATTAGCTGTTGTTTTCTCCTTTTGTGGGGGCAGGGTTCTTTTATGAGTTGCTGTAATGGCTTGAGTTTTTTGGCCTCCAGCCAGGACGTGGTGCTTTCAAGAAAGCAACAGCTTGCAGCAGTGTGGTGGGGATACAAGCTTGCCCTAAAATTGCCTGGATAAATATTTGAGTTTCTGAGGTGATCAGTGGGGCCATAGAGCACCCCAAGAGTTTAGTCTTTTGTCTTGGGCTACTAGGGCAGGTAGTGAAAGGTGGGGACGTGTCTAAGCTCAGACTCTCCTTGGGCAGGGCTTGCTGCGGCCACCACTGTGGAGGTTGTGTGATTCTCAGGCCAATGAAGTTATGTTCTTAGGGGGATTATGGCTGCCTCTGCTGTGTCATACAGGTGGCCGGGAAGTAGGGGAAATCCAGCAGTGACAGGCCTCACCCAGCTGTCATGCAGCCAGCAAGACCAGTCTCACTCCCACTGTGCCCCATCTTGCCTCAGGCTATAAGCCTACCTGCTGAGAAAGCAAGCCAGGCTTTTGGGCTCCGCCCCTTCCCGACTGCTTATATGCTCATATCTGTACTTCCCCTTCACACTGTCCCCATCTCAGTTCTGCCCAGGAAAATTTGCTCTCAGTCAAAATTATTACAAAATTCACCTGGAAGTTCCATCTCCCTGTGGTCCTACCTCAGTTCTACTGGCAGCACTCCCCAAGGACCCCTGTAAGGTTAAAGTCAGAAATGGCTTCCCTGGGAACCAGGAGTGCCTACAGGGCTCTTCTCTCTGTTGTTTCTTCTACATTTATGTTTCACTCGGCTCTCTAAATTTGTTTCAGCACTAGATAAGGTTAAACTTTTCTCCCATGATCTGGATTTTTAGGTTTTCCAATGAGGATGTGTGTTTAGAGGTAGACTTTCCCCCTCTCACACTTTGGGCACTCACCGTTTTTCTGCTATCTCACAGATTTTGCAGTGGCAGGCCACATCTTTCAAAGGGTCTGTGAACTTTTTCAGTTTTCCTAGTATGTTCCTGCAGTAGTTCTTGGAGTAACAGTTTACAGCTTGAGTCACCGCATGTTGTTCTGTCTGTCTGAGGGGAAGCTGTAAGTTAGTCCAACTGCCTATCTGCCATTTTTTTCACCACCTCATCCTCTTGAGTAGCTAGGACTATCGGCATACGCCACCATGCCCAGCTAACTTTTGCATTTTTTATAGAGACAAGGGCTCACTCTGTTGCCCAGGCTGGTTTTGAACTCCAGGCCCCAAGCAGTCCACTCACCTCGGCCTCCCAAAGTGCTAGAATTAGAGTGAGCCACCGTGCCCAGCCTTGTCTGAACTTTTTATGATTAATATATATACCTTTCATAATTGACATGTATTTTAAAAATTAAAAAGTGTGATGGAGTTGGGGAATAAAATACAGTATAAAATGTCATGTTCTTAGAGAGAAATGGTCCTGTGGCCATGCAGAAAAAAAAAAAAAGAGCAGTTGTGAGGGAAATAAGTAATGAAGTAAGAGAGCAAGACATTTCCAAGTCTTTTCACTGCCCATTTCTTCCTGTCCTTGAGCTTCAGTTTTCCACTTTGGTTTGGAAAACAGATCACATAGCAAAGAAAATTCTCTGAAGAAAAAGGGCAAACTTGCCCATCTTCATTTGTCTTCTCTATTCATTATGTGTCTAGTCAGTGTAGTCGATTAATTTGGTATGTTTTCTGTTAGCTTTTTTGTGTACTGAGTCTGTGATTTTTTTACAGATGAACAAATTGATTGAATATTACCAGCAGCTTGCTCAGAAAGAGAAGGTCGAGCGAGATCGCAAGAAACTGGCACGACGTAGAAACTATATGCCTCTGGCTTTTTCGGTGAGAATTTGGTACTAAAAGGATTTGCAAGACCTGTAGGGCCTAAGAACAGTGATCATTTTAGAAAGTGGCCATTGTCCTAGATTTCTGAATGGTGGATAGCTGAGAGAGGTATCCTTCAAATTATAGATGTTTAAATCCAATAGTTATGCCTTTGCCATATCATTAGTTCATTTGAGTTCTTTGTGTTTTAAGGACATTTGTGTTTCTTTCTCCATCACTCCCCTTTATCTTCTGATCATTTCCCCAGAAAAGCTGTTAATTTCGTAGGTACTCCAGAACTCTACGTACAGCTTTTACATATTACAGAAAGTCTGAGAAGAGGGATGTGAGCAAGTGGTAGATTTTAGTCATGTTACCCATGTAGCCCACCTTTGACATCCTGGCAGTAGTGGTTTCTCAGCTTTAGTTATAATTTTTTTTTAACATCCTCCCCTGTTTCTCCAAGGTGAAAAACACTGACTTTACATAGTGCATTTGTGTGGTTAAATAGTAATACATGCAAGTAGAATTTGTGATAAGAATTATTTATGAGACTCATTCTCTACCAGTTTATGTACTGCTAGTAAGAAACGAGAAATTAAGATTTGGATTTTTTTGTTATTTTCCCCCAAGTTTTATTTGCTCTCATAGTACAGTTTGTTTTCTGTGTGCTTGCTTGGGGCCCAGCAGATTGACATTCAATAAAAAACTTTTATTGAATGACAATGATGTGTCAAGCTCTGTGCTAAACACTTTACACATATTACTTTATTTATTCCTCACAAAATCTTGTGAGGTATCATATCCCCATTTTACGCTAGAGGAAATGAGACTTAGTTAAGCAACTTGTCATACTACATTCACATGAAAATTAGTTAAGTCGTTGAAACCCTAAGGGTTGGTAAAGTCTATATAAAAATATCTAGATTAAGCTGGGCATGGTGGCTCATGCCTGTAATCCCAGCACTCTGAGAGGCTGAAGCGGGAGGATCACTTGAGGTCAGCAGTTCAAGACCAGTCTGGCCAATGTGGTGAAACCCTGTCTCTACTAAAAATCCAAAAAAAAATTTGCTGGGCATGGTGGCACATGCCTGTAATCCCAGTTACTTGGGAGGCTGAGGCATGAGAATCACTTATACCCAGGAGGCAGAGGTTGCAGTGAGCTGAGATCACACCACTGCACTCCAGCCTGGGTGACGGAGCAAGACTCTGTCTTAAAATAAAAAAAAAAAATCTAGATTAGAATTTAAAAACATTAACCCTTGCAAAGCACCTACATTTGCAAAAGAAGTGAGTTTTTCTGAATAGTCCAGTGGTACAGTCAGCATATGCAATAATGTATGTTATATTTAGGAGTGGAATTTGAATTAAATGCATTATTCTTCCAATTTTCCCATATAACCTGCCTGCTATATGCATTTGCTTTTATCTTATGCTGCATTTTTTGTCTCTGTTGCAACCTGCTGCTATTTTGGGGCTCTACAGCAACATACTATTCATGTAGTGGTAAGTTCTCCTTTATGATTCTTGCTGACCCTGAAGAAGTTAGCAGGTGACCACCGGTGTTCCAGGAAGACATCCGTTGTGTATCTTAGACACTCCACATAGTTCTTGCCTGAGCCGTAGCTTAGATATTTTTAGATTAATACTAGAAGCTCACATTTGGTTCATTTTTACTGTATTAATGTAGTTTCGATCTCTATGTTTAGTGCTGTTATTATTAAGACTAGAATAATGATGTGGGGCTACAAATTGCTTTCTTTAAAAGAAGCCTTTAAATTAGCTTTTTTTTTGCTTATTTCCCTGAGCTTCTCATGCTGTCCTACCCAAAATTTTTTCTTTTGATAAATAGGATGTGTAAATACGGACTTTCTAATAGGAATTTCTGAACTTTGTTTAGGACAAATATGGTCTTGGAACCAGGCTTCAGCGACCACGAGCTGGTGCATCCATCAGTACCCTTGCCGGACTTTCGTAAGTTTAGACATTAAATGACTTTGAGGAGAACAGCAGATATCAAAATGAATGTCAAAGGAATGAGATTAAAACACACACACACACACACACACACAGAGTTGGCAATGGAAAAGAAGATTTTTATACTTAGAAAAGACCTACACTGAACAGATACTCTATGACAGAGGAATACTTCAATTACTGATATCATAAACTGAAGACAATCAGATGGATCCTTGAGAAATTACTGCTTTTTTTTTTTTTTTTTTTTTAATCTTTTAGCCTTAAAGAAGGAGAGGATCAGAAAGAGATAAAGATTGAGCCAGCTCAGGCTGTAGATGAAGTGGAACCTCTACCTGAAGACTATTATACAAGACCAGTAAATTTAACAGAGGGTAATTTTCTACATTATTCTACTTTGTTTCTAGTCTGCAACTAATTCTGTTTTTATTTATATACCTTGTGATTTGAGATTTTTAATGGAATAGTTGGTAGTAGTAAAATGATATGTAGAAAATCAAACGGCTGTAATAGATGTAATTGTTTGAAATCTAAAATGTCAGATTTCTTTTCATTTTTCTGAACAACACTCTTCATAAAGGCAGTATTGCTTCATGTAATTGCTGCTACATGAAAGTCCGATATTAAAGTCACTGTAAACTAAGCCTAGTTTCTGCCTTTCTTTCTAGTAACCACCCTTCAGCAGCGTCTGTTACAGCCTGACTTCCAGCCGGTCTGCGCTTCACAGCTGTATCCTCGCCACAAACATCTTCTGATCAAACGGTCCCTGCGCTGCCGTGTAAGTATTCCATTCTGTAGAACTGCCATTTGTAGAAGAGGAAAGCAGAATTAATGTGGCTGGTGTCTGACCATGGCAAAACCTTTGGAATGTAGTAACTACAGAAAATACTCGTAGAGAGCGTACCAGTTGCCCAGGCACTATTTTAAATGCCTTCAATATAAACAACTCTTACAACTCTGTGAGGTAGGTACCACTGTGAAACCTGTTTTACAGATGTAGAAAATGAAGTATCTGAAGGTTAAGTACATAGGGTTAATCCCTAAAAGAATACTGAAAGACCTAAAATGCAATAAAATGCAAAAAAAAAAAAAAAAAAGTATTGATAACAAAACCAAATGAATTCTAAATTGACCTCCAATAATATGATTTTAGTTATGTTTTCAATTGTATTATCAATGCATATCAATTTACACATTCTAAAAATCTGATATAACATGTCATATGTTTTTGTTAAGATATAAAATTGTTAAGAATAAAATTTAAAAAAAAAGAATACTGAAAGACTATATAACTTTTAGGCTAGTGTTCAGGCTCAGGGAGGACCAGTAAAAAATAATCAATTTAAAAGAAAGCAAGAAAAAAGAAAAATTAGTAAAATCCAGGCTCTGGTAATCTACAGAACACGTGACAGCATTTCTTCAGTAAATAAATTGTATAAACAAAATCGAAAAAAAAGCTTTTAGATCAGTACTATCCAACAGAACTTTCTGTGGTGATGGAAGTATTCTGTGTCTGTACAATCCCGCATGTTAGCCACTAGGCACATGTAGTGGCTATTGAGCACATGAAATGTGATAGTGCAGCTGAGGTACTGAGTCTATCTTTAATTTCATTTAAATAACCACATGTTGCTAGTGGCTAAGGTTACTTAATCATTCTGTATATTAGAAGATACTTAAAAGTTTACCAACCAAACACAATGTATAGGTATTGTGTAGATTCTGAGTTCAAACAAAACAGAAAGAAAGGGCCCAGGGGAGGAGGGAAGAAGGGAAAGAGGAAAGAAGGAAAGAAAAGTTTGTGAAATCTTTGGGAAAATTTGAACACTGGTAGAATTTTTGATGCTATTAAAGAACTATGCAGCAGGGCACAGTGATAAGCACTTGTAGTCTCAGCTACTCTGGAGGCTGAGGCAGGAGAATCCTTGAGCCAGAGGAGTTTGAGACTGTAGTGTGTGATGATCATGCCTGTGTATAGCCACTGTACTTTAGCCTAGGCAACATAGTAAAACCTTGTCTCGTGGGGAAAAAAAAAACAAAAAAGATGTATTTTTCCTTTTTTAGGAATATGTTAGTACTGGATTTTGTTTTTTTTTAATGTGTTTATCTTTTGGAGATACACACAGAAATATTTATGAAGGAAATGACATGATGTTTGTTGCAAAATAATCAGGGATGAGCAGTAGTTAAGAGTATAAATGAAAGGCTGGGCATGGTGGCTCACACCTGTAATCCCAGCACTTTGGGAGGCTGAGGCGGGTGGATCATGAGGGCAGTAGTTCAAGGCCAGCCTGTCCAATATGGTGAAACCCCGTCTCCACTAAAAATACAAAAAATTAGCAGGGTGTGGTGGCACGCATCTGTAGTCCCAGCTACTCGGGAGGCTGAGGCAGGAGAATCGCTTGAACCCGGGAGGTGGAGGTTGCGGTGAGCCAAGATCACACCACTGCACTCCACCCTAGGCAACAGAGTGAGACTCTGTCTCAAAAAAAAAAAAGAAGAGTATAAATGAAACAAGATTTGCCATTGTTGCTAATTTTTTTTTTTTAATAGAGATGGGATTTCACCATGTTGGCCAGGCTGGTTTCAAACTCCTGATCTCAGGTGATCCGCCCACCTCAGCCTCCCAAAGTACTGGGATTACAGGCCTACCATGCCCAACCCATTGTTGCTAATTTTTAATAACAAGTTGCTGATTCTTTTTGTTTGTTTAACCTGGGAGCATAGATTCAAGTCCTGCATATATATTCCTAAGTTGATAATTGTTGAAGTTGGGTGCTAAGTACCTGGAGATTTATAACATCATTCTATATTTTTGTACATGTTAGAAAATTTCAATAATGAAAAACCTTTATAAAAGAAAGAAAAAGAAGGGACAAAGGAACATAGAACTGATGGTTCATATAGAAAGTCTGGGCTTGTGCCTGTAATTGCAACACTTTAAGAGGCCAAGGCAGGAAGATCACTTGAGCCCATGAGTTTGAGATCAGACTAGGCAACATAGTGAGACCCTGTCTCTACCAAAAAAAAAGGCCAGTGTTGTGGCCCACACCTGTAGTCCCTGCAACTCAGGAGACTGAGGCAGGAGAATCACTTGAGCCCAGGAGATTGAGGCTGCTGTGAGCCATAATCACACTACTGCACTCCAGCCTGGGTGACAAAGCCAAAAGACCCTGTTTCTTAAAAAAAAAAAAAAAAAAAGAATGTGTGTAGTAAGATAGTAGATTAAAATATAGATGTATCAGTATTTACATTAAATACCAGTGAACTAAATGCTTCTATTAAAAGACAAACATTGTCAGTCTAAATAATAAAGCAAATTACAGTGAGCCATCTATATGCTTATTATAAGAGGCACACACATGAGAATTCAGAAAGGTTGAAAGTAGAGAGAGATGAGAAAGATATTGCACAAACACTAATTTTTTTAAAAGAGGGATAATTTGTTTAAAAAAAAGATTCAGTTTACAAAGAAGATACAACTGTCTAAAGTCATATGCACCAAATAATAAGACTCCAGATATGCTAACATTTGAGAAAATTACGTAGTGGACAAATCATTTTGGAAAATTTTAACATACTTCTCTCAGTAAGTGAAAGAACAAATAGTTGAAAATCAGTTAGAATATAGAACATTTGGACAATTTAACTAGCAAACTTGACCAAATGGGCATTTATAGACCCTGTACCCAATATCTGCAGAATATATGCATTCTTTTCAAGTATTCACAGAACGCTTATAAAGGTTGACTATATACGAGGTTATTATAAAGTAAGTCTGAGCATTTTTCAGAAGATGAAATTTTTTTTGTCAGTTAAAAGAAAGTTTTTATTAACAAGAAATGGTTTCCTTAATTCAAGTTAATACTTTAATAATAATAAATAGGTTAAGATGCTCAATAGCACAAGGGTTTCTCTTTTGAATACTTTATTTCCGTTTAGTCCTCTTAAATACATTTGCTTGTTGTGTGTTTATATCATAACAAGTAAAAGTTATGAATTACCAGCTGTTTTGGTATTTAACCGTACTGGAAAATGAAAATTAATGGAACTTTATCATTAGATCAGAGTTTTAAAAATCAAAGGAAAAGGATTTGTTTAACATCTTTTAATATTAGGACATTATACCTTTTTTTTTTAGAACAAATATAATTTACAGAAATTTTACAAGACAATTTTTTAATCAAATATTAATATTTAACAATGCTTTATTTAACTGAAACGTTATTTCAGTTGGAAAAACTATCTCCAGTTACAAAAAAAAAAAATCAGAAACCTTATTGGATTTAATCTGCTTTAGAAATGTCCTAAGAAAAGTCTTATTTTAAATATTTTAAGTAGAAAAATGGTAATTATAAAATAGTTATACTATTTCTGTGGTCTATGTACATATATTAAATAGTCTCTTTCATAGGAAACATGACTAGAAGTTTATCACATTAAGCGTTGTAAAATTAAAGGCAAGAGCTAATCACCTTTTAGCAAAAATAGTCTGTATGCAACAGTTGCAAATATCAAAGCTATTATTTAGCAGTTGATAATTGTCTGGTACAAAATATAAACAAAGTACATCTACTGGATTGTTTTCAGCTTGCAGCTGCCCTCGAATATCCCAAATAAGGATTTCCCATAAATAAAAGCTGCAGTACAATTCACTTAGTGATTAGTTAGGCCAATCCTCCCTGACCATTATCCTTGTTCTTCTGCACTGCCCCCAACCCCTGCAGTGGCACCATATTATTAAAAACATTAAGTACCTGGGGTTTATGCTTCAGATCAAGACATCATTTGCATAATTTCAAATCATGTATAACTCTTCATGTAAAAAAGGATGTTTTGTGGTCACAATTACTTCAAAAAATAATTGTTTTCAAATAACCTGACATATCATACCTTAGCAATTACAAAATCATGATTTTGACACAGGGTAGTTTGTAAGGTAGACAAATGTGAATTGCTAAAAGATGTGAACAGCTGTTTTTCTGCTTATGTTTAGAGTGCTGCAAAACTTGCATAATGACTTTATTTTTTCAATTAATGTAACCAGCCCACAGTACAGCATACTAAATCACAAAGTACAAATCCAAGGAAGGTAATACCTTTGCTAAGTTGCGGAATTTTGGCAAATCAATACAGTTCTCTTTAATATGATAAAACCATATTTTTGTGGGAGTCATATATTACTTTAGTGATAATTTTCACTCCAAAAATATTTAAGTGCCAAATCATATTATTAAAAACATTATAATGGTTTTTAATGGTGGTTTATAACAGAGCAATTTATTTTACACAAATTAATGTATTTTAAACTACACAATATCTCTTTTTAAGTGAGCTCCTTTGTGCAAGCTGTTGGAGTATCCAGCAGCAGAGCAATGCATGTCTAGAGGACGTGGCTCTGCTCGGTTGTGGAGTTGGTCCAAAGCTAGGGAGAGTTGCAGTGTGTTGAAAAGCTTTGAAATTCTATTTTAAGGAGATTGATTGTCAATGCCAATTTCCAAGGACTTCTTTAAAAATTGTTGAATTTTCACACAAATACTGAAACCCTCAAAATTAGACAGTTATTTCAAACAACGTGGATTTCAGATGATCCCTTATATTTAGAAGCCCTGTATCTCGTTGTTTTGATCAAAAGTCATGTAGCCTCACACCAACTTTTTTTTTTAATTCTACTTAAAATATAGGTTTGTTGGGAGGCTGAGGCAGGAGAATTGCTTGAACCTGGGAGGCGGAGGTTGCAGTGAGCTGAGATCGCTCCATTGCACTCCAGCCTGGGCAACAAGAGCGAAACTCCGTCTCAAAATAAATCAACAAGAGTGAAACTCCGTCTCAAAATAAATAAATAAATAAATAAAATAAAATAAAATAAAATAAAATAAAATAAATATATATATGTCTGCTTGGAGAGACCTGGGGCACCCACCCAACATTGTCTACCAACTTTCATAATCGTTTCTTTGTACATGCTGCTGCTGCCATTGGAGTCCCTGTGCTTTCTCTTGGTGAGGCTGTCAGTTGGAAGATGAAATTATAAAAGTATATTATTCTGTCACAATGCAGTTAAGTTAGAAATCAATAATTTCTTTATAGCAAAACTTATAGGATACAACTAAGGCCATGCTTAGCTATACAGTATATATATTAGAAAAGAAGAAGTATTAAAAGATTAGTGATGTCAGCATCCATTTCAGGAAGTTAGAAAAAGAATAGCAAAGTCCAAAGACAATAGGAGAGCAAGTATTAATAAATTAAGAAACCAGTATAGAGTACAAAAGAACAACAAAATCAGAAGTTGATTTCTTAAAAAAGTTTAGTAATAGAAATAGTTATATAAATTAAATTGATATAAATTTATATAAATATGGTTAGTTATCTAATACACCATTAATATAGCAATATCTACCAAAAGTAAAGTTACCTTTTGTCTCATCAACTTATAGGAGTCTACCTTACACCTCCACAAATACAAACCAAAATACGCAGAGATCATGGTATATCCACACAATGAGTACTATAAATTTATTTAAAAGAATGTGCTAATAAGGGATACATTTTTAAATGCAAAAAGCAAAGTGCATGGTAGGTATGTAACTTTTTGTATAAAAATGGAGGGAAAATACAAACATACATATAAACAAAAAAAAGTGTGTCTATACATATATATATATGCAGATATAGGCCAATGCATGTGAGAAAATTTGTTATATACTAAGTATAGCATTTTAGATCATTAGGGAAAGAATAGGCTATTAAATTTTGCTAGGTCGAGTGATTATATGGAAAAAAATAAAATTGAGTTGCTCATACCCTACACAGACGTTAATATCAGGAACATTGGAAATTTGAAAAGCAAAACTTCTAGAAGGAAATACAGGAAAATACCTTCATGACTTCTAGGTAGGAGATGTTTCATAAGTAAGACAAATAAGCACAAACTATGATGTATAGTTACATATTTTACATCATTAAAAGTAAAACTTGGCTTGGCACAGTGGCTCACACCTGTAATCCCAGCACTTTGGGAGGCTGAGACAGGCAGATCATGAGGTCAGTAGTTTGAGACCAGCCTGACTAACATGATGATACCCTATCTCTACTGAAAATACAAAAATTAGTTGGACGTGGTGGCGGGCGCCTATAATCTCAGCTACTCAGGAAGCTGAGGCAGGAGAATCGCTTGAACCTGGGAGGCGGAGGTTGCAGTGAGCTGAGATTGCACCACTGCACTCCAGCCTGGTGATAGAGTGAGACTCTGTCTCAAAAAAAAAAAAAAAAAGTAAAACTTGTACCCTCATGCCAAAGAAAATCCAGAAAGAAATAAAAAGATAAGCCACGACTGAGAAAAGTAGTTTGCAAGGTATATTATTAACAATAGATTAATGTCTAGAGTGTGTAAAGAACTTCAGCAAATCAGCAAGGAAATAAAAATAACCAGTAGATCCTAACATGCAAGTTATGGCAGAAGAAATCCCAATAGCCAATAAATATGAAAGAAATTCAAATTTATACACTAATCAGGGAAATGTACATTAAAACTGCAATGAGAAAATGAAAAATTTTAAAAATTTTAACTGCAACGGGATATCATGTCATAATCATCAGATTAGTCAGTTATATTGCAGTATCCATTAAAATAGCAAATACATACACCCTTTGATCTACTCTTAGGAAATTATCTTATAGATACTTAAGACATTTGGGAAATGATTCATGTACAAGAACACTCATTGTTGCATTTCTTACCATAGCAAAATAATGGAAACATCCTGAATGTCCATCAATTTCTGTCTTCTATAAGTTATAGAAATTGTTACAGTGGGACACAGAGGCTCCTCTATGTGTACTGAAATGGAACTAATTACAAGTTAGATTAAAGGAAAAAAGCAAAGGGCAAAAAAATAAATATAAAATGTTCCCTTTTGTGTTACTGTGAAAAAAGCAAGGTGATGTATGCTTGTACTTTTATGTGCATTAGGCTATCTGGGGAGAGGAACGGGACAGACAGATAACAGGTAATCTTTACGCTGCACACCTTTTTTGTACTGTTAAAAAATATTTTAACCAGGTGTATGTAGTACATATTTAAGAAAGTAGTAAATAGTTGTTACTGGCTTGGTGCAGTGACTCATGCCTGTAATTCCAGCACTTTGGGAGGCCAAGGCAGGAGGATTGCTTGAGCCCAGGAGTTGGAGGCTGTAGTGAGCTTTGGTTGTGCCACTGCACTCCAGCCTGGGTAACAGAGTGATATCCTATCTCAAAACAAATAATTCTTACTCTACTTTAAGCATAGGATCTGGAATTATACTACCTGGATTTAAATCCCAGTATCCATTTTTATTGGCTCCATGAAGTTACACAGGTAGCTTACCATTCCTGTATACCATTTTAATCATCTATAAAATGCCAACCTTAATATAATACCTGTACCTACCTCAAAAAGTTGATGTGATGTTTAAATCCATTTAAACCAGTGAGCACATTGCTCAGCACATACAGTAAGTATTCAGTATGTGTTAGTTATTTTTGTAGTTTTTAAGTAGCACAGAGGTATCATAATATTGGATAGTGTGATTGTACATATCAGGAAGTCCAGACATCTTGTGTAAACTTTGGTTGGTATAAACTATTTCAAAAACATATGGTCATATAGCAGATTAAAACCAAGCAAAATTCTCATAAATGCTATCCTTCTGAATTTAGCAGCTCTATGGATTAGCAAAATGTGGTGTTGTCTTCTGATACATGTTATATTTGTTTTCTTTTTAGAAATGTGAACATAATTTGAGCAAGCCAGAATTTAACCCAACATCAATCAAATTCAAAATCCAGCTGGTCGCTGTGTAAGTATTTTGGGATTAGTGTTTTCGGTTATTGTTTTGAGTTATTTTGGTTTATTCTTCTTCCCCAGTGTGAAGTGTGTTTACTCCTGGCCTAAAAAAATAAAAAAAAAAAAAATCATATCAAAATAATCTTGACATTCTGTTCCTGTTTAGGTTTTGAATTCAGTTACATGCCATGAAGTTTAAGATGAATCTATAGACATAGATTCAGATATGTTGGTGTCAGGGACACAGTGACCTAGTATGATCTGGGGCAACGAGGCATGTTATTTGGTGGAGAGTCTCTAGTCTTTCATTACAAATTATAAAATATCTTAGTTTGGGAATAATCCTTCAAAAAATTAAAAAGTAATAATGTATAGCTAATTGAAGAGTATCCCTGTAACTGTTCATTTTTTACCTGTGTTATGATAACACTTCATTGACTGGGGTGAAAGTGATTAAGTTATTGTTAACTCTCTGGGACTTGTAAGTAGAAGAGAATTTTGTGTTTAAAAACTACTTATCAGGCTATCTGAATAGTTCTCATTAGAGACAAATACAGCCACTTAAAACTTACCCATTAAATTTTTCATTTCTCATCATACTTTACTAATACATTAATTTTTTAAATTACCTGGCAAACAAGAAAAATATTTTCAAAATTAGGAAGGTATTGTCTAGCTTTGGAGTAAGAAAGCCCTTCTTTAGCAAGGCAGGAAACCCAGAAGCCATTAAGGAAAAGAAACACCTTTGACCATAGCAAAAAGAAATAGGCATTATAAAAGATTAAATTAAAGCCAGGCTTTTGAATGTTGACTCGATAAACAATGAAATGAAGGCAAAAATAAAGATGTTCTTCAAAACCAATGAGAATGAAGACACAACGTACCAGAATCACTGGGACACATTTAAAGCAGTGTCTAGAGGAAAACTGGTAGCAATAAATGCCCACACGAGAAGCAAGGAAAGATCTAAAATCGACACCCTATTGTCAAAATTGAAAGAGCTAGAGAAGCAAGATCAAAAAAACTCAAAAGCTAGCAGAAGACAAGAAATAACTAAGATCAGAGCAGAACTGAAGGAGATAGAGACACAAAAAACACTTCAAAAAAATCAATAAATCCAGGAACTGGTTTTTTGAAAAGATCAACAAAATAGACCACTAGCCAGATTAATAAAAAAGAAAAGAGAATAATTAAATAGATGTAATAAAAAACAATATGGGGGATATCACCACAGATTCCACAGAAATACACAGCACCATCAGAGATTACTACAAACAACTCTATGCACATAAACCAGTAAACCTGGAAGAAATGGATAGATTCCTGGACACTTAACACCCTCCCAAGCCTAAACCAGGAAGAATTTGAAACCCTGAATAGACCAATAACAAGGGCTGAAGTTGAGGCAGCAATTAATAGCTTACCAGCAAAAAAAAGCCCAGGTCCAGATGGATTCACAGCCGAATTCTACCAGACATACAAAGAGGAGCTGGTGCCACTCCTTCTGAAACTATTCCAAACAATCCAAAAAGAGGGAATCTTTCCCAAATCATTTTATGAGACCAACATCATCCTGATACCAAAACCTGGCAGAGACTCAACAAGAAAAGAAAACTTCAAGCCAATTTCCATGATGAACATAGATGCAAAAATCTTCAATAAAATACTGGCAAACCGATTGCAACAGCATATCAAAAAGCTTATCCATCACGATCAAGTAGGCTTCATCCCGGGAATGCAAGGCTGGTTCAACATACACAAGTCTATAAACGTAATTCACCACATAAACAGAACCAAAGACAAAAACCACATGATTATCTCAATAGATGCAGAGAAGGCCTTCGACAAAATTCAACAGCCCTTTATGCTAAAAACTCTCAATAAACTCGGTATCGATGGAATATATCTCAAAATAATAAAAGCTATTTATGACAAACCAACAGCCAATATCATACTGAATGGGCAAAAACTGGAAGCATTCCCTTTGAAATCTAGCAGTAGACAAGGATGCCCTTTCTCACCACTCCTATTCAATATAGTACTGGAAGTTCTAGCCAGAGCAATCAGGCAAGAAAAAGAAATAAAGGGTATTCAATTAGGAAAGGAGGAAGTCAAATTGTCTCTATTTGCAGATGACATGATTGTATATTTAGAAGACCCTATCATCTAAGCCCAAAATCTCCTTAAACTAATAAGCAACTTCAGCAAAGTCTCAGGATACAAAATCAATGTGCAAAAGTCACAAGCATTCCTATATACCAATAACAGACTTAGAGCCAAATCAAGAACAAAATGCCATTCACAATTGCTACAAAGAGAATAAAATACCTAGGAATACAACTAACAAAGGATGTAAAGGACCTCTTTAAGGAGAACTACAAACCACTGCTCAACGAAAGAAGAGAGGACACAAACAGATGGAGAAACATTCCATGCTCATGGTTAGGAAGAATCAATATTGTGAAAATGGCCATACTGCCCAAAGTAATTTATAGATTCAACGCTATCCCCATCAAACTACCAATTACCTTCTTCACAGAACTGGAAAAAACCACTTTAAACTTCATATGGAACCAAAAGAGAGCCCGCATAGCCAAGTCAATTCTAAGCAAAAAGAACAAAACTGGAGGCATCACACTACCTGACTTCAAACTATACTACAAGGCTACAGTAATCAAAACAGCATGGTACTGGTACCAGAGATTTACACCAATGGAACAGAACAGAGGCCTCAGAAGTAATGTCACACATCTACAACCATCTGATCTTTGACAAACCTGACAAAAACAAGCAATGGGGAAAGGATTCCCTGTTTAATAAATGGTGTTGGGAAAACTGGCTAGCCATGTGCAGAAAGCTGAAACTGAACTCCTTCCTTACACCTTACACTAAAATTAACTCCAGATGGATTAAAGACTTAAAACATAAGACCTAACACCATAAAAACCTTAGAAGAAAACTTAGGCAAAACCATTCAGGACATAGGCATAGGCAAAGACTTCATGACTAAAACACCAAAAGCATTGGCAACAAAAGCCAGAATAGACAAATGGGATCTAATTAAACTCCAGAGCTTCTGCACAGCAAAATCATTAGAGTGAACTGGCAACCAGCAGAATGGGAAAAAAATTTTGCAGTCTACCCATCTGACAAAGGACTTACATCCAAAATCTACAAAGAACTAAAACAGATTTACAAGAAACAAGCAAACCCATTCAAAAGTGAGCAAAGGACATGAACAGACACTTTTCAAAAGAAGACATATATGAGGCCAAAAAACATGAAAAAATGCTCATCATCACTGGTCATTAGAGAAATGCAAATCAAAACTACATTGAGATACCATCTCACGCCAGTTAGAATGGTGGTCATTAAAAAATCTGGAGACAACAGATGCTGGAGAGGATGTGGAGAAATAGGAACACTTTTACACTGTTGGTGGGAGTGTAATTTAGTTCAACCATTGTGGAAGACAGGGTGGCAATTCCTCAAGGACCTAGAAATAGAAATTCCATTTGACCCAGCAATCTCATTACTGGGCATATATCCAAAGGATTATAAATCATTCTGTTATAAGGACACATGCACACAAATGTTCATTGCAGCACTGTTTACAATAGCAAAGACTTGGAACCAACCCAAACGCCCATTGATGATAGATTGGACAGGGAAAATGTGGCACATATACACCATGGAATACTATGCAGCCATAAAAAACGATGAGTTGGTGTCCTTTATAGGGACATGGATGAACCTGGAAACCATCATTCTCAGCAAACTGACACAAGAACAGAAAATCAGACACCGCATGTTCTCACTCATAGACGGGTGTTGAACAATGAGAACATATGGACACAGGGAGGGGAGCATCACACACTGAGGTCTGTTGTGGGGGACTAGGGGAGGGACAGTGGGGCATAGGGAGTTGGGGAGGAATAACATGGGGAGAAATGCCAAATATAGGTGATGGGGATGGAGGTAGCAAACCACATTGCCATGTGTGTACCTATGCAACAGTCCTGCATGTTCTTTACGTGTACTCCAGAACCCATAATGCAATAAAATATATATATGTGAAATTAAAGCCAGGAACAGTGGCTCACACCTGTAATCCCAGCACTTTGGAAGCCTGAGTCAGGAAGATCTCTTGAGCCCATGAGTTCAAGACCAGCCTGGGCAACATAGTAAGACCCCATCTCTACAAAAAAATTTTTAAATTAGCCAGGTGTGATGGCATACCTGTAGTCCTAGCTACTTGGGAGGCTGAGGTGAGTGGACCCCTTGAGCCCAGGAAGTCGAGGCTGCAGTGAGCTATGGTTGTGCCACAGCACTCCAGCCTAGATAGTGGAGCAGGACTCTCTCTAATGAAAAAAAATTCTAAAAGACAAAATTAGCATCGAAGTCCTGAGACAAATAGTAAAGCAAGAAAGAATATTTGGCAGTTGTGATAAAGTTTAATATCCCAGGTATAGAGAATTCCGGAAATTGAAAGGATAAAAATAGAGGGAGGCAGTAAAGTGGAATGTGGAACAAGGGATTTGAACAGGTAGCTTTTGGAAGAGGAATTTCAAATGGTCAGAAGATAGACTGTATATGGAAAGAAATTAAGACTTGATAGGAAAAGTTTTAAAAAGTAATTAGCATCTAGTGCTCATGAGAATGTGGGTAAATTTTTTAATACATATTTGCATACATTGTTGGTAGGATCTTGAATTGCTAGTCTTTTTGGACAGTGGTCTGGGAATATCAAAACAAATTACATAGACATTTTAACCAGCAATATTATCTCAGGAAGGTATTCTGTAGAAACAAAAGCACCAATGTAAAAAGATACATTTCCAAGGATGTGTCTTAGAATATTTTAATGGCAAAAAGCTGCTAACAGTTTAACCAACAGTTAATCAGTGTCAAACTGATTAACCATTAACAAGGAAGTAGTTGATTAAATTGAGATAACTTGTACTGTAGAATATTATGCAGCAATTAAAAATAAGTCAGGAAACAAAAAGATTGGGAAGTACATGTCTGGTGAGTCAGAAGGATCTAGGAGGGCCAGGTAGGGGGTCTGTCACTGTTTTTGTCTAAACCTACTTCCCTTCTCTCTCAAATGGGAATAATGCCTTCCTGTTGGGGTTCTTGAAAAGAATCAGAGTAATTATGTTTGCAAATGCCTTGTAACTCACTATAAAATATGTTCATTTTTCTTTTTTTTGAGACGGAGTTTCGCTCTTGTTACCCAGGCTGGAGTGCAATGGCGCGATCTCGGCTCACCGCAACCTCCGCCTCCTGGGTTCAGGCAATTCTCCTGCCTCAGCCTCCTGAGTAGCTGGAATTACAGGCATCCGCCACCATGCCCAGCTAATTTTTTGTATTTTTAGTAGAGACAGGTTTTCACCATGTTGACCAGGATGGTCTTAATCTCTTGACCTCGTGATCCACCTGCCTCGGCCTCCGAAAGTGCTGGGATTACAGGCGTGAGCCACCGCATCCGGCAATATGTTCATTTTTCTAATTACTCTTATTTAATACATGATTAGTTAGGAATAGAGACCTAGAAATGGTACATGTGAAATCTGGGATTAACTCCTTTCTTACTTAAGAATTACACTCATTACAGAAACACTGAATGGTAGCCTGTGTTTGGCATCAATTTCTTAAGTTTGCTTTGAGAAAAAGTGTTTTTTTCTGACATCATTTTAGAATTGCCTGGCTGTCTTAATACAGATGCTCTGAGACCAGGTGTGTGGCTCACACCTGTAATCTCAACACTTGGGGAGGCCAAGGCTGGATGATCTCTTGAGCCTTAGGAGTTCAAGCCCAGCCTGGGCAACATAGTAAAACCTCATCTGTACAAAAAAGCAAAAAATTAGCTGAGCATGGTGGCACACACCTGTACTCCCAGCTACTTGGGAGATTGAGGTGGGAATATCACTTCAGCCTGGGAATTCGAGGCTTCAGTGAGTCATGATTGTGCCATTACACTCCAGCCTGGGCGACAGCAACACCCTGTCTCAAAAAAAAAAAAAGAACACAAAAAACTACAGATTCCCTAGCATCAAACCTCAGACTTGCTGAATTCAAATTCTTAGAAGTGGGGTCCTTACATTTCTTTTTATTGTTGCATTTGTATGTGTGTGTATTTGTTTTTTTGAGATTAAGAAAGACAAAAGTTCCTTAAATTTCTGTTGTTACTCAGGTAATCCTGGTTGTCACCATGAAAAATAGCTCGTTTAAAGTGTAAATGTCTTACTGCCTTGATTCTAAGATGTACTTTTTTCTCCGACATTTAGTGTTTCTGCAATAGATTTTGTATTACATTAATGTATGCACAGTAGTTAACATTTATGTGAGCTTTGTTCGAAGCATTTTTCAAAGCATTTTTGCATGTTTTATTCAATTTATTCTTCACAGTAACCTCAAGTGATAGATATCATTATTTTCCTCATTTTATAATTGGGAAAACCAAGGCACAAGGAGATAATTATCTTGCCTTAGTCATTGCTACGCAATATCTTGATAAATAAATGCTAGTCCAGGGCCTGGGCAGTTTAAACTAGAAATGCATATAAGATTTCAGAAGGAACTCATACCAGTTTGGTCTTATGTCTTTTCTTAAGTTCTTACTGTGATGATATGGTTCATTAAAATTATTGTTCTCTAGCCAGGCGTGGTGGCTCACACCCATAATCCCAGCACTTTGGGAGACTGAGGCAGGTGGATCACAAGGTCAAGAGATCGAGACCATCCTGGTCAACATGGTGAAACCCTGTCTCTACTAAAAGTACAAAAAATTAGCTGGGCATGGTGGCGCGTGCCTGTAATCCCAGCTACTCGGGAGGCTGAGGCAGGAGAATTGCCTGAACCCAGGAGGCGGAGGTTGCGGTGAGCCAAGATCACGCCATTACACTCCAGCCTGGGTAACAAGAGCGAAACTCTGTCTCAAAAAAAAATAAATAAATAAAATAAAATAAAATTATTGTTCTCTGATATGTTCTAATTAACATGAAGAAATCCTTTATTTACTGCACTAGATTTTTAAAAAGTAATAATTTTAAGAGACGCCAATGAACATTAATGCATTTTTTTATTTATGCATAGCAATTATATTCCAGAAGTGAGAATCATGTCAATTCCCAATCTTCGCTACATGAAGGTTAGTACCTTGCTTATTAATAAGAAAAAGGATTGATCAATGATATGTGCATATATATATGTGAATGTCTGTGTGAGTATTTGGCACAGGATCCAGTGAGCAAGGGATAGAAAAGAAGACAGTTTGGGATTAAAAAGGGATTGAGACTTTAAATTTATGGACACTGAGATTCTTAACAACAGCATCTTTTAAAAGTAGGGAGAAGGAGCAGGGTACACATTATATTAAGGTGAAATTATAGGTGGGGAAAATAAAGGAGAGAATTTTGGATCCCACAGGCATCTTTTGCTCTTCTCCAGCCTAGAGATTCCCCTCAATCTCCTGTATGTTATGTTTCAGGTACTAGGAGTCAGCTAGATTTCTTCTGGATGACAGCCCTTCTCTTCCTTGGAGTCCTCTTCTACTCCCCTTCCTTCCACACACACACCCCCAGTGAATTATAGAATATTCTGCAGCAACCTCTTTAGCTCTTTTTTTCCATGCTGCTCCTGATAATATAAATGTTTATTATATGGTCCTTCATTTGAAAGATTTTTTTTTTTTTTTTCTTATCTAGAGAGAGTACCAAATAAGGGTGGATTATCACAATTCAAGAAGTCTTAAAAAGTTTTTATAAGGCCGGGCACAGTGGCTCACACCTGTAATTCAAGAACTTTGAGATGCCAAGAAAAGTAGATTACTTAGTCCCAAGAGGTCAAGACCAGCCTGGGCAACATGGGGAAACCCCATCTCTACAAAAAATATAAAAAATTTGCCAGACGTGGTGGCTCACACCTGTGGTCCTAGCTACTCAGGAGGCTGAGATGGGAGGATCACCTGAGCTCAGGAGGTCCAGGCTTCAGTGAGCCATGATCATGCCACTGCACTCCAGCCTGGGTGACAGAGTGAGACCTTGTCTCAAAAATAAAGAAATAATAAAAAATTTTAAAAGTTTTTGGGCTCGGCGCGGTGGCTCACGCCTGTAATCCCAGCACTTTGGGAGGCCGAGGTGGGTGGATCACGAGGTCAAGAGATTGAGACCATCCTGGTCAACATGGTGAAACCCCGTCTCTAGTAAAAATACAAAAAATTAGCTGGGCATGGTGGCGCGTGCCTGTAATCCCAGCTACTCGGGAGGCTGAGGCAGGAGAATTGCCTGAACCCAGGAGGCGAAGGTTGCGGTGAGCCAAGATCGCGCCATTGCACTCGAGCCTGGGTAACAAGAGCGAAACTCCGTCTCAGAAAAAAAAAAAAAAAGTTTTTATAGTCTTGATGTGCCATTTTTTCTGTTAATGCATCTGACTGGCCTGTGGCTCCCACATTTTATTTATGAGGGTCTTCTTTTCAGTCCTTAAATGTCAACCTGGGTGGGACAAGAGTTTTAACTTTAAACAATCACTTAGATAATGAACATTCCTCAATTTCTGGATCTAGTTACTGGCCTTTTCAGTAGAACCTGTCCCATTTCCTCAGTGAGATAGCAACTCCAGAAAGAATTTAGTCTAACATATAGGTAATAGAATAGATAGTAATAGTAAGCACGTAGAGAACACAGTCATGTAGAGGTATAGGTAAGGTGTCATTGCTCAGGAGTAATGGGGGGGACAGTAATTTTGTGAAATATTTGGCATAGCAGCTAAGAAAGTGGCGAATGTATGAGAGACGTATTTCCTATTCCCAGGAAAGCCAGGTCCTCCTGACTCTTACGAATCCAGTTGAGAACCTCACCCATGTGACTCTGTTGGAGTGTGAGGAGGGGGACCCTGATGATATCAATAGCACTGCTAAGGTAGGAGCATTTTGCCTCAGCCTGACTGACCCTCACTTTGCCTGGAGTGGCTTAAAACACTCCACACTTTGCCAGGTGCATTGGCTCACTCCTGTAATCCTAGCACTTTGGGAGGCAGAGGTGGGCGGATCACCTGAGGTAGGGAGCTCGAGACCAGCCTGACCAACATGGAGAAACCCTGTCTCTACTAAAAATACAAAATTAGCCGGGCATGGTGGTGCGTGCCTGTAATCCCAGCTACTTGGGAGACTGAGGCGGGAGAATCGCTTGAACCCAGGAGGCGGAGGTTGTGGTGAGCTGAGATTGCGCCATTCCAGCCTGGGTGGCAAAAGTGAAACTCCGTCTCAAAAAAAATCCACTCTGCACTCTCCTTTCCACATCTAGTCAGCAAGTGCTTTTGATTCCACCTCCTAAGTTTTTTCACTTTATCCTGAAACACACTGCCCTGTTTGAAGGTCCCATCGTTTCTTACCTGGACCGTGACAGTAACTTCCTAACTAACCTTGCTATTTTTACACCACCACCTCCATTTCAACACATTTCTTCTCTACTGCCACCAGGGCGATCCTTCTCAAATCCAACTCTGTGCATGCTGGTCATTTAGCATCGCTCTTGACTGAGATGAAGTCCAGATTTTTGGCATAGCATAAGAGCTCCTTGACGACATTACTTCTGTCTGTTTCTCCAGTGTGGTCTTCCTTCAGATCCTCAAATTTAGCATTCTCTGAATTGTATATATATTAGTCGTTGTGATTCAGACAGATCCAGTAGGTTATAAACTTGAACACTGGAGAATTGTGTATGCTATTCGTTGTACCTAGAATGCCTCCTTCCTATCCTGACTCCCCTAATATACATGCCCTTTCAGCCTCTCAGTCTCATACATTCATTCTTCAACACTTGTGAAATACTGTTTCCTTTTAGAAATTATATGCTTGAAATCATTTAGAAGCTGGTATGCTTCCTCTAGATTCCTCTACCTTACAAAGAGTATACATACAGCGCTAACTAGGCCAGTGCAATGTTTCACACCTGTAATCCTAGCAATCTGGGAGGCTGAGGCGGGCGGATGACCTGAGGTCAGGAGTTCGAGACCAGCCTGGCCAACATAGTAAAACCCCATCTCTACTAAAATACAAAAATTAGCTGGGCATGATGGAGGGTGCCTGTAATCCCATCTACTTGGGAGGCTGAGACAGGAGAATCGCTTGAACCCGAGAAGACGGTGGTTTCAGTGAACTGAGATCGCACCACTACACTCCAGCCTGGGTGACTGAGTGAGACTCTGTCTCAAGAAAAAGAAAAAACAAAAAAACACAGCACTGAGTAAATATTAAAGTGGTTGATTTTGACCCTTAGTGTTAGTTGAATGAATGTAATATGGTCTCTTTATATTTTGCTACTTTGTAATTCATTTAGTACTTGAAATTTTAGAACAAGAGGTTTTCTCTATAGATCATGTATTACTGATTCATAATTCAGCATCATATTTATAATAAAAATGATTAAAAAGGATACCTATATCTTTAGCTGTGACTGAAATACTATTATTAGAGAATTTCTGTTCTCTTTTTCTTTTTTTCATGATTTCACTTACTAGCATCACCTCCAAAGACAGATAACACTTATCTGGTCCTTGCTGCTTTTTTCTTTATTAACGCTAATAAGCAGCTCAGCAGCTTCAGTTAAGACAGAAACAGAAGTAAGTACCTGATACATAAGCACAGCTTGTCTTTATCTCTCTTTATACCTCCCCTCCCACATTTGTATCCATAATTAGAAATTTGATTGACATTGTTAACTGTTAACCTCTGATGGAGCAAAGTTGAGGCCTAATTATTACACAAGTCTGAAGAATGCTAATTTTTTTCCATGACCGTAAACACCTACTATCTCATGTGAGTTTATGTATCAGGTACCACGAATCTGCCGATACCATGTCAGAAAACAATGTGATGGAACCAGTATTTCTCTTTTGTGTTGTTCTTCATGATGGACTATTTCAGGTGTATCGAAAAATATAAAAAATAATATGGCAAACACCCATTTCTCCCCATCCTCTTAAGAAATAAAAAAGACACAATTGAACCCCTCATGTTCTCCCCAGTTCCTCATTGCAGACCCCATGAAGTAAGTACTCACTTACCTTTCTCTTAAAACCTTTGTTCTTATAAACTCCATGTAAGTAGTATATGTTTCCTGAAACTTGCTGCGTGCTTCCATATGTCTAAATCAGTGTCATACTTTGCTATATTCTGTCACACTGGTCTCTTCTCAGACAGGCCTCTCTGTGTTGCTCTCCAGGTGGTGGTGCCTCCCAAGGAGCTCGTTTTAGCTGGCAAGGATGCAGCAGCAGAGTACGATGAGTTGGCAGAACCCCAAGACTTTCAGGATGATCCCGAGTAAGTGATCTTTTCGTGATCCCCATACCACAATTGGCTGATACAGAATGCCCATTTATATATCCATTTTTTTGTCTGGATTTTTTTGTTTGTTTGTTTTTTTGTTTTTTTTTGAGACGGAGTTTCGCTCTTGTTACCCACGCTGGAGTGCAGTGGCACGATCTCGGCTCACCGCAACCTCTGCCTCCTGGGTTCAAGCAATTCTCCTGCCTCAGCCTCCCGAGTAGCTGGGACTACAGGCGCACACCACCATGCCCAGCTAATTTTTGTATTTTTAGTAGAGACGGGGTTTCACCGTGTTGACCAGAATGGTCTCGATCTCTTGACCTCGTGATCCACCCGCCTCGGCCTCCCAAAGTGCTGGGATTATAGGCATGAGCCACTGCGCCCAGCCTTTGTCTGGATTTTTTTAAATAACTTTTTTCTTCCTGTTTCTAAAAATAATTATTGTAGAAAATTGGGGAAATATATGTAAAACAATGAAGAAGAAAATAAAATTATCCCACCACCAGAGATAAACATCATTAACATTTTTGGCATTTGTCCTTTCAGATATTTCTCCCCTCATTGGGATCATTCTGTAAATACAGTTTTTTTGCCTTTGTTTTTCACTTGAATATGTTTTCCCATGTTAATAAAAAAACTTTTAAGTATATGATTTTAATGGTTGTGGAGAGGATGCAATATTCTATCCCTACAGATTTATCATTGGGTTTGTTCCCACCTCTACCCCCTTAGAGTAATTAATAGATTTTACTCCCTCATACCCAATAACTGAAAAGTAAGAACCAAACCTTCCACTAACTGGGAACTATGTTTATCAGAG
Organism: Aotus nancymaae; assembly: GCF_030222135.1. Lineage (NCBI taxonomy): Eukaryota > Metazoa > Chordata > Mammalia > Primates > Aotidae > Aotus > Aotus nancymaae. Next base: position 25,717,918 of record NW_026988479.1, on the reverse strand, counting down.
AATTCAGTTTATAGGCTGAATGATTTTCAATAATTTGAACAGACATTTTAATATAAAGAATTGTTCACTTGCGTAACTTAAAAAGTGAAAAAGAACACTAAAGTAGCAATTTTATGCTACTTCATGGGAATGAATTTCAAAGATAGCTATTTTATGAGGCAGCTACCACCCCTAGGGTGGCAGTAACAAAGGGAAATAGAATTATTAAAATTTAGAAATTAAAGAAGAAGCTCCACGTAGCTGAAACTCAGGCCTCCGGTGAGCTGAAGGGGAACACTGCTTGCCTGGTCCTGGCATCTCATGATGGCAAAGGAGGGGTGGCATGATGAAACTGGTTATACAAGCATTAGAAAACTTCAACTGCATACTGCCGCTTACTGGGTCAAGAAGCATTGCTGGGCTGAGCATGGTGGCCCACCCTTGTATTCTCAACATTTCGGGAGGCCGAAGCAGGAAGATCACTTCAGCCCAGGAGTTTGAAACCAGCCTGGGAATACAGTGAGACCCCGTCTCTACAAAAAAATTTTTTAAATTAGGCAGGTGTAGCAGCGCATGCTTGTAGTCCCTCCCAGCTACTCAAGGGACAGGGATGGGAAGATCGCTTGAGCCCTGGAGGCAGAGGTTGCTTTGAGCCGTGATTGTGCCACTGCACTCCAGCCTGAGCAACAGAACCAGACCCTGTCTCAAAAAAAAAAAAAAAAAAGACATTTTTGGAGTGATGCCCATAGGGAACAGGGACCACAAGCAAACGGGAATCTCTAAAGGAAGAGCAAGACCCTTCCTCCTCCAGACTTCTAGTCTCCCTTTAGAGCCTGCTACTGACAAAACCTCGCAAGGAGCCAGCCGACCAAGCAGAAACAGTCGGAGCAGAATCTTGTATCACAAAGCAAAACAGAGAGAGGTGTACTGGAGCTGAAAAACAGTAGCTTAATAAACTGGCACAGAGAACATTTACAGTTTTTGTTTTGTTTTTTGAGACGGAATCTCACTCTGTCACCCAGGCTGGAGTAGTGCAGTGGCGCAATCTCCTGCTCACTGCAACCTCCACCTCCCGAGCTCAAGCGATTCTCCTACCTCAGCCTCCCAAGTAGCTTGGATTACAGGCAAGCGCCACCATGCCCAGCTAATTTTTCTATTTTTTTTTTTTTTTTTGAGACGGAGTTTCGCTCTTGTTACCCAGGCTCGAGTGCAATGGCACGATCTCGGCTCACCGCAACCTCCGCCTCCTGGGTTCAGGCAATTCTCCTGCCTCAGCCTCCTGAGTAGCTGGGATTACAGGCACGCACCACCACGCCCAGCAAATTTTTTGTATTTTTAGTAGAGACGGGGTTTCACCATGTTGACCAGGATGGTCTCGATCTCTTGACCTTGTGATCCACTCGCCTCGGCCTCCCAAAGTGCTGGGATTACAGGCGTGAGCCACCGCGCCCGGCCCTTAATTTTTGTATTTTTAGTAGGGATGGGGTTTCACCAGGTTGCCAAGGCTGGTATCAAACTCCTGACCTAAAGTGATCCGCCTGCCTTGGCCTCCCAGAGTGCTGGGATTACAGGCATGACACACCGTGCCTGGCCCATTTATGGTTTTTAACAGAATGATCAAAAGCTTTCTCAACAAGATACTGGAGAGATGAGATAATATAAAGTAGGTTAGAAAAATAAAGCCAGGCACAGTGGCTCACTCCTGTAATCCCAGCACTTGGGGAAGCTGAGGCGGGCAGATGACTTGAGGTCAGGCATTCGAGACCAGCCTGGCCAACATGGCAAAATCCTGTCTCTACTAAAAATACAAAAATTAGCCAGGCATGGTGGCACACACCTGTAATCCCAGCTGAGACAGGAAAATCGCTTGACCCCTGGAGGTTCAAATGTGGGTTAACTTCAGAAAGCACCAGGTCAAGTGTTGTGTTTTGTTTTGTTTATTCTATAATATTCCAGACCCCAACCCAAGAGGATTTTTTTTAGCAGGTCTAGCTAGGGACCAGAAATCCAAATTTATTTGGGAAAAGCTTCCCAGGTATCAGTGGTTGCCTGGGAAATTAAGGACAAAAAGAAAGACTGACGTTTTCCTTTTTACCATTTTAAACTATATGAGTTTTTTTTTTTTTTACATGACTCATAGAAATCAAAGGTTTGGTTAGTTACCGTAATACAGCATGTACTGAATTGTACAGTACAAAATGTATTCTCTGAAATCCTTGCTTTATGTGAGTCCTTAAATTAATTAGGTACAGAAATGCGTTAAGCCAAGGTATACTTCTGGAAAGATTGTCTGGGATACCAGATTTCAGTCTGATTACATGATAGAGTAATTAAAAACTGAATAATTCATTATATTTCACATTGGATTTAATGGAACTTTCAGATTTCTAGAAACTAACACTGTATAAATGTATAAATGTGTAATTCCAGTAACCTTTCTTAGAGTAACTGAATATCGTTTGGATCATTCGGATAGTAGACAGATGCGGTTTATTTCATTGCCCTTTTACTTTCAGAAACTAAGTTATTAAAGCACAAACTTTATGCACAAATGAGGGGAAATTGAAATGGAAACCCCAAAGAAGAGATATTTTTATGCTACAATTCCTAATTACATAGGTTATTTACAAAAACACTCTGATTTATTGTATTCCAAAATTTCCCTTAAAGCGTTGAGTTATTAAAACTTCCCACAGTATGGCCAGGCATGGTGGCTCATGCCTGTATCCCAGCACTTTGGGAGGCTGAGGCAGGAGAATTGTTTGAGCTTAGGAAGTCAAGGCTACCGTGAGCAATGATCGTGCCACTGCTTTCCAGCCTGGGTGACAGAGCAAAACCTTGTCTCTAAAAAATAAAAGTAAATAACTTTCCACAGTGTGAGTCTATGTTCTGTAGAAATATTACCACATTTGCACAGAGGTAAATGTAAAGGGATGTTTGCAGCACCATTGTTTATAATAGAGAAAAATTGGCAGCACCTCAGTATATGCCAATTATGGTAAATACATAATTGAAAACTATGCAACCATTACATAGAATGTAGGTGATCTATGTATACCAACATAGAAAGGTGTTTGTGATAAACATAGTGAAAAAAATCAAGTTATGGAATAGTGTGTACCATCTATATTGGTTAAAAAAGCAGAAAAGTATAAGCTCATAGAAAAATATATGGCCGGCGCACTGGGTTATACCCGTAATCCCAGCACTTTCGGAGGCCAAGGCGAGCAGATCACTTGAGCCCTGATGTTCAAGACCAGCCTGGGCAACATGGTGAAACCCCATCTCTACCAAAAAGTATATATATTGATATATAAAGCTAGCCAGGAGAGGTGGTACGTGCCTGTAGTCCCAGTTACTCAGAAGGCTGATATAGGAGAATTACTTGAGCCTGCGAAACAGAGGTTGCAGTGAGCCGAGATCAAGCCATTGTACCCCAGCCTGGGTGACAGAGCGAGACTCTGTCTCAAAAATACAAAGCAAAAATACTTGGTAGGTTAAGAACAAAGTGTTTATAGGTTTTCTGTGTGTGCTGCAGGAAAGAATAAGGTGAAAGACTACTTTTACTATAAGTCTTAGTGGTTTGGCTGATTTTTTATCTACCTAATACTTCCTTTTTTTTTTTTCCATAGCATTATAGCCTTCAGAAAGGCCAACAAAGTGGGTATTTTCATCAAAGTTACCCCACAGCGTGAGGAGGGTGAAGTGACCGTGTGCTTCAAGATGAAGCATGATTTTAAAAACCTGGCAGCCCCCATTCGCCCCATTGAAGAAAGTGACCAGGGCACAGAAGTCATCTGGCTCACCCAGCATGTGGAACTTAGCTTGGGCCCACTGCTTCCTTAAAAGGTTCCCTTGGAGGGCAGATCCCAAAGGACAGTGTCACCATACACCTGCGTTAAAATGTGGAAGCTGCTGCTTCATTAGGCCTTGTTTATAATGATGTACCCATGCACTACAGAATTCTATTGCTAGGAAAGTGGGAGCATAGGTGAGGCATTGGGAACACAGGGTAATTACTGTTCCTCTTGCTCTCACCTCTGTTGACACCGGTAAGTCTGTGTCTCCCTCACTGAGCCCTGCACGTTGAATAACAACAGCATAATTCCATCCCAGGAAAGGGGACGGATATTCCTTGGAGTGGCATTGTATTTACCACCTGAGAAACTCTGTACTGTACTGTCTCTTGATCTGATCTCACTAAAAGATCACAATGTCACAGATGAAACTTAAATGATAACCCAAAGGTGGACCTGCTATTAATGATCCAGCATTGGTGGCAATGTACCAACTGCTTTCTGCATTCCATTAAATATAATCTAACAGTCTGAAACATATCCCTTCACTTGCCATAATGGCTGCCGTTTTGCCGTAGATTCCTATGTAACAGAAAAATTGAATTGTCACATCATCTTTAGTATTATGATGATTGGAACAGCCTGTGAAGTTGTTAAGGCACTCTCATTTGCCCTCTTTTTCTAAGTGAATACAGGACACTTACTAGTTGTCTTAATTTTTTTCCCAGTAAAATATGGGACCTTTCAAGAAGAATTTGAGAAGCAAGCAATCACATGTCATGTCAAGGGGGTGGCAAATTCCATTCGTTTTAAATATTGCCACAACACCCAGGGATTAATGCTGCCACAGGGGGGCAATCTTTATTTGTCTTACTTCTTACGCTTTCTCTGTTCTGCCTCTGTAACTCAGTAAGTTCTATTTGGGACCTGGAAAAGAACCCAAAGAAAACCTGAGTGGACAGGTTCACTTCTGGAATGCAGAAAACATTTTAAAGGTTAGATTTTTAGCATATTCTCAACGAGCATTCTTTCCATTGATTTGAAGGGGAAGTTAACTGTTAAAATCTCTTGAATCCAAAACTGGATATGAAGAACTTTGCCCCTTACTAAGTTTAAGATTTTGTCATATGGTGAGTCAAATAAGACCATTTTGATTGTAAACCATAAAATAGTTAAGCAAGTAGCCCACAACTGTGGCCCAATTTTCACTTGGTATCCTGGTGTTGGGTTGCTAACCTTAATTTCTATGATGTTTTCTAAAATGAAACTTGACAAAGTAGACCACCAGCTGCACCGTGTTTTCTGTAAAGGTATTGTTAGTAAGTGGCCAAGAGACTTGAGGAAAAGATAAATTTTCTGTTTACCTTGTTCTTAAGTCTTCAGTTAAAAAACGTAATTAAAGATACAATATAATGTAGAATACAGATGGGAGATAGTCCTTGTAAGCTTCCCTTGAAAATGTTGTAAATATTTAGGAAGCTTGTAAAAGATACTAAATCGTGCTCTTAAGGTCTAGCCAATTTTATGAAATAGTCCCACAGAGTAATATATGTGATGCAGTGTAAGAAAGAAAATACTCATCTCTAACATTATGGTAATAATAAGGTTTAGCCTCTTAGGAGTGGGAGCACAGGGATGGGTAATTACAGATTCGCAGACTATAGAGAGTTTAGCTTTTGTTCTGACTCCACAGAGTCTTGGATTTTTATTTTACTACCTGCTAGGGCTTACTGTGAAGTCACTGCTCCATATTTGCCAGTGGAGGAAATGGGCATCAAAGTAGAGAATACCTTCATATGTTTACACTTTTGCATAGACTACATACATGTCATATGTTTATGGCAGGTAGCTGGTCTTTGTTCCCAAAAGTAATAATGTTGAAGTATGGGTCTTATTCCTGTAGGACACAGAAACACAAAATACTTTGATTGTAAACTTTTTTTCTTCAGAAGCCAAACTAACTTGAAGAATAACAGAGCAATTGGTTTAATGTTTCCTCAAGATAGGTTTTAGGGCAAGCTAGTATTCCACGTGTTTGTAAAAATGATTCAACACCTGCAGCTGGTGAATTAGGAATTGTATTTGTTGCCTTTTTTATATTAGATGAGGTGCAAAACTTTTAATGCTAGTCAGTATGCACCACCACGGGAAAGTTAGTTCTCCTTAGCATTTGAAACTACAGTTTTGGAAACTTAGGCTAAGTTAATTTGGATTTGTTATTTGATTCGCCCACTAACGTCGTCTTTTGTTGGAAGTGCTTATCAGCATAATGAGCTAAGTGTCATGCATATTTGTGAGGAAACATCCCTTTTGGGAAGGAGAGGTACTCCTTGATCTTAATGAATCACAGGTTACTGTTTTGCCTTACTGCTTAACTTAATGTAGTGAAATAAAGCAGACAAAGCTTGAGTGTGTCTTTTGTTTGGTTTCATGTAGACACTAAGTAGCAAGGCCAAGAACCAACCAAAAGATAGGAGTGGAGTTAAGAGAGTTGGTGGGGCATGCTCCCTTCCATTTCTTTTTTTTTTTTTTTTTTGAGACGGAGTTTCGCTCTTGTTACCCAGGCTGGAGTGCAATGGCGCGATCTTGGCTCACCGCAACCTCCGCCTCCTGGGTTCAGGCAATTCTCCTGCCTCAGCCTTCTGAGTAGCTGGGATTACAGGCACGCGCCACCATGCCCAGCTAATTTTTTGTATTTTTAGTAGAGACGGGGTTTCACCATGTTGACCGGGATGGTCTCGATCTCTTGACCTCGTGATCCGCCCACCTTGGCCTCCCAAAGTGCTGGGATTACAGGCGTGAGCCACCGCGCCCGGCCCCCATTTCTTTAAATGAAGTAATCTAAACTCTCTTAGCAGGTTAGTTCACCATAATCTATGAGAGATGTTGCTTTGAGCTTCTTACATACATATTCGCAGAACCTTTATATAAATGTTGTTAGACTTCTACCAGTTTTTATCCTGGGTCATTGCTTCTAAAGATACCCTTTGCAGTATACACAGTGGTCTGCCTCCACCAATGGCCACTGATCCACCTTTATCTGTACCTTCATAACTCTTCCTTCCCTCCTGTTACTTAGATGAATTGTTCACACTCTTCCTGTCTGAAGCCAGCCCCACCTCTTAACAGTCAAGCACATCCTCTTACCTATTCTCAGATAGCATCGGCAGCTCTCCCCTTCCTTTTTCCATCAGCATGTGATTTATCTCATCTTAAAAAAGAAATTAGCCTCACTCTCCTCTTCAGCTGCCACCCCATTTTTCCACTCCCTTCACAGCAAAGCTCCTCTAACTTTGGCTGGGCACAATCGCTCACACCTGTAATGCCAGCACTTTGGGAGGCCGAAGCAGGAGGATCACTTGAGCCCAGGAGTTTGAGACAAGACTGGACACTGTAACAAGACCTTGTCTTTATTTAAGTAAAAGTTTTTCAAAAAACAGAAACCCTAACTCAACCTTCCAGTTCTTCCATTCTCACCTGAACCCATTCCAGTTAGAGTGTTCACCCCCACCCCTTGGTCAAAACTGCTTTTGTCAAGGTCACCAATGATCACCACAGTTAATTATGGGGTCAGTTCTCAGTCCTTAACTATGTGATATTTTCAGTAGATCTGACAGTTTATCACTCCCTTCTTGAAAGGCTTTACTTGGTTTCCAGAACGCAACACTCCTGGTTTTGAGGCAGAACAGGGACCCCCTCAGGAGGCTTGTGGGCCCCTCCACACATGGAAACAAAGGAAAATCTTGAGTTCCTTCAACGGAATTGTAGGCACCAAGCTAGCTGGGAGAAGTTAGCAACTTGATAAGCAAGAAGGTAATAGTAGCTGAAAACAATAGCCAAGGAAGTCAGAGAGAGATGTTTTGTTCCCTATAGAAACTAAAGATAATATCATATATGTTCCTGGGTTTTCAGAAACCTGGACTCTCACCAAACAGATTTAAACCTCAGATAAGGGGAAACTGAGAACTCAACTCTGACCACTGTTCGTTTTCTAAGTTGCTTCCTGAGAGGCCTGGAGGAAGTCATGCCAACCAGCCTATCATTCTTTTCTATGGATGCCAACCAAGTTTAGACAGCTTCACCACCTTAACCAATCATAAATCAAAAAATCTTTGAATCCACCAGTGATCTTGAGCCCATCCCCAATCCCAGCTCTGAGATGTCTCACCTTTCAGGTCAAACTCATGTGTAGCCTCTGTACTGATTTATGACTTTGCCTGTAACTTCTCTTTCCCTGCCTTTAAAAATGCGTACCTGTAAGCCATCTAGGAGTTTGGGTCCTAAGCGTGATCTGTGCAGTTCTCCTTGCTTGGTGCCCTACAATAAAATACCTCACTTTCTCTTGCTACTAGCCTGATGTCAATGACTCTGCGGCACTGGTGAGCAGACCCCAATTTAGTTCAGTAACAGTTTTCTGTCTACCCTACTAGAAACATTTCTTCCGGATTCTTAGCTAGTTCTTTTCCATCTTCCCAACCTTGCAGTATACCAAACCTCATTTCTCACACTTCTTTCCTCTTGACACTCACTCTTTAAATGATCTTGCCCAGTTTTGGGGGGCAAGAATGCTGAGAAAAGATTTATTCCTAAGGCCCACCCATAGGGCCTACTAAAGACAGAGGCTGAATTGAATTAACCAACAAAGCACCCCTTTACTTCTGCCCTACTACCAGTGTACCAAGCAGCTAGTAACAAGCATCCGTTTCTAGGGTATGGGCAAGGGCCTAGAAAGTTAGCCACTACTGTGCAGGTAGGCAGGACAGCTGTAAGCTGAGGATGAAGCATGAACACAAGTTCTTCAGCCCCAACCTACAGTACAGAATAATGCTAAAGTAGATGAAATCTGTGGCACACTGAAAGCAACCATAGCAATAAAATCGAACCCCAGGCCGGTCACGGTGGCTCACGCCTGTAATCCCAGCACTTTGGGAGGCCAAGGCAGACGACCTGAGATCAGGAGTTTGAGACCAGCCTGACCAACACGGTAAAACCCCCTCTCTACTAAAAATACAAAAAATTAGCCAGATGTGGTGATGGGTGCCTGTAATCCTAGCTACTCAGGAGGCTGAGTCAGGAGAATCGCTTGAACCCAGGAGGTGGAGGTTGCAGTGAGCCAAGATCATGCCATTGCACTCCAGCGTGGGCAGCAAGAGTGAAACTGTCTCAAAAAATATATATATGTAATAACCCAGGCCCAGCTCGATTCCTAACCAGATTGACCAAACCCGATGCAGACGGTCTAACAGAAGACACTTGCCCATTTCCAAGCATTAATATGATTTACCTCATTCTCTTCTGTTACATAAGCAACGACAGCCGGATGCAGTAGTTTACGCCTATAATCCCAGCACTTTAGGAGGCTGAGGCAGGCAGATTGCTTGAGGCCAAGAGTTCAAGACCAGCTTGGCCAACATGGTGAAACCCTGTCTCTACTAAAAGTGAAAAATTGGCCAGGCGTAGTGGTGCAGGCCTATAGTCCCAGCTACTCAGGAGAATCACTTGAACCCAGGAGGCAGAGGTTACAGTGAGCTGAGACTGCACTCCAGCCTGGGCCAGAGAGTGAGACTCTGTCTCTAAAATAAAATAAAATAAAAATATGTAAGCAATGACTGGCATTCAATAAAGAATTGAGACACACAAAAAAGCAAAAAATTCAACACGCTCCTCACAGATAAAGCAATCTATAGGACTATATATGGAAATAACCCAGATGTTTGAACTAATGGACAGAGACTTGAACATGCTCTTGGGGCTCAGAAAATGATACCCCAAATTAAGGCTCTGAAGCAGCCTCAGAAGCAAAAGTTTCTCTACGACCTTCTGCCTTCCTGTCTCTGGAGCTTCATTCTCCCCCAAGCCTAGCCACAGACACCGAATCCTTTTTCCTCAAGGTGGGTCATAGAGAGAACCCCTTTTTCTAAAGCCAGCCATAAAACGTAAAAATACTACTCTAGGCTGGGTGCGGTGGCTCACACCTATAATCCCAGCACTTTGGGAGGCCGAGGCAGGTGGATCACGAGGTCAGGAGTTCAAGATCAGCCTGACCAACATAGTGACACCCTGTCTCTACTAAAAATACAAAAATTAGCCGGGTGTGGTGGCGTGCGCCTGTAATCCCAGCTACTCAGGAAGCTGAGGCAGGAGATTTGCTTAAACCCGGGAGGCAGAGGTTGCAGTGAGCTGAGATTGTGCCACCGCACTCTAGCCTCGGCAGCAGATCAAGACTGTCTCAGAAAAGAAAAACAGGTCATGCTTATGAGGAAAGCTGTGCTGCAAAACCATATGGCTTTAGATATACTTACAGCAGCACAAGGGGAGCCTGAGCCTGTGCCATCATAAAAACTGAAATGTTGCGTATATATTCCAGATGAATCGAAGAACATAACCCAACTTATGACTGATATGAAAACCCAGATAACCAACTGTCAGATCCAAAACCCTCATAACAGATTGCTTGAGTGGTTGGTTTGGATCCTGGGAAATTTAGTGGCAGACGCTATTGCTTATAATAGGAAAAATAACAATCATTTATGTTCTGTCTTGTTTCTGCTTACCATGTTGTTATAGTATGTGTTGGCAAATAAGTCAGTGCACAACCACAAGGGCTAGGGTGATGACTGCCCGTAGAGTTGCTTTAACTGAGGAGGCAGTACTGTAGCCTGACCCAGCTTCCAGGTTTGCTTTCTTTGTTGTCATTGTTGTTGCTTTAAATCTGGCCTAGTCCCTATATCTATTTTTTCTTCTCTTTCTTTTTTCCTTTCTAGGAAAGTAAAATTCCTCACAGGAATTTCGTTGTGGGCAAAATATGGGGGAGGCGTGTAGCTTTCATCCTGTAGCCATCTTATTTGGGACCCAAAAGCAGGAGGCAGGTTTGTGTGACCCAGTTCCCAGCTTGACTTTTCCCTTTGGCTTAACGAGTTTGGGGTCCCAAGATTTAATTTCCTTTCACATTTTCCCCTTTTTTTTCTTTAAAATCTTTTGGAGAAAGCATTTTATTTTATTTTTTTATTTTATTTTATTTTATTATTGCATTTTAGGTTTTGGGGTACATGTGAAGAACATGCAAGATTATTGCATAGGTGCATACGTGGCAGTGTGATTTGCTGCCTTCCTCCCCTTCACCTATATCTGGCATTTCTCCCCATGCTATCTCTCCGCAACTCCCCACCCCCCGCTGTCCCTCCCCTGTTTCCCCCCAACAGACCCCAGTGTGTAGTGCTCCCCTCCCTGTGTTCATGTGTTCTTATTGTTCAACACCCACCTATGAGTGAGAACATGTGGTGTGTGATTTTCTGTTCTTGTGTCAGTTTGCTGAGAATGATGGTTTCCAGATTCATCCATGTCCCTCCAAAGGACACGAACTCATTGTTTTTGATGGCTGCATGATATTCCATGGTGTATATGTGCCACATTTTCCCTGTCCAGTCTATCATTGATGGGCATTTGGGTTTTTTTATTTTATATTATATTATATTATTTATTTATTTTATTTTTTTGCGCCTGGTCCTGTGGGGCAGAACAGGCTGATGGGCTAAAAGGAACAGAGGGCACAGCAACCAGGGCAAGGACGGGGCACTAAAAAATGGTAGCTGTTTCTCTAATTAATCAGGACCAGTGGGGAAGGGGGACCAGAGAGAGGGACAAGACTTAAATATCAGACTCTCTGGCTGGGTGCAATGGCTCACACCTGTAATCCCAGATCCTCAGAAGGCTGAGGTCTGTAATCCCAGCTTGCTTGAACCCGGGAAGCGGAGATTGCAGTGAGCCAAGATTGTGCCACTGCACTCCAGCCTGGGCAACAAGAACAAAACTGCATCTCAAACTAGCAGACTCTCCTACAGAGCCTGGCCCACTGGCCACCTCCATGCTGCAGACCCTTGAGTCTTTATCTTCTCTTGGGTATTCCAGACAGAGAAGGAGCTGGACCCAGATGGGCTGAAGAAGGAGTCAGAGCAGGATCAGGCAATGCTGGCTCTGACATCCATTCTCAACAAACTCATCAAAAGACTGGAGGAAAAGCAGAGTCCAGAGCTGGGGAAGAAGCTCAGGAAAAAGAGAGTTGTCCCCAAAAAGCCTCCCCCATCACCCCAACCTACAGGTGCGAGCAGTCAGACAAGAAGGAGTAGCCCAGTCCATTGTTTTCTTTTTTTTTCTTTTTTTGAAGAAAGAAAGAAAGAAAAAAAGAACGAAGAAGAGGAAGAAAAAGGAAGAGAGAGAATGGGAGTATTACTTTCTTGCCCAGGCTAGAATACAGTTTAGAAATGGGTATTGAAAACCTCATTTATACCCATAATTATACTTAACGATGGAGACAGGAAGGAATAAGGGAAGAAAATAACAAACAAGCAGCCAACCAATATTTCATTTAAAACTATAAAATACTATGAGATTACTGAGGAGTGATTTACTTCCAATTATGTAGTCACCTTTGGAATAGGTGTGATGTGGTACTGATAAGAATGTATGTTTTGTGTATTTAAAGTGGAGAGTTCTATAAATGTTTATTAAGTTTACTTGTTCCGAGTCTGAGTTCAAGTCCTGGATGTCCTTGTTAATTTTCTGTCTCGTTGATCTATAGAATCGTTAGCTCTTCTTGTTACATTGATCCTTTTGCCATTATGTAATGTCCTTCTTTGCCTCTTTTGATCTTTGTTGCTTTAAAGTCTACTTTATCAGAGGCGAGAATTGCATCTCCTACTTTTTATTTATTTGTTTATTTTTACTCTCTGTTTGGTTTGTAAATCTTCCTCCATCCATTTGTTTTGAGTCTTTGTGTATCGTTGCATGTGAGATGGGTCTGGATGCAGCATACCGATGGGTTTTGGCTTTTTATCCAATTAGGATATATATAAGTTTAATACTGCCATTTGATGCTAGCTGGCTGTTTTGCCCATTAGTTGGTGTAAAGTTTTCATTGTGTTGATGCCCTTTGCTTTTTGATGTATTTTTGGAAAGGCTGATATTGGTTGTTCCTTTATATGTATAGTGCTTTGTTCAGAAGCTCTTGTAAAGCAGGCCTGGTGGTGGTGAAATCTCTAAGTACTTGCTTGTTCGCAAAAGATTTAATTTTTCCTTCGCATGTAAAGCTTAGTTTGGCTGGATATGAAATTCTGGGTTGAAAGTTCTTTTCTTTAAGGATGTTAAATATTGGTCCCCACTCTTTTCTGGCTTGTAGGGTTTCTGCTGAGAGATCTGCTGTGAGTCTGATAGGTTTCCCTTTGTGGGTAACCCGACCTTTCTCTCTGGCTGCCCTTAGTATTTTCTCCTTCATTTCAACCCTAATAAATCTGGCGATTGTGTGCCTTGGGGTTGGTCTTCTTGAAGAATATCTTTGTGGTGTTCTCTGTATTACCTGGAGTTGAATATTATCCTGCCTTGCTAGGTTGGGAAAGTTTTACTGAATGATATCCTGAAGAGTATTTTCCAACTTGGATTCATTCTCTTCATCACATTCAGGTACACCTATCAAACGTAAATTAGGTCTTTTCACATAGTCCCATATTTCCTGGAGACTTTGCTCATTCCTTTTTATCCTTTTTTCTCCAATCTTGTCTTCTCGTTTCATTTCACTGAGCTGGTCCTCGACTTCTGATATCCTTTCTTCTGCTTGATCAATTCGACTGTTTAAACTTGTGCATACTTTGCGAAGTTCTCGTGTTGTGTTTTTCAGCTCCATCAATTCATTTATATTCCTCTCTAAATTGTCCATTCTCGTTAGCATTTCGTCAAACCTTTTTTCAAAGTTCTTAGTTTCTTTGCATTGGGTTAGAACAAGTTCTTTTAATTCACAGAAGTTTCTTATCACCCACCTTTTGAAACCTGCTTCTGATAATGGAACACACTCGTAATCTATTAAGCCTTGTTCCGTTACTGATGAGGAATTACGATCCCCTGTAGAGGGAGAGGCATTCTGATTTTGAGTATTCTCTGTCTTTTTAGGCGGGTTTCTTCCCTTCATCATATATTTATCCCTCTGTCGTCTTTGTAATTACCGACTTTCTAACTAGGTCTCTGAGCGGATGTCCAACTTGTTGATTGCCAGCGCCGAAATCTGAGCAATCCACTGTGCCGGCCAAAACAGCAGTGCTAAGATTGATGGTGCTTCTGCCCGGGAATCTCTGGACTCTGCACCAAGAACTGCTGCCCTGAGGCGCCAGCAAAACCGCCGCGCCGGCCACAAGAGTCGCCCTGGCAACCTGTGGGGCTCCTCCGCTGGGAATCTCTTGGTCTGTGAGCAACAAAAATTCATCTGAAAGTGTTGCATCCTCTTGTTCTCTGCGCTTTCACTGGGAGCTACGATCCAGAGCTGCTAGTGATCAGCCATCTTATTTATTTATTTGTAAGATGGGGTTTCACCATATTGGTCAGGCTGGTCTCGAACTCCTGACCTCAGGTGATCCACCCACCTCAGCCTCCCAAAGTGCTGGGATTACAGGCGTGAGCCACCGCGCCCAGCTGGAGAAAGCACTTTGAAAGGAATACGGATTCCTGGCCTCAGGTTGCTTTTTCCTCTTTTTTTGAGCTAGTTTTTTGTCACTAGGATGATTTATTCCTGTAAGTTCAGGTCCCACATTGCTAGGAAGGCTCATTCCTAGGAAGTCATGTCTCATGCTGCTAGGAAGGCTCATTCCTAGAAGTCATGTCCCACAAAGATTTAAAAAAAAAAAAAATGGGGGAGGAAAGAAGGAAAAAGGAAGGAAAGGAGATTATTTTCAGAGCTCCAAATTTAAAGGAGAAAGGGCTTCTATCCCTCTTAATGTTAAATGTTATTTTGTTTGTTTGAGGAATGTTTGTAATATTTATATGTTGATTAAGTACACTATTATGCATGATTTGCAATACTGATTGACCTAGGGAGTGCCTTGAGCCTGTGTGTCCAGGGCTCTGTGAGTGGACAGAGTGAGTGGGAAGTGCTAAGGAGAATTGCTTTCTTGGGAGCCCCATGTAGTTTGTGGCTTTTGTGATTGAAATAGCATCAATAAAAGTCTGACATTGTGGAAAAACACAAATGTATGTGGACTCAGTTATTTCTGACCTTGCACTGCTCACAAGACAAGTGAAATTGGAGTCAAAGATGTAGAAGGAACCAGGCAGAAGACTATCTGAAGAGATGATACTTGAGAATTTACAAAATATAATAAAAGACAACAAATCACAGATCCAAGAAGTTCAGATACACCCAAGGACTTTCTTATAAAGGAAAAGATATACTTACCATATGATCAAATAATCTCACTCTAAGGTATTTACACAAGCAAAATGAAAACCAATGTCCATACAACAATCTGTATGTGAATGTTTATAATGGTTTTATTTATAGTCACTAAAATCTGGGAACAACCCAAACGTCCAGCAACCGGCAAGTGAATTGTATGATATATCCATACAATGGAATTCTCAGTAATACAAAGGAAGAAATTATTGACATATGTAACAATATGGATGAATCTCAACTACAAAATACTAAGTGAAAGAAATCAGATCCAAAAGGCTATGTAGGATTCCATTTATAATAACATTGTGGAAAAGGCAAAACTAGAGACAGAATACAAATTAGTGATTGCCACGGTTTGAGTATGGGAACAAGCGGATTAACTATAGAAACAAGGGAACTTTGGGGATGATAGGCAATTCCGTATTTGACTGTAATGAATGTATATAAAAAATTCAAGGCCGGGCGCGGTGGCTCAAGCCTGTAATCCCAGCACTTTGGGAGGCCGAGGCGGGTGGATCACGAGGTCAAGAGATCGAGACCATCCTGGTCAACATGGTGAAACCCCATCTCTACTAATACGAAAAATTAGCTGGGCGTGGTGGCGTGTGCCTGTAATCCCAGCTACTCAGGAGGCTGAGGCAGGAGAATTGCCTGAACCCAGGAGGCGGAGGTTGCGGTGAGCCGAGATCGCGCCATTGCACTCCAGCGTGGGTAACAAGCGAAACTCCGCCTAAAAAAAAAAAAAAAAAAAAAAAATTCAAAACTGTATAACTAAAAAGGATAAAACTTTACCGTATGTAAATTATACTTTAAATCAACCTGATTTTTTTAAATGAGGTGATATAAGTAAATGTGTTAGTTTAATGACACATTAAGTATGAGAGTGGTACCAGAATGCCTTGAAACTCGTAAAATATTAGCGGAGTGGTTATGAGTTATTCCAGAAATCAAATAATGCATATGTTGTTGATTCATAAGACCCTTGTCATTTCAGAAACGGGAAATAAAACAGTACTAATACCTTTGAATTTGTGGCTTCACCACTTTTTAGCTCCACAACCAGGAGCTAAATTGGGAAATATCAGGTTACTTAATCTGTCTAAACCTGTTTTCTTTCCTATAAAAGAAAGATCATCATACTTGCCTACAGGGTCGAGTTACCAGATAAAATAGGACGATTGGTTAAATGATGTGAATTTCAGATCAACCAAGAATCCTACTTTAGTATAAGTATGTACCAAATATAATTAAAAAACGATTCGCAGTTAATCTGAAATTCAACTTTAGACTTCTGTAATTTGTGTGTGTGTGTGTGTGTGTGTGTCTGTGAGTGAGAGAGAGAGAGAGAGAGAATCTGGCAGCCCTATAGACAGGTTATGAGAATAAATGAGACACTGGAACCGTAGCCCTACAGAGGGGTTATGAGAATTGTGTGTGAGAGATCTGGCAGCCCTATAGAGAGGTTATGAGAACAAATGAGACGCTGGAACCGTAAGACGGTCGCGCAGCTTTGCCATAAAAAGAGCTCAGTGGTAGCTAACGCTGTTTCAACCCCTGCCTTTCATTCATTATGTCTTCCTTTATTCTTTCGCCCAATTTTTAAATAAATCAACTGTACGTGTGACCCTTCATTCCAAGCAGGCACAAACTCGAAGGAAGCATCCAGAAGCAATATACCAGGACTCCAATTTATTAAACTTGGAAACGCCAAGAGCGGGCGACGTCACCACGCAAAGGCCCCGCCCCGGAAGAGGCACTAGACGCGTAAATTAGACGCCGATCGGCCTGGTGCCAGCCTTAGGGCTTGACGGGATTGTGGCGGTCCTCTCTCCCAACTCAGAAGCTGCTGCTGCCTCCGGACGCTCTCAAGATGGCGACCTCTTTGGGTTCCAACACCTACAACAGGCAGAACTGGGAAGATGCGGTGAGTGTGCCTGCCGGAGGAAGACAGAAGGAGGCGACGAAGCCGCACATCTTGCGAGCTGGCAGGGCAGGGCCTGCGGCGCGGCCGAAGGAATTCCGGGGAGGAGCCAGCGCGGCGGCCTAGCTCGACCGGAGCAGGAGGCCGGAGGGCGATCCTCCTGCGGGCTCGGAGGGTGTGGGCTTAGCCAGGGTCCCGGGAGCAGCGCCCTTTCCATCCCTGCCCCCTCCAGCCTATTCTAGTCGGTCGTCTTTTCTCCCGCCGCCTGCCGGAAGTGCAGACAGCGCCCCCTCCCGCGATCGGGCTATGATGGACTTTGGGTTCCTGCCGTGCCTTGTTCCCCATCCTTGCTTCCCGCCCCCCTCGCTGCCCCAAGTGTCACTGAGGTGTCAGGGTCTTCGGAGGGTGGTCCTCAACCAGATTTCCCATTTTCACCAGGACTTCCCCATTCTGTGCCAGACATGTCTTGGAGAAAACCCATATATCCGAATGGTGAGTGATCGCGTGCGAAACGAGTTATTCATGTCCTGTCAGTGTTGTGGTACTTGCACACTGTGAAGTATTTCTCTTAGACAAGCAGAAAAAATGATGCTCTTTTACTGACCCAAAGTGCTGGACGACTTGCAAAGAACTGTCATATTTATTCTCTTAAGAATCCTGTGACACTCCTGTAATGTAGGGGTCGTAATGATAACTAATATTTGTTGAGCATTTACCTGGGAAATAGGTCTGTTGACCAGAAGCTGAGAGAGTTTTTGTCTTTTCATACAATAGTAAGGAATGGAGCTAGGATTGAAGTTCAGATATTCTGGCTCTAGTAATCTCAGTATGAGAGGAGGAGAACTAGGACTAGAAACTAGGTTTCCTGACTCCTGGTCAAATGCCTTTTGGCCAGTGTACTTTGTTTATCTCTTTAAACTAAGAATACCCCTACCCTTATAAACAAGGGTAAAATTATCAGTAGTCAACAATAATTAGGTTAGGGCTGTATTATTGTGATAAGTCATAGTGTTGATAAGTTAGTATGTTCAAGATGTTTGAATGGTTGAAGATGTTTGAATAGTTCGGTTTGAACAGAACATTTAATATATTCCAGACATTGGCACAGGGCAAATCTACAGTAGTTATCTTTTGACTAAACTTTGTAAAGTGGGCGGGCCATAGCTATATCCTCTCTGATTTCGAGTTTGTGGAAACCATTAGGAATATTAGTTCTTGGGAGTGAACTTGGGAGCCAAAAATGAACCTAAGAGTTGTAGCTATGGAAAGACACTCACTTACCTGGTATTAGATGCATATACTCCTTTTTTTTTTTTTTTTTTATGTAGAGATGGCATCTCGCTATGTTGCCCAGACTGGTCTGGAACTCCTGGGCTCAAGCGATCCTTCCACATTGGCCTCTCAAAGTGTTGGGATTACAGGCATAAGCCACTACACACAGTCCAGATCCATATACTCTTGAGATGTTATAACTCACAATATGTCGTTATAGTATGTTCCCTACCCTCTCCCTAAAAAGGTTGGGTTTTGGATTTTGTTGTTGTTTTTTTACTCTCTAGGATGCCAGGGATTTCCAGACACATTTCTTGGGTTATGTTTAAGGAAAGAATAGACACTTGGCTTTTTTCTTTCTGTAACTCTAGTTCTTTTCTATCTTTTTTCTATTATAGACCAAAGAAAAGTATGGGAAGGAATGCAAAGTAAGTATGTCTATTAAAGAGTAATGATTTCGGTTTCATTTTTCTTTTCTCTACCAAATTAGCCTTCAGCTTACTAAGTTTTGAGGTCTTCCAGTAAAAATCAGTGCTATACAAGTTTTTATGTATTACTGATATATTCACTGGCTGGCAACTATTTATGTGGGAGGTAAGAAAATGAACCCTCTAATGTAGAGATTCTTAATCATGGTGTCAGAGAACAGCCATTGAAGGAGTTTGTATACCAGGTGGTATATGACTGTGCAAACAAGCATTTTAGCAGAGGAGGAAGATCATCCATGTCAGAAGAGTCTCAGAAGATTATATGACACTCTCTCATGATATCTGATGGGTAAAAGAAAAAAAACAAAGAAAACTATATGACACTCCCCACTCCCCTTAAAAAAGATCGGAAGAACTTTGACCTTTTGGTTATTTCATTTCTGTACTTCGAATTTTTGGTGAAGAAGGATGCTGAAAATTATATTGAAACATCAAATCAACTAGATGATTGTTAAGTTCTCTTCTGAATCCTACATTCAGGGATCCTTTTTTGAATGCCCCATTGTTATCAGATCTCCAGATTGCCCAGATCAGGACCATTAACATTCTATGACTCTTGCTTTGTGTTCCAGATCTGTGCCAGGCCATTCACAGTGTTTCGCTGGTGCCCTGGAGTTCGTATGCGTTTCAAGAAGACTGAAGTGTGCCAGACCTGCAGTAAATTGAAGAATGTCTGTCAGACCTGCCTCTTAGACCTAGAGTATGGTATGCTTGACCTGTCCAATAGATCTGAAAGTGTGCAGGTGCCTAAAACTATAAGCCAGTCTTTTGTCTCCCACTTTGCACCCTATCTCGGGTTCTGATTTTACTTTGGAATGTCTGTTGAGGTCTGCTTTTCCCAGGAAGGGAACCATAATGAGGCCACTCTAGAGTCCTGAGTAATAGTAAGAACTTAAGGAAAAGTTGGGAATTAATCAAAACTGGCCTAAACTTTCATCTCTATAGCCCAAGTGAGATAAACGGCATTGATCCTATGATAATTTATTTGCCTTGGGCTTCTTTCTTGATCCAGAGCTTTTTTGCCACCATCCCAACCAGAAGCTCACAGAGTAATTGTACTTTATTGTATTTTTTGAGTTGGGGTGTCACTCTGTCACTCAGGCTGGAGTACAGTGGTGTGATCACAGCTCACTGCAACTTTGAACTTCTGGGCTCAAGGGATCCTCTTGCACACCACCACACCCAGCGCACGTGTGTGTGTGTGTGTGTGTCTCTCACCATTTTGCCCAGGCTGGTCTTGAACTCCTGGCCTCAAGCAATCCTCCCACCCTGGCCTCCCAGAGCTGCCACAGCCAGCCTAATTGTGCTTTAGCCTTTTGTCTCAATTGTGTGGTTAGAACTGTACATTGCTACGTTTCAGAGTAACTGCCTTTGGGGGTAATTTTTTTTTAACCGTAGGTTACTGTTTTTCAGAAAAATAATTTTCCAACAAGAGTTTCTATAATTAAAGGAAAGGGAAAAATATATGAGTTTATGTATGTTAAATTCATTAGAGTTGCTGTTCTTAGTCAGAGTCCTAGCCACATTTTATGTAATATTATTTATATGTTTGTTAAGGAGGTGTCTGGTCCTGGAATACAGTGACCCTTACATTACTGTGACTGTGCAGAAGATCTGTAGGACCAGCCTAGAAAGAAACCACTTTTACATTTATTTTAAGCAAATCCTATTGTACTAAAGACTAGGTACATTATTAATTTAGAGGTTAAATATGACTATGGGCACAGTTTGTTCATCTAGAAGATTTTCTTTATAATTTTTTATTTGCTTGTTTTTGAGACAGGGTCTCACTCTGTTTCCCAGGTTGGAGTGCAGTGGCATGATCACGGCTTACTGCAGCCTTACCCTTTCCAAGCTCAGGTGATCTACTTCAGCCTCCTGAGTAGCTGGGACTGCAGGCACACACCACCACACCCAGCTAATTTTTGTATTTTTTGTAGAAATGGGGTTTCACCATGTTGCCCAGGCTGGTCTTGAACTCCTGGGCTCAATCTATCCATTGGCCCCAGCCTTCAAAAGCGCTAGGATTACAGGCATGAGCCACCACACCTAGCCTAAAAGATCTTCTAAAACATTTTACTGACAGCTCAGGAATTTGGACAGTTAGCATGCTGTGTAGCAGTAGTAACCTGATGGTACTAAAGAGTTTGAATAAAAGCAGTAAAATCTCTGGTACTAAATAGGAAAGAGGAGAATGGAAAGATGATGTATTCTGTGTGCATAGTTAATATGGATATGTTTTAAAATACATCTAAGATATTTTTCCTCCTTTTTTTTTTTGTACCAGGCCTGCCCATCCAGGTTCGTGATGCAGGATTGTCTTTTAAAGATGACATGCCAAAGTCAGACGTCAACAAAGAGTACTATACACAGAATATGGAGAGAGAGGTATGCTGCCACTTTTTGGATAAAAGTTGTAATGAATTGACACAGTCTGTATAATTTATCTTTTGAATTTGTCATCCCCATGTAGATTTCTAACTCTGATGGAACACGGCCAGTTGGCATGCTGGGGAAAGCCACATCTACCAGTGACATGCTGCTCAAACTGGCCCGGACCACACCCTACTACAAAAGGAATCGACCTCACATTTGCTCCTTCTGGGTGAAAGGAGAGTGTAAGAGAGGAGAGGAATGTCCATACAGGCAAGAGCTGAGCCTCATTTTCAGTATTTGCTTTCAGATGATTTCTTATCTAAGAAATGGGAGGTGCTAGCTTAAGCTGTTTTTGCTTTAAAATCATACAACTAATGTGGTATATTTCATGTCTTAAAACTATGAAATTTAGAAGAGCTTGATTAAATTGTAGTTTTTACTTAGAATTGTGCCTTGGAAACTAAATTGCTATGCCGTGCAATATAGATGCTGACCCTAAACATTTCTAACCTAGAAGTAAATCTTCACTGCCATGGTTTAAATGACTTGACTCTCAATATATAGTTGAAATCAAAGTAAGGCTGACGTCTAAAGGGTGTTTATGTTTTGGTTAAGACTGCCAAGCATCTGGATTAGGAGTTCTTAATTTGGGATTGGTTGACCCCAACCCCCAAAAAATAATATAGGTGCTTTTTCTGGGTCTGGGTCCATAGCTTTAATCAGATTCTCAGTGGAATAGAACAGCCCAAATGTGTTAAGAACTATTGACCTAGAGAGGGGTAATCATGTGTCCCTTTTTGGGGCACAGGAGGGGATGGATCATGTCAAGAGTATTTATTTATAAGGAAAGTTTGACATCCTAGATGGCCTAATGGCTTTTAGGAGGCTAGGGATTCCTTTTGTGATACAGTAAATCTCTTGGTATTAGGCCTATTTTGGTAATTATATTTTGGTCGAAACCATAGTTTGTAGTTCAAAAGGCACTTCAGAGTATGTATCTAGGACTTTAATCTGTAGCTGTTCTTGGAAGATACCATTTTTTTCCCTTTGTTTCACCTTTATGCATTGTTTTTTTTTTTTCTTTCTTGAATCATAGACATGAGAAGCCTACAGATCCAGATGACCCCCTGGCTGATCAGAATATTAAAGATCGATACTATGGAATCAATGATCCTGTAGCTGACAAGCTTCTAAAGCGGGCTTCAACAATGCCTCGGCTGGACCCACCAGAGGATAAAACTATCACCACACTATATGTTGGTGGTCTGGGTGATACTATTACTGAGACAGATTTAAGGTTTGTGGGTATAAGTTTAAGAGTTAAGAGTTATTTTTGCTTTTAACTGCCCCGGAATAATTTATTTCCAAAAACTGCAAGCATGATCATTTTGTACAAAATACATTTTTCTTCAGTTTCTCTATTATTAGTATGCTGACTGGAATTTTTGTAAAATTGTCCTTTATGGTGCCACAGTAATAATGTACTTATCTGGCTGGGCACAGTGCCTCATGCCTGTAATCTCACCACTTTGGGAGGATCTCTTGAGCCGAGGAGTTTGAGACCAGCCTCAGCAACATAGTGAGACCCCATCTCTACTAAGAAATTAAAAAAATTAGCCGGGTATGGTGGCATGTGCCTGTGGTCCCAGCTGTTCAGGAGGCTGAGGCAGGAGGATTGCTTGAAGTTTGAGAGATCAAGGACGCAGTGAGCCGTGATTGCTCCACTTTACTCCAGCCTAAGCGCCAGGGTGAGACTCTGTCTCAAAAACAAAACACAAAGAGTGCTTATCCATCCTGGAATATGGTAATAATGACATGGGATTCTATTTGACCTA
This sequence comes from Aotus nancymaae, assembly GCF_030222135.1. NCBI lineage: Eukaryota > Metazoa > Chordata > Mammalia > Primates > Aotidae > Aotus > Aotus nancymaae. The sequence goes on along the minus strand of NW_026988479.1, from coordinate 25,695,035 downwards.
GCAGCCAAGTTTTAAAGGATGGCACGCATCCAAGTATGATTAATTATGTAGGGGAGGGAGAGCTTTGTGACGTTAAAACTCTTATGGTTTAAATTGTTGCCTTTTTAAAGAGACTGGCATTTGATAAATTTGTATTATTTTTGGCTTGTATTATGCTTGGCTAGATGAGACATCTGGGCAGATAGTAATGGAAATTACCTCTTCCAAAGAGATAAAGTGGAGAAGAAACTCCTGTAAGTTTATAACCTGCCCTTGGTAGCCTGTCTCCATTAAACCCTGTCTGAATGAGCTAGACAACCCCTGGGGGTTGGCAGACTCTCTCTATAAAAGCCTGGATAGTGAATATTGTAGGTATTGTGGGCCACATGCAGTCTCTTTCACATATTCTTGTTTTAAACTTTCTTGGCTCATGGGCCTTGAGAGCTGTAGTTTGCCAACCCCTTATCTAGGGTTTAGGGTCTTTAAGGAACCTATTAGAACCCCCTTTCCTCCATGGGAAAAACCCTGAGATGTTTGAGAACCTTTACTCACTTTTCTTTCCTTCTCAATAAGCACCCACAGTAAGACAAGATATTGGGGGGAAGACTTGTGGGTAGTTAGGTAGATAACCTTGGGGCCCACCAGCCTAGTGGTGTGTCAGTGAAGTTAACAATCCATTTTCAGTCTCCTGGGAAGATGTTTGTTAACTCCCATTTTTATTTTTCTCTGCCTGTATCCCTTCAGAAATCATTTCTACCAGTTCGGAGAGATCCGGACGATCACTGTTGTGCAAAGACAGCAGTGTGCTTTCATCCAGTTTGCCACGAGGCAGGCTGCAGAAGTGGCTGCCGAGAAGTCCTTTAATAAGTTGATTGTAAATGGCCGCAGACTGAATGTGAAATGGGGAAGGTGAGAATTAAACTATTTTTAAATGACATTTTGCTCAGATTTTTAAGAAGCTATTTTATTGTCTGGAGATTAGTTAGCTTTTGGTTCACAGGCTCTGGTGAACAGGATCTTTAAAGAGATCTTTCAAAGATCACTTTCTATCTGATACTTGATTCCTGTGGATGTTGGGAGAACCCTGCTTTGGAAATGTATTCAGGGGTTTGGTATAATAATTTGCTCCTTTGAAGGTTCATGTTTTTGTGACTAGCTATTATTATAGGCCAAGTATAATGCAAGGGCACAAAAGGTGAATTTCAGGGTTTATAAATGAATTAGACCTAGATTCTGCCCTTAGAGGCTGATTGTCCAGTGGAGAAGATAAAACAGGGAAGAACAGCTATTTTAAGTTTAAAAGTGATGGTTGCATAAGAAAGACGCAGGTGAAAGGCCCAGTTCAAAGGGAGAACATGTCTCCAACTTGGAACCAGGGAAGAGGTAGCTAATAGCAGCATCTCCCTTTGTGGAGAGCTCCCTGTGTGGTAAGCACTGTGTTAAACATGTATGTATTGCCTCTTCTAGTCCTTATAATAGTTCTAGCCAGCTTTGAATCCAGGTCTTTTCTGGTGTTTGCTCTTGTTCACTGTGCACAGTGGCATTTATGGGAAGAGAATGTGTGCTGAGGAGGAGGTGAAGAGTGAAGGAGCTCCATTAGACTGGGGAATGTAAGAAGCAGAGGTGTGAGATAAGGTGGGCCCAAGTGCCAACTGTATGCATGTGTGTTTCCCAGATCCCAAGCAGCCAGAGGGAAAGAAAAAGAGAAAGATGGAACCACAGACTCTGGGATCAAACTGGAACCGGTTCCAGGATTGCCAGGAGGTGAGTACAGACTTCCTGCTAACTTCAGAAGCTCTGTCTGCCCTGATGTTCCTATTTTGGAAGACGGGATCCAGGTCTGGTTCATGTAGCCACTCTACTTTTCCAGTGGGACCTCTGAGGATGCAAAGGTGGTAGGAACAGTGTTGCACAATTGTTCTCCCCTCTGTGTGTTGACTATTTTCTCTCCTCCAGCTCTTCCTCCTCCTCCTGCGGCAGAAGAAGAAGCATCTGCCAACTACTTCAACTTGCCCCCAAGTGGTCCTCCAGCTGTGGTGAACATTGCCCTGCCACCACCCCCTGGTATCGCCCCACCCCCACCACCAGGTAACTTCCACCTTCCTTCTTAGCCCAGATAAATCCTTTTGAAAGTTCTGTCTCATATACCTCACCATCACATTCAACACATCTAAATTCTGTGAGTTTGCTCTGTAGAAGTCTACAAGTAAAGCTGATCTGTTGGGATTTCTGTTATTTTTTCTCGCCTGGTCTGCCAAGGAGAAGAGGGGCCAGTTTTATAAAGATCTGAGGATATGTGTCATTAGAGTAAGATTATTAAATTACAAAGATCTATCACGAATTTGTTCCCTTGTCTAAACTAAATGCTAACTGATGCCCTAGAGCACTATTGCTTAGTGTAGGCTGTGAGTGGGTGTCATTTTACAAAGTGTTTATTACCTGTCTGCCACCAGATCAGGAGCTTGTGCCAAAATGTAAATCAGTGAACCACATCCTTCATTAAGAAAGTCTTGTTACCAAAAAAACTGTGAGGTGAACTAAAGTGTGCTTGGTCGTATAATTTACATTTTGACTTAAGCTCTTTGTCTTGAGTGGCCAGAAATAGGTAGAGGACTGGCACTTTGTATAGCACTGCTCTAGACAGTGTCAGGGACAGCGTTGACAGCGGAAGGAAATCACAAGTAGCCAATTCTCCTGTGGCAAAGAGCCTATACTCTGAAGAGAAACTAGTTTCTCAACACCCTCCATTCTGGTGTCAACCATTGCGGTTAATGATGACACAGTCTTGCCATCAGCCTAATTTCTTCCTTATCTCTCAAATCCTGACTGTATCCTGTCTGGTAGCATTTGGCATGTTGGACACATAGCAGAGACTCAGATCACACACTAGGAGATACCTTGAGTGCTGTGGAGTTTTTTTGGACTGCAGGGGAAAGGATTCTAAAACCAAGGAAAAAGCAGGTGGAAGCCAGTTTTGTGAACTAACATTTGCTTAAGCCCCATGTCAACTTTGATTTATGTATAGGTGGTTTTAACCTTAGTTGGAGAGGTTTGAAAGGTTATCAAGGAAATGCCAAGCCTAACAAATTTGTTCTCTCGTATCTGCAGGTTTTGGGTCACACATGTTCCACCCAATGGGACCACCTCCTCCTTTCATGAGGGCTCCAGGACCAATCCACTATCCTTCTCAGGACCCTCAGCGGATGGGAGCTCATGCTGGAAAACACAGCAGTCCCTAGCACCTTGTCACCACTCTGGGGCTCTGTGGAAGAGAGGGCACTTAAAAATCCCAGTACATCTTGGAATAAATGTATTTTTCCTTCCCTTGTAATTTCCATGGTAGCTGAATGTGCTCAGATGTGGGCAGTCAGAGACTGACAGCTATGCTTTCCGACACACGTTCAGAGGATCAGTGTACCGCAAATAAGCTGCCATTAACATCTGGTTACTGCTATAACACGACTAATAAAACCTAACGCCTGTTCCCCTTACCCGTGTTGGGGACAAGCAGATGAGTGAATTGGAATGTCCAGTGGAGTTACCATCCCAATTATATGTTCATTTTGTATATTTTTTGGGTGGGGGAAAAATTGACCTGTGGTAAAAAAAAACCTTTGACCATTTTTATGTCCATTGGGTGTTTTCCTTTTTATCATCTGAAAAAAAAGATTACTAGTACTAATCATTATAGTGGCCTAAGTGTGACACTTTTGTAGTCACACCCTCAGAAAGATGAGTAGAAACCAGCACCAGCACAGTTCAGATTTTTTCTTTCCTTTTCCTCATTTATTCCTAAAGGAATCTGACCATTTTATGTCTCTACGGCCCAAAAAAAGAAAAAGAAAAATTCCTTTTTATTCCTGTCAACTGGATGGAAACACAAAATTTCATGGAGCTGTGTACCATTGAAGAAACCTGGTGTCTGGCATGAAGTTACTGTAAAGAACTTCCTATAAAACACGTACTTTAACAAACTGAAATGAAAAGCATTGGAGTGTTTGAATGAAAGACTTGTGACCTCCTGCTGGGAATCTGACGGTCCTCAGCATTCACCTTCGTGTGTCTTCAGTGTCTCATTGTCATCCCTGCTTCTGTTTGGTCTTAGAGTGTTTGGATATAACTGAACTGTAGATGGTAAGGGAAATTTGATGTGTTTTTTGTTTTTAAATAATTAAAACGGGTCAATTTTTTTCAAATTTCATGAGTTTATATCTAGATTCCTCTTTATCCTTTGGTAGCTGAACTTGAGGTCAGTGGAAGTTATTTAACAGAAATGAGTTACATATTGTGAATTTTTAAAATCTTGCTTTCGGCCGGGCGCGGTGGCTCAAGCCTGTAATCCCAGCACTTTGGGAGGCCGAGGCGGGTGGATCACGAGGTCAAGAGATCGAGACCATCCTGGTCAACATGGTGAAACCCCGTCTCTACTAATACAAAAAATTAGCTGGGCACGGTGGCGCGTGCCTGTAATCCCAGCTACTCAGGAGGCTGAGGCAGGAGAATTGCCTGAACCCAGGAGGCGGAGATTGCGGTGAGCCGAGATCGCGCCATTGCGCTCCAGCCTGGGTAACAAGAGCGAAACTCCGTCTCAAAAAAAAAAAAAAAAAAAAAAAAAAAAAAAAAAAAATCTTGCTTTAGACTTTTGATATTTTTATGTCCATTCCTTGATGATTTATTTATTTTATTATTATTTTTTACCTCAGCCTATTCCTGGGTTAGATTCCATGATGATTTAAAAGGCCCAGACCTCTTTAGTACTTCTTCAAAGGCTGATTGTGAGGTTGAAATAAGTTAGCACACAGAAAACACTTAGCACAGATCCTGGTATATGGTGCTTGATAAAGGGTAACTTTAAGAAGTCACCCAGCTGGGTGTATGTCTATGGTGCCAGCTCCTTAAGAGGCTGATGGAGGATTGCTTGAGGCCAGGAGGTCAAGACCAGCCTGGGTGACATGGTGAGATCCTGACTCTAAAAACAAATTTAAAAGGTCATCCTTATTTAAAAGGAAGCATTTATTATTAATCCATGTTTCCTGAAGCCAATTTTTTTTTTTTTAGACGTTATCTCACTCTGTTGCCAGGTGGGAGTGCAGTGGCGTGATCTCATCTCACTGCAACCTCCCCCTCCTGTGTTCAAGCGATTCTTTAGAGAACTTAAATTGCCTTTTTTAAGATTTAAAAATCTATACTTAGATATTTTCATTTTATTGCTAGTAATGTCAAATGTGAAGCAATGTAGGATACTTCCAAGTATTTTTGCACCCTTTTGGTTATTTTTTGTCTGCTTTTGAGCATGTAAAGGATTTGTAGCCAATTTGTAAATGAGATGTGAATCTTATGGATAGCATTTTAATAACTGCTAGATTCAATGATTTGCATCTCTATATACATACATATATGCCTATGCAACTGTGTAGTCTAACCTTGCTTTCATGGGGAGGAGGAGATTCTAATTTTTGTGCAGTCTGGTTATGGATCTTTTTAAAACAGTATAAAGTGAAGTATTGAATAGATACTCAAGTAAATCAGAATTATAAGCAATTAGATCTTGGCAAAAACTCTTGCTTGCCAAATTCCATTGCTTAGGGCACACGACTGGGGTACACTTGGTGAAAAGTGACTTTTGCCATTCCTAGGCCTGGCCTGTGAAAACCCTCACCCAGTTCTATGTGCTTTTTCCATCTGCTGGCTGAATGATCTCTTAGAAGACAGCAGAGTTACACAGTGGAGCCTGGGTTCCTCCATCACCACTTAGAAGACAATATTGCTATATAAGAAATTTGTGGCCGGGCACGGTGGCTTGCCTGCAATCCAAGCACTTTGGAGGCCAAGGTGGGTGGATCACCTGAGGTCGGGAGTTCAAGACCAGCCTGACCAACATGGTGAAACCCCATCTTTAAAAAATATAAAAAGTAAAAAAAAATAAAATAAATTGTGTTAGGGCATTGAGGCTTGGGGATTTATCTGTTATAGCAGCTAGTGTTGCTCTAATAAAAATAGAGATGTCGGCCGGGCGCAGTGGCTCACGCCTGTAACCCCAGCACTTTGAGAGGCCGAGGTGGGCAGATCACGAGGTCAGAAGATTGAGAAAATCCTGGCCAACATGATGAAACCCCATCGCTACTAAAAATACAAAAATTAACTGGGTGTGATGGCATGTGCCTGTAATCCCAGCTACTCAGGAGGCTGAGGCAGGAGAATCGCTTGAACCTGGGAGGCAGAGGTTGCAGTGAGCTGAGATTGTGCCATTGCTCTCCAGCCTGGTGACAGTGAGACTGCCCCCCCCAAAAAAAGATGTCCTCAAATCTAATAATAAAAAGACACTTGTTTATATAGTAGGTTTATACTGAGTAGTGGTATATACTTTTATATAAAAATATTTATATATTTTTATATAAAAAAGTGGACCCCTCTTTTTTAAAAAACTAGGGGTCCCACCACATTGCCCAGGCTGGTCTCAAACTCCTGGTCTCAAGTGATTCTCCCAACCTGGCCTTCTCTTTATTGGGATTGCAGACATGAGCCACTGTGTCCAGGTAATGGTGTTTTAAACAGACTCCGGAGCCAGACTGCTTGAGTTCAAATCCCAACTTCAGATCCTCCCAGTTGTATAACCTGGAATGTACTTAATCTGTGTCTAGTTGTCATAATGCCTCATCTCCTAGCCCTTTTTGCTGCCTGTAGTATTTTAAGCTCCTTCTCCCATGGTAAAGGCTCAGAAGGTAAAGAATTATGACAACTGGACTAAGGCAGTGACAGTCCATGGGGCAAAGAGATGTAACAGATGTTCTGGAAGCCACATCAATGGACCATTGTAACCTGAAATAAATGGAGGTGAAAAGAGAGGAGTCTAGGGTAACTCCCAACCTGCCACCTCAGGTCTCTGGTTTGGTCAACTGGGTAGAAGGATGTCTTTTACTGAAATAGAGAATGCTGGAGGAAGAAAGTGAGATTGGGAAGTAGAGGTAGGAAAATCTGAGTCCCTTTTGGAATCTAGTGAGTTTAAGATACCTGTAAGACAGGCCAATGGAAATTCCCAACCCAAGGGGAATGGAGCTTAAGGGAGATTAAGATTTGGATGGGCAGTGAAGTGGTGGCCATTCGAGCTCTGGAAGTGGAGTGGAATTCTCCAGGGTAGGCAGCTAGAGCAATTTTTAAACTTCGGTGAGTCTTAAGTTCTTGGATGTGGCAAAGATCACCCTTTGAGAAATACTAGTAAAGGATGAGATCACTTTTTTTTTTTGAGACAGAGTCTCGCTCTGTTGCCCAGGCTGGAGTGCAGTGGCGCGCTCTCGGCTCACCACAACCTCTACCTCCTGGGTTCAAGCAATTCTCATGCCTCAGCCTCCCAAGTAGCTGGGATTACAGGAATGCGCCACCATGCCTGGCTAATTTTTGTATTTTTAAGTAGAGACAGGGTTTCACCATGTTGGTCGGGCTGGTCTCGAACCCCTGACCTCGTGATCCACCCGCCTCAGACTCCCAAAGTGCTGGGATTACAGGTGTGAGCCACCGCATCTGGCTGAGATCGCTTCTAAGATTAAAAATTGTTACCCTTCCCAGAGATTCTGTTGTCTTTTTTTTGTTTTTTGCCTCTAACATTTTATTGTAAAAATTTTCTAACATACAGAAAGTTAGAATAATTTTACTGTGAATCATCATATACCCACCAACTGATTCTACAATTGACATTTTGCCATATTGACTTTATCACATATCTATCCATTTATCTGTGCATCCATCAGTCTTTTTTTTTTGAGACAGAGTCTCACTCTGTCACCCAGGCTGGAGTGCAGTGGTGCCATCTTGGCTCACTGCAACCTCTGCCTCCCAGGTTCAAGCGATTCTCCTGCCTCTGCCTCCTGAGTAGCTGGAATTACAGGCATGTGCTACCATACCCAGCTAATTTTTGTATTTTTTTAGTAGAGATGGGGTTTCACCATATTGACCAGGCTGATCTCCAACCCCTGACACCTCAAGTGATCTGCCCACCTCGGCTTCCCAAGGTGCTGGGATTATAGGTGTGAGCCACCATGCCCAGCCCCATCAGTCTATTTTTATGCACTTCAGAGTAAATGGAAGACATCAGTAGACTTCACCTTTAAACATTTCAGCGTTGATATATAGACACTCCTCAATTTATGGTAGTTACATGCTGATAGGTTGAAAATACCATTAAGTGAAAAATGTATTTAATACACCTAACGTACTGAACATCACAGCTTAGCCTAGCCTATTGGGCAAAATCATCTAACACAAAGACTATTTTTATTATAAAGTGTTCAATATCTCATGTAATTTATTGACTACTCTCCTGAAAGTGAAAAACAGAATGGTTGTATGATGTTGATTTCACAACATCATAAAGTTGAAAAATCATAAATTGAACCTGTAGTCTAACTAAACATGGTCCCCAACGTTTAATTAACTAGAGTTCAATTCCTTTTTCCATCTACCCAGATGAAAGAGTTCAGTATTTTTTGTGGATTTGTTTTTTTTGAGGGGGACGGAGTCTCACTCTGTTGCCCAGGCTGGAGTAGAGTGGCACGATCTCAGTTCACTGCAACCTCCGCCTCCTGGGTTCAAGTGATTCTCCTGCCTCAGCCTCCCAAGTAACTGGGATTACAGGCATGCACCACCATGCCCAGCTAATTTTTGTACTTTTAGTAGAGATGGGGTTTCACCACATTAGTCAGTCTGGTCTCAAACTCCTGACCTTGTGATCCACAAGCCTCGGCCTCCCAAAGTGTTGGGATTACTGGCATGAGCCACTGCACCCAGCCATTTGCAGATTTTTAAGGTGAAAGTCACATAGACTAAAATGCATGAATATGTCATTCAAGAGTTTCAACAAACATATACACCCATGTGACTCAAACCCCTGTCAAGATATTATCACTCCAGGAAATTTCCTCCTGCTCTTCCTAGCCAATACCCATTCCCACCAGTCTCCAGAGGCAACTACTGTTCTGATTTTTATTACCATAGATTAGTTTTGCTTGCTTTAGAACTTGATATAAACAGAATCACACAGTATGAACTATTTTATATTTGGCTTCCTTCTGGCAGCATGTTTTTAAGAATCATCCATGATATTGTATATAGTTCTTTTTTATTGCAGATAGAGTTCTATTGTATGACATTACCATCACTTATCCATCCCCCTGTTGATGGACACCAAGGCTGTTTCCAATTTGTTTGGTTTTTTGGTGTGTTTTTCTTTGCTACTGAAAATAAAAGCTACTATGAATATTCTTGTACAAATCGTTTGTGAATATATGTTTTCATTTCTCTTGAGTAAATACTTAGGGCCAGGCACAGTGGCTCACGTCTATAATCCCAGCACTTTGGGAGGCTGAGGCAGATGAATCACCTGAGGTCAGGAGTTCGAGACCAGCCTGATCAACATGGTGAAACCCTATCTCTACTAAAAATTCAAAAATTAGCCAAGCATGGTAGTGGGTGCCTGTAATTCCAGCTACTTGAGGAGAATTGCTTGAATCTGGGAGGTGGAGGTTGCAGTGAGCCAAGATGGCACCACTGCACTCCAGCCTGGGCAACAGAGTGAAACGCTATCTCAAAAAAATTTGAAAAATAAAAACCATATAAATACTTAGGAGCAGAATTACTAACCATGTCTGATTTAAAAAAAAAAAACTGTCAAATCTTTTCCCTTTACATTCCTACCACAGTTTAGGAGAGTTCCAATTGCTCCACAATGTTGCCACCATTTGGTGTAAATGGTCTTCTGAATTTTAGCCATTCTGGTGGGTGTGTAATGGTATTTAATTGTGGTTTAATTTTACATTTCCTTTGTGACAAATATGCTGGACACATTTTCAACTACTATGGCCATTTACATATCTTCTTTCCTTTTTTTTTTATGTTGAGAAACTAAAGGATGAAAAATCTATTTTTATTTTTATTTTTAGAGATGGAGTATTACATTGTCACCTAGGCTGGAGTGCAGTGGTGCGATCATAGCTCACTGCAGCCTCGAACTCCTGGCCTCAAGTGATCCTTTCACCTCAGCCTCCCAAAGTGCTGGGATTACAGGTGTGAGCCACTGCGCCCAGCCTATATATCTTCTTTTGTGAGAGATATCTGTCCAAATATTTTGGTCATTTCTATTGGGTGTCTTTTTTGTATTAACTAGTTATAGAAGGTATACATTTAGGTATTATAGTCCTTTGTTAGAGATGTGTTTGCAAATACTTTCTCCCAGTCTGTGGCTTGGGCTTGCCTATTCACTTTCTTTTATGAGACAGAGTCTTGTTCTGTCATCCAAACTGAAGTGCAGTGGCGTGATCTTGGCTCACTGCAACCTCCACTGGGTTAAGTGATTCTCCTGCCTCAGCCTCCTGAGTAGTTGGGACTACAGGCACGTGCCACCAAGCCTGGCTACTTTTTGTATTTTTAGTAGAGACAAGTCTCACCATGTTGGCCAGGCTGGTCTTGAACTCCTAACCTCAGCCTCCCAAAGTGTTGCGATTACAGGGGTGAGCCACCTCGCCTGGCTTTATTCACTTTCCTAGTAATTTTTTTTTTTGATAAGCAGAGGCTTTTTGTTTTAATCAACTCTAACTTAATATCCAATATACCAAATCTGTATTAGTTTGCTAGGGCTGCATAACAAAGTACTAAAAACTGGCTTAAACGATAGGAATTTATTATCTTACAGTTCTGGAGACTAGATCTTCAGGATCAAGGTTTTAGCAGGTTGATTCCTGCTGAGGCTGTGAGAGAATCTGGTCCATGTCTTTCTCCTAGGTTCTAGCAGTTGGATGGCAATCTTTAGCATTCCTTGACTTGTAGCCACATCACTCTGATCTCTGCCTTCATCTTTCCTTGGTGTTCTCCCAATGTGCATGCCTCTGTGTCCAAATTTCCTCTAAGTATAAGGACACCAGTCATATTGGATTAGGGCCTACCCTAATGATCGAATTTGTTGTGTGTTGGAAAGATTTTCCTTTTCTAGGACCCTTGAATTTCCATATATATTTTTAAAATCAACCTGTCAATTTCTACAAAATCATAAGCCTATGATTGGGATTGTGTTGAAAATAGGTCAATTTGAGAAAAACTGACATTTTACAAATATTGTGTTTCCCAATCTATGAGCACAATATGTGTCTCCATTTAACTATCTTCTTTAATTTCAGCAATGTTTTAAGGTTTTGATGTACGAGTCTTACACAACCTTTGTTACATTTATTACTAAGAATTCTGTGATTTGTTGCTATTTTTAAACAACTAATTTTCCAATTGTTGCAGTTTATATAGAAATACAGTTGGGTTTTGTGTTTCAACCCTGTATCCTGTGACTTTGCTAAATTCACGCAGTATTTCTGGTAATTATTTTGTAGATTTCTGTGATGATCTATGTAAACAATAATTTCACCTGTGAACAGAGACCATTTCATTTATTTATTTCCAATCTTTATGCCTATTTCTTTTTCTTGCCTAACTGAACTGACTAGGACTATGAATACTACATTAAATAGAAGTGGTGAGAGAAGACATCTTTGTCTTATTCTCAACCTTGTGGGAAATGCATGCAGTATTTCTCCATTAGGTATGCTATTAGCTGGAGATTTTTTGGAGCTAACTTTTATCAGACTGAGGGAGTTGCCTTCTAAATCTTTAAATAATTTTCACCATAAATTGGTGTTGAATTTCATCATGCTTTTCCTCCACCATACAGTTTTCTTATTTACTATGTTAAGGTGAATTACATTGATTGATTTTCAAATGTTAACCCAAGATTGCATTCCTGGGGTAAACCTAACTTAGTCATGATGTATCACATATATTTATTTATAAATTATATATACAGATATATTTATAAATATGTGTGTTCACATATACATATACGAACACACATACATATGTTGGGTTTTGTGTCCATATTCATGAGGAATACCAGCCTTTAATTTTCTTTTCCTAACATTTTTGTCAGGTTTCTTCTGGTATTATAAAATTTGTTTGGAAATGTTATCTGTTCCTCTATATTTTCAAAGCATCTGTGTAACAATGCTTTCTTTTCTTTTCTTTTTCTTAAATGTTTGATATAAATCTCTGGTGAAGCCATCAGGGCCTGGTGTTTTCTCTGTGGGATTTGTCTTTAGTTTCAAAGCTTGTTATTTTGAAATAACTTTAGATTGACAGAAAAGTTCCAAAGATGGCTCTTGTATACTTTTCACCCAGCTTCACCTTATGTTAACACCTTACATAGCCACAATATGGTTTACTTTTCTTTCTCTCTCTTTTTTTTTTGAGATGGAGTCTTGCTGTGTCACCCAGGCTGGAGTGCAGTGGCACAATCTCGGCTCACTGCAAACTCTACCTCCCAGGTTTAAGCAATTCTCCTGCCTCAGCCTCCCAAGTAGCTGGAATTATAGGCGCACGCCACCATGCCTGGCGATTTTTTGTATTTTTTTTAGTAGAGACAGGGTTTCACCATGTTGGCCAGGCTGGTCTTGAACTCCTGACCTCAGACGATCTGCCCGCCTCTGCCTCCCAAAGTGCTGAGATTACAGGCGTGATCCACCGTTCCCGGCCTAGTATGTTTTTCAAAACTAAGAAATTGCCCAGGTGTGGTGGCTCACACCTGTAATCTCAGCACTTTGGGAAGCTGAGGCAGATGGATTGCTTGAGCTCAGGAGTTTGAGACCAGCCTGGGCAACATGGTGAAACCCCAGCGCTATAAAAAATACAAAAATTAGCCAGGTGTGGTGCCATATACCTGTAGTTCCAGCAACTCGGGAGGCTGAGGTGGGAGAATCACTTGAGCCTGGGAGCTGGAGGTTGCAGTGAACCAAGATCGAGCCATTCACTCCAGCCTGAGTGGCAGAGTGAGACCCTGTCTCAAAACAAAAAAATAAAATAAAACAAAACAAAAACTAAGAAATTAACATAGGTACCATACTATTAACTAAGTCTTTATCTGGATTTCACCATTTTTTTCCCACTAATGTCCTTTTTTCTGTTACAGAATTCAATCTAGGCTTCCACATGACACTTTTGTAATGTCTCCCAGTCTCCTCCAACCTGTGAGTTTGTTGGTCTCTCCTTGTTTTTCATGCTGTGGTAGGTTTTAAAAGTATCCATCAGCTGTTTTCACAGAATGTTGCTCAACTGGGTTTTTCTGTTATCACACGATTAGACTGGGGTTAAGGATTTGAGGGAAACTATCACAGGAGGACCTGCCCTTCTCATCACTTCATATCAGAAATCTGGATATCACTGATGAAGTTAACCTTGATTACTTGGTTTAAGGGGGTGTTCTCCAGGTTTCTCCTTTGTAAAGTTACAATTTCTCCCTTCCTATGCTCTATTCTTTGGAAGCAAGTTGGTAAGTTCAGTCTGTAATCAATAAAATGGGAATTAAGCTCCACCTCGTATAGGGGCAAGTATCTACATACATTATTTGGAAGTTTTCTACAAGGAAAAGGGAAATTTTGTCCCTTCATCTTCACTCATTTGTTTTTTATTTATTAAATTATTAATGTATATCCCTACAGTTTTATTGATATTTATTCATTGAGTTATAATATCCTATTCTGCGGTTTCTCTTTTCACTCTCTTGAGAATGTTCTTTGATGCACAAAAGGTTTTAATTTTGTGTATTCGGTTTCTTAAAGTGTTTGTATGTGGTTGGAATGAGTATTCTCTAATTTGGTGGTATAGGATGCTACTTTTTCATTTTATTGTTCATATCTTCATATCCTTACTAATTATTTGTCTGATAACCCATCAGTAATGGAAAGAAATGTGTTAAATCTTCCACTGTGACTATGGATTTATTCTTACGTGAAAAACTGCTTTATCACAATAATGCTTTTTGCCATAAAGTCTACTTTGTCTGATGTTAATGTGGTTAAAACACATTTCCTTTGGATAGCATTTATCTCTCTCTCTCCCTCCCTCCCTCCCTCACTCTCCCTCTTCCTTTTTTTGAGGCAGGGTCTCTATTGCCCAATCTGGAGTGCAATGGCATCATCATGGCCCATCGCAACCTCGAATTCCTGACCTCAAGTGATCCTCCCACCTCTGGGATTACAGGCGCGAGCCACTGTGCCAGACAGTTTCTTTATTTCATTTCTGTGCCATATATTTTAGGGGCATTGCTTGTGAACAGCACAGAACTGAATTTTTTTTTGTCCAATCTGTAAGTTTCTATCTTTAAACCGGTGAGTCTTATCTAAATATAAATATTACAGTTATGGTGATAACTGATCTATCTGAAAGTAATAAGACTGCTTTATTTTATGTGCTTGTGTTTCTTTTTCATCCTTCCTGTTGTCTATTGGATTGATCGTTCTTTAGGACTTAGTCACATGTTTACCATTTCTCTGCTCACTAGTGCTGCTTCTGTATTTTCTTTCTGGGTCCTTCCTGAAGTACATTGGTCGTGTTTTCAGGGGTCAGTAGAAAACTCTCTTAATACTTATTTGTCTGAAAATCATTGTATCGTGCTCTTACTCCTTGAAGACATTTTCCTATTCTTGCTGGGAAGTGTTGATATTAGTAGTGCTGGGTGTTGTCATTTTATTCCCCACATCTTTTTAACTTCTCTCTCCTATTTCCCATCTCTTTACCGCTCTGAGATGCATTATGGACACTTTTAGTTCATGAATTCTCTCTTCAGGTATGGCTCATGTCCCATTAATCTGTTCAATCCCATTTTAAAAGGAGGGATTATTTTGATAAAATATGTACATGTACAAAAAAGTGCAAAACACACAGATGTACAACTAACTTAAATACTGTAAAGTGAACATCTATGTAACCATCACCCAGCTCTAGACACAGAATTTTTCCAGCTACCCCAGAAGCATTTGATGGGCCCCTTCACATTCACAAAAGCTCCTGCCCCCATTCTGATTTTGTATTAAATTTTCTTCCATCAGGAAACATGTATGTATTTGTTTGCTTTCCTTTGCTTACCATTATATTTCTGAGATGCATCCACATCATTGCGTGAAACTACAGTTCATTGTTGCTATGTCTAATGCCACATTTCTCTGTGTTTTGGCTATTCTTAGTCCTTTTCATTTCCATGTCACTGTATGATTTAATTTATAGAAAGAACGAAAACAGACAAAAATATAGAATTTTATATGAAGGATTTCTCTTCTTTTCTTCCTTTCTTTTTTTTTTTTTTTTTGTGATGGAGTCCTGCTCTGTCACCCAGGCTAGAGTGCAGTGGTGCCATCTCAGCTCACTGCAATCTCCACCTCCCTGGTTGAAGCGATTATCATGCCTCAGCCTCCCCAGTAGCTGGGACTACAGGCGTGTGCTATCATGCCTGGCTAATTTTTGTATTTTTAGTAGAGATGGAGTTTCACCAAGTTGGCCACGCTGGTCTCGAACTCCTGACCTCAAGTGATCTGCCCGCCTCAGCCTCTCAGTGCTGGGATTACAGGCATGAGCCACCATGCGCAGCCTATATGAAGGATTTTTTTTTTTTTTTTGAGATGGAGTCTCACTCTCTCACCCAGACTGAAGTGCAATGGCGCTATCTCGGCTCACTGCAACCTCTACCTCCTGGGTTCAAGTGATTCTCCTGCCTCAGCCTCCCAAGTAGCTGGGATTACAGGTGCATGCTGCCATGCCTGGCTAATTTTTTGTATTTTTAGTAGAGACAGGATTTCACCGTGTTGCCCAGGCTGGTCTTGAACTCTTGACCTCAGGAAATCCACCCACATCAGTCTCCCAAAGTGCTAGGATTACAGGCATAAGCCACCGCACCTGGCATGAAGGATTTCTTATAATTTATTTCAAGTAACCTCAAATTACATGAAAGGTGAATGACTTGCTTTTTCAGGATCCACATTTTACTTCTTAAATAAAGCAGTGTGATACAGAACAATCCATATAGTATGGTTTCATTAAAACAAAGACATGCCTAGGTGGGTATGCATCTATATACACATGCACATACTCCATTCAAATAATTCTACAATTCCAGAAGGACCAAATTGTCACTAGTGGCTGCCTCTGGTGTGTAGGAATGGCAGAGGCACGAGGGTAGGAAGGTGTGCATATGTGCATGGGAGGGCTGTGTGGGCAGACACTTTCACATTTTACTCCTTGCTTATTATTATTTTTATTTTTACAATAAGCATTCTTTTTTCTGTTTTACAACACCAGCAAAAGTCACATTCTCAGAAGATTAAAGGATTTTATTTGGGGACAGAGGTCTCCCCACCAGGTTCCTTTTCATACCTGGTGGCTGCAGTTACCTTCCAGAGCACAGTGGAACCAACCCACGGCAATCGGAGTCCTTCTTTCTACTTTTCAGACCCTTGAATGGTTGGCTTTCACCTTATGAAAACCTGGCTTTAAATGGCAGCCCCCAAATTCAAGAGAAAACACCAATTGCAAACAATTCTAAAAATCAGGCCATTGGGCCCTTGGGACCCAGAGGGGAGTGAAATTCCAGAGCAAAAGGAAAATGTAATCACTGTCCCACACACCCTGGGAATGGGCTGGACTCCTGATCTTGCCCATTGCCCCTAGAGAGAGAGAGAGATGGGGAGATCCCTACAGCAACGAGAGGCTCTTCTTCTGGCTTCAGCTTTACTGACCCCCCAGTGAATCTTGAGCAGCCAGCTTCTCATGCTGCCTCCAGCGCAAGAACAGCATTTCCAGCCTAGAACAGCAGTTGCATGAAACCTACCATTGACTGAGCCCTTATTATAAATGCGCCCTGCACTGTGTTCACAACAAACCCACAAAGCAGCTTTGATACTTGTCCTCATCTTACAGATGGAGAAACGGAGGATCGGAGATGTGAAATGACTTGCTCAAGTTCACCCGGCTAGCCGTGACAGTTAGAACCCATCCCATCCAGTCTGACTCCCAAGCCTGAACTCAGTTTGTAAACTCCAAGGCAGGGCACCACAATCAGATGACTTCAGAGCAAGTGGGCACTGACTACCCAGTGCAGTGAAAAGAGACATCCTCTGGAATCAGACAGATTGCCATTTGGTCTCTGCCCCTGGACAAGTCACTTCCTCCATTTGAGCCTAAATATCCACATCTGTAAAAAGGGGACGACAATATCTTTCTCTCAGGGTTGTGCTGAGAATTAGAAATAAGATATGTAGAGAACCTACTGGCGGCCCTTTCTCTCCATTCCCATGGCCTCGTCCCTTGCAGGCTTCCTGGCTTCTGGCATTACCCTTCTCCAATCTGCGCCCCACAGAGCACCCAGAAAGACCCATCACCAAAACCTTCCCCATTTCCCTAGTAAAGCCTGCCCCATGCTACCCTCACCCGCTCCTCTAGCACAGCCTTCTTCCTTCTGCAGAACACCCTGCGCCCATGCTCAGTTCCACATTTTTGGACATGCTGGTCCACTTTCCAGGAATACCCTCCCCCTCACACCCCTTCTCTTCATGGACTCTCACTCCTCCCCCAAGGTCCCACTCAAATCCTCCAGGAAGCTTCCGGAATCCCACCCCACACCCAGGGTTAGGGACTCTCCTTCCTCTGCCCAACACTTTGTTCCTCAATTGTCAATAAGCATGCTTTAGAGGAAATTAAGATGATTTCGTGCTCGATAAATCTGTCTGCGCTACTGTCTTTTCCTCCTCAAGGCCTGGGCCTGGCACAGTGTCTAGCACACTGTCAGTGCTTAGGAAGTGTTTAGAGCATGAATAGATGAAGACCAACTGCATCTCAGTAAAAGGAACATTTTCTAATTATTTGAGTTATTCACAGGAAGATGGGCTGCCAGTGAGCACCCTGTCACCGGGGGAGTGTACACTGAAGGAGCAGGGAAGAACAGTGGCGTGGATGTGAATTCCAAATGACACAAACCATTGATAAGATATGCTGGAATCATCTGGAGTACTGGTTGCTATTTTTTCTTTTTTAAGACGGAGTCTCACTCTGTTGCCCAGGCTGGAGTGCAGTGGCGCGATCTCAGCTCACTGCAACCTCTGCCTCCTGTGTTCAAGCAATTCTCCTGTCTCAGCCTCCCCAGTAGCTCGGATTACAGGCATGCACCACCATGCCTGGCTAATTTTTGTATTTTTAGTAGAGACAGGGTTCCACCATGTTGGCCAAGCTGGTCTCAAACTTCTGACCTTGTGATCTTTGTGCCTCAGCCTCCCAAATTGCTGGGATTACAGGTATGAGCCACTGTGTCTGGCCCTGGTTGCTATTAATAATACAGATTCTTCGATTCAGGAGACTCTGATGCTGCAAGTCTGTGACAGTCCAGCCATCTGTATTTGGAACATCCCCAGGTAATTTTGAAGCACACCCATGTTTTCGGATTACTTAACTTTGTGACCTCTGAGGCCATTTGCAGCAAGGTTTTGTGTGTGAAGGCCCTCTTAAATTGTAAAATACTGTCCACAAGTCTTGGCTCCGGATGTTACCAGGCCCCCAAGACTGGGGAACTGAAGATTCAGGCTGGGGCTACAGCTCCTCGGACTCTGGGAGGTTACGGACCCAGCCCTGGGCCACTCTGTTGAAGCTGGGTCTGAGGCGGAGGAGTTCCAAGCCACTGAGGGGCTCCGGGATGAAGGGGGTGCCTGGCCTGGGAAAAGTGCCCCCCAAGAGGGGTCCTCCAAATGGCACCGGGGTCCTGGAGAAAGAGAGCAGCAGAAGACGTGGGCTGTGTGGGACAGGGACAGCAGGTCACTGACATGTGGGTCACCACGTGTGGGCCCTTCCCTGCCTTGCTCTGAGCCTCAGTTCTCCCTTCTATACAGCAAGATTCTGTACATCTTAAGAGGTTTTTCCAACTTTGCCCATTTACAAGTTTGCACCTACTTGGGTGGCTCGTTGCTTAGCAATAGAAATGAAGCTGATGGGGTGAGAATTGATTTGTCCTAGGCAAGACTAAGCTCCCCTTCAGTAAGCTTCGCTTAGGACAAAAGACCCAAAAGTAGAGAGAGAAGAGAGCATTAGAAAGAGCACTGAAAATCGGGGGGAAAATGCAAATTACAACAGACATGCCATTTCTCCTCCAGGAGACTGGCACAGTGAAATAATTTGATAACGGAGCAAAGCTGGTGAGGTGGCGGGGGGCAAAGTTTCACACGTGCTGCTTGTTAGAGCGTAAGCCAGTGCTGCAGAAGACAATCTGGCAGGATCTTTCTAACTCAAAATGTGTGAACTCTGTCACCCCACATCTCCACCTCCGAGCATACGGCTTAGAGAAGCACAGACATGCAGGCACTAGGATGCAGACCTGAGCAGCACATTAGTGACAAACCAGAAACAACCCATATGTCCACTAGCAGAAAAATGGGCAAGACAGATACAGCATATTCACATGAAAGAAAACTATACAGCAGCCTGGGCACAGTGGCTCATGCCCGTAATCCCAATATTTAGGGAGGCTGAGGCAGGCAGATCACCTGAGGTCAGGAGTTTGAGACTAACCTGGCCAACATGGCGAAACCCTGTCTCTACTAAAAATACAAAAATTAGCTGGGTGTGGTGGCGGGCGCCTGTAATCCAAGCTACTAGGGAGGCTGAGGCAGCAGAATCGCTTGAACCTAAGAGACTGAGGTTGCAGTGAGCCGAGATTACACCACTGAACTCCATCCTGGGCCACAAGAGCGAAACTGTGCCAGGAAGAAAGGAAGGAAGGAAAGAAGGAAGGAAGGAAGGAGAGAGAAAGAAAGAAAGAGAGAGAACACTATATAGCAGCTTAAAAGGAAGGACCTAGAGCTCTACATATTAGTATGGTAGATTTTGAAAGCATACTATTGAGTAAAAAATGCAAGTTAACAGAGTGAAATGCAAAGTATTAAAACACACACACACACACACACACACACACGCCATTCCCCCTACAGGAATACAGCTGCCCACGCAAAATGTTCTGAGCCCATACAGGCCAGCCTGACAACTGCGTCACCTTTGGGAAGGCAACTGTGTTTGGAGGAGTGAGCAAAGGGGCTCTACACTTACTTGCCTAACGTGTTTTAAAAGAGACTTTATGTATGTGATTTTAATAATGTTTTTGTTGTGTTTTGTTTTGAGACACAGTCTCACTCTGTCACCCAGGCTAGAGTGTAGTGGAACAATCTCGGCTCACTGCAACCTCCGCCACCTGGGTTCAAGCGATTCTCCCACCTCAGCCTCCTGAGTAGCTGGGATTACAAGTGTGCACCAACAAGCTCCGCTAATTTTTGTATTTTTAGTAGAGACGGGGTTTTACCACGTTGGCCTGGCTGGTCTTGAACTCCTGACCTCAAGTGATCCACCCACCTCAGCCTCCCAACAGGCGTGAGCCACTGCATCTGGCCTTAATACTGTTAGTTAATTTTAAGAAAAATAAAAATCATTGCTCATATTGTTTTTCCAGCAGTCTGGGACCAGTGGGAAGAGGAGACTGCTTGCCTCTGGGGTGGAAAGACAAATCTCGGGCCAGGGCCTGGTCTCAGCCAGGAAGGCATTTCTGCCTGGACCACCCCAGTTTTGGTGGCAACAGCCAGGCCTCGGAGGAACAGGCTGGGTGGTGTCCAAGCCATGCAAGCCTTACAGTCAGGCCCTTGACTGGGAGCCCAGGGCCCTGGATGCTGAGCCCATCTTGGCTACCCAAACTGCTGTTTCTCTTCTTCAAGCCTCAGTTGCTCTTTCTCTCTCAGAAGAGATCTGGGTGCAGGGCTCCCTAAGACCCTCTTTCTGCTGCTGAGAATGTGCCTTGCTGTCATACTTGAGGCATGAGATCAGGGGGAGATGCAACCTGAGTGGCCCAGCCTGGAAGCTGCCTGCCAGGACTGAATGTCTGCTGAAGGTTTCAAACAGCTGGGCAGGTAGGGTCTGAGGGCCCAGGAGAAGAATTGGGCCTAGCAGGCACTGTGGGCCGTCCTGCCTGGCGGGGAACCCCAGAGTGTCTGCTAATGGCTCGTGACTCACACAGCGCCTGCTACGCCCAGTTCTTCCCATCAGGACCCTCTCTGGCTATTCAGATATTTGAGGGCAGTCAAATCCCTCTGGAGCTGTCTCTTCTCAAGGCGGATCACCCCCAGTTTCTTCAGCCCTTCCTCACAACGTCTGGTTTTCCAGGCCTAGCCAGGCTCCTGCGCCCACCCATCTGTCTTAGACAGACACAGTCTCCATGTGTGGTCTGAGCAAATGCCAGAAGAGCTGGACCGTGGTGTCCTCTCTGTGGGCTCCCCTTTTCCTCACTGAATGCAGCCCAAATCAGAGGAGCATATTCAGAAATAGCATCAGAGCAAGGAGGCCAATGCAGCTGAAATGCACCCTCGGCCCAAGGCTTCCTCCAGTGCCAAGCTCCTGTCTTGATTCTTATGGTTTGTTTTCAGGCCCCCAATGCAGAATGCTAAATGTATCTCTGTCAAGCTCTCCCCTGTCCAAACCTCATCTCAGCTGTAAATAATAATCATAATAGCTACTGTTTGTTCTAAGTTTCTTACTTGCCAGAAACTTTACGTATGGCTTCTCATGACATCCTCATAGCAATCTTATGAAGTAGGTGCTGCTAACCCCTCATTTTACAGGTGGGGAAATGGGGGCTCAGAGAGGTTAAGTCACTTGCCCAAGGTCGCACGGGCAGGCCTGGGGTCTGCATTTAAGTCCACGTGGAGGCCCCATGCTCTAAACCAATATGGGCCACTGTTGTGTGGCCCTCCCTCTGGTGTCCAATGTTTCACTGTCACTTTCCACTTTGGGCCAGCTTCAAAGCCACATTGTTGGTCTCTTCTAGGACATTAGTGAAAGGAAAAGCTGGGCTGGCCTCAAATTGCTGAAGTCTGGGGACCCCTCAGGGAAGGACACAAACCTAGATGTTCATCAGAGAAGTGGCACGCAGCAGTCATGGAGAACAAGACACTGGGCTCTGAAGTCAGACAAACCCAGACCCGAACCCCAGTCCTGCCAGTGCTCCCTTGTTTTGTGGCTTTGGCCGGGTTGTTCCTATTCCCGAGCCGCAGCCTCTTCATCTGCAGAGCAGGAAAAATAGCACCTGTCCACCGTGTCCTGGAGAAGATCCAACAAAATGTGCATGCGGCGCCTTCACTCTGCATTCCTCCCACGTTTACCGAGCACCCACCCACTAGGTGCGGAGGCGCTGTTCCAGCCAGAGCTCAGTCAATGAATTAGAAAGCGCTGGGGACAGAGCCTGGCCTGCAGAAAGTGCTCAGGAAACGCGGACTCCCTCTGTGACTGTGACTGGCTCCCCGCCCCTCCCAGTTTGTCCCCGGGCTGCCCGCCCCGCCTTACTTGTTGAAATTTCGGTAGTCGTTGGGGCTAGGGGTGTGACTTCGGCCATCGCTCCGGTAGTCCTGGTAGCTGACGAACTCCTGCCACGGGCAGCGGTAGCCCTTGGGGATGGCGGTGTGGTTGAACTTCTCCGGCGGGACCCCCTTCAGCGGCTCCGCGTAGCCTAGGGGCGGAGGGGATGGGGCGTCTTGGTTCTTCCACCTCAGTCCCCACCTCCATCCCGCGGACGCGGTTGGGGGAGGGACGATCGGAGTTAGGGGACGGGAGCGGTGGGATGGGATGACACAGTTGCTCCAGCACTGGAGACCCTTCCCCATCCCAGGAAACACGTTGGACTTCAGTGAGGAAGCCGCCGCGGGCTGCAGTCTAGGCCTTGGCTGACTCGCCGCGTGACCGACCCGGGGCACCGCACGGTGCCCCTCCGGCGCGTGGTCTGGCGAGTGAAGTGCGCGCGTGCGCTTGTGTGTTGGGGAAGGGGGCGGATTAGCTTTCTGAGTGCTCTTCCTGCCCCATAGGGAGCACACTCACGCTCTAGGCGTCCCAGCCCTGGTCCCGGGACCCGAGAAGAACACTCACCTGGCGCCAGGGCGCTGGGGCTGGGGACCCACCCCGCAGGGGTGCCTGCAGGGTGAGCGTCTTCGGGACCCGCGAGTGAGGCCCCGGGTGAGGCCGGGAAGATGTGGAGCTCCGAGCGGTAGTTCTGCCCCTCGGGGCCATTGGCATTGGCAACCTGGGCACAGAAGCGTGCTCTCAGAGGCCACCGACGGCCTCCCGCTCCCAGCCGCCCGCCCCTTCCCTCAGCTTCCCTTCCAGGGAGTTCCCCTCCATGCTCACCGTTCCCGGCTCCGCTGTTCCAGTCACCTTCCTCTTGGCGCTTCCGGCCAGCATCTGAGAGCGAGGGGGTAGAATAAACCCCAGAGAGTTTATTCAGCAGGGCAGGGGACCAGGGAGAGTTCTCCCTCCACCAAAAAAACAAAAGGGGGCGAGAGGCAAGAATCCTAACGCCCATCATCAGGGAACAAGGATGAGTGACTAGTTTACAGCTTTAAGCCCAGTGCCTGGGACCGAAAATTACTCGATATATGTTAATTGCTATTGTAATGCTGAGTCTGAGCAAGATACTTAA
Source organism: Aotus nancymaae (assembly GCF_030222135.1). NCBI lineage: Eukaryota > Metazoa > Chordata > Mammalia > Primates > Aotidae > Aotus > Aotus nancymaae. Next base: position 25,671,712 of record NW_026988479.1, on the reverse strand, counting down.
TTTCCCTGAGCTCCAATGTCCATCGCTATAGAATTAGGATGATGGTGATGAAGCTCTACCTCAGAGGGGTCTATGAGTATTAAATGAGATACCTGCAAAGTGCTTAGCTAGCACCTTCTTAGGCACATACAAAGGCAGGTGTTTTGCCATCTTCATTTTTCTGCCACATCACTCCCTCTCAGTTGCCTCCTGTCTAGGCCAGAAATTAAGTGAAGGGTGGACGGAATAGCCCTGGCTTCCTTAGAAGTGTCTGGAACTGCCTGCTGCCTTTCTAAAGCAGAGGGAAGAACCATTCTTGCCTTTCTTCTCCGCCAGCAGATTATTCCATGACCTTTCTCCTTCCTCCAGTGGGAAGAAGAAAAAATGGTATTCTACATTTTGCATCTCAGATCAGGCCCAAGCCTGAACTAGATCCTGCCTGTTGCAAATTTAGCCACGAGTGCATGCCTGTCTTAGCATTTGTTGATGTTGTTTTAGGAGCCAGCATGCCTGTCTTCGCATTTTTTTTTTTTTTTTTTTGGTAGAAGCCAGAGTTCCTTCACTCCAAGTCTTATCCTCATCCCCCCAATCCACTTTGTTCTGTATCCAGGGAGACATGCCTAAAAACATAACAGTTTTCAGTCTGGCATGGTGGCTCATGCCTGTAATCCCAGTACTCTGGGAGGCCGAGGCGGGTGGATCATCTGAGGTCAGGAGTTCAGGCAGGACCAGCCTAATCAACATGGTGAAACTCTGTCTCTACTAAAAGTACAAAATTAGCCGGGCGTGGTGGTGCGTGCCTGTCATCCCAGCTACTCCGGAAGCTGACGCAGGAGAATCGGCTGAACCGGGGAGGCAGAGGTTGTGGTGAACCAAGATCGCACCATTGCACTCTAGCCTAGACAAGAGCGAAACTCTGTCTCAAAAAAACCAAAAAGATAACACTTTCCAAGGATCACACAGAAAGGCAGGGACTTAATCTGACGGGTACATCACCGTCCTCAGCCTGGCTTACCGTTTGGCTTTAGGCTAACCACTGGCTCTCTATGGGCCTCAGTTTCCCTGAGAGCACAATGGTGGCTTACTCACCGCCCGCTGACTTGCTGCTAACTCGAAAGTGAACTTCTGCACACGGCGCTGCCTCTTCTGGAAGAGGAGGGACCCTCTGTTGTTGCGTAGTGACAGCTCCTCCATCATCAGGTCCTGGGGCACGCTCAGCTTCTTGCCCAGGTCCAGTGTAGGGACTGCCAGGAAAGGCCAGAGTGGGCTCTCACCACCCCATCCCCCATGTGCTCCAGGCCTGGCCTCCCGAGGCACCTCCTCAGCATGGCATGCTGTGTGTAAGAACGCCTGTTTCTCCCCAAGCTTGCCGACACCCACACCAGGTGTCATGATTCTTTGGCATTTTTGCCCACCTGATGGGCAAAAATGACATCTCAGAGTTTAATTTTCATGTGTTTGTTGCTCAGTGAAGTTTAGCACTGTTTCAGAAGTTCTTTGGCCATTTGTATTTATTGCACAAATTCCCTGTGCAGGTCTTTGCCCATAATAGTGGAGGTAGTGAGAAATGGTCAGATTCTAGATTTTTTTTCTGAGACAGAGTCTCGGTCTGTTGCCCAGGCTGGAGGGCAGTGGTGCAATCTCGGCTCACTGCAACCTCTGCCTCCCGGCTTCAAGCAATTCTCCTGCCTCAGCCTCCCGAGTAGCTGGGACTACAGGTGCATGCCATCACACTCAGCTGATTTTTGTATTTTTAGTAGAGACGGGTTTTTGCCATGTTGGCCAGAATGGTCTCGATCTCTTGACCTCGTGATCCACCCGCCTTGGCCTCCCAAAGTGCTGGGGTTATAGGCGTGAGACACCACACCTGGCCCAGATTCTAAAAATCAATATTTTTTAAAGGTGAGCCATGGATATGGGCAATGAGAAACAGAGGGGTTGAGGACGACCATGAGGTTTCTGGCCTGAGCCTGGGGAAGGATGGAGCAGCGGCTCACTGAGATGGGGAAGGCAAAGGGAGGAGAAGGTTCAGTTTTAGACATGTGTCCTTTTAACTTTAAAATAGTCTTTTATTATTATAAAAAAGCATATATGGGCCAGGCATGGTGGCTCATGCCTGTAATCCTAGCACTTTGGGAGGCGAAGGTGGGCGATCACCTGGGGTCAGAGGTACAAGGCCAGCCTGGTCAACATGGCCAAACCCTGTGTCAACTAAAAATAGAAAAATTAGCTGGGTGTGGTGATGCATGCCTGTGATCCCAGCCACTAGGGAGGCTGAGTCAGGAGAATCACTTGAACCCAGGAGGCGGAGTTTGCAGTGAGCTGAGATTGCACTGCTGCACTCCAGCCTAGGCAACAGAGTAAGACTCTGTCTCAAAAAAAAAAAAAAATCATATAGAAGCACTGAAGAAAGTTAGAAAATACACATATCAGACAAAAAAGAGAAAAATACCATTGTCTATTACCCAGAGATTGTCACTCTTTAACATCTTAGTGTATGCTCTTTCATGCCTTTTTCGATAACTATATTCATATGAGGTTTTAACAAAAATAAAATCATAGCACACATGTTTTGTACCTTGTTTTTATCACTTAAAGATATCCACCTTTCCAGGCAGCTAATATCTAGTCCCTATGCAAACTGCCAAAACTGGGCGCATTAAGTTTGAGGAGACTTGCAGGCATCTAAGTGGCGGTGCTGAGGAGGGAGATAGATGTGGGAATCTGGTTCATGGGAGAAAACCGACCTGGAGGTGAAAATGTGGGCATCCTGAACTTTTACTGGTATTTGTTATTGTTATTTTTTAATGAAGAACATTACATTTATTTCTTTTCTCATCATGCGAACTAGTCTTTACAGCATTTAGAGGATTTTCAGGGTGATGACTGTTCTTAGTTTGGGACCCATCCCTATCCTTTGTGTTTTTCCAACCAGCAAAATCCAAACTTTCACGTTTGGCCAACAAAGAAAGCCTTTTGCAGGACAGTGGGGGACAGAATGGTGAGGACCTTGGCAGGCAAGAGCCCTGTGTAGGCAGCACGGCCTGCCTGGTCCATCTCTAAAATCGGATACACATACATTCATATTCCAACTCCATAAATGGTATTTTAAGCTGGGAGGCTGAATGAGATCACAAAGAAATAAGAATAGATAAAGAGGACCAGAGATGGAGTCCGGGGCCTCCAACATTGACAATGAGGCAGTGAAGAGGAACCGAGCCAGGAGCCTGGGCAGGAGCAGCCCACAACGTCGGAGGAAACCAAAGAGGATGGCGTCCTGGAAACAAATGATGAAGCATTTCAGGTACGATAGAGAGACTAACAGAGTCACACGCTGCTGATGTGTCAAGAAAGATGAGGGCTGAAAATTGATTATTATATTTAGTAACACAAGGTCACTGGTAATCTTCACTAAAGCAGTTTCTACGGAGTATTTGGGTGTAAAAGCCTGACTGGAGAGGGTTCAAGAGAAAATGGACAGAGGAACAAGTTTAACCAAACCACGAGGAAGCAGGATATTCTACAGGACAACTGGCCTGGTTTTTCAAACAAGTGAGTGACATGGAAAAAAAGGGGCAAGGGGTTGTTTTAGATTAAAGGAGATTTAGGAGCCATAGCAACCAAATAAACACTGTGGCCCTTGTTTGGATCCCGATGAAAACGAACTAGGAAACTCAAGAAGGTTGAGTACGGACTGCTTATTAATTGGTATTAAATCATTAGTGCTAATTTTGTTTAGTGTGCTAATATCTTTGTGGCATGTAAGGAAACGCCCTTTTATTATTTTGATGCATTCTGAAGAATTTGCGGGGCAAAATGACGTGCTTTCTGGTATTAGCCTTGAAATTTAGGAATGAAGGAGGGACCATGTACTCTGTGTGTGTGTGTGTGTGTGTGTGTGTGTGTGTGTGTGTGTGTTTGGAAATTGACTAATAAAATGTCAGAGAGAAAGAGAGGATTGGTAAGAAAATTATAGACAACTGCTTGGAGGAGTTGGGCTCTAAAGGATTCTGGCTACAGACAACTATGGGATCAAGAGGGGTTTGTTTGTTTGTAAAGATGGAGAAATTACAGCATGTGCGTTAACTGATGGGAACATTTGACAATGCAATAGAGAGAGGTGAGAATTGCTGAAGGAATGTCCTTGAGCAGGAGTGATAGGAGAGCCGGGTGTCCAGAGCCCAACCAGAGGAGCTGGCACCAGGCAGGTGTGAGGTGAGTCCATCCACCACCCTCCGTGTTTGTGGAAGGAAAACCACAAACACAGACACAGATGCAAGCAAGTCAGCTGTGGCAGAGGATGCTTGTAGATGCTCTCTCCTGGTTACTTTGTTTCTCAGTAGAATAAGAAGCAAGGTCTTTAGCTGAGAATGAAGTTGTGCAAGGAGGTATTGGAGATTTGAGGAGAGGGGTTGCCAAAATCATTAAGAGAGTAGCATGGGAGAATGAATGAACTAGAGAGATAGACATGGCCACTGGGCAGCATTGGGGGTCACTCGGGTGCTGTGATTCATGCCAGTCAATGGACACTGATTTTTTTTCATTCTTTCAACAAATACATAAAGCACACTTTATATGTGCTAAGAACAGAAAGAAATCCACTATAGGCTTGGTGCAGTGGCTCATACCTGTAACCCAGCACTTTGGGAGGCAGATCACTTGTGGTCAGGAGTTCAAGACCAACCTGGCCAACGTGGCGGAACCCTGTCTCTACTAAAAATACAAAAATTATCTGGGCATAGTGGCACATGCCTGTAATTCAGCTACTTGGGAGGCTGAGGCACAAGAATCACTTGAAGCCAGAGGTGGAGGTTGCAGTGAGCCGAGATCGTGCCACTGCACTCCAGCATGGGCGACAAAGACTCTGTCTCAAAAAGAAAAAAGAAAAAGAAGAAAAAAAATCCAGTATAAATTAATTGGAGGGGAAAGTAAGATTCAGAAGAATACGTATTCTAAAATTTCATTTACATTATACTTATATATATTATATAAGATATATATATATATATGGAGAGAGAAAGAGAGACAGAGTCTTGCTCTGTTGCCCAGGCTGGAGGGCAGTGTGTGATCTTGGTTCACTGCAACCTCTGCCTCCTGGGTTCAAGTGATTCTCCTGCCTCAGTCTCCCAAGTAACTGGGATTACAGGCGTGGGCCACCATGCCTGGCTAATTTTTGTACTTTTAGTAGAGATGGGGTTTCACCATGTTGCACAGGCTGGTCTTGAACTTCTGACCTCAAGTGATCTGTCCGCCTCGGCCTCCCAAAGTGTTGGGATTACAGGTATGAGCCACTTCCCCTGGCTCCCATTTACATATTAAAGAATAGGTATGTGTTTGTGCATGCATTGAAAAATCTGCATGGAGACATGCCAAGGAGACATGTCACCACAGCAAAAATCTGCAAGGAGACCTGCCACTATAGCAGTGACCATGGGACATATAAAGGAGGAGGGCTGGAAATTGTTTACACTGTTTTGTTGTTACTGTTTTTAACAAGAAAGTGTACTGCCTACTTAAAAATATGAAATAGTTATAACTAAATACATAATAAAGTGCCCTCAACATCATATTCTCAAATACTATACAGATGAGCTGAGCTAAATATATATATATATATATATATATATATATATATATATATATATGTATGGTTTTTTTTTTTTGAGATGGAGTTTCGTTCTTATTGCCTAGGCTGGAGTGCAGTGGCACCGTCTCGGCTCACTGCAACCTCTGCCTCCCGGGTTCAAGTGATTCTCCTGCCTCAGCCTCCTGAGTAGCTGGGACTACAGGCACACACCACCATGCCCAGCCAATTTTTGTATTTTTAGCAGAGACGGGGTTTCACCATGTTGGCCAGGCTGGTCTCGAACTCCCGACCTCAGGTGATCTGCCCACCTTGGTCTCCCAAAGTGCTGGGATTACAGGTGTGAGCCACGGTGCCCAGCCGAGCTCAATATTAAAATAAAAATAAAAATGGGCAGGCATAGTGACTCAGAACTATAATCCCAGCACTTGTGGAGGCCAAGGTGGGTGGATTGCTTGGGTGGAGGAGTTCTAGACCAGCCTAGGCAATATAGCAAGATGCTGTCTCTATTAAAAAAATAAAAAATAAAAAAAGATAAAACCTATTTGACCAAGTAATTCTATTTCTAGGAATTTCTTCTCAGGGAAAAAGTTGAATAAATATGTCTAAAGATATATGTACAAGAATGTTTATTGCAGTGGAGTTTACGATTGTGAAAACTGGGACCCAGTCTTGTGGTGGATGCTGCCCAGATGCCCCTTATTAGTGGTTAATAGTCCACACCACCACCTTTTACAGAGAACTGCCAGTGGAATGGACGCTGCCACAGCACCCTTGCCTCAGGTGGGATGAATTCTGTGGAGCAATTCATGCTTGAGAGCTCCCCACAGGATCACACTGAATGTGGACAGTCACTGAGCCCACATCCTTGCTCAGCAGTACCCCACCCTAGGCTGCATTCCTCCTTTCCTTCTGAGAGCACTCTCAATAAGTCACTTGCACAAGGCTCCTCTGGTTCTGCCCTGCAGAATCTCACCTGAGACAAGCCTTATGACCACCGTTAGGCATTGACGAAATACACATAACGCGTCCAAACAGCAGAACGCTGGCAAGCACGGGGAATGAAGGCGTGAGATAAATCATACTAGGATGAAATGCTGCTACATGAAAAAAAAAAAAAGCCAAAGAACACAGCATACAGTATTTAGCCCATGTGTATGTATGTTTATATAAAGACATTCATATATGAACAGAAGAATTTACATAAATATGTTAACAGTGGTTATCTCCACATAGTTCCATTGTGACCAACTTTCACTTTCAAAGCCGTTCATGTCTGTTTTGTCTGATTAAAAAAAATTTTTTTTAATGTACACCAAGTCAATGGCAAATGACTTTTTTTAAAAAAAGTGATGTATTATGTATTATATTACCATGTAACAATATAATAAAGAAACAGGGGCCAGGCACGGTGGCTCACGCCTGTAATCCCAGCACTTTGGGAGGCCGAGGCGAGTGGATCACAAGGTCAGGTGTTCAAGACCAGCCTGGCCAACATGATGAAACCCCGTCTCTACTAAAAATACAAAAATTAGCTGGGCGTGGTGGTGGGCACGTGTAATTCCAGCTACTTGGGAGGCTGAGGCAAGAGAATCACTTGAACCCAGGAGGTGGAGGTTGCAGTGAATCGAAAGTGGGCCATTCCAGCCTGGGCAACAGACTGAGACTCTGTCTCAAAATAATAACAACAACAACAGCAACAATAATAATAATATTAAAGAAAGAGCTCTGGAGACAAAGACACCTGGAGTCACACTGCAGCTCTGCCACCTACCAGATGTGACCACCGGCTCCTCTGACCCTCAATATTTTCATTTCCAAAATGAGGATAATATCAAACTTACAGAATTGTTGTGGAGGTGAAATGACACAAAGCGTAAAGGATACTTTTCTCTTAGCAAAGTATCTGCCACATAGTAAGCATGCAATGATGGTAAACATTTTTATGGTTTTTACTTTACAGTGGCTGTCTTTAGGTGGTAAGATTATGAAATTTATTTTTTCTTCCTACTTTGATTTCAAAATTGTCTTTAGTTAGGACCTTTCCAATAATCAACAAGTTACATATTTTAAGTCTTGCATGAATGATGTGTCTTCATATTTAGGGACCTGTAATTAATTAACTCCCCAAGAGAAAAAGGGATGCATTGCCTGACCGTTCTAGTTAGAGCATCAATACTCATAGAATGTGCATATTTTAGCTACAAAATCAGGGCGGGGGAAGAAACTGGACATCAACAAAAGGAGGCAAGAACACAAAACAGGTGAAAAGGATGCCACGCATAAAGTCAGAAAATATGATTGACTCCTTAGAACACTGAAGGCAAATGTACCAGCCCTGCTTCAGGTCCCCTGAGATGGAATCCCTGGGAGTAGATGCTGGGAGTCTGTATGCTTAACCAATATCAAGTCACTATGATTCACACTAAAGCTTGAGAGCTCTGACTTAGTTGAAATTTTTTTTTTTTTTAGACACAGGATCATTCTATTGCCCAGGCTGGAGTGCAGTAGCATAACCATAGCTCACTATAAGCCTCCAAATCCTAGCCTCAAATGATACTCTTGCTTCAGCATCCTGAGTAGCTGGGACCACAGGCATGTGCCACCATGCCTAGTTAAATTTTTGTTTTTTTTTTTTGGTAGAGATGGAGTCTCACCATGTTGCCCAGGCTGGTCTCAAACTCCTGGGCTCAAGCAATCCTTCCACCTCAGCCTCCCAAAATGCTGGGATTACAGACGTCAGCCACTGTAACCAGCCCCTGAATTAATCTTTAAAATTCCTGAAATGCGGCCGGGTGCAGTGGCTCACACCTGTAATCCAGCACTTTGGGAGTCCAAGGTGGGTGGATCACGAGTTCAGGAGTTCGAGACCAGCCTGGCCAACATAGTGAAATCCTGTTGCTACTAAAAATACAAAAATTAGCTGGGTGTGGTGGCACACGCCTATAGTCCCAGCTACTTGGGAGGCTGAGGCAGGAGAATCACTTGAACCTGGGAGGGGGAGGTTGCAGTGAGCCAAGAACGCCATTGCACTCTAGTTTGGGTGACAGAGTGAGACTGTCTCAAAAAATAATAATAATAAAATAAATAAATAAATAAATAAAATACCTGAAATGCTGTAAAGTAGACCAAATAAACAGATTCCAAAGTTATATCAAGAGTTCCTGAATAGGTCCTATAAAACTGATAAAAATGAATTTAAACGCTTTAAATGAAATGATAAAAATGATTTATTCATTTGATGAGTTAGTTTTTTAAGTAAAAAGTTTTGTATCCAAATGGGCAGCCTGCTCTTCCCACCCTGCTCTACTCTCTCCACTCCCCTGTTAGCCATGGGGCCTGGCTGTCCTGGGCCATCCAGAGGCCTCAGTGAGACTCACAGGAGCAACAGGCAAGGGCAGGTGTGTGCAGAGCTTGCAGCCACAGGTAGGGCTGAAACTGGGACCGGAATCTCCAGAGCTTAATTTGGGGCTGAGATGGTGCCTTAGATGAAGCCAGGGTCACTTTAGCCTCAGCTCCTGGGTCTGTGGACTCAGCCTCAGCTCCTGGGTCTGTGGACAGAGGGGCAAGACCCCTCCCGGTGCCTCACAAAGCTTCCCAGCCTAGGCGGCAGATTCCACAGGCACTCCTTCAGGCTGGTCTGGAGCTCACACCTGTCTGCCCAGGCCTGGGGCCAGCAAGCCAGAGTGAGTGCAGCCTGGGAGCGAGGAAAGGATGGAGCCTGAGGAAAGCATGAGGCTAGACCCACCTTACCTGGTTCAGTGAGGTCTCCCATGGCAGTCATCACTGGCCCCTTCTGCTCCTTGGGGATCATCCTGTGGAGGAGAGACCCCATCAATGGACCAGGCTGCCTCCATTTCTCCCCAGACCTCCTTCAAGTCCCTGGCTCACCCTGCCCCAATCTTGAACAGCTTCAACCCACCCCAAAATCACAAACAAGGGATGTCTGAACTGGAAGGGCCTTCAAGGTCACTGTGCAGAGGAGACTGAGGCCCAAGGGAGGAAGAGGGAGGTGCCCAAGTTTCCACAAATCTATTTTCATGTTGCTAGGGAAGCACTGTCTCTTCAGGGGTGGTTTCTAGGGCCTTTTCCAGCTCTGGCATCCTGATCAGAGGGAGTGTAGGTGCCTGGGGCATCTGGGTGGGGCAGGCAAGGGTCTCAGGCACACTATCATATGTTGAGCCTTGAGAGCCCTATTTCAAGGCTGAAAGAGGTTGGAGGCTTAAGTTAGCGGAGGGGAAGCATGGGCTAGGCTGGGATTACACTGGGGTCTGCAAGGCTGGTTGCTCCTCTCATCCCTGGCACTTGTTGGGAAGTTGAGAGTTGCATGGTGTCCTGCAGGCAGTCAGCAGTCTGGTCCAACCAAGCAGAGAGAACCATCCCCCATCCTCCCCATCTCCCCATTACTGGGCTAACTTCCATGGTGTTCTCTTCTCCCTCATCCCTTCTCTTCCTCCTCCTCCTCCATCCTCCCATTTGTATCTCATGGCACTTTCCAGAAATCTTGGAAGAGATTTACAAATAAAATGAGGTCCAGAGCCCTTAACTTGCCCAGGTTCCATAACTTGCCCTCTGGAGAAGAGGCAGAGCCTTTGAGCCCCTTGGCTGACCACGCACCCTGGTACCCTTCTCCTTTGCCTCCAGGTTTTTCTTTACTCCTTCCTTTAGAAAACAATCTGCCTTCACCTGTACGCCCAACAGCCACAAGGGGCCCTGGGCCAGTGGGCACTGTCCTGTGCAACTGGAGTCTAGTGGATGTCCCTGACTTCCTCTGTGACTGTGAACAAGTAGCTCTCCAGCTCTGCACCTCAGTTCGCCGGTCTGTAACATGAGGGGGCTGGGCTAAATCATGGAGATCCATGGATGGGCTTTAGGGCGTTCATAAGCCTGCTAAAACAGCATGCAAACATGAGTGTGTCTACATGCATTTGGGGTGAGGGTCATGGGAAGATTGAGAATGCCCAATCATGACTGTTTAGGATTCCACAGTCCACAGATCTGTTTCTTGATAAACACTCCCTTTACAGAAATTCACAGACACTGGGAAGAGTCTCTCATTTTACAGACACAGAAGCTGCTTCCCTCTACTGCCTAAAAATCCCAAAGTCTTGAGCAAAGCCCTTATCTATTCCCCACCTTTAATCCTAGCCACACCCTCCCCGTTTAATGCAGAGTGACCTAGAGCTTAGAGTTCCTCTCCTCATAAACCAGGATCTAGGCTTCCAGGGGACCCCACGGTCCCCAGATCCACTGCAGGGCCCTTCCTCTCCTGGTGATGAAGCTCTAGGGATTGCCTCATCTCCTCTGCCCACTACCCCGAGTTCCCCAAGCTCCCCTAGGATGCTGGTACCTGAGAGGATGGGACCACAGTGGGCAGGAGGGAATCTTAGACCCTCAAGATTAACACTTCTGTTGGGAAGCTGAGAGTTGCGTGGTGTCCCTGTAGGCAGTCAGTGGTCAGCAGTCAGTAGTCAGCGAGCAGGGTGTGCCCTGTAGCCAGCTCTGGCTTTAGCTGATGAGAATCATTACTGCCTTGCCGTGGGTCACTGCCTTATTTCAGGCTGCAATAGGAGCAGGAGTCAGATGCTAAAAGCATCAGACCCTAGGGAAGACAGGTGCCCTGGCAACAGGCCTTTGCAGACAGAGGGCTTGCACCCACATGTACGCACACGTTCACATATGCACACACCAAAGTCACCTGGAAATGCTGAGGGTCAGCTGCTGGTAGCTTCCTCTTGTTAACTGTTATATCCTTAGTGCCAAGAATGGTGCCTGATAGGAACTCAGTAGATATTTGTCAAATGAATGAATCGATCGATCGATGGATGGATAAATTGTTCCCCAATATCTTTGTTTGACTTATTCTTTTCTTCCTTCCTTTCTTCTCTCCTGCCTTTCTTCTTCTGTCTCCTTCCTGCCTGCCTCTTTTCTCCCTTCCTCCCTCCCTTTTTCCCTCCCTCCCTCTACCTTCTCACATTTCCTGAGCCTCTCTTTAAGGACTGAAAATAAATAAGGCAGGGCTCTGTCTTCAAGGAGCTCAGCCAGGTCAGATTCAGATGGGTAAACAAGCTTTGGGAAAGGCTCTGGGAGAGCCCAGGGGAGGGAGTTACCAGCTCAGCCTGAGGTGGGGGGTAAGAAGGCTTCCCAGAGGAGGACACACTGGAGTTGAGCCTTGAAGGATGAGTGGGAGTTCACTAGGCAGAGAAGGGGCACGGCAGGCAGTGGACATGTCACCTGTGAAGATGGTAGGGGGTTGGCAAGTAGAGCCAGAGCTGGAGGCAGTTCTAAGAGATCAGCTCAGACAGTGGGGGTAGGGGCCAGATCCTAGCAGGCTTTCTAAAGGAAACCGTGTTGATAAAGGGTTCCTGATGAGATTAAAGTAGTGAAATGGAGTGATCGGATTGGCATTTTCCAAAGATATCTTTGCTGCCATGTGGAAATGGGTTGGAGGGGGCCAGACTGGAGGCAGGAGGACCAACTGTTGCCAGGTGAGACACTGGGTGGCTGGATCAGGGCAGTGACAAGGGGATGGAGAGGAGAGGGAGTTAAGGGGTATTTTGAAGAACCCCGGGGTCTTGGTGGGAACCGGACATGGGAGGTGAGGAAAGGGAGTCCCACTCCCCTGTTTCATGCTTGGGTGACTGAAGGGGGAGGAGTAGGTGGAATGGGGGCAGACACTGAGGTCAGTTTGGGATGAACTTGGCTTGAGGTTCTGGGGGACTGGGATGAGATCACCAGTAGGCAGTGGGACACTGTGCTGTGGTGAGGCCCCAGCCAAAGATAAAGATTGGGACCAGGGCACACACACCACTACTGGGGAAGGGTGGGCCTAGCGAGGATGGCTGGGTGCAGGCTGGGGAGCACCTGTGTGTGTGTGTGCTGGCAGGCTGTGACTGGGGCAGATTTCTGACACCTTCTCAGGGCAGAAACCTGGATTCTGGTGTCCACTGCCCTGAACTTAGCTTCCTGGCCCTCGGTGGGCCCAAGCTTCTAGAGAGACAGAGTGAGGTGTGTTCCCAGGGAAAGCTCAGCTTCACCTGGGAGCAGGACCACAATCCCCTTCTCTGGCCAAAGGATGCCATGTCAGGAGAGGATGCCTGATGGCCCATGTCCTCACCTCTTGGGGTTGCCTGGTCTGAGTCCTCGCCATACTGGGGTTGCCTGGCTCAGACGAGACCTCTCACAGTGACTCTTTTCCTGCCCTGGCGCCCCTGCCTGCCTTGAGGAAACAGCCCCAGAGCACAGACCCCTGACCTGGCTTGGCCCTGCCTACTCTGGTAACAGTACTCTGTGGTCAGGGCCCTGACACTACCACCCTGAGACATTATCTAGACCAACTCTCCCCATCACATGGATGGGAAAGCTGAGGCCTGGAGGAGTGGGCTCACTCAGGGTCACCTACCCAGGGACTTCTATGGCCTCAAGTTGTCCATTGTTTCCATCTCTCATGGATGCTTGAGAGATCTTCCCACACTTCCATCCCATGTGTCTCAAATATTCCCTGCCACCCAGAGTCCCATGGACTTGGGGAGAAGGGCATCAAACACAACTGAAAATGACACAGGAGGCAGAAGAATGCAGGAAGCATTTATTGAGGGCCAGAGCTGAATTCTACAAGAGGCAGGACACAGGCAAGCTCTAGCGGGTTAGAGGAGAGGATGGGGAGAAAGCAGTGACAACGGGGGAACAGCCAGGGGCCGCCTCCTGCCAGCCCTTTGGGAAACGCAGGTAGAGTGGATTCTCCATGCTGCTGCCTCAGCCAGAGGCCTGATGGCGTCACTTCTCTGGGAGGGGCCCTTACTCCCAGTCTCCTGTGCTACAAGGGACCCTGCAGCAGGTGGGGGCTTCGGGAAATAGTCACTCATCATTAACTGAGTAAGAGCACCTTCTCATCTTTGCACCAGCAGGAGCGGTGTCCTCATTCCTGAGACCCAAGGAGCCCTCTAAGATCTCTCCTTTATTCTAAAGCACCCCGTCCCCACCCGATCTTCCATACTGACCCTAACTCTCTCCAGACTCACTTGAGGGTTTTAGATCTAACATCACCCTGATGGGTGGGTAAGTCCCAAAACCACACTGTCCCACACCTTACGCAACATCCTAGTATCCTTTCACCTACATGCTTTTGATCCTCAGCCAATTCCTGCCCCACAGTTGATCCTGAAGCTAACATTCTGAACCTCTAGAAGGCTCTACCAGCCAACTCTGGAAACTACAGAACTCAGCCATATTCCTCCCTGACTCCCTCCTGAGGACTGGAATCAGAGCTACCAAGGTTTAAGGAACCAGTGAGGGTCTGCAGCCAGGCTCTCCAAGGTCACTGGGCACTAGGCGATAGCTAGGTCAGAGTGCACTGGGGAAGGGATGGGGCAGGACAATGTCTACTTTTCTGGACACTGGAGTTGAGGTCTGACACTGAAGAAGTGGACATTTCCCAAGGGGGCAGAAATAACAGGCAGACCCTAATCTAACATCTGATTCACCTACCCAAGCTCATTAGCCCCTGAATTCAAGCCCAACTAGCCCACCACCACTACCACCCACCCCTGACTTCCTAATACCATGGAATGCGTTTCAAGACTGGAAGAGCCCTCAGAGGTCATCTGAGCCAATCCTGTCCCCTGCTAGAATCTCCTCCTATGCATCCTGGCCATGACTTTCATATTTCCCATAACAAGTAACTCTATGTCTCTCTCTTTCCAAATAAGCAACCCCAAACTGAGGGCAATCAGGTAAAGCCACATGGTAGCTCTGTATCTCTTCTCTCCCCAGCTCAGCTTTGAGCCCAGAATCTGCCATGAATGGGCTCAGAAGGAACAGATGAGCTGGAGACCCAAGTCCTGGGCCTAAGGAAAATCACTGCCTTAAAGTTCTCTTATGGCTGCAGATAAGATGTCCTGGGCAGGCTGAACTGAAGTGAAGAAAGTAGCGTGACAGGGACCCGGAGAGAATTTTCCTGCCTCTTCTCTCCAGAGGGGACAGTGGGATACCTTGAGCTGGCCTGGGAGACCTTTCTAAAGGTCATTGTGATAAAAATAGAGCTTGTCTGGGAAGGGATGGAAAACAGCTGCTCCCGCCTGGGACTTGGTGCCAGGAGCCGGATAGTCAGGCCAGTGCCTGGACATGGGACACAGGCCTAGGATCTTCTGAACACACCCCACTTGCCAGACTCCAGAGAGCAGAGCCAAGAGGGGAAGGAGTATGGAACTCTGAAGGTGGCAAGTCCAGGGGTCAATATACACACTGCCCTGCCTCATTCAAGGCACTTAGTGTGTAAGAGAGAGCGTGTGTGTGCACGCGTGTGTGTATTGATGGGAAGGGGAATTTTGACATTTGTGGACTGCCTTGGCCAAAGCCACCATTAAACAGATGGGACAGCTGAAGGTCAAACCAGGAAGGGTCTTACCCGGGGTCACACAACAACTGAATGAGAGCAGGGGCTAGAACTCAAGCTTGTGTCCCCAATCCATCCCCAAGCCCAGAGCTCTCCTCTGCTGACCCCTCATCTCTGGGGCTGCCCAGAGGCCAGACCATTTGGATCCCCCAGGTCTGATGAGCCTTCTTCTGGCTCTACCCTCCTGGGGTGGGGTCGGGTAGTGGGGCTCTAGGTGGTGCAGGAGGCCTCGGCGGGGAGGCTGCCACGCTTGAGCCGCAGGCTGCCGTTCCACCCGCGGGGGCAGATATTGTAGCCGAGGATGCCGGGAGACTTAGCTCCGGAGTCCTCGGAGTCGAGGGACACGTCGGAGTCCGTGGGCGAACGGCGGTAGAGGAAGGGCCTGGGAGGCGCGGGCAGCGGGCTCCGGGGACCGGTGCAGGAGGAAGGCCCGGGGGGCAGCGGGCTCCGCAGGATGGGCGCGAACGCTACCCCCGGCACAGCAGCTGGGCCGCGGCGGGCGGGCTGCGGCGAGCGCATGCGCGGCGGCGGCGGCGGCGGCGGCGGCGGCGGCGGCGGGGGCGGCGCCCTCGGCGGGGAGAAGGGCCGCAGGCTCTCGGCGCCCGCCGGCCGCGGGGAGGCGCTCTTGCGCCGGGCCGCGTTGATGATGTTTCGCGCCAGAAGTGCCTGCAGCTGGCGGCTCGGGGGCCGCGCCTCGGTCTCGGGTCTCAGCGGGGACACTGAGCGCTCGCTCCACGAGGGAGACATGGGCGGCGGCAACGGCGGGGGGCTGCTCATGCTGCTCCCGCGGCCTGGCTCCCACGGCCCCGGGCTCACCCAGCCGTCCAGGCTGCTAGGGGGCCGGGACGCGCCCGGCGTCCAGGGAGGGGAGGTGGGCAGGCTCTCCCGGCGGTCCTGGGAAGAGAGCAGAGGGGGTGGGGCAGGCATTAGTGCTGGGGTTCTCCATATCGGGCTTTAGGAAGGGACCGAGTCCGATTTGTCCATTACACCGAGAAGGGAAGCCTAGGTAGTGCCTGCAATAAAACGCAGGGGCCCGAACTCTCAGCCGAGAACTCTTGATGAGTCCCCGCTGTCTTGTGTCGGCCCCCGTGTTAAGAAGGCTCGCTTTGGAGACAAGCGCCTTAACTTACTGACTGAGCTTGGGCAGGTTATTTCACCCCTCTGGGCTTCAGTTTCTGCTTCTGTAAAATAGGGTGTGATAACAGTACTTACCTTATACTGTTGTTGTGAGGGTTAAATGAGATAACTGATGGAAAAGAACATTAAATATATAGGCACATTCCTAAGTGCTCAATAGATGTTGATTACCATAAATAAATATTAGAAGGACTGGGTGCGGTGGCTCACGCCTGTAATCCCGGCACTTTGGGAGGCCGAGGTGGGTGGATCATCTGAGGTCAGGAGTTTGAGACCAGCCTGGCCAACATGGCAAAACCCCGTCTCTACTACAAATACAAATATTAGCTGGGCATGGTGGTGCATGCCTGTAATCTCAGCTACTGGAGGGGGGTCGGGGCTGAGGCAGGAGGATGGCTCGAACATGAGAGGCAGAGGTTGCAGTGAGCTGAGATTGTGTCACTGCACTCCAGCCTGGGCAACAGCAAGACTCCGTCAAAGAAAGAAAGAGAGAAAGCGAGAAAGAAAGAAAAGAAGGACTAGAAGGATACATATGAGAGTAACCAAAGTGGTCACCTGTTAGGAAAAGGGGTGAGAATAGGAACAGGGCGGGTGCAGCCTGAGGCACTGGGAGCTGCTCTGTCTGCGGCACATCCTGGGAAGTTTTCAGTCAGGCTAGCTGAGGGAGGCTTCGGTTTCCCCATGACTTAGGGAGAGGAGCTAGGAGGGAGGTCCTGGACCAAGGGCCACATGGGAAGAACTAGATAGAGGCTGAGGCTAGTGTCTCAGGGCCAAATGCCAAGTCAGGGTGGGCTCTGGATGTCCTCGCTCCCATCTGACCACAGTGTCACCCTGATCAGGAAGGTAGGGGCTAGAGCTCATGACCCAAGCCAGGCAACAACAACGACTGAGGCAAGGGAAGCCGGCTCCTCAGCCAGGAGAGTATGCTGGAGCAGGGAGATGGGACTAAGGCTTTTTAATATGTCACCTCTTACATAAATTTAGATTTCTGAACCATATGGATGTATTATCTATTCAAAATTAAAATGTAAAAATATTGACTATAATTATTAAAGTAGGACTTAGGGAAAGACCCTCTCAGCCCCAAACCCCTTCATGTTGCCATGTCATCTCATCTTTCCTTGGATGCCTGAGTAGGGAGGAAGATCCCCCTGATAGATGGAAATACAAAAGGAAGTTGGGTCATTCCTCCCTAGGCAGCACACGCCCCTCACTGAGCTTTCTCACAGCATGGGGAGGGGAGTGTGGTTTTAGAGAGGTCAAGATGGTGAACAGCTTTGAGGCTATGAAGCACTGCTCTGCGATGCACGGCCGTATCTGTTTCCTATCTACTTAAGGACTTTGCAGTCTACAAATTTCCTTCTCATCCTTTATCTCATTAGGTTTTCACAACAGATTAGTGAGGTAGCTGGCATTACCACACTCATTTAACAAATGATGAAAATGAAGTTCAGGGGTGTAAATAACAATCTAGTGTGTCCTGCCCCACCAGGAAGAGAGAGAGAGAGAGAGAGAGAGAGTGTGTGTGTGTGTGTGTTTGCGCGCACATGCGCGATGCTCAAAGGCTTCATGTGTAAGCAGTTTGAACTGGTTTGAAAGTGGAGGGATTGGGAATCCCTGCCTAACATGTATCTCCTGAACCTTCTTCCAACTGTTCACCCACTCAGATTCCAGCAATAACCAGTCTGTCTTGCCATTCAATCCAATCCACTAGGAGTCATCCAGCAGAGTTCAGAGCAAGCCAGTCCATTCCATGCTTCCCACTCAATCAAAATCTAGTACCATCCAAAGATGCATTCTTTCATCCAATCGGTGATCAGCCATAACCTCGGTGATCAGCCAGTCATCCTCTCATCCAACTGAGAGTCTTCTAATTCCTCCCAGTCCGAAGGAAATAGACACCAATTGTGTGTTCTATCCAAACAGAATGTAGCAGCTGCTAGATGAGCCCAGACTCAGAACTGGCACCCTTTAACCTAAAGAGGAATGTTATACAACAGCCTGAATGGGACATTTTTCCTGGGATGCTAATGCCGGAGTGACCCTTAGAAACTCCCTAGGGACATCCAAGTTCCCAGTCATCAAGTGGAAAGTTAAGGCTCGGCCTGGAATCCCACTCTTTTCCTCCCAGGGTCAGAATTGGGGTCAGAATTGTGTATACATGAGCCAGAGACACTGGGAGCTTCTCTGTGTCTGTGGCACATCCCAGTCAGGCTGGCCCCGGAAGGCAGATCCCACAATTTAGGGAGAGGAGCTGGGAGGGAGGTCCCGGCTCCACGGCCAGATGAGAAGGACCAGAGCCAAATGCCAAATCAGGGTGGGCTCTGGCATGAATCAGGTTGGGCTCTGGCATAACCCAACACCTGACCACAGTGCCACCCTAAGTAGGGAAGTGGGGCCTAGAGTTCATGATCTAAGCCAGTCAACAACCACTGAGGCAGAGGAAACTGGGGTCTTCAGCCAGGAGAGTAGGCCGCACAGGAGAGCCATGATAAATACCTAAAAATCTCTAAAGCATTGTTTCTGCCTTTGGTGGCCACAGGGGGAATGCTGGGGCCACCAAGTGGAAGGAATAATAATTCAGCCAAGACTATAAAACAGAATGGCTCAAACAGGGGTTGAATGTTGAGGGCAGTGGTAAGCAGCTCCTCATCATCTGGAGATGGGCCAGAGCCTGACCTCATCCTAACAGTTACGCCTGGGCACTGACTCTGTATGTACGTTTGGAGTGGGGGGTGTGCACAATATGAAAAGGCTTCAGGAAATCAGAACTGTTCACTTTCTGACAGAGAGCTCAATGCACCCTGCACACCAGAGCTCCCTGGGAATGGAGGGGGTGAAAATTCAAAAAGTAGCAGTCACTCAACCCAAAGCAGGTCACGTGTGTGCAGTGAAGGCATGAATAGAACACAGTCAACCCTGGACCGTCAGAGACCAAACAGAGCTCCCACACCACCTTCTGCAATCCTTTCACTGCACAGAAGGGGAAACTGAGGTCCAGAAATAGGAAGAGGTTGTCTGAGGTCACACAGGAATCAGATTCAGACCTGGGGCTAGAACCCAGCTCTCCTGACCCTTGATGGCAGTTACTTCCTCTCCACCAGAAACTCCATGCTTTCAGGAGCCAGGCAGTGAAAACCATGGCAAATATGGGAAATGGCCAGATTTAGATAATCGGGAGCAGGGAGGGGACCTGAGAGAACTGGAGAGCAAATGCCGTTAGAGTCATTTCTATTCCACTTTGTAAAGAACCCAAACAAACCTGAACCAGAAGAGGTAGTGCATTTCTTCCCCAAATCCTCTATAGTATTTTTGGCCAAACTCTGAGGGAAGGAAAGCACAAAAGCCTGCGATTTGCACAGGGTTCTGGCTCCCTGAGTGCTATGGAGAGGAAGCCCTCGCTTCCAAACCAGCATACGTCCGTCCCCGTGCAGAACCAGACACACGGCAGATGCAGGCAGCACGCAGGACACAGCCACACTCTCACACTCAATAATTGAGCAGGCCCACTCCACTTCCCAGGCTGGAATCAGGGAGGAGGAAGGCAGCCCTGACCCCTAGCAGCACGGAAGAAAGAAAGAAGCAAGACGGATTTGAGGCAGAGTGTATTGAGAACAGGAGAGAAAACGAAGTTGGGGGCAGAGCTCAGCCTGGCCGCAGGAGCTGCAGAAGGAAGGGTGCGCTCTTCCATTGCTGGCCCTCAAGGGTGGAAGGGAGCAGGGGTCCAGGGCAGGCGCTTCACTCTGTTCTGGGAGAGCCCGGGCCTGAAGGAGCTGAGCTCACTCACAACTTCCCCACACATACCCCCTCGATCTATGCGAAATGAGCTCACTAAGAAGGCACCCTTGTTCCCATGGAGACAAGCCCAGAGCTCACAAAAACTGCAGGCTCAGCCCAGCATGGGCACCGCCTCCACCACCCCTTGCCCCACTGGGGAGCCCAGAAATAGGGCTGAGAAAGAGAAGTGGGTGGTCCTCGGCCCCCAGCCTTGCAAAGCTTCCATCTGAATCCTGCCACTTGAGTCTGTATTCTCTCACCCCCCACAAAGCCTGGTTTGGTAGGGGACTGTATCATAATCACCTCTAAAAGTGTCAGAGGTGGCGGGGAGTCTCCAGCTACCTGACTCAACACCCTCACTGTATCAATGGGGAAACTGAGACTTAAAGACACACATGCAGTTGGTCTGTTAGAATCCAGATCCCAGATTTTCCTCAAAACTCTAAGATCTCTTCTGTCCCCTCCCACTGCACTGCTATGCACCTGCCCCAGCTCCTGCCATGCTCTCACTGTCCTCAGGCAATCCTGAGCCTGAGCCAGCCCAGCCCAGGCTTCTCATCCTTGGCTTCCTGCAGCGGCTCATTCCAACCATTCCCTCACCAGGTCACCCTCACAGCCATCTAACTCTACCTGTCCTATGACAACAGCCCATTTCCTCTCTTTCTTCCCAGGGGACTGTCTTATCACTTACAAGCCTTTCTCCAAAGCACCAGCCTATGTTCTCACTCCTCACAGACTGTCATAGCTAGAAGGGCCCTCCTTGTATAAATAAAATTGAGGCCCAGAGAGAGAATGTGAGTGGGCCAAACTCACACAGCAAATGGGAGGCTGATATGGGACTGGTCCCCTCCTCTCCTGCCTCCCTCCGGGCCCCGTTCCACTGCACTGAGGTGGCTTCTTTTAGTCAGGCAGATCTTGGTTGAATTTGAAGCCAAAACAGCCAATGGATACATGGCTAGGGGCCACCCTCCCTGTGGCACACTCACATCTGCACAGCCTCCTACAGAGCTCTCCTTCTCTTGGGGATCCTCTGGGACATCCTCCACCACTAAAGCAGTGAGAACAAGCCAGGTAGAACTGAGGCTGAGGCCTGGGCCCACTGGTCTCCCTAAAACAGAGCCAGGTCTCAGAGAGGGCGGGAAGAAAAGCATCAGACAGCAGCGGTGGGCTGAGTCCGCAGCCAGCAGAAGGACCCCGAAGAGGAGCGCAGGCGGAGGTGAGGCAAAGCTCTCTGAAGCAGCGGAGAGGAAACTGTGTCCAGAGGCAGAGGTGGAAGACCAGGCCCATGGAGGTGAGAATCCAGCGACAGGAAGAAAGATGCCAGGAGCTTGGGCCTCGTGAGGGAGGCCTCCTGGGCAGCTGAGGAGGCAGACCCTTGGCTGGCTGACTCCACAGGCACCGGCAGGCTCTGTCTGCTCCGGAAGTCCCCCTTAGGATCCCCTTCTAGGCCACTCCCCCAGCAAGACGCTGGCATCAGACTGCATCCCTACAGCTCACAAAGGCCAGAGGACGCTCCTCTGCCGCATCAGGGCTGCCACGACAGTTCTCACTCCATGACCCTCCTCCCCACTCAGACATGGAGTCTGACCCCAACTGTAGTAGGGGAGGGGCAGCTGCAGCTCAGAGAGGGGAGGCGACTCGCCCAAGGTCACAAAGCCAGCTGGTGGCCGCATCTGACCTTGAACCATGGACTCCCCATTCTCCTCACTCAGCTCTGTGCCATTTCCTGCCACGTCTGCTCTCCATCTGGCCCTCTAGGAGGGGACTTTATCGGCCGTGGAACCCCCATGGGGTCCGTTACTTGAAGCAGAAGGAAGGCTTCCACACCTGAGCCTCGATCCCGGCATTCCGGGTGGAGAAGGAGGGCCTGGGGGCCTGCTTGGCTCGGGGAGACCACGCCCTGGAGGGAGACACAGGGGAGATGTCACCGCCGTAGGGAGGGCTCACGGCAGTGGGCTGCAGGCTGTCCTGGCCGGGGGAGGTGTAGAGGCCTGGCGAGGAGCGGGAGGCCCGAGACAGGGCAGGAGATGGAGGAAGACACCCCTTGGGCAGGTTGGGCACCAGGTCCAAGGAGGTAGGCTTGATGGGCGAGGCAGCTCTTGGGGAGACCTTGGCAGGCTCCTTGATAGGTGAGAGGACAAAGAGCGAGGGCCGCAGCTGGTACGGCGGCTGCTTGGTGGGCTCCGGGCGCAGGACCCCGTTCTCAGGCAGATAGCCATGGTAGAGGGAGGCAGGTGGGGTCCGGGCTGGGCTTCGGGATGCCACTCGGAAGGCCCCGGGGGCGTTAGTGGGGTATTTCCAGGAGGAAGGCAGGGACATGGTGGGTGATGGGCAGCGGGCCAGTTCCGGCGTGTGGCTTGAAGACTCAATGACATATTTCTCCATCCGTGACTGGCGGCGTGCGTAGAGCTCAGCCCCCTTCCCAGAGGCCTCGGAGAGGTTCTGGTTGGGTTTGGGCTTCGGCTTGGCCTGGATGCGGGGTGACTTGAGGCAGGAGGCCCACTCTGGGAGTGCCTCCTCTGCCGCTGCAGGGCTGGCTCTGTCTCGAGGTGCTGGCTCCTGCTGGAAGTTGGAGGCCTCGGCCCCCAAGGCAAAGGGCTCCTCCTCCACGCCCACCTCCCCTTGGTCCCTCTGCCGCCGCTTCTCATCTGCTGTCTGTACCAGATCCAGTAGGTCTGGATTCGGGGTCACCTTGGGCTTCTCCACAAAGGTAAACATGGATTTGCGGCTGCCCCGGCGGGCCATCGACTCCTCCAGGATGCCCGTCTTGCTGGCAGGAACTGCCTGGCCCTTCAGGTGAGAAGATTTGGAGTCGGAGCTGGGGTACAGGGCAGAATAAGAGGGAGGAGACCTCACCCAGGAAGCCAGAGGGGCTGTGGACAAGGTCTCAGCGTAGGTGGGGGGTGGAGTGAAGTTCCCCAAGGGGCGTCTCTCTGAGGCCGGGCTTCGCTGCCCCATCAGCCTCCTTTCCACCATGGGGCTGCAGGACATTATGTGTCTCTGTGGCCGGGGGCTCCTGTCTGGCATACTTGGGGGCTGGGGAGCCGGGGCCTTCTCCCCAAAATGTCGTCTCTCTAGCATGGGGCTCCTCTCCATCTGGCTGGTGCCCCCTGGCACCTGGATCCCAAAAGGCCTGGCCGTCCTGTTGACCACTGATGGGGGCTTGGCCAGTGTGAAGTGGACCTCACTGTATACCTTGGTGGGCGTGGTGGCAGCTGCTCGCCCAGACATCTCTTGATCTGCTGACACCACTAGGGTGTTGGGCTGGAGGTCGATGAGCAGGGAGCTGGACATGAAATCCGAGGCTGGGGGCCTGGAGCTGGGGAGGAGCGTAGCTTCTCTGGAGAAGGTGCTGGTGGCAGGAGCCGGAGTCGACACCTTGTCAATTAGAAGCGTGCTGCATCTCACCTCTTCCGCCGGTGCCTGGGGTTGCCCATCAGCACACAGGGTGCTGGGTTTGGAAGCAGGCACTGTGCCATTGGATGGGAGTTGGGCCTCTGAGGAATTCTGTTGGATGTTAGAAAGTGGCAGGCTCTGTGGGACAGCAGTTGCCGGGGGATTCTGATTGACATCGGTGGCTGGCGGGTTGTGGCTGCTGTTAGATGCTGCTGTGGTAAGCGTGGCACTGGGCGAGGCAAGGTTTTGGTTGACATCTGCGGCCGAGCTGTGGACCTCCGCTGGAGGTGGGGCCGGTGAGGACTGCTGGGCCTCTCGGTTTTGGGACAGGTGGAGCCCATTGGCCGTCAGCAGTGCCGCATTCTCCTTTAGATAAACCACCAGTGGCACCTCTTCCTCCTCACTGGCCACCCTCTCCAGGTGCCGGAGCAAGCTAGCCTCCTCTGAGTACCCCTCCATGCTGTGGCCAGGGACCCCTCTGCTGGGGCTCTGGGGACTGGGGTGCTGTGGAGGGCCTGGCTCCGGCAGCGAGGTGGAACTCAGGCTGAGCCCTGGGGCATGACCTGGGGGGCTTGCAGGGAGCACCCTGAGGGACTCCTGGCTGGGCTTCTGTCCCCTCTGGCCGTGGCTCACCAAGGTGAACTCGTTCACCCTCTGCCGGCGCCTGTTGAAGAGCTGGACACCGCGGGAATTGGAGCTGGGAGGGGTGGTCAGCTGGGCTGCAATCTGCTGGCTCCGCACCTTGGCCTCTTTCAGATCCTTCTCCGTGAGGCTAGTGCTCCGGCCCAACGCTGCGGGAAGGAACAGAAGCCCAGTTAGCAAACAGGCATGCGGTGACACAGGGGTGAGACCCCAACCCAGGTGGCGCTGAAGGAATTAAGAAGCAGACACAAAGACAGAGTGCAAAGTGGGACTACCAGGGGGCCAGCAGCCTTCTGAGCTGAGAGCCTCAGGGCTGACAGCATTCCAGGCTGAGACAGACAGGCGTACAGAGATGGTCGCCTCGGCCCTTTCTACACAGGATCTCTTCCTCTGGAATTTGATCCTCACTCACTGTTTCTTAGAATTAGCTCACTTCATCATCAGCCCTGATCTGCCTTTCATGGCCCAACTCAAATGCCACCACCTCTACGCCGCCCTGATTATCCTCTCAGGATTAACTGGTCCTTGATTTGGATGCCCCTGACAGTTGCTGATACGGCATTTTACCAGACTGAGTGTGAATACCTCACCCTAGAAGTCCCACTGTGTCCCTGGCTCCTCTCCCACCAGCCTTCTCTTCTCTCACTAGGCTCTGCCACTCTGGCTTGCTTTCTCTTCCATGAAAATGCCAAGGACGTTCCTGCCCCAGGGCCTTTGGACTTGCTGCTCCCTCTGCTTGGAATCATCTTTTCCTAGGTAGCAGTCCCTGCTGGTTCCTTCCTGCTGCTCAAATCTCAGCTGGAATGTCCTCTCTCTGGAGGTGCCTTTCCTTCTCCTATCCCATCTGTTTTATTTTCTCCACAGCATTCACCAAGTTGAAATGATCTTTATGTTGCCCTGTCTATTATCCGTCTCCTCACCCAGAGCATAGCTCCAAGGGGCGATGGCCCTGCCTATCTTGTTTTTTTGTTTGTCTTGAGAAGGAGTTTTGCTGCTGTGGCCCAGGCTGTGGCGTTCACACTCAGTTTGGTAAAATGCCGTATCAGCAACAGTCAGGGGGAATCCAAATCAAGGACCGCTAATATTTCCCCTTTTTAGAGTAGGTAATGCATTAACATGGTCTAAAAATGTGTTTATTCATTCATTTTTGTTTTATTTTTACTTTTCTGAGACAGGGTCTTGCTCTGTTGCCCAGACTAGAGTGCGGTGGCACTACCATAGCTTACTGCAGCCTCAACCTCCTGGGCTCAAGCCATCCTCCCACCTCAGCCTCCCAAGTAGCTAGGAGTATCGGTGTGCGCCACCATTCTTAGCCTTTTTTTTTTTTTTGTATTTTTTGTAGAGAAGGGGTCTCACTATGTTGCCCAGGCTAGTCTCAAACTCCTGGGCCTAAGTGATCCTCTGGCCTTGGCTTCCTAAAATGCTGAGATTACAGGCATAAGACACCATACCTGGCCCTAAAAATTAAAACATAAAAAAGTATACAGTAAAAAGTGTAGCCCCATCCCTGATGACTCCACATCACAATCAGGTAATCACTGTTGTCAGTTTCTTCTATATTCTCCCAGGATTTCTTCCCATTTTTACTTAAATAATCATTTTAAAATTCACATCTTTTAACACTAGAAAAGTAACAAATTGAGCTAATTTCACCAATGACTACACTAGAACATTGCATTCTTTTGTTTTATCTGCACAAGACCACAATGAGACAAGCATTGCTGGCCTGTATTTTACAGAAGAAGAAACGGAGGTTCAGAGATATATAAGTAACTGCCCCAGGTTGCAAAGCCAAGGGCGACAAAGCTGGAGTCAGAAATGTTCTCTCTCGGGTCTCCAGCCCATGCTCAAGCTGTCTGCTCATCCCAAAAGGTCTCTTTGGGACATAGGGGACAGGAACAAGGTCATCAAGAGTCAGGGCTCAGTCTGGGACTTGAGGTCCTGAGATCAGGCTAAGATCAGTCCCCTATTAAACTATAAGATCACTGTAGGCAACCATTTCTCTTTCTATCCCCAGTGCCCAGCTGGCACACAGTTGGTGCTCAATTTATAGTTGTTGAATAATAGATGAACAAACGATGCATGAACAAATGCATTGGCAGACAGGTGGATGGATCAGCCTGAGACCAGGGTCAGAAGCAACATCTGCAGCTGAGAAAATTCCTCTCTCCATCAGCCCTCTCCTCCCGACTGTGGGAAGCTAATTAGTTCTTGAGGAATCTGACCCTGCCCTCCTCTCCCTTGCCCTCATTAGCACTGGCTATGGCATGCTGAGTCCGTCTCCAGGGACAGTCTTTCTAGGCATCTTGCCAGCAAGGCTCTGAATTCATGGACTCTCAGAGCTGGAAGCGCTCTTACAGAGGAGGTATTTCATCACCACCCTGTTTTATAGGTGGGAAGCAGAAGTCCAGAGAGTAGCCCAGGGTAGAGCCTGCTGACTTCCACACGGGAGCCACAGGGAGGCCCACACAGAGCAGAGAAGCTGCGACCAGCAGCATCACAGCAGCTTCACTGGGGCCTGTGGCCAAGCAGCCACAGGCTTTCTGGCCCCAACCTCCTTCTTCCCTCCTCCATCAAACCTGGCTTTCCCCTCACCTATTAGAAACAGTGAGAGCACATCAGGTAACCACTGTTGTCAGTTTCTTCTATATCCTCCCAGGATTTCTTTCTATCCCACCCACCCATGATACTGCTGTCCCCGGTAGGACTCCTCTCCTGCCTGGATCGGTCCACCTATTAAAGGTGTCTATTAGCCATCTATTAGCCAGGCTGCTCCTCTGTGGGGAGCCTAAGCGAGGGGGTGCCAGCCACACAGGAGGGCTCTGAGAGGTTGCTCAGTTCATGTAGCATCCATCTCTGCTCTGCTTAGAAACCAGGCCTCCTGGCCTGAAGCCAAGCTCTGCCATTTGCTAGCCATGGACCATGGCAAGTTACTGTACCTCTCAGAGCCACAGTCTCCCTAACTTGACATGAGAGTTGGGAGGCCACACTGAGATCATGAGTGCCAAGGCCTGACTGCCATGAAGCCCAGGTGGACAGACAGAGGGCTCATGCTATCCTGGCATAAGCTGGCGGTTGGTCACCCCATTCCACTCCCTGGAAAAGGTCAGATACTCTTCTAGCACAGGCGATTTACTGAAGGTCGAACAGCAGGGGATTCCAGAGTGACAGGGAGGCAGAGCTTACTGCCCCAAAACACAGAACCTCAGAATCTCAGAGGTGCTGTCACCAAGTCCAATCCCCACACAATTCTTGCATCTTCAAAACCACACCCTTGAGCGTACAAGTCTCTGCTTACATACTCAGGTGACATGAGCTCACTACCCCAGGAGGGGTAATGAGCTAATTAGCTTCCACTAATTAACATTCCTCAGCTAGAAACTTCCTACTTACATTAACTTACATCCACTTTTTTTTTTTTTTTTCTGAGACAGGGTCTTACTCTGTTGCTTAGGCTGGAGTGCAGTGGCGCCATCGTGGTTCACTGCAGCCTCAACCTCCCAGGATCAAGCGATCCTCCCACCTCAGCCTCCTGAGTAACTAGGACTACAGACATGCACCACCATGCCTGGCTAATTTTTGTATTTTTTGTAGAGACAGGATTTCGCTATGTTGCCCAGGCTGATCTTGAACTCCTGAGCTCAAGTGATCCACCCATCTCAGCCTCCCAAAGTGCTGGGATTACAGGCGTGAGCCACCATGCCCAGCCTTCATCCACTTTCTTTTTTTTTTTTTTTTTTCTTGAGATGGAGTCTTGCTCTGTCACAAGGCTGGATTGCAGTGGCACGATCTTGGCTCACTGCAATCTCCGCCTCCCAGGTTCAAGCAATTCCCCTGCCCCAGCCTCCCAAGTAGGTGGGACTACAGGCACTCACCACCACACCTGGCTAATTTTTTTGTGTTTTAGTAGAGATGGTGTTTCACCAGGTTGGCCAGGATGGTCTCGATTGCCTGACCTTGTGATCTGCCCGCCTCAGCCTCCCAAAGTGCTGGGATTACAGGAGTGAACCATTTCACCCAGTCCTCATCCAATTTCTTGATGTGATTCTGCCTCCCTGGGGCTGCACAGATAAAAAGTTTTCTCATTCATTCCAGCCTGACAGCTCTGTAGAGATTTACAGATATATCACACCCCCTTGGGACAGAGTCAGGATAAACATCTCTAGTCTGGCCAGTGTTTCTTATGACACAGTTGCAGCAATAGTAGCTAACATTGGTTTGTCACTGACTATATATCTGTACATGCACTTTGCTCATTTAATTTCCAAAACAACCCGAAAAGGCCCAAACTATTATTATGCACACTTTGTTGATGAGAAAACTAAAGCTCATAGAGGTAAAGTGAGCTGCCCAAGATCACAGGACCAGAAAGAAGTAGAGCTGTGTTCACACCTGGCTCTACGTGACTGCAGAGAGTACCAGGCTCCTGGCTGGCCAGTTCCCACCATGCGAGGCTCATAGAAAGCACTTCAGTGTTTGATTAATCCAGACCTCTCAACGCCCCTGCATTTTTCTGCTTTTTTCCTTACTGGCTCTAGAAGGCCATGGGTTTAGAAAATCTTCAAATGTCAGAGTGTAAAGGGCCTTTAGAGATAAGCTGGGCTGGGAGGCTCAGTGAGGGAAGGGGCCAAGAGAGGAGGATGTGAGCCCAGGACCAGGTCAGCTGACTCCCATCGAGGCTCCATTCACAGCCAGGGCTGCTGCTAAGATCCCATCACCACCACTTCTCTGAGCTTAGAACTGCCCCCAAGCTACTGTTCTGTAACAAGAGGAATGACGATAAAGGTCGGGAGGTAAGTGAGCCCTGCCCTCCAAGGCGAGCTCCTGCAGCCCGCACTCCAGCCCACAGTGACTCCACGGAAAAGGAATTCAGCAGGAGGTTTGGAATAGATCCAGCCAGTCATCCAGATGACTTTTGCCACCCTTCACAAACAAAGCTGGTGGGGGCACCCCAGAGTCCCTTGTAGCAGAGCACCATGGGGCAACTCCATCTAAAACTCCTCAGACTAAGGAGCCGCCCCCTCTGGCAACATCCCAGGCAGCTGCTCCAAGATAGTGCTCCTTGTGTCAAAGGGGTGGGAGGTAGCCAAATGCTATGGGGGACAGGTACCTCACTGAACCCTCCATCAACCTGGCTGTGGCCTGTTTTTGTGCAGGTCATGATGCCCCTACCACCTCCCTACCTAAACTTCTACAGGGCTAGGTTGGGGTGCTAACCCTTTAAACACCCACCCTGGACATTGGATCAGGAGCCCTGAAGACAGCCCTTCAAGAGAGGAAGGGGTGGAGGGCAGGCACAATGAAAAGCTGCCTGGGGTCAGGAGACTTGGGTCCAACCGGGTAAACCCTGAGGTTGGGGGGTAGGCGAGAAGCCCCAGCACAGCCATTAGAAGGGAGTTTGTACCGCCCACTGTCACGACTGAGCGCCCTGCAGCCCAGGCGCAGTGCCGTGCACCTGACGCTCGCCACCTTGTTCAGTTCTCACAGAAGCTCCGAGAGATAAGTCCTGTGATTCTTCTCATTCTGCAGGTGAAACTGGGGCTCAGAGAGACCTGCCCAGGGTCGCACTACTTATGAGTGGCAGAGCTGGACTCAAAACTCAGAAAGTCTGGCTCTGAGTCTAATCTCTTAACTACTCTCCTTCCAGACTAGGCCTCTAGAAAGAGGGAAAACAAGAGAGGCTCTGCTGCTCTTGGATGATGGCCTGCGAAGCCCTCTGCTTCCTCATCTCGTGATCAATGCCCCTCAGCAGTGCCTTCTCCCCTGAAAACCCAGCTGCCTAGAACAACTCCTTTCTCCCACTTCTCCCTCTCAGGAGAAGAGTCGATAAACTCATTCTTACTAGGGTATAAATGACTGATAGGGCATGAAAGATTAGTAGAGTGGGGAGGTCACAATGTTGGGAGTCAGGAGACCTCAGTTCTCATTTGGCGCAGGCAGGGACAAAGCCTTTCCCCACCCCTACCGCCCTCTGTGGGCAGCTGCCTGTTCTGCCCACCACTGGGGCCCGTGTGGATGGAGGATCCACAGGAGGGAGGTGGGGCTGGGGAAGGGAGGCCAGAGCAGAAGGTCAGGACAGGGAGAATTCTAGGAAATGCTTCTTCACACGATGCCGTCAATGGGAGTGTCCAGCCAGGGTCGGGTGGGTGGGGTGAGACAGAGTAGGGGGTAGGAATAGAGATTGGCTCAAGGCAGCCCATTGTGGTTGTCCTGGGGTCTTGGCAACAGGAAGGGTAAACAGGCTGGGTAAACCACCCCCCTGGTGAGGTCAGGAAGGAGCTAATGACTGGCCACTGCACAACCTCTGGCTCAGCTGGGGGCAGGAAAATGGAGAGGCCTGAGTAATGGCCTGGCTACCTTGCCAGCCCCTTCCCCATTCCTCCCACTGAAAGGAGGAAATGACACAGGCTCCATGCCCTGGGGAGCTCTCCATCCCCAGAGTCGTGGTGAGTGCAACCTGACTGGGGTCGGCAGACTGCTAGACCTCCTCTCAGGAGGAGAATATCTAGGCTTCAGTGGGAAGGACTGCCAGGCATGGGAGAAGACACACACATGGGGTGGGAGCCCCAGGCCCAGCCCCTGCCTCACCACTCACAGGCTGGCAGAAATCACCGTATACCTCTCCCTTGATGCCCAGAGGAGAGACTAAGATCAGAGGGGGGATGCCACATGCCCTAAGCCATATCTCCCAAGCCACAAAGGCACCTCAGGTGCTCACCTTACTCACTCTGCTGGGTCCTCCCTGAAGCCAAGCTTCCTCCTGGATGCTCCTGCCGGCCTTCGGGCCTCAGTTCTCAAAGCCTCCGGTAAAGGCAGCCAATCGCCTGGCTAACTAAGCCAGGAAAATCCCACATCCACAGCAACACGAAGGAGCTGGATATGACTTTTCTCCTCCACAGATGACTCAGCCCAGCTCTTTATCAGGAAAACCGATTTTGCAACAGCCTTTTAAATGGCCTCTCCACCCCCAGTCTCTCCCCCGCCAATCTACCCGCCCCACACTGCCAGATTCATCTTCCTCCCTCTGGGCTCCACTCATGCCTCTCTCCTGCTCAAAACCCTCTGCTGCCTCCCCAGGACATGGAGGATCAAGAGGAGAGTCCTCATCCCGGCATTCAAAGCCCCTGCCATCCAGGCCTGCCCGAGAGCTCACTCACCTTCTCTCTGTGCCCTCAGCAACAGTGGAGGGAGTTCAGTGGCTTGCAGCTCCCACAGCTGCACAGTGAATTCCTGCCTGCCGAGCAGCGTTTGCACAGACTCCGCTCCCGGGAACCCTCCTCTGTCTCACATCCTTTCTACATGCCCTAATCCCTCAGATTTCCGGCCTACCTAGAATGCCACCAACCCCTCCAAAAAGCCTTTCCTGATCCACTGATGTTCTATCTGCACCACTTAATAACTGCAGTGTAACATTCGTTCTAGCAATGTGCTCACCACATGCCAGGTACCGGGACAGGGCCTTACTTCACTTACTTCCACAGCAACCCCGAGGCCAGCACTATCCTCCTCTCCTCGTTAGAGAAGACACTGGCTCAGAGGGGTGCAGTGACTTGCTCAAGGTCGCACAGCCAGCCAGAGCAAGAGCAGGGATTCAAGCCCTGGGTGCCCAATGCCCAGTCGAGGGCCAGTCACGTGGGCCATGCTGCCCCCTCCCAGTGTTTTGCTTTGTAGCAGTCAGGGTCTGGGCCCTATTTTTCCCCAGAGATTGCAGTGACCTCGAGGGCAGGGGCCTCTGCTGCTTCCTGCCTTGTCCCCACCACATCTTCTACTGGCACTTGCAGAATAAACATGAAATCTATGAGGATGACAAGAGCCAACATTTTGGGGGCATCAGATACTGCCAAGCCAAGGGTTTCACATGTCTTTTCTCATTTAATCCTCACAGCAACTCACAAGGAGGTTCCCTTAGCCCCATTTCGTAGATGAGGAAGATGAGGCACACAGAAGCAGCTAACTCGTCCCAGGTTTCACAGCTTAGCAAGGGGCCCCGCGGTCTGACTAATCTCAAGCCTGAGCGCCTTCCTTCTGAAGAGCACACTCATCTTCCCTACTTACCCACCCAGGCCCAGCCCAATGGCCACTTCTTTTAGGAAGCCCTCATCAATCCATTCAGACTTCTAGATCAGTGCTCCTCCCTGTTCAATCTGGCCCAGAGGCCTCAGATCAGGAACAGGGCTCAGAGGAAACAGCAGGTTGAGAAAACTCAGAAACCCAGGGGAAGGAGGCTGGGCCTGGCCAAACTTCTGGTTTCTCTCTGCTGGCAGTGGGTTGGGATCAGGGAGGGCAGAGATGGAGGGGTAGGGGGAAGCTAAGATGAGGGCTCCTCAGTCAGCGCAGGCCTGACCCGACTTCTATCCTTGCAGACCACAAGCCCTGCTCCCTACTGGCTGACCACGGCCCTGCCAAAGGCCAGGAGCCACAGCCTCTCTCTTGCCCATTTTACAGGGGTAATCCCTAATCTATAGTCAGTAAGTTTTTAGAAACTTTGAAATGGTAAGTCAGAGAGAGGCAGGCTGAGCCCCAGGTATACAGCAAACTGGAAAGGGAGGGCTCACAGAGAGGATCACAGGGTCACAGCCCAGGCTCCCTCCTCTCCAGGCCAGCCCTGGGTGAGCTAGGCCTGTGCTCATGAAGACCCCTCCTGCCATTTCACTCTCCCCACCCTCCGCTGCCTGGAAGCCTTGGGAGTACAGAAAGGACTGTCACACCCTGCCTTCCCAGAGAAAACATGTCATCTAAAAGACAGGTGGCAAGCCAGGGCAGGGGAAAGAAGTGGTTTCCCCTAGACGTGTCTCTGCCAGGGTCAGGGCGGGGCCTAGGTCATCTGTGGATCCCCTCCACTCTTCCCAGGGCCTGGCCCACCACAAAGATGTGGTCCTTCCCCTTAGCCCTGTGCTAGTCTAGGGCCAGGACTGGTCTCTGTCCTCTCTCAATGCCCCCAGACTCAGCAGAAGCCATCACCCAGGAGGGGTTGAAGCCATCACTGTGTTGACTAAATAAACTACTGAAGGACAAGCACTTCCACAATCTAAAGCCTCCCCCTTCACATTTTGCTCCACCATTCATCCTTGGAGATGAATTTTAGATGTGTCTAAATCCAAGAGTCATCTAGATTCTAGATCAGAGATCTAGAGGATGGTTCCTGGGAGTGGTAGAAGAAGGAAGGAGAGAGCAACATGTTTGTGAGAGAAGAGGAAGATGAAATCTCAAATCACTGTGTTAGACCTAAGAGGAAGAATGTTTCATGAAGTGAGGGGAAAACATAGAGCCTAAGAGTAAGATGAATTAGGATGAAGCAAACCAGGAAGCCTTCCTGGAGGAGATGACATATGCCCTAGATCTTGAAAGATGGAGAGAAGGAGGCATTCCAAGCAATGAGGATAGCTCAGTAGAGGCTAGGAGGTTCAAAGTAACCCCCACCCCACTCCCCTACCCACCCCCATACCCCAAATCAAGACCAGCTGAATAAAAAGGAAGTTTTGATAGAGGAACACACTTACTGGGTTTGCCCAGAGGCCAGGGGTGAATGGGGAGAACCAGACACAGTTCCATAGGAGCCATGTACATTACCAGGCTCATGCCCAGAGACCAGAACCTGGGCCTCCGGGGGCGTTACATAGACACCCCTACTCCTTGGGCCACAGAGCCAGCTGGGACCCTCCGTGTCTGCCTCTCTTGCCATCTGTCTCAGCAGCTTCCTTCTTATAGGAGAGGACGCTGTGCAGCCCAGCAGAAAGTGAAGGCCAGCGCCCTGTGGTAAATTCCCCACATTCCTTCCTCACAGAAAAATAAATAACTTGGGAGGAAAAACGCAGGAGGAATGATAATGACAAAGTCACCACAAACTGGGTAAACAGCGGAGCGATGAGGTTTATCCCCAGGCAGTGTCATCATCAGCCCAGGGCTCTGGGACAGACAAACCTGCCCCCAACCCGTGTGGGTCTCCCAGACAGGGTCGCAGGCTCACTCACAGCTCCCAAAGAAGGAGCTGGGAATCCCTCAGTCGTGGCGTGTGGTCACTGTGGGCAAACTCATCAGGGGCCGGGTGCACCCATGTTCATTACTGAGTACTTCTAATGTGCAAGGTGTTCGGTTCAGTTTTATCATTTTTCATCATGTTTTATTTTATCCTCACAAGCTGTGAGTTAGGGAGTACCATTATTCCCTTTTTTTTTTTTTTTTTCTGAGACGGAGTCTTGCTCTGTTGCCCAGGCTGGAGTGCAATGACGCCATCTCAGCTCACTACAACCTCCGCCTCCTGGGTTTGAGCAGTTCTCCTGCCTCAGCCTCCCAAGTAGCTGGAGTACAGGTGCACACCACCATGCCCAGCTAATTTTTGTATTTTTCTTTAGTAGAGACAGGGTTTCACCATGTTAGCCAGGCTGGATTGAACTGGATCACTGACCTTGTGATCTGCCTGCCTTGGTGTCCCAAAGTGCTGGGATTACAGGGATGAGCCACTGTACCCGGCCCATTATTCCCATTTTACAGATGAGGAAACTGAGCCTCAAAAAGAAAGGTCTTGTGATTTGTCAAGGTTATTTGGCGAGTGAATGGACTGTGGTTTTCCAGCCCATCTCTCGCTCCCCCATCCATTCAGCCTGCCCACTCCTCCCACAGACAGCCCTCCTTTACCAAATCCAATGAGAGGTGCAGCCAGTTCTTCTCCCATCTAAGGCTGAGCAAGGCATACTGGGCTACCTTCAGTAAATCACTTCACCTCTCTGAGTCTCAACTTCATCATCAATAAAACAGGGATGATAATATCTGCTTTGTAGAGTAGCTGCTGAGTAAATGAGATGCAGCAATGATTTCTAAAATATAAAGCACTAGGCACACTTTTGGGGAGCAGTTAACTGTAGGCTTTTGTACACACTCACCTCTGCATGACTCGACCAGGCTGGGGCTGTATCTGTCTCTCTCCCTGTCTTTACCACCCCTCTTGGGGTCTGATCTCACTCTTCTGCTCACAGTCAGGCACGACCCAACCCTAATCCCTTCCCAACACCCCCCGCATCCTCTCTGCACAGGGGATCCCTGTGTCACTTCTAGCCACTGTACTGTAGGAGCGAGAACCAGTTCTGAACCTCAGGCCCCCTCAGAGGAGGGCACATGGCTCTGGGGTGCTGGCGGATGCTGACCCTGCCATGCCCCTCTCCTCCACTGCCATTCACCAATTACCAGGCGGGGCTGGCCCCGCTCCAACAGGAGTCTCCTGCCAGGGAGAGGCTGAATCATGCAGTCCTGCCCTCCATGTTTCCCTCAAACTACAAAAGAAAAGAAGACTGGAAGCCAGGAGATTTGGTTCCAAGGTCTGTCCTATCACAATTTGGGTGAGACACTGAGCTGATCCCTGATTCTCTTCGGGCCTCAGTGTATCCAAGTTGTCCAAAGGGGGGATTGGACTGTCTGGTGGTTCCTACAGTGTGGTGCCCCCATCACTAATGGAAGCAAAAAGGATTTTAGGTCGTGCCCTGATATTTAAAATCTTAACAGTTATGTAAATTTCAAATGTGAATTGGAAAAGAGGTATAATGAACACACCCAAACTTGTGATCTCAAGTATATTACTGCTTAAGGGGAGGCTAAAGTGGACATTTCACTAACAAAAACAAAAAAAATTTTTTTTTGAGACAGAGTTTTGTGCTTGTCATCCAGGCTGGAGTGCAATGGCACAATCTCGGCTCACTGCAACCTCCGCCTCCCAGCTTCAAGTGATTCTCCTGTCTCAGCTTCCTGAGTAGCTGGGATTACAGGCATGCACCACCATGCGTGGCTAATTTTATATTTTTAGTAGAGATGGGGTTTCTCCATGTTGGTCAGGCTGGTCTCAAACTCCTGACCTCAGGGAATCCACCCACCTCGGCCTCCCAAAGTGCTGGGATTACAGGTGTGATCTTGCCATCGCACCCGGCCTTCACTAACAAAATTTAAAGAAAATATGTATAAGTGGTGCATGGATTCATTCATTTAACCAGTATTTATTGTACAACAACCAAGGTCCAGGCACTGTTCACAGCCATGAAAGAAAACAGATTAAAATTTCTGCTTGCATTCGAGTAAGGGAACAAGATAATAAATATACAAGTAAGTCAGATGGTATATGCTGTAGAAAAAAATTAAGCAGGACTTGGAGGTATACAGACTTTAAGGAGTGAGGAGTGATTTGCAAAGGTAGATATGCTAACCAAAGCCATCCTCACTGAGAAGGCACATCTGAGCAAAGAACGGAAGAATGTGAGAGAGTGAAGCATATGCTTGTCTAGGGCAATAAACAGTGCAGGCAGAGGGAACAGCGAGTGCTAAGGTCCTGAGGCAGGCTCATACCTGGGAGGTCTAAGGATGATACATATACTATGGAGGTAGGACACGAATAAGCAAAGTAGAGGCCGGGCGTGGTGGCTTATGCCCACCCAGCACTTTGGGGGGCCAAGGTGGGTAGATCACTTGAGGTCAGGAGTTTGAGACCAGCCTGGCCAACATGGGGAAACCCCGTGTGTACTAAAAATATTAGCCAGGCATGGCGGCGCATGCATGTAATCCCAGCTACTCAGGAGGCTGAGGCAGGAGAATCACTTCAACCCAAGAGGCAGAGGTCTCAGTGAGCCAAGATTGCACCACTGCACTCCAGCCTGGACAACAGAGCGAGACTCTCATCTCAAAAAAAAAAAAAAGTTGTTTTCTTTAATGGCCCTTCTCCTTCTGAGCTTCGGGATCTCAGGGATCCCCCTGCATTGTGACAATTTCTATACATGCGCACATATGCCTGCAACATACACGCATTCTCAGTAGCCTCTTAATGCTGGAGAGCCTCCAGCCGGCAGCAGCACATCCTCCTCTGCACGGATGCCCACACACAGAGGTGCTGCTTGCTTCAAGCCTGTACTACACACAGCAGAGCGTGCCCAGGCATGCATGCACACCCACAGAGGGGGCAGGACATACACACGAATATGTGCATACTGAGTACCTACAGGTACACGGGACTCATGTGGAAGTCTGGCATGGATGGACATGCATCAGGTACACACCTTCTGGGACATACGTGTCTCCTTCCTGCCAGCCTGCCCTGTCTTCAGGTAACCGGATTAGCAGATGACTCTTGCCTTGAGGGCACATGCTACTGGAGGATGGAAATTGCACTGATGGTCTGGTTTCAAATGCACTTCTTCAGTATCTCTGCACCTCAGTCATAGTCTCGCTTTTCCAGGGGTACATTAAAATCTGCCACGTGATGCTCAAATGCGTCAGGGGATCATGTGGCTGTGGAGAGTGTCCCCTTTGTGTGTGTGTGTGTGCGCGTGCGTGCGTGCGTGTGTGTGTGTGTGTGTTTTAAGACAGGGTCTCACTTTGTCACCCAGGCTGGCAGGCTGGAATACAGTGGCACAATTACAGCTCATGGCAGCAACCTTTCAGGGTCAAGCTATTCTTCTGCCTCAGCCTCCTAAGTAGCTGGAACTACAGGAATGCACCACCACACTTGGCTAATTTTAAAAAAGTTTTTTGTAGAGATGAGGCTTCACTTTGTTGCCCAGGCTGTTCTCAAACTCCTGGGCTCAAGCGATCCTCCCACCTTGGTCTCCTAAAGTGTTGGGATTATAGCATAAGCCACCGTGCCCAGCCAAATGTCCCCTTTTCTATCCTGATTGCAATTAAACGGGGTAAGCCATGTGAAGTGCTTAGCACAGCACTGTACACCTTAGCACCACCACCAGCATCCTCACTTGTACCAAAGTCCTCTCCACCTTCATTCCTCTAGGATACTTGGGGGCAGCTAAAAAGCAGAGGGAAAGGACCAGGCCAGGAGCTGGAGATCTGGGTTTTAGCCTCGACCTGGTCTCCAATTCAATGTGAGGCCTCTGGCAAGTCCCTTCCCCTCTCTGGTCCAGATCAAAAACTTGCAGGTGCTTCAGAATCCCTCAGGGAATGTGGTCAAGATGCAGATTCCTGGGCTCTACCCTAGACCTGTGAGACCACAGAATATGTACCTTAACAGGCTCCCGAGAGGAGTCTGTGCACAGCCACATTGGGGACCCACTGGGCCTTAGAGCCCATGACCTTATAAATAAGTGCATAAGTTAGTTACCACAAGAAGATGTCTGGAACACAGACTTGCACACAGTAAGACTCCATCATGTTAATTAAAAAATACATGTAATAAAATATATTTCTATAATTGTCTATTTTTTAAATTTTTATTTTAATAGAGATGAGTTTTCACTATATTTCCTAGACTGGTCTTGAACTCCTGAGCTCAGGCAATCCTCCTACCTTGGCCTCCTAAAGGGCTGGGATTATAGGTATGAGCCGCCACACACAGCCTATGATAATTAAATATGGTAATATTTTAGCATTCCTTGAATATGTACAACACTTTGACAGTTTTCCTAGCAGTTTTCATGCATC
Source organism: Aotus nancymaae (assembly GCF_030222135.1). NCBI lineage: Eukaryota > Metazoa > Chordata > Mammalia > Primates > Aotidae > Aotus > Aotus nancymaae. Next base: position 25,633,397 of record NW_026988479.1, on the reverse strand, counting down.
AGAGATAGAGACAGAGCAAGGACTGTTATAGCATTTTGCAGACTAGAAAACTGAGGCAGAGAAAGGACAAGGGACCTGCCCAAGATCTCTGCACACGTGCCATTGGCTCCCAGCCAGGACCATTGGCACAGCCCCATGAGATGCCCCACCTCAGGCCTTATCCTCTCATCCCATATGGTTTTGACTCCTAGCCCCCAGTGTAACTGTCCTTCCACTCCAGGTTTATGAAAACTCTGAGCACACATGACTTCTCTGTGACTCTGGAGAACAGGACCTCAACCAGTTAATTTCCTTCCAGCCGCAAGATCCCTCTCACTGGCAGCACAGGGAGTTCCCAGAGCCCTAACTCTACACGCTGCCATCTGATCTAAAATAGTTGTTTTATTTTAACTAATCTGAGTTCAACCTGATCACTAGCTATGGTGACCTTTAGCAAGCCTTATATGTGCTAAGCCTCAGTTCCCTCTAAAAGATTCTTAATTCCTACTCTGCTGTGTCATTGCTCGGATCAGCTCTCACATAGGCAAAGGCCTGAAACCTACGCTACTGCACATTAACTCTCTGGCTAAAGTGTGAGCTCCTGGAAGGCAGGAACCCTGTTTCATCCACCCATGCACCCACATCTACTTCGTGTAATATGTGCTCAATGAATACATGCTGAATGCATGATGAAAGGAAATGATATGGCCAAAGCAACTCTTTCCCAGTCCTAACTGACCATGGTGTTAATGAGTCATTTCCCAGGTCGAGGGGTAGGGACTCTGAGCAGGGATGATCAGGGCCAGAAGGGACGGTTTCTGGGTCCTGGGAAGCTGCCCTCCCATCTGCACATTGTGGACTGCCCGCCATGGCTGTGACGAAGGCCACACTGGGAGGGCTGTGTTCTGGGAGTCCTGAATGTAATCCTGTTGACTCAGACATAAATAATGCACTAGTGTGTTCTCTCCTCACCACCCTGTCACACTAAGAATAGCATTGGCTATTCTTTCAGGGATTCCAAGGAGAAGAGGGCAGGACAGCAAGATAGGGACAAGCAGGGAAAGACGTCACGGGGCTAGGGACCATCAAGCACCCCCGCTCTCCAAACCCATAAAACAGAGGATCCTGGAGGGCAGAGCCAAAAGGGCCCTTAGAGGCCAACTGTCAGGAGTTCTCAAGGGGCGAGCAGATGGCACCCGCCCCTCTACCAGCCTGTTTTATCTTTTCCTCCTCCTTTCTAACGCCCATCCTAATAAAGCCTGTGCCTCTAACTTAGCCCTCCACACTCCTCCCCCTCCTTGTTCATGGGATGAATAAATAGAGAGTGGGTGAGTGCCCTCTTAGGTGTTTATATGCAAAGCTTTAGAGAGGGAAAAAGATGCTATGGATTTTCATGTATCTTAAGTTTAAAAATAACTGACCTAGAACAGTGCTTCTCATAATTTAAAGTACATGGGAATTACTCAGGAATGTTGTCAACATGCAGATTATAATTCAGGAAGTCTGGGATGGGGCCTTGGATTCTGCAGTTCTAAAAAGCTTCCAGGTGATGCTGATACTGCATGCATGGTCCATACATTGAGGGCAGAAAAATTAGAGTATTTTCCTATAATAGAGTTAAGGAAACTGACACCCAGGGAGGAAAAGGGGTGTGCCCTAGAGTGTACAGCTGAGCTGGGTGCAGAATAAAAGCTTCCCGACTGCCATCCCAGGGCTCTGGCTTCCGGGTTGGTGGCGGGGGAGGGGGTTGGTGCCTGGAGTGGAACAAGGGACAGGTAGCTGTTACAGGCAGTGGGAATAGGTCCGGGGGGCGGCATTCATTCAGACACAAGCTGACCCTCCTTTGTCCACAGACTCCCACAGGGAATAAAAGGAAGTAAGAACTCACCTGAACAGGGGCGCTCGGCTTGAGTGACCACAGCCTCCTGCCCAGGAATGCACTCTCACCAGCTTGCATCTGAGGCCTGCTGGGCTTCCATAACCTTCCTTGGAGAAGGGAGGGATGGCCCCAGACTCTGCTTTCAGCCACCTCATGAAGTGGCTCAGGGGAAATGAATGGGATCTGTCGATAGCACTATCAGGGTGGACAACCAAGGGAAAGAGGAAAAGAAAGGAGGAAAGACTTGCCTCCCAGATCAGGACCAGCATGCTCCTCATCCTGTGATCCGCCTTAAGCCCCTTCACAGGCTCCAGGCTCTGTACCACCAGCCCTACTGCTGCGACCCCTGCACTGCAGCTCCCGAGGTGATGCTTTACCTCCCAGGCTCCAGCCAGGCTGGGCTTCTTCCCAGTGCTCAGCCAGTCAGCATGGCACTTTCTCCCCTCTAGGCCTCTGCACTGGCTGCTCCTTTTCCTAGAGCCCTTTCCTCCCTTGCCCCTTCGGCTGCACCTTTCTGACCATAACTCTCATCTTTCAGGTCTGTTCACAGGTCCCAAGGCCCCTCAGAGGTCACATTCTCCTGCCACAACACCCTCTGCCTCTCCCCTAAACTCTCATCAGCTTTGTAATTCCACCAGAATTTGTTTTCATGTCAGTCTGCCTATCCCCACAGGGCAGGGACCTTGTCTATGTCCATGCCCCTGTGCCTTGGCCACAGCTGGGGCTCAGTAAACATTTGCTGTAAAAGAACAAATGCTTGAAATACTGCTCACATCACGACTGCAAAGCCTCCTGTCTCCATGCTTCCACGTGACCTCACTCACCCAGACTTGTACAGGATTGGGATTTGCACGATTATCTGGGTACAGGCCTCTGCTCTGCTGCGGCCTGACTGCTATTTTAACAGAGATCAAAACATGGCAATATTTAAGCGGTAGCTCTTTTTTTTTTTTTTTTTTTTTTTAGCATAAGTGGCCTCTGCAGGTCATATCAGCCTCTCTGAGTGTGGTCTTCTGCACTGTCTGTCAGGTCTAAATGAGAGGAGAAATCTGGGAAAAACTTTGATTGACAGCATTACTCTGTCAATGGTTGAGGCCCAGAAAGGGAAAGGGCTCATTCAAGGCCACACAGCCAGTGTGTGGGGATGCCAAACGCCCCTGGCACAGCTTAAAGTCCACAGCTAAGCTTCAGGCCCACCCAAGCTCAGTGAGAGCACCATCTGCCTGGAGGCTGGGCAGAGATGGAGGAGGGAGAGGAGAGGGTGGATGGGAGCATTCAGCCTCAGGCCCAGAGCCAGGGTGTGGTGGGCGGGGCCCCCAGCAGGAGACCTGAGTGAGGCCTTGCATCCGGGCACGGGGGAGCCAACTGGCTAGGGCTGGGTGGTGGCATGCTTGTTCTCCATGCGTGTGACAGTCTATTTTTTAATCATTACTCTCCCCATCCCCCAACCCCATGTGCCCTCCCAAAGGACCCCATATTGGGAATAATGTCCTGACTGAGGCCAGGGCCACCCTAGGGATCCGTGGGAGGGTCCCCAATATCTCATCTTCTTAGGGAGCCCATAAGAACTAAGTGGCCCAGAAGGCAGAGCAGAAGGCTCAGGGATGAAGTGTGTCCTCTGCCTGTGTGACCTTGGGCTGGTCCCTACACACTCTAACCTCAGTTTCCCCTACGTGGGTGGGAGTTTATTACATCTCAAGCACTTAGAAGCCACTCAAGCTCCAAGGCACTAACAATGCCCACTCATCAGGCCCTGGCAGAGCCTTCCATGCCCACAGTGATTGCAGGGCACCCTTGATCCTCTCTGACATACTCCCAGGGAAATGGAGAGGTTGAGCTGGTTCAAGGGCCAATCTCAGAGCCCTGGACCCTAGACCCAGTGAGGCTCCTCCTTCCAGGACCTAAGCTTCAGGGATGATGAGGATCAAAGACAAATGCTGTCTGTTCTGGGACAGGTGGCTTGCTTTTTTGCTTTTTCTGAGCCCCTGGCACTCCGTCTCATGTGGGAGAGACCATGTTGTGCAGGAGTTAAGCACACAGTTTTTGGGGCCAGACTGCCTGGGTTTGAATCTAGCCACTTATCAGGTGTGTGATCTTGGAGGCTAACTTAACCAATCTCTCTGTGCCTCAGTTTCCCATCTGCAAAATGCTAATAATAGCAGTACTTACCTCATGGAGTTGTTGATGTGCAAAGAACTTAAAGCACCCATGGCACATAGTAAATAACAGTGAATAACCATTTTTAAGAACTGTGGCTTTTATGTCTCAAGCACTCTTAGACTCCAAGAGATTTTATTCTGGAGGATTACATGCAAGGGTCTCAGGTTAGCCCACTCTCCTGTCCCAGGGGCTCATCCAACCTACCCCTTCCTCGACCCTTGACATCATGGTGTCAGCCCCTCCTGCTAGCCCCATGTTTTTGGTGACAAGCCAGTGAGGAGCTTTGTCACACCCATGATCCCCTCAGATCCTTACTAGTCCATATCTCAGCAGTCAGAAGTGAAGCCTGAGGCCCAGAGGAAGCAAATGATTTGCCCAAGACCACCAGCCAGTCAGCTAAGAGCAGAGCTTCCAGTATCCATTCCTGAAGCTCAGTCCAGGCATTTTCCACTTGTGCCGATTCTCCCAACATCAAAGCCTGTTTCTAGGCCGATCATGGTGACTCACGCCTATAAGGCTGAGGCAGGTGGATCACTTGAGTCCAGGAGTTTAAGATCAGCCTGGGCAACATAGTGAGACCCTGTCTCTACTAAAAATACAAAAATTACCCAGGTATGGTGGCACATTCCTGTAGTCTCAACTACTTAGGAGGTGGGAGGATCATTTGAGCCCAGGAGGTTGAGGCTGCAGTGAGCCATAATCCTGCCACCACACCCCAGCCTAGGCAGCAGAGCAAGACTGTCTCAAATGAACAAAGAAACAAAAAATCCAACCAACCAAACAAAAAAATCCTGTTCCTGGCCAAACATCAAAAAGTAACTTATACTGAGATACAACTGCTCTTGATCAAAAGCCCATCTCCTTAAGAACCTGCTATTTTTATTTTTTTGAGATGGAGTCTCACTCTGTTTCCCAGGCTGGAGTGTAATGGCGCAATCTCGGTTCACTATAACCTCCACCTCCTGGGTTCAGGTGATTCTCCCACCTCAGCCTCCAGAGGAGCTGGGATTACAGGTGTGTGCCACTAAGCCTGGTTAATTTTGTATTTTTAGTAGAGACGGGTTTTCACCACGTTGGCCAGGCTGGTCTCAAACTCCTGACCTCAGGTGATGCACCTGCCTTGGTCTCCCAAAGTGCTTGGATTATAGGCGTGAGCCACCACACCTGACTGCTATTTTAACAGAGAACAAAACATGGCAATACTTAAGTGGTAGCTCTTTTTTTTTTTTTTTTTTTTGGCATTTCTTATCATCTCATTTATTTTCAGAACAACAGTGTACAATAGGGTCTATTATTGTTTCTATTTTATAGATGAGGAAACAAAAGCCCAGACAGGTCACATAATATAGTTAAGATCTCCCAGCTAGCCAGGAAGGGAGCCCAGAGGTCTAATCCCAGAATCTGTGGATTAGCCACACAAGAGGCATTCCTGCAAGAATTCAGGAGTAGACTGAATTTTGTCCCACCCGCAGCAACCCTGGGAGGCTGGACAGGGTGGGGTAGGGCAGGGTCTGCACAGTACTGTATGACCCTGCCTCACCGAGTGGAAAAGCTGAAGCTAGGCTGGTGGAATTTCAGGCAGCAGCAGCCAGTTGGTAGACTTCATTCCAGACAGAGGGCTTGTGTAAGCCTCTGGATTACAGGGCCTGGAGGCTGCTTCCATGTTGACTCCTCCTCTAGCCACACTGGGTAGCAATTGAGCCCCAATGTGCAGGGACAGTTTACAAAAGACTCTGACCATACACACACACACAGACACACACACACACACACGGGGCCTAACTCAGCAGATACACACACAGACACACACACACACGGGCCTAACTCAGCAGATACACACACACACACACAGGGGCCTAATTCAGCAGATACACACACACACACACACACACACACGGGCCTAACTCAGCAGATATACACACACACACACACACACACGGGCCTAACTCAGCAGAAACACACACACACACACACACACACACACACACACAGGCCTAACTCGGCAGAGCCTCTTTGCCGGCAGCCCCAGCCATCCCTCTCACCAGATCTCAGGCAGAGCTCCTTTGGATCTGCAGTCTGAAGCCCCTGGGGATTGATCAACCAACACCCACCCTCCAGTCCCAGCCCCTAGCCCCTAGTTTAGACCATGACCATCTTCTGGGAAACCTTTCCTCCCAACCAAATCTCCACCCCCGCCACCCTGCCCTCCGGCCCCGTTCTTCCAGACTCCAGTTCCAGATACGCCTCCTCCAGGATGCCTTGAGCATTGCTCCAGATAATGTTCAGGTCTGCTCTGAAGTCACCTCTGAGAGAGGCCTTTCCTAACCACCAACCCCACGGTAGCTCCCTAACTGCTCTCTGTCTTAACAGCATGACTTATTTTTTTATGCCACTTTTACCTATCTGAAATTATCTTGATGATTTATTTGCTTCCTTTTTTCTTTTCTATTTCCCCAATTAAAATGCAAGTGCCTTGAGGGCAGGGAGGGGCCTGTCTTATTCACTACTGCAACCCCAGGGTCTAAGCACCCATGCCACCCCATTGCTAGCCGGGAACAGGGAGGCCCATAGAGAGAAAGGAATTCACCCAAGGTCACACAGCAAGTGAGTGGGTGGCAGAGGTTGGCCTCGTGCTGTAGCCCAGGGCACTTGGCCTGTCTCTATTCCTCCCCAGTTGACTCTGCAGGCAAATCTATCCTGCTGCTGCCTCTTTGCTACAATGGGGACCAGAACCTGCAGGGTCTCACCAACAGCATCCCCCTGTACTTCCCCGGGCCCATGGTGTCCCGATCTGGGCAGCCTTGCCTGCTTCCCCTCTGTCCCTCCCTTCCTGGCACCAGCAGCTCTGATGAGCTCATGTCTGGAAGCCTGGGAGCTGCCCTGAAGGAAAAGGTGCCTCCCAGGCCAGGCCGGGGGTCTGGAGGTGTGCTCAGCCTTGTGGCAGGTGGAAGGAGTGTGCTGGCCCCTGCCCTGCCCACCTCCCAGAGCTGTGACATGGGCTCAGGGAGACACATGTCAACCCTGGAAATGGGCTGTGACTAGGGGTGGAGCTGAGATGGAAGAAGCCTCCTCCCGTGCTTCTCCCCTCTCTCCAGGTGCTCCATGGATACTCATGTCCCCACTCACTTATCAAGGAAGTGCTCTTTCCCAAGGAGAGGGAGCTCTGTTGCCTTCTACCCACAGAATCACTCTGTGCAAACCTCTTCCCCTCCTTGGCCCTAGTCTCCCCAGTTTAAAATTGGAGACTGGATTACATGCCAATGGAAGAACCTAGGGATGCACCAGGACAGGAACCAGGCGCCTGAATGCCACAGGCTTGGTTGGGTTGGATATTTTCCTGCCTTAAAGGATGGAAAGTAGATAAGGGCAACAGCTGACTAGGGAGGAAAGGAGTTAAAGGCCTTATTTAACCATGTAAATGCTGGTTCCAACCACAGCTTTGCTTAGGTGTCAGTTGTGGGGTTGAGGGGAGCTGGCCCATGGCTTGCAAGGCTGCAAGCCAGAGTGGTAAACAACATTCCTGGGGGAAGTTTGAATATCAAGCTAGAGAGATCCTAGTCCATCCCCCTCGTACTGATGGAAAAACTGAGGACCAGAAAAGGGGAGGAACCAGTCCAAGATCTCCTAAGGAAACAGAGGAAGGGGATGTCACACCCAGCAAACAGGGTTTTTCAACTCCCCGGAGGGGTTTTCAATTCCCCTGAGGATCTCATCTGACTGCCTGAGGCAATATGGCAAGTAGTTGGGGAGCACATCATCAGTTTCATTTGTGGCTGCGCCCCCCCCAACATGGAATGGGCCAGGCCTGGGGTTGGTGACAAGGCAGGCTGGCACCAGCAAGGCTTCCAACCCCTTGTCCCAGTGTACCCTAGACCCCCATCAGCATCCAGTTTCACTTCCACTTGCCACTGGACAGGCGGTAGGGCACCCTCTGACTAGCCCTACAGCCACCACCACCACTGCTATCCACAATGCAATTTCCCCCCTCAGGGGCCACCCTACCACCCCTCTCACTGGAGGCCGAGAGAGCAAGGGTCTTGCTCCAAGATCACATTAACAAGTTGGTTTATTCCAGTGCCACCTGCCATTCAGGACAGGGCGGGGGGTGGGAGATGGGGCACATGCTGCTTCTTACTCAGCTTTTGTCCCTTCCAGACAACCTGGACCCCCTGTCCCCTTCTGGAATAGGCCCATAACTTGGGATGATGGGGGAGGAAAGGAGACCTTCCCCCTGCCCACCCCTCCACCAGTCCTCAAAGAGGTCTTGCCAGAGCTCTGCATGGAGTCCCTGATTCCACAGAGCAGTGGTTAGAAAGAAGCCAGGCCCTCCACTCACTTCACCTCTGGGGCCTCTCTCTCACCTTGGCAAGGAGGGCAATATCAGGGGTGTTGTCAGGCAGGCAGCGCGGGACAGTTTCCCCTCTCCCTGAAGGCGCTGGGGAAAGGCCTCGATTTCCCCAGGTAGGGCTTGGGCTGGGTGGTCCCCACGGCGTGATTGCTCTGGCATCCTGTGTGCCCCACCCGCACAGTCAGACCCCAGAACCCGGTTGGGCGCCCCGCCAGCCGGGAGGAGTGAGGAGGCCCAGCACTGGCCGTTCCTGCTGCCCCTATGGCGCCCGTGTTGGTCAACCCTGGGCAGAGCCCAACCTGCCGTTGTCCTGGGTCAAGTCGGTCCGACCTTTCCCAAAACGGGCTTGGGGGCACATACTCCGGACTGTTGCCCACCTGTGAGCCTGGGGCTGCCTCACCCCGATCCGCCTGCGGGGAGGAGCGCGGAGGCTGGAGTCCCCATGCAGCCCGGGAGAGCAGCTTCCCGGCGTCAGGGCGTCCTCCCGCTCCTGAGCTGCTCAAAAGCCACCAGATCCCTCCAGCCCCCCACCTACACATGGGGAAACTGAGGCCCAAAGTGTAGAAGCGACTTGGCCAAGGTCACCCCGCGTGCGAGGACTGGAGCCCAGATGTGCCACCTCCTCTGGGGCGGCGCCGGGAATAGCGCAGGTGGGAAGGGGCGAGGCTCGCGCGGTGCCCGCACCCCTGCCAGGCCAGCGCCCCTCACTCACCTCCAGCCGCTGCGCACGGTCCCCGAGCTCCCGGGCGCCGCCGCCTCGGCACACCTGGCCGCGTCCGTCAGCGCGCCCCGCCCCGAGGTCCCCGCCACCCCCGCCCCGCGCCAGGCCCGGGCTCCGCACCCGACGCCCCCTCCTCGCCGCCGCCGCCTCCGCCTAGCGGGCTGCTCCGGGACCCCGGGCTGGGAGCCGGGAGCGCTGGGCTGGCGGGCGGGAGGGCGGGAGAGCTGCACTCCTGCCGCCTGCTCCCCGGGGCCCTAGCGCCGCCCCTCCCGCCCCGCCCCGCCCAGCCCTGGGGGTGCGACTGCCTCCTCCACCCGCTCAGCCTCCAGTCTCCAGGCGGGTCCCCCTCTCTCTTTGCTCTCGCTATGTCTCACTCCCGGCTGCCTGGTTGTCTGTCTCTCCGTTTCCTCCTCATTTTCTGTATCTCTAGATCCGTCGGTCTGTCCTAAAATCCTATCTCCTTCGTATAGGAGGGACACAGAGTCTTTGTGTGTCCTTCTCTTTCCTCTAAGCCACCCACTACCCACTTCGAAATCTGCGTTTGTGATTCTGTCCCCATAACTGGTACCACCTCACACCCCACCTCTTCCTGGCTTTCCTTTCAGACCTGGGTGCTCAGGCCCATCTTGCGCGCTATGTCTCAGCCCCAGTAACTAGAATAACTGTCTCCCTTAGTAGCACTTAGGCAAACGGGCACTGAGAAGGGTGACCACGTCCCCACCTGCCTGCTGCCATCCCTTGACTTAACCCGTGGGTCAGCAACAAGGTGGGGGTGCTGTATGGCAGCCCTGGGGCTCAGCTCCCACCTTTCACTGAACAAAATGCCATTCAGATTGAGCATGGGAAGCCCCATGGCAGTGGCCATGTACATTCAAGTCACGTGGGGATGCTGTTAAAAGTCCAGATACCCACATTCCAGCACCCCTCCCATTGAGGGCACAGGCCAGTGGGCTTGGCACAGGACTGATGACAAGCAGCCTCCACAGCCCCAGCAATTTACAAGCAGAACCGCAATTGGAAAAATGCTGGTCTAGGTTTTCACCGAAGTTTCCCTGGGTTCCCCACGCCTTTGACCAGGGCGGTTCCAGTTTCATGTATCTTCTGCATCAAGAGTTCTGTGTCTAGATTGCTGCCAAAGGAAGTTAGGAATGTGCTAGTGTGAGCCGACCCCACCCAATGTCCTGTGAAACACACACCTGCAGGTGGTCCCGGTTTGGGATGTCCCCTTTTCACACTGGAGACTCAGAATACAGAAAGCCAGGTGACAAGGGGCAAACCCTCCTTGTCAGTTCCCATTTCTCCTCCTGGCCTCGTGGGCTTCAGAGAATTCCTCTGATCATGTAGCTGCTCTGTTATCATCCTTTTGTACCCAGGGTGGGGGCTGGGTTGGGAGAGTGAGGGGTGGGGTGGGATCCTGGGACCCCCACCAGGTGAGGTATCACTAATCCTGACAGTGCCCGTTCTAGGGAAGTGGCTGCAGCCCAGGCTTCGGGAAACCAGGAAGCTGTGTGTGGGTGAGAGGAAAAGAGAGAGAGGCTAGGATTGCTGTGTGGGTGGTATCAAAGAGAAAGAGATGTGGAAAAGAAAGGAGAGAAAGTGGTTTGGTCTGTACGTAGGTGTGTGACGGTGGGTGTGCAAGAGTGGCTAGGTCTGTAGGAGAGAATGTGTGAAAGATTTCAAAGTGTAGGTGTGTAGCAAAAGAAAACGAAGAAAAGAACATGCTTTTCACCTGTATCTATGGGAGGGAATATGTGTGCTTGTGTGAGAAAGTGTGCACATGTCTGCTTATATGTTTTCAGATGGGACTGCCGCTCTGTAAGCAAATCTGAGATATGTTCGCATGTAGCAGCTGTGCATGGGTGAGGGGGCCTTCAGGAAGGTGTGTGTACCCTGGGGCCTCCGTGTGTGCAGATGTGTGAGTGCAAATGTGTGATGGTTTGCATGAGAACATGGCATCTATACATTGTGTGTGAATTCATGTGTTTATGGATGGATATGAAAGCATGTATGTGTGAGTGCATGGTGAGGTATATGTGCTCCTCACCATCACCATCCTGTTACAGTCACTGAGGAGCAGGGGAGTGGAGGGGGAGTGGGCAGCTTCCTGCCCAGGCTCCAGCTCTGTTTGCCCTCTCTGTCACAGCCTGAGGAGCAGGAGCCTTGTTGCGGCCCCAGTGACCACTGTCAGCTGTTAACATGGGCACAGATTCCTCTGCCTGAACAAGACAGACATGCCCAGTGGCAGGACTCATCTGACAATACAGACCCACACTCTTCCCCAACTCAGAGGCTCAGAAAAGTGTCCACTAGAGTTGGAAATGGCTCCAAATCCACTACACACCTCCAGCCTCCACTAACAAGTGGCCACCGGCAAAGGCGGGGAGGGATCAGCGGTGGGTATCCATGTTTCCCCCAGAGCATCCGAGTGGGAGGGAATGTGGCTTGGCAGAATCTTCCAACAACTCCCAGAGCCTGAACAACCTTTTCCCAGCCCCAGGTGGGTGGAAGAACACAGCCTGCTGCCTCATCACCATGGAGACAGGCAGCAGAGAGGGTGGTTAAAAGCATGAGCCCAGACCTCCTGGGGTTCAAATCTTAGCTCCTCCACCCACAGGCTGTGAGACTTTGACAATTCACTTAAACTCCTTATGCCTTAGTTTCCTCATCTGTAAAACAGAGATAAGAAAAGTATGAACTTCACAGGATTGTTTAGAGGATGAAATACTCCATATGATGCATTTAGCACACTGCCAGGCAGCTGAACTGGAAGGCATAAGCCCTTGGTTCCAGCCCTAGCTTTGCCACCAACTTACGGTGTGACTTTGGACAAGTCACTTGCCATCTCTGGCCTTCTGAGTCTCCATCTGTACAACAATCTCAAGAAACCCTGTCAGTTATGACCAGCTGAGACTTTGGAGAGGGCAGCTATAGCATGGGGCTGTCTTGGTGAGCTGGGGGCTCTAGTGTTGGCTGAGGCCTGATCGTGAGCTCTACACTACCCTTTCCTCCCCACATCTACTTTCCCAAATTGGCAGCAGCTGATGGCATCTCTCTGTACTCTCTATCCCTCTAGCCTGCCAAGGACCCTGTGTTGCCCTGCTCAGCTGGTACTGAGGCCTTGGAGAAATGGCACTGGTACCTACTGACCCCAAATAAAGGTATCTGCAGTGCCCAAAGCAGAAGATGTTGTGGCTCGCACTTAAACCTGCCCCGGAGCCCTCTAGAGAGGCAGGTATAATTGCGGAAAGATGAATGTAATTGTCTGAAGATGCTAATAATCCTTTGGCGGTAATGGGAGGAAGCTGTAAAAGGAAGCCCTAATCCACTAACAACCTGGCAGCCCCACAGCCCTCTTCCCTCCTGATCTCCCGGCAGAGAGAAGGGACTCCAGCCACTCCCCATCCCAAGGGAGCAGAAAACCAAGCGTGGGCTCTGATCCAAGACCACCCAGATTTTGACTCTCCTGCAAGACCCAGCTTTCTTCCTGCCTCCATCTCCGAGAAGTCTTCCCTACCCATTCCATCCTTCTGAAGTCTTTCCTGCTCCCTCTGTCCCTAGAAATACTCTAGGCCAGAACTGGATGATCGACTGGCTGGATGTTAAAGAAAGGAATGAGGCCGGGTGCAGTGGTTCATGCCTGTAATCCCAACACTTTGGGAGGCCGAGGCAGGCAGACCACCTGAGGTCAGGAGTTCGAGACCAGCCTGGCCAACATGGTAAAACCCCATCTCTGCTACAAACACAAAAATTAGTTGGGTGTGGTGGTGGGCACCTGTAATCCCAGCTACTTGGGAGGCTAAGGTAGCATAATTGCTTGAACCCAGGAGGCAGAGGTCGAAATGAACTGAGATCATGCCACTGCACTTCAGCCTGGGCCACAGAGCAAGACTCCATCTCAAAAAAAGAAAGGAAGGAAGGAAGGAAGGAAGGAAGGACGGAAGGAAGGAACCATGCTGTTCCAGGTGAAACACAATCATAGTCTCAGCTCTGGCACTAACTGTGTGACCTTGGATAGGGGACTTAAATCTCTGAGCCTCAGTTGCCTCACCTGTAAAATGGGGAGAATAATACCTGCCTGCCTTGAGAGGCTGTAGTACAATAACAAGAATGAGATGCTATCAAATGAACTGGCTCAGTGTGAGTTGCCAACAGAGTGCATTAAAGGTAGTGCCTTCTTTTGTCCTCTCCAACAACGGTCTCTTCCATTCCAGGATGTCCGCAGACAACACTTTACTCTTATAATTCCAGAAGAGAGTGGTGGCCAAGAGCACAAGCCCCGTATTCAGAAAACGATGCCTGGATCATGGCTTAGCAGCTTGCTAGCCATGCATCTTGGATAAGTCACATGTATTTCCTGAGCCTCTATCTTCTCATCTGTATAATGAAGATAATAACAGTATGTCTCTCATGGGGATTGCTATGAGGTTAAATGAAATGAAAAAGATAAAGCCCTTGGCACAGTGGGCTTAGCACATAAAGGCTTCTAACAAATAATAGCAGTCCTATTGTTGAGCTGATGATGATCATTTCAATTAATTATAAACATTTCTCACATACCTATCTAGATTACTCTAAAATTTCCAAAACACTGCCACAAGTAAGATCACTGCAATCTCACAACAGCTCTTTGAGGTAGCTAGGACTCATATTTTTATTTTATTTTCACAGATGAGGAAGCTAGAGCTCACCAAGGGGAAGGGATTTGCTAGGGCTTGGCTAGTTGGCAACACCCGGTCTAGAACAGCATCTGTGTCTCCTGACCCCCAGCCTGGGCCTGTGAGAGGGATGGGAGCAGGTCCCAGGAATATCAGGCTCTAGGAGACTGAATTTGGACTGACTCTGGCGTGAGGGCCTACCCCCAAGTTCAAGACGGCAGTGCCTCCCTGGGGTCCTCCTTCTTCCTGCTCTAAAGGGGGAGAAAGGTCCTTTCTTGCTCCTGCCCAGTCCCCTGTGTGACCCCAGCCTGGTGGGGAATGGTGGCCATGCTTGATCAGAGCCTGGAGAGAATTATTTCAAAGAGAAGAGTGGGAGGGAAGGCTGGTGAGATGCCAGCCGGGCGTCAACGACGCCTGCAGAGAAATGAAGTGTTCCTTCAATTTCCTGACGCACAAGCCCTCCCAGGACTGTGTCCCCCGCACGCCAGCACCCCCAGGATCTGCTGGCTTCGGCTCCTGCCTGAGCTGAGCATGGCCCTGCTCACATCCTCCCCATCTGGACCCACTTCAGCGTTTCCATGGGCCAACAGTGGAGGTGATTCAGCGTGGGCTTCCCTATCCCGCCCTGCTCTGCAGACGGCAGCCGCTGCAGGAAAATTATCATCATTCCTGCCCTTCCTTCCTTCCGTGCCGCGCATACTGTGGTCTCCCCACACGCTGCCGTGCGATCTCACTGCAGCCTAGGTGGTGTACCATCTGCCCTGTCATCTCTAACAAATGGAAAACCGAGGCCTAGGTGAGGAACGTGGGCCTAGCTCAGCCACTAACATGCTGAATGACCTCTAGCTGTTTTTTTCTCACTCTGAGTCTCAGTTTCCCCACCTGTAAAATCAGGAGGTCAAATTCTATCAAAGGCTTCAGTCTTGACCTCCGAAGTTCCATGAGGTCAGCAACCACATCTGTTTTGTCCAGTGCTACGTCCCCAGCAGCCCTATGTAGCCAGCACTCCATACATTTAATGAGAGGGTCCTGCTCCATCGGTTGCTTGGGACACCACAGTGATTTGTTGCCACTAATGATTAAAGGGCAGACGAGAGTGGGAGATGGGCTTTTTTTTTTTGACCAAGCAAGATAATATGGGTTTCTCTCACTGCCTTCTCATGTGCCCTCTTTGGCAGAGAAACGTGGGGTTAGAGGTGGTGCAGCCGGAACTGCACGTAGCTCACAGCCGCTCCTATCTCTCCACAGCTGTTAATCTGGGCATGCCCATGGGGCTGTGATGAATTACGTGAATCATGGAAAAATACGGTCAGGAGCCCTTGCACTAAGAACCTGAGGGGTCTCCAGTGACTCGGGTAGTCCAAGGGAAAAGGAACACAAGCTTACCTGGTTTCTGGGCCGCTCTGGGCCCAGGGCCAGGGCTGGGGCTGACTGTCATCACCTGCCGGGCCTTCACCACATCCCAGTCCTGGCTGGCCCTGCCGTTGTGCTGGGACGCCGTTTGTTCCTCTCTGGAGCAACTGGATGGTTGGATGCTCAGGGCTGTGGGCAGCTGTGGTGTCCCCTGCGTGACTCTGCAGGCAGAGTTGTCCTCACTCCTGCTGACCCTGTCATCCTCTCCCAGGTCAGTGGACCCTGCCTCTCCCTGCAGGCCCTCCTCACCGCTGCTCTCTTCGGCTTCCAGAGCCAGACACCTGTAGCTTCCATCAGGGATCTGGAAGGTGCAGGGGGTAAGCCTCCCTTCGCTGGGTGCAAGGGGAGGAGGTGGGAGGTGAGGCCCCAGCATGGTGCTGTTCCTCCTCAGCGATGCGGGGAAGGAGGCTCCTGGGTCTGGACCAGGGACTGGGCTGGGGCCACCTGTGTGAGCCCCGGTCTCTGCTCCTCACGCAGCCTCCTCTGACTCTCTGCAGTTTTGCCTTCCTCCACTGATTCACAGAATTGGGATGAGGTCTGGCTGAGGTGAAAGATAAGTCCTTCCTGGCTGGGTGGAGTGGTGGACCTCCAATCCCTCTTCTTAACCCGTCTCTGGTGTGAGGCCCCTTCAGGGTAATCTATCTGCACAGGGAGGAAAGAAACAGCACATGAGACAGCACTCTGTGTGTTCCAGGCTGAATTTCTGAGACCTGTTCATCTTCAGGTGACCCTGAGAACTAGCTGGCATTTGGGGTTCAGGTTCCACACTTTCGTAGGGAAGTGTTTCAAAAGCTCCAGTCTAACATCCCAGATTTTCACCACATCCTCATGCTACCTGAAACTTTATTTAATATTTTTCCTTTAATCAACTTGCAATCACTTCTATTACTTTAGAATTATCTTAAGCAATATTTGCAGAGAAACCACAAGTATATTGTGCTCAGTCATTTTCCCCCAACACACATTAAATAAATATCTAGTTATTTAACAATACTTATCTAGACACCACCTAGAAAGAATTCTCTCATGTCCCACCAAAGGTACCTACACCACAGGAATCACAGGAATGGTGTGACCTAAGATGCAAACTGGGGATAGGAGCCCTCTGAGGAGGTTGTACAACAAGAAAGACGGTGCAGGCCGGGCGCAGTGGCTCCTGCCTGTAACCCCAGCACTTTGGGAGGCTGAGGCAGGTGGATCACCTGAGGTCAAGAGTTCAAGACCAGCCTGACCAACATGGTGAAACCCAGTCCCTACTAAAAATACAAAAATTAGCTGGGTGTGGTGGTAGGCACCTGTAATCCCAGCTACTTGGGAGGCTGAGGCAGGGGAATTGCTTGAGCCCAGAAGGTGGAGGTTACAATGAGCTGAGATTGCCCCATTGCACTCCAGCCTGGGCAATAGAACAAATATTCTGTCTCAAAAAAAATAAATAAATAAGATGCAGTGGTGTGTTTTCAGTGCCCAGGCTTTCAGTTAGAATCCTAGCTCTGCCATTTGTATGTCAATCAGCAAGCCAGCCACAGGACCTCTCTGAACCTCCACTTCCCCATCTGTAAAGTGGGTATTGTAATATTTCTAGCTTCCAGTTGCACTGAGGATTCCATGAGAAAATGAACTTGGAGAACTTGGCACAGTTTCTAAGTGCAGAGGACTTGGCACAGTTTCTAAGCCATAATTTAATACATGTTGGCTGTTTGTTCATTTCACAAAAATTTCTTAACAATCCTATATTTCAGACATCATAAAAAGTACTGGGGATATAGCGGAGGGATAAAGAAGCCTTAAAATGTGGTGGGGAGAGCTGTGAATGATAGCAAGAGAAACAATAATAATTGTATGATTATTTATATGCATGTTAGGAATGATGATAATCCAGGCTAGAGGGGATGGAGGTTTTCTGTAAGGAGTGGCAAGGAGGGGAGGGATGGGAGAGAGATTTGGGTGGAAGAACTGACTGGGGTTCGAGGCAGATGGAGAGTGGGTGTGGAGAAGAGGGAGGAGCCTAGGATGCAGCCCAGGTTCCTAGCTCTGGTGACAGCGCTTTTGTTAATAGACATCGCGAATAAATGAGAAGGAGCAGCTGTTCAGCAGAGCAGGGAGATGAGTTAGGTTTTGGATTTCTAGGGGAGCTGAGCAGTGGGCGGTTCCACAGAGGAGTCTGGAGAACAGGGGAGAATTCCAGGTTGGGAACAAATATCTAGAAATCGTTTGTGGAGGCAAAGGGTGGAAGTGGGTGAGATGCCCCAGGATGGGCAGGTAGTGTGTAAGACAGAGCAGATGGCCAATTACACTTGGGAGGAAACCCTGGAATCAAGGGATCTTGCTTAAAAGCTGGATTCTGCTGCTACTAGCTGTGTGAAATCAGGCAAGTGTGAACTCTCTTACTCTCACTTATCCTATTGCAAAATGAAGAGCAGCGAGAATCCTGAAAATTGTGAAAGTCTGTGGACATGGGTGACCTGAGGATCTGGACTGACCTCAGCTGCTGCGGTCACGCCTCTACCCCGAAGCAAGGATCAGGCACCTCCCACCGCAGCAGGCTGGGTCAAGGTCTTGGTTTCTGGCTGGGGCTGTGCCAGGAGAGTCTGGCAAGCAGGCAGAGAGATAAGCGCATTACCAAGCCCCAGGGCAAATCACAGCCAACCAGGGGAAAGGCAAACAACCGTCCGAATCAGAAAGATAACCAGGCACCTGTTATATTACAGCAGCCTCAGTGATAGCGAAATCAGGAGAAAGAAGCCCACTTTCTGCCCCTGGGAGAACAGAAGCACCTATTCCATCTTGGGTTATTCACTTAGGTTATTGTTGTAATTTCTCATATCAACCCTATGAGAGAATTACCTTATTATTATCCCATTTCAGAGGTGAGGAACTTGAGGCTGAGATAGGTGAAGCGACTTCTTGCCTAAGGCACACAGCTAGTATGTAGCCAGGCTGGGATTCTAACCTAGCTCTGACACCTTGACCAGGATGGTAGATTCAGAGACATGGAGGAGAGCCTCTAGGCCCTCATTCATCTCCAGGCACTTTCTCATTCACCAGCTGCTGCCGGATTTCTGCCATTTGAGTTTCAAAGAATCTTAGAATTTCACAAAGGCCAACAGCACTCAGAAGAGACAGGACTGACTGTGTGAACAGGGGCAGGTGCCTTCCACACTCTGGAGTCAGTTTCCCTGAGGGCACCGGGGAGAGACTGAGCCAGATGATGCTGGAGGATCCGTCCAACTCTGGCATTGCAGGATCCCCTGATTCTAAGCACCTGGATACGCCCCTCCGTCATCCCCCCAGGGTAGAGCCAGATGGCCGGAGGCAGAAGGAGTGGGTGTGGGGAGGGGGCAGGGCTCCTCTGACTCCCCACAGGGGCTTCGCCTCACTCTATCCCTGCTTCTGTTTTGATGTATTTGACGGTGGCCACGGTTTCCAGGAAAGAAGAGAGAGGCGGAAAAGTTAACTTTCCGCCCACACAAATATTTTTGGCCGGCGTTGTCTTCATGCTGCCAAGCCAGGAGGGAGGAGTTGGCAGGAGCACTCCAATTCAAGGTCCCCTCCCAAGGAGGAAGGAGGACTCCCAACCCAGTCGGGGAGCTCGGGCAGGCCCTGTGCAGGCCTGAGCCCTGCAGCACCCACCTCTGTGCAGGGGCTGTGGGGTTCGCCACCCAAAACAACAATGGCAGCTGCCACTAACTGAGCACCTGTTAGGTCTGAACCCAGCCCTTTACCTGACACTCCTGCTGTGTGAGTGCAGTCTACAGAGGAGGAAACTGAGGCACAGAGAGGTAAGCACTGTGTCCCGAGTCACACTGGTGGGCATGGCAAAGCAGGATGTGAATGGAGGCGGTTGAGGTCTGTGCTTGTACCCACTGCTCTCAGCAGCCACAGACTCCAGGGACCCCCACAGCCCCTGGGGTTGCTGGGCTCCGCCACAGCTCAGATGGCCAATCCATCCATGAGGACGGATCTCCTCTGTGGGTAGGCCAGGAACTGCCGTAGCCTCCACAGACGTGAGAGGGAGTCCTACAAATCTCTAACTCCATTTCCCCCAGATTCCTGACCCTCATCTGGATACAGGCTGTAAAATACCTGAGCCTTGGCAGAAAGGGCCAATAGAGTCCACAGAACCCACTGTCGTCATCTCAGAAAGGAGAACTCTGAACCAGAGGGGAAGGATTAACCTGCAGTTATGTGGCACGCCAGAGGCAGGCATGGTACTAGAACCCAGGTGCCCAGACCTTCCAACTTGGGCTCCTCACAGAAGCCCTACTCCCACTGAGGGGTCAGCTTCCACTTCTCCCTCCCTTTCACCTCTGCATGAGTCCAAGCGGAGGCCCGCAGGACCAGAGGACCGGCTGAGCATCAGGTGCTCCACAGTCTGAGGGCCAACCGAGACACCCCAGAGCTCCTCCTGTTGGCTTCTGCAATGGCCTTGGGACCCTCACATCCCTTCTGCCGCTGTGTGTGTGGTGGGGGGAAGGGCAGAGGCTTTGGCATCAGGTCTGGGTTGGAATTCTCACCCAGTGGCCGCCTGACACTGGACATGTCTCTTATCTTTCTAAGCTTCACTTTTCCTGCCTGTAAAACAAGGCTTAAAACAGAATCTACTTTCCAGGATTGTTGTAGGGATTAATAGAGAAAATATAGGCTTATTCCTTCACACTGCTGTGTGCTGCTCACCTGCTGGGCTCTACAGTCGCTTGGTGAGCCTGGCATTCGGGGCCCCAAGTGCTTGGTGTGCACAGACTGCAGTGATTATAAGGCACAATCCAGGCTCCTTCTGATTCCCCGTCATCTGCAGAGTCCCCATGGCTCAAAAGAGCCTCCCTTGTGCTGCAGAAGAAGGAAAAGGAAGCGAGGGGTGCTGAGCATCAGGGCTTAAGTGGTGCATTGCAGAGGTTAGGACGTGAGGTCCTTGTTCCAACTCTTCCATTGACTCACTGAGTCATGCTGGGGAAATCACAATATCTAATTTTGTCGGTGAAAGACTATAGGGTGGAGAAGGGGGAAGCAGCCCAGGAAGATTAGACCCTCCTTCCTCCAAAGGCCCTACTGCCCAAGGCTTCCTACTTGACCTCCCCACCCGCTGTCCGTTCCTGTTTCCATCCTATACGAAGTCTGATCCATTGCCCTAGAGTGCAGCTCTGAATGTGTTGCTCACCTGCTCAAGAGCTTTCCATGACTCCCTGTTGCTCCCGGATAAAGCATCACTGCAAATGCAGACTCAAAGGCAAATCTTATGATTCTTGGTTGAGGGGAATGAGAAAGGGCTTCCTCGGGTAAAGATCATCCATCAAGTCCAAGCGAAGGCAAGAAGGCAGAACAATTGGGGATGACTCTGAAGGACCAGGCGTGCTTGGATAGCTGAGTTTAGGACATGTATGGAAGGGCCAAGAAGGTGGCCAGCTTGTGACAGGCTTTGGCTGCCTAGGCTCTCTCCTGCTAGCTGTGGAGGGCAGTCCTGCAGGGTTGGGGGAAACCACTGCGAGGCCCAGCTCTGCGGGTTTGCGTCGGAGGCAACACGGCCAAAGCAGAAGGCAGGGGACTGAACAAAGGGCCGGCAGGCAGGTGTCCCAGCAAGAGGAGAATTTTGGAGCAATTTCTTCAGCAGCTGGCACAAGGCCAGGCACATAAAGCAATAGGCCAGGACCAGTGGCTCACGCCTATAATCTCAGCACTTTGGGAGGCCAAGGTGGCATGGTCACCTCAGCCCAGGAGTTTGAGACCAGCCTGAGCAACATAGTAGGACTCCTGTCTCTACAAAAAATTAAATATTAGCCAGGCATGGTGGCACACGCCTGTTGTCCCAGCTACTTGGAAGGCTGAGCGGGAGGAGTGCTTGAGTCCAGAAGGTCAAGGCTGCAGTGAGCCGTGATTGTGCCACTGCACTCCAGCCTGGGTGACAGAGTGAGACCCAGAGAGAAAAGGCAAGAAGGAAAGAAAGAGAGAGAGAAAGAAAAAGGAAGTAAGGAAGAAAGGAAGGAAGGAAGGAAAACAAAAAACCTTAACAATGATAATAGGTGATGTTTATGAAGTGTTTACTGTGTCAGGTGCTATTCAGACACTTTATTTGCAGCAGCTCATTGATACTCATCACACCGTATAAGGAAGGTGCTATTATTATCCCCATTGTGCAGATAAGGAAATGGAGCTTCCATGACTCGCCAAGCTCACGCAGCTAGTGAGTGAGTCAGGGTTCATGTCCTGACGGTCCACCTCCCAATGTCACTCTTATCCATAAGGCTATACTATCTCAATGGTATAAGTAGTTGCTGAATTAAAGAATGAAAAGATGAATGAATGAAAGAGAGGGATGGGAAATGGAAGGATGGGAGGGAGAAAGGAGCTTCTCTCCAATGTGTGGTACATTGCCGGGCACATTGTAGATGCATATTTATCAAGTGAAACAATACATGTGGCATGACCAATAAATTAGCTATAGGTATACCCTAGGGGCAAAATGGAGGCACCCTGGAGAAAAAGGTGACTCAGAATGGGATCAGATGGCTCGGGTGCACCTGCCTACCAGACCCCTGTCTGGCAGCAGCCTTGGCACCAGACGGGTGGGGGAACTGCCTGGCCTGTCCAGAGCTGAGTTCTCCCTGACAATGGGAAGAAAGCTTCTGTTGTCCTTGCAAATCTGACCTATGTTCCTGCCTTAGTGTTTCTCTCCCAAGGAGGGGATGAGAGCCAAGGTGGAGGGTTCCTTCCCCATGGCTCCAAAGGCGGGGAATCCCAAGCCCTTCCAACCTCCAGAGCTAGTACGCATGAGAAAGCCCAGCATTTTCCGTTATCTTGCTATGTAGTTTAGGAAGAATAACTTTCTTTCACCGGGCCTCAGTTTCTCCAGCTGAGAAAGGCCTTGGGCAAAGTGGTTAGTAAGGACAGTCACCTGAATTCTTGGCCTTGCCCAGTTCCAGTGTTTTCCAGTTGGGGGAGTCAGTCCTAGAGGCATGTCCACCACGATTCCATGGTGCCGACCCCTCCCTCTAGTCCTTCAGGACAGACTGACCGATCTTGGCATCCTTCCTCCCTGCCTCAGCAGCCTTCAGCATCAACCATGCTGGATGTCCAGCCTGCTGTGACCTCTTCTCCTTCCTCCCTAGTCCTCTCCTGCCCTCCATTTTGCCCCACCTCCTGGGGCAGAAGGGACAAGAATTGGATGGGCGTGAAGTGGAGCTGGGGGGAGCCCCAGGAGCCGCCAGAAACCAGCCCTTGGCACAAAGAGGTTGGGAAGAACTTCCAGCTGGGCACACTGGGTGGTCTTAGGAGAGGTAAGGTTTCAGTTCAGCCTTAGAATAGTGGGCAACTTCAGACAAGTCCCTGCATCTTACTGAATTTCAGGTGCCCTCTTGGTAGAAGGAGACTCAGTCATTCATTTACTCATCTGTTCACTCAACACATATTCACAGAATGCCTGCTAAGTGCCATCACTATTTTAAGTGCTGGCAGTACACAGTGAACAAAAGAGAAAGAAACCCTGCCCACGTGAAGCTCACATGTTAGCTGGGGTGGACAGATAAATAAATAAGAAAGTATGTCAGATGATGTTAAATACGATGGAAAAATAAGCCAGAAAGGCAGCCTGGGAGTCCTGAGTGTCATTAAGATAAAGCAACTGTGGTATGAACATAACAAACCTTAACAGATGCCATTCCGTGTTTTGAATAGCATATGCATTTCGAGTTCACTATTATGTTAAATTCTCATATGCAATTATAAAAAAACATAAAACCAACATTAGGTGGCAAACTTAGAAACATAAGCCCTGCAAACCCCTGGGAGGCATATTTCTTATGCTAATATTCTGACTATTCAATTGCTCACCATTTTAGAACCTTCCTATTCCATTCTGAATATGTCTACTATTTAGAAATGAGTATGTTTTGTAATCCTGTATATAAAAAAATATGATTTCGTATATTAGCATTCTTTTTTTAGAACATTCTTTTCCAAGTTCATTAGTGGTAGAGCATCTCCTGTCTGTGAAACACATGATATGCAATGAGTCTGAGGACAGTAATAATGATACCGTATTGCTGTAAGGATTAAATAAGGTAACCTGTGTACATGCTCAATAGAAACAGCTGTTGTTATTACGATTACCGTTTTTGTGAAGTGGCGACGGAGGGCATTACAAGAGCTACCATTTACTGAATGTTGAGCATGTGCTGGGCACTGTATCAGTCTTGTTTCTTGTTTCTTCCTCACAATAACATAATGAGGCCGGCACCTACTGTTATCCCCCAGTTAACAGATTGGGGAAGCGGAGGCTCACGGAGGGTGAGTCTCCGACCATGATCCTAGAGCAGGAAAATGACCAAGCTGGAACCTGATAGGCATCTGGGGCCTCGCATGGTCACTGGAGCTTTTCTGAGGGTCTAGGGAGAGGCCATTTCGCACAGCACGGAGTCCTTCGTTCTGGCCCTGGCTCTGCCATGCCCGCTGTGACCGTGGCCACATGCCTCCACACTTGGGCTTTGGTGACCCCCACTACACAGTCACAGGGCTGGGCTTGGGGTCTCAAAGTGCTCTTCCAGCTTTAGACTCCTGTGGAATCCGGCACCCGGGATACTGGGAGACTCAAACCTGTTCCAAATGGACTCACTGAAGCTAGCCTGCTCACAGAACCAGCCAAGTCCCCTGCACGTCACATCTATTTCTGCCCTGCTGGGTTTATAAATACATGGGCCAGGGAACCAGCTTCAGAGGAACTGGGGAGACTGAAGTCATGGCTATAAATACGGGGCTGGGACTGGCTGGGGTCAGGCAGGGGTGTGACAGGGCAGAGGCCACTCTGCACACAATTCAGGCTCCCTTGGCCACACCAGAAAATGGGGGCTCAGATGGGGAGGGACTTGCCCAAGGCCACACAGTCAGTGGAGGGGGAGAGGGCTGGCGCACAGGGCCCTGGCTCTGAGGCTGCTGCTCACGGCCACTCCCTGCCACATTCACAGTGCCCCCTCTCCCTGTCCCCCAGTTTAAACAAGAGACTGAGACTGATACTATGATTTCAGTTTCTATAATAGACTTATGCTGCTAACACACTGCTTTTTATCTGTTGCATATATTGGGGCTCCCAAATAGTGCAGTGCAGAAAGGGTTCAAGGACTAAAAATTCACAAAATGCCTAACCAGCCTGGCATGGTGGCTCACGCCTGTAATCCCAACACTTTAGGAGGCCAAGGCAGGCGGATCACCGGAGGTCAGGAGTTTGAGACCCTGGCCAACAAGGTGAAACCCCATTTCTACTAAAAATACAAAAATTAGCTGGGTGTGGTGGTACATGCCTGTAATCCCAGCTACTCGGGAGGCTGAGGCAGGAGAATTGCTTGAACCCAGCAGGCAGAGGTTGCAGTGAGTTGAGATCACATCATTGCACTCCAGCCTGGGTGACGAAAGTGAAACTCCATCTCAAAAAATTTAAGAAATAAAAAAAATAAAAATAGAAAGTGTTTAACTATATCTACCAAATGGGATCCCTTCTTCTCCATGCCAAGTGGCCCAGCTGTGTGCCGAAGCCAGCCACAGTCTCAACAGCCAATGCACACACCCTTTCCCAGCTCTGCATTCAGGGACATTGTCAATGGCTTAAAACGGGCCCTGGTGGGAGTAGCTACACAACGGAAACTGGCAGGTGTTACAAATCAAGGCTTTTTTCTTCTCCAGAGAGCAAGTTGTTAGACGTTTATCCACACACCGCTGGTTAAACCATGGCTAGTGAATCCCTACCGTACCCATTTCCCGGCTGTCTGAACTTGCGCCAGTTGCTTTACTCCCGTGAGCCTCCAATCTTTCATCTGTGCAGTGGGAACCCTAACCACGCCTGCATCATAGCGACCGTGAGGGTGACCTGAGCTTATGCCCCTAAGGGCTAGCACGGCAGTTCTCAAACTTGTCCAACTCATCAGAATCACCTGAGGGTCTTTTACACATTCCAAAGCTCTGGCCACACTCCAGACAAATTAAACCGCAACCTCTTGGGATTGGACCTGGGATCAGGGTATTTTGAAGCTTCCCAGGTGGTTCCTATGTGTAGGTAGGTTTGGGAACCATCACTCTTTGCAAGCACTATATAGCTGTCTGGAGACCATACAGGGATGGGGAAGGTACAGAGCCCTCATTCCTGCTCCGTTGTTTAACTCCTGGGATTTCAGGTCAAAAACTGTATTAAGAATAGTGGGGTTTATTCATTTGGTTTTTTTTTTTCCATTTAAAGCCTTAACCAGCTGAAAGGAACCACAGGAGGAGAGGTTCTTATCCTCTCCTTTGCAGATGTGGGCCTGGCTGCCCCACACTCCAGAGCAGATGGACCACAGGCTTATGGGCCCCAAGGAAGCTTCGCTTCATGTGGTACCCAGCTGGCCAGCCAGGGAGATGGAGGGGCTTCAGGCTGGTCTCTTCTCCCCTTTTAGAGAGTCACACTGGCCCTTTGGGGCCGAAGGTTCCTGAAATTGGCTCTGCCTGCGAGACATTGAGCTCCTGGCTTGAAGGACTTGGATTAAGAAGAGTGACATCAGTGCACAGTTTATGCCAAGGGCTTGAGGCTCAGTCCAGCTTCTCCCTGGACCACCACCAACAGCAACCAGTGATAAAAATAATCATACTAGTGACTGACATTTATGGATTCTTCCTATACGCTAGGCTATGCTACAGTGAGCGCCTCGAGAGGCAATATAGTATAGCGCTGTGCTGTCCAACATGGCGGCCACTAGCCATATGTGCTACTGAGCATTGAAATGTGGCTAGCCCACACTGAGACGTGCTGTAAATAAAGAATACGCACCAGATTTCCAAGACTTAGCACCAAAAAAAGAATGTAAAATGTCTCATTAACAAGTTTTTTTTTTACATTTATTACATGTTAAAATGACGCTGTTTGGAGTTTAAATAAATGCATTATTAAAATTGATTTCATGGGTTTCTTTTTTCTACCTTTTTTTTTTAAACCTTTTTAGTGTAGCTGCTAGGAAATGTAATATGACATATGTGCTCGTGTTACATTTCAGGGGACAGCGCTGGAATTGTAATCAGGAGAGCTGCTCTCTACTGCCATGGTCCAGTGCTGCATGCCGCCACATACCAGCTGTGAGACCTTGGACAAGTTATATCATTCTCTGTTCCTCAGTTTCCTCATCTGTAAAACCAGAATAATAATAGTACCTACCTCTCATTTAAATGTGCCTGGCAAAGAAAGTCCTCACTAAAGGTCAGCTATCCTGACACCCCTTGGCATTGGGCTAAAGGATTCCTTGGGTTATTATATGACTCAGTAGGTACTGAGCTCCCTGTCACTGGTGGTAAACAAGCAGAGAATGAGAAACTCCTCAGTAGAAATGAACTGACCCTAATATTACAGGAAAACCAGACCAGCACAGAGCATGGTAAGACCATAACCTCCTTCACTCTGAACATTCTACCTTTATTAATGCAGCCTAACATCAGATTAGCTTTTTTTTTTCTTTCGACAGCTATGTCCCTATTGTGCTTGTGGTCCACAAAGACATCACTAAACAGCTGCCACTTTTATGCCATATCTTCCACATCCTGTACCTGGGCAGTTGGCATTTTGAGCCCAATGGAGGACCGAATACATATTTAAGTTAGTTTGGCATCCTGCTGGCAAGAACTCTCAGTAAGGACTGGAGCCCAGACTCAAGTCTATCAAAAGATAATAACCCCCTCCCCCTACCTCACACGTAGGATGGAATAAAATAACAGAAGGGAAATATGTTTTGTCAACATTTATCCTAAGCTACTATTCAGGACACACTTGTTGAGGCTGGATGAAGAACAGGGTGAGGGCATCAGATACTGGACAGGGAAGAGCTGGAGGATAGAGGTACAGGCTCAGGAGCTGGGGGCAGGTCAAGGAAAGGAAGACACTGAAAGAGGAGGCTGAAGGACGCTGAGCCTAACCGCAGACTGGATCGGTTGGCCGGTCCCGTCACCTGCCTCTCCTCCCTGAAGCCTTGGCTCAGCGCACACTGACGTCCCTGCTCCTTCCAATCCCTCCTTGGACCTGAGAAAAGGCAAAATCATGCTGCTGTTCCACAGGGCATGGCAATGCTGAAGGCGAGAGAGCTGGTCCCTGTGCCGGCACAGAGCGAGAGCCCAGCGCTCTGAGACAGTGCTGGGGGCGGGGCGGCGTGGTCCGCCAGCCGGCTCTGCACACTGGCCGCCTGCCTTGGAGAAGCGATAAGCAAACTGTGTGGCCTTGGGCAAGTGACTTCCCCTCTCTGAGCCCCAGTTTCTCCATGCACAAATCAAATCAAGGCTAATCACAGTGCCCATCTCATAGGGTGGTTGTGAGTATTAAACAAGTTAACATAGGAGCTTAGAACAGAGCCTGACACGTGGCAAGTGTCCAGTATACAGTAGGTGTTATTATTGCAGTGAGGGGGTTGAGCCTGTGTAAGTTGTTCGGGCAGAGGGGAGCAGGTTGGACTAGAAGTAGCTACGGAAATACACCATCCCAGCCTCTGTCCTCCAGCTTGGAGCTTCTCTGCTGAGTCTGTGCACATGTGTGTGTCTATGTCTGTCTGTATGTATATGTATACATTGTGTATGTTCATATGTGAATCTTGTGTATATGTCAATATCTGCATGATATCCGCATCTGTGTGTGTTTGTGTGCTTGTTTGGGCTTGTATCTGTGTCTGTATGTCTGTATGTATTTCTATGTGACACTCTGTATGTATGTGTCTGTGTGTAATCTGTGTAATTGTGCTTCTTTGTGTGTATCCATGTAACTGTGTGTAAGTGTGATGTATATGTGTTTCTGGGTATGTATGTATGCATCTGTGTGTGTATGTCTCTATGTATGTTTCTATGTGTGTATTTGTGTGTCTCTGTAGCCGTGTGTGCCTGTATTTATGTGTGTATCTCTATGTATCAGTGTATCCGTCAATGTGTGTATCTGTGTGTGCCTGTGTCTGTGCATATCTGTTAGTGTGTGTATCTGTGTGTGTGTGTGCATGCGTGCATGTGGTGGGGTGCTGGAATCTGTCTGCAGAGCTGCTGGGAGTGGCCCAGGAGGTGGTTCAGCCAGACCAAACAACCCCAGCGAGCTTGCAGCTCCAGGCTTTTCTCCTGACTCTGTTTGCTTTCTTCCTCTCCTTTCCGGTCCCCTTTAACCCGTTCCTGCTCCAGTGGAGCTGGAAAGGAGGCCCTGTCCAGGTAGGTACCAAGGACCTCTCCTTTCCCTCTCCCCATAAGGTTTTCTACCATCTTGCCTCCACCCCTCCACCCCTGCCTCATTGCCACATTGATCCCACAGAGGCCCCTTCCCTGTCTGAGCCTCAGTTTCCTGAATTTCCTCATCTCTCTATACTTCAGCTATGAACCATCACACTATCACTGCTGTCAGTGACAAGAAATAGCACTAGTCCTGACTACCCGCCAACCTGGGAGACTCAGGTAGAACATTCCAAGAAGTGCTTTTGGTAGTGTTTATGGCAAGATTTGAGAACAGGCCCTGGGGGAGAGCTCCACCTGGGGCTTGGGGCCTCTGGCCGCCTGACCTCACTAATCACAAAGTCCCCAACTGGGGACTACAGGGACTATCAGAGGGGAGCAATTGGAGGAGCAAAGGCCTCCAGGTTTCCATTCAGCTAGAGGAGTGTTCATTGAGCACCTACTATGTGCCAGGAGCTTAGGGTTGGCTCATTTAATCCACATAGCTGCCTTGTGAGGTAGGTGCTATTCCTGCCCACCTTACAAACGAGGAAACTGAGACTTGGCAGGGTTAGGTAACCTGCTGGAAGTTACAGAGCCAGTGGGAGTGGGGGTGGGACTAGAACCCAGGCCCCCCTCATCTTAGGCATATCACTTGCTGCAGCATTCTCCACTCTGTGAAATGACAATCATACCCCTCCTTTAGCCAGCAGAGCTATCAGCAGGCCTGATACCTTTGAGCTACAATTTGTTCAGTGCCAGCCGCAGTATGTGCCAGGGCTTCTGTGCCACCGCCTCGTGAATCTTCATCACAACCCATTTTACAGGTCAGGAAAGTGGAACTGAGACGCAGTCACCTGGCGAGCTCTCATGGCTGCGGCAGGAGCAGAGCACGGGGTCACCTGGCTTCTCTTTTTCTTTTTGCCTCACCCAGCAGCTAACTTCAGTTTTCCCTTGGCTAAAGTTAACATTGCCACCAATAGATCTGGATGTGACTCTATAGATAAACTACTTTGTCACTTCTCCACACTGCCCCTACCAAACCCAGGAAAAAGAAATCAAAGTAAAATCTAAGGAAGTCAAGAGCCCAGGGTATCCCTGTCGGTGGATAAGCTAAGTTCTAGAATCTTCAGCCTTCATCTGCACCCCGTTGCTCAGCCCAAGGGGGTGACTTACCAAAGCAGACCACGGTTGTTTTTACATGAGAATCTTTCCTCGGGAAGGAATTGCTCTGTAAGTGCCCATCCTCCCCACCTAGCAGTGCCACCTCCCACTCCCTGGTCAGGCAGATCTCTCTATAACGATGCCCATGCCAGGACAGCATGAAGCAGATCTCTGTTTGCCCTTGGCCTTGGGTATAGCTGCTAGTGGTTCACAGGACCCACAAGGCCACTGAAAGCCAGTTAGAATCTGACACGTTCTGGAGGCAGAGGCGATGCCCCTGACCACAGCCAGCTGCTTCCCCAGGGTTTGAAACAGAATTCAAGGGAATTGGTGCCCAAGGACTGTGGATGACTCCATATGGCCATCTCCAGGAAGCCCAACTCCAAAACTCACAAGGTTCTTCCCACTAGGAAAGGCACAAGAGTCCCCTAGAAATAGGATTTTGTTTCATCCTAGGGCAGCACTAGAGAATCACTTTAGCCTCATCAAGGACAATGCCTCCTGGGGCCAGAGGAGAGGTGGGCCAGAGAGGGCACGGAGCTTGCCTAGGGCCACACCACGTGTTAGTGTCAGGAATCAGATGGACCTAGCTCTGTGCTCCTTCTGCATCTGCTCCCTCGCCAAGAAGGGACCGTGAATTCATCCAAACCTAAGGATGCTGCCCACATCCTGCAGCCAAAGCTTGGTACCTTTTGCCTATTGCAGGACAAGACAAGAAAGAATGGTCCTGAAGTTGCACTTCCTACAGCAGAGCAGGGTCAGGCTTCCCTAAATTGCTGGTGATGAGACAAAACACCAATGAATATCCTCAAAAAAGCAACTGTGGTCACAAGTAACAGCAACAGCAAACCTAGCAGAAAAGGAGGGTAAGGGAGTACGTCCTGAAGGATGCCAGCTCTGACCAGCTTCGCCTGGAGAAGTGACTGGGGAGCTCTGCCAAAGGGCCCCCCAAAACCTTTGCATCCTCCCAGCTCACCCCTCCCTGACCAGTCCTGGGCTGGCAGATAAAACGCAGCCAAGTGGCCTGGGAGCCAGAGCTGAATGGCAGGAAAGGCCAAGGCCAGCGTGACCTCTTGCCTACCCACCCATCCTGGTGATTCAAAGCAAGGCTGAGGCCGGACAAAGCACTTGAAAATGTCAGTCAGGGGACAATCTCTTTCCCAAACTCCTTGCCTGTGACCTTACCAGGTTTTACTCAGGATGGGCTGATCTTTTCCCCAGCTCTGCTCCTTCCATCCCCTGCCCCTTCCCACATAGCACTCACAGCATACAACACACACACACACACACACACACACACACACACACACACACACACACCCTAAGGTGGCAACTGGGCTTTCCACTCTGTAATCACAGAATTACAGGGCGGTTGCTAGTTTGTGGGGGCCGAAAGATGGTCTACATAGCAGATCACACCTTCAGGCCCTAGACAGTCAAAACCAATGCTCTTAGGAGCATTTAAAATGCTGAAAGCGGCTATGCCTGGTGGCTCATGCCTGTAATCCCAGTGCTTTGGGAGGCCAAGAGGGAAGCATCACTTGTGGCCAGAAGTTTGAGACCAGCCTGAGCAACGTAGTGAGAGCCTGTCTCTACAAAAAATAAAATAAAAAACAGCTGGAAGAGTTATGATCGTGCTACTGCACTCCAGCCTGGGTGACAGAGCGAGACTCGTCTCTAAAAAAATAAAATGTTGGAAGCATAACGAGAGCCCATTGCCAGAAGGAACAGAACACAAGGACCTTCTCCTGATCCCTGGCTTTTACTCCTTTGGGTCAATTATTCCTTTATTTCTATCTACCCTCTGGCTTGATATGCTACTTAGACACCTTTCCCTAATGTAGGTAAAAACAACACACACTCCTTGTTACAATGGAAATTGGCAGTCCACGTGGCAGCCTCTCATGGGCTGCCAGAGGTACACACACCAGACTTTGGAAAACACTACCCTGGCTCAACTCTGCCATTGTGGGGATAAGAAAACAGGCCCGGAGACAGGAGGAGACCTGTCCAACATGCGTAGCAAGGCAGTGGCAGGGCCACCACCAGAACCCAGAACCTGGCCCCCAGTAGGGTTCATTCCTTAAAGAGATATGATCCAGGACTCAGGTCACCTAGGCCCTCGGGGGACCCCATTTCCCACAGAGCCTGAGAGTGCAGCCTCCAGCCTTGCGCCAAGGCTGAGCCCACATCCCAGTGTCCTCTGTGCCCTCAGATGGGTCTGGATGGCCCATTACTGTCTCCCCGATGGCCATGAGCAAGCTGTCCCTCACTCAGGCTGTTTCTCACCTGCCAGGGCTACAATGGTTATGCCGAGTTCCTGGAGGTGACTGCTCTGAAAAAGATGAAAACAGACCTGGCAGCAGAGATTGCTATTAACTCCTTGCTCTACTTCTCAGCTTTTACCCTAGGAAATGGGTAGAGGTTGTGCAGGTGCCAGAACACAGAGCTGGGCTGAAAGAAAAGGAATGAAGGAGGATGGTGGTCACGAGGGAGTCTCCGCACGGGTGAGGACCACCACCCACTCAGGTGAGTGTCCTGTCACCCCAGAGGGCCCTCCCAGGAAGTAGCCAGCAGGCTCCCAAGCTCTGGGTGACAGGTAGGAGTGTGCCCAGGACTCAGGCCACAGGAGGCCACCTCAGCCCTGCAAGCAGGGACATCCCACCGACCTGCAGACAGGCTCTGGCATGTACACACACACTCATTCATGCAACATGCTCACGCACAGAACTCATTCACTCACACTCTGACACACTGTCACTTGTACGGATGCAAATGACCCCGAGCCCTCCTGCACAGCCCCTCACCCACCCTGGGGCACACGGTGGGGCCAGCCTGCATCTTTCCTTTCCCAGCCCCAAGCCCCAGGCTTGGCGGCGTCTCTGCCCCGCTGCCTGGGAG
The DNA here is from genome assembly GCF_030222135.1 of Aotus nancymaae. Taxonomy (NCBI): domain Eukaryota; kingdom Metazoa; phylum Chordata; class Mammalia; order Primates; family Aotidae; genus Aotus; species Aotus nancymaae. Next base: position 25,601,007 of record NW_026988479.1, on the reverse strand, counting down.
ACACATGTGGTTTCAGTTAGCAGCAGAGCGGGCATTTCCGTCCCAGACAGCCAGGCCCTGCCAGGGCCCTGGCCCCACAGGCGCCCACAAGAAGGGCCACCTCCACCCCCACTCTGCCACTGGCCATCCCAGGGACCCCAGGGCCCTTTCTCCCTTGGAAGACCCTGTTCTCCTTCCCTGTGGTCGCCCCCTCACCTGTAGCCGGACGCCACACCCTCTGGAGCAGCGACTGGCTGTGCCCGGGCCTCTGTCCACGGCTGCCCGGCTGCCCGCCGCCTGCCCGCCTGCTCCTCACTCACACTCTGTCTCGAGCAGGCTGAGCGGGATGGGAGGAGGGCAGGGTGTCGGGGGGCGGGCGGGAGGGAGGGGAGGGGGCGTGTGGAAATGAAACTTTAATAACAGAGCCCCTTTTGTTTCCGAGCATATGGGATATTTCATACATACTGAAGACATTAGCCGTCTATATTTTTAAGGGCTGGGGCTAAAGGATGAATAAATACAGCCCATATTCTGCTTGACAAACACACACATCAGAATACTGACTTCTGTAGCATTTCAAACCCCGAAGAAAAAGCCCCCAGCGACACAGGACACTTAAAAATAAATATGTTTCCAAAACCTCAGGCTGGCTTTACCCCTTCCTGGAGCCACTTGGAGGACTCAGGTCTCCTTTTATCCCACGGCACTTCCCAGCACCCCCTACACCTTCTGTGCTATTGTGGGAAGCAAGGCCCTGGACTCCAGCCCCCTGCCCCAATTCCCTTTCCCAGATCCCCTAACCCCCAGCTGGATCCCTGAGTGTTAAGGGTTCCAGAAGAGCTTGGAATCTCTGCTCTCCACATTGCAGAGATGGGGAACCAAGGCCCAGAAAGGGGCAGAGACTTGCCTGAGGTCACACAGCAAATCCGGATTTGTGCCAAGAGGCTGTGCCTTCTTCTTTCAACAGGAGGGATCCCCACTTCCCCACCTGGGGGATGGGGCTGGGGAGACCCTAGAGCCCCAGAGGAAGGGCCAGTGTGTGAGCTGGGAGAGTGCCCGCCTGGTTTTCCCACTGGAGTGCTGCTCTGGGCATCCCCTCCAATTCTGGGCACCCATCCAGGGGTGACATCAGCAGGGCTGGGAATGGGGCTGGCCCCAGGAAATCCCCTTCAGGCCGGCAGATCCCAACAGGCCTGGAGGCCTCAGGTGCAGGAGCCTCCCTCCTTGACAGTTCAGCTCCCAAGTCCCCTCGCGCCCTCCATCTGTTCTCTAGGAACAAAAGCAGAGGCCCAGAGAGGTCTGAGGCTTGGCCAAAATCACACAGCAAAATAATGGCAGGACAGAAAATAGACCCTAGCTTTTCTGAGCCTGTGTTTGCTGGCAAGGCTTTGCTGGTGAGCTGTTCCCAGCTCCCTCCAGGCAGAGCCCCTTGCTCCAGATCTGCGCAGTTTCCCCACTCATGTCTATTCATTCTCCGGAGGTGGCCTCAGCTCCCCTCTCCTGTTAGAATTCAATCTCTTCTCATCAACTGTCTAACCATGCATTTAAACAGTTAGCACCATGCTTTACACTTAGTAAGTGCCCATGATAAATGCAAACTTTATTATGGATATTGATTGAGTCCCTGATACAACCAAGCCTGTGCCCAGCACTGGTGCTGCAGTAGTTACTGTAAGACAAGTCCAGCCCCCACTCCCACGCTCATAGAACAGAAAGAGCCTCCGTCTTTGCAGATGTCTTCTCAGGATCTCTTCTCTGATACATTTTGCAGTAGGTACCACAGTCATCCTCATTTCAGGGCAACTGAGGCTCAGAGAGGTTTAGCTGTCTCCCCAGGCCACACTGGTGGGGAGGAGACTGGGCCTCCAACCAGGAATCCCTGACTCCAGAGCCGGTGCCTGTCACCCTCCTGGAGCTCACTCAGCGCTTGGCCCCAGCATTGGTCCCAAGACCGCCCAGCACCACATACCACTGAGTGTCTCTACTGCCCCTGCCAGGAAGAGCACCCGCAAACCATCCACGAAAGAGGCACTGATGCAGAAGCTCGAGCCCTGGGTTCTTGGCCTGGCCGTGCCACTAGCAAGTGTGTGGGGTCCCTTTTCTAAGGACATAGTTCCTCGCCTGTCAAGTAGAGCTAGCCATTTCCCTGAACTAAGAGCTAGCCGTTTCACTGAACAATGAGGATCACACGATATTAAAGGATGTGAGAGGGGCTTCGCCCGGTACATGGTGATTTCCCTGTCTGGAATTTTGTGTTGAGAATGGATCCTGGCATTAAATCCTGTCTGGGTTCCAACAGGCCCTGGCAGGCCTCCTGGCCAATGGGTGGCCCTCGGCATAACCTGCATCCGGCCCTGGAATCAGCTTCCTGAAGAGGCTCTTCCGTGTCGACACTCCTGCAATAAACAGACAGCAGGTCCTCAGGCCACATGAAGGGTCAGAGGGCATTTATTCAAGGCATGGCCCCCACCTCAACATCCCCCTCCTTCCCAACTCAGATCCCCCACCATGTCAGCCTGCACCTTCAGGCCTCTGGGGACCCCTTCCTCCCCAATACCATCAGCGGCCCCCACCTTCCACTGCTGCCATCAGCTTGCTGATGTGGGAAGTCCATGAGCTGTAGTGCCTGCACACAGAACTCTCTGTTGGTAACAGGTCAGAGGTTGCGGTGAGCTGAGATCGCGCCATTGCACTCCAGCCTGGGTAACAAGAGCGAAACTCTGTCTCAAAAAAAGAAAAAAAAAAAAAAAGAGGCCTCTTTAGAAAGGGGGGTTCCATGGGAGTTCTGGGATGGGCTTGGGGCTTTGCATTAGGAAGTTTTCCAGGTAGTTGGGAGGTTATTATCTGGATACTAATTATTTCATAAAATAACAAGAAAACTTCCATTCATGGAGCACTTCCTCTGTGCTGGGCACTGTGCTAAGAGTTTCACATGCATCATACATGCATTCCTGACAACCCCAGAAAGCTGGTAGGGAGGCCGAAGTGTTTGCCCAAAGACCCCAGCCTGTCTTTGGCAGGGCAAGTATTTAAGTGTGTCCTATGAATATGATCTGCTACCTCCAGCCTATGCCCTTCTCTGCAGCACAGACTGGCTCTGGGGGGCAGCATTTTCTGTCCCTGGTGACAGGATGAGCCCCGAGGGGAGGGAGACTCAGCCTCAGTCTTTTCTTTCCCCTGCAGCAGGGCTGAGCTCCGTGCTTGTTCTGAACTGGCATTTGTGAACATTTGCTGAGCTGAATGCCAGAGAAGTCCTGGTTAGACTCTCAGATGGAAGGAGGTGGTAAGTGTTTCTCCGTGTGGGCGGGGGGCACTGTTTCCTCAGCCTGGCCAGCCCTGCCCAACCTACGTGAAACATGGTGTGTTTCGAGGGCAGTGGGTATTCATAGGCAAGATCCCACTACTGAGGAGCATGAGGGTTTTGACCCACTCTGTTTCTGATCCAGGGAAGTGTGCCCCTCCTTAGGTAAACTGGTGGTCTCCCACCCCCAGGAAGTCACTATATTCATGCCAAATTTAGTGTGGCCCAGGTGCGGTGGCTCAAGCTTGTAATCCCAGCATTTTGAGAGGCCGAGGCGGGTGGATCACGAGGTCAAGAGATCGAGACCATACTGGTCAATATGGTGAAACCCCGTCTCTACTAGAAATACAAAAAAATTAGCTGGGCGTGGTGGCGCATGCCTGTAGTCCCAGCTACTTGGGAGGCTGAGGCAGGAGAATTGCTTGAACCCAGGAGGCGGAGGTTGCAGTGAGCCGAGATCACTCCATTGCACTCCAGCCTGGGTAATAAGAGCGAAACTCCGTCTCAAAAAAAAAAAAAAATTACAAAAATTAGCCGGGCATGGTGGCAGGCACCTATAGTCCCAGCTACTCAGGAGGTTGAGGCAGGAGAATCACTTGAACCAGGGAAGTGGAGGTTATAGTAAGCCAAAATTGTGCCACTGCACTCCAGCCTGGGTGACAGAGCTAGACTTTGTCTCAAAAAACAAACAAACAAACAAATGTAGTGTGGACACTCAGTCGGCACAGCACACTATGTCCTAGGACTCCTGGGCTCGGTGAGCCTCCTGTGTATGTTGATGGTGAGGGGTGGGAGACAGCAGAAAGATGCAATGCCTAAGACGGCAGTCCTTGAGCAATGGGCTCAGAGTAAGAGGCGTCGAGTGGACACTTGAAGAAACAGGAAGCTCCAAAGCCACTGTCCCCCACTAGCCAACTTAGCAGAAGCCACAGGAAGGCAGCAGGATTGCCTTGATTTCCCAAGGAAGGTGATTGAGACACAGCACTAGGTCCTCAGCCCTCACCATCACAGCCCTGCAGGCAGGTGCCAGCCTTACCATCCAGGTTCCCCTTCAAGAGTCCAGAATGTGGACAGAAGTCATGAGGCTTTCCAGACCTCGCAGACTCCAGTGACTGGGCACATGATGGTGCCCATGGGTGTGAAAGTCATATACTATCTTCCCTTAGCTTCCAGCCTCCTTGCCCTGACTTGGGTCTTTGCATGGGGGGTCTGAGCCCATGCAGGAGGTGGCAGCCTGTTCTAGGTCCCCTACCATTGCTCAGCAATAGACACTGCTCAGCAGACCCTATCTGGGACCCAGGGACCTCAGGAAATTACCCTTGGCTGTGGGGGGGGGGTGGATCACTGGCCCAGAAACCTTCATCTCTGGCACAGCAACCTTCACCAGGGCCCCCTCTGACACATGAGCCGTCCTGATCAGATCACTGGCAATTGAGTTGCCTTGGGGGGTAAATTCCATCCAGATGTGGAGGGCGGGGTGGACTTCCTGAGCAGAGCAGGGGCGGGGCACTGATACATGGCGGCAGTCCGTCAACTCACCAAGTACCTAGGAGGCCTGGGATAGAACATTGTCTTCTGAAACAGCCAGATGTAGAATTTCAAGGCCAGGATATCTGAGTCCAGCCTCCTTAGTGAGCAGATAGGGAAACTGAGGCCTAGAAAGCCGAGAGAGCAAAAGGGACTAGTCCTACAGCGACCGCTGGATTTGTGGGGTCAGAATTCCAGATCTCCTGTCTGGCCAGATCTCTTCAGTCTGGGGATGTTTAGGGGAAAGTAGGCAGGGTGGCACCCTCTTCTGGGAATCTCCATCAAGCCCTGGATTTGGAGGTCAGGAGTAGGGTCAAAAAGCAGAGCATCTCTGGTTAGGGAAGGCTCTAATCACCTCCAGCTTAAACCCCCAAACCATAGAGAGCGGTGTTTTATTTGCAGAGATTGTGGGGACGGAGGAGAGAAGAGTCCGGGGCAAGCCTGTAAACAGACGTTCCCCCAACCCACCTGCCCTTGCGGGGTCATGGGAGAGCTTGTGGCCTGGGCCTCTTCCCAGGGGAGGCCCCGCCACGCTTCTCTCCTTTGAGAAGAGCCTCTGGGCCACATACCTTCCTGGCTCCTTTGGGCTGACTTACGGGAAGGCAGGAAGGGGCCAGCCAGCTAGGCGGGTGGGGGGCATGAGAACTTGGAGAGAATGAGAGGAAATGAGGGGGGAGTGGGCTGTAGTGGGGGGAGATTAAGAAGGGAATTTTTTTCCTCCTGCCTCATGTTTTGGCTGCCTTAGTGTGAACATGTCTAGGCGCCTTATCTCGAAGGCCAGCACAGTCTGCACGAGAAAGAAAATAGTGTCTGCAGCGGAGAAAATTACATCTTGATAAAATAGCCCTTTGGAATGGCATTGTGGGTCTCTTATCAGCAACTGGCTAGGCCTTACGTATCTCTTGTCTCCCTGTCCCTAGGCCCCCAGTTCCCTCCGTTTTTCTCTTTCCCCTGTCCCCTGACTCCTAATGCCTACCCAGAAAATGGCCTATGCCGAAACTGTCAGGAAAGTTAGGAGACCCAAGTTCCGGTCCCATTGCTCCTGATGCTGTGAAACCTCAGCCAAGTTCTTTTCCTCGCTGGGCCTCTGTTTCCCTTCAGTGAAGAACAGGGAAGGGAGGAGGAACAAGACATTTCTGAAGATTCTTCCAGCATTAGCATCTCATAGTGCTGACATTTTCATACTTCGTGATTCTATGTGTTTTGAAGTTGTGCAACCTCTACCCAAATGCCATCGCATGCTAAACATCTATGATCTAAAATGTGCAAATCCCCTTCATTTCCATTAGACACATGAAGTTCTTGCTTAATCCCCAGGTAAAGCTACTCAACCCAGAGTGTGTGCAGCTCAGAAGAGGATCTGTCTCAGCTTCCAACTGAGAAGTCTTGTAACAGCATGGGGTCTTTCAATTTTTTAGGCATAAATATTTTTTCCTCAAAATACTTCCTACATGGAAATCCATATAAAAAACAGGCAAGTGAAGCAATCATGCCTGCTTCATTCCATCCCCCTCATCCTCCACATCTGTTCCCCTCAGGCCCCTGACCTCCCTCCACAGCATCCGGGGCCCCACTGCAGCCCCTTGCAAACTTCTGTGGCAGTGGATGGAAGTCTGGACATAGCAGCAAGCGTCCTGGTCAACCACTGCCTTGCTGTGAAGACTTGGAAGAGACTTTCCCCATCTCTGTGCCTGAGTTTTATCATCTTGAAAAAAACAGGGGCTAGTGCTCACCACGCTCACCTTCCCTGGCTGTTGAGGGATAAACTAAGTGGTAAATAGGAAAGTGCTCTGTGAACTGAAAGACTTGATGATGATGATGATGTTGATAGGACTTGGAGTCTGCAAATGTGAGGCCTGGGAGAGCTTTTAGTCACTATCTGTGCAAATCCTTCTTCTTACAGTTGGGGAAACTGAGGTCCAGAAAGAGGGGAAGGAACTTGACAAAGGCCACACAGTGAGACGGCAGCAAATCCAGAGGCAGATGGTGGGATCCATTTCTGTGGCCATCTGTTAGGAAGGCCTGATGGTAGGTTGGGGGGAAGACTGGTTGATTTTTAGGGATCCAGCCTGGCTTGAGGATTCGCTGTGACCCCTCTGAGCTACTCAGAGTCTGGGTTTTCCCCTCTGCCAGCCTCCTGGCCCTGCAAGGCAGGGATGGGTAGAAAGCCCCTTTGTGGAGCAGCCAAGACCCAGCTCTGACCCAAGTTTTTGTTCCCTAAACATCTTCCCCCTGGCAGAGAAGCCCCATCTGCACTGCCCCAGCCCCACTTGGCCAGGCTCCCCTGCCGCCTTCCCCGCCACCCTCAAGCCGCAAGTCCTGGCCCGCACACAAGATTCCACAGAGTGCCTCTGTCCACTGGCCATCTGGGTGGCAGTGCAGGAATTGACACACGTCTGCAGGCTGAAGCAGGACAGCAGCAGGGTCAGCATGGCCATGCAGGGTAACCTCCTCCACCCAGCAGGGATAACCCCTACCCCATATTGACTTCATTATCAACTCATTTTATGGGGCTTTATTATTCCAGAGCCAAGCACTGCCAGAGCTGGGAGCCCCCTACGTCTTCCATGACTGGTACCTACATAGCTCTCAAACCGCCATTCCACTGACCACACACTGCCCATTTAGCCATCAGATCCAGACGTCATCTCTGATCCTTCTTATCACAGAATTCCAGCCAGCACTGGCCAACCAGAACAGACACAATGTTTTTTTTTTTTTTTTTTTTTTTGAGACGGAGTCTCGCTCTTGTTACCCAGGCTGGAGTGCAATGGCGCGATCTCGGCTCACCGCAACCTCCGCCTCCTGGGTTCAGGCAATTCTCCTGCCTCAGCCTCCTGAGTAGCTGGGATTACAGGCACGCGCCACCGTGCCCAGCTAATTTTTTTGTAGTAATAGAGACGGGGTTTCACAATGTTGACCAGGATGGTCTCGATCTCTCGACCTCGTGATCCACCCGCCTCGGCCTCCCAAAGTGCTGGGATTACAGGCTTGAGCCACCGCGCCCGGCCCAGACACAATGTTTTTATTGTTAGAAACAGGCCAAGCCCTGGGGGTGGTGGCTCATGCCTGTAATCCCAGAACTTTGGGAGACCCAGGTGGGGGGACTACGGGAGCCCAAGAGTTCGAGACCAGCCTGGGCAGTGTGGCAAAACCCCATCTCTACAAAAATACAAAAATTAGCCAGTGTGGTGGTGAACACCTGTAGTCCCAGCTACTTGGGAGGCTGAGGTAGGAGGATGGTTTGAGCCTGGGAAGCAGAGGTTGCAGTGATCCAAGATCATACCACTGCACTCCAGCCTGGAAGACAGAGTGAGACCCTGTCTCAAAAAAATAAAAAGAAATAGGCCAAACCACTCCCGGTATTTATATAAAATAGAGCAAAAGTTCAGAAAGGAAAGGAGTGTTGCCTGAAGCTATTCAACACGTAAGGGACTGAGTGGGGAACAGAACCCAGGTCTCCAGGGCTCCGCCTGCAACTCCTGCAGACTCAGCATCTGAAAGTTCAGAAAGGAGCTTCCCTCCTGTCCTGACTCTGCCCGGGCCCTGGCTCCCAGGACCAACCTCATCCTTACTCCCTGCCTGAAGACAGTACACAAGTCAAGGCTGCCAGGCATGCCCTCGGTCCAGGGGCCTAAGGCCATTTCTCTGCAAAAAAGCCAGAGACCAGGCTATAAGAGGTAGAATTCAAAGAAGTGGTCTACTCAGACTCCAGTCTGATACAGCTACCAATACAGCTCTGAAGGACCGTCCCAGGGCAGAGGGGAGCTCTCTGTTCAGAAGGCAGCGGTAAATCTACAGAGACACTACAGGAAGGCAGGTTTCTGTTCAGCCTAAGGAAGAGCTTCCTAAGCTGCCCAGTGATGGAAAGATACCTTGGTAGGTAGTAAGCACCCCATCACTGGACACAAGGTTCAGATGCCCACATGGGGTGGGCAGGGCTAGTAGGTAGTATTAGAGGAGATGCCCTTAAAGGCTCTTTCCCATCTTGAGAGGGTGTGATTTGGGCAAACACACGCAGTCATTCAAGCTCACAAACCACAGTCACTCAAACACAATCTCCCCTGTCTTCTGAAAGAAGTGTCAAGTCTTAATCCCTGAGGAGTGTCCTCTGTCCTTTAGGCCATGGCTCAATGGGGAAAAGGGTGCTAGGGCTCCAAGATTGCTGTCTGGCTCTAGCTGGCCTATGGGTCCAGCCCAGTGCCTCCTTCTTCTGCATGGAGCCTTCAGAATTTCCCCTATTTGGAATGTTCTTACCTACCTGCGGATTCCCACACTTGTGTGTTTTGTTGGTTTAATTCCATCTTGAATCAGAACAGTGTTTCTCAAGATTTTGTTTTCTTGGTGGCATAGGGACATGGAAATATCCAATATCACTTAGCAGTGAGAACACTATTCCTTTAAAGACTCTCTTTCATTCATCAAGGGTAGGGTTGCCAGATTCAGCAAGTAAAAATACAGGAGACCCAGTTAATTTGAATTTCAGACAAACAACAAATAACTTTTTTCAGGGTAAGTAGGGCCTTCGCAATATTTAGGACATATACTAAAAAATTATTCATTGTTTATCTGAAATTCAAACCTAACGGGCATCTTGTATTTTATCTGGCACATCTAATCAAGAAGAAAGTCTTTGTTGGGTGCTAGCCTGTCTTTAACACAGCTCTGACACTTGTTAATCTCCTTTTTTATCAGAGAGGGAGAGAGAGAACAAGTCTTAGGCTCTAGGTAAAATTTAACAACATTGTTTTGTTTTTATTGGATTTTATTTACATGGTTACCATGTACCGGGAGTGTTACCATCTTCCATTTACAGTAGCAATATCAAATTGCCTTTGAAATAAATGTATTCAAGTTTTTTTTAAGTGAATCAATTTAAAGAAAAATGTTACGTAAGTAACATCACAGGCTCAATGCAGATGAGACAAAAAACAGGCAGGCGAAGGTCAACCAACAGACGGGGCTTGGGGCTATCTGAGAAGGTGTTTCTGCCCTTTCCTATCGGTGCACTCCAGGGTCCCTTCCTCCCCTGTCCTGCCCCTTGTCCCACACAGGCTTGATGGCTGGAATTCTGCAGCCCCTGGGTCAGGCCTGCAGGAAGTGCTGGGGGCTCGGCTGTGCATGCTGCAATTTTGGGGGAGAGGTTTCAGTTCATTCTCCATCACTGAGGTCCCCAGAGCCCCTTTATACAAAACAGCCTCCCCATCCCGGGCTCCACTTCAGAGGGGCTGTTTCTGAGGAGGCAGCCGCCAGGGACTTCTCAATGTGTTTCCAAGTCAAATCCTAGCCTTTTCAGCTTTGCCAAGACCCACCCCCCTTCCCCTCTGGCTGCCCCCAGGAGTCAGGGCTGCAGGCCACATCCTCCAGACACCCCTCCCCCACCTACCAGACCTTCCGGCCCAGACATCATTAGTGCCCCCGTCCCAGGCCTGGCATCTTTGTCTCATCTGTTCCCCGCCCCCTCTAACCCTGAGGCTCAGAAGAGAGCCTTGGAATTAGAAATAGGGGCTGGGAGGTGGGGCAGAGGAGAAGCTAATTCCCTGGATTGCAGAGAAGGCCCCAGTCCATCCTTAGACCAGGACTGGGGTGGGGACGGGGAGGTGTAGCAGCAAGTCTGTGCTGCAGGAGCCCCTTCTCCTTAGAAGCCCCCTTCCCACTTCTTCATTGTCATCCTCAGCAACAACGATAGGAGCTCCTCCTTTTCAAGACTCTTCACCTGTCAGGCACTGTGCTAAGTACTTTCTGTGAATTTTCTCGTTGCACCCACACAGGGACCCTCTAAGGTGAGAATTGCCATTATCCTATTTTAGAGAGGAAAAAGCTGAGGCTCAGTTGTGCCAAGTAACTTGCTCAAGGTCACATAGCTAAAAGGGACAGAGCCCAGGATTTGAACCTATGCAGGGGGACTGCAGACATCCATACAGGCACCACCCTCAGCTGCACGGTACCAGCCCCAAAAGACTTCTAGGAAGTAAGGTGGGGAAACTGAGAAACCAAGAGGCAAAGGCTGCCTGCCAGGCCTGGTTTGACCCTGCTAGGAATCCCCTCTGCTGTCTCATCCAGTGTCTGATCACCACCAGAGCTGAAGTGCTCTACCAGTTTGCTGTGTGGCCTGGAGCAGCCCCTTGGCCCGCTCTGGGCCTCTGCATCCCCTTCTGAGCTTGGCTGGCTGTGATGGTCCCTCTGCCCCTCTCCAGGGGCCTGTGGTCCCAGCCAGGAAAGGAGCCAGGGGAGCACATAGGAGAGAGGCGTGGACCATCTCAGGCCTCACTCTCCTCTTGATCCTCAGCAAAGATGCTTCTCCCCAAGGCGGAGGCAGGCTCCAGCTCAGACATCAAAGAGCCTATGCGGCTGGTGCTTTGATGGGAGCCTTGTAAAATAATAGGAAACATGAGGATGACACTGTGCCCCAGCCCAAAGCGCAAGGCTTGGAAAAATGAAAAGAAGAAACTCTTGGCAGCTCTCTGTGCGGGCTTTGGCTGAACTTCGCTCCTTGCAGCTGTCGGCAGCCTGTCCTCTCCCCACTAGGCTGTTTGCAGCCACCCCGCAGTGGGGGGATGTGGGTCCTTGCATGACTGGTGAACCGGGGACCTCTCCCCACAGCAAAGGAACTTGTCGACTGGAATCCCTTTCTCCCAGGCTCCAGAGAGCACTGCAGAGTGCACAGAGCTGAGGGCTTTGAAAGGGCTCACAGGGACTCTGAATAAACGCTCATTTGAAGATACTTTAGCCCATCTCAGACCTGGAGACTGGGTGGCTTATAATCCAATTACTTACTCTTTCTACCCCCTGCCAAATGCATTAGCAGCAACTGGTCAGACCGTGGAGGCCTGTCATTACCCTGCTCAAAACCTTCCGTGGGACAATGTGGTGACATGTACTAAATTAAATGCATGTATCCTTTGACCAGCAATACCACTTCTAAGAAGTTATCCAACTTGTGCACCAGCCCACACGCTCAAAGGTGGATGCGTGAGGATATGTTCATCACAGGATCATTTGTGGAAGCAAATTGCTAGAAACCAAGTCAATATCCATTCGTAGGAATGGGTAATGAAGTGCAGAGCGTCCATATGGCAGGACAGCAAGTGGGAGCCAAACCAATGAGATAGACCTACCTGTGCTGCTCAGAATTATCTATAAGGCTGGATGCAGTGGCTCATACCTGTAACCCCAGCAGTTTGGGAGGCCATTGTGGACGGACCATTTGAGGTCAGGAGTTCAACACCAGCCTGACCAACATGGCCAAACCCCATCTCTACTAAAAATACAATAAAATTAGCTGGGTGCGATGGCACATGCCTGTAGTCCCAGCTACTCAGAGGCTGAGGCAGGAGAATGGCTTGAACCATGGAGGTGGAGGTTGCAGTGAGCCGAGAAAGCACCACTGCACTCTAGCTTGGGCAATGGAGGAAGACTCCATCTCAAAAAAAAAATTATAAAGCATATACTGGAAAAGTGAATGGTGTGTATAGTACGTTACCACCTACAAAAAGGAAGCAATGGAACACACTGAATCAATAAAACCTCAATCTCTCCAAAGATATACAAGACCTGTTAACAAGGATTGCTTCTCCAGAAGGAATTGGGAGAGGAGGAAGGAAAATTTATTTTTTACTAAACGTTCAGTTGTATCTTTGCTGCCTTTTTGTTGTTGTTGTTAAATAAGTGAGTTTGCGGCCAGGAGCAGCGGCACACATCTGTAATCCCAGCACTTTGTGAGGCTGAGGCAGGTGGATCACAATGTTGGGAGTTCAAGACCAGCCTGACCAACATGGTGAAACCCTGTCTCTACTAAAAATACAAAAATTAGCCAGGCATGGTGGGGCATGCCTATAATCCCAGCTACTCAGGAGGCTGAGGCAGGAGAATTGCTTGAACCCAGGAGGTGGAGTTTGCAGTGAGCTGAGATTGTGCCACTGCACTCCAGCCTGGATGACAGAGCAAGACTCCATCTCAAAAAAATAAAATAAAATTGAGTGAGTGTGCAGTATGAATTTTTAATGTCAAAAAGTGTGAATGCCTTTTTTAAAAAAGTGGTTTCATATTCCACAGAGGATAAAGTCCAAAGACCTCATTAGCCTGACTTTATGGTCCCTGGGAGCTCCGCCCCAGCCTCCTCTTCTCTCCTCACCCCGCCCCTGCCCCCAATTCCTGCACCCCATCCTTAATCTCTGCTGTAAGGCTGGTTTTTCTCCCCACCTCTCCCAGACAGACTGAGATCCCCTTCTGTCTAACTCCCACAATCCTGTGTCTGGGGCTTCCCCAAGATGCTCAAGACCTACTTTCTTCTATGGCTGCTACAGAGGTCCTTCCCTTCCCAACATGTGGAGCCCCTTTTCCTCTGGGTGGGGACAGGCAGCCTGGGGCTCATTCTGGGGAAGGGGAAGTTCTCTCTGGCAGACACACCCCCAGCTTCAGAGGCTGGGGTTGCAGAAGTCCAGGGTAGTAAGAATATTCCAGGCAGGTTATGTGGTGCTGGAAACTCACTAAGGGCCCTTTTACAACATGCAGCTTCCCCCGACCCCCGGGGCACACCAGAGAGTGGAAAGTCATGCATGGAGCTACGGCTGGTGGCCAGGCTGGCGCAAGAGAGAGTTGGAGGCTGGGTCTCCCAACCCAGACCTGGATAGGAGGTCCCAAAAGTTCCCAGGGCCATAAAGTCAGGCTGAGGCCTTTGGACTTCATCCTCTACGGAATATGAAACCATGTTTGCACACTTTTTTCATGCTAAAAAAATTCATACTGCACACTCACTCACTGTAAAATCACTTCACTTTACCCCCAGGGGCCCAGCGTCCACCCTGACAACTCCATTGGGCTTTGAGAAACGTATGGGGAGGGATATCGAACACATCTCAGCAAGGCTGGCCTTCCCAAAAATGCAAGGGAAAAGCTAGATTTTGCCCCTGGGAAAGACCCAATCTTTTCTTTTAGAGAGAAAATGAAGTCCCAATAACTTGTCCCAAGTCACACAGAAACCTCAAAAGAGACAGTACTGGAACGAAGCCTTCTGACCCTTTCCCAGAGGCTATTTCACACAGTGGTAAGAAAACCGATTCGTGGACACCTTATTTGCTGTGTGACCTTGGACACATCGATTTCACTTCCCAGAGCCTGTCTGCTCATCTCTTATAAGAGGGAACTGAGCTCCGTAATTGTCCTTTCTAATAACAATGCTAAGCTATGTTTTATTTTAACAATATGATAAATAAAAAGTACCTGTCTTTAGTATTCTAGAGTTTCATGATTATGAACATTCTAACAGTCTAACATTCTAAAGTTCCACCCAGACATCCACCCATCCATCCTTCCATACACCCATCCATGTATCCATCCACCTATTTATCCACCTACTTGCCCTGCATCCATTCTTCTATACATTCTTCCACTCATTTATCCTGCCACTCACCCATCCTTCCATGTATCCACCTATCCATCCATGAATCCACATATCTATCCATACATCCACATATTCACCCATGTATCCACATATACCTACATGCAGCATTCACATACACACCCATGCATCCCATATCTATCCATGTATATACATATCCAACCATCCATCCAGCCATCCATCCACATATCCATCTATATATCCACCCATGAACCCATATATCCATCCATACATCCACATATTCATCCATGCATCCATATATACATCCATCCACATGTCCATCCAGGCATCCCCATATCCATCCATGTATCTACATATCCATCCATCCATCCATCCATCCATCCATCCATCCATCCACATATCCATCTATATATCAACCCATGAACCCATATATCCATCCATACATCCACATTTTCATCCATGCATCCATATATACATCCTTGTATCCATATATTCCATCCATATATGCATATATACATTCATGAATCCACATATATGCATCCACATAACCATCCATGCATTCATATATCCATCCATGCACCCATATATTCATCCCTGTATCTGTATATTCATCCATGCATCCATATATCCATCCATGTATCCACATATGCATCCATGCATCCATATATCTATCCATGAATCCATGTGTACACCTACCCATCCACACCCACTCAAGCATCCATTTGTTCACCTAATATTTCTCAGGTTTTTACTATATTCCAGGGCCTGAGGATAGTCTGGTGAACATGATAGACACAATTACTATCCTTTCAGAACCTGCAGTTAGGAGGTGCACAATATCAGACAAATAATTCCACAAATGAATATATAATAACAACTATGACAGGAAAAGCCTCAGTTTTAGAAGTGCTATTCTGCAGTTTGACTATATCTCCAGCTTGGAGTGGGGGTTAGGGGTTAGGTATCAAGGTGGGTTTCCCTGAGGAAGAGTACCTGGAGCTAAGACCCGAAAGATGAGGAGGCGTTTAACAAGGAGAGGGAGACTGAGGTGGTCGGTGAGCCCATGGGCTATGTTCTAGGAAGTTCCACTGCAGTGTGATTGATTCTGACCTCTGTTATTTGTGGTTTCAGAGCTTATCACAGTAGTGGGCTCAGCTGCCTGACCCTAGAGAGACAGCTGTCAAGCATGGGTTTTCCCTTCTCCCTTCCCGATTTTCCAGCCCCACCAGATCAGCCAAGGCAGAGGGCAGCCTCTGCCTGGCACTCACCTCTGCCAGTCCTGCATGTGGGCCTGTGGCTGCCCCAGATAGCAGAAAACATGATGCAAATGCATCCTGAGGACCTTCAGAGCCTGGTACCTTTGCCGGCTCCTGGCAGCGTCCTTCGCTGGGGGTGGCACAGCCACTAGGGGCCTCTTGGCTCCTCCTTCCATGGGGCCTGGTTTATGACCCCAAGGAGAACTTTGCCTAGCTCAGGGCCTCCCAAGCTCCTCTGGGGCCAACTTGGCAGAGCGTCTAAGAGCTCCTCAGACTTGGGTACCTGGACCAGGCTCACCTGTCAGCCCTTCCTCCAAAGTAGAAGCTGCAGGATGCCAAGAACTCAAATGGCTCCCTCAGCCAAAAGCCTCCCCTCTGATCGTGCTGCCACCTTGCCGGTCCCAGTGCTCACTGGGTATGTTTCGGCTTCCATACCTTGGCTCAAACAGTGCCCAGTTCCCAGGATGCCCCCTCTTTCCTCCCATCCTTTTCAAGGTCTGTTGAAACCCCAGCTCCTTGCCAAAGCCTTTATCTATTGCGTGCCCCAGTGCCTTCCTCATCCAAGGCATGGCAGCCTGCTGGGAGAGCTGAGGTTTTAGAGAAAACCAACCTAGGTTTGAGTCTTAAGGGCTGTGAGCCTTGGTTTCCTTGTCTGTAGAATGGGGGAAAGATGATAATCATAGTATCTACTTGTTACCAGGAAGACTAAATAAGAGAATGTATATAAACGGGCCTGGTACACACAAGCACCCAGCACACAGGAGACACAGCCTATGTTAAAGCCGCTCTGAACTCCCTTAGGGTTCCATGTCTGAGCCATGGATTTGGATCACTAGTGCTCCCGGTGGCCTGTGCTGTCTCCCCAAATAAAAGCCCTGGCCTGGGCACAGGGAGCCTCGGCTATGAGGCCTGGCTCTGCGCTGCCTCCTCATGTGACCTGAGCAAGCCCCCTCCTTCTAGGCCTCACCTGATGGGATGAGCTCTCAGTTTCCCAAAGAATTGGAACCTGGGCTACCCACCCCACCACAGCCCCCGTGGCCACCTCAGTGCCAGGCACACAGTAGGTAGGTCCTCAAGTGGCAAAGAGGAGAGAGTGGGGAGAGGCAGACAGGGAAAGGGAGAGAAAGGACAAGGATTCAGGGACAGGGACCAGAGGCCGCCCCCCAATCCAGTCCAGAAGCACAGTTCTGGGGAGAACTCTGTGTCTCTACAACTAGCCAAGAAGGTGGTCCACAGTCTGTGTTTATTATACTTACTGTCTCTCCAGCTGCCTGAATCTGAACAAGCCAGGACTGTTCCACTGTGTACCAAGGGCTGGGTGAGGCATGGGGGTTCATGTGGTAAGCACTCGGCTACCGCAGCCCGGGCAGGAAGGCAGCGTGCAGGGAGCTGGGGGGCCAGGGTGTGTCCGAGTGGTGGGAGGGCAGTGTGTGCCCAGGGCTGGGCTCCTCTGCTCAGCATCTCTGTGACCTTAGGCAAGTGACTTTCCCACACCCTTGCAATGAAGCTAACAATAGGAGAATTAGACAATGCCTGGGAAGGGCCTGGCACGTAAAGGCTCAATAAGTGTTATTAGAATAATTACTACATTATAGGCCGGGCCTGGTGGCTCACACCTGTAATCCCATCACTTTGGGAGTCTGAGGCGGGTGGATCACCTGAGGTCAGGAGTTCAAGACCATCCTGACCAACATGGAGAAAAGCCATCTCTACTAAAAATATTTTTAAAATTAGCTGGGTGTGGTGGTGCATGCTTGTAATCTCAGCTACTCGGAAGGCTGAGCCAGGAGAATCACTTGGACCTGGAAGGCAGAGGTTGCAGTGAGCTGAGATTGTGCCATTGCACTCTAGCCTGGGCGACAAGGGTGAAACTACATCTCAAAAAAAAAAGAGAAGGTGTTATTACTACATTATTATTATTGTGTGTGTGAGTGTGATCTGCATGTGTGAGGTAATGAAGGTCAGTCTTTAGTTATAGTGTGTGTGTGTGTGTGTGTGTGTGTGTGTGTGTGTGTGTAGGGTAGAGAATGCTGCTGGCAGTAGTTGACTTTAACTACAGGCAAAGGTAAATGAGCGTCTGCATGAGAATGTCAAGAAAGGTTTCAGTTCCATGCAGTTGGGATTCTTGAGTTCCGGGAAGCCTTGAGAGGTCATCTCCAAGTCCATTCTACTCCTCCAGACTTCTCTGAGCAGTCACAGCTCATGCTGCTTGGTTGCACAACCCTGTCCTCAAAGAAAAGCAGCCGAGTCTTCCTTAGCCGCTTACTGCAGGGCTGAACTGCTCTCACCCTGGCCAGGGTTTCCTCGCATCTGTTGGTGGGAAGCTGGGCTGCCTGGAGCAGTGCCCATGACATGAACATCCTGCCCTTGTGACTGTCACAGTCCCCCTGTGAGTCGCAGAAGTCCTTACCGTGGGCAGACTGTAAAGGACCTGTGGTCATTCACAGACTGTATAAACCGAAGAACACTGGGGTACTGGCCACCCCATCCCTCCCAATGGGTAAAGTGTGGACCAGACAGGACCCAGCCAAGGTCCTCTTCATTCCAGTCCAGGCCTTCCCCACCACGCGACATCCTCTAGAGAGAGAACAATGGAGCGAGACGTTTCTGGGCTCACCGGCCAACCCTGTCTGGCCAGAGTGCCACCCCAGCCACAGGTGAAGGGCCTTGCAGTACCACTAACCATCTTCCAAGGTGGGGTCAGGGCATAGAGGACATCACAGGCAGCTCTGAGGGAAGGACATAAGCAGAGGGGAAGAATGATGCCTGCGTGTGCAAGCTCAGCTGGTTCACAGACTTACCCTTTCAGTAGTTTTACTTCTTGCCATTTATCCCAAAGAAATGTGCACACAGGTGCAGGTACAAAGAGATTCAATGTTCCATTGCCCATACAAGGGAAATTTTGAAAATACCCTAAAAGCCCAACAATATCAGGCAGCTATACAATAGCAGGTCCTAAAACGGTCAGTGTGGATCTGGATTTCCTAATATGGCCAGGTGTGCACCACTGGTGTTGAGCAGAAGAAGAAACATCACAGAGCTGGATGGGTATGATAAGCCCACTTTTCTGAAAAGTAAACGTACATAAATACTGCATAGACCCAGGATACAAATAATAGGAGAAACGGGCTGGGCGCAGTGGCTCACACCTATAATCCCAGCACTTTGGGGGGCCGAGGCGGGTGGATAACCTGAGGTCAGGAGTTGGAGACCAGCCTGACCAATATGGTGAAACCCCGTATCTACTAAAATTACAAGAGTTAGCAAGCTGTGGTGCAGGCGCCTGTAGTCCCAGCTGTTCAGGAATGTGAGGCAGGAGAATCGCTTGAATCTAGGAGGCGGAGGTTGCAGTGAGACGAGATTGCACCACTACACTCCAGCCTGGGCAACAGAGCGAGACTCCATCTCAAAAAAGAAAAAAAATAAACACCCAAAAAAAACAGAAGAAATGACACCAACATATTAGCAATTAGTCATTTTACATGGTGAATCTGGGGCCATGGCTAATACCTGTAATCCCAGCACTTTGGGAGGTTGAGGCGGGAGGATTTCTTGAGGCCAGGAGTTTGAGACCCTGTCTCTTAAAAAAAAAAAATGACAACAATAATAATAAAAACCGCTGAAAGGGCTGGAGGTGGTACCCTGCCGCTCTCTGATGCAATCACAGCAGTTGAGAGGAGCCCACGAGGAAATGTGCCTCGGGTTCATGTGAGCACCTGCTGGAGGGACCTTCTCTGAGAAGTCCAGAATCTGCTTTCAGACCCTCTCCCCAAACCACAATCCAGGAGCCTTATCTGGATTTTCCTCCTCCATGGATGGTTCAGGCCCCAGTCACACCTCTCCCTGTGTCTCTGGCCAGGGTAACACACGAACCTTGGGCAGGTGGGACGTTTTCCTTTTGGGGGCTGAAAGCCCTTTCCAGGGCAGCTGTGTGCCTCTCCCAGCAGGACAGGGTGGGTGAGAACCCCACCCCCAATTCTGAATTGAGCCAAAGCCCAGGAGACACAGCCACTGGCCAAAGGTCAGCAGTACAGTCAACGCCACCTGAGCCCAGCTGCTGAGAAGGAGGTAGAGAGGCTCGCCGTCTGGGCAGCTGCCCTCTGGCCCATGGCTGGCCTCCCCTGCCCCCACCCCAGCTCCCCAAAGGCCGGGAACATCTGGCTGCTGGCCTAGCTCCAGGAGGGGTGAGTGAAGGGGCCTCTTTCCACCAGGCCCGCCGCTGCCGCGGTGCAAGGCACATCAATCAAGACCGCATGGCTGGTTGGTGCTGGGAGAGGAGCCGGCTCCTTCCCCACCCCCTCCCCAGACATTCCTGCGTAATGGAATCTCCTTTCCTGTTCATTTATTACCAACCCACAGAACCCCGCCAAGTCCCGTCTGCACACTCAAGCCCCACCAACCCTGCCTGTTCCTGGGGAAGGGGATTTCTGGGGGGACCTGGAAGGAGCGACCCTAACGGTCACTAGCAGATTCCCACTGTGCTCCTCTGCCAAAGATGAATCAGAAACTCCAGGTTGAAAGCTGAAATTCGACTAGGATCAAAGTAGACCCACACTACCATCTTGGAAAGGAGGGAAACATAAAAGAAATCCTTCACTGTTGCTCCTAACCCTCTTCCAGTATCTAGAAGTGGCAGGTCCAGAACTGTCAGGAGGGCGGCGGGGGGTGTCTGATTCAGGCTGAGCCCTTGCTCCTCCACCTCCTACCTATAGCATCTTGGTACATAATAGGTTTCCCTGAGTCTTAGTTTCCCCTTCTGTGAAATAGGAAGAATTTTTTTTTTTGAAACTGAGTTTCACTCTTGTTGCCCAGGCTGGAGTGCAGTGGCTCAATCTCGGCTCGCTGCAACCTCCATCTCCCAGGTTCAAGCGATTCTCCTGCCTCAGCCTCCCAAGTAGCTGGGGTTACAGGCGTGCACCACCCCACCTGGGTAATTTTGTATTTTCAGTAGAGATGAGGTTTCACCGTGTTGGTCAGGCTGATCTCAAACTTCTGACTTCAGGTGATCCACTTGCCTCGACCTCCCAAAGTGCCGGGATTACAGGTGTGAGTCAAGGCGCCTGGATGAAATAGAAAGAATTATAGTAGTGTCACAGGATTTTTAGTGTGTCGCTTTTACAGCTGGAAACCTCTGTGGCCAGTGGCGCCTTTGCCCAAGTTTTGCTTGGACCCACTGGGCTTGCTCCATGCACTTTGCCTAGCAGGCTGCACTCAGCTCATACTACCAGCCCAGATCCCACACCTGCCAAGGGTGAGCCAGGCGTAGAGCAGCGAGGAGTGTGTGAGTGAGCACAGGGTCTAGCCACTGCACACAGCCAGGTGTGCCAGCTGTGGCAGGGTGTGCAGCTCCAGGCACCGGCATAGGCACCGGCTCCGCGTGCGGCTGCAGTTGAACCAGACATACCACAAGCAGCTTCCACTGTGGGTACCGGGAAACATGGTGGTGCCCGGAAGCTTGGAGACACCAGAAACCAGAGTCCTAAAGAGGGTGTCACAGCCCTGGCTCGGGGAGCCCATAGGTCTGGCTCCCTGAAGGCCCGCAGCTCTTCTCTCCTCATCACCTGCAACTTGGCAAGTGGGGGGCATGTTTCAGCCTGTTTTGTGTTACATCTCTTTCAGTCCTGCCATTCAGTAGGTCTAGAGTTCTCGTCCCGTGTCCAGGAAGCGTGAGGTACATAGACAACCATAGGGTTGACAAGGCAGAGAGGAGCTTCACTGGGTGACAGGACAGCTCTCAAGAGACCCAGAGTGGGTAGCTCCTTCCTGTAGTCAGGTTGTCCCGATACGTCCATCTTTCAGCAAAGAGGAAACCCACAGTGGGCAGCTCCTCCCTGCAGCTGGTAGTCCAGACATATGTGTGAGTCTGGCTGAGTCTGGGTTTTTATGGGCTCAGAAGAGAGAAAGTGCTCGCTGAATGGTCCATGGGCAGCCATAGGCGGGCCTGAAAAAAGCACCATAAGTTCTTATTCTGGGCTGGGCTGTGGACTTCACCCAGAACTGGCAGCCCAGTCCCCAGGCTTCAGGCCATCCCTGGCTTGAAGGTGGAGTTTCACCAGGGACCTGCTCCTTTCCGCCCAGGGACCTGTCTGCCTTCTGCCATCAACATGCTGTCCATAGTGTCCAGGCTGTTCATGCCAAGGAGTGCCTGCAGGCCAGTGCCAAGCTTCCCTTAGCCCTCCCTGACCTTCCTCCCACACTCATCAGTGCCCAAAGTCCAGAGAGGGTCAAGGCAGTGGGGGTGCTGGTGTGTCGGTGCCACCTCGAGTGCGTGCACACCTGGCTGGGTTGTGACAGCACCTGGGCTTAGCCACAACTTTGCTCCAAAATTGGAGCAGGTGCCAGGAGCAGGAAGAGGCCAGGGAGTGGGAGCAGGCACATAGGAACTTGTCGGGGCTGGGGGCTTCCCAGGCCCCTGAGCGCACAGGGATGCCCTGGTCCAGAGCTGTGGCTGTGCCCGGCAACGTGGGGCTCCTACCCTGCCAACTTGGTATGGGGCGTGGCTCCTGCCTGTTCTTGGCACCCTCTAGCTCTGCAGAACACACAGTCCTGGCAGTGCCTCCCCCGCTGCAGCTGATGTCCCTGACGTGGCTGCTCCAAACCGGCCACTGCCGCCATCAGTAACCACCTCGGAGTGCTATTGTGAGGATTAGATGACTGGTTACAGGTGAAGTTTGTGGCAAAGGGCCTGGCACGTAACGGAGCTATGCGAGTGGCCCCTCTTCGGCATGCATGCACCCAGAGAAGCCAGTCTTGTCATGCTATGGAGCGTAGGTGGGGCCGTGAGGCTGTCTGTGCTGGGGGCTTTGGATGGGACTTGTCCTTGCTGCCTAGAGTCATGAAGAAACTGCTGTGACTTCTGTTCCCCTTAAAAAAATGGGACTTGTTGGCACTTGCCAAGGGCCTACAACATGCAGACCTACTGCTAGGGACTTCTCAGACAAGGCAATAATTACGATTGTTATTCTTATCACAGCTTACTGTGTATGTCAGGCAGGGTTCAGGCAGAGACACACAACTAGTAAGAGATGTGTAGTAAGAGATTTATTGCAAAGACTTGGTTTACATGATTGTAGGGGCTGGCTAGGTGAGTCTGAAATGCATAAGTGTGATGGTGAATTTTATGTGTCAACTTGACTAGGCCATGCGGTGCCCAGATATTTGGTCAAACATTCTGGATGTTCCTATGAGGATATTTCTGGGTGAGATTGACATGGGAATCACTGAACTGAGCACAGCAGATGGCCCTTGATAACGTGGGTGGGCCTCATCCTGTCAGTTGAAGAGAACAAAAAGGCTGATCCTCCCTCCAGTAAGGGAGAATTATTTTTGCCTGCTGGCCTTGGAACTGAGACATTAGCTTTTTCTACCTTTGGATTTGAACTGAAATAGCTCTCTTGCTTCTCAGGCCTTCAGACTCAGACAAGAATTACATCCTCAGCTCTCCTGGGGCTCCAGCTTGCCAACTGCTGCTCTTGCGATGGGTCAGGCTCCAAAATATGGAGAGTCAATTCCTTATAACAAATCTATCTATATAAATACATGTGTGCACACACACAGATACACACACACACATGCACATACACACATATGCACACACACAAATGCACATACCTTCTATTGGTTCTGTTTCTCAGGAGAACCCTGACTAACACAGCAGGGCAGGTTTTCCGAAAGGGCAGGCTGGAACCCTCAGGCACAGAACGCACTGAAGCTGGTGTCCACAGCTTCTCTTCTTCAGGGAAACTTCAGCTCTGCTTTTAAGGCCTCACACTAGTTAAATCAAATCCATCCGGATCATCTCAGATAGTCTCCCTTATGTAAGAGTCAACTGATTATGAACTTTAATCACATATATGAAATACCTTCACAGAACACCTGGATCAGCGTCTGACCGAATGTCAGGTGACCGTAGCCTGGCCACCGATGATCGCAGAGCCTGCCAAGTGTGATGGCGAGCCCATGACTGCATAGCAGTGAGTTGTTTCCCAAAAAATCCTATGAGGAAGGCCGGGCGAGGTGGCTCACGCCTGTAATCCCAGCACTTTGGGAGGCCCAGGCGGATAGATCACTTGAGGTTGGGAGTTCAAGACCAGCCTGACCAACATGGAGAAACCCCATCTCTACTAGAAATACAAAAAATTACCCAGGTGTGGTGGTGCATGCCTGTAATCCCAGCTACTCGGGAGGCTGAGGCAGGAGAATTGCTTGAACCCGGGAGGCAGAGGTTACAGTAAGCCAATATCGCGCCACTGCACTCTAGCCTGGGCAACAAGAGCGAAACTCTGTCAAAAAAAAAAAAAAATCCCCTGAGGAAGATGTTTTTTAAATTCTTGTTTCTAGAGGAACATGCCTTGCCCAAGGTCACAAAGCTGGCCAGGGGAAGCACTGGGTTTAGAAGCCAGGTTGCCTCCAGAGCACAGCTTGAGCCACTCTGAGGCTCTGAACCCCTAACTCACCTTCTCAGCCCTCCTAGAAGCCCCTGTGGTGGGACTCTCTTCTCTGCTTTTGGAGGACACAGAGGCTCTGAGAGGGTAAGTGGCTGCCCCAGTCATGTGGCCGGGAGGTGGAGGCTGCTCTACGTCAGCTCTAGGCCCCTCCTCATCACAGCTCGCTTCCCTCCCTAAGCAGCCCACCCCAAAGAGCAAGGCTGAGCTTCTGCCCAGGAGCTCTCTGGGTGATACAGGCACCTCTTCCTCCGGGCCTGAGCATCGCCTAGTATAAGGAGGGGCAGGGATCTTCCGGGTTTGAGGTCAGCAACCCTGGCGTTGGTAGAATCTCAGGACCCCTGGCTCCAGGGAGCTCCTATTTTGGGACTAGTCCCACCCTTGGGAGAAGGTGCTGAGGGTATCTCATGGGGTCTACTCAGTTAGGACCAAATGCCCTCAAATGCCTCTCTCCCAGAGGGCCTGCACTGCCCAGTAGAACATGTGTTCCTGGGGAAACCAGGGTGCCTCCTGAGAGACAGGCCCCCGAAGGGTCCCAGCACAGCCAAGCCTGTGGTCAGTCCCGGCCATGGCCCAGCCCACCTGCCCGCCCACCCTTTCCTGTGAAGGCCTTGGTGCCAGGGAAGGCAGCCCCCTGAACAATGCCTCACTCTGTTCTGGCCTGAGCAGGGGCAGCAAATTCAGCCACACCTCACACCGGGCTGAGGATTCCACACTCCCCTGCTCTCCCCTGCTTTCCCCCACTCACCCCTCCTATCCCCTGCTCACCCCCACCAACTGGCCTCAGAGGAAGCCCAGGTGCTCCAGGCTTAGCAGCCTCCCAGCTCCCCAACAAGCCACAACTCGGAGGTCAGAAGTGACAGCCAAATGACTGGGGCCCTGGGGCTGGGGGGTGGCACATCCTCAAGGCCACCACGAGCAAAAAGCCTACCCAGCCAATGTAGCCCCACCTTTTCTCAACCACATTGGCCGACCAGGCCTCCTTCATCATTTGGTGAATGAGGAAAGGGGCTCAGAGAGGCTGAGCAGCTTGCCTCTGGTCACACAGCCCAGGAGCAGCAGAAGTGGAACTCAAACCCAGGTCTTATGCCCCCAGAGCCCATGGTCTTAAACACTGCACAAAACTGCCTTTAGGAAACCCTGAAGTGATCATGAGTCCAAGGGTTCAGGGCAACTGGCATGGATTTCAGCACATACCCATGCATGCACACACCCACATGCATACACACACACACACACACACACACACACACACACCCCTTCCTTGATAACCAAACCCTGTAGATGGGGCCTGCCCTTCCCAGGCAGCCTTGAAAAGGGCTTTGCAAGAGTCTGAGACATTCCAAGCCCGGTTCCCACCTTCACCTGGAGAAGGCCTCTCTGCCTCCCAGGTCCCCAGCCTGGGCCCAGGAGTCAGAATCACAGCTCACAGTCCCCTTGGTGTGTGTACATGGCTTGGGGAGGTCAGTTCCGCCCCAGAGCACCCCCAGCCTGGCAGGCCTGTGGGTCAGCCAGACCCCTCCCCCAACCCTCTCAAGGCCCACAAGCCCTGGGCCAGGCCTGGCTTCCGGAGCTGCCGCCACCTTGGCTGGCCACACCACACATGGTTTTAATCAGCAGCCTGCCTGGATGAATGGCGCCTTGTGAGAGCACCGCAGGCCGGCCGGACCAGGTGGGGCAGGCTCGGGGAGGGAGGAGTGTGAGGGGACCCCATGTAGGGGTCAGGCTGGGGGTGGGGGACACGGGCGACGCAGCACAGCACAGCAGTCATAAGCCAGGGTCTGTGGTCAGACAGAGAGCAGGGGCCTGGCTCTGCCACCCACAGTCTGTGCCCGGGAAACTCACAGAACCTCTCTGAGCCTGGACTCTACCCTGACTATAAATGGAGTCCCTTACAAGGAGGCTGTGAGGATTTCATTTGAGGGTGCTTGGTGCATAGTGTGGGCCTGACACATAGTATGCACTTTGTACCTAGAGGTCAGCCCAAGGGCCAGGGGCGGGGGACTCACAACTTGATTCAATGGGGAACTGGAGCGAACTCACCTTGGAGTAAGGTGGCTGGCTTCCAAAGAGGCTAGGAGTGGCATCTGTGAAGCAGAGGACTACGATTGACTCTGGTTTCCTCAGCTCCAGGGCCTGGGCCTCCGCTGCCCCCTCCACCTTTCAAAGGGCCTCATAAAGAGAGCTGGAGGGGCAGACCTCAGCTCCACGAAGGGCCACCTTACCTCTCTCCATGGCAGACAAAGCTTCAGTAATAATTAATGTTTATTGAGCACTTACTAGGTGCTGCGACCGGGCATTTCATGCATCATCTCATTTAATCCTCCTTTTAGGGTTGTTTTCATTTATGTATAACAAAACTATGACTCAGAAAAAGTCTTCTACATGGGCAACCGGGCCATGGCGACACAGCCGGGGAGAGGCAGAGCTGAGATGTGACGCTGCAGAGCCCTGCTTCTGCTCTTGCCTCAACTCCACCCACCCTGTGTCCTGTCGAGGGAGCACCATTTCCCACAGGGGTGGCCAGCACCAGGCAGCCTGCCTGGGTGAGCGGAAAGTGCCTTCTCCTTAGACCTCCAGTGGACGGAGCTGCCTCCCTCACTTGCAACCCTGCTCAGCCTCCCTTCCCTCCCACAAAGCCTCGGAAGGCCCCAGCCCAAGGGCCCAGGACCGGTGTCCTCCTCCCTGCCTGTCTCCCAGCACCAACCCAGCCTGGCTCCTGGGTGTCTGAGAAATTAAGGGAGGGAGGAAGAAAACATCAGGGCGAGGCCCAAACCTGGCCGTGCCTCTCCTCACTGAACCATCACGGCAGTCCTGTCATGTGCGATAAAGTGCAGATTCCTGTCACCCCTGCTGCAGCCCTGCCCCTAACCTCCACTCTACAGACTAAAGCTTTCAGGTCCTCCGCAGCGCTGGCCCTGCCTCTCATCTCCAGGCCGTGCTCATCTTTTCCCTGCCTAGGACCCTCTCCTTTCCCACCCTGGCTAACTCGTGGCCCGAGACTCCGCCAAGCCCCATGCACTAGAATGACTATGTGAAGCCCCTCCGTTCCTCACCCACCCCCCAAGAACAGCCCCTGGAGTCCTTCTGGGAGCAGAGCTCTGGGCCCTCTGGGAGTTGTTCCAATTTCAGAATTTATCTCTGCAGAGGAAGGAGCCGCATCCTCTTTCCTCTGTTGGAGATGGGGACGTCACCTTTGCAGACTGGTTTTTCTCTTGTTCCTCTTCAAACTCAACGATCTGCAGAGCTGTGGGGGCTGCCCTCACATGCCCACATGGATGTCACTTGCCAAGCTAAGCTCCCAGCCTTTCATTGGTTCTCTGAACTCAGCTGAGACCATTTCTAGGGGACTGTTTAAAGAACAAGGCATCCTGCTGTCTTTCACATAGATTACGATGTCTCCCTCAAACTGACTTGGCCCAGCTAAGAACCGGGTGGGCACAGCTTATTGGGTGCTCTCCCCACGCAGAGTCTCGCTGACCCCTCTGCCCTTTGGTATAATGGGACGACGAGGGCCATTAGGGAAACAGCCCTGTAGAAATATATAAACATGCTCAAGGGTTAAGCCACAAATATGTTCAGCATAGCTTTGTTTATGGTACTAAAAAAAATCTAGAATAACCCACATATTCAACAATTAAATAAAGTGTGATACATTCATAAAACGAATTCCATAAAGAGGGTTATTTAACAACACTGAGAGATGGTCACAATTTATCTGTAAGTGAAAAAAAGCAGATTATAACATCTTATGTTGGAAGAGAAAAACCTCCAGGCAGTTCTGTGAAAGAAACCAAGGGGCTCTATTCTATAGTGAGGGGTGCTGCAGGGTACAGACTCGGAAGCTGGAGGCCGGGGTCCTCCAGCAGCCTCTACCATCTTACAGCCAAAAGACTGGGCTATTCACCAAACCTAAGAAGCCAGAGGTGGCCACCTGTACAACTGGGATAAAACTGTAGCTACAGACATACTAGCCACGTAGCTCACTGTGTGTGGCCTGCAACAGACATGACCAATGAAGTATGCAACAGACATTATAAACATCACGCATGGGCTTATTTCCATATTATGGATGTTTTTCATTTTCTTACATATGCCTATTTGTATTTTTAAATTTTTCTGCAATGAATGTTATTACTTGTATTAACCTAAAAAGTAAAAGCAAGCCGGGAGCAGTGGCTCACGCCTGTAATCCCAGCACTTTGGGAGACTGAGGTGGGCAGATCACAAGGTCGGGGTTCGAGACCAGCCTGACCAACATGGTGAAACCCCGTCTCTACTTAAAAATACAAAAATTAGCCGGGTGTGGTGGCACACACCTGTAATCCCAACTACTTGGGAGGCTGAGGCAGGAGAATTGCTTGAACCCGGGAGGTGGAGGTTGCGGTGAGCCGAGAGCGCACCATTGCACTCCAGCCTGGGTGACAGAGCAAGAATCCATTTCAAAAAAATAAATAAATAAAAATTTTAAAAAATAATTTAAAAAAGGAAAAGCAAACATGACCGCGCCAGGAAGCAGCCCAGTGGAACTCATTCCTGTGTTTATGGCCAGCATGTTGTTGAGAACATTGCTTATTATTGCCGCCCTAGTAAGATTTTCTGGGAGAACCAGGAGGCTTCCTTGGCTACACTGGCTACCTGTGAGCTTCAAGCAGCTGTGCACCTAACCTCAATGCCCAGTGTGAGAGGATCATTCAAGAAAACTATGACACAGCTCTACCATGTACATTGGTTTGTAATGTACACAGGAGAATGTCTGAGAGATTTCCACCAAAGGGTTAGAAGTATTACTGGGGGACAGGAAAGAGGGGGACACTTGTGCTTTAAGTTTTGTGTATTTCACTAATGATTGTAATTCGTTCACAGTAATCTTGTATTGGAAATAACATAATTCGATGTAGTAGAAAAATATTGAATAACACATAAAGATGTTGACATTTTATTATGATTTAAAAGAGGTTTGTAGGCCAGGCGCAGTGGCTCATGCCTGTAACCCCAGCATTTTGGGAAGCTGAGATGGGTGGATCACTTGAGGCCAGGAGTTTGAGATCAGCCTGGTCAATATGGTGAAACCTCCTTTTTTTTTTTTTTTTTTGAGATGGAGTCTTGCACTGTCGCCCAGGTTGGAGTGCAATGACGTGATCTCAGCTCACTGCAACCTCCGCCTCCTGGGTTCAAGCGATTCTCCTGCCTCAGCCTCCTGAGTAGCTAAGATTACAGGTGACTGCCACCACGCTCAACTAGTGTTTTCTATTTTTAGTAGAGACGGAGTTTCACTATGTTGGTCAGGCTGGTCTAAAATTCCTGACCTCATGATCCGCCCGCCTTGGCTTCCCAAAGTGCTGGGATTACAGGCGTGAGTCACCGCACCTGGCCGTGAAACTCCCTCGTTACTAAAAATACAAAAATTATCCAAGCATGGAACCACACACAGATAGTCCCAGCTACATGGGAGGCTGAGGCATGAGAATTGAATCACTTGAACCCAGGAGGCAGAGGTTGCAGTGAGCCAGGATGGCAATGCTGCCCTCCAGCCTGCGTGACAGAGCATGACTATCTCAAAAAATAAAAATAAAAATAAAGGGGGTTTGTAAAATATAATATATGCATATTGTCCTTTCTGCAAAAACAACTTTATATACCAGACAGAAAGGAAACATCCTCAAATATGAACCATGGTTATCCAGGGTGGTGGGATACAGACATTGAAATTGTCTTCTTACGTGTCTGTATGTTCTAAAGTTTCCACAATGGACATTTACAACTCTTTCGATGAAAGAAAAAAAAACACATTTTCTTAAAAGGAAAGATTTGGCCCCAGCTTTTGCCTGCCCAGAGTGCCTAAGTCACTGCAGACTCATTCTTAGCCTTCTCACCTCCTTGCTCCTCACCCAGGCGTGTCTGTGTCCCACTCGCTTTCATATGCGCCACCTTGCTGTCCTTCCTGTGTCCTTGTAAAGGGCCTAAAATCCTTGTTAGAACCAGGCAAGGCAGAAGCCAGGACACAGCCCCAGCCCACTGCTCCCCGTCCAGTGGTCCCCCAGCCACCCGCCGCCACCTCCTGGGGCATTGTTCTCATTAGTGGGGATGCAAAGCAGACCCAAAGGCGGAACTGAAAACACCAGAGGCAGAGACCCATAAACAGCTGGGTAACCAACTCCAGCTGTGAAGATGGGCCCTGGCCACACTGGAGGCCAGATGGGGGCTGGGCTGGCCATGGAGGAACTGCCCACTGCCTCTCCTCCTTAGGCCACGAGCTGCCAGGAGCCCAGTGGGCACCACTAGCTAGAGAACTGGAGGGTGGAGGGTCTGCACAAACCTGAGTGAGCTTACGAGCAAGTGAGCAGGGTGGGGGCCAAGGATTCTCAGGTACCTGAGCCCCATTACCCATGTACCTGGGCCTCAGTTTACCTATCTGAAAATGGAGAAGAAAAGAAGTAACAGACTAGATGGGCTTTCTCAGATCTACTGTATCATGACCCACCCGTAAATCTATGCACTAGGCCTAAATGCCTGTAATGTATCTGTCTGTAATATAATAAAAATACATATCACGTGATAATATAAACAAATGTTGTAATTAAATCCTCTGCACTATAAATATAACCCATGTAATATATATATATATATAGTTTTTTTTTTAAGATGGAGTTCCACCGTTGTCTCCCAGGCTGGAGTGTAAAGGTGCTATCTCAGCTCACTGCAACCTCCGCCTCCCGGGTTCAAGCAATTCTCCTGCCTCAGTCTCCCGAGTAGCTGGGATTACAGGCATGTGACACACTGCCTGGCTAATTTTGTGTATTTTTAGTAGAGATGGGGTTTCCTCATGTTGGCCAGGCTGGTTTCAAACTCCTGACCTCATGATCCGCCTGCCTTGGTCTCCCAAAGTGCTGAGATTACAGGCGTGAGCCACAGCACCCGGCCGCATATTATATATTTTATATCAGCCTCTTTAATGTTATGTTTCTAAATGTTTAATGACCATTCTCTGGTATCTGTGATCAGAGAGTATGTGGAGGCAAGCCAGGAAGACCTCTTGGGGGTCTTCGTAGACTTAAAGGCTACGAATTCAACAGGGAAGAGGAATGAGCCTCCAAAAAGGTTATAATGGAGGAGAAGGGAGGGATTTGAGTGTGAGAGGATTTATAGGGCTGTTGCGGGTCATTCAGGGAAGGGATCCATGCCCATCTTCCACCCTAGAAACAAACCTTCTGGCATGGGAGAGGTCAGGGAGAAAGCAGACTGGGCTGAAGTGACTAAGATTTCCCAGCCCCAGAAGCTCCCAAACCTGGTTACGTAACAGGACTACCGGGGAACTTAGTAAAACACACACTCCGGGGGCCTTCCCAGGGCTCCTGAATCAGAATCTAGGACAGTAGCGTCTGAATATTTGAATTTTTAATAACTGCCTGGTGGATTCTGAGGCTAGAAGTCTGGTACAGGTGGGTGTCAGGGAACCTCTGGCCCAGAGTTCCCCGTGTCTGTAGATTGGACGTAGGGTAGGAGGATCTCCCATGATTTTCACTTCCTGTCCTGTGTCTGATCAACCCACACGGGGCATAGTCATTGCCAGGCAGCTGGTGCCACCCTATGCTTGGGGCCTGATGGAACTGGGGACTCTTGAGAAGCTCATCACCTAGTGAGGGGTCCAGACCCCCACATCAGCCATCTGAGCTCAGTGCTGGAGGCTGGAATCTTCTCAGGTGGCACAGCCCAAAGGGTGGATGCTGAAGGAGCCCAGAGGAGAGAACGCAAACCCCTGAAACCAGGACTATAAGGGACCACAGAAGGCTTTCTAGAGAAGACACCCTGAAGGATGGGGAGGATGCAGGTGATGGAACAGGAAAGGAACAAACAGGCTAGGTGGAGGGGATGATGGGAGCAAAAGTGAGGAGTGCAGATACAGTAGAGGGAAAAAATACGTGGGGACCATTTTCTGGCCATGTGGTTTATCAGGGGCTCTCCCTGTTGGGCACTGTGAAAAGGCAGTGTGCTACACAGCCGCGCCAGGGGACCAGGAAGCACACCTCCCATGTCATAGGCAGCTGGCCCAAGGTCCCAGAGGAAAAGCCCAAGCCTGGGACTCCCCCCACCTACCTGGGGGAGACTCTCCCTCTCCACCGGGCCTAGCCATGTGACTTTCTCAGTTCCCCCATCTGGGATCACATGGGGCAGGCATGGGCAGGGAAGAGTGGCAAATTCCAACTCTGACCCCAAGATCAGAACCTCCTTTTCCAGACGGGCCCCTGAGGGCCAAATCAACCCTAATCCAGGTCACATCTTTCCAAGCCAACTCAGTCACAGTTGTCGTTTCTACCCATATCCCTTCTTCACACTCTAAACATTTTCTACGTGATTATAAAAATAGTAGAGTCGGCTGGGCATGGCTCACACCTGTAATTCTAGCACTTTGAGAGGCTGAGGCACGTGGATCACCTGAGGTCAGGAGTTCCAGACCAGCCTGGCCAACATGCCAAAACCCCGTCTCTACTAAAAATACAAAAATTAGCCAGGTGTGGTGGTATATGCCTGTAGTCCCAGCTACTTGGGGAGGCTGAGGCAGGAGAATCGCTTGAACCCGGGAGGTGGAGGCTGCAGTGAGCCGAGATCTTGCCACTTCACTCCAGCCTGGGTAATAGAGCAAGACTCCATCTCAAAAAAACAAAAAACAGTAGAGTCAAACTGGAGACAAAAAAATCCCACAAACCTCACTGAAAACAATTAAGGACAATATAAATAAATGGAAAAACACCCTGTGTTCACAGATTGGAAGACTCAATATTGTTAAGATCATAATATTCCTCAAATTGATCAACAGATGTAACTCATTCCCTATCAAAATCCCAGGTACATTTTTTGAAGAAATTGATAAGCTGATCTGAAAATTCACAGAGAAATGCAAGGAACTCAAAATAGCCAAATATCACCTTGAAAAGGAAGAACAAATCTAGAAGACTCATACGTCCCAATTTCAGTAATTACTACAAAGTTACCGTAATCAAGACTGAATGAAACTTACTTGGGGATAGACAAATACATCAATAAAATACAACTGAGCCATACGTGTATATACTTATATTTATGGTCAACTGATTTTTGACAAGGGTGCCATAACAATTCAATGGGGGAAAGAATCATTTTTTAAATAAATGGTGCAGGGACTACCAGATATCCACACACAAAAGAATGAAGTTTGACCCCTACCTCACATCATTTACAAAAATTAACTCGAAATGGATCAAAGACCTAATGACCTATCTGATTAGAATCTAGCATCCAGAACACATTAAAAAAAAAAATCTTACAACTCAACAACAAAAAGACAAATGACCCAATTCAAAAATGGGCAAAAGACCTGAATGAACAGTTCTCCAAAGAGACATACAAATGTCCACCAAACACATAAAAAGATAATCAACATCATTAGTCATTAGGGAAATGCAAGTCATAACCACAATGTGGTACCACTTCACATCCACTAGGATGGCTATAATTTTTTTTTTTTTTAATGGAAAATAAGGCCAGGCGTGGTGGCTCACGCCTGTAATCCCCAGCACTTTGAGAGGCTGAGACAGGCGGATCACCTGATGTCAGGAGTTTGAGACCAGCCTGGCCAACATGGTGAAAACCTGTCTTTACTAAAAGTGCAAAAATTAGCTGGGCAAGGTGGCACACATCTGTAATCCCAGCTGCTCAGGAGGCTGAGGCTGGAGAATCACTTGAACCTGGGAGGTAGAAGTTTCAGTGAGCTGAGATCAGCCACTGCACTCCAGCCTGGGTGACCTGACTTTGTCTCAAAGAAAGGAAAATAGTGGCTCATGCCTGTAATCCCAGCTACTTGGGAGGCTGACAGGGAGGATCACTTGAGCCCAGGAGTTAGAGGCTGCAGTGAGCAATGATCATGCCACTGCACTCCAGACTAGCCAACAGAGTAAAACACTATCTCTTAAAAAAATAATAAGGCCAGGCATGTTGGCTCACGCCTGCAATGCCAGCACTTTGGGAGGCTGAGGTGGGCAGATCTTGAGCCCAGGAGTTTGAGACCAGCCTGGGCAATATGGCAAAACCCAGTCTCTACAAAAAATACAGAAGTAGTCCCAGCTAGTCAGGAGGCTGAGGTGGGAGGATCCCTTCAGCCTGGGAGGAGGAGGTTGCAGTGAGCCATGATCCTGCCACTGCACTCTCGCCTGGGCAACAGAACGAGACTCTGTCTCAAAACTAAATAAAATAAAATGGGGAAAAAAACAAGTTTTGGTGAGGATGTGGAGAAACTGGAACCCTTGTATATTGCTGGTGGAAATGCAAAATGATTCAATGGCTGAGGCAAAAGTTTGGTGGTTCCTGAAAAAGTTAAACGTAGAATTACCTTATGACCCAGCATTTCCCTCCTACGTGTATACCTAAAGGAATTTCAAACAGATACTTGTACATGAGTGTTCACTGCAGCACTATTCGCCACAGCCAAAGAGTGGAAACAACCCAAATGTCCATCAACTAATGAATGGATAAACAAACATACCAATAATGGAATCGTAGCCAGCCACTAAAAATGAAGTATTAATACAAGCCACAACACGGATTAACCTTGAAAGCACACTGAGTGAAGGAAACCAGGCACAAAAGACCACATATGGAAGAAGGATTCCATTTATGGGAAATGTTTGGAATATGCAATTCACTGAAACAGAAAACTGGTTCAGTGTCTGCCAGGGCCTGAGAGAAGAATGAGGGATGACCACTTACTGGTATTAGGTTTCTTCTTGGAGTGATGATATGTTCTGGAATTAGACAGTGGTGATGGTTGCACAACTTGCTAAAAACCACTGAATTATACACTTTAAAGCATTATTTTGTGTATGTAAATTATATTTCAATTTTAAAAAACAGCTGCCTGGAGGGCTGTATATGTATTTTTATTGTGGTGAAATACATCTAACATAAAATTTGCCGTTCTAACCATTTTAAAGTGCACAATTCAGTGGCATTAATACATTCACAATGTTACACAAACATCACTACTATCTATTTTCAACATTCTTCATCACCCAAGGAGAAAATCTGTGCCCCTTAGGTAATAACTCCCCATCCTCCCTCTCCCCTCAGCCATGGTAACCTCTAATCTACTTCCTATCTCTATGAATTTGCCTATTCTATCTTTTGGTATGCCTGGCTTATTTTATTTAGCATAATGTTTTCAAAGCTAATTTATGTTGTACCATGTATCAGAATTTCTTTCTCTTTGTGGTGGAATAATATTGCGTTGTATTATATACCACATTTCATTTGCTCATTCATCTATTGATGGACACCTGTGTTCTTTTCAGCTTTTGGTCATTGTGAATAGTGTTTAACTTTTTGATGAAACATTAAACTATTTTCCACAGTAGCTGTACCATTTCACATTCCCACCAGCAATGTATAAGGGTTCCATTTTCTCCACATCCTCACCAAAACATATTTTCCTTTTATATATATATGTGTGTGTGTGTGTGTATATATATGTATACATATATATATACACATATATACAAACACACACACACACACACACATATATATATAAAATAGCCGGCCAGGTACGGTGGCTCAAGCCAGCACTTTGGGAGGCCCAGTTGGGCAGATCACCTGAGGTCAGGGGTTCCAGACCAGCCTGGCCAACACGGTGAAACCCATCTCTACTAAAATTACAAAAATCAGCCGGGCCTGGTGGTGGTGCATGCCAGTAATCTCAGCTGCTCCGGAGGCTGAGGCAAGAGAATTGCTTGAACCCAGAAGGTGAAGGTTGCAGTGAGCCAAGATCACACCACTGAACTCCAGCCTGGGCAACAGAGCAATACTCTGTCTCAAAAAAAGAAAAACAAATAAAAGCAATTACAGCCATCCTGATGGGTGAGAAGTAGTTTTGATTTTCATTTCCATAAAGACTAATGTGTTGAGCTTTCGTGTGTAGGCCATTGTGTGTCTTCTTTGGAGAAACGTCCATTCAAGTCCTTTTCCCATTTTTAATTGGGTTGTTTGTCTTTTTGTTCTTGAGTTGTTCCTTACTATAAAGGAACTATATTTTTTGGATATTAGGCCCTTATGAGACATATAATCTGCAAATATTATCTCCCATTCTATGGATTGTCTCTTAACTCTCTTTATAGTGTCCTGTTTTTTCTTTTTGAGACAAGGTCTCACTCTGTCACCCAGGCTGAAGGGCAACGATGCAATCCTCACTGCAACCTCCGCCTTCCAAGCTGAAGGGATCATCCCACCTTAGCCTCCCGAGTAGCTGGGACCATAGGCTCACCCCCACACCCTGCTAATTTTTGTATTTTTTGTAGAGATGGGGTCTCACCATGATGCCCAGGCTGGTCTTGAACTCCTGGGCTCAAGCGATGTGCCTAGGTCTCCCAAAGTGCCAGGATTACATGTGTGAGCCACGGTGCCCGGCTTTAATGGTGTCCGTTGATACACAAAAGTTTTTAGAAATTTTAATGAAGACAAATTTATCTTTTTTTCTTTGTTGCCTGTGCTTTTCATTCATATTTAAGAAACCGTTACCAAATTCAAAGTCATAGATATTTGCACCTATGTTTCTAATAGTTCTAAGTTTAGGTCTTCAATTTAAGTCTCATCAATTTTCACTTAGTCTTTGCATATGGTGTGTGATTTATTTTCACATATAGAACCACCCTTGCATTCCTGGGATAAAACTCACTTGATCATGGCATATAATTTTTTCGTTTGTTTTTGTTGCAGTTTTGCTGTTTGTTTGAGATGGAGTGTTCAATTAATTGTTTTAATTGAAAAAAAAGAGAGAGAGAGGGAGAGATGGAGTCTTGCTCTATTGCCCAGGCTGGAGTGCATTGTCCCAGTCTTGGCTCACTGCAACCTCTGCCTCCTGGGTTCAGTGATTCTCCTGCTTCAGCCTCCCAAGCAGCTGGGATTACAGGAGCATGCTGCCACGCTCGGCTAATTTTTCTTTTTGTTTTTTGTTTTTTTGAGATGGAGTCTCGCTCTGTTGCCAGGCTGGAGTGCAGTGGCACAATCTCGGCTCACTGCAACCTCCACCTCCCAGGTTCAAGAGATTCTCTCGCCTCAGCCTCCCCAGTAGCTGAGACTACAGCTGCGTGCCACCACGCCCAGCTAATTTTTGTATTTTTAGTAGAGATGGGGTTTCACTGTGTTAGCCAGGAGGGTCTCGATCTCTTGGCCTTATGATCCACCAACCTCGGCCTCCCATAAGTGCTGCGATTACAGGCATTAGCCACTGCACTCAGCATAATTTTTGTATTTTTTGTAGAGATGGGTTTTCGCCATTTTGGCCAGGCTAGTCTTGAACTCCTGACCTCAGGTGATCCACCCGCCTCGGCTTTTCAAAGTGCTGGGATTACAGGCATTGGCCACCTCACCTGGCCTAATTTTTTTAGTATGCTGCTGAATTTGGTTTGCTAGTATTTTGTTGAAGATTTCTGCATTCATAAAGGATATTGGTTTGCAATTTTCTTTTCTTGTAGACTCTTAGTCTAGCTTCAGTATCAAGGTAAAGCTTGGCCTCACAGAATGAGTTGGGAAGCGTTCTCTCCTCTTTAGATTTTTTCCTAAGAGTTTAAGAATTGATGTTAATTCTCCTTTAAACATTTTGTAGAATTCACTGATGATGCCATCTGGTGGTAGGCTTTTCTTTGCTGGGAGTTTTTTGATTACTGATTCAATCTCCTGACTTGTTATAGGCAGATTTTCTATTTCCTCTTGAGTCAGCTTTGGTAATTTGTGTGCCCCTAGGAATTTGTCCATTGTATCTAGAGCATGTGATTTGTTAACGTGCAGCTGCTTATAGCAGTCTCTCATGTTCCTTGTTTTCCTGTGAAGTTGTTAGTTGTGTATGTGTGTTTTGAAGTGTCATTCTCGGTCCCCAGATCACCCACCACTTCCACTTCAAGGTCCCAGGAAGAACAATCAAATGTAATGAGTTTCCGAACTGGGTGGGCCACTTGACTCATCAGCCCGTCCTGATCAGCCTCAGGACAAACGTGGCAGTGCCACCCCCAGGCTCAGACTCCAAAATGGGGTCTGCATGTGTGTGATACCGGGAACTGACAAAGACTTTAGTGAGCACTCACTGTGTAGCAGGCTCCTGCTGAGGGCTTTCCAGACACTGTCTTCTTCACTCCTCACAACATCCCTGCTACCTTGGCCCTGTGACTATTCCCATTTCACAAAAGCAGAGAGTGAGGTTCAGAGACATGAAGTACTTGACCAAGATCACACAGCCAATGCTGAGTCTGAATTTGAAACCAGATCTACCCAGCTGTGCATATTTTGACTACTGTGCTGTGCAGCCTATTCCTTCCCAAGGGGGAACATCCCAGAATGGGGCAAAGGCCAAGGAATTCAAGCTCCAGTTTCTACCCCGACTCCCTGAAAGATGAAATAGAGCAGAGCTTCTCTACGTACCCATGCAGAGGGGCCCTCCATCTGCTGTCATGCAGAGCAACAGATACCCTCCATCCAAGTACCCATGCAGAGGAGCCCTCTGCTGCCATGCAGAGCAGTAAATACCCTCCACCCACTGCCCAGAGGTGCCCATGAAGAAGTACAGTGCAGAAGAGCATGAGGGTACACACCAGCAGGGCACGCATATGCACTCAACTGTTTTTATATGTAAAACAGTTTCTAGAAAGATCCACAGAAACTGCTAATGGTGGTTTCCTCTGAAGTGAATTGAGGGCAAAAGAAAGAGAGTGGAAGGAGACTTGCATGTGACACCATTCCCTGTTTGTACTTTTCTTTTAGATTTGTAGGTACACATACTTTTAGGCACCTTTAACGGCTTCCCAGGACCACCCAGTCCCCAGCCCCGAAAAGGGCAGGGCCAGGCAGGTGAGTTGTCCCCTTCTGCCTCACGGTCATGGCACTTCTCCGTGCCAGGACACATTCCTAGCCTCAGGCCCAGGAGGCAGGACAGCCTAGTGGACTCCAGGCTGTGGAGTCTCATGGACCAATGACTACCAGCTCTGTGATCCTGGCAGTTACTGAACCTCTCTGAACTCAAATTCCTCAAATATACAATGGGAATGACAATACCTACCTCAGAAGACTGTTATGAGGATTAAGAGGCCAGGTGAGGTGGCTCATGCCTGTAATCCCTGCACTTCGGGAGGCTGAGGCAGGAGGATCACTTGAGGTCAGGAGTTCAAGACCAGCCTGGGCCACATGGCAAAACCCCATTTTTACAAAAAATACAAAAATTAGCCAGGCATCGTGGCGTATGCCTGTAATCCCAGCTACTCAGAAGGCTGAGGTGGGAGGATGGCTTGAGCCCAGGAGCTTGAGGCTGCAGTGAGCCAAGATCACCCCACTGCACTCCAGCGTGGGTGACAGAGCTGTCTCAAAAACAAAAAACTTTAAAGATAGCTCTTGATAAGCAGAGGGCCTGCCTGACACAGAATGAGAAAAACTTTTTATTATTTATATTATTTAATTCATTGATATTAATATTATAATATTATTGCCCCACTACCATTAACCACCAGCCCAGTCTTCCAGGGAGACATTGACACTGACTACACTGTGAGCGGCTGGGGTGATAGTGCCCCCTGGTGGATATCTTTTGGACTGCATCTGATGAGTACCTATCATCTAGTACCACCAGAGAAAGAACAGGAGTCAAAATTCAGTTCCATTTCTTCCTTTTTACTCCTAAATATTAGGTTGGTGCAAAAGTAATTGCAAAAAACTAATATCTCACATGTACTTCTGGAGAACAATTAGAAACTCTTACATAACAGTAAAATAATCAAAATCAGAAAATTGAACATCGATCAAATATATTATCGAATCCACACGGTTCATCTTGACATTCTGCCAGGTGTCTCTATGGTACCCTTTATATTATAGCTCATTGTTTCATGGTCCGGGAGGACCCCACCAGGGTCACACATGACATTGGTTTACCACATCTCTTTAGCATCCTTTAATCTTGAATTATTTCTCAGCTTTTCTGTATCTTTCATCACCTTGACCTTGTTGGAGTTCAGGCCAGTTATTTTGCAAAATGTCCCTCAATAAGGATGTGTCTGTCTCTTCCTCTTGGCAGGATTTGTGTCCCGTGTTTTTGTCAGGAATTTCACAGGTGTTGCACTGGGTCCTTCTTATTGCATCACATCGGGAGATACATGGTGCCAGTTTGTCCCAGCACTGTTGATATTAACTCTAGCTTCCCCGTCTGTCAGCTCAGGGAAGCTCAGCTCCCAGGGCCAGAGAGGAGCTGAGACTGGCCTACAGTCACAAGAAGGTCAGAATCCTCAACTCAGGGTCTTCACTGATGCTTAGGATAAATGCAGCAAGGCAAGAAATTCATCAGCAGCACCCTGGGCCTCCACCAGGTCCTGACTCCATAGGAGCTTAAGGGCTGGGTAAAGCAATGTTGGCCTTCATGGCATCGCTGTGTAAGTCTAGTTGCTTGGAGTCCCCCTTTCTTCTTTGTCCATTTCTATTTTTCATTAAGACTTTTTCATTCCACAAATGATATGCAAATACATTATCCTTATTTTATACATATTTCAGCCAAGACTAAAGTCCCCTTTGAAAGTCCCCCTTCTCAATCTTTCCTCCCCTACTATTAGTTTGATGTGACATACATATAGCTACAATCCCAGGAAAAAGACAAACTGTAGTGTTCTCTTTCTACGATGGTCACACTGTATAGATCTGTCAGAAATCAAAAAATTGTATAGAAATTTCCCTGGCAGGACTTGGAGACTGAACTCATTACTTTCAACCAAATCATCATGGTATAGTGAATGGATACACTGGAGGTTACTTAGCTGATCCCCTGTTGATGGACATCTAGGTTGTTCCCAGAATTTTACCTTTGTGAAACACACTGCCCAGTGTACATCATCCAGGCTTCTCCAAGGAACTGCCTACCTCTAGAAGCCCGAACCACTCCTGGGGTGCCAGATTTCCTGGGTGGACTCCTCGCCATGGGGAATGAGGAGGGGCTGATGAACTACTATTCATTAACCCTTTGGGGACTTTTGGGACCTCTGAAAGTAACTGGATTGGGTTTTCACAATGTTTCAAGGAATCTTAGGGTTCCAAGATAGGCTGAGAGACAGGGAGGAGGTGAGCTGGGAAGAGTACAGAGCTTCACCCCCATGCCAACTAGACAGCACCCCCACCTTTACCTGGTTTTCAATTAAGTGATTCTTTCAAAACAGAATCTCAGCTGTATTTAAATTCAAAAACCTCTGTTGCAGGCTGAGATCTCGGCTGGCACAGACACCCTTCTACACCATGCCTCTGGAACTCCTCTTGTCCTTGCAGCCGCCAGCCGTGTTCTTGCTGGTGAGGGCCACCCAACCTGTACCAAGCTCCCAGCTGATGAACTCCAAAGAAGACTCTGCGGGTGCTGCCCTTGTGTCTTCAGAGGTGGCATTTTGGTATGTTCACTTTGAGCACACTGGGTCCTGGGAAGCAGGACTGTCCAGTTGCGTCCCCAGCATGCCCCTCCTCTGCCCCTCAGAAGCGGTCTGTGCACATTTCTGGGGACCTTCTCTGACATACATGGCCTCATTCAATGTTCCCAAACTTTCCTGAGCACCAAGGAGTCTGTGAAAGTACAGTGACCAGGCGTGGTAGCTCATGCCTGTAATCCCAGCACTTTGGGAGGCTGAGGCGGGCAGAACACAAGGTCAAGCGATTGAGACCATCCCGGCCAACATGCTGAAACCCTGTCTCTACTAAAAATACAAAAATTAGCTGGGCCTGGTGGTGTGCGCCTGTAATCCCAGCTACTTGGGAGGCTGAGGCAGAAGAATCGCTTGAACCCAGGAGGCAGTGGCTGCAGTGAGCCGAGATCACGCCACTGCACTCAAGCCTGGCAACAGAGTGAGACGCCATCTCAAAAAATAAATAAACAAAAATAAAGTACACAGTGCTGGATCCCACCCCAGAGATTCTGAATGAGCAGATTTGGGGGGAGCCCAGGAATATATATTGTTTAAAGCTTCCCAAGGGGATTCTGAAGGAGCAGGTCTGATCAACTGCACTGCAGACACTGGTCTGGCCCCTGCCTGTGTGAACTCTCCTTCTCCAGGCAAACTGGAGTCTGGCCTCATTAGGCTGTGAGGGCTGCAAAGTCATTTGTTTTACCCAAAGTTCTCCTGGACAGTGGGGCTTTCCGTACTAAGTAGAACCCACAGGAACCATGGATCTGAGTCAGAGCTTCCCAAAGTGGGCTGCCTCGGTGTACCGCAGGGCTTGTTAAAGATGCTGGGCCCTACCCCATCTGCTGGAGTTGAATCTCTGGAAGTAGACCTGAGAATCTGCATGTTAGGCAAGTTCTCCAAGTGAGCCCACAGAGTCCAACTCCCTCCACGTGCCTAAAAGGTGAGGGAAATGGGATAAAATAGTAAAAGTGGCTTGCCCCCAGCTGCAATATACCTTAGTAGCAGAAATGGTTCCAGCCTCCAAGTCTTCTCTCCATCCAGTGCTCAGCCCCCGGGCTTCTGAGCAGTCCATCCTGTCTGAGGACTCCTTGTCATCTGAGTGCCCCTGTGGCTGCCCTAGGCTGGGCCTCTGCTCCATCTGGAAAAGCTTCCATTTACAACCCAGTGGAAATGATCTGGTTGACCAAGTCACCATGTGTGTATGCGTGTACACATGTGTGGGCGCATGTGCATGCCGGAGGTGGCGGGGTCGCCTGGGCTTTGGCTGTGCATGCAAGCACCCCTACTCCACCCTCTCCTGCAGGCCTTGTAAAAACGTCAGACAGACAGGACCAGGGTGTACAAACAGAACCCCACTTTATTAGCAGTTAGTTCGAGATTGTACATTAATAGAGGAAGGTCTCACCTTTAACACAACCCAAAACGGCTGGTTTGAGAGCCCTCATCAGGTGAACCGGGTAGCGCCCCCTCTCCCCACTCTCCCCACACCCCCCATGAGGGAAGGAAACCTCTGCCTGCTCCCCTAATGTGCCCCCCACCCTCTCCAGTCGGCCCTCTCCTCTCCCAGGAAATGACATGAATTTCATGCACAGATTACAAAAGGAGCCCTCTTGCTAATAACAAAAGCTAACACAGTCATAGAAAACCCTCTCCTCCCTCATTGTCCTCCAGGGCCAGAAAGAGGAAGAACAGCAGGGACGAACTTCTCAGGATAAAACGCAGCCAGTTTCCCCCAGGTTCTCAGCATTGACCCCACATAAACCCTATGCCCGTCCCTTGGAAAAACTGAAAACTCTCCAGCCATCTGAGCTGGCGAGGGCATCCAGCCCAGAGTTGGCAAGCCAGGAACCCAGTGTGGTCTCAAGAGCCTGGGCAGCAGGGGGTCTAGGCTCCCCTCAACCTCACATCAACTAGAGCAGAGCTGCCTCCTTTGATGTGTGAAAACTCCTGCTGTAGCCCCTATCTGCTCATTCTACAAATGAAGAAACTGAGGCCCTGGGAGGAAGATGTCAAGAAGCTACTAAATGGAGCCCGCTGGGACAAAATTTCACAGCTCCTGCTGTGGGAGACACAGTTCCCCATGGAGGCTTTTCCCTGCTGTGTCCCAGAGCCTGGCTCTGCTCCAGCACACACGGATCACGGGCCTCTGGGAAGTGAAAACCTGGGACCCCAAAACAGAGAGAGAGAGACATATGCTGTGTTTGGTGCCCTGAGGCCCATCCCCAGGGTCGAAGGTCCAGCCTCCAGGTGTGCAGCTTCCTCCTTCCAGAGCCCTGTGTCCTTCCTTCTGAGGCCCCGATGTTGCAGCCCTCTCCAGGGAGCCCTCCCGGGCCCTCCCCAGAGCTCCTGCTCTAACCGGCCCCTCTGCTGTTTTGGCACTTGGTACAGGTGACAGTGGAGGCTCATCTTAGGCAGGAGTGAAGCTGTCAAGTCAGCACGAAAGGCAAAATCCCATGGAGCCTAAATTAGCCTTGAAAGTACGGGGGATAGAATAAGTGGTTATGCGACACCATGAGGAAACAACCTGACAAATGCAGAACGTGAGGTGTCAACATGACAGCAGGCCGAGGGCCTC
Source organism: Aotus nancymaae (assembly GCF_030222135.1). Taxonomy (NCBI): domain Eukaryota; kingdom Metazoa; phylum Chordata; class Mammalia; order Primates; family Aotidae; genus Aotus; species Aotus nancymaae. Next base: position 25,557,123 of record NW_026988479.1, on the reverse strand, counting down.
AAAAACAATGTCATTGAAAACCTCCACGTGAGCTGAGAGAAGACCTTCCAGCATTCAAAGAGACTTTAAAAACATAGTTAGAAAATGCAATGTGTGCACCGATACTGGATGCTGATTCCAAACCAGGCACGAGTTATCTGGGAGACAACTGGGGGAACTGAATACAGAGTGGATAGCAGGTGTCCTTGGGAAATGCCTTCTCGTCTTGGCTGTGATACTGGGCCAACGTGCGGGAGAAAGCCACAACTCTTAGGAGATGCAGGCTGAAGCTTTCAGGGGTGAAGTTTCATGATGTTTGCCACGTACTTTTAAATTAGGCCAGAAAAAATATATATGCACACAGAGGGAGGAAAACAAATGTGGCAAAATGTTAATAATTTTAGATCTAGATGCTGGGGAGTGGGCATTCATAATTAAATTAAATGTTTGGTAAAACATTTTTGTACTTGCTCTTCCCACTAACAAGCCGTGGGCACGCTCAACCTCTGCAGGTCAGTGCAGCAGCTCTCCTCTGCTGGGAGCAGATGGCTTCCTTAGCTGGGCCCAGAAGCACTGACTGCTCGTCTTGGGGGGCGCTCAGAAAAGGCTCATTTTTAAACTTCAGATTCATCCTCCAAGCAGCTGGATGCTCCACCACAGAAGGCTCTGGAACCCTGAATGACTGAGGCAGCTGCAGTGACACTCCTGCCTGCGCTCACCCTGGGGCAAAGGCTCATGGAGGGGACCACAGAATAGACGGTGAAGCCACCTGAACAATTTCAGCTACTTCTCTCTCCCGGTTTTGGCCAAACGCTTAGAGTGAATTGGTGGGCATTAAAGACTGACCATGCTGCCCCATGCATCTGTGGTTTTCTCTTCTCGGAAGGGGTGTCCGTGTACCCATTAGCTGACAGCCCCTCACGCAGTTTTGTGCCTCTCCTTCCATCCCCCATACCTGCAAGTCCCAGCAGCATCTGGGCCTAGTGGGTCTTCAAGAACGGTCTGTTAGTGGGAGTGGCAGTGGCAGCAGTGACCTAGACAGACAGACTTAGAACCTGTGGCAGGTCCAGTCCCCAGGCTCACAGAAGGGCCCAGGCAAAAATCCAGACGATCTCTGCTGTCACAGGATTTCCAACTGCCTGCTCCTTCCCACAGCCAGAGGCAGAAAGAAGTGGAGCTCCTGCCCCAGGCCAGCCCACCTCTCCTGCCCTTCCAGTCTATGCGAGAGAGGCCTCCAGGCCCAGAGAGTCGATTTCAGAACCCAGGAGCTATAAGATCCTCACCCGCCCCGCAGCCCAGTTCCCTCACTGACGGATGGGAATGAGGCCCAGGGCTGGAACTATGGAAGGTACAGCCCCTCTCTAGGAGCCCCTGGTTCCATGGCATGGGCAAGTCTTCATGAGTATACAAGTAGACATGCCACCCTGTCCTCAGACACTTTGCTCCTCATCCCTGCTGGGCCAATGACGCCCAAATTTCCCAGGCTTGCAGACCCCATTGAGAGGCACGATGGGGACACCGCTCTGTATTCTATCAAACCACCTGCAGCTGGTCCCGGGGACTGTCCAACTTTCCTCCTCCCAGCAGAGAACTGGAGAAAAAGGAATCAGCTCAGAACAGACCCAGGCCCCCGCAGGCTGGGGAAGGACCTCTCGAGAGAGGAGAACACAACAGGGATGCAAACGCAGAGCTGGGAATGAGAAGGCTCAAAGGCACCCTGGCTGGAAAGGAGTGGTTTGTCCCCATGTCCTGGAATGACCACGGTGTGACGGAGGGAGGGACAGGAACCTGACACAGAGTAGGGTCCCAAGGATGGGCTCAGAGGCAGTGTGGCATTGGAAGAAGCGCAACAGCACTTCGAACCAGGAGCCTTGGGTTCAACGCTCTGCCCTGCTCCCAGCCAGCTCCATGACATCAGCCAAGCAGGCCACTTTCCCTTTCTGGACCTGTTTCATACCCGTCAAAGGACCTTCCAGCCCCATGATGCTAGAGTCTTCTGAACAAGACAAGGCTCTCCAGAAAGTATTTCCTGGGTGTTGGGGGAAGTGGAATTTGGCAGTTGGAGGGGGCCAGGGAGAGGCACCCCAGCCTCAGTCACTTCACATTGTTAAACAGGGGTGGGGGGTAGGAGCAGACCCCAACCAGAAATCAGCCCAGAGATCCCACTGTCTACAGGGGGCCTGGAGACAGTTCTGTGGGCCCTGGGGGGCATCCCAGCTCTCAGGGCAGCTCCCAGCCTAGCACCATGTGAGGGAGAGGGGGCGGGCCAGCTGTTTGCCCCAGTTCTCCTAGCTCAGCCCTGGCAGCTTCCTTTGGCTGAAATTCCCTCAGGGTCACTGGACTTCGTGCAGCCTGATGTCCTGGCGACAGCTGGTCTTCCCGGCCATCTCACCACCTCTGTTCACCTGGGGTGGCCCCAGGGCAGCCACAGCACTGGGGAGGGCCCCTTCCAACTGTCTCCTCAGCCCCCAGGCCACTGAGGACACACCCTCCCTCCCTGACACCTCATCTCTAGCTCTAAGACAGGATGCCCCTTGAGACTGGGGCTTACTACCATTTTGTATGACTGAATTAAAAACAAACCCAACCAAAAAAAAATAGAATATATATATATACACATTATATATATATATATATAACACAGTGTGACCCCAGTACCCAGAGTATAAACTCTGGTACCAAGAAAAAAAAATATTAAAATACTTTAGCTTCTTAGTATTTGGGAAGTTAAGGGGGTCTCTGGGAGCCCTCAGCCACAGGGGGCCGGCAGTCTCACCACCTCGCCCATGTCTGCCTGGGCGTAAGGCTGGGTGTGGGGACCGAGTCTGTACTCAGGAACATGTATACTGGCAGACTCCTGGCCCGCCTCAGTTTTTTACCACAGGAAACACCACACATGTCATATCCCAGGGGGAAAAAAGGGGGCGCAGGTGGGGTCCAGGTCTCTGGGCCCCATGGCAAGGCAGTGCCCCAAAGCCCCCGCAGGAAGCCTTGAGGATGGGGTGGAAACTGTAGGAACCAGAGATTCTTTCCCCAGAACAGGAGGGTGAGACATGAACGTAGGAACCAGGAGTGGAGGCTGCGTGTCCTCTCGAGGTGGTCACCCTCCCATCCAGCCTAGGGACTGACTCTGGGGACCCAGCTGGCTCTTTGGAAAAGCCTGGCTCAAAACAGTCAGAGAAATGTCCAGTCTCTCTCCCTGATTTGGCAAAAGGCTCTCCTCTCCTATAGTCTGGAGGACAGGGGCATATGGCAGCGAATACTGAGGGGCACCCTGAGGAAGCAGGGAGTGATAGGTGAAGAGAGGGGACGTGGGTGGAACACAGTGAGGGACAGAAGAGTCTCGCAGACTCCCTCCTACCAGGAAGCGGCCTCTCCAGGAGCAGCTGGGAACGGAATGGACCTCTGTTGGCGAGGGAGGTCCCATAGGCCATAGATCCAGCGGTGGGTGCTCCAAGGCGCTTGCGGACCTGCCTGGGTGCTCCCCTGGCCCCACCAGGCCTCCACAGAGTATTGCTCATAAGCACGTGGCTGCCCCGGCCCAGCTCCCCACTCTGCAGGTCAGTCTGGCTCAGCGTGTGGCGGGACATCCCTGCTGTCACAAACGTTCAGTCTGGCTGCAGTGGCCGTGGCTACCTGGTGTTCTGGAGGTCCTCGCGTAGCCAAGTGGGAAGTGTCTGGCCCATCTTGTACAGCAGCTTGGAGAGCTCGATGTTGTGGTCCCGGTAATAGTCCTTTAGGAAGGCTCGGGACTGTAATGGGAAGGAAAGCTCAGACCTTGGTGATGTGCTGACTTAAGAGTGACCTCCTCTTTAAAACCACCATGCTCAGCCAGGCACGGTGGCTCACGCCTGTAATCTCAGCACTTTGGGAGGCCAAGGTGTGCGGATCACCGAAGGTCAGGAGTTCAAGACCAGCCTGGCCTACATGATGAAACCCCGTCTCTATTAAAATACAAAAATTAGCCAGGTGTGGTGGTGGGCGCCTGTAATCCCAGCTACTCAGGAGGCTGGTGCAGGAGAATCTTTTGAGCCTGGGAGGCGGAGGTTGCAGTGAGCCAAGATCATGCCACAGCACTCCAGCCTGGGTGACAAGAGCAAAACTCCGTCTAAAAAAAAAAAAAACCCCACCATGCTGCTGGCACCATCCCCCATACACCTATTATTTATCCACAATCTCCTTCTAAATGGTAGCCTCCAATAGAGAATTCCCGTTTGGCAGGAGCATCATAGCTCACAAGGTCAAAATTCTTCTGATAAGGAGAGAAGAGAGAGAATTAATAATCAAAACCCGAGGTGGGGCAGGGCCAGGCACAGTGGCTCACGCCTATAATACCAGCACCAAGCGGGGCTGAGGCGGGAAGATCAGTTGAGCCTGGGTGGGTACATGAACCATGATCACACCACTGCTTTCCAGCCTAGACAACAGAACAAGACCCTGCCTCAAAAATAAAAAAATTTTTAAAAAAGAGGAAAGTAGGAAAAGGAGGAAATAACAAGACACACGGTCTGTGACCTTTTGCCTATATATTTTTTAAAACTTCTTTTTTTCCCCTATGCTTTTACACATGCTGTTCTTACCTACTCTCCCATTCCATAAGTCCGAATACTATAAAATAGATCTCGTCCTTCTAGGCGCAACTCCAGAGACCCCCATCCCTCCTTTAAGGAGCCTTTTTTACCCCTCTCAGCTTCAAGTGTCATTCCCTTGTTCTGAATTCCCATAGCGCTTGTGTGCCCTCTCTGACTGTGCACAGCGCTCTGCCTATATTCTACTTATTGGTGTTGTGACTCATCTCCCTCCAAGACCAGGAGTTCCTTGAAGGCAGAGAACATGTCTGGCTCATTCTCAAAACCCCACAGCACTCAGCCCTTAATAGAAGGTAATCAACACTTGTTTGACAAAATCAGTTCTGACCCACTATGTCCCAGCCCACATTTCCTACTCTTAGAAATACTACCCAAGAGAAGCTAAGGCCATGAACATGCTGAGTGCATGATAAAGGGAAGAGAAGCCCCCGCAACCCCATACATGGGCCCCTTACACTTATGCAGCTGCCATAGGTAGTGTGTCCACCACTTACATCCAAGTCCATCTCGGGATATTTCCGGCCCTTGCTTTTGCCCAGACACTTGGTTTTTCCTCCTTCGAGCAGTTGGCACCAAAATCCTTTCTTTGGATCAAACCTGCAAAGGTGGGAAAGTCTCTGGATGGGAGCTGGCTCAGCCCAGCCACTTCCCACCTTAAAGCCATGTTCATGGACCCCAGGAATAGCAGAGCCCAATGTACTGCTCTTGAACCTACATGGACTGTCGGGGGCTATGTGCCACCTGTGGGATCAAATGTGCCCTGGGCTGCACTAAATGTGCCTGCCCTACTTCCCGGCAAAGGGCAGCTCACACACTCTGAGTCGCCTCTTCTTCAGCCTGAGCAGCCGCAGCCCCTTCAGCAAACTACAGCATGAACAGTTTCCCATCCTTCAATGTTCTGGGAAATCTTTTCTGAGCATTCTCAATGCTGAGTAACTTTTAAAACAAACAAATAAAAACCCCCAAGAAGCCTTCTGTATCCCTTCCAGTGTCAACGGGGAAGGGGGTGTTTAGTGGAGGTTCTTTTGCTTTTTAATACATTTCATCTTTATCAAAACATGCGGCAACCACAGCTCCACTTAAGCATGCCTATCACTGGAGTGTTTTATTTTTTGGAGTAAACTTCAGAAATGATACAGCAAGACTGCCAACATTATCCTGCTTTCTTTTTTTTTTTCTTTTTGAGATGGAGTTTCACTCTTGTTGCCCAGGCTGGAGTGCAGCGGCGCAATCTTGGCTCATTGCAACCTCTGCCTCCCAGGTTCAAGCGATTCTCCTGCCTCAGCCTCCCAAGTAGCTGGGATTACAGGCACACGCCACCAATCCTGGCTAATTTTGTATTTTTAGCAGAATAGGGTTTCTCAATGCTGGCCAGGCTGGTCTAGAACTCCTGACCTAAGGTGATCCACTCGCCTTAGCCTCCCAAAGTGCTGGGATTATTACAGGCGTAAGCCACTGTGCCCAGCCTTCTGCTTTCACAGGCATTTTTGGGATATGAGATCTGAAGCTGTCATGGGGAAGGGAAGGATACTGACATCAGAATTCAGCCCTGGATCAGGAACTATTAGGAGATTCTTGAGCATGAGGGCATCAAGAACACTGAATTCCCATGAATCAAGGAGGAGAACACAGATTTCTGAATGGGTCACAGGATAGGTATAGATGATGACAATGATGGTGGTGGTGGTGGTGATGACAAGGACAACAGCAGCTACCACTTATTTATCACTTAGTGTATGCCAAGCACTCAGCTAAGAGCTCCACATAAAGCTTTCATTCAATTCAGTGGCCTTCAGGACGCAGGGATTATTACCTTTATCCCCAACTTACAGAGGAAACTGAGGCTTGAAAGGTCGAGGAAATGGATGCGGGGCCCTAACCCAGGCAGCTCCGACACCATGGCCCACGGCCTTAGCAGGTGGCCCTTTCTCCCTCAAGGTGAAGGACTGACTTCCCTTCTCCACCTTCAACTCCCACCACAGTGAAGAGGGAATATACTTGTGGCAAGATTTTTCCAAGAATGGAGCCAGGGAGGGTGGCTTGATTCCTCCTTCTCTTGGGGTCCCCTCATCTGAGTATGTCACTTATCTGTGACATAGCACTGGAAAGAAGCCTCTCCCAGCCCTGAGTCCCTGAATTTGGGCAGGCACTTACTCATGGTGGGAGGGCATTCTTGACGCACTTGCATGAGGTGCTGAGTAAGATTTTTTGTTTTTGTTTTTGTTTTGAGGCAGAGTTTCATTCTCGTTGCCCAGGCTGGAGTGCAATGGTGCGATCTCGGCTTACTGCAACCTCTGCCTCCGGGGTTCAAGCCATTCTCTGCCTCAGCCTCCTGAGCAGCTGGGATTACAGGCACCTGCCACTATGCCTGGCTAATTTTTGTATTTTTAGTAGAGACAGCGTTTCGCCAGATTGGCCAGGCTGGTCTCAAACTCCTGACCTCAGGCGATTCGCACGCCTTGGCCTCCGAAAATGGTGCGATTATAGGCAAGAGTCACCACGCCATTTGAGACTAGCCTGAGTAACACGGTGAAACCCCATCTCTACAAAACATACAAAAATTAGCCAGGAGTCGCTAATTTAACTGCCTGTGGTCCCAAGCTACTCAGGAGGCTGAGGTGGGAGGATCACTTGAGCCTGGGAGGTTGAGGTTGCAGTGAGCCGAAATCACGCCACTGTACTCCAGCCTGGGCAACAGAATGACCTTGTCTTACAAAAAAAAAAAAGAAAAGAAAAAACCTAATGCTAAGAAAACTTGTGAGAATTGGGGCGGCTCATTAGTGATCTAACTTACTTACATAAAACACTCTGAAAATGGTCAGCCCAGATGAAAGAGAACACTCCAGGATGGTCTGATCAGAGTAGAACAGATTTATCACCTCCCTTTTTCTTAAGGTGATACCTTTATTAATATGACTTAAATCATATTAAGAATTTCTCATACTTGCTGACTCTAATTAACCTCTGTCTCTCTCATAATTATTCAAGCCTTTGGCTTTTTTGGCCCAGGTGCCTTATCAGGGAAATAACCTGCTGAGAGGCAAAGGCAACACTCACGCCAAGGTTCTGTGGTAGTCAATGGTGTTGGTCACCCCAAGGAACTTCTGCACCGTGTCCATCACTTTGGCAGGTTCTGTTCGCAGCAGTTTGCCATCCAAGACCAGAATCTGGAAACGAGGAAAGGGAGAAAGGGGATCAGGACCTGCTTTGTCTTTGGTGGCAAACAGGGACAATAGTCACAGCAGCAGGAATGGGCCTGCTTATAAATATGGAATCCTGCACCCTCTAGAATCTAGCTCCTCCTCCCCTATTGAATGGCAGGTGTCCCCAAGATCAGTCCTCTGTGGTCTCACTCTTGCTCTCCACCAGCTTCCACTGCCCAGTGACATTTCTTGGAGAGCAGGAGTGAGAGCTATCACCAAAACACTGCCTGCCCCTCAAGTCCCTACAAACATCCTTCTCTGGCCTCTCTCTGGCTTCCAGCCCACATGTCACTCTTCTGCTCAAACACTCCACAAGTTTGCCTAAAAGGCCTGGTATGGCCAGGCATGGTAGCTCACACCTGTAATCCCAGCACTTTGGGAGGCTGAGGCAGGCAGATCACTTGAGGTCAGGAGTTCAAGACCAGCCTGGCCAACACGGTGAAACCCCGTCTCTACTAAAAATACAAAAAAATTATCCGGGCGTGGTGGCACGCGCCTGTGGTCCCAGCTACTCAGGAGGCTGAGGCGGAAGAATCACTTGAACCCAGGAAGCGGAGGTTGCAGTGAGCCAAGATTGAGCCACTGCACTCCAGCTTGGTGACAGAGCAAGACTCCATCTCAAAAAAAAAAAAAAACCACAAAATTATCCAGGCATGGTGGTACATGCCTCTAATCCCAGCTACTTGGGAGGTTGTGGTGGGAGAAGTGCTTGAACCCAGGAGGCAGAGGTTGCAGTGAGCCAAGATCATGCCACTGTACTCCAGACTGGGAGACAGAGCAAGACTCCATCTCACAATAAATAAATAAATACAAGGCCTGGTATAATTGGAGGGGGATACCAGCCCTCCAATCAGGCTCTCCCTCCATCACCTGACTGCCTTAGGGCTTTCTGGGTCCCCTTAGGGCTACAGGTCTGTGGTGATGGGACACAGGCTTGGGGAGTTCTCATGTATCAACCTTGGGATAAACAGGTCTACAGTCTTTTTAGGCCAGGTGCAGTGGCTCATGCCTGTAATCCCAGCACTTTAGAAGACCAAGGGAGGATTGCTTGAGCCCAGGAATTTGAGACCAGCCTGGGCAACATAGTAAGACCTTGTTTCTTAAAAAAAAAAAAAAAAAAAATTAGCTGGGCACAGTGGTTTACACCTGTAGTCCCAGCTACTTGGGAGGCTGAGGTGGGAGGATCATGTGAGCTCGGGATGTTGAGGCTACAATAAGCTGCCATCACGCCATTGCACTCCAGCCTGGGCAACAGAGATCCTGTCTCAAAATAATAATAATAAAATCTTTTTATAGACCCAAGGGTCTAGCACTTGGAGGAGGGCATATCTGGCCCTGTGGCTGGTGAGAAAGAGTCTGAGGCTCTCCGCTAACCACAGCAAGCCAGTACTGTGACTGCCCTCACAGGGTCAGGGACAGGAGCTACCTGGTTGGCGTGATAGGCACTGAGCCAGCGCTCGATGTGGGTGGCGTACCAGCCGGGGACCAGGCAGCGGTTCTGAAGGGCACGCAGCTTCGAAGACGCATCGGAGCCAGCTGTAATCACCTCATGGAAGGTATACTTTAGGGCCACCGGGTCGTCATGGGCTCGCTGGTGCTGCAGACAAGGAAAGGTCAGTATGTCACATGGAGGGCACAAAGGAAGTAGCCTTAGAGCGACAGCAGACTGCGAGGTGGCCAGAAGATCCTCAGCTGGACCCAGGAGCTCTGGGTCTGAGTCCTGGCTCTGCCTCTCACCATGTCCAGTGTCAGGGGAAGCCACTGCTCCCAGAGCCCCAACTTCTCCATCTTCGAAATAGGGGAGCTGGACTAAAGCAGGATTTCCTGAGGCCGGGTGCAGTGACTCAAGCCTGTAATCTCAGAACTTTGGGAGGCTGAGGTGGGTGGCTCACTTGAGGTCAGGAGTTCAAGACCAGCCTGGCCAACATGGTGAAACCCCATCTGTACTAAAAATACAAAAATTAGCCAGCATGGCAGTGTGCACCTGTGGTCCCAGCTACTCAGGAGGCTGAGGCATGAGAATCACTTGAACCCGGGAGGCAGAGGTTGCAATGAACTGAGATCGCACCACTTCACTGTTGTCATATATAGAAGGCAACCACTCATAAATGCAATGAAAACAAAGCAATGTTATGAAACTCCAGCCACACACAAATGGCTGCAACAGGCCCTGAACATGCCCTCTTTGTTGAAAGCAGAGGTTGGCAGTGTTAGAAAGGCCGTAAGAGCCACTTGCACTAAAGTGAGCATTTCTCCTTTACGGAAATCAGGATTTGGAAAGAGCTATAAAAGGGAGACTGGCAGGTCTGAACCACCTGAAGTAATGCCATGGGAGGTTGGCATCTGCAGAATTCACTAAGAACAGAAGTCCAGAGCTCAGGCACCTGCGCAACAGGCATTACCCACCAGTTGCCAACCCCCTCCCCTGAGGACCACACACAGCCCAGGGCCGGGACGATAATGGTGCACAGCAGCCTCCTCCTCGTCCAGACCTTCTTCTGAGACAGGCCACCACCCTTCCTCTCCTCCAGCGCCTTCCCGCTCCCTCCTGGGGGGAATGAGCGTCCCTTCTCCTTCTCTCCCTTACCCCTCTTGACCATGGACAGAAAAAGGAATAGGGTCTTAGATTCACCAGACTTGATTCAAATGCCACCACATGAAACTTACTGAAACATGGTTTTCTCATCTTCGAGAAGGGGACACAAACATCAAACCCCTCCTCTGCCTTCTAGAAACCCGCCATGACTCTCCAGTGAGGTGGCAGATGTAGAGCAGTGTCAGTGCAGAGCAGGGACTGACCCAACCTGTGGCAGCTCCCTCTCTACCCTGCGTTCCCCAAGGAAAGCAGATTGCCAGTTCCCTGCACAGCGCCAGGAGGCAGAGGCACATGGCACAGCAGAAAAGAGAAATACCCAATGAGTGTTTCTTGGTTTTCTTCTCCTAAAGAAAAAGCCCATGAGAAAGCAAACATCAGGGCATAAACAGAAGCCCTAGAGAACAAGAGTAAGAGAGGGCTTCCCCACAGGCTCAGGGAGGGGCAGGAGGAGAGACTTCCATGTGAGCAAAGAGGAGGCAGGTGACAGCCCTGCGGAGACCGAGAAGGCCCAGGCGGGAGGCAGCCACTGTCACATCTGAGAAAAGAGGCTCAAAGAGAGGTGGGAAATGGCACAGGCCAGTGGCCAGGCCTGAAGAGGCTGTCCCAGGCAGGACAGGGGACACCTCGCTGGCAACACCTCCCTTAGCCCAGGGCCCCACTCCCTCCCCAACACCAAGCACGGACCTGGTCTGCTGGGTTAATGAGGATACTCGGGACCTCGGCCTGGACAGCAGGGTGGCTTTCCGCTGGGGTGCCACTTCTGAATCAAAGTGCTTGGTAGTGTGGCATAATCCCAGGAATGCTGGCAGCCAGGGAGGGGATGGACTCCCCCTGACCCGCCATGGAAGGCCTGAAAGCATTCCTGCAGGTTCAGTGGGCTGGCGTGCAGGAAATTAAGTCAGGCCATAGGCATTAAAGAGAGCTCTGGTTCATACATGCTCCAGATAGGGGCTCGGATCCACACCCTCTCCACATATCACAGTCCAGGTAACTGCCTCACCTGGTCAGGAGCCCGCCTTCTCCACTGTGAATGGCAGTGCTGTGTCTTGTCCTTCCACGAGCTCCCACTCCCACCCCAGTGTCCAGCGAGGAAGCTACAGTCAGTATGATCCTGAGTCACTGTTCACCAAATCTAAGCTTCCTCAAGGTGTAACCAGCCTCCATCTCTTGTCAATGTCAGAATCAGAGGCAGGACCCTGAATGACGCTAGGAGGACTGGCAGCTGGCTTTCCATTTCTGCCTGACTCCTCCACCAGGGACTCTATTCTCAGCTACCACCATGCTCCAGGTGCCTGGCTGAGGGCTGGCACACAGTAGGTACTTACTAATATATGTTGAGTGAGTGAGGAACTGAGTATCCAAAGGAGCCCTACGCCCCCCCACACAGGGACTCCACCCCAGCCCCACTTACCTGGTACCAGGAATAGGCCCGGTCCGCGGGGTTGATGAGGATGGTCAGGACCTTGGCTTTGGGCAAAAGGGCTGCTGCCCGCCGGGGCGCCACTTCTGAATCAAAGTAGTTGGCGCTTTTCTCAAAGTAGAAGTCAGAGGTGGTGTTGGAAGGGATGGGGAAGAACTCCATGTACCTGCAGGAAGCCCAGAGAGGGACCTCACAGATAAAATTCTTGAGGAGGGAGCTAGGGAACACGGCTGGTGGGTGAGGCGCTGGGATAGAACTTCCTCGGAGAGCAGGCGGGACACTTTGCTCCCAACCAAACAAAGACTTGCCTCCAGTGGGGATTCTGGAGGGGAACGGTCTCTTGGCAGCCTCCTGGTTTCAAATTTCTCCTTTTCGAGGAGACTCTGGGGTCAGGAGGATCAGAAGACTTGTGGGTTCGCCGTCGGTTGTAGGTCATGGGGAGCGGTAACGCCCCTCAATCCTAAACTCTGGGATCCCGCCCCCTCGGCTGCTCCAGGCTAAACTGCCAGAGCTGTCACTCTCTCTGCCTCTAGGGGGCGAGCTGGGGCTCAGAGCGGCTCCAGGGCTGCTCCAGGGAGGCTGGCACAGAGAGAGGAGGCCTCCAGATGGCGGGCTTTCTTTCCTGACCTGGGGGAACACCTTCTGGGCTGTCACTGTGGACCAGGAACTCCTGCCACCCACATCCCCTCCCAGCCTGCTGTGGGTGAGCTGCCCATATCCCACCAGAGCGATGGCCACCTCTGGATGAAGAACCTCTGAAAACCAAATGAACACTCCAGGGCCCGACTTCTGAGGCTTGTGGGAAGCAAAGCCCACCCTCATGAACGGTACAGGGTCCCTATCCTATCCAGCGAGGTGGGGCTTCTCTAGGGTGGTCCCAGGGATAGGCTTCATCAGAGCGTTCTGGGAGCCTGTTAGATTCCTGTAGCTCACTTTACACCAACCTACAAAATCAAACTCTTGGGGATCGGGCCAAGGAATCATGCTTTCTTTCATCTTGTTGAATTTTGTTTGCTTGTCCACGATCCTTTGTTTACAATATCTCAAATGAGAAAGCTCTGAAAACACAGGTTTTGCTTCCTAAGTTTGCAGCAAAGCCATTTGGCAACAAAACCTGACTTATTCCTCTTTCTTTGTGTAAATATTCACATACTTTGCTAGAGACGTATTAATGAATTTCCTAACAGGTTGCCGCCCCAGGCATCGCTGAAGATGTTACTAAATATGTGGTTTCACACCTTATTACTTTTCTAAAATCTGAAAATGTTGACTTCCAATAATCCATCTAGCCACAGTAGATTTTAGATAAGACACTGTGGACATGCTAGAAATGTAGATAGATGTGGCTGGGGCCAGTGTCTCACGCCTGTAATCCCAGCACTTTGGGAGGCCAAGGTGGGAGGATCACGAGGTCAAGATCGAGACCATCCTGGCCAACATGGTGAAACCCCGTCTCTACTAAAAATACAAAAATTAGCTGGGCGTGGTGGCTTGTGCCTGTAGTCCCCGCTACTCAGGAGGCTAAGGCAGGAGAATCACTTGAACCTGGGAAGCAGGAGAATCACTTGAACCTGGGAGGTTGCAGTGAGCTGAGATCACACCACTGTACTCCAGCCTGGTGAGAGTGAGACTCCATCTCAAAAAAAAAAAAAAAATGTAGGTAGCTGGATGGATGGAAAGACAGATACAGAGGCAGACAGAGTGATGACACACAGATAAAAAAGATAAATACGCACAGAAAAATACCAAAAACAGACAGAAGGCCCATAACCTCTCCACCCAGGGAACAGGCTGACATAAAAATAATAAATAATGGTAACACATGAACAAGGTTTAAAAAGGCAAACTTTGCAATCCATGCACGTGATGACTGGGTGTTCACACCCATGTGTGAGGTGCACCCACCTCAGACTTTGTTATGATGTCAGCACATTATCTGCCTGACATGAAAATTTTAAAAGGAAAAGAAAAAAAAAGGCAAATAGAGAAAGATGCAAACTGAAAAGGTGGAGAGTAAAACTGTCTCTATTCTGGCCCCCACACCCTTAAGGGACCCTCTGCTGGGACCCTCTGCTGGGAACTTCTATAGAGGTAACTTCTGCAGGCTCCAGTGGGAAGCAGCAATCCTAATGACGTCCCCAAGTGATGCCCAAAGACTGGTGACCTGTCCCCGAAGGGCCCACAAGAACACCTTCTGCTTCAGTCAGCCACATGCAGTGAGGAGGGCCAGAACATTTGCGTTTCAGACCTTGGGAACTTGGGTGAATCCTCCTCCCCAGGACTCAGGATGCCTCCCTGCAAGCAAGGGAGGGGTGGACTTCGGCTTCAGCATCTCTGACTGCAGGCAGTAGAGCAGAGGGGCAAAGGGGCAAAGGGCTTCCTCATCGAGTGTCCTGTCTATGACAACACTGTCGCACCATGACTCAAGGGTCGCCGCACTTTGTCCCTGTTTACAGGAACTTCAGCTGCGTGTGAGCAAGCTCCAGCTGCTTCCTGCTGTGGCCACAGCAGACTTGTGGGAGGCCCCAGGGTGGCCTTCCCGTCTGCTGTGGACAGAAAGGCCAACTCACCAGTCGATGCCTTTGTGATAGTTGTGGCCATTAAAAAACTGGATCTCCTCAAAGGTCTCAGAGCTGGGGTAGTTGCTGCTTAGGTCCGGGTGCATGCCCAGGAACAGGTAGAGGGCAGTGGTGCCTGTCGGGAGGGGAGACAGCTGAGACCCAGGGCCCAGCACCCAGCCAAAAGATAGAGTCTGGGTTCTGAGCCTAGCTCCCCATTACCCACAGTGGGGATCCTGGGAAGGTCTATGCCTTTCTCTGGGTCTTAGCTTCTTTATCTGTCCAATGAAGGAATTACTAAATCCAGGGTGGTAAATATGTGGCATGCATGTGGACACTGCAACTCCCGTATACTGCAGACATCACTAATCCATCACAGCATTCTTCACTAAACAAGGACTTGGCCTCAGAATCCTTCTCACCACTGTACTCTGGCAGCCTCAGCATCCCGGAAGAGCTGGTCCTTTCCAGCTCTGGGCCTCTGTCCTCTGGGCACTTGCTAGGAGCTCAGGGAAAAGGGAGTCTATGACCCTCTAGTTCTGTTAACGTGAAATTCTTAAAGAACTAAGAAATCTAGTTCCCATGTCTCCTCTTCCCAATATCACCTCCTCACTGCATCCTGCCCTACCTCCTCCTCAGGGAGTTCATTCACTTTCTGTGGTATGAATCTATGGTTTACATGCTATAAGACAGCTCAGAAGAGAAGGAGGCTGTAGAGTTTGGCAATTAAGAGTATATGTTTCAGGGCCACAGAGGCCAGAGTTCAGGACCTGGAATTGCCATTACCTAATTGAATGTGTAAAGGGAAGTCACTTGACTTGTCTGAACCTTGAGTTTCTGTCTATAAAATGGGAGTACCCATTTGTGCCTTGCAGGGTTGTATGGGTGACAAACGCTTAGCAATCATGTCACTGCTTCTCCCTCCTGTACCTCTGGCAGACATGGCTAATTGATCACAGTCCTCTTTGTACCAGTTTTGCTTGGCACTACTCAAACTTGCAAAGCAACTGATCTGGGCTTCTCTACCTAGACTTGGAGACTCCCAGGAGGATGTAGGGAGAGCTCCCTGAGGCTATGAATGGTTCAGGATAAATAGAATTCCAGCCCCCACCTTTCCCCTCTATACTGACAGGCAATTTGTGTTCACCCAACTTCACTCCTACTTCCTGGGAAAGACGGAGCAAATTATCAGGGAGTGGGGCCAGGGTGAGGCAGTCCTCAGAATTCTGTGGCTGAGACAGCAGGTAGTTGGGGAAGCTGGGTCAAGAGCAGAGAGACCTGCCTGTTTTCTGGGGGCCGATGATGAGGAGTTTTGGGAAGCGGTCACATGTCTTCTCCTTGGACCAGATGTCTTTGTGACGTTTGTCCTCACAGGGGTCCTAAAACAACAGTGGAAGAGACGCGTGGGGCGCCCCAGAACCCAGTCAGCAGATTCCCACTGCACATGGATCTGTGGCCCTTACAGCTCATGTCACATCCCCACCCCAGACACTGAGCCCCTGACAGGCAGTCTCCACTTGTGCTTAGTTTCACGTCCCCCAAAGAGCCTGGCAAAAGGCACAGCCCCGTGCTTAGCACATAACAGGAACTCATAAGGACTTGTTGAATTTAACTGGACAACCTGCGTCTGAACCAGGGGCTCAAGAAATGTTTCCTGTAAAGTTTAGTAAATCTTTTAGTAAATGTTTAGTAAATATTTTAGGCTTTGGGTATGAAAGCTTCCATTGCAACTACTCGACTCTGCTGTCACAGCATGAACACAGCTACAGACGGTACATACAAGAGTGAGCTTGGCTGTGTGCCAATAAAACTTGCTTTACAAAAACAGGTCTCAGGCTGGATTTGGCCCATGAGTCATGGTTTGTGGACTCCTAGTCTGAACTATGAGACTGCCACCAATTCCAGCTTCTGCTTCTACTTTTCAACAGCCCCAAGGAGCAGACTTTCCCAAAAACTGCTCCCCAATCCCTCCCATCAGTCCCTTTTCCTGCTCAGAGCCTGCTGGAGTTGGAAGAGACACAAGAGATTATCTGAGTCTGTCTAAGACAGGGCAGTTACTTACTATACTTTGTCAGCCCTGTGTTCACTTGGAGTTTTTTGTTGTTTTTTGTTTTTGAGACAGGGTCTCACTCTGTTGTCCAGGCTGGAGTACAGTGGTATGATCACAACTCACTGCAGCCCCAACCTCTAGGCTCAATTGATCCTCCCACGTGAGCTTCCCAAGTACCTGGGACCTACAGATGGACACCATCATGCCCGCCTAATTTTTGTACTTTTTGTAGAGACGGGATTTTGCCATATTGCCCAGGCTGATCTTGAACTCCTGGGTTCAAGCAATCCGCCGACCTTGGCCTCCCAAAGTATCAGGATTCCAGGCGTGAGCCACTGTGTCCGGCCCACTCAGTTTTTTAACACTGTTTTTCTTTTCCAAGGCTATATATGACTGTGCACACATGTAGGTCTGCATGGGGAGGTATGCACATGTATGAACGTGCATGTGTGTGTGCACAGGAGTGGATACACCCACCCTGGTGAGTAGAGGGGAGCCTGAGTTTACATGCGAGCGAGAGTGTGAGGGCATGAGGGCTCAGCCTCGAGTCCATGTCTGGAGTGTGCACCTGTGAGAGGTACCATTCCATCCCTGCAGCAAAGTACCCAGCCCCCCACCTGCCAGAGTGGGTCCTTCTCCTCGGAGAAGATCTGGAAGTACTTCTGGGCCAGCTGCACAGGGGGCAGTGTCTGCAGCCGGAGGTTGGTCCAGGAGTGCAGGAAGCGCACCAGGTGCTTGAAGGTGTACAGGCCCAGGCGGTCATTCCCGTAGTTGGACAGGTGCGTCATGAAGATGCTGATCTGCTCCAGGGGAGGGGAGGAGAGAGGCAGGGCCCATCAGTGTCTGAGCCACCCTCACCCCTAACTCTGCCCCTTCTGACCCTGCCTCAGCTTGCAAGGCCCCCAATGACCAGTGGAAGGTACGCTGGGCTGTCAACAAACTTGCTGCATGTACTTGGATGAGGCAACAGACAAAAACTCAGGTCTGACTGACCCCAAATATTTGCTTTTTGTTTTGTAAATGTGAGGGGTGTGGTGTATGGAAGATAAAGAGTACTCAGCCCACAGAGCTGAATAACAACCACCATTTGATGTTTATTAAATATTATTAGAGTAGGGATAATTGTTTGCATTTTACAAATAAGAAAAGCAAGACCTAGAAAACTGAAATGCAGTTTATATATGTATGTATGTGTATACACACACATGAGCAAAGACTGAAGGGAACATCCCTAAAAATGCCAACACTTTTGTATTAAAGTGCATGATTAGGAAAGGAAAAAAAAACCACGCTCGGATTCTTTAGCCAAGGTGACACAACAGAGGCAGGACAGGGCCAGCGCTGGAAAGTGGGTCTCCCAACTGCCAGGCACTCACTCATGCCTCCCCACCCTTTCCTGGCTCCAAGAATCCTGTGTCAGCTGTAGACGGGCTGCCCAGCAGTGCCTTCTCACCAGCAGCCATGGGCTGTGGAGCACTCACAGGATTGAGGAGCACGGTGAGGAAGAGCTCGCCCCCGTTGATGATCTTGTCCAGCTCGCTGGAGCCGCCAGGGTACTCATTGTAGAAGATGGTGTGTGTGAAGAGGCCACAGGTCTGCCGAGGGAGAACCTGAGGAGGGGGCAGGGGAGAGGAGCTATGGTGCCTCCTGGGATGAGGGTGGTGGGAGGACTCTTCCTCAGAAGAAGGGCCAGCCGCTCCTCAGAAAGGCAATCTCCCATGTGGCCACACAGCCCCCACCCTTGGGTGCAGCCTGCAGCACAGCACGCCCCGCAGTGACCCACAGACCTTTGCCATTTTACAAACTTCACTGCTATTCTCTGCACAAAATGAGCAGGCCTAAAAGTAGCAGAGTGGAAATGTTTCTGGAAACTTGGACTGCTGCAGCCACGGTCCCTGCCTGGCCCTCTCTGAAGCAGCTCTCCAAGCCCTCTGCAAGCCCCCTCGCAACGTTCAAACCTCACCTGGTGACACTCATTGTCACACACTGGCTTAGCCATTTGTTGTCTGTCTCCCCTCACGAAACTGTGGGCTCCAAGGGATGAGGGAATGTGCCTGCCTTGTCACCCCCTCATCCCTGGAGCTCAGGGCTGAGGAGCTGAACGACTGACTGGAGTTCAGCACAAGGGCCTGGTGCTAAGGTCAGCGGGTGGACAGATGGATGGACTGATGGACAAACACATGAACCTTGCCTACCCACGGCTGCCCCAGCTCAACCAATGACAACTTATCCTTCCAGCACTCAGGCTAAAAACCCTGCAGTTATCTTTGAGTCCTCTCTTCCTCCCACCCCTGCATCCAGCTCATCTAACCAATGGCCTAACTATTCTAAGCCCAGAGTATGGCCACATCCCAACGTCGGATCCTGGCCCAAGCTGCTGCCACCTCTGGTCTGGAAGACTGCAGTGCCTCCTAACTGGTCTCCCTGAAGCCACTTTTGTCCCCCACAGTATCTGCTCCACACAACAGCCAGAATGATAGAAATCCCTTTCAAAGATGAGTCAGATCACGCTCCATTCAAAACCTTCCCATCTCAGCCTAAAAGCCCACAGCCATCCAATGGCTGGCCTTACATGGCCCTATTGATCTGGTCCCTCACCCACCCATGACACATCGACCACCGTCCCTCACTCCCCTCCAGCCGTGCTGGCCTCCTATTTGGTCCTCAAACACAGCCAGCACAGTCTGCTTCAGGCTTTGCACTTGCTGTTTCTCCGCCTTGAGTGCTCTTCCTCATGCGTCAGGAAGGCCCACCTAGCCACCTTATTTAAAGCAGCTTCTCCTCCTGCCAGCACTCCTTCCTTCCATTCCCGGCTTCACTCTGTCTGTGGCACTCGCCACCACCTGACCACTGTGTACTTTACACATGCCTGAGCATATTGTCTGTCTCCTGCCACCAGAATGTCAGGTCTACAAGGGCAGGAACTTTCCTCCATTTTATGCACTTCTGTGTTCCCAGTGCCTAGAAAAGGGATAGATACATGGTAGAAGCCCCAGAAAAAAAAATAATTTCTTTTTTGAGACCGAGTCTCACTCGTCACCCAGGCTGAAGTGCAGTGGTGCAATCTAGACTCACTGCAGCCTCGATCTCCCAGGCTCAGGTGATCCTCCTGCCTCAGCCCTGCAAGTAGCTGGGACTGCAGGCACGCACCACCATAGCTGGCTAATCACCAGGTGTATTTAGTAGAGATAGAGTTTCACTATGTTTCCGAGGCTGGTCTGAAACTCCTGGGATCAAGCAATCTGCCCGCCTGGACCTCCCAAAGTGCTAGGATTACAGGTGTGAGCCACCACGCCCAGTCAAGAAAAAATTTTTAATTAGCAAAAAGACTGTAATGGAGCCCTGTCCCACATCCTCATCAGAAACCCCTTTTGAGAATGCTCACTCTTCCTTGATCCTCTGTCACAAAGCGAAGAAAGAGCTCATGAAAGGGGCCCGAGTGGCAGCCCACCTTCCCTGAGACAGAGAGCCTCGGGTGCCAGAGGAGGCAGCAGAAGCTGATCTCCATCCCTAAGCTAGCAAACCAGAGCCACGCTTCCCAGGACACCATGTGCACACACATGACAGCTACCTCCTGGAATTCCAGGGGCCCACTCACCATGATGCCATTGTGGATGAAGCCACGGCGATAGCGGGCCGGCTTCAGGTGGGGGTACTCCTCCGTGCTGGTCACGCGGATGTTCCACACCTGCTTCCAAGCCTCGTACAGCTGCATGTGCACGGGGTACACGCCAGAGTGGTGGGGTGCCACTGCATACCCCATGTCTGTGGGAATGCCATGCTCCTGGGGAGAGGATGACCAGGGCAGTGTGAGCATAGGAGTCCTTCCCCTTTGGGCCTTATTCCCCCTTTGTAGAATGGGAGAGGGAAATCAGAGGTTAGATCGGCAGGGCCGCTCATCTGAGCCTTCATGGTACAGATGGAGAGGCTGAGGCCTGGGAGGGCAAGAAATATGCCCAGAATCTCAGTGCAGGAAACTGGCAGAGCTGGGATTAGAACCCAGGTCTCCTGACTCTCGGTCCGGTACACATGCCTCTAGCACAAAGGACTCAAGTACCCTGTAGTGAGGGACAAGGACAAGGCCCTTTCCTGCCTTCTCTTCATTCTACCTGCACCCAGGGCTCATTCCCTCCTCACTGAGCACCTCTTCAAGCTTTCCAGAGACTCCCCTTCTAGTAAGAGCTTGGGCTCAGGAGACAAACGGCCTGAGTTTATGTCCCAGCTGGACCTCTTGGTAGCTGGTGTGACCTCCCTGAGCCTTGGTTTCTTGTCTGTAAAGGGACTATTCTCTTGAGGATTCAAGGAGACAGTGGCTAAAAAGGCAGCTCTCCCTGGGCCCTGGCCCAGAGATGTTCGTAAAAATCCATGAGAGCAGGCTGCAAAAGCAGCAAGAGGCCAGCAATCTGGACCTCCAGCCCAGCCCTTAGCCCGTCCCGCTCTGCCCTGCAGGGAATCTTACTCACGACAGCGAACTTCTTGTTCAAGGCCATCTGCTCGGCCAGCACGGACTGATTGTGGAAAAGGTGGGGCTGCATGTGGCTCCACATGTGGGGGAACCACCAGAACTCCTTCACATACGACAGCAGCAGATCATCCCCAGCATCCTCAGCATCGGTACCTGCAGCGGCACAGGTAGCTCAGCCCCGCCCACTGGGCCCTCTAACCTAAGCCTGGGCCTGGGGATGGGAGCGCATGGCCACAGCCCACCCAGGAGCTGCCTGGAAGTCATCCGGGCCACAGTACAGGAGCAGACAGAGCCCCAGAGCCCTGAATTCTGGTCTAGAGTGTGCCCTTGACTCAATGGGGGACCTTGGCCAAGAGCACCTTCTCTCTAGATCCTTGGACCCATCTGTACAATTTGGGGTCTGGAGTCAATGATCTCAAGGGTTTCTTCTACCTCTGACATACATGCTCTGATTCTATTCCAGTGATCCAAATTAGGTCACTTGTCTTTTATCTAATGATCTATGGAAACTCTTTGTATATATACAGGATGTTTGACCCTCTGTCTCAGATATATTACTATAACCACCTCTGATACACTAAGGATTACGAATATAAAAAACAACCAGGCCCACTGGCTCATGCTTGTAACCTCAGCACTTTGGAAGGTCAAGGTGGGAGGATCGTATAAGCCTAGGAGTTTGAGACCAGCCTAGGCAACATCACGAGGCCCCATCTCTACAAAAAATTTTTTAAATATTAATAACTGGGCATAGTGGCATGCCCCTGTAGTACCAGCTACTGGGGAGGCTAAGGCAGGCTTGATTCCAGGAGTTCAAGGCTGCAGTGAGCTATGATAGCACCACTGTACTCCTGCCTAGGTGACAGAGAGAGGTTCTGTTTTTTGAGACAGAGTCTCACTCTGTCACCCAGGCAGGAGTACAGTGGTGCAATCATAGCTCACTGCAGCCTTGAACTCCTGGGATCAAGCAATCCTCCTGCCTTAGCCTCCCCGGTAGCTGGTACTACAGGTGCGTGCCATTGCACCCGGCTAATTTTTGTATTTTTAGTAGAGATGGGGTTTCACCATGTTGATCAGGCTGCTCCCAAACTCCTGACCTCAAATGATAAGGCTGCCTCAGCTCCCCAAAGTACTGGGATTATAGGCATGAGCCACAGTGCCTGGCCAAAAATAAATAAAAAGTTTTAAAAAGAATATAATAGATACAGACAGACAACCCAGGATCACTCCTATTTGGCTTTGGAGCTATGTTGCATATACTCCTCCATCTGTTGAATTGTTGACTAAAATGGTTTTCTTAGAGTTCAAGACAGGCTGCCTCACTGAGGCCCGGGCAGAAGGCAACTAGGGGGAGTGGTTACTGCAGATGACCAGCTGAGGGGCTGTTCTTTCCTGCCCAGTCCCTGAAGGACAGCAGATGAAGAACTTGAGAAAGTCTCAAAGAGTAAGGAAAGTGTGCACCAAGCAACCTATAGCCCTCACCCTCAACCCTTAGGACTCTAAACTCAGGACACTGGTCATCTGAGGTGGGTACAATTACAGGGCATCTTCGCTGTCTATGCTACATGTTTCTGTAATGTTCTTAAAGTTCAACCAGTTTCTTTTATAAGCAGAAATAATACACATAATTTTAAAAGGTAGGAGGGAGAGACAAGATAGAGAAAAAGTCCCACCCCAGGACAGCACAGCCTGAAAGGCTAGGGAGAGACAAGTGGCCGCTGCTGTTGTCCCCAGATGGCCTCTGCCTGGGCTGGGACTGCTCTTGTAGGCTGTTGGCTCGTTGGCGGGGGGGGGGGGGCCGCAGGGGCGTCACATCTGCCCCTAATGTGGGCCAGTAAACCCACCTGCTGCCTTCGTGGATGGGTGCTTTGAGGGTTTGGGTGCTGAGGAGTCCTAATAGTTGCTAGTGAGGGCAGGGGCAGGCCCACTTACCTGTGTGGAAGAATTTCCCTGAGTAGCCCAGGTTGAAGGTGAAGTTCGGGATGTGTGCACGTAGTTCGTTCTGTGTGTCAAAAAGGGCCTAGGACAGGCAGAGGAGAAAGGAAGGAGTGAGGGGAAGCCAGGAGCTCCCTGCTCCTCCCACTGAGGGCAGTGGAAAAAATGTGGAAATCCCTGTTCAAAAATTATAAAGAATGTTGAGAAGGCAACAGCAGGTATTAAACCATATAACGGGCCCCTCTGAGCATGGGCTCTGTGTGGCTGCGCAGATCAGACACCCTTGAAGCCAGCCCTATGCTGCCTTCCCCCAGGCCTCTGGCAAGGGAAAACCTAGACTCCCGCTCAGTTCTGCTATGTATCCTTGAAAAGCCTTCACACCCCTCTAGGCCTCGGTTTCATCAAATGGAAAACAGGGATGATAATATCTCCCTCAGAGGACTCTTGGAAGAATTCAGTAAGATAACCACATGTATCCCAACTACTCGGGAGGCTAGGGCAGGAGGATCGCTTGACCCTAGGAGTTAGAACCCAACAAGGGTCCAACTGTAAGACCCTCCTCTAAAAAAATCAAATAATTATAAAAAAGATATTGTATGTAAAACTGCCTGACATTTGGTAAGTGATGAAAAATGGTGGCCAACGATACGTTTGTGGTCACCGTCACTGTGAGCCTGTGTCTTCCTCCAAACGTGGAGGATTTCTCCTTGCTGCTGAAATGCAAGGCTGATATTACAGGGCCATGACCTTTCCGAGGATGGGACTCTGTGTGCCCAGCAATGCAATCTTCCCATGCCCCACGTACTCAGTACTTTGCAAGTCAATGAAGGGACAGACACTTATGAAACAAACATACAGGTGTACTCTGGGGTTAGGATGCATGATCCACTAAGCCACTCAGAAACCTGTAAGAGCCAGCGCTTTGCAAACTAAAAGTCCTGGCCCTCCCCAGGCAATAGCATCACCACCAGCATCTTACCAGGGTTGTGCACTGCCTGGTGGACATGCACACTCCAGCTGTGTGGCCTTGGGCAAGTTACCTCAGCTCCCTGAGCCTCAGTGCCCACCTCTGTAAAATGGGACTTAGAACAATACCCACCTCACAGGGCTGCTGTAAGGACCCAATGAAGTAATGCCCAGTGAGAGCTGAGCACAGGGATTCACCAAGCCCTGAAGAGGCAGCTGCTGTGGTTTTATTTAAATTGTGCTGTACAGCCAGTACTGTACAAGCTAACGAGGCGACATTCATGTCTCTGAAAGAAGGGCTCTGTTGTAGGCTGTGCTTGGGATTAAAGAATAAAAAAAACAAAAAAACTCTGCCCTTTCTGACTCACAAAAATGTTTAAGGCAAGTAGGATTGTGGCTGGAGAAGCACTTTGCAATCTGAATTGAGCTGAGTGCGTGCAAGAGGGTGCCTCTACTTGTATTTTTGATTTGTATTCTATTTCTCCATTTGTATTGTTCTACAGAAATGGCTTCAAAGTGCTATCATTCCTCTCACTTTAAAAATAGAAAAAACAGGGCCAGGCACGGTGCCTCACGCTTGTAAACCCAGCACTTTGGGAGGCCAAGGTGGGCACAGAGCTTGACTCCAGGAGTTCCAGATCAGCCTGGGCAACACAGTGAAACCTGGCCTTTACAAAAAACTAGTTGGGTGTGGTGGCATGTGCCTGTGATCTCAGCTACCCAGGAGGCTGAGGTGGGAGGATCGCTTGTGCTCAGGATAGCTTGAGTGAACTGTCATCCCACCACTGCACTCCAGTCTGGGTGGCAGAGTGAGACTCTATCTCAAAAAAAAAAAAAAAAAAAAAGTGTGTATATATATACACACATACACACACACACATACATATGGAAAATAAATGAGAGAGAGCAATTCAGGGTTTATAGGGACAGTAAGCACAGGAGCCTGATCTCAAGCTCAATCTGACCCTGGACCACAGTCTCACCAGAACTCACTGGACAGGCAGCAAGAACCTAGGCTCCTGCAGGAGAAAATGAGCATGGGTCACTGGAAGAACACCTCAAGTAGAACACAGAACAATCTGCTTTGCTAGAGGCAGCTGATGGCACTGCATGAAGACTTAAGACTGGAAGGCTAAAAGTTCTTTACACGAGAGAGCCTTCAAGAGAATGAAATTTCAGGAGGAAACACAATGTGTAAAAGCAGCCAAAGCAGCACTGCTGGTACAACTGAGACGGGAGCCTGCAGGGCTGAGCCTGGCACCAAAACACCCCTCACTCCCACCCCAGCTATCCAGGCACCTATGGGAGACCCCTGGGGTGCCAGGAAATAGCCTGAAATCCTCCCATCCACCCCATCTCATTATTTTATAGCTGAGGTTCAGGCATGGGAGGGGACCTGCCCAAGTCACCTAGTCCATTAGGGTCAAATTAGGACTCAATTCAAATTAGGTCTTAGCTCCCCAGACAGTGCCTGCTCCGCGGTGCCATCCATTCTGCTCTTCTCTGGAGGTGTAAGGTTCAGAGTTCACTCCTCACCAAGGCAGCGGGATGAACACCACGAGGGTCCTCCTTCCAGGCCCCAGGACCAAACCTTACCAGTGATTTCGGAATTACTCAGAAAAGTATTCCTCTTACAAGTCTCTTTTTAAAGCCTTCTGCTAACATCAAAGACAAGCCTGGGTTTGGTGCTAATACGTTTCTAACACTTGCTAATCTCCTGTAAGAGAGGACAGGCTGTGAGCAGACAGAAGAATGTCTCTAGAATGTAATCCCCTTGTTTTGTTTTCATTGGATTTATTGTTATGGTTGCCCTCTATTTATGGCAACTGATCCTAATTTCCCATTTACACTAGGATGCCATCTCCTTTGCAAATAAGTTTAAGTAAAATAGTGAGTAGATAAAAACTGTATTTTAAAGATTGTTTAATGGTTTTAATTTGTAGGCTCTTTGTCACTGTGACAGTTCACATGTGTGTAAAATCTTAAGGTCTGCAAAGTGCTTTTACATAGTTTTGTTTAGTAAACACTTTTTTTTTTTTTTGAAACAGGGTCTTGCTCTGTGGCCCAGGCCAGAATGCCATGGCACAATCATGGCTCACTGCAGCCTCAACCTTCCAAGCTCAAGCAATCCTCCTGCCTCAGCCTCCCAGGCAGCTAGGACTACAGGTTTGCACCACCACATTCAGCTAATGTTTTATTTTGTGTAGAGATGAGGTCTCCCTGTGTTGCTCAAGCTGGTCTGAAACTCCTGGGCTCAAGCAATTCTCCTGCCTTGGCCTCTCAAAGTGCTAGGATTACAAGCACAAGCCACCACACCCACCCAGCAAGCTTTTTTGAATTAAACACATGTATTCCACTGTCTACTTACACCTCAGTTAAAATCTGCCTCATGCATGACTCAAGATCTCATCCTTATTTTAAGAGTTTTGTAGGCGCTTTGACATTAACATAAACATTTTTAAGAGTTAAACATCATATTTAAATTAAAGGCGGATAAACAGCACTGCACAGCTCCCATCTTTGTCTGGATGTCCTCTTCCACAGATACCATATGAACTTAAACTCCCAGCTTCAGATGCAAAATTTCTCTATATTCAATACTTCAATACAACAAACTTTTATTTTTTAAATATTTTTGAGATAGTCTCACTCTGTCACCCAGGCTGGAGTACAGTGGCACAATCTTGGCCCACTGCAACCTCCACCTCCCAGGTTCAAGTGATTCTCCTGACTCAGCCTCTTGTGTAGCTGGGATGACAAGCATGCACCACCACACCTGGCTAATATTTTTTTCTATTTTTTAATTCTTTTTGCAGACTACACAAAAAGAAAGGCAAATGGAAATTAATCTCTCCCTTTTTTTTTTTGAGACAGAGTCTTGCTCTTGTCGCCCAGGCTGGAGTGCAGTGGCACAATCTGGCTCACTGCAACCTCCACCGCCCAGGTTCAAGTGATTCTCCTGCCTCAGCCTCCCAAGTAGTTGGGACTACTGGAGCGCACCACCATGCCCAGCTCATTTTTGTATTTTTAGTAGAAATAGGATTTCATCATGTTAGTCAGGCTGGTCTGGAACTCCTGACCTCGTGATCTGCCCACCTCAACCTCCCAAAGTGCTGGGATTACAGGCATGAGTCACCGTACCCAGCTTTTTTTGTATTTTTAGTAGAGATGGGGTTTTGCCATGTTGGCCAAGCTGGTCTCAAACTCCTGACCTTAAGTGATCTGCCCGCCTTGGCCTCCCAAAGTGCTGGCATTACAGGCATGAGCCACCATGCCTGGCCAATACTTCAATAAAGTTTTAAAAGATACTTGCTTCTAATAAGACAATTAATAAAAACCAAGGCAGGGTAGGAAGCAGAGTGGGATTGTCTTTTAAGCAATTCCTGGCACGGGGGAGACGCAGACAGGGCACACTCACGATGGGGCACCTGAAGGGGGACGCTTGCCAGCCCCCGCCTGCCTTGCCCCTTGCTCGGTCTGGCACCCCCGGCCATACCTTCACGTCCTCCACCTTCATGCGTGTGCCCTCCTTGCCCACAAAGATGTCGTCAATGTCCACCAGGATGTAGCGGTCCAACGGCAGGGAGAGGCGCTTCCCAGTGAGGAAGGCCACGGCGTCCACGAAGACGAGCTTGTGCAGCCAGAAGTTCAGGTTGTTGCCAAACAGCACGCGCTGGATGCCGTCGTGCAGGCCCAGGTCCTGGACCACAGTGGCGTGCAGTGCGGCGTGCAGGCCAGCGTCCGCGCCCAGGTGCGGGATGGACTCAGATGAGCGCGTCTTGGCCAGCAGCACAGGCTCATAGGTCGAGTGGTTCGACTGGAACACGGTCCAGTCCTCGCCGGGCAGCACACCCTTCTCCACCTCGCTAGGCCGTGTCACGTAGAGCAGTGGGGACTTGGGGTTGATGCTGCAGCCCTTCAGGCCCAGGTTTGAGTGCAGGAACAGGGGGAAGCCCTTGAGCTGTGCGCTCAGCAGGCTGTTCTCATTGGCCTGCAGTCAAGGTGGGGAAGGAGGGGGAATAGAACTGTCACATCCAGAGCCCCGAGGGACACAGGCTCTCACATGTGGACCACAACGGTGGTATCAATATTCACGAACATTCATGGCAGGCTCACCACCCTGGCCCTGCGCCCCACCCTGTAAAATAATATACTCACAAACACACAGGACTCACTTACCAAAGCCAGGCACTAGGTGCCGTGCACTTCGAAGACAGGAATGCTGATAATCCTCCAGTGACACCACGATGGAGGCACTGCTCTCATACCCATTTTATACATGAGGAGACAGAGGCCTAAGAGGCTAAACCACACAGAGGAAAATCTAGCAGTTGAGAACCTGAATCCTGCTAGACTGCCTGACTTTTGGCAAGTTTTATCACCTCTCTGTGCCTCAGTTTCCTCTGCTGTAAAATGTGGCTAAGAACAGCAAGTAACTCTAGTGGTGGTAGAGGATGATCAGTATCAATACTGGCAAAGTGCTCAGAACAGGGCCTGTGACATGATCAGAAGCTGCTCATTCAGTCCTCATATCAGCCTGGTTACCCCACTTCACAGGTGTGAAAACTGAGGCTTAGAGGGGCATGCTGCCCTCAGTAGCACAGTGGTTGGGAGGAGCTATGAATCACTGCCAAGAGGTCTAGCCCTGGCACCCACACACCTCACCACCAGGCATGGTTGCCTGGGGTTTCCAAACTGGCTCTGGCTACACAACCTTTTCTTCAGACATCTTACATGGATGACAATGCAGACGCTGAAAGAGGGGGTTTCTGCCGGGGGCGCTCCATATACCCCTAGCACCCTGGAGGCCACTCCCTCACGGGAATCCAGCTTTGGTGCCTGCCCAGTCATTGCTGTCAGTGATGAAGTCTCTGCCTCCCTTCTCTCAAGGCACGCAGCTTCCCAGCTCCCTGGAAGTCTGAAGACAATGCCCCAGTTCCCTCTTCCCTAGGCTCACAGACCCTGCTCCTTCATGACCTTCCTCACCCTCCCAGCCACCTGCCCCTCAATATAGTACAATTTGTCCCTGTTCCTGTTACAGTTCCATTCTATCTTCTCCTCCTGACAAACTCCTGCTCATACTTCAAAACCCAAGGCATATACCATCTTCTCTGTACTGGCCTCCCTGGGACCATGTTAAGGCCTCAGCTGCACCATTTCTCACCTTGGCTGTAATACTATATTTTCTGCATTCTATCTCCCACCTGCCTGCAACCCCTTAAGGTCAGCAGCTATGATGTTTTACCTTTGGACCCCTGGTGCCCAGTCTGATATCCAGCAGGAACACACATAATTTAATGCAGAACTGGATTTTTAAAAGGAATAAAAGAGGAACAGCCAGCTTTCCAGTACCTGGCATATGACAGATGCTCAATCAAGGTTTCATCAGTTCATTCCACAACTTTCACTGTATCAGGCACTGTTCTAAGTGCCAGTGATACCGTAAGAAAAAAAAAAGGCATGGCCCCTGCTCTCATGAACCTTAAAATCAAGGAGGGAAGAGAGACATTCACCAAAATCACAGGAATAAATATAAAACTTCAGTGTGGCACATGCTACACAGAGGAAGGAAGCTCATGTCTCCTGGAGAAAGAGGAGATCTCCTTCAGAAAGGGACTTTTGAGCTAACATTTTTTTTAAAAGCCGGGCATGGCAGCTCACGCCTGTAATCCCAGTACTTGGGGAGGCTGAGGCAGGCAGATCACAAGGTCAGGAGTTTGAGACCAGCCTGACCAACATGGTGAAACCCCATCTCTACTAAAAATACAAAAATTAGCCAGGCGTGGTGGCAGGTGCCTGTAATCCCATCTACTCAGGAGGTTGAGGCAAGAGAATTGCTGGAACCCGGGAGGTGGAGGTTGCAGTGAGCCAAGATCGTGCCACTGCACTCCAGCCTGGGTGAGAGAGCGAGACTCCATCTCAAAAAAAATAAAATAAAAATAAAGAACAAATAAGCACAACAAGGGGAAAGGCAGAGGCCAAGAATAGTAAGTGCAAAGGCCCTGAAGTAGGACAGGCCTCGGCGTGATCAAGGAATAGCAAGAAGGCAGCGCAGTGACCAAGAGGGAATGGAGGAAATGAGGCAGTAAGTTCAGGCCGGAGCCAGACCTGCAGGATGCTGGAGGCTTGAAGTGGCAGCAGAAGCCCTCAAAGACTGCATCAAAGGGTTCTGAAGCCTAGGAAGACAGGGTCCAATTTGCATTTTAAAAAGATCCCTGTGGCTGCTGCGAGGAGAATGAATGGGGCAGGGCAAAGCAAAATGAGTTTGGATGGGGAAACGGGGTCTGGTGTGTGTTTGAGGGCGGGGTGAGGAGAGCTGAGCTACTCCTGGAGCACTCGCAGGGGTGCACAGGTCAGTGGTGGGTGGATGGGGGAAAGGCTTGGCTGAGCCTGTGCCTGCTGCAGAGCTGCAATTGTCCAGAAGAGTGCCTTTTACTCACTTCTTCATTCTCAAAAAGGCTCTGCAGGGTCCTGGCCTCATAAACCACATTAAGTAGCCTGCATGTGATTCTCTAAACATCAAGAGTACCTCCCCACCCTGTCCTGAGCCAGCCTCATGTGCTGAGGCTGAGTGCACAGGGCTGTCTTAGGAGTCATGAGCAGCCTGGAGCTGGGGAGATGGCTCTGACCAAGGATAGTAACTACTTGGGCTGCGTTGGGACAGAAGTGGTAGGGACCGGAGACATTTCAGGCCTTGTCCATCACCTGCTGAGGCCTGGGATGCCACACTGAACCACGGGTGCTGAGGGATCCTATTTCAAAGTCCCGACCCTGAGCTGACTGCCAGGCACTGGCGGCTCAGTCAGCTGCCCAGCCGTTGAGGAAGGGAGAAAGCCAAGTCACTGATGGCCTACCCATTGGCAATGAAAGGAACCAGCCAGGAAGGGAATGGAGGGCCCCAGCACCGAGAGGCTGGCCCCACTGCAGGCCTCGCCCCATAGCAGTGGAAATCCGTCTTGCTCCTCACCACTCAGTACCCATTCTGGAGACACCAAATCTTCCAGTGGGGTCCCCCAGTAGAGGGAGGAAGAGCCCTGATTCAGGAATGCAGAGGTGGAGGCCGAGCACAGACCTCACCATTAAATGGGGGACTTGGGCATCCCACATCTCCTCTCTGGGCCTCAGGCTCCCTGTCAGTCTGTTTGGTCTTATATTATCTCCTGTGGCTGGGTTAGGAACAACAAGCTTGACCGTCAGATCTTGGCTCTACAACTTACCACAGATTGAGCATCCCTCATCTGAAAATCCAAAATGCTCCAAAGTCCAAAACTTTTTGAGCACCAATGTGACCCCCAAAGGTCATGCTCAAAGGAAATGCTTATTGCAGCATTCTGGATTTCAGATTTTCAGATTAGGGATGCTCAACTGGTAAGTAGAATGCAAGCATTTTGGCCAGGCAAGGTGGCTCTCACTTATAACCCCAACACTTTGGGAGGCCGAGGCGGGCGGATCACCTGAAGTCAGGAGCTCGAGACCAGCCTGACTAACATGGGGAAACCATGTCTCCACTAAAAATACAAAAACTAACCCAGCATAATAGTGGGCGCCTGTAAGGCTACTCAGGAGGCTGAGGCAGGAGAATCACTTGAATCCGGGAGGTGGAGATTGCCATGAGCCGAGATCACACCATTACACTCCAGCCAGGGCAACAGAGCGAGACTCCATCTCAAAAAACAAACAAAAAAAGAATGCAAGCATTCCAAAATCTGAGACACTTCTGGTCCCCAACATTTCAGACAAGGGACACTCAACTATGTCACACTGGATAAGCCATTTAACTTTTTAAAACTCAGGTCCTTATCTAAAGTACCTACTTCACAAGATAGCTGTGAGAATTCAACATGAAAATGCCTGCAAAGCCCTGAGCTCAGTGTCTGACATTCAGTTAGTGCTCAATGAAAGAGGTCAGGTAGTCCTTGCCAGGCCTCTGCCAGGGTGTGATTAGCCCCAGGCCACCCAGAATTTCAAGGTTGAGGCATGACAGTGCCAGGAACTGGGGACCCAGATGAGGATGATCCTACTCCCACTCTCCAGGATCTCAGAGGGGCACAGATTGGTCAGGGCCACAAGAGAGACACAGTGCTATCACTGCTGTGTTTGCTGAACCTGGAGATGAAAAAGCATGATAGCTGCCATCTATTGAGTGGTTCCGGTACCAGGCAATGGGCTCAGTGCTTTTCACCCACAGTCTTGTTTTCAATACAGACCAGTGAGGCAGGAGCTGTAACTAGCCCCACTGTGCAGATGAGTTGAACGTTTTGCCCAAAGTCACTCTGTTTCTAAGTGATAGACAGATCTGAACCTATCTGGACTTTTAAGTCCCTGCTCTCACACTGCCCTGGGAATCCGGCATCAGTGGGAACTGGAAAATGAGTCTGCAGATCCCTGGAGCCCACAAACACTCCCCACTCGGCAAGCCCAACACACAGCGGGGAAGCTGGGTTTGCAGAAACAGTGCAAAGATGTGCCTTGACCACCAGGGGGCATGCATTTGAGCAGAAAACCACAGGCCTCTGCTCAAAACCAAGGACGGTCTTGTCTTGGGCAATAGGGTAGGAAGAGGACCAAGTCCTAGAATTGTCACTGGCCCCACGGTGAGACTCTGAGCATGGCCCCACCCCTCCCTGGGCTTCCTGTTCACCTTCTGCAGAGCAAGGAATTGGGGTCAGACAGCACCCAAGCTCCACTGTATCAATTGTTTCCAATGACCACAGCCCACTGTCTGGTCCCCAGAGACTGCAGGAACTCTGTGCACTGGATGTGGCCTCTGATGCCACTTCTCCTGAATAAATGGTATGTGAGGCTCCTGGACACATCACACGGTGGTTAAGACTAAAGCCTCTGGGGCCAGAGTGTCTGAGTTCAAATCCCAGATCTATAGTCATTAGAGGCGTAGGCTTGGACACATTGCTTACCCTGTATTTGCCTCAGTTTCCTCCTATCTTAAATCAAGCTGCTAGCCACCTGCCTTGGAGGATGGTTTATCAGTGTGAAGTGCGTGAATCTGCATAACACATGTAGACAGGTGCATGGCACTGAATGAGCACTCAATAAACGTCAGGATGTTTTTCAGGCCTGGGGCTCTGAATAAAACTTAATGAAGTTCATGGCAGGAAAGGGTGCAGAGTCCAAGAGAAAAGAGAAAAACAGACAATGGAGACAGTCTGACTTGATATCATTGTAAAGCCATAAAGCAGGCCAGCGTTCCCCTGAGGGTGCTCTGTGGAAGAAAGGGTTTTGTGATCAAGCCAGTGGAGAACAAATCTCACTGGCTGCTCTACTGCAGGACTTCTAAGGGCCTTCAAATTCTTGGCTCACAATAGAGCTTTCAGTGGCAGAGCTTCCTGCTGTATTAGCGTGTGAAAGAACATGCCAGGAGAAACCCTCCAGCAGACAGGGCCCAGTGTACAAGTTCACCAGGAAGGGCTGGCACAAATGGGCACCCACCAGTGGACACGGGCCACTTTTGACCCATCTCCTGCTCCTCCTCTCCTGGCTCACACCAAGCAAGAGGCTGCTTTAGGACTTGTGCACTTTCTGTCCCTTCTTCCTGCAAGGCTCTTTGCACAGAAAGCCACATGGCACCTCCCTTCACTTCAGGTCACTTTATCAAAGATGACTCCTAAAATAATGTCAAGCTCCCACCCCCACTACCCTGTGTCCTTTCCCTGTTTTGTTTCTTTTTGTACTGACCACACCTGCCCCATCCGATGTTTATTTACTCACTGCCTGTCACCGACCCACTCCCCCAGCACTGAAATGCCAGCTCCATGACAGCAGGGACTTTATCCACTTTGATCACTGCTAGCACAGAACCGCAAACACTGTGAGTGCTCAGTAAATATTTGTTGAATGAAGGAACAAATTCCCTGCCACCCCCAAAGCATCCAACTAGAGTCCCAGCTAGTGTCTGCTTTCATCTTGCAGGTCAGAGTTCTCTGAGCACAGCCTCTAGATCCCCCACCCAGTATTCCCAACCTCCCTCCACCAAGGACAGATTCTCTGGGACACCCTTTCTGCAAGGACCCCAATCCCAGCAGTCATTCTGGGAGCCCCATAAAGCCCAGAGCAGCTCCCCATCTGCCCAGTAGGATTTCATTCCCCTCTTTCTCCTCATGCAAAATGGGTCTGGGTCAGGAGGTACATTAACGCCATACTCCACCACAACCAAGAGGAAAGAGCATAGAATAGAGAGCCCAAACTGTCTATGTCTAGGTTCAAACCTCGGCTTCCCCACTTACAGGCTGCATAACCTTACATAAGTAACTTAACCCCTGGAGGCTTAGTTTGCTCATCTGAAAAATGGGTGCACAGGCCCTCCCTCGGGGAGATTGCCTTGACAGGTTTTGGGGCACCTAGCAGAGCATGCCCTCCGACTTCACACCTATCCCTGTGGCCTCCTTAAGGCAAACACCTGCTGTGTGCTGGACCTCATACATACCAGGTGATCCCCCTAGCAGGCTCCCCTAATACTTACAGAGCACTTGCCAGGCAGCAGGCACTGCATGCTCCTAATGCTTTACATAAACTTGCCCATTTCACCCTCCCAACCCTAGGAGGCGAGTGCTACCATTACACTCATCTCACAGATGAGAAGTCAGGCACTGAGCTACGAGTCTGGAGAGGGGGCTCTGAACTGCTCAGGGTCCCTGCTTCCTGTGTACCTTGAAGAAGCCAATGATGCCCACGCCGTAAGCCACACAGTACTTGTCCAGCAGCTCCCGGTTCCAGGCGTCCAGGTTGACGTACTTGAGGATGTTCTCATAGATGATGAGGGCGAAGCGGCCGCGGCCCTTGTCGGTGAGCGTGGGCATGTCACCCTTGCCTGGCGCAATCTCTGTGCGGTATTTGAAGCGGCTGGACTCCAGGATGGCCACCACCTCCTGGCCCAGTTGTGAGTAGAGGCTCTCCACAAAGACCAGCACCAATGGGTCCGTGCGGGAAGGGGTGGCTGCCTGCACAGGCTTGAGTGGCAGCAGGCGACTGGGGGCCATGGGCGGTGGGTCCCCGCAGTCAGGCTCGGGGGCATCCGCCGAGGGCTCCAGGCCTCGCTTCCAGCCATATAGGTAGTAGGCCGAGATGAAAACGCTGAACAGGCAGAAGATGAACAGCAGGAAAAGGACAGCCTGCGGGGACACATGCCGACACAGCCTCCGGAGGCATGCCAGGGCAGGCATCCTGGCCCCCGAGACCTTGGCCACTGGAGGCCTGGCCTGCCCTGGCTACCCCAAGGCCCCACACAAGAGGAGACACAAGAATTGTCCACCAAGCAACAAATTCACAGAGACTTAGGAAGCGAGGCCCTCGGGGGGCACTGGGAGTGGAGGATCTGGGCCCCCGGTCCTTCCTCCCAGCCAGGGGCGCAGTCCACAGGCTGGTCACACTCCTTCCTTCCTCCGCGCCCCTTTATGTCACCATGGCAAACCCCCGCGTGGTCCTGTGCAGAGCAGAAGTGCCCCAGGGCGTCAGGGCCTTCTGGGGGTGCAGGGCAGCAGGCCAGAGGACACTGGGCAGGCCCGGCGGTGCCGCATGCCGCTCACTCCGTGGGGCCCACGGGGCTAAGGCTGTGGAGAGTGGAGAGAACAGGAGCGTCAGAGGGTGGGCTTCAGGGTTCAGCTAACTGTAGACACACAGGAGCTGACGAGGAGTGCCCAGGTGCAAGCACGGCTGCCGAACCAAGGTTACGTGATTTGGAGCAAGCGCTTTAATATCGCCAAGGCTCAGTTTCCCCATTTGTAAAATAGGGCAGACAATAAATACTATGAACCCATCTCATGGGGGTGGGAGGATTAATTCAACAACATTTATAAATGACTTAGAGCAGTACCTAGGATGTGATATCTACAAATGGGAGTTGCTATTTTTGATCATTACCAAAGTCCAAGACTAGGCCAAGAAAAATCCAGGAGCAACAGGGATGAGGAGAGATGATAAGCATGTGCACAGCCTGGGAACCAGAGGTAGAGTTCTAAATCACAACCACATACCGCATCCTCACCATATTCCATTCCCTCCCTAACCCGTTGCTCTCTTTGAATGAGCCCAGCAGCCCCATCTGATGGATGAAAAGACTGAGTCTCTCTCGGAGGAATGAAGACTCAGAATGAAGCCAAGCAAGGAATCATCAGCAGGCTGTGGGGCATGTGTGCCTTGGCGGTGTGAGAGGGCCCCAGGTGACCATTACATCTCTCAAGCATCAGTGAGCTCATCTGTACCACCAGCATCCCTGCAGCTCATGGCTGTAGCTGAGTGTTAAGTAAATGTACCTGAGGAGCTTGGCACAAGAAACATGGCAGCTGTCATATTTGCCCCTAATGCAACCAGGCATCTCTCATCCTTGGGGTACATACCCACAGGT
Source organism: Aotus nancymaae (assembly GCF_030222135.1). Taxonomy (NCBI): domain Eukaryota; kingdom Metazoa; phylum Chordata; class Mammalia; order Primates; family Aotidae; genus Aotus; species Aotus nancymaae. Next base: position 25,521,004 of record NW_026988479.1, on the reverse strand, counting down.
GCAAACAGCAGCCCAGGACAATAGGTGACCAAACAGCCTGCCTGAGAATCACCATCCTGCCACAGGATGTAGATGGGGAGGCCTCCCCTGCCCTGGGCCTTCTGTCACCTAGGCAGTCAGAACTCTGTGTTCCAGCCTCCCCCTAACCCTGAACTCCCCCCATCCAGGCCATGCTTCCTGCACTCAACTCACTAGAAAGAGTTAATGAAGACCCACATACATGACACAAAGGCCCCAATTCCCTCATCCCAAACAACAACCCCAAACACAGCCAGCCCTCCATCTCCCTTAAATAGTAATGAAGCCACAAGAAGTGAGATTTCCCAGCAACCCAAGGAGCAACTTTCTATCAGTCACAGCAGTTCGAAACTAGGAGAGTTGCCCAGGTCTAGAAGGAAGGTGTAAAAGCCAGGGCTAAGGAGACCAGGGGGGATTCAGGGCTTGGGCCCAGCCTAGGAGGTGAAGATCTTTGAAATCCCTTCCAGCTCCAAGACTATGTGATGTGCTCATCATGGGTACAGCATGTCCCAGACCAAACAGTTGCACTTCCAGGAATTTATCCTAGAGGTATTACTGCAGAAGTGTGTAAAGACTTCTCCGCAAGAATACAAATCCTAGTGCTGCTTATAACAGCAAATGCCAAACAATGGGGGATTGTATTTAGGAATTAAAACACAACGGCCAGGCACAGTGGCTCATGCCTGTAATCCCAGCACTTTGGGAGGCCAAGGTAGGTGGATCGTTTGAGGTCAGGAGTTCAAGACCAGCCTGGGAAACTTGGCGAAACCCCATCTCTACTAAAAATACAAAAACTAATTGGGCGTGGTGGCGTGCACCTGTAGTCCCAGCTACTGAGGAGGCTGAGGCAGGGGAATCACTTGAGCCTGGGAGGCAGAGGTTGCAGTGAGCCAAGATCACGCCACTGCACTCCAGCCTGGGCGACAGAGGGAGACTCCATCTCAAAAAAAAAAAAAAAATTATAATACAAGCATGCAATGAAATCCTAGGCAGACATTTACATTATGTTGAAGAAGGACAAGTACTGACATAGAAATATAATTACCATATATATTGTCAAAGTAAAAAAAGTTTATAAAACAGTTTGTATGCATGGTCATAATTTTATTAAACATTTTTGTGCATAGGGTAGAAACTGGTGATAAATGAAAAAAAAAAAAGAAGCATTAACAGTGATTATTTCTGGGTGATCTTTATTTCTGCTTTTTGTTTGTGAAATGAAGAGGTGACTGGGACAACAGGTCTGGTCTCAGCTCTGCCATGATGCGCTGTGTGACCCCCTCTGGGCTTCCTGTATGTTAGAGAGGGGTTGCGGCAGGTGATCTCTGGCAGGCTCCTTCACCTCTGATATTCTACATTTCAATGCCCACTATGTGCCAGTCCCCTGAGGAACCAGAGGCAGTCAAGAAAATGGGCATCTGCGGTGCAGGGGGTAAGTGTGACAGGTGGGGATGGGAGGGGTGTTTGGCAGAGCTCAGGGGCCCTTAACTCTCTGGCAGTGGGAAGGAGGGGATGGGGAAGGCTTCCTGGAGGAGGATACCTAAGCTAACCAGAACAAGAAGTAAGGGTTGGCCAGGGGTGGATAGAGGGAATGGTACATGCCACAGTTTGGAGATAAGAGCATGTGTGGCACTTTCCAGGGACTCCCTGCAACTCTAGCTGAGAGCAGGGCAAGAAGGAGCAGGTGTCCTGGGCAGAGCCAGGAAGGCTGGGGTGACTGGTCCTGTTTACACTCAGGGTACCCAGGTGTCCCATTTACCACTGATAAGGGCAGCCTGTGGCCACAGCCCAACACCACCCCTTGGCCTAGGGCCAGGACAGAAGCACAGTGGATAGGAGGTGGCAATGCCCTGATGGTGCGCTGCCCACATTGGCCACCCAACCCCACGGAAGCGGAGGAGAGCAGCTGCCAGCCACTCCTCGCAGGCCTGAGCACTGCGGTCAGTGACCCTCTATCAGATTAACAACCTTTCAGAGTGTGAATGATGCAGCCCAGAGTCTCCGGAATGTGGCAGTCATGAACCCCTGTGGGAATCTGACATTTTTCAGACATAAAAAATATGCACATTTTAAAAATGCACATGGTTGCCAGAGGTTGGGGGTTGAGAGTATGAATCAGCGGAGCAAAGAGAATTTTTCTGGCAGTGAAACTACTGTGTATGAGATGACGATGGTGGATACAAGTCATTATATATTTGTCCAAACCACAGAATGTACAACACCAGGAGTGAACCCTAAACTATGGACTCTGGGCAATAACGATGTGGCAATACAGGGTCATCTGTTGCAACAAATTTACCACTGTGGGTCAGGCACAGTGGCTCACACCTGTAGTCCCTTGACCTTGGGAGGTCGAGGCAGGCGGATCACTTGAGGCCAGGAGCTGAAGACCAGCTGGGCAATATAGCAAGATCCCCTTCTCTACAAGAAAAAAAAAAAGAGCCAGGTATCAGGGCATGTGCCTGCAGTCACCACTACTCAGGAGGCTGAGGCAGGAGGATCACTTGGGCCCATGAGGTCAAGGCTACAGTGGGCCATGACTGCGCCACTGCATTCCAGCCTGAATGACAGAGCATGACCCCATCTCAAAAAAAAAAAAGTACCACTCTGGTGGGGGATGCTGATAATGGGAGAAGCTGTGTATATGTGCAGGGGAAGAGAGCATATGGGAAATCTTTGTACCTTCCTTTCGATTTTGCTGTGAATCTAAAACGAAAATTCTTAACAATAAAGTCATACACACACAATGTCATAATGGTGTTGATGGCTCACACCTGTAATCCCAGCACTTTGGGAGGCTGAGGTGGGTGGATCACTTGAACCTGGGAGGCAGAAGCTGCAGTGAGGCGCCACGGCGCCACTATACTCCAGCCTGGGCAATAGAGCAAGACTCCATCTCAAAAAAAAGAAAATGTCATAACGATATCAAAGAGTTCAAAGCCTCCTCGCCACCCATCCACAGGCCGAAGGGCCTAGATTAATGGTGCCTACTGGTTACATGTGCAGACTAAAGCCAAGTGGCTTTGGTTCAAACCCAAGCTCTACCACCTAGTAGCTGTGTAATCTTGGGCAAGTTATTTAACTTCTCAGTGCCTCAGTTTCCAAGCATGTAAAACAGAAATTCTACCTACTGCCCAAGGTTGTAAACATTAAATAAGTTGATACATAAGATGCTCAGAACCATGTCTGGCACACAGCTGCTGTTATCACGCACCCCTGTTGCTTATTTAACACACTTTCGACAATCCCTCACGATGTGGATCACAGTTTAGCTCACGAAGCACTCTCAAGCTCATCCCTCTCTTGAGAGTCTCTGACAGCCCTAAGGCTCAGGCAGGGGAGGGCAGCTCATTTCACAGAGGGCACGAGGCACACTTATTACACGGAGAGCCAGGCAGCCAGGGCTGCTGTCCTCCCCTCACACATGGCTGAAAAGAAGCCCTAACTTTGGAGGCTATGGCCCTTTCTGGGAGCTGGCTGGCTGCCTGGATAGAAGCCAGGAAGCTAAACATAAGGCCATGGCAAAACCCATGCCAGAGAGAGAGCAAGGTAGCCCTTGTCCTCAGAGAAGGCCCAATACCCTGAGGCGGGAGTGAGCGAGGGGAAGCCAGTTGCTTTGTAGCAAAGCGCTGGCCACTCAGCCTGCTAGCAAAAGGGGCTTCCAGCACAAGCCCCTCTGCAACCCACTCAGAGGCTGCCGCCCACCACCCAAGGCCCTCCTCTCCCGCCTGCACTCCAGAGCTCCCGTGGCTCAAGGGGTAAAGAACTAAGGGGCTTCTAATCCCCCTGGAGCCACCAAGGCCTCAAGGACAGCTGGGGCTGAGACCTTAATGGCCCCTACCACCCTGGGCCTGCTGGTCCTTGCAAATATCACCAGCAGTTTCCCCTAAATTCCAGCCTCTCCCAGCCAGTCACCAATCTCGGGCAAACGTCGAGGCCTTTGCTGATGAAATTCCCCTTGCCTGGAATGCCTTCCCGATCCCTTGGGACACTTACTCATCTTTCAAGATCTCAGTTCCAAAGTCATCACCCCTCTGAAGTCATCTCCAACTACTGCCCCCTCTCCCACTCCTAAGTCTCATTCCTCAGGCTCCCGCATCATCCTGCTCCATGGTACAGAGGCTGAAAACCAGGACCCTGGAGCCCAAACGAAATGCAGATTGTGCTCTTTGGCTTGCATGGCATTTTTCTTTAATTTAGGATTAGTTAGCAACATTTTTAAATCAGGAGATTTTACATAAAAATCAGAACTTCTAACTTTTCTCTAAAGAGGGCACGTTCTGGTGACACTGGGCACACATCCTCACTGGCCACCATCAGCTTAGGCATTTAGAGTGCCATCCTCAAACGGGCCGTGTGTCCTGCAGTTAACACCATCAGCCTCTCTGTACAGTCTCAGAGCCAACCTTCTCCCCCCATTTGGCTTCCTGCCCAGCCCCTAGGTGCACCTGAGCATATGGTCTGTGCAGAGTAAACGGGGGGCATTCCTATACGTGGCTCTACATCCTGTAGCCTGCAGATCTGTGGGGCAGGACCAGGGCTTACTGACCTCTGCACAGGCCCTTGATGACAACCAGCACACAGAGGTCCTTGGCACAAAACAGTGTCCTTTCTTCCTCCTCCCCCCATGCCCGGGTGCCACTCAAGGACAGGAACCAAGTCTGATTCATTGTGGAATCTCCCACTTTTCCCAGAGTCAGATCCTTATTGAATACTCGGGATATAAATGAATGAGCAGCTGTTATTATCTCCAATTTACAGATAGGAGACAAAGACTTCAAGGTGAAGTGACTTGCCACAGTCACATTGAAACCACCAAATCTTGACTCATACGGGTTTCCTTCCTGACTTTGCATTTGGCCTTTCATTCCTCCATGAAACCCAGGGGTTTCTACAATAAAAATAACACCTACGACATTATAATTGTCATTATGAATGCTGACACCATACCTTCAGCATATACTATGAGCCTAGCACTGTGCTAAGCACTTTTTTTTTTTTTTGAGACAGAGTCTCACTCTGTCGCCCAGGCTGGAGTGCACTGGTGCAATCTCAGCTCACTGCAACCTCCTCCTCCTGGGTTCAAGTGATTCTCTTGCCTCAGCCTCCCTAGAAGGTGGGACTATAGGCGCGTGCCACCACACCTGGCTAATTTTTTATTTTTAGTAGAGACAGGGTTTTACCATGTGTGGCCAGGCTGGTCTCAAACCCCTGACCTCAGGTATCCACCCACCGCGGCCTCCCAAAGTGCTGGGATTACAAGTGTGACCCACCGCACCTTCCTTTTTTTTTTTTTTTGAGATGGAGTCTCACTCTGTCACCCAGGCTGGAGTGCAATGGCACAATCTTGGCTCACTGCAACCTCCACCTCCCAGGTTCAAGCAATTCTCCCACCTCAGCCTCCCACATAGCTGGGATTACAGGCACCCACCATCATGCCCAGCTAATTTTTGTAGAGATGGAGTTTTGCCATCTTGGCCAGGCTGGTCTTGAACTCTTGACCTCAGATGATCCACCCGCCTTGGCTCCCCAAAGTTCTGGGATTATAGGTGTAAGCCACCACACCTGGCCAGCATTTTTTATACCTTATTTCATTTAATCCTTACAACTAATATTGTTATCCACATTAACAGTTGAATAAAATGAGACTCAAAGAGGTTAAGTCACTTGCCCCACATCACACAACTAGTCAGTAGCAGAGCTGAAATGTGAACCCAGACCCCATGGGAGGGAGATAACTTCAGAGCCTGCAAAAGAACCTTGGCTTGGGGTAGGCAGGGCCAGTGGCCCACAGCCCTCAGCTGGGCTCCCACTGCACTCTCCTAGTCCTAGTCCCAGCTTTTCCTGCCAAGGTGCTGGGGATAATGAATGAGATGCTCTGGTTGTCATGGAGACGCCATGGCAACGCGGCACTTTCGGGAAATACCACGGTAACCGTGGCCACTGCTCTGGAGTTGAAGTCACTCTCTATCTAACATCCCCACATGAAAATACTCCCCAAGACCCTTAAAAGAAAAGGCGCAGAGGTACAAGGGCCTTCTTATAGGAGAAAGCTGTCCAGAGACTGGGGCCAGGGAAAGGGGTCCAGATTGGGCCTGAGAAGAATGGATGGGCTCCCAGAATGAGACCAAGAGCTCCGTAAGAGCAGGTATGGAGACTGAGCAAGCCGTGCCTTTCATGGTGAATTATGACCTATAACCTGACTCACATGTACACAGTCCCTACTGTGCGCCAGCAGGCCTCCTGAGAAGAGCTGTGCACATCTTCTATTTCAGTCTAGCAGCGACAGCGAGTATAGCAATTAAAGGCCCAGACTGGAGCTAGCCTGCCTGGGCTTGAATCTTTGAATCTTTTCTTTTTTCTTTTTTTTTTTTTTTTTTTAAGAATTTTGCTCTGTTGCCCAGGCTCACTGCAGCATCTGCCTCCTGGGTTCAGGCTTCAGGCAATTCTCCAGCCTCAGCCTCCGAGTACCTGGGATTACAGGTGCCCACCACCACACCCAGTTAATTTTTATATTTTTAGTAGAGACAGGGTTTCACCATGTTGCCCAGGCTGATTTTGAACTTCTGACCTCAAGTGATCCACCTGCCTCAGCCTCCCAAAGTGCTGTGATGATAGATGTGAGCCACTGTGCCCAGCATATTTTCATTTTTTAAGACAGGGTCTTTCTCTGTTGCCCAGGCTGTAATGCAGGGGCACAATCACAGCTTACTGCAGCCTCAACTTCCCAGGCTCAAGTGATCCTCCACCTCAGCCTCCCAAGTAGCTAGGGCTACAGACGTGCACCACCATGCCCAGTTAATTTTTTATTAAAGACGAGGTCTCTCTACATTGCCTAGACTGGTCTTGAACTCCTGGCTCAAGCAATTATCCCACCTCAGCTTCCCAAAGTGCTGGGATTACAGGTATAAGACACTGCGCCCAGCTGGGGCTTGAATGTTGGCTCCATCATATATATACATACACATAAACATATATATATATATTTTTTTTGAGGTGAAGTCTTGCTCTGTTGTCCAGGTTGGAATGCAATGGCACGATCTTGGCTCATTGCAACCTCCACCTCCCAGGTTCAATCGATTCTCCTGCCTCAGCCTCCCGAGTAGCTGGGATTACAGGCATGCACCACCACACCTGGCTAATTTTCGTATTTTTAGTAGAGACAGGGTTTTGCCATGTTGGCATGGCTGGTCTCAAACTCTTGACCTCAGGTGATCCTCCCACCTCGACCTCCCAAAGTGCTGGGATAACCATGCCTGGCCTGTTGGCTCCATTATTTACCAGCCTTATGACCTTTGAGCAAATCCCTCAACCTCTCTGAGCCTCAGTTTCACTAACTCTAAAATGGGGTTTATACTACTTATCTATCTTGCAGGGCATCTGCCAAGACAAAGAGATGATGCATATAAAACACTGAGCTCAGTGCCTGGCACATAGTAATATAAGCTAATAAAATGATTACTCAGTAACAGATTTGGAAAGTGAGGCTCAGGAAGGAACTGGCCCAAGGCCACATATCAAATTAATAGTGAATCGAGAAAGAGAGAAGGGAGGCCAGGCTGACGCCAGAGGGAAGGAGCAAGAGAATGGGCTCCAGGAAGGAGGTATGAAATCTCTCTGGGAATCCAGAACAAGCAAACGACCTGTTTCCTCATCCTGTATTTATTGAGCTCCATTAGGTGCCAAGCATGGCATGAGGCACGGAAAATACTGTGGTGACCGTGACCTTCCCACAAGAGTTTCTAGAGGTCTCTGGAACCCGAGGTTTTATGACTCTGGTACAATATGGCTGCAGTGAATGGGGGAAGGTGCCCACAGCCCTGAATTCTCACCCAGCCCACATTTTATTTCCAGCCTAGGTCACTCTTGACAATGCCCTCTGTGGACCACATACCCCTCCCCATCCCCGGCAACACATACACCACACTCACTTGCATACGACAGGCTCAAATGGCACCATCATAGGCATCTGGGCCACATGCACATGGGGTGGGGGCGAGAGGAGGTCAGTGCAGAAAGAGCTCTGCCAGCAGGCTCAGAAGGATGTGAATGGGTACCTCGGCTTGGGCAGGGACTTGAGCAGGGGAGGGGGTAGCAGTGGCTGCCAGCACGGGCACAGGTGGCCCCACATGCACCCAGGGCCACTCCCTATAGCTGATCCAGTCCAGCCCCTCCCAGCCTGTCACATCCCCAGCACAGTCACACCACCACCCCCCACCCAGCCACACCCCACAGCTCCACCAGCCACCCTACCACAGCCTGCCCCACCCACCACATCCAGCCCAGCAAGGAAAATCCTCCACATTTGCTTCCCAGCTGTGCGGGAGTTTCTCCAGCGTGATTACACCCCTGGGAGGCTCAGACCAGAAGCAAATCCCTTCCTCTGCTGGAATTTGCTGTATGCCCCATCCCCCATAACCCCGCAGTGCTGCCTGGCTGGGGGCCAACTTGCCGCCTGTCAGTCACCCCAAGAGTCCAGGACTGTCACCACCAGGAAAGAGACTGTTGGAGGTCTGGCTCAGAGTCACAGGGCCACAGAGAGCACAGTCTGCCCTGCAGTAAGCCCCTGGGACACTGAGACCCAGAGAGGGGAAAAGACCTCCTGGCCTTGTGCTGTCTGGTATGCCCCACTCTCATTTACCTTGGTCTATTTTCTTGTCCGTTAAAACCCTGTCCCTCCTCCTCCAATGCCAGCCTCAGTAGGGAGGTGAACAAAGCTGCTCTGGATTTCTAAAGTCCTGGTTGAGCTCCCCTGCTCCATATCCCACCATGCCGCACCAGGTATCCGTTGTTCTTGCAACTAGAATGCGGGGCTTCTAACTCCACTGAAAGCTGTCCAAGGCACAAACAGTCTCCTACCCACAGCAGGTGCTCAAGAGCCATGTGCCCTTGCCAATTACCTTCCCCTCTGTGAATCTGCTACGCAGCATCCCAAGCTAAATGCATTAATAACATTAACTTCCATTTGTGAGACATGTCATGTCTGCGATACATACCATTATTTCAACCTTACCACAGCACCATGACCTAGATTCCCTCCATTATACAGATGAGGAACTGAGGCCCAGAGAGGCCAGTCACTTGCTGCAGCCCACAGAGTTAATAAAGGGGTGAATGGGAATTTCGGCACACAGCTGCTGGGCTCCAGAGCCCGGGCCCCTCAGCCCCCAGCTCGGTAGCCCCTCTGTGATCACCTAAGACAGCTAACACTTGCCAGATGCCCTGCACATCCCATTCTCCACTCCCTTTGAATAGTTTTCTGTTTGTTTTCATCCATTTTATATGTGTTTTAGTATCACAAGCAGCCTTAGTGATCTTTCGTGAAAGTAGCCCACAGATCATCCATCAATCAACAGGCAAACAAAGCATAAAGCACTGGTTCACTCCCTGGTTCTCAACTTGCGAATCTGTTCTGGGTCCCTGGCAGGGAAGGCCCAACAGAAAACCTAAGGAACTTCAACCTCACTTGTTGAGAATGTGTCCTTCTTCCAACAGGGCCTGAGTTGCGAGTTTACCTTTGTACCAGCTCTGAAAAAAGCTTACTGAGCAAACATACCAGACAGCCTGGGGGCGGAGCCGTGTGGGGAACACGGCAGGTCATCCGGCCACCCTCCAGTCCTTGTCCCCGGGACTGTCCGTCCCTGACAGTCCTGACAGTCCCACTGAGGCTCTTCACGCATATCAAGGCTGTCAGGCCCATCACACAGAACACTAAGCAATGGTCTCAAAGCTTCCCAAAATGGGGCTCTCTTCCCACCCTACCCCCAAATCTGCCTAGACAGAGTCAAATCCAACCCTATTTTTTTTCTTAGGCTCAGATCACAGACACTCAAAAGGAACAAAGCAGCATTTCCCGACACATACCATAACCTCCCTCATTGATGGCCAACAATAAGCTCTTATGAACATCTGTGCCAGGAGCCTTCCCTGCTCCACCGTGCTTAATCCTAACACCCTGACAGGGGTGTCACTGCTATGAGCACTTTACAGACAAGGAAACAGAGGCTCAGAGAGGGTAAGTAACCAGCTCGAAGTCACACAGCTGGGCAGAGATGGAGCTAGGATGCCCCTCCCAGCCCACCCCAGAGCCCCCATTCGTGACCCCTCTACAGTCCTACTTTCCACATCACTCCCAAGCCAGGTCTGCAGCCCAGGAGAGAGACTTCCTGCAGGAGACCAGCCCTGGAGCTGCTGATCTGGCTTCTCTAGCAGCGGTGAGCTTCAGCCTCCTGGGAAAGCCTGAACTGCAGAGAGGTGTACTACGGGCCCCAGCAAGGCAGGACTTCAGCCAGAGGGTCCTCACCCCTCATACCAGGCACCCCCATATAAGAAAGCGGGGCCACCTCCTGTCCCAGGCAGAGGCCTTGTGCTAAGGAAGAGGCGGGAGTGAGGGCCAGAAGCAGGAGATCTCAGCTAGCAGGGCACTGCAAAGGACAATGGGAAGCACTTCACCTCATGGCCTGGCAGTTGCCAGGCACTCTACCAAGCACTTCCCAACCCTTATCTCATTTGTCATTTATGCCCAGTGAAGTTAAAAACAATTTTATCACTCCCTGAGCTTCTCCCCTATCCGCACACACAAATTCAGAGTGGTTGTGACTGGCCCCCATCAAAAGCCAAGTTAAGAACATGGAAACTCTCCAGGAGCCCCTATGGCTTTGACAAGCCATGGCTCTCACAGTCTAGACAGGACCAAAGCCACAAATGCAGCATCTGAGAGCCCTGGGATCTTACCATTCCAGCTTCCCCTGTAGCCCTGAAGTAAATCTTTAATTCTTGGACGTGCCTAGCTGTCTGGAGAAGCCAAAAGAGAAACTGAGCCCTTCCTTCCCATCCCTCAGCCTCCTGCTCCTTCTCCTCCATCGGGAACCTGCCAGGTCAGCCTGGACCTCTCCCTGGGGCAGTCCCAGGAGCTGTTTCTGATCTGGAATGAAGGCAGAACCCAGCGCCAGACTCAAGTGCCAGCCTGTACCCGCAGGGCCCTCCTGGGGACACACACACACACACACACACACACACACACACACACACTCAGATGAGCCTGGAAGGAATGGACAGGGCTCGGGGCCAGAGACAGTGGTCAGAGGGCACAGGAGCCAGGGAGATAAAGACCAGACCCAGACCCACCGGAGCTCCAGGCAGTGGCTTGCGGCTCTTCTTCACTTCGCCATGTCCTCTCGATGGTTCCACGCTGCTCACTTAACACAGTTGCACCTAAACCCAGAACCAGGAAAAATGGCATTACCATTGGCCCAGTCCCCTCCTTGGAAGAAAGGGAAGGCAGAAGCAAGGTCGGGAGGGAGGTGGCCCTAGGGCACCCTGCACCACCAACCACATTCCTAGAAGCCTCCACGCCCCTTCATGCCACCTCCTTTGTCAAGGCCTCCAGCCCCTACCTCCTTAACCTCAGAAAGAGGATGTCCTCCTCTGATTCTGACCTGTGCCCAGGGGACTGCTGGCACCTTGCTTGCCTCACCCAAGCCCTGCCTGGAGGAGCCTTCCATGAGAAAGAAAAAAGCATGTCCCTGACCCTGATGCCAGTGAGTCCTCTGACCCTCTCAAGAGAGGGAGCAGCAAACAACACACTGACAATAAAGATAACTGGGTCCTGGTTCTGGCTCTGGCCCTTCCCCCTCCAGACCTCAGTTTCCCTACCTGTCCTGAGAAGAAGACAAACTGATCTGCCCAGCTGGTGGGAAAAGTGTCTATGATGCTGGCTTTTGGCCCCTGCCCCCACCCAGCTCAGCTGCCAGGCCCTTCCCTGTGCCCCACCCTGCAGAGGAGGAAGAAAGGTGACTGGCAAAGGTATGGAGGGTGTGAGAATCCATGCCAGAGCCTCCAAGTGCTAGAGGTGAAAAGGGTCTTACAAAGTCGCGGCCCAGAGAGAAGAAGCACTTGGCCTCGGTCACACAGTATATTGGAAAAGGGCCAGGCTGGCCAGGGCATGCTTCTTGACAGCAAACACTTAAATACACCCACCTGAAACGTATTTGCCTTCTTAGAGGATGCCAAGGAGAACACAAGGCAACTTGATAATGGTAGAAATGCAGTCTCTGAGAGCTGCAGTTAAAAAAAAAAAAATGGAGATTGGGTTGGCTTTCCAGCCTCCTCATGTCACACCACGTGGGTGGCCAAGAGTCCTGCCAGCGACAGGGAAATCCTAAAAGCCCCTTCCAGGGATTTGCAGCCTGGCCACCTCTCAAGAAGTCACCTAAGTCCAGGGGGTAGGCCCAGCAGTGGTGACAGGGAGAATGGCTCAGATATACACCCCAAGACTAGCCCACCCCGGAAGATGCCAGAGCCTTTGAGAAATGAAAATCCCACAAGCCCTGTGGCCAGTGAGGATGGAAGCCAGGTGGGCTAGGGATAACACAGAGCAAGGGAAAAGCTTTGAGGCTTGTGGAGCCACAGAAGCCCCCTAATCTCCTGGAGGCCTGGTGGGCACAACACAGGGCCTGCTGAGACCAAGGAGGCTTCACCGAGGGCCCACATGAAAGCAGCCAGTCCCTGTAGACTTGCTGGGGCTTGTCATCAAGACAAGAGCTGGCCGCCAACACACCTCGGGTGTTAAGGGGCTCAAGGTACTTAATGGAGGTGCAGCTGGCAGGGGAGGGGGCAGGAGGTGGGGAGAGATGGGGGCAAGTGGGCCTGGCTTTCTCTAGGACACAGACAACAGCTAGAGAGCAGGAACATGGAGCAAAAAGCATCAGGTGACCTACTTCACAGAGGCTCCTTTTAAAGGGGAAGAGGGGGCCTCAGTGAGACTCTAGAAAGTACCTTGCAGGGGTCCAGAACAGGGTTCATGGGGCCAGGATACCAGGGTTCCTGTCCTAGATCAGGGACTCACGCAGGACTAGGCTCAGGTGAGGCCAGCGAGGAGCCTTTAAGAAGGCGCTCACTGCAGGTGCATGGCTCACACCTGTCATTTTAGCACTTTAGAAGGTCAAGGCAGGTTGACCCAGGAGATTGAGACCAGGAGTTTGAGACCAGGAGTTCAAGACCAGCCTGGACAACTTAGCAAAACCCCTTCTCTATCAAAAAAAATTACAAAAACTAGCCAGCTGTAGTGGTGTGTGCCTGTAGTCAATTATATGGGAGGGCTGAGGTGGGAGGATCACTTGAGCCCAGGAGGTTTAGGCTGCAGTGAGCCCAGATCACACCATTGGACTCCAGCCTATGCAACACAGCTAGACCCTCTCTCAAAAAAGAGGCGGGGGCTTTTGTTCTCCACAATGGGCAAGCACACAGTGGGCATCTCCTGAGACGCCGCATTTAGATGCCCCACTTGCCTCATCCTAGGCCCAGCCCTACACAACCTGCCTGTGATCTCAAGCAAGCACCACTCCTTTCTCGGCCTCAGTTTGGTCACAGAAAACAGACTCATGAAGCCATGCATGGTAGCACGTGCCTGCAGTCCCAGCACTCAGGAGGCTGAGGTAGGAGGATTGCTTGAAGCCTGGGCATTCGGGCATTCAAGGCTGCAGTGAGCTACAACCGCACTACTGCACGCCAGCCTGGGAGATACAGCAAGACCCCACCTTAAAAAATAAAATAAAATTTGAAAAAACAAATTAATTTTAAAATTTGAATCATGCCCTACGACTCCAGGTACCCTCCTAAATCTAAGCCGGGTTATTCTGTAAGGAGCATAACCGACCTCTGCATCAAATCCCCAGAAATGGGCACAGTGGCCCCAGCTCCCTGCCATCAATAACCCATGAGTCACATGTTCCACGCAGGATACACATTATACAACCACCCAATGCCACTGTGTTCTGGGCTCTTTGTTAAATGCTTGTCCTCTACTTGATCACGGCATCATTTTACAAATACGGAACCTGAGGTTCATAGAGATTAAGCAACCTGCTCAAGCCCCCTCTTGGGAAGTGCTTAGCTGTGATTCGAACCAGCGTCTGTCTGGTTCTTAATCCCTATATTCCATGGCATCAGCCACAGATAACACAAAACCCACTAGAGCCAGGGAAATGCCATCAGCTCTTTGCACCTCCCACATTTTCTAGCATGTAATGCCAGGGCAAATGTAAAGGCAGGCTGGTGGACAACCGGGAGCAGGTAGGCGGGGACGGGGAAGTCCATGTGGGCGCTGAGCATTCCATAGATGGACCAGCCTCCAGCCCGGCCAGCTGCCCACTGCTGTGGTTACAATGCCCTCATCGCCATCAGCACACCACAGACACTGCTGTGCCATTTTTAAATCATTACACAGATGCAAAGTTTTTCACAGGCATTGCTGTGGCATCACATGCCAACTTTAAAAAGGTATAGCAGGGATTTCCGCCCCCTTTCTCAGAAAAGGGAAGTGGGCTTTCCAGAGGATAAGTGGCTTCCCAACCTGTACACAGGAGCACAGTGTTCGAGGTGAACTTGCAGCCCACATCCTCTGCTTCCCAGTCCCAGCCCGTGTCTACTCCTCCATGCTCGCGACTTTCCAGTTCAGCGAATTGATGAGCCTTTGGGACAACAATGCCCATTTCTGAGCGTTTACTCGGTACCAGGTGCTGTACTCTGCATTTCACACGTTATCCTATTTAACTGTCCTGACATTCCTGTAAACTAAGTATTGCTACTGTTTTCATTTCAGAGACAGCAGCTCAGAAATGTAGGGTATCAGGCCCAAGGTCACCAGGCCAGGAAGGGGCAGAGTTGGCATCCAAACAGAGTTCAGACTGGCTCCAGAGCCTGGGGCCTAAACCTCATGCTGCACAGCTCTGTCAGGGAGAGTCTGTCATGGGCAGTCACTGGAGGGGACAGGAGGTAGACAAAACAAACAGTGTGTGCATCTGGCAGATTATGACAAGATTACAATAACGGAGGACAGACAAAGCTCTTGGGGAGCCCACAAGAGGAAGGTTGTTATAAACGTCCAGGCAGAGGGACAGAAGTCTGAGCAGAGGACATGGGAACAGAGGGGAGTGACAGATATGAGGGAGGTGGCCTTGCGAGACCTTGGTCAAGTGCCTTGCTCTCTCCAGACCTCAATTTACCAGGCTGGTAAGAAAAGTCCCTGGAATATCTCCAGAACCCCCTCCATCCCTAAAGACTCTTGGGCCCTGGGAAAACAAGCAATGCCCAGTGACAGCCTGGCTATGAGCCCTGGGGACTCTGAAATGTCCTTGGCTGTCCTGGCACAGCTCAACTGCTGGGAAACAAGCTTGCAGAAGCACAGGGCTTGGCTGGCATGCCTGGGCACCAGTGAAGTGTGGGTTCCGAGGGGGCCACATTCCACCCACTGTCGACCTCTCCATGGCTCCGCTGGAGCAAGCACCACCCAGCCTGGATGCACATCAGAAACCGAGGTCACTCCAGTGCCCAGGGGACTGCAACTCCAGGCCCACCTGACCCACCAGCCCTGACCAGAGCTCCACCTACATGTAACTTAAGTCCCTTCAATGTCACTCACCTCCAAAGCCCCTCCCTCACATTTCCCTAAGGCCAGCCACTGGGATGTAGAGACAAGGGGTCCTACAGGAGTCCTTAAGGAAAATGACCACCCCACCCCAAGGGACCTGTGCCAGACAGAGGCTGCCCATGCCAAGTCAATGAAGACTCTTGGCTAGGGAAAGGAAGATGGTCCATTAGGGCCGGCCCTCAGCTCTCACTCTGGAAGGCAGAAGGGGCTCTCAGAATTGCTAAGAAAACTCAGCCCAAGTCTCCATGTTCATGGCTGCCACATCAAACCACATGCCTGGCATGCTCCTGTTCAATGGACTGCCATGGTTCCTCCGACCCACTAGGCCAAGTCCCTTACCCACCTGCCTGCATAGATCACTGTGAGCAGCAGCCTCTGTGAACGAGGTGTGCTATATGCCAGGGCCTTGCTGAGTGCTTTATGGACATTTCCTCATTCAACCCTCACAGTAACCCTGTGAGGCAGGTAATATCATTGGCCCATTTCTACAGATGAGAAAATTGGGGCTCAGAGAGGTTACGCTACTTGCCCAGAGTCTCACAGCCAAGCAGCAGGCAAGGATTCGTGCCCACATCTGCCTGACCCCAAGCCCAGATTCTTAACCACTGTGCCAAGTGGCCTCCTCAAATGCTCCCTGCCACCCTCAGAACCCTGGGGCCACCTCAACCCTTCTCCATACAGAAAGGGAAACAAAGGCAAAGAGCTCTGTTGGTAGCCAAGCAAGGATAAGGCCTGAACCTCTGCCTTATCCTTGGGCAGACAGCCCACCCTTCTGCCCCCCACCCCACCTATCCCAGAAGGAACTCCCTCTGAGGAGGCGTGGCAGGCAGAAAGGCTAGGACCATCACAGTGACAATGAGGCTTCAGAATCTGCCTTTTCCTCGTGCAAAAGGAAGACAAAAGCAGGGGGAGGTTTGCGGACAGAGAAAAGGACATGAAGGGACCAGGAAACATTTGTTCTTACACAACAGACTCCTAGCTTTGGGTCCTGTTCCTGACAGCAACAGGAACATGCAGGGCTCAAGACCCATGTGCACCATGCCCCTCCTCCACCAGCATACACCTCAACCTAGCACAGCTGACCTCAGATCTGAATTGCTCTCCCCAAACCTACTTGTCCCGCAGCCTTCTCTGTCTTGGTAAATAGCAACACTGTCCTTCCAATTCTTCAAGCCAGGAACCTTGTGGTCAACACTCTCTTCTCACACCCCACATCTAATCCACCAGCAAATCCCATCAGCTCATCCTGCAAAATAAATCCAGAACCAACCCCTGGTTGCTCCCCCACCGTCCCCACCCACCACTGACCCGCCTGATCTGTCTCATGGAGTGACTGCAGCAGCCTCCCAGCCAGTCATCCTGTGTCCACCCTCACCCCTAGCAGTCTATCTAAAACGTGTGCCGAAACCACTCAGTCCTCGCGCCAGGCCCACCATCAGCTTCCTCTCCACTCAGACTCACATAACAAAGTCCTCCCCATGGCCAAGAGGCCCTACCTGTCCCCATATGCCCTCTGGCCCCTCTCCTTCACCATCCTTTCATTATTCCCACCCTGCCTCTGGCCACCTGTGCCCTCCAGTTCCAGAGCCTTTGCCCTTTGACTTTCTCTGCCTGGAAAGTTCTTCCCTCAATTTTCCATGGGCTGCCCTCCTGGAGTGTACTGCCCCTCACCAGGGACCATCCCAACCACCCGACATGGCAGGATCACTCCTCGAGTCACACTCTCGACCCACGATCCAGCTTTATTTTTCTTCCAGGCACATCTCACCACCTGACAGTGAGCGTGATGGAGTCGTTCATTTCATCCCCCCACTTGAATGTCAGCTCCACTTCTAAAACAGGGTTTCCACGTGTTTTGTTTGCCGCTACATCCCAGTACTAGAAAAAGGCCTGGGCCAAAGTAGATGTTTAATACAAATATCCTGAATGAGGGACTACTCTCTCCCTCATCTGAACACACCTTTAGGCCTACGCAGCCGCTACAGATCGGGGCTAGAGGCGGATAACCAGACTCCACCTAGGCCAGCGGAAACCCTGAGGGTTTTCACCTGCCCAGTTTCCAGCCAAATCCCCAGTCCTGTTCTGGTCCAATTGACTGCTTGGACCAATGGAAGACAAGACTTTACATTTGTCCCTATCCAGTGCCTTGGCCTCTCCATTTGGCCATGAGGGAGAACTTCTGAGTCCTGACAATTGGGCTGCCAAAGGGAACGTGGACTGGGCTACCGCCACCCACCTTCACAGCCCTTTCAGCATCCACCCAAGGCTGCCCGCCCCATGCTCCCAGCAAGAGGAGGCAGAGGAGGGAGGCCGGTGCTACGCCTGCCCTTTTCCTGTGGTCAGCAGGAGGACTGTCAGAAGGAAGCTTTGTTCTCAGAATGAAGAGCATGAAGCCCAGTGCCAGGCAGAAGCGGGCACAGAGGCAGCTGGCCCATCGGAGACAGTTTAAGGAAAGACAAAAAAAAAAAAAAAAAAAACGGGATGGAGAATGTTTGAGGGGTAATTTGCACACCCAACCGGTTTCATGCCTCCAGGGTGGCTATGACGATAGTTCATTTTTCCACGCTCTAACTAGGTCGTCATAGACAATCAGATGATTGTCCCAGCTAGGTGATCTGCCGCTGGCCCTGCAGAGGGAGGTGGAGACGGCAGAGTGTGGCCCTGCCTGGCATTGGAAGATCTGGGGTCCCAGCCCAGCTTTCCACCCACTCATGTGACATTAGGAGAGTGTCTTCCCTCTATGTACCTCAGTTTACCCGGCTGTAAATGGCTTGCTCATGCCTACACTTGATGTTTCAGCCTGCCTGCCACAGCATCACACAGCAGGAGAGCCCCTCAGCCTGTGGCCAGGTCACCAGGCCACCCAGGCCAGGCCTTCCCCATAGGCACAGCACCTGCCCACTTCGAGCCAAGCTTCCAGCCTGCCTCCTCTCCTGCATCAGAGCACCCCTCTCCTGACCTGTTCCCTAATGTGAATGTGAAACTCCTCTGGGCCTGGCTAGGGTGGGGCCAGGACCAGAAGCCCTCACCCCACCCAGACACTGGCACCTGCCCCTGTGTTATCCTAAGGATGGCTCACATTGCACTCAGTCACAACTGGGGAAGCCCAGAACATTGACACAGGGGGCAAAAGGGGAGCTCAGAGAGAGAAAAGGGGGCATGGTTTATGTCACCTAGCCCAACAGCCACCCAGGGCTCCTCCTTACCAGCCCTAGGCTCCATGCACTAAGACAGAGTCCTTGAAGAGTGATCTATAAACCCCCTGGTCTGAATGTTCTCAGGAGAAGGAGACCACACCCTAGAATGAAGGAATCAGAGCAGGAAGCAGGGGGTGGGGGCAGCAATCTGCATGCATTTTTGCAAGCTTCCCAGGTTTTTATCATAGCCAGAACAATTGCAGCCTCTCAGCTAAGACCTCTTCCGAAAAAAGACATCTTAGCAGGCCCTAGAGGATACTTAAGATTTCAATTAAAAGAGTTAAATAAACCTTGAAAGGACAGACAGTCAGACAAGAGAGTTGTGGGATAAAGTAACATACTCTAGGAGGAAAAGAAAGCACAGAGAGGCCCAGTGGAGAGCAAGCCCAGGCCAGTCAACATCTGAATGGTCCACACCCCTTACCACCCTGCCGGCCTCAGGACACAGAGGTCTGGACCTGACACCCTCTGAAGGCTGCTGAGCACAGTCTTCCCCTCCCTAAACTCCTCCAAGTCCGCCATGAGAGTAAGACCCGGGGACAGCTACAGGTGGATGCTCCTCTCCTTGGTTACACTGCAGGGTGGGGCCAACCTTTCAGAGACTGTTATCTGCAGCTTAAGAAGCCGCCTGGGTCAGTGGCTAAGCAGGAAGAGCTTATCTTCGGGGAGGGTTTGAGGGCCATGGAGCAGGCTGACCCAAACGCCCCAGAAAGGAGGCATTTGCTAGAGGCCTTCACAGCTGGCAGGGATAGACCATGGCCACACCTGCCTTCACACAGGAAGCACTTGTTACACTCCTACTGGGGCACCGTCCTGGGCCTAAGCATGATGCTCCAATGCTTCCATGCTTCAAGGGACACAAAGGTGATTCAGCCCACAGCCCCCACACCCTCTGCCCTGGAAAAGCCCACAAAGGAACAATGTAGGAGAGAAAGTGGTTCATGGTTTAAGGACAGGGTTGCAAACTCAGATGCCTCCAGTGACCAGAAAGATCATGCAAGCGTATGAAATGGCTGGCTGGGGATGGGGCGAAGGGTACATGCCTCATCTCCAGCAATAACTCAAGGAGAATGTAGGCTCAAGGTTTTCCTATCTTCCAATTTTTGAAATAAAGCCAGATGTCTGAGTTTTTATGTAAAACTACGGTTGGCAACCAGCTCTCTATTTGGCATGGGCCAAACAAAATCTGCCCATAGGGCAAATGTGGCCTGCCAGTTTGTGACCTCTGTTTTCTTAAAAGGGGCAGAGAACACACCGTGGAGCTCAGTAGAGGCCAACTTCCCTGCAGCTGAGGTACCTGGGAAGGCTTCCTGGAAGAGGAGACATTGGTGCTGGGCTGCAAGGATGGAGAAGGCTCTGCCAGGGAAGGAAACCTGGGTAGGGAGTGGGGCATACCACTAGAACTGCAGAGGCCATGGGCAGGAACCTCCTGACCCTACAACCTGGCAGTGTGGACCAAGAGCCCAAACCATCTAGACTCCTGCGCTTCCTCCCCAGAAAGGAGGCATGAAGCAGGCATAGAGGCATCAGTTCTGTTCTGTCCCCAGGTAGTGGGAGGAGGGGCCAGCCCAGCAAACCTCCGGACTAAACTAAATCAAGCAGTGGCAGAATAGCATGGGTCCGATTTCATCCCTGAAGCTTGAGGAACAGGTCGGCTAACAACAGCTCAGTGGGGGGATGGGAGAGGAACAGACCATGGAGAGACAAAAGGAGATTGAGAATTGTGCCTTGCCTGGCCTGCCCCAGGACAAAGCCAGGGAGGGTCTGGGCTGGGGAGTCCCAGAATGCAGAAAGGGTTTCCCCACCTCCCCTACCCACCCCTGCTCTCCAAGCTGGTCCCGCAGCTCCTGGAAAGCCCAACGCAGGGTGCAGAGCTGGGGTGGAGACTAAGACCCCAGGATCAGGCACTTACAAGATCACTCAGCAAATCTGTAGCAGAGCTAGAATTACCAACAGCAAACTTTTACCAAATGATTACTTTGTACCAAGCACTGAGGTAAGTACTTTAAACACATTACCTTATCTAAAAGTCTAACTATAACACCATGAGATAAATACTGTTATTGCCATTTTACAGAGGAAGCACAGACAAAGTAACTTACCCAATGTCACACAGCTCCTAAGTGGAGGGGCCGGCTCAGAAGCCAACAGCCCATCTCCAAGACCACACCCTGACCCAGGATGCTACACTGCCACCAGGCTACTTTATACTTGCATCACACTGCCACCCCTTCTCAAGCCTGCAGTGCACACAGCCCCCTGTCAGCACTCCACAGGAACACCCAGCCTTCTGATGACCTCATGAAATCAACAGACTCTTTCTTCAGAAAAAGAAAGCACAGAAATGCCTACAACACATTGCACCTTTGGGGGTTCATGGACCCCTGCACTGGTGGGAATGGACAGGTCACAATCACTGGATACTCAAGAGACGGAGGCAGCAGAGGGAGCCGACTCCCTTGGGTCCCCTGGGCCTCCTCATATCAGCTTCATCCACAGGCATGGGCATGAATCGGCACTCAGGGCCTCGTCATCCCTTTGGGGCTGGAAGAACAGAATGAATCACAGCACACAATGGCCTGTGCCTCTGTATCCACTGGGTGTGACTCACAGCTCCCAGCTGCTGGGCAGACAGTGTACAGCTGGGCCTGGCATCTGGACAGGGGTGGCATTACCAGGCGTACCATCTCAGCCTTCTTCCCGCAAGTGGGCCCATCTCACCCAAGACCAGACCTGGCCTTATCCCATCCCCAGCAGCAATGAGTATTTCAAAGGGGACCCCTGATCAGCGACTGCCCAGCCCCCATGCCAGCCAGGTCCCAGGAGGTGATAAGTCAAGATGGACAGCCCCTTGCAACACATGGGAACATCCAAGTCCACAGCTGCCTCACTGTGTGACTTCAAGCAGGTCCCTCACCTCTCAGCCTCCACTTCGCCAACTATAAAGTGAGGAGACTACCTGATCAAGTCCTTCCCAGCCCCAAAGCCTCAAATCTATAAAAACAGCACCTGATGGCCAGGAGCAGTGGCTCACACCTGTAATCCCAGCACTTTGGGAGGCTGAGGCGGACGGATCACGAGGCCAGGAGTTCAAGACCAGCCTGGCCAAAATAGTGAAACCCCGTCAACCCTGTCTCTACTAAAAATACCAAAATTAGCCAAGCATGGTGGCGGTCATCTGCAGTCCCAGCTACTTACTTGGGAGGCTGAGACAGGAGAATTGCTTGAACCCAGGAGTCAGAGATTGCAGTGAGCCGAGATCACATCACTGCACTCCAGCCTGGGCGACACAGCAAGACTCTGTATTAAAAAAAAAAAAAAAAACAGCACCTGACAAGCCTCACAGAGCACTGGGATCCTGCCTTCAGAAAGCTACACAAACATCCTCAGAGAAACAAAAGTCAAACCTAAAGCCTCTATTTTTTTTTTCTTAAGGATATCAAGAAGCCCTTTTTACCTTCCCCCATCCCACCTCCATTGTTCCAAATATCCTCTCAGGGCCCAGAAAATACATTTGGTTTCCGTCTGGGGTTTGGGCTTCTTGGTGCTCTTCCTCTTGGAAGCTGCCCCACCCCTTCTTGGCAGCCTCTTCACAAGGCACCCCCATCTCTACCCCCTGCACTGCCCTGGGCCACCCAGAGGGCGATGGCTACTCAGCCTGCAAATGAAGGGGTGGGGTAGGGACAGGTTTTAGAAAACAAACCCCTTCCTGTTTAGACCTGAGACAATTCTGAGTTCTGGCCTCAACAGTAACTCTGACCCCCTGTGTGGCCGTGGGTGAGTCCCTGCTCCACTAGGCCTCAATCCCCTAAATGTGAAGTGAAGGGGTTCCTGTGTCAGGGAAAGACTGCCCACCCTTGGGCTCCTGGGCAGCAGCGTGGGGACACTGAGGCAGGAAAAGGCAGCAGAGTGGACAGTGGGCTGTGATCTTGAATCTCACACCCCCTCGTTAGAACCAAAGGAGGTCCACCTTTGGTTGTTGTTTCAGATGGGGTCTCACTATGTTGTCCAGGCTGGTCTTGAACTCTGGGGCTTAAGTGACCCTCCTGCCTCAGCCTTCTGAGTAGCTGGGATTTCTGGCACATGCCACCATGCCCAGCTAGAGATCCACTTTTATCTCTCTGATTTGTTATTTTGCCCTAGCAATGGAACCTTGAACTCACCACTGAATCTCTTTGGGCCTCAACCCATCCACAAAACAGGAGAACAACCATGTCTGCAGTGGAAGCCCTGCTTAGAGGCTGGAGCCCTAACCACCCCAGCACGATCCCATCCACCTTCCTTCAAAGCCTGATTCACTCATTTGACAGAATATATACCTGGGGACATCTTTAGAAAACCTCCATAAGTTGTGCCTGCGACACAAACACTCCATGACAATGCCCTACTGCTCTCCTTCCAGTGAGATCATGCCTCTAAGCACCTCCATATAACTCCATAGATTCCTAGATCTACCCTCTTACAGCTGTTTGGCCTTAGTATTTTCATCTATTAAGTGGGGACAATAATAGTGCCTACCTATAAGATTGTTCTGGGTGAATTACTTCTGATGAGGTGACATGGAAGTGCCCAGCAAGCATTTATAAGCTGTCGATAAATGTGAGCAGCAATTATGATCATCATCATTAAAATTATTAGGCTGGGCGCAGTGGCTCACACCTGTAATCCTAGCACTTTGGGAGGCTGAGGCGGGTGGATCACAAGGTCAGGAGTTCGAGACCTTCCTGGCCAATATGGTGAAATCTAGTCTCTAGTAAAAATACAAAAATTAGCCAGGTGTGGTGGTGCACACCTGTAGTCCCAACTACTCATGAGGCTAAGGCAGAAGAATTACTTGGACCTAGGAGGCAGAGGTTGCAGTGAGCCGAGATCACACCACTGCACTCCAGCCTGGGAGACAAAGCAAGACTCCGTCTAAAAAAAAAAAAAAAAAAAAAAAATTATTGAGGTTGGGAGCAGTGGCTCACGCCTATAATCCCAGCACTTTGGGAGGCCAAGACGGGTGGATTACTTGAGGTCAGGAATTCAAGACTAGCCTGCTCAACATGGTGAAACCCTATCTCTACTAAAAGTATAAAAATTAGCCAGGTGTGGTGGCACACATCTGTAATTCCAGCTACTCGGGAGGCTGATGCAGGAGAATCACTTTGACTTGGGAAGCAGAGGTTGTAGTGAGCCAAGATCACACTCCTACACTCCAGCCTGAGCAACAGAGTGAGACTCTGCCTCAAAAAAAAAGGAAAAAAATTATTGAGATGCTTAAAACCACTAGATTGATGGCAGCTAAGTCCCCTCAGCCCTCTCAGACCACCTATGGCCATTGTAATCACATATGTGTGCACCCACACAAACACACATGTGTGCACACACACACACCTAAGCATGCTATTTCTTTTCTTTTTTTTTTTTTTTTGAGATGGAGTCTTGCTCTCTTGCCCAGGCTAGACTGCAGTGGCGCAATCTCAGCTCACTACAACCTCTGCCTCCCAAGTTCAAGCAATTCTCCGGCCTCAGCCTCCCAAGTAGCTGGGATTACAGGCACCCAACACCAAGCCTGGCTAATTTTTGTATTTTAGTAGAGACGAGTTTCCCACGTTGGCCAGGCTGGTCTCAAACTCCTGACCTCCGGTGATCCACCTGCCTCAGCCTCCCAAAGTGCTGTGATTACAGACATGAGCCACTCACTGCTCCCAGCCCTGAACACACTATTCTTTAAGGCAGAGCCTAGCTCTCCGCCCAAACCCTGCCCTGGCCCCAGACCCAGAAGAGAGCTGCCATGTTTCGGGCACCCATGCTTGCCACCCACAAAATCTCCCCTGCTCTTCCAGTTCCCTTATCCCGCCCTCCTCATGTTGCCCCAGCACTGGCTCTTGGCTCCATGATTATGCTGGGGTTCTGTTGTACCCCTTCATTGTGTCACAAGATTGTTTCCTGGGGGATAGGGATCTGTTACAAGATGGGGGCTCCTTGAAGACAGGGGGTGAGAACCTGGGCTTTACTCTGGGTCCCCCACATCTGCTGGGTGACTGAATATGCTAAAAACAAGAGAGCCCAAGGAAACAGGCATCAATTTTTTTTTTTATGACCTATCCTAGAATTTTTCAAAATTCAGCATGCGGCCAGGCACAGTGGCTCACACCTGTAATTCCAGCACTTTGGGAGGCCGAGATGGGCAGATCACGTATGGTCAGGAGTTCGAGACCAGCCTGGCCAACATGGTGGAACCCCGTCTCTGCTAAAAATACAAAAATTAGGTGGGCGTGATGGCAGGCACCTGTAACCCCAGCTACTTGGGAGGCTGAGACAGGAGAATCACTTGAACCTGGGAGGTGGAGGTTGCAGTGAGCCGAGATCATGCCACTGCACTCCAGCCTGGGCAACAAGAACAAAACTCTATCTCAAAAAAAAAAAAAAAAAAAAAGGCTGGGCACAGTAGCACATGCCGATAATCCCAGCACTTTGGGAGGCTGAGGTGGGCAGATCACCTGAGGTCAAGAGTTCAAGACCAGCCTGATCAACATGGAGAAATCCTGTCTCTACTAAAAATACAAAATTAGCTGGGCGTGGTGGTGCATGCCTGTAATTCCAGGTACTTGGAAGCTGAGGCAGTACAATCACTTATACCTGGGAGGCAGAGGTTGCAGTGAGCCGAGATCACACCACTGCATTCCAGCCTGGGCAACAAGCAGGAAACTCTGTCTCAAAAAAAAAAAAAAAAAACCAGCATGCATTAGAATCACCTGGAGGGTTCTTAAAACATAGATTGCTGAATCTCACCCTCCAGTGTATCTAATTCAGTAGGTCCAGGATAGGGCTAGATAATTTGCACTTTTAACAAGTTCCCAGGTAATGCTGATGCTACTGGGCCAGAAACCAACTTTTAGAACCACTGACTTAGCTTACAGGTGGATCAGGGACAGCTTCCATGAATAGATGGTGCTTACACTCATAGAAGCATGAGCAGGAGCTGCCCAGGCATAAGGAGAGGGGGAGGGAATGAATGCAGGCAGAGGACGCAGCATGAGTAAAGGCCCTGCTATGACAACACTCATTTCTCCTCATCTGGCCTCTGCCTGGGCAGGTCGTATTTGCAAGGCTGGTGGTGTAAACCAGAGGTGGCTGCCGTGCAGAATGACTATAGCAAACCTCCACCTAACGCCACCCTGGGACCTGCCCAGACAGGCCAATCCCTTGGCCAATCCCTTGGACAGCCTGGGATGATAAGAATCCAAGCCCTCCCTCGGGGAGCCAGACCTCAGGTCTGAAGGAGGCCAGAATCCCTACCACATCTTAATCACATGAGCTCCAGGATTCTGCTCCCAGAAACAGGGAGGTTGCTCCCTGCAGACACAATCCCTTCCATCTCGGCTTGCTCTAATTTTTTTCTAAGTCTCCTTATTACACTGTGTTGAAGTCAGTCGCTCCTGGCCCATCCACCCATTGGATTTGCCTTCTGGCACCTCACATGTGTCTACTTCCTATGGCCAGAGGCCTGCCTGACTGTAATCCCCTGGGACTAAACTTCTCCAGGCTAGCTACCCACCTCTCTAAGCCTTGGTTGCCATATCCGCTAAAAGGGAATAATAGTGCCTATCTCCTATTGCTGTTGTGAGGATTAAGTTAGCTCCTTAGTCAATAATAATATCAACCACAATAATAACGATAACTCACCTGGATTGGGCTCACAGTGTGTTATCTTTCTAAATGCTGTCAGATGTGGACAATTATCATCCCCTTTGTACAAGGAAGAGCTAAACAGCTTGCCCAAGGTCTGACACATAGGAAGCAGCCCAGCAGAGATCTGAAGACAGGCCACCTAGCTCCAGGGCCTGGCTCTCAACCTGTGCTCTGTCTGGATCTCCTGATCACCCGCTCCAAGACTAAGCCCATGTCACCTCTCTCTGCCACCATCCTCTCCCCAATCCCAGGCAAAGCGAGGCTGAGTAGGAGACCTCAAAAAGCTCCATCCCATGCAATCTGAGGTATGGGTCCCTGGTTATAAGGACAGCCACAGGGCCGCCAGCCCAGCGGAACCTTCCCAGCCAGCCCAAGTTATCTGGTATAAGCTTTAGACATCCTTCAATATGGTTAACAGGGAGGAGATTGATCCCATGGAACTCAAGCACCTTAGACTTGATGACAAGAAAGAAGAGGAAAAACAGAGGCATAACAAAGAAAAGAAATCCTGTCCAGGTTCCTACATGAGACCAGATGTTTCCACATGCCATGCAAATTGCTCTCTCTCTCTCTCCAGGCCTCAGTTTCCTCATCTGCACATGCCATCTCTGCTGTTAGGCACAAAGTTCAGAAACTCAAATTCCACGGATTCCTTCTCTGATCTCTAAAAGAACAGATCCCCTCTAGCTACAAACAATAATCGTAACCACTGTTATCTTTTGAAGAGCTTCTACTTACTGCCCACTTACCATGTCAAAGCACTGATTTCCCTAACCTCCCTAACAAAACAGAACTATTATTATCCCCATTGTGCAGTTGAGTAATCTGATGTCCAGGGAGATTTAGGGTAATTTACCCTAGATCACGCAGCTAACGGTGGCAGAATGGGGATCTGAGCTCAGGACTTTTGATTCCACTCCACAATACTGCACACCCCCATTGGAAATCGGTCATATGTAGCCCCTGCCTCCAGAGCACAGAGCCTAGAGGAGATGAGACTTGTCTTTAGGAAACTAGAGTTCAAAGCTAGTAGTTGAAGGATCCCTTGAGAGGTCCAGGTAACAGGTTCTGCACTTGTAAAGGAGGGAGCAGGCAACACCAGCTCTGGAGAATTAGGGATGGCTGCATGGAAGAGGTGATGATGGAGCTGGGTGCTGGTGGGGAGGATTTTGAGGTGAGCAAGGGGAAGTGACTGGGGTGTAGCATTTTCACCATGAGCAGAGATACAGAGGCAGGAAGGGGCCAAGGGCACAGCCAGGGAGAGGGAAAGGGGCCAGTTCTGCTTGACGGTGGAGGAGGAGTGGGAGAAGGGGCCCTGCAGTCCCACAGCAGGTACTTCCCATACATTGCCCTCAAATAAACAAATGCTTATTCGCCATGCACATTTAAAAATTAGATTAATCCAATCTATATTCAAGAAATAAGGTGAGTAGAAATAAAAAGGGCCAAAAGGCAACTTAGCACAAGCTCTCTTCCTTCTAGATAAGGATTTTGGTGGCAAACTGGCTTTAGCCCTGAGGCCACAAGGTCCAAGACCGCTGCCCCCCAAACATCTACCCCTTCTACTGACCACACCTCCAAGACCAAAGCTGCTGGGCAGAGTTCTGTAACAGCCCCACAGGCAGAGAAAGCAGCTTTACTTGGTGACCCCCAGAAACAGACAGCCTCCTTTAACCTCCACTACAGGGAAGGAGGGGAAAAAACACCTCTCCACTTTCAAATCGACAAACTCACCAGCCCACTTCACCTAGGCCCTATGGATTCAGCCTGATTCATGATTTAGTCTTATTTCTTCACAGTTGAGAAAAGAGAGACTGACCCCATTTCACAGATGGGAAATGGGAGCAGAGAGTTCAAATCCTCTGTGAAAGCACAGTCCCTTAGCCCAGCTCTGGCCACTGCTCCAGACATCCCCAAGGGACCCCTTGATGGTCAGCTGGGCTGAGTGTATTCCAAAGGACAAGGACTCTCCCAGTGGAGCTCTGCAGGCCAGGCCTTATGGAACTCCCAAAGACGTGCAGGAAGAGCAGCTCCAAAGCTGTGAGAAAAGCAGGGGGTGGAAGTGGGCCGGGCACCATGCAAATGCTGAGATTCTTAGGTGAAAAGGGAACTGAGAGTGGTCACCCAGGCCTGACCCTGCTGGTACACCCTCCTGCACCCTCTGCATACTTTCGGCCCTGCTGTTCCCGCTGCTTACTTCCCAGCTAGCTTCCTTGGAGCTGTCACCCTTGTTGCTGTCTCCAACCTCGGGAGCCCTGAAGGACAAGACCATGCCCCCTACCTGTAGAGGGCCTTTCAGGGATTTGAAAGCAGTAATACTGTCCCTTAAGGGTTCTTCCCCAAATCTTAAGAGCACCTGTGACAACCCCAAACTCCAAGACAGCTACAAAGTCCTGCAGCTTCCCCCTCCTCCCATCTCAGCCCACTGCCTGAGTCAGCCTGTGGTCGGCTTTCTGCAGGACCATGATGAGCACCATCTCTGGGCTGGTCTTAACTCTGCCAGTCTTGCCACCATCTTTGGTCAAAAGACCCCTGAGAACCAACACAGTAAGGCAGAAATAGTTCAGGCCTGGGTTCAAATTCCAGCTCTATAAGTGACTCCACCCCTCTGAGCCTCTATTTCCGAACATGAAAATGGGACAGGGGTAGCAGGGGTTACCAGCAGCAGCAGCAACAGCAGGAGCAGCAGCAGCAGCTACTTTGCAGGGTATTGTGAGACTTCAATGGGGTGTCTGTGAAGAGCCTGGCATAGTGCCTGACACAAGGCACAGGAACAGGCATCGAGTCAATGAGCTACTTACAACCCTCTGTCCTCTCTATAGGCGACAATAAAATTCAAACTCCTGAGCAGGGCACTGCAGCCTCGCACAACCCACTCTTGTCTCCTATTGTCCCCCTTCCCCCAGGCTGCACCCTGGAAAACACTTCCTCCTCCAGGAAGCCTTGCTGACAATAAGCAGAGAGCGTTTCCTTCCACTGACCTTCCAAACCCATCTATAACTGATCAGATCCTGCCCCATAGCCATCATTCGAATCCTTGTCTTCCCTACCCCATCAGAACAGCCTCTCCAGAATCCAGCAGGACTTCACCCCATTTTGTGTCCCCTGTCACCCTCAGCCACAGACGTTTTCCATACACATTTCACAAATTACCCTAATGTTCCATTTCAAGTAAAGAATGTCCAAGTCCTCCAAACAGTCCAGATATTTCAAGCCATATACTCAAATCCAAATTCCAGGCCAGTAGAAGTCTGCCCAGCCTCTAGAGACTTGCAGGCCTGGCTTTGGTCCCGAAGCATGGAAGGGTAGCCAAAGCACAGCCAAGCAGGTCCAGAGCCCAGGGCAGAGAGAGCTCTGGGCTGCTGAGACCAGAGCCCATTGGTGAGTTTCTCAGATGCCAACCCTGAGTCTTTGATCTTAAATTCTTGACCACGTCCTCAATTTGTGATTGCAAAACTGTTCCTCGCATACCTCCTTGTGATAGGAGACTCACTATCCATGTTATCTTGCTTACTGGGGCTCTTTCTTTCCTTGCTGATTCCCCGAGAGGCCTTTCCTCTTGCTCTGACCACAATGGCAAGGACAGTCTGACCATATGACAAGTCAGCCTTCCAACTCCTCCACTCAATGTCCTGCTTTTCTGAGTCCCCTCAATGTCCAGCAAAGCAACGGAATTTCCACATTTATTTCTACAAGCTGACCATGAACTATCAGCCCAGGAGGGCCCCCTACTCCCAGGGCCCTCAAAAAGCCTACAAATCCTGCAAATCCCAGACACAGTGCTGGAACAGCCCTCGGAGCAGGTAGGGCTGAAATGCACAAACTTCCCTTCTCCAAGAATTTCTCTCATTATCTACCTCCACCTATCACACGCTCTCTCAACCCTAGATTTTAAGATGTTGTTAATTAAACAGCAATTTGTTTTCCATTTTTAAAGTGATTACTCAAGGCCCTCAATCAGAGCCTGATCAGTACTCATAAGATGTCACCCCCACCAAATGATTAGGCCAGCCCAAGGTGTGAAAGCCAACAGAAGTCTGAGCCACCTCACACATTCACTTGTGGAATATTTACTGAGGGTCTACAGAGTGCCCAACATCGCACTAGCTAGGCTCAGGAACATATGCACACATGCATTCTCCATTAGGGTTCTGCAATCCTGACACTATTACTATCTTCAAGAACTTTGGGGCTGGGGCATCTAGACCTGTCCATTATTTAGCAGTGAGGACCCTGCCATGGTCAAGTTACACAAGAGCACCCTTGTCCTACCTCTGCCCCTGCTGATCTGAAAGTGACCTCGTCTGAATGAAAAGTAAAGATTCGGCTGTCCCTGGGTGCCAGGGAGAGAGGCCTGTTGACAAAGCCACCAGCTGTCTCCAGTCAGAGCCAAGGAGACGGGCTTCTCCCTGCACCACCCACACTGCCATGGATCCAGCAGCCAGCAACAGCACTTGGACCATCACGGAGCTCCAGGCCCAGGCTCCAACTAACCTCTCTCCTGCTCCAGCTGGCCACGCTAACAAGAGCCAGGGCACAAGACCTCACTTGGAAAGAGTACCAGGCAGAAGGGAGCACTACCTGCGGGTGGGGGAAATGGGGAAGAGGACAGACGTCCCCATAATTTCAACTGAAAATGAAACTGTACAAGGCCAAAGTTGTAAAAAAAAAAAAAAAAAAAAAAAAGAAGAAGAAGAAGAAATAAACTGTGAGTTGTCACAGCAAGACCTTGTAGAGCTCTGTGGTTGAGATACAGGCTGGGAAAGGGAGGTAAAATCCCAGCTCCACCACTTGCTACTTGTGTGACCTTTACCACCCTGTGCCTCAGTTTCCCCCTCCATAAAATGTGGTTAATAGTAATGTGGGAGAATTAAGTGAGAGAATGTATGTAAAGCAGTGAATTAGTCCAGCGCTTAACACGCAGTAAACGTGAAATGTACTTGTTGAATGTAAGCATGCCACCATTTACTGAAGTAACATACACTCCTCTCATTCTTACTCTAGCAAATACTATTCTCCCCATTTTATAGGTGAAGAAACTGAGGCCAGGGGAAAGTAGGGAAACTACTGAAGGTCACACAGCTGGAAACTGACAAACACCCAGGTCGCTCTGAACAGACCAGGTGGGCAAAACTGCCCCCAGGCCATTCTGAAAGCTCTCCTGGGTGGGGAGGACCGACAATGGGGCGTTCAGGGGCCCGGGGTGCTCGACTCTGCCAAAAGCCAAGTGGTCAGTCGCTGGATTCCCGGCGGGTCCCAGAGCCCACCCGTCCCACAGGCTCTCCCTCCTCACCCCTGTCCCCGGGCGTTAAAAAGCTGGGTGCAAAGGGAGGACTTCTCGCTCCAGAGACCCTGAGGGAGGAGGGGAGTTAGAGACCAGGCCGCTCGGAGCCCGCAGAAAACCGGTCCGGCTGCCTTAGCCTTCGCGAAGGCAGGACCCGGCCTCTAACCCCCTCCCTCGCTAGACAAAAGTTTCCCCTGTTCGGGAGCAGGGGAGGGGGAGGGGGCATTCCTCGTGAGTGACATTATCCGTGACCTACAGCTGCCGCGCTGCCCTCGCCCGCACCCTGGCCTGCCCCCGGCCCCGCGCGGCCCCCCACCCCTTTGTCCTCCCACCCCCGCGCTCGGGGCCTGGCCGACTACACCCGCCCGCCCGGCGCCCGCCCGCACCAAACTTGCGCCGGCGGCTGCTGGGGCCCCGCGCGGCCTGCACGCCCGGCTCGGGCCACGCCGGCTCGGCGACAGGGGACTGGCAGGCCCGGGCCCTCCCAGCCTCTTACCTGCCTCAGCTGGGGCGCCACTCGGGGGATGCAGCGCTCCCGGCGAGAAGCAGGACGCCTGGGTCCCCCGGGCCGTGCGTGCGCCTCCCGGCTCCGGCCCCGGTCAAGGTTAACCCCTTCGCGGCCGCCTCCCGCCGCTCCCACCCCCGCTCCACGCCGCCGCCTCCTCCCACCCGCTCTCCTCCCGCTCCCGCTCCCTCTCCCTCCCGGTGCCCAGCCCCCAGTCCCGGCCCGGCGCTACCCGGGGCAGCTCGCAGCCCCCCTCTCGTCACGCGGCGGGGATGGGTATCTCCCTGGAGACTGGAAGTTGGGGTGCGCAGCTTCGCCCCCTCAGGCCCGCGGAGCCCAGAGGGGCGTACCCGCGCGCCCAGGGCCCCCGGCCCGTCTCCCCCTACCCCTCCGCCCGGCGCCTACCACACAGAATCGCGGCCGCTGGGAGCGGGGTTCGATCTCGTGATGCCGCGTGGGTGCCGGCCGGAGAAGGGCTCCGGAGGCCGGGGCGGCGGGCGGGCGTGCGGTGAGCGCCCCGGGGCGGGGGCCGGGGCGGGACGGAGCGCTGCTATCGGGGCTGGATCTCTCGGCTTCCACCCGGATTCTCCCTCGGCCCTCCCGGCCGATTCGGTGCTGCTCGGCGACCACGTGACGCGGGCTGCCTTTGACCCCTGTCTCCGAGCGGGTAGGGGGCGGGGGCCGGAGGGGGTGTCAGATGCAGGACCCACGAGGGCTGGGGCGGCTGCCCGGCTTTCCCCGAGGCGGTGACCCCCGGGAAACAAAGCCCGGGGGAAACCAACAAGTTATTCGGGGTCAGAGACGGAACAGCGCTGGGGGTCGGGAGAGGCGGCAGAGAGAATGTGGGAGACAAAGACCCGCGCCCGCCGCGGCTCCGAGGGCCCTGGGAACGCTCTGGCTGGGCTCGAGAGGGCCTCCCGGCTCTGCCACCACTGGGCTTGTGACAGCTCTCCAGGACCTCCTGGGACAGCTCCCCGACCACCAGTGCTCTGCCAGAGTGACCCCTCCTGGGCAGACCCTCCCTCCCCCAACACACACCTTTGCCCTGACTCTCGAAAACCCCTTTATCGTGATTATCTGGTTCATTTACTGGTTTCATTGTGGACTAGAATGTCATCTCCCCCAACAAGTTGTTCCCGGCAGAATTCCCTCGCCCGGCACAAAACAAGCAGATGAAGAGGTAGATGACCTTGTGCAAATCTCTTCTCCCGCTGAGCCTGCCTGCCTCCCGCCCCTTCTGCTATTCTAACCATCCCAAGAACTCTGCAAGTTAGGCAGGTTAACAGTGTTGTCCCCGTTATACAGATGGAAGCAATGAGGCCCAGAGAGATGAGATGATTTGGCAGGTTGATGAGAGCCTAGGCTGGAACTCAGATAGGACTGCTCTCAGTGGAGGGCTTTCTGCCATCCGTGAGCCAGCCTGTAAAATGAGCGGGGTGGGGTTGGATGAGTGAATCCCTTAAGGAGCTTGCTAAGGATGCAGGTCGCCACGCCTCTGGAGATCCTGAGTCTGGGAAACAGTGGGTTGATGGATTCCTAAGGACCTTTAGAGGCTCAAGATTATCCAACTGGGCCAAGCACAGTGGCTCACGCCTGTAATCCCGGCACTTTGGGAGGCTGAGGCAGGCGAACCACGAGGTCAGGAGTTCAAGACCAGCCTCACCAACATGGTGAAACCCCAACTCGACTAAAAATACAAAAATTAACCAGGTGTGATGGTGCCAGTCTGTAATCCCAGCTATTCGGGAGGCAGAGGCAGGAGAATTCCTTGAACCCAGGAGGTGGAGGTTGCAGTGAGCCAAGATCATGCCACGGGCAACAGAGCAAGACTCTGTCTCAAAAAAAAAAAAAAATTATCCAACTATAGGTAGGAACAAGCTCAAAAAATATACAAGGCCGGGTGTGTTGGCTCACACCTGTAATCCCAGCACTTTGGGAGGCTGAGGCAGGCAGATCACTTGAGGTCAGGAGTTCAAGACCAGCCTGACCAACATGGTAAAATCCCATCTATTGAAAAAAAAATTAAAAATTAAAAATTAGCCAGGCATGGTGGCAACCACCTGTAATTTCAGCTACTCAGGAGGCTGAAGCAAGAGAATCGCTTGAACCCAGGAGGCAGAGGCTGCAGTGAGCCAAGATCATGCCACTGTACTCCATCCTGGATGACAGAGCAAGACTCTGTCTCAAAAAAAAAAAGAGTGCTGGTTTTCCTGAATGCTTAAGGGAAAGAAAAAAAAAGGAGTGCAGTGGGGGAATGAGTGAATCCCTTAAAGAGCTTGCTAAGGATATAGATCGCCAGGCCACTGGAGCCCCTGAGTCTTTGGGTCTGGGGTAAGGCTGGGGCAAATTTGGAAAACAGTGGATTGGTGGACTCCTAAGGACCTTCAGAGGCTCAAGATTATCCAACTGTAGGAACAAAGCTCAAAAAATATACAAGCCACCAGAGCAAAGCAAAGGAGGACAGAGAAGCCAAGTCAGACTTGTGAGGGTGGGAGAGAGTCCTCCTGTTTCCTTCAAAAGCCAACCTCCTTGTGTTGGGGAAAGGGGCTGTCAGCCTACTCATATCTCAGAGGGGGAAAGACATGGAGGCCTGAACAAAGTGAGATGCTGGAAGATGGGACCAAGCTTCTGACTTCTATATTTGACCATGTGACACCTTTGGACTGGGTATAGTCAGATAGGACTGAACCTAATAGTGATGGCCACAAGCCCAAAGTGCAGGCCACATATAGAGATAGGCTTGTGACTTCCTAGGACATGGTCCTGTCACTCTACCAATTTGGTGAGGGAAATCAGCATAGGCCAGCAAATTTTCCTTGATGATCTATGTTCCTGTGCTCAGCAGTCTAAAGTCCTTGAAGATGGTCTGGGTCTTTCTCACGCTAATTTCTGCCTTAGAGGGTCCCTTCCAGCTGCATGAGGTCCTGTGAGCATTTTCTCTGTGCCAGGCACTGTGCTCCTGGTAAGGCAGATGCAGAGTTGAAAGAAACAGGAGCTTATACTCCCAAGAAGTGTCCAGATTTGTTTGGAGATTACCTGCATGTCCCTCCTTATGTCCAGAGGCTGGTGGAGCTGAGTGCCTGCTGGTGAGGTATAATGCAATGTTGTGGTTTAAGAAAAAGAGGGGTGCATTTTTTCTTTCTTTCTTTCTTTCTTTTTTTTTTTTTTTGAGATGAAGTCTTGCTCTGTTGCCCAGGTCGTAGTGCAATGGAGCAATCTCAGCTCACTGCAACCTCTGCCTCCCGGGTTCAAGCGATTCTCCTGCCTCAGCCTCCAGAGTAGCTGGGATTACAAGCAACCACCACTACACTTGGCTAATTTTTGTATTTTTATTAAAGACCAGGTTTCACCATGTTGGTCAGGCTGGTCTTGAACTCCTGACCTCAAGCAATCCACCCGCCTCCATCTTCCAAAGTGTTGGGATTACAGGCATGAGTCACTGTGCCCAGCCAGAGGGGAGCATATTGAGAGAGCTTTTATGGAAGGCAGCTTCTGAGCAGGGTCAGGAAGAATGGATGGGATTAGGGTGGGGAGATGGACATTCCCAGCACAAGGAACAACTCATGCCAAGGGCTCATGGAAGGCTCAGGAAAAGCAGAGTGTTGCATGGGGGAAGTGGATGGAGGAAACAGGAAGGAAAAAATGAGCAAGAAAACTGGAGAGGAGGTCAGGAGCAGATGATGGGTGACCTTGTGTGTGATAAGGTCCATGGACTGGACCTTACCCTGAGGGCCTAGCAGAATGAGCAGGCCGTAAGCAAGGTGAAAGAGATGATAAGGAGCCAGGTGCAGTGGCTCACGCCTGTAATCCTAGCACTTTGGGACACTGAGGTGGGTGGATCACCTGAGATCAGGAGTTCATGACCAGCCTGGACAACATAATGAAACCCCATCTCTACTAAAAATACAAAAAAATTAGCTGGGCGTGGTGGCGCACACCTGTAATCCCAGCTACTAAGGATGCTGAGGCCGGAGAATCACTGGAACCCAGGAGGTAGAGGTTGCACCAAGCCGAGATCGCACATTGGACTCCAGCCTGGGCAACAAGAACAAAACTCCATCTCAAAAAAGAAAAAGAAAGAAAATGATAAGAGTCACCTGTGGGAATGTGGAGGGACAGGGAAGGGCAGGAAGCAAACAGGCCAGTCAGGTCAGAGAGCTCCCCAGCTCACTAGGGGAGTGGCAGATCCACAGTATTTGGAGGCAGCCTGTGAGCAACTGCACGTCTCTGGCAGCACTTGCTCCTCCTCAGGTCTTCTGAGTTGCTGTTCACTGAGCTGAGTTTAAATCCTTCCAACTCACTGTCACTCGGAGAGCCTATAAGGGGGCGAGGCCTGGGCCCCACCCAGGGAGGTGGCTGCCATGGATCCAGGTGAAGCGTGGGACCTACATTTTTTTTTTTTTTTTTGAGATGAAGTCTTACTCTGTTACCCAGGCTGGAGTGCAATGGTGCAATCTCGGTCCACTGCAACCTCTGCCTCCTGAGTTCAAGTGATTCCCCTGTCTAAACTTCCCGAGTAGCTGGTATTACAGGCGTGTGCAACCATGCCCGGCTACGTTTTTTGTATTTTTTTGTAGAAATGGGGTTTCACCATGTTGGCCAGGCTGATCTCGAACTCCTGACATCAAGTGATCCACCCACCTCCCAAAGTGTGTGAGCCACTGTGCCCGGCCTGAGACCTACATTTCTAACCACACCCTGGGAGGTTCTGAGGAAGACTACCCTTGAGGGCCTCCTCCCTCCCCACAGGACCATCTTTGTGCTGAGGGGCCCTCCTGCCTAGACCCCCTCCTCCACCCTAGGGGGCTTGCACTACCCACTTCATACCCCTCTCCACCTACCACGCTGTCCCAAGGTCAGCTCCAACCCAACAAGTCAAAGGTCAAACTCACCAACCTGTTTCTCCTCTTCCTCCTGTGTGTCCAAATCGCATTTCACATGTTCTGTCCTAAAACCTGACATCCCCCCTTGTCCCCACATCCCATCCGTGAGCCAGTCCCATAGGTCCTGTGTCCAGTTTTTTCTCCAACCCATCCCCATCTTTCTTCTCCAACTACTTCCTCTTCTTCTTCTTCTTCTTCTTCCTCTTCTTCTTCCTCTTCTTCTTCCTCTTCTTCTTTCTTCCTCTTCTTCTTCTTTTGAGACGGTGTCTTGCTCTGTCACCCAGGCTTGAGTGCAATGGCATGATCTTGGCTCACTACAACCTCCACCTCCTGGGTTCAAGCAATTCTTTGCCTCAGCCTCCCAAGTAGCTAGGATTATAGGCACACACCATCACACCCAGCAATTTTTTTGTAATTTTAGTAGAGACAGGTTTCACCATCTTGGCCAAGCTGGTCTTAAACTCCTGACCCCATGATCCACCTGCCTCAGCCTTCCAAAGTGCTGGGATTACAGGCGTGAGGCACGGCACCTGGCCTTCTTCTTTATCACCGCCACCCTAATCCAAGCTGCACAGAACTCTGCCCTGTGTTTACAGCCTCCTCACTGTGTCTCTCCCGCCCTCTCTGACTCTACTGCAACATCATCATGTCCATTTCCTAATTAAAACCACCAGAATGGCCCATAGTTCCCAGGATAAATTATCTGCCTTGTCCTGCCTTATGGCTTCACTGCCCTCACAGTATACTCCACCTTCCCCTTTACCTAATTTCCCATTTAGAGTATGGACTCCATAATCTGTCATGAGATTAGAGTTATTTTATTTTTTTCTGAAGACTTGTGTCAAGAGATCAACAAAGAGATTAGAGTTAAAAAGAAAAAATAATAATAAATAAAAGAGAATATGGACTCAAGTCTGACTCTGCCACATATAAGCTATGTGACTTTGGGACAGTTTTTCAAACTTTCTGTGCTCAGTCCTCCTCTCTATAGTGTGGACAATAGTAGTACAACATACCTCCCAGGGCTGTTGTGAGAATTAAATGAGTTAAATATGCAAAGCCCTTAGTGTGTTATCTGTCGCAGGACAAGCACTATATAGTTACAGTTGTCCCTCAGTGTCCATGGGGAATGATTCCAAGACCTTTCATGGATATCAAAATGTGTGGATATCCCTGACATAAAATGGCTTAGTATTTGCATATAATCCTCCCATATGCTTCAGATCATCTCTAGATTACTTATAATACCTAATACAATGTAAATTTTATGCAGAGTTGCTATACTCTATTGTTTAGAGAATAAAAGTCTCTACATGTTCAATACAGACAATTTTTTATTTTTTGTATTTTTATTTTATTTATTTATTTTTTTGAGACAGAGTTTCACTCTTATTGCACAGGCTGGAGTGCAATGGCGAGATCTTGGCTCACCACAACCTCTGCCTCCCAGGTTCAAGCAATTCTCCAGCCTCAGCCTCCCGAGTAGCTGGGATTACAGGCATGCGCCACCAAGTCTGGCTAATGTTTTTGTATTTTTAGTAGAGACAGGGTTTCTTCATGTTGGTCGGGCTGGTCTCGAACTCCCAACCTCAGGTGATCTGCCCACCTTGGCCTCCCAAAGTGCTGGGATTATAGGCATGAGCCACTGCATCTGGCCTAATACAGATAATTTTTTAAAATATTTTTTTCAATCCATGGTTGGTTGAATCCACAGATGCAGAACCTGTGGGTTCAGAGGGTTGACTGTTTAAATGTTAGATGAATGATTCGTTGTAATCCTTTAGGCCTGAGATTTTTTCTCTTTTTCTTTTCTTTTTTTCCTGCAGGCTGGAGTGCAGTGGTGTGTTCATGGCTCCCTGCAGCCTTGACCTTCCAGGTTCAAGCAATCCTCCCACCTCAGCCTCCCAAGTAGCTGGGACTACAGGCATGTGCCACCAGGCCCAGCTAATTTTTAATTTTTTGTAGAGACAGGGTTTCACCATGTTGCCCAGTCAGCTCTTGAACTCCTGGGCTCAAGCAATCTGCCTGCCTATGTCTGCCTTGGCCTCCTAAAGTGCTGAGATTACCAGCCTTTTTTTTGTTTTTGTTTTTTTTTTGAGACAGAGACTCACTCTGTCACCCAGGCTGGAGTGCAATGGTGCAATCTTGGCTCACTGCAACCTCTGTCTCCCAGGTTCAAGCCATTCTCCTGCCTCAGCTTCCCGAGTAGTTGGGATTATAGGTGCCCGCCACCACAACCAGCTAATTTTTGTATTTTTAGTAGAGATGAGGTTTCGCCATGTTGGTCAGGCTGGTCTCGAACTCCTGACCTCAGGTGATCAACCCACCTTGGCCTTCCAAAGTGCTAGGATTACAGGCATAAGCCACTGTGCCTGGCCTTTTTTTTTTTTTTTTTTTTTTTTTTTAGTGTTGGGGTCTTGCTGTGTCATCCAGGCTAGAATACGGTGAGCAAGATCACAGCTTACTGCAGCCTCGAACTGTTGGACTCAGGCGATCCTCCCATCTCAGCATCCATATTAGCTAGGACTACAGGTGCATACCACCATACCCAGCTATAGATCTCAGATGAAACTTCATTTCCTCCTGCGCTTTCCCTCAGATCCCAATCCAAACCAGGCTTTCTGTATACATTTCATATCTCCCTCTTCATCACCCTCATAGTTACCTACCACCTCTCCCTCTAAATTTTAAGCTCCATGTGGTCAGGACTGTGTTTGTCTCAGATGTCGTGAGCCCCAGTGCCCAACACAGCACCAGGCATATATATATATATATATATATATATATTTTTTTTTTTTTTTTTTTTTGAGATGGAGTTTCGCTCTTGTTACCCAGGCTGGAGTGCAATGGCGCTATCTCGGCTCACCGCAACCTCCGCCTCCTGGGTTCAGGCAATTCTCCTGCCTCAGCCTCCTGAGTAGCTGGGATTACAGGCACGCGCCACCATGCCCAGCTAATTTTTTGTATTTTTAGTAGAGACGGGGTTTCACCATGTTGACCGGGATGGTCTCGATCTCTTGACCTCGTGATCCACCCGCCTCGGCCTCCCAAAGTGCTGGGATTACAGGTGTGAGCCACCACGCCCGGCCTATATATATATACATATTTTTAAAGATGGGATTTCACCATGTTGGCCAGGCTGCTCTTGAAATCCTGACCTCAGGTAATCCACCCACCTCAGCCTCCCAAAGTGCTAGGATTACAGGCCTGAGCCACCACGCCCGGCTAGCACCAGGCATAGGCAACCAGCATACACTTGCTGAATAAATATGAAATGACAGTTCACAGGTTCTGGGAGGCGGAGGTTGCAGTGAGCTGAGATCATGCCATTTCACTCCAGCCTGGACAACAAGAGCAAAACTCAGTCTCAAAAAAAAAAGAAGAAGAAAGAAAGAGAGAGGAAGAAAGAACGAGAAAGAAGAAAGAAAGAGAAAGAAGAAAAAGAAAGAAAGAAAGAAAGAAGGGAAGGAAGGAAAGAAAGAAAAGAAAGAAAGAAAGAAAAGAAAGAAAGAAAGAAAGAGAAAGAAAAGAAAGAGAAAGAGAAAGAAAGAAAGAAAAGGAAGAGAAAGAAAGAAAGTTCACAGGTACATCATGAAACAGAGGACACTGTCTACCTAACAAAATGCCCATCAATGGTACTTCATTGACTCAGTCATTCATTCAACAATTATTAGTGCCTCTTCTGTAGTCTTCCTCACACCATCTTGGTGGCAGAAGGGAAATAGGGAGACACAGAGATGAATGAGACACATGTGGTTCCTATCCTCAAGGACTATACAGTCCACTGTGAGAAAGAGCTATAATACATGGGAAGAAACAGTGCAGTGTAACTGTGTTGTTTTAGTCTGTAACAATTTTGTTTCTGTAACAATCTTGTTTCCTAGGAGGCTAGGGTGGGTCTTTGGAACAATGAAAGTGAAAAGTAACTGAAAACAGTGTTGCCTACTTTAGCCAGCACCACCAGTTCCCAGGAAGCTGCTTTTCTCTCTCCCTCCCTCCTTCTCTCCCTCTTCCTTTCTTTCTTTTTTGATAGAGTCTTGTTCTATTGCCCAGGTTGGAGTGCAGTGGTGTGATCACAGCTTACTGCAGCCTTGACCTCCCAGGCTCAAGCAATCCTCCCACCTCAGCCTCCTGAGTAGCTTGAACTACAGGCACGTGCCAATTAATTTAAAAAGCAAAATTTAGCTGAGGCAGGAGGATCACTTGAACACAGGAGCTCAAGACCAGCCTGATTAACACAGGGAGATCCTGTCTCTATATACATACATATGCCAGTCATAGAGTTGTGTGCCTGTGGTCCCAGGTACTTGAGAGGCTAATGTAGGAGGATCACTTGAGCCTGGGAGATCGAGGCTGCAGGAAGCCATGATGACACACACCACTGCACTTCAACCTGGGTAACAGGATGAGACCTTGTCTCTTAAAAAAAAAAAAAAAAGAGGCTGGGTGCAGTGGCTCATGCTGTAATCCCAGCACTTTGGGAGGCCAAAGTTGATGGAGTGGCCACCTAGCACTTTGAGTGGCCGAGGTCAGGAGATCAAGACCATCCTGGCTAACACAGTGAAACCCCGTCTCTCTACTAAAAATACGAAAAATTAACCAGGTGTGGTGGCACGTGCCTGTAGTCCCAGCAACTTAGGAGGCTGAGACAGTAGAATCAGGGGTGTCACAGTGTGAACCTGGGTGGCAGAGGTTGCAGTGAGCTGAGATCGTGCCACTGCACTCCAGCCTGGGCGACAGAGCGAGACTCTGTTTCAAAAAAAGAATTGTAGATACAGGGTCTCCCTATGTTACCCAAGCTGGTCTTGAGCTCCTGAGCTCAAGTGATCTTCCTGCCTCAGCCTCCCAAAGTGCTGGGATTATAGGCATGAGCCACCACCTGGCCAGGGCTGTCTTTAGGGCAGGAAGAGTAAGTCCTGTCCCAAGGGCATCTAGGCCAGCACCTTTTTCTCTGCCTGGAAGCCTCCTATTTAGCCTTCAAGGTCCCACTTAAGTAGCACTTGGTCCAGGAAACCTTCTTGCTCCTGCTAGAGGTCCGTATGTGCCCCAGCCACAGCTCCAGTGATTTTCTGGGAATATAGCAGGATTTGTCAAGGACAATCCAAATTTCATGTCATTTGCTTCTTCAAAAAAAGAAAAGGTGATTCAGTGAATGTGTAACTACATGTGATTTCATGTTTGGACTTCAGTGGAGGCAGAAAATAGCTTCTGTCAGACCACGTGACCTGATTTGTGGTTTGGAGAACATGGTCACCATAATTACAGCACTGACCACATGCTGTAACAGTTTCCTCTCTCTTTCCTTCCACCCCCCACTGCGCCCCTCCACCCCCCAACACACACATGGTGAATTCTTCAAGTGCTGGGACTATTTGCTTCCTGTCAGACCTTGCTATCTGTTAAACAAATGGCAGAGAAAGTCTGCAAAATGGGCAGGCTATCCATGCTTCAGCTGTACAACGGATATAAAATGTGGAAACCAAAGACTGTCTGATATAGGGGAATGTGGGTAATTCACGGCAATTAATCATGACTCTGATGCATGCCACCTGCTTTCTTGTGTCTGTTACTTCAGCAACCCAAACAAGTGAAGCTCAGAGTGGTACAGCAACTTCCCCCAGATCACACAGACAGGGGTGGCAGAGGAGGTTTTGAATCCAGGTCCATCCAACTAAAAGACGAAGTTCTTGCCGGGCGCGGTGGCTCAAGCCTGTAATCCCAGGACTTTGGGAGGCCGAGGCGGGTAGATCACGAGGTCAAGAGATCGAGACCATCCTGGTCAATATGGTGAAACCCCGTCTCTACTAAAAATACAAAACATTAGCTGGGCATGGTGGCGTGTGCCTGTAATCCCAGCTACTCAGGAGGCTGAGGCAGGAGAATTGCCTGAACCCAGGAGGCGGAGGTTGCGGTGAGCCGAGATCGCGCCATTGCACTCCAGCCTGGGTAACAAGAGTGAAAGTCCGTCTCAAAAAAAAAAAAAGACGAAGTTCTTGTCACAACTTACGCTACCTCCCAATGCCCAGGGGCCATAAGCCTTCAAATTAGCCAAGACTACCTGGGCTCTGTGTCTCTGTCCCTCAATTCCATGGGATTCCCTCATGCCTTTTCCTTCTACACACCACTTTCATCAGTGCTGCTGCTGTTTGAAGAGCACTTCCAGTGGGTTCCCAAAGCAGTCTTGTCTTGGGGTCCAGGATTCCTGTTTCAGGCAGAACCTAAAAATGCCTGTCATGCCTTCCCCAGACCTTCATCCCTCACTCCTGGGAGCTGCCATAGGATTCAGCTAGCACAATCCGTTTCACATGTAGCAGTTTCCTCCTGTTTTTTGTTTTGTTTTGTGATGGAGTTTCACTCTTGTTGCCCAGGCTGGAGTGCAATGGTGTGATCTCAGCTCACTGCAACCTCTGCCTCCCAGGTTCAAGCAATTCTCCTGTCTCAGCCTCCCGAGTAGCTGAGATTACAGATGTCCATCACCATGCCCAGCGAATGTTTGTATTTTTAGTAGAGACAGGGTTTCACCATGTTGGCCAGGTTGGTCTCAAACTCCTGACCTCAGGTGATCTGCCCACCTCAACC
Source organism: Aotus nancymaae (assembly GCF_030222135.1). Taxonomy (NCBI): domain Eukaryota; kingdom Metazoa; phylum Chordata; class Mammalia; order Primates; family Aotidae; genus Aotus; species Aotus nancymaae. The sequence continues at coordinate 25,477,431 of NW_026988479.1, read as the reverse complement.
TCCCAAAGTGCTGGGATTACAGGCATGAGCCACTGTGCCTGGCCTCCTCCTGGTCTTTATTTTTTATTTACCTTATTTGAGACAGAGTCTCACTCTGTTGCCCAGGCTGGAGTGCAAGGTCAAGATCTTGGCACACTGCAATTGCCTCCCAGATTCAAGTGATTCTTGTGCCTCAGCCTCCTCAGTAACTGGGATTACAGGCACCTGCCACCACATCCAGCTAATTTTTGCATTTTCAGTAGAGAATTGCCTCCCAGATTCAAGTGATTCTTGTGCCTCAGCCTCCTCAGTAACTGGGATTACAGGCACCTGCCACCACACCCAGCTAATTTTTGCATTTTCAGTAGAGACAGGGTTTCACCTTGTTGGCCAGGCTGGTCTCGAACTCCTTACATCAGCTGATCCACCCATCTCAACCTCCCAAAGTGCTGGAATTATAGGCATGAGCCACCATGCCTGGCCCTCCTGGTTTTTAGAAAGCACTTTCTCATTGTGTACACCAATTCCTCAGTGCTCCACAGCAGCCCTGAGAGGTTGACATAGTGGAGATTTTTTTTTCACCCCCATTGTACAGAAGAGAAAATGAAGCTTTGACCAACCTGCAGGAGATCCCCTTACCTTGCAAAAGAGCCAAGCTGTGGCTAAACTGGTATCTTCAGTCCCCGGACCATTTAACTTGACTAAGAGAACAGGGATGGAGGCTGAAAGATCTACAAAATCCTCACAAGGGGAAGAAAACAGCTTCTGTGAATAAACATAAATCACTTCATTCCTCCTTTTACTGTGTTCATTGTAATGCACCAATTACAACCTGACAAAAGTAAAGCACTCCCAAGCGCAGTGGTCTTTAAATGACCCTTATTGGCTAGAGGCTTAAAGTCCCTTGAGGTTAAGGCCTGGTCCAGGGCCCAGGGCTGAGTACAGGCCTGGTGAGTAGAGTGCTAGGCTCAGGTGAGGTCAGGGTGGTAGGTGTGAAGGGCCATCCAGGGATTGTTTTTTTGTTTTTGTTTTTTGTTTGTTTGTTTTGAGACGGAGTTTTGCTCTTGTTGCCCAGGCTGGAGTGCAATGGCACAATGTGGGATCTCAGCTCACCGCAACCACCGCCTCCCAGGTTCAAGCGGTTCTCCTGCCTCAGCCTCCTGCGTATCTGGGATTGCATGCATGTGTCACCATGCCCGGCTAATTTTGCATTTTTGGTAGACGCAGGGTTTCTCCATGTTGGTCAGGCTGGTCTCGAACTCCCAACCTCAGGTGATCCACCCACCTCAGCCTCCCAAAGTGCTAGGATTACAGGCGTGAGTCACCACACCCAGCAGCTGCTGGTCAGAGGGGCTCTGGCATGACCTTGCCCTTGCCACAGGCCATTTCTCATCCACTCCTCTGTCATCTGGCCTTCTCATTCTGCGATTCTGATTCTCTTCACTTTTTGACATCGTTCAAGTCAAAACATTAGAGTAACCCCCAGAAGAGGGGAAGGATTCAAACGGACACTGAAAGGTTAGATGGCTGGCTCAGGGTCCCAGTGCCTCCACAGCAGAATCCGACAACGCTCCCAATGAGTGAAGCAGGAAGGGGTGGTTGAAGTTGCCTGGTCTGGAGGTTGTCTGCAGTTCCCGAGGCCCAGCGCTCCATATACACACACAGCCCACTTTGTTTCTCTGTATCATTCTCCTGTCCCCAAACATATCCAATTCTCCTTATAGAAATGGAGAAACTGAGGCCCAAGGAGTAAGAGGGGCCTGCGTAGACCAGCGGTGGCCAGCAGGTGAGCTGGAACAAGACCTGGAAGAGTATCTATTAGCATTCCTCTCTGCCCATCCTGCGTATCTCAGAAGCTGGCAAGGACCCCCAGGGTTGAGCCCAGATGCCATTCCCAGCTGCTTATAGACATACCAGCAGGGGGTAGGGAAGCAGTGCTGACCCGGCGGGAAGTCAGCTCTGGGACTGGTGTGGTGGCCAGACCTTGTCTGGGGCTCTCTGTTCCAACAGGCATGAACATTCTTATCATTCCAAGGCCCTCTCTTCAACCTGTCTGAGCTGTGTGTGGGTGAGATGGAGCTGGGGCTGGGGGTGGGAAGAGTGAGGGAAATGGCAGAAATAAGCCCCACAGCACACATAGCATGCGGTCACACTCACGCTCAGACTCTGCACACACCATACAAACCCCACCTCCCTTCTTCCGCAATTCACCCTCTCTCCAGTGCTTGGGCTCTGAGGTCAGACTATCCTGTGTTAGAATCAAATCTAACACAGACTATCCTGTGTCAGCCCTCATTTACTGTCATTTAACTTGGCTTCAAGTGTTTATTTGTAGAAGGAGGATAATAGCATTTACCTTGTAAGGTTGTTGAGAGGATTAAATGAGATATTAGGAAATTGCTTAGCACTATGGCTGGCATAGCTATAGGTTTTCTATGTGTATGATTTTGTTTTGTTTTGTTTTGTTTTGAGATCGAGTTTTGCTCTTGTCGCCCAGGCTGGATTGCAGTGGCATGATCTTGGCTCACCACAACCTCTGCCTCCCCGGTTCAAGCAATTCTCCTGTAGCCTCCTGAGTAGTTGGGATTACAGGCACCCACCACCACACCCAGCTAATTTTTTTTTTTTTTTTGTATTTTTAGTAGAGACGGGGTTTCATCATGTTGGCCAGGCTGGTCTTGAACTCCTGACCTCAGGTGACCTGCCCACCTTGGCTTCCCAAAGTGCTAGGATTACAAGCATGAGCCACCATGCCTGGCCAAGCTATAGTTGTTACTGTTACTTTTACTTAGTACTCCCCTATAGCTCACTGGGATTCTCTCTCTCTCTCTCTCTTTCTGTCTCTCTCTCTCTCTCTGTCTCTTCCTCTCTCTCTCTCTCTCACACACACACATACACACACACGCGCGCGTGCGCACGACTAACTCCCAAGCTGCCCTCAGTTGCAGACCTACCTGGCTAACCTGTCACCCTCTGACCCCCTATCCAGGTAGCCTGGGACTGGGTCATGTATTCAGCATTCCTTCTGCCCAGAATGCCCTCCCCTCCACCTCGTCACAGCCCCAGCACCCCTTTCCTTCAAGTCCCAGCTCTAGTTTTGCTCCACCAAGACCCTGCCTGATTCCAGCCTTTGTGCTCTGTGTGGAGACCTCTGGGTGAGTCACTGGCCCGCAGCGCTGCCTTGGAATTCCTGACTGTCAGTGAGAAAGCCTCTTTCTTCTTCCTCCTTAGTCTCTTAAAGTTGGGGAAAAAAAAAAAAAAAAAAAAAAAGCACTTTTTGGGCAGACCTGGGGCTCCTGAAATCGACCTGAGATATATTCCTGTGCCACCTCTTACCCTGGCACTTGTAGTCACTCATCCCATGTCTCCCCGGGGCTGGGAACAGGCAGGACTAAGAGACCAGGAGGTACAGGCCAGTCACCCAGATGGAGAGAAAGGGTAATCTACACATCGGGAGAGGCTGGCAGGATGGCTGCTGCACTACTGGGGCCCCAGGAACAGCTTTGCTGAGGGATGGGGAAGCAGAGAGGCCTGCCAGGAGCTGAGAGTCCTGGTGTGGGTCCCTGAAGCCCAGCTGCAGAGACTGGTGTCAAGTGAGGCCTTGCAGCCTGTAGGACAGTGGCCCGGGGAGCGGGAGAGGCAGGACCCAGCACCCCTGCCTTTGCTGGGGAGGAAGATGCAGGTTTGTCCTGTGAGACCCCACAGGTGGTAGGGAAACCTACTGAGAGCATGGAGAAGCTGAGGGAAGCAGGTACCACGGGACATTGGGAAACTCTTCCTAACCATTCAAAACACCCAGTGGCCTTGTCAGAGGGAAGGTTCTCTACCCAGCGAAGAAGAGGGGTAGGCGGAGGCTGGATCAGCACTGCTTAGGGTGGGCTAGGAGCATCCTTGCCTTGGGTGGGCTAAAGACCAAGATTCTTCTCAAGTTCTTCCAGGCTCTGAGAGTTAGTGCTAAAATTCAGTCAGCGAAGTAATGATCTAGAAATCTGGTTCTAAAATTCTGTCACAATAAAGTTCTGAAATGCCACAATTTCATGATTCTGAGATTTTTTTATTATTATTTTTTAAATATATTTTTTATTGCATTTTAGGTTTTGGGGTACATGTGAAGAACATGCAAGATTGTTGCATAGGTACACATATGGCAATGTGGTTTGCTGCCTTCCTCCCCATCACCTATATCTAGCATTTCTCCCCATGTTATCCCTCCCCAATTCCCACCCCCCACTGTCCCTCCCCTAGTTCTCCCACATAGACCCCAGTGTGTGATGCTCCCCTCCCTGTGTCCATGTGTTCTTATTGTTCAACACCCGCCTATGAGTGAGAACATGTGGTGTTTGATTTTGTGTTCTTGTGTCAGTTTGCTGAGAATGATGGTTTCCAAGTTCATCCATGTCCCTACAAAGGACACAAACTCATCGTTTTTTATGGCTGCATAGTATTCCATGGTGTATATGTGCCACAATTTCCTTGTCCAGTCTATCATCGATGGGTATTTGGGTTGGTTCCAAGTCTTTGCTATTGTAAACAGTGCTTCAATGAACATTCGTGTGCATGTGTCCTTATAATACATTCTGAGATTTTAAATATGATTCTAATATTCTAGAACTGCTTAGTTCATTAGAAATATAATGCAAGGGCTGGGCACGGTGGTTCACACCTGTAATCTCAGCACTTTGAGAGGCCGAGGTGGGTGGATCACCTGAGGTCAGGAGTTCGAGACCAGCCTGGCCAACACGGTGAAACCCTGTCTCTACTAAAAATAAAAATAAATAAATAAAAATTAGCCGGGTACAGTGGCAGGTGCCTGTAATCCCAGCTACTTGGGAGGCTGAGGCAGGAGAATCACTTGAACCTGAGAGGCAGAGGTTGCAGTAAGCCGAGAATGCATCACAGTACTCCAGCCTGGGTGAGAAGTGCGAAACTTTGTCTAAAAAAGAAAAGAAAAGAAAGAAAGAAATATAATTCAAGCCATGTATGAACAGCCACATTTTCCAGTAACCACATTTTAAAAAGTAAAAAGAAACTTGTGAAATTAAATTTAGAAATATATTTTGGCTTGGCATTGTGGCCTACATCTATAATCCCAGCACTCTGGGAGGCTGAGGTGAGAAGACTGCTTGAGCCCAGGAGTTTGGGACCAACCTGGGCAACATAGTAAGACACTGTATCTACAAAAAATTAATGTGAAAAAATTAGCCTGGCTGGGTGCAGTGGTTCATGCCTGTCATCCTAGAACTTTGGGAGGCCAAGGCAGGCAGATCAGTAGGTCAGGAAATCAAGATTATCTTGACCAACATGGTGAAACCCCGTCTTTACTAAAAATACAAAAATTAGCTGGGTGTGGTGGCATGTGCTTGTAGTCCCAGCTACTCGGGAGGCTGAGGCAGGAGAATCACTTGAACCTGGGAGGTGGACGGAGGTGGCAGTGAGCTGAGATCACACCATTGCTCTCGAGCCTGGGTGACAAGAGTGAAATTGCATCTCAAAAAAATAAAATAAAAATAAATAAATAACAAAAATAAGAAACATCTTTTATTTGGTTGGGCACAGTGGGTGGCTCATGTCTATAATCCCAGCACTTTGGGAGGCCAAGGCAGGAGGACCACTTGAGCCTAGGAGTTCAAGACCAGCCTGGGCAACATAGTGAGACCTTCTCTCTACAAAATATAAATAAAATTACTGGGGTGTCATGGTGTGTGCCTGTGGTCTCAGCTACTCAGGAGACTGAGGTCGGAGAATTGCTTGAGCACCTGAGGTCAAGGCTGCAATAAGCCAAGATTGAGCCACTTCATTCCCGTCTGGACGACAGAGGGAGACCCCATTGCAATAAGTAAATAAATAAATAAATAAAATTTTAAAAATAAAATGAAAGATATTGCATTAAACTAACATACCCAAAATATCATGTTGACATGTAATTAATATAAAAAAATGATTAATGAGATGTTTAAATTCTTTTCTGCTGAGACTTCCAAATGCACTGTGTATTCTACTGAAAGCACATCTCAGTTTGGACTAGCCGCATTCTCAGTGCTCTATGGCCACATGTGGCTAGTGGCTACAGTGCTGGACAGCACAATTTAGAAACCTTAAATCCTGTGACTCACTTTTCTAAAATTCTAGGATGCTATGCCTCTGAGATGCTAAAGTTCTGCAGCATACGGAAGTTCTGAAATGCTACAACCATGCTTCCGCCAGATTAAAATGTTTCATGAACCACATCCTTATCCAGTCTATCAGTGATGGGCAGATCTGGGTTGGTCCCATGTCTTTGCTATTGTGAACAGTGCTGCAATAAACATACATGTGCATGTATCTTTAAAATAGAATGATTTAAACAAAAAAAAAAATTTTTTTTTGCACCACCATGCCTGGCTAATTTTTGTAGTTTTAGTAGAGACAGTGTTTCACCATGTTGTCCCGTCTGGTCTCAAACTCCTGACCTCAGGTGATCCACCCGCCTCAGCCTCCTAAAATTCTGGGATTACAGGCATGAGCCATCATGCCTAGCCTATAATAGAATCATTTCTATTCCTTTGGGTGTATAGCCAGTAATGGGATTGCTAGGTCAGATGGTATTTCTCGTTCTAGATCTTTGAGGATGATTCCTGTCTTCCACAATGGTTGAACTAATTTACATTCCCACCAACAGTGTAAAAGCGTTATGAGATCATGTCCTTTGCAGGGACATGGATGAAGCTGGAAGCCATCATCCTCAGCAAACTAACACAGGAACAGAAAACCAAACACCACATATGTTCTCACTCATAAGTGGGAGTTGAACAACGAGAACACATGGACACATGGAGGGGAAAAACATACACTGGGGCCTGTAGGTGGGGGGTGGGGGGTGGGGGGTGGGGGGAGGGGGAGCATCAGGACAAATTGCTAGTGCATGTGGGGCTTAAAACCTAGGTGACAGGTTGATAGGTGCAGCAAACCACCATGGCACTTACACCTATGTAACAAACCAGGTTACATAGCTATACATGTTCTACACATGTATCCTGGAACTTACACAAAAAAACAAAAATAATAAAATGTTTCATGAGCGCAAATCTGCATTTGAAGCCTTCTGCCCACACATGAAGGCTTCTCCCCACATGTGTTTTGTATGGAAAGAAATCCAGTTCCCTGTAGAGCCTGTGGGGTAGGGCCAGAGCAAGGAGCCCTCCCTGGCTGCCCCCACCATCTGGCCAGCCTGTGGGAGAGGGGATGGGCATACCCCTTGCAGAGCCACCTCTCCCACCATCCCTCCAGCATGGCACTTCTCCATCCATGTGGAAGTAAGAAGTAAGGCTCCTGCCTTCCAGTCCTCTTGGGGAGGGGGTGTGCCCCTGCCTCACCCCATTGTTTTGTGTCCACTCTGGGGGCATCTGGGGGCGCAGTGGCAGATGGAGCAGGGGAACTGAAACCCCAGATGGAGCCAGGCATGGTGGCTCACGCCTGTAATCCCAGCACTTTGGGTGGCTGAGGCAGACGGATCATAAGGTCAGGAGTTCAAGACCAGCCTGACCAACATGGTGAAACCCAAACTCAACTTAAAAATACAAAAATTAGCTGGGCGTGGTGGTGCACACGTGTAATCCCAGCTACTCGGGAGGCTGAGGTGGGAGAATTACTTGAACCCAGGAGGTGGAGGTTGCAGTGAGCCGAGAGCACACCATTGCACTCCAGCCTGGGCGACAGAGCAAGACTCCATCTCAAAAAAAAAAAGAAAGAAACCCCAGATGGATGGAACTGATCTCCATTTGCTTAAGGCTGGATCCCCAGGAACCTGTGGAGAGCAGAAGTCAGAGGCCCACAGTCTGGGGCTTGGTGAGCCAGAAGTGCTCTCTGAGGGCATGTGATGGCACCTTTCACAGTGTAAATGGGGAAACTGAGACCAAGAACAGAAGGGGTTTCCCAAGTTAGGCACAAGGTGAGTGTTGTGCTCTGCCAGAAGGAATGCCCCCTGGGTAGCCGCAGGCTTCTCTTCCTACTCCCAAGCTTCCTCTCCCATCTCTGCTTGTGGGGAAGTCAAGGCACAAACCCAGCATGGCAGACATCAGGCAGGCTGCAGAAAGGCCCCCCCACAGCTGTTGTGTCCCAGTGGGTGATGTCCAGGTGGGTGACTTCTCACCCACCTGGACACAACAGCTATGGGGGGCCTTTGGGATTTGTCTTCGTGTCTTATGATTTGAGCTGCTATCACAAAATAGACTGGGTAGTTTTTAAACAGCAGCAATTGTTTCTTACCATTCTATCTTTTTTTCTTTTCTTCTTTTTTTTTTGAGACAGAGTCTTGCTCTGTCACCCAGGCTGGAGTGCAGTGGTGTGATCTTGGCTCACAGCAACCTCTGCCTGTGAGGATGCAGTGAGAGGGTGCCATCTACAAATGGGGAAGCAAGCCCTGGGTTCAAGCAATTTTTGTGCCTCAGCTTCCCAAGTAGCTGGGATTACAGGTGCATGCTACCACACCTGGCTAAATTTTTTTTTTTTTAAGTAGAGATGGGGTTTTGCCATGTTGGCCAGGCTGGTCTCCAACTCCTGACCTCAAGTGATTCGCCTGCCTTGGGCTCCCAAAGTGCTGGGGTTACAAGTGTAAGCCATTGTACCCAGCCTGTTTCTCACCATTCTAAAGACTGGGAAGTCCAAGGTCAAGGCTATGGCAGGTTTGGTGTCTGGTGAGGGCTGGCTTCCCCATTTGTAGATGGCACCCTCTCACTGCATCCTCCCATGGTGGAAGGGGTGAATGAGTTCCCTTGGGTCTATTCTATAAGGGCAGTAATTCCACTTATGAGGGTTCTGCCCTCGTGGCCTGATCACCTCCCAAAGACCCCACCTTCTAATATCATCACCTTAGGAGTTAGGATTTTATTTTATTTATTTTATTTGAGACGGAGTTTCACTCTTGTTACCCAAGCTGGAGTGCAGTGGCACGATCTCGGCTTACTGCAACCTCAGCCTCCTGGGTTCAAGCGATTCTCCTGCCTCAGCCTCCCTAGTAGCTGGGACTACAGGCGTGCGCCGCCATGCCCGGCTAATTTTCGTATTTTTAGTAGAGATGGGGTTTTACTATGTTGACCAGGATGGTCTTGATCTCTTGACCTCGTGATCCACCTGCCTCAGCCTCCCAAAGTGCTGGGATTACAGGCGTGAGCCACCGCGCCAGGCTGGGAGTTAGGATTTTAACATGGATTTGGGGGGCACACACACATTCATACCATAGCAGGATGCTCATGCCAGGCCCAGAAACCTGGTTGGAACCTTTCCCCAGGCTCTCCCTTGGCCCACAACCATAGGTCCTGCAGAGGGTCTGGGGGAATGGGTGATTGGCCATAGGCAGCAGCCTGGGTGAGGTGTGCTGAAGCTGAAGCTGGGGACTGGGGGTCTCAGTAAACAATCATCAGCTTCTTTAAGCCATCTGCTCCGCTGTCCAGCTCTGGATTCCATTTCAAAGTCCTTTAATAGTCACAGTCCCTATTTTTCTTTTTTTTTTTTTTGAGACAAGAGTTTTCCTCTTGTTGCCAAGGCTGGAGTACAATGGCATGATCTCAGCTCACCACAACCTCTGCCTCCCAGGTTCAAGCCATTCTCCTGCCTCAGCCTCCCAAGTGGCTGGGATTACATGTGCTGCCACCACACCCAGCTAATTTAGTATTTTCAGTAGCGACAGAGTTTCTCCACATTGGTGAGGTTGGTCTTGAACTCCCAACCTCAGGTGATCCACCCTCCTCAGCCTCCCAAAGTGCTGGGATTACAGGCATGAGCCACAGTGCCTGACTGCCACAGTCCCATTTTAGCCTCACAAGTGCCCAAGAGGAAAAGATGGCAGGAGGACTTGTCATCAACACATCATAAACTCCCAGCCAGAGGGCCAGTGTGAGAACTTTGCCACTGCTCCTCAACTCTATGCCACCCCTCTTCCTTTTTTTTTTTTTTTTTTTGAGACAGGATCTGACTCTGTCACCCAGACTGGAGTACAGTGGTGCCATCATAGCTCACTACTGCCTCGACCTCCCGGGCTCAAGCAATACTCCCATCTCAGCCTCCCAAGTAGTTGGGACTACAGGCATGAGCCACCATACCCAGGTAATTTTGAAAATTTCTGTAGAGACAGTGTCTCACTATGTTGCCCAGGTTGGTCTTGAACTCCCAGGCTTAAGCAATCCTCCCATCTCAGCCTCCAAAAGTGTTGAGATTATAGGCATGAACCACCATGTCTGGCCCATTCTCCTTTTTTACAGGTGGGAAACTGAGGCCCAGGGAGGGGCTATGACTTGTCCCAGGCTACAGAGCCAGAGAGAGGCTGAGTATAGGCTCCTGGGAGTCATGGGCATTACCCATTGAGGAAGCCCCACACCTTGCTGTGCTCCCAAGCACTCAGACCCTTGGCAGCCAAGGAGACAAACATCAGAGGTCACTGGCAGCCACATTTTCCATGGGATGCTTCCAGGCTGGGTTTCCCCTCGGAGGAAAGCCCCAAGGTTGTTTCGCATGGTCAGGAGAACTGGGAAGGAAGTGACAGAGTTCCTGCCACAGAGGGCAACAGAAAACAGCCTGGCTTTTGGCCTCTAGGGATCCAGCTCGGCCAAAGTCTGGTTTGGGGAGGAAGATGCGGGGTACAGCAGGAAGGCAGGCGTCCAATCTAGATTTGAAAAAGCACAAACCTTGGAGTAAGATGGCCTGAATTCAAGTCCCCAGGCTGCTATAAAGTGGCTATGTAACCTCGAGGTCACACTGCTAGATGGTGGCAGAGGCTAGACTCGGACCCAAGCAGCCTGACCCCAGAGCCCCTGTTCTCTGCTCTGGGATGGCTCTGGGGGATTTTTATTTGTTTTAAGATGGAGTCTTGCTCTGTCACTGAGGCTGGAGTACGGTGGCATGATCTCGGCTCACTGCAACCTCCACCTCCTAGGTTCAAGCAATTCTCCTGCCTCAGCTTCCCAAGTAGCGGGGATTACAGGCACCCATCACTACACCTGGCTAATTTTTGTAATTTTTTTTTTTTTTTTTTTTTGAGACGGAGTTTCGCTCTTGATACCCAGGCTGGAGCGCAATGGCGCGATCTCGGCTCACCGCAATCTCCGCCTCCTGGGTTCAGGCAATTCTCCTGCCTCAGCCTCCTGAGTAGCTGGGATTACAGGCACGCGCCACCATGCCCAGCTAATTTTTTGTATTAGTAGAGACGGGGTTTCACCATGTTGACCAGGATGGTCTCGATCTCTTGACCTCGTGATCCACCCGCAAGTGCTGGGATTACAGGCTTGAGCCACCGCGCCCGGCCGCAATTTTTGTAATTTTTAGTAGAGACAGGGTTTTCACCACATTGGTCAGGCTGGTCTTGAACTTCCGACTTCAAGTTATCCACCCGCCTCGGCCTCCCAAAGTACTGGGATTACAGGTGTGAGCCACCACGCCCAGCTGTGGGGGCTTTTATTCTCTCTTTCCCAGTTGCCTAGTTTCTCGGCCAAGGACTCCTGTGGGGTGAAATTCCCTTTCTCAGGTTGGTGCTGCTTAGAGCTTCCTAATGGTTTTGGAAGCTCCTGCAAATCAGCCTTGGGGAGCATATGTGGGAGATGAAGTGGGGGCTCTGCCCAGCCTGAGACTGTTGCCCGGGTCCTTTGTCAAGGACTAATTCTCTGCAGCTTTCTGGTTGCTTCCTGCCTCAAAGTGAGGCAGGAAGCAAGGCCAACAGGAATTTTGGCTCTAGCTCCTTTGTCCTCACTCAGCTCATCCTCCCCTTCCCCTACTCCAGCTTCTGGACCTGCCTCTTTTTTGCCTAACCAGGGACCTTGAACTTAACGTTCATTCCCAGGCCAACTTCCCAGTGTGAGAGCAGCAGTGCAGGGCTAAGAATCCAGAGACTGCCAAGAACTGAGGGTGCTTTTCCTTCCAGGTGGGCAGATTTGGAGAAAGCCTGCCTTAAGATGGGATAGATAGGGGTGGGTCTGGAATGTGCAAGCGGTCCACACATGCACATCAATTTACAAAGAAGCTCCACAGTGATCCAGTGATGGTGTTGGTTCCTCCTCAACCATCCTGGTCAGAGAGGGGTTAGCTTGCTATCATCCCAACTGAACAGGAAACAGGCTCAGGAGGATTCAGTGACCTGTTCATGACTATGCAGACATTTAGGGGCAAAAGCAAATGTTTACCCAATTCTGCAAAGATTGTATAATAACACTTCTTATTTTTTTGGAGATGGGAGATGGAGTCTCGCTCTGTTGCCCAGGCTGGAGTGTAGTGGTGTGATCTCGGCTCACTGCAACCTCTGCCTCCCGGGTTCAAGCGATTCTCCTGCCTCAGCCTCCTGAGTAGCTGGGATTACAGGTGCGTGGCACCACGCCTAACTTTTGTATTTTTAGTAGAGACGGAGCTTCACCATGTTGACCAGGCTGGTCTCAAACTCCTGATCTCAGGTAATCTGCCCACTTCAGCCTCCCAAAATGCTGGGATTACAGGCATGAGCCACCACGCCCAGCCATAATACTATTATTATTGAAAATATTTTCTGGCTGGGCACAGTGGCTCACACCTGTAATCCCAGCACTTTGGGAGGCCGAGGCAGGCAGATCACCTGAGGTCAGGAGTTTGAGACCAGCCCAGCCAACATGGTGAAACTCTGTCTCTAAAAAAATTAAAAAATAAAAAATAATAATAAATAAATACATAAATAAAAAGAAAATATTTTCTAAGTTCTGACTGTGCCAAAAGCTTTCCTCTTATTACTTATTTAATCCTTTCAACAACTCTAAGTAGTAGTGATCCCTATTTTACAGATGAGGAAACTGAGGCTCAGAGAAGCAAATCACCAGTACAAAGTACACTTAGTCACATCCACTAATCAGAATGTGAAAGCCAGATTTGAACTCAAGTTTGTCTGGCTCTAGAGTCAGGCTTCACAGGAAAGTTTCTACCTTGGGTAGAGGAGTCATTGTTTCTCAATGCAGAGGTGGGGTGAGCCTGGCTTCACCCACCTGTTCAAGGTGCTGCTTCAGGCCTGGTGCATACAGCCCTGGGAACCCCGTAGGCAGTGGGCCCTGGAAAATCTAACAGATACTGCAGGATTTGGGGTCACTCTGGGGCCGTGTCTGAGTATGACCCCTCTCTGCATAGCAGCAGCAGCCCCTGGTCTAGGCAAAGGTGGCCCTCTGACAGCCTTGTAGATGAACTCTGCAAAAGCAAAATCATTCATTCATTTATTCATTCACTCAACACTTAAAGATGTAAGCTAAGCAGCCTTTACATCTTTAAGCACAGATACTCACTTATTTTGCTGACCTCCCAACCATGGCAAGCTACATAATTTGCAGGGGCCAGTGCAAAATAAAAATGCAGATGCCTTTGTTCAATCATTATGAAGAATTTCAGGCCAGGCATTGTGGCTCACGTCTGTAATCTCAGCACTTTGAGAGGCTGAGGTGGGTGGATCACTTGAGGTCAGGAGGTCAAGACCAGCCTGCCCAACACGGTGAAACCCTGTCTCCACTAAAAATACAAAAATGAGTCAGTGTTGTGGCACACGCCTGTAGTCCCAGTTACTTGGGAAGCTGAGGCAGGAGAATCACTTGAACCCAGGAGGCAGAGGTTGCAGTGAGCTGAGATCGTGCCCATCACTGCACTCCAGCCTGGGTAACAAGAGCAAAACTCCGTCTCAATAAATAATAAATAAATAAAAATAAAATAAAATAAAAAAATTTCAGGGAGGGGTGAGGTAGCTCACACTTGTAATCTCAGCACTTTGGGAAGGTGAGGCAGGCAGATCACCTGAGGTCTGGAATTTAACACCAGCCTGGCCAACACAGTGAAACCCCATCTCTTCTAAAAATACAAAACTTAGCCGGGCATGGTGGCACGCGCGTATAGTCCCAGCTACTCGGGAGGCTGAAGCAGGAGAACTGCTTGAATCCAAGAGGAGGAGGTTGCAGTGAGCTGAGATTGTTCCACTGCACTCTCCAGCCTGGGCAACAGAGTGGAACTTTGTCTCAAAAAGATAAAAAGTATTTCAGGACAGCAACCACAGGGCATTCAACCAAGCGTGGGTCCTGTGCAACTGTAGAGGCCATAGGCCTGTGGTGCCAGTCCTGTCCCCGGCTCATCTTGCTCCTTCTTCCTCTGGTTCTCCCCACTGCCCCCGGCCACTTTCTCCTCCCTTCACATCCTCATGCTAAGCTCAGGGTCTTTGCAAAGGCTGTTCTTCCTGTCAGGAACTCTTTTCCAATCTTCCCTCATAATTGAGTCCTTATCATTAAGGTCTCTGCCAAATATCACTTCCCTGGTGCCCCAGTCTAAAGTAGCCACCCACATAGCTTTCCATCCTGTTTGTGATTTATTCCCTTTATAGTGTGCACCACAATCTGTGACCCTATGCCTATTTGTCATTGATTGTTTATCGTCCATCTTCCCTGCTAGGATGTTGACTTGGTGGGCACAGCCCACATCTGTCCTATTTAGCACCAAATCCTCAGCGCCCAACCCAGTGCTTGGCTCACAGTATATGTTCAATAATTATTTTTTGCTGGGTGTGGTGGCTCATGCCTGTAATCCCAGCACTTTGGGAGGCTGAGGTGGGTGGATCATTTGAGGTCAGAAGTTCGAGACCAGCCTTGCCAACGTGGTGAAACCCGGCCTCTACTTAAAATACAAAAATTAGCCGGTCATGGCAAGTGTCTGTAGTCCCAGCTACTCAGGATACTGAGGCAGGAGAATCACTTGAACCTGGGAGGTGGAAGTTGCAGTGAGCCGATATTGCACCACTGGACTCCAGCCTCAGTGACAGAGACTCTGTCTCAAAAAAATAAAATAAAAATTATTATTATTTATAAAACAGTGAATGAATGAATGAATGAATGGACACTGACATCCTAACAAATCTCTCCCTCAGCAACCCAGACGAGCACAGGTGTTCCCCCAATGTCCTAGGGCCTAAGACACCCCAACAGACAGCAAGGGATCCGAAAGAGTCAGGCAGCTCCCAAGGTGTTGAAACAAGGACAGATGGAAGTGGCAGGACCTATAGAAGAGGAGAAAAAGAAAGAAGGGTCAGGTGCGGTGGCTCACGCCTGTAATCTCAGCACTTTGG
Source organism: Aotus nancymaae (assembly GCF_030222135.1). NCBI lineage: Eukaryota > Metazoa > Chordata > Mammalia > Primates > Aotidae > Aotus > Aotus nancymaae. Next base: position 25,462,379 of record NW_026988479.1, on the reverse strand, counting down.
GAGGCCGAGGCAGCAGGATTGCTTGAGCCCAGGAGTTCAAGACCAGCCTGGGCAACATGGCAAAACCCCATCTCTATAAATTAAAAAAGAGGAAAAAAAAAAAAAAGGAGGAAGAGAGGAAAGAAAAAGAGCCCACAGGAACACAGGAAGGAGAGAAGAGGTAGACAAAGAGGGGAGAACTTGTTGAGCATGATGATAATCCCATTTCTTCTCTTTATTAGTGAAACTAATAATTACTATTAATACCTGGCCCCTCCCTGGCCCTTTCATCCAGGCTGGCTGGGAGGTTTTGAAGATGAAAGTCTGGAGGGGGGGCCTCTCCAGATGCAGGTTTCGGGGATTCACAACCACTAATTAAGCTTGGCAGCCCCATCAGTTACCTCCCCCACCCCTGGGGATGCTGGGTCACCTGACTCAATGCCTTTCCAGGTGGGACACAGCAGAGATCTGCTCCCTGGGCTGGGCCTCCTCTTGAGAGGTGCTGAGTAGCTGCAGTGGTGGGAGGGTGGGGCTGTCAGCTGAGACAATCATGTGGAGGTGCCAGAAAAAGGAACCTCACACCAGGTGGCTGAGACTCAGGAGCCCTGCCCCCAGTTGAAATTACAGCCCCATCCCTGCGGCTACCCCTGGCCCCACCCCAGGGTCTGAGTGTCTCTGGGCCCTGTCAGATGGTAGTGGGGGAAGGGTGCCACAGGAGAGGAAGATCTAAGCAGACAAAGAGACAGAGCCAGCATGTCCAGCTCCTCCGCTTGGCCCCAGGGGCACTGAGTCCTGGTCCCTGGCATCCTCAGGGTCTATTTCATTCCATCTCCCCTCAAAGGGGCCTCCTCTCTCTAGTGGCCTTGACTGGCATCAGCCAGCCTGTCCTGCACACCTCCAGTGATGGGGCCTTCACTGTGGACTGTGTGAAGGGATCTCATCCCATCCCTTGACATAAAATGCAACCTAGAGGCTCCTGAGATTACATCAGCAGTCGTGAGCTTTCCAATAACTCCAACTGCCCGCCCCATCCTTCTACTGGATATCACACAGAAGGCTCCAAAAATAGCAGGGCCTGACCCTGATTCCAGCCTCCACCCCCGTTGTAACCTCCCCATCACCTCGGTTAATAGCCCTATCACCCATCCATTGTTCAAGCCTAGCACCTAGAATCATCCTCACCCCTGCATCTAATTCATCTGAAAATTCTAGAGATTCTGCTTCCAAAGTATCTCTCAGATCTGACCATTGCTCTCCATCTTCACAGCTGCCATCTCGGTCTGAGCCCCCATCACCTCTCACCAGCATGACCGTCTCCACCTCCTCCTGCTCCCTCTCTTGCTCACCTTCAGTCTATTCTCCAAAGCCAGAGTAGACTTTCATTTATTTTATTTTTATAAAGACAAGGTCTTGCTGTGTTGCCCAGTCTGAACTCAAACTCTTGGGCTCAAGCGATCCTTCTGTCTCAGCTCCCCAAAGTGCTGGGATTACAGGCGCAAGCCATCACGCCCGGCCGGCCCAGAGTGGACTTCTATAGACACAAATCAGAATATGTGGATAAAGCTCCCTGCTTAAAGCTCTTCACCACCTTCCCATGCAATTAGAATATAATCTACACTTGGCTGGGTGCAGTGACTCACACCTATAATCCCAACATTTTGGGAGGCCAGGGCTGGTGGATCACCTGAGGTCAGGAGTTCGAGACCAGTCTGTCCAACATGGTGAAACCCCTTCTCTACTAAAAATATAATTAGTTAGGTGTGGTGGCATGTGCCTGTAATCCCAGCTACTTGGTGTAAGGTTTGTTCTTGCCGAGTTTAAAACTAAGAAACTGAGGCCAGCACAAGAAGATCCACTGCGAAGGGTTTATTCAGGCTCCCGGGTGAGGTTCTACGGTCCAACAGGAGGGGCCGGAGAAGTCGCAGGGACTCCTCTCAGACATGGGGTTTTATAGGGAGTGGAGGCGTTTGATTGGTTGTGCCCAAGGTGAGTGGGGCCCAGATGGGACAAAATGGTACCGGGTAGGTCCTGGCGGGGCTTTTTTTCCGGGCTCCCGGTGAGGGGGTGTGTATGTCTGAGCTCCCAGCGAGGGACGGGGGAGGTGTCTGAACTCCCGGTGAGGGAGGGGGGTGTCCGAGCTCCCGGCAGGGTGGGGTGGTGTGTGCGTCCGTGCTCCCGGCGAGGCAACTGGCCTTACATTTGGGAGACTGAGGCAGGAGAATCGCTTGAACCTGGGAGGCGAAGGTTGCAGTAAGCCAAGATAGCACTATTGCACTCCAGCCTGGGCAACAGGGCTAGACTCCATCTCAAAAAACAAACAAACAAACAAACAAACAACAAAACCTATATACTCCTCGACAGGGCAGGGCCTAGCAGGCCCAGAGGATCTGGCCCCTGCCCTCAGGGACAGCCTCACCACTTTCCCCTCTCGAGGTCCCAACCCCACCTCCTTGCAGTTTCTCTGGCTCCAATCTTGGCAGCCTGTACACTGCTGTCCCCTCTGCTGGGAAGGCTGCTCCTCCAGCCCTCCTCATGGCTGCCCCTCTCACTCTTCAGGTGTCAGCTTCCATATCTCCTCCTGAGTCCTCCCTGCACCTGAGCCCTGCCCACCTCAATAGAGTGAGCCTATCCTGCAACCTTTTCAGGCCTGCGTGCTTCCTTCATGGCCCTTACCACAATCTCTAATGATAAAGTTGTTGGCGGGCTTATTTGTATAACCCTGGCTGCCTCCCCATTAGGTTGTCCCTTCCACGGGGAAGGAGATGTCTTATCCATTGTTTTGCCCATGTCTTATCCATTGCTTTATCGCTCACCAGGGCCTGGCACACAGTAGGTGCTCAGTAAACCTGCTGAATGAATAAATGACTCGGGATCCATGCCCTGGTACTGCCAGCCCATCGGGTCCTACCATTCCCTTTGGATGGACTGAGTGCAGGCCCTCTGGGAGCCGGCCTGCGGGCAGGTAGGGAGCACGGAGGCCGGGATGCCATCTTTGTCCATTTACTCCACCCTGAACCAGCTGAGTGACCTGGGCGCAGCTCTGACCTCCCACTTAAAGCTTCCTGCTCAGCAAAATGAGAATAATAATCCGAGCTCCCGGGGTGTGATGGGACACAAAAGGAGAATATACATCAAGGCCGTCGTCACATCACAACCACATCCTGGGACGTCCCAACCATTTTCTGGGCTTAGAAACGAGGCGCCTCACCCTGTACCCACCCCCCATCCTCCACCCTCCACCCTCCACCCTCCACGTGTACCTGCCAGGCTGAGGCGGGTTCTCCCCCCACAGCACGGAGACCCGGCGCCATCTAGCGGGCACTTCGGGAAGAACGGGAGTTCCCCGCCCCTGTGTTCCTTGCACCGTGGGTGGGGCCGCGCCTCGGGATCCCGCCCGGATCTTCCTCGCTGGACAGAGTTGGGCCTAGGATCAAACCGAGGATCTGCCCCCGTTGGGTCAGAGGGACAGGGTCCTCTCACCCACAGCCCCCAAGACCCAGGACCCAACCTTTAATCCTACCTCCCACTCACTCCCTCCCCTCAGCCCCAGGGACTTCTCCAGAATCCCTGAATGATTCCTAGTTCCCCTTTGATTCAAGACCTTTCCACCGGCTGTTTTGTGAGCTAGGAGTTTTCTCTCAACCTCTTCTTCCTGTCCTGGCTGGCTCCTACTCCCGTTTTGGGCCCTCCAGCAAGGCCCCTGAGCAAGCCAGAGCCCTCTGTTTTCCCCGTTCCTTACTTTGTCCTTGTTCCTTGCCCATATGCCCTGCTACACAAAGCCCTTTGGCAGCAGGCCTTGACACGGTCACTGTATGGCGAGTGCTGAGATGACAAGTCCTGGGCCGCACAGGGGCTCCCATCAGTTGCTTGCAGACCGAGTGTGAGTCCTGTGAGCACAGAGAGCAGGTGAATTACATCCCTGGAGGATGCAGCCTGCAGGTCTCTAGGGAGATGTGGGGCATTGCTTCAGAGGGAGCCATCTCCAGGCCTTTTGTAGCCCCTCTTCCCCTGGAGGGTGTGCACCTGGCCTAATCACCAACACACACAGTGCTGCTCTTCCCTTGGGTGCCACACTTACGCAGACCAGAGCTCACGTGTGTTCTGGAGATCAGACCAGCAATAGACCCATGACTCCATGACAGCTTCACATGAGCCAACACTTTTGAGAAGCACCCCCCAACACACACCCCACCAAGTCCCACGACCACCTGGATCACAGTTGGTGTCTGATTCCTGGCTGTATGTCTTGGTGAGCGAACTCACCCTCTCTGGGCCACAGCTTCTTCCCACCCTTCCTCTGTTCCATCTGCAGACTGCCCTCGAAGGGGAGGAGGGGATAGAGCTCCTGGACAAATGAAAGTAGGAGCTGCTGCCAAGAATGAGGAGCACAGCCCTCCAGGCTGAGCTTGAGGTTCCAGGAAAGGGTTCGGCTTCTGCTTGCTCCAGGCTAATTCCCTGCTCTTCTTTCATTCAATCAACAGATATTTACAAAACGCCTGCACCTGAGGTTACAAGAATTGGGGCTCTGGAGTCAGACTGCTTGGGCCCAGATCCTGGTGCCCCACTTGGAGCTGTTGACCTTTCACTTGTGTCCTCAGTTAAAACACAGGGAGGATTAAACATTTTCTACCTGGTATGGTTGTTGAGAGGAAGCTGCTTGCTTTCCACCTCCTGGATGAGAACTTTCTCCGTCTCCTGCTATCACACATGCCCCCACCATCTTCCTTCCTCATTAACACCTGAGGCCAGCTGTCCACACTCCTGCCTAAAGCTGACTCTTCCACGTAGGCAGCAGAGGCCCTTACGTATTGCCTGCTCAAGATCAGCACTTGCTTTTCCTTCTCTTTTAGACTACTCCCAGCAGTGTACAAATATGTTATTGATGCAACCTTAAAAAAGGAAAAAACAAAAGAACCTCTTGATCCCACATCCCCATTCTCCATCTGCTCCCTGGCACATCTGCAGAAAAACTCAAGAGCTATCTATGAAGGAACTGGGTACAGTGGCTCATGCCTGTAATCCCAAGACTTTGGAAGGCCTAGGTGGGAGGACCTCTTGAGCCCAGGAGTTCAAGTCCAGCCTCAGCAACATAGGGAGACTCAGTATTTAAAGAAAAATTAGGGCCAGGCGCATTGGCTCACACCTGTAATCTCAGCACTTTGGGAGGCTAAGGCGAGTGAATCACGAGGTCAGCAGTTCGAGACCAACCTGACCACCATGGTGAAACCCCGTTTCTACTAAAAATACAAAAATTAGCCGGGCATGGTGGTGCGCACCTGTAATCTCAGCTACTCAGGAGGCTGAGGCAGGAGAATTGCTTGCACCTGGGAGGCGGAGGTTGCAGTGAGCTGAGATCGTGCCACTACTCTCCAGCCTAGGTGACAGAGTGAGACTCCATCTCAAAAAAAAAAATTAAATAAAAAAAAATTGGAAGGCTGGGCACGGTGGCTCAAGCCTGTAATCCCAGCACTTTGGGAGGCCGAGGTGGGCGGATCACAAGGTCAAGAGATTGAGACCATCCTGGCCAACATGCTGAAACCCCGTCTCTACTAAAAATACAAAAAAATTAGCTGGGCGTGGTGATGTGCGCCTGTAGTCCCAGCTACTCAGGAGGTTGAGGCAGGAGAATTGCTTGAATCTGGGAGGCAGAGGTTGCAGTGAGCCGAGATGGCGCTACTGCGCTCTAGCCTGGCGCCTGGCGACAAAGTGAGACTCTGTTTCAAAAAAAAAAAAAATTGGAAAGAACTGTCCACACCTCCCTTTCATGCTCCATTCACACTTTTGCACTCCCCCCATCAAATCCCCCAATCAAGCTGTTCTTGTCAAAGGCTCCGGTTCTTCACGTTGCTACATCTTGTGGTCATCGTCAGTTATCCTTGACCTCTAAGTGCAGCGGTGCAGGGGCACACTCCCTTCTCCTTGGTTGCATTTCTCCAGTTGGCTTCTGGATGTGCCCTCTCCTGATCTCCTCCCATTTCTGTTCATGGCTTATTTTCCTGGCTCTCTCCTTCTCTTATACCCATGCTCTCGACGCTCAGTCCTTAGCCTCTTCTTTATCTACATGCAGTCTCGTGGTGGGACTCGTGATTAAAATCAGTCTTGTGATTTTAAATACCATCTGTATGCTGGAGACTCCCAAATTTACACCTCCCGCTCTGATCCACTTCTCAATTCCAGATTCATCGATCCCAGCTGTCATTCTGACAGCTCCACTTGGATATGTAATAAACAGCTCAAACCCAGGCCTATGAGGGGCGTCTGATCTTCCTTAAAAACCTCCTCCACCCTCTGACTTCCCTACCCCAGCTAATGGCAGCTCTTCCTTCTGGTTCCTCCAGCCATAAATGCTAGAATCATCGTTGACAACACTCTTTTCCCATGCCTCATGTCCAGTCTATCAGTAAATCCTGTTGGATCCACGTTCGTTTCTTTCTTTCTTTCTTTCTTTGAGATGGAGTTTTGCTCATTTCCCAGGCTGGAGTGCAATGGCGTGATCTTGGCTCAGCACAACCTCTGCCTCCTGGGTTCAAGCGATTCTCCTGCCTCAGCCTCCCAAGTAGCTGGGATTAAAGGCGCCTGCCACCACACCCGGCTAATTTTGTATTTTTAGTAGAGATGGGGTTTCTCCATGTTAGCCAGGCTGGTCTCAAACTCCTGGCCTCAGGTGATCCACCTGCCTCGGCCTCCCAAAGTGCTGGGATTACAGGAGTAAGCCACCATGCCTAGCCCTATTTTCTTTTCTTTTCTTCTTCTTCTTCTTTTTGAGACAGTCTCACTCTGTCACCCATGCTGGAGTGCAGTGGTGCGATCTCAATCTCCATCTCCTGGGTTCAAGCGATTGATTCTTGTGCCTCAGCCTCCCGAATGGCTGGGATTACAGCTGTGTGCTACTACACCCGGCTAATTTTTGTATTTTTAGTAGAGACGGGGGTTTCCCATGTTAGCCAGGCTGGTCTTGAACTCCTGACCTCAACTGATCTGCCCACCTCAACCTCCCAAAGTGCTGGGATTACAGGCTTGAGCCACCTCACCAGGCCCCCATTTTCAAAATATAACCAAATATTGGCCACTTCTTTCTACCTCTACTGATGCCTCCTCCATCTCAGCTACCAGTATCTTTCACTTGCTTTATTGCAAAAGCCTCCTATCCATCATCCCTGCTTCCACTTTTGCCCCTCGCCCCCACCCCACTGGGAGTCTGTTCCCCACAGAGCACCCAGAGTGCACCGATGAAAACAGAAGTCAGTTCTGTCACTGTCTGCTTCAGACCCTCCAGTGGCTCCACTCAGTAAGAGTCCTTGCAATGAACTCTAAGGCCTACAGGGTCTACACAATCCTCCCCACCTCCAATGACCCCTGCCCACCCTGGCTCACTCCACACCAGCCACCCTGGCCTCCTTGCTGTCTCTAGAACATGCCAGTCATACTCCCACCTCTGGGCTTGGCACTTGACGTTCCCTCTGCCCAGAACCATCGTCCCTTAGGCACCAGCAAGGCTGGCTCCCTCTCCCTCTCACAGTTCTGCTCAAATCTCTACTCAGCAAGGCTGCCTGGCCCTCTTTGTTTAATTCAGCCACCCACCCCGCCCCTTTCCTTAAACCTTCAGTACTCTTCGCTCTGTCTTTTTCTTTTTTTTTTTTTGTTTGAGATGGAGTTTCACTCGTCGCCCAGGCTAGAGAGCAACGGTGTGATCTCAGCTCACTGCAACCTCTGCCTCCCGGGTTCAAGCAATTCTCGTGCCTCAGCTTCCCGAGTAGCTGGGATTACAGGCACCCACCACCATGCCCAGCTAATTTTTGTATTTTTAATAGAGACTGGGTTTCACCATGTTGGCCAGGTTAGTCTCAAACGCCTGACCTCAGGTGATCTACCCACCTTGGCCTCCCAAAGTGCTGGGATTACAGGCATGAGCCACCACTCCCAGCCAACTTTTTCTTTTTCCCAAGGGACTGAGCACCTTCTAACATAATAGAAAACTTACTTAGACGTTATGTCTGCCCTTCCTTCCAGAATGTAGACTTTGAGAGGGTAGGAACCATTGTTTTTGTCACTGATGTAGCCCAAATATTTACAACAATGTCAGACACGTCCTAGGAGCTCAGTGAGTGCTCCCTGAGTGAGTGAGCCGAGAGCAGAGGGTAAGCGCACCCCTGTGCTGGCAATGTTGGCAGTGCAGGGGTGCGGTGGGGTGGGGAAAGCAGACACGGTAACAGGGAGGTAAGGCCCCACAGAAAGTGGCTCTGCCGCCCTCCAGCCTCAACTCCCATTCCTCTCTCCTTATTCACAACACCCCAGTCCTATTGGCCATTTTTTAATTCCTAGAGCTCTCTAAACACCTACCCACCTCAGGGCCTTTGCATCTTCTATTCTCCCTGCCCAGACTGTTCTTCACACCTTCACGTAGCTAATTCCTACTCTACTCTCAAGTCTCAGCTCAAATGCCATCAAGTGCCTGACACAGAGTAAGTGCCCAATAAAGATACAGGTTTTCAGCCAGGTGCAGTGGCTCATGCCAGTAATCCTAGCACTTTGGGAGGCTGAGGCGGGTGGATCACCTGAGATCAGGAGTTCAAGACCAGCCTGGCCAACACGGTGAAACTCCGTCTCTACTAAAAATACAAAAAATTAAAACAACAACAACAACAACAACAAAATACAAAAAATTAGCCCAGCATGGTGGCCGGCGCCTGTAATCCCAGCTACTCAAGAGGCTGAAGCAGAATTGCTTGAACCCAGGAGGTGGAGGTTGCAGTAAGCCGAGATCACGCCACTGCCCTCCAGCCTGGGTGACAGAGTGAGACTCCGTCTCAAAAAAAAAAAAGATACATGTTTTCAGTATACATTTATAAAATATACATATTGTGTCTCACTGTTGCCCACACTGGAGTGCGATGGGGCTATCACAGCTCACTGCAGTCTTGACCTCCTAGGCTCAGGTGACCCTCCTGAGTAGCTGGGATTATAGGCACAGTTCACCATGACTAGTTAGTTTTTCTATTTTTTGTAGAGAAGGTATTTCACCATGTTGCCCAGACTGGTCTCCAACTCCTGAGCTCAAGTTATCCTCCTGCCTCAGCCTCCAACTGTGGTGGAATTACAGGTGTGAGCCACCAAGCCCCACAGTTTTCAATATACATTTTAAAAATATACTATTTTTGGCTGGGTGCAGTGGCTCACGCCTGTAATCCCAACACTTTGGGAGGTTGAGGCGAGTGGATCACCTGAGGTCAGGAGTTCGAGACCAGCCTGGCCAACATGGTGAAACCCCATCTCTACTAAAAATACAAAAAAAAAAAAAAAAAATTAGCTGGGTGTGGTGGTGTATGCCTGTAATCCCAGCTAATGGAAAGGCTGAGACAGGAGAATCACTTGAACTTGGGAGGTGGAGGTTGCAGTGAGCCAAGATCGAATCACTGCGCTCCAGCCTGGGCAACAGAGTGAGACTCCATCTCAAAAAACAACAAACAAAGATGAATAAATAAATAATATAATAATAAAAATATATTATTATCATCCCATTTCACAGATGAGAAAACCGAAGCCCAGAGAGGTTACAATTTTTGCCCAAAGACCCACAGCTAATAACTGCAGAAACAATAAATATGTTGATTAAACAATCAAAGTGGAGTTTGAAAGCAGTGACTTTGATGGTTTCTGGGATATAGATAAGGCTTCCCTGTGGAAAAATTTGTCCTGAGGTGATTGTGTGGGCTGCCTTCAGCCATAAGATCAAGGCCTGCTCCCTCCAAGAAGCCACCTGAGGTTTGAAGGTCTGTTTAATACAACTCTTAACAAAGCAGGAACTCACTCCACAATACTCCATTCCCTGCTAACATATTGGGAAGCTCATTACTTAAAACAAAAAAGCCCTCTCCTTCAAAAAAACACAGACATGGCTTGGCACGGTGGCTCACGCCTGTAATCCCAGCACTTTGGGAGGCCAAGGCAGGAGGATCACGAGATAAGGAGTTTGAGACCAGCCTGGCCAATATGGTGAAACCCTGTCTCTACTAAAAATACAAAAATTAGGCTGGGTGCGGTGGCTCACGCCTGTAATCCTAGCACTTTGGGAGGCCAAGGTGGGCAGATCACCTAAGGTCAGGAGTTCGAGACCAGCCTGATCAAAATGGTGAAACCCCATCTTTAAAAAATAATAATAAATAAATAAAATTTAAAAATTAAAAAAATAATAAAAATACAAAAATTAGCTGAGTGTGGTGGTGGGCACCTGTAATCCCAGCTACTGAGGAGGCTGAGGCAGCAGAATCATTTGAACCTGGGAGGCAGAGGTTGCAGTGAGCTGAAATCACACCATTGCACTCCAGCCTGTGTAACAGGGCGAGACTCCATCTCAAAAAAACAAAAGACAAAAAGCACAGACATTTCACAGAAGAGATGTAAATGGTTAAAACCATCCATAAAGAGATGTCTGACTTCACTTGTCACAAAAGAAATGCAATCAACAAGAAGGTATGTTGAGGCTGGGCACGGTGGTTCACGCCTGTAATCTCAGCATTTTGCAGGTGAATCACCTGAGGTCAAGAGTTCGAGACCAGCCTTGCCAACATGGTGAAACCCCATCTCTACTAAAAATACAAAAATTAGTCGGGCATGCTGGCGGGCACCTGTAATCCCAGCTACTTGGGAGGCTGAGGCAGGAGAATCACTTGAACCCAGGAGACAGAGGTTGCAGTGAGCCGAGATCACACCACTGCCCTCCAGCCTGGGCAACAAGAGCTAAACACTATCTAAAAAAAAAAAAAGAAGGTATGTTGAGTTTTTCAGTTTAGCAGAGAGAATTTTTTTTTTTTCTTTGAGACAAGGTCTTGCTCTGTCACCCAGGCTGGAGCTACAGGATAGATGAACGTATTATTTATATATATATATATATTTTAAAACTGAGTTTTTGCTCTTGTTGCTCAGGCTGGAGTGCAATGGCGCAATTTCAGCTCACCGCAACCTCCGCCTCCCAGGTTCAAACAAGTCTGCCTCAGTCTACCTAGCAGCTGGGATTACAGGCATGCGCCACCACGCCCGGCTAATTTTGTATTTTAAGTAGAGACGGGGTGTCTCCATGTTGGTCAGAGGGTTCTCCATGTTGGTTAGGCTGGTCTCGAACTCCCGACCTCAGGTGATTTACCTGCCTCGGCCTCCCAAAGTGCTGGGATTACAGGCATGAGCCACCGTGCCAGGAAAAAATATATTTGTAATATTTATATAATATGTAATACAAAAATACCATATATATTCCATATAAATTTCTATATGGAATTCTATAAATTTTATATTTTATATATATATATAATGTATCTACTGCTTGCTTAGCTCTGCGAGGTACACTTCTTGGCCCTTTCCCGTAGCTCCAACACATTGTCCCAAATGTTCAAGGTCCTTCAATATTGTTATTAGAGTCTGGGTGCAGTGGCTCACGCCTGTAATCCCAGCACTTTGGGAGGCCGAGGCGATGGATCACAAAGTCATAAGTTCAAGACCACCCTGGCCAACACGGTGAAACCAAGTCTCTAATAAAGACACACAAAAAATTAGCTGAGCATGGTGGTGTGCACCTGTAATCCCAGCTACTTGGAGAGCTGAGACAGGAGAATCTCTTGAACCCGGGAGGCGGAGGTTGCAGTGAGCCGAGATCGCATCGCCGCTCTCCAGCCTGGGCAACAGAGCAAGATTTCATGTCCAAAAAAAAAAAAAAAAAAAAATTTTTTTTTTTAAATATATGTATTTATTAGAGGGCTATATGGAAGTGGCTATTAAACACATGGGCTTTGAAGTTAGAATTCCAAACCATCTGCAAATGTATGCTCTCAGTTAACATCCTTTATCTGTAAGATGGAAATCAAAACAGTTCTATTTGATAATGTCTTGAGGAGTAAATGAAGCAATGCATAGAAACTGTTTAGCCCAGACCGTTCTGTAAATACATATTGAATAATTTATTCTTATTTTGCCTAGTATATAGTATGCCAAAGTACGAGATTACAGTGGGTTTCTCCCTTCTCTCTGTGTTGCCTAGGCTAGCCTCGAACTGTTCAGCTCAAGAGATCCTCAGTCTCCCTGAGTAGCTGGGACCACCGGTAGGCGCCACCCTGGCTTTAAGGCCGTTTTGTTGTTGTTATTCCCCTGCTCCCCACGAGGGGCGCTGCCGCTCCGAAGCTGCCAGGGAGGGAGTCAGGACGGCGGAAGTCTCTCTAGCCACGGCCACCGCCATCATGGAATACAGGCTCACCTCACCCTGCAGGTGTAGCCGCTTCGTACAGTCGCGTAAGCAGACCCGCTGGCAGCGACAACCATCCCTCACATTCTTTTCGCTCCCTCTTAAGTAATAAATCGTCTTTCCCTAGGAGGAGTCTTAAAATTCTTTGGAAGCAATAATGGCGGCGTCTTCCGGGAGCCGACCTCGCCCCGTGACCTCAGAGGTATACTTCCGGGACACGGAAGTGACCTGTTGTTCCGCCCTTTCCCACTCTCCCTTTCCGGTGTGGAGTCCGGAGACGACGTGCAGGTAGGAGGCCCGGACGCGGACAATCGGGGGGCATCCTTCGGCAAGGGGGCCCTGTGGGGCTGGAGACGCGAGACTGGGGTCTTTCCGTGGGAACCAAGTTAGGTGCCGGGCAAGAGACGCGCGGCTGGCCCACTTGGATGCTAGCCAACTCGGGATCGAGTTCGCGGCTGGTCTCGGAAGGCGGCAGTCTTGCTTCAGGGAGGAGCTGGTGAAGTAAGGGTGAGTGCGGGTTCAGCCTTTTAAGGCCTCGGCCCCGCAGTATGACCGCGGCCGCGCTTGAGCGGCACAGCGTAGTAGAGGGAACCCGGGACAGATACGGGCTCCCGCCTCTACCTCGCCAGCTTTTTTCGTGGAGATCGCAGGCCCGCGCCTAATCTCCTTTGTTTCCTCGTCTGCAGAATAGGAATAACAGCACCGATTCCGTGGGTTTGTAGTGATCATTCAAGGAAGGAAAGCAGGGAAAACTCTCCCTGTGTAGGATGCTTCTAAATCTGGGCGATTCTTTCCGTTGCTGAGTTGGGCACGTTGCAAGTTGGGGGCGCTCAGGGCCCAGCACCGATGTTTGCTGTGTCCTTGTCCTGCGTTTATATACCCCTAATGACCACTCTGCTCATTACTTTAGGGGATGTTAGGAAAGGAGAAACTGCAAATTAGCATTTACTGAATGGCCACCTGCCGAAACATACTCATACTTACGTAGTTAGGATCTGATGGAGCCTCTTTGTGCTTCTCCAGGCAAAACTTGGGGCTTCTTTACTGTGGCGCCTTCCTTACAATAGTTAACGCACTGCGTCGTGTTCATTAGTCTGATTTGAAGATCGAAACAGTTAACTTCGTACACCCGAGTCTTGAAGTACTTAGTGTGGTCACACACTAACTAAAGGTTATATAGGGAAGGCACAGGAGAGATCCAGAACACCTGAGACAGACTTTTCTGGGTCTGAGGTAGTTATTTGTGGAGTAGGACATCATGGCAGGAGGCAGAGAGTGCCGGACTGGGAGTCAGAACACTTCGTTTCTAGATTTGGTTTTGCCACTGTCCTTACTATGACCATAGGCTGAGACACTCACCATCTGCAGGGATACCGATATTAGCTTTTAGTGTCTTCTGAAAATGTCACATAGAACACCAGGAGGTTCAGAAGACCTGAGGCTTTAGATAGGAAGCAGTCTTCTCCTAGCCTTCCACATTCTCATTCATTCTCACCTGCCTTCCTCCTTTCAGTTTCTTCCTCCCTTAGATCCTGTAACAGTATGATTGCACTTAGAAGGCCATATAACAGGTTAGAGTTATTTGGTCCAAGAGACACATCAGATTTCTGGGCTGGGTCTTTTCCATGAGCCTGACTTTTGGATGTGATTTAGTGCCTTTGATACTTGATGCTGGTGAAAGATTTCGTTCTAAATAATTGTGGGTGTCAGATCAGTTGCATTTTTGGCTTTTGAAGGGATCAGGTGGAGCATGGGAAAACGAGATGAGGCTTTAGGGCTGTGTTGGTACTAAGCTGAGGAATTCATTCAGGAGTCAGACAGGTCCCCGCCCCACAAAGGGTCTTTGGGATGGTGTTACCAGTACATGGGTAGGTATTGGTCTTGGGTTTCTTCTTTCCTTTTGGGATGTAGTCTTCAGGCATCTGCTGCTAGAACCCTAGGCTTCTATCCTATAGGTGCTGTGAGCTGCGCTTTTGGAGTTTCTGGGGGAAAGAATACTTCTCGTGGCACTTGGCTATATGACCACAGTTGACAGCCCCCCGACCCGCCAATCCCCACCAAGTGCAAGGAAAAAGAAGTTTTAGTGAGGCAGAGGTGAGAGAATATAGCAGAGTCCTGGATGGAAGGAGACAGGGACATGAAGAAGCAAGACTTAGGGTTTCCTTTCATAGCCAGGGGAGAGGGATTCTGGAAATGTGTTGTCTGTTAACTTTGAGTTCCGTTTCCTTCCATTCAGAAATGGCACCTCGAAAGGGGAAGGAAAAGAAGGAAGAACAGGTCATCAGCCTTGGACCTCAGGTGGCTGAAGGAGAGAATGTATTTGGTGTCTGCCATATTTTTGCATCCTTCAATGACACTTTTGTCCATGTCACTGATCTTTCTGGCAAGTGAGTACCTGGGTGGAGAGGCACAAAACGCGGCTGGCAAAAGGCTGAAGAAAGTAATGACTGGGACGGGCCAGCAATACAGGGGGTTCTTTCTAAAGAAACTGTTTCATCTAGGAAAGAAAGTGTGCTTGTCCATTTAGCCCACAAATAATTGTGATTCCCAGGGGTTACAAGAGACGCAACACATTCTTTGTCCTTACAGCATGATGGTCATTGGCTCCTTGGTTTCTTGGGAGTTCTCTTCTTTCCTTAGTTCCCTTTGTAGGAGCAGCAGTGGACTGCACGTGAGCTCTGGGTGTGGATTCGACTGCCGTTAGCAAGTTGTGACTTGTGTGAAGTCACTCAAATTACAAGTTTTGGCTTCCTCATATATAAAATGAGGACAGTAGTGCCTACCTCATGGAGTAATTGTAAGGATTAAATGCAAAAGTAAATATATAAAATGTTAATACTAAGTTTAGCTAAATTGGGCCTTTCAACCCCACTGGACTGAACTCCATGAGGGCAGAGCCCATGACCGTTGTCTTCCACCATGACTGAGCTGTGGTGCTCTACACTCATTAGGACGTTGTAAGAACTTGTTGGACAAGGAAAAATGACCGTGTGCCTTTGTCCCCAGAGAAACCATCTGCCGTGTGACTGGTGGGATGAAGGTGAAGGCAGACCGAGATGAATCCTCGCCGTATGCTGCTATGTTGGCTGCCCAGGATGTGGCCCAGAGGTGCAAGGAGCTGGGTATCACTGCCCTACACATCAAACTCCGGGCCACAGGAGGAAATAGGTACGCGTATGTGGGGGAGCTATGGCTGGGTGGTAAAAAAAAAAACAAAAAAAAAAAAACTGCGGGGCTTGGGCGCTGGAGGACCTGGTTGAGGCTTTGGTTTTTTTGTTGTGACCTTGAACAAGATATTTTAGGCACGTACGTATTTAATACTTGGCTCCTGGGTGCACCCCCAGCAGCTCAGTGTTGAGCACCCACTCTATACCAGGAGCTGTGTTTTAGGTACTAGAAGAGAGTGATGGGAATCATAGACATGGTCTCTACCCTCCCTGTATGGGACCTAGGCTGGTGGGAGAGTCAGACTTTAAACCACAGAGCACCAGGCAGTATGTGGTTTTCATTTGTGACAAATGCCAGGAAGCACAAGTAGGGAGTTGGTGATAAAGTGTAATTTAAACTAACTAAACGATGAGTCTGGAGTCCTTCCAGTGAAGGAAGGACAAGAGGAGGGGATTCCAGCTAGAGACAACTGCAAGGAAAGGTCTCGAGGTGGGGGTGAACTTGGGCACCTGTGAAGGAAAGAATGGCATGAGGTGTAATCAGAGAAGGAAAGGGGTGGAGTCCTGTAGGAGAGGGTAAGGACATGGGCTTGAGTGCTGAGGGCATGAAAGCTAAAATAGATGACTCTTGGGTAGACAGGACAGACAGTGGTCAGAACGTAACAACAAAAACCATAGTGGCACCTCCACCTAAAATATCTACTGTCTGGCTTTTTTTTTTTTGAGACAGGGTCACACTCTCACAGGCTGGAGTGTAGTGATGCTATCTCAGCTTATTGCAATCTCTGCCTATAAGGCTCAAGCAATTCTCCCTCTTCAGCCTCCCGAGTAGCTGGGACTACTAGTAGTAGTGCCATCACACCTGGCTAAATTGTGTATTTTTGTAGAGACGGGGTTCTGCCATGTTGCCCAGGCTGGTCTTGAACTCCTGAGCTCAAGCAGTCTGCCCTGCCTTGGCCTGCCAAGGTGCTGGGATTACAGGTGTCAACCACCCTGCCTAGCCCTGTCTGACTCTACAGAAAGTTTGCAGACCTCTGAACTGTCAGGGTGTTGGGATCTTAGAAAGGAGATCTTCTATTGACTTGGCCAAAGGCTATTCTTAACTTAAACCTTCCTTTTCTAGGACCAAGACCCCTGGGCCCGGAGCCCAGTCGGCCCTCAGAGCCCTTGCCCGCTCGGGTATGAAGATCGGGCGGATTGGTAAGTGACCCCTCTAGCTAACACTTGGATTTATTGTGAAGCACTGGCCCCAGAAAGCATGTGATGTGCCCAGTGGATGCTCAGTGGCTGGTCTGGTCGCTTTTGTCAGTTAAGTTTGTTAAGGGAGCCTGCAAGAGGCACCTCATGACTTAAAATCTCCCTGAATATCTGTGTCACCTTGATGTGAATGACCTGTTTCATTTGTGAATCTCTGCCCTACACTGCCTGGTGCAGGTGAAACTGACAAGTTTCTCCGTTCTTGAGGGCATTGCTGTTAGCATTTTGTGTGTACCATCTCCTGCGTTGTAGGATGTTCAGCATTTTTGGTTTCTGCCTACTAAATATCAGTAGAGGATGCCAGTCCTGTAACAACCAAAAATGAAGTGGGGGGTACCAGCTTCCATTATTAGTACTCACGCTTGTGATGTCCTGGCTCCTTACAGCTCCCGGGAAGGAGACATTAGTTCTTCTCTGCACATTGTTTCTGTGCAGTTAGTAGCAACGTACACTGACATCTTCCACCAAAGTTCCTACTGTGTCCTACTTGAAAGATTTTTTTTTCTTGAGATAGGGTCTTGCTCTGTTGTGTGGGCTTGAGTTCAGTGGCACAATCTCAGCTCACTGTAAATTTCACCTCCTGGGTGGAGCTGTCCAAGGGATCTTCCCACCTCAACCTCCCAAGTAGCTGGGACTACAGGTGTGTGCCACCATGCCTGGCTTCCTTCTTTCTTTCTTTCTTTCTTTCTTTCTTTCTTTCTTTCTTTCTTTCTTTCTTTCTTTCTTTCTTTCTTTCTTTCTTTCTCTTTCTTTCTTTTCTTTTCTTTTCTTTCTTTCTTCTTTCTTTCTTTTGTTCGTTCTTTCTTTTTTTTTTTTTTTTAAGAGAGGGGGTTTCACCATGTTGCTCAGGCTGGTCTCGAACTCCTGGCCTCAGGCAATCCACCAACCTGAGCCTCTCAAATCCCAAAGTGCTGGGATTACAAGCATGAGCCACCCCACCCAGCCTTGAAAGATTTTTTTCAGACTCTTTTCAGTCTCCTTTTACTTAGTGAAAAGGAGACATTTTGCTCTAGAGAAGACGGTGGGCTAGAGAAAACTAGCCCACTGTCAGAACCTGGATTTGTCCTGTGCCTCTGACATCTTGCATAACTCTCAGCCTGTTTCCCCTTCTGGAAAGTGAGTTAAGACCGTGTCAGGAAATTCGAGGAATTGGCAGATGGAGCTGCTCCACCTTCACATCCATCTGTTACATACTGGGGGGTCATTTTGGGAGCAGCAGGATCTGTTGCTGATTGGTTAGGCCACTGGTCTCTAGAGAGGCCTCGGGGCCCTTTCCATCCAGCTGCAGGCAATGATGAGGCTTTCTCTTCCTCCCCACAGAGGACGTCACCCCCATCCCCTCTGACAGCACCCGCAGGAAGGGGGGTCGCCGTGGTCGCCGTCTGTGAACAAGACTCCTCAAAATGTTTTCTGTTAATAAATGGCCTTCATGTAAACTGTTTCAACTCTAGTCTTTGCTCCATCAGGGGCTGCTCAGACATTTGATTTCTTCCTCCTATTTGGCTTCTTGGGAGAAGAAGCCCGAGGAGAGCTGAGATCCTGGTGCTGCATTTGAGGTCTTTGCCACACTACTTGTGGCATTAAAATGCCTTGGTCATCTAAAGCAAACCAAGGCGTTGGAGACCTCGTTTTCAGTGGAGGTGCTGATTCTAAAAATGGATCAATTCTTAAAGAACCAGAGTGGGAACTGTTGATCCAAGTGTAGCCTGAGCAGAAGAGGAGCCTTCCAGACCCATGCCATATATAAACACATGTGGGTGTGCATTCTCCCCCCACACCTTCTGTGCAAAGCTAGGAGCTCACTCTACTGAATCTTGCTTTTTTTCACTTGGCAGATCTTGGAGATCGTTCCACATCAGTACATAAAGTACATAAAGATTGTCACCCCACAAATACACACCAAGTCCTATTTTCATCAGCAGTAAAAAAGATTAAAGTTCTTGCTTTCCGGAAGCTTGCATGCGGCTCCGAGGACCCAATGACACCAGATGGTACTGAATGTTTTGCAAGAGATTACCACAAGACCCCGTGATGGTGCCTGCCATGGTTAGGACAGGCTGGTGGCTGGGTAGGATTAGTGAGGTCCAGCGAAGATAAGAGGATGCTGCATGTCATGGCCTGGAGAAGTGAGAGCATTGAGGTAGTCAGTGGTACCAGCAAGAGTAGAAAGTTTGTTGAGATGCTGCTGTTGAGAGCAAGCCTTTGATGGATGTTCTAGACAGGGAATACGCAAATAAATAGGTCCTGAGACAAGGGGGTTACTGGGATGAGGCAGCATTGGTTACATGCCAGACCTTGCTAAGCATTTTAATAATCTCATTGAATCTTAATCTGATGAAAAAGATAATACTGTGCCCATCATACAACTAAGGAAACAGCATGGGAAGTCACTTGGCAAAGGTCACAGCTTATAATAAGAGGACAATAGCTATGACTCAAGCCGCACACATTTTACATAACAGCTTTATTGAGATAATTTATATACAATTCACCTATAAAATGGTTTTGTTTTGTTTTGAGTCGGAGTTTCGCTTTTGTTGCAAGATCTGGAGTACGATGGTGCCATATTGGCTCACCACAACCTCTGCCTCCTGGGTTCAAGCAGTGTTTCTGCCTCAGTCTCCCAAGTAGCTGGGATTACAGGCATGTGCCACCTACCTTGCCTGGTTAATTTTTTTTTTTTTTTTTTTTTTAAATAGAGACAGGGTTTCATCATGTCCAGACTGGTCTCAAACTCCTGACCTCAAGTGACCCACCTGTCTCAGCCTCCCAGAGTGCTGGGATTACAGGAATGATCCCCTGTGCCTGGCCCTAATTTTGTATTTTTAGTAGAGATGGGATTTCTCCATGTTGGTCAGGCTGGTCCTGAACTCCCTACCTCAGGTGATCCACCCAACTTGGCCTCCCAAAACGCTAGGATTACAGGTGTGAGCCACTGTGCCTGGCCTGATTTCTAGTGCTATATATTACGAAAATCACAATGAGCTTTAGGGCATTTCATACCCTGTCTCCCTACTCCTATACACACCAAAACAAACCCATTAGCAATTGCTCTTTCCCCTGCCTTAAATAATCATTAATCCATCTTTGAATTTGTCTATGGGGATTTCATATACAATTATGCATTGCTTAATGATTTTTGTATAAACTGTTTTGTATAAACTACTTATAAGCCTAGATCATATGTCTGTTGATCCAGTGCTTCAGTCAGTACAGCATGTTACCGTATTGAATACTGGAGTCACTTATAACAATGGTATCATCTGTATCCTAACTTAGAAAAGGCAGGCCAGGCGTGGTGGCTCATGCCTATAATCCCAGCACTTTGGGAGGCTGATGCCGGTGGATCATCTGAGGTCAGGAGTTAGAGACCAGCCTGACCAACGTGGAGAAACCCGTCTCTACTAAAAATACAAAAAAGTAGCTGGGTGTGGTGGCATGTGCCTGTAATCCCAGCTACTCAAGAGGCAGGAGAATCGCTTGAACCTGGGAGGCAGAGGTTGCAGTGAGTCGAATTGCACCATTGCACTCCAGCCTGGGTGACAGAGTGAGACTCCATCTCAAAAAAAAAAAAATTGTTTTTTAAATAAAGGGTATGATTAAGCCAAAAGCATAAGATAAATGAGTCTGTGCCGATACTGATAAATCTTCCATGCCCAGCTACTTTTTGTATTTTTTGTAGAGACGGGGTTTCAACATGTTGGTCAGGCTGGTCTCAAACTCTTGACCTTGTGATCTACCCGCCTTGGCCTCCCAAAGTGCTGGGATTACAGGCGTGAGCCACCACGCCGGACTGAAGGTACAAATCTTATAAAAAATATTCTAAAGCAGGCGAGGTAGCTGTAATCCTAGCACTTTGGGAGGCTGAGGCAGGCGGATCACCTGAGGTCAGGAGTTCGAGACCAGCCTGACCAACGTGGTAAAACCCCGTCTTAAAAAAAAAAATTCCAAATAATATAAGTAGATACTCCTGTCTTCAGTAAGTGGAACTCCCCAACCCTTAGAGTGTAGGTTGAACTTAGTGATTTGCTTTCCAAAGAACAGAATATGGAGGAGAGAAATAGTAACTTTACTGTGAAGAAACCTGGCATATGCTAACTTAACCAAATTGAGGTTGGTATCACTTGTGAATCACATTGATACATACTCTGGTTTGATATGATAAGAAGAGTAGTTCACCTCTGTGATATTCTCCTAGAAACCTATAACCAAGTTAGAGGACGTCTACAAAATAACAGTACTCCTTATTTTTTTGTTTTTTTGTTTTGTTTTGTTTTTGAGACAGAGTCTTGCTCTGTCACCCAGGCTCGAGTGCAGTGGCATGATCTCGGCCCACTGCAGCCTCTGCCTCCCAGGGTCAAGCGATTCTCCTGCCTTAGCCTCCCGGGTAGCTGGGACTACAGGCAGGCACCACCACACCCGGCTACTTTTTGTATTTTTAGTAGAGATGGAGTTTTGCCATATTGGCCAGGCTGGTCTCGAACTCCAGACCTGGTGATCCACCCTCCTTGGCCTCCCAAAGTGCTGGGATTACAGGCGTTAGCACTGTTCCTGACTCCTTAAATTGTTAAGTCATGAAAGTCAGGATTTTCGGCTCTCTGGAATCCCCCCGCCATATAGTGGGAGCTCTTTAAAAAAAAGTCTTGAAAGTCAAGGACAGGAGATTGAGAAGGAGTGAAAACTAAATGCATTGTGGTATGTGGATTGGATTCTGGAACCAGAATAGGGGATTAGCATAAAAACTAGTGAAATAGGATAAAGGCTGGGCACAGTGACTCACGCCTATAATCCCAGCACTTTGGGAGGCCAAGGCAGGAGGATGGATTGAGCCCAGGAGCTTGAGATCAGCCTAGGCAACATAGGGAGACTCCGTCTCTACAAAAAATAAAAAATTAGCTGGGCACGGTTGCACATGTCTGTAGTGCCAGCTACTCAGGAGGCTGAGGTAGGAGAATTGCTTGAGCCTGGGAAGTGGAGGCTACAGGGAGCCATGACTGCATCACTACATTCAGCCTGGGCCACAGGGCAAGACCCTGTCTCAATAAACTAACTAAATAAATAATAAATAAAAAAGTAATACATTTGGTTCAATTCATTCGCCTCAGAACAGTAAAAAGAAAAAAAAAGTAATACAAATAAAGTCTGCAGTTTAGCTAGTAGTAATGTATCAGTGGTTTCCTACTTTTGGCAAATATATCATTGCAATGTAAGATGGTAACAGGTGGGCTGGGCGTGGTGGCTCACGCCTGTAATCCCAACACTTTGGGAGGCCGAAGTGGGCAGATCACTTGAGGTCAGGAGTTCGAGACCAGCCTGGCCAACATGGTGAAACCTGGTCTCTACTAAAAATTAAAAAAAAAAAAAAAAACTAGCCAGGTGTGATGGCACGTTACTGTAGTCCCAGCTACTTGGGAGGCTGAGGCAGAAGAATCGCCTGAACTTGGGAGGCGGAGGTTGCAGTGAGCTGAGATTGCGACACTGCACTCCAGCCTGGGTGACAAAGTAAGACTGTCTCAAAAAAAAAGAAAAGATGGTAACAGGTGAAACTGGGTGAGTGGCACACAGAAGCTCTATCTTTGCAACTTTTTGGTAAACTTAAAATTATGCCAAAGTCAAATTATTAGGGAAAAAGATGAGGGGTACTTTTGTACTGTCAGTCTGGTTTCTAAGGCAGGATGTGGTGCACAGACCTTCAGGAGGTAGACACGCGTGGATGAAAATCCTCTTCCGCAGCTTCCGACCGTTCAACCTTAGACAACGTACTTAACCTCTCAGCCGTTTAGTGGTAACTCCTGTGATGACGGCTGCCTCAAATGGAATCACACAAGATCAAAGTGTTTAGCGCAGTGCCTGGCACTGAAGAAGCTGCTGCTATTCTTACATTGATGCAGCTCTTGTGCCAAGCAGCATAAAGGACAGCTGGCTAGAATCATGCTGGAAAAATGTTGCCAGTTGCTGGAGCATTCTTTTTATTTCCTGTGGTGAGTCTGCAACTTGTCCTGCTCTTTCCTGGTAACCAGGGATGCAATCAGCCGGGTCTTTGAAAGCAGCTCCTTTCGGGGGGTTTGCCTGAAAGGAGAGCCAAGTGGTGGTGGGAACATAGCAGCCTATTGACTGCGGAGGCAGCTGGGCTGCTGCCCACCTGAGACTGCAGACCGCAGCAGAGGGGCCTGAAGCTGTGACTGCAGCCCCAACCAGGCCTCTAGAGATAGTCCCTGCCCCTGTTCCCTGCTCCCCTCCTGGCTGCCTTCTCACCATGGTTTCCTTCTTAGCATTTCCCGGTCTTCCCTCTGGCCCCCACCTATCTCTAGACCACGTTGCAACATGCCATCTAAAACTAACTGGATTCTGTCACTCCCCTGCTCGTTTTTTTTTTTTTCCCCCTACCCAGGCTGGAGTGCAATGGTGTGATCTCGGCTCATCGCAACCTTGGCCTCCTGGGTTGTGATTCTCCTGCCTCAGCCTCCCGAGTAGCTGGGATTACAGGCGCCCACCACCACATCCAGCTAATTTTTGTAGTTTTTAGTAGAGTTTCACCATGTAAGTTTCACCATATTGGCCAGGCAGGTCTCAAACTCCTGACCTCAGGTGATCCGCCACCTCTGTCTCCCAAAGTGTTGTGAGCCACCACACCTGGCCCTCCCCTGCTGTTTTATCACTGCTCTCCCTGTTGTCTCTCTCTTTTTTCTTTTTTCTTTTTGAGATAGAGTTTTGCTGTTGTTGCCCAGGCTGGAGCGCACTGGTGCAATCATGGCTCACTGCAACCTCCGCCTCCTGGGTTCAAGTGATTCTCCTGCCTCAGTCTCCCAAGTAGCTGAAATTACAGGCACCTGCCACCACATCCAGCTAATTTTTGTATTTTTAGTAGAGACGGGGTTTCACCACATTGGCCAGGCTGGTCTCGAACTCCTGACCTCAGATGATCCATCCATCTCGGCCTCTCAAAGTGCTGGGATTACAGGCATGAGCCACCGTGCCTGGCCTCTGTTGTCTTTAGACTAGGACCCAATCTCCTCAGTGAATCTGCTGTGTTTTAGCTGGCCCTACTGCACCCTTCACCCTCCTCTCACTCTGCCCAAGCCAAGCCTGGTTCCCTCAGTTCTCCCCCCACCCATGCCTTCTCGTGCTTTCAGCCTCTCCTCTGTGTTTTTCCTCCCAGCTTGGCTCATGGAGCATCTACTCTCCCCAGCTTGGCCTCACTATCATCTGCTTACCTGTTAGAATCTGTTTTATTTTGTTTTTTGTTTTTAGACTGGGTCTCACTCTGTTGCCCAGGCTAGAGTGCAGTGGCACAATCACGGCTCACTGCAGCCTTGACCTCCCTGGTTCAAGTGATCCCCCTCCACCTCAGCCTCCTGAGGAGCTGGGGCTACAGGTGTGTGCCACCATGTCCAGCTATTTTAAAATTTTTTGTAGAGATTAGGTCTCCCTATGTTGCCCAGGCTGGTCTCAAACTCCAGGGCTTAAGCGACCCTCCTGCCTTGGCCTCCCAAAGTGCTGGGATTATAGACATGAGCCACCACGCCTGGCCTGGAATCAGTTTTTCATCACTCTCTCAAAGGTATCTTCCTGGAGGCTGGGCACGGTGGCTCACACCTATAATCCCAACACTTTGGGAGGCTGAGGCAGGTGGATCACCTGACGTCAGGAGTTGAAGATGAAAAGTATCTTCCTGGATGCCCTCAAGGAACCTCTCCACTGAATTCTCATAACACCTGTTCAAGTGATCCCCCTCCACCTCAGCCTCCTGAGTAGCTGGGGCTACAGGTGTGTAGTATTTCCTTTGTGGTCACCCTCTATGCCCCCAAAAATCTGTGAGCCCTGACGGGGAAGGGAGCATGTCTAGTTCAGTGTCTGCTACATCAGCACCCAGCCTGATCTGCACAAAGTAGTGGCTGGAAAAAGATTTGTTGGATGAATCATTGAAAGAATGGATGAACAGACTTCCACCTACCATATTTCAGCCAACTAAACACGATCAGCCCTCCACATCCATAGGCTCTGCATCTGTAGATTCAAACAACTACAGATCAAAAATATTTGGAAAAAAAGCCAAACCAAGAAAAAATACTACAATAGAAAAAATCATATAAATAGCCGTGCACGGTGGCTCGTGCTTGTAATTCCAGCACTTTGGGAGGCTGAGGCGGGTGGATCACCTGAGGTCAGGAGTTCAAGACCAGCCTGATCTATATGGAGAAACCCCATCTCTACTAAAAATACAAAATTAACCTGGTGTGGTGGCAGGCACCTGTAATCCCAGCTACTTGGGAGGCTGAGGCAGGAGAATCACTTGAACCCGGGAGGTTGTGGTGAGCCAAGATTGCGATATTGCACTCCAGCCTGGCAACAAGAGCGAAACTCCATGTCAAAAAAAAAAAAAAAGACATATATATATGTATATATAAATGAACCAGTATAGTGACTATGTACAAGGCATAGACATTGTTTTAGTTATTGTAAGTAATCTAGAAATGATTTGAGGCCAGGTGTAGTGGCTCACACCTGTAATCCCAGCACTTTGGGAGGCTGAGGAGGGTGGATCACTTAAGGTCAGGAGTTCAAGACCAGCCTGGCCAATATGGTAAAACCCTATCACTACTAAAAATATAAAAATTGGGCCGGGCGCGGTGGCTCACGCCTGTAATCCCAGCACTTTGGGAGGCCAAGGCGGGTGGATCACGAGGTCAAGAGATCGAGACCATCCTGGTCAACATGGTGAAACCCCGTCTCTACTAAAAATACAAAAAATTAGCTGGTCACGGTGGCACGTGCCTGTAATCCCAGCTACTCAGGAGGCTGAGGCAGGAGAATTGCCTGAACCCAGGAGGCAGAAGTTGCAGTGAGCCGAGATCATGCCATTGCACTCTAGCCTGGGTAACGAGCGAAACTCCGTCTCAAAAAAAAAAAAAGAAAAAGAAAAATACAAAAATTATCTGGGTGTGGTGGTGGGCACCTGTAGTCACAGCTACTCAGGAGGCTGAGGCATGAGACTTGCTCGAACCTGGGAGGCAGAGGCTGCAGTGAGCCAAGATTGCACCACTGCACTCTAGCCTGGGCAACAGAGTGAGACTTTGTCTGGCAAAAAAAAAAAGAAAGAAAAAATGAAGTATGTGGGAAGAGGTGCAGAGATTATATGAAAATACTGTGCCCTTTTATATCACAGACTTGAGCATCCTTGGATTTTTGTATCTTCAGGGATCCTAGAATGAATCTTTTATGGATGTAGAGGAATGACTGTAGTTTGAAGAAGTTTTCTAGATCCTAGACATTCATTCCAAGGCTCCAAAGAAGTAAAGGAAATGTCCAAGGACTTAAAAAATGATAATGTTTAGTACTTTGGGAGGCCGATTTGAATGGATCACTTGAGCTCAGGAGTTTGAGACAAGCCTGGGCAACATGGTGAAACACTCCATCTCTTAAGGGGGAAAAAAAACCTCCCTACCCACTGCCACACACATAAATTAGCCAGACATGGTGCATGCCTGTAGTCCCAGCTACTCGGAAGGCTGAGGTAGGAGGATTGCTTTAAAAATGAGAAAAAAACCAGACATCAAAATGAAATAGGTGAGAGAACGCAAAGCTGCAGGCGAAGAATGGGGAACCCCTGAGAGCAGCTGGGAGGTTAGACCTAGGCTCTATCACTCCCCCATCCCCAACCCCAAAGTGAGGGAGCTGAACTTGACATTCACATTGAACCTTACATACTCTGATTTCTGGGCTAATGTGAGCCCAGGTAGGAGTGTCCTTGAGCTCTTGGCAGAAGTAAAAGCACTTCCTCTCTGAGGAAAGCCTTCTACAACGAAAGCCCTCCAGTTTCCCACACATTAGGTGAAACCAAATACGGGGTCATTCCCTGCCCTCTCAGAGCTCATAGAAAAAAATCAACACAAATGCAAATAAACCACCAGAATGACAGGCAGTGAAACAACAGATTTAGATACCCAAAAGACTTCTGATTATGTTAGAATTAGAATATAACTAGGTACGAAATGTTGAAAGAAATACACAATGAAACAAAAAAAGAGTGGGCAAAACCTATTTTAAAAAAACAATCAGGTATATTCAAAACGGAACCGGAGAAAACTCTCAGAAAGAAAAATACCTATGATCATTGAAATGAAGTGCTCAGTGGATAAATTAAATGGCAGATTATAGCCAGCTGCAAGAAGAGTTACTGCACTGCAAAATAAATCTGAAGAAATTACAAAGCAGAGAAGATTCCAAGAGGATTTGGAACTGAAGACAATTCTGCCTGAGGGAGCACCGGCCTTGCCAGCCGCTCTGGTGCCCAGTGAGCCTCTATTCACTTGGGGGACTTTGCCGTGGCCCCTGTTGTCCAGAGAGGGCGCTAGCCAGGCCATCCTCAATCTCTTGGTTCAGGATCAGGAAAACCTTTCCCAAGATGTGACTGCAAGGGAGCGTTATTTACCTTAAATGGGTCAAAAATAAAACGTCTAAGGGATTTCAAATAGGTGAAGTTCTGCCTCAGGGAAGACAGCAGTGTTGTTATGTGTAGTCTAAGACGGCAGACGTTGGCCAGGGAAGGAGTTGTAGAGACAGCCTCGATGTCAAATAAAGAGAGGTTTTCTTCCTTTGTTTTCCTTTCTTTCCTCCTTTTTTAATTCTAATTTTTAGCTTTGAAGACACGGTCTCCACCCAGGCTGGAGTGCAGTGGTGCGATCGTAGCTCACGGCAGCCTCAACCTCCCAGGGTCAAGCAATCCTCCTACCTCAGCCTCCTCAGTAGCTGGGACTACAGGTGTGCACCACCATGTCCAACTAATTATTTTCCCACTTCTTGTAGAGATAGGGTCTCACAATGTTGCCCAGGCTGGTCTCAAACTCCTGGGCTCAAGCAGTCATTCCACCTTGACTTCCCAAAGTACTGGGATTACAGGTGTGAGCCACCATCCCTGGCCTGAAGAGGAGTTTTCTATTTTTATTTATTTATTTATTTTTGTATTTTTAGTAGAGACAGGGTTTCACCATGTTGGTCAGGCTGGTCTCGAACTCCTGACCTCCTACCTCGGCCTCCCAAAGTGCTGGGATTACAGGCATGAGCCACTACGCCCGGCATTATTTATTTATTTTTTTGAGACAGAGTCTCGCTCTGTCGCCCAGGCTGAAGTGGAATGTCTCGATCTCGGCTCACTACAACCTACGCTTCTTGGGTTCAAGCAATTCTCCTGCATCAGCCTCCTGAGTAGCTGGGATTACAGGCACCAGCCACCACGTCTGGCTAATTTTTGTATTTTTAGTAGAGATGAGGTTTCACCATATTGGCCAGGCTAGTCCCAAACTCCTGACCTCAGGTGATCCGCCCACCTTGGCCTCCCAAAGTGCTGGGATTCCAGGTGTGAGCCACTGCGCCTGGCCTAAACAGGAGTTTTGTAAAAGAGCTGCTCAAAGAGGAATTTAAACTGCTTCATGAGTTAGTGATCTCTCTATCACTGGAGGCAAACAAGTGTAAGAGACTTTCAAAGGCGAATTATATCACAAACACATAAAGGAGAAAGGTGCAGCCAGTGAAATTCAAACGCTCCCAAACCAAACATACCATCTCTCTTCTCCCCTACTGAAAACAACAATAAAACCCACTAAAATTAGCTCATGCCTATAATCTCAGCACTTTGGGAGGCCGAGGCAGCTGGATCACTTGAGGTCAGGAGTTTGAGACCAGCCTGGCCAACATGGTGAAACCCTGTGTCTCTTAAAAATACAAACATTAGGCCGGGCTCGGTGGCTCACGCCTGTAATCCCAGCACTTTGGGAGGCCGAGGCGGGTGGATCACGAGGTCAAGAGATCGAGACCATCCTGGTCAACATGGTGAAACCCCGTCTCTACTAAAAATACAAAAAAAAATTAGCTGGGCATGGTGGCGTGTGCCTGTAATCCCAGCTACTCAGGAGGCTGAGAAAGGAGAATTGCCTGAACCCCGGAGGCGGAGGTTGCGGTGAGCCGAGATCGTGCCATTGCACTTCAGCCTGGGTAACAAGAGCAGAACTCCGTCTCAAAAAAAAAAAAAAAAAAAAAACAAAAATTAGCCAGGTGTGGTGGAGCCCACCTGGGATCCCAGTTACTTGGGAGGCCAAGGCAGGAGAATCACTTGAACTGGGAGGCAGATGTTGCAGTGAGCCGAGATCACACCACTGTGCTTCCTTCCAGCTCTGAGCCACAGATCGAGACTCTGTCTAAAAAGAAAAAAAAAAGCACCAAAGAAATACAACACAAGTCACAAAAGTGAGCCACAATGTAATTTCAAATTTTCTAGTAGCCATATTAATGAAGTACCAAAAAGTGACATTAATTTTAACAATATATTTCATTTAACCTAATATGCCCAAAATATTTTCATTTCAACATATAATCAATATAAAAATTATTACTGCCGGGTGCAGTGGCTCACACCTGTAATCCCAGCACTTTAGGAGGCTGAGGCGGGTGGATCACCTGAGGTTGGGAGTTCGAGAGCAGCCTGGCTAACATGGGAAAACCCTGTCTCTACTAAAAATACAGAATTAGCCAGGCATGGTGGCACATGCCTGTAGTCCCAGCTACTCAGGAGGCTGAGGCAGGAGAATCACTTGAACCCAGGAGGCGGAGGTTGCAATGAGCCGAGATCGTGCCATTGTACTCCAGCCTGGGCAACAAGAGCAAAACTCCATCTCAAAAAAAAAAATTAATACTAAGATGTTTTACTGTTTTTTTGTGATAAGTCTGAGATCCATTGTCCATTTACACTTATAGCACACTTCCATTTGGACTAACCACATTTCAAGGGCTCAACCACCATGTGGCAGAGATAATTGTTTCCCAGTATGCTTTCTCTTCATCTTCTATTGGAAATAGGAGTCTCAATTTTTAGCTGCATGTATGGCTGATCAGAATAAAAACTACATTTTTATGGAGGATGGTCTGAGCAATATTAAAATAGAAAAAAAAAGAAACATCGAATTAAGAGAAACAAGGAATCAAGACTACAGTTTCCAGCCTCCCCAGGCAGCTAAGTGTGACTCATACAACTAAGTTGTGGCCAGTGAGACGTCAGCAGAGTCCTGCATGCAGTTTACAGGAAGAGTCTTGAAGAGGAGAAGATATGACCTTCTTCTCTTTCCTCTAGACATTCACTTTCAGATCTCTGATGGAATCTGTCACCTTTTCAGACAAACTTTCCTGACATCACAGATCCATTAACATCCCTCACCTCTGCCCATCATTCTCTAGCTATTTATCTGTTTAGGCTGCCAAATGTGTAGACCTTAGCTCGACTTGGTATGTACGTCTATATCACCAAGTCGGTGGTTCTCAAACAGAAGTACGCATCGGATTCAGATCACTGGGTTCCCACCCCAAGTTTCTGATTCAGTAGATCTGGGGTGGAGGCCTGAAGATTTTCCTTCCCTTCCTTCTCTTCTTTCCCCTCCTTCCCTTCCTGTCTCCCTTCTTTCCTTTCTTTCTTTCTTTCTTTTTTTTTTTTTAGGATGGAGCAATCCTTTATTTTTCTCTGGGAGAACAGAGAACAGGAAATCAGCCTCCAGACATCAGCAGCTGCTCTGCTCAGGGCCGAGGCTCCCCCTTGCCCACATAGTGAGGTGGAGGAGTGTACTTCCCTTCCTTTATCAGTTCATCCCGCTGCTTCCTGATGGTACTCACATGTCTCATCACTTTCTGCCGAAGTAGACACTCTATGAAATCATCATATTCTATCTTGCGCTCTTTCTCTGTCCCGATACTACCGATTCCATGTGCACATTCTATCCATTCTTTTTCAAAAGCATGGCATCAAGCAGGAATCTTGCAGGGCTGTTCAGCACTTTGGATTGTCAACCATGGATCTATGTTAAGGCCAAACTTTTTCTGCACGTCCAAGAAAGGCATGGCGATCCGATGCTCGTGCCCTCGTCTATTCTCTGGCCTCCATTTCAGGACGACTCTCTTTTTCTTTACTTAGAGATGGGGTCTTGCTATGTTGCCCTCGCTGGTCTTGAACTCCAGGGCTCAATTGATCCACCCACCTCAGCCTCCAAAATGCTGGGATTACAGGCATGAGCCATCGTGCTTGGTCTGAAGATTTGTATTTCTAAGTTCCCAAGTAGTGCTGATGTTGATGGTCCAGAGACCACATTTTGAGAATCACTGGGTTTGGTGACCAAGTGATTGGACTTTTCTGCTCAGGTCACTGCTGATCCAGAACCCGAGACAATGTGCACCTGGTATCCTATAAATATTTATGACTCAAATGACAAGTATTACCTCATTCAGTTGCTTTGAGGAACTATTATTATCTACATTTCACATGTGGAGAAACTGAGGGTCAGAGAAGAAAGGGGCAGAGCAGGGATTTAAACATACGTATGTTTGTCTATAGCCATAGACTGTGCCCTTAATCGCCACACTGTTTCACTTCTAGCAGGCTGGAGCTCAGCGTAATCAGGTTAGCAAGAAAGCTGAGGAGGAGGAGGACCTGCCCTGTCCTAGCATCTCTGCAGATGTCTAAAAAGTATATGGTAGCAGAGTCCTGCCCCTGAAGGGAGCCCTGTTGCCATGGGAGCTTGAATCGGTCATATATAGGTGGCCACCAGGTGGCAGCATTGTTCTGACAGGAAGTCGCCTGCTACCTTGGTGGTGGTTCTGATCTGGGTTCTGCCATCCCTGGTTCGGTGGCCCTTAGCATATCCCATTTCTTATGTGCCTGATTTCCTCATCTTTACAAAAAGATGCATCTCTGTCATCTCCAAAGAGCCCTTGCAGCTCAGATACCATATAAAAGAGAGAGGTGCAGCCAGTGAAATTCAAATGCTCCCAAACCAAACCATATCTCTTCTCCCCTGCTGAAAACAACACCACCCACTAGAATTAGCACCAAAGAAATACAATGCAAGCCATGAAAGTGAGCCACATATGTAATTTCAAATTTTCTAGTAGCCATATTAATAAAGTATCAAAAGTGACATTATTATTATTATTATTTTTTTGAGACGGAGTTTCACTCTTGTTGCCCAGGCTGGAATGCAATGGCGCGATCTCAGCTCACCGCAGCCTCTATCTCCTGGGTTTAAGTGATTCTCCTGCCTCAGCCTCCCGATTAGCTAGGATTATAGGCATGCGCCACCACGCCCGGCTAATTTTGTATTTTTAGTAGAGACAGGGTTTCTCCATGTTGGTCAGACTGGTCTCGAACTCCCGACCTCTGGTGATCCACATGCCTCGGCCTCCCGAAGTGCTGTGATTACAGGCGTGAGCCACCATGCCCGGTGGCAAGATTATTATTAGTCCCGTTTTGCAGATGAGGAAACTGAGGCTTACTTAGGGAGACTAAGTGCCTCAGCCAAGATCACATGGCAA
Source organism: Aotus nancymaae (assembly GCF_030222135.1). Classification (NCBI taxonomy): domain Eukaryota; kingdom Metazoa; phylum Chordata; class Mammalia; order Primates; family Aotidae; genus Aotus; species Aotus nancymaae. The sequence goes on along the minus strand of NW_026988479.1, from coordinate 25,430,399 downwards.
ATAAGTGGAAGAGTCTGGATTTAAACTTAGCTCAGTCTGGCTCTGTCCAGGCCCTTCATCATGACATCATCCTGCCCTGAGGACAGATGCTTAGGGTATGCAGTCAGAGGGACCCACTGACAGGGATTCCAAATACAAGGAATGCAAAATCCCAGGAGCAAACAAGCAGGCCTGTTAGGGCAGAAGGTGAGGCCTTGAAGCTACATTCTCCCACCCCCCGCAGTTGTGTGTCTGGTAAAATTGAGCTTGGCTGGCAAACAACCAGTGACTCTGACAAAGAAGAAACCATGATCTTGGGGAAATTATGTTTGCATGATGAAAAATGGAACTTGCAAAAAGAAAACCTGGCATCAAGTGTCTGGGTGCAGTGGTTCACGCCTGTGATCCTAGCACTTTGGGAGGCCAAGGCAGGCAGATCACTTGAGGTCAGCAGTTCAAGACCAGCCTGGCCAACATGGTGAAACCCTGTCTCTACTAAAAAAAAAAAAAGGAAAAAAAAATTAGCTGGGTGTGGTGGTGGGCGCCTGTAATCCTAGCTACTCGGGAAGCTGAAGCAGAAGAATTGCTTAAACCTGAGAGGTGAAGGTTGTAGTCAGTCGAGATGGTGCCACTGCATTCCAGCCTGGGTGACAGAGGGAGATTCTGTCTCAAAAAAAAAGAAAAGAAAATCTGGCATCAGGAGAAAATTTAAATTGAGAAATGGACCAGGCACAGTGGCTCACACCTGTAGTCCCAGCACTTTGGAAGGCCGAGATAGGCAGCTCACTTGAGCCCAGGAGTTTGAGACCAGCCATGGGGAGACTCTGTCTCTACAAAAATACAAAATTACCCAGGTGTCATGGTGTGTACCTGTGGTCCCAACTACTCAAGAGGCTGAGGTGGGAGGATCGCTTGAGCCCAGGAGGCAGAGGTTGCAGTGAGCCAAGATGGAATCACTGCACTCTGGCCTGGGAGATGGAGCAAGACTCTGTCTCAAAAATGAAAAAAAAAAAAAGAGAAATGCAGAACATAGGAATAACCTGCAGGTGAGTGTGAAAGAGGGTAGAATTCCAAGGGACAGGGCTAGACCTGAAGTATGGAGTTTACAGGGAAGCAGGTTGTGGTGCACCTTTAGGGAAAATAGCACTAACTATACTGAAGATGTTTTACAGCTGAAACTTTTTAAGCCCTCATCAAGCAACTTAAAAGTAGCAGCTTCTTGGTCAGGTGCATGGCTCACGCCTGTAATCCCAGCACTTTGGGAGGTTGAGGTGGGCAGATCACCTGAGATCAGGAGTTTGAAACCAGCCTGGCCAACATGGTGAATCCCAGTCTCTACTAAAAATACAAAAATTAGCTGGGCATGGTGGTGCATGCCTGTAGTCCTAGCTACTTAGGAGGGTGAGGCAGGAGAATCACTTGAAACCAGAAGGCGAAGGTTGCAGTGAGCCAAGATCGCACCACTGTACTCCAGCCTGGGCAACAAGAGGAAAATTCTGGAGCCGGGCGCGGTGGCTCACGCCTGTAATCCCAGCACTTTGGGAGGCCGAGGTGGGGGGGATCACGAGGTCAGGAGATGGAAACCGTCCTGGCCATGGTGAAATCCCATCTCTACTAAAATACAAAAAAAAAAAAAAAAAAAAAAAATTAGCCAGGCACAGTGGTGTGTGCCTGTAGTCCCAGCTACTCAGGAGGCTGAGGCAGGGAAATTGCTTGAATCTGGGAGACGGAGGTTGCAGTGAGCCACGATCGTGCCACTGCACTCCAGCCTGGCAAAAAGAGCAAGACTGTCTCAAAAGAAAAAAAAAGTAAAACTGTCTTAAAAAAAAACAAAAAAAAGTAGCAGCTTATTTAATTCTCATACTCACAGTAGGAAGTAGCATGTAAGTAGATCATCAGAGATGTGAGGAACAAATACTGCTATTATTATCTTTTTTGCTTTTTTTTTAGAAACAGGACTTGCTCTGTTGCCCAGCCTGGAGTGCAGTGGTGCGATCATGGCTCACTGCAACCTCAAACTCCTGGGTTCAAGTGATCCTCCTGCCTTAGCCTTCAAAGTAGCTAGAACTACAGGCACACACCACCATGCCTGGCTAATTAAATAATTTTATTTTTATTTTTATTTTTATTTTTTGAGACAAAGCCTTGTTCTGTCACCCAGGCTGGAGTGCAATGGTGTGATCTAGGCTTACTGCAACCTCCACTTCCTGGGTTCAAGCGATTCTCTTGCCTCAGCCTCCTGAGTAGCTGGGACTATAGGTGTGTGCCACCATGCCCGGCTAATTTTTTGTATTTTTAGTAGAGACGGGGTTTCACCGTGTTATCCAGGATGGTCTCGATCTCCTGACCTCGTGATCCACCTGCCTTGGCTTCCCAAAGTTCTGGGATTATAGGTGTGAGCCACCGAGCCCAGCTATTTTTTTTTTAAGAGATGAAGTCACCCTATGTTGCCCAGGCTAGTCTTGAGCTCCTGGACTCAAGGCAATCCTCCTTCCCTGGCCTCCCAAATTACTGGGATTACAGGGATGAACCACTGTGCCAAGCTGTAATTACCATTTTACAGATGAGGAAACTGAGGCACAGGATGCTATTTGGCAGCAGAATTGAGATTCAGCAAAGCAACTTGGATCAGAGTCTATGCTCTAAGTTGTCATGCAAGCCTACTGCTAGAATGGGTTACTCATGGAGCTGGTGAGCTTTCTGTCTCTGGAGGCATGTAAGTAGACCATCAGGCATGTGAGCAAATGCTCAAAAAGCATCATTTCTGGGTAGGACAGAAGCCTGGAGGACTGATATTAAGTTTGTCTCAAAAGTACTAGAGGTAGGAATTGTCCATATGAAACTGACTGGGATGGAATCCCATCTGCCTGCCTAATCCATCCCCTTGGGAATAGGAGTGGCAGGTGACCTGACCCTCACTAAGACTGCTCAAAGTGAGTAAGAGGCCTGCAGGAAGCAGCGTGACATGGGGATTGAGAAGATGTGGTCTGGAGACAGTTCAGACCTGGCTTCCAATCCTGGCTTTGCCACTTACTAGCACTCAGCTGGGGCTTATGCAGCTCATTTAGTCCCTTGAAACTCACAGGGCTTGTTGTGACAATAAAATGAGAAGCCACATGGAAATAATTTACACTCAAACAAAGAGGTGAGGCTCAGGAGCCAGGGCCTTTGTGGGATTTGGAAGTTTCACTTTCCCCTCAAACTCAGCAGATGGGGACTGGTGGCAGCATTGGTCACTGATCCTGGGCTGTGCAAGACCACTTATTGACTAAGACAGGGGTTCCCTATGTTGCCCAGGCTCGTCTCGAACACCTGGGCTCCAGTGATTCTCTAGCCTCAGCCTCCCACAGTGCTGGGATTACAGGCGTGATTCACTGAACCTGGCCCGGATCCCTCCTTTGTTGCCTCTCCTCGCCAGCACCGTTGGCTCTCCCTCCCCACCAAGTTACTCCCTCTGCAGAGAAGCATGCTCGCACCCGGGGCGCTTCCTGCCCAGGCACTGCCTCACTTCCTGTCCTTGCCCCCAGTGCTCCTCCAGCTACCCCTCAACCAGCTCACCAGCCTGTTCTTGTCAGCGTCGCCGGGACCTCCCACGCCCAGGTCCACCGGACTTTCCTCTGCGCTTGTCTGAGTCGTCTTCACAGCGGTATTCGACACAGCTGACCACAACTTCCTTCCAGTCTTTCCTGGGACTATGGTGGCCCCTCTCCCAGCTTTCCTTCCACCTCCCTGCCTTTCCTCCTCACTGATCAGACTGATCAGGGCTGATCCTCCACCCACACTCTTTTTTTTTTTTTTAAGACAGAGTCTCACTCTGTTGCCAGGCGCCAGGTTGGAGTGCAGTGGCACAATCTTGGCTCACTGCAACCTCCGCCTCCTGGGTTCAGGCAATTCTCCTGCCTCAGCCTCCTGAATAGCTGGGATTACAGGCACGCGCCACCATGCCCAGCTAGTTTTTGTATTTTTAGTAGAGACAGGGTTTCACCATGTTGACCAGGATAGTCTCGATCTCTTGACCTCGTGATCTGCCCTCCTCGGCCTCCCAAAGTGCTGGGATTACAGGCTTGAGCCACCGCGCCCGGCCCATCCACACTCTTAAGTATTGGGGCTCCTCCAAGCTCGGCCCCAGTTCTGTGGTTTTCAATAGGGTCTGCACATGGATAAGCCACACATGTACATGTTCATTTCTCTCTTTAGGAAGTATCAGCCATGGCCAGGCGCGGTGGCTCACACCTGTAATCCCAGCACTTTGGGAGGCTGAGGTGGGTAGATTGCTTGAGGTCAGGAGTTCGACACCAGCCTGGCCAATATGGTGAAACCCCGTCTCTATTAAAAAAAAAAAAAAGGAAGTATCAGCCACCTCCTTGGTGTCTACAGATGAGTGCCATCACAGAATACGGCCAGAACAAAGCGCTTTCTGCCTACTCCAGAAGGTGTTCTGCCATCTCCCCATCTCAGTGGAGGTCAGCACCACGCCTTGGGCAGCCCCAAGCCAGGGTGCCACCTTCACCTCCTCCATCCCTCCCTCCCACAGCAAATCCTGACACTGCTACCCTCAAGACAGCTGTGGAATCTGCCCCCTTCTTCTTCTCCACCACCACTTAAACCATAACCTCACTAGTCTCCCGGTCCTGCTCCTACCCCCTTCAATCTGTGTGCCATGAATCAGTTTCAAATATAAACCAGACCCAGCACCTCCCTGCCTGGCCCTCCGAGGGCTTCCCATTGTTCTTGGAATAGTCCCCAAGAGGCTACCAGGCTACAGGATCTGGTCCCAGCCTGTCTCTTCACCTGAAACGCCTCTCCCTGCCCCCTCACCAGACGCACTGCACTCTTTCTGTTCCTCAAATGAGCTATTGCCTTCCTGCGTTTATAATGACATCATCATCTTCTTCTTTTTTTCTTTTTGAGACAGAGTCTCGCCCTGTAGCCCAGGCTGGAGTACAATGGCAAGATCTCAGCTCACTGTAACCTCCGCCTCCCAGGTTCAAGTGATTCTCCTGCCACAGCCTCCCAAGTAGCTGGGACTCCATGCCATCATGCCCGGCTGAATTGTATATTTTTAGTAGACAGGGGGTTTCACTATGTTGGCCAGGTTGGTCTTGAACTCCTGACCTCGTGACCCACCCACCTGGCCTCCCAGAGTGCTGGGATTATAGGCGTGAGCCACTGCGACTGGCAGACATAATCTTCTTTGCCACCTAAAGGTAAAAGCTCAGTGGCACCTTGGCTCCACCCCTCCCATACGCAGTCTGGACTAGGGTGTGTGGCCTTCTAACCACAGCCCCCACCAGGGCTTGCCTCTTTAGCTTGGCTTTCCACAGCCTCTTGACTGGGCTGCCTGACTCCAGCTGTGACCTAACCCCAGCCCCAGATGGACTCCTGACCCTAAGTCCCACACTAGCCCTTGGGAGCCTAGCCTCTGTCTAACACTGACTCCTGCACAGACCGACAGAGCCCCAACGCCACCAGAGACGAGGACTCCGCCCTTGCCAGGTGTCTCCCAACGCCTCTAGGTACCAGCTCCTAGTCCAGATCAGTGCCTGGCCCATAACAGACACTTAACAAATATTTGTGGAGTGAAGGGATCTTCTGGGGAGGACTCAGTTCTGCTCAGCCACACTACAGCCATCACAGGTCCAAAGGCTGAGCTACTTAGCCACCTGCCAGATGGCATCTGCCCTGGGAGAAGAGTGGGTAGTCTCTTCTCAGATCTTGAATTGGTTGTACAACATATGACCCTGGGCAAATCATAACCCCCTCCTGAGCTCCACTGACCCTTCAGTAATGCGGGAGTGAGCAGAACCACTCAGCTCTCTCTCCTGGAAGCCCGGTAACCACACATAGGACCTTTTGTTTCCACGCATTTCCTCGTCCAGCGTCCCCGCTGACCTTCACAGCCACCCACGAGGCATGAGGATGATCTGCTGGTTTTGTACAGATCCCCACGCAGCAGCCCGAGCAAACCACCCTTTCAAAGCACTAGTCAGGAGGCAACACTCCTCTGCTGGAGCCTTCCCATGGCTCCTGGTTTCACTCAGCGTAAAGCCAAAGTCCAGTGGATGGCTGCAGGATCTGGCTGCATACCTCGTGACTCTCCCATCGCTCTCTCTCCTTCTCCCCCTCCCTCCTCCCCCCCCTCCCCCTCCACCTGCTCTCCCCTCCCTCTCCCTCTCCGTCTCCCTCTCCCTTTCAGTCGCTCCACCCCAGCAATGCTGACCCCCTTGCGGGTTAGTCAACCAGGCCATGCACATTCCCACCCAGGCACCTCTGCTCTGGCTGTGATTTCTGCCTGGTCGTGGGCTTGGTGAATTTCTTCCCCCCTTTAGGCCTGTGCTCAAACCTCTCCTTGTCAGTGAGGCTCATCCCTACATCTTATTGAAGACTACAGCCTGCCCCCAACCCTGCGTCTCCAGAAACAACTTTCTTCCATAGCACTGACCACTCTCTAACAAAAATGTAGTTTACTGACCTGTCTTCTGCCCCTAGAATGTGAACTCCATATGGATGAGGTTACTTGTCTGCCTTGTTCATCCATGTATCCCAAGCTCCTAGAACAGTGCCTGGCATCAAGTATTCAATAAGTGACTGCTGAACAAATGAGAGAAGGGATGATGTATACTTGCCTGGGGTGCATATTGCAAATACAGGACTGGAGCCCAGGCCTGCTCCTTCCCCAGAAAAAGCCCCCTTTCCAGCCCCTTATTTGTGACCAAGGTGTACTGGGGTCCAAAAGGCCCCACATAAGAAGGATGGGCTGGGCCATATGGGCTGGTGGGCAGGGCTGGGCACACACTGCCTGCCTGCTTCTTGAACCAGTTCATCAGGGACTCAGGGACCAAGAAGGAGAATGGGGAAGAGGAGGTTTCAGGAGACTCCACCTGCCCAGCTCACTCAGGGTGGGAACTCACAACTCTGGGACCTGGAGTGTCCAGACCAAGAGAGGGCAGGCATCTTAGGCAGTCACTCAGACTATCACAGGGGTGACATCAGGGATGAGACCCCCTAGATGAGACCTCCAGGAAAGTCCAGAGAGGGAGGATGAGGCTCCCTCTGGCTCTGTTGAGCAGCTCCAAATCTCTGCACATGCACAGGGTCCCAGATTCAGAATGAACAAGTGTACAGAAAAGAACGCATCGCTGAGCTCTCTAAGGTTTATTGCATGCTCTCTCTGTGTCAGCCACGTGTGTATCACTTACTCAATCCTTTTACAACCCAACGAGATGGGTTCTATTAGCATGCTCATCTTACAGGTGAGGAAACTGAGGCACAAAATATTTAAGTAACTTGCTCAAAATCATATGTCTAGTAAGTGGTGGACTTGGATTTTTTTTCTTTTTTTTTTTTAAAGACGGGGTTTCACCATGTTGGTCAGGCTGGTCTTGAACTCCTGACCTCAGGTGATCCGCCCGCCTTGGCCTCCAAAGTGCTTGGATTACAGGCGTGAGCCACCACGCCCGGCCTTTTTTCTTATCAAAAGAAAATTCTCAGCACTTTGGGAGGCTGAGGTTTGTAGACTACTTGAGGCCAGGAGTTTAAGACCAGCCTGGCCAATATGGTGAAATCCCATCTCTATGAAAAACACAAAAATTAGCCAGGCATGGTGGTTTGCACCTGTAATCCAAGCTGCTCTGGAGGCTGAGGCAAGAGAATCACTTGAGCCGCTCGGCAGAGGTTGCAGTGAGCTGAGATTGCACCACTGCACTCTAGCCTAGGTGACAGAGCAAGACTCTGTCTCAAAAAAAAAAAACCCAAAACGGAAAACAAAATAGAAAACTTTTGATAAAGTACTGAGACGTTTTGTCTCAGTGTGTTTTGAGGATTAAAACACACTGCGCTGCATGGTATCTGCACTCAGCAGTTTACTGCTGCTGGGGTGTTCAAAGGTCAGTGCCATAGAAATTCAGTATCTGGCATCGTTGGTTTTCTTGGCTTTGTGCTTGTTAAACCTGGTGTTCCTATTGATACAGTATTTGTATAGGTTTCTCAGAGTGTTCAGTTTGATATACTCTAAAACAGTAAGCTGCACTTTTCTTTTTTCCAGGGTGTCAAACTGAGAACCAGGCAGATTTGCCACCCACAATGAAAAGGTGAACTTTGAAGTCTTCATTAGTATAGCCATATTAAAAGGAGATGACAGGGCCGGGCGCAGTGGCTCACGCCTATAATCCCAGCACTTTGGGAGGCCGAGGCGGGTGGATCACGAGGTCAAGAGATCGAGACCATCCTGGTCAACAAGGTGAAACCCTGTCTCTACTAAAAAATACAAAAATTAGCTGGGCGTGGTGGCGCGTGCCTGTAATCCCAGCTACTCGGGAGGCTGAGGCAGGAGAATTGCCTGAACCCGGGAGGCGGAGGTTGCGGTGAGCCGAGATTGCACCATTGCACTCCAGCCTGGGTAACAAGCGCGAAACTCCGTCTCAAAAAAAAAAGGAGATGACAGAAGCCAAAATAAAAGAATTATAGGCTGACAGGACAACTGGATTAAAATAAGCGTTGGTTTCATTAAAAAGGGCTAACTTGAACATAACTCTTTTCACTCCAGCTTGAAGTGGAAGAAATCACAACATGGAATTCCTTGAATAAAAATTTATTGACTTTAAAACACACACACAGCCGGGCTCACACCTGTAATCCCAGCACTTTGGGAGGCCGAGGCAGGCAGATCACCTGAGGTCAGGAGTTCAAGACCAGCCTGACCAACATGGAGAAACCACCATCTCTACTAAAAATACAAAAAAAATTAGCCGGGCATGGTGGTGCATGCCTGTAATCCCAGCTTCTTGGGAGGCTGAGGTAAGAGAATCGCTTGAACCCGGGAGGCGGAGGTTGTGGTGAGCCAAGATTACGCCATTGCACTCCAGCCTGGGCAACAAGAGCGAAATTCCATCTCAAAACACACACACACACACACACACACACACACACACACACACACACACACACACACAAAATGGGCCGGGTGCAGTGGATCACACCTGTAATCCCAACACTTTGGGAGTTCTATCCCAAAGGCAGGCCTTTAAGAGGCCGAGGTGGGTGGATCACCTTAGGTTGGGAGTTCGAGACCAGCCTGAACAACATGGAGAAACCCCGTCTCTACTAAAAATACAAAATTAGCTGGGCGTGGTGGAGCATGCCTGTAAATGCAGCTACTCAGGAGGCTGAGGCAGGAGAATCACTTGAACCTGGGAAGCGGGGGGTGCGATGAGCTGAGATCACACTGGGCAATGAGAGCAAAACTCCATCTTAAAACACGCACACACATTATGTTCCTATGCTGTCAAAGAGCCCATTGTGCCCCAATTGTCAATATAACCACAATGGGAAGCAGCGAGGATAATTCCTGTACAAAGGAAACTGAGTTTGTACATGCTTGACTTTAAATTTTTTTCCAGCCATTTTTTATGAAAAAATTTAAGCATACAGAAAAGTTGATCACATACCCACCACTTAGCTTCGACTACTATTAATTTCACTTCTCTCGCTCTGCTGTATTATTATTATTACTATTACTATTATTATTATTTTTGACACAGGGTCTTCCCCTGTCACCAAGGTTGAATGAAATGCAGTGGCACAAAAATGGCTCGCTGCAGCCTCAATCTGGCTAAGTGATCCTCCCACCTCAGCCTCCCAAGTAGCTGGGACCACAGGCACATGCCACCATGACCGGTTAATTTTTTCTTTTTTTTTTTTTTTACAATTTTTGTAGAGGTGGTTTCTTGCCGTGTTGCCCAGGCTGGTCTTGACCTCCTAGGTTCAAGGAATCCTCCCATCTCAGCTTTCCAAAGTGTTGGAACTACAGGTGTGAGCCACCATGCCTGGCCTTTCTCTTTTACTTTTATTTATTATTATTTTTTGAGACACAGTCTCACTTTGTCACCGGGCTGGAGTGCAGTGGCATGATCTTGGTTCACTGCAGCCTCGACCTCGTGAGATCAAGCAATCCTCCTGCCTCAGTCTCCCAAGTAGCTGGGACTACAGGCACGCTCTACGAGGTCTGGCTTATTTTTTGGAGAGACAAGTTTTCGCCAGGTGGCAAAGGCTAGTCTTGAACTCCTGAGCCCAAGCAATCTGCCTGCCTTGGCCTTCCAAAGTGCTAGAATTACAGGCATGAGCCATCATGCCTGGACTTTTATTTTTAGATTTTGAAACAGCATCTCTGTCACCGAGGCTGGAGTGCAGTGGTACAATCACAGCTCATTGCAGCCTCGACCTCCTGGGCTCAAGCCGTCCTCCCATCTTGGCCTCTCTAGCTGGGACTACAGTTGTGTGCCACCAGGCCCAGATAATTAAAAAAAAAACTGTAGAGATGGGGTCTCACTATGTTTCCCAGGCAGGTCTTAAACTCCTAGGCTCAAGTGATCCTCCTGCCTTGGCCTCCCAATGTGCTGGGATTACAAATGTGAGCCACTGCATCTGGCCTTTATTTTTATTTTTGAGAGAGAGTTTTGCTCTGTCACCCAGGCTGGAGTGCAGTGGCATGAACACAGCTCACTGCAATGTCGAATTCCTGGGCTCCAGCAATCCTCCTGCCTCAGCCTCCTGAGCTAGCTAGGACTACAGACATGCACTACTACACCTGGCTAATTAAAAATGTTTTCAGAGGCAGGGTCTCTCTATAATGCCCAGACTAGTCTCAAACTCCTGGCCTCAAGCAATCCTCCCACCTCAACTTCCCAAAGTGTTGAAATTACAAGAGTGAGCCACCACACTCGGCCTCTCTCTCTCTCTTTTCTAAACAATGTGAAAGTAAGTTTAGACATCATGTCATGTTACTTCCAAGTACTTCAGCCTTCATCTCCTAAACAAAGTCTCCCACCAGACTCAAATTCCATAATCATACCTAAGAAGAGCAATTACAATTTCCAAATGTCATCTGATATTCAAATTTCCCCAGCTTCTAAAAATTCTTTTATACTTTTTTTTTTTCCAAATCGTACATCTTGCAAAGATTTACAAATTGCATTTGGTTTATTGTTTTTTAAATCTTTTAAAATATAGATCCCCGTGTATCTACACACATGCACCTTTTCTTGTGACACTGACTCTTTGGAGAGTGCAGATCTCATCTTATAGGCTGTCCCTGGGTTTGCCTGGTTGTTTCTTCATGGTGTTATTTAACTTGTTCTTCTACCCCCTGTCACTCTAAACTGGAATTTAGGTTTAAAGCCAGATTCAGGCTGAGCATTGTGGCTCAGGTTGTAATTCCAGCACTTCAGGAGGCCAAGGCAGGAGGATCACTGAGGTCAAGAGTTTGAGACCAGCCTGGGCAACATGGCAAGATCCTGTCTCTATTAAAAATACAACAACAACAACAACAAATAGCCAGGTGTGGTGCTGTACACCTGTGGTCCCAGCTTCTCAGGAGGATGAGGTGGGAAGATTGCTTGAGCCCAGGAGGCAGAAGTTGCAGTGAGCCAAGATTGCCCCACTGTACTTCAGTGTGGGTGACATAGTGAGAATCTTGTCTCAGAAAAGCAAAAGGCAGATTCAGGTTAACAGTCTTTAGTAAAGATACTGCCCAGCTGATGCTGAGTATTATTATTATAATATCCCATCCAGAGACACATGTCAGATTGTTCAATTACTGATGATACTAAATTTGATCACTTGTCTGAGGTGGTGACAGCAAGGCTCCACCATTTTTTACTACTGTAAAGCACTTCCCCCCTTTGGCAATCAGCAAGAGGCCACAGGTGGATTCTTTGCCATGTGACTGTTCTGTCCTCCCCAGCCTTTCATCCCAGTGTTCTGGCTCCCTGGATAATCCTGTCCCAATCAATTATGATACGAGGGGTTACAAGAAGATGATTTTCTATTTCTGTCTTTTATTCTGCAAAAATGCAAGAAGCTTGCACGTACTCTTCTGTAAAGAAGAGTTTTTCCTTGTCAACTGGGATTGAACTACAGCTTCTTTGAAAGAGGCAGGACAAATTATTATTACTGTTGTTATTATTATTATTTTGAGATAGGGTCTCTTGCTGTGTTGCACAGGCTGGAGTGCAGTGGCGCAATCACAGCTCACTGCAGCCTCAACCTCCTGGGCTCAAGCTACCCTAACACCTCAGCCTCACTGCACCCGGCCGAGACAGAGTTCTTATTATGTTTCCCAGGCTGGTCTCAAACTCCTGGGCTCAAGCGATCTTCCCACCTCAGCCTCCTGAAGTACTGGGATTACAGGTATGAACCACCAGGCCTGGCCAAATCACTCTTATTGAGGCTGGGATTGTTCCATATTTGGCTGGCGGTGTCCCTTCAAGTTGGCTCCTGGGTCCTTTCAAGCCCCAGGATTCTTTGAGAACTTCCTGGCTTTCTGGAAAGTAAAAAACTAAGATGTTTCAGAGCCACCTGCGTTCCTCCACTCAAGCCCAGAAATTAGCCATTTGGAAGCTGGGATGTGACCCCAGGCAGTCTGCCTCAAGTTCTTTTGTTTTTTCACACTCACGGCAAACTGCAGGGGCCAGTTCCAGTGCTGGGCACCTTGCTATGTGACCCTAGGCCGGTTCCTCTCCCCTCTCTGAGTCATACTTTCTCTGTAGGAAAGTCTGTGGAGCTGGATTCCATCTTATTCCATCTCCCCATCAGGGTGTGGCATCCAAGCCCCAGTGCTCCCTGTTACTCTGTCTCCCTCCTCCTGTGGTGATCAGGAGTAGGTGGGACAGGGTTCCTCCCCTGGGTGGTGGAGCCTGTGTGACAAGTGGGAAACTGGGCCTTTTTTTGTTTGTTTGAGACAGAGTCTCACTCTGTCACCCAGGCTGGAGTGCACTGATGTGATCTCATTTCACTGCAACCTCTGCCTCCTGGGTTCAAGCAATTCTTTGCCTCAGGCTCCCGAGTAGCTGGGATTACAGGTGCCCAACACCATGCCCAGCTAATTTTTGTATTTTTAGTAGAGACAGGGTTTCACCATCTTGGCCAGGTTGGTCTTGAACTCCTGACCTCGTGATCCACCTGCCTCGGCCTCCCAAAGTGCTGGGATTACAGGCCCGGCCGAAAACTGGAACTTCTTACCCTATAAGGAAAGATGCAGGAAGCCACTGTCCAGCCCCCACCTGGGAAACTCAGTCTTGGGACTCTCCCTCCTGGCTGCAATCAGTCTCTAACTTCCAAGGGCACAGGCAGGATGACCTTGAGATTTCCCTCAGCTGTGTCCTGAAACTGCTTCACAGAGAAAAAGGTTTGGACTGCCATTCGATCACCATTGGTTGACAATCTAGTGACTTCGATGCATTTTTCCCTTTATTTTAAATTTAAGCCAGGTGCGGTGGCTCATGCCTGTAATCCCAGCACTTTGGGAGGCCGAGGAGGGCGGATCATTTGAGGCCAGGAGTTGGAGACCAGCCTGGCCAACATCTTGAAATCCTATCTCTATGAAAATACAAAAATTAGCCAGGGATGGTGGCAGGCACCTACAATCCCAGCTACTCTGGAGGCTGAGGCAAGAGAATTGCTTGAACACAGGAGGCAGAGGTTGCAGTGAGCCGAGATTGCACCACTGCACTCCAGCCTGGTGACACAGTGAGACTCCATCACACACAAACACAAAAACCCAAACAAAAAACTTATAAATTTAGTTTTTACCTTGTATCAAAGTTGCAAATTGACATAGTCTAAAAGATCGGGCCAGGCGTGATGGCTCATGCCTGTAATCCCAGCACTTTGGGAGGCTGAGGCAGGCGTATCACCTGAGGTCCGGGGTTCAAGACTAGCCCAGTCAATATGATGAAACCCCATCTCTACTAAAAACACAAAAAAAGGCCAAGTGTGGTGGCTCACGCCTGTAATCCCAGCACTTTGGGAGGCCAAGGTGGGCAGATCACGAGGTCAGGAGATAGACACCATTCTGGCTAACTTGGTGAAATCTCGTTTTTACTAAAAATTAAAAAAAAAATTATCCAGGTGTGGTGGCACAAGCCTATAGTCCCAGCTACTCAGGAGGCTGAGGCAGGAGAATCACTTGGACCTGGCAGGCAGAGGTTGCAGTGAGGGGAGATCACGCCATTGTACTCCAGCCTGGGTAACAAGAATGAAACTCCATCTCAAAAAAAAAAAAAATCCTTCCTTTCGGTGATGCGTACCTTCCTGATGCTTTCTGAGAGGAGGAAGGGAGTTATGAAAAGAAATGTTTTTGAGATACCGGATGTCTGATGTCTGAAAAAAAAAAATATATATATATATATATATATATATATATATCTTTTTTGAGACAGATCTTGCTCTGTCACTCAGGCTGGAGTGCAGTGGCGCAATCCTGGTTCACTTCAGCCTCTGCCTTGAAGGTTCAAGCAATTCTGCTGCCTCAGCCTCCCAAGTAGCTGGGATTACAGAACCCTGCTACCATGCCTGGCTAATTTTTGTATTTTTAGTAGAGATAGAGTTTCACCATGTTGGCCAGGTTGGTCTCGAACTCCTGACCTCAAGTGATCCACCTCCCTTGGCTTCCCAAAGTGCTGGGATTACAGGCATGAGCCACTGTGCTCGGCCAATTGTCTGTTTTTAGCATTACTATTAATACTAAGAAATCTAGGCCAGGCGTGGTGGCTCACGCCTATAATCCCAGCACTTTGGGAAGCCAAGGGAGGTGGATCACTTGAGGTCAGGAGTTTGAGACCAGCCTGGACAACATGGTGAAATCCCGTCTCTACTAAAAATATAAAAATTAGCTGGGCGTGGTGGTGCATGCCTGTAATCCCAGCTAATTGGGAGCCTGAAGCAGGAGAATTGCCTGAACATGGGAGGCAGAGGTTGCAGTGAGCCTAGATAGTGCCACTGCACTCCAGCCTGGGCTACAGAGCAAGACTCCATTTCAAAAAAAAAAAGAGAAGAAATCTAAAGTCATTCTGATTCCTGATCCTTTGTATCTGCTTGATTTTTCCTTTCTGGAAAGTTGCAGAATCTTCTTTGTTCTTATTTTTCTGAAACTTCGCAACAGCATGTCTTGCTGTGAAATTGCTTTCACACCTTGTCCTCGGTGCTCACCGGGCCTTTTCAGTTTGGAAATTTATGTCCTCGAGTTCTGGAAAATGTGTTGACTTATTTCACTGGTGGTTTCTTCCCCTCTATTTTTTCTGTTCTCCATTTCTGGAACTTGATATTTGGCCGTTTGGCCTTCTGAACTGGTGTTTAATCCTCCTATCTTTTCTGTCTGATTTTTAAAGTTATCTTTGTGGTCCATACTTTGGGAGATTAAAAAAAAACCACTTTATCTTTCATCTATTGATCGTGTATTATCTGCTCTCATATTTTTAATCTTCGAGAGCTGTGTTTTGCTCTTCTATACTACTCATACTTTTATAGCATCCTATTCTTGTTTCACGAGCGCGGTGTTGTCCTTTATCTCCCTAGGACTATTAATGACAGTTCATTTCCTCCATAGCGCTTTTTTTTTTTCCTGAGATGGAGTCTCACTCTGTCACCCAGGCTGGAGTGCAGTGTCCCGATCTCGGGTCACTGCAAACTCCACTCCCTGGGTTCAAGCAATTCTTCTGCCTCAGCTTCCTGAGTAGCTGGGATTACAGGTGTGTGCCACCACGTCTGGCTAATTTTTTTGTGTTTTTAGTAGAAACGAGGTTTCACCATATTGGCCAGACTGGTCTCAAACTCCTGACCTTGTGATCCACCCACCTCGGCCTCCCAAAGTGCTGGAATTACAGGCTTGAGCCACTGTGCCTGGCCATAGTGCTTTTTTTCCTGTGTGATTATTTGTTTGGTTCACTCTCTTTTGTGTTAAAGGCTTTCTTTAGATGTCCCATGATTCTTTTTTTTTTTTTTTTTTTAAGACGGAGTCTCCCTCTGTCGCCCAGGCTGGAGTGCAATGGCGCGATCTTGGCTCACTGCAACCTCCACCTCCTGGGTTCAAGCGATTCTCCTGCCTCAGCCTCCTGAGTAGCTGGGACTACAGGCGCATGCCACCACGCCCAGCTAATTTTTTTTTTTTTTTGAGACGGAGTTTCGCTCTTATTACCCAGGCTGGAGTGCAATGGCGCGATCTCGGCTCACCGCAACCTCCGCCTCCTGGGTTCAGGCAATTCTCCTGCCTCAGCCTCCTGAGTAGCTGGGATTACAGGCACGCACCACCATGCCCAGCTAATTTTTTGTATTTTTAGTAGAGACGGGGTTTCACCATGTTGACCAGGATGGTCTCGATCTCTTGACCTCGTGATCCACCCGCCTTGGCCTCCCAAAGTGCTGGGATTACAGGCGTGAGCCACCGCGCCCGGCCATGATTCTTAATTATCTAAAAAACTTGATTGTCTGACAGCTGTGACCCATGAGTAGGGCTTGTCCACCGAGGACTTCCTATAGGGTATTCTGGCTGGGTTGTTTCATCAGGAAATTCCCAATGTTAGAGTCCTGTGGTCTTTTTTTCCTGAGGTGGTCATGCTCCACAGAGAAGTTTCCTTCAGGCTGTGGCTTGGGTGAAGGCCTGGCTTTCACACTGTGGGTAGGGAAGAACACTGGGCCTCAGCTTCAGTACCAGGCTCACGTTCTTTCTTTCTTTCTTTTTTTTTTTGAGACAGAGTCTCACTCTGTTGCCCAGGCTGGAGTGCAGCTGCATGATCTCTGCTCACTGCAACCTCCACCTCCCAGTTTCAAGCAATTCTCCCATCTCAGCCTCCTGAGTAGCTGGGATTACGGGCACGTGCCACCACACCTGGCTAATTTTTTTATTTTAATTTTAGTAGAGATAGGGTTTCTACCTTGTGATCTGCCCCCCTCGGCCTCCCAAAATGCTGAGGTTACAGGCATGACAGGTTCACGTTCTTTATTGTGTCTGGTAAAGAAACTTGCAGTTTTGCCTCAGGGAGGGGGACAGATGGCACTCGGGGAGGGAGAGGGCATGGGTATCTCACTGCCTCAGAAACAGACTTCAAAACTACCCTCCTCTTTTTAGCCCCACCTCTACTCACCACCCGGGTCCCTGACACACCAGTTCCTGAGTCTGTTCTGCCACATAACTAGGTGGCTTCTCAGCTTTTCTAGCTGCAGGCTTAGGATGCAGTTTTGGGGGGTCTACTAAGGGACTTAACACTTGCTCACCTGCTTTCCCGCTTCTAAAATTCTATTGTTGTTTTCTCATCTCCTGTTCTCTTTCTTGTAGATGTACACTTAAAACAATCTATGGTCATTTTAGTGACAGAAGCAAAGTGAGAGAGGAAGCAAAAGTAAACGTGTGCTCTATTCATCATCAAAATCTTCAAAAATGAGATATAATTCATGCACCGTAACATTCATCCTTTAAAAATCGTATAATTCAGGCCAGGCGCGGTGGCTCACACCTATAATCCCAGCACTTTGGGAGGCTGAGGCGGGTGGATCACGAGGTCAAGAGATCGAGAACATCATGGTCAACAAGGTGAAACCCCGTCTCTAGTAAAAATACAAAAATTAGCTGGGCATGGTGGCGGGTGCCTGTAATCCCAGCTACTCGGGAGACTGAGGCAGGAGAATGGCTTGAACCCAGGAGGCGGAGGTTGCGGTGAGCCGAGATCGTGCCATTGCACTCCAGCCTGGGTAACAACAGCGAAACTCCATCTCAAAAAAAAAAAACTGTATAATTCAGTGTTTTTTGTATATCCAAAAAGTTGTGCAGCCATCATCACTGTCAACTCTAGAATATTTTCATCACCCAAAAAGGAAGCCCCATACCTATCAGCAACCACTCCCCCTTTCTGTCCCCTGCTGCCCTCAGTAACACCCTCCCCGCCACTTGTTTTTTTGAGGCTGTGTTTCAGTCTTGCTGCCCAGGCTGGAGTTCAATGGCGCCATCTCGGCTCACTGCAACCTCCGTCTCCTGGATTCAAGCCGTTCTCCTGCCTCAGCCTCCCAAGTAGCTGGGATTACAGGCATGAGCCACCACACTCAGCTAATTTTGTATTTTTAGTACAGATGGGGGTTTCACCATGTTGGTCAGGCTGGTCTCGAACTCCTGACCTCAGGTGATCCACCCACCTCAGCCTCCCAAAGTGCTGGGATTACAGGCATGAACCACCATGCTGGGCCCCAGCAACCTCTAATCTATGTTTTGTCTTTATGGATTTGCCTGTTTTGGGCATTTCTCGTAAATGGAATCATATAATGTATTGCCTTTCATGTCTGGCTTTTTTTACTTAGCACAATGTTTTCAAGGTTCTTCCATGTTGTGGTATGAATCAGTACTTCATTATTTTTTGAAGTAACAGTTTTATTGAGTATTTATTCCTCTTTCTGGCAGAATACTATTTCATTGTATTTCATCACATTTTATTTACCCATTCATAGTTGAATATTTGGATTGTTTCTACTTTTTTGATATTATGAATAATGGCCCTATATTCATTTGTGTGCAAATTTTTGTGTGGATATAGGATATCATTTGTCTTGACTATACAGAAAATAGCTTAATAAATATTTGAGTTGGGCGTGGTAGCGCACGCCTGTAGTCCCAATTACTTGGTAGGCTTAAGCATGAGAATTGCTTGAACCCAGGAGGCAAAGGCTGCAATGAGCTGAGATCACACCACTGCACTCCAACCTGGGTGACTCTGTCTCAAAAAAAATAATAATAATAAATTAGTTTCACTTCTTTTTTTTTTGGTGGGGAAAAAAAAAGAATCATCTCAAACTTTTATCATTTCTTTGTGTTGGGAACATTCAATATCCTCTTTTAAGCTGTTATTGAATCGAACGAGGGTCTGCTCTCAAGGCATCATAAGGCCAAATGTTTATATAGAGGTTTGTAGTAGAAGAAAATAGGGTATTTATTTGTAGATGACCAAGAAAAAGAATAGGGCAGCTCATGCTTAAGATCTGACGTTGGCTGGGTGCAACAGCTCACGCCCGTAATCCCAGCACACTGTGGGGCCAAGGCAGGAGGATCGCTTGAAACAAAACAAAGAAACATGACCTCTCCAATGGCTTATAAGCAAGGATTTTTAAAGTCAGGGGTAAATTTGAGGAAAACAGAAGTTATAGGAAAAATCGTAAATCAATGCATGAAGGTTATATTGGTTCGACCTAAAAAGGGGGAATATCCTGAAGTGGGAGCCCACAGGTCGTGGGTGGATTTAAAGGTTTTCTGATTTGTGTTTGGTTGAGGAGATGAAGCTTTGTCTAAAAATTTGGGGTCAGAAAAAAAGAATGTTAGCTCTGACCTGTGGCATGGCCTCTTCCAGGGCCTTCAGAAAGAAATTTATTTATTTTTAATATTTAAAATGTATTATTTGTTGACACAGGGGCTCGCTCTGTCACCCAGACTGGAGGAGTTTAGTGGTGCAATCATTGCTCACTGCAGCCTCAAACTCCTGGACTCAAGTGATCCTTCTGCCTCAGTCTCCCCTCTAGCTGGGACTACAGGCGTGTGCTGCCACACCTGGCTAATTAATTTTTTTACAAAATAGGGGTCTTGCTTTGTTGCCCAGGCTGGTCTTAAACTTCTGGCCTCAAGCAATCCTCCCACCTTGGCCTCCCAAAGTGCTGAGATGACAGGTGTCAGAGCAAGAAGTTTAGAGCAAAGTCTGGTGGTTAGAGTTTAGTCCTCTGCTCCCCTTATCTGAGATCTGTGTGCCAGAGGATGGGTTTGGTGGGGGTCTGGGTTTACGAAAAGCAATGCGGAGACATATGTAAAGATGTTATCTTTAGTTTTTATAGGGAGCCAAATATCCCATGATTCTAACTTTTTTTGCTATTAAGTCATTATTACATTTTTGTTTATCAGTTGCTCATCTACTTCTCAAGGCTAGCTAGGTGCCTGAAATACTTTTGAAGAAACTTAAGTTTATTTACTTATTTATTTATTTTTTTATACAGATGGGGTTTCACCATGTTGGCCAGGCTGGTCTTGAACTCCTGACCTCAGGTGATCCGCCTGCCTCAGCCTCCCAAAGCGCTGGGATTACAGGTGTGAGCCACTGCGCCCTGCCCTTTTTTTTTTTTCTTTAGTGATGGTCTTTAGTGAGGCCTGTCACCCCAGCTGCAGTACGTTCTACCACAGCTCACTGCAGCCTGGACATCCAAGGCTCCCGTGATCCTCCTGCCTCAGCCTCCTGAGTAGCTGGGACTACAGACATAGGCCACCATGTCTGGCTATTTTTTTAAAAAATTTTGTGGAGACAGGATCTCACTATGTTGCCCAGGCTGATCTCAAACTCCTGGCCTCAAGCCATCCTCCTACCTTGGGTCTGCTAAAGTATTGGGATTACAGGTGTGAGACACCATTTCTGGCCTAGATTCTTCTCTATTTTTATGTTGGTGGGGTGCTTGGCCCGCCTCTAAGGGGGGGTCCCTGCTCTGTCTCACAGCTATTTGAACCTGTGTATTATTGTTAACTATAGTCATCCCACAGTGGTATAGAATGCCAGAACTCAGTCCTTCTATGCAGGTGCACTTTTGTATCCTTTTGCATCCCCATCCCTCCCTTCCCCCTACCCTTTCCAGGCTCTAGTATCCCCTGTTCTACTTTTCACTTCTATCAGTTCAACTTTTTTTAGCTTCCGCATATGAGTTAGAACATTCTGTGTTTAACTTTCTGTTCCTGGCTTATTTCACTTACAAAATGTCTCCAGTTTGATCCAGTTTCATATCCATGGTGCGAGGCTCTGGCTAAATGTTTATTTAGTCTAACAGCTCTGCAAAGCTAGTATTACCATATTACAAAGCAGAAAGCAAATTCAGAAAGGTTGAGGGACTGGCTTGGGGACTCTCACAGCTAGGATGTTTCTGACTTGGGATTTGAACTCAGGTCTGGCCATGTCAAAGGTCATGACTGCTCTTCTCTCTCCTCCCAAAATACATATAGTATCTTTGACTCCTGAAATCCAAGACTCACTGAACCTTAGAACCACAAAGCCTAAATTTATTTTAAAAAATTATTGGCCGGGTGTGGTGGCTCATGCCTGTAATCCTAGCACTTTGGGAGGCTGAGGTGGGTGGATTACCTGAGGTTAGGAGTTCAAGACCAGCCTGGCCATCATGGTGAAACCCCATCTTTAAAAAAAAAAAAAAATTAATGCAAATTGTAAAGCACACACAATACATAAAGATTAATAAAACAAATATGGTATATAAAAGGAACTTGTTTCTTTACACTCACAACACTTCTGACACCAAATGTGTGTATTTTTTCTACACCAGCAACCGGAGAGTTCCAACTCTCCGGACGCCAGCTGGTATCCTACAATTCAATTCCATTCAGACACTATCTACCTGGGGTTAGCATCAGAACGCATAGGTTGAGGGCTCAGTCCCACAAGATTGCATCCACTTCGGATGCTAGTCCTAAATCCCAGGCCTCCAGTACTTCTGATGACTTGGCTACAAATTGGGGATTCCTACGACTCCCTCTTGGTACTTGATAAATTGCTGTAATGGTTCACGGAACTGAGAAGCACTTTACTTACTATTACCAGTTTATTATAAAGGATACAGATGAGCAGCTGATGAAGAGGTCCATATGGTATGGCATACGGGAAGGGTCCTGAGTACAGGAGCTTCTGTCCCTGTCCTTGTGGAGTTGGGGTGCACCACTCTCCTGGCACATGGATGTGTTCATCTATTGGAAGACCCCAAAGCCCAGTTGTTTGGGGTTTTTATGCAAGTTCCGTTATGTAGACATGGCTGGTTAGATCACTGGCCATTGGTGATTGAACTCAACCTCCAGTCCTTCTCCTCTCTCTGGAAGTCGGGGTGGGTGGGGGTGAGGTCTGAAAGTCCCGACCCTCTCTTCACATCGCTCCCAGCCCCCATCCTGAAGCTATGTAGAGGCTTCCGGCTACCAGCATTTCCTGAATATATAAAAAAAGACATTCTTCTCACTCAGGGGATGCTTTTTTTTTTTTTTTTTTTGAGACAGAGTCTTGCTCTGTCACCCAGGCTGGAGTGCAGTGGTGCTATCTTGGCTCACTGTAGCCTCCACCTCCTTGGTTCAAGCAATTCTCTTGCCTCAGCCTCTCAAGTAGCTGGGATTACAGGCATGTGCTACCACGCCCGGCTAATTTTTCCTTTTTTTTGTAGAGACAGGGTTTCACCATGTTGGCCAGGCAAGTCTCGAACTCCTAACCTCAAGTGATTCTCCTGCCTCAGCTTCCCAAAGTGCTGGGATTACAGGTGTGAGCCACCACGCCCGGCCTCATTCTGGAGATTCTATGGCTCTTAGTGGTCCTTGAGTCAGGAATCGGGGACAGAGAGCAGAGATGTTTTTCACTGTATCACAGCACAGGAGCCTTGCCAACACAGTCACATCTCCCAGGAACCCTTTCCTAGGCCCTCTTCTTCCCTTCCTGCACAGGCCCCTGTTCTCCTGGATTTGAACCACACAAGGAGGCAGAGGAGTAAAGTGGTTGAAAACGCAGACTCCACCACTTCCTGGAGGTGTGATCCTGGACAAGAGCCCCCGTGTCCCTATCTGTAAATGGAGATGATGAAACACTCCTCAGAGGGCCTCTGTAAAGATTACAGGAACAAAGCATGCACACTGTGCCTGGCACGAAGCAGGGCTTAGTAAGTGGAGGCAAGTCTGAGTGCCAGAGCCTTAAAACCACAGACTCTTAGGTTTGAAGGAAACTAAAATCTTCCTCTCTAAAACCCTGTGGATTTTAATTAAAGGTAAAAGGATAAAACCCAGGGGTACCCTCTGCCCCTCCTCTCTGCCTTGATCAGCTCAGAAGCAGAGCTCAGAGGATCCGGATCAGACTTGGCTCTTCCCGTACATTTGTCTTCCTACGTTTCCCTCCTTTTGGGACCCTGAAGATATCCTCTTCTCTGTCCTGTCACTCTATGGGACTTATGGCTCTTTGTTAAAATACTACTTAAGCAAGACCCCTAAGCCACTGCCTTGAGAGAGAAATACTTTTCAACTGAGGCCTCTCCTGCATGATGGGTACAGCACGTGTTAATAAACTTTGGCTGGTTTTTCTTTTGTTAACTTTTGTTTTTAGGAGAGTGTCTCAACCAAGAACCTAAACCGGGAAAGAAAAGCAATGCTTTTTCCCCTGCAGGTAGTCCAAACTTCCTCTGCATTTTTGAGACAACATAACTGAGGCTAGAGAGGAGGGCTTGTCTAAGCTCACGGAGGGGGCACAGCCCCTTTCTGCGGCCACTCATCTGTGGATGAGAAGGGGAGACAAACAAAGGCGTCTTCTGCTTCAAAGTGCTTTCCTGTCTAGGGAGTGGACATTTGCCTGTTTCTTGAAGCATCCGAAGAGCCTTATGAATCCAAAGGTCTGCCCAGAAACAAGTGATGAGGGCCTTGGGCAGCCAATGGGATCACGCTGGCCTTTCTACCTGCCTAGGGAGCACCCCTGCTCCACATCCTGCCCCGCAAAAGGCAGCTTCACCAAAGTGGGGTATTTCCAGCTTTGTGGCTTTCACTTCCACATCTACCAAGTAGGGGGAGTGGTCTCCTGTGGACGAATCAGATTTCTCCCCAGCACCAACTTTAAGAGGCGAGCCAGGGGTTCAGGGTCCCAGATACACAGCAGCAGCAGCAGCAGCAGGAACTCTTGGGAAGATCAGAAGCCAGAGTCATGGACGACCAGCGCGACCTTATCTCCAACAATGAGCAACTGCCCATGCTGGGCCAGCGCCCTGGAGCCCCTGAGAGGTACGTGTGAGCACCAAGAAAGGGCACACAAATCCTGGACTGCAGAGCTGTGCGCATGTGCTGGAAGAAGCACTGGCCAGGAGTCACAGGAAAGAGGCATTCAGGCTCTGGCTCTAACAGTAACTTTTTGGGTGATTTTGAGCAAGTCTTTGGCCTGCTCTGGGTTCTCGCTCCCTCTCTTGGCAAATGAGGGGGTTCCTTTAGAGCAGGAGTTTGTAACTTTCCTTGCATCAGACCCCTTCCTTCTGATAAGCAGAAGAGAGCCTGGTTTCTCTTCCTAGAGTTTCACATGCTATCCAGGGGCTTTGCAGACCCCCCTGAGGCTGGGCC
The DNA here is from genome assembly GCF_030222135.1 of Aotus nancymaae. NCBI lineage: Eukaryota > Metazoa > Chordata > Mammalia > Primates > Aotidae > Aotus > Aotus nancymaae. The sequence goes on along the minus strand of NW_026988479.1, from coordinate 25,406,506 downwards.
ATGAACGCTAGGTTCAAGACCTTGGACCAGGCTGGGAGTGGTGGCTATCGCTTGTAATCCCAGCACTTTGGGAGGTTGAAGTGGGCAGATCACCTGAGGCCAGGAGTTCGAGAACAGACTGGCCAACATGTTGAAATCCCATCTCTACTAAAAATACAAAAATTAGCCAGGTGTCGTGGTATACACATGTAGTCCTAGCTACTCGGGAGGTTGAGGCATGAAGATCACTTGAATCGTCTTGGCAGTGAGCCAAGATGGCGCCACTGTACCCCAGCTTGGGCAACAGAGTAACACTGTGTCTCAAAAAATAAAATAAATAAAAATAAACACCTTGAAAATGTTCAAGATCCCAGTGGAGAAACAGGGTTTCTTTCTTGCTTTTTTTTTTTGAGACTTGCTCTGTCACCCAGGCTGGAGTGCAGTGGTGCAATCTCAGCTCACTGCAACCTCGGCCTCTTGGGTTCAGGTGATTCTCCTGCCTCGGCCTCCTGAGTAGCTGGGATTACAGGCACACACCACCATGCCCGTTTAATTTTTGTATTTTTAGTAGAGACGAGGTTTCACCATGTTAGTCAGGCTGGTCTTGAACTCCTGACCTCGTGATCCGCCTGCCTCTGCCTGCCTCAGCCTCCCAAACTGCTGAGATTACAGGAGTGAGCCACTGCGCCCAGCTGAGAAACAGGGTTTCTAAAAGAGGATGGTAGAAGCAGTTCTTCGCAGAGTTCCCTTCTGATTACCACGGATCAGGGGAATGATACTTGCAGGTGTCTGTAGAGTAGATGGAAACGTCTGCCATCACAGGAGGGATTGTGAGATGCTGGGGGCAGGCAAGAAAGGAGGGACAGGATCTGGTTAAATTTCTGGAGGGGGCTCAGGGTTGATGGGGGTCATGTCCCTGCCTGTGCCCCTCTCCCTTGCAGCCAGAGTCATCCAGAGGACCCCAGGTCCTGCCTCCCAGCCCCTAAATAGCCTCACTCATGTGTTTCCCTAAAAAAAGGGCTAGAAGGCTATTACCCCACTGCCCCTGCTACCCCCAGTCTCCAGAAAGCCATTTGGAATCTACAGGGACTTACAGCTAGGTGTGATGTCAGCTGTTGCCAGGCAGAAAGGGGTTTGAGAGAGGCCTGAAGAGATGTTATGACAAGCTATGTTCTGGGAAACACGGTAACTCGATGCAGACCATTAGTTGTGGCCTGTGAAAACCCCAGGGAATCCCACAGCAAGGAGGGCAGACTCCTCTGTGAGGACTGGATTCTGGTCTAGGCCATGGGTAACCTTGGATAAATCACTGCCTCTCCGTGAGTCTCAGTAATAATAATAATAGCCATAATAGTTCCCATCTACTGTGTACCTGTCACCAGGCCTCAGCCACTATTAGTTAGTACTGTGATTATTTGTAGGACACATACCTAAAGGCTAACCTCAATTTTAATTCTCACAGTCACCGTATGAGTTAGGTACTTTTGTGGTCCCTTTTTACAGAAGAGGAAATTGAGGCTCACACTGGTAAGTGACTTACCCAAGTAATCATAGCTAGTGAGTGGTTGGAGGCAGAATTTGAACCAGGACTAGTCTGATATCAAGGTGTGAGCTCACGCCTCCATCTAGCCCCCTTTTAGAGGTGCATTTTGTGGGAAGAGGAGGTGGGACCCCTCTGAGCTCAGACCACCCAGTGACTTACAGACCCAGGTGGGCTCAGTGTTCAGAAAGCATGCCCCCTTGTCTAATCCTCGTCTAGTTTTCTCTTTATTCAGTTACTGCTTCTAAAGCTGGCCATGTGTGCTTAGGCCATTCCAGACTGGAGCCTGTTTTGGAGGCTTTTGTGAACGCTTCTGCCTGGTAACACCTGTGTCATGATTCTTGGTAGCTCTGGTTGGCTCCTGACTTTGGGTTTTTTTTTGTTTTTTTTTTTTTTAAATTCCAGAAGAAGGTAGTGTAAATGAGGAAATAAAGGGGGGGGGGTGACAAGAGTTGGCACTCTACCAGAACCAGGGGACAGGCGTTCAAGATGCATAAAGAGGAAGAAAAGCAGATGCTAAACTTAACTACGAACTCCCCTGAGAATCTCACTGAGTGTAATTTATTTATAGAGTGCTAACAATGTGCTAGGTGTGGAGCCAAGAGCTTTACCCTCATCATCTGATTTAACGTAACAGCCTTTGGAGCAGATGTTCTTACCCAATTTTACTCACACAGAGGGTTAAGCAACTTAGATGGTCCCAGAACTAAAGGACTCCAGAGCCAGGATTCCAATCCAGGTTATGCGGTCTTGTCTTTGGGGTGAATCTCTAGATTCTTAGGCCTCCTGAGGAACTGTGGTGCAGAGAGGGGAAGGTACTTCCCCATGTCACATGTGGGAGGTAGGGCTGGGACTAGAATTGTGTGTGGGGTTGCAGAAGCACTGAACAGGTGGAGGATAAGGCTGGAGAGCCTGAACTCAGGCCAGGGTACCGCTGTTTCTTGGGAAGGCCAAGAAGTAGAATTTGTTCTCCCTTCCTATCTGGTCTCTCCACTTTCCCCATGCTGGGATTTTGCTGTTTCCTTCCATAATAACTCTCCCTTGGGCCAGACCTTAGCCCAGAAAGCACAGACTGGCAAGCAGCAAGCCAATGAGAATGAGCCAGTCTGTGATGTCATGGGTTACCAGGCAGAAAGGTCTCCTGGAGTTTCCTAAACCATCCTTGCTGGTTGCTGGAGTAGGCAGGGTGTAGCCTCATCCTGGCAGTCCCCAATGAGTCTTAGTCCATTTTGTGCCACTTCAACAGAATACTACAGACTGTGTAATTTATTAAAAACAAATTTATTTCTCACAGTTCTGGAGGGGCTTTCTGTGTGTGTGTGTTGTTTTTTTTTTTTTTAGAGACGGAGTCTCACTCTATCCCCCAGGCTGGAGTGCAGTGGTGTGATCTCGGCTCACTGCAACCTCCACCTCCCAGGTTCAAGCAATTCTCCTGCCTTAGACTCCTGAGTAGCTGGGATTACAGGTGCCCAAGACCACGCCCGGCTAATTTTTATATTTTCAGTAGAGACGGGGTTTCACCATGTTGGCCAGGCTGGTCTCGAACTCCTGACCTCAGGTGATCTTCCTGCCTTGGCCTCCCAAAGTGCTGTGCTGGGATTACAGGCCTAGCTTTCCTTTTTTTTTTTTTTTTTGAGACAGTCTTGTGTCACCCAGGCTGGAGTACAGTGGAGTGATCTTGGCTCATGGGAACCTCTGCCTCCCAGGTTCAAGTGATTCTCCCACCTCAGCCTCCCGAGTAGCTGGGACTAGAGGTGCATGCCACCATGCCTGGCTAATTTTCTTTGTATGTTTTGTAGAGATGGGGTTTTGCTGAGGCAGGTGGATTACTTGAGGCCAGCATGGTCTTGAACTCCTGGCCTCAAGTAATCCACCCACCTCAGCCTCCCAAAGTGCTGGAATTACAGGTGTGAGCCACTGTGCCCGGCCTGGTGAGGGGCTTCCTTGATGTGTCCTCACATGGTGGAAGGCAGAAGGGCAAGAGAGAACCAATGTCTTCCATCAAGTCCTCTTTTATTTTTATTTTTGAGACAGAGTCTCACTCTGTCGCCAGGCTGGAGTGCCGTGGTGCAATCTCAGTTCACTGCAACCTCCTACTCCCTAGTTCAAGCAATGCTCCAGCTTCAGCCTTCCAAGTAGCTGGGATTACAGGCACGTGTCACCATGCCCAGCTAATTTTTGTATTTTTAGTATAGATGAGGTTTCACCACGTTGGCCAGGATGATCTCGATCTCCTGACCTCGTGATCTGCCTGCCTTGGCCTCCCAAAGTGCTGGGATTACAGGCATGAGCCACTGCACCCAGCCATTCGTCAAGCCCTCTTACAGGGCACATAATCCCATTCATGAGAGAGAAGCCCCCATGGCCCAATCACCTCAACACCTTCACATTGGCAACACCTGGATTTTGGAGGGGACACCTTCAAACCATAGCAGGGTCCTAGTAGTCCCACCCCTGGGATGAGTCAAAGAACAGATCAGAAACTCCCGAGATACAGGGGCAGGATCCTTACATCCCCTGTACTGTAACATAGCATGCACCCCCATAATCACATCCAAGGCCCACAGATACAAGGGCTCACTGAGGTCTGAGGGTCTGGATGGTGAGTCCACAGAGCATGAGAAATTCATCCAGACCACGCAGGCTCAGGCACCTAGACCCCTACCCACGCCCTGCAGTCTGGATATTACCATCTGAAATACTTTGGAAGTGGCAGTGAGCTCTTGCTTAAAAGCAGCAGCCTACCAAATCCTAGAACTGCAGAGGTGAAGGGCACCTATGTGACAAGTGAGGGAACAGAGGCACACAGATTGGCAGGGACATGCTCAAAGACACATGGAGAGTCTGGGCAAAGGATGGTCCTAGAGTGGGTGGTGCCTGGCCCTGCTTCAGCCTGACGTTGCCAAGGCTCCCCCAACCCACTCCTAAAATGGCCAGTCCCCACTTCCCCTTTTCAGGTGGGACACATTTTCTGCTGTCCTGTCCCGGTCCCATTTCCTTTCCTTTTCTCCTTAAATCCGATCTCACTGTGGGGGTGGGAGGTTGGGCAGAGGGGTGAAAACCACCTTCCCCTTACTTGGTAAGTAATACAATTTTTTTTTTTTTTTTGGTCAATTAAAAAAAAACATACCTGGTTGATCCTGCCAGTAGAAAACCAAAACAAAAACCAAACCCGTTCCCCTTGAGGGCAGCCCTGACCCTCAGGAGATCCTCACAGCAAAGGGAGGACACAAAAGTCCAGAGAGGACAAGGAGTGTGGTGGCTCTTTGCTCTTCTCTGTTCAACTCAGGCCCGGGGCAGCTGCACGGTCTCTGCCTGGGAGGACTTCAGGAGCATCAGTGGTTGGAAGGAGGGGTGGGGCGAGGTCTTCAAGCTGCATTTCCACAGCCAGCTTGTTTGTGTTTCAAGTGTATTGTTTGTTAGGGGTGGCTTGGGGGCTGATGGAGATGGGGGATACATTTCCCCATTGCCAGCCAGCCCTTGGGGCAGCCACCACTGTGGATTCTCCTCTGACCTATCCTCCCCACCTCCCACAGCAAGTGCAGCCGAGGAGCCGTGTACACAGTCTTCTCCGTCTTGGTGGCTCTGCTCCTGGCTGGCCAGGCCACCACTGCCTACTTCCTGTACCAGCAGCAGGGCCGGCTGGACAAACTGACGGTCACCTCCCAGAACCTGCAGCTGGAGAACCTGCGCATGAAGCTTCCCAAGCGTGCGTGCACCACTCCGTCCTGACACCCCCCACCTCCCACTGTCCCTTACCTCAGATGCCACCATCCCTGCACCCAGCTGGGGCCACTGTCCTCTCCCTCTGGTTTGGGACTCCCGCCACTGCTCATCTGGACCTGGGATCTGATACCCTCCTCCCTGGGCACTGGGGCCACACTTATCCTTGTTCCCTGTCCCCACAGCTGCCAAGCCTTTGAGCCAGATGCGCATGGCCACCCCGCTGCTGATGCAGGCGCTGCCCATGGCGAGCCTGCCCCAGAAGGTAAGGACAGCCCCAGTGTGGTGAGAGGGGCAAGGTTATCCTGCCTGGATGGAGGACAGTGCCAAGGGGAGGGGTGGGGAGAGGCAGGGAGGAGAGCCCAGCTGGGGAGGGGTCCTGACTGCTCCGGGAGGCACACTGCCTGCCTCAGGAAGAATAGGGCTTCCCAGGTGTGGAGGGCACAGGTGAAGAAGAGTCTCTTGGTGCCATCCCTGGGAAGAAGGCTCAGCCCTCTATAGGTTACAAAGTGCTACTCATTTCCCATAGCATCTTACTGTCCCCTCCCATTCTCAAAGCCCTTGCTATCATGTATCGACAATGCTTTTATTCACAAAACTGCTGTGGACAAAACCCTGGGCAGGAAAGCTTATGCCAGTTTGACCAATGAGGACATTGAGGCAGGAAGCTAAAGTGACTTGCTCGAGCTCTCATGTTTGAAGGCGGCAGAGATGGACTCACTGACCAAGTGCCTGGGATTTCAGACTCTTACCTAGATCCCAGCAACTGGCTCCTGCTCCACCCCCCTCCCCTGCTCTGGGGACCGGTGCTGGTAATCTTCTGTTCCTTTCTCCCACAGCCCATGCAGAATGCCACCAAGTATGGCAACATGACGGAGGACCATGTGATGCACCTGCTCCTGGTGAGTGCAGGGAGCCAGCTGGGTGGCCCTGCCTGCCCACCCACGACACTGGCCAAGCCGAGCTCCAAGGCCTGTATACCTGGCTCATGGCAGACTTTCAGTATGTGCTCTCTGGATTACTGAATACAAGGATGACCCTTAAATGTTCTATGTAGTCTGGCCTCTGCATTTTTGAGATAGATAAACAGGCTGGGCTGGGTGTGGTGGCTCATGCCTGTAATCCTAGCACTTTGGGAGGCCAAGGTGGGTGGATCACCTTAAGTCAGGAGTTCAAGACTAGGCTGGCCAACATGGTGAAACCCTGTCTCTACTAAAAATACAAGAATTAGCCGGGCACAGTCGCGGACACCTGTAATCCCAGCTCCTCGGAAGGTTGAGGCAGGAGAATCGCTTGAACCGAGAAGTGGAGTTTGCAGTGAGCTGCGATCATCGCACCACTGCACTCCAGCCTGGGTGACAGAGAGATACAAAAAAAAAAAAAAAGAAAGAAAAAGAAACTGAGGCTCAAATCTTGGAAGTGACTTGCTGAAGACACCTTTTTTTTTCCTCCTGGGGCCTCCAGTTTATACTGCATGTCTATTCTGTGCCAGGCAGTGTGCAAAGCTCTGGGCCCACAATGGGGAGCAACTGGACCCAGCTCCTAAAGCCATGGGGATCCCAGGCTACTGTAGGAGACAGACAATTGACCAGATGATGACAGAAGTCCAGGGGGCTTTGTGAGGAAAGAGGCAGAGGACTCAACTTAGCTGGGGGCAGTCAAGTTTGGGTCCTCACCTGGAGCAGGTGAGACCTGAAAGCTGAGCAGCCATCCGCAGGGAGGAGGAGACGGGCTTGTTGGTAGAGCTGGCCTGGAATCTGAAACTCGGTTCCCAGCCCTGGAGTCTTGCAGGTCTACAGCTGAACTGCTCTTACCCCTCCCCTCCCATCCCATCACGGCTGAGGTCCAGGGTTTAGGCTTGGTACAGGTCTGGTCCATTCCTCAGAATGGAAGACCAAGGGAATGTGGGCTACACGTCACACTGCCTGCCAGGGAGCTCTTTTTGAATCATCCTTCCTGCCCTGCTACCCTGTAGAATGCTGACCCCCTGAAGGTATACCCGCCGCTGAAGGGGAGCCTCTCCGAGAACCTGAAACACCTTAAGAACACCATGGAGACCATGGACTGGAAGGTTAGCAGGTTCCCCTGCCTGGGAACTGTCTCTCTCACCCAATGTCTAGGGCAGGGCTGGGAGAGGTGGGGTGATGGTGGGCTGGGGAAGCCATTCTCAGGAAGCTGAAGGTGTTTACCAGCACTTCCAAAGTCTGGACACTGCAGAGTGCATGGGTTCAGCACCATGGGTCTTTAAGGGGGAACCAGGCTGCAGCTGGACCCAGGTGTTGGGGCCCTATTTGGCCCTGCATGTTTCTGTCCCCAGGGGAAAAGCCAGGCAGTGTAGGAGCTTGATGGTGGCCATTGAACCTGACCTTCACCTCTGTCCCCATTAGATCTTTGAGAGCTGGCTGCACCATTGGCTCTTGTTTGAAATGAGCAAGCACTCCCTGGAGCAAAAGCCCACTGAGGCTCCACCAAAAGGTACAGGGAGTGGGAGCTTTAGGGTGCCGGGGCTTCTGGGTACTCCCCTGGGGCTCTCACCCCCTGGCCCCAGCACCACAGAACCTCCCATCCTCTCAGCTCTCATTTCCGTCTCTCCTGTCTGTTCCTTCTTGGTTTGGCTGTCTTCTGCCCCCAGGCCATCCCTATCTTGTCTAAGGGTTCCTAAGGGCCCACAGAGGCCCGTCACCAGAGGGTACAGGTGACCTCTCTCATGGAGGATGGCACCACACAGGGGGCCTGGAGCAAAATCAGCCTGAAACACCCCAGGAAGGAATCCTTGTAATGACCTTGCCCCAGCACTGCCTGCAACTCCAGTGAGGGCACCAAGGTCACAGCTGCTGCCAAGAGAGCCTTGCAAGTTTCCCACCTCATGGACAACGCAGACTAGGATGGTTTTAGCCCCAAAGCCAAAGAGTGCTGTTTCTATCCCGGTGCTGTCTCTAATTGGCTATGTAACTTTGGGCCAAGTCTCCTTCCCTCTGGGATTCAGGGTCCCGAAGTAGATCAAAGGCCACCCTGCCCAGGGCCTCAGTTTCTGCATCAGATTCATAGAAGGCACCTTACATGCTACCTCCACCAACTCCTAGCTGATGCTTTATTAAACCCCTCAAAGACATCTCCAACAAATGGTAACCCTCATTTCTGCTTGGGAACTCCCAGTAACAGCAAGCTTAGACTTACCAAGATGCCCATAGCTTTTCTCTAGAAATCAGAATCGCAAGTGCAATTCCAAACTGTAAATTTTTTTTTTTTTGAGACGGAGTCTGACTGTCACCCAGGCTGGACTGCAGTGGTGCCATCTCAGTTCACTGAAACATCCAGCTCCCAGGTTCAATCAATTCTCCTGCCTCAGCCTCCAGAGTAGCTGGGATTACAGGCGGGCACCATCACGCCCAACTAATATTTGTATTTTTAGTAGAGACTGGGTTTCACCATGTTGGCCAGGCTGGACTTGAATTCCTGACCTCAAGTGATCTGCCCACCTTGGCCTCATAAAGTGCTGGGGTTACAGGCAAGAGCCACTGTGCCTGGCCCGAAACTGCAATGGGCTTTGAGTGTTAGAAGACATCAACTTCTGAGGTGAATTGGACACACAGCCATTCACTTCCTTTTTGATCTCAGACCTTGTTGGTCTAGGCCTCAGGCCTGTTTTCTCATCTGTGTAATGGCTGGAGTGAGTAAAGCCACTTGGAAAGATGGCATTAGGCCCACAGCAGTGGTGTGTGGGTCTCTGGCTCTGCTCACACCCTGGTTCAGAGCTCACTCACTCACTGTGTCCTCATCATACCTGTCGCTTCAGCACTGACCAAGTGCCAGGAAGAGGTCAGCCGCATCCCTGATGTCCACCCGGGTTCGTTCCGTCCCAAGTGCGACGAGAACGGCAACTATCTGCCGCTCCAGTGCTATGGGAGCATCGGCTACTGCTGGTGCGTCTTCCCCAACGGCACAGAGGTCCCCAACACCAGAAGCCGCGGGCACCATAACTGCAGTGGTAAGCAGTGGCCGCTGTGCCAGTGTCAGAGGACCAGGAAGTACTAGGAAGGTTGAGGGGCAAGAGGTCCCCTCTGAAGCACATGGGGCCAGGACACCCGGGACGTCAGCTCCTGGGGGCAGCCACATAGTCATGTGTCCAGCCCTTTATCCATCCACCCACCTGTTTATTCCTATTTGGCCATTTATCATCTCTCCTCTTACATCCACTCATCTGTTTCATTTGTTCACTTATCCATCAGTCCTTTCATCTGATTTTCATTCATCCGTGCGCCACCCTCTAGCATCCAGGAGTCCTACGGACCCACCATCTCATTTCATCACCCCTCTCACTCAAGCCCCCATTACACCTCTTCGTTGTTGTTTGCAGCTGTCCTTCCCTTGGCACCTGCTTTGGTGGGAAGCACTGCCCTCAGGCATCTAGGATTGGATAGGCTGCACTTCAAGTAACAAATGGACTTGCTGCTCCTTTGCAGAGTCACTGGAACTGGAGGACCCGTCTTCTGGGCTGGGTGTGACCAAGCAGGATCTGGGCCCAGGTAAGGGCCTTGCAGAGGGGCATCTGGTCACCAGCAGCTCATCCCCAGCAGGGCCAGCTCCTTTGTGGGCAGGTGAAGGAGTGTGACCCTGGGATACTCTCCAACATCCCTGGGATGACCATTTCAGAGATGAGGAACATCAGATGAGGGGTGGGGGGCTGTGGGGAGTTACACAAATCCATGATGGTTATTACTTGGACCCTAGCAGGGGACAGGGGAGGATGGACAGTCCTCACCTGCTCTGCAGGTCCAGGATTTTAGGAAGGGGCAAAGACAACAAATGGATGACCCCAACCTCAACTTGCTGCTTCTCTCTCCAGTCGCCATGTGAGAACGGCAGAGGTGGTCTCCAGCATCCCACCGGCCCTGCACAGCCACAGCTTTCTCGCTCCCTTTGGCCCCCAGCCCCTCCCCCATCTCCCACCCTGTACCTCATCCCATGAGACCTGGTGCCTGGCTCTCCGTCACCCCTGGACATGACAAACCAAGTCGGAACAGCAGATAATGATGCAGCAGGGCCCTGCTGCCCAATCTCCATCTGTCAACAGGGGCGTGAGGTCCCAGGAGGTAGCCAGAAGCTAGACAGACATCACAGCAGCCTCCGACACGGGGCTCCGAGATCTAGGCCCATGGATGAGGTGGGAAGGCACAGGGAGAAAGGATAACCCTACCCTCAGACCCCAGGCTGGACAGGCTTGCTGTTCTCTCCCCTCCGGCCTTTGGCCTCAGCTTTCCTAGCCTATCTACCTGTAGGCCGAGCCACTCTCTTCCCTTTCCCCCCATCACTCCCCAAGAAAGAGCCAAGATTCCCTACCCAGAATCCTTTCTGCTGACCCCTGGTTCCCTCTGCTCAGTCAAGCTTGTCATCAGCTCTCAGGGCCATAGCTCATGTTAGAATAAAAAGTAGTAAGTAGAACACTCTGGCTCCTGGCTCGTCTGTTGGGATCCAGTTCATTTATCCTAAGGAGGTAACTAAAGACCCTAAACCCGTCATTTGGGTGGGACAATGTGATCCAAAGAACCGACAGAGATACCTGCGGGGCCTGCAGTCTTAGACATAGATATACTTGATTACATGTTGAACACACAGGAGCACTCTTTACTTCCAAAAAGAAATAAGCTCTTGCCTAGTTTTTTAAGCACAAGCTCCTCTTGGTACAGCTTTCATTTTCCTACGTCCCCAATTTTATTTCTATACTAAGAACAGTGCGAATGTGAAGACAGATGGCAACCAACACGGGGCCTCAGTGTCAGGGATGGACAGGAAGTGGGGGACTGTGGAGAACTGGGCACCCATGCCCTACCTAAGGGGCCAACTGCTACTCAGCTCTATCTGGTTGCTGCCAGGAAGGAGCACAGCCCCCCTGCTGCCAGATGTTGTCTTTTTAAGAGGAGCCAGAAATCAAGAACTGCAGGGTCTCCAACACCTCCAGCCCTGCATTCCTTTTCTGCACTACCTCTGGTTATTTCCAGCCGGAGGCTAAAACTTTGGAGACATCTCTAGCACCCCTGGTGTTTTATATGATTCTGGGCCTAGGGAAGTGGGCTTCTGCATTTCCAGGATGGAACAGGAAACCTCCTTTGCTACCCCTCCCCTCCTTCATTCCACACACAAGACGTCATCCCATGTCTTTCATGTTCATCTGCTTCTTGCCCCCACCACCATACAACCATGGTGAGCTCGATGTGAGGGACAACTCACCACTCCTGATTTTCCTAGACCTGCTGTGCCTGCCACAGCTATTCTCCACCACATACTTCAAGAGAGCCTACCCCTAGCTCAAGGCCTAGCTCAAGGCTTCTCAGGCCCCCTTCCATTTCTTGTCTTTGGGTGGGTATTTGCATGACTTACTCTGGCAACAGGAAATCAACCATGACTATCCTTTAGTTTAGATGTCACCTCATCCAGGAAGCCTTCCCTGCCAATTCGGCATTTCATTGCGTCTCTTTCTCAAACTTACTGCCTGTCCCACTAACTGTGGTCACCCACAGCCTCAACACACATGCAAGAAGGAATCCCAAGTGCTGGTGAGATGGTCCCTCCCAAGAAACCTGTGCCCCAGATGCACTGGGAACTTGCACCCTTCCTCCAAGTCTTTTATTTTTTTGAGTTCTTAAAAAAAAAACCAATAAAAATACAACCAAAAGAACTGACAAGAGGAAGACAAAGCCTCAGTATCAGCCAGAGACCGAGCGGCACGGGATGAGGCACAGGTCGGGCCTAGCTGGATCTGTGGAGCAAGGTGGTGGGAAGTCCTGAGGCCTTTGGGCATCTGGGGTCTGCAGAAGGAGAGGTCACTTAAAAAAATACATATACTGTACACATCTATACGAAGCGTCCCTTGTTGAGGGAATAGGGCGAGGTCATGGGAGCTGGCCCACTCTCTCCTCAGACCAGCCTCCCCGCAGGCTCACTGGCTTGGCCAGTACAGGGACCCCTGCAGCTGGTTGTCTTCTTCTGTGGAGTGAGGGGAAGGTAACAATTTACTTCCAACCCATGGTGAGCAGAGGTCGGCGGAGGTCAGAGGCAGGGGGATGGTCACCGCTCGGCTAGAAAATCCCTGGGGGAAGGAAACACACCCAGACATCAGATTCTCTGACCTTTTTCCCCTGCAAGGAAAATGAAGCCTGGCATCTCCACTGCAGGGGAGAGGCATTAACCACAGCAGACTTTTAGCAATTGGAACATTCTGGGAACTGGGCTGAGTCCTTTAGTGTTTGGCTTCACATAAGCCTCACCACCAGCCCAGGAGGCGGGCTCTGCATTGCCCCCATTTACAGGAGGCTCCACAGAGCCATCACAGCCAGTGGAGCAGCTAACTGTCACCACCACTTGGCAGGGCCTGTCCTCCATAGAGAAGCATAGATCCACAGAGACAGCTCATCTTGAGCAAACCATCTTCCTTCCCAAAAGGAAATGCCCCAAGTTACAGGATCATGAGGAAAGGAAACTGGACAGAAGTGAAGGAAAGACCAAGCTGTATCCGATCTCACCTACAAACAGGTTCCATCTCCCAGGGCACAACCCCCTAAAGCATGTACAATCCCTGCACCCAGGGTACACTTGATGTCAGCCACTACCATTACCATTCTGGATCCTTCTGACGCTGCAGTGCCAGCTCCTGATGTCACCCCAATGGCCCCATGGACCCTTGGCAATAGAACCTCTTTCCCCAGCCTCTTTTCTCCTTGGAGCCCACCAACCAGGTCTGCCTGGCTCTCTCGGACTACAGCAGATGCCAGAGCTGTCCTCCAGCCCCGAATGCTCAGGTATGATTGGGAAGCGTACCTGTGACTTGTGCTGATGCCCATCACACAGTCTGCTCTGGTGTCTTCTTCTGTGAGGAGGGAAGTTCGAGAGGCTCAGACCTGCAGCTTTTCCCCACCCACTGCTGCCCCAACCTCCTGAGGACTAGTGAATTCCCCCAGAACAAATACTGGGTCTGCAGGGAACCCCTGAAGGCAGAGGCAAACAGATGCTCAGCTCTCCTAAATACACCTGAGGCCCTGCTGGCCAAGGGGAGAACTTCATCTACATCTGAGGTGCTGAGGCCCCAGGCAGTAAGGATAGCCCTTGTTCAGGGCCAGCCTGCCAGTCGGGGCACACACATCCCAGGCAATGCCTCCTCTCACCTGGAAACCTCCATGGTCTACGTGATTTCCCTGTGCTGGGGGGAGTCTCTCCTTCCTTCCCCAACACCCTTCACAGAAGTGGCAGGCCACTTCTATGGCTTCCACATGCTCAAAGAACATGTCCTGCCAGCCTCTTCCCTGGTGTGTCACAACTCATGAGGCCCCCACCAGGCCCTGGAAAGGGGAAGGGGGCAGGAACCAGGTCTGGGTATGTGCGAAGGGGCTTGGGTTTGGGTCCGTTTTCTGGCCTGAGACCCTTCAGGAACTCACTCTACCTTTTTCTTCTTTTTCTTCTGGGATAGTGACTCAGGATCTTTGGTTGAGGCCTTTTTTGCTTTCTTCTTCTTTTCCTTTTTTTCCTTGTCTTTTTTTCCTGAGGGAAGAAAGCAAACTTCCTGAACAACAGATGGTAATCCTAAGTGCTGGGGTCAATGTTGGGAGGCACACAGGGGAAGGGCTCCCAGGATCCTAAAACTTGTCTCTGCTGATGCTGGGTTCCCAGCTCTCCCCACATCACCGGGAGCCATCACAACAGGCTGGCAGGGCTGGGCATGGTGGTTCATGCTTGCAATCCCAGCACTTTGGGAGGCTGAGGCAGGTGGATCACTCAAGCCGAGGAGCTCAAGCCCAGCTCGGGCAACATAGTGACCTATCTCTACAAAAAATACAAAAATTAGTTGGGCATGGTGGTGCACGCTTGTGGTCCCAGCGATTTGTGGGGCTGAGGCAAGAGGACTGCTTGAGCTTGGGAGGCTGAGGTTGCAGTGAGCTGCGTTCATGACACTGCACTCCAGCCTGGGTGACTGGGCAAGACCCTGACTCAAAAAAATAAAAATAAAACAGGCTGGTGGCCTTGGTGACCACCCAGCAGTGCCAGCTCACCTGCCATTGGGGGCCAGCTCATGATTTCTGTCTCATCTGTGGACCACCTGGATGACTACCATTTTTCTTTAGGTCAACTCACTTTTAAAAACTCCTGCAAATTTATTTTAAATGGACACTATCTATTCCTCCTGTAAATGGAAATCTAGCACAGTTCTGAGCGCCAAGGGGCTGCAGGTCCTGCATCCTGCTCTGAGGGTGCCCGACTCTTGCTCTAGAATGAGCTGGCTCTTTGGGCACACTGGCATCTCATACACCCCTTTCCCACCATCCAGGGTGGCGCTTCAGAGTGCTGCCTAGGTTTGACTCTGGTTCCACCTAGTAAAACTCTGTGGCCCTGAACAGCACCTCTACTCTGAGCCTCAGTTTTCTATCTGCTGAGCTTCATTTCTACCTAAATGAGGACCTGCTGCGTGCAGAGTCTAGCACAGAGCTCAGTAGAAAGCCAGTGTTACTATGGAGGGAAAACTGAGGTATAGAGAGAAGATGGGGTTTGGCATGAAGATTCTGACAGTCTGGCGTCTGGTCTACTCTGCACTCAGGGAGCTGGCTGGAGAAGCAGGTTCCTGCAAGATCTGCTGCACTGGGCTCGGGGTAAGAGGACATGATTCCTCATCCTTCTGGAGCATTCCTGGCAGTGCTGGCCCAAGTGCTCTGGAACCAAGTTCTGGCTTTGCCAGTAACTGCCCCCTTATGACTCTGGACAAACCACTTCTCAGCCTTTTTTGACAGTCTCACTCTGTCACCCAGGCTGGAGTGCAACGGTGTGATCTTGGCTCATTGCGGCCTCCGCCTCCTGGGTTCAAGTGATTCTCCTGCCTTAGCCTCCCCAAGTAGCTGGAATTACAGGTGCCACCACCACGCCCAACTAATTTTTTGTATTTTTAGTAGAGATGGGGTTTTGCCATGTTGGCCAGGCTGGTTTCAGCCTCTCCTTTCTATATGGGAAAAATGAGACTAGGTGCTGGCTCAGGGTCCCTCCTGCCCCCATGAGGTGCCCAGCAGCCCTCGGTGTGGGGTCAGAGAAGTGGTCACTCACTCTTGTCCGATTTCTTCTTCTCCTTCTTGCTCTTCGGGTTGCTTTGATCTCCACCTTCAACCTTCCCCATCCCCTTCTGAAGCTCCTCTTCTGGCTTGTCCTTGGCCCCTTGGGAGCCAAGAGACCCCTTCTCCTTCTTCTCCTTGATGCCACCACTTGCTTTGTCTCTCTTTGCTTTTCCCTTAGAAGTCATGGAGGCCTTTTCTGGGGAGACAGAGGCCTCCCCACCTTCTCCGGCCCCCAGCTTCTTCTTCTTGTTCCTGGCAGCAGGCTGGTCCCCGGACAGCTTCCGCTTGCGGCTCTCCCAGCCCTTCCTGCTGCTCTCCTTGGTGACATCCGCTGCCTTCTTTTTTTCCTGCTCCAGCAGCTCAGTCAGGACCTTCATCACCGAGGCCTGCACCTGGGCCTCACTCAGGGGCCAGGGTTGGCCCACGAGGCGCTGGGCGATGTTGCTTTGCAGCGCCGGGGTTGAGGCCTGGGGGTTCCCAGCTCCTTTCTTGGGCTTCTGGGACTTCTGAGTTTTGGTGCCTGAGACAGCCTCTTTTCCACCTATGGAGAGAGAATGTGGGGTCATGGATCCGGGAGAGTTGGGGGATAAATCTTACGGTACCTAAGAGCGAAGAGGGTGCAGTGAGTGACTCCGTCTTTTCTTACAATGGCACAGATGGGGAGAGAGATGCTTGGCGGTCACTCTGTCCCAGCTGGTCTCCTAAGCTCACACCTTTCCACCATTTTCACATTCTGACTTCATTTCTAACTTACAGCTTTTCCCTGTCTCTTTACACTAAAAACTGAAGTTAGGGTAGTGGACAGAAAACGACTCTAGAATGTTAATAAAAGGGCCTGAAATCTATCAATGAAATGAAGTCAGACAGGAGGGAGATGGAGTCTGGAGCTGGGAGGAAGGAGACCTGGGTACTATGTCTGACCTTCCCACTAACTTTCAGTGTGATTCTGGCCAGGACCCATCTCCTCCCAGGGCCTCAGTTTCCCTGTCTATAATCTGAGGGGTAGATGAACAGCAAGGCTCCCTATGAAACACTGTAGATTTATAATAAAAGCAGAGGCCATGCAGACATTCAATTCATGACTACCCACACTTGGCCGTTCCTGGTCAGGGGGTCCAGGTACAAGGTGCGGAGTGCTGGGTACAGTGTATATACACGTGGCGGCTGACTAAGCAGGTTTACTGCCTGCCAGAGACTTCTGGTGCAGCCTTTGTTTAGAATTTTCCACGCCTCTGCTTGCCTTTGATAATTGTGTGCTGACTACATGTGTAAAAAAAAACCTTCCACAGCCCCCTCTAAAATGTCTCCTTGTCGCACCGCCTCTCATAAAGAATGCTGGGGAAGAAAGTGAGCAGTAATTCCTTTTCTGACCCAGCCTGGGGCAAGCTGTGGCCGAAAGCCCCATGACTGCATCCCCTTGCCACCTCTAACTTCCCAGGTGACTTGGAGGTCTCTGCTGCATTCTGGGTCTCATGGGCGCAACACTCCTGCACACTGGGCTCTGAAAGGTGGCTTGGTGGTTTGGCCCTGGAGGTGTTCACCCGGAGGAAGGCCCAGGTGAACACTCCATGTCACACTGAGGCTAGGGCTGCCTTCTGCACCATGTGGTAAGCCTGGCCCCCCAGCCTCACCCAGCCCCACCCAGGATCTCTAGCAACTTTTGGCTCTCTAGAGTGTGGTGGGCTGGGGGAGGTAGGCTGGGCTGGGCTGGGCAGGGCAGGGCAGGGCAGGCCAGATCAAGCAAGGGGGCCCCAAGATGGCTGGAGGCCCAATTCCATCCTTTGGTGATTCTTCAAGAGGGCAGGAGCCAACTGGAGAGGGAAGCTGGGGAGGGCAGTTAGCCCTGGCAACCTCTCTCCCCAGAGCCTACCTTTCTGCTGCTTTTTTTTTTTTTTTTTTTGAGAGAGTTTTTCTTCGTTGACCAGGCTGGAGTGCAGTGGTGCAATCTTGGCTCACTGCAACCTCCACCTCCCAGGTTCAAGCGATTCTCCTGCTTCAGCCTCCCAAGTTGCTGGAACTACAGGTGTCTGCCATCATGCTGGCAATTTTTTTTTGTACTTCTAGTAGAGACGGGGTTTCACCATGTTGGCCAGGCTGGTCTCAAACTCCTGACCTCAAGAGATCTGCCCACCTTGGCCTCCCAAAGTGCTGGGATTACAGGCGTGAGCCATGACACCTGGCCCACTTCTCTGCTTCTTGTCTGCGAACACCCTGAACACCAAGGCTGGGGAAGCCCTGGAGCTGTCCTAGGTGTGCCCAGTTGGGATATATTTGACCCTTAGCTCTAGCAGAGTCAGAGACAGCGGACGCCCCATGTTGGCTTGAGTACTCCAGTATGACTTCCAAATACCAGGTGACTATTTTCTACATGTGCCATGCCTTGACACAGACTGGATATATCAACTCCTGCTTTGTATGGTTAAGACACAGAGACCCAGAGTGGCCAGGGGATTTCCAAGGCTTTAGAGTAAGTCAGAACAGCCTGGGGCCAGCCTCTTGTCTGGGGTCTCCTGTATGTGCTGAGTGTCCTCCAAACATGACTCTCAGCCTATTGTCTGAGCTATCCTCTGAGGCCCACGGCCCACACCCCACACTGTGAGCCTATTTACAGGGAAGAAAAGTTGATGGCGATGGCAGGAGAGAGCCAATGCTTGCTTCACAAGCCAAAAGACGTGGCTTCCTCTGAGGCAGGGGTTATCCTATCTGGTACATTAGCATCACCCAGGCCTGGATATACCCCTACTTCCAGGCTGTCTGGGACATGGGGCCCACTTGTACTTTTTTTGAGACAGGGTCTCACTGTGTCACCCAGGCCAGAGTGCAGTGGCATAATCACAGCTTGCTATAGCCTCAACCTCCTGGCCTCAAGTGATTCTCCTGCCTCGGCCTCTCAAGTATCTGGGAATACAAGTGTGGACCATCACACCAGCTAATTAAAAGAAATTTTAGAGATAGGGTCTCCCTGTGTTGCCCAGGCTGGTCTTGAACTCCTGGGCTCAAGCAATCTTCCCACCTTGGCCTCCCAAAGTGCTAGTATTACAGGTGTGTGCTGCTGCACCTGGCTCCACCTGCACTTTGATGAGCATCTCCAGGTCCAATGCAGGGCCACAAGGTCTCACTTGGAGAGGCTCTGGTGGCAGATAGGACCATGTTGGGAGGACTGTTGCTACAGGAGGGCAAGAAGGGGCCCGCTGCCCTGTTCCTCTGTGTCTTGCTGTGTCCCTCCTGCAGACCTCAACTCACCTGTTTTAGGGGACAAGGTGTCTGCTACCTGTTGAAGCTTTGCCTCCTGCTTGCTATCTGGGTCATCTTTGGTGGCCAGAGTAGAGGAAACTGAAGGGTTGGAGTCTGGCTTGGGAGTGGCTTTTGAGGTCTGGGAATTGGCCAGGGTTAGTCCAGGGGTCACATAACCTGAGAGGAGAGACTGAAGAAGCCCAGTGTGAAAGAGGCTGCCAGCTGCACTCCGCCCCCCAACCCAGCCCAAGTCATGGCCTGTTGTGAGGAAAGCAGCCTGGGGCTTCTAGAATCACCCCGCCCTGTGGGTGCAGAGTGTGTGGGCGGCAAGGCGCAGAGCAGCACTTCAGTCCTTGGTGTGTGCCTCCTGAACTATTTTAATTAATACAATTTCTAGACAGGCACATTTAAAAAGGACATTTCATATTAATGCAAATGGAAAATTACTAGCTTTTGCCACATACAGACAGTAACTTTAAAAGAAGTCTGCTAAAGAATGTTTTTGTCCGGACATCACCCAGAATCAAGGTAAATCCCTTCTATAGACCCCAAGGGTCAGCTACTCAGGGCTCTATGCTGGGAGGGAGACAGCCTGGATGTAGTCTGTTGGCTGGGCCACAGCTAGTACTTCCCAGACAGGACCTTGCCCAAGACCTCTGTGAAGAGAGGGGGCCCAGACCCCTGACCTGGGGTAGACAGGCGCCTAGCCTGGGGCTCCACCCTAAGGCTGCACTGCCAGCCCTCTCCCTTGCAGTTACCTGGGATGGTGCCACGACATCATCCTCACTGGATTCTGCTGTGGTCTCCTCCACCAGGGTCTCCATCTTGGAGGGGGTGGGACCTACTGGAGAAGTACAGTATCCTGCTGGTAGCCCCAGGTGATCCCTGCCAGCCAGGCAGGGTAGAGCCCTTCAAAAAGGCCTGGGTCTCTCTGCAGGTCCCTCACCCCCACCCCAAGTCTTCTACTGCTTCTAATGCTCCCTGCACACTCGCTGCTATTCACAGCATGCTAGGCGAGACATCTGAATGCCAAAGCCTTACTTCTAATTCCTGAGGCCTCAATTCTATTTCCCTGCTTTCCCCCGTTCCAGAAACATGGCCCTGGAGTTTTGGGGAGTCAGTGAACGGAATCTGACACCAAAAAGCTGACAGCGGTCAAACAGCAAAGTCAGGTCTCTGAAATAATTTAGACTGACTTCCTCATGAAATTGTACAGGTGGGGAAACTGAGGCCCAGGCTCAGCCAAGGGCACAGAACAAGTCTGAGATACAGAGCTGAGGCCAGAGCTATGGCTCCACCAGGTCAGACTCCACCCGCCTCCTAGCCCAGCCTTGCCTTTCCCCTGGGCACCCTCACCTAGCCTGTGGGCTGACTTGGCCACCTGGGGCCCTTCAGCATCTTCCTCGCTCCCTGAAGAGCTGTCGCTGCTGTCCTCGCTGTCATCTGAGCTCCCAGGGGCTTTGGCAGCCTGCTGGCCATCAGGAAGCTTAGGTTTTCTGAGCTTGTTGGTCCCTCTGGCCTGGACGGGGGTGCTCTGGGGACTCGTTGCAGGGAGGGTTCCCACAGCACTGTCAACCTAATTTGGTGAAAGGAGAAGGAATGGAAGGAAAAATTAGTGCAAGTAAGATCTGGTCCTTCCTGAACACTTCAATAGGGCCAGGCACCGTGTTAGACAGGGAGCACATGCGGTGTCATTTGATCTTCCAACAAAAGGTACTGTAATTCCTTCTTACAGATTAGGCCACAAGGCCCAGGGAGGCAAACCAAGTGCAGAGGTCACAGGCAGGCGGCGAGTGCTGGTGCTGGGATGCAAGGCTACGCCTGTGCCTTCTATGCTCTGAGGGCTTGCTTCCCCTGCTCCCCAAGCTCACCCCACTTGAAGGTTGGGTCCTGGCAACAGGAGGCTGAGCCTCACTGGCTTTCTGGGTGAGGACCTTCAGGGCAGCCTGGGTCAGTGGGAGGGAAGCTGGGTTCTTCTTTGACACCTGTGGGTGGCAAGAGGTAGCCCTGAGACTCATGAGTCCTTGGGATGCCAGCTGTGCCAAACCCTGGTCAGATGCTGTCTAGCTGGTGTGGGGGCTGGAGTGGGAACTGAGGGACAAAGGGGCAATGCCACCATGTGGGCAGCAAAACTGGTGGCAGGCTTCAGGTTATGAGCTAATGACATTGTTCTCAAAGAGCAAGAGACAGTTCCCAGCCCAGGGTAGGGAAGCAGCTTAGACCTCACCACTCAATCTGTACCTTCATTAGGGACAACCTGGTGGCCCCCCGGTGCCACCTCTACTTCTTACACCCACCAGCAGTCAGGAAGACAGAACTTAGGAAGGAAATTGGGCATGGCCCTTTGCTGAGAGAGCCTTCAGATGTGGCACGGCCCTTGCCATGGCCTGGCTCCTTTCCACTCCTCTCCCCCAGCTCCTCATCCAGCTGTCCCTACCTCTCAGTTTCCCTCATCCCCAAGCACTTCCCCAAAAGGCTCTGGCACCTGCAGTTTCCCTGCCTGGAGGGTGGCCCAGCTTATCCAGTGACTGGCTGCTTCTGCTTAAACACTGCTGCCTTGGGGAGGCCTTCCTATAGCAGGTGACCCCACTATTCTCTAGTTTATGTTGCTTCCTCACCTACCAGCTGGTGAATAATTTTATGTGGGTTCCCTTGTTTAATGGCTGCCCCTCACCACTCCCTGACTGGCCTGGGAACTCCTTGTCCCTGCCTTGGTTCCTGCAGTATCCCTAGGGCCTGGCAGGAACAGATGCTCATGGACACAGTGACCACAGCCCGACTTCCCATCCAGCACCCATGTTCCCAGTTCTTTTTGTCCTGGAGTCCAGGGATGAGTCCAGGGAGTAGGTGGCACACTAGCCTCCCAACACTGGGGATTCCCAACTTTGCGAGCCCACCTCCTCAGGAAGAGAGGACGGAGTGTGTCATGGACATCTTCCTCTCAATGAGATGAAAAAACAGACTGATATGGCCCAAAGAGCAATGAACTGGGTCTCAGAAGACCCGGGTTCTGGCCTTGCTGAATGTTGGTCACGTTACAGCCCTGGGGGTAGGGATGTGTGCTCAGTTTTATGATCTGAACAATGCACAAGTCATTAACCCTACTCTGCCCAGCTTTTACATTCAGGCAAGGACCAAATAAAAATGCACTGAAAATGGTGAAGACTGGGAAGAATGCTAAAGTCACCATTACAAACACCAAAAAAGGGCAACTTTTGTTCATGGCATCATAAAACTGAAGAAAAAAATCAAAAGCCCCAGCACATTGGAAAAATCTCATGAGGAACTCAAGGTGCAGGGCTTGCTTGGCCCGGAGGCTGTGTCCCCAGATTACTCTTCCTCATAACTCAAAGGTGACTTGGGAAGCCAGCACAGGAGCTGGAGCCAGGAGACCAGAAAGCCTCTGGCTGTGAGGCCACTACCTCCGGGGCGTAGAAGTGACAGCAACTGCAAGCCATCCCATCAGCATGTGTAGGTAAGCATGGGAGTAGGGCCCCACCCTACTGGCCTGCATAGCCCTCCCTTGCCCACCAGGTACCTGAGTGGCTGGTCCCTCTTGTTTCTTGCCATCTGATATCCGACTGGACTCCTTGTTGCTGCTGTCCCTAGCCGTGCTGGCTTTGGGGGCTATCCTTGGGTGGGCAGTAGGCACAGTCACCACGTTGGTTCTAATGGCTGAAATGGAGCGAAGTGGCAGCATATCAGGGCACTAAAGCCCCACAGCCTCCTTAGCAGTGGCAATAACCCAATTTACCAACCTGTGCTGGGGACCTAGAGCCGTGCTCAGAGCTTAGAGGTAGAAGCTTGTTTACTTCCCTCTCCAAGCCTCCCAGGCAAGAGATGTCATTATGTCATCTGACAAGGCTCAGGGAGCTCAAATGGCTGCTCGGGGGTGACCCCAGGCTTCCTCATCCCCTCCCTCCCAGTTGGCCAGGCTGCCACTCCTCAGCAATGGGCCAGAGAACCGGTATCAAACAACTCTCCTTGCAGTTAAAATCGTCTCTCCTGAGAGTCCCTGTGGTTATCTGCAGAGGCCCAGGTACATGCAAGTTCTTTGAAGCACTGTTTTTAACAGCCAACTCCCTCACCCCTCCACCCTGAAACAAAACCCTCTGCTTCCTCCAACATGGTGCTGGCTACACAAACTGTGGCATGTCCACCTGAAGGACTTCTTTGTAGCCAGTAGGCATTGTGCTACAAATAAAAACGAAAAAACCTGATGTAATAAAATATAGAGTAAAAGTTACTGAGCGTTACAGTATGGTCTCGCTTTAAAAACACATGTATATCTTAGGTTTTTATAAATTAGCATTTGTCAAATGTTAACAGTAATTATTTTGGGCAGTAGAATTACAGGTGATAATAGTTTCTTAAGTGCTAATCTGTATTTTTATTTTTAAATCTCACACACACACACACGCACACACGCGCACACACGCACACACACACACACTTGTAGAGATAGGGCTCTATGTTGCCTAGGCTGGTCTTGAACTCCTGGGCTCAAGTGATCTTCCCACCTTGGTCTTCTAAAGTGCTGGGATTATAGGTGTGAGCCACCATGCCCAGACATAATCTGCATTTTGTTTGTTTTGTGTTTTTTTGAGACAGTCTTGCTCTGTTGCCCAGTCTGGAGTACAGTGGTGCAATCTCAGCTCACTGCAACTCCTGCCACTTGGGTTCAAGCAATTCTCGTGCCTTAGCCTCTCAAGTAGCTGGATTTACAGGAGTGTGCCACCACGCCGGCTAGGCTAATTTTTTGTATTTTTAGTAGAGGTGGGGTTTCGCCATGTTGCCCAGGCTAGTCTTGAACTCCTGAGCTCAGGTGATCTGCCTGCCTCAGCCTCCCAGAGTGCTAGGATTATAGGGGTGAGCCACTGCACCTGGCCTGTATTTTTACATTATCCTATCAGGATCAGGTATTATTTCCTTGTAAAAGTGTTATAATAACACTAATAGCAACATAAACTCTTTTCCTGCTGTCATTGGTAGAATCACAGTCCTGTCACTCGCTAAAAGATGAAATCTCTCCCTGTAATGTCACTGGCTTAGGGACTGCCTAACCCACTTTACATGCTACCAAGGATGGGAAGCTCACTACTACCCTGACTACCTGTTCCACATTCAGTCAACTTTTAGAGAGTTCTTACTTAGACTGTGTAGGAACCTGGTCCCTGCAGCTTCTAGCACAGGTCTGGGTTCCATGCCCGGGGCTGGCACAAAAAAGCCCTGGCAGAACTGCAGGTCTGAGCCAAGGTCTAATTAGGATGGCCAATGCAGGGCCCAGAGACCTGGCCCCAAGCCCCTCCTGACCAACACCTTGCTATGTGACTTAGCCAGTGTCCTGTCCCTTCTGGGCCTCAATATGGGGCAGTGCTGGTAGCCCCTCCCACCACTTCATAGGGGCTGCGCTCACCAGGAGTCAAGCACTGTGTAGCGGAGATCATGTCCTCATCCTCGCTCTCAGAGGAGGAACTCCTGGCTGTGCTCTCCGAGGCTCGGGCCTTCCTCGGGGTGCTCGCAGCCTGGGCTTGTACGGGGGTAGCAGCTGGGCCAGCTGGACTACGATTAGGGTCGACAAAAATCAGAGGGGGTTTAATCACCTTGAAAAACAAAAACAAAACACCCCCCCAGTGATTAAAGTCTTGGCCAGGGAAAGGAGATGATGGGGTTAGGGAATGTTTTACAAGGCTAGGGGTCCACAGAGCTCGGGGACAGCTGGGCACAGAGGCCATTCCAGCTGCCCAGGGTGCCCCCTCCCACCATACACATCTGATAAGACCCAGCACAGCACTTCACAACTCACAGAAGCCCACCTGACCCTCACAGTGAAGCCCTGCAGTCAGCAGGATCAGCTCCCTTGTACAGGTGGGAAAACCACATGCTCTGAGGGGAAGGGAGCTACCCAAGGCCACAGTGCCTACTGGAAGCAAAGCCAAGGCCAGAATGTCCAGTTCTGCCTTCTTTCCCCTGGCTAGCTTCAGAGACAGTTACCTGCTGAATGCAGGGGGTGGTCTAAGCATTTCCCAGGGCTGCCTAGTTAGAATATACAATTCACCTGGGGAGGTCTAGCTGCCCGCACCCCAGAGGTTCTGATGCAGCCCTCCTGATATGTGGCTCAGGATGAAGCGCCCCAGCTATACCGACTCAGTTTCTTCAACAAAAAAATGCACAAGAGAAACAAGGGTTGGGTAAGAACCAATAGATTAAGACTTAGAGGATTAATAACTCAATGTAGTATGTGGCCTTTAACTGAACTCCATGAGACAATAGAGGAAATAGACACTGGGTAGATCAACTTTTTAGGTGTGAAACTGTATTGCAGTTGTGCTTAAAAAAAAGTCCTTATAATTGAGAGCTGCATACTAAAATCCTGGTGGATGAGCTGACACATCTGAGACTGGCTGCAAAGTAATCCAGGGGCGTTGGGGAACTGAGTGGAGGGTTTGCATGAAATGAGCCTGCTCAGGAGTTCCTAATGTTGAGGCTGGGGATGGCACGTGGGGGTTCTTTACATTATTCTATCTTTGGATATGCTTTACATTTTCCAATAAAACAGTAAAAGAAAAAGCAAGCAACAGCAGTTCCCTGGTATTCTGCAGGCCAGTCTGGTTTTGAATTACAGCATCCCTGAACATGTTCACTGCACGCAAGGGCATCTCCAGGCTCATTTCTTTCCCAAATCCCCAGCTAACGAGAACACACAGTTGTGAGCCAGGGAGCTGGTTAGGTCTACGTTCTATTCCCTAAATGTCAGATCTGGTTTGAGCTCTGTTCCCTCTCTGGCCAGTGAAGAGCTGCAGGGCAGGAGGACGGAGCTGCCTAAGGCTAAGGAAGGAGAAAAGTCAGGTCGGGATTGGTCTCTAGCTGCTGTACCATCCTGCCTACCTCCTGAACCTGACCTAACACACCTGGCTCCTCAGGGTGCAAGGTACTGTGGAAAGGCATAAAGTAAAAAGTAAAACAGAAAGGTGCCTGCCTGAGGGTGGAAGCTTCGCTGGACTTAGTAGGCCTTTCCTACCCCTGCCAAATAGCCTCCCCCATGGCTGCTCTGATCTGCCACTTCCAGAGCCTTCCTTCCCACGATATAAAAAAGAGAAGGATGGAAAGTGGGAGAAGGCTTACAGTTGAGGGAGGGGGGATCTATATATATGTGAGAAGACAGGAACAGATTGTCGGGGACAAGAGAAGCAACGAACCCACTGAGGCAAACAATAGCGTCTTGGGATGTTAAAAGCAGCTCAGCAGCAAAAGCCTCCTCCTAGTTCCACCTGCCCACGCCACCCCACTGGGCCTCTGGGCCGTAGGAGGGAAGTGGTGCAAGGGGCTTGGCTGTGGGGGGCTGGGGCAGGGCACTAGTACATTATCCTTGCACTCCTACCATATGAGTGCAAGGATCAAGTCTGTAGAGTTCACAAAGGTGGGCAGTGAAGCTTGCCCAGGGTGTTGGGGAAGACCCACTTCTCATTCCACCTTTGTCATGACTTCGCTGTGTGGTCAAGCCCCTGAACTTTGTGATTCTCAGTTTCCTGTTTAATAAAAGGGCTAGTAGTAATCCCTGCCTCAGTTCATTCACTGGAGGGGTTCTAATGCACTATGGAAATTGCAAAGCACAGGAATGTAGTTCTGGGGTCAGTTTAAAAAAACTCATGGGAGTGAAGCAGCAAAACCAGCACTGCCTGAACATTTGGTTGTACCTCCCTGTAGGAAGAGGGCAGTAAAGACTCAGAGGGAACTCAAGGATGCCCTTCCTACCTGCAGGTCTGACACCTGCAGAACCAAACCGAGGGTCATTCTGGACGGGGCTCACCCCCTCCTGTCAAAGCTGAGCTCATTCTAACTGTGCCTACAATTCCAGCAAGTCTGGGGCACAGAGGGGGTTGATGGCCTAGGCTGTGGACCTTGGCAAGGGACACAACCACAAAGGCATTACTCTTCTAAGAATCTCTCAGAACTGCCTAGGGGTTGGTTAACAGATCTAGGCCAGCCCCACCCCAGGAGACTGAGAAATTCTACCCTTCGGGGATATGGCCTGGAACCTCAAGTCCACCCAAGAAGTCTTATCCCAGGCATTGAGACGAATGAGGCTCAGAGCAGGCCACTGCCCAGGGTGACCAGCAAACTGGTGCCAGAGCCAGGATTAGAAGTTAGTTCTCCAGGCACCAGACTGTAGCTCTTTCTAGAACCAATTATGCTAGGCCTCAATTTAACACCCAAATTTAATTTCTTACAGGTTTCTTTTTTCTCTTTGATTCAACCTAAAACTCTGAGAGTGGGGCCTACATCTCTTTGACAAAATAATGGAACAAGTTAGCCTTAAAAAATTTTATTACTGACAAATGAAATTGTATACATTTCTGGTATATAACATGAAGTTTTGACACACATATACATTGTAGAATAGCTAAATTAAGTTATTTAACATATTCATCATCTCATATACTTGTTTTCTTTTAAACCTGGAAGCTATTCCAGGCCCCAGCACAGACTCTGGCCTGAGGTCTGCTCTGCACAAAAGGGCAGAGGCATAGTGAGGTGGCCTAGGAATGGAGCCACAGTCTCTATCCCTGCCCACTAGCCTGGGGCTCTGCCCGCCACCCTGGCCTCAATCCCCTGCCCCACTGATGGGCTAAATAATAAAATCAGACTGAAACCTGTCAATACAGAGTGCTCAGTAAATGTACAGTAATGAAAATAATCATAATCAGTGAACTAGGGATTAGGAACTAAAGATCTCTCAGTCAGGCAGAGGCTGCAGCTTCCCCAGGCTATGCCTGTCTTCCCTGAATCCTCCTGGGGGGATGCACAAACTGCTGACTTCTTTTCCTTCTGCTTTTTAAATAGGGACTCCAGAATCTTCAGGGCTAACATACCAATTAAATGGTTCAGTTTAAGCATGATGTTCATTTTAATTGTGTTAGTCCGCCCCCACAGAGAAAGCCGGAGCGGCCCCCTCCCTCCCAGCTGTTTGGATCCCTCAGAGTCAGGCGGCCTCATAAAGGCTTCACATTGAGCCACAGGGCGATGCCCAAGCCCAGGGGAGTATTGGGGCAGTACCAGGCAACAGGTCAGAGTGTGAATAGCCTGGGCTCAAATACCAGGTCTGTCCACTTGTCATCAGCCATGTGATGCTGGGACACGTCTCTCAACTTCTCTGAGCCTCATTCCCAGTTCCTCAAAAGGCAAGTAACAAAGGGAGCTGCCCTCATGGGGCTGTTATGGAAATTAAACAGAAAAATGCAAATACAGGGCACTGCATAGTGCCTGCCACACAGGAAATTACCAGATGTTAGTTGTAGTTCATTACTTTTGTAATCTGTGCTATTGAGAAGAGAGAGGCAGTGAGCACCCTATTTATTGCTGGAAGTGTGCAAGCAGCATCTGACCTTATTGATGGACCGGTAAGAATGTGAGGGTGGTGTAGTGGCTCACATCTGTAATCCCAGCACTTTGGGAGGCTGAGGTAGGTGGATCACGAGGTCAGGAGTTCAAGACCACCCTGGCCAAGATGGGGAAACCCCATCTTTACTAAAAATACAAAAATTAGCCAGGCATGGTGGTGCACACCTGTAATCCCAGTTACTCAGGAGGCTGAGGCAGAGAAGTGCTTGAACCCAGGAGGCGAAGGCTGCAGTGAGCCAAGGTCGCACCACTGCACTCCAGCCTGGGTGACAGAGCAAACCTCTGTCTCAAAAAAAAAAAAAAAAAAAGTGGTATATGATATTCAAGGAGAGATGGTTCAGGAGACCACTCTGGTCTGGGGATTGCAGGACTCCAACATCTGTGGTTAGGCCCTGGGAGGGGAACGGGTGCTCTGAGGTGCCTGGCAGAAACTTCTGGGAGCTTGAGGCTGGAGGAGGACAAAGGGCAATGGTGTCTGATGGAAGGGCTAGGGTTCACACAGAAGCTTGGACCACACCAGCATGGCTGACTTGGGCCTCTGTAGAGGGAAATAAGGTGGGCTTGGTCCCACCCTTGGGGGTGTAGCCTGGGCAAGACCATGGCTTAAGCTCTGGGTGCAGTAGAGTTCGTGAAGGTGTGCCACAGGCACTTGAGAGAGGGTCCTGGGCAAAGCTCACGGGATTCGACAAGACTCCCAGTCCTAAACAGAAAACAGGGAGATGTAGGGAGACAGGGGACCAGTGTTTGAACCTTTCCTCAGCCTCTTATGAATCATGAGAACTTGGGGAAACTGCTTCAACTCTAAGGCTTGATTCCCCATCTGTCAAATGAGGCAACATTCCCTGCCCTCCTCACAGTTAAGAGGTACCCTTTCTTAGTCAGGGGACTGTGGCAAGTACTTTGTGTGCCGGCACCAGTACACAAAGGAAAGAGGGAGGCACTGGTATTGTCCTCATTTTATGGCTGAAACACTGAGCCTCACACAAGGGGCAAGGCATCTGCCCAGGACCACAGAGCCGGTGGGTGGTAGAGCCGGGCTTCGTCCCGACACCACCCGGCTCTGAAACCTGTATGTTTAACTGTGCATTGCTGCTTGCCTCACAGGGCTCAGACGAATGTCACAGTAGAGGAAAGAGCTCTGGAAGCTGTGAGGTGCTGTTTAAGTATGGCAAGATTTTCCCAATGGGAAAGATGTGCCCTCTCCCACAAGGCCTGCCAGCCCAGCTCTGTACTTGGAGCGTCTACAGAGAGAAGAAGGCATGGCCTACCTGGGTCAGTGGCAGCTCTTCCTCACTGCTCTCTGAGAACCCCTCCATGTTCCTTTCTGGAGGTGCTGGGACCAGGGTCTTGCCTCTGGCAGGTTTGGAGTTACCATCCTTCTGAGGGGACAAGACCTGGATAAGCACATGGTGGGGGAGAGAGACATCTACTGAGGGGGAAACAACCAGCAGGCAATGACCCTCAGACACTCTGGTCTCCAGGGAAGGCAGCTTGGCCCCTTCCTGCACATGCACAGGGATAGCTGCTGGCCTGACCTGCCCCACAGCCACTGGAAACATGCTTCTACCCTGCTAGTCTCCTTCCAGAACTGACTCCAAATTTGAAAGGGATGTATGACTTTGATGCAGCTAAAACCTGAGGGCTGTAGGGCTGTTGGCCCAGGGTGTGGACAAGAGGTGACAGCAGCCTAGGACAAGTTGCAGGCATAAGCCAGTGGTCCCAGCACAGTTCACTTCTGGTTGTAACA
Organism: Aotus nancymaae; assembly: GCF_030222135.1. Taxonomy (NCBI): domain Eukaryota; kingdom Metazoa; phylum Chordata; class Mammalia; order Primates; family Aotidae; genus Aotus; species Aotus nancymaae. Next base: position 25,376,793 of record NW_026988479.1, on the reverse strand, counting down.
CCCCCTAAAAGCAGGAGCTGCCTAGAAGTATTCCACTAGCTACCATCTCCTCCTGCTATGGCAGGCATGATGATGGGGGCTGAACTGGTGAGCACTGCAGTCAGAGGGCAGAGGAGGGCTCAAGAGATCAGGGTGGAGATGCTGGTGGTGATGGCAGTTCAGTGGTCCTTATTGGGGCGGAGGCCCTCCCTTTCACTACTCAACCTAGCAAAAAAGCTGGAAGATCTGTACATGTCAGTTCCAATTTTTAAAAGGGGCAACTACAATACACACCGCAGGCTGCCTCCTAAAGCCATGCCCCAATGTGTTCCTTGCTAATAGAACTTTCACTCTGTTCAGTGGCGCCTACCACATGCTTCAGGGAGGGTGGTCCTTCCTCCCAGCCAGTCAAGGGAACTACCAGCACCTTGTCTATGGCTAAAGGGGTAGCACGTCCAGCCTGAGGTCTGAGGAGCCTTAAGTCTACCCTCAGTCTTTTTTTTCTTTTGAGATGGAGTCTTGCTCTCTTCACCCTGTTGCCCAGGCTGGAGTGCAGTGGCATGATCTTGGTTCACTGCAACCTCTACCTCCCTGGCTTTAAGCGATTCTCTTGCCTCAGTTTCCCAAGTAGCTGGGATTATAGGCCAGTACCAGCATTCCGCCTGGCTAATTTTTATATATTTTTAGTAGAGACAGAGTTTTGCCATGTTGGCCAGGCTTGTCTCCAACTCCTGACCTCAAGTGATCTGCCCGCCTCAGCCTCCCAAAGTGCTCAGATTACAGGTGTGAGCACTTTAGGAGATGCTGCAGCCCAGCTATGACCATGAAGTTGGTAGAGCACAGAGATGGAAGAAATCTGGTCACTACTGATGCTCAGCTGAAGGAACCAGCTTTTCAGCAGCTTGAAACTGGGACTTTGTGCACTATAAGACAGTTAATCCCCTTATTTGAGCTTTTTAATGTTTTTTGTTGTTTTTCCTTTTTTTTTTTTTGAGATGGAGTCTTGTTCTGTCACCGAGGCTGAAGTTCAATGGCACAATCTTGGCTCACTGTAACCTCTGCCTCCCAGGTTCAAGCATTCTCCTGCCTCAGCCTCCTGAGTAGCTGGGATTACAGGCATCCACCAACACGCCCGGTTGATTTTTGTGTTTTTTGTAGAGACAGGGTTTCACCATGTTAGCCAGGCAGGTCTTGAACTCCTGACCTCATGTGATCTGCCCACCTCCGCCTCCTAAAGTGCTGGTATTATAGGCATGAACCACTGTGCCTGGCCCATTTAAGTTCTTTTGAATGGGGCTTTCTCCTGCAGCTTAGGCCATTCCCATGGATAGAGAAACTTGTTGAAAACATAAAAACAAAAAAAAACTACACAGGCCAAAACATGGCTGGGGCCTATGTCTTCGTCTGGCATTTAGATCCTCCATAAATCTACCAGTAACAAGCACCTGGGAGGGCCTGCAGCCTGCAGGACAGCTGTGTTCAGTGACCATGCGCCTTCATGCCCAGCCCCTCTGCACACACTGAAGGCCCCCTCCACTTTCGTGTCTAGTCATCCTTCAGGCTCAGTTCAATCATCCCCTCCTCTTCTGGTCTTTCAGTGACCTATTTCAGCTGTCAGCACCACCAGCATACTCTGTGATAATCTGGTCACCTGTCTTGCCCCACAGACTGTGAGCTCCTTAAGGGCAGGGCCAATGTCTTTCACCCCAGTCATTGTTGGTTTGGTGTATCAAAGGCAGAGGTTAGGGCTAGGGAGTGTTCATCTCGGTGCTTGTTTTACTCACAAAGAAAACAGAAATCTAAGAGGTTATGGAGCTTGGCCTAGCACAGTGAATTCCAGCTTCCCTTAAGAAATGGAAGATGTGGCCACACAGAGGGTACATTTCCATAGTCACGACTGTCTGAAGCCGATAGGAACTGTCCCTCTGGATGGGGCAAGGGCTCCCCAGTGTGCCCTACTTGCTGCCACTATCTACTGTCTCTCCTGACATCCATCATTTCTGCCAGGCCTGCATCAGTCATTTCCATCATACATCTGAGCCTGTCAGTGCTGGAGCCTGTCACCCTACACTTCTGTAGGATGTAGCCACCCCACTGCCTTCTGCAAACAGACCTAGGGAATCATCCAGATTTTCTTTCTTTCCACTCTCCAGGTCCCAGGCTTTACACTAAGCTAGACAAGCCCTGCCTGAGGAGATACACCTGTCTATGTGAGACCCCCAAGGCCAACGTGAGGGATGTGACTTCCTCCATCTCCCCAGGGCCTCAGGGCCACATTCCAAGATTCCTTGGGACTCTGACTGGGAGAGTCATCTTGTATTAATGTATGCACAATAACTAGCATTTAGATTCTTGGTCTCATATCCCGTGATGGGAGATACTCGCCTAGCCTGGGGGCTGGTGGAGATCTGGACCTTGATCTAGATCCAGGACACTTTTAGCTAGGGAAGTCTTGGTTTGAGGGGTTTTTATAGCAGGTTTTACCTAAGGAGATGTGGATGACAGCAGAGGGAGGAGGACACAGTGAAGCTGTAGCCTTAAGCCTTAACCTGGCCTTCCTTTTCCTCATCTGGCCCTAAACCCTGGTTTTTCATTTTTTTTCTTTTTTGAGATAGTCTCACTCAAATTGCCCAGGCTGGAGTGCAATTGGGTGATGTCGGGTCACTGCAACCTCCACCTCGTAGATTCTAGGGATTCTCCTGCCTCAGCCTCCCAAGTAGCTGGGACTACAGGCACCTGCCACCAGGCCCAGCTAATTTTTATATTTTTAGTAGAGACGGGGTTTCACCACATTGGCAGACTGGTCTTGAACCCCTGACCTCAAGTGATCCGCTCCACTCTAAACCCCAGTTCTAACTGAGGAGTGGGTGCTGGTGGCTCAGAGGCCTGGCAAGTCTCACCTGGGCAGAGGTCACAGCTGCCGGTGCCTCCCCGTCACTGTCCAACTCCTCACTGCTGCTCCCTGAGTCATCCTTCTGCCTCCCCGCCTGGGCAGTCAAAGGCCCTGTCTTCCCAGGAGGTGCTGGGCCAGCCCCTTTCCTGGGCGACTCCTTGGCAGGGACCAAGGCAGCTCTGACTTTGGGGCTCTTCCCTGAAGGCTTCATCTGGAGTGAGAAATAGGATGAGGGGAAAGAGAGCCCAGAGGGCGAACGTGTGAGGAAACAGGAGTTGGATGCAGCAAAGGTGGCTACATCCCATGTAGAGGATGCTCTCTCCTTACTCCTCTCCAGCGTACCTGAGCTGGCATCTCCATCGTCTCCTCCTCACTGTCCGACTCCTCCTCACTGCTACCAGAGTCCACTTCTGGCCCTGTCTGGGCCACTGCCTTCCCCACAGGTGGCACAGATGCTGGGCCCCTCACCAAGACGGCACTGTTCTGGGGGTTTCTTGCTTGTGGCTTTACCTGAATTGCAGGGGGATAATGGTATTGGAGGTGGAAGCAATTCCTTTCTGGTCCCACTCCCTATCACAGTACAACTCTGGGTGGGTAACCTGCCCACGCAGGGCCCTTCTCCAGGCTGGGGTCAGTGAGTGGTCCTCCTGTCTGCCCCAACCCTCCATACCTCCTGTGATTTCTGACCCTACTTGCCTTGGCTGGAGATCTCTGTTTGGCTTGAGCAGCTGCACTGACAACTTTTCCAGGAGCTGAAATTGTCCCTTTCACTGAAGATGCTCTGGCGGCAGCTGGGTTGGCTTTGGCCTGGGTTTTTTTTACTGAGGTTTTCACCTGAGTGGAAAAATGGGAATGAAGCAGGGAAAAGGTGAGATAGAGTAAAGCAGCTAGCCAAGAACACACACTCTACAGCTGGGGCCCAAGCCCAAGTCTGGATTCTGGCTCCTCTATGCAATAGCTGTATGAACCTGAGCACATCACTTGATCTCACTGGGCCTCAGTTCCACCCTCTATCAAAAGGGGATAATAATAAGGCCCACCTACACAGGGTTATTGTGAAGACGAAATATGAGATTCAGAGTTTAACATAATGTCTGGAACATAACATAACATAACATAACATGAATGTCTTGTGCATTAGCTAAGCACAAGACTACCCAAAACAAAGAGTTTTCCAGGCTCCCTTTCAGCTAGGTGGCCATGTCATTGAATTCTGGTTCAGGGAACCTAAGTCGAGTGCCATAACAGGTCAGAAACATGTCTCTTCCTCCTCCAGGCTAGATGGAATGCTGAGGGTAGCTGGAGCATTCCAGTACTGACAGGGCTCAGATGTGTGATGGAGCTCAAGCAGCCAGGGCAGAACAAGGTTTTGCTGTTCAAGGTTTTCTTCAGTTTAACCTAGTCTTAACCGACATCCAGAGAACCCCAAAAGGCCTGTCAGGGACTCCAACAAATAGAAGAGCAAGAAAGAGGGGAATTCCCAGAGTAAGATCCTTGACAGGAATGATAACAAGCCTAATGTGAAGCGGAACGAGGAAGCTGGCAGCATCTCAAGGCCCTTGCCTCACTCAGGGATGGTAGCTGGTCAGCTTCAGAAAATACCCCCATCCCCCAGCATTCCTCAAACACATGAGGTCAAGTGAGGTGAAGAATCAGGACTGCAAGAAGAGAGATTCCCCACAGTGTGGACCAAGTATGACTAAGGCCGAGGTGCTCATCAGCACAGCACGTAAGTCCTCCAGAGGGGAGTTACGTTTTTCACAAGAAATAAGACACAAAAACTAACTTGACCTAACAAGTCTCAATACACAAAAAAGGATTGAAATCATACAAAATATGTTCTCCAACCACAATGTGATTAAATTAGAAATCAACAACAAAAAGAAACCTGGGTAATCCCAGATATTTGGAAATTAAACAGCTTACTTTGAAATAGTCCATGGTTCAAAAATTAAAAAAACAGGTACCTCATGGTACAGGTGGGAGGCTCAGAAGGGAAGATAAATATTTAAGTGATCTGCACAATGAAACTCTGTAAGGCACTGGGTCTGAAATGTGCCTGCAGTTTGGGAAAGATGAAAGGAGGCTCTGGAAGGGGCCCCTGCAGAGCTTAAAAACCTCAGTGGAGGAATCCTAGGAACTTGGGGTCCCACAAGTCAACAATGAGAGGGGGACAAAAAAATTGGTAGAAATATGTGCTCTGGTACAGAGGAAAAAAATGACTAATTTCTGAGTGGTTATAGAAAAAAATAGAATGACAATTAAAAACAATAAACAGTGGGTGGGTGAGTGCAGAGAGTAAGCCATCTCTCAGCTCTTCCAGGCTGGGAGACCTTACTCCTGATCTGCTCCACATTAGCCTGGCCCATCCTCAGGATGATAGAGACAGCTTGCTGTGTGCAGGTCCTTTGCTGGGTGTGGTAGGTGAGATCTCACCTAAATTCTCACCCAAACCTGTAAGGGCTGATTTCCAGTTTATAGAAGAGTAAGCAGAGGCTCTGATGGCTTACAGCACTTGCCAGGACTTGGGGCTGAGACTTGAACCCAGGTGGTTTGGCTCTAAACCCCTGCCATCCATCCCATCACAATGTGCTGCCTGTGGCAAGGCACCCAACCCAGGCACTCTCCCATCCCCTAGCCTCACAGAGACTGCTTCCTCTGCCTGGAACACTCTCCCTGCCCAACTCTTTCAGCCCATGGTTCAGATGCTGCCACCTCCTGTAAAAGCCCTAGATGCTCTCACCTGTCACAGTGTGCAGCCCAGGCTCACACCCTCTGTCTCAACCCCATCACTCCATGCTGAAGAGCATGTCCAATCTCCATGGAGACAGGACTTCCCTGAGGAACAGGACCTCAGTAGTCCCAGCCCAGGGCAACATCTGGCAGGGTGCGAACTCCAGAGGTTGTGGAAATCATAGGGAATCAATCAGCGGGAGCTCAAAAGGCAAACAAGACAGAGACCCTGGAGCTCTGATGGCCGAGAGGCGACATGAAATGAAAGGTAGGGAAGGAGGCTGTGTTGAGGTTACCCGAGGCTTCTGCACACGTTGGGGCAAGACCAGCCCCAGACAAGCCCGTCCTCAGCCCTGGCTCAGGAACAGGTGTGGGTGGGATAGGCCTGCTCCTTCTAGGCCTCACCTGTGCAGGAGTCGCGGCTGCCTCCTCACTGTCTGATTCCTCCTCACTGCTCTCAGAGTCTTCCTGCATCTCAGCTTTCACCTGGGTGACTGAAGGCTGTGTCTTCCCAGGGAGTACTGGGGCAGTCCCTCGCCCCAAAGGCCCCTTGACAGGCACTGAGGCAGCTTTCACTTGGAGGCCTTTCCCCACAGACTTCGCCTGGGATGACAAGTGGAAGAGAGGTGTCTCCAAGAGTCCAAAGGACCATGCAGGGGTGGCCCCGAGGCCCACCCAGAAAACACAGGCCTCACCTGTCCCATGGTTACTGTAGGACCTGTCTTCTCTTCCTCACTATCTGACTCCTCGCTGCTTGAAGAGTCCTCTGCTGGTCTCTGGGCACTCCAGGCCACAGCTGGGGATGAGCCTGCTGAAGTCGCAGTTCCTGCTTTCCGGGGGGCTGGGGCGCCCACTTGCACAGGGGCGACCTTGGCAGATGCAGTGGTATTGGTTTTCTCTGGGCAGGCCTTGGTCTGAGAAGCTTTCAGAGCTGGTTTTGCCTGAGGGGACACAAAGAGAGGCTGGAGAAGGTTCCTGAACTCAGTCTCCAGTTGGCTCTGAGTTGGATTCCCACTGCTGTTCTGCCCCACCAGCCAGAACCCACGCACTGCCTGAGGGAGCAGAGCTCCCCGTGGGGCTGATTGTGGTGTGACAGATCAGGCCATGTGGCAGCCTCCTTCCCCAGGCCTCACCTGAGCTGCAGTCATGGCTGCTGGTGCCTCCTCACTGTCTGACGACTCCTCGCTGCTCTCTGAGTCTTCTGTGGGCTTTTCAGCCTTGACCTGGATGGCTACAGGCCCTGCCTCCTGAGGGGGCACTGGGGGAACCCCCCTTCCCAAGGGCCCCTTGGCAGGACCTGAGGCAGGTTTAGCCTGGAGGATTTTCCCCAAGGACTTTTCCTGGAGTGAGATACACAGGATCAGAAGAGGGAGCCCAGAGTAAGTGTGTACAGATATTAAGAGACCAAGGGTCAGGCGCAGTGGCTCAGGCTTGTAATCCCAGCACTTTGGGAGGCGAGGTGGGCGGATCATGAGGTCAAGAGATCGAGACCATCCTGGCCAACATGGTGCAACCCCATCTCTACTACAAAATAAAAAAATTAGCTAGGCTAGGTGGCGGGAGCCTGTAGTCCCAGCTACTCTCGGGAGGCTGAGGCAGGAGAACTGCTTGAACCTGGGAGGCAGAGGTTGCAGTGAGTCAAGATGGCACCACTGCTCTCCAGCCTGGCAACAGAGCAACACTTGTCTCAAAAAGACCAAGATGGCATTCAGAGTCCAAGTGTGAGGCTGGGACACCCACAGACGGCACCACTCTGAGGGGAGAAAAGAGCCTTATAGAAAGGGGCCTCACCTGAGCTGGGGCCACAGCTATGGGCACCTCTCCATCATCACTGTCTGACGACTCCTCACTGCTGCTCTCTGAGTCCTCCTCCCTCTTCCCCACCTTCCCAGGTGGCATTGGGCCGGCGCCCTTCCCCAAGGGCCCTGTGCCCACGGTGGAGGCAGGTCTCACCTGGGGGTTTTTCCCCAAGGGCTTCACCTGGGAGACACACAGGACAAGATCAGGGAGGGAGTCCAGAAGGAGAAAGTGAGTGAAGACGTAGGTGGGAGGAGGGGAAACGAAGCCAGCGGCACAAGGCTCTAGGTTCAGAGAGGAAAAGGCAAGCCAGCAGGAGGCCTTTCCGCAGGGCACAGGCCGTGCAGGGCAGCTTCCAGCCTCACCTGAGCTGTGCTCATGGCTGCAGGTGCCTCCTCGTCACTGTCCGACTCCTCACTGCTGCTCCCAGAGTCCTCCTCCCGCTTCCCCGCCTGGGCCTGGGTGGCTGCAGGCCCTGTCTTCCCAGGGGGCGTCAGGGCAGCCCCTTTCCTGGGGGACTCCTTGGCAGGGGCCAAGGCAGCTCTGACCTGGGGGGTCTTCCCTGAAGGCTTCGCCTGGTGGGGAGAAACAGGATGAGGGGAGAGAGCCCGGAGGGTGGATGTGTGAGGAGACAGGAGCTGGATGCAGCAAAGGTGGCCACACTCGTGCAGGTGCTGGGGCCCAGGCACGTGGCTGCTCTCCACCCCTCCCCGCCGCCTCACCTGAGCAGGCGCCTCCTCTTCACTGTCTGACTCCTCGCTGCTGCTCTCCGAGTCCTCCTCCCGCTTCACCGCCTGGGCCTTGGCAGCTGCAGGACCCGTCTTCCCAGGGGGCGCCGGGGCAGCTCCTTTCCTGGGGGACTCCTTGGCAGGGGCTGAGGCAGCTCTGACCTGAGGGGTTTTTGCTGAGGCCTTCACATGGATAAACAAGGGAACACAGCTCAGAGAACAGACATGTGAGGAGACACAGGACACTAGGTATAGAAGATGAGATAGGGCACATGTCGCCACAGTGAGAGGGGAGTAAGTGGCTGGAGTCTGAGGCATGCCTGAATGGGAGAAAAGGTCCTGAGAAGGCCTTCTGGAGAGGGGCCTGGCAGCATGGGGTCTCCCTCCTCCTTACCTGAAGCAGGAGCTTGGCAGCTGATGTCTCCTCCTCACTGCCAGATGACTCCTCGCTGCTGCTCTCTGAGTCCTCCTCTGGCTTCCCTGCCTTGGCATGGGAGGCTATAGGCCCTGCCTTCCCAGGGGGTGCTGGGGCAGCCACTTTCCCAGGGGTCCCCTTGGCAGGGGCAGAGGCAGCTCTGACCTGAAGAATTTTCTCAGAGGCCTTTACCTAGTGAAAAAAGAAGTTTGGTCCCTTGCTTGTGAAAATTCTCTGGTGATGTCTTCAGGATAAAGTCCAGAGGCTTTAATAAGACTCCTAAGATCCCCGTTTCCGTCCCCACTCCCACCTTGACTGACACTTTGGCCACACTGGCCTCCTGGTTTCTCAAAAATTGATCAGCTTCACATTTTCTCACCCCTGGAGCCTTCATGCCCCCTGTTTCATTTCACTTGGCCACTGGCTCCTTAGCCTCTGGCTCCCTAAGAGACACCACTTCCTTAACATGGTTCTCCCTGATGCCCCTGGGCTGCCCCAGCACATTGGTTTATTACAACCTGTACCCTACTGGGCTCCCACTGGCCAGAGAGCTCTGGAGGCACAGGCACTGGCTTGTCGGGAGCATCATCTGACTGGGCTGTGGGGAGGGGGTGTGCAAAGGCCCAGGGAAGAATGGGAGGAATGGAGAGGCTGTCTGAAAATGGAGATGGGACTGAGGGAGGCCCTTGCTGGACTTTATGCACGTGGACAGCAGCAGAACCCCTGGAAAGCCCATCCTCAGCCTCATGGGGCAAGGTTTCCACCCATGGCCCCCTTTCCTCTGTGGGTTCTGCACTGCCTCAGGGCTTTGGTAGGGTGGCTGCAGGCCCTGGGTGCTCAGCCCTGGGCCAACAACCCCAGAAAACAGCAGCTCTGATCTTCTAAGAACCTTCCCATGTAGAAGGTGCAGGCTGCTCCAGACAGGCCTTGCTTGGCTAGCTCTTTTTTAAATTTTTGAGCCAACATGAAGAAAGATTTTACATAAAAGTTCACATTTATAGCCAGGTGCAGTGGCTAATACCCATAATCTCAGCACCTTGGGAGGCCAAGGTGGGAGGACTGCTTGAGCCCACAGCCTGTGAAACACAGTGAAACCCTGTCTACACACACACAAGTTGGGTATGGAGGTGTGTGCCTATATTCCCAGCCACTGAGGAAAGAAGCTGCAGTGAGCTATGATTGCCGCCACTGCATTCTAGCTTGGGCAACAGAGTGAGACTGTCTCAAAGAGTTCACATTTGTGTTCCTTCTCAAAGATGGATACCCTTGCAACACTTAGTAGCCCCCAGGCACTGCAAAGTAGACTGAGCCGAAGTCAAAGCTCCCTGTAGATAGGGTGGAAACATCAACTTGTCCCAATTCCTAGTCCTACTTCCACCTCAGGGCCTTGGCACTTGCTGCCTGGATTGACTTTCCTAAGAGTGCTTCCTCCTTCGGGTCTTCACCGAGACGCCTTCTCCTGAGGCCAGCCTGAGCAGTTTTAAGTTGCCATTCCTATGTCTCTCACCCCATTTTCCTCTTTACCATTTATCAGCAGCTAACACAGGGACCTGCTTACCTACTGCATGCCTCTGCCTTGTCCTGCTCCAGGCATGAGGCTGGGTAGGTGACCCTCACTCTTCCTCCTTCCTGCTCTGACTTGCATTGCTTTCACTTGCCCTTGGGATGCACCCAGAGCCTTGGGGCTGCAACCCTGCCCATTCCCCAACAGACAGCTCCCAGCAGAAGGGGAAGGGAACTGGATTCCCTTTAGCCAATGTGGTATTTGCATGCTCAGGGTCTAATTTGTCCCGAGGAGCCAGAGGACCAGGCAATCAAAACTTCTCAAGTCCCTTACAGCAGGACTGGCTGGGACAAGGACAGCAGCCCATTTACTAGTCAGAGAAACTGAGGCAAAGTTGGCCACAGACAAAGTATAGAACAGGACTGCCCTGTGGGAAGCAGGCTGTTCTTGCTCTTCAGCTTCACACCACCACCCTCCCTCTCCCCAACTCCAGTGGCAGAGGTGCTCATGAGAGAGCACTCAGGCTGCTGGGAGACCCATAGGACCCTCCAAGAGGTAGCCCTCCTCTGGGGCTCACCTGGCTTGGTGTCCCTGCAGGCGCCTCCTCCTCGCTTTCAGACCCCTCCTCACTACTCTCCGACTCCTCTTCTGGCTTCTTGGCCCTCCTGGATGGGGGCAAGGCCCCTCCTCTGACTTGGGGTGTCACATCCCCCACCTTTCCAAGGGCTGGGACTGCCTTTCTTGCTGGAGATTCCTTGGTAGAAACTGAGGCTTTGACCTGGGCTGGTTTTACTGAGGGTTTCCCCTGGAAGAGGAGGATGGAATTAGAAAAATAATAATAATAACTGTTTCCCCTAAGCTTCTGTATCAGGTGCTTCAACAGTTGATAAAGCTCTTTCCTAATGTCATTGGATTTTTAAGCAACTCCCTGAGACAGTTATTAGCTTTAGACCCATTTTCCAGAAAAGTACAAGAAGCTTAAAGAGGTAAAATCACTCGTGATCAATATGAAGGGGCAGAGCCCCCACTGGAACCCCGGACTGTCCGACTTTGGGACAGATCTTGAAACCATTATGCTTGTCTCCCAGCTGGCACATACAGGTCTCAGCCTAAGAGAGGGGCCACGTCTCTTAATCAGGAGAGCTCGTCCTGTCTGCCCTTAAACTCAATTATCTGATTATGGTACCCATCCTGAGGGCCAGGAGTTCAAGATGTGAACACCACCCCTGCCCCTGGCTTGCTGGACACGTTGGGCAAATTCCTTCCTTCTGTGAGATCTTTCCTAGACTTCGACGATTCACACATTTCCCAGGCAATCAGTGCCCTACTTCCACCTCCAAGATCCATCAGACCCCTTGCAGCCCTGGGTTTCTGGGGCATCTGCTACTGGAGCTCTGCATAGCTTTCAGCCCATTGAGGTTGCGTGTTTATGGAGAGCTGGGAGTGGTCTCTTTTCCTTTGGCAAGGCCGGGGTGTCCTCTAGGGCCCAAAGGTGAGGATGAAAGGTGGAGGGAGGCCCTTGGCCAAGCCTGGGGTAGATGGGGTAAGCTTCAGCCTTCACAGGGTTACTGGGCAGGCAGCACAGTAAAGTGAAAAGTTCCCTGGGCCCAGATCAGTTCATCCCTGACTCGTGCTGGTTCTCCCTCTAAAACATCTTTCTAACTGTGGACACCTTGGTACATAATAAAAAGTAACCTGGGGGACCTTTTCCAGGTCAAAGTTCACAGACCTAAAAGTCCTGCCCAAGTGTAGCCAAGTGTCTAGGCCTGGGATTCACCAGTGGGCCCAGAACTCTCTCAGCAGCCGCAGCCCTAGCCACACCACGGTAGCCACAGTATTGCCCCAAGCCCTGCTCTTGCCCCACTTCCTGTCTGGAATGCCCTACCTCCTCCATACTCCTTCCCAGTAAAGCCCACTGTGTTTTGAGGCCCTGCTCCAGGACACCTCTGCCAGGAGGCCTTGTCTAGTTTCACAGGCAGGAGGGTGTCCCTCTCCCACCCCTGGGGCTGTTCTCACACTCAAGAGTGCAGCAAGTAGCACCAAGCTCCTCTCCCTGCCCCTCCTGGCTGTAGCCTTTCCAGCTCCCGGTCACCCTGCCATAGTTGCTGAACTGATTTGGGCCCACTGGTGTCTGAAGCCCTAGCCAGGTTCCTGGGAGGGTTAGAGTCTGGGAGAGGGTAACTCCTAGGGATGGGTGGCAATTACCTCCACATCTGTCTCATCGCTGGAGCTGGAGGTGTCCTCGCTGGAGCTGTCGGCCTGGCCCGCTGACACTATCCCTGAGGGATGGACATGGGGACACGGAGGGGACTGAGGGACTCCCTTTCCAGCCTCATCTTTCCCTCCCCAGCCCCTCCCCCCAAACCAGCTGCTCATCAAAGCCAGGTGCTGAGCGCTCACCCCTCACATACACTGAGCTGTGAAGTCCCCTTCTGAAGTGGGTACCATCACGATTCCTATGTTCCCACACATCTCTGAAGCCCGGGGAAGGGCTGCGAGGGGACCCAACAAACATACACCAGCACCTGACAGTCTACAGAACCTCCATCCACCATCATATCCACTGATGCAGGCCGGAGAGATGTATACTCTACATAGGAAACGGAAGCAAACCCAGGCCTTTCAGTTTAGTCTCTGAGCTGCCAATGGTCCCTGTAACTCACCAGGGAGTCATAAAGCAGAAAATGCTCCAACCACTAGGTGAGCTGTTCAGCTTGAGGCCAGGTCCCTGTAGCTGACCCTCCCTCATCTAGGGCAAGGGAAAATGGTCTAAGGCGCAAGAACCTGGCTGTCATGGAGACAAACCTTTGAATTCCCGAAATGTCCCAGAACTCAACAAAGCAATGCCTAGGCCTGCCTTACCAGGCCAAACTCTGGGGACTTGGTTCCTAGAGGTGGGAGCTTCTTACCAGGCTTGGCAGCAGCTCCAAAAGCCGGGATGCTGACCTCTTCCTTGGTTTCTGAAACCAACGTAGTATTTGCTGAGGGCTCTGCTGACTTCCTGGGAGACTTCCCAGAGAGGTGGGCCACCACCTTCCCAGTGGCAGGGTGTGGCATGGAGTTCCCAGTCTTGCCGGCTTTCTCTGTCTCTGCCTACAGAGAACAAGAGTGGCAGACACATCTGGTATGGCATGGTGAACTAAGAGCACAGGCCACTTGCATCTGAGCCCTATCCTACCACTTCCCAGCTGTATGAGTTTGGGTAAACTACCCCTTAAATCTGTTTCCTCATCTTTAAAGTGAGGCTCACTCCTGTAATCCAAGCACTTTGGAGGCCAAGGCAGGCGGATTACCTGAGGTCGGGAGTTCAAGACCAGCCTGACCAACATGGTGAAACCCCATCTTAAAAAAAAATAATAATAAATAAAAAAAAAAATAAAGTGAGGCTAAAAACAGTACCTTCTCTCACCAGAGGCGTTGAGAGAACAGAATCAGTCTTGGGACATGGTAGTTATTTACTAACTGTTGAGCAGCGGTTTGCTGATCTTACCATTATTTCATAATTACTTTGAGATACTGTTGCTAATGCTCCAGGCAATTGCAGAGGCACAATTCTTTATACATGTATGTCTCTAACTCTGCTTTCTGGATTATCAGAAAATGGCATCCTGTTTTCTGTGCAGTTTCCAGTTTGGAAAATGCTTTCAGAGTTTCAGAATCACAGGTGTCTTTAGCACTACAGTGCCTCCACACCTAGCACAGTGCCTGGAAATTAACAGCTATTAGTCAAGATCCGTTGAGTGAAAGGTGAATCCAGGGATGAAAGAGGAAAGAAATCACCTATCCCAGATGTAGAATGTGCCCAGCGGCCCACTGCAGCGGGCATCACCCTCATCTTATAGAAAAGTAAACTGAGGCCCAGAGAGGTGAAGGGACTCACTGAGATCCCACAACTGGGGACAAAGGTTGAGATCTGAATCCAGGTAGGGCAATTACTCAAGCCCTATCCTTCTCTGACACAGGAGACTATCCCCTACCAGGCACTTTAAATCCCATAGGCAATAGCTTAAAAGGCAGTCCCACTCACCTTGGCTTTCTCTTTCATGCTTGATGTCAAGTCCACCCCCATGACTGAGGAGTTGGTAGATGCTAGTCTTGGGGCTGCAAGAAACAAATATCTGCTAAAGGAGCCAGATGAGCTTTTCTCATCTATGAATGGCAAACAGGTTTCATCTCACCTAACAATTCAATTAGTATTGGCTGCCTGGTGCTGGCATGAGGATCTGACGCTAAGCCCAGACTTGTGGGAATGAGCACTGTGATGCATCAGCCAGGTCTACCAGGAGCAAGAGAGAAGAAGATGGTAACACGAAGCTACATGTCTGCATCCCTGATGGATTCCCAACTCCCCTGCAGCATGAGACGTTGAGACCCCTGGAGGGAAAAGGACTGCCTAGTAGACACTGCACACTGCAGTGGGTACCATTCACACAGACTACCACACTGTAGCCCTGAAAGCTGCTCAGGAAGAAGGGGCAAGTGGTCAGGCAGGCAGTCAGCCCCAGGTCCACAGAGAAAGTTGCCTGGAATTCAAATGGCTTCTTAGTGGAGAGGTAGCTGAACCATGCCACTTGGGCCCTGTTACATATTGACATTCACTGATTCTCAGTGTTTTTATACCAGGGTATTGTCTCCTTAAATCTTACGATTTCTTATTGTTAAGGAGAATGTTGCTGAGATGAATAGCATCATCTAATTCTTTTCCTGGCACTTCACTCCATCTCTCTCTTTTTATAATTATGGAAAATTTTAAAAACATTCATAAGTAGAAAGGAAGAACCAGGCAGCTCCAACCATTAGCAACTTCTCATCTCTTCTATTATCTCATCCATCCTTCCCCAAAGCATTATTTTGAAGAAAATGCCTGATAGCCTATCATGTTGCCTACAAATACTTCAGCATGTTTCTCTCAATGAGGACTCTTTTTTTTTTCCCTTTTTGAGACAGGGTCTTGCTCTGCTGCCCAGGCTGGAGTACGGTGGCACATTCATAGCTCACTGAAACCTCCAATGCCTGGGCTCATGTGCTCCTCCTCCCTCAGCCTCCCAAATAGCTGGGACTACCACTGCATGCCACCATGCCAGCTAATTTTCTTATTTTTCACAGAGACGAAGTCTCACTATTTTGCCTAGGATGCCAACGAGGACTCTTTTTTTTTTTTTTTGAGACATTCTTGGTCTGTCGCCCAGGCTGGAGTGCAGTGGCATGGTCATGGCTCACTGCAGCCTTGACTTCCTGGGCTCAAGTAATCCTCCCACCTCAGGCCTCCCAGGCAGCTGAAACTACAGGTGCATGCCACCATGCCTGGCTAATTTTTAAATTTTCTTGTAGAGACAGGGTTTTGCTATGTTGCCTAGGCTGGTCTCTAACTCCTGGGATCAAGTGATCCTTCCACCTTGGCCTCCCAAAGTGCTGAGATTACAGGGGTGAGCCACCAGGCCCGCCCCAATGGGGACTTTCTAAAAAATATAATTATGGCCAGGCGCGCTGGACTCACACCTGTAATTCCAGCACTTTGGGAGGCCAAGGCAGGTTGATCACGAGGTGAGGAGATTGAGACCATCCTGGCCAACATGGTGAAACCCCGGCTCTACTAAAAATACAAAAAAATTAGTTGGGCATGGTGGCGCACACCTGTAGTCCCAGCTATTCGGGAGGCTAAGGCAGGAGAATTGCTTGAACCCAGGAGGCGGAGACTGCAATGAGCCAAGATCGCACCACTGCACTATAGCCTGGGTGACAGTGCGAGACTCCGTCTAAAAAAAATTATATATATATATAAAATTACGTACTCAGGAGGCTGAGGCAGGAGGACCACTTGAGGGCAGGAGTTCAAGGTCAGCCTAGGCAACACAGCAAGACCTTATCTCAAAAAAAGAAAGAAAGAAAAAAGCCCCAAACAAAAAAAAAGTGTAATTACAGTTCCATTATCACAGCTTATAAAATTGATTAATATCAAATAGCCAATCAGTATGATATTTTACCATTTCTCTTTCAAGTAGCATGCAGGTCTGTATATATGCATGTATGAATACATGTCTGAATGACCATAGAGGCAAAGGAGGAAGTTTTAAAGGCTACCTACCAGGAGATGCACTTAGGAATGATGGGAGCAGGGTAGGAGAACAAGAAAACTTTCATTTTTCTTCTATATGCTTTTGAACAGCTCAAAGTAAACTCACTTTGCATTTATAATATAAAATTAAGCAATATATATATATATATATATATATATCCAGGGCGTCCAGTGGCTCATGCCTCCCAGCACTTTGGGAGGCTGAGGTGGGTGGATCACCTGAGGTCAGGAGTTTGAGACAAGTCTAGCCAACATCGTGAAACCCCATCTCTTCTTTAAAAAAAAAAAAAAAAACAAAAACAAAAACCCACAAAATTAGCCGGACGTAGTGGTACATGCCCGTAGTCCCAGCTACTCGGGAAGCTGAGGCAGGAGAGTCACTTGAACCTAGGAGGTGGAGGTTGCTCTGAGCTAACATCGTGCCATTGCACACCAGTCTGGGTGACAAAAGTAAAACTCCATCTCAAAAAAATAAAAATAAAATATATATCCAGTATGATCTCAAACATCTTTAAAAGCAGGCTCAGGAAGCTGTGCATGGTGGTATGTGCATGTAATTCCAGCTACTCAAGAGGCTAAGGCAGGAGGACTGCTTGAGCTCAGGAAATGAAGACCAGTCTGGGCAACATGGCGAGACCTCATCTTGAAAAATAAAAAATAAATATTAAGAGATTTGTCTTCAACGTAAGC
This sequence comes from Aotus nancymaae, assembly GCF_030222135.1. Classification (NCBI taxonomy): domain Eukaryota; kingdom Metazoa; phylum Chordata; class Mammalia; order Primates; family Aotidae; genus Aotus; species Aotus nancymaae. The sequence continues at coordinate 25,359,978 of NW_026988479.1, read as the reverse complement.
AAAAAAAGATGATACAATGCACAGGAGACATAGCAATTCCTCTGTAGAGTTATGGCTGCTGTTGGGGAAAGCACAAGGAGCCCTGGGACCCTGGGGAAAGAAGGGGCTGTAAAGCTTTGACTGAGTTACTCCTGCAAATGGTGTAAAACCAGTACCCAGTACAGCCTTCCAGTGCTAATGGGTACAATCTGAAAAGAACACCAAGATCAGCAATTCCTGAAGCATCCCACAGGTCACACAGAAAAGGTGTCCACTAGTTGCCTTCTGAAACCCCTCCAGCAGTACTTCTGAACATGTGTCTTCTTTCCAGCTAGTAAGAATCACCTGGGAGCCTGTAACAGGGCAGCTCCTGGGCCCCACTGTATGTACATCAAATGAGACTGAAGGGGCCATCTGGTTGTTTTGGTTCGGCCTTGCATCCCTAGAGCCTGGAGACACAATGCCTGGCACAGAGGAAGGGCTGAAATAAATACTGCAATAGACACATGGTGCCCTCCCAACCTTCTTCCCAAGATCTTTTAGGTCTTCTAGTGATAAGAGAAGCTGGAGTTAGACTCTACCCTAGAACAATCAATACTCCATAGCCTGTTCCCAAAGCTGCAAGGCTCTTACTGGCTTTGGCGGTTTCGGCTTCTGCCTCCTCTTCCTCTTCCGAGCTCTCTGAGGTGCTAATGGGGTCCGACACACGGGTCTTCTTAGCTTGTAATGCCGCATCTTCCTCTGCCTTCCGCTTCCGGCCAAGTTCTGAGGTTCTGCAGGACAAGGGTAACTGTCTATACCAACTGGGCGACAGAACAACTCCACAAGATTTGACTACACAGACCTTCCTGCATCCTTCCCGCTCTTAATGGCAATGTGCATGGAATGTAAACAGTGGTGAAAACACCATATAGACACAATTTTGTATTCCGCATTTTCACTCAATTCATAAAGTGCTTTTACAATTCTTGATTCGTCTTTAAAATAATCAGGAATGCTGGATAATGTTATACAACGCTGCAGCAGCTACCAGTCTGTGATAGGAACTGACCCATGCAGGCACCTCACAGAACCACCCAGGCTCTTCCTCCTGCAGAACGTGCTGTGTGTGCTGTGCCTTCTGGGAAGACTGCCCACATCCTTGTCCTTCATGTCTCAACTTTAATGTAGCCTCCCCAGAGAGGTCTTCGATGATTGCCGCCCCGCCCCCCCGCCCAAGGCATGCTCTGCCCTGTCATCCTGTTTCGTTTTCTTCAGAGCTTTTCTCTATCTCCTATTATTTTACTTACTTCCTAGACTCCTCCCCTACACAGAAAAGCCCAGGGAGGGGGGCAGCTGGCAGCTCACTACAGCATCCTCAGTGTCTAGCAAATGTCTCAAAAACTAAAAAACTAAGTGACTTGCGCAGAGCAAAGAAAGTCTGGGGCATGGGTAGGATAAGCACCTAGATGGCTGAGCCCCTGGACTTGCAAGTATCACCCCCATTGACCCCCATCCCAGGGAGCGACTGTCTAGGCCAGGTTTCCCAGCTGTGATGGACACTGCTCTGTCATAGTTTGGGATATGCTACTTGGGTTCCTTGTTCCCAGGAAAGCCACTTGTCAGGATTCACCTGTTAAAAGCAGGTTTCATTTTAACATGTATCTATTTATTCTGCCTCTTTTCCCCCAACAAAAATGTTGAGCATAGAATTTTTCTCTGGTTTGTTCCCAGCTACATCAAGAATATTGCCTAGGTTGTCGTAGGTGCTCAATAAATACTGAGGCAGAGGGGAAAGCCTCCAATCAGTAGTTTTAGTACTTTATATAGACCACTGTGTCTAACCCTCACAATGCAATGAGATCATTGCTATCATTATTTCCATTTTATAGATGAAGACACAGACTCACAGAGGCCAAGAAACCCACTCAAGGCTATACAGCTAGTTGCTGGATTTGAACTCTGCCAGGAGTTGCTAGGCTAGGCTGCCTGTGGTGGGTATGAGGTCCTTGTCCCACTCAGCACCCCTCACCAATAGAAGGGGCCAGTGGCGGGGAAGGGTGTACAGAACAGCTCACTGAAGCAGTTTTTTGGGGAAGGGAAGTACTATGAGTAACACCCACACATCTGGGCAAGTCAGAGATGCCCTGTGCTCTAAGCCCTCCTCAGCAGCAGAGGACAGCCAAGAACTGAGGGCTGGCAGGGTTTTCAATGATCTTAGCTGTCTACTAGAGGCTTCCACACCATTCCTGCTAATCCCTTCCACACCATTCCTGCCTTTGTTTACACACCTCTAATGACAGGGATCTCATCACCTCCACTGTAGCCTACGTCTTTTAGACAGCTCTGATGATCAAGTCCTTATATTCAGAAGCTGAAACCTGTCTTCCTAAAGCAGGTCCATTTGGGGCCCACTTCTGTCTCCAGGGCCTCAGAGAACGCACTATTCTTGGTCCTCAAAGATGTGTAGTGGTCCCTCACATCCCTCACCTGCCTCCTTTTCATCTAAGGCAATTCTATACTCTGTACCATTCCTCACGGGATATATCTTCACGTCCTTCACTCCCTTATTCAGCTGGGCCAGGTCAGTGCCCGAAGAGAACACAATTACTCTCTCCATTTTCAAGCCATTCCTCTGTTGACATATCCTTGGATGAGTCCCCCTTCCTTGAAGAGTACGTAAGTTTTACATGTTTAAAAGGCAACTCACACTCAACATGTCATTGAAATCTTTCCCTCCAAACTGGTTTCCCTTCAAGCTCTATGCATGGGTACACAAGCCAGACATGGAGTCAATCAGATACTTCCTCTCCCATCCATCTATGGGCCCTGGTTTCAACCCTGTGACTCTTGGAATCCACTGTCTACCCTGTTACCCCTGTCTCAAGCCCCATCAGCTCTTGCCTGGATGACAGTGTCCACCGACTAGTCTTACCATGGTGCAGAGCAGTCACCTCACTTTCTCACCCTGCCATGGCCCCAGCTGCTCTTGGGTAAAGACAAAACTCCTCACCATGGATAACCAGGCCTTGCATGGCTATCCATGCGATAATCTAGCCTCACCTGTACTGTCCACCAGCCACAGGACTCAGCATTAGCAATTTCCGCTGGCAGGTACCTACTGCATAGTACCTACTGCCGCTCTATACCTACTGCATAGCTCACTCTCCCAATTCCTGCAGCTCTCAAGTCAAAGATCATCTCAGGGAAGCTTCCCGTGGGCCTCCAAATGAAGCCAAGCTTACCCATTTATGTGGCTGTGGCAACAGGTTCTTCTCTCTTATAATCCTTACTACTACTGTAATTTTACATTTGTTTGTTTCATTCTTTGACTCATGCCTACCTCCTTGACTACAATGTCAGCTGCAGGAAAGAAGGAACCATGTCTGTCTCACTTGTGACAATATATACATACTAAGTAAGAACAGGACTTGGCTTTCAGGAGGTAATCAATTAATGCTGATCAACTGAATAAACAAGCTGGTTAGAAGCTCTTGTTCTTAAGAGATCACAGCTCTCAATGTCCCCTCCCACTACCAGATATCTCCATCCATGTGCTGTGACTGGCTTTCTGGAGGCAACAATGGTGTCCACAGTGAGCTATGGGGACAGATCTTAGACCAGACAGGTATCCCAGCTTATTCCACACTGATTTGCTTGGGGTGTCCCTACTCCACCCTGTCGGACCCACCACTTACTGTTGCCAGTGTGTATAGATGTCCAGAAGGGTTACGGGCTGCGCCAGGAAACACTTCTGCAGAGAGGTAAAGAGAAAGCGACAATTAACCCCCAGCACAGTAAGGGTCCTCCTTGGGCCCAGCTCTCCCCAAACTCATGACTTGCACAGATAGGTGGTTCAGAAGAGGGTCTTTTCGGCTGGGCATGGTGGCTTACACCTGTAATCCTAGCACTTTGGGAGGCTATGGCAGGAAGATCACTTGAGCCCAGGAGTTCAAGACCAGTCTGGGCAACATAACGAGACTGTCTCATGTTAAAAAAAATTAGCTGGGAATGGTGGCATGCACTGGTGGTCCCAGCTACTCAGGAGGCTGAGGTGGGAGGATCACTTGAGCCCAGGATATCAAGGCTGCTGTAAGCCATGCTTGCGCCACTGCATTCAAGCCTGGGCGACAGAGCAAGACCCTTTCTTTAAACAACAACAACAACAAAAAAAAAAAAAAAAAAAGAGGGTCTTTTTGCTCTGGGAAGTATATCTGCTTGGCCCTGCCGGTTTTGTCCAAAACCTTCCAGAGAAAAGGACAAGCAATTCCAGCTAAAACTTTTTAGGACAACGTGGTGAGAGGCCCCTTTGAGAAGCCAGAGTTGGAATGTTCCAAGCTAGCATTTATTCAGCCCCCAGCCTCTCTGGCACTATCAGTGCCTAGAGGCCACGAGACAGGGTTTTTCCCACCCTTGACCTTTAAAAAGGCTTTCAAAGACTTGGCCAGCCAATCTTTCCAAAGCATGGACCATAGCCCAGATACCTGAGGCATCCAGGTGGCATGATCACAGTCCACTAGTCTGCTGGGAAAAGACTGGGCCCAAAAGGCATCAGTCCCTTGGAGGAAGCAGAGGGAACCAGGTGGAATCCAGGCCTTTGGTGCAGAGGCCAGAGAGCCCACTGTCTCTGTAAATGTCAAGAAGCCAGGATATCAAGTACTCTAAAAAGGCTAAGCAATGTGGGGCATGGGTGGAGAGTGTCTGGAAGCTGGGCAGAGTAGTCAAGAGGGTGCAGCACCTGGAGTCAGGCAGAGCTCCTCTGTTAACTAATCCTCTGACTCCAGGTGCTCACCCGCTCCTTTCCTTCAGGTCTCTGTCCAAATGACATCTTCTCAATGAGGCTTCCCTGACTACCTTACTTATAATTGAACTCTGACATCCTTTATACCCCTTGCCTGCCTTATTTTTATAGCAAGCACCAACCATCACTGGATATACTATATCATTAACTTATTAAACTTTTTCTATTTTTCACCTGTCTGCTCCTACTAGAATGTGTGCTCCATGAGGGCAGGATATCTTTGCTCCAATGAAGACTAGTACTATCTCTTTTTCCCCTTATCTGTGTACACAGATAGTACCCTTATCTGTGAAGTGGTATAACTGTAGTACAAAGAGCAAATGAGGTTCAGAGATAATTGGGAAAAGCATAGATAACGCTTTAGCTTCCCTCACCCTTTAGTCCCTCCAGGAGGTTCAAACAGCAAGCATTAGAAACAGAGCCTAAACTACAAGGTAAAGTGATTTGACTACTCAGGATACTGTCTCATCAGCTCAAAATTCTCCATTGGTTTACCACTGCTCTTCCAAGGAAGATCAAACTGCCCACCAGACCACTCCAGCCAGCCCCTGCCTCCATCTCTCCAGGGGCATCTGGCCCTTGTACTCCACACTTCAGCCACTATGGACTTTTTTTTTTTTTTTTTGAGATGGAGTCTCATTCTGTTGCCCAGGCTGGAGTGCAGTGGCTCAATCTCAGCTCACTACAACCTCCGCCTCCTGGGTTCAAGTGATCCTCCTGCCTCAGCCTCCCAAATAACTGGGACTACAGGTGCGCACCACCACACCCTGCTAAATTTTGTATTTTTAGTAGAGATAGGTTTCACCATGTTGGTCAGACTGGTCTCAAACTCCTGGCCTCAAATGATCCGTCTAGCTCAGCCTCCCAAAGTGTTGGGATTACAGGCATGAGCCACGGCACCTGGCCTGCTATGGACTTGAAAAAAAATTATTTTTGAGACAGGGTCTTGCTGTTGCCCAGGCTGGAGTGCAGTGGCACAATCATGACTTATACTGCTCATACTGTATCCTCAAACTCCCGGGCTCAAGAGAGTGGACTTTCTCGAGGCCAGTGTGTACACAAGTTCCCTCCCTCCACAGGGCATTTACACCTCAGCCTGGAATATTCACCTCTCTTCCTTCAGATCTCAAACCAACTGTCACTTGCTTTAAAAGGCAGTCCTGACAATCTGTCACCCGTCTCATCTTTTTTTTTTTTTTTTTTTGAGACGGAGTCTCACTCTATCACCCAGGCAGGAGTGCAGTGGCACGATCTCGGCTCATTGCAACCTCTGCCTCCTGGATTCAAGCAATTCTCATGCCTCAGCCACCAAGCCCAGCTAATTTTTGTATTTTTAGTAGAGACAGTGTTTCACCATATTGGCCAGGCTGGTCTCAAACTTCTGATCTCAGGTGATCCGACTGCCTCGGCCTCCCTAAGTGCTGGAATTACAGGCGTGAGCCACCGTGCACAGCTCATCCCTCTCATTCTTAACACTTAATGTAGTACTAAGCATATAGTCACTTTTGTGATTCTTTGATTTTTCTACCCTACTAGAGTGTAAGCTCCAGGAGGGCTGGAAGACGGTGCTCAGCATCTCCCAGGAAGCACCCTGAGTACTGTACTAACAGCTGAACGAATCAATCAAGTAAGAAATGACTGTACCAGGAGTTCGAGTCCCAAAGCTGTCCGTCTCAGTACAGACAATCGCTAAGGGCCTGAGTTCCAGCTCAACTAAGGGGCTGTGGGATACCTTCTCGAGGCGCGCCCCCAAGGCGCTGGTCGCAATCCACCTCGCAGCAACCTCCTCGCCCCAGGGGGGCCGTGCTGAGCCTAGCCACGTGGCGGGAGACTTAGGAAACTTAAAACAGCCGCTACCAGAAAGGGGGTGGAGGTAAGGGACGCGGGAACTACAAAGTTCGGCCCCTGCGAGCACACGTTCCGGCCCGCCCACTGCACAGATGAGGAAAGTGAGGCCCAGGGGAAGTGAAGTCGCAGTGGCGAGGCAGAGGTTGCGGCTCCTCCGGTACCCGTGGCCCGAGCCGCTGAGCACGGCGGATTCCGGCTCTGGGAGCCCGCCGGGTCGCCTGAGGGCGGGGCGCGGGCCGCTGATCTCCACATCCTGCACGCGGCCCTCGCACACGGCCCACGAACGCTTACCTGGCCGCTCTGCTCCTTTACTTCCCGCGCCGCGCGCACATAGCCAGCCCGCAGCAGATGGTGGTAGATAAGGGGAAGTAGCTCCCGCCGCTTCCTGGCCTCGGCCATGCCCGCGACCCCCGGCCTGCCGGCTACCTGCACGCCCCTCCTTAGTCCCCGCCCGCCACTTCCCTCGCGCCCTTAGACCTCGCGCGCCCCACTTCCGGCTCCTCGTTCTCCCCGGCCGCGCGGCGCGCCGGGAAACGTAGTACCCTCTCCTGGAGTGGCCGACCCCGCCTCTCAAGGCGAAAGGGGCGGGGTTTAGCGGGCAACATGACCACCCATTGGCGCGGAGTGGGCGGGGCTAGAGAGGGACCCGACCCCGGAGCCGGCCGGGTTATGGATGACTCTTTTAATCCTTCCGGCTGGCTCCCTGAAGAGATTTATCTTCCTTGTTAATTCTCTGAAGGCTGCGTTTTACTCATCTCTGAACGCCCTAATCTGGATCTTTCTCTAGACCTGAACTTCGAACTGCCATTACTCTCTCATTTATCCATTTAACACGTTTTTTGGTACCCATGAACCAGACACGAGTTGTCAGTTTATTCATTCATTCACTAATTGAACAAATCTGTAGTAAGCACCGTAACTTGGGCTAGCACCTGGCTAGGCTAGGGAGATTCAAACGATGCATAATACTTATGGCAGATGCCCTCAAGGCTGACAGAGACGACTGTCTGTAACTAAGCAGCTATAGTTCAATATCTGGTGTGCATTGTCAGGGACAGATGCAGCCTACGGGCGCCCCAAGGAGGGGGCACCTAACCCCAAAGAGATATGTAAGCTGAGGCATAAAGACAGAGCAGAAATTGCTGGGTGCAAAGGAAACGACTGGCAGAGGGCACTGCATGAGTCTAGGCATGAGAAAACACCCTGCTATTGCCTAGGAACCCCAAACCCAGAACCCAGTCTGTGCTGCTAGGCTATCGAGGTGGGGTGGGGTGGAGAAGAGGAAACAAATGAGAGCCCATGAGGATGAAGTAGACAAGGCCTACAACACCCCCACCCCCAGCAGAGTTTGGGACTTTGCTCTGAGGGCGTTAGATAGTCTGACTGGCTTTTCAAAGGTTGACCTTGTTTTGTGTTTTTAAAAATTGCTAAGCCAGGAGCAGTGGCTCACGCCTGTATTCCCAGCCTTTGGGAGGCCGAGGCAGGTGGGTCACGAGGTCAGGAGTTCTAGACCAGCCTGACCAACAAGGTGAAACTCATTCTCTACTAAAAATACAAAAAAAAAATTAGCTGGCCGTGGTAGTGCACGCCTGTAATTCCCAGCTACTCAGGAAGCTGAGGCAGGAGAATCGCTTGAACCCGGGAGGTGGAGGTTGCAGTGAGCCGAGATTGCACCACTGCACTCCAGCCTGGGTGACAGAGAAAGACTCCATCTCAAAAAAAAAAAAAAAAAAAAATTGCTAAGACCAAACCACATACTATTAATACTAAATGTGAGGCTGTTATAGTTGTTGGGGGAAAGTTGGCAGGGAAGAGGTGAGGTAGGCTGGAGAATACGAGAGTCAGCTGTTCTTAATTCCATGGACCCATTGAGAATCTGATGGCAGTCTGTTTCTTTCTGGAGCAGGAGTCCCTAACCCTGGAAGGTCCAGGTATGTGCTTATCTTTGTCCTGAACTTGGATGGAAAATGTTATCTGCCTATACACATTCACATTTTCTATTTTCTTGAGCAAATATTTATTGAGCACCTACTATTGGGGATGGAACAATCTCTACTCCTGTAGAGCTTGCAGTCAAATGGAGAAGTTCAATACAGTGTTCAATACAGTGTTCCGAACAGCAAGTAAGTGAAGGAAGGAAAATAATAGTGTTTTCTTATGGAATAATATAATGTTTAAAAGCTGCACTGGAGTCCCACTGCCTGGGTTCAAATTCTGGCTTTGCCTCACAAACTAGGTGATCTTGGACAAGTTACGTAACTTCTCTGTGACTCAGTTTCTTTATCTGTATGATGGAGATAATTATAATTTCTATCTCATTGTGTTGTCATAAGGAGTAAATGAATTCTCAGCAGAAATGCTTAGAAGAGCTCTGAACAATAGCACTCTGTGTGCGTGTGTGTGTGTGCTATTATTGTGAAAGCATTTAACAGGAAGGAGGAATCTATTTTTTTCTTGGGAGTTAGGGAAGGATTCCCTGAGAAATTGATGGTTATGAGAAAACCAGAACTATGTGTACAGGAGGGCCGGGGAGAAGAAACCTGAGCAGACGGAAGAACCTGTGCAAAGGGCCTGAAGCAGAAGGTAGAGCTGAGAGAAGAGACAAGGAAAGGCCTTTGTAGCAGAGCCCAGAGGGAGAGCAGGGGGACTGGGGAGTGTAGAAGGTGAGCAGAGGGCAGACTCCATGTGAAGGACTGGCCACATCAAGGGTTTTTTTCTCTATCCTAAGAGCCGTTGGAAGCCACTGATGGTGTAAGCCCAAGAGATACAGGATGAAATCTGAATTTTACTGTGACCTGTGTGCCTGCCCAGTGGACGGTGGAGTGTGTCTGGTATGAGTAGCTGTGGGAAAACAAGTCAGGGTTAGGAGTGCAGGCAGGCATCCAGGGAGAAGACAGTGTTAGGGGAGGGTGTGGTGCTGGTGGCAGTGGAGTTGGAGGGCAGTGGAAGGTTCCCAGAGTTAATCAGGAGCTAAAGTTGTCACAGAGGTGTGTTGGAATGGGAGGGGAAGGAAGAGGCAGTGTCAGAATGGACCTTGAGGTTTCTGTGCAAACAAGTAGGCAGTATCTTTCACTGAGACAGAAAAAACTGGAAGAGGACTAAGACAGTGGGGTGGTTTGAGTGAGGAGAGGAGGATGTGGATGGAGAAGTGAAAGTATATGTTCTACATTAGACATCTTGAGCTTGAAGTGCCTTACAGTCACCACGTGCAGATGATGAGAAGGTTCTTGGAAACCTGGGTTTGGATGCAGCGTGGAGGTCTGGGCTGGAGATGAAGATGAGAAGTTGTTGATAGAGAGAAATGATAATTGTGGCTGTGGATGAGAAGCTTGCTCAGGGAGGAGAATGTGGACAGAGAAGAGAGACGGCCCAGGATGAAGTTTTGAGGTACACTTACAGATTAGGGCTGTGTGCAAAAGGATCTGCCTGCAAAGACTGAACAGGAGTGGCTGGACAGGTTGGAGAAAGCCCAGGAGAGTGGGCTTATGGAAGGAGGCCAAGGGAAACGCTTTAGGAAGCTGAGAAGACTCGATGGGGGGATGCTCTGAGAGGTCAGACAGGAGGAGGGTACAGCCCTGGGCTTTGCTTTATTGACAGGTGTGGAGATTGTTGGGGCCTTAGGGAGGTCTATTTAGTTGGTGTGATGTAGGGGTCAGATGGGAGTGATCTGATGAGTGCAGGAGGGATGAGGGAGGCAGTGGGTCTTCCCCGAATTTTTTGTGTAAAAAGGATGAGAAAGATAAGTGATAGGGCCAGTATGTATGTTAGGGGAGGTGTGTTTTAAGGTACAGAGACCTGAGATTTGTTTAAAAGTGAATGGCAGATCCAGGAGAGAGAGATTAATCAAGAGTGTAAGAAATAGAGCTAATCAGCGAGTAATGTTCCCTCAAGCATGTGCGAGGGGCTGGGATCAGGCATGTGGGTTGGGGGTTGGTCTTGGGGAGGAGGAGGGATGAGTTCTCTAGAACCCAAAAGCAGGAACAAAGAGAGGATGGGTGCAGATGTAGATGTAGGTTTGTAGTGGGATGTTAAGGGAGATTTCATTTTGAGCTTCTATTTTTTTCTGCAAAGTGGGAGGCTAGGTCTTCTGCTGAGAATGAGGAAGAGGTGGTGAGGAGTTTTGAAAGAAGGAGAATGATCATTCAGAGAGTTGAGAAGCAACTTGCCCACAAAATCCCCGCTTGCCTGATAGTCTTGGCTCCCCGGTTGATGTTGGTGGTCCTTAGTGTATGTGTGTCTTGTCCTGTCCTGCCGAGTCCATTCCTCCATCAGGCTCACCTACCCAGCTGCAGTCTGGAGGTGTGTACACAGTGGGATTTATCTAGGCCTAGGGCTTGGCCAGATGGGTAGGGAAAAAAAGGCACAGGGGTCTCAAGTGCTGGCAAAGAGATGCTGAATTTCTGGGTCCTGAGATCTAGGCTGGGTAGTGAGGGAAGCAAGGCAGACGGGGTAAGTTTTCAGGGAGAGAGTGGAAACCTTCACGGGCCAGGCCTTATGAGGTTGGGAGCCCTGAGATCAGAGAGGGCTGGCAGCTGGAACTGGTGCTGACGCCCAGGTTTCTGCTTGGGTGGCTGGATGGATGATGACTATACATGATGTGCATACAAACCATGATAAGATCTAAGACTTTTTTCCACCAACACCTCCAGGAACCAGTTTTCATTTCCTTGAGGGGATCGAGGCCCCACCTGAGAATGCGTGCCTTAGTAGTATGTAAACTCCCTGGAAGCAGCCTTATCTTTGCCTTGTTGGTTGCATTATTTCCAGCATTCTGCACGGTGCCTGCACACCGCAAGCATTTAATAAGTATTGGCAAGTGCATGAATGGTTACAGACCTCTGCTGAAGAAGAAGGGAGGGCACGGCAGGCAAGGTGCTCACAGAGTCTAGGCCTGGAGGCAGGAATGAGGAAGGCTTCTGGAAGGCAGGGGGGAAGGAACTGGATTGTGCATCCTTGGCTGACCCTGGAAGAAATGCAGAACTGGAATTAAATTAAAGAACGAAAACAACGCCACGCCAGCATGGTCTAATACCTTCTGTCTGGCAACAGGTTGTTTGTTTTTGTTTTGCTCCCAATAAAATTCATTGTCAGTACTCGTGCTTTGTCCTTGGCTCCTGGGAGGCTGCCTCTTCTGTGGACAATTTCTTTATTTCCCTCATTTTCCAAATCATACCCTTCACCGAATTGCCTCAGGGCCCAAGCACAAAATGAGAACATTAAACTGATAAAATATAACATGGCAACAATTAAGACAGCAGCAAACAAAACAGTGCATTAAAAAAAAAAAAAAATAGCCTCAGAGTATTTCTCTACCAGTAAGAGAAAATATCTTTGTTAGTGGTAGAAGCCAGATGCCCCCAGACCACTGAACTGTGAGTGCCTCTTGGACAAGCAGCGTGCTTTAGTCACCTTGGGTTCCCATGCAGGGCACGGTGAGGTCACTCAGGAAATGAGTGAAGAAAGAATGAACAAGAGAAGGAAGCTCAGCAGGTGGGGCACTCTACTTGTCTCTCCCAGCAGGAATGGTCTGGCACAGAGGTGGGAGGTAGCAGTGATACAGGGGAAAGGCTACTGGGTCTCTCTCCTCTGTTACTGTCAGGAATCTGGCCCTTTTCACCTGGCTCAGCTGTGTGACCTTGGACCAGTCTCTTGCCCTCTCTGGTCCTCAGCATTACCTTCTGTTAAATGAAGCTGTTGAACATAGGTCCTTCCAGCAGTGGAACTCTCAAGAGACGGGCACATCTGGGAAGGGTGCCCTTCCCCCTAGCTCTCTTCATCCGTTGTAACAGGTTTTCCCTGGCCCAAGTCATTTTGGCTAGTAGATTTCCCAAGGCTTCTTTCCCTTTCATGAGATGACAATTTGTTTCTTTCTTTTTTCTTGAATCTCATAGGAGCTTTTAAAGGTTTACAAGTTGTTACTAAAGTAACAAGTTAAACAATTCAGAGATATATTAAGACAAAGTCAATCATTTTTCCCTCCCTTTTAGCCATTCCCAGCCCACTTCTCCACACTCCAGCCTCTTCTTTCCCAATCAGACAGGAGTCTGGTATTCGATCCCTTCACATCATTTCTCTGCCCAGACAAACACAGACACCCTTCATATAGTTTAGTCCCCCTTCTCCTTTTCCTTTTTCATTTCTCTTTGCTTTTCTTTCTTTTTTATTTTTATTATTAGTATTATTTTTGAGATGGAGTCTCACTCGGTCACCCAGGCTGGAGTGCAGTGGCATGATCTTGACTCACTGCAACCGGGTTCAAGCGATTCTCCTGCCTCAGCCTCCTGAGTAGCTGGGATTACAGGCATCCGCCACCAAGCCCAGCTAATTTTTGTATTTTTAGTAGAGACAGTGTTTCACCATGTTGGCCAGGCTGGTCTTGAACTCCTGGCCTCAAGTGATCCACCTGCCTCAGCCTCCCAAAGTGCCGGGATTACAAGTGTGAGCCACCTCACCTGACTTGTTTGCTTCTTTTCTTACAAAAGGGAATATATGAAACACTCAACTCTGCAGCTCTTTTTTCACCTAATAATAAGGTAGAGCTGTTTCTCCAGCCACTGGGATCTGCCACACCCTTTTGAGTAATAGTAATGGCTATCATTTGTAGAGTGTGTGCATTGAGCTGGAGCTGTACTTCCAGGCTCCAACAATAACCAATCGAAACCTCACAACATCCTACGAAACATGTCAAATGGTTATAGATGAGGAAACTGAGGCTCAAGACAGGCTCCAGCTGCCAGGGGCCTCATAACCAGTGACCTGTTAGGGCCATCAACAGACAGAGATGGGAGATGATATAATGTAGGTTATTCACCACAAGTGTTTTGGCTAAAACAGTAGTGTTGCTCTAAACATCCTCGTAAATAGACCCTTGCAGACTGGAGCTTTAATTCTGTATGATGTAATTGAAAGCAGACCAGAGGGGATGCATGTGTTTTATTTTAATAGCTAAAGCCCAATTAACTGCCAGAAGGGTTGTAGCAATTCATAGCCTCATCAGCATAATTTCTTATTTTTGTGGTTTTATTTCTCAGAGCTAGAAGGGTCCTTGGAGAGCATCTAGCCCAGCTCTCTCCTCTTGCTGGTAAGGAAACAGGCCCAGTGACAGGAAGTGACTCAACAAGGACCCCAGCAGGCTAGAGGCAGGGGGAGGTTCTTGTCCACCTTTCCCGGGCCATTGCCCCATCCTCTTCCCTCCGACTGCCCCTGCCTTGGCTCTCTCTCCTCTCCTGTCCACTCTCTACACTGTGCTTGGGATCACATCACTTCCCTGCTCATTACATCTCCCCCAGCTTAACCAATGACCACAGACTCAAGTCACAGCTTCTTCATAGGCATTCAAAGCCCATCCCAGTCTTTTCCCTGGTGTGTCTCCTATCATCCAAACCAGCCACTAAATCTTGAGTACTGTCTGTCCTCAGAACATCTCACTCCCTTCATGCCATTTGGACAGAGCTGCCTTTTGCTCTTCAAAGTTTGACTGTTTCCTATTCATCTTTCAAAGCCAAGTGCAAAGGCTGCCTCTGCAATGGTGACTTCCTTGACTGTCCAGCCTTCTAACCCTGGGCAGTCAGTCATCTGTGTTCTGCAGCAAGGCGCCCTGCCTGGCTGCTTCCTCCGGGAGGTCATGTGTTGCAGAAGAACCAGCCAGGAGGGGGCAGTGCACAACCAAAGAAAGGTCCCTCAAAAGGTCAAGGTCACCAGGGCGCCTGGGGCCTGCCCAGCATGGACATCTGTGGATATCAGGTTCCACCCCAGTGGCAGGACCTTTGGCGAGCTCCACCCCTCCGTGGACCTCGGTTTGCATCTCTGTGCAACGGCAGGGTTGGACGAGCTCAGTGTTTCTCAAAGCGTGGTGATGCAGAGTGACTTCAAGAGATAAAAAGATGGACATTTTAAAATGGAAATCATTATGTATTTATTTTAATGTGTATTAGACAAAAAATAACTAGCACATCAAACCTGTTATTTCGCAGATATTATTGCTTAGAATGGGGCTAAAGTAGGCATTCAAGTAAAAAACAGTGAGTCAATGTAAAAGAAAGTACCAATTAAATAATATACAGGTGGTAAGACAGCAGTGAATGGCTGCAATCTGGAAAACATTTGTCTGCTTTTGATGCTCTAGAATGCTGTGATTTGCAGACTCCTGCCTTTGGTAGGGGTGGAGACAGGGAGAAGGAGCTGGCCCAGGGCTGGGAGGCTGAGCCTTGGACAGAGGGTCAGAAATTCAGCAGATGGGCCATGTGCCCCTGCCCTCCCAGACCCTCCTCCACCTGTGGAGGGTACGACTGCTGACTCCCCCTCCCGCCTTCTTTCTCAGCTTCCCTGTGGTTACTAAGGAGTGGGAGGCTGAAAGGGGCCTCATTCTGGAAGCTCATCTGCTCCCTCATTCTCACCCAGCACCCTGCTTGGCATAAACTATTCAGGGTGATGATTAACAAGGATGCAGGAAGGCACTGGGGGTGGGGAGAGAAAATAGGCGATATGGACAGAGTTTGCTCACATACCTGAATCTCCAACCTGCCACGACTATCTAATGATTCCCAGGCTTAGCTGTGCATTGGAATCACCCTCCTAGTCAATGGAAATACAATTCTAAGGCCTCACCTCAAGCAACTTCTGTTTTGGGACCCCCGCATCTGGGCTTTTAAAATATCTCTAGTGGATTCTGAGGCTTTGAGGTTTCAAACCACACACCTCCCTCAATGTACCTGTGGAGACTCAGAGAGGTTGTGTCACTTACTCAAAGTCACCCAGCAGTTGTCCTGACTCCCAGCTCAGTTTTTCCGAGTGTCCCTTGTTGAGCCTAGTCCATGGTTAGCAAACACAACTCCACTGACAAAAGTGGTAGGGTTTCTTTGAGCCTTCTTTTCTCTGGGCTTGTCAAGGACTTTCTACAGAAGAAAATGGGCTGTGTGAGCTACCATTTGCTGAGAAGGCCAGAGGGGTGGCAAGGGATGGTGGTGGGAGAGGGTGGAGGGAGATGCCAATGGAGAGGGTGGCTGGGAGACGTGGCCTTCTCTCACAGTTGCCAGCCTCCAGTCAGCCTGCTGCAGGCAGGAGCTAGTTCACATGTATGACACCAGCCATTGGATTTTCACATGGGATTCTTAAAGAAGAGAATTTGGGCCAATGAATAGGAAGTTAATTCCAGATGAAACTCTCAAACAGTGCTCAGTGACCTGGAAGCCAATTGACCTTAGAGGAACTGTCCAGCTCCCTGATTTTTAAAATTTAAGATATTTGGCATGTGAAAAATGCAGGGACATACACATACAGTTCCATGTTCTCATGATCTAGATTTCTCTTTTTTTTTTTTTTTTTTTTGAGACAGAGTCTCACTCTGTTGCTCAGGCTGGAGTGCAATGGCATGATCTTGGTTCACTGCAACCTCTGCCTCCCAGGTTCAAGCGATTCTCCTGCCTCAGCCTCCCAAGGTGCTGGGATTACAGGTATGCATCACCATGTCTGGCTAATTTTGTATTTTTAGTAGAGATGGGGTTTCACCATGTTAGCCAGGCAGTCTCGAACTTCTGACCTCAGGTGATCCAAACGCCTCAGCTTCCCAAAGTGCTGGGATTACAGGCATAGAACCACCATGCTCGGCCTAGATTTCTTTTAATTTTTTTTTTTTTTTTTTTTTTTAGAGACAAGTGTTTTGTTCTGCTATCTTCCTCCAGATTAACTGGGACTACAGGCACACACTACCATGCCCAGCTAATTTTTAGGAACTTTTTGTAGAAACAGTCTCTTGCTTTGTTGTCCAGGCCAGTCTCGATCTCCTGGCTTTCAATAATCCTCCTTCTGCCTTGGCCTCCTAAAGTGCTGGGATAAAAGGTGTGAGCCACAGCAGCTGGCCTAGATTGTGAAATAAGACATTTCAAATAAATAAGAGCATCTCAGTTCATTTTCCTTCCCTTTGCCCAGAGATAGTCACCAGCTCATTCCCTGAAGTTGGCATGAGTTGTTTTTAGACATGTTTATGTATATATGCTATACATGTATTCATTCATAAAACATGGAAAGTGTTGCTTTGTAGCTTTAAACTTTTTGTAAATGACATAATATTGTGCATAGCCTTCTGCAACTTGCTTGTTTTCATTCAACATTGTGTTTGAAATTTATCCACATTTGATGTGCAGAGCACCAGTATACATATATCCACTGTTCAATCAATTTCATTGTAAGCATGTACTACAGTTTATCAATCTATTCTCCTGTTGGTGGGCAGTTGGGTGATGTCCAGTTTTCCACAATAAAAACCGCACTGCCATGACCATCCGCGTGTGTGTCTTGTATATGGCCGGGTGCGTGAGCATCTTGGGGCTCCCTGTCATTGCCTGGCTATATCTGAAAGGGTGAGTTTCTGTGGCTCCACATACAGACTCAAGCTGGCAATAGTCAGACTTTGGAATGTTTGTCACTCTGATGAGGGCCAAATGTCTCTCATTCTTGTTTTTAAGTTCTCTTTCTCTGATCAGTGGAGTTAAACCGTTTTCATAATTGTGCTGGTGGTTTGGATTTTTTTCCTCTTCTGTGGATTGCCTCTTTACCCTCTGTCCATGTTTCCATGGTGCTGTTTGTGTCTTTCTTATTGATTTGCAGGAGCTCTAATCCTGTGGTCTGCTGTGACTATCTTTTGCCAGTGTGTGGATTGTTTTCACTTTATTTATGCAGCCTTGCGAAGCACAAAGGCTTTAGGCTTGAATATAATGAACTGCGTCAATGTCTTCCTCTACGGTTTGGGGTTCTGCAGGCCACAGCAAGCTGAGGCCATTTCTTGGCCTGGCACCCTCCTCAGGAGGCTTTGATCTCAGGTGGAATGTTAGGAGCATGGGCTTTAGAGCAGGGCCCACTAGGGTTGAAATTCAGGCTGGTTGATTTACAGGCTGGTGAACTTGGGGTAAAAACACATTTTACTTCTGGGTTTCAGCTTCTTTACTTGTAAAATAAGCATGAGAACTGTCTTGAGCTCTTGAGGATGCTATGAAGCTAGAGGGAGCAGGCCAATGCACAGTGGGGCATCTTGAAATCCCCCAGGGAGAGGGGGGATTCACTGAGAAAAGCCTCAGAAGACACTGCTCCCTGAGAGCTACCCAGTGTGGTTGTCCTAATCTTGCCTGGCCCCAAGGGCTCAAAGCAATATCTCCAAATCTAACTTTGCATCTGCAAGTGGAGCTGGGTCTCTGGAGGAGCTGAGGCATGCGAGACACGAGACACCAGTCCCCCTCCTCTCCCTCCCACCCATGGCCCTGGGTTCTGAGCTGTTCCTGGGGCCATGGTTGGTGACTCTGGAGGCAGGAACTTATGGAAGTGGCATTTGTGATGTCTCAAGAAAACCAGAAGATGACAGGGAATGTATCCCATGGCCTCCATATACCACAGCCACTCAAAGCTGCCCAGTCACCCTGGCAGCAGGTTTGGGAGGACATCTGCGGCCTCCAAGGAAAATATTTGTCTGGAGAAAGAAAAGGACACACGTACCTGATCACTTTCACTCACATGTGACCACATATCAGCCCACACAAGCAGGTCTCTTGAGGCCATGGCAGGGGGGTAGGGGTACTCCATCACCACTGAGCAGTTCATCCTGGGCACAGAATACACAGGAACAGGTTTGGGGGTAGGTGGGCAGAGGCCTGTGGGACCAGCAGCCTCTTGGACAAGGCCACAGAGCCCATGGCCAATAGGGCTGGACGATGCCTCCTTCTTCCTTCCACTTACTGACCTCGAGTCACCCTACCATCACCACTTCTGAAGGGTCAGCCTGCTCACATGGCCAGAGCACTGGATGCCAGTGAAGAATGTAGTTCAAAATTGAAGCCTATTTTTGGAGTAGACGAGGCATACTCATGATACAAACATGTAAAGGTATGCAAAGGGTACAGAGAAAAGGCTTCCCATCCTCTGTTCCCCAGCTTCTCAGTTATCTTCCCAGGAGGAAGCAATATTACCAGAGCTTAGATATGACTGTATATACACACACACACACACACACATACACACACACACACACACACACGCAATATTGATAGTAGTACATTATATACACCAAGGTAAACCTTGCTTATTTTTTCACCCCATCTTCTCTCCCACAGATTTAGGGCCTGGAACATAACAGACAAGAGTGAATGCAGAACAGATGGATTAGTGGACGAGGTGGAGGAAGGATGAACAACGTCTATCCAGGTGCAGGCGTTTTCTACTCTGTGTTTTGAGACCCATCCGTCCCTGGGAGGATCCCTCTCCTTCGGTATGTTGCTGCAGGTGGGTAAATTCAGGCCTTCTTGACCCTGGCACAGAGCCACAATGGGGGAACTAAGTGAACCAGGCAGCTGAACAGCTTAATTGTCATTTCCACCAGCAGATGGTTACCAGGGAAACTCAAAGAATGTTAGAACCGGGAGGGGTTTTCAGGCAATGTGGAGGCAGCGTGATAGAATCTCAGAATGGGAAAGGGGACGGTTCCAACAAGTTCTTCAAGAGTTTAATTTTTAATTTTCATTTCAATGATAATCTAAAATAATTAAACACTTTAGCCGGGCACAGTGGCTCACGCCTGTAATCCTAGCACTTTGGGAGCCTGTGGTGGACGAATTGCTTGAGCTCGGGAGTTCGAGACCAGCCTGGGTAACACGGTGAAACCCCGTCTCTACTAAAATACAAAAAATTAGTTGGGCATGGCGGCATGCACCTGTAATCCCAGCTATTCAGGAGGCTGACACGGGAGAATTGCTTGAACTTGGGAGGTAGAGGTTGCAGTGAGCTGAGATCACGACACTGCACTCCAGCCTGGGCGACAGAGTGAGACTGCATCTCTAAAAAAAAAAAAAAATTTTTTTAGGCCAGGCAGGGTGCCTCACACATGTAATCCCAGCACTTTGGGAGGCCAAGGTGGTGGATCACCTGAGGTTGAGGTCAGGAAGTCAAGACCAGCCTGACTAACGTGGTGAAACCTGCCTCTACTAAAAATACAAAATTAGCCCAGTGTGGTGATACAAAATTAGCCAGGTGTAGTGGTGGGCGCCTGTAATCCCAGCTACTTGGGAGGCTGAGGCAGGAAAATTGCTCCAACCCGGGAGGCAGAGGTTGCAGTGAGCAGAGATCGCATCACTGCACTCCAGCCTGGGCAACAAGAGTAAAACTCGGTCTCAGAAAAAAGTTGTATTTGTGGATCATTTGAGCATCTGCCTTATAACATTGTATGGACATGTGATTTCAGTGCTGTATTGATGCTTGTATTTGTGATCACATTGACGCTGGGATCATCAATGACTTCACAGCCATCTGAATAAACCAAGATTTTGCTGTAGATTAAATTTCTTTATCTTCAGACTCCTAAGATTTCTGGCCATGTTCTTAGGGCCAGTGAGAATGGTTTTGGAGGCATCTGTACATTACTCAACTATTAGAAACCCTGGTGAGGACAAAAGGACCCCACACAAGAGTTAGGAGCCTGGATTCGGCTCCTATCTCTGCCTCTTATGGGTTGGGTCACTTGGACTCTTCTGTCTCTTCTGCTTTAATTTCTCCTCCAATGAAATAGGATCAAAATGCCTTCTTCACAGCATATTATGAACAAAAAATGTGATAGTGAAAGTTCTGACTTTATAAGCATCAAGCATTTCATGTTATAAAGGAGGGAAGCAAGACTTGAAGAGGTGAAAGGACTTTTCTGACATCAAACCGTCATTGGCAGAGCTGGAGTGGGAGCTCGGGCTTCTAACCCTCCGTTGCCCTGGGCACATTGGCCACTAGCAGTAATGGTGCAACTAATTCTGGAAAGCGTAATAACATCTCAGGTGGGGCCTGTTGCTATTTGGGCAAATATGCTATCTTTATTTTTATTCGTTAAGGAGATTAAATTAGGGAAGCCAAACAAATAAGCACATTGAATTTCCCACAGCTATACCTCTCTTCCAGGAGCAAAAACAAACTCTTTCCTCAGGCAGAAGGTCAGACAGGAGGCATGTGGGGACAAAACACCCAGGCGCTACAGTGCCAGCCTCCTGGATTTGCTGTTTTGCTGAGTTGAAGGGCCACCGAGCCAGGCGTGTGGGCTTCATGTCAGCACCCGGCTGCTCTGAGGAATGTGTTTCAGGGTTGGGGGCGCCCAGGGCAGGCTGAGAGATCTAGAAAGCAGGGACTGTGTCTGGCTACTGCTGTTTCTCTCAAGCTCAGCTCGGTGCCTTGTACACATGGGTGTGCAATCAATATTTAAAGAATAAGTTCAGGTGTGGTGGCTCATGCCTGTAATCCTAGCACTTTGGGAGCCCAGGCAGGTGGATTGCCTGAGCTAAGGAGTTTGAGACCAGCCTGGGCAACATGTCGAAAACCCAGCTCTACTAAAAATACAAAAAAAAAATTAGCCGGGCATAGTGGCATATGCCTGTAATCCCAGTTAGTCAGGAGGCTGAGGCAGGAGAATCGCTTTAACTCAGGAGGCAGAGATTGCAATGAGCCAAGATCATGCCACTGCACTCCAGCATAGGGGACAGAGCAAGACTCCATCTCAAAAAAAAAAAAAAAAAAAAAAAAATTTAAGGACTCATAAAAGGAAGGAAGGAATGACTAGAGTTGCAGTATTTGTGTTTAAATATTTGAAGTGGTCTCAGAGATGTACCTTACAAGTCCAGGTTCAAAATCAGGAAGTCAGGAAACAAGGGATCTCAGGGCAAAATGCTCTTCTGGTCTGGAATTCAGGAATCAGGGAGATAAGTAGGAAGTGAGGCCTAGTGCAGAGGCTGAAGTCAGTCACAACAGATGGATTGACTGCTTTGCTGTATCACAGTCTGTTCACTGAGCATCTTCCTGTGTGTCAGGCTTTGTGCTAGTTGCAGGGGATCCCAAGTGGAAAAAAGTCCCACAAGCCAAGATATGGTAATGTGCCCATTGTGGTGAAGAAGAGTTTGGGCTTTGAAATCACACAGACATGAGCTCAAACCCTAGCTCTACAATATATGACGTTGGCCAAGTTACATTACTTCTCTATGTTTCATTTTCCTTACTTGTAAAATGGGATGAAGAATGCTAACTGCTACCTTGGATGGTAAATAAGACAAAACCTAAGGCACAGAGTGAGCATGACCATCTGCCTGGGCCTGGATCCTACTAGAAAATGATCCCATCTTGGATCACGATGTCAGGAGTTCAAGATCACCCTGGTCAACATAGTGAAACACTGTCCCTACTAAAAATACAAAAATTAGTTAGGTGTGGTGGCAGCACCTGTAGTCCCAGCTACTTGGGAGGCTGAGACAGGAGAATTGCTTGAACCTGGGAGGCAGAGGTTGCAGTGAGCTGAGACCCTGCCATCGCACTCCAGCCTGGGTAACAGAGTGAGATTCTGTCAAAAAAAAAAAGGAAGGAAGGAAGGCAAAGAGGGAGGGTGGGAGGGAGGGAGGGAGGGAAAGAAAGAAGAAAGGAAGGAAGGAAGGAAGGAAGGAAGGAAGGAAGGAAGGAAGGAAGGAAGGAAGGAAGGAAGGAAACGAGCCCATCTCTTCTGTCTGCCCTGAACCTTCAGGAGCTTCTCTAAGCTGACAGAAGGAAGCAGCTTAGATGGGCATCTCCCTTCTGTGGACCTGAGGTTATTTATGTTTGTTTGGTTATTGTGGTTGTTGTGGTTATTGTTGTTTCTATTAAGAACATTGATTCTATGAATAACCTTGTGCATTCCTCTTGGTGCATGTGAGGAAGGGTTTCTCTAAGGTGGACACAATAACAATAAACAACCGGAGAGGTGAGGGCACTGAGCAATCAGAACGGATGCTGTGGAGCTGGAATGTGGTCCTGGGAGTAGTCGATGCGGTGTTAACCTTTTAGTTGCTGGATCGTAGGGAGTTTGGGTGGGTACCTAAGGGAAAGACTGGGGGCAGTTGGATCACAGGGGGTCACATGGTAAAAGGGTGGGGGAGACTTGGAGTAGTAGCTATTTACCAACTGGCATGGAAGTATTTCAAGATTCTAACAACTGTGTGGTCACAATGGTAAGCATGGGTGTGTATGTTCCTGGGAGTATATGTTGCCTAGGAGTGGAACTGTGAGGCTGCAGGGAAAGTGATCGTTCAGCGTTACAAGATCACACTGGATGATTTTCCAAGTCACTTATTCCCATAGACATTCCTCCTAGCAGTGTATAAGCATCTAGTTGATCCACATCCTTGCCAACACTTGGTATTGTCAGGGTCCTTAATTTCTTGTCAATCCAGTGGGTGTAAAAGCATCTCTAAATGGTCTCAATTTGCATCTCTCTGAATTCCAGTGAAGTTGAACATCTTTTCATATGTTTATGGGCCTAGAACTGTTTGCTTAAAAGTCCTGGGTCCTGTATGTGTTAAATATGTGCAGTTTTTGTATATAATCTATATCTTAATAAAGCCATTAAAACACACACACACGCACACACACACATATACACCCCAAAGGCCTATAATTTTATCCCTAATACTACGGCTAACAGTAGGTGCTCAATAATACTGAATTTAAAAAAAAAAGTGGTGCCTGGTTCCCTCATACCACAGTGAACATTCCACTACACGCCTTGGACAGCAGCCAGGTAGAGCGGTAAGAGCACTGGACAGGGAGCCAAGATACCTGGGCTCTAGCCTCAGGATGGCCACATCATTACTCTGTGGCCTTAGGCAAGGCGCATTGTGTTTTCTGACCCTCACATTTATAATTGGCCAAGTTGGGGAGAGACTTAGTCTGCTCACAGGGAGGGCAGTTAAGGGATAAAGTGAGATCAAGAAAATGGATGTGTTTTGGGGACTCAAAAGTCCTGCAGCAGTCAGGGATTAGTGTTCCCTCTTTGAAGACAATTTAAGAAGGCTCTGGAGCCCAGCGGAGCAGAAGCAGCCAGCCAACCTCCAGTAGGCAGAAAGCGTCAGCACCAAGGCTTAAATGCACATCTTCTTCCTTTACACAGCCCTCATCTCCAGGTACCCATCAAGCAGGGAAGGAACAAAACTCCATTAACTCCTGGCCTACGTGTGCCTTAGGCTATCCTGAGGATCCATGGGAACCAAAACTTGTGCCAGCCTGCTCTAATATGAAGACAGTGACCCCTTGGTACCTGGTCCTTTACTGGGAGACCCGACACTGCAGGCTGTTGGACCCACAGGCAGCCACAAGCTTAGCTCCTTAGGCCAAGATGCAGCAATGTGGCCAAGCCATCAGGCCTAATATGTAGGCACATGGCTCTGTCCTCTGTTCCTCTGGCCCTACATGCCTCACTCATTCAATGGCAGGAGTGTTGACGACAGAGGCACTTCTGAAAGCATGTGCTGTGGGACACTTCCCACTGTGGATGACGGTTATATGGGGGTGGAGGAGGCATGGATAGGGGAAGTTTCTGTGGTCAGATGGAAACATCGAGTAAAATTATTTATGCAGCTAATATTTACTGATTGTGTCAGATGCTGGGCTAGGCCTTTAATAAACATTGTCCCTTGACTTTTTTTTATTTTTTTTTTCCTGAGATGGAGTTTTGCTCTGTTGCCCAGGCTGGAGTACAGTGGCTCATCACAACCTCCGCCGCCTAGGTTCAAGCCTTTCTCCTGCTTCAGCCTCCTGAGTAGCTGGGATTACAGGAGCATGCCACCACACCCAGCCAATTTTTTGATTTTTAGTAAAGATGGGGTTTTGCCATGTCAGCCAGGCTGGTCTCGAATTCCTGATGTCAAGTGATCCACCCTCCTCGGCCCCCCAAAGTGCTGGGATTACAGGCATGTGGCTCTGTGCTGGCCATTCCTTGACTTCTTATAGTAACCTTAGGAAGCAGGAACTATGACTGGCTCCGTTTTACAGGTAAGGAAACAGGCTCTGCAACGTTAATGATTTGCCCAAGTATCCCTCAACTGATAAGTGGCAGAGCCATGATTCAAACCTAGGCAGCCTGTTTCCAGATCTCTCATTCTTTACCAGGTTGAATGAATAGGACTTGCTGACTGGTCAGAGCATGGGGGCTTGGGGAAGGAGAGGGGAGCATTCACGTATCTTTATTTGATTCAGCTCAGTGTCAGTGTCCTGGCAGCTGGTAGAGGCAAGTAAGAGAAGAAAAAGGCCTCATCTCTACCCACCCAGAAAGAACTTCAGGTAAGGAGGTAAGTTCAGAAGAGCATGGAGGCACACCGAGGTGGGTTTTGGGAGACAAGTCTTTCTAGTGTGGTCTCTTCCAAGCCAAGACTTAAGGGACCATCAACCACATGAAGATCTGGGGAAAGGAAACATCAGGCAGAGAAAATGGCATGTGCAAAGGCCAGGAGGTAAGGGAGAGCATGTCAAGTCACATACTTAGCTGATTGAGGGGGCGGGGCATGGGAGGTGAGGCCAGATGTCAGAAGAGGCCTTAACTTTTTTTTTTTTTTTTTGAGACAGGATCTTGCTGTGTCACCCAGGCAGGAGTGCAATGGCATGATCATAGCTTGCTGCAGCCTAGAACTCCCAGGCTCAGGTGATTCTCCTACCTCAGGCTCCCAAGTAGCTGGAACTACAGGCACGCTCTCCACACCCAGCTAACTTTTGTATTTTTGTAGAGATGGGGTCTTGTCATGTTGCTCAGGCTGGTCTCGAATTCCTGGGCTCAAGTGATCCACCCACCTCGGCCTCCCAAAGTGCTGAGATTACTTGGGTGAGTCCTTGTGCTGGCCCAAGGCCTCGCCTTTGAGGCTTCTAGATTGGCATGGAACAAGGGAGGGATGAGAATGTTGTGAAAGTACCGAGAGCAGTGGAGCTGCTGGCTGAAACTGAAAACGTGAGCAGAGGAGTGAGTGAGGGGCCGAGGACGTGGCAATAATGAGCTTGGTGTTGGCCCTGATTTTCAGGGGGTCTCTGCTAAGGTCTGTCCCAGTGCTGATCTTCTCAATGTCCCTGGAAGGAAGGAACATCTCACTGTGGCCCCTCCACCCCCAAATATTCTGGGCAGGAAGGAGCAGGATCTGTTTTGTCAACGCAGCTTGCAATAAAGAGTCTCATTCAGAGAGGCAAACAGCTGCTTGACTATTAATAGGCAGGGCGGCAGCCACAGCCTGCTGGGAGGGCCTCCGCATGCAGTTCTGAAAAGGTGAATCGGTTCCTTCTGCCTGTCTGGGTTTTGCACCCTGTGGCGGGACAATTGGCCAGGTGCATATTCCTCAGAAGGTCAGTCACCCCCAGTCATTTCCTGGGGCAGCTTGGGAGCTGTGTGGCCTGACCCTGATGGGATGTTGACTCCCCCTCAGACCAAGGGAGAGGGGGTCCAGAGTCCCCAGAGCTGACCAGAGCAGCAGGAATCCAGGGTGCTGGGGTTGGGGGTGACATTTGGGTGGGGTCTCACAGCTGCTCCTGTGGAAAATCAGGCACCCACCCTTAAGGGGATCATGAAAGGTCAGAGTTGGGTGGCTGGAAGGGAAAGGGGTCAGTCGAGAAACAGGAGGACTAATGAGAGGAACTGGGGATAGAGAGGGTGGAGGTAGAGCCTGGGCTCAGGGAGAACCATGAGGCATCCCTGATCACGAGCCAAGCCAGGCTAAGGGGAGCCTGGGAGTCCAGACATGAGAGGGTGAGGCCTAGGGAAGGCCACAGTCTCCTTCCAACCACCGCCATCATGACGCATGACCTCACTGTGGCCTTGCCAGCCAGATCGCCCATCTGAATGGGCCTGCAGAGAGGGTGGCTGGGAGCGAGCTAATAGCAACCTGATGGGCGCCCTGGGCCCCACTAAGGCCAAGTCTTGCTGTGCTAGAGGCCCCGTGGCTGCAGCCCAAGTGGGCGCGGGGCTCACAGGCTCCCGTTGTTACCCGCTGCTCAGGTGGCTGCTTCAGGTGGTGGCCACTTCAAGGAAGCCCCATTTAAAGCAGAGCCTTGCCTCAAGTTTCCTAAGAGCCCTGCCCAGGCTAATGAGATCATTAAGAGGCTCCTTGTTAAACGGGTTTAAATAGAGTTTGCCTGTAAGGCCTCTGGCTGAGCCCTGCACCGTGGCTGTTTTTATTTGTACCTGTGTCTGCACTTAACAGCGTGCTGGAAAGTGTAGGCTCTGGCCTCAGATGGCAGGGAATCCTGGCCCTAGCGCTTTCTGGTTGTGTGACCTCTGGCCAGTTACCTAACCACTCCTTGGTGCCTCAGTTTCCCATTTGTAAAAGCAGACTAATAATGGGTGCTCCCCATTGCCCTCGGGGAGGTGTCCAGGTTCCTCGGAATGGTTAGACTTCCACGGCTTGCCCTTGGCCTCCTCAACAGGTCCATGTCTCACACCTGTCTCCGTGATCACATGGACCAGCCCTCTTGGTCCAGCCTTCTGTGTGCTGTTCATACGCTCCTTCCTTTCACCGTCCTTGGCCTCACCCTTCTCCTTCAGGTCTTAGCTGAAGTGCTCTTCCTGGGAAGCCTCTGCTGATGGGCTATACTGGTTCCAGTGTGTCCGCCATGACGGTGCCCACCACGCTGTGCTGTCATGCCCTGCTATTGTTGGCTTTCTGTGCTTGATGATAAACTCCATGAGGGCAGGGACTATGCCCCATTCCTCACTGCATCCATAGGCCTCAGTGCTGCTTGTGACAATTTCAACAATTGTCTGCTTGCTTCAGTTGATTTTAAGATTAAGGCTCTGAGTCTCCTTCCATTAGCTGTTCCTTGAAGTTGCTCCCTACTCCTTCTCACTTTCTCACTGGCCTTGACTTAGAGCCCCACTGTCGTGAAGCCTGTACCAGGAATGGGACACAGGAAGGCCCAGACCTAGGTGTCTACGCCCAGTGCATCTGGAAGCACACTACCATTTCCTTACCAACACCATCCATGATCTCCAGCCTCCTGATACTCAGCCTACTGAGAATTCCAATGGAATGCAGAGCATTCCAAGTCTTTGTGATTTTCTTCCAGAGTTCCATGACATGGCAGGTGCCTAGATTGATCCATTTGTATGACCCTGGTGGGCAGGAAGGTAGGGAGGCCTAGTGGGTGATACATAGCTTCTAATGGGAGGTCTACAGGTTGTCTAGCCAGCAGGAGTTGGGTTACAGTCATTACTGAGGGGCTAAAGCATTTTTCAAGTCAAAGGGTAGGAAAAGGGTAAAAATGGAATGCAGAGTCAAAAAACAAAGGTTGGGGTCAGAGCAACCAAGAGAGAAGCAGGGCCAGTTTTGAGAAGCACGCAAAGGCTAGTGGTTCTGGATCAAGCCTGTGAACAGAGCGAACTCCGTATCTAACCTGTGCTACACCTGGGCTAAATACACATCTCTCCAAGAAACCCGGAGCTCCTCAAGGGGCGGGACCATATACCCTATACCCTTCATCTCTGTGCCCTCTTTATTACAGAATGAATCACAGCTCCTTTCAGGAAGTCAGTACTTAACGGAAGAGTTCTCTCCCCGAGGTGCTTCAAATTGATGATACTAATAAAAATAGATATCATTTGTTGAGCTCTTACCAGGTACCAGGCACTGTGCTAAATACTTTACATCCATCATCTCAAAGACCGTCAGATCCCTGAGAGCAGGAACCGAGTCTGCTTTTTCTCACCATTGTATCCCCAGGGCCTAGCACAAGCCTGACACATAGAAGATGTTAATAGATATTTATTGAATAAACAGATAATCCTGCCTGTTATTCCTGTTTTACAGATAAAGAGCTGAATCTCAAACGGGTTAAATAACTAAGATTATTCAGCCAGTGGGATAAGGAAGCCGAGATTTGAACTCAGGCCCATCTGACCCCAGAGTCCACGGATTTAGCTGTGCTCTGCTGTCACTGCCATTATCTTGGCGTGGGAACCAGCATCATGGGCACTTGTTGGAAATGCAGAATCTCAGCTGCATCCCAGTCCTATTGAATCAGAATCCACATAGTAATAGGATGCTGGGTGACTCAGATATATATTAGAGTGGGAGAAGCTCTGACTCAGGAGTCATTCCGGGCCCACAGTCACTCAGGGGGTCTGTGTCATTGACTCAATCAAACTACACTTTGCTATTGGGTCCTTTGTCCTTTGCTACAAGACTGCTGAATGCTGGTGGTGTTGGCCATAGCCTTTAAAATGATTACCACTTCAGGATCAAAAGCATATTTTTACCTTTTAAATCTTGTTATATGTCCATCAGGTTTCTACTACCCCAAGCAACTCACTCATGAGAATGGAGGCAGAGTTTTCTAGCCAGTGGCCTTGCCTCTGAATGGGACCATCTCAGATGAGGTCTCATTCCCACAGGGGCCCTTCTTGATTCCTTGCCTGTCTACATCTAATCATGGAGGTTGTGGATGCTCAGCCCGGTCTCTATTTGTTACGAAGAGATGATTTAATTTGTAAACAATTGCCCAGTGATTTAAGAGACTTTGCTTGTTTATGTTTTGAAGTTTATGAGTTTGGTCTTCTGAAACAGCATAATAAATTGCTTCATCTATCAGAAAAAGCAGAGACGGTGGCTTATGGCTTATTTCACCCAAGCGTCCCTGTGCCCCCTTCTCTCTGATCAAGACCTCTCAGGTCCTGGGGCCATCGATCCCAAAGTGTCTCTAGCCTCTCCTACAAGCTTGTGTGGTGCCCTTTTTCAAGAATTCAAGTTAGGGATTTGCTCCAGACTTGTCTGATTTATGCTTATGGGCCTATCTAAATCAATAGTTCTTAACCTTGATTAAGAACTGAGATGGGTTCTGTGAGATGAACTTGAAGGCCTGTGATCACCCAGAAATTGTATGTAAAATTTGGTGCATTTTGTATGGTGGGGGTGAGGAGAGGCCAATAATTCTCTCAATTTCAGCTGGGCACGGTGGCTCACGCCTGTAATCCAAGCACTTTGGAGGCCAAGGTGGGTGGATCACCTGAGGTTGGGAGTTCAAGACCAGCCTGACCAACATGGTGAAACCCGATCTTTAAAAAAAAAAAAAGGAAAAAATAATTCTCTCAATTTCTCAGTGGTGTCTATGACTTCTAAGAGAACTTTCTTGCTTTTACTGGTCTCTCCTGCCTCTAAACTTTCAGGACCCACATCTGTTTCTTTCATTGTATTTGAGTTGCTTGGGTTATATGTTTGCTAGACTGTAAGCTCTGTGCAAGTCAGGATGATAGCCGGTGCCATTCACACCAGAGCTTCTTGATTTTGCACTTGTGCAAAGCACATTAGCCTCCTTGCTCCAACACACACACAAAAGGAATTGTAATTTTGTGTATTATTTATAGATAATGCTTGATGCATAGACTTACTTCCCAGACCACTTAACAAAATTCTAGTCCCTCCGCTCTGGGAATCTGTAGCTCACAGGTTAAGATGTTGATTACAGATAATAAGAATGGAAACATCCTTAGATATTAACAAGTCTAACACTCCATTTTACAGATGAGGACACTAAAGCCTAGAGAAGAGGAGTGATTTGCCCAAGATCACACAAACCGTTCCTATCAGAGCTGGAGCCGGAAACCAAGTATTCGGACGCCTCTAATTCCATGCCTGTCCATCACACTCTCTTTGTAGCTCCAGCTACATGGATATTCTCAAGTAGAAAAGTTAACTATCAGGTACTGTGCTTAATACCTGGGTGATGAAATAGTCTGTACAACAAACTCCTGTGATGCAAGTTTACCTATGTAACAGTCACATGTATCCCCAAGTTAAACAAAAAGAAGTGTTTGTGAAATCAATGCATGAATACTGGGAAGGGTGAAAAGCTATTTAAAAGCCTGAATATGCCCATAGATTCGAAGTTTTTGGTTGGGCATGATGGCTTACACCTGTAATCTCAGCACTTTGGGAAGCCAAGGTGGGCGGATCTCTTGAGGTCAGGAGTTCAAGACCAGCTTGGGTTAAATGGCAAAAGCACATCTTTACTAAAAATATAAAAATTAGCCGGGTGTGGTGGTGTGTGCTTATAATCCCAGCTACTTGGGAGGCTAAGGCACAGGAATTGCTTGAACCCAGGAGGTGAAGGTTGCAGTGAGCTGAGATTGCACCACTGCCCTCCAGCCTGGGCGACAGCGCGAGACTCTGTCTCAAAAAAAAAAAGAAAGAAATTTTTCTCTAGATAGCTCAAATAAGTTAATGGAGCCTTGTTCTACTCTCTACCCCTGGCCCCAGGCTCTGGCTGATGCTGCAGTTTGAGCCTGAAGGAAAAGAAAGAGGAGGGCTTCTCTCCTTGGAGCTTAAAGTCAAGGAGCGTTAATTTGATTGCATTTGACTTCAACTTCAGTTTTCTAGTAAGAAGGCTTATCGTACTGCCCAGTTCAAGCATATATGCATTTATTTGATCATTATTTATTGGGCAAGTTTTATGCATTGAGCACTCTACAGATGTGAGGGTTAGTAAGTCACACATTACCCCTGTCCTCTGGTTGCCTACAGTTTATGGGATAAAGGGTATACACTATACACATAAGCCATGAAGCCATCTGTCCCTATTCTCCTGATTCCAAGCATGACAGGGTCTTCATTGAGCAGTTTAGTCTAAGCAGCCATGGTCATTTCCTTTCCATGGTGTGCACTACTGCATCTGCCATTCCCAACGCCAGGACTGGAAGGAGCTTGGAGGTCATGCAGTTCAATCTCTTTATTTCACATGGGGAAACTGACGCCCATAGCAGCCAATCAGAGAGTCCGGGGCTGAGCCAGGACTATCACCTGGGTTTTGGAGGTTGGTTCTGAGGGCTGGATCAAGCCATGGGAAGCGAGGAGGACACTGTAGGGGAAGGCAAGGGCAAGAGCAAAGCCCGGAGGTGGGACTCTGCATGAGGTGACGGGAGCAAGGGAAAGGCTGCCTTGGTTCCTCATATATTGTTCTTGAGTCAGACAAAGAAAGGCTGTCTTTGATGTGAGGCCGATGTCACTATCACAGAGGAGCCACCAGGCCAGCTTCAGAAACTGAGCCCAGTCCAAGGACTGATGCTGCCCTCAGGTACCAGGGTGCCTGGGAGGAAGGAAAAAGAAATATCGTTATCAAATATATGGAGTACTTCTGTGTATCAAAACGTTTCTATATGTTGCCCCTGTCAATGAGAAAATTGTTGCTCATCTCACCCCTTCTCAAAGAATCATGAGGACCAAATAATAATTACTGGTATCATGATAATAGCAGCAGTCATTTATTTGGGTGCAAACATGTGCTGAAGATAGAGTTGTGAGCCAGCAAGCGTTCTTATACCCTACTCCTCACAGAGATAGTCAGAGCCAGTGTGTACTCCCTGATTGTACAGTGAGGATGTTGGCCTGCAGAGGATAAGGGGCTTGCTCAAGGTCACACAGTGGGCCAGCAGCAGGTGGGATTAAAACCTGGGTTCTCCTGCCCACAGGTCACAGCCTGGCCTGATACCAGCGTGGCTCTGCAGCCAGACCCAGAGAGGATGAGTCCAGCCTTGAACCTCCACAGGTACGCCGAGTTCTTCCAACAGGCTCTTCCTGCAGACCCCTACTCCTGACTCTGGGGGCCAGCACCCCCAGATCTGTGTCTGCTCTCTCTGCACCACAAGCAAAGGCATCATTTACAGGCCTAGCTGTCACCAGACCTGTACTAAAGCAAGTGCATTTCTGTCCAGCGGAGTCCTGTCAGCAGCGCCAGAACCTCTGATGTCTCTAACAGTCTCCAGGCGACAGGCCTGGCGGGGGTTCTGGTCTGCCTCTTCTTATCCAGGGGAAGACCAGCAGAGGGAAGCCCCAGGCCTGAATCTGAGGGACTGCTTTTGCAATAGTGCAAAGCTCTTCCAAGCTCAAAGAGAAGAAGCCAACTGAACTCTCTGGACAATATTTGTGTGGCCTGAGAGGCAACAGTTTAGGTTCTTTTACCACGTAGCAGAACAAGGAGTTTTACACTAGGTAAACCTAGTGAGGGGACATGCCCCACAGTGAACCTAGGTGGTGCCCAGGTACAGCACTGAACAACATGGAACCACTTCATGAGAAAGAGATGAAAAGTTCAGTTATATTTTCAATCCTTCTCATTATACCATTTCAATTTGATGCTAACATGTCTTTAATACCTCTCTAAACCTTGCACATGTGTGTGTGTGTGTGTGTGTGTGTGTGTGTGTATATTAAAACGTTTTTTAAAGAGCAAGCCTTGGGCTTGGAGCCTTTGGCAAGCAACAGTATCTAGTTAGAATTTAATAGCATTGTTTTTATTGTATTTATTTTTACTTTTAGCTCCTATTTATGGCAGGTGAGATTGGTTTTCCATTTGCAATAGTGATATAAAGTTTCCATTTTAAAGACATTTATTTAAGTTAAAAAAGTGTCTATTTAAAGAAAAAATACTAAATGAATAATAATACAGGTGGTATGCAGACACAGTCTATGTGCTAAAGGTGGAACAGGAACGAGTGAAATCTGGGAAACTCTGACATATGCAATCATGGAATGAAAAAAGTTATCTACTCTGAGAATCAAAGACCATTGAATTTTAGAAACTGGGGCTTCTGCAATCCCACAGCACAGATTCTTAGCACCATAAATCCTAAAACAAACAATATAATCTATGAGATGCCATAAAACATAGTCTTTCACAAAATATTAGCATGTGGGAAAGAAAGCCTTGAAGCCATCTGTCAGTTCAATTCTCTCATTTTGATGTGAAGAAACTGAGGCCCCAAGAGGTTTAGGACAGAATGAAATAACATATGTGAAGAGCCTCATGAAACGTAATGTGTTCTTTAAATATTAGAATATTTAAAGGGCCCCCCAAAGTCACAGGGCTTTCCAGCAGAGATCTGGGACTGAAATCAGCGTTCTCGATGCCTGTCCCTGCAGATGGTACTTTCTTAGGCCCCCTCAGTGATGGCGAGGCTCTCGAGGCTCAGGCCTGGCCTCTGCTGGAGCTGGGAGCAAATCTGTGGAGGGATGGCCTGCTGGGCCCCCTCCAGAGACGAGAGCAGAGGCCACGTTCAGGGGTCGTGGGCAGAGGGAATGGTGCAATGCTGCGTGGAGGGGTTGGGGCATATTTCGTCTTCTCCATTCTCGGAGCCGTACAGTTCTCACGTGTAAAACCAGTGTGTTGCCAGATGGCCTCCAAGGGAAAATCTGCTCTATGACTTGAACTCAGCTTTTTTTTTTTTTGCTAAGGCCTCAGTTTCTCCTTCTGTCTAATAGACAGGCACCTAAGCACTCTTTTCCTGTCCCTCAGGGCTGCAAGTGGATTTCTGGGGTCTTATCTGTAAAGAAAGTAGGGCTTCATTCCATGGAGTCTTGTAGAGTCTCAATGGGGTCCTTGACATTAAGGAAGGCAAGGTCTTGAGAACTATTGATGTGGTGAAGGGAAAAGAAATCCATCACCCAGCTGGGAAAGAACCCTATCTCCCTGCTTCTGTAAGCATGGACTTCATTTCTTCATGTACATGGAATTTATGGGCCCTCCTTGGCCTGGGGGCGGCTTCCCTGGAAATTGGGACTCCAGGGTGTGGTTCTAAGTTGGGCCATGTGGTTAGGTCAGAGATGCTGTTCTGATCCGGTATTTCTGGGTACCCAGCTTCTAGAAATGCCCACCTAGCCACAGGCACAAAGTGTGGCCCCATCAGGGTCCAGGCCTTTATCACATCACAAGGAGAGAGGGGCCTCTGGCGGGGGGGTGGGGTTCGTGGGGCTTCGGCGGCGGG
Source organism: Aotus nancymaae (assembly GCF_030222135.1). Classification (NCBI taxonomy): domain Eukaryota; kingdom Metazoa; phylum Chordata; class Mammalia; order Primates; family Aotidae; genus Aotus; species Aotus nancymaae. The sequence continues at coordinate 25,325,833 of NW_026988479.1, read as the reverse complement.
GGCAACAATTTCCTCCAACCTCAGGCACAGCGCCCTTCCTCCTGATGATCAAATTGAAGAGGATTCCTTCAATGAAGTCTCCAGGATGTAAGAGACCACAGAATTGCCCCTTTTTTGTGGCTAGCACTTTGTCTGCCAGGCCCAAATTTTCACAGCCACCTCTGAAGTGTGTTCTCTCTCCCTGTCCCCCAAGAACTGTTTCATGTGGCTGCTGGGAGGGGAAATACCAGGGGTAGTTGCTTCTCTGTAGCTGCCTGGCTGGGACTGCAGCAGCCCTCTCTTCCTGAGGTCACCCGCAGCCCAGCTTCTGGGTGCCAGGGGCCCTGGGTGTTCAGTGATGTGGATTCCTGTGTAAGTTCCAGGTGGCCCCACAGCAGTCCCCATCAACACAACTGACGCTTCCCTGCCACCATTCTCCAGACAGGCGCCTGGGGAGGAGGAGAAAAAAGACCACTTCTCTTCACCGGCCCTCAAAAGCGTCTAAACCATTCTCTCCGCATTAATCATGGAAAAGACAGCGTGCCCCAGCCTGGGAGGGAGAAAGCGCCTTTTTCATCTGTCTCAACACAAAGTTCAGTCCTGGCTAAGCTCTCACTCCTGGCAGCTGTCCCACCATCTCTGACCCATCTCACCTTCTTCCACCCACACCTTCAAAGGGTAACAGGATTAAGTCAATTTCACTTTTCTGAGAAGCCAATTGATAGCCTGTCTTGTCCACTGTGCCCAGCTCATGGCTCCTTGGCACCCATCTGTGGGCTCCCCTCCCTCCCTGGCCGTCACCCTGGGCTGGGCCTGTTAAGTATTTCCTCATTAAAGTTCTGGCAGCTCCATTCAGGTCTGCAGGCCAACACCAATAGTTACAACCGCCCCAGAATGTTTGGACAGATTTCCGCAGTTACGAGTTTATGAAGTTGAAAGATTTTATAGATGGGGGAGCATGTTGGTGTTAAGGGAGACCATTTCTCCAGGGGCCTGGGTCTGCTGTCTTAAGATCCTAGCAGCAGGAAGAGGAGAGGAGAGGGCCAGAGGGAAAACCGGGGGCCAACGAAGGAGCAAGAATAATAGAGCCAGGCCCCTCCAGCCAAGGGGGTCGGCTGAGTTAGGGACAGGAGTGTGGGAGAGGGCACGGAGACACACTTCTGGCTCCAAATGAGGAAATATAAACTCCACAAGGATGGAGTGCCAAGTCCTGAGCACCTTTTACAATCAAAGGAACACCCATTTGATCTTTGTTGTCTTCTGCTCCCAGATCTGAAAACCTCAGAGCATGATCAGGGATTCTGGGGTAGGCTTCAAAGGAGCAGGGGACCTCACTGGATGCACAATGTTATGTGTGTGCTTTCCTGAGCAGAGGATCCCTACATTTTATTATATTTTAAAAGACATCTGTGACCAGAACAATTGAATTCTCCTTACCCTCTAATTGTATTGCTAGGCGCGTTGCGGCCCATTCACTCATTCATCAACTATTTGTTGACTGTCTAAGCACTGAGGGCACAGTGGGGAACCAGACAGTAGGTCACTGGCATGGTGTTCAGTGTCGTGGGGGACATGCAAAGATAATGAACATGAGAATGTATAAACAGGAAACATTAGATGATGAGTGTGCTGTGAAGACACTGACCTGGGCTTATGGGATAGAGGGCTGTGTAGCTAGGGAAACCTCTCTGAGAGTATCATTTTGGCTGGGGCTCAAAATCCAAAGAGTCAGTCAGGTGAAGGTCTGGGGAAGAGAGTTCCAGGCAGAGGGAACAACCAGTGCAAAGTCCCTGTTAGGGGAATGAGCTTGACACAAAAGCAGGGAGGTCAGTGTGGCAGGCGGGGCGTGAGCAAGAATCAAGAATGGGAGCAGACAAGGCTGGCAGAACAGACTGTGGAGGACCATGGGAAGGAGTTTGGGGTTTATTCTCGAGGCAGTTGGAACCATGGACAGTTTGAAGCAGAGAGGACAGAGATCTCAAGAGGGGCAGATACTGCTCACTGTATCTGAGCACCTGAGTTGATCTTCAACTCAGAGTTCCTCTTCCCACTGTACAACACTGCCCCATTCCAGACCGTCCTGCTTCACTCCCTCTCTGCTGTTTCTCAGGAAAAGTTCTTGGTAACTGGAATTGCTTCCTTGACTGTTGCAGTCATTGAGCTTTAGACCACACTGTGTTAAAGGACCCCACTATAACATCAGGCTCAGAGAGGGAAAGGGACTTGCTCAAGGCCACACAGCACATGCCTGGCAGTGCAGGGACTAGGCTCAGTTTCTCTTCCAGGGCTGTGGTCTCTCTGCCGGCCCATATGCTCTGGTTGATCATAATACACTCTTGTCCTGACCATCAGTCATTGATTAGAGCCAGGATGGGAGACTGAAGTGGGGTGGCAGGGGTCCAGAGTCAGAGAGATGATGGGCAGAGAGAAGTCAAGTGGTCCTGGAAGGGAAGTGAGGGAATGGCCAGGAAATTTACACCTTACCATACTTCAGTTTCCTTGGATGTCCGATGGCGCTAACTGGAGTACACCCATCACAGGACTGTGGGAGAAGGATAGGAGAGCAGCATCTGAGGAAGCCCTTAGACACGCAGGTGTCCTCTTAGGACAGGTTCTGCTGCTGCTTCCTTCCCTCTCCCTGGAGTTCCCCTTGGCTGTGGGGGTGAGGTGGTACCTGCCTTCCACGGATGCCCGGGGATGCACTCCCCCTCTGAGAAGCCTTCCCCAGGATTTGCATCTGCAGCGACTGCCCCTGAAGCACGCTCTGCACTTTGGCGGCGTCCTATGAGGCCCCTGTCTCTACTTCAGGGTGTGATAACGTGTGTCCACCTCTTTCCTCCTCCTCAGCTGAAGAACTGAGATTTCCCTAACCAGGCACATTCCAAAAGATTAAGAACTGGGAGACTGAGGGAGGATTGCCAACTACTTTTTTTTGCTGAAGACACTTTTAAATAACTTTTGTTTACCATAGTCACAAATTCCTTAAAGAAAGGACTTTTGACAACAAACAAAGCAGGGAGGGCATAACCTGCATAAAAGATGGTCCTTTCGAAGGAGGGAATGGAGCTTTGGGAAAATCCTTTTCCTACTGCCCTTTACCACAGAGCTATGAACACAGTCCCTGGACCAGAGTTTGGGTCTGTTCCTCATCACATTCTGCCTAAGCAGACCCTTGACAGGGCTCTGGATGGTTTTCTTCCCCCAGACCCCAGCAGCTGTGATATTCAAAGGGTTATTTTTTTCACCTTGAAAGAGTAGCAGGGTCCATGGATTCCAAAAACTGTGATTAATCCTTAAAAACTTCCAGGTTCCAACCAAAACGTGGATATGCTTTTAAATGTTTGTAGTGCCTCCCTCTCCCTCTCAGCTTTCAAGAAGCAAGGACTTCAAAGGCCATTTCCTTGCTGAAATAAACACTGGGGCTGGAGGGAGGGGAAAGAAACGTGGGCTTGTTGAGTGGAAAAGAAAATTGTATATTTCTTCTGCAAGGGATCCAGACCCATCACTGTGTAAATGGCCTCTAGACTGGAGGACAAACATTCAGAAGGTTGAGGACAGGGGCTTGGGGTGTCTGTGGGATGCGATGATCCATCCCTTTGTCCCTGGGTGTTCCTAGTCTTGGATTGAAGTTAGCCTGGACAAAGTGCGATGTTAGTGACTGCCTGAGAAATGCTTCAGGGAGGAGCTTGACTCGAGAGCCTGCTGGGTTCGCTTGTAGCTCTAGCACTTAGTAGCTGTGTGGATGAGTTTCCATGCCTAGATTTCTTCATCTGTAAAGTGGAGAGGATAGTTCTTGTGAGGACTGAGCCAGTTAATGCAATTGCTTAGAACAGTGCCTCGCACAGAGTAAGCACCGGGTGAATGTCAGCTCCTGCAGTTATTAATATTTATGAGAACCTTCAGAGGACAGGATCCCTATCTAATTCCATTCTCCTAGGTCTCGCTCAAGCTTGGAAAGTTCTATGATTCAAGTCCCCTCCCAACCTTATCCCACTCCCCTCGTTAGAGGAAGCAGTAGGAGTCTCTGGAAAAGGAGCAGGCCCTGGGTCAGCCCCCACAGTGTCATGGAGTAGATGGGCTCCGAGGCCACTGCTCTTCTGGCGAGGCGTGGAGTGGAGGGTTGCACAGAAGTCTTTGGTGTGGTCCTGGTTTACTATATAGGTCAAATGCTAACTTGCATCTTCCACAGAAGATTAAGGCCAAAAAGAAGGCTGGGGCATCAGGTTCACCTTCAGATCGCCTGGGCTTAGCACCATGCCTGGGCAGAGCTAGCCAACCACACATATTGGCTGAACAGACAAATGCAAGGTAAAAAGACATAGCCTAGCAACAGCAAGGGTGAGAAAGAAAAGGCATTTTACATGATCTTAGGCTAATTTCATACAGATAGGTAAAATCTTCCTCCCTTTCTCCCTCCTTCCCCACTCCCTCTTTCCTTCTTCCCTCCTTCCCTTTCTTCCTTCCAAAATACATCAGGTAGCTACTAGATGCCCAGCTCTATGTTAGGCACTGGGGTGCCATGTTGAATAAGTTAGAGAAGATCCCTGCCATTATCGGGCTTATATTCCATTAGAGGGCTGGCAAAAAGACAGGATACTAATAAACGTGCAGTATGATGTCAGGTGATGATCAATGTTTTAGGGAAAAAGACTATCAGGGCTGTGTATATGCATGTGACTTTAGGTTGCATGGAAAGGAGAGGTTCTGCTGGGTAGTGAAGACCTGAATGAAGAAATACACCATGTGAGCACGGTGGGGAACAGTGGTCCTGGTGGAGGGCATAGCAGGTGTTAAGTCCAGGTGGCGAGGGTAACCATGCCATTTTCCAAAGGTGTTGGCTATTGGACTCCAAAAAAGCCAAACGGGAAGGGCTTTCATTGAGGGCAGACTCCTCTGTGATGGCAAGGGAAAAAGCCCTAAAGAAGGGAAGGAATTGGCTGGATGCCATGGCTCACGCCTGTAATTCCAGCACTTTCGGAGGTTGAGGCGGTCGGAACACCTGAGGTCAGGAGTTCGAGAACAGCCTGACCAACATGGAGAAACCCTGTACTAAAAATACAAAATTAGCAGGGCTTGGTGGCACATGTCTGTAGTCCCAGCTATTTGGGAGGCTGAGGCAGGAGATTCGCTTGATAAAAGTTGCAGTGAGCCGAGATCGCGCCATTGCACTCTAGCCTGGACAACAAGAGCAAAACTCTGTCTCAGAAAGAAAGAAAGAGAGAAAGGAAGGAAGATAGGAAAAGAAAGAAGGAAAGAAAGAAAGGAAGAAAGAAAGAGGAAGGAAGGAAGGAATTGCTCAAGCATGTCAGTGGCAGAGCAGACACAGAACCTGGTGTCCTGGCCTTTGTCTGAGCTCCTGCCATCATGCCTATCCTCAGGTCAGGAGCTAAAAGTGTCCTAAAGGACCACCCTAGGCTAAAATCACACAAAAAGAAAGGTGGCAGGGCCTCTCAGATCACCTAAAGCCCTCCCTGTACATACTGCAGACTGGAAGACTAAGGACCAGAGAGAGTGGCCATTCCCCAAGCCACACAACAAGCCACTGGGGTTTCCAAAGGAGCGGTCCCGTCCTCTCTGAAGCCTGGCAAGGAGCTGAGTAGGGCTGAAGCAAAGTCTGCTGGAAGGGTGCGTCAGTGAAGGCCTGGGGGTTTAGTAGACAGGCAGTGGCCGCAATGCTCTGTATTGTATTTCCGTATGTCACATGTGCTATTTCTCTATGGCGATGATGCTTACTTCTATATAAAATCAAACTAATGAGGGCCAGGGGAACAGCATCAGAAGCCTCTAATTAGTAAGGTTGTGTAGAAAAACTGCCCTTGCAGGCACTCTCTGCCAAACTCACGAGTGAAGCGTAAGAGTGCAGTTGGGGCCTAGGAGAAGGTCTTCTCATCTGTGCACAGTGTTCAGGCTGCAAAGCAATTTTCCTACATTCATACTCCCTACCTTATTTGAGTTTCACAAGAACCTATCTGGTGAGGATGGGGGACACTTTTTCTCATCTTACCATCAAGGGGAATGAGCTGAAGGCAGAGTCCAGGTGTCCTGGTTCCCAGGCTACAGCTCTCCAATTCACCCCTTCTCTCCTAGTTTCTATGGCCCCCATGGGGGAAGCCCAGAGGTCCCAGTTTCTTGACTCCTGGTGTTATGGATTGAATTGTGTTTCCCCAAAAGGTATGTTGAATGCCTAATCCTAGTACCTGTGAATGTGAGATTTCAGTCGTGAACTGCATAATGATGCTTTGGTCAACAACAGATTGCATACGCAACAGCGATCCTATAAGATTATACTGAAGCTAAAAAATTGCTGTCATCTAGTCACGTCATAGTGCAATGCATTATTTACGTGTTTGTGGTGATGCTGGCATACACAAAACTATTATGCTTCCAGTTATTTTTATTTTTATTTTTATTTTTTTTGAGGCGGAGTTTCGCTGTTGTTACTCAGACTGGAGTTCAATGGCATGATCTCGGCTCACCGCAACCTCCACCTCCTGGGTTCAAGCAATTCTCCTGCCTCAGCCTCCCGAGTAGCTGGGATTACAGGCGCGCACCACCATGCCCAGCTAATTTTTGTATTTTTAGTAGAGACGGGGTTTCACCTCGTTGACCAGGATGGTCTCGATCTCTTGACCTCGTGATCCACCCGCCTCGGCCTCCCAAAGTACTGGGATTATAGGCGTGAGCCACCGCGCCCGGCCTATGCTTCCAGTTATATAAGAGTATGACACACGCAATCATGGGCAGTTCATAATACTTGATAACGATAATAAACAACTGGTATATCACTGGTTTATGTATTTACTATACATTGTTATTACTATTTTATTTTTAGTTATTTATTATTATTATCATCAATTTTTAGAGTGTACTCCTCCTACTTATACATGAAAAAAAACGTGGCCTGGTGAGGAGGCTCACGCCTATAATCCCAGCACTTTGGCAGGTGGATTGCTTGAGCCTAGGAGTTTGAGACCAGCCTGGGAAACATGGCCAAATCCCATCTCTACACAAAGTACAAAAATTAGTTGAACATGGTGGCACATGCCTGTAGCACCAGCTAGTCAGGAGGCTGAGGTGGGAGGAGTTTGAGAGCAGCCTGGGCAACACAATGAGATCCTATTTCTACAAAAAAATGAAATAAAAAGTAGCCAGGTGTGGTGGCACACATCTGTAGTCCTAGCTACCTTGGAGGCTGAGGTGGAAGGATTAATTGAGTCCAGGTGTTCAAGGGTACAGTGCGCTATGATTGAGCCACTGAACTCCAGCCTGGGCAACAGAGTAAGACCCAGTCTCAAAAGAAAAGTTAGTGTAGCCAAAGTGTACGGTGTTTATAAAGTCTACGGTAGTGTACACTAATGCCCCAGGCCTTCACATTTACTCACCATTGACTCACTGACTCACCAGAGGAACTTCCAATCCTGCAGGTTTCATTCATGGTAAGTGCCCTACACAGGTGTAATTTTTTTTATCTTTTTCATCTGTGTTTGTCTTTTTTTAGAGATAGGGTTTTGCTATGTTGCCCAGGCTGATCTTGAACTCTTAGACTCAAGGCTGAGTCCCAGCCTCAACCTCCTGTAGCTGGGATTACAGGTGCCAGCGTTCCCAGCTTTTTTTTTTTTTTTTTTTAACTGTACATGGTATTTTACTGTGCCTTTTCTGTTGGCTATGTTTAGTTACACAATTACTTACCATTGTGTTCCAGTTGCCTACAGTATTCAGTATAGGAATGCGTTGGACAGGTTTGTAGCCTAGGAGCAATGGGCCTACCATACAGCCTAGGTATGGAGTAGGCTATCCCATCTAGGTTTGTGTAAGTGTACTCTATGACGTTCACACATGATGAAATTGCCTAACAACATATTTCTCAGAAATATCCCAGCAGTTAACTCACACATGACAATATTTGGAAACAGCGTCTTACAGATTAACTCAAGATGAGTTGTACTGGATTGGTGGGGAAGGCTAATCCAATGTGATTGGTGTCCTTCTAAGAAGTGAGGAGAGATACACACACATGGAATTCCATGTGAAAACACAGACACACGGGGACGATTCCACATGACAACAGAGGCAGCGATGTGTCTACCAGCCAAGGATTGATGGTCGCTACCAGAAGCTAGGAAGAGGCAAGGCCAAATTCTACCCAGAGCCTCAGAGGAGCATGGCCCTACTGACATCTTGATTTTGGACTTCCAGCTTCCAAGACTGAGAGAATACATTTCAGCTGTTTAAGCCACGCACTTTGTGGTTCTTTGTTATGGCAGCCGCAGGAAGTGAATCCACCTGTATTCGGTCTTGCCACCTGAAAGTGAGGGAGAGGGCTCCAGGCTTTTGATGCACTGACTTGATAAGACCAGCCCCTCTTAAGAGGCAAGGCCAAGACCCAGAGCCTTCTTGTCCCTGCATGAACCTCACTGATACCCAAGGTACCCCTCCCTACCCTGGACTATTCTGTTCAATGTAACCCCCATTCCTTGGTCCTACTGTGTGCTGGGCTGTGTGCTGCCACTGTGAAGGGAGGTGGGGAGATCCCGATGATGAAGACGTGACTCTGCCCAAGAAGCTGAGGACCTAGGGAGTTTGAAAGCACTAGGCAACTTGCCTTGAGAGTGGGCAGAGTGCTTCCATTTGGAGGATTGCAGAAGGCTTCATGGAAATGGTGAAATGTAAACTAGTCCTCAAAAGGTAGGCAGGATTTCAGCAAGCAGGGCTGCTACTGATAGCTTAATGCTTATAAGTATCTTACTATGTGTGAGACATTGTTCTATGTGGTTTCCAGATGTTAACACACGAAATCCTCACAATAGCTCTGTGAATAGTAGAGTCAAGACTATCTCATTTTACATATTAGGAAACCAAGGCCCAGAGAGGTTAAGAGCCCAGATCACACAGCTGACAAATAGCAGAGTCCACGTCTAAACATAGGCAGCCTGTCTCTTTACCATGTCGCCGACTAGGGCAGAGATGGAGGCATGTATCATTCCTGGCAGAGAGGAAAATGTAAGCAACACTCTGAGATGGGGAGAGTCAAGGACACTTTGGGGAAATGGGTAGTTTTCCAAGGTAGTGGACTTGGGGATGGAGAAAACAGCAAAGGTAGGAGTATTCCACAAGGAACATGAAGTCTTTGCTCCGGTCACGGCTTGGTCAGTGTCTAGCACAACACAGCAATTAAGACTGTGGGCTTTAGAAACGGGGGCTGCATCTTTAATGTGATTTTAGATGACATGTTGTATGAGTCAGAATAGCTTAGATTACACTACAGTAAATAAACAACCTGAAAGTCTTAATGACTTATAACATCAAACTTATTTCTGGCTTGTGTTACATAATCACTGTGGCTTAGCTGGGGGCTCTCTCTCCTCTGCACTGTCCTCACTCTGGGACCCAGGCTTTGGACAAGAGAGGGCTGGCTGGCCTCACACCAGGAATTAAAATGTTCTAGCCCAGAAGTAATGTGCCATTTAGAAAGGGCCAGAACTGGTCACATGGCCCCACCCAATCACAAAGGAACCAGGAGGTGTCAACCCTCCATGTGCCTGGGAGGCAGAAAGCCAGAAATGTTTGCTGAACAGCACTAATGATGACTATGTAGCTAAACCGTATTAAATAACAGTGAGGCACACAGTGAAACACTGATTTCCTTTTCAATCTCATTTTAGCTTCAGATTATTTCAAGAGAAACCCTGACTCAGTTCAATGCTTGTGTATCATCAACACCTTTCTGACATTTGTTAATCTCTCTTGTTCATCAGTTGAATCAAGGTTTCAGATTCAGCTCTTTAAACAGCAACAGTAACTAGCTGGAATTTACTAACATTATTTGATTTTCTTTGCTTTTATGTTTACTTTTGCCTAATATGTGTTTCCATTAATAGCAGTATTATGATAAATTCCCTTTGGGGGAGAAATTAATATAAGGAAATAAAACACAATGAAAACTAGAGTGAGCTCTAGAGTCAGAAGTCCGGTTCAAATATTGAATCTCCTACTTAGCAGTTGTTTGATCTTGGGCTTGTCATTGAATCTCTGAAGCTTCAATTTCTCCATCTCTAAAATGGCAGTTACACGAGTAACCACACCAAAGGTTTGTTAGATATTGCTCAAGCTCTGACCATACTGCCCGATCCATAGACGTTCTTGATGTTAGCAATTGTTATTATCTAGCTGGGTGGTCCCATCCCTCTCTGGCTTCAGGGGATGATCTGTGGCAGGCTGTCTTCCCTGCTTGGGATAGTCAAGGTAGACGCAGGTCCTTGAATACCAGTGTGACTGAACTTTGCAGGCAGGGACAGGACCCCAGCAAGCCTGGGCAGCCCCCTCCCCTGCCAGGCCCAGGCCTTCCTCTGCAGGTGTTGTGCTGAGCCTCTGGCTGACAGCTGTGTTTTCTCTGCTCAGCAAAGGCCTTAACCATAAACAGCAGAAATTGGGTGACCCTCAGCCCCCAGAAAGCCTCACCTCAGGGGCCTGGGCGAGAAAGGGCTCCTTGTGTCTGAGGTAGGGGTGGGCTCTGCATTCCTCAGGTTCAACCATTTGGGCAGATTTCCTCCTGGAATGCAGCTGGAGGGCCCGGCCCCCTGCCAGAAATAGCACAGTGCAGGGTGGCTTTCTGTGGTGGGGAGGGGCTCACTCCAAGGTCCCTGCTGGTGCTGAAAGGGCTGATGTTCACAGCAGTCTGGATGGGCCATGGATGGCCCTCAGAAAGATGGTTAAGCTCTTCTCAACTTAGTTCTCATTCAGGCATTCAGGAGTCTTACTCTGGACTCCGGCCTACAGAGGCATGGAATTGCATTTAGCACGAAATGCACACATTTTAACATGGCCCACAAGGCCCTGCCACTCCCTGCCCTCATCTCACCCTGCACCGCTCCCTTCTCCTTGCAGTCTCCCTGTCTCCTGGCTGTGTCTTCCACAGCAAAGCCTTCTCCTGACACTGGTGCCTGCCTTGACCTTGCCCTGCCTGAGACACTCCTCCTGACTCTTCACAAGCCCAGGCTCCCCTCATGGCTCAGCTCTCCTGGCTCAGGAAATGTCACCTTCTCAGAGAGGTTGCCCCTGGCCTCTCCATCTAAAGTGGCCTCTTCCCATCACTCTCCACCATATCTGTTGTTTTCGTGTTTATTGTCCATTTGTCTGTTTATTGTCTCATTTCCCCCCACTAGAATATAAGTTCCACAATGGTAGGGATCATGTCTGTTGATATCTGCATTTTCTTTGCTCAACGAAGGGGTTAACCATGAACATATGGTTAGGCGTTCTGTCCCCACCCAAGTCTCCTCTTGAATTGTAATCCCCATAACCCCCACGTGTCAAGGGAGAGACAAGGTGGAGGTAACTGGATCATGGTGGGTGGGTCGTGATAGTGAGTTCTCATGAGATCTGATGGTTTTATAAGGGGCTCTTCCCTCTTTGCTCAGCACTTCTACCTGCTGCCTTGTGATGAAGGTGCTTTGCTTCCTCTTCATCTTCCATCATGATTGTAGGTTTCCTGAGGCCTTCCCCAGCCATGCTGAACTGTGTGAGTCAATTAAACCTCTTTCCTTTGAAAACAATTTTTTTTTTTTGAGATGGAGTTTTGCTCTGTTGCCGGGCTGGAGTATAGTGGCACGATCTCGGCTCATTGCCACCTCCCCGTCCTGGGTTCCTGCGATTCTCCTGCCTCAGCCTCCCAAGTAGCTGGGACTACAGGCACGTGCCACCACGCTCAGCTAATTTTTGTATTTTTGGTAGAGACAGGGTTTCACCATGTTGGTCAGGATAGTCTCCATCTCTTGACATCATGATCCGCCTGCCTTGGCCTCCTGAAATGCTGGGATTACAGGCATGAGCCACCATGCCTGTAAATCTTTCCTTTATAAATTACCCAGTCTCAGGCAGTTCTTTATAGCAGTATGAAAAAGGAATAATACAATCAGCAATCGAGTGACCATCAGTCACCAGAAAGCCTCACTTCAGGGGCCTGTCCCTGAGCCCTGCCCCTCACCCCTATAAGTACTCAATACATAAATACTCATCAAATGAATGAATGAGTGAGTGAATGAATGAAAGCAGAATGTGAGAAGAGACTCTGGATAATGTCTACTATAATATTATCTAAATAATAGCTACCAATTGCCAAGAGCTTTACCAGTGTCCCACACTGTGCTAAGTGCATTACATACATTATCTCATTTATTTGCACTAGCAGGCACTGGTTTTCCCAGTTTCCCTTTTTCAGAGGCCCAGAGAGGCTAAGCAACTTCCCAAGGTCACGCTGTAAGAGGCAGTGTTAGGATTCCAACCCCAACTTAGGTTTGTCTTGTGCCAAAACCCATGCTCTTAATACTCCCAGTCACCCAGAGATGGAGGGTGACTTGTCCTCAAAGGAGTAAGGGTGTTATCAGGGAAACTTCTCACTCCTCCCACCATCCCTTCCCGGCCAGACAGTTGCTGGAACTTTCTCCCAGTGCTACTTCACAGAGAGCACTCAAGGTCAGTGTCCAGCTTCTGGACAGCATGGAGGCAGCTCTGAATCATCTGAATCCCGGCAGACCCCAACAGGTCAGCTCTCAGGCCATGACTGGAGGCCACTCATACACTGACTCTTTTACTCCTAGCCTAGCTGGAGGATGTGCCAGGCTCACCAAGGTACATGGGAAGGGCCCTGAGGCTGAGCTGCGCTGCTCTCAGCTGCAAAGAATGTTGCTGACTCATAGCAGTGAGGCAGGCAGATGGTGACTCAGGCAGGGGTCACACAGGCACAGCCCCTCGGGAGGAAAGGAGAGGGTCTCGTTGTAGGATGCGGATCAGGTCCCAGTTCATGGCCTGACATACAATGAGGCCTCTCTCCATGCCAACGATTGTTATCATCTTGCTGAATGATTCAGATTGCCTTCCCCTCAGTGGGCCTTGACCTCCCTGCCTGTGAATGGAGCAGATGCAGAGGATGCTGTATGATGGGATGCAATCTGTGATTAAGGTAATCGAGTGGATGAGAACCAGGTGTTGCAAAGCTGCGAATGCCAGTGTGAAGAATCGAGATTGGACTTTCTGGAGGCCAAAGCCCAGACTGGAGAGTCAGAAGTCCTGGGTTCAAGCTCTTCCCTTTACGAGGACTCATGTATGAACTTGGTAAACATTACCTTGCCTCTTTGAGCCCTGATTCCTGCATCTGTCAAAAGCCAGCTTCTCACGGACAGAGTGTCCCGTCACCAACTTGACTTTGTCACACTCTGTCCTCTGCTGAGAACGCCCTGGCCACCATCTCAGTCTCCCGATTCTTCAAGGGCCTGTTCAAATGCCACTTCCTCAAAAAAGTCTTACAGAATCTCCGGTTCAAAATTAACCTCTCACAGATATTAAAATGATGACATAAATCTTTATTTGATGACATAAAAAATGTCCAAAATATATTAAGCGAGAAAAAAGCAGGAGACAGAATAAAATGCATTTTAATCTATGTATATGTCTATGAATGGAAATGCATAGGGAAAAAATGGCCTAGAAGGATACATATAAATGTTGACTATGGCAGTCTCTGAGTCATGGAAATTATGTCTCGGTGTTCATTTTTCTTAATATGTTTTGAGCGTTTCTAAATGGCATGGAACAAGCATGTTGCTTTTATAAATAAGAGACAGTAGAGCCTCTTCCCAATTAAAAACATCATCTCCACTTTTCCTAAACTAAGCCCTGAGTGTTGGTTATGGCTGCGGCCCTAAATTGTTGTGTGTGCTTATATAAGTCACTTCACCTCTCTAGGCCTCATTTTTCTTATCTATAAAATGAAGAAGTCGGCTGGGCACGGTGTGGCTCACTCCAGTAATCTTAGCACTTTGGGAGACTGAGCCTGGAGTTCAAGAGCAGCCCGGCCAACATGGCAAAACCCTGTCTCCACTAAAAATACAAAAATTAGCTGGGTGTGGTGTCGGGTGCCTGTAATCCCAGCTACTTGGGAGGCTGAGGCAGAAGAATCGCTTGAACCCAGGAGGTGGAGTTTGCAGTGAGCCGAGATTGCGCCAATGCACCCCAGTCTGAGTGACAGAGACTCCAATTCAAAAAAAAAAAAAAAAGTCATACTCTGCAGTCTCTAAATTAATGTTCTCCAGTAGAACTTTCTGTAATGATAGAACATGTCTACCTCTTTGCTGCCCAGTTTGGTACCACTAGCTCTTGAAAGGTGGCTATTGCTATTTAGGGATTGAATTAATTTAAATCTAACTAGTGGCCACCATATTGATGGAGCAGTTCTAAATTTTCTCCTATCTCCAATGTTTGGTCGTGTCACATCTTATTTATTAAACTATAGAGTAATAAATCACGTTTGATTGTGTCATATCTTATTTAAACTATAGTTTAACAAATAAGAACTCTTTTCCAAGAGAATACTCTGTCTTCCACCCTGCAAGAATGTACTAACCCCAACTGCAGCCTCCTGACTCCAGTGGGAGCTGCCCTTTCTTTTGTGAGTGCCACCCTAGACCCTGTTGATTGATCATCATTTCAAAAGGAAACCCTCTCCATTCCCCCTTTCCCCTAGACCCTGGCAACCACCAATCCACGTTCTGTCTCTATGAATTGACCTATTCCAGATATTTCACACAAATGGAATTGCACAATAGATGAAGTTTTGCATGTGGCTTGTTTCACTTAGTGCCATGTTTCTGAAGTTCGTCCGGGCTGTGGTGTGTATCAGGACTTTGTTTCTGAAGTTGGTCTGGGCTGTGGTGTGTATCAGGACTTCGTTTCTGAAGTTGGTCTGGGCTGTGGTATATATCAGGACTTTGTTTCTGAAGTTCATCCGGGCTGTGGTGTGTATCAGGACTTCGTTTCTGAAGTTGGTCTGGGCTGTGGTGTGTATCAGGACTTCGTTTCTGAAGTTGGTCTGGGCTGTGGTATATATCAGGACTTCATTTCTGAGTTCATCCTGGTTGTAGTATCCAGGTTGTGGTATATATAACTTAATTTCTTTATATGGCTGAATAATATTCTACTCTGTGTATTTACTACAATTTATGCATTCATCCATTGATAGGACATTTGGGCTGTCTCTACCTTTTGGCTATTGTAAATAATGCCATTAGGAACATATATTTGAGTCCCTGTTTTCAACTTTTTCAAGTATATACCTAGGCGTGGAATTGCTGGGCCATATGGCAATTCTGTGTCTAACTTTGTGAAGAATCGCCAAACTATTTTCCACAGTGGCTGTACCATTTTACTTTCCTCCAACCGTGTCTAAATTCTCTGATACATTTCAACTTGGACCTAGAGAGTGGCTCTTAGTCCCTTTCTGGTCATGAAGAGGGCCACTTGTCTGGAAAGATGACAATGCTGCCCAAATAAATGTAAAGGTGAAAGATGGAGATAGTTCAAGTCACCTCTGAAACTTGACTCCATCCTGTCTCCTTCTTTGTGGTTACATGAGTCAGGAAATCCCTCCTTTTGTCTAAGCTGGCAAGTTGGGCTTCTGCCACCCAAAGAGTTCACCCTGATGCCCGCTCAGTGCTGGGTTCAGAATCTTGTATTTCAGGGTGCTCTAGGTAGAACCATCTATAATGTCAGCCACCAAATGCCAACCTGGACCCTGCAACTGAATCACTTTTTGGTTCCCTCTGCTCTTCCCCAGGTCCTGAGCTGAGAGCTCCAGACAAACCCTAAGGAAAACTTGACCCCTGGCAGGTCACCTGAATAAGAGAGCAAGCCCAAGAGGCTGGTGGCAAAGGCAGGTCTGAGGTGGGTTGGAGGAGGAGAAGCGGGCCGGGGTCCCCTGAGGACACTGTAGAACAAGGAAAACGGAAGGGAGTCTGGAGGCCTGGCAAGAGTGGGGAGGAGGAGGAGGAGGAGGAGGAGGAGGAGGAGGAGGAAAATGTGGAAAGAAAAACCCAGCAGTATCGCCAATATTTAGATGGCCTTTCCCAGGGTAATCGAGACAGCTCGTCTGTCTGTGGCCAAACATGAAGGTAACATTTTTTCAGGTTCTGAGAGGAAATAACTCCAATTTCATTTTCTGGCTGGGAGAAAGGAATGGAAAGTGATGAAGAAGGGCAGTTTTGGAGACAGAGTCCAGGCCACTCTGATCCCTTAATTCTCTAGAATCTCAAATCTGAGATCTGGGCCATGGGAGCAGAACCCAGCCAGTGTTTCTCTAAATAGGATCTGGACAGCACACTCAGGCACCAGGGAAGTCCTAGCTGCAGTCGACAGAAGAAGGCCCAGACGCAGGAGCAGTGCAGTGTTTGGAGGATGAGCATCGGCCACAGGTGTCACCACAGTCTTGATAGGAAAATGGTCTTGTAATCATTTTCTAAACATAGGATAAAAAGACAATCCACTCTTCCCTCTTGCATGGTTAATTGAGTTTTTCTTCTTAGTGTTTGATGGTTGCAATGCATAAAACATGAGATGTAGTCACTGAGCGCAATGCTGCTGCTGGTTGGTGGCCCACAGACACGGGTTTTCTGATAAATTCTCCTTCACGTGCTATTGGCTTGCTAGGGCCGCCATAACGAAACACCACAAACTTAGCAAGAGATTTAATTTATCAGTCCAGGAGGCTAAAAGTTGGAGATCAAGGTGTTGGCAGGGTTGACTCCTTCTAAGGCCGTGAAGGGATCTGTTCCAGGCAGGCCTCTCCCCAGCCCCCGGTGGTTCGTTGGGAATCTCTGGGCTCCCTGGCTTGGAGATGTGTCACCCTATCTCTCCTTCATCATCACGTGGTGTTTTTCTTTTGTATGTATGCCTGTGTCCAAATTTCCCCTTTTTATGAGGACATCAGTCATATTGGATTAACGGCCTACACTAATGACTTCATTTTAACTTGATTATCTCTGCAAAGACCCAGATAAGGTCCACATTCTGAGGTGGAAAAACATATCCTGTTTTTCTGGTTTTTTTTTTTTTTTTTTTTTTTTGGAGGGGTGGGGACATAATTCAACCCACAACATGATATCCATCAAAAAAAGAAAACGAAAGCAAAAGAATTCCGGATGTGCTAGCTCACGCCTGTAATCCCAGCACTTTGGGAGGCTGAGGCAGGTGGATCAATTGAGGTCAGGAGTTCAAGAACAGCCTGGCCAATATGGCAAAACCCTGTCTCTACTAAATATGCAAAAATTAGCCGGGTGTGATGGTGGGTGCCTGTAGTCCTAGCTACTTGGAAGGCTGAGGCAGGAGAATCACATGAACCTGGGAGGCGGAGGTTGCAGTGAGCTGAGATCATGCCATTGCACTCCAGCCTGAGAGACAGTGAGACCTTGGTCAAAAAAAAAAAGAAGAGCTAGTTAAAAAAAAAAAAAAGTTTTTGGTGTGTGTATTTACAATGGTATGCACCCTATTGTAGAATATTCCTGATAGGAAATAATTTTCATTTTGTTTAAGCATCTTTGAGCACTGAGTCTTTTGCTCAGAATTTTACAGGTCTGAGAGTTGGAAAAATTTTCCACAGCCTAGCTCCTGGCTCCTTAGATTTCAAAATTGTGCCTCTTCTTTGACACATATACTTCTATTGCCAGGGACTGGAAGATGCCTTCACTCTGCCATCCAAGCTTGGGGCCTGCACCTTTGTGTCATTATATGTCAGGTGAGTCAGCTCAGCGGACAGCAAGAGGCCTGGAAGACATTTCTATACCAAGACAGCTGACTTAACTGTACATGTATATCCAGTTCAACTTCCCGTGAGCCAGACCCCCAAAATGCCACGGCCCTTCTAAAGCCATCTGTCCTGAGGAAAAATGACAGTGAGGAGGTCAGAGGGAAGAGTCATTGATCACAATTGATTGCAGTTCAGATGACGGGCTCAACTTTCACAGATACATGATCATGTGAACACATCGTTGGGGCCCCCTCGGGGCTTAGAGAGGTCCCTGTGCCAGGGAGGGGTCTGGAAGCTTAAGCTGTACTAGTTTCATGGTCAGTCTGTCTCAGAATGGGTGCTTCTCCTCATCTTAAAAAGTCCTGTGAACAGGCTGGGCATGGAGGTTCACGCCTGTAATCCCATCACTTTGGGAGGCTGAGGTGGGTGGATCACTTTAAGTCAGGAGTTTGAGACCAGCCTGGTCAACATAGTGAAACCCTGTCTTCACTGAAGATATAAAACATTAGCCAGGTGTGGTGGTGCATGCCTGTAATCCCAGCTACTTGCAAGGCCGAGGCAGGAGAATCGCCTGAACCCGGGAGGCAGAGGTTGCAATAAGCCGAGATCGCGCAATTGCACTCCAGTCTGGGCGACAGAGTGACACTCCATCTCAAAAAAAAAAAAAAAAAAATCCTGCAAACATTCATGCGATACAGACTTAGTCATCTACTATAAGCCAGGGTCTGTACCAGGAACTGAGGAGGCAGAGACAAACTCAGCCAGCTGAGTGCACATGCAATTTCTAGATATCACAACCTCCATGAGGGGCCTGGGTTTGCCCAAGAGACTAGGTTCTCCTAAGGGTGGGTCACAGGATAAAGGGAAAAAAACTAGGTTCAGATTAGGCTCTAACTTGGGGCTTTTCCGTTTGATAAGCATATTGAAAACTCCTATGAGAAGAAGCCTCCCTCCAGGGTAATCTTGATGCTGAAAGGCCCCTTCGCAATCCGAATTCCAAACCAAAGCGAGTCTACCCATAAAGCCAGGAGCATGGGAATTGACACCTTCAAATGAGACCTCGGAGTCATGCTGCTTGCAGGAAATGATCCCCTGCCTGGAGTCCTGGATCCAGGAGACTAGGGCCTCAGCCTCCAGGTCCAACCTCCAGCCTTGGTCTGGAAGCTTCCTGCTGAGCAGAAACTCACAAATCCCTAAACCAGCCCTTCCAGCCAGTGACCAACCAATCCCCGCTGCCTGCCTCAGCTCCAGCCCAGCTTTACGCAGGACTGAGGCACTCTTAATCATGTGAAAGACTCATATTTTGGGGCATTCTCCTCTCTGAGCCTCGGGGTCTTAAGTCTAAGGGAACGACAATGGACCATCAACTCCAAAAGGACCTGGTGGTTTGTCTTGTCCATATCTGAAGTCTTAGTCCCAGTGAGTGAAAGGCCCATAATAGTTGCTCAGTAAGTGCTTGTTGAGTGAATGAATTGAATAAACAGATCCTTGATTTCTGTGTGGATAAGATAGCATTCTTTTTTTTTTTTTTTTTTTTTTAAGACGGAGTTTCGCTCTTGTTACCCAGGCTGGAGTGCAATGGCGCGATCTCAGCTCACCACAACCTCTGCCTCCTGGGTTCAAGCAATTCTCCTCCCTCAGCCTCCTGAGTAGCTGGGATTACAGGCACGCGCCACCGTGCCCAGCTAATTTTTTGTATTTTTAGTAGAGACGGGGTTTCACCATGTTGACCGGGATGGTCTCGATCTCTTGACCTCGTGATCCACCCGCCTCGGCCTCCCAAAGTGAAGACAGCATCCTTACAGTAAGTGGTACTCATCTAGCAGCAAGTGACAGATGTCAACACAAATTGGTGTAAGAAAAAAGGAATGTATTGTTCCCATAACTGAAGTCCAGGGGAGTAGTTCTACCTTCAGGTAGGACTGGAAAGGATCCATACACTCAAATGGTGTTATCAGGGATCTGTCTCCCTTTACCTCTCATTTTGCTTTCCTCTTGGTTGCAGTGAGCTCCAGGCTGGTCCAGGCTTCCAATCTTCTTGCTCTAAGTCTAACAGCAAAGCGACAATGTGCAAGGTTAACACAATGGACAATCTTCTTCTCAAAAATCCAAACAAAATTCTCAGAACTGAGTCTCACTCACCGTCTTAGGTCACTTGCGCATTCCTGAACTAATCCCTTTGGCCAGGGACATTTGATGCTCTAATTGTCCAAGCCTGCTCCTGGAGTCAACCCATCAGTGGAAACCCATCAAGGAAAATCTAGGTTCTGTTTCCAAGAAATGGGAGCAGCTGCAAGGCGGACAACAGGTGCCCACCATGGTATTTGCCTAAAGTCTGAACATTTAGGCAACTCTTCCCTTTTCTAAGTCTCAGTCTCTTCATTTGTCTTTGATAACAAAGATGACACTAACAAAATTCCAGTCCATTTTTACATCCTAGAGCTTTTGTGAGGTCCAAACAAAATCATGAGTTATGAAAACAATTAACATTTTTTGAGGCATCACTGGACATCTGGCCCTGTGCTAAGTAAACCCTTTACACATTTAGTCTTAGCTTTACAACAATCCACATTACTGATGAGAAGCAGGTTGAGAGGCTACAAGGCTTGTATACTGGTCACATAGCTAGGAAGGGTGGAGCTGGGGTTTACAGTAGTGCCCTCAAGCATGAAGCTATATATAAACTGTAAATAATTTTACAAGTATAAGGGATTATTAGTAATGGCATGTACTATTAATAATAGTAATTTTTTAAAACCCTGAAAGGAAATTCAAATAAATTCATACAAATGTTTGTTTAGCACCGACTGTGGGCTGATCACTCACCAGGGGCTCAGAAAGAGACACATAAATAACTGTGAAACAGGCAGGTTGTGATCTAATAGAAGCATAAACATGCCTCAGGGGACTGTGGAGAGCAAGTGATTGACTCTGAATGGGGAAGGAAGGGAGGAGGAGGTCTGGAAAGGTCTCTTGGAAGTGATGGGATTTGAGCTGGGCTTTAAGATTAAAGGACTTCAACAAAGGAGGGGAAAGAGAAAATCAACTTTTAAGAGGCCTGGAAGGATCTAAAGACTCAGAGCAGAGTTCTTGGATAAGGGTTCAGCACTTCTATGCAAAATAACTTTTGCACCAGCAGGAACTTCAAAAGTGATTGACTTAGCAGAGCACAGCAGTTGCCATGGGAACAGAGGCAAGCCTCATCCCTGTCATTAGTGAGCATCTCTGGCTTCGAGCAGTCTAGCCAAGGCCAGGAGGCAGTGGGGGCTGGGTTATGCCATCCCTTAGAAGAAAAACCCAGCAAGATTGCTGCCTGGGGAAATTGACTCATTTCACAGGGAGGTAGAGCTGACAGGTGACACCTGGGTTTGAGAAGATAGAAAGCCAGAGGAAGCCTCTGCCTCGAGGGGCTTTGGGACATCTTGAAGCTATTGGAGCAGGCAAGGGAGCCTCAAGGAGGGAATGGAAAGGCAGAGAACAGGCCTGAGAGAGGTTTCCAAGATGGATCCATTCCCACTCAGTCCTGGAGGAGGGGAGCAGTGCTGGAGGCAGCTCCACCCAGAATCCCAGAGTGGCAGGGGGTGGAGGGCGTCTCCCAGAGCATGCATCCATGTCACTTCTAGGCTCACTCGGACCTCCGAGGCCCTCTGCCAGGGCATTCCACTGCATTGGGAGTGTTGGCATCTAACCACTCAAGTACAGAGGGGACCTCATTCACAGGCTTGGTGACAGGAGCACATATGGTAGGGACTTTAATGTAGCAGGCAATAGGTTTGACACCTAGATTCAAATCATGGCTTTGACACCTTTTTTTTTTGTTCCTGAGATGGAGTCTTGCTCTGTCACCAGGCTGGAGTGCAATGTCATGATCTCGGCTTATTCTAAACTCCGCCTTCTGGGGTCAAGCAATTCTCCTGCCTCAGCCTCCCAAGTAGTTGGGATGACAGGCGCGTACCACCAAGCCCAGCTAATTTTTGCATTTTTAGTAGAGATAGAGTTTCATCATGTTGGCCAGTATGGTCTCAATCTCTTGACCTTGTGATCTGCCCGCCTTGGCCTCCCAAAGTGCTGGGATTATAGGCATGAGTCACCGCACCTGGCCAGCTTTGACACTTTCTAGCTGTGTGACTTTGGGCAAATTACTTACCCTTCGTGTGTTTCTCAGTTTCTCCACCGGCAAGATGCAAATAATGATAATAATCTTACCTGCCTTCTAGGACTATGTGAGGATTTAGTGAGATAATGGATATAAAGAGTTGTGCATGGCAATTTTCAATAAATGTAAGCTATTATACTATTATTATCACTTTCAAATTTCAATTTGGTATCAAATCAGGTGGTTTTTTTTTTTTTTCAGGCAGAGTCTCTTATCATTTGTGCCAAAATCCAGTTTCTCCAAGTATAATAGATGATGACAATGACAGCAGTAATAGTAGTGATGGGACCCATTTACCTTCCATATATCCAGTGACATTATCATGAAGAAGGAAGGCAAAGTTCTAGTGCCCAATGCCTGGCTAAGCGCTTGAGCTTTTTACTGCAGGCAGCTAGTGGCTATGGAACATTTTGGAGAAGAATAACTTGATCAGGGGAATGTAGATTTTTGCCCTGAGGCAATACACTTGCAGAAATAGAATCTAAGTATAACAACAATAATGCTTAGTAACAAAAGCAATAATAGCTACCATTTTCAGAGAGCTAATTGTTTACCAGGCACTGTGCTAAGAGCTTCAGAAGCCTTGTATGTTGTAATCTTCACAACAATCTCATGAGATTATGTATTCCTCCTCCTCTTCCTCCCTCTTCCTCCTCTTCTTCCTCCTCCTCTTCTTCTCCTCCTTCTCCTTCTCCTTCTTCTTCTTCCCATTTTACAAATAAGGAAACTGGGCAGGGTGCAGTGGCTCACGCCTGTAATCCCAGCACTTTGGGAGGCCAAGGGTGGTGGATCACTTGAGATCAGCAGTTTGAGACCAGCCTGGCCAACATGGAGAAACCCCGTCTCTACTAATAATACTAAAATTAGCCGGGTGTGGTGGCACACGCCTGTAGTCCCAGCTACTCGGGAGGCTGAGGCACAAGAATCACTTGAACCTGGGAGGTGGAGGTTGCAGTGAGCTGAGATGGCACCATTGCACTCTAGCCTTTTGAGACGGAGTGAAACTCCGTCTCAAAAAAAAAGAAGGAAAGAAAGAAGAAAGAAAGAAAGAAAGAGAAAGAAAGAAAGAAAGAGAAAAAGAAAAAGAAAACTGGGCACAGAGAGGTTAATTCAGGTAGCTAAGTCACACAGCTAGCAAATGGCAGAGCTGGGCTGGAATACAGGGAATCTGGTTCGAGGAGCCTCACATTTAACCAGAATGTGCTTTCGTCGGGGGGCAGCCCGCCATCCTCACTTTCGAGAGCCCCTCCGTTTTTCTGCATCTGAGCACTGCCACTCTGTTTGATTCTCCGGGACTTCACCTCTTTCTTTGAAAGTGTGTGTGTGTTTGTGTGTATGTGTGTGGGTGGGTGTTTGTATAAGAGAGAGACTGCAGCTGACCAGTGATGACAGAAGCCTCTGGACATCAAAGTGGGCAGAGCCCTGGATGGATGGGCTGGAGGCAGGCCTGGGTCCCATTAGGCTAATTCCTCTCAAGGCTGGAAGAGGCCAGGGCGGGAACTTCTGAGAACATGGAGAACAAGTCCTTTCATACGACCTCCCTTTGAGCTGGCCTCGGGGTGGGACCGGGGTCGGGTGGGTGGAGGGTGGGGGTGTGAGGAGAGGTGAGGCCGCAGTCAGGCTGGGCAAACAGATTGGGCAGCGGCTGTGAGCACAGAGTGCCCATTGTGTACCCAGAGCTCTGCTTTCAATAATCTTCTCTGAAGAATGCTTCATTGAGCGCCAGAGAAAGGAGCCATTGAAATGCCAGGGCTGGGTCCTCTAAAGGGTTAAAGACAAGAAGGCCATGGGTACCCAGGCTCTTGCCACTGGCTCAAAGACCTGATATGGGGATCCTGATCACTAAGACAAGGGACACTCAGTGAGACCACCCACAGGTCTGGAAGCAAGGGTCAGAGGGGGATGTATGTCTGCCACAGAAAGGCTAAAAGGGGTGCCCTAGTAACTAGGAGGAAAACCCCTTTCTTCCCAGAACCATTTTGCCCAAGTAATATCCAGCAAGATGTTAGATATCTCCTCAGATACCCACTCAGCCTGCCTACTGTGGAAAGCAACCCATCGGGCAGGTGTGTCTCTGTGTGGACTTCCTGCATGGACCCATACCAGGGGCCCCGCAATCCATTCTCCACAACACAGCCAGCATGGCTTCCTTAAACACCTCTGGCCTTTCCATTAATCAGTAATTAATTGGCCGGGCATGGTGGTTCATGCCTGTGATCCCAGCACTTTGGGAGGCCAAGGTGGGCGGATCATGAGGTCAGGAGTTCGAGACCAGCACAGCCAACTTGGTGAAACCCCATCTTTACTAAAAATACAAAAATTAGCCGGGCATGGTGGCAGGCACCTGTAATTCCAGCTACTCAGGAGGCCGAGGCAGGAGAATCGCTTGAATCTGGGAAGCGGAGGTTGCAGTGAGCCAAGATCATGCCGTTGCACTCCAGTCTGGGCAACAAGAACAAGACTCTGTCTCAAAAAAATAAAAATCAGTAATTAATTATAAAGAATGATGCTCTAGCGGAGAGTGTGGGAGTTACAGTAAGAACCAGTGGTCACTAAAGTAGGTGAACAAGGGAACATGTAGAGTTTTCTCTTCCAAATAGAAAGAACTAGTCATTAGAGGGATATGGCCTGTCAGAGAGGGCACCAGAATGGGATTCTCTGCTCCCACACTGACTGCCACACGTCTTTGCCAGCTACAGAAGCTCGTGGGGGTAGAAGTGTGGGTAACACCATGTTGGCCTCTGTGGGTGGCACAGAGGAGGCAGAAGGTGAATGAGAGGGGCTTGCCTCTGCGGAGAGAGGGCACTCTTGTTGGGCAGCTGAGAATGACCTCCAGCATCACCATGGAACCCGTTGGAGATGCTGCTTTCTCACTGAGCCTGTGTCTGCAGAGAGGATGTTCTGCAACTGAAGCAGACCTTACTCTATGAACTGTTCATATTAACCATTTTGGATGGAGACCTTGAAAAACAGATAATGCCTTTCTGGCTTTCTTAAAAAGAGGATCCTCAACTGGATCTAAACTGGAGGATGACCTATCATTCACTTCTGTGCTGGACGGTGATTTGGCCATGTTGCTGGGTCTGTTCAGGTGAATATAGCTCTTGGCTCCTGCACCAAAAAACCCCAAACTCCCAGGCTTTTGGAATTCATCAGTTTGATTTTTTTTTTTTTTTTGAGACAGAGTTTCGCTCTTGTTGCCCAGGCTGGAGTGCAATGGTGGGATCTTGGCTCACTGCAATCTCCGCCTCCCAGGTTCAAGTGATTCTCCTGCCTCAGCCTCCCAAGTAGCTGCGATTACGGGCATGCGCCACCATGCCTGGCTTATTTTATGTTTTTAGTAGAGATGGGGTTTCTCCATGTTGATCAAGCTGGTCTCGAACTCCCGACCTCAGGAGATCCACCCACCTTGGCCTCGCAAAGTGCTAGGATTACAGTCATGAACCACCACGCCCGGCCCATCAGTTTGATTTTTATGTTTTTTTTTGTTTTTGTTTCTCCTTAATGTTTCACTGTGAAACATATGAACATATTTTGCTGTAAAATAGGCAAGTGTCTCAAGTCACTTTCTTACATACTCCATCTGAGCTGCTTCTAATATTCTTGGACTTGGAAAGGAAATGATTGGCCTTGTGAGAACTGCGAATGAAGTAAGAGTCAGGAGGTTTACACTGGGGAAGGCCTGAGGAGTTCTCCTCTGAGTTCAGTGATTGAACTCTGTGATATTTTGACTGTTCAGAGGCCTTCTATGTTTTCTTTTGGTCTTTATTTGATCCAGCCTAGACAAATTGACCCCTAGAGAGAGGGCGACAGCATGCATAATTTGTGCATAAGGTTTTTCCCAAGGGCAATAAATCAGAAGGAAATAATATTGGTACGTAGATAATTTTAGTTCAAAGATGGCCAAACATACATATATACCTAGCCACTAACATGCACGTGTGTGCACACACGCACACACACACTCACATACACACGAATGCCAATGAGAGACAAAGCCACAAAACCAACCCACCCAGTTTTTCACATTTATATCTCAGTTCCCTACAAAGTTGTCTGGGAACAAATAATTAAAATCATAACATTTTCAAATGGGAAAGAGCTTTCAAAGTCCTTTAGATTTGCTCCCCCTTTTCTTAGTTCAGGAATCTCTTCTATTACCTCCTGGATAGACGGGCACTTTAACCTCCTTCTTGCATGGATCCAGTAATGGGAAGCTCTGCTTCTATACATGTGAATGGTTATGATGATTGTTCTCTGTGCTTTTGAGAGGAAGGACTAAGTCCTATGGGTGAAATTTACTTTCTGAAGTCTGATTTCATCAATGGAAATCTGTGACAGGAAGTAACAAAAGTACACCCCGGCCACATCTGATCTGCATTTTGTATGCAGATATTAGGCTTTCTGTAGCGTTCTAATGTGGATGTCCTTTTGGAGTTAAGTGACGAGAGCACATCTATGTGAATGGGGGGACAGATCTTTCCTGTGTGGGGTGGACATTCCTGGTGTCAATTGTCTTGGAAACACTGAATTCTGAAAGAGAAACTGAAAAGGCTAGTTTAACTGGCTGGAAAGGGAACGTCTGATTCTCTGTCTTACTTCTTAGGCCTGAACTCGAGACATCTTGAAGTTTTGAGAATCTGTGTGGGTGAGAGTAGGGCTGATGGACATTATCCCAGGGAAGAAGGCAGGTAAGCACCTTGTCTTGTAGAGAACACAAATGGAAGTTAAGTGAGCCGATCTTGAAAGCTATGCCCATGATTAACATTACGCGTTGTGTTTATTTCCCCCTTGTCATCCTTGAGCCTTTGGAAATGTCTGGTTTAAATGTTCCAGCCCGGCCTACCTGTGTAATGGCATCATTGGAATTGCTGAGAGTCAGGGTTTATTTCCCTAGAACATTAGAGGGAGGATGGTGCTCTCTGAGGCCTCTGTGGGTTTTGGTGATTATGGAGACTCTCAACAAAAAAGTGAGTATTGGGGAACAAGAGTTGGACCCGAGGTCTACCCACTCCTTTCCACATGGTGATTCACCCATCGCTGCCATTCGTTTATTAAGCAGTGGCCAGATTTCCTACAAAAGCAATCCTGTAAATTGGTCTGAAATCTGTCTTCCTGTAACTTTCACTCATAGGAATTAGTCCTTCTTCTCAAAAGCACAGAGAGGAATCATCACAAGCATTCACATTCACCAAGTGCTTACTATGAGCTGGACACTTTAATGAACACTGTACTATATCTCATATGTACTATTATCCCATTTTACAGATGAAGAAATTGAGGCTGAGGGAGGTGAAATAACTTGTGCAAGACCAGACCCCAAATGAGTGGCAGGATTTGAACTCAGGCAGTCTGATATCAGAGCCCACTGTCTTGAACTTCGAAGTACTGCTTGTCTCAATGACAGAGATCTGCCTCCTGTGATCTTGCCTCCTTGGCCTTTTTTTTGGTCCAGGGGGAATCCCCACCCCAACCCTTTGCTGTTTCTCTTTGTGCATGGAGTAGAAGGAAGGCATCCCTGCCCAGTTCCTCTTGCCCTGAGGCAATGGAAAGAATGCAAAACCCTAGTCCACCTGACCTCCAGTGACTTGTCCCACTTCGACCCCCAGGACAGCCTCATGGAAGCCTTTGGAAGCACCATTTTATCGGCCTTCCCTTTAGGAGGCTGTATTTTTCCTGTCTGTCCTCAACATGTCTTCTGCCAGAACAACAAGCTCAGTTTTCCCTTCTGATAAATCTGGTCACCCTAAATATGGGGCTTTGAGCAAACGGGAGCGGCTGGCCCCACGCAGCCCTCATTTCGAAATGCAGATTCACACGGGCTGCTATTTTGGAGGTCTGGTTTCTTTCCCCACACGCAGTGGTTTTAAGTAAGAGGGAAGGGACCATGACAGAATCTTGGCAGGGGAAAGATGCTAGGAGAGAAGATGCACCTGGGCAGTCTTTGCTTCCCAAAGTCCCCAAACACTGGCCCTTCAAGAAGCTGGGGGGTGGGGGAGAAAAGAGGGTCCATGGTCACATAACACTGGGATGTACGGCTTACCCAGCCCCTCCTGCAGAGCAGCAGTATGCATGTTAAACAGTTGAAGTCCTAGCAGTAAAGAAGTCTAACTGGTTTTGTTTAGCCCAGTTTTTCCATTTAAAAATGTAGCCTAGTAAAATTTTGCAAAACAATGATGCAGAGCAGAGCTTGCAAACCAGTACCGATGGTCTGATATATTCCTGGGAGAGGTTTGATTTGGCCTATAAAGTGCTTAAATTTTGCTTTCAGTTAGTCACTAACATTTCACAATTGGAATATTTCTCTAATAAAGAGGGTATTCTTCTTGAAAAATCAGAAGATTACGGACCTGGAATCACAGGTCAGTATTCCTGCCTGACTATGGTCAGCTGGAAACCAGGCTGTGATTTTTAACTTGCTGTAGCCCCTGTGTCTCCTGAGGGAAAGACAGCTATCTCCTGCTCTACTCATTTCTGATGCTCCTCGGGTTCCAGAGTCCTCCAAGCTTGCCTTCTCTGGTGTGGAGGTTTCCTTGGGTAGGCGTTGGCCTAGGTGACCACTGGGGCTCATTCGTCCATTCATTCATGCAACAGATACTGATTGAGCTTATACTGTGTGCTGCACCCTGTGGATACAAGATGGATAAAACAGCCCCTGCCCTCTGGATTCCAGCGTTGGCATTCTAAGATTCTACTTGGGAATTGCAGAAGGAGGAGGAGGGAGGGGTTGAGGAGAGGGGAGCTGGTAAGGCTACAGCCAAGCTTCTCGACTAGCCCCGCGTGCTTGTCCAAGGCTTGCCATTCTCCATCGCTTTCTCCACTGGCTTACCGAAGGGAGCTGCCTCTCCAACAGCCACGATGCGCCTTAGAGAAATAGCCACTGACTTGCTCTGTGACTTAGACGCGTTGCGGCTCATCTCAGGGCCTCAGTTTCTCCATCTGTAGAATGACCCGGATGGATTAGAAAATGATGGGCTTTCCTTCCAGGGCTGGCATTCAGAGAGGCTAAGACTCCATGATCGAGGAATGTCTGACCCAGCCATTCCGGAGCTGTTCCATCGAATTCCAAGCAGCCCCACTCCCTCCTTTCTCCATCTCGGTCAGGGGCGGGCGCTGGAGCCAGCAGGCCGGGAGGGCCTGGGCTTCCCGCCCGGGGGTGGAGCCGCTGCTCCGCGTCCCGCCCCTCCACCTGGGGATCAGCCCCGGCAGATGTTACAACTTTTTCGAATTCTCTCCCGCGTTGTCCTCTCGACCCGCCCAACTCGTGCCTCCCTCCCCTTCTCTTCTGGGGTCCTGCCCACCTCCCTGCAGGGAGCTGGACTGTTCTGAGGACTCCGGGTGGGGCGAGAGGCCGGGAAAGCAGAGGCGAGAGAAATTAGGAGGCGGGAGAAATCCAGAGCAAGAAGGAAGAGGGGAGTCAGAAAATGGTACAGAGCACTTTTTGGAAGCCGCCACGCCGCGTCTCAGGCTGGCCCGGCTGAGCTGGGGAAGAGGGAGCGAAGGCGGCGCAGGGCCGGCGCTCAGGCAGCGGGAGGCAGCTCGGCGAGGGCCTGACCTCCCCAGAGCGCCCCGCTGCGGCCGCGCAGATCTGGCCCCACCGTCCGGCGGACCGTCCCGGACCAGACACTGGGCCGCCCCCGGGGGCGCTGAACTTCCTCGCAGCATCCAGGCCGGCGGGCCGGTGGTGCGCCCTGGGCGCACGAGGTGGTGAGGCCCCAGGTGCCCTGCGCGCTGGGACGCGCGGGCCGGCTTGGCGATGCACGCCCTCACCGGCTTCTCCCTGGTCAGCCTGCTCAGCTTCGGCTACCTGTCCTGGGACTGGGCCAAGCCGAGCCTCGTGGCCGATGGGCCCGGGGAGGCCGGCGAGCAACCCACGGCCGCTCCGCCCCGGCCTCCGCACATCATCTTCATCCTCACGGACGACCAAGGCTACCACGACGTGGGCTACCATGGTTCAGATATCGAGACCCCTACGCTGGACAGGCTGGCGGCCAAGGGGGTCAAGTTGGAGAATTACTACATCCAGCCCATCTGCACACCTTCGCGGAGCCAGCTCCTCACTGGCAGGTAGGCGTAGCTTAAGGCCTTGGGGCTGGGTACCTAGGCCCCAGATCAACCCATTTTGTAGATTTCTCCTGCCAGTACCACCCCATGCTGGGATCTGGGAAATCTCCTATTGGCTGTGTAATCATTAGTTAGTCCCTTGCCCGCTCTGGGCCTCAATTTCCCTTCCCTTACACTGAATGGGCTTCATCATCTTTGAGGTCTCTTCTTGCTTTCATGTTCCAGAACACTCACATTCTACACAATGTAGAGACATCTGGTCATCCCTTTGTTAGAGGAACATGGCAGCCTCCGACATTTATTGCTGCTTCTATTTATGGACCCTGAGCAAGTCATTTAATTTCTCTAAGCCCCAGTTTTCTTGAACATAAAATGGAGCAAAGAACAGTTTTCATTTTGAAAAGAAGTGGCAAAGGTGGAATGAGTTGTGTGTGACCTGCTTGGCTGTCAATATATGGCAGTCTCTATGTCACCTGAGGGATTCAAGTCCCCATACTGTTTGATGAATACATTGGGAGAAGACCAAGGAATTGATAGGTGGAAGAGAAAGACACATACGATGCCATGACCTGTGTAGTCTTAGGCTGGTTACTTCATTTCTCTGAGCCTCTGTTTTTTCATCTGCAAAATCCTCCCGGGTTGGCTGGGAGCCCCAAGTAGACATGCTGCTTTTTCGGTAAGGAAATGTCCACAGGTGAGTTGGCAGGATTACAGGATGAAAAGAGCAGGGAAACAGGAGGTGGGGGTATGGAAGGCAAACTCTGGCCACTTAGGAGAAAATCCTCTGGCAGAGCTGAAGCTAATTCTCCTTGGATGGGGTCCAAGGCATGCTTTCTCCCAAGTTCCACCCAAGAGCCACTAGTGTGATCTCAGGAACCAGAAGCCTTAGTCTCTCTGTTTCTTAGTCTCACTATTTCTTGGATGGGAGCAATTGAGGCAAGGACTCAGGGGGGACCCAGCTTGGGGCCTGTGGTCAACTTCAGGGTCTGTGGGAGATGGGATTGAGAGGCCAGGTGTTTGGCAGGGATGCTGGAGCTGGGAATCAAATGGTGCCCTTTCTTCCTTTGATCTGGCACCTGGCGTTTAGATCCAGGAACCAGAAGGAGAACAGAAGAAAGATGGAAGGGTGTGTATGGGTTGGGGTGGTGGTGCAGGGTGGTTGTGTAGTGGTAAAGACCCATGTTGACCTGCAGAAGAGGGAGGAATCTGCATTCCCAAGAGTTGTACACAACTCAACGTTTCTGTCCTAAGAGGTGACTTTTGGTTTAAGCAGCGGAATGAACAGACAGCAACAGGGCAGTGCTCCAGTCCCCTGATCTGTGTGGCTGGCCAGTGCCTGCCCTCCACCCGCTGCAGTTGGCTCCATCTCATTGATGCTTATAGTGCTCATCAGTGTTTGTTAACACATCCAGTTGTGTTTTGTGATGCTGGAGAGAGGCAAAGTTTCTCATGTGACTCACTTGCAGATGGGCTTTGGTGACTCTTAGCTGGCCCATCCACTTTACAAACCAGTGCTCCACGGCACCCCACCTCTATGAAGACAGGCCCAGTTGTGACTCAAGGCCCTAGGGTGCTTCTCATATCAGTTCCAATCACTTATTAGCTTGACTGGGGCCTGGAGAGGCGGTTATCACCAAAAGATTTTGAGTATGAGTTGAGTAAACCCGGGTTCAAAGCTTAGCTCCACTGCTTGTCAGCTGTCTGAACTTGGGTCATTGCTGCACTTTTGACTCAGTTTCATCATATGTAGAAGGGTGATGGTAATAAACTTCCCTGCAGGTTTTTAAAATGAGATTTAAATTAGATAATGTGTCCGTATGGCACATAGTGTTAAAAGCTGCCATAGTAGCTAATTATAGCTAACAACAGTATCAGCTTTAAGATAAGGAAACCAAAACAGAGAAACTCACTCCTGTGCTCTGGTTGAAGATGTCAAGTATTCAGGGCTTGGCTTAATTTGGATGCCTGGGGGTGAAAAAAAGGTGTGGGATTCTAACATACTTGTGAAGTTCCAGGCTTCTTATTTACTCTAGGACTTTCAAGACTTGAGTAAAGGCAAGATACCATAAGCAGATCACATGGGAGCCTTGACCACAGAAGGAGGAAGCTGGGATGTGAATGAATAAGTGAGGAATTCAGGATTCACCTAACCATTCATTCCTGCCTCAGTGTGAGCAAGGGTCATATGAGCTCACAGGCAGGCACATGGGAGCTGGTCTTGAAAAACTGGGAAACTAGACGAGTCTTAGAGATTTCCCATTTCAACCAAGTCCTACACAGGAGCAAACTGAGGCCCCCATATGGGAAGAGACATGGCAACCCAGTTTGCTGAAAAGGAGTCCCTGCTTGGACTCTACTTGTATTTATGTTCAAGTCCTGGCTCTGTTCCTGACCACTGAGTGACCTTGGGCAAGGCCCCTCCCCATCCCTTAAAAAGACCTTAGGTCCTTTTTAAGATGAGATGAGTAAACTAGGGGATGAATTGGGTCCCTTCTGGCTCTAAAACCCTCTTGAGTGTCATTCATTTCTTCATTTCATAAATAATCGAGTGCTCTTTGAACATCACTTGGGTGCTAGGAATAGAAGGTTGAATAAAGGACAGTCCCATTACATGTCACTGGGCCCAGAAGCATGTGCAAATGAGTATAATCCCACGGCCGAGTAAGAAAATGATGGTGTGTACTAAGTGCTAGAGCAACCCAGAAGCAAAAGTGACTAATTCTTTAGGAGAGTTATGAAAGACTTTATAGCCCGGATAACATTTGGGCTGAGTTTTGAAGAGTGAGTTAGAATTTGCCTGGGAGAGCAGGGCTTGCTCTAGGCCCCAGAGCAAGTTAACAGCTTAGAGCTTAGGGATTCTGGAACCAGACTGCCTGGGTTATAAATCCCACTCCAACTACTAGCTGTGTGAATCACCAGGCAAGTAATTTAATTTACCAAGCCTCGGTTCCCTTATTTGGAAAATGGAAACAATAATATGTACCTTCTAATTTGTGGTGAGGATTTGGTAAGATAATTCATGTAAGAGGCTTAGTGTAATGCCAAGCTCACATTGAGTGCCCGGTATTAGCTGTTATTATTGTCATTATTAACCTGGGTTCAAATTTTAACTCCCCAACTTCCTAGCTGTGTGATCCTAGGTGAGTGGTTTAACCATTCTGAGCTTCAGTCTCCTCAGCTGTAAAATGACAATGTGATCGACTTCCAGTGATTTTGAGGATTGGATGAGATAATGCATTTGAGGTGCTTAGCACATTAGATAATACCTGGTGGTTGCTGTAATTATTTTTGCTGGTAGCGCTGGGACCAGAGCCCACCTCACAGTGGTTTTGGGGACTGGGTGGCCAGAGCAGTGGTCTGTAGCTCACCTGTGCCTTCTGTGCCTTCCCCTCCTCCCCACCAGGTACCAGATCCACACAGGACTCCAGCATTCCATCATCCGCCCACGACAGCCCAACTGCCTGCCCCTGGACCAGGTGACACTGCCCCAGAAGCTGCAGGAGGCAGGTTATTCCACCCACATGGTGGGCAAGTGGCACCTGGGCTTCTACCGGAAGGAGTGTCTGCCCACCCGTCGGGGCTTCGACACCTTCCTGGGCTCGCTCACAGGCAACGTGGACTATTACACCTATGACAACTGTGATGGCCCAGGCGTGTGCGGCTTCGACCTGCACGAGGGCGAGAATGTGGCCTGGGGGCTCAGCGGCCAGTACTCCACTATGCTTTATGCCCAGCGTGCCAGCCATATCCTGGCCAACCACAGCCCACAGCGGCCCCTCTTCCTCTATGTGGCCTTCCAGGCAGTGCACACACCCCTGCAGTCGCCTCGTGAGTACCTGTACCGCTACCGCACCATGGGCAACGTGGCCCGACGGAAGTACGCGGCCATGGTGACCTGCATGGATGAGGCTGTGCGCAACATCACCTGGGCTCTCAAGCGCTATGGTTTCTACAACAACAGTGTCATCATCTTCTCCAGTGACAATGGTGGCCAGACTTTCTCAGGGGGCAGCAACTGGCCGCTCCGAGGACGCAAGGGCACTTATTGGGAAGGTGGTGTGCGGGGCCTAGGCTTTGTCCATAGCCCCCTGCTCAAGCGAAAGCGACGGACAAGCCGGGCACTGATGCACATCACTGACTGGTACCCAACCCTGGTGGGTCTGGCAGGTGGTACCACCTCAGCAGCCGACGGGCTAGATGGCTACGACGTGTGGCCGGCCATCAGCGAGGGCCGGGCCTCGCCACGCACGGAGATCTTACACAACATTGACCCACTCTACAACCACGCTCAGCATGGCTCCCTGGAGGGGGGCTTTGGCATCTGGAACACGGCTGTGCAGGCTGCCATCCGAGTGGGTGAGTGGAAGCTGCTGACGGGAGACCCTGGCTATGGCGATTGGATTCCACCACAGACACTGGCCACCTTCCCGGGTAGCTGGTGGAACCTGGAACGAATGGCCAGTGTCCGCCAGGCTGTGTGGCTCTTCAATATCAGCGCTGACCCTTATGAACGGGAGGACTTGGCTGGCCAGCGGCCTGATGTGGTCCGCACCTTGCTGGCTCGCCTGGCCGAATATAACCGCACGGCCATCCCGGTGCGCTACCCGGCTGAGAACCCCCGGGCTCATCCTGACTTTAATGGGGGTGCTTGGGGGCCCTGGGCCAGTGATGAGGAAGAGGAGGAAAATAAGGAAGAGGAAGAGAGGGCTCGAAGCTTCTCCCGGGGTCGTCGCAAGAAAAAGTGCAAGATTTGCAAGCTTCGATCCTTTTTCCGTAAACTCAACACCAGGCTGATGTCCCAGCGGATCTGATGGTGGGGAGGGAGGAAACCATCCTCTGGATGTTCTTCCCCACTCCGGCTTGGCCCTGCTCTTTCTCAGGGAGAAGCCTGTCACATCTCCATCTACGGGGAATTGGAGAGTGTAGAGTCCCTTGGTTGAACTGGGTGGGGAAACTAGTTGGGGGTGAGTGGGAATAAACCAGACTGGGATATCTGTGTCTCAGTCCTGCCTCCTCACTGACTTGCTCTGTGACCTCAGGTGACCCGCATGAGCTTTTGGCCTTGGTTTCCTCATCTGTAAAATGAGCTGTAATGACTTTGTGACTCTGCGGTGTGGCCCTGGAGCCTGGGGCCATGGTGGAGTTCCTGGCCAGCCTTGCCACTTGGCAACTCATTTAAGCCTTCTCCCTTAATGCGGGATCTTTATGGTGGTGTTTGGGTGAGGGGCCACATGGGGGTATCTCGAGGCCTGGCCCCCAGCAGAAGGAAGCATGGTAATCTGGCTGCTTTCTACAGGGACCCCCTGAGTGCTGAGGGTGGAGGTTCAGGGATCGGGGTGGGGGCGTTGAACCTGGGTCTTCACATGGCCTAGGTCAGTCTTCAGGTCAGGCTGGTGTCGGGGGCTGTGGTGCAAAGCTCTTCTTCCTGCCCCTCCAGTACCCAGAGAAATTGACTGGGCCATTAACCACTGCAGCACCGAGGGTGGTGGAAACAGCTGTGAAGAGCCCCCGAACCAGTACACAGGACACCTGGGTTCTCCTCTGACCTTGGGCACAGTTCTTCCCCTTTAGGCCTTGATTTCCCCACCTGCAAGTGGGGATGCTAGCCCTGGCTCTGCCTCCCTCACGAGGCTGGGGAAGACTGGCCAAAGCGAGGTTGTGGAGGAGCTTGTGAACTTGATTAAAGTGTCATGACGTGGAAGCAAGGGATGCAGTGCTATCTGACTGTGAGCACGTGTTGACTGTGAGCACGTGTGGGTGTGCGCAGGTGTGTCCCGGGGGCAGGTGCAAGCTCACAGTTGGCCGAGTGAACAGGAGGGGAGGTGGACAGCCTGGCTAGGAGGTAGAAGGGATGGGAGTCCTGCCGTAGATCCACTGTGTGACCTCAGGCAAATCTCTGACCCTCTCTGGGCCTCAACATTCCACTCTGTTCAGTGGATGAGCTAAGAGCATTTGACCATTCTGGGCTAGTGTGCATGTGTGTGTGCGCATGTGTGTGTGTGTGTGTGCGCATGTGTTTGTGCATGTGTGTGTCTCTGTATGTGTGTTCGTGTGTGTGTGTGTGTGTGTGTGTGTGTGTTGGGGTGGGGGGCAGGCTGAGTGGTGGGGAGGAGGCCACGGTGGTTGGAAAGCCCGCCTGCCGCCTAGTGTGCCTCCATCCGCACACTGCGTTCTGCATATCTCCCTTCAGGTTCCAGTCGGCGCAGTGTGTGTAGGCGAAAGCCCTGCTGTGAATTTTGAAAATAGTTATTTTTGTCACTGGCAAAGGAGGCCTGTTAGGACTCATCAGCTTGTGGATGAGCAGGATGGGTGGGGTGGGTGCGGTATGTGTGGGGGTTCAGGTATTGGTTACAGAGCTACATCCCCACCGCAGAGGTGGCTGAGTCCAGGAGTGAGGGTCTGGCCTCAGGCTGCTGGGTGGAGGTGACCATTCATGCGCTAGGCCTCTTCCTCCTGGCCCTGTTCTTTTTACCCCTTATCACCTCCCCCAACTAGAATCCTTCCCTGCCTCCATGATGTTCATGCCTGGCTGTGGTGGGCAGGACCCAGGACAAGCAGAGGCCTCTGGATTCCAGTGAATTTCATCTGCTCGGGAGGGAGGCTCTGAAGAAGTCACCTGCTAAGGCAGTGGCCCAGGCCTGACACACCCTGGGAGATGAGCTGTCCATAGCTCACCCACTCCTCAGGGTACTCCAGCTCTGCTGAGTGCTTGTCCCAGCTGTGTGGGCGGGGCCTTTCCAGGGTGGCATGGAGCCAGGGCTTCCCTGCCACTCCAGGCTTGCACGAGCTGTATGGAGGCCTCTTCTGTGCCTGCTGAGTCAGCCCTGCCCGAGGCCTACCCTCCAGCTTCAGTCCCCACTTCTTTCCCGCAGCCCCTGCCCTTTGGGGTCACAAGTGCAGGACCATGAATGACCCTTTCTGCTGTCCCCTAATCACTGAGGCTTACTCCCCCTGTCACCAATCTAAACCAAGAAAGACCAGCTGAGGAGGGGCTGGCACCTGTTCCTGGTGCCCTAAGAAGGAGGCTTGGTCCCAGGTCTCGGTCCAGTCTCAAATCCAGTCCAGAACTTGGCTGGCTCAGCGTCCTACCCAACCCAGCACCCAGCAAACAGCCCGGTGGCCCCACATAAGCTTGAGCCTGCAACCTGGTCTAGGGAAGCTGGCAGCTGGCCTAGGCCTGAGATTGGTGGAGTCTTGGGTGCCCCAGAGCATTCAAGCACTACGATGACAGGCTCAGCCTGTTGTGACTTCTGCTCTTCCCAGCAGTTAGCATGGCTCCCACCAGCCCCCTCCCATCTCCTGTGGCCCAAGTTTCCTCCAGCCGGGGCACCTGGGTCTGGACTCTGCCAGGCTGCCAATTGGCACTGCCAGGCAGGTGCTTGTGCCATTTGAGCACCTGTGCTGGTGGGGAGGGAAGGGAAGGCAGATCAGAGAGAGCTCTGGCCCCTCAGGCCACAGATCTGGGGAAATGGAGCCCAGAGATGCCTGGTGAGACCCCCTGTATCTCCCTCGGCTGCACCAGATGGCAGCTGATCTGCCAGCTATAGAGGCCAGAGCCAGGAGGCAGCCTATCTAAGCTGGGCCCTGCCAGTGGAGTCGTGGGCTCTGGTGACCTATCTCCCAAGGGCCAAGAGATAGTGCTTCACCTGGGAGGGCCGGTGCTCTGGGCTCCAACTTTCTCAGGAGAAAGTGGAGGTTCCACTGGGGAGACCTCCTGCAAGCTCTTCCAGGACTCGAACTCAGGCCCTCTAACTGCAGGGCGTGCTGTGCGGCCCTTGGCCCAGGAGCCACTGTCCTCTGTCTGATGGCTGTCTGCTTCACTCTCCCCTGCACGGAGTGCCTCCTGTGTGGGGAGACCTCAGGGACAGTGCTGCTCCCTGACCCCTGACTTCCCCCACTTCTTCATGTAGGCCTAACCTTACTTACTGCAGTGGTGAATGAATCCAATCACCCTCAACCCAGACCCTCAGCAGGAGCATTTCTCTCTTGGCCCACTTTCTACCATTCTGCCCCCCACGCTCACTGCCCTTAGTGGGACAGGCCCGTGGGGACCCTTTGGGTGGCACGCTTTCTGTGGTGCCTACCCAGGCCCTGCAGGACCCCGAGGCATTCAGGCATATGTGTGTGAGTACGTGTGTGGGCTATGGAAGGTGGCATTTGAACCAGCTGTCACAATGCCACTGGGGCTGCAATCACCCACCGTGGAACCCAGCCCTGCTCTCCTTTTGTCCCTTCTGTCTCCGTGGGGCACTGCCTGTGTTCACATGCCAATCCCTATTCTGGCATGTCAGGGCTGACTTCAGCAACCTCCAGGGCTCCCACCCCTGGCCACCAGCCCATAGCATGCAGGCCTGCTCTCGAGCGCCACAGGCGTGTTGCAGATGGGGGTCACACGTGCTGCCTCTTGTGCCTGCCTTGGCCCTGGGGAGTGGGGAGTTTGGCAGGAACAATCCCCCTGATGCAATCATCGGCTCATTCTCTCAGCACCACAGAGGGACGGCTGGCTCCTCAGTGCCCGCCACCAGCGGGCACAGCTGCTAGCTTTGAGGGCTCAGGGGAGGCATTGAATTAGCAGTCGTGCCTTCTCAGCAGAGTGGTTGTTACCCTCAGGATGGGGTGGTGCCTGTCCCAGGCAGTGCCCACACCCCTGAGCTAGGCTCTGGAAACCTCAGAGGCTCAGAAGGGCATGTCTGTATGCTCATGTATAAGACTTTCAGAGGGAACTTCTTCCTCTTCTCCCTCCTTTTCCTCCCTCTTCTGCCTCTCCAGCCATCTCTCCACCACCAGGGTCCTGCAGCCGGCAACTTGCCCATCCCCCAGGACCACATGCACAGTGCAGGCCAGCAGGGGAGGAAAAGAAGAGTGACAGAAAGAGAGGGAGATGGAAACCAGAAAGGAAGTCAAAAGGATGAGAAGGACAGAGAACCGAGAAGGAAAGATGCAAGGGAGGGAAGAGGGAAAATGAGGGGGAGGGGAAGGCAAGAGGAGAGAAGAAAGGAGAGTTGAGGCCGGGTGCGGTGGCTCACGCCTGTAATCCCAGCACTTTGGGAGGCCCGGGTGGGTGGATCACAAGGTCAAGAGATCAAGACCATCCTGGCCAACATGGTGAAACCCCATCTCTACTAAAAATACGAAAATTAGCTGGGCGTGGTGGTGCGTGACTGTAATCCCAGCTACTTGCGAGGCTGAGGCAGGAGAATCGCTTGAACCCGGGAGGTGGAAGCTGCAGTGAGTCCATATTGCACCACTGCATTCCAGCCTGGTAACAGAGCAAGACTTTGTCTCAAAAAAAAAACAAAAACAAAAAAAGGATAGTTGAAAGGAGAGATGTGGAAGTAGGGAAGAAAGACAGAGGTGACAGGAGCAGGGCTGTGCTGGCCCTGCTCCCAGTGGCCACAGAGGTCGCCCCCATGGTCCCCATCACAGACATGGAGAGAGGTGGCCATCTTCCTGCCTGCATTCCTTCACACCCTCCTCTGAGGGACCTGTTGCCAGGGCATTCCCCACATACTCTGCTCACTTCTGAGCATGCTCCATTTCATCAGGGGGAATGGGGAGAGGAAACAGGGGTCAGGCCAGCACCCAGCCATGCAGGACTGTCCCGGTTCAGAACTTTACATTTTCATTAATACGGCCTCATAGTCTCACAGCATAGTTGCTTTTTTGTTTTCCTGGTGAATTTTTAAAGCAGCATCATCGTTCCTTTGGCACCCGACGAGCTGGAGAGCCTTGCGATTCCTCTCCTAGCTCTAGTCCTTTGTTCTATGGAAATTGCTGCAAACTAGGCTTAGACAAGGTGATCTCCAAACCATGAGCTAAACTCCAGTGCGGACTCAGGGAACAGTGCCCTGGAGTGCAGGGACTCAAGACGCTGGTGTGTGCTTCCGTGATTCAGGGAAAGAGGTGTGAGGAGAGAGGACTTTTGAGTTTCTTGATAATAATTTCCCATTTGTTGAGCATGTATAGTATCAGCCACTGTGCTTGTCTTATTGAATCCACAGAACAGCCTGGAGGTAGGGAATATTATTGACCCAATTATGCAGATGAAGACACAGAGGCACAGAGAAGTTGGGATATTCATCCAAAATCACACAGCCTGTAAGTTGTGGAGTCACCCTAACTACTCAGCAACACTGCCTCTCCTGTCCCTGTGCAATGGCAGGTGACCTCAGTGGTCACTAAGGGCTCTTCCAGCACTTTCTTGTGTGGAAGCCATCCCCTCCTGGGGGACAGGCTAGAGGGTCTGAGGCAGGAGTGACAGTGCAGCCCTCCCCTACCTCCCCATGGAGGCCTGTAGCTTAGCCACCGTGTTCTGTGCCCTGCCAGCTGCCCACCGGCTGTGCAGCCCCCGGGCACAGGCCTCTCCTCTCTGCCTCTGAATTGCAACGTTGGCGGCAGAATCGGGAAGCATATTATGCGCAGAAACAAAGCTGAGTGGTTTTCCCTTTTTCTGAAGGTGGTAATGGTGCAATTAGTGGCTAAGCCATTACCCCCCTCCTCCCTTGCTCGCTTCCCCTCTTCCCCTCTGCCGCCCTCC
This sequence comes from Aotus nancymaae, assembly GCF_030222135.1. Taxonomy (NCBI): domain Eukaryota; kingdom Metazoa; phylum Chordata; class Mammalia; order Primates; family Aotidae; genus Aotus; species Aotus nancymaae. The sequence goes on along the minus strand of NW_026988479.1, from coordinate 25,285,525 downwards.
CTTTCCTCTCCTGGGATCAGTGGCTGAATGGGAGAGCTCGCCCATCATTCTCCCCCACCCCCCACTCCCAGGAGGAGGGGCAGAATGGAGGGGTTATCTGGATGTCTCCAGGGGGCCCCTGGATGTAGGATAGTAAGTCAGGGACTTTGGGGGGTTAGAGAATCCCAACAAGCAGGTAACATCTCCTGCAAGTGAGAGGACTAGCAAGGCGATGTGGAGGCTCAGAAGGGGTGGGCTAGAATCGCTGAGGGTCTGGATGGCTGGATCCTTTTTTCCAACCCATGCTCACTGGGGGCAGGTGCTGGCATGAAGCCTCAGTCCACCAAGCTGTGAAATGAGCCAAGGCACCCTCTTTCCTGAGTGCAGAGGGGAAGGGGTATGCAGGGTCTGAGATTCCAAGTCCGAGCTAGAGTGATGGGGTGGTCATGGGCCTGCTTTAAACCTTCATTTTCCTACTCTAGAACCTAAAAAGAGGCCTCCTGTTTATATCGTTCCCAAAGGCCTTTACAGCCCTTAGCCCACTCCATCTTCATGGCCTTCCTCTGCAGGGCATCTTTGTTCCTCTGTTGTGTAGAAAAGAAGGTGGAGGCTCAGAGAGGATGAGTGACTTGCCCATGATCACACAGCTAATAAATGTCCAAGAATCAGAGTTCAAACTCAGATCCTTAGGCTTAAACTCCAGTCTCTTTTCTTCTTAACTCCAAGACCTTGAAGCAAGATCTTGTGGCTGTAGGTATGGCTGATGCCCTGAAGAGCTGAAGTTGGCAGGGAAGGTGCCCACAACATTTGGGAATGAAGATTTCAGGGCAGGTCTCCGGCCAGTGGCCTAGCCTGGGTAAGCCATGCCATGCTCACATCCCCACAGCTGCCTCTCGCCTCTTTTACCTTGAGTGGAAGCACAAGCAGAAACTGGGACGTGAGCCCCAGGAGACCAGATCTCCACGGTCCCCTTGGGGGCATGGAGTGGGAGAGAGGTTGTAGAGGGGGGCTCTGGAGGGGAGCAACTGTCACAGCTGTGAGAGGTGGGGGTGAGCAGGGCTCAGGGACAGGAGAGGCAGTGTTGCTTAGTAGCAACATTCAGGGCTGCTCCCTCCAGAATCCTGGGGTGTCCTCTGCGCTTCTCCGCCAAGCTAGAGTGCTAGTGTGATAGATCCGGTGGTAGAAGAGCTGAGAGAGCAGAAGCATAACAAGAAAGACAGAGGCAGAAGCCAAAAAAAAAAAAAAAAAATACAGAGGGCAACAGAGAGACAGTTACAGAGACTACAGTGATCCACAGAGGGAGAGCCATCCCCGTGAATTAGCCATCGTTTCCCTGTAAACCTTAGAACCCAGCTGTTGCCAGGGCAACGGGGCAATACCTGTCTCTCCAGAGACGAAGTTGCCAGGGTAACTGCATCCTGTCATTCTTTCCTGGGGACCATCCGGAATGCGGCACCCACTGGCCGTTACCATGGCAACTGCCTTTTTGCCCCACTTAATCCTATCCCGTCTGCTACAAGGGCCCCACAGTTGGAGATGGAGGAGGTGGGAAGAGAAAAGATCACTTGTGGATGAAGTTTGTTCTATTCCACCTCCTCCAGCCCCTCCTTGGGTCCATCACCCCAGGGGTGCTGAGTCCATCCATCCCCAGGCCCACACAGGCTTGCAGTATTGTGTGCTGTATGGCCAGGGCGTCCGAGAGCAGGTTTCGCAGTGGAAGGCAGGCAGGTGTTGGGGAGGCAGTTACCGGGGCAACGGGAACAGGGCGTTTCGGAGGTGGTTGCCATGGGGACCTGGATGCTGACGAAGGCTCGCGAGGCTGTGAGCAGCCACAGTGCCCTGCTCAGAAGCCCCGGGCTCGTCAGTCAAGCCGGTTCTCTGTTTGCACTTGGCAGCACGGGCAGGCGAGTGGCCCCTAGGTCCAGGAGCAGAGCAGCAGCACCCCAGTCCTGGTCCCCCAGTCCCAAGCCTCGCCTGCCTGCCCAGCGCCAGGATGGCCACCATCACCTGCACCCGCTTCACGGAAGAGTACCAGCTCTTCGAGGAATTGGGCAAGTGAGTTGTGCCTCAGGGAGTTCTGGAAGACATGGTGGGGGGGAGGTCAGTGTCTTGAGCGAGGCGTGTGTGCCTGCCATGCTTGGGGAGCATTCTTGTGTATACAGATGAAGGCAGACTACATGAGTTTGGGGGTACCTGCCTGTGCACAGAGCGTCCAGAGTCAGGCGTGGGCATGTTTGTGGGTGCATAGATGTGCCAAGCTAGCCAGGCGAGTGTGTATGTAGGGATGAAGGGTTGACAGTGTATGCCAGTACACACGCACACACATACACACACATGCACACAAGTACACACAACCTGGATACACACAGATTCTTAGAGACTCAGGGTTAAAAAGGGATTTTCCTAGTCAGCTGGGTCCAAAGCTGGAATTCCTTCTCCAGTTTTGCTTGAGGTGGCCATTTGGCTTCCACTTAGATACTTCCAGTGACAGAGAATTCACCAGCACCCAGTAGTTCTTCCTGACTTTAGACACCTACAGTGACTGTACAGAGTGGCCAACTTCTCCCTCCCCACCTCCCCCTTCTCAGCTCCTGCCAGGAGTGAGGGCATCAGTACAGTAGGGGTTAATATCTGAGCACGACAGGCTTCCCGGGTGTTGGGAGGTGGGGAGGGGCAATCAGGCAAGCTGTAGCGGAGGCACTGCTGTTTCAGGGGCTGGGGTATGAAGGGTGCAGCGGCTCTGGATCTTTGGCAAAGTTGTCCAGCCCAGAGCTCATTTTCTGTCCTGACGACTGCTGTGGAGAGAAGGGAGGGAGGATGAGGAAACAGGGGAGCCCCTTGTGGGTGGCCTAGTAGGTGGTGGAGTGGCAGGGAAGGGTTCCTGGATGTCTCAGTTGGGTTTCTGGAGGATCCTGGGATGGGTCAAGGGTTGGGTGCATTTTGGAGGCAGAGTTTGCCTTGTGGGCAAAGAAGCACCGATGCCCTGTTGGTTTCTGCTGTGGCAGCAGGAGCACGGGGGGGAGGGGCCCTGGAGGCAGGTGTGTGCTGGTGTGAGTTCTGAATGTGTTTGCACCAGTGTGCATTTTGAGGAGGAGTGATGTGTGTTGCTGTAAAAGGACTTGTGAGGGAAATTGATTGTGACACTGGGGTACACTGGTGTGGCCCGAAAGGGTGTGCAAGCATTCATGCATGTGCACCAGGAAGAGGTGCTTCATGTGTAAGATCTGAAAATGCAAGTGTGCCTGGAAAGGGTGCATGTGTCCTGTGACTATCACAGGAGTGCTGTTGGTTGGGTCGAATGAGAGCAAGGGTGTGGACATGACTCATTATATGTGCACATGTATGGCACGTTAGAGCTGTGTGCACATAGGAAGACACATGTGTATGAGGTCTGGGGGTGTGTGCGGATGCTCATGTGAGATGCGGACACAATGGTGTTCCTATGAGGTCTTGACATGCACATCTTTGAAAGCTGGGGTCATGCACACAGGAAGATGTACGGGTGTGTGCACACGCATGTGTGTGCATGTGTGAGGCCTGGGCTCACAGGCTTGTGTGGGAGTATGGGTGTTATAGGCATGTGTGAGCTCATGCTGGTGTCTGTATATGTGTAGGAAGGAGGTGGCCCTGTGACTGTATACAAGAAGGCTGCTTGCGCGCACACACACACCCCCCCAGGCTATCCTACAGGCATATACCACCTCCCATGAGCACACATACCCATGTGTAGGTGTGTGTTCACTCTTATCTGCAGACTTTCTGCTTTTCTGAATGTGCTTTTATTGGGGGTAGGGGCAGAAACAAAATGTTTGGGGCTTCTCTAGAGGACTGAGGCTGTCTACAAACTTGTGCAGGGACCCCTCTCCAGGTGTTTTCCAGTGCACGCCTAGAATCCAAGAATTCCCTGATTAGCGACGAAGCTGCCTTTCAGGGAGTGACCAAGACTGGGTTCCAGCAGGACTGCGTCATGAGTACAGTGAGATGGAGTTGAGATGTGACTCAAGCACTCAAAGTGAAAATAAAAGTGATGTTTTGCCCTGAGAGGAGATGGATATCATTAAGACTGGGTTTTGTGGGGACAACTTGGCAAAGAGACCCTTTGTGAGCCTTCACAAGGAATTTCAGGGGTAAGGGAGCCCTGGTGTGGCCATGGCAGGAAAACTGAGGGTAAAAGACATGGCTAGGCCTTCTTTAATCAATTTCAGGCTTCTTCCTTCCAGAACCATCAGTGCTTTTAACCTTTTTTAGGTCACATATTCCTTCAGGAATCTGATGAAAGTGTAAATCTACGTTCCCCAGAAAAACGCACAAAGCTACGAAATGTTGCATGCAATGTCAGGAGCTTGCAGGACATCAGGAAGGCTGTGTATGAGTTGAAGGTTGCGGAAGCTTATATCAGAGAAAAGGGGATGAAGTGGCCTGGTTCCACACCTCTGATGTCTGTGTTAAAAAGGCCAGAGCACATCACTGAGGAGTCTGGGGCTCCTGCTCTGCACAGCAGCTTCAGTCTGAGCATCCAGTGGTGCAGGGAGGGGCAGTGCCCTGCATGGCCATTGAAGACACAGGCTCTGTCCCTCACCACCCATAGCTCTGTGACACTGGGCAGGCTGTGCTACCTCTTCCCCTCCACTTGTAGTCTAGAGATAAAAAGGGCTGTGAGGATTCAATGAGATGTTGCATGTAGAGACACAGCCTTGAGCCTGGTGCACGATGGGTCCCCAGGGCCGATTGCTACCGGGGTGACTGTTGTTGTTCTCAAAGGCTGGGCGAGGCTAAAAGCGAGGAACGGGACCTGCTTGTACCTTTTGTCTGGAGTCGGTCCATCCAGGGCTGGGAGGAGGTTGCCCAAACCGTGCTTCCCTGCTGGCTGGCTGGGAGGCAAATACTCCTCTTCTGTGGAAGGAAGCCATGAGGGGTATAGGAAGGAAGCCATGCAGGGCCTGTCCTTCAATTGATGACCCACAGTTCCTACCAGCTGGGACACTGCAGTCACCACCCAAAAGCTGAGCCCGCATCCCAGAACCCACTTCAGATCACTAGCAGGGTGACTGGAAGAGGCAGCCAGGTTGGCCTTCAAAGGGCACATGGGAGCCTTTGGGTCTCCCTCTTCAAGGCCTTGGGCTGCCCAGCTGGAGAAGTGGGCAAAGCCCTCTGGAGGGCTTCTGGCATCCTGCCCAGTGAGGTCTGGCTCAGGACTGCAGGCCTTTGCAGAGCCCCAGGTAGGGCTGGCTATGGATCTGAGAGGAGCTGCTCTTTTCCAGCCCTAGTGGGCAGCCCTCTGGGAACCTGTGACTGGGGCCGGAGCCCTGTGCAGGGCTTCTGGAGCCTCTTGATGCTACTGGACTGCAGTATATGAATTCAGAAGAGTCAAGAACTTGATTCCGGTCCCCTAGAAGGTTGGGGTGGGGCTGTCTCTTGGGATCCAGGATGAGCTCATCCTTCCTCCTTTGACCCAATCCTCTTCTCTCCTGAGGATGAGAGAAATAAAAGCCCAGACCCTAGAGGCACAGAAGCTTGCAGGAAGCATGCTGGACCAGCTCCAGGGTTCAGTGTGACTGAAGTGGCCAAGCCCGGGCTCCCAGCATACCCAGCCTTCTCCAAAGACCTCTCTGAGAAAGGGAAGAATGCTGGTTATTGGGCGAAGGGGTGGACACAGATGCACCAGAGGGCCCAGGGAAGGGGTCACGTTCAAGGAAGTGGAAAATGAACCTTTTCCAGCCTTTGGCATTCTCTGGGCTTCTGATCCTTCCCTCAGGAGGGGTTAGAAAGGCAGAAAGTTGCCCTGAAGCCTGTGTCATCACTGGGCTGTATGGGAAGAGTCTCCGAAGGAGATTTTACTTGAGAGAGGGAGAGGGAGGGAGGAAGAGAGACTGGAGAGAGAGCTTAGCCCACTCTTTTCTCTCTAGAAACAGATTTGAAACTGACTCAAGGCAGAGCTGGGGTGGGAGACGGGGTTGTCGGGGCTGCAGTTGGCCAGCCTGGTTGACAGGGAGGAGAGGGCAGCTTCCTCCACCTGGGCTTCTTCTCACCTGGGCTGATCCATGAGTGGCAGTGTGGCCCAGAGGCAGCTCCCTGCACTGAGGTCCTGGGGCCTGGGTGCTGAGCTCTAACATCTGTAGAATGTGCTTAGTGATCCTGCCTTTCCCAGGCAGAGCCGATGGGGGGATGGACAATGTCATGTTGGAGAGAGAACACTGAGCATCCACGCACCCGAAAACTGGGGGCCGTACTTTCCTCCACCTCTTATACCCTCTCCTATCCACAGCACTTTGGGGCCGGTGAGGCTCTTCATCCATGAGCTCATCTCTGGAGGAGGCGGGCAGGGCTTACTCATCCATCTTACAGATGAGGAGACCGCAGCTTGAGGAGGTGGAGAGACTGGCTCAGGGGATTGTGTCCAGGCCTCCAGCACCCGGCATATGGGGAAGACTGCTGAGAGGGATTGCAACTGGTGCCATAGCTGGAGAACGTCCTTCCTCTTGCCCACTAACAAGGGAAGAGGAGCAGTGGCCACATGGGCAGGGGAACTCTGAGGTTGCTGATTTTCCAATCATGATTCCACCTCTGATATACTGGGCCATCCTGGGTGAATCATTTGCCCTTTGTGTGCCTCAGCTTTACCATCTGTAAAATGGGGATCATAATACCTCTGGAGATGCCTGCAATGCCCCATTAGAGATGCCACTGTCTGTAGCCTCCCTCTGTGGAGGGCACACATGGGAAATTGCAGACCCCCAGAACATCAGAATTGTAAGGACCATGGAGATGCTCTGCTCATTGCATAGATGGTCCTTGCCTTGGTCTCTGGGAGCCAAGGCCACAGGAGAGACAGGGCCTGGGCTTGGGGACTAGATGATGTGCAGCAACCAGAGGCCAAAGGATGGGAAATTGAGGGGCAAGACCTCAAGGAAGGGGTGTCAGGAACAGGGAATGGACAAGCTTTCCTCCCTCTCCTCCAAGCCATCAGAGCCGCAGGCACGCACATGTTCTGGTGCACGCTGCAGCCCTCCGCCCCCGCGCAGCCGCCCCCACACAGGCTGAGACACACTGACACTCTGCTGAGCCTCCCTCCCTCCCTCCCTTCCTCCCCACCTCCCTCCACAAGCACAGTGACACTGCCGCCAGCATCCCCTGCAGTCCGGGCCATGGCCGTCTCTGTGGGTGTACGCACAGCCTCAGAGCGCAGCACCTGCATCCTGTTGCTGATGTCTGCGTGCTCACACACACCTGTGCATCTTCACACAGCTCACAGGAGCACACACATGCACATGGACACACATATACGCTGGCTGTGACAGGGCATAGAGCATCGATCCATCTCCCAGTGCAGGGAGAGCAAGATGGCGCTGGCTGGGTTTCTGGGCTCTCTCTGACTCTGTTTGTCTCCCTCTATGCTCGTCTCTCCATCTCTCTGATCTCACTCTGTCTCTGTCTCTCTGCCTCTGCCTCTGTCTTTGTCCCCCTTTGCCTCAGTCCCCTTTCTGCATGTGAACTGCCTGTGGTCCTCTCTCCCAGCTTCTCCGTGGCACTGTAAGAAGCCTTCCACCCTAGGCAAGCCTGGTGCAGCCCACCCTGCTGAGACCTAGTCCTGGTCCTCTAGGTCCTCGTGTGGCATGGCTGTCCACCACGGAGTCAGGGGGGCTCTAAGGCCAGTGAGACTCTCTGTGCTGGAGAAGGTTGAGGGCCTTGGTGTCTTGGGGTCATATAAAAGGAGGGATACACCGTGCACAGTGGCACATACCTGTAGTCCCAGCTACTTGGGAGGCTGAGGCTAGAGGATTGCTTGAGTCCAGGAGTTCTGGGCTGTAGTGCAACGTGCCGATCAGGTGTCTGCACTAAGTTTGACATCAATATGGTGACCTCCCGGGAGTGGGGGACCACCAGGTTGCCTAAGGAGGGGTGAACTGACCGAGGTCGGAAACGGAGCAGGTCAAAACTCCCATGCTGATCAGTAGTGGGATCGCGCCTGTGAATAGCCACTGCACTCCAGCCTGGGCAACACAGTGAGACCCTGTCTTAAAAAAAAAAAAAAGAAAAGAAAAAGAAATTGAAAAAAAAGGAGGAATACATCCAGGATCCTTGCATCCTTTCAACAGATATTTCCTGAGCACGGACTCTGTTCCCAGCCCTAGGTTGAGCCCAGCATGTACCACATGCAAAACTTATGTGATTTCTGCCCTGGCGGGGCTCACAATGCGGTGCAAAGCCAACATTAATTAAATCACTTCAGAAATCATTATTTAAATGCAACTGGGTAAGGGCTTTGGCCACACACATGGAATTGTGAGCTGCAAAGAGACCTCAATTAGTTGGGGTGAGGGAGGTATCAGGGAAAGTTTCCTGAGGCTGTGACATTAGGGAGCTGGAGGCTGAATAAGAGTTACCTAGAGGTTGGCTGGGTGTGGTGGCTCATGCCTGTAGTCCCAGCTACTCGAGGGGCTGAGGTGGGAGGATTGCTTGAGCCCAGGAGACAGAGCCTGCCGTGAGCTCTGATCATGCCATTGCACTCTAGCCTGGATGACAGAGCAAGACCTTATCTCTGTTTTAAAAAGAGAGAGAACATGAGAGGAGGGAAGAAGAGGTAACCAGAGGAAAGAGGGTGGAAGAGTGCTCCTAAGAGTGGGAACAACTCAGACAAAAGCTCTGAGGTATGTATTTCAGTGGAGCATGCAGCCCTAGGGGTATCTGGGGTCCTACTCTTTTCTGGCCTGTTCAGCCTGACCTGAATCTCTAGATGCTGGGTCCTAGCGGGACTATTAAAAATCTGTAGATTGTCTGGAACAGGGGACCAGGCAGGGTGGTGAAGGTCTGGAAGCTGAATCAAGTGAGAGAACACTGAGGAACTGGGGGGCAGACAGAAGAGACCTCTTGGGGGCTACATCTGCCTCCTCCCCAACCAATCATTTCTGCAGAGATGTCCTGGGGCTTGAGAGGTCCTAGAGGCAGAGCTGCCAACTTTCTAGAGTAAGAGAGGTAGCTTTCAGCTCCACAGAGGGAAGACATTCTTATGGTCAGAACTGCTCCTGCATCCCAGAGCTGGCTGTGGCCTCAGGAGCGAGTGCTCTGGCAGCAGAGATGTGCAAATTCCCACCCTCATTCACTTGCCTTCCTTGCATGCCTCCTGCCCAAATCCCTACCCTCACCTGGGGAGATGCTTTGCTACAAGAATGAAATGGGAGACGGTTTAGGGCCAGGGTATTCCATTTAGCATATTGGAGGGAGGAGGGCTCCGTTGTCTTACAGATAGCAAGATAAGGCTCAGAGGGGTCGAGGGCCTTGCCCATGGTGACACAAGCCAGTGACACAGGAGAACTGGACACTCCAGCCTCTGTCCATTCTAGTGTTTGGCTCTCCTACCCCTGGAAGCCTCTCTCTTTGATGCTCGGACCTCTAAAAGCCTTTGTGGTGTATACTCTGGACCGGATGAGGCCATCAAAGACTGAGAAGAAAGTTACCTCTTGGCATATCCCCTGCCTTGCTGGGCTGTAGACCTGCCTTTAAGCACTGTAAAAAGAAACTTGAGACTGGGTAAGGCGGCTCACACCTGTAATCCCAGCACTTTGGGAGGCTGAGGTGGGTGGATCTCCTGAGATTGGGAGTTCGAGACCAGCCTGACCAACATGGAGAAACCCCATCTCTACTAAAAATACAAAATTAGCTGGGCATGGTGGCACATGCCTGTAATCCCAGCTACTTGGGAGGCTGAGGCAGGAGAACTGCTTGAACCCAGGAGGTGGAGATTGTGGTGAGCCAAGATTGCACCATTGCACTCCAGCCTGGGCAACAAGAACGAAACTCCATCTCAAATAACAAAACAAACAAACACCCCCAAAAAACCAACAACAAAAAAAGAAAATAGAAATTTTTCTGTTTTTCTTTTTGCGACCCATTTGAAAAAACCCTTGCGCAGCCAAAATAAGGAATCTGTTGGAACTTCTGTTGGTTCAGTGTTCCCTGCAGCAAACAGATTCTTCCGGTTCCCAGCCCTTCTGTGTCCCCCACGAGACTTCTGCTGAGCTGGTGTTTGGGGGTGGGGGGCAGTGTGGGACAGCTTGAACACACTGCGTCCCTGCAGCATCTTCTAGAGTCTGGGAGTGGGTGGCTGCAGGCAGTCGAGAGGACGGAAGAGGTATGGTTTCAGTAACAGGTCCTGGGATTTTCTGGCTGTATATATAATGCTTTGGTCTGTGGAGTTCTGCTCACAGAGCTGGGAAGAAGTGGGGAGAGTCAAGCAAAGGGGATGGTGAACACCCAGCCCCATCTTCTCAGAGCTGTTTGCCATTTGAGAACTTGCATAGCTGTGTTTTGTTTGTTGATTATTAAGAAAAGGTACTAATGCCTCAATAGGAAAGAAAGAAAAAGAAAGAAAGAGATGGCTTAAATATTACTTATCAAAAAAGATAAAAAAATGAAAAAAAGAAAAGAAAAAAGAAAAATAAAAAAAGATAAAAACAAAAGAAAAAAAACTAAAAGAAAAAAAAAACAAAAGACAACCAAAAAAAATTATTTATCAACAGTTGATTTCACAGATGGGTAAGCTGAAGCCTAAAAGCTTCTCATTGTTTCTGAATGAATTAGACCCCAGCTTTTTAACTGTTTTGGGAAATAGGAGCCTTCAGAGAATCTCACCTAAGCTATGGGTACTCTCCCCCTCCCAAAATGCACACTCACTGTGACACGCAGAATGCTGTTATTTTCCACAGGTCCTCCTACTCTAAAGCCCAACTGTGGACCTCGAGGTCAGAACCCCTCTGATCTGAGAGTACTGCGTATTGGAAAAAGCAATGGACTATGAATCAGCAGTCCTGGGTTCAAAGTCTTGGTTCCAGTTTCTTCAGCTTTGGAATGGGAGGGGGTGGACTGTAACATGATGGGCTATACCAGGTTCTGATGCAGCCACATGTGGCCCACACTCTAGCCCAGTGCATGGTGCTGCCTCTGTGGCCAACCCCAGCTCTTTCCTTTTCCCCAGGCATTCTAACCCTGTCTATTCTGGGTTCCACGTCCTGGGTAATCAAATCAGCCAGCCTGGGCTATGTGTTACTGACCACCAAGGGGTTTTGGATGCAGATTCTCTCACATATAACAGATCTATCTGCAATTGACCAGGAACTTTCTGAAATCCTCCCCAGCTCATCTCAGAGAAGTGAAATGCTTAAGTATCTTAACTGAAAATGGGGAAATTTTGGGGAGGAGACTGGGATTTGATTATGAGGTGCCTGCCATGTAGCATCCAGGCAAGATAATGAGTAGCTAAAAATATGGGGCTAGAATTCCAAAGACAGGAGGGGGCTCTGCATGTGGATTTCAGTCTTGGGCGATGGTCAATGGCTTTAACTATTTGGGGAGTCATGGACTCCTTTGTGGAGCTGATGACTACGCATCCTTTTTCCAGAACAATGCACAGACACAGAATCATTTAAATACAGTTTTAAGTGGGTTCTCAAATGCCCAGAGCCTCCCCAGAGATCGCAGCTAATGGCCCCTGGTAGAGGGGATGGGCTGGAGTGGTAAGAGGGCGGGTGGAGAGAGGCCAGGGAGCAGCAATACTAAGGGAAGGTGGGGCAGGGAAGGCATTGTCAGTGATGGGGGAGGCCAGGAAACCGCTGCGATCTAGAAACAAAAGAAAAGGTGAACTCAACGCTGTGTTCAGTGGGGCCAAATGCTACCTGGGGTGGGGCAGGCAAGGTGCATTAGGCTCCTGGGGGGACTGCGAGGGATAGTGGTGAGGGTGGGAGGAAGAATGGGTGGGCAAACCTGGCGCCGGCATTTCTTCCATGGAGCCCTGGGGGCGGCAGCCAGATTGTAGTGGGTTCATGGAGTGTGGGAGGTGGGAAGAGGAGGCGGCGGATGTCGGACATTTGTTCTGGAAGTTTGGCAGCAAAGAAAAAGGGAGGAAGGAAACAGCCCAGGCTGCTGGGTCGAGAGAAGGGTTCTTGGTGGTTTTGTTTTATTTGAGGGAGGTGTTTTATTTTTCTGGAAGGAGGGAGACCTGAGCATGTTTGAAGAAACAGTCAATGAAGGGCAGAGAGTAAAGACCGCCCTAAGGGGCCCAGACAATCAGACCCCCATGGAGCCCAGAGTGGAGGGGAGTGCGCGGTGAGTGTGCTGTCCCCAGAAGGCCGCAACAGATAAAAAGTGCTCCTGTCTGCTGAGACTCACAGGTATACCACGGGCTCTGAGTGGCTTGAGGTGAAGGTGAAGAGGCTTCCTTTTGAGAAAGTGGCAGCAACCAGTCTTTGGTAGCAGAGACCCCTCACAAGTGGCCCCAGGAGGGAGGCAGGGCTGGTGTTCCTCACCCCCGTCTTTCAACTGAGGAAACTGAGGCCCAGAAGAGTAAGCAAACTGGTAGCCAAGCTGAGTGAGGCTCAGGACTTCTGACTCCCCATCTAGTGCTCCTGGAGCCGCACTTGGCTACATGTCAACTCTTCCTGCTGTTTCAGGCCAGGGAGGGCGGTGGGCCCCTGTGGGCTGCCAGCCAGCTACACCCGGGACACCTTGCCTGCCAGGCAGCCAGAAAGCAATTTCCCAGCGTGAATCTTGCTTTTCACAGCCCATTAGCACGTTCCCACATTCTCAGCCGCGCACCGGACCCACTGTCACTGTGCCCTCTCGTCTGTCTGCTGGAGTGCCAGAGCGGGGCCTCCCTGCCTGCCCACACTCCTGCTCGTCTACCCTCAGGGGCAGGCTGCTCAGCCACCTCACTGTGGCTCCCACAACACCTCCACCTTGGCTTGCTTCTTCCCCAGGCTTGGCAAACAATGTCCGTTTTGTTTCTAATGATGCCAGCTGTCCTCCTCCCTTTGTGGATAATGATGCCTACACAAGGCATTGTTCCTTGAGCATTTACTATACCCCAGGGACTCTGCCAAACTCATTGCCTACCTTATTATCTCATTGAATCCTTGAAACAACTGCATAGGATTGGTGCTATTATTGTCCACATTTTGCAGGGGGAGGAGACAGGCTTACTGAGGTGAAGTAGCTTGCTAGGAAGTAGCTGACCCATGATGTGAACTCTGCTCCTCTCTATGTAGAACCACACTCTCCATCACCCACATATTGTTATTTAAATTAAATCAAATAAGAAATTGGGTGCCTAGTTCCACTAGTCCCATTTCAAGTGCTCTGTAGCATCTGTGGCTGGTGACTGCCGCAGTGGACAGCTCAGAGTGTTTCCATCATCACAGGAAGTTCTGTTGGAACTGGTAGAAAACATTAGAGCTGGAAGGCCACCGCATTCCTGAGCCTCATCCCTACCCTAACCTCCACATTGCAGATGAAGAGACTGTGGTCCTCACTGGGACCGGTTCTCGCCTAAGTCCTCTCAGCAGGGCTGAGGGCTGAGACTCGGTTCCTCCAGTGTCTGACTGTCTGTCTCTCCCCCACACACCCCTCCCTGCCTACATTCTGTGTCCCTCTGGCTCGCATGGATGCGTCATATCTAGGGTGATATATGTGTGCTTTGTCTCACCTACAGCCCCATAGCATCACACACTTAGGGGCTAGACCAGGTTGCCAATACATGCCTATGGCCAGACACCCACCCCTTGCACACAGGAACACTTCCACCACCCCTCCTCCTTTGCACCCAGGGCCACTCCCCCACATCCCTCCAGGAATTCAGAAACACTTTCACAGACACTTCTAGGACTGTCCATGGCCATCCAGCACAGCCCTCACACCCAGGCCTCATCCCTTCCTCTTGGGACCCTTGGCCATCACCTCCCACCCTTGCCCTCCCCACCTTGGCCTCCTTGCCTCTCCAGCCCTATCCTGTTCCCAAGCTCCAGCCCACCCACCCATCTGCTGGCCACCTGCTCAGCTCAGGGCCACAAGAGGAGTGGGCTGGCTCTTCTGTTTGCCAAGGTTTCCTGGCTGTGGCCACTTGTTCATGCAGGACAAGAATATAGAAATATGGTTTTTTAAAAAACAGAAGATAAAAAGAGAGTTTAGGGCTGCCGACTCACTGCTCTCACTCTCATTTTTGCTAGGACTTTCCTCTGATCCCCACAGCCATGGCAGGCAGGGATGGAGCCTGAGGCTGCCTAGGTAGCAGCCCAGCCCCTTTCCTTGCCTCATTCAGCCCCCCTTTCTCCCCCCGCCATGTCCCATGTGCTTGGTACTGTGCCAAATGTTTCACGCCAGTTACTTCACTTAATCTCCTGACAAACCCAGGAGGTAAAGGCTATCATTGCCCTCTAATAGGAAGACGCAGAAAGGTGATGTGTCAAGTTCAGCGTCACACATTTAGGGGTGAGCTAGGATTGGCCCACAGGTCTTTGTGACTCCAGAGCCTCTGCTCTTGAAGAGCACATTGTCCTGTCTTTGGTTGAGTCAGAGGAAAAAGTGCAAGTGACCTGGATTCTCTTTACAGCCTCAATTTAGAACATGCCTGCTCATGTGAGGCTCAGTTTCCTGATCTGTTAAATGGGCGATCAGAATTCCGACTTCACAGGATTGCTGTGAGGGTCCAAAGGGTGCTTAATGGTGAATGTACATTGGAAAGGAGGAAGACTTCTGGGCTTGTGAGGGGCTGGTACCCTCTGGATCAGCCGCTCTAAACTTGTTTTGAGAAACTCCTCCCTCTGAGCATCTGATAAAAGCTATGCACCTTTACCTCCCCTCCAAAAAATGCACTTGCTTATACTTGGATGCACTGGGTGTCCTTCAAGGGTTCAGGGTTCCCACACTGCCCCACCTATGGCATGGACCCCTGGTGAGGAGCCTCTAATTTGCACCAAAGCTTGCTGCTGTTCTGAAGAGGAAGTTCAGCAAGTGTGGCTTCTCTTGTTTTATAGACGTGGCTCTTATGGCCTCTGCTCACTGAGCCAGGGCCCAGGCTCTTGGGGCCCGTCAGGCCTCCCTGCACAGAGCGCTCACTGGCCCCCACCTGGGTTGATTTCCAAGGGAGGCAGGATATGCGGCAAGACTTCCCCGGAAGGCACTGGGCAGTGCTGGGCTCCCTGGGAAAGAATCACCCCTAGATGGAGTTAAAATGAAATTGCAGATTTCCTGGACCTACACCCAGACATACTGATTTAGGAGGTCTGGGTGGGGCCTTGGAATTTACTTACTTTTTCTTTTGAGACGGAGTCTTGCTCTGTCACTCAGGCTGGAATGCAGTGATGCAATCTCAGCTCACTGTAACCTCCGCCTCTGGCACTTAAGTGATCCTCCTACGTCAGCCTCCTGAATGGCTGGGACCACAGACGTGCACCACCACGCCCAGCAGTAGAGATGGGGTTTCACCACATTGCCCAGGCTGGTCTCAAACTCCTGGGCTCAACCGATCCTCTCACCTTGGCCTCCCAAAGTGTGGATTGCAGACATGGGCCACCACCCCCCAGAATCTGTTTTTTTTTTTTTTTAAAGATCCAGCTGGGCCTGGTGGCTCATGCCTGTAATCCCAGCACTTTGGGAGGCCGAGGCAGGCAGATCACGAAGTCAGGAGATTGAGACCATCCTGGCCAACATAGTGAAACCCCATCTCTACTAAAAATACAAAAAACTAATGAGGAGTGGTGGCATGCACCTGTAGTCTCAACTACTTGGGAGGCTGAGGCAGGAGAATCACTTGAACCCAGGAGGCGGAGGTTGCAGTGAGCCAAGATCATGCCACTGCACTCCAGCCTGGGTGACAGAGCGAGACTATCTCAAAAAAAGAAAAAAAG
Organism: Aotus nancymaae; assembly: GCF_030222135.1. NCBI lineage: Eukaryota > Metazoa > Chordata > Mammalia > Primates > Aotidae > Aotus > Aotus nancymaae. Next base: position 25,269,872 of record NW_026988479.1, on the reverse strand, counting down.
GAAAAATATAAATAAAAGATCCTCCAGGGGAGTCTGAGGCAGCCAGTTTGATAAGCACTAATCTAAGGTCTTTACCTAGAAGGGCGTTTTGCCTCTCTAATGGAGAAATTATCTTCATCCCTCCCTCCCTCTGTCCAACCATCCCTCCCTCTATTCCCTCATCCACTCAACACATATTAATTGAGCTCTAGCTTTGGACCAAGCTTTGGCAGGTGCTTCTGAGCAGGACGAGACCCAGCTCCTGCACTCTGGAGCTTATAACCTTCCCTGCCTTCTGCCCTTCTTTTCCTGGAGTTCTCAGAACCTTACCCAGATGTGGCCACTTTCAACATTTTTTCTCAAAGGGCTTTTGAGGATCACAGCTCCCAGCTAGACGGGGACCTATAAAGGTCTTTGGGTCCATCCCCATGCCTGGGTAGAGTGGGCACCTTTGAGAGACCAGTTGTCCCCGACCTTCCTTAGATGCCTTTTCCTGTTCCTAACAAGCCATCTGAAAATTTCCTTTTCTGTCTTATATCAGTTTCTCTCACTCTTGCTGAAATCTACCTCCTGCTCCTGCAAGTAACACTCACACCAGGTAGTCAACCACTGGGGGCAGAGAGGAGAAAGGGAAAGTCCTGGCCCTCAGATACTCACTGTCAGTGTGGGAGAGATAAGCAGGAGGAAGAGCCACCGCCAATCTGAGCTAGATGGAGATGTAGGATTACGATATTATGATGTAATAAGAAATATAGAAATATATATTTGGTCATTTTCCCTGGTTCTTGACACAGAACTCCCCAAACTCTTGGGGGTACTAACAGCGTCCTTTGTTCTAATATTTGGTCTTAGAACCCAGTTCCTGACTTGGAGGTCCCACCTGCCTTGGAATTTCCTGGGTGATGAGAACGTCTTTTGTTCTAATGAGGCAGCTTTGGGTGGGTGCCTGTATGGGAGCCGGTCACAGAAAGACCAAACCATGATCAGAAGCTTGGAACTTTCAGCCCCTCCCCCCATTCTCAGGGAGAGGAGAGGGGCTGGGGATTGAGTTAATAATTAATCATGCCTAGTGATGAGGCCTCCATAAAGGACTCTTAAATATGGAGCTCGAAGACCTTCTGGGTTGGTGAACACATCCACATGCCTCAAGGGTGGCACACCCCAACTCCATGGGGACAGAAGTTCCTGTGTTCGAGATCCTTCCAGACCTTGCTCTGTGCCCCTCTTCATCTCGCTGTTCATCTACCCTTTATCATAACCTTTATTGTAAACACTCACACACACACACACACACACACACACACACCCCCAGTAAAAGTAAGTGTTTCTCTGAGTTTTGTGAGCCATCATAGAAAATTATAAAAGGAGGGAGTTATGGGTAACCTGATAACCCACTCTTTGTGATTGGCATCTGAAGCAAGGGGACTGTCTTATGGGACTTAGCCTTAGCCTGTGAGGTCTGGACTAACTCTAGGTAGTTAGTTTCATAATTGAATCATAGGATACCCAATTGGTGTCCAGAGAATCAGTTGGTGTGAAAAAAAAAAAAAAACTCTCCAGAGCTGGTGGCCAGAAGTGTGGGAATGATGGAAGAAAAGTGAATTTTTTTCTAAGCAGGGGTGCTCTGGAAGCACGGAGGAGAGGCTGCATAGCAGTCTCTGGGAAGAGCTTGGGGTCTTGCTGCTTTCTTCCTGGTAGCATATGGGCAGACTGCACACCCCAAGAAGGACCCACAGCTGCATGAGGCCCTCTGTGTGTCCATGAATTCTGGCCCTCTCTAGCTGTTATACAAGGTTATATTTCTTGGTCTCTAGTCTGTATCCTGGCTCCTTCCTCCTCATCCTTCTTCAGTTTCCCAGCCGCTCATTTCCTGCTGCCCAGACATGAAGCCAGTGCTCAGGGCGGTGTGCAGAGCAGGCATCTGTGCTAGCCTGTGGGCTTCCTTGGTGCCTGCCAGCATCCTCCTCTATCTTGTCAGCCTCATCTTTTTGTATGCTCAGAGGTGCCCATAAGCTTGGGATGGGGGATCCAAGTTTGGAGGATGTGATGGGCGAAGCCATGTCAAAAACCTGGGCATGGCCCTGCCTGCCAGGAAGTGGAAGGCTTACTTGGTGTGGAAGTCACACGGAGTGCTAGCATCTGAGTTCTAGACACAGCTCTGCCTATTAGGAACCATGTGATCTTGATCAATCTACACTGAGCTACACTGGAGCTCAAGGTCTCAAGGAATCAGAATCTGCATTTTAACAAGGTGCCTGGGTGATTTCCATGGACATTTAGGTTTGGAAAGCCTGCCCAGGAGACTCTTCTTGCCATTAGCATGGTGTTACGGTGGCAATAGTGGTGACCCTGGTCACTATCAGGCCCTTCAGGACTCTTCTCTGTATACAAAGGGGTTGGACCACATGGCTTTTGTGGCAAAGAGTGCAAAATGGTATCTAGACGCTAGATCTAGCCTTAGACAAGTTTTGTTTGGCCTAATACCATCCTCAAATTCTTTTGGAACAGGTGGCAGTATTTAAAAATTGGGCAATTTCTCATCAATATCTAAACTTGTAGTTTTTCCTGAAAAATCAAATGAGGTAGGAAATGGGCCACATTCTACATGGCAACAATATTTTCCCCTGTGAGCTGGAAAACTCACAGCCTTTGCCCCAAGTTCTCTTCTAATTACTAATAGTTTGAGGATAAAATCCCAAGGGCCTCTTAAAACATGAAAAGATGCTCAGCCTCACTCTTAATATGACAACTACAAATTAAATTACAGCAAATTGCCATTTTCCACCTGTCTCTCTAGCAAAAAAAGTTGGATAATACACTGTGTCAATGAGGGTAAAGGAACTGGTCCCCTTGCATGCTAGTGGGAAATTGAGTTGGTACAATCTTTAGTATGGACAGTCTCTCATTATCCATCAAAATCGGCAAACAACGCCTACCCCTTGACCAGATAACACAAGTTCTGGAAATGTATCCCACACAGACACATGCATACAAAGGAGATATAATTCAAATGCACACATACTCGGCTAATTTTTGTAGCATTGTTTGTGATGGCTATAGATGGAAACTAATCTGAGCGCCCATGAGTAGGGGACTGGCTGAATAAAGGATGGGACAGCCATACAATTACAGACTAAGTAACGAGGAACTCTTAGGTTACGATATGGAATGAGGGCCTCCAAAAATATATCATCTACTGAAAAAAGGAAGGTGGAGAACAGTATACAGAGTCCAGTAGCATTCATGGGTGGGACACCATTAGTGGAAAGAGACTAAGGACATGGTAACCGTGGTCATCCCCGGGAAGAGGACGTCAGAGGTTGCAGGACGGGGGTGGGAGGGAGTCAGTTTACTACCTACACCTTTATATCTTCTGAACCTGGAACCGTGTCCATGTATCACCTACTCAGAGAATAAAAAACTAAAAACTTTCAGAGACATGGATTCTGTGGTTCTAACACTACATGATTCTAATGTTTTAGAGCACGGTGACTCCAACTTTCATAACATTGGCAGCTCCTCTAACTGGAGGCCAGGCTTCTAATCTTCTGCTTCTGGGGCCATCTTCTGGGTCTCTCTGGCCTCTGTCCCTGAGTTGGGCCACAGAAGCCCCTATGAGCTTGAGCAGCTCTGATGAAGGGCTCCCTTTAGCATGGGGCAGCCATGGGAACACCAACATCTCCTAGGGACATAGCGTTGGGCGTTCCCTCACCCTCTCCACCTTCTCCGTCCTCCTAGGGGAGCCTTCTCGGTGGTGCGAAGGTGTGTGAAGGTGCTGGCTGGCCAAGAGTACGCTGCCAAGATCATCAACACCAAGAAGCTGTCAGCCAGAGGTAGGTGTCTGCTCTCTACCCTGCCCGCCCTCTGGGGCTCTCCTCTCTCCCGCTGCCTGTACTGCTTGGTTTAGAACCAGGACCTGGGGCTGAGCCCCTGGGTGATACTGATGGCAAGAGCGGGGGCTGCTCTTCCTGGAGGTGTCATGAGAATACACCTTCCCTTTTTCTTTCTTTTCCTTTTTTCGAGACTGGAGACCACAGCCTCACCCAGACAGGCCAAGCTCTGTGCCCCGACAGGTGAGGGCTGAGGCACCAGTTGAGCCCTCCTTTCCCTGCTCTCCTGCCACTCCCCTTCACTTCTCCCCTCCAGACCTCTACTCTTGCCTCTGCCTGAACGCCATCTCCTGGCTCCTTTCATGAATGGCTGTTTCTCAGTCCTCAGGTCTCAGCTCAAGGTCATATCCTTTGAGAGGTTTTCCTGACCCCCCATCTGAAGTGGCCTCCTTCTCCATTTTCTGGCTCTCCCTCTCTCTCTCTCTCTCTTTTTTTTTAATGAGAAGGAGTTTCGCTCTTGTAGCCCAGGCTGGAGTGCAGTGGCGCCATCTTGGCTCACTGCCACCTCCGCACCCCACCCCCTGCCCCGAGTTCAAGTGATTCTCCTGCCTTAGCCTCCTGAGTAGCTGGGATTATAGGTGTCTGCCACCATGCCCAGCTAAGTTTTTTTTTTTTTTGTATTTTTAGTAGAGATGGGGTTTCACCACGTTGCCCAGGCTGGTCTCAAACTCTTGATCTCAGATGATCCGCCCGCCTCAGCCTCCCAAAGTGCTGGGATTACAGGCATGAGCCACCATGCCAGGCCCATTTCTCGCTCTTATTACTGTTTATTTCCTCTATAGCTTTCCCTGACCTAGACTCATCCTGTTTACTGATTAGGCCCCTTTAATATCCACCTCCCTTTTTGGGCAGTAAACTCCAAGAGGATGGGCTACTCTGCACCCAGCACCTGGGACAGCACCTGCACTCAGAGAGCGGCCGGTGAACTCCAAGTGTATTTGGTTTCAGCCGTGCCACTCTCTGGCCCTCCAGATAGTTGATCTGGGGTGTGATCTGGGTTTTGGAAAAGATGCCCAGCTAACTCTTAATTTGCAGATGAGTTTGAGAGCCATTGTCCTAGGACCTTAGAAGTGGTCCTGGGCCAGTGGCATCAGCATCACCAGCAGCTTGTTATAAAGGCAAAGTCTTGGCTGGGCGTGGTGGCTCATGCCTGTAATCCCAGCAATTTGGGAGACTGAGTCGGGTGGATCATGAGATCAGGAGTTCAAGACCATCCTGGCCAAAATTGTGAAACTCCGTCTCTACTAAAAATACAAAAAGTTAGCCAGGCATGATAGTGGGTGCCTGTAGTCCCGCTACTTAGGAGGCTGAGGCAGGCGAATCCCTTGAACCCAGAGGTGGAGATTGCAGTGAGCCGAAGTTGCGCTGCTGCTTTCCAGCCCGGTGACAGAGCGAGACTCTCTCCAAAAAAAAAAAGAAAGGCAAAGTCTTCAGCCCCATTCCAGACTTGAAGAATCTGAATCTGCGTTTTAACAAGATGCCTGGGTGATTGTATACATTAAAATTTGGGAAGCCCGCCCAGGAGACTTACTTCTTGCCATTACTGTGTGTTTAAGACAGTGATGGTGGCAACCACGGTCAGTGTGTTGGAGAGGGTTATCTTCAAAGATGGCAGCCCCCACCCTGAATGAAATGGTGTATAAGCTTCCCTGGGGACCGCCTGGTGGTGGAGGGAATTCTGTTGGGTGAGGTGGGTGCAGGTGTGGGCTGTACAATCCACAGTTTGTGCAGCGCAGGAGATGTTGTGTGAGTGGCTGGTAGTGTCCAGGTGTTTGACAGGCGCAGCTGTGTGGGGCTAGCGCCTGGCAGGTGCAGGTTTGTGGCGGTCCTCACAGCGGCTGTACAGGAGGCTCATGCTGCTCCCTGCGGTCCTCCCAGCAGGCCCTGTGTTGGACTGTGTGTTGCTGCCTTTCTTCTCTGGCTGTGTTGCTGGGAGCTCAGCAGTTTCTTCCAGTTACCAACCTCCCCTCATGTCTTGAAGGTCAAAGAGGATCAGCAGAGGGGTGACTGGGGGTAGGATGGGGGTCTCTGAAGGACCAGGAGCCCCACATGGACCACAGTCAGTGTGAAAAGTCCAAGCTTATGGAAGGTTGGGAGCTATGGACAGGACAGGCAGGAATGCTGGCAGGGGTGCTGCCTCATGGCCAGATGCCTGGATTGGCGTTGTCATTGCTGTGTGACTAGCAGCGGTCTGGTGCCCTTTCTGTGCATTGGGTGTCGAGTGACCAAGGGAGATGTCCCAATCCCTGAAGAGCAGGGACAGGTGGTGATGGGTTGAGATTATATCAGTGGGAGAGAGGGTCAGGCACCAAGGTCGTCCTGGATGCTGGGGATCTCAGGTTAGTTCACTGCACTCTCGGGGCACATCCACACACACACTTGCACAGTGACCAAAAGAGACAGATGTGTATGGGAGAGTGGAAGGGCCACGGCTCCTGTTTGGCAGGTGACTAAACTTCCCTGGGACAGTTCAGACCTGGGCTATGCAGACAGTCACTACCCAAGCCACCTCTCTTTGGCAACTTGTTGAGTCCTTGATCTCTTGGAAGGAAGGTGGCCCCAGCCTAGGTGAGTGTGGATAGTGGGGGTGGGGAGGTTATCAGAGAACCTTCTGGCAAAGTCTGCCAACTGCCAGGCACTTTTCTTCCCAGCGGGAGAGGAGGAGCAGAGCTTCTTTTAACAGGGTTCTTTATTTGCCACTCATGGTGCCTCGGGGGCGGGGAGGGGGTTTAATGCTGAATATTTGGCAACACACTCTAAGTGTCTCCTGCTGGTGCTCCTGGGTGACTTTTGGCAGCACTCCGCAGGGGCTGTGCCCACCCTCCAGGTAGCTGTGGCTTTCTTTTGCCCACCCTGCCCAACCTCTTCTAGCAAGTCGTTCCCAAACCCAGAAGATATTTTTATATGTATTTTTAATCTAGTCTTTTAAAAATGCTCATAGTATAAACAAGTCAATGAAACTATGAAGAAATGAAATGAAAAGTGAAATTTTTGCCTGTTCCAATCCCTGCCAAATATCTTTGGGAACTTTTTAAAAAACGCAGCTGCCTGAGTTCCACCTATGAGGGTTGGATTGAGAAGGGAGGCCCAAGTCCCTGCATTAAAAAATTCTATCATCAGTAACAGTAGCTATTAACACCAACCTAATACAATGACACAGGCTCAGTGCTAACCCCCAGCAGGTTCTCTACAGCCTCCTAGCTCATCCTCCTGACGACACACACAGAGGTAGCATGCTAAGGGTGCATTGGGCACATGCAGGAGGCTGGTGCAGCCAGAGGCGACTGGCCTGGGCACTGTGACCTCCACAGGCCCCACTCTCCAGCTTGAGCATGAGGCGGTCACTTTCTCGGCTCCCCAGTGACCTGTCTTGGGGCACAAGGTGGGGAGCGTGGCATGAGGTCATCCAGGCTGCACTAGAGTATCATTCAGGTCCCTGCAAGGAAGCCTCTGAGGGGACAGTAAGACACGTGCTTCCTATCTCTGCTGTCCTCCTCCCCACCCCTTGCCTGGCACTCTTGGTTCTTGGGATGATCGCTCTGGCCTCCCAGGATTGGGATGTCCATTGCAGGGGACAGGTACTCCCTGTTCCCAGACTTGAGGTCTCTTTTTCTCCTGGCTTGTGTGCCTCTTGCTGGAATCTCAGGCTGCCTGCCTCCTGGAATCCACTCCCCTCTGGAGGCGGAGCCCTGCCCATCTGCGTGATTGCACATCCTGTCAGGCCTGCAGTGACTGTCAGGTCTGCCCTGTCCTGTCCCATGCTGCTGGAACTGTCTGGCCCCAGGGACCTCACCCTAGAATGTCCATCCATCCCTGTCTGCTGAGCTCTGCTGAGCCTTAGCTCTCACACCCTGTAGGTGACCCAACCATCCAGGAAGGAAGGGAGAAGTTTCCCAAGACACTATCATGGGCATTGAGGGAAGCTCCCCCAGGTACCTAGGCAGGAGGCTAAAGACTTCTAGCTTCCCTCAGTCCTCTCACCATTGTGGGACTCTGATGAGCTGATGGATCAATTCATCAATTAATTAATTATTAGAATGGGGCTGGGCTCAGTGGCTCATGCCTTTAATCCCAGCACTTTGGGAGGCCAAGGTGGGAGGATTCCTTGAGGCCAGGAGTTCAAGACCAGTCTGGGAAACATGGCAAGACCCTGTCTCTATTAAAAATACAAAAAATTAGCGGGGCATGGTGGCGGGCACCTGTAGTCCCAGCTATCTGAGAGGGAGGCTGATGTGGGAGAATCACCTGAGCCCAGGAAGTGGAGGCTGCAGTGAGCCATGATCCTGCCACTGTACTCCAGCCTGGGCAATGAGAGTGCGACCAGAAGTTTATTAGAATGGGAAGCAATATAGTATAGTAACTATGTACATGGGTTGAAATCACAGCTCTGTCACCTGTTTACTACAGGACCTTGGACAAGCTGCTTAGCAGCTCTATGTCCTGCCCTGGGAACGTGGCAGTGACCAACAGAAAAGGCCTTGCTCTCATGGTGCCTGTTTTCTAGGGAGTGAGACTGAAAAGAACAGTAAACACATCCATCAGCTGGGTAGCGTCAGGTAATGACAAATGTCAACCAAGAAAATAAGACAGGGTATGGGGAGGTGATGCGGCAGGAGGGACACACTTAGAAAAGGCAGCCAGGGAAGCTCTCCAAGGAGGTGACATTGTGCTGGGCCTGCCTGATAAGACCCAGGGAAGAGCTTTCTGGGCAGAAGACACAGCAGGTGCAGAGGCTGTGAGGTGGGAAGGAGCTTGGTGTGTCAGGCCACAGAGGAGGCCAGTGTGGCTGCAGCTTCCTAGCCAAGGTGAGGCTGGACCCGGCGAGGAGCTTGCATTGCGCTCTAAGTACATTGGGAAGCTGTTGGAGAGTTGGAAGCCAAGGACTGACAGGATTTAATTGATGTTTTAAAAAGAACTCTTTCTCAGTGCTGGGCGTGGTGACTCATGCCTGTAATGCCAGCACTTTGAGAGTCCTAGGCCGGCAGATAACAAGGTCAGAAGTTCAAGACGAACCTGGCCAGCATGGAGAAACCCCATCTCTACTAAAAATTCAAAAACGTAGCTGGGCATGGTACTGGGCGCCTGTAATTCCAGCTACTCAGGAGGCTGAGGCAGGAGAATTGCTTGAACCTGGCAGGTAGAGGTAGCAGTGAGCTGAGATCGAGCCACTGCACTCCAGCCTGGGTGACAGAGTGAGACTCTGTCTCAAAAAAAAAAAAAAAAAAAAAAGGAGCGCCTTGGCTACATGGACAATTGGCTGAGGGGAGGAGTGGGAGGAAGGTGCCGGGGTAGAGGTTTCAGAGCTCTGAGTTTTCAGAGTGATTTTGGTGAGCGATTTTGATAAAGGGACTGCTCGTCAATGGGCCTCAGTTTCTCCATCTATGTAACAGAGCACAGCCTCTGAGGTCAAAAGAAACATTGTCTCTGTATGTCTTGAGGTTCTCTGTATCTTAGAAAATGAAAACATTGCAAACAGGGTTATAAGAAATATTGCATAATGTATATGTTTACACTCAATAAGATGAACACTTTAAAAAGTGACAACGCAGCTTAATTGCACTATGCACAGGATGATGATGAGATTTACACAATTAGTTCCTAGCATTTCCAGCAGTGAGGTCTGCTAACCAGACACAAGCTGAAAGTTCCTTCTTTCAATCCTTTCAATGTTCTCTGCTCCTGGGTAACCTCATAGGGAGAAAACAGCAAAATTCTGGATTTGGGGCTCCCACCCCCTGAATGTATTGCCTAGACCGGAAGCCCCCTTCCCCCTCCGACAGGCCTGACCTTGACCTGCCTGAGTTCTGGTTCTGCTGGGGGTGGATTGCGGGGTTAGGGCATAGGGCGTGGAGCAGGGGGAGGGCCCCGCCTGGTCAGCTCTGGATGGGCATCCACTCCTCTGCCCAGGAGTCAGCCTCCCCTACCCTGGAGGTTATGAAAGGAGCCCATGGAGGGAGGGGGAACAAGGGAAGCCCCCCAACTTGGCCACACCTCCTCATCCCCAGCTTGCAGCCGGTCTTCAGCTGGAGAGTTGAGCCATGGAAACTGAATTGGACTTAATTGCTTTGCTGGTGGAAAAGCCACCTTTCAGTATTGATTTTGGCTCCTGCAGCCCTTGGAGGACAGCCAGTGATTGCTGTAGTGAAGGGGGCAGGGGGAAGGGGAGCTGGGTTCCTGGGGACAAGGGCTGGGACTTTCTCCATTCTCACCACCCCCACCTGCATACCTGCCTACTCTGAGAGGCCAGGGTTCTAGTGTGGGCTCGGCGTCTGGATGTTGGCTTGAGTTTCCTTCTGTGGGCTTTAATTTTCCTGTTTGGGAGTTGGGGGCAAAGGGAGGTAGTGATTATGAGTTGGGGCACAGAGAACAGTATAGCCCAGGATTGAAAGCCCAGCTCTGGAGTCTGACTTTCTGGATACAAAGCATGGCTCCACTGCTCACTGCAGGATTGAGTTTGGGCCTCTCTGAAGCTCTGTTTCCTCCTCTGGAAAGCCAGAAAAATGATAGTAACTCCCTCAAAGGATTACAGTGAGGGCTGGAAAGGCATATAAAAGCCCTCTGCACAGTGCTTGGCACAGAGATTTTCAAAAGGGGTTTCTTTTTTACGGGTTTGTTTGTTAAATTAAGGTGTTAACTACCAAATTGTGAAAAAAGGACCAAAAAGGAAAATGAGAAATGCATTTTCAGTTCCAGCTCTGCCACCACGGAGGCTTCAGCTTGTTCAGGCTGCGGTTTCCTCATCTATAAAAGGAGGAGAGTGGTGCCCCCAGCCCGGGATTGTTTGGGGGCACCGAGTAGGGTCATGTGGCCTACTGCTCCCAGCAGCAGGAGAATCAGAAGCCACAGTGGCAGACCCCAAGCAAGGCCTCTCCCCCCAGGTGTGTGGGAGCCCCAGGGGACTCGCACAGCAGCCCAGAAGGCAGGTGGGGGAGCTCTGGGTTGGCCCCTGCAGATTCTTTGGGGGTCTCTGTGTCCCGGTCCCAGAGTCTACTGAAAGGGAGGTGACTTCTGGGAATTAACACAGCCCTCTGGAAGAATAGCCACTCCCTTAGAAAGGTGCATTCATTCAATCATTTATTTTTTCATTTGGTTCTTTCTTTCTTTCTTTTTTTTTTTTTTTTTGAGATAAAATCTCGCTCTGTTGCCTAGGCTGGAATGCAGTGGCATGATCTCAGCTCACTGCAACCTCCACCTTTAAGTGATTCTCCTGCCTCAGCCCCCCGAGCAGCTGGGATTATAAGCGCCCACCACCATGCCCAGCTAATTTGTGTATTTTTAGTTGAAATGGGGTTTCACCGTGTTGCCCAGGCTGGTCTTGAACACCTGAGCTCAAGTGATCTACCTGCCTCGGCCTCCCAATGTGTTGGTATTATAGGCATGAGCTATTGTGCCCAGCTTCATTCAGTTATTTATTGAACACCTACTAAGTGCCAGGTGTTTGGGTAGATGTCAGGGGTACAACGGAGACCAAGTCCCTGCCCTCAAGGAACTAGATGTCCATGGGACTGGGTGGGACATGCTGTTCGGGGGCTCCGAAAGCACAGAGGACGGGCGCCTGCCTGCCTGGCAGTCGGAACCTGCTGCCAGGGGCCTGAGACATCTAAGGGTTGGTAGGAGTGAGTGATGACCAGTGAGCAGCGGGTGGGAGGTAGAGGAAGTGTTTCAAGCTGAGAGAATTGCATGTGCGATTCCCAGCTGCTCAGGAGGCTGAGGCAGGAGAATTGCATGTGCATGTCCCGAAGTGAGAGGGCCCAGCAGGGTCTCCCTGTAGAGGTGAAGTTCAGCCATTCAGTCTGGCCAGAGTATAGGGCCTGAGAAACAGGCCTGTAGGTGTCTTGGAGAAGCCTCTCATTTAAGAGCTGTGGAAATGGAGGCCAGAGAGGGCGAGGAATGTGCTTGAGTCACTGCAGCCCAGGCCTCTTCCTCTTTCCCCTGCACCCCACGGTCTTCCTGGAGAACTCAGAAGCCCTGGCCAGAAGGTGAGCTTTCCCAGAGCCCAGGGGCTGCCCTGGGAGGTGGAGATAATACGAGGCTGTGAGGAGGGAGAAATGGAGGGTGGTGGTTCCTCCCTCACCGGGGACTCACCTGAGCCTCTGTGTTTCAGACCATCAGAAACTGGAGCGTGAAGCCCGCATCTGCCGCCTGCTGAAGCACCCCAACATTGGTGAGCCCTGCGGGATGAGAGGGGCACGGTGGGGGGGCAGGACCTGCTCCCTGCCCACCCTGGCAAGTGGGTGTTTTTGGGTTGGGTGGAGAGCAGCTGCTCTCTTCTCCGGGGATGGAGGCAGCAGAGATGGGAAAGGGGGCGTCTTTAATGGTTTCCACATTCCTCAGAGCCAGCTTGTTTCGGGGGAAGGTGAAGAAAGGCCCTTCCTCCCATCCCACACTGCCGGCAGCCTCCTTCGGAAAAGCTGTTTCAGGAAAACTTCTAAAGCTCTGGGAGAGATGAAAATAGGCCAGGGGGAAGCGCGTGGCCTTGACCGCTGTGGCCCATTCCCCAAACACATCCCCATGTTGATTCAGCCTGGCAGCGTGGCCCTGCCCTCCTCCCTTGACCTGGCACCTGCCTGCCTACAGGGGCAAGCTCTAACTCAGGCCCTGGCCCACAGGCCGGGCACGGGCTGCGTGGAGAGGCTGGGCCACCATGGGCTGGGACAGAGCCAGAGCAGCAGCACCCATGGGGGTGGGCTCTGAAATAACACCTCACTGCCTGGCCCCCTCCCCCAGCCCTTGTGCAATTGCGGGACTGATCCCTGCCTGTCAGGGTCCTGAGTCATGAGGGCAGGAAGTGTGGCTTTGAGAGCTAATTCTGTCAGGGAATGGCTGTGTGACCTTGGGCAGAAGCACTGCCCTCTCTTAGTTGCTTTTTCCCATCCTCATGAGGGAAGAGCTGTCTAAAGCAGCATCTTGGGCACCTGGTGAAAAGGTGGACTTGGACTTTGTGGGCTGGGGCTAGGGCTGGAATTTTGCAGTTCTAACACGCTTCAAGGAGATGTCAAGCCTGCTGACTCACAGACCACACGGAGGAGCAGGGCCTAGGCGACGGCTATGGACTCTTCCAATTCTGACAGCCAACACGCCTTCCCCTCAGGCAGGGAAGCCTCTCTCTGTGCCCAGGGTCCCAAGAGTTAACTCTCCTGCCAGAGAGAAGCGGATCCATCTGCTATTTATACCCAGAAGGCACCTCCCCTTCCCTGTTCAAACAGCAGCCAGAGGCTCCCCAGCCAGCATCAGAGAAGATGCAGCACAGGGCTGGCTGGAGCAGCCCTGGTTGAACCCTGGTCCCTGACCTACTAATGTCCTCACTGTGTGGCCTTAGGCAGCCCCTGCCCATTCCAGGCCTCCAACCCCCCAGCTGTGTGATGGAGGGGATTGGGAGTGACCTCTGACTGTAAGATTCTATGGTTCTTAGAGAGGCAGCCGGCTCCGGTGGAAGGAGGGGAGTGCGTGTAAGTGTGTGAGAGTGTGTGGAGTGTGTGTGAGTGAATGTGAGTGTGAGAATGTGTGAATGTCTGTGTATGAGTGTATGTGAATGTATGTGTATGTGACTGTGTGGAGTGTGTGTACATAGTGTGAATGTGTGTGAGTGTATGAATGTGTGTGTGAATGTGTGTAAGTGTGTAAATGTGTGTGTGTTTGAATGAGTGTATGTGAGGGTATGTTGAGTGTGTAAATGAATGTGAGTCTGTGTAGGTGTGTGAATGTGTGTGAATGTGTATATCTGTATAAATGTGTGTGAATGTGTGTGTATGTGAGTGTGGAGTGTGTGAATGCATGTATGTGGTGTATGTGACAGTGTGTGGAGTGTGTGAATGTCTGTGAATGCATGTGTATGTGTGAATGTGTGTGTGAATGTGTGTCTGTGTGTGTGAATGCATGTATGTATGTGCATGTGAGTGTAGTGTGAATGCATGTATGTGACTGTGTGAATGTGTGTGAGTGTGTGAATGTATGTAAATGTGTGAGTGCATGTATATAGTGTGTGAATGCATGTATGTGTGTGAATGTGTGTGTGTGTCTGTGTATATGTGAGTCTAAGTGTGAGTGTGTGAATATGTGTATGTGAGTCTGTGTGTGCGAATATGTGTGTGTGTGTCTGCGAGTGTGTGAATGTGAGTCTGTGTGTGAATGTGTGTATGTGAGTCTGTGTAAGTGTGTGTATGTTGCTGCACAACTGCAACTGTCTCAGGTCAACACTGCCTCCTCCTGTTCACACCTCCCTCTCCCTCTCATTCCCAGCTATAAAATGGGGGGCAGTGTGTTTTGGCTTTGGACTGACTACAGCTCAAATCCTTGATTTGCTGCTTCATTGCTGTGTGACCTTGGACATGTTGCTCAACCACTTTGAAGCTCCATTTTATCTGGAAAATGGAAATGATACCTACCTCCTAGGATTGTGATGATGAAATAGAGCGTAGCATCATGACAGTCATTATCATTAACCTGTCCCCTTTCCCCCAGTCAACACCTTCCCTCAGAACAACCTTGTCTGAAGACCTCCTCTTGCCTGAAACTCCATAAGACTGTCATTCCTCGGGGCCATCAAGATTTTTAGTTATCACTGGAGGCACTGCATACAACATGGTGGTTAGGAGAATGGCATTTGCAGTCAGGCGCCCAGTTTCAATCTCAGCTCTGCTGTTAACAAAGTGTTTGAGCTTGGGCAGGCTGTGAACCTCTCAGCCTCAGTATCCTCCTCTGTGAAGTGGGGATAATCACAGCACCCACCTCCTAGGACTGTTGGGGGTAAAATGAGATAGCACGAGGAAAGCACTTGGCACAAAGCCTAGCATGTGATAAAAGCTCAGAAATGGTAGCCATCACCACCATCATCATCGTCATCATTGGGTCATTTACTCCTTCCTTCGTTCACCTGATGTCAGGTGCATTATAGACCCACCACAGGCCAAAGTATCTGTGAGGCCCTGAGAATGTGCAGGAGAAGTGGGGATGGGAGATGGGACTGGGGGTGGTGGCTGATGCACAGGGGATTGGAAAGAGAGCTGAGCATCCAGCACAGGAAGACCCCAGAAGAGCTTTGAGCTACTGTCAGGGCTGGAAGGGTCCTTGGAGGGTGCACTTTCCTGATTTTCCAAGCATCTTCCTTCAAAGTAGATTGTAATCTTCCCAAAGTTGTGCAAAGAGGTACAGATGTGGGCTCAAAACCCGAATGGCGAGCCTGTGCCTACAGAAACTGGACTGAGTCCTGTTCGGTCTGCTTGGCCAATCTAGACAAGGTTATTGGTCTCTGCTTCCTTGTGGCCACTGTCCAGTCCCCACGGGACCAGGTCAGTGAGGTCCCTGGGTCAGCACTGGTCAGTCCAACTGTGCTGTGCACAAAGCGTTTACCTCCCAGATCCTTCTTGGGAGAGGTCAGTAAACTGCTGTCTGTACCATCACCACCTGCAGATGGGACAGACCCCAGAAGGCCACTCCGAAGCACAGTCCTCCGAAGGACTGTGCTAGGGACAACCTGAAAGCTTAATAGGTGATTTGTGGTGGGGAAGGGAAGTATGGTGAGTCAGTGATGAAGATGATAATGTCTCCATTTATTGACTTCTTCTAGGGCCAGGTACTGTGCTAAGTGGTTTACAGGAATCATCACATTCATGACCACAACAGTCCAACAGTATTGGCACTACTGTTTGGAATGGAGGCTCAGAGAGGTTAAGTCATTTGCTCATAGCTACACAGCTTGTAAGAAGTGGATCTGGGAGGCAAACTCAGCAAGTCTGATTCCAGAGCCCTCGTTCCCAGTCCTTCTATTTAGCTTTCTGAGTGGATATCACAAATGTGGTGTCAGGGGCACACGAAAATAAGGGAACAAGTACTATCCTTCAACCTCCAAGAAAAAAATGCACTGTTGGAAAGTCACAGGAATGCCAGAAGTGCATGAATCAAGCTATGTAAATAAAAAGCTAGGTTGCAGATTTGTTTGTTCTATGACAATATTTTAAACAGTCAAAAGTGACAGCATGACTCAATGAGCACAGATATGTCAGTCACTCCACCAGGAGACAGGACCGTGCTGACAGCCTATGGCCCTTGAATCTTGGGCTCTGGCTGAGTCCTTTCTCAGGGCAGCCTCCACTGATGGGAGGGGAGGCTTTGTGTGGAAAAATGGCTCTGGCACAAGAAATCCTGTCTCCTGGGCTCTGAGGTGTGACTTGATGCCCCTCAGGGACTGAAGCCAACTCTAGTACCATCACGCAGGTGGTGCACTGCAAAAGTGGGGGCTGAATTCCAACCTGTGTGCCACTCGCCCAGCTGCTCAGAGGGACGGACTCTTATCATCAGCACAAAGCCACCATCTGAGTGAGAGTCAGCTCTGGAGAAAACCTCCCTCAGTTCTGTCAATTTCCCTGAGACCCAAGGACTTTCTCTAAAGGGGCTGAGGCCCCAGGTCAGAGGGTGGATCTGGGACCCCAGTCTTCCTGGTGCTCCTTCCAAAGCCTGTTGCTGTGGTTCTAAAAGTCCTTTCTGAGATGATTCTAGCTGCAGCTTGGCTTCTCAGAGGGTCTGATACTCAGGAAAGGGAAGCCAGAGACATGGCCCACCAGAAAGAATAGGAAAGGGGTCACTCCACAGAGACCACCTGGAGGAAGGCAGGGAGAGGGAAGAGTCTTTTGCAAAACTTTACCTTGATACACTAACAATGCAAGTTTATTGCAGATAAATGAGAAGACATATACTTTTTAAAGTATCTCCTATAACCTCACATTTAGAACTAACATTTAATGATATGTGCTTCCATATGATATATGACATATGTGCCTTCTCAAGTACTGTATACACATATCATCTGAGGTCAGGTTCCCTGGAAGCAGAGCCTGAGTCAGGGATTCAGGTGCTATTAGCATCCCACACTCTAGCACCTGGGGTTTCGATGCACTGACTTACCAAAGGGATTCTGGGCAGTGCCCGGATGTAGAATTGCCAGATTCTGCACACCAAAAATGCAGTTAAATACACGTTTACACTTTAAAAATTCAGCCTGCACTTACTTTGAAATGTACTACAAATTAAATAAATCAATGGACAGAGGAATGGTTAGAAATGTAGTAATGCAAGTATAGGAAAACATTAATGATAGAATCTAGATAGTGGGCATCTGGGTGTTCACTTAACTGTATATTTGATCTTTTTTTTTTTTTTGAGATGGTGTCTTGCTCTTGTCGCCCAGGCTGGAGGGCAGTGGTGTGATCTTGGCTTACTGCAAGCTCTGTCTCCTGGGTTCAAGCGATTCTCCTGCCTCAGCCTCCTGAGTAGCTGGGACTACAGGCGCCTGCCACCACACCCAGCTAATTTTTGTATTTTTAGTAGAGACAGGGTTTTGCCATGTTGGCCAGGCTGGTCTTGAACTCCTGACCTCATGATCTGCCTGCCTCAGCCTCCCGAGTAGTTGGTATTACAGACATGTGCCGTCACACCTGGACTGAATTTTTTATAATAAAATTTTGAAAGGAATTAAAGCAGAATTATGTATGCCTTTAAGATTTTGTTTTAGAATATATTTAAAACATCTTTCAGTTATTGTTTATAAATGTGTCATCATTGAGGAATGTTTTAAATTTGCATTTTATTATTATTATTATTATTATTTTGAGACATTCTCACTCTATTACTCAGGCTGGAGTGCAGTGGGGCGGTCTTGGCTCACTGCAACCTCCGCCTCCTGGGCATAAACAATCCTCCCACCTTAGCTTCCCAAGTAGCTGGGACGACAAGTGCCTGCCACCATGCCCAGCTAATTTTTGTATTTTTTGTAGAGATGGAGTTTCACCATGTTGCCCAGGTTGGTCTTGAACTCTTGAGCTCAAGTGATCCACCTGCCTCAGCCTCCCATAGTGCTGGGATTACAGGGTGAGCCACTGTATCGGGCCTAAATTTTTATTTTACCTTATTTCTATCTTATCTTATTTATTGTTTTTTTTTTTTTTTGAGATGGAGATTTGCTCTGTTGCCCAGGCTAAAGTGCAGTGGCATGATCTTGGCTCACTGCAACCTCCGCCTCCCGGGTTTCGTCACGTTGGCCAGGCTGGTCTCAAACTCCTGACCTCAGGTGATCCACCTGCCTTGACCTCCTAACGTGCTGGGATTACAGATGTGAGCCACTGGGTGTGGCCTAAATTTTCATTTTAATTTGTGCCCCTTCATTCTCCATCTCTGGTGCCCATCCCCCTCTTTCTACAGGCACCAGCTCTGGGGTATCTGATGCCTGCCTGTCTCCAAACTTTATGTGCAAATATGAGAGCCATGAACAAGTCATACGGAGTCAGAAATATATGCACATGGCAAACATTCAGATGGCACTAGGATTCATAGTGAAAAGTGGGTCTCCTCCCATGACCCAACTCCCCCAGTTCCCCTCCCAAGAGGCGCTCCCAGTGCCTGCTTCTCTTTATTCTTCCAGAGAGACTTATGCCATATATAAACGTAGATACATCCTTTTAAAAAAGCACTACGCAGACTGTTTTGCGCTTGGCTTTTTCACCGAACGACATAATTCGGAGATGACTCTGAACCAGTAGATACATAACTGCTGCATTATTTTAGCAGCTGTGCCATTTTCCATTGTGCAGATGAATCGTCATTCACTGAGCCAGCACACCCCTGCATGGACATTTTTAGGCTGTGGCGCGGGGAAGGATGTGAGCTCTGTCCTGTGAGAACTTGCTCTTGACTGACAGGATGCAGCCCCAGAGTCAGCCCGAAGACTCAGGCCTTTCCTTCTAATAGCTCAGGGGTGCATGCTGGGAGCTCCAGGCTCTTGGGAGCTTTGCCTCTGTTCTGGGTAAATGGAGTGTGAAGAGATGACAGCTCCTCAGCCCGCCAGAACGCAGGGATCCTGCCACTCCTGCCTCTGGCCTCCATGCTCCATTATCTCCTCAGGCTTGGGGGCAGAGCAGAATATTAGCTCAGGCAGCACTGAGTAAGCACCAACTGTGTGCCTCCTGGAACTCTGATAACAAGCCTGCAAGTCTGGGAGTTTCATTTCCGTTGTCCAGGCAAGGAAAGAGAGGCTCAGAAAGGCCTAGCAACTTGCCAGAAGTCACACAGCTGGTAAGTGGTAGAGATTGGAGCCACAGGCTTTCCATGACTTGGGCCTGGCCAGCGACGAAACAGGTTTTGGAGAGGGGAGGGGAGTAAACTTTGACCTAAACAGGATCATTCGCGTATAAGCCCAGGCCTCTTTCAGTAATGCCTGAGGTCTATGCGGACTCAATACAGTGAGCTTTTGTTCACTGGCGCTTGCCAAAGCACCTGGCACCTGGTGTGTACGCAGTGGCTGTCTGGGAGCATGGGATGTTGAATATAAGCGGGAGGGGAGGGAGGAGGGGGCCTGGGCAGCAGTGTGTCCCGCTGTAACCAACTGCCTCGCCCCGCCCACAGTCCGACTCCATGACAGCATCTCGGAGGAGGGACACCACTACCTGATCTTCGACCTGTGAGTTTGGCCCCGTCTTGGGATGTGCCAAGGGTCTCAGGGCAGCCTAATCAGGGCTGACCTCGCTGGACCTCTTGGGCTGAATTCCTTCCTGTGGTCCAGAGTTTCCCCAAATGTGTCGGGCCTGCTACCCAAGCAGTGCAAGCTGACTTTCCTAAAACACCAACAAACACTTTTAGCTTTCATCCTATATTTATTTTTGCTTCTCTTCTATTTGTGGCCAGTGATGCTGGTTTTCCATTTTCAGTGGCAATATAAAGTTTCCTTCTGGAATATGTTTAATTTTTTTTGAAGAATGTTGATTCAAAGAAAAGCAATAATGAAATGATAGGCCTCAGTAGTTCCTGGGATGGCAGCGAAAATCAGTGATGGGACCAGCCTCATCGATAAAAAATAGCCCTTGAGATATTGATCACAGGAGATGCCATAGGCTTCCGAATGAGCCTAGTGATGTGCTCTGAATGTTCCTAACCTCCGGACTCCAGCCTGGCCCAGGTGGGGAAGGGCCAGGGATGGCGGAGGAGAGGGGACTGGAGTCAGTGAAGGGTGCAATGGAAGACGGGAAGGGGACTGCAACAGGGGACACCCCAGTAGCCCTGGGGCCCCTCCTTTTGTGACTGAGATTCTGAGGTCCCTGAGCCCTATCCTTAGCTTCCTGGAGACTCCTCCAGATGAAGCAGCACCTGGGGTTGCCTCTATTGGAGGGTAATTCCATGCCTGTCTCCCCAGGGTCACTGGTGGGGAATTGTTTGAAGACATCGTGGCCCGGGAGTACTACAGTGAGGCGGACGCCAGGTGAGTGTCAGGAGCTGCCTGGCAATGGTGCCTCCTGTCAGCTTCCCAGGGGAGGCCTGTGCTCACACCACCGTGACCCCTTCCTCTCTCTCTTCCTAGTCACTGTATCCAGCAGATCCTGGAGGCTGTGCTGCACTGCCACCAGATGGGGGTGGTGCACCGGGACCTGAAGGTGAGCAACCCACCGTGGGTGTGGCTCACCCCGGGAGCCCCTCTCCCCTCTGCACATCCCTCCACCTGCAGAGTTGGACACGATCAGAATCCCTTTAATTTCTCTGAGTTAGGCTGGAAGTGTGTGTGTGGGGGAGGGAGGTGGACAAGATTATTTTCCCCACTGTTCAGACGAGGAAACTGAGTTTAGGAAGGTAGAGCTGGAGGGGCTTTGCCCTGAACCCAAGTTCTGCCATTTGGAGCCACACACAGACCAAGCCTCCAGCTTGGAAGATCCCTAGAGGGACTCTGGCAGCTTTGTTTTAGCTGCTGAGTCCCTGCAGTGTGTACCCATCCCTGCCACACTCCCACTGCAATGTGATTTACAGGCCAGCCTCATCCTGGGCACCCTCCCTGGGCATGCTCCCCTGGGTCTGGGTCCCTCTTTGGGGCACAGGGCTCTGAAGATGGCCCTGCCCCTCTCTGACCATCCTGGGCAGGCCATGGCTTCTCTCCTGAGCCCCAGGCAAGCTCCCTGTGGCTCACTCTAGATGAAGCAAGTGTGCACTCGAAGAGGGTCTCCAGCCAGACTGCAGGCCGGCTCTCCCAGAGGGCCTGTTCCCATTATAGCTGCAGCCCCCGCACTGGAAGAGGAAGGAGGAGAGGCAGCCCAAATTTAGGCCACTCTGGATACAATAATTAGTGACACATTCATCAAATCAGGGCAGGACGGCTACTGAGACCCAGGACATGTTAGGAACATCGTCCCCAGAGGACAAAGGATGCCTTTGAGCCAGGCAGGTGGAGGAAGCTATATTTGTTTGGGTCCAGCCTAGCTTTAGACAGTGAAAGGTCAGAGGTGGGACCCTTCAGAAGTCCCACTGGGAAGTGGGTCAGAGGAGGACTGGAAACCAACAGTCTTCAGAGACTCTGAGCCCCTCCCCAGGCAGAAAATAGGAGTACTAACATTTACCAAGCACTTACTGTAGGCCACAGCGAAGTGCTTGTATCAACTCTCTCGGTCAGTCCATGCACCACCCCATAAGGTAGGCATTTTTCTCACAGGAAACTAAAGCTCAGAGAAGTGAAATAATTTGCCCACGTGTCATGGCATAGAGGTGGCAGCACTGGGGTCAGAAACTGGGACTATCTCAGTGAGTCCACACTCGTAGCTCCCCTCCATCCTGAGTCCCAAGGTGCAGGGATCAGCAGGAAGTGGAGAAATTCTGGAGGCTGAGCCAGTGCAAAGCAGCAGCCTCAATGCCCCAGAGGCCAGGTACAGGACCTTCCCAAGTCAGCTGCTGGCCCCTTGTATAAGCCCCATCATCTTTCAGCCTAGAGCAGTTAAGATGGAGTCAGACTTTGGCTCTTTCTCTTGCTAACTGCGTGATCTTGGCCAAGTCACTTAACCTCTCTGAGCCTTAGTTTTCTCATCTTGATATACATGACGAATACTTATTAAGTGCCTGCTATGTGGCCCTGCAGCCTAGGTGCTGGTGATAAAGTGGTGAACAGCACAGAGAAGAAACTCACATTCCACAGGGCTGACAGATAATGAATGAGCACATAGACAGATGGGGGAAACATTGCAAATCGTGATGAGATCTATGAAGGTAGTAAACAGGAGTAAAGACAGGGGGCACCTGAGGGCTTCTCCTCTAGATAGAGTTAACCATGGAGGGCCTCCTTGTAAGGGTGACATGAGAGTGAGGGCTGGACAAAGTAAAGGGGCCCGCCTTGTGAAGCTCAGGGGAGAAAAAATTAGAGGAGTGAAACAGGAAGTGCAAAGGCCCTGAGGTTGAAACAAGATGGACTGTTTCAAGGGATGTAAGAAGGTCACTGGAAAACGTAGGTAATAATACCTACCCTAAAGGGTCATTGAGATGATACATGAGATGACTCACGCAGAACACTTCACCTAGCGGCTGGCACATAGTAGGGACACAATCAATGCTGCTGCTGCTGCTGCTTTGTTGCGATGGTGACCGAATCACCCCGCCCTCACCTCAGCCTAGCTCCAGACCATGAAGTGGGGAGGGAGGCGTGGCTGATGGAGAAAGGGAGGCCTGACGGAGGTCTTGCCATAGGATAGTCCCTCTCTGGGGACTGAGACTCAGGAGCCTGAGGTGGGGCTGGAGGTGGGGGCAGGGGCCCTGGGGGGCCACTGGGCTGCTCTTCCTGTGAGCCTGGGCCCCCAGAGATGAGGCTCTGAATCTCCTGACGGTCTCTTGGTGCTTTTCTCCCCTTCCTCCCTCTTCTCTGGTCCTGACAAGCCTGAGAATCTGTTGCTGGCCTCCAAGCTCAAGGGTGCCGCAGTGAAGCTGGCAGACTTTGGCCTGGCCATAGAAGTGGAGGGGGAGCAGCAGGCATGGTTTGGTAAGTGGGGTGGGCTGGCAGGAGTGTTGGGGGTCAGCACTCCTTTGTGTTGACACATCAGCTTCTGGGAACCCACTGCCCGAATGGGTCTGGCTGGAGATGCTGTTGGGCCAGCCGGCACTGGTAGAGGAGAGGCCCTGCCCCACCCAGTCTCTGAGCCAGTGGGTAGCACCCATCTGTGTCCCTGGGGGCCAGGCACGGGACCCTACGGGCTTCCACAGGGCTCCCTGGGGCCCCCTCTCTCCTTTCCTGTCACTCACCTCTGCCATCTCTCCTCCCTATGGTTGAAAGCCTTAGGGAGGTTTCTACAGAGCTGCCCTAGTACTCTAGGTGTTTGAGATCATCATGCTGATTTTATAGATGAGGAAAAAACTGGCAAGAAACTTGCAGAAGGTCAAGAAAGTTTAAAAGGGGTACACTAGGACTTAAACTCAGATGATCCAGCCTGCTTTGTGATTTTGGTGTAACTGGGTCTCTTTCAGCTACGTGGGAGTACTTTTTTTTTTTTTTTTGAGACGGAGTTTCGCTCTTGTTACCCAGGCTGGAGTGCAATGGCGCGATCTCGGCTCACCGCAACCTCCGCCTCCTGGGTTCAGGCAATTCTCCTGCCTCAGCCTCCTGAGTAGCTGGGATTACAGGCACGTGCCACCATGCCCAGCTAATTTTTTTGTATTAGTAGAGACGGGGTTTCACAATGTTGACCAGGATGGTCTCGATCTCTTGACCTCGTGATCCACCCGCCTTGGCCTCCCAAAGTGCTGTGATTACAGGCTTGAGCCACCGCGCCCGGCCGGGAGTACTTTTTAGTGGGCAATATTGAGCCATGGTTAAGAACCAGAGTTCTGGGGTCAAATCCTGACTCTGCTACTTGTAAGGTGTATGACTTTGGCTAAGTCACTTCACCTCTCTGTGCCTTCATTCTTTATCTGTAAAATGGGAATAAGAATTGTATGTTCCTGCCGGGCCCTCGGTGGCTCACACCTGTAATCCCAGCACTTTGGGAGGCTGAGATGGGCAGATCACCTGAGGTCGAGAGTTCGAGACCAGCCTAACCAACATGGAGAAACTCCATCTTTACCAAAAATACAAAATTAGCTGGTTATGGTAGCGCATGCCTGTAATCCCAGCTACTCGGAAGGCTGAGGCAGGAGAATTGCTTGAACCCAAGAGGCGGAGGTTGCGGTGAGCCGCACCACTGCACTCCAGCCTGGGCAAAAAGAATGAGACCCTGTCTCAAACAACAACAATAACAACAACAACAACAACACACACACACACACACACACACACACACACACACACACACAAGAATTGGATGTTCCTCAAGAGTGGTGTGAGGATTAAATGTGACCAAGCATATAAAGTGCTCAGCCCAACGCCTAGCATATACATGAAGTAACTCATAACTATTCTTAAGATTACTTGTTAGAATACCTTGGGTCTTCATTATTTCAATTAACCCTCTCAACAACACTGGGAGGCACTTAAGATAGGAATCCCTAATCCTTCATTTGACAGATGAGGAAACAAGGACTAGAAGATAAAGAGACCTACCCAAGGGGCAAAGTCAGAGTTAGGACAGGCCCATGACCAACTCCAACAAGGGGGTGCAGAGTGGGCCAGGGCCGACCTCTCAGCCTGGGGCTGACACGGCAAGTACATTTTGTCTTGAGGCCACCAGCAATGGATCGCTAGTGGCTCCTGGAAGAGTGGTGCTGAGAAGTTGATGATCCTGAGTCAGGACCCAGTGGGAAGGAGCTCTGTGACTGATGACTGCTATCTACCACTGGTTCTGGAGTGGGAAGTGGTGACAGGTGTGCTAGTTGTCGATCTGATCTAGAGGCTTTGCTAGCTCATCAGGCTTATGTCTTGGGCCCACTGGGGTTGCACAATATAAGCCCAAGTGCACCTGAGGGGCAGGGGCTGTTTTCCTCCACTCCAGAGCAACCCTCATCCCCTCTTCCAGCAGGATCTTGCTGCAAGTTACTTACGAGACAACCTCTGTGTATGTGTCTGCCTATCTGTGTGTCTGGGAGCAGGGTTTGCAGGGACTCCTGGATACCTCTCCCCAGAAGTGCTGCGGAAGGACCCATACGGGAAGCCTGTGGACCTGTGGGCTTGTGGTGAGTTCATCCTAAGGCCCTTTTGTGCCCCTGGCTGCCCCCTAGCATCTGGGACCCCCTCTCTCCTTTCCCATCGCACCCCTCCCCCTATGTCTTTGCCCCACAGAGGGTTGAAGGTTCTCTGGTCCTCTCTCCAGGGGTCATCCTGTACATCCTGCTGGTTGGGTACCCCCCATTCTGGGATGAGGACCAGCACCGCCTGTACCAGCAGATCAAAGCCGGTGCCTATGATGTGAGTGTCGCTCCTCTCTTCAGCCCCCATCATCCCCTGGTGTCCTTTCAATGAAAGCCGGCGCCAAGCCACTGTCTAGTCCTGGCGCAGGGGTGAACCCCAGGGGAGCACGAAGACTAACCAGGGCCAGGTGGTTACCATGCTGTGCCTAATGATTGGAGTATCCTGTGGGGCCCCGGAAGGCAAGAAGCGGCACCAAAATGGAGTGAGGAGTAGGGGAGAGGCAGCCTCCCAAGCCAGGTTTTCTCTTTCTCTCTCATCTGTACAAATAATCACAATAGCTAACACTTCTATAGCACTCTTCTGAATGTTTTACACATATTATTACACTGAATCCTCACACCAATCTATGACATAGGTACTGTTATTATTCCAGTTTTACATATAGAGAAGCTGAGATACAGAGAGGTCAAGTAACTGCCCAAGTATATAGCTAAGAAATGGTGGAGCTGGGATTTGAACCTGGGCAGTCTGTCTCTACCATTCATGCTTCTAACTACCAAGCTATATTGCTTTTATGCAGATAGCTATTAAGCTATGTGCTATATGTTTCATATTGTATTTAATTCTCAAAACATCTCTAGGGATAGCTCAAGGGGTCATGTGACTTACCCAGGTGACACAACCCAGGAGGCAGAGCCAGGACTTCAACCCAGGCCTTTTGATTCTGAAGTCTGGCTAAAGCCCCTGGCCGGCTGCTCTCCAAATAAGGCACAATCTCAGAATGATGGATGGAGGGAGGCCTCCTTTCCCTCCACCGTGTTCTGATTTGTATGGGGTCAGGGTGCCCAGCCCCTCCCCTGCAGCGAGGAGCCCCAACTCCTCCTGGTGTGGATGCCTGAGTGGATGGGCAGTAGGACCCCTGCCTGCTCCCCTGCCAGTCAGGGGCTGGGGGATCGCAGGGGTGGCCTGGGGCAGGCTGGGCAAACCTGGCCCCTCTGCCCCTTCCAGTTCCCGTCACCGGAATGGGACACCGTCACCCCAGAAGCCAAGGACTTGATCAATAAGATGCTGACCATTAACCCATCTAAACGCATCACAGCTGCCGAAGCCCTTAAGCACCCCTGGATCTCGGTGAGCCTCCCTCAGCAGGACCTCTCCCAGGAGCCCCTCCAGACCTCATGGTCCAGGCCCCCACAGAGTTCTGGCACTGTCCCTGGCCCATGGGGGCCGAGAAGACTTAATCCAAGTGACTGGCCCTCCTGTGGTTCTCAGGGTTAGTGTGGAAACGAGGAGCGTTAATTGGCTTACAACTGAGGGTGCTACCGGCATTGAATGTCTGGCACCAGGATGCTAAGCACCCCGAAACATCCCCTAAGACATCCTGCTGAGGGGTACCCTTGGGTGGGCCTGTCTTTTCCAGTCTGCCTTCCGCTTACAGCTCTCTCCCCCACTTCCCCCAGCACCGCTCCACCGTGGCGTCCTGTATGCACAGACAGGAGACCGTGGACTGCCTGAAGAAGTTCAACGCCAGGAGGAAACTGAAGGTAACAGGTCCCCATCCTCCGCAGTCCCAGACATGGGACTAGCTCTGCCTGGGTCTCCACCGAAGCCAGGAGACTTGCTCACTAGTTGTTTCCTTCATTGATTCAATAAGCATTTATTGAACACCTACTACATGCTGGATGGCGGGCTGGGCTTGGGGAGTGAGCGGTGTGTGACTGAGCCCTTGCTCTAGAGGAGAGGATGGACAAGTACCTGGGACGTTACAGGGCAGTAATGAGTGTTGTGCCTGGGCAAGCCTCAAGGTGGTGGGAGAATACAGCCGGGCAATGGCATTCTGGGTCTGGAGCCGGGGCATTTAAGCTGAGACCTTGAAGGATAAGCAGATATTAGCTAAAGTTGGAGTCAGAATGGGAAAATGTGGCCGGGTGCGGTGGCTCACGCCTGTAATCCCAGCACTCTGGGAGGCTGAGGTAGGCAGATCACTTGAGGTCAGGAGTTTGAGACCAACGTGATGAAACCCTGTCTCTACCAGAAATACAAAAATTAGCTGGGCGTGGTGGCTCATGCCTGTAGTCCCAGCTACTCAGGAGGCTGAGGCAGGAGAATCGCTTGAACCTGGGAGGCGGAGTTTGCAGTGAGCCGAGATCATGCCATTGCACTCCAGCCTGGGCAATAAGAGTAAGACTCTGTCTCAAAAAGAAAAAAAAAACAACGGAACAGCCTGTGCAGAAGTCTGGAAGTGCACATGACCACCCTTAGGGGTGCCACAAGTGGTTCAGAGTGCCTGGGGAGAGCTTTTGGGGGTGAGATGTGACTGGACATGAGACCCTGGTATGGGAAGGGGCCCCAGCTGCCAAGTACTGTGGAGGAATGGCTGAGGCACTCAGACAGCGATCGTGGCCCCAAGGAGGCTCAGTGGGACCCAGGTGGGCCCAGAGCTTCACACGCTTGCAGGTTCTGTGTGCTCTCAGGGCGGCGAGGGGCCCCTGGCCAGTGGAACAGAAGAGCCGTCAGCACACTGAGTATGTGAGGAAGAGGTGGAGGCCCCAGCACATGTGGAACCTCCTTACCTACTGCCTCCAGGCTTTGAGTGGAGGCTCAGGATGGGGACACACACCAAGGGGTGGTGGCCGGCACGATGCCAGGAGAACGGAGTCCCACCCCCGTCCTGCAGCGGAAGCTACATCACAGAGGAAAGTCTCAAAATACCACGATCAGGAACTCTTAACATCATACGCAGTGGGATTCAGACAGTGTCAAGTCAGGTCTGAATCAGATGGCTCTGGAACCAGAGGGGCCATCAGCCCCCAGCCTGCTTATTGATGGAAGAGAGTTTCTCTGCATTAAGAATCCTCCCAGGATTCTCTGAACCCAGAGGCCATTGATGGATGAACTAGTCCTGGAGCGGGATGCTTTCAGCATGGGACAGAGGGCTAAGAGGTAGAGGGGTCGGGGGATGCAACATCTGCTGTTGTTGCCCAAACAAGAAAAGTCGCTGGTCTTCAGGACCCTCTGCTGGTAGGTGTCCCTCAAGTTCATCAGCTTGGGCCAGGCTGAGGGACCTATTAATATCTGCTCCTAGGATGGCTTTGTCCCAGGAGCTGTGCTGGCTAAAGCCTAGCTCATCCCAACTTCTCAAGGGGCAAGGGATGGGCTCTGGGCCAGGGTTGGGGTTGGGACAAATGGAGGGCAGGGCAGAGGCTTTGGCTTCCTCTTGGAATGCAGAACCTGCCTCTCCTTCCTGTGGTCCTCCTGTCTCTCTGTCCCTCCTGTGTCCCCTCCCTCTGGCCTCTTCCACGGCCCTCCTCTTATCTCTTGCAGGGAGCCATTCTCACCACAATGCTGGCCACCAGGAACTTCTCCGGTAAGTGGCAGGACCTCAGGGTCCCCAGTAAGCTCTGCACCAGTTCTCTGGGGGCACCGTCCTGTCGGATATCTGGGTGCCCCCAGGCCACCGGGCCTGGGGAGAGTGGGAGTTACAGAGGACTCTGTGACTGGGGGCTTAGCTCATCTGCCATGGCCTGTACCCAGAAGCGAAGAGAGGTCAAAAGTCAGCAAGCCCAGGGCCCAGCGGGACTGGTTAGTGGGTTAGTCTGGCTCCCCACTCCTCCAGCAATGCTGGGTGACCAGGAGGGGACGGCTTCCGACTGCAGGGGTTGAGGTCTCGGCAGGGTGGAGTCAGGCTTAGGGAGTAACAATATTGCCCACCATGATTGGAGCTCTGTGCTAAGCAGTCCCGTGCGTCCCCTCAGGTGGCCTTCATGACAAGGCAGCAGAGGGGGTGCCGGGGGTGCCGCCATCCCTGTTTCTGGGATGAGGAAGCAGAAGCACAGGAAGTGAGCTCTGACTTGCCCCAAGTTGCATGGCTAGAGAGGCAGAGCCTGCATTCAGCACAGGTTTGACCAACCCCAGAGCAAGTGCCCTTACGTGGGCTAGGTCACCACGGAGTCCAGGGCAGGAGCCTCCCAGACCCTTGGCCAAACTGGGCTGGTTAAGGCAGGGAGTGCCCAATTACCTGAGGCATGTGCCCCCGAAGAGAGGAGGGAAGGGATTATTGTCAGGATTTAGCAAGAAGCTCCTCTTGGCACGTCAGAGAGGGCTGGGCCAGTGCCCGCCAGAGGCTTCCTTCTGGGGAGTGCAGACCGCTGGCAGGCTGCAGAGCAGATATAGATAGCAGATAGAGCAAAGCTCACCCGAGGGGCCCTCTGACTGGGGCTGGGGCCAGCCGAGAAAGCTGCTGCAGACTTGTGGCCAGCACCACAGCAAGACGGCAGCTCTGAGAAAAAGGCAGCCCGGCTGCATTGAGTGGGCCCACCTGCTCATGTAACTGGTTGGGAGGAGTGAGACCCAGAGGTGGGCAGATACTGGAACTTCTGACTGGGCTTTTCCCACCTAGTTAAACTGCCTTCCCACCCTCTCCCTGGACAAGGATCCTGCCACTCTGTAAACTGAAAGATGAGCTCCCAGCCAGTCAGAGTCTTTTTTTAACAACCGAAGCACCCTAGAGAACTCTGGTCCTGAGCTCGCAAAATGGCGGGCTGTGAGCTGGATTCAATCTCTTGATATGCTTTGTGGAGGGAGGGGTGTTTAAAAAAGTTTTTTCTTGAATGAGTTTCTAACACTTAAAAATTAGGAGCTTTCATAGAAAACCCCAGATTTCTGTCGTCTTTTGAAAATCAGACACTGTGGCCTCACTGGACCCCCAATCTTGTGACAGTGGGCTGGAGCTGAGAGAGGCGTCTGCCTTGAGGCTGGAGGAGAAAGCACCCCCCCGCCCCACTGCCCATCCTAGTCCAACCCCCAAAAGCCTGTGGCGAATGGACGGTCATTCCCATCAGCTTCGGGATCCAGAGGTGGCCCCTGCCTTGGTTTCCAAGTAGGGAACTTTGAATGGGAGCCTTGAAGGGGTCATAGGTAGAAATGTGGGAGTGACTGGGAAGGTAACCTGCCATGAGCCCCATCTCTCAGAGCCCCTGGGACATCAGTGACTCGTATGGCCCTCCTCTCAGCTCCCCTTCTCAAGGCCTCCAGGAGAAGTCTTATAATGGCTACCGTTTCCTGAGCATCTGCGGCATATGGGTCAAGTGCTATGCTAAGTACTTCACAGATGCCCTGTTTTGTTGAAGGTATTTGCTTAAGTCAGAAGCAGCCAGATGCCAGTGGGCAGGGCTGGACATTTAGGCCATTTCCTGGCTGATGCCCACTTCCAGGGCTCTGGCCGGGAGGTGAGGAGGGAGGTAAGGGGAAATGACAGCAGGGGAGGCCCCCAGGGAGCTGTTGCTCTGCTTGCCCCTGCCACCTGGGCTGTAGCCAGCGGCAGCATGGGGAGGCCTGTGTGGCCTGAGGAGAGAGGCAGGGGATGGGTGCTTTGGCAGGGTGGGCCCCAGTGGGGGCATCTGCTTCTTGTCACCGGCAAGACGCAGCCTGCAGCTGTCCGGAGTGAGTAGGCAGGGCTGACACATGACCTCCGCAGCAGCATGGGGCTAAAATTAGAGAGGGCCAGGGAGGGGAGGGCGTGTCTAGCCTGGGGCCAGGCAGCCGGGCCTCTGGGTTGGCCACTGCCAGCACGGTGGTGACCAGGATTCAGAGGGAATCCCCAGGCTGAAACAGCAGCCTGCGGTCCTGGGACATGTTGGACACCTCCCTCAAACCATGAAGCCAGAGGGTTACGCTTGAGATTGCTGAGAAGGCGGGGAACCTAGGCCCACCCAGCGGGCGACTGGCAGTCCCTGGGCCACCAAGGAGGGAGCTGGAGGAGGAGGAGGCCTCCCCCAGGATCGCTGGGCCAGCTCTGCTCCCCGCGGTCTGCCTTCTGGCTGCGCGTGGATGCTGCTCTTCCTCGCCCTGTGGGCCCTGGTGCCCTGCCTGGTGTTGTTAACCCTCTACTTTTTCTCCTCCACAGGAGGGAAGAGTGGGGGAAACAAGAAGAGCGATGGTGTGAAGGTAAGCCCCTCCGGGACCTGGCAGGGCCTGGTTCTGGCAGCGTTTCTGCCAACGGAGACCGGCTTTCAGGCCCGGAGCAAGACCTGGGCCTTGCTGATGGTGTCCTGGGCAGACGTGGGTCACATTCGTGACCAGCCTGTCTCCAGACCCACAACGTGGGCTTCGGTGGCCACCGTCACGCCGTGAATGTTGGGGGCAGATGGGAGAGGGGGGACTGGAGGAGGGTGGAAGTGACAGGTGTCCTGGGGCTGGGGCTGGGGCTGGGGCAGGCGCAAGGCAAGGGGCAGGTCAGAAGGAGATTTCTGTGGTTCTCCAGGGCTGGAGAGCTGGTGTGTAAGAGATGGTGCAAGGAGAGGGCAGAAATGGTCATGGGGGTGACCTCCATCCTGCCTATGCGTGGGCTGGTTGGAGCCCCTGCCCCGCTGCACACCCTAGTCCCACCCAGAAAGCCCATGGAGGATGAACAGCCATTCCTCCAGGCTTTGGGTTCCAAGGTGCCCCCTCCCTCCAAGGCCGACTGGTGCTGGTTCAGTGACAGAATCCCCTCCCCGCTCCACAGGCCTGCCCCAGCCCATCCCCAGAGCCCGAGTTACTTCCCTCCACTCCCTGTGGTCCTCCTTCCCATCTCTTCTCTCTTCTTCCTCTGCTCTCCAGGGCCTGGTCCCCTGCTCTCTGCAGTTCCCTCCTTTGCCACTCGATCTTATCCTCTCTTGAGACCCTGCCTTTTTCTGGGCTCAGAGCCCTGCCTGGCTAGGGCCCCAGGGGTGGGGTGTGCCCTGGACATTGGAAGGTGTGGGATGCCGTGTGGATACAGCCAGGTGTGCTGGTGGCTTGAGGGCTTTGTCTAAAGAGGGATTTGTGGTCTCCGGCTGCTGGTTTTGGTCTGGCAAGGTTGCATGGGAGGAAGTCTGGGCTGGATGTCCATGGCCAGGACTGGGTCTCTGCTCTGCCCTTAGCCTTCTCCCAGCTTGAATTTTCCATAACTACAATGAATGGGGTGTGGATGTGATGATCATTTCCAAGATTGCAGCTTTAATAAAAACAAAAAAGGCAACAAAATTCTATCTAATCACTCACCCTTCTCATCTTGGGTGCTAGAGGAATACATAATGATTTGGTTATTAGTCCAGGTCAGTGGTTTTCAAACTGAACTCTTTAGAGCCCAAAGGTACTGACTGGGGCAGCCGATGGGGTGCAGTGGGATTAGGGAGGGGGATGCCTGGTTTACACGGTTCTGAGCTTCTCATAACCACTTCAACCAGAATATGACCGTGGTGAAGAGAGACCTTGGGCTTG
This sequence comes from Aotus nancymaae, assembly GCF_030222135.1. Taxonomy (NCBI): domain Eukaryota; kingdom Metazoa; phylum Chordata; class Mammalia; order Primates; family Aotidae; genus Aotus; species Aotus nancymaae. The sequence continues at coordinate 25,237,694 of NW_026988479.1, read as the reverse complement.
CCTGCAGCTAGACCTTGGTTGGGCATTTATATTACCTGTGCCTGTGCTTCTTCATTCATGCAATAAGGCTAAAAGAGGTCTCCACCTCCTACGGCCATTAGTGAGGATTAACTAATACAAAGCGCATTGAGAGCTTACATGGTGCTGGCGAGCAATCCACACGCACGCGATGCTAGGCTCCCTTATCTTTCCTCTGTTTCATATATTAGACTTCTGGGTTAGACTTCTCTCAAAAACAAAGTTTTCTCAAGAATATTTGAAAACCACAGATCTAAAGCCAACTCAATTTAGAAAGTTAACAGGGCACTCATCCCAAATACTGTAATGGAATCTGGCATTGAATTTTGGCTTGCCCACTGTTTTGGGTTACCCTGAGCCAACCCCCCGCCCCTCCATGTGTAGGGGTAACGGAGGACTGTGCAATGTGGGGGCACTGCCAGCTTTGGAGTAGCTGGGGCCCTCTCTGACCCCAGAGCATCTCCTGTGGAGACGCTGAGCTAGGGGTGCTGGACCTCCTGGGGAAAGCAGACTCCCTGGCCCTGGTTTGGAGGATCTGGGGACAGAGACCACAGGTGCTGGTGGGCTGTGGCCCAGGTGACTGGAGGAGAAGGAGGTAGAGAAGCTGCCGTGATCTGCTTGGCTCTTGGATGTGGCCCTGGTAGAAGCTGGGCAAGGGGTCAGGAGAGGCCTCCATCAGGCTGGCTCTTGGGAAGAAATCCTAATTAGCTCTTTTAGGGCAAGGCCAGGAGGCGGAAGGTCCAGATGGCAAGGACAGCTCACAGTATGGCGGGGCTCTGCGGGCCACTGCAGGCTTTCCAATGGGTACAGCTGAACAAAGCGTCGCTGCTTCCTGCGGCGCGGGACAGACTCTCAGGGCAGCCTGGGTGTGGAAGAGGAGCTCAAAGGCCACTCCTGGCCTGCCCATCTCTTTGTAGCTCAGCTTCCTTCACTCCCTTGGATGGAGGAGGGAAGAAGTCCTATTGGAAGATGAGAATAACCTGGGGGCCTGGCCCAGGATTTGGGAAGCCTGGCCTGCCATGTTTTGCTCCTGGAAGGAGTGTGGGGAGAATGGTGGAGCTGGGGGTCCAGGCTCATTTTCAGTACGGGTGAAACTGGACCGCAGTCAAGAAGCCGTGGGTTCCAGTCTGAGCCCCACCATTCTTTCCCCGGGGTACCCAAGCCGGAGGTTCTGCTGCCTGTGCCAGGGGAGCACCACAGCTCTTTGCAGAGCGCTGGTGAGAGGGTCACACCAGAGGGGCCTGGTGGAGCCACATCAGAGGCTCCTTTAACTGACTCACCTTCAGCCCAGTGGGGAGGCACACGTTCCTCCTACTGCTAGAAACAACCCCATTTCATCCGGGCTTAACTGAAGAGGCAGCGATTGGCTCCAGCACTGCAGGAACGGCAGAGCTATGATGCTATAATGTACTTTATGGGCCTTTAAGGGCTTTTCAAGGCTATTTTGACCATGCTAGTTTCTATCATCCTTGCTAACCTTAAAACCATGCTTCCACATGTGGTTCTAAGAGAAGTGATTTCTGCTTTTAGTGAAAGAGGGAGATTTCTACTTTTGGTGAAAGTCCCTGTAAATTAAACTCTAAAGTGCTGGTCAATGCAAGATTATTAGCATCATCGTTTGTGATTCAGGGAAGTTAAGCCTTCCTATCACCAAGAAGCAATGTCCCGCTCCCGGCCACCCCTAAGCCTGGACTTCTAGGAGGAGGGCCTACTGCTCACCCCACTCAGCCCACTCACTGCCCCTGTTGGTGTCCCATTGTGCGTCGTGACCTCTCTCCCCATGTCCCATCCTGTCACTGTGCGTCCGAATCTGATGCAGTCTCTGCTCTGTGTTTCCTCCTCGTGTCCCGCCTGGAACCTCCTGGCCCCTGTGCAGCTCCTCAGGTTTCTGCTGACAGCTGAGCTGTGTGGGGCCTGGCCCCTTCCCCATTCTGTGCCTGGCCTGGCTCCAGCCAGGAAGGGAGGACAACCAGGGGAGAGGGGAGGGGAGTGGAGGAAAGAGGGGAAGAGGGAAGGGAGAGAGGAGGAGGAGATGAGAGGGAAGAGGAGGGGAGAGGAGAAGAGAGGAAGAAGAGAGAGGGCAGGGGAAGTGAGGAGAGGAAGGAGGAAAAGACGGAAGAGAGAAAGGAGGAGGAATTGAGGAGCAGGAAGAGGAAGGGAGAGGAGAAGAGAAGAGGAAAGAGGAAGGAGGAGAGGGGAGAGGAAGGAAGGAGAGGACAGAAGAGAGGACAGGAAAGAGGAGAAGAAGGAAGAGAGGAGGGAGGTGGAGGAGAGGGAAGAGGAGGGGAAAGAAGAGAGGAAGAAAAGAGGGAGGAGGAGAGGAAGGAAGAGAGGAAGGAGGAGAGGGGAGGGCAAGGGATGGGAGGAAAAGAGAGGAGGGGAGGAGAGAAGAGAGGAATAAAACAGGAAGGAGGAGAGAGGGAAGGAGAGAGGGGAGGAGAGGAAGAAAAGAGGAAGGAGAGGAGGGAGGAGAGGGGAAGGGAGGGGAGGAGAGGAGGGGCTGACTGCTGGTTGCTGACGGCGGAAGCCACACCATCCAGCCTAGCTGGGGAAGATGCAGGGTCTGTCAGCATTTATGCCTCTGTGAGCACATGGGCATTGGAAGTGCCCAGTGAGCCATCCTGTCCCCCCGGGATGGAAGGCACAGGGCCTTGAGTTCCCGGCAGGCAGAGGCTTACTGGATCTTGGAGTCAGAAACCCAGAATTAGACCTGAGACCCTCAAGGCATATCCAGTGCCTCTCATGGTGAAGGCCTACCCTGTGGGCTCCTCGAGTCCCTTCTTTGCGGCAGGGAGAGGTGCCTCCTGGCCTCTGTGGTGTAAGGGCATCTAGGATAGGATGAGCCTTTGGAGAGGGGTCGAGCTCTGGGTACCTGGAGACCTGGGCAGAGGAAAGAGCTCTGCAGGTCCAGCCTGGTTCTAGCCTCAGCTCTGCTGGTGGCTTGCTGCAAGGCCTTGGGCAGGCGACTGTACCTCTCTGGGCCTCAGTTTCTCATCTGTGCAATGCAAGAGTCAGTCTTCACTTGCTACCTTCTGTGAATGGGAGTCTTTAGGACTCCTGGCTCAGAGAGCTGAGGGAAGGAGAAGGTAATTTACATTTGTCCCCCTCTCCTTCCCTTGGTTCCACAGCCAATACAGAGATTGCTACAAATCCCCAAAATGCTAGTGTAGGCTAAATGGCAGGGCCAGAAGACTCAAGTTCTAGACTCGGCTCCACCTCTGGCTGAGCCTCAGTTTCTCCATCAGCATAAGGGAGTGGAACAGGCCAGCCACCGGAGGCTGTGAATGCAAGCTGGATTTCAAAGGCCACTTAGAGGACTGGCTCCCACGCTTGGCCCTGCTTTGGCATCACCTGCAGATATTGTTTAAAATGGAGATGCTCAGGCCGCACCCCAGACCTAGTTATCAGACTCCTCAGGGGGACCTGGTTCTGTTTACTGAAACGAGTTCCCCAAGTGACTATGACAGTCAGTTGGGAATGAAGTCCTCCTGGCCGAGATGCACAGGGAGCCTAGGAGAAGACATTGGGCCTCACCTCCAGGCCTGAGCACATTTTGTCCTTCAGGAGCACTGGATTCTGGAGGCCTCCAGTGACTGGCATCCAGAGCCAGGGTTGGCTTTTGCCATCAGAGTTAGGCAGGGTGGGTGGCCCTGGTCCCAGAGAGGCTTGGCCACGAGCTTGGCTGTTAGATGGCTAGACCCAGGCAGCGTGCATGAGGACCCAGAGCTTCAGGCCGAGGACTGGCCCCGCCAGGTCAACTGTTGCTGGCGGCCTTGACTCCTTGACTCCTTGTCCTGATGCCAAGCCAACAAAGGACTACAGAGGATGACCCCGAGGCCCATCCTCCTCCCAAACCTCCCCTGTCGTTCCTCTGCTCCCTGCCGTTTTCACGCTGTGTCTTTTCCTGTCCCATCTCTTCTCCTTGTTTTTCCAGAAAAGAAAGTCCAGTTCCAGCGTTCAGTTAATGGTGAGTGTCTGCCGTCTTCTAACGCCGGTAAATGCTGGGCCTCAAACCCTTGCTCCTGCCTCCCTCCTGCAGGCTGCACTGGGAACCTGGGGCGGGGAGAGGGTGCTCAGGGCGTGCTTGGTACGTGTGCCTTGTGTGACAATATGTGTGTTGTGTGTGTGTGTGTTGTTTGCGTGTTTCTGTTGACACCTCCAACTCCACGGCCCAGACCAGCAGTTTGACAGCAGATCTGAACCTAATCCTACGTCCAGCCCTTGGCTTCTCGCTTCTCCCTGCCCCTCTGCTCTAGAACTCATCTCAGGCTTGGTTTGTGCCAGTCGCGGCGAGGGTGGGGCTTGGTTTGGCCAAAGTAGTAGGTGCCACGGAGGCCCCGCTTGAGCTGGTATAAGGCTACTAGGCCCGCCTGTGGCAGGGGGCCGCCAGCCCTGCCTCTGTCTAGGGTCCAGTGGTGGTACGCTGACCCACCTCCCTCTTCTGGTTCCATCGCTGTCTCACTCAGTCGTGTGGTTTTTCTCCCCTCTCAAGAGCCCACTCTCTCTCACACTGGGCCTCCCTCTCTCTCTCTTCCTCCCCGCCAGCGTGTGTTCCTCCCCACTCTGCAGCCGCCATGATGTCTCTCTGCCCCTCCACACCCCTTCTTCACCCTCTCGAGCAGAAAGGACCCAGGAACCCCCTCCTCAGCCCTTCCAGAAAGGCCAGGGTTCTCCTTGCAGCCATTCCTCTCCCTCATCCCGGCCCCCGGCCACCTGCTCAGCTGCACCCTCCCCATCTTGAGGCTGAGAGTCCGACAGGGTTTTCAGGACAGCATCTGGAAGGCAGAGCCTGTGAGGCTCACAGAAACCAGCCGCGTCACCAGGCAGCCAGGGCCTGGCCATGCCTCGTCCCGCTCCCAGGCAGGCCTCATCGTCTCCTGTATTCTCTTTGGCAGGAATCCTCAGAGAGCACCAACACCACCATTGAGGATGAAGACACCAAAGGTAGGGAGAGGCCTTCAGGGTCCTGGAACCAGCTGGGCAGACCCCCTTCCTGACAGCTCCCACGTGCCAACCTCGTTTCTTGCTCGTCTACAGAGAGCATCGCTCTGGTGCCTTATAAATGGCACACTGGCAGGCACCATTCCCATGGGGGGCACTAGACCCACTGCTGGTGCGTAGATAAGTTTTCTTATCTTATTTATTGATTATTATTTTATTTTTTTTGAGATGGAGTCTCGCTCTGTCACCCAGGCTGGAGCACTGTGGCATGATCTTGGCTCACGGCAACCTCCGCCTCCCGGGTTCACGCGATCCTCCTGCCTCAGCCTCCCAAGTGGCTGGCATGACAGGCACCTGCCACCACGCCCAGCTACTTTTTGTATTTTTAGTAGAGACGGGGTTTTGCCATGTTGGCCAGGCTGGTCTCAAACTCCTGACCTCAGGAGATCCACCCACCTTGGCCTCCCAAAGTGCTGGGATTACAGGCGTGAGCTGCCATGCCCGGTTGGTTTTCTTATTTTAGAGGTTATATATTTAATGTGTATTAGAGAAACATTTAACATATTCAACTCATAAGTGTATGGTAATGGTATACATGTTCCTTTTGAAATAAGTGCTTTTGAGTTTTTTATAAAAGTGAATTGATTGTAAAAACATGAAGTAACAGTAAAGGAAGGGAGAGCCAAAATCAAGAAAGCTCCGGTGGCTAGAGTATGGGAAACACTGTGTAAGACCCACCAAAGATGCTGTGCCACTGGAGCTAGTGGCCAGCAGTCCTCAAAAGCTCTCAGGTGGAGGAGGAAGCAAAGCGCCAGGTAACTGATGGGATTATGAGTGGGATCAAAACAAGAATAGTAATAAGCGCTGCCGTTTATGAAGCATTTGCCATGCGCTAGCCCCGGTCCCAGCACCTTATCTGGACTGACTTCCTGGAGCGTCACAACAGCCCATGAAGGAGGTGCTGCTGTGATCCTCATTCTACAGCTGAGGAAACAGAGAACAGAGGGGCCGAGTACGTTGGCCTGTACTCTGTGGTCCTGTACTCTGTTGTCCTCATAAGGATGGCGCTAGGATTTGAACTCAGGCAGTCGGATTCTAGAGCCTGGCTGGTAACCACCACTCTGAAGGCCCTGGTGGTAGAAAGTGCACTTGGAGCTTGGAGGAAGGGGCAGGGACTGCTGACTTCTGCCTTGGGGACACCAGATCCTCCAAGTGTTAGCAGCCAGCCTCCTCCTTCCCCAGGACAGGGAGCCAAGTGGTTCACACACTCAGGTGTGTAGCAGAGACGCTTGGTTGTGGTGGTGGGGGCGGTGGTCTCCAAAATATAAAAAAAGGCCATCGACCTGGAGGGAACTTGGCAGTACTAGTTTAGATATTTTGTCTTATACTATAGAGATGGGAAAAAGAGCACTGTGTTTTATGTAGGAAACATTTTTGTATAATTGTGATTCAGGCTTTAAGGCAGTTTTGACACACCACATACCACGGCTGCCACGTGTCACTGCCAGGATGCCTGGAAGATGAGCCGCGTCCTGTGTGTGTCCCTTCCTGGTCATTCCCAACTTGGGGCGTGGTGGGTACTCTATCACCACAACCTGGCCCTAGAGCAAATCCATCTTCCGTGACGGCACCAGGGACAACCTTTAAAAATACATTATCTTGAACTACTCAGGAGGCTGAGGCAGGAGGATCACTTGAGGCCAGGAGTTTGAGGCTGCAGTGACCTGTGATGGTGCCTGGGAATTGCCATTGCTCTCCAGCCTAGGCAACATACCAAGACCCTGTCTCTTAAGAAAAAGAATGAATGAATGAATGAATGAATGAGAGAATACATTATCTTGAAGAATTCCCTGGTAAAGTCAAGTCAGCATTCTGAATTTCACAAAAGTCCAGTGTTCTAAACACATTCCCAGGCCTGCCTCTGTGAATTCTGACTTCATAGGTATGTGGCAGGCCAAGAAATGGTGCTTCTAAGCCGTTCCCCTCATTTGAGGCTAGCTGCCCAATGATAAGAGTTGGGCTCTGGGATGTTGAGGAGACTGGATGTAGCCACATAATCCTGGCCTCAGAACAGGCAGGGACTGTGGGGGTAATCTGCTCCATCTTCTCCACGGGAGTCCATTTACTGAATGACCTCAGACAACTTGCTTAACTTCTCTGAGCTTCAGTTGCCTTAACAGTAAAGAGGTGATGAAAATAGTACCATCCTCAGAGGATTGCTGTGCAAATGAAATGAGAAGATGCATATGAAGTGCACATGTAGTGTTTGGCCCAGGGTAACTGTTTAACAAATCTCAATTTCTTTTTTTCAAACTGGAGTTCATGGTTGAATGATAGGAAGCCAGGTGGCATTTTCTTGGAGCGCCAATTTTACCCAAAGATGATTTTAAGGCAAATTTATATGTTAAACAGACAGATAAATATTTGGAATAGAATACAAAATTCTTATGTACTATTATTGTAAATTGGCCATCAAAGACATTTTTCTCTGGGGTAATGGTTTTGGGCTGCATCCCTGAGGTCTCATATTTGCAATCCTTATCCTGTGCTTTAGAACAATCAGGATGGGGCAATTTGTAGTCTTGAATTTTGGCTCACTTTCCAGATTTCCCCCCTTTCCAGAGGGAAATCTGAGGCCTAGGAAGGAGAAAGGGTACATATGGCTTATTAATGGTAGGACTGGGGCCCTGTTTCCTGCCTCAATTTCCCCACATGTAAAAAAACTCAGAAGCCACGTCTGAAGGAAGAAACACTCAGCCAGGAGCTTCTCTCCATGTTTGGCAGGAGAAAGGAGCCTGTGTGCCTCCCCCAGCCTCTCCCGGCCTCAGAGAAAGTTTCCAGAGAACTATTTTCTGGTGTTAATTTGTTAAGTCTTCTTACAAAGTGAGAATAGCAGCTGGTGGGGTGGACTCTGACCTGACATGAAAGTTAATTAGAAATGTCATCCTCCAGGGAACATATTCCCCTGAGGAGAGAAAGAGACATTAATATTTCAGAGCCCCTCTGGCTCCTGCCCTCTGAGCTGTGTGGGGCTCTGCCTCCTCCCCACTCCCCCATCTCTTCCTGATTTGCTCCATGAAAAATTAATTTCCTCTCCAACTAAAGAGCTGTCTCTGCCTCGGGCAGAGACATTCTGGGAAATATCAGTCAGGAATGCTGATCCCATCTCAGTCTTAGCATGCTGTATTATCTTGAGAGAGTGTCCTAACCTCTCTGGGGTCTGGGCTTTCCCATCTGTAGGGGAGCATTCCCGGATTGTCTGGGCGAACAGCTGGCAGATGAGAAAGGCCAGCGGTTGCTACTGAGCAGCTGCTGAATGAACACAGCAGTGGGGCTGCTGAGGACATGGAAGAGGCCCAGAATCAGAGTGGACTTCTCTAGATGTAAGAAGCATCAGGACTCCAGATCTTCTGTCCCACAGAACAAAGCAAGGGAGATTCCCACCCACTAGGCTTTATTGTTGGTAAACTCGATGTCCTGAGTAGCTGGAGGCACAGCCAAGTCAGGCACTGTCTCAGGCTACATTAATAGAGGTATAATATCCAGAATTGGGGAGGAGATAGAGAGTGCTACCCCAGACCTGATACACTGCATTATTCAGGCCAAACCTGAGATTGTGTGCGCATACTCAGAGAGGTGTCTAGACAGCTCCAGGACCTTCAAGGATTCAATCGCCAGCTTGAGTCAGTACCACATCCTGGAGGCCCTCAGCTCTGAGAAGAGAAGAGTGGACATAGAGGCTGAGGGAGCAGGTATTCACTTCAGGGCCCCAGAAAGAAGAATGAAGACAAGAACTATATCTAGGGACTTTTGGAAGGGCAGATTTCAACTTGAAAGAGAAGGAAGTAAAAATAGCCAGAGCCATCCAACAGTGCAGCCAGCTTCCCGGCAGGCCGAGAGCCCCGGGTTCAGCCAGAGCCGCACCCCTCACACCAGGCTGCTGGGAAACATCCCTGCCCTGGCTAGAGACTCTAGGATGGCCTCAGGAGGAACTTCCAATTCACAGATTCCCAGATGATAATAACCACGCTCGCATTTCCCAAGTGCAAGGCACTGCGCTAACTTCTTTACATAATGCAGCATCCTTTACATAAGTGTGTCCATCTAAAGGACTCGGAGTAGCAGCTGGCTCTCTGTGAGGACCACGTACATGTTAGCTATTTCTGTTGACATAGTCTTAACTCACTTAATCCTTAGAACAACTCTACAAGGTAAGTACTATTAGTATCTTCATTATACATATAGGGAAACTGAGGCATGGGACATTCCCTTGCCCAAGGGAACAGCTATTAAGTGGCAGAGCCAGAATTCAAACCCAGGGAGTCTGGCACCGGAATCCATGCCCTCAGCCACTATGCTAGACTCTGTGAGATGGCAGTGAGAAGCAGCCCAAGGAAGTGAGCCACTGAGCACAGGCTGGTGGAATGATGACCCAGAAGGGTCTTAAAGTCCATGCAGGGAAGGCAAGGAGGGTGACGCAGGTCCCATGTCAGAAGCACGTGGATTTGCTCTGGTGGTCAGCCCTGATTCCATGTGGGAGTGGTTAGAAAGAGGTAGCTCTGGACCAGGCACAGGGGCTCACGCCTGTAATCCCAGCACTTTGAGGCCGACGTGGGCAGATCACCTGAGGTCAGGAGTTCGCGACCAGCCTGGCCAACATGGTGAAACCCCATCTCTGCTACAAATACAAAATTTAGCTGGGTGTGGTGGTGCAGGCCTGTAATCCCAGTTACTTGAGAGACTGAGGCAGGAGAATCACTTGAACCCGGGATGGGGAGGCTGCAGTGAGCTGAGATCGGACCGCTACACTCCAGCCTGGGCAATACAGAGAGATCCTGTGTCAAAAAAACAAAAACAAAACAAAACAAAAATCATGTGGCTCTGGCCGGGCTAGACTTCTTCCCATCCTCAGTCTCCAGCTTCTAGGAAGGAGGGCACAGGCCAGGTTCCAGATGTCCTAGGGACAGTGACTACCAGGCAACTTGGGCAAGTCCAAGGGGCAGGACAAAGATAGCAGCCCAGACCCTGGTTTGGACCCATTCACTCATTCACTCATTCATTCATTCATTTACTCAACACTTATGTATTGAGTGCTGCTTCTGCCCCAGCCCTAAACATCTCCCCAGAGCGGGAGGTACAGCAACACCTGTGTGACCCAATGGCATTCATGGTCTAAAAATGGACTAATTCCCAACCCAGGTGGTTCTGATTGGAGCCAGGAGAGAGAGAGAATTACCTGTTCACAGTCGTGGCTGACATTGAATGATCATCGCTACATCTACCAAGGGTGGTGCTGGGCATGGTGTGGGAGAGTGTGATGGGCTTTAGAACTGCAAACTCTGATGAGGGTCCCAGCTCCAGTGGAGCTAATTATTTAGCTTTTCTCACTTTCAGCTTACTCATCTGTGACATGAAAGTGGAGTTGTGCTATGTGGCTCTGGAACTTGGTAGACTAAGCACACAGCACATGGCCTGGTACACTCACTCACTCATTCATTCAATGATGAAGGCCTATGGAGGCAGAGTCTGTTCCAGGCTCCAGGACACAGTAATCAAGGGATGCACAACCCAGCCCCCATAAGCTCGTCTATGAGTTGGGGCATACGTAAGCATTTGGGCAAAGCAACTGCATGAGGTTAGTGTTATGAAAGGCAGTGAGCTGGGGCTTCAGGGGCCTATGGAAAAGGCCCCGGGCAAAGAGCCCAGCTCTCCACCTGGTATGTGCCATGTCCTTGGGCAAATCACAACCCCCTCACTAGGCCTCAGTTTCTCTAAAGTTTGATAAGGAGGCTCTGGCCTCCAAGGGTTCTCTTAGCCTGGATGTTCTATGATTCTGTGTCCTCTGGGCCTGAGGTGAGCTCCTGTGTGGGATGGTGTGGCATGGGCAACCAGGAGGACAGGGCTGGTGAGGGCCTCTGCTAGGCTTGGACTCCCTCCTAGGCTCCCACACTGAGAAGTGCTGAGGCCAGACTTGAGCTTGCAATCCAGGCAATGTTTTCATCTCTTCACCCGAGACAGCTCCAGTGGGCCAATGAGCTGGCCAAGTTTAAAGCCAAGTGTAAGCCTGCGGAAGGAGGGAAAGTGGGCCTGCCTCTGCGAGACTGAGCAAGGCTTCTGTTAGGCTCTGCCAGGAGCCAGGACACCCGGCTTCAAATTCCTCCATCACTGAGGCTCAGTCACCTCGTATGTGAAGTGGAAGGGAGCTGGCCTTGCCTACCTCCCAGGGTGTTAGTGAAGAGCAGAGGCAACCCCTGGCAGGGGCACAGGGAAACAGGACGTGGCTGCACTTAGGAGGTGCATCCCCTGTGTGCCAGGCTTTGGCCATTGCTTTGTGTGCATCACATCACCCCGCCCTCATAACCACCCGGGGAGAACACTATCATCTCCATTTGACAGACCAGCAAACCACCTTGTGGCCCGCAGTTGCACAGCTTGTGAGGACCTGCACAGTCATTTAGGTGAACATCTGTCTAAGCTGAAGCCTGGATTCTTTCCACTATGTATTTGGCTCTGAATGAATGAGAGGTGGTGGTGTCCCCATTTTACAGATAAGAAAACTGAGGCTCAGAACATCACACATCTAATAAGACTGCCATCTAACACCACCAGAAAGAGCAGCTGTTTGTGGTGTTTCAATGGCAGACAGGGGAGGGCCAGGTCTCAGCAACTGGGATTCATTATTCCTAGAAAGTTCTAGACAGTTTGGTGTCTAATTCCTATTGGCACCCAAATAGAGCAAAAAGCTCACCTAGGTTCAAGTGATGTGTATACCCTAAGACTTTTCTTAGTGGTCCTGGTTTTGGCCCTAAGGAAGCCCCTGGTTCATGGCTATCAGTGACAGTGCCACAGTTGATCCTGTTTTGATTCACATGGCAAAGCAAAGGTGGTAGGAATAAGTATTTGGGAGCCAAGACCTGGAGTCACATCAGGCATAGAGTCAGAATGTGCACCATGTGTTAGAGGCAAAGACCGCCAACAGAGACGCTGGCTCTGCCGTTTGTAGTTGAGGAACTTTCACACCTTTTTTGCCTTTCTGGGCCTCAGTTTCTTCTGTGGAACGGGAGTGATGACGCCTATCCCCCAGCAGCAATGCGAGGATAAACGAGATCATCTGCATGAGGCCTTCAGGTTCCAGCACAGGGTCTGGCACATGATAAGGACTCAAGAAGTGGTAGCTGGTGCTTCGTTACCATCGCTATTATTATCATTATTTCTGTGTCCCCTTCTGCCTTACAGTGCGGAAACAGGAAATTATAAAAGTGACAGAGCAGCTGATTGAAGCCATAAGCAATGGAGATTTTGAGTCCTACACGTGAGTCAGCTGGGCTCATTCTGCATGTCCTGCCTGGATCGTTGTTCAGCGGGTACCGATGGCTAGCTTTGGGGATCCTCATCTCCGACCCTCATCCACTCACTTTGCATGTGCTGTGAATCAGACTGAACTCACATTTCTATTTGCATCTGGACTTGATGCTTATATTGAGCTTTCTGTTCGCAACACTTCTCTATATGTCAGTCCTCCTCCTCCTGTCCTTCCTCCTCCTCACATCTTGTTCCCTGGGAGGAACGCCAACAAAACTCCCTTGCTTCCCCAAGGAAAGAGGGGGTGGACAGCATCATAGCATGGGCCTCCTCAGGAGATGAGCTGGGAAGGTGGAAAGCGAGACAGGCCCCCCCGCCATTCCTGCCCAATGGGCCTGGGCGCTCACCCTACACTCCCTTGGACCTGTGACCTCAGACAGGCAGGAGCAGGCAGGATCCACAGGGAGTGTCCCTTTGGTGAGCAGGCATAAGCAGAAGTACCTCTAAGCAGAATCTGAACTCCTCTGAGAAATAAGGCAGCATGCACAAAAATTACATAAAATGAGACATCCCAGTGTGTGAGGGCCGAGCCGGAGCACCTGTGCTGCCCACTCACGCCTTTCCTGGCCTGGCCCAGAAACAAACTTTGGCCGGGCCCTCAGCTGGCCTGGGGGAGAGTAAATATTCTGGGCTTAGTCCTTAATAGTTTGGCCAGTGCTGACAAGGCCTGGGCCTGGAGACCAGACATAAGCTTTTTGGAGGACAAAGACTGCCCACCAGGGCAGAGTGATTTTTCCCTGCTGGGTTAAGGTGAGTTGGGCATAGCCTGGCTGGGGTTCGCTCCTTGGGCAGCTTGGTCCTTGTTTCCAAGATGCCTAGAGCTGGTTTGCCTCTCAAAGCCTTGGCAGGCCAGGTACATTCTAATTGTGGGAGGGTTTTCAGCGGCAGCAGGTGGCAAAGCCCCCTAGAAGGTCACTGGCTCCCTTTGGAAGAACAGGGGCTTGGAAGATGCATGTGTGGAACTGAGGGTGACCTGTGCATATGTGTATGCATGCACTTGTACACATGTGTGCACGTTTGGGACTGTGCACAAGGAGGGTGCGCAGGTGCGTGTGCATATGTATACTGGAGTGTTGCACTGAAGCATGGAAATAGGCTGTTAAGCTGGTCTCGCAGCCAGTTCTAGAAGGAGTGAACTTGGAATGTATCATGCCAGTGGCTCTGGAAGGACCCAGCCAGGGAATGAAGGAAAGTGAGATGGGTCCTGTGGTCCCCAAGCTCCTCAGTGGCACTTCTGGGGGTCCTGGGGAACCCCTCACACCTATGGGATGTCACTTCCTCTGACATCTGCAGCCTGCTCTACGTTCTGACCCCTTGCCATGACCTCTGGGTCCAGGATGCCCTGTGTAACCCTGAATATGTTCCTTCATCTCTCTGAGCCTCAGTTTCCCCATAGGTACAATGGAGTTGGGGCAATGGCCTCCAAGTCCCTTTACTCTAGGAGGCAGGAATACCAAGGTGCCTCCAGGGTTGGGGCTTCTTCAGTGGGGGTGCGTAGTCTCCCACATGCCCAGACCCCCACCACTGGCGGATTCTGGAGCTGAAAGGGTCTTGGGCACCCCGTTTGGTCTGAGCACAGTCCCCCAGCCCCTGGCGTAAGCCATCTGGAGAATCTGGGGTCATGAGTAGAGAAGCAAGTTGCCTGGGGCCACCCAAACAGGCAGAACAGAGCAGGGACAGTGCACCCTGCAAATGCTTTCTCCAGCTCAGACGGTGCTGGGCCTGACACCCCCTCCTGGGTGTCTCCAATTCTACCCTGGGTTGAGAGCTTTGCTTGTCCTGGGACATTCCCTGTCCCTGGCTTCATTGCTATTGCCACGGGGGTCCATGTTATGCCACAGAAGATCCCACAGACCTGTTTCCCTGGAACGAGGAAAAGACAGCTTGTTCCCTTCCCTTGTCTGGCTGTCAGGGTCTCCCAGAAAACTAAGACTTGGAAGGGAACAACAGCTGAAAATACACAGCCTCCGTCATGCCCTGTGCTTCTCCTCCCAGATATTACCTCATCTAATGCTATTTTTCTCATCCTACAGAAGAGGAAACTGAGGCTCACAGCCAAGGCGGCTGGTAACAATAGGGAACCCTTGTTCAAATTAGCAAAACTCGTCCCTTCCAGGTATATACCTGGCTTGATGAGCAGAAGTCACTTTTATGTGAAGGAAAAGGCAGTGCCCCCCAGTCTCGACCCCACAGGAAGATAAATTAGAAAAAGCCCCCTCTGGATCCACTGCCCCGAACCAGGGAGCGCAATTTGGAGAGTAGAGAGCAAACGGAATTTCCTCCCCACAGCACCGTTAGTGCCTGCGCAGCCCTGCACACCAACCACGGTGCTCTCGCTTAAAGCGGCTAAGCCACTTGCTTGGGGTCTCATAGCCACTGGTGAGCCAGGGCCTGAACTTAGGCTTCCTGGATCTAGATGGCACACACCAATCAGTGATATCCCATACTTTATAGCTTGCTTGCAAGCCCCTTCCCGTCCACTAACTTCAATGATCCTGTGAGGTGGGTGCAATCATTCCTATTTCACAGGCTCACCCTCCAAGGGTCCAGTGAGAAGCCACACCAGCCCCTCTTTCCTCTGGCTTCTTTCCCCCAGGAAGATGTGCGACCCTGGCATGACGGCCTTCGAACCTGAGGCCCTGGGGAACCTGGTTGAGGGCCTGGACTTCCATCGATTCTATTTTGAAAACCGTGAGCAATTCCTTCTCTCTGTGGTGCCTGTTGTCTGCTCTCGTTCCATGTCCTGCCGGATGGCACAGCAGGGTGACGGGCAGGGCCCCAGGGGCGGCTCAGGAGCCAGCGAAGAGGAAGCTCCCATGTGGACTGGGGTTGGTACCCTCTTGGTTCCCTCTCCTAACCCTGGCCCATCGACTACCAGCTGCCCCTCCTGTGGTTGAAAATGGGGCAGGCGAGGTCCCAGAGACCAGGGACACTCCGGACAAGCCCTCCCAGGCCTCTCCTGCCCATGACTCTGGGCAGGGTCTGGGGAGGGCCCTGATTCCCATATTATAGATAAGGGAGCCTTCCCACTGGCACATACACCCAAGTTACAGTCATCTTGATGCCTAGGGCCAGCTGAGCTGCCCAGCTGGTCACAAGCTGGCTGGTGGGTTGTTATGCAAGTGACCTCTGTGGGTGGGCAGTTTGGGAAAGAGGTGAGGACAGCGAGCTCACACTGCTGTTCCCCTGCCTGTTGTCTAGGTCTCTGTCCTGCATGTCTGTCCTTCCCGGGCTTCTCCTTTGCAGGAGAGACCTTGGCAGCTTTGCAACCAGGAGCCTTCAGTGGGTAGAGGCTGGGCCTGACCTACGGTGCTTTCTGCCTGTGTCTGTGTTTCCCTAGGCCAGAGGTCAGGTAGGGATGAATTAAAATGCACACAGGTTAGAATCATGCAGCTTAGGACAGGGAGGAAGGACCTACGAAGTCGTATATCCAGGGTCCCCCAAAGTCAAGGGCGTGTACCACTGAGGCTACAAAGTGATTTCAGGTGTATGTGGGCACCACTTTAAACAGCATTGGTTTACACAGTGAGAGAGCGGTTTCCTTCTTAATTTTCTTTCAATACTCTGGCTTCATCGGGGGGAAAGTCTTTGCTAGGTGCTAGCCTGTCTTCAACACCCCTCTGCCACTGTGTAATTTCCCTCTTTATCAAAGAGAAAACAAATCTCAGGCTCAGATCTCTTTCAGGCAAGAGTGTGGTGCAAGGATTATGTAACTTTCTTTCATTTTCACCAGCCTTATTATTAGAACTTTATTCATGATACTGATTGTTCATTAATGGTTATGTCAATAAGTTTTCTTTTAAAATAAATCTATAGCCAGGTGCAGTAGATCATGCTTGTAATCCCAGCACTTTGGGAGGTTGAGGTGGGTGGATCCCTTGAGGTCAGGAGTTCAAGACCAGTCTGGCCAAGGTGGTGACACCCCTCTCTTCTAAAAATACAAATATTAGCTGGGCGTGGTGGTGGGTGCCTATAATCCCAGCTATTCGGGAGGCTGAGGCTGCAGTGAGCCGAGATTATGCCACTGCACTTCAGCTTGGGCGACAGTGAGTCTCAGTCTACACACACACACACACACACACAAATTATAGAAATTAGTAAAGTGAGAAATACTTTTCTTTCTTTTTTTTTTTTTTTGAGACTGAGTCTCACTCTATCACTCAGGCTGGAATGCAGTGGCATGATCTCCCCTCACTGCAACCTGGGTTCAAGCAATTCTCCTGCCTCAGCCTCCTGAGTAGCTGGGATTACAGGCACCTGCCACCACGCCTAGCTAATTTTTGTATTTTTAGTAGAGACAGGGTTTCACCATGTTGGCCAGGCTGGTCTTGAACTCCTGACCTCAAATGATCTGTCTATCTTGGCCTCCCAAAGTGCTGGGATTACAGGTGTGAGATACCACGCCTGGCCTGGGAAATACTTTAATGAAGTAAGTACAGGTGGTACTTGTGAATGGTAAAAATAACGAAGAAGGTACTTCAGTGACTGAAGTAGGATCTAGTCCAACTCTTCATCATACAGAGGGGAAACTGAGGCTCAGAGAGGGGAAGTGACTTGTCTAAAGGAATCCAGAAAGCCAGTGGCAGAACCTGGAGCTGACTCACCCCAGTGCCCTTTCCCTTCCCTGTAGCACCTGCTGCATCTGCACATTAGCAAGCCCCCACTGGGACTGACACTCCTCTCCTGGCTTGTACCCTCTCTGCCTGAATTGTATAGCATACAGAGGCCAAGGACACCCTCCAAAAAGCTGTGAAGAAGAAAGCAACATCTTCCTTCAGTAAATCAAACGAATTCTCGAAGGCTAACAAGGAAGATTAAATTCTCGGCCGGGCGTGGTGGCTCATGCCTGTAATCCAAGCACTTTGGGAGGTCGAGGCAGGAGGATCACCTGAGGTCAGGAGTTCAAGATCAGTCTGGCCAACATGGTGAAACCCCGCCTCTACCTAAAAATACAAAAAATAGCCAGGTGTGGTGGCTCACGCCAGTAATCCCAACTACTAGGGAGGCTGAGGCACGAGAATTGCTTGAACTTGGGAGGCAGAGGTTGCAATGAGCTGAGATGGTGCCACTGTACTCTAGTTTGGGCGACAGAGTGAGACTCTGTCTCAAAAAAAAAAAAAAGATTGAATTCTCAGGCAAGGAGAGGTGGCTGGACCCCATAGGTTCTATCACCCTGGAGCTCCCTCACTGGTTACGGTGGCGACCATCCTACAGTCTGTCCTCTGGGGGCACCAGTCCCCCAGGGTAAACTTACAATCCCCACAAAGCAGGGACCAGGCTAAGGCCCAACTGCAAAGTCTGAGGGATGACAAAATGGAAATCATCACAGAGAGGAAGCCATGCAGCCCTTTGCCTGCGTCTATGCAGGGCCCCTCTTAGCGTTGGTCCCCCGACTCCAGGCTTAAACATCTGGTGACCTCCAACGCAGAACTCACAAGGGCAGACCCAGAGTAACTGCTCACTCCTGGCCAAGCCCCACCTTCCAGAGCCCTATTTTTTCCTGTTGACGACTTGGCTCTGTCTCCCACCCTATGCACAACGATAGATATTGGAAGCCTCCTATTTTTTCAAAAGACACCACATCAGGTGGCATTTCTTTACAAATACCTCTTAAGACCCCAGCCCTTGCTGACTGTAGCAAGGCCCAGTGCCCGCAACAATGCTAAGCTCTGTTTGTACCTCCTGGGGTTGTTCCAGATTGTCCTAACCCAGTCTCACCTGGAAACTGACTTCTTTTTCAAAAAATAATTTTATCTATCTATCTATCTATCTATCTATCTATCTATCTATCTATCATCTATCTACCAACCAGGTTATGAAACTGGCTATTTTTCATATTTTTCGTAGAGACAGGGTTTTGCTTTGTTGCCCAGGCTGGTCTCGAACTCCTGGGCTCAGGTGATCCACCCACCTTGGCCTCCTAAAGTTCTGGAATTACAGGCATGAGCCACCACTCCCAGCCAAAACAGACTTTTTTTAGATTCCACTGCATTTTTTTCAGGAATTAGCCCGGCCTGGGACAAGTCAGGTTGCTTCTCTGGACCTTATCTGCATATCTGTGGAATGGATGTGTTGAATAGATGGTCTTGTATGCCTCCAGCCCTGAACGCTGTCAGGGACACTTACAGAGCTCTCCTCAGATTCTACAGTTGGGCTGCTGGATGACCTCTGACCTCCGAGGTCACTCCCAAGTCTATGATGCTAAAACTCTGCATTCTACATGTCCAAGAGCCCAGAATTCTGTTATTCTACGTGCCTAAGACTTGGTGAAGTCCTTTATCTAAAGCCTGGGTGTAACGTGTTCTAACAGGAGATAGGTGCTATTGGATACTTTCTGCAATCCCGAAAAAAAAAAAGACACTTTACATTTTTCAGAAAATAAGTGGCTCACAAACCTGGCTTGGCACCAGGATCAAGGGGTAAGGAAGGAGAAGGGAGATTTTTAACACTAGAGATTCTTTTTTTTTTTTGAGACGGAGTTTCGCTCTTGTTACCCAGGCTGGAGTGCAATGGCGCGATCTCGGCTCACCGCAACCTCCACCTCCTGGGTTCAAGCAATTCTCCTGCCTCAGCCTCCTGAGTAGCTGGGATTACAGGCACGCGCCACCATGCCCAGCTAATTTTTTGTATTTTTAGTAGAGACGGGGTTTCACCATGTTGACCAGGATGGTCTCGATCTCTTGACCTCGTGATCCACCCACCTCGGCCTCCCAAAGTGCTGGGATTACAGGCTTGAGCCACCGAGCCCAGCCAACACTAGAGATTCTTGATCTCCGCTCTCTAAGGGCGGGGTTGGGGAAGCTGTGTTTAAAGTCAGCACTTCGCATGATTCAGACCTGCATTTGGGCTACATGAATAGAAGCGTTCCTCTCAAGCCCCAGATACAGATCACCACTGTCCAACTCCTCCCTGGGTTGTTGTCTTTCTATGCTTTCATTTTCTACCTTGAGGAAAACATCGAGTTTCTAGAATCAATATAATAATAGTAATGGTGGTATCTCATTTCATGCGGTGGGATCTGGTGTCAAGGACTTTGTCAGCCCTATCATGACTCCAAGAGTTATGTATTGCTTCCTAACTCTGGAAAGCCCCATGACCTTGCAATGACCCCCATGACTGCTAATATCATCCCTATCATTTCAAGGTTCTAAGATTCTACAATTCTCATATTCCCCCAAGTTTCCACAATTCTATCTATATCTACAGTAGAAGTGGCCAGCAGGCCCACAGGCTGTGTCTGAACTGCAGATATACTTCACATGGCCTGCATGTTTTAAATTTGAATTATATGAAATCAAAAAACAAAGAGTTTTCATATAAAAATTCAGATTTCCAGATTCTCTTGAAAAACCAGGTGTGTCAACACCAGTGTCACTCACATAGCAGCCACCAGGAAGCTGTGTGTGGGACGCCCTCTTTAGGTGGGACAAGGCATTCTGTTTGCCACAGTCCCCATCTCTCCCTATTGCCTCCCTGACCCAGAGGCAAAGGGTCAGTTGTCATTTAGCATCTTATACCTGGCTCAGCCCCTGTTGCTTATGTGCCTGCCTGGCACCTAGGGAGATCCGGCTTTGAGACTGTGCTCAGAGCTCATCTGGTTCTATAATCATCTAGGCTTACTTCCATGGGCTAACAGTCTATGATTCTAACATTCCATTTTCCCATGTTGGATGAATTCTGCATGTCTGAACTCCACTGTATCTAAGCTGGGATGTGATGTCCCCATCATCTAGAAGTTCCACCTCACCCCAGGTAGCTGAGCCCTGCCACAGAGGTCCCCTCCCTGCAAATGAAGCAGGCAGGGCGCCTCCGCTGAGAGGGCTGCTGGGAGTGGAGAAAGTGAAGACAGTGAGAAGGAGGCACCCGGTTGCATCTCCTCTGCCCCTCCCATCCCCACCTCCAGTGTGGTCCCGGAACAGCAAGCCCGTGCATACCACGATCCTGAATCCCCACATCCACCTGATGGGCGATGAGTCGGCCTGCATTGCCTACATCCGCATCACGCAGTACCTGGATGCCGGCGGCATCCCACGCACCGCCCAATCGGAGGAGACCCGCGTCTGGCACCGCCGGGACGGCAAATGGCAGATTGTCCACTTCCACAGATCTGGGGCGCCCTCCGTCCTGCCCCAGTAAGAATCCCTCTTTCCTGCCTCCCAGATTAATGTAAAGGATGGGGGTGTTGCCCTGGAGGGGGTTACATCGGGGAAGCTGCTTCCTTCAGCTCTGAAAGGCTACAGAGTGGGAAGACCCCACTCTGCAGGTCGAGGGCAGACCCCAAGAAGGAGACCAGGCCTGCAGTTCTGGGGGAAGAGCTGTGCTTGGACTCCATCTAAGGCGGCAGGGTGGGTGGGTTGCCCATGCAGGAAGCACCATGCCCTGAGAAACACCCTGTGTGTGTCTTACAGCTGAGGGACCAGGCCAGGGTCGCTGCGTTGCTGAGCCGCAGAGATCCACTCTGTCCGTGGAATGGAGCTGCTGGTTCTCCCAGGTGGATTTTGCTGGAATTCCCCCATCTCATCACCCCACCACTGTCACTTCTGTACCTGCATCAAGAAAATCCGCTTGTCCACAAAAGTCATCGCAACTTCAGAGCCAATGGCCACATCTCTCCACCTCTCACCCCCACCCTCTCCCCGGCCAGGCTGGGGCTTCCTCAGGCCTGAGTGCCCATGGCACTGGCCCCCTCTCCCTGGCCCCGGCGGCTGTCTGCCTGGCCTGCCTTGGGCTGTAGGTTAGAATGCCCGGGCAGTATGCCCACCAGGGGTTGGGGAGAAGTAGGGGTGGCACGGTAAGGAAGGCAGCATCCGCCAGTCCCTCTCCTGGACCTCTCCTCTTCCAGGGTGTCTGAGGAAGGGCAGATAACACCCCCTAGCCCCCAAGCCAACCGCCCTGAAGGAGTGGGGAGAGGAGCAGACGCCAGGAGCCTCCTGCCTCAAAGCGCTCCCCGAGTCTTCTCCCTCCTGTGCTGACCTCAGGGTGGTCTGACCCTTCCCTCAGTGTGGGGGTCGCGGCCCTCTCAGGTGCCCCTACTTGCTTTCTGCTTCCTTCCAGGAAGTCCACCTCCAACATTCACCCCCTCACACACCCCACCATTGTTCCTGGAGAATTCCAGCTTCGTCGTATCTCAGAGAGGAAATCTAATTGTTTTTTGGGGCAAAAGAAAGCAACATTTAGGTATCACTTCTACTTGGACCGCATGCCTTTTTATAGCCAAATTTCTGTGTATTTCGTAAATGGATTTTGCGTTCCTGGATATTTATGTAATAACTAGACTTCTCAGATTATTGTGAGAAGGGTCGGGTTGGAAGGGGTGTAGGAAGAGGGATGAGGGGTAGTTTTTTTCTGTTCTAGTTTTTTTTTTCCGTCATCTCTGAGATGGACCTTGTCACCTGTGGTTATTAGGGCCGAGGCGAACTCAGCTCCAGAGAGAAGGGCCTCTCTGCCATTTCGGTCCCAAAGTGAGCTGACACAGGCGTTCCTTTTGGGGCTGTGGAAGCATCAGATGCCAGCGCTGACTCAGGAATAGCAAGTCAGGGCAGAGAGGAGGAGGGAGGCTGTAGGGATGGAAATATCTGGACTTTTCTTTGCTTCCCTCCCAAACTGGGGTCTTCACTAACGCACTTCCCAGGATTTCATCTCACCATATCTGCGTGCCGCCCCCAGCACCACCCACCCACCTCTGGGGGGCCCACGAGCATGTGTTCTCATTGCCTTTCCCCCCATGGCATCTGATGACCACAGCAGAGCACTGGGAATTTCTACTCTTCACGCGTCATCCTGCAGCCTCGGGTTCGCATCCTCTCTTTCTTTTCCTCTTTCCCTCCTTCCCTGGGATTGACTCTGAGTGGAATACCTTGGCACATCCACTAGGATCTACTGTCTGCACTGTTTTCTTTGCATGACTTTATATGCAGTAAGTATGTTGAAAACAAACGAAAAGAAGAAAACGCTCAACAAAACCAATCTACATGTTTTGGACTAAAAAAAAATAGAGGTTGTATTCTCAGTGTCCGACTCGGAATTATGTTGCTGCCTCTCTGTGCTTTTGGCCTCTGTGTGGCCGTGTTTTGCCAGCATGAGATACTGTCCCCTCTGGAGGATTTTAGGGGAGGAAGAGCCACGTCCCCAGGGATTGGAGGAGGCTCCGGTACCCTCAACCCTCATGGGTGTTGGTTGGAGCAGAACTGGTGAGGCTGTTTGATCCAAGACTTTCTTCTGAGTTCTCCCCGATCACCAGCTGTCTGCTGGGTTCTTAAGTCCTGCTGCCCAGACCCAGGTGACACAGGCAGCGCCAGGTCTGCAAGCCAGGAGAGATGCTGCCCAGGCCTCCTGGTTTCCAAGCTGGTCCATCACTGGCCTCTGTCCTTGGCAGAGACCTTGCTGCCCAGGTCCTGGGGTGGGCTCTTGGCCTGCCCCAGGCCCAGAGGGTTTCCCAGTAAGGCCCAGTGATCCCACTGTCCCTGGGGCAAAACCACTTGTCCCCCTTGTGAGCTGCCAGTTCCCTACAGCCATCCCCAGTCAAGCGTGAGGGTGTGGCCTTCACCAGGGGCTGCTGCAATTACCAAGCAAGATCTCAGCTCTTCTTCAGCCTCAGTTTCCTCATTGGTTAAAAGGGTTCATTGCTCCCATCCAGCTGATGAAGGCGCAAACATCTGACGATGTGAAGCCTAATTTACCCACAGGGATAGTCACTGGGAGGACTCCTGTTTACTTCTAGAACTGGCCAGGCCCCACGCCCTCCCCTGCCTGCCCCAGATTCCCCTCTTCGGTGCCTGTCAACTGCTTTTCAGCAGTGGACTGCAGGGGAAAGAGCAGTGGTTTGGAGTGAGTAGGCTTCCATTTCCAGCTCTGACCTCACTTGCTGTGTGACCTTGGGCAAGTTCCTTCCCCTCTCTGGAGCTTGGTTTCCCCGCCAGAGGAAATGGAGCTGGAGGAGCCTGAGGTCCTGCCTTTCACTGGCTGACACACCTCCTGTCCACTGTGTCCCTCTCCAAGTGCCAGAGAAGTGGAGGCAGGTCGCTACCCCAGGCTGCGATGGCCCCCGCTGTGAAGGCCAGACTGTGGGTAGGCAGCCACCTGGTGCCACCACAGGGCACCAGGGATGATCCTGAGGCAGCAGGCAGGGGAAACTCACAGAAAAAACTGCCCAGAGCCTGCCCTCACCAGACAAACTCCATGCTCCTCCAAAACACCCTTTAGATGCAAAAAAAAAAAAAAAAAAAATCCAAACCCAAGTCAAAACCTTGGCTCCAGCATGCAAACACGTTTACAGGAAAGTATTCTCCTGGGTTTGTGCCTACAACGGTGCGAATCCTGACCCAGGGCCTCCTGGCTCCCTTCAAAGGGAGACCCTTTGGGGGGATGAGTTTGCCAGACTCCCCGTGCTGGTTTCTTTGTTACTATTTGTTTGGGGGTTTGTTTTAGTTCTTTTTTGTTTTTCTTTTCTTTTTTAAAACTATGTGGCTGTGAACTTGAATGACCACTGCTCAAACTTTCTGCTATTTCGGGGGTGGGATGGGAAGAAGGGGCGTCTGTTTTATTCTTGGTGTTTTCAGTGCAATAAATAGCTACAAACTTCTGTGCACTCTGTGTGTTCCTGTCTTGGTCAAGCCCCTGCGCTGGAGGCTTTTGTTCGTTTCCAGTTCTAGATCTGCCCCAGGGCAAAATAAAAGTCTCGGTCTTCATTCTGATTGGGCCAACTATGGTCACATGCTCAAAGCTGAACCGGTCACTGTGGGATTATGCCTGGACCACATGCCCCACCTGTAGAGCCAGGGAGGGGGTCAGCTTTCTCCCAGGGACATGGGGTACCTTCAACAAGGGCTAGGGGGTGGCCATGGGTTGCCTGAGCAGCCAAGAGCTAAAGTCTCCCTCAGGCCTTGGGGTAGGCTCTTCTCCTCCGGGCCTCAGTTTCCCCGTACAACGTGGAGCTTATTCCACAAGTCCCCTAACCCATTCTCTTCCCTCAGCCCAGTCTCACAGACAAGCACCCAGGACTCAGCACACCAGAGATAAGAAGAAAATGCTTTAAAGCACAGAGAGTGCTTTAAAGAATGGAGAAGGGAAAAAAGGTTATCTTTATTCATAAACATATGTCTGGGCCAAGTGCCTGGGATACTTTGGTCCTTGGAGCCCGAGCTGCTGGCCTCTGGCGGGGCAGAGTCAAAGTGGTGATGCAGAGGCTTTGGCCACCTTGAGACTGTGGCAGAGTGATCAACCTTCCCAGCTACCTATGTGAAATGTTCAATGCTAAAACCAGGACAGCACCAGGCCAACCAGACCAGCTGGTCACCCTAAGCCTTGACCCCCATTGCCCAGAGGCCTGGTTGCCACGGGGCTAAGAGAAGGTGCCCATGGGAGCCCACAGTTCCCTCTAGACCATACTCCAGGTGCCTGAGACTCCAGAATCCCTGCACCAGCTGCCTTCCGGGTCTATCCTCGCTGCTGGTGTGTGGAATGGCCAGGGCGGGGTCTGTGGGGAGTGTGCCCGTGGCACATAGGGGAGGACCTTCACAGTGAGAGCACAGGCCAAGGCTGGTAAAAGCAAGAGAGGCTTGGGGACAACTCCTCTTGGGCAGGAGTTGTCATTTTTTCCATTTTCCATCCTTGCCCCAGAGTCTGCAAGGGTTAGTGCCAGGCGTCCTCCCAGCCCTGCCTTCACTTGCCCCAGAGGCTCCTGCACAAAGCCTTGAAGGCTTGGATGGCCATTGTGCCTTTTTACCAGCAGGTGGCAGCACAGGAGCAGGTTTCAGGCGATCCTTGGCTCCAGCATGTCTGCCTTGCCCTGGGAGACATCCTTTAACTCTCAAAAAGTACTGACTCCACTTAAAACACTATTATGATCTCACAGGAGCATGATACTCTGCAGTTCACAAAGTGCTTTCACAACACCTCTTGTCCCAGTTGCAACAGTCCTATTTTGAAGATGAAAATAATGAGACTCAAAGGCAAAGAGGCTTCTTGCAAGACTGTGACGAGGACGCACCCCAGCCTTCTAAAACTCCGAGCACTGCACTCTGTTCCCTCCAGGGGCCTCCCCTGCCCCGGTCTGTGCTGACCTTCCCCCATCTCTGGACAGCCAGCGAGGAGTGAGTGGCATTCTTAGGCTCTCCTCCCTTTTTTAACCCTCTTCCCCTTCCAGCCTCTGCTTTCTCTCTCGGTTGTCTACACCCACAGTCTCCATACCCCAAAATGCACTGCAGAGGGCCGTTTCCCCCTCATTTTCCAGCTCAGCGCACTGTGACACCTTCTCACCCTTCAGGACATGGCTCCAGCATCTTCTCTGGGAAGTTCCCCCACCCTCCCTGGCCTCTCCCATACCCTGGGCTAGGTCCCTCCTGGGCTTCCACCATCCACTCCACCGTCCTCACCACAGATCTCTGGTTTGAAGTCACCTAAGCAAGTGTCTGCAGAACTATGTGCTCTTTGAAGGCAGAACAGCTTCTTGTCCACGCTCCAGATGCACGCAGCAGATACTGTCATTCTTGCACAGAGGAGACCCCCGCAGATGTGTCCTGGAATGAAGGAGGAGTGGAGGCTGTGCGGGCATGAGTATTCCACCCACCCAGAGATAACAACGGTGAACACTTACTGGGGACGGACCGATGCCAGGCACGCCCTACCTCTTTCATAGGTGCTCTCTCAATCCTCAGCACACCCCTCCACTTTGGGCACTATTATTCTCTTCATTCTGTGAATAAGAAGACTGTGTGCCCAGAGGGAAGGAACCCGCCCAAGATGGCCCAGGGCACGAGGGAGGGAGGTGAGACTGAGGCTCCCAGCCTCGGTGAACACCTGCTTCCCACACCTGCTTCCCTGGGGCGTGCTGTGGCTGGGCTGGGCTCCAAGGAGGGCTCAGAGATGAGCTAGACCTGTCTCGTGTCTCCTGTCCCCCAGGAATCCCTAGTGCCATTCCAGACAGTGAGAGACATGCAGAGAGCAAGAACTCAAGGCAGGCTGGGATGGGGGCTGGATCTGCAGGTGCAAAGTGTGCCGGAACCCAGAGGAAGGAGAGATGGCGATGGGGCTGCATGAGGCTTTGCGAGGGCGCTTGGTGGGATGGAGGCAGGGCAAAAACTGGGAGCCCAGAACTGTGGTGGCAAGGTGAGCAGAACAGGCTCAGGGGGAGGCTGCGGGGGCCGGAGGTGTCTAAGGGCTGAGTGAGCCCCGAATCTTCTCAGGGCACGGGTAGGCTCCAGCAGTGGAAATGGCCTTCCCCAGGTGTGGGTTGCGGCAATCTTTTAGGAAACATCCCCTAGCAGGTGCTGGGGGTGCGCAAAGGACAAGGTGGGGCAGGTCCAGTCCTGTGGAAATGCCCCCCTCTCCTTGTCCTTCCTCCTGGGACCAGCCCCACCCTCCTGTCTCCACCTAGCCCACCAGAGGTCTCAGAAGCCACTGAGAAAAGGGAGGATTGTCAGCATCCTCTCCCAAAGTGACGTTGGAGGAGTCGCATCCCCTCTCTGGGCCTCAGTTTCCTCATATTACAGTGACACTGAACCTGTGGGCCCCAAGTCTGGGAACTGAGCTGGCTGCTACAGACTCACCAGGGAGTTTGCGAAACATACAGATGTTTCGGGCCCCACCCTCAGAGAACAAGAGCCATTCTTCTGGGCAGGGGTCCAGGCAGCTGTAGTTTTAGTAAGCAAGCGCCTATGTTTGGGAATTTGCATGGAGCATCCCCTCCCCCTCCCCGCATTGTCCCCACCCCGTTTCCAAAGTCACAATGGCAGCCTGAAGATGCAGTTATCAGGGAGCCCCACCCCAGGCTTCCCACTTCCCTGTCCTCCCCTGACTCAGCTAGATCAATATTGACTATAGGCCCCTCCCCTGCCTCTAAGTCATGCCACCTTAGTCCTGAAGTTCTCTGAGACCCTGACCTTGGATCCACAGAGTGAAGGTCAAGCCAGGCTTGGGACTGTGAGGATGTTATTGCTGTGCCCACACTCCCCCTGTAGCCCCTACTCCCAGTGACTGGGCAGGGCATCTGGCTCACTGGAGAAACCTGCAGGGCTCCTAATCCTTAAACTCATCCTCCTGGAGGGATGAGACTTCCTTCCCCCAGGTGGAGCCAATCCCAATCCATCTCTGAAGACGGATGCTGCTCCCCTCCCTAGATCCCGTGGCGTGGTCCCCAGCAGAAGGCTGCATGGAGTGAGTGGGGGCAGAGAGTTCCCCTTTGCTCACCTCCCTCCACCAAGGCACCTCTGCAGAGCCCTCTGTCCTTGTTCAATCCATTTGTTTTACAGATGGGGACACTGAGGCTGGGTCCTCGGGGCACACCAGTGGTGCTGGCAAGCCTGGCCTCCAGCTTAGCCAGTCCCTGGCTCCAGGCACACCAACTCCCAGCCTCCTTCTCCCCAGGCTGGTTGGAGGTGGGAGCTGAGCCTCAGTTTCCTTATCTGTACAAGGGACAGCTGGCTAAGGAGAAACATCCCATATAGAGGGTTTCTGCATGCCACATTTTGTGCTAAGCACTTTGATTGCTCTTTAAAAATATGTATTGAGCGTCTAATTTATATCATCGAATCCCCTGCAAAGGGAAAGCTCGTCTCTCCTTTTCAGTCGGAGAACACTGGGTTCAGAGAGGTGAAGCAGCAGTTTCGGCGGGGCCTCGGAGCCAGGTCCACTCTGACCAGCCAGTCCAAGGCCTCGTTGGCTCCTACTGCCCAGTTTTCTTCTTCTTAGAGAAGGGTTCTTACCCTGTCACTCAAGAGATCCAGCTGGGTAAGATGACTTAAACCTGTAATCCTAACACTTTGGAGACTTGAGACAGGATGATTGCTTGAGCCCAGGAGTTCCTGACCAGCCTCAGCAACAGAGTGAGACCCTGTCTCTACAAAATAATAATAATAATATTTAATAATAAAAAGTAGCTGGGTGTGGTGGTGTGCACCTGTGATCCTAGCTCCTAGGGAGACTGAGGTGGAAGGATTGCTTGAGCCTGGGAGGTCGAGGCTGCAGTGAGCTGTCATTATGCCACTGCGACCCAGCCTGGATGACAGAAGGAAAGCCTGTCTCAAAAAACCTCTACAGAACAAAAAACAATCCTCCTGCCTCAGCCTCCAGAGTAGCTGAGACTGCAGGCACAGACCACTATGCCTGGCTATTTAAAAAAAATTTTTTTTTTTTTTTGTAGAGATGAGGTCTTGGCACACTGCCCAAGCTAGTATTGAACTCTTGGCCTCAGATGGTCCTATGGCCTCAGCCTCCTGAGTAGCTGGGATTACAGGCGCCAGCTCCCTGGATCACAGAACCTGGCTCCCTGGCTGCAATTTTCTAGGGTTGCTGCTCACAGAGCCCATGGACTTGAGCAGGAAAAGGCTTTCTTTTCAAAACAAAAAGTGATTCTGAATGGGGGTGCTGAGAGGAGGCCTCCCTATGGCCAGAGGGGGCGGGCTGCTGCTCTGTCCTGGGGGAGAAGGCCAAGGCGGCAGGAAGTCAGGCGGAGACGGAGCAGGGGGGAATGCTGGCTGAGGATCCAAGGACGGGCAGGCGGCCCTGGACACCCTTCCAGGGCAGGACCAGCTTCAGCAAGGACTCAGGCCCCGGAGGGAGTGGCCTGGAGCTCAGAGAACCAAACTTTCCATGAGCCACCAGCAAAAAATGAGTCTGGAGGAGCCTGTCCACCGCAGACCCTGGGGCTCAGCAACTAAGGGTCACGTGGAATTCAGAGGGGCCTGCGGTTGTCTTAACTCTTTGCTGGATATCCCCAGAGCCACCAAAGAACCAAAGAACTGTGTTCCGTTTGATGCTTTGTGGTGCAAAGCTGTGAACCAGCCTTGTGGAGTCACTGGGACGACTGGGAGATGAGAGTCCAATCTCTGTCCTGGAGGAATTGGTAGTGGGGCAGAGGTGGTAGACACAAATGTGTTCCTCTAATCAATAACTGTGTATCGCACGCCCACCAAGCCCCTGGGTGATGCTGCCACGAGGCAGGAGTTGTCATTACCCACATTTTACAGGTAAAAGAATGAAAGCTTAGAGAGGCTAAGTGACTTCCCCAAGACCACACAGCCAGGGAGGGGCAGGGCTGGGAATGAATCCAGGTCAGTGTGGCTGAGCAGGCTGAGTCTTCTGCACCATGCCCTGCTGCAGCCCCAAAGTGCTCTGGGGTCCAAGGAGCGTGACATAAGAGGCTTCACTATATGGAAACAAAATGCATTGTCTCAAAAGGATGTGACCGCCCTGGGCAGGCAGGGCTGCGCTGTCAGGACTCACCAGATGCAGGCCTGAATGAGACCCCCTGAAGATTCTAGGCGTCCACATCTGGTTGGGGAATTGAGGAAGGCTTACAGGGGAGGGCATATTTAGGAGGGACTTAAAGGTTGGCCAGGATCCCAGTGGGTGGTTGGAAGACACTGGCTCAGGGCGGAAGGCACTGCCTAAGCCAGGGTTGGAAGGCAGGACAGCCTGGGTCTGTTATGAGCTGGGCTGGGGTGATGGAAGGGAACACAGGGCTCGGGGGCCACTGAGGACCAAACACTCAGGTAACCAGTGTGACCCCTGGAGCCTGTTGACCCTCACTTGGTCTCAGGAATATGGCTCACCTAATGGTGTGTGGAGGACCCCCTGCCCCTCCACTGCTTTCCCTCCTTCCCCGCCGCAGAAAACACATGTTGGCTGTGGCTGCAGATGGCCAGGCTGCTCGTCTCAGCATTTCCTGGTGCCCAAGGGCACCCTCTGACAAGCCCCAGAACAGGAAGGAAGGGCCCTGGGCACCTTACCCCACACTCCAGCCAGGCACCTACGATGCCTCTCAAGGCTCCACACCAGCCTCCGTAGTTCAGGGGTCCACAGACACACAGATCAGATGAGACAGAACGTAGAGGGCTGTGAGGGTAGAGAGCCCTGGGGCCTGACCTCAGCTCCAGAATATTCTCCCCGTGGGACCTGGGTAGCTCCTCTGGGCTGCTCATCCCCTGAAATTGCAGAGTAGTCAGCTGCAGAGAGGCCGACAGGAGGCCCTAATTGAGCCGTGCTTACAACTTTTTTTTTTTGAGACAGAGTTTTGCTTTTTGTTGCCCAGGCTGGAGTGCAATGGGGCAATCTCGGCTAACCACAACTTCAGCCTCCCGGGTTCAGTCGATTCTCCTGCCTCAGCCTCCTGAGTAGCTGGAATTACAGGCATGAGCCACCACTCTCAGCTAATTTTGTATTTTTAGTGGAGACGCGGTCTCTCCATGTTGGTCAGGCTGATCTTGAACTCCAGACGTCAGGTGATCCACCTGCCTGGGCCTCCCAAAGTGCTGGGATTACAGGCGTGAGCCACCATGCCTGCCCTCTTACAACTTCTGAATCAGTCATCCACATTGCACATTGGGACATTGCTCATAAAAACATCCAGATTTCCAACTGCCCTTAAAAAGCCCGGAGATCTGGCAGCCTGGGCCCGTACTTCTGAGAGGTGCCCTCTCTCTTAAGCTAGGCGTGCTTTCTTCTCTAGTTCGCCACAGTCCTCACCACTCTCTCTTGCCTCTCCAGCACTTGCTGAGGGTCAGTTGCATATATTCTCCTGCTCAAACCAACAGCTTTACTCACCCAGGTTCCCGACTGGCCCTATAGGCATGTGGGTTTGCTGCCAGGTAGGGTATTCAGGGGTAGCAGGTTGGGATCCTACTCCAGACAGGGCCGATGTTTCCTCTGAGCTGCGGGCTCCCTGTTCCCCAGTCAGCTTCCACTGTAATCAGGGTCAGGCTGGTGGCAGTTCTGAGCCAGGGAGACCGAAAGTCAATACAAGGATCAGGACTGGGCAGTTGGGAGATGTTGCTGCCAACGAAGGGAGGAGAAGGTAGGGTGGCAGGAAAAGCTGTCTGAGAGCAGGGGAAATGGAAAAAGCAAGAGAAACTGGGAGACTGGGCCAGGGGGGCAGGACAGGGACCACAGGCCCAGTGGCAAGAGTGGGGCAGGGGTAGCGGGGGGCAGGAGGAAGTGAAGCTGGTGGGACCCACGGACTCCTAGAACCCTCCAACCTCACACTTGGAATCTGCGGAGAAGGGAAGCCTGGACTCCCATGATGCTCCATTCCTGACTCCAGGACACCTGGCTGCAGCCGAGAGCCTGGTGAGGAATATTTGAAAGTCCATGGCCCCATGCCCGTGCCTTCCCAGACACGGCACGCGGAGAAGGCTCAGGACCAGGGCGCTGCCAGCAGGGCTGGATGGAGCCTGCCCCGTGGGAAGAAGCACCTGAATTCCGAAGGCCATTCTCACATGCTTTGCAAATTAGCAAATTCATCTCTTTCCCCCCACCCAGAGCCCCAAACAAAGAGGAGTGGGAGGGGGGCCTGGGCCTTTGTTAGGGGGAATTTATTAATATCTGAAATATGCAGCCGCCCTTCCTTTCCACCCCCAATCAAAGCCTTTGCAAACACCTGCGCCTCGCATTTGAAAGACCCTGGGGCTCTTTTATATGACAAGGCCCTGCCAGGAGGGGGTGAGTGGAACCCGGAGAGTCTTCCGGCCTGGGAAACTCTTGGCTCCTCCTCGTCCTGGTCTTAGCTCCAGCCTTCACCTGCTGGCAGGGCTGAGGAGTGGGAGAGGGAAGAAGGTGGTGGGCCTGAGTAAGGAGAATGCTCACGGGGTCTGCTTTGCGGGCCCCCGCTGCCCCAGGCTCTGCCTGGTTTGACTGGGTGACCTTTAGCAAGTCTCCTTCCCTCCATGGGCCTCAGTTTGTCTGTCTGTATAACAGGGAACCTTAGTAGTCTCTAAGGGCCTGGAGTTGTCTTCCTTTCTGAGCCCCACCCATCCCCGCCCCCCACTGCCATAGGGGAAGGTCAGAGCCAGGGCAGAAGCCAGGAGAGCCTGTGTCTTCCCCGTCCAGTGGGAGCTGGGGAGCCCTGTGCTGCCCACCTCATGGCTCTCAGCAGTAAGGAGACAGGGTAAGGAGCATGACCTCATTTTATTAACAATAAACCAACAGAACACAAGGGGATGGGGGGACGCAGCGGGAAACAGGCACAGAGGCCGGCCACACTTGCATGGGGGAGCCCTCTCCCGCAGGAGGGAGAATGCTGTGTGCATGAGCCATGCTGAGGCATTGCTGCACCCACCCTCCTCCCTGAGGGACCCATGGTACCAAGGGCTACCCTCTGCCCTCTGGCTCTACCCCAACGCCGGGCCCAGGGCCCATGTCCTGGAGCAGGGTGGGTGACCTTGGGACCAGCTAGCCATGTGTGTGAGCTGCTTCCTAGTCTCATGGCTGTCCTGTCACCAATAACCAAGGCCAGCTTCCCCGTAGCTCCTGGAACTGGAGGAGACACTGAAGGCCACCAGGACAAGGGAGATGGGAAGAGAGGGGCACTGGGCCCTGACAGCGACCCTTCCTACCTCCCCAGCTTGTGCAGCTTGGGGTCCAGTGGGTGAAGGGGTGGCCTTCTTTGAAGTGCTGGGGCCTCCTTTCCCCACCTGCAGCCCCAGCACCCTGGCTCAG
This sequence comes from Aotus nancymaae, assembly GCF_030222135.1. Classification (NCBI taxonomy): domain Eukaryota; kingdom Metazoa; phylum Chordata; class Mammalia; order Primates; family Aotidae; genus Aotus; species Aotus nancymaae. The sequence continues at coordinate 25,204,943 of NW_026988479.1, read as the reverse complement.
GCCACCAGCACCTCTTTCTCACTTTCCACAGGCCTCCTCACTCCACCCTGTCCCCTCCGATCCCCCCTGCATAGACCCGGAATGATATTCTTCATCATGCAAATCCCTGCCCACCCCCATCAGCCCTGGCTCCCCCTGTTAGTTTTCCTTCCGGCTTGAACCCTCCTGTAATCTGGTAAAACCAGTGTCTCCAACCCTCTTGGTCTCTGCCCAGGCAGGTCAGCATCCTCTGGCCCAGAGCTCCTCCCTACCCTGCCCTCTTCTTCCTCTCTCTGCAAACCTTCCCCATCCTCCAGGGCCCTGAGCTCCCACCTCCTTCAGGCCTGCACACAGGAGCCCCGAGGGATCTTTCTCCCCACCTAACTCACTGACCCTTGATCCCCAGGGCCTCAGAGCATCGAGAACCTCTGTGGCCCTGACCCTCCCTGCCCAGCTCAAGATTCTGGTTGTGCTGAGGTGTGTGGGGACAGGCTCCCCGCAAAAAGGGAGGAGTGTAGGCCCTGAAGAGAGATGAGAAGGTGGTGCCAGCTGCCCCATGGGAAAGGGAGCTGGCTGGTCAGGAGTTGTGGGGTCAAGTCCCCTCTGCCATGTGACCTGGGGCAAGTCCCTCCCCTCCTGGTCTCAGTATGTCTGTCTGCAAAGTAGGGCTGAGCTGGATCATTCTCAGCTTTGATGGGTCTGAGTATGTCTGTGTGTGTGTAGGGGGTTGTCAGAGGTTTCAGGAGAGGCAGAGGCTGCAGGAGGGACTTCCACTGGGGGACTGGCATCCCTATGGCAACCTCCCACAGCCTCTCAGAATCCCAGAGGGCACAGCTGGCCTTTGCAGGCTTCTAAGACGGGACTGTGAGGTCCTGGGCAGGACCTCCTGCCCACCTGCCTCCTCCCTCACATCATGGACTCCTCCTCCTCTGCAATCTCGCGGTCCACCTCGATGGCCGTGTTCTCAAAGCTGGTGATGCCCCCGTACTTGCGCATGTGCACCATCAGTGGCTTCGGTGACTGGCTCCCAGCCAGTGTGGCCACATACATGCCCGTCCGGTTCTCCTCCAGCGATGGCCCCCAGTCCATGGCTGGCCGGCTGGCCTGTTGGAGCCGCTGCAGCAAAGCAACGACAGCAGTGAAAACAGGAAACAGGCAGCGCTGGTGGAGGGTTCGCTGTGGCCAGGCACCCAGCAAAGACCTGACCACATCACCTGGTGAGTCCTGGCCACAGCCCCCCGGGGGAGGGGGCATTATGACATCCCCAGGGGAGGGATCCACCTGCTCGGGTGAGAATCCTGCTCTACCACTTCAGGCTGGATGGCTCTTGGCAATGCCGCTTGGCTTTCAGTGCTCTGCTTCCTGATCTGTAACTTGGGAATCCCAGGCCCGTCATAGGGTTGTTGTGAAGGCACTGAGATGACGCACTTAGCAGGGTGCTGGGAACAGAGTAAGGCCTGGGAAGTGGCGGCTGTTGCTATAATTATGTGGCAGGCCCCTCCTCTGAGCGTCTGAGTGCCTATCCAGGAGGCTTCCCCTAAACGCTGAGTCTTAAGGAGCTGGGGGGTTTTGGAAAAGAGCCATGAACCAGGAGAACTGAGGTGGGCTTGCAGCTGGCTTTCCTGGTTCCTTCCAGCCCCGACCTGCCTCCTTCTGCCTCTGACCTTTCCCTTGTGGAGCCCCAGTTTCCATGGATGGAAGATGCTGACTAAGATGATGACTAAGCCTGGAGATTACAGAGTCAACCACATTCCCAAAGCCCTCTGCCTGCCCTGCCAGGGAGAAGAGAGAGCCCCTGTGTCCTTAAAGAAACGAGGCAGTTAACATTTGGGCAGCCCGCTGGGCTAAGGGAGACACCATGTGTGATGCCCTCACCTGGGGTCTTCCACAGCTCGGTACTCACAGCACAGTGATACTTAGGAAGATGTGTTGAGAGCATGCTACCCCACTGCTCAGAAACCTGCCAATGGCTGCTCATCTCACTGGGAATGAAATCTGAAGTGTGCACCAGGGCCTCCAGCTCCTGGGCCCTGTTTACCTCCTGATATCAGCTCCACCAGTTCTCTCGACCCCCCTCTGCTCCAGCCGCAGCACTGGCCTCCATGTGTTCTCAAACGTGCCAGCCCCCTGCCCCAGGGCCTTTGCACATGTTGCCTTTCTGCCTGGAATGTTCTCACACTAGATACCTACGTGGATCACCCTGTCGGTTTAGTCAGGTCTGTCACCTCCTCAGAGTGGTCTTCTCTGACCATCCTGGGCCAAAGTACCATTCTTCATTTATTCCTGTATTCTTCTTCTTCTTATTTTTTAGATAGAGTCTTGCTCTGTTACCCAGGCTGAAGTGCAGTGGCGTGATCTCTGCTCACTGCAACCTCTGCCTCCATTTCTCAGGTTCAAGCAATACTCCTGCCTCAGCCTCCTGAGTAGCTAGGATTACAGACATGCGCCAACACGCCCAGCTAATTTTTGTAGTTTTAGTAGAGACAGGGTTTCACCATGTTGGTCAGGCTGATCTGGAACTCCTGATCTTGTGATCCGCCCACCTCAGCCTCCCAAAGTGCTGGGATTACAGGCGTGAGCCATGGCGCCCGGCTTCTTTTTTTTTTTAAGTGCAAAATTACCTTTGTGTATTTGTTTATTGCCTGTCTCTCACGCTAAAATATAAGCTCCCTGAGAACAAGGACTTCAATTTGTTTCCAGCTGAAAACTGGGGTGCTCAGACCAAAGTTTCTCTCCTGAGTGCCCTCACATTTTGGTCTGGAGAATTCTCTGTTGTGGGGGCTGTCCTGTGTGTAGAAGGTTGTTCAGCAGCATCCCTCAACTCTGTCCACTGGAAGACAGGAGCATCCCCCCCTTGTGCCCCTCTCCCCTCCATGACAACCAACAATGTCTCCAGACATTGCCAAATGTCCCGCAAGGGCAAAATCACCCCCTGTGAGAACCCTGGTGTAAAACTGAACACCCACTGCACTCCAGCTCTGTGCTGAGCACTGGCTAATTTAATCTCTATAGTGTCCTGATGAGAGGGGTATCTACTTTTATCATCTGCCCGCACTGTTATTATCTGAATGTTAAAGGTCAGAGAGATCAGTTAAGTCGGCCAAGGTCACACAGGTGGGAAGTGGTGGCTCTGGGATTTGAACCCATCCTGACCCCATCCTGAACCTTTACAATATTTTGCTTTTCTGCCTTTCACAATGCAGACTATACTGATACGCTCCTTTTCTTCTCATAGCAGCCCTAAAAGTAGGTATCACTGTCTCCATTTTAAAGACAGAGAAACTTAATCCTAGCACTTTGGGAGGGCGAGGTGGGCGGATCACTTGAGGCCAGGAGTTCGAGACCAAGCTGGCCAACATGGCAAAACCCCATTTCTACTAAAAATACAGAAATTAGCTGGGCGTGGTGGTGGGCATCTATAATCCTGGCTACTTGCGAGGCTGAGGCAGGAGAATCACTTGAACCCCAGAGGTGGAGGTTGCAGTGAGCCAAGATAGTGCCACTGCACTCCAGCCTGGGTGACAGAGTGAAATTGTCTCCAAAAGCAAACAAAAAAACGACAAAAAAAAAATACTACCTATTGGATACTATGCTCACTGTCTCCACTGTACTGCACTCCAGCCTGGGTGACAGAGCAAGACTGTCTCAAAAAAAATGAATAAATACAAGAAAAACAAAGCCAGAGAAGCTGAGGTTCAGGGCAGTGCAGTAACTTGCTTAGGGCCATGAGGCTGGCAAATGGCAGAGGCAGGATTCTGATCCTAGGGTGAGTGCTGGAAGCCTTGGCCTCTGAAGCTGGCACTCCTGAGCTGGGGAATGCCTCCTCCACAGTGCCCACCACTCCTCTTGAGTCCCCAAAACATGCCTCTTCTACCTGGCTGTGGGACAGGGAGCAGGGCAGCAGGGCAGTGGTGACTGCTGGGGAGCCCGGCATTCCCAGTGGCTCGTTAGCATGGCTTGGGGAACATGAGCTTCCTAGGAGCTGGAGCCTCCACCCTGAGCAACTCCCCTGTCTTTCTTCCCTTTGCAGGTACCCTGGCTCTCAAGCAAGGAGCAGAGGTGCAGCTCCTGAGGTTCAGAGAGGGGAAGGAGGTTGCCCCAAGTCACACAGCAATTGGAGACAGTGCAGAGGCTAGACGTTGAGCTGCACCAGTGGTCTGTCAGCGGGGTGGGGGAGGCATAAACCACTTCTGCTTCTGAGCAACCCCTGCAGGTGGAGCCTTGTAGCGGGATTAGCTGAGGGGCGGGAGCTATGTGGGGGACTCGGAGGAGGCAGTAATGTGCTGGTAAGCAGAAAGCGGGCGCAGCGGAGGCCCGCTTTGTAGCCATTTTCTGTGGTGTAAACATCTCCACCATTGCCAATTTCTAGCTACCAATGATTTAACGCCTAGCTCACACATTCCTGAATATTTAAGGATTAGCTCTCATGAACCAGTACTAGCTGGCTCCAGCACACTTCTGGTGGGGTGTGTGTGTTGTGGGTGCCTCCATGCTCTCTCTGGATGCTGTCCATCGGGTTCACTCAAGCTGCATTCATGATGACGGTCTCTTGCCACCGGAGGACACCACACCAGCGGCGGCAAAAGTGCAGGGCTCAGTGTTGAGAGGGTGCAGTGAGGCTCAGACCACACCACTTCTGCTGGCCTGCAAAGGTCACTACTCCCCTCTTCCAAGGCCTCAGACCCCATGGCAAACGAGTGCACTCTGTTTGTTTATCTGAGTCACTCCCCAGAACCCTAGGCATGTGCAGGACTCACACCGTCATCTATCCTGGGCCACCAGTGGGACACAACAGGACTCCTGGGCACAGGAGAAGGGTGACAGCCTGCCCTCTGGATTCCCTCACTGTCACCATTTGACCCTGAGTTCCAGAAGCAAGCTCTGGGCTGGTAACCTGAGTTCAAGACCCGATCCCCCAACCCAACCCATGGTGGGACCTGGGGCTGGTCCCTCGTGAACAGTGGTCTTTGGGTTGTGCCAGCCCCTCCCCCAAAGCTTCACGTGGTACAGAGTGCCACAGGGCAGGACTCCAGCCCCTGAATCTGCCTCAGCCCAGGTGGGTCTCCTCAGGCTCAAAGAAGCTGGATAAGGTGTGGGTGCAGGTGTTTTCTGTTCCAGCAGGGGGACCCAGCATCAGACCACAGATCAGGAAGGCTGAGAGTGGGCAGGGTGGGCAGACTCACCTCCCAGAGCGAGCCCTCTTCTCGGAGCACAGCCACCAGCATGCCAGCTGGGATCATGAGGCAGGACAGCAGGCCCATCAGGATACCTAGCAGCTCAGCCCAGGGCGGGAAGCGGTAGCTGCCATACTCCGAGGGCTGGTACTTGACGATGCTATACACCAGCAGGGCCTGCGGGGTGACCCCAGCATCACTGGGGCTTTTCTCTAAAATACCTTAGGGCCCGAGGTAGCCCAGTCTAGTGCCAGTGATCCAGCACAGTGATCCCAGCATCACTGTGGGCTTTTCTCTAAAATACCTTAGGGCCCGAGGTAGCCCAGTCCAGTGCCAGCCCAAGGCCTGAGACACTCCAGCCCAGAGCTACCCAGGATCCTAAACTGTACTGGAACTGGAGTGGCCCATCTCTGGAGCCCTTGCAAAGCTTGAGCCAGACCCAACACCAAGACCCACAGCAGCCCAGTTCTGAAGCACCCCAATCCCTGAGCTGCTCCAGCCCCAAGACAGAAAGCACAGCCTAAAGGCTCCAATCCTGAGGCCCTGGGGCTTGGGAAAGACTCACCCATTTAACCAATGGGACTAGGGCCATGCCCAGCACAGCTACGGAAGCTGGGGACATCACGGGGAGGGGATGGACTAGGGTTCTGGTACCCACCCCACAGTCCTTCACTGTGGGCCACGGTGGCCCTACCGGACTCAATGTGCAGAGAGGACTCCTGCTCTCAGTTCTGGGGCCCCACCCAGCCACCCTCCCGCCTGCTGCAGTTACCAAGAGCGTGGCTGGGGACAGGAACAGCCAGCAGGCCCTGAAGTAGAGGCCCGGCTTGAAGCCCAGCATCATGTGGATGTCTCGGCAGAACCTCTGAATACCTGCACAGGGGAGGGGAGGAGGAATGGCCCCACCAGCAGGCCCCATAAGCGCCAGCAGCCCCTCCTCTACCCCAACTGTCCCCGCTGGAAACCCTGGCCCTCAGGACCAGGGACCCAGGTACTGGGGGGCCTCAGGGTAGACGCCCGTTCTCCCACCGTGGAGAGCCTCCACTCCGCCTCCCATGGCCCTTCTCACCATACACCCGCGTCACGGCGAGGCATGTGGTAATCACCACCACCATCAGCCCGAAGCTGGCGCTGTAGTCATCCAGAAGGACCAGCCAGTACATGCCCCCCTAAAACACAAGCACAGCTCTGGTGTCCCCTCCCCAGGCCTTGCTCTCTGCTGCAGCCCCTTCTCTTGGCAAGAAGTGAGCAGGAAGCAGCCATGCTGGCTGGGAACACAAGATGACAGGGTGACAGCTGGCTGCCAGCTCAGCCCTTCTAGGCCTCGTCTTATCTGAGTCCCATGACAGCCGTCTATTATAGAAACCTCCTTTCACCGACAAGGAAAAACAGGCTCAGGGAGGGGAAGTCATTTATCCTGAAGCCCCCTCAGCAAGTGCAGGAGTGAGGTTTGAACTCAGATCTTGCAGACTAAGTTTCCAAAGCCAGGACTCTAGGTCACAAGGCCAAGCTGCCTCCCTTGGGATATAGGGCCCAGGAGGGTCTAGGTTCCTCGAAAAGAGGAAGACAGAAGGGGCCCAGCGACTGCTCTCCCGGGCCAGAGATCTTGTTGCAGGCAGGCATCTGCCCTTGTCCCGCCCACCTGCCATCCTCTCTGCAGCACCACTCACGTCAGTGGTGAGGATCAGCCCCATCAGGTACATGGCCACGCAGATGAGCCCTGAGAACACCGCCTTCTTAGGCCGCAGGTAGTACGGGAACTCATCCGTCACCGCTGTCACAATGGTCTCCAGAAAAGCAAACTGGGGGGAGAGGAGGGGCTGGGGGTCAGAGTTCTACCCCTCACACACACACACACACACACGCACACGCACACGCACACGCACATGCACACATGGTACTTGCTGCCATAGATAAGGCTCACCTGGCTATCCAGGCCAAGTGTCAGAAGCATGAAGAAGAAGAGGAAGGACCAGAAGGGCGACAGAGGCAGCATGGTCATGGCCTGTGGGTAAACGACAAAGGCCAGGCCAGGGCCTGGGCCAAGGGCACATGGGGTCAGCAGCTTGGGGCATGCGGTGGGTTCTCATATGTACGCTCAGACACACACGGCCACTTACACCCATTTGGGCCACTTGCTTAGCCTAACCCAGAGATGACCACTTAAATGCACCCCCTGACACTTCCTTAACTCCCAGGACATAGGCCAGCACATTGGAGGTGCTCAGTAAACATAGGCTGATGATAGAATCAATCAGTTAATTACTGCATGAATAAACAAACACAGCCTTTGGGTAGCCCAAGCCAGGAACCGGCCTCCATCCATGAGGCTTCTCTTTTGCTCCCTCTTCCCTTCACACACCCAGCATCGGCCAAGCACCATCACCTTGCTTCCCAGGGCCATCTCCACTGCAGCTCCTGGTCCTGGCCACCATTGTTGGTTATAAAAGCCTCCTCCTCCCCGTGTCCACTCCCTGACCCTGCAAACCCTCTATGCATCATCCTCAGACATTCGACATTCCCAAACTCACTCTGCCCTCTCTCCTTTCCCCAATATAAAACCTCATTGAAATAAATGTATGTGCACAATTATTGGTACAAATAATCCCACTAACACACACACTTACATGCATCCACTGGCACAAGACACAGTGATTCACAAGATCATTCTTACCCTTTTCACTTGCACATAGACACCTCAACACACAATAGAACTTATTTGTACAACCAAGGCACAAAACAGGACAATCTTGCACAGAAACTCCTTTACCTCCAGACATGGGCTAATGCACACTCATTTGCTCACCCAGCCCCTTGCACATGGACTGCCAGAGACCAGCTCGGACACATTCCATTGCATGTACATGTGTGCATATGCACACACACGACATACCCATCCATGGTCTTTTTTTTTTTGAGATGGAGTCTTGCTCTGTTGCCCAGGCTGGAGTGCAGTGACCTGATCTTAGCTCATTGCAACCTCCACCTCCTGAGTTCAAGCGATTCTCCTGCCTCAGCCTCCTGAGTAGCTGGGATTACAGGCATGCGCCACCATGCCTGGCTAATTTTTGTATTTTTAATATGATGGGGATTCACCATGTTGACCAGGCTGGTCTTGAACTCCTGACCTCAAATAATCCGCCCATCTCAGCCTCCCAAAGTGCTGGGATTACAAGCGTGAGCCACCGTGCCTGACCCCCATCCACCATCTTGCTGGTCCACCAGCCCAGCCCCAGCTCTGCCCAACACACACGCTCACCCCACCGAGGCCTGGCAGCCTGCCCACCTGCTTTGGCTACTTGGTCCACAGGCACGCCCAGCTCCTGAGACATGTAGCCCAGCACGGAGAAGATGGCAAAGCCAGCCAGGATGCTGGTGATGGCGTTGCCCAGAGTGACGATGAAAGTGTCTCTACCAGAAGAAGTCCAGGTGCGGGCCAGGGTGAGTGGGCCTTCCCTTCAGCCTGTGAGGCCCTCCCTGGCCAGCCACTCTCCTCCCTGCTTTGGACCCCCGGGTCTGGGAGGCTGTGGGGCACTGACCTATAGATGTTCTGGTGAAACGTGTTGTAGGAGGCAAAGGTGAGGAGCCCCCCGAAGCCCACACCCAGGGAATAGAAGATCTGAAGAGCAGCTTCAATCCACACCTGTGCCGGGGAGGATGGAAAGGGAGGGTGTGCGGAGGGTCAAGAACAGAGAAGGAAGGTGGTGAATGAAGACGGTGTGACAGGTCCAGCGATGGCATGGTCACGAGCCTCACTCACAAGTGACATGGACCACGAGCAAAGCCTGCCCCAACACTTACACGGTGGGATGTGAGCGAGTCCCTTCCCCTCTGCAGGCCTCAGTTTCCCACCCAGGATTTAGAAGATGATCTCTAAGCTCGATCCAGTTCTGAAGCACACAGAGCCTAACGGAAAGCGTTCAGGGGATCTGTACTGGCAATAAGCCTGCACAACCCCTTTACTTTCTTTCTGGAGTCCTGGGACCCAGATTTGGACCCTAGCTTCACCACTTTCTAGCTGTGCAGCCTGGGCAAGCCAGGCCACCCCTCTAAACTGCAGGATCCCCATCTGTAATGAGAGGATACGAATAGTGCCTACTTCATGGGAGGAGCACGGATTAAATCACTACATGCATGCAAAACACTCGGGCACGGTCAGGCACAGTCATCAGTCAATACATGTTAACCTTGGCTGTCAGTACCATCGTTATCACCATCGTCACTAATGCCCACCTTGGGTTTTACAGTCACACAGATCTGGGCTGGGATCCCTGTTCTGTGATCCCCTAGCTGTATGACCTTAAGCTTATTAAAAAACTCTTTCCAGACTCAGTTTACTCCTCTGTAAAATGAGGAGGATAGTGTTTATAGGATTGTTAAGGATCATAAATGAAGTATAATATGCAGTTGGTGACACTATATTGTATTCTTGGAGAATGCTAAGAGAGTGGATGTTAAGTGTTCTCACCACAAAAATGATAATTATGTGAGATAATGCATAAGCTAATTAGCTGGATTTCACAGTTCCTCCGAGTACATATGCTTCAAAACATCACGTTGTACATGATAAATACATAACATTTTACCTATCGATTTAAAAATAGAAAAATAAATAATAAAAAGACACAAGAAGGGCTGAGCAGAGTGCCTAGTACTGGGGTGTCCCAGGGAGCCCTCTTTCCACTCTCCAGCTCAGGCCTGACCCCCACCTGCACCCCACCCTGAGGGGCTCACCTTGGAAGACAACAGGTGATGGAACTGAGGGGTGAGATAGAACTGGATGCCCTTCCAGGCCCCTGGGAGGGTGACTCCGCGGACCAGCAGCATGAGCAGGATGAGGTAGGGGAACGTGGCTGTGAAATACACCACCTGAGAGATAGTATGTGAGGAGCCAATGGTATCAGGGAACTTCTTTCTGTGCCACTCCCTGTAAATTCATCTGTGTCACTTGCCTCCCCAGCCTTTGGGTAGCCCAAGCCAGGAACCGGCCTCCATCCATGAGGCTTCTCTTTTGCTCCCTCTTCCCTTCACACACCCAGCATCAGCCAAGCACCATCACCTTGCTTCCCAGGGCCATCTCCACTGCAGCCCCTGGTCCAGGCCACCATTGTTGATTATAAATGCCTCCTCCTCCCCGTGTCCACTCCCTGCCCCTGCAAACCCACTATGCATCATCCTCAGACATTCGACATTCCCAAACTCACTCCGCCCTCTCTCCTTTCCCCAAACCTCCAGCCACTCTTTCAGCAAACATCATCAGGTCTCAACATCCTCACTGCCTTGGCTTTGACCATAAGCTCTCCTCTCTTTCTATAAGGTTTCTACCCTGTCTTTTTTGTCTTGAATGGCTCCGTTCCTTGTAAACCATACTCGTATCATCTGCACCTTGCAGAGGAGACAAGTTCTGATTTATCAATGATAGGGCAAACCATCCTGAAGTTCTCTGAGTTTTTTCAAAATGGCTGTATTATCCTTTCCAGCCCTCCATCACCTAAAGTAGACATCCTTGGTTTTGTCTTCCAGTCTCTAGTTTGCCTTTTTCAGATAACAGTCCCCTGACTTTCCCATCATGGAGCTGACTCCATTCCTAGCTCCAGGGGTGGATATGTGACCCATGCCCAGCCAAGCAGAGCACTCCATCCTCCCAGCCACAAGGATTAATTCAGGGATGGATGCACAGCCCTGCTCATCCAATGAGACTCAATTCTAGGATATTTGCAAACTGGGGAAAGACAACTCTTTACCAAGCTTAGATGTATGCTTAGAGCTGCTAGGGTGACCTCATGAAGAATGAAACCTCAGAAGGAAGCCAACCTAGAAGGAAGCATTACTGAAAGACCCAGAGAACCAGCTTCCTGATGATGCTAACTGAACCCCCTGGACTCAGTTGCACCTGAAACACACCCTCAGAACTTTCTAACTGAGTGTGATAATTGGGTTCTGGTCACCTGCATCTCAAAGAGCCTGACTCGTGTACTCGTACTCCAAGCGTTCAACAAACTCTTGCTGAGCTCATTCAAAATGCCAAGCACTAGGTCAGGATAAATCTGAATGTAGACCCTGCCATGGTGAGCTTCCAGTCTAGTAAAGCAGCTGAGCCCCTGTGTGTCCTCACTTCCACGTCTCTGTTCAGGCAGCACTCATCCCCCAGCCTCCATGCTCTCTCCCTTCCCCTCTTCCCAGCTGAAGTCTCAACATCTTCTCATGCTCAGTCCATGCCCTGCCTTCTCTAGGAAGCCCTCACCCCATCCAGCCCCTCACAAGGCTTCACCTTGCCCGAAGACTTCACACCCTTGAGGATACAGAGGAACACGATGACCCAGGCCAGCAGCAGGCAGAGGCAGAGGTTCCAGCGGATCTCCCCAGGGCTGCCGATGCCCTGGCTGCCTTGGATGTGGAGGACATAGCGGCTGTGGAAGACAAAGGTCTCAGTGTCCCCTGGTCACCCCACCAGGCTCCACAGACATGGAGTCAAGCCATGTCCAGCCCACAAGGTCCTACTGCTGTTCTCCACTTGACACGCTCTTGGTCCCTCTTCATCCTTCTTCTACCAACTCTGGCCCAGGAGGCTGGCCTCACCAGACCTCACCCCTTCCTCAGCTTTGAGAGGCTGAGGAAGGAGGATTGCTTGAGGATAGGAGTTCGAGACCAGCCTTCCTCTTCTTCCTTCTTCTTCAACTTCTGTGTGGGTTTGGCTGATGGAAGGCAACAGCGGGAGATTGGAGTAGGGGAAGGAATGAAGGGTCTGGGTATTTGCATATACATGTGTACAATACACACACACACACACACACACACACACACACACCCCCCATCTGGGGCCTGGCCATGACTGTACTCTTTGGACAGCCTCTCTTCCAAGGCTCTGATTCTCTCCCGGTTCCCTCCCATTTGCCTCTTAGGTTCAGGGGTGATGACAGGTCTCCCTGTTGCTAGTCGCTGATGCTTCATTTTTCCCTGTGGCTTCCGTGACCCTCTGAAAAGTCCCTTCACTAAACTCCCTTCAGTGAAGCCCTCTGACAATCCAGCTGCGTCCTGCCTGCATCCTGACCCATGCAGTGGGCTGTGACATGGCCATGGAGAGCCCTGGCAGCTGCTAGTGACTGCATCAAATCCTTCAGCTTTAAGCTGCAAACTCAGGCCAATCCTTTCCCACTGGTCCGATAAACTCTTCAGCAGGTGTGGACACTTCAAATGGACTTGAAGTGGACAAATGAATGAACTGTGTGTACTACATGCAGGTTAAAGACCAAAACCTTTCAAGGCACAGAGCCTTTCTGGGAGAAATCTCCTAACAGCAGTCCTTTGTAGGTGAGGGGATGGGGATATAGGGTCTGTGTTCTCTGGAACATTCTAGAATGTTCCAGAACAGGATCAGGAATCAGGACTCCTTAGTGTCAGTACTCCCTCTGTCACTAACTACTGAGCAATACTGAGCAAACCTCTGGGTTTTCTTTTTTTTTTTTTTTAAATGCAGAATGCAGTGACAAGGTTTTGTTTTCTTGATCATAAAGTGGGGCATTGGGATAGGCTGGTGAGTGCGACGTCTTTCTGACACACACCATTCCCAGCAGGACCCACCATGTGCCTGGCACTGTGATAATGATTTCACCTGCACTGTTGTTTAATTCCGATGACAATCCTTTACTCTTTATTATAGATCTATCTCTGTTAGACGAGTCTAGATGGTCCTTACTATGTATGGTCCTGGCCTTATGCTAAGTGCTTTACCTATGATATAGCAGTTGCTCAATAAATATTTATTAAAAGAATCAATGGGCTGAGAGTGGTGGCTCACACCCATAACCCCAGCACTTTGGGAGGCCAAGGGAGATGGATCACGAGGTCAAGAGATCGAGACCATCCTGGCCAACATGGTGAAATCAGCTGGGCATGGCTGTGTGCACCTGTAGTCCCAGCTACTCAGGAGGCTGAGGCAGGAGAACTGCTTGAACCCAGGAGGTGGAGGTTGCGGTGAGCCGAGATTGCACCACTGCACTCCAGCCTGGGTGACAGAGCAAGACTTTTGTCTCAGAAAACAAAAAAATGAATGAGTGGATAAATGATTGACTGGATAATATCTTATGAAGCAGGCACTGTTACCAACCCCTGTTACAGAGGAGGAAACAGACTCCAAAATGTTACTATTAGTGTTATCATCATCATCATCATTCTCAGCTAGTATTTATTGAGCACCTACTATCCAGTCCAGCACCAGACTGGACTGCACAATTTATTTATATATGCTTCCTTTCCTTTAATCCTCACAGCAACCTTTCTGAGACACCTAGTATTATTGCCCCCATGCTACAGATAAAGCAACAGAAACCAAATAAATTGTTTATGGTCACACAGCTGGTCAGGTGGAGAGCTGGGATAAAAAGCCAGGGTCCACCTGCCACCAGCACATGAACTCAGCACGCACCGCCAAGATGAGCTCACCCTTCAGAATCTGGCTCATCTTGGCGATGCATGCTGAGCCCCCTGAGAATGCCCTCTGGCCACCCTCAGTGGTGCAGGGTCCCCTCAGATGCTGCGGGGACAGCAGCTTCCTGACCTCCAGTACTCCTCGCTGGGGCTGACGGTGCAGGTGAGGTTGAGGGGCAGGGCCCCGTTGCCATCCTTGGAGCCTCTGTGCTCCAGGCAGAGCTCTGTGTTCCACCAGTTGCCACAGTGCTCCCAGGGCAGGTCGCTGGTGAGGGAGGCGAAGAGGTAGAAGAGCACGTAGGCGATGATCATGTTGTAGTAGATGGCCACCAGGCCCACGATGAGCAGCATGGCTGCGCCGGCGCCTGGTGTGGGGAGAGGCTGCTGGGCTGCCCAGGCCACACCCTGTCAGCCGGGTGGGGTGGCCTCCGGGGAGCTGGCAGCTTTCTGGGTTTCACTTCCCTCTCTACCTGGAGCTTGTGGGGGTTCTGGGGGCCACCTCTCTGCCTCCCCCAGACCCGGAGCCCCTTCCCTCCCTGGGGACCACTGAGGCCTCACCTTTGAAGAGGGGGCTGATTTTCCAGACGGCCAGGGGCCCTAGGCTGGAGAACTGGCCCAGAGAGAGCTCCAGGAAGAAGAGGGGGATGCCACAGATGGCCAGCATGAGGAAGTAGGGCACGAGGAAGGCGCCTGCCGGGAGCGGGTGGTCAGCAAGCGTCTTGAGGGCAGCCCCCACAAAAGCCCAGCTCTAGCCCGCCCCTCCCCTGGCCTGCAGACCCCTCCTCACACCTGATGGGTCACTTCTCTTCTCTTCTACACCAGACTGCGGAGGGCCAGAGTGGCCGGCAGGGATTTACTCACCTCTGGAGCCCCAGTGCCCAGAACAGTGCTGGGCTCAGAGCAGACGCTGAGAAACGCCTGCTGAGGGAGTGAATGAATGAATGAGGGAGAGAATGTGTGAATTTTCTACTGAAAAAAGTGCAGGTTCCTCAGTACAGAAACCAGCGCCCTTCAGAATCTGGCTCCACTCTATCTGCCTGCCCCTCCCCACCATGCCGCCTCAGACACTTGTGACTGCCACCTGTGGTTCCGTGGGCCCAACAGCCCTTCCCCTTTGATTCTCATATTGGCAGTCACTTCTTTAGAGAACTGCCCACCACCATATGGCTCTGGAAGGGCTGCCAGTCACATCGACCAACCCCCTCCTCGGCGACCTTGGGCAGAATTAGTTGGAAGTGGTTTATAGTAACCCGGGGCTGGGAGGAGGGAGTTCATCGCCCTCTCCACTTGCCCCAGTGGGCATCTAGCCAAAGCCAGGCCCATGAGAGACCTTCCCTGCAATTCTGTACAGATTCATTCAGACAGAGCAGTTCTGCAAAGCTCTCAGGTTGCTAAACCCATTTGAGGATGAAGTCATTACAGAGTTGTCTGTGGCCACCTCCCCCCGAGGCCTGCCCCCACCAACTGCAGGGAGGAAGCCTGTCTCAGGACAAAATTAGGCCAGCACACAGAGAGGAAGAGTAGGGACATGGGGAGAGGCTTGTGGAGAGACACCAGGGGTAGCATCAAGGTCTTGGAGCTTCAGAGGCTAGCTCTAGTCCCACACAGCCTAGTCATGTAAATTAATCCTTTTCTTCGCTTCATCTAGCCTTATTTGGATTTCTCTCACTTTCTCAATATATGCTTCCTTCAAGAGTTTGCTAGAGACAGGAGGAGGTGCAGAGTATTGGTGAGAGCACACTGGCTGGGGAGGAGGGGGTCCTGGGTTGGAATGTTGGCTCTGCCACCCTGTGACCTTGGGCAAGGACGTTGGTCTCTTCAAGTTCCAGCTACCTCATCATATCCATGGTGCCCACCCAGTAGGGTCATCACTGGGGGTAAATGAGATGGGTGCAGAAAGCGCCAAGCCCAGGGCCTGACAGGTGGTAAGCGCTCAGCCTTAGCTTTTGCTAATGAGACTTGGAACAGTCACTTGATGGAGAAGCAGGGACAAAAGGAAATTTGTTTAAGATGGGAGAGACTTTGTGTTTGCAGCCTGAGTGGAAGGAACCAAAAGAGGAGGAAAGATTGGAGACTCAAGAGAGGGAATGATTGATGGAGCATGGCTCAGGAGGAAGTGGGGGAGGAGGGGGTGGGGAGAGCACTGGAAGCGCAGTGATCCTCAGCAGGCAGATACAGCTCTTTATCACAAAGCAGAGGCAGATCCCTCTGCTCACCGTGCAGGCGTGGCCAGCCTTAGAGAGGGAACCATGTGGGTACCCTTCCCGGGGATGAGAGGGAGGAAGGAAGGGCCTGGGTGATATGAAGGACAAGATGGGGTGAACTCTCTCCTCCCAGTCCCAGGTTACTATAAACCGCTTTCAATGAATTCTGCCCAAGGTCACCTAGGAGACAGTGGCTGAGGCCACCAAAAAGCTCACTCTACCCCAGGGCCTTGGCCCATCACCCCCGACAGCCCCCGACAGGACCTCAGGCCCATACCTCCTCCGTTGGTGTAGGCTCGATAGGGGAAGCGCCAGACGTTCCCCAGGCCCACACAGTAGCCAATGCAGGACAAGAGGAAGTCCAGCTTGCCAGTCCAGTTCCCCCTGTCTGCAGCAAAGTCCATGTCCAGGTCGACATCACCCTGGTCACTGGGGGTCATCAGCAGGTCTGGGGTGACGGGCTGCCAATGAGAGAGACCAAAGAGGTGGGGGAGAACACTGAGGCCAGGCTAGAAATGCGACCTCAAGACAAGACTCTGGACTTGAACAGGACTAAATGAAAAGACACTCTCTATCAGTCCAGATAATCAAGCACTCTCAACTGGACTAACCCAGTCTTAAGAACGAGAGGCTCAGAATTTTAGGCGACCACAAACTTACCGAGCCAGCAGGGTACGTAGACACTAACAGAGCTACCCTGACCTTAGTTTGGCTAACACAGAGGTCAGGTCAAGGGGTGGTTCTATTTTGATGAGGATGAGGATGATCTTAGTAAGAGTTACTGTGTATTGAGCACTTACTATGTGCCTACTGTGCTAGACATCTCACTCACCTGATTTCATTCTCAGAACAACTCTTTGAGCTGAATACTCATCTAAGCTCCATTCTTACCATAAGGAAAACTGAGGATCCAAGAGGCGTCATGACATACCCAAGGTCTCTAGAAGATTGGTGAGTGGAAGAGCTAGGTCTGGGGCCCAAGGCTTCCTGATGCAAAAGCCAGGTCTCCTCACCCACCAGTGCTGGAGTTTGGCTACTCCGTTCTGGGCACTGTATTTTAAGAAAGATGCAGACAATATGGAGCATGTCCAAAGGGCAGGTGGCCAGACTGGAGGGGGTTCAGGAAAAGAGGTTATAGGAGGACAACAGGAAGAAGCCGGGAGCCCTCAGCATGGAAAGGAGAGGACTCGGAGGGACCTGGGGCTCCCCGAGGGAGGGAGTCCACATATGCTCCGTGGTTCAAATGGGCCGACTGAGAACCAAGAAGATCTGACTCCTCGGTTAGGACTGGTACTTTTCAGCCAGAAAGCTTCCCCCAGTACTCCCCCTCCCCACACGCTGACAGCTTGGTTGGGAGGTCCAACCCCCCCAGGCCAGGTGGGAGAGCCTGAGGTCTGGGTGAATTTTATGCATGTTGGCTCATGAGCAGGAAGAAGGTACTTAAGCGTGATCTGTCTCAGAAAGTCATAATCTTGCTATCCCTGGAGGATAGACACATGGGCAGAGGGGAGTGGAGGCCAGCTGTCCCTAAGGTCTCCTTTCATGCTTCAAAGTGAGTGGGAGGTCCATGGGGCATTCTCCCTTTGGAAACTCTCAGTGATGGTGACCACAGTGGTGATTTTGCCTGAAGCTGGCTATTGGCCACAGGGGCCATGGTGACAGGGACAGCCAGGTATTAAGATGGGTGATGGTGACAATGACAGAGCATGAAGAGCTGTTTTTAAAGTAACTAGGCTGCAAGGGTTGAAACAAATACACGCCTGGCAGTTCTTTAGCTGTGATCATGGACATGCTGTGGTGACAGGAGTGGCAGATCCCAGACTTACATAAAACCCACCCCTCCCCTCCAATGCCCCTTTCCCTGAGGCTGCGTCTTCAGCTGGGTGAGCATCAGCCTTCAGGAACCTCTCACTTCCAGGTGAGCTCTGGGAGGGATGAGGTGGCAGCCAGTTGACACTGGTCCTGGCGTTGGGTGGTGAGCAGGCCTATCACCCTGAGACCCCACCCTGCCCCCAGCACCATTCTGGCCAGTTAGCAGGAGGTCCCGGTAATGAGGCTCCTCTGATCCCTCCAGAGAAGCTGCCCTTTCCATGCTCACGGAGCGGTCCCGGTTCTCTGTTTCCATGGTGACAAGAGTTCCAAGAGCAGGATGCTGCCAGCTCGTCCCCCTCTTCCCCCAATCAGAGGGAAGCCTGCTTCTGCTTCAGGGGCAGGAGATGGGGTCCTCCAAAGCTGAGCCAATCAGGAGCCCAACTGGAGTCCCCAACCCCACCATGGGGTGAATCCCAGGAGGCTGGCACAGGGAGGATGGGACTGGCTGGGAGACGGAAGAAAACAATCAAATAGCTGGGGCAGGGTTGGAAGCTGAATGAGTTGCTTCATACTCCTGCCTGGGTGTGAGGTTCCTACTCCGGAGTCTCCCACTCGCTACCTCAGGGGCACGCAGGAACACACACCTGAGTTTGTCAGACCTGTAAGGGCTGGGAGACTCAAGACTGCCCAAGGCAAGGCTCTTCAGGACAGAGAGAGACAATAGGAATCTGGAGTCCAACTTCATCATTGTGCAGATTAGGAAACTGAGTTTCAGGCGAGAAGAGATAAAAGCCCAAGGTCAAACAGCTAGCTAAAGGCAGACCAAGACTTGGACCTAGATGCCCTGACTCCAAGTCCAGTGCTCATCTCTGAGCACTGCTGCTCCTTTGCTGAAACCTGGCATTTTCTCGTTCCCTGCCTATTGCTTGAGACCAAGGGAGGGGACACTGAGAGGAGGCAGCAACCTAGAACCAACACTCTGCCCTGCTGGTTCTAGGTTAATTCCAACCCTGCCCCACCTGCCTGCAGGTGAGCAGTCATTCTCACCCCTCTGTGCCTCAGTTGCCTTATTTATAAAGTGGGACTACTAAGACCTAGCCCCCAGAAGTGTTGGAGTATTAAATGAGATAAAACTTGCTAACCCTCCAGCCCAGCACCCAGCAAGCACTGAGCAAAACATGGCTATTTACCTAATGTGTGGCCCTGTGGCAGAGAGGGACAGGGCTTCTTGTGGGGAGGGAGGGCAGAGAGAGAAGAGAAGGAGAGTGGAAAGCAATGGAAACAGGACCCAAGAGACTCACAAATGGTCCCAAGAAGTCACTGATGTCAGTGAATTAAAAAAAACACACCACAGTGATTCCAATCCCAGCTGCCTGAGGGCAGAGAACTTGAATGAATGTGTGAGTGTATGTGTGAGAGTGTGTGTGTGTGTGTGTGTGTGTAGGGCGGTTGATAACACCACCCCCTGAGAACAGTCTTCTCACATCTACCAGCTCTTTAGCATTCTTCCCCACCCCTCACACACCCAGTGGGGCCTGCTTTGGTGCTGGCTTCGAGGTTCAGGTTAGAGAATGAACTTGTCCCAAGTCACCAGACAAGTGGGAGCTGCAGAAATAGTACTCAGGAGATGACTCCTTGGTTAGGACGGGCACAAGCCAGAAAACTTCCCCCAATATTCCCCCTCCCCACACGATAACAGCTTGGCTGAGAGGTCCAACCCCGCCAGGTGAGGTGGGAAGAGCCTGAGGTCTGGGCCCAGCTGCTCTCCTATCCCAGCTTCCATCTTCATTGCCCATATCCTCGGGCCTCCTGTAGCCCCCTCCCTGTCTTTGCCTCCCTTCAGCCCTGCTGAGGGGCAGCCTGGGGTCTCAGCAGGAAAACCCAGGGGGCGGGGAGGGAGCAGGTGATATGCCGGCAGGGGAGGAGCAGGCAGGAAAGAGGAGAGTCCTCCCGCAGGCTCAGAAAGCCTGCTTCAGTATGGATGACCGCCAGGTCCATACCCCCACCTCCCCAAGCTCAAATGAGTCCATCCCAACGCTCAGGTATTCCAACACCCCTCACACCTGGCAATCAGCCCCTGGCAGGGAACAGCAGGGTGTAATTGGGACTAGGGGAAGGTGGGTGCCTGGCCTCGGCAACCCCCACCCCGCGCCTCCCGGGGCTGCAGACACCTGTTCACAGGCCTGGCCCAGTGAACCAGGGTTCCCCTCATACTACATCCCGAACCTCAGATGGCGGGGGCAGAGGTGGGGCGCAGATCGTGACCCTGACCTTCCCTGTAATCCAGCTGAGCCCGGCCTTCCCCAGAGCCCGAAGCCGGTCTGGGTGCGCCCTCAGATCCTCCCCAGGGGCCTCGATGGGAGCGGGTCTCTCCAGCCCTCCTCCAGGTGCGCCCCCGCGCCCCCGCCCCCGTGCCTTACCTTACGGAGGTGAGCTCCCTGGAGCTTCTTCATCTTGGAGGGCGGGTGGCTGGGGCTTGGCAGCTTAGCTGCCCCGGAGCGGAGTGCAGAGAGCGAGGGCGCAAGAGATGGTCCGCCGGCCGCTGCGCCTTTGCCCCCGCGGCTCCCGCGCACCGGCTGGGGCGGGCACGGACGCAGGCGCTGCCGTCTGGCGGCTGCGGTCGTGGAGTGCGGGCAGGGCGCTGCGAACGCCTTGTCTGTCCCTGCGCAGCGCCCGAGGCTAAGGAAGGGTGCACGGCTGCGCCCGCGTAGACACCCAGACAGACCGGCTGACGGACGGACGGCTGGGGGATGCGCGCGCCCCCGCACGCAGAGCTGCGGATTGGAGGGCCCCGAGCGAATGGGGAGGGGGTTCGCGACGGAAACCCTCAGTCTCCTGCGTGACCTTGGGCAAGTGACCTGCCCTCTCTGGGACTCCCTTTCCACAGCTGAGCCACGAGGGAGGCCAGTCACGCGTCTGGACACTGATAGCCCATCCCGCTGCGTCTTCTTTGCTGTGCGACCTTAGGGGATAAGAATCTCACCTTCCTTTCAGGAATGTGAGGAATTCAGGAAGATGGAGCATAGAAAACATCTAGCACAAAGGGCCTGGCACTTAGTAAGTGCTCAGTTAACATTTATTCACTGACTGTGAGTTGCCCACGCCACTATTAGTCCAATTATTAAATCTATCAATATTTATTGAGCACCTAAAATGTGCAAGGTCCTGAACTAGATGTCCTGTTTTCTCAACCTGGAGAGGCAGGTGTTGTTACTCTCATTCTACAGATGAGGAAGCTGAGGGACAGGAAAGCTAAGTTACTTACTCAAAGTCACAGGGCTAATGAGTGACATCACGGACAGAGTTAGGCTGCAAGGACCTTTAGGCTAGTAGTGGTCGTCAACTCCCCTCCTTTCCTTAAGATGAAAGTGAAATGGGGAGGTTTGGGTGAGCAGAAGGGACAGGCAAGTGCCACAGTGTCACTGTGATCTGTGGCTTAGATCATCAGTAACTGTTTTTCTGTCCAGCAGCAGTACGGACTCTGGAAAGTTCTAATTTCAAATCTGTAAAATGAGCCACAAGCTAGCCCATGCATGGCTGCCTCAGAATGTTCTGAGGGTCCAGGGAGCCTGTGGCTAGGATGGGTAATTATGAGCTAGAGCAATGGCACACATTGGTTTGCTGAGACTGACTGATACACACTAGCAGACCAGCATATACATTACAAATTATGCCCTTTTCACTCTTACAAGGGTCCCAATTCAGATATTACGCATACATCTGTTTGGCCTACCATCAGGTGACATGGGGAAAGTCTCTGGGGAGGAATGAGAATAAGAGTTTCCTCTCTCCCTCCCCTAGAACTTGAAAAAAGGTGGGAGGGGTTTAAGTCAAAGCATGGGCTTGGGTAAAGGCCTGGCCAGGCTCCAATCTACCTCTCCCCTGGCCCAGGTCCTCTCAAGCTGCTCTCCCCTTTGAGCCTAGCCACACAGCGTAGGCCAGTGGCTCTCCAGACCCAGGAGGGAGGAGTCTCCTCTGCCCCTGGCCTGCTGACCCATATGGGGCCAAGAGTGGCTGTGAGTGTGAAGAAAAGAAGCATTTATGGAGCCCTACTGTCTGCATTATGAAGGATTTTTGCATCCAATATCTAATTTCTAATTCTTTCCAACAGCGTGGGAAGACAGGTTTGTGTATCTCATTTTACACCTGAGGAAACTATCCCAGAGGAGTGAAGTCATGCACTGGGCTTTGGAGATGAAGCCAGGAAGGCTGTGGGTCATGGCTAGGAGAGGCAGAAGCCAAGGGCTCCTGAATCCAAGGAGGCCAAGGCAGGACCCTTCCCCATCCTTCACCCAGGGCTTGTCAGTGCATCTTGTATAAAACAGGCAGCAGCCTTGCTCAACCCCTCCCTCCCATTGGCACTTGGGTTTCATGAGACCCCTTGGAAGGCACAGAGAGCCACAGGGACAGTGAGCAGGGGTGAGGCAGTTGGCTCAGGAGCAGAGAAGACTGGTCTCTTTATACCCTTCTTAGCAGCACCTGCTCCCCCACTTCCCGGACTCAGCCCTGGGGGAGAAGAAGGGAGCCAGTCAAGACTTCAGCCTCCCTTGAGCAGATACATCAGGGGGTGACCATTGAGCCTCCATGGCAGTCACTGAGGCTGTGAGGTGCAAATGGGTCTAGGCCCAGGCCTTTCAGATGGGGAAACTGAGTCCCAGAGGGGCAGGACTTGCAAAATCATTCAGCAATGTAAAGAAAGAGTCTGAACCTAGGAGTCTGACCTCACCCAGGACCTGCCCTCCGGCTCATACCTCTCTGCCAAATCTTTTCCATTCCTATAGCCCTGATAGGGAAAGTCTGCCCTTTCATAAAACAAGCAAAACTCAATGATTTTTCCTTCCTTCCTTCCTTCCTTCCTTTCCTTCTTTTTCTTTCTCCTTCTCTTTCTTTCTTTTCATTTCTTTCTTTCTTTGTTCTTTCTTTTCTTCTTTCTTTCTTTTGTTTTTTCTTCCTTCGACAGGGTCTCATTCTATTACCCAGCTTGAGGTGTAATGGCTCCATCTTGGCTCACTGCAACCTTCGCCTCATGAACTCAAGCGATCCTCGCACCTCAGCCTCCCAAGTAGCTGGGACTACAGGCGTGTGCCACCTGATTGGCTAATTTTTGCATTTTTTCTTTGTAGAGTTGGGTCTTGCTATGTTACCCAGGCTGACCTCGAACTCCTGAGCTCAAGGCATCTGCCGGCCTCTGCCTCCCAAAGTGCTGGGATTACAGGCATAAGCCACCATGCCTAGCCCAAACTCCAAAATTTTTAAAAAGACATTATCCACATAAATCAATCTACCCACTGAAACTCGAATTTTATGATCATACACCAGCCAGGAGTCTGGCGACCAAGCACCTTTGACAATTGCTGTTGCCACCATCTCCTCTCCCCGATTCCAGAGGAGGTTTGAACAA
The DNA here is from genome assembly GCF_030222135.1 of Aotus nancymaae. Classification (NCBI taxonomy): domain Eukaryota; kingdom Metazoa; phylum Chordata; class Mammalia; order Primates; family Aotidae; genus Aotus; species Aotus nancymaae. The sequence goes on along the minus strand of NW_026988479.1, from coordinate 25,181,946 downwards.
TTCTTGACAAAATGACTGCTTAGGAATCCAAATAGTAAATATTCACTCTCCCTTTCCCCCTTTTCTCCCCTCTGTTCTGGTCTCATATCAAACCAGAAGTGCAATGGAGACGTGTGTGCGTGATTTAAGGAAAGTGTCAGATGAAATGTACTTCCTTTTATTATGTAGGGAGATATTTTTAAATGTATATAAATAAACATTTTTAATTTGCTTAAATGTTCAGATTTTATCACAGTAGAGCATGTGTTTTGTCACACCAGGGAGTGACGACTGTGAAAAACAAGGTTCCAGGCTGCTAGTCCATCTGCAGTGGTTCAGAGGAAGTGATCCCAGAGTGGCCTGGCTGGGACAGGATTGCCCTCCAAAGCTGCCCTGGCCGAGGCCAGCTGTGCTCCCCAGCTCTGCAGCCCCCGACAGATCATCTCAAACACGCAGAGCCAGGTTGATTTCCTCAGAGCTCCACAGTCCTCCTGTTCTAATCAATGTACCCCTATCACAGCCCACCCGCCCCACGAATCCTTGGACACACACACACACACACACAGGGACACACACACACAGGGACACACACACAGGGACACACACACACAGGGACACACACACACACACAGGGACACACACACACAGGGACACACACACACACACGCATCCTTGGCTACTGGAGACCTCCTCTCAGAATACTCCATTCCCAACTGCGCATCCCTCTCTAGAGTAGCGCTGCAATTGCTCTGCTTAGTTCCCACCAATCTCTTGGCAATCAATGATGGGCTTGGCTTTTCCATAAGACTGAGGATCTCAACATAGGGTTAGGAGTCTATGGACTCCCTAAAATTGTATGTAAACAGTGCAGACATGCACAATTCTGATTCGCTAGAGGACATAAGCAGTCTGTGGGCCTTGGGGGGCCAGCACAAAGTCACTGTATGCAAAGCAGCACAGGTCATTTCTGACAGGAGAGCTGAATACCTCTTACCCCTGGGGTGGCTGTGAGATTTGACTAGACTTGCAGGGTCTCTTTCCTGAGCCATTACAACACCCCAATCTCTGGTGGAACTCTGGGTGACGGGGAACTCATAAGATGCAAGGCAGCACGTTGCACCGCTTGGAAATTGCCTTAGATGAGTTTCCTTTTTCATGGGGCTAAACACCCATAGGTGATCACCAACCCAACCTGTGGGTCCCATTCAACCTCCTGCCCTCCCATGTGGGCAACTGCTGCAGCTCACCCTTTGATGTGGAAATTCGCCACTGTGACTCGATCAGAGGAGGGGCCACTGACCTCCTGCCAGGCAGAGGTCTTCCTAATGCGGAGACAGGCTGGTCTTCCTTCAAGTGGGTAGAACATCAGCCAGGCCTGCCAGCCTCTCAAACTGGGAGGCAGCAGTCCCGTGAGTGAGCAGGTGGTTCAAAAACAAGCACTTGCCAGGGGCAGTGGCTCACACCTGTAATCGCAGCACTTTGGAAGGCCAAGGTGGGTGGATCACCTGAGGTCAGGAGTTCAAGACCAGCCCGGCCAACATGGCGAAACCCCGTCTCTACTAAAAATACAAAAATTAGCTGGGCATGGTGGCAGTCACCTGTAATCTCAGCTACTAGGGAGGCTGAGGCAGGAGAATCGCTTGAACCCGGGAGGCGGAGGTTGCAGCAAGCCGAGATCATGCCACTGCAATCCAGCCTGGGCAACGAGAGCGAAACTCCATCTCAAAAAAAAACCCCACAAAAACAAAAGCAACAACAGCAAAAAACAAGCACTTACTATGTGCTGGGCCCTGTGTGAAACACAATTCTAAGCTCAGTTAAGGCTCTTTTATTTCCATGTGACACATGAGGAAGCTGAGGCTCCAAGAAGCTAAGTAACTTGCCTGAAGTTTTGCAGCTTGGAAGTAGTCACGCTGAAATCCAGGCCATCTGACTACAAAACCTGCGCTAAATACTGAATCACGGAGGTGTGGCCCTCCAGCCTGAACATCCCAGCACTGCAGAGTGTGTGGAGTTCAGTGGGATGCTGGGAGGTGTGAGTAGGGGCCTCCTAGGTAGCAAAGCTTGGGGAATACCAGATGAAAGAAAATTCAAGGGGTTTCTTTGCTGCGGGGCTTGTCAGAGACTTTGATGTGCTAATGACCCACGGTGACTCTATCAGAGGAGTGGCTTCTGCAGGATTTCCCAAACTTACTTGACCAGAGTTACTTCTTTTTGGTAGACAAGTTCCCCAATGTCACAGATACGGAAATGAAGGCCCAGAGAGGGGAAGCTATTACCCTAGGGTCACAGAGCACATTTTTTTGACAATCAGAAAACTCTAGTCACTCAGTGCCACTCACCTTTTCACCAGCCCCTCCCACTCTGCTCTTGGAACCCTGGTCTTTTCCCAAGCCTCAGGTGTCCACCATTCCTAATGGAGCTCCACTGTCTCCCAGGCCACTGGTAGGAGGAGAGAGAAGTGCCCACTGCGCTTCAGGGGCCTGTGCCAGGCCGGGATCCACCTTGTATGCTGTTATCATGTGCCCCGGGAGCAAAGGGCGATGGCAGGCAGGCTGTGTGCACTTTTTATGGCCTGGTCACCTCCCAGAACAGTAAACAGAGGGGCAGGCAGCTGGCACCAGAGCCCCTGGGGAGAGAAGGCCCCAGGTAGCAGATTCCCGAGTTCAAAAAAATTAGACTTTCAGTTCATATTGCTCAAGTTCCTTTTCTCCTTTATTCCCTTCTTGGCCTGACCCACACCCACTAATCCTTTCAGTCTCAGTTCAAACATTACCTCCTCCAGGAAGCCTTCCAGGATAAGCTAGGAGTGTGCTCTGATCTTCCTGGATGCTCTGTCTCCCTTGATGCTCAGAGCATAGCTCTGATTGGCCCTTATCCTGTTATATTAGTGTCATCTGTGTGCATGGCAGTCTTCCCCACCGGACTGGGGACTTCTGAAGAGCAATTCAGGATCCCTGAAGTCAGACCCTGAGGGGGGTTTTGTGGCTTCTCTCCTGCTCTAGCCGCCCAGACCACATGGACCCTGAACACATTCGCCTTCTCTACCTTGCTCCCCTACCCTGGAGATGCCCTTCTCTATAAACTTCCCCCTCCACATCTTCCCAGACCATGCTTTGACACGCCTCCAAGGGACTGTGTGCTTCCCAGACTGACATGCCTGGCACATGGGGGTTAGCAACAAATGTCATTATTGAAAGAAAAACCTACCAGGCGCGGTGGTTCACGTCTGTAATCCTAGCACTTTGGGAGGCCTAGGTGGGCGGATCGCCTGAGGTGGGGAGTTCGAGACCAGCCTGACCAACATGGAGAAACGCCATTTCTATTAAGAATACAAAATTAGCCAGGCGCAGTGGTGCATGCCTGTAATCCCAACTACTTGGGAGGCTGAGGCAGGAGAATCGCTTGAACCCAGGAGGCGGAGGTTGCGATGAGCCGAGATTGCATCATTGCACTCCAGCCTGGGCAACAAGAGCGAAACTCTGTCTAAAAAAGAAAGAAAGAAAAACCTGAACTGAACATATCTGAAAAGTTCAAAAGACTGATAGATTGAGTCTGACGATTCTGCTTACAAAATGGACTCACGTTTTTACATGGTCTCATAGACCTACTCGAACAGTGTCCTGTTTTGATCTTTCAAATGTGTTTTAAAGGTGACCTTATTGTGTGCCTAAACAAATGGGAAAGGAATACACAATTGCTGGGGAAGGCGAGGATGATTTGTACTTCTCAAAAATCTTTCTTTAATGCTATGTATAATGATTTTTATACATTTTTGAAAAGAGAAGAAAAATTTATTCTTAAAGCTGCATCCAAGAGATTCCACTCTGTATACAACACCTGTCCAGCTGTGAGCTCTGCTTGGTCCAGATAAAGTCCTCTGGGGGCTCCCTGGACCCTGATGGACAGCCTGGTGGGGTATAGAAACCTGGTAGGGTAGACTCTGCCCGCTTCTCCCCTCAGGGGGCCTCCCTCTCAATCCAGAGGCCTCACTGAGAGTGATCATGAGGGCTGTGATTTTGCAACCCAGTGGAGCAGTCAGAGCCAGTGCTGTGGGCTTTGTGTGTAGCAGCCAGCCTGGAGAGGGCTCAGCACCCTTATGATGGGGGCAGGTAGAAGTGAGAAGAGGCAGGTGTGAGTTGATCACGTTTCTGCCTCCTCAGGTCATGCTCTGCAAGCATCCCATCTATTTTAGCTCCATCCCTTTTCTCCAGTCAGTCGGGTCTCTATAGCAGCCTTCCGCTGCATCCCTGAACCTATGGAAGAGGAGATAGGGCCTGGAGCCTTGTCTAGGCCCCTCCCTCAACCATTTGAGGATTGAGATGCCAACAGATTGAGATCATCTACCCTGGACTCCCTTATCCCCGAGAGGTCTAGAGCACAGGCCCTGGAAGAGGTCTTTATCCAACAGGCTTACTGCACAGATGGGCCAAGGGCATGCAGAGCGTAGATTGGTCACTGTCCACGGTGTCCCAGAAGGTCAGTGGCAGGGCTGAGACTCAGATTAGACCTCTTGGGCCCACAGGAGCCACACCCCCAGCACCCGAGTCCCCAGGTCCCCCGGCACACAGGCTGGGCATGGGGCTATGGCAGAAACTCTTCTTTGACAGGCATTGGGGAGGAGGTGCCCAGGAGGCTGGTGTTGCTGGGGCACAGGCCCCCCAGGGACGGCCCTGCTGGGGTGGCTGTGATGTCGTGGGCTGTCGGCGGCTGTGGGGGCTGTTGTTGCTGCTGCTTCTTCTTGTTCACTTTGCGCTCCTTTGCCCTCCGGTTTTGAAACCAGATCTTGACCTGCGGGGTTGGAGGACAGAGAAGTGGGCAGCAGGGAGAGCAGAGGGGAGAGTGCCAGAAGGAGAGACAGGACAGTGAGCCCCTATTTCTCCATGTGGCTTTGTGGCTTACCTCCTCTCCAGCTGCCCAGACCACATGGGTCCTGAATTCATTCCCCCCGCTCTAGACCCTGCACCCCTACCCTGGAGATGCCCTTCTCTGTAACCTTCCCTCTCCCCATCTTCCCAAGCCACTCTTCTTCCAGGAAACCTTCCATTACCCCGTGACTGCTCCCCTAATGTAAACAGCATGTACACCTCCTACAGCACTGATCATAACTTGCTGTAGCCTGTGGCTAATCAGATCCCCTTACCCCTGCCTTTGAGGACAAGGATATTGGGATTTATTGAGGGAGGGTGCTAGCAGCACCTCAGTTTCTGCTGTGCTGTGTGACAATGGTCTGGAGACTCAACTTCTCTGTTTTCCTTCTACTGAGCTCTGTAATCTGCTGGCAGCCTGGAGATCATAGTCCTCGAACTGCTCCTATGGCTGAGATGGGAAGACATACACACCTGCCGTTCAGTAAGCCCCAGATTGGCAGCCAGCTCTGATTTCCGCCGGATTGTGATGTAACGGCTGTAATGAAACTCCTTCTCCAGCTCCAGGCGTTGGTGGTCGGTGTAGACCACGCGGTACTTGTCCTTGGTCCGAGTCTTACCTGAGAAGCAGAAGGAGCCAGGAAGGAAGGTGAGTTGAGAGGCGGAGACTGCAAAAAAGGACCCCCAGGAGGAAGACAATCCAGGCACCCTGAAGTAGGACCCTGAGGTAGGGAGAGATGTACACCCTAGGCAGGGTTCCCCTCTGCGGAACAGTCATTCCCCAGACTCAGACCTGCAGACTCACAGTATGGGAGGCAAGTATTCCTCCCAGGCCCGTCAGGGAGGCAGTGACGCTCACAGCAGGAAAGCAGCTAGCTCCAGGTTACACAGCAGGCTGCTGATGGAGCTGTGGCTTCAACCAGGTCTCCTGACCCGGAGCCCTATTCTGAAGGCCAGCTCCAACAGTTTTAAACCAGCAGCTTCCAGATGTGGCTTCAGAACAGACATTCTCCAGGAGCTTGTGAAGAACACAGCTTCAGGGCGTCCCTGACCAGTTAATCAGAAAGCCTGGGTGTGGAATTCGCATTTTTAACAAACTCCTCAGGTGGTTCTAACTCTGTAGTCAGATGTCAGATGGGTTTGAATGCTGGAGACATGGAGGGGATACCCGCAGGCAAGGGTGATGGAGACTAATGAGATGGCAGCTGCTCCTTCCTCCTGTGCAAGTGAAGAGAGAAGGGAAGAAGCGCTGCAGGTAGAGGCGGAAGCAGAAAGAATCTGGAACTGTCCCAGGCCTGCGCTCCCAGTTGCTGCTGAATGCCTGGGATGGCCTCAATGTCACACAGGGAGGACTGGGGCTTCTGGTGGACCCCTAGGACCTGCCAGTTACCTCAAAGTCTCTGGCTCACGATACCACGCCAGAGGCTGGTCTGCCCAAGCCATCCACACTCCTTGCTGTGTCCAGACACCAGGCAGGAGAGATGCAGCTCATCCCACATGTCCTCACTGAGCTCCTGCTGTGAGCCAAGCACTGGGCTACAGCACTGAGCAAAATAAAGCAAACCCCTGTCCTCATGACGCTTATGTTCTAGGGGAAGGAGACAGGCAAAAAGAAAAATAGACATGGAAAATATTTGGTATGCTAATTGATAAATATTTCAGATGAAAAGGAAGCAGGGAGCCCCAGCACGGTGGCTCACGCCTGTAATTCCAGCACTTTGGAAGGCTGAGGTGGGTGGATCACCTGAGGTCGGGAGTTCAAGACCAGCCTGACCAACATGGAGAGACCAATTAGTCGGGCGTGGTGGCACATGTGTGTAATCCCAGCTATCTCAGGAGGCTGAGACAGGAGAATCACTTGAACCCTGGAGGTGGAGGTCATGGTGAGTTGAGATCACCCCATTGCACTCCAGCCTAGGCAACAAGAGCAAAACTCTATCTCACACACACACACACACACACACACACACACACACACACAAAGGGAAAGGTAGCAGGGAAGGATGTCTGGGAATTTAGGGAGGAGGCGGGTTGTGATTTTAAATAGAATGGGCCGTGAAGGCCTTCCTGAGAAGAGGAATTTCAGCAAAGGTCTAAAGGAGGTAAAGGAAAGAATCATGCCGGGCTGGGTGTGGTGACTCACGCCTGTAATCCCAGCACTTGGGGAGGCCGAGGTGGGAGGATCACCTGAGGTCAAGAGTTCAAAACAAGCCTGGCCAACATGGTAAAACTCCATCTCTACTAAAAAATACAAAAATTAGCCAGGCGTGGTGGCATATACCTTAATCCCAGCTACCGGGAAGGCTGAGGCAGGAGAACAAGAGAATCACTTGAACCCGAGAGGTGGAGGTTGCGGTGAGCCTAGATCGCACCACTGCACTCCAGTCTGGATGACCAAGTGAGACTCCGTCTCAAAATGCAGACATCTGGGGAGAGGGTTCCAGGCAGAGGGAACAGCAAGTGCAAAGGCCCTGAGGTGGAGCATGCCCGCTGTGTGCCTGCTGTCTGCCTGCCATCTGCCAGTGAGGAACTGTGAGGAAGCTGCTGGAGCTGAGGTGCAGTGAGAAGGGGGATGGGACAGGAGACAAGGGAGGGACTCTGGGTTTTCCTCTGTCTGGGATGGGAGCCATTGCCAGATTCTGAGCAGAGGAGACACAGAGTCTGATGTAGGCTTTAATATGACTCTGGCTACTGCGCAGAGAACAGATTTGCAAGAGGAAGGCGAAATGCAGGGGGAGCTGCCATAACCCAGGAGAGAGGGCAGTGGCTTGGCTTCCTTGTGGGGCTCAGCCTGGGGCCCAGAGCTCGATTTGAGGACCAACTGGGGTTAATGTCAGGGCTTTATTTGGGACTGGGATCAGAGGTCTGTCTGGAGAGAATATTAAGAGTCATGCTTGGCCTGGGCTGGTGTGGGGCCTGGCTAAGCACCAGTTTCCTTTATAAGAAGCTGAGCACGTGGCTATAAATAGGAGGCGCAAGCAAGCACTTCCAGACCCACACATGCTCCCACCAGGGTATGGCTGGTCTCTGAAAGACCATCAACCCCTCCCGCCTCTCCCAAGTGCCCCCCACCACCGCCCAGCCTTCACCTTCTTGGGTCTCAGCCCCAGCCCTGCCTGTCCCTCAGCACCCCTGCACTAACCACCCACCCACACCCATTCTGACACCTGCCCCCCTTCACTAAGCCCACGCAACTTGGCAGGACAGCCACTGGGCTCCCCGTGAGCCAAATGGCTTTGTGGAGAATGGGAGACAGCAGATGTTCCTGGGCAGCTTTTCCCTGTGTTTCCTGCCAGAGCAGAGGAACCGCACCGGACGCTTCCATGTCCACTGACCTCAGCCTGCTGCCCAGCATAGCCTGGGATAGCCTCGGCCTTCCGCCAGGCCTGGCCCCAGGAAAGGGATAAGGGAGTGGCTGCCCAGGCCTTGGCTTCAGATGGGACCTCTCCTTGGCCTAGAAAATGCAATGCCGGCTCAAAAACAGTGCTGCCTAATGCCACCGGCATCGGAGCCCAGCATGGCTCTGAATCCACAGACCCACTGGATTCCCTGGGCTAAAGCCGGAAGGGATTGTGAGAGTTTAGGCTCCTCTCATTTTACTGAGGAAGAGACCACGGTTCACAATGGTTACATGGCAGCTGGAGGGCCAAAGAAGAGGCCTGGTGAGCTCTTCTAGTCGAACCACCCTGGGCAGTCAGGGTCAGCGGAGGCCCAGGCAGGCACAGGCCTGGCCAAGGCCATGCCCCCGGTCCAGAGCTCTTGCTGCCTCTCCAGTGCACCACTCCTCATGCTGCCATAGTTAGGGCCCACTGAGCCTGCCATGAAGCCCCCGGAGTGTTGGTAACAGAAGCTTGAACAGCAGACCACCCCTCCATTGCTACGTATGGAAAAGGAGTGCTCAGATCGTGGTGAGGCAAGACCACTGAGAGCCCCAGGCTGGGGGCCCTTGAAATGCCTGGAGGACTCATAGTCACGCTCAGGAAGACGGGCCTGAGGCAGGGCATGAGGCTCCCTGCCCAGCCAGACCTTGACCTAGAGATCACAGGCAGTGGTCCTGAAGGTGCCTTTTCCTTACAGTCCTAGCACCCACTCCTGCTCCTTCTGCTGAGCAAGCCCAGATCCATGACAGGCATTTCATAGGTGTGGGGAAATGGGCTCAGAAAGGGCACTTGTGGAGGGCCGTTCTGACTGGTCATAGTATGAACCAGGACTCAGGTGTTCTGACCTCAGACCCAGCTCTTACACAAGTAAAGGGGTCGGGGCGAGACCAGATGGAGATAGGGTTTAGCTATACCATTTTCCCTCTCTGTCCTGGCAAGGTTACCAGGACGGACCTGGCCCACAGGCCTTGTCACCCCTCTCTGGGCTCTGGAGAGGGGCTGGTGGGCTCAGGAACCCATTGGCCAACTTCTCTCTGGTGGAGCTGCTTGAAACACATAATTTTATTGCTAAGAAAATGGCTCTGCCAAAGAACAAAATGTTTGCTATCACACTGTGTGGCTCAGAAACCAGGGAATCCCATATGCTCTTCCAGGAGTGAGAACCGAAACATACTCCTTAGCGCCCAACTTGGCGATATCTAGCCTCATTCAACAGGCACATACCCTTTGACCCAAGAATCCCACTCCCAGCAACTGATCCCACCAAGAACTGCCCAAAGCTACATCTGTTTCCGATAGCACGAGACGAAAAACAATGTACATGTATACAAGCAGGGAGCTGGTTAAATAAGGGATGGTGCAGCCATAGAGAGGAGCATTATGCAGTCATTAAAAAGAAACTTGAAAACCCCATATGTCCCAATATGGAGCAAGTTCTAAGATGTGTGAAAAAAAAAAGCAGGACAGAATAGTGTAAATAGTATGTTGCTATTTATGTATAAAAATGGGGGAGACACACACATACTCACATATCTGTGTACCCATATAGTTCTTTCTGAAAGAATATACAAGAAGCCAGTAATAGGGGGTGCCCCTGGCAGGGGCACTGGAGGTTGGAAAGCCACAGGTAGGAGGGAGACTTTGGGGTTTTAAAATCTTTACCAAGCGTATGTTTGAATTTGTATTTTAATGACAGCAGGGAGCCCTGGGCTCTAGTCCCAGCTCTGGGTTGGAACTCCTGACTGCCCCAAGACACCTCTGCAGCTTGGGAAGGAGAGGGCAGGGAGGTGCGTGAGAGCAGTGGGGTGGGTAGAGGGCCTGGGATGAATTATTTACAGGCCCCTGGGACGCTGGAGCTAAGGGGGAAGTCCAGGTTCCTATAACAGGTGTCTGCTGAGGGGCCAGCCACTCCCAGCCACCTAATGAGTAACCCTCTAGGCCAGATGCCAGCATAAATGGGTGGGAGGGAGAATGAGGAGCCCCCTTAGCTCTTCAGGGGTGGGCACAGAGGGGCCTTGGGTAACTCGCCCAAATGGGAGGCTTTCTCTCTGCTCCAGTTTTGGGATGCGAATGCCCCATCCATATGATCAGGCCACCATGAGAGGTAGCAAACTCCCGTCCCCTAGAGCATGCGCAGTACAGGCCAATGGCTCCCAGCACCTGGCCAGCAGCCTTGGAACTGCCTGGGGAGCTTTTTCACAGTGCAGATTCTAGCCCCAGAAATGAAAATTCAATGGTGCTAAAACAGGGTTCAGAAATTTGGTACTTGGATAGTTTTCCAGGTGGCCCTGAGGTGTGGTTGGCTGTACAGTCACTCCTCTCTGTCCTGGCAAGGCTGCCAGTGAAGACCTGGCCCACAGACCTTGACACCCTTCTCTGGGCTCTGGAGAGGGACTGTGGAGCTCAACAGAGGTGCACTCTGTGATTCTAGAGGTGTCTTGGGGCAGTCAGGAGTTCCAGCCCAGAGCTAGGACTGGAGCCCAGGGCCCCTGGATGTCATTAAAGGCAAACTTCTGTGGTTGTGGAGTGCAACTTCTCACTGGCTGGGTAACCTAGGACAGTCTCCTCACCTCTCTGGGCCTCATTTTCTGAATTTGTAAAATGGGGAAAATTAATATTCTAATAACAGCCAACATGTCCATGTGCCAGGACCTTTGTATACATCTTTCAATGACCCATGGAGTTGGGCAACTGTTACTCTATTTTACAGATGAGAACACTCAGAGAGGACCACACATCAGGAAGGTGGGATTCAAAGCCAGGTCTATCTGGCTTCAGAAACAGTGATAGAACCTATCAATTGAATAGTACGAGGTCTCTTGTAGCTCTCTCCAACCCTGCAGCATACAGGGGCTCACTTGAGATGGATGGGCGATGTCTAGCACATACCTGGAATGCAGGAGGTGCGTGGGGAAGGTCTTACTCATTTCCAACAGTGGTGGGATGACCATCTGGCAGGAATGCCAGGAAACAGATCTGTGCAATGGGCAGTCTGCTAAAAAAGACCATTTATTTACTTATAAGGTCCCTTCCAACTTGGAAACATGAACCTCTCAATGTTTGTTGATTCTCTGATTGTGTTTGTTATTGTAGCTAAAATAATTCTAAGACCAATTTCACAGTCTGAGAGTCTAGACACTGGGCCTGCCCAGCTGGAGGATGGGGACAGGAGCCATGGTGGCCTGCAGTAGGGGTTTCCCATCCAGCCTGGGCCAGGCAAGGACAGAATGTGGCCTCTGCTCCAGCACAACCAAATGGCCCCTAGGTCAGCACTTCCTTTGCCCTCTTCCTGCTGGGTTTGTGGTCCTGGGGAATGACCAGCTTTGGCTCTCAGGGCCTAGACCACAAATCCAGCCCCCAAAACCTTCGTAACTCCTCCCTGGATGGTCCAGCCCCACCTGGCTGTGCTTCAAGATCCGAACCCCCAACACACATATGCACATAGGCACGCACATCTGTACACACAGGGGCTTGCTAAAAATACAGATTCCCAGGCCCCAGCCTGGACTGACTGCATCCTAATTTCTCAGTCATCTTTTTTTTTTTTTTGAGACAGAGTCTCGCTCTGTCACCCAGGCTGGAGTGCAGTGGCATGATCTTGGCTCACTGCAACCTCCACCTCCTGGATTCAAGCAATTCTCCTGACCCAGCCTCCTGAGTAGCTGCGACTACAGGCACACGCCACCACGCCCAGCCGATTTTTGTATTTTCAGTAGAGATGGGGTTTCACCATATTGGCCAGGCTGGTCTTGAACTTCTGACCTCATGATTAACCTGCACTGCCTCCCAAAGTGCCAGGATTACAGGCATGAGCCATCATGCCAAGCCAATTTTTCAGTCATCTTTAACAAGAACCCTGTGGATTCTGAACCACCAGCTGAAGTCAGTAGGTCTTGGTCCCAGTTCCATGCCATTTGTGTGGCCTTAAATTAGTTCTTCCTCTCCTCTGGGCCTCGGTTTTGCCTGTACACCAGTCCAAGTGCCCTCTAGACTCTGTAGCTTTGAGCCCTCCCTTAAGGATCAGACCTCCCCACTCCCAACACCTTGCTGCCTGCCACCCTGGGCAACCCCTGCAGAGAGCACACACCTAACATACCCTCCCGCCAAGTCCCTCAGAGAGCCACATTGCATGCAACAACAGGTGATGGGGAGCTCACCCGTGTCTGTGATGCCAGTGTGGGAATGACAAACGGAAGGGCGTAAGGCTTTTGGCAGGAGGGGATCAGGGGAGGTGGGAACAGGGTAGCCATAGAATTCTGCTGCAAAGAGCCCCCTTTTCCAAGATAAGGAAGTAAGTTCAGAGAGCTTGCAGGTCACTTGCTGTGGATGGCTGCAGGGCCAATAGGCAAAGGAAACGGTGGGAAAGAGGGACTCAGGAGGACTGATCTCCCTACCCCAGATAACACATGTAGGAGCACTGCGAGGGTGGCAGGGCATAGGCCAGCTCAGAGGTGGTAGCGCTTCTGGTGAGGGGTCTAAATTGTAGCAGCATCACACTCTATTGAGGTTTGGTAAAGGCTGGGTGTACAGGCGAGCTTCCAGATCTTGCCTGGTGGCAGAGACCTGGGCTGTGGTCCAGCCTGGCCCTCTTAGTTGAAGGACTTGACAAGTGACTGGACTTCCCTGGGCTTTCCTTACCCTGGCTGGGGAACAGAATGGCTGCAAGAGCGTCTGGAAAGGGTAAAAAGCTATGGAGACAAAAAGGAGAAAACGGAGCTATTTGCAGAAGTGGGTACGTTGGTGGAGTCCCTCGAGAGAGACAGGAATGCCACCTAATGGGAAGCCACAGGGCCAAGAAAACACTGGCCTGGTAGTGGGGAGATTGGCAGGCCCACCAGCTGGACATGTGATCCCTTATTTGGGCCTGTTTCCCCGTCTAAACCACCAGGGGGAAGGCCCTCCAGTGTGCCCTAACCTCACCAGCTCCACGATGGAATGATGCCCTTCCTGGGACATGAGGCTTTCTGCCTGACCCACAATTGGGTCCTTGTCCTGGCTGATCTGGCAGTCCTAGGCTGCTAATATCATGGTTCTCCACTCAAGCCCTGAGCAGGGATGAAGCTGGCATGGGGGCGAGGAAAGGGGGACGATGGCCAGGCCAGCTATTTCGGTAGCACTGCAGCCTTAGCCAGATTCTCCTCCCCACTGTCAGCCAGCTTGCTGGTTAGAGTTCTTCATCATCTCTGCACCCTCCTCCTCCAGGGCCACCTTTGCATCATCTGCTGCCCTGTCTTCATCAAGGTCCACAATCTGATCTGGCTTCAGGAGGTAGCAAAGAGAAAGGGACTTTAGAGTCAGATAGAGACCAGTGGCTCTCCCTGAGTCTGGCCACACGCCAGTGGTATGTCGCTGGGCAAGTTGCTGAACCTCTTTGAGTTTCAGTTTATTTATTTTTAAAATGAAGACACGAATGTTTTCTTCATATGGTAGTTATGGAGACCAATGTGATAACCTACTTAACAAAGTACTTATTAATAAAAACTATGATGATGAAGATGATGATGTTACTAGAGAGACAAAGCAGCTGAAAGAGGCAGGAGAGTGGCCGGGCGCGGTGGCTCACACCTGTAATCCCCAAACTTTGGGAGGCTGAGGTGGGTGGCTGAGGTCAGGAGTTCAAGACCAGCCTGACCAACATGGTGAAACCCCATCTCTACTAAAAATACAAAAATTAGACAGGCATTGTGGCGTGTGCTTGTGATCCCAGCTACTCCGGAGGCTGAGGCAGGGGAATTGCTTGAATTCAGGAGTTGGAGGTTGCAGTGAGCTGAGATCATGCCATTGCACTTCAGCCTGGGCGACAAGAACAAAACTTCATCTGAAAAAAAAAAAAAGAAAAGCCGGGTGTGGTGGCTCTTACCTATAATCCCAGCACTTTGGGAGGCCGAGGCAGGCGGATCACAAGATCAGGAGTTCAAGACCAGCCTGGCCAATATGGTGAAACCCCTGTCTCTACTAAAATACAAAAGAATTAGCTGGGCATGGTGGCATATGCCTATAATCCCAGCTACTCTATGGGCTGAGACAGGAGAATTACTTGAACCTGGGAGGCAGAGGTTGCAGTGAGCTGAGATTGTGTCACTGCACTCCAGCCTGGGCAACAGAATGAGACTCCATTTCAAAAGAAGAAAAAAAAAAGAGGCAGGAGAGATTCCTCAATGCAAGAACAAGGAGCTCATGCAGAATGGATTTCCATTCTGGGAACTCTTGAGAGGGATTTTTCTGCACTGTCTAATATGATAGCCACTAGCCACATTAATTAGATATGTTTCTTATCACACTAGCTGCATTTCCAGTGTTCAACTGGACAGCACAGATACAGAGCATTTCCATCATGGCAGAAAGTCCTACTGGTCAACACTGCTAGATCAAACTCCTACCAGGGTCGGGACGCCCACACTGCAGCACACGCCTACTCGCTGCAAAGCAGCTGGTTCTTGCATCTGCCACCCATTTATATCCTTCCTGAGTTTTTCCACAGGGACACCCTCAGCCTTGGACAGTCCTTTCAGATTTACAGACAGCAACTGCATCCCTTCAGGTCTTTTCCTAGGCTGAAGAACTTGAGGCCTTTCTGGGCTGTTTCCTGCTAGAGTTTCCAGGCCACTGCTCACCTGGCCGTCTCCCTCTAGTCTAGTCTGGGAGTGCAGCCCTTGCTGCTCCATGTAGGTGTGGCTCCTGAAATCTCACATTTGAGGTGGGGCTGCAGTGAGGGGCTCTGCCTCCAGCCCCTTCCTACCCCTAGCTGGCTACGTGACCTTGGTGAAGACCTTCCCCTTAGGCCTTGGCTCCCCGAATGCTCTTTGAGGCTAGGGCCACGCCACTTAGCTCACCAGCACCTATCACGTGCCTGACACACACAGTGAGTACTTGATGAATCCTTGGTGAATACATAAAACAAATCTGCTATTTTCTCTGCTTCCTTAACTCAATAAATAGCACCTCCATCCTCTAACCATTCAGATCACAAGCTGAGGTGGCACCTCTGAGTCCTGTCTCCCTTCTTCCCTGAGTCTACCCTCGCAGTGGGCAGCTCAGCCTCCAAAGCACAGCCTTCCGTCTATCTCCATTGCTCGAAAAGCTTAGTCCGAGCCACTCTTCTAATGGAGAGGAAACGTGCCGTTCCGGGGACGGGGACGAGATCTTGCATTTGAACGCACTGAACACTGAATAGATGCTGGTTTGCATCATGATTACCATAACTACTCAGTACTTATTCGATAGTTTATTATCTCCTTCATGGCAGGGGAGGCAGTAGATTAAAAACAAACAAACATATTAAATAATGACAAACTGGGACTTGTAGTAGGAAGGAAATCGAGCAATGAGCTAAACTGAGTGGGGAGGTAGGGGGCAGAACCCTACTTTACTTAGCTGGGAGAGGTCATCAGGAACAGGCCTTATTTATTTATTTTGAGATGAAGTCTTGCTCTGTTGACCAGGCTGGAGTGCAGTGGCACGATCTCAGCTCACTGCAACCTCCACCTTCCTGGTTCAAGCGATTCTCCTGCTTCAGCCTCCTGAGTAGCTGGGACTACAGGCACCCGCTACCACACCCGGCTAATTTTTGTATTTTTTAGTAGAGACGGGGTTTCACCATGTTGGGCAGTCTGGTCTTGAACTCCTGACCTTGTGATCCTCCCACCTCGGCCTCCCAAAGTGCTGCAATTACAGACGTGAGCCACTGTGCCCAGCCTACAGGCCACATTTAAGCCAAGACCTGAGGTTGAGAAGGAGGCTTCCATGTCATGAAGAGAGACAAAGATTCCAGGAAGTGAACAGCATATGCAAAGGCCCCCAGGCAGGGAGAAGCAGAGTGAGGGCAGAGAGGGCAGCTCTCCGCACACAGGTGGACCCGTCTGCCTTGTACAGACCATCATCTCCAATGCCTAGGAGCACGTTCATCACAGAAGACACCCAGAATATTACTGCTTGCCTGCTTGAATGAATGAATGAGAGAGGCACAAGATCAGGCTAGAGAGGCCAGCAGAACCTCTAACAGAGAAATTTGGATTTGGTTTCAAGAGCAACAGGAAGCCATGGGAGGGTGTGGAGCTTGCTCCTTTCTGTTGATGGGGGGGATCCACGTGGGGTACCCCCACAAGCCTGAGGGGTGAGCACGGCATGGGGAGGGTCTGGCATGCTAACGTGGTGATGGCCCTGACTCCAGATGTGAATGTTGTTTCCACATCCCAGGAGCTCCAACACAGAAACCTGAGAGGCCGGCCCATTAAGATAACTGCCTACAGACACGCCAGACCCTGCTGCTAACAAACCATTTTGGACATTCACAATGATTCCCTAAGCTGTAAACGGCAATATCTGCCAAAGCAGGGGAGAGAAAACACCCAACCAAAAAAAAGCCTTCTGCCACTTTCTAACTGGGTCATTCCCTTTCCCAGCTACATCTGAGCAATGAGGTGTCAAATGTAGCTTCTGCCTGGAGAATCGGTTCTAAACAACCTAGCCCCTGCTGGGCTCCCTCCTCCCACAGCCTCTTACAGTACATCCCCTGCCTAGCCTCCTTTCCCCTCCACCTGGCTGGGATGCCCATGGGGAAGGGGGGTCTCAGGTTCCCCTTCCTGAGTGTGTGGCTTTATTTCACAGACACTTGCTGGGCTGTAGACTGAGTGTGAACACTGTGCTGCCGTGTCCTAGCTGTGTGAACTTGGGCAGGCCCCCTTGCCCTCTCTCAGCCTCATTATCCTGATCTATAAAATGAGTCTAATACTAGATCCTTATGCCACACAGGGCTATCATGAGACTTAAGTGAGATCACCCACACAAAGTTCCTGGCACAGTGCCTGGCCCATGGTAAATATTTGGCTAATGCCACAGTTATTTGCTCTATCATGAGCTCCTACTATGTGCAAGGCAGGGTGGGGTTGGTAGGTGGCAGGGATAAACAAGACAATGAAAGTAGACAGTCAGTGGTAAGTGTCATGAACACAAGGGCCTGATACAGTGCTTGGGAGGGAGGAATCAGGGAGGGCTTCCTACAGGAGACAGCCTTGGAGAAGGAGCAGCATTTGAGCTAGTGAAGATGCAGGAGAGGGAAGGGAGGGCAATGCAGGCCTAGGAACCAGACTGGAGAGGCAGGGAGTGTGAGGTGTGTGCTCCAGTGCACCTGCTGAGGTCTGGTAGAGGTGGTCATAGGCACCGATGCCCTAAGCACCTACTGTGTGCCAGCTGCAGAGCTGCTTCTGAGATGGAATCCTATTATTATCTTGTTACAATGGAAGAAGCCCAGGCTCAGAGAAATGATCCTAATTAACTTGCCTGAGGCTATACAGCTTCTTAAGGAAATGCAATCCCAGGTCTGAGACTCCTCAGCCCTGGCTTTTAACTTGCCTTATCTAGGCATAGTAGGAGAATGGCTTCAATAGATGGTTGAGGCCAGCTCTCAAGAAGGCTCTGAATGCCATAGTAATGGAGCTGGATTTTACAATAATGAAATGACATAAAATGAAATGGCAATTCCATATCAGTAAGGAGCCACAGAATGCTCGTGAGCAGGGCAGGTGCCTTGAGAAGGTAAATATGGCAATGGTTTTAGAAGACAGCTGGAGCATCACAGAGAGGCTGAAGGTGAGAGAGCAGGTTGGTGGCTGTGGCAATGGGCCAAGGGAGAGGGCCTGCAATGTGCGGGGAGGGGAGCATTCATCCCCTTCATGGGCCTCAGTTTCCCCATCAGAAAGCTGAAGGGGTTGGACCAAGATCTAAACCTTGCTCCCAGTCTCATCCCAGTGAACCTCTCCCTGGCCCTGAGACCTCAGCCACCCCAATGGGCCATTAACCTGTGGAGCAGTTTATTCAAAGGAATTGGAGGCTGAGCCTTCCGCAGAGGGGTGATATATAACCCTCCTAATGAAAATGCTGATATTTAAAATGCTCCTTGTGAAAATGCAAAGAGAGAAGGAAAAAAAAAGAACACCTTGTAGTCATTTCCCATCCTGGCCTCACTCAAGGGATGCTGATCAATTGGAACTGACTAACATTCTTGTTAGGAATTGAAGACTGATTGAAGCCCAGCAGCTTCTCTCTCATCTTTCCCTTTGTCACCGCCTCCTCCTTAGAAGAAACTGAAGTCTTAGTCCCAGCCTCAGCAACCGCACTTCCCCACGTGAGTCAGGGTACCATCCAAGTGGAGAAACAGAGGCAGCCAGGTTTCCATTGACCTTAACTGCTTGGCTGGGCAGTCACAGGTCCGAATCCTAGGGCTGGGACCCCAGAAACCTGTGTGAAAGCCAAGATCTCATCCACTGCCCTGTTCCCCAGAGAAGTCTTCTGTCTTCATACTTGCCCTCTTCATTCACTCAACAAAATATATTTATTGAGCACCTACTAAATGCCATGCACTGAGCTGGGTGCCAGGATGCAGTGGTGGGTTAAGCAGACATAGCTCTGGACCTCATGGGAACAGACAACATACAAACAACAAGTGTAAGGAAGTGAGTAGATAGGAATTAGTGCTCTGAAGGAAACACAGCAAAGATTCGCCATGGGTGTAACGGGGAGTCCACTTTGGGAAATGATGGAGGGCTTCACAGAGGAGGTGACGATTAAGCTAAAATCTGAAGGGTAAGCAGAATCCACTCTTGCAAAGAATCAGGGGAAAGAGCTTTCCTGGAAGAGAAAACAAGACCTGCAGTAGGACTTGGCAGGTCTCAAGAATTAAAAGAAGCTGGAGTTGCTTGAGCTTGGAAGCCAAGGTGAGAGCAGCCGGGGATGAGGTCAGGGAGGCAGACAGGTGCAAACGCTGTAGTCTTGTAGACCTCATGAAGGAGTGTGGGGTTCATCCTACACATGATGGGAAACCATCAGAAAATTCTAAATCGACTCTTCTGACATCTAGCCCAGTTCAGCCCCGCTTGTGTGAAACTGGAACATTCCTCTCAGTCTCTGTACCTTGGTTTCCTTATCTACGTGTGTCATCTCTAACTGTCCAGTTTGTCCATTCTTGAATGCTCAAGGCTCAGAAACAGGGGAAGAAGGGGCTGGCCAGGATTGGTGGTAGGCTGAAGACCTGGTGGCCAGTGCCAGTGGGGTTTGGGAGGGCAGTGGCATGCACTAACCTTCCTTCAGCTGTCCTGGACAGCAGCATTGCACAGGAACCATTCCTGGAAACCCTGTGACTTCATTGCCCAGAAGGAGAAACTGAGGCTAGAGACAGGAGAGGCTTGGCCTCTATCTCAAGGAGAGTCAACAGTCCCAACCCAATTCTGCCCCCACTTCAGAAGCACTGAATAGAGAGTCAGATGCCCTGGGAAGACAGGCAGCACCTTCTAGCTTCAGGAAGGTCAGGGTTCCTGCATCCTCTGCAGAAGGGAGCTAACCTGGCTCCTGGGAAGTTCCTTTCCTGGAGCCTCAGGAACCCCCAGAACTCCTTCTGCCTTTTTCTCTACTATGGGAGAGCAAGGGGAGGAAATGCTTTTTTGCCTAGGGCAGACTCATCTGCCTGCAGGCAACAGTTTTCAAGCAACTTTTGAGAACAGAGGCCAAGCCGGGTTCAGCAGCCCAGAGACATGAGGTGATTTGTATGGAAGCTCCTCCAGGGTCCCCCAGTCCTCTGACACCCACTGGCACACTCCTTTTCCCTCACACCAAGTCCCCACCCATAGAGAACCTCCCCATTCATCTCCAAAATCACCCCATGAGCAGGAAGCAAGTGGAACAGAGGAGCAGGAAAGGCAGGCTTCCTTCTCCAGAGCCTCACAGACTGAGAACTGCAGGAGCCTGAGCACTGGTGCTGCCACCACCTCTTCTCATATCATGCAGGGTTCTTAACCCCAGATTTATGGATAACGCTTCTGGAGGCCTCCAGAACCCCTGAAATTGTCCAATGATGCAACATTTTTTTCCTAGGGAAAAGATTTGTCCCTTTCAGTAGATTTTTCAAAGGAGTCCTTCTGTAACTTAAACATGGATTACAAACCACTGCAGAACCCCCTTTCTCTAATTTCACAGACGGGAGAACTGAAACCCAGAAACAATGACTGATGCAAGAGGAGCTGTTGTGTAGAGGATTAGAGCACAGACTTGGTGGTCAGTCAGACTGGGTTCAAATCTCAGCCCCACCAGTTCTGGGTTATATAGCCTTATGCAAGTACTCAACCTCTCTATGTCCTAGTTTCTTCATCTTAAATGGGGTGATAATAGTACCTACTATGATGTTTTAAGAGTTAAATGAGTTAATACATGCAAGATCTTAGGTCAGTGCCTGGTCCATTAGGAAGTGTTCCAAAACATTCGCTGTTATTTAATCAAGGCCACGGAAGCAAGTGGCAGAGCCTGGTTTGCTGTATCTCCCTGGAGGCAGATAGGAGGTTCTGTATCCCTGGGACTTCCAAGGGGGGGATATGATTATGGCCAGAACCTGTAGTTCCTGATCAAGGCCCCCCAACCAGCATCTGCCCTGAGGCAAGCTGGGTGTGTGTGGGGAGATGGGGGTGAAGAGAGCGAGGAGGTGGGGGAAGTCCCAGGCTTATTCCCAGCTGGGGGAAGGGGAGGAGGGGCTGGACATCAAAGGGTGGGCAGGCCAGCTTCCCGCCCCCAAGGCCAGGTGGCCTTTGTCAGGACAGGCCGGACACAGTCGGGACAATGGAACGTCGTGTTCGCTTTCCAGCCGACAGGAGTCACTACTGAGCCAAGACAGAGCCAGTTACATGACAAAGAGGGGACCCATAACGGAGGTCAAGCCGCCCGTCATTAAAGTTGGGCCCTTTGTCCTGCCCCCTCCCCGGCCTTTGAAGAGGGCAGATCAGAGAGGCCTGCCTGGGGGCAGGAGGTTCACAGGCTCAGGAGCCAAACAGTAGCCCCCTTGGCACTGCTGCCGCTTCCCCTCCCCCGGGGTCAAGAGTTCAGGGAGGACTCTGGGAAGGTAAGGTACAGACCCCTTGCCCCGGTCTGGGCAAAGAAGGCTCTTTTTCAGCCCGAAGGATATGACCCACCAATCTCTTGACTGTGTGATGGGGAGACTCAGCCCTGGCCAGCAAAGTCACCTGCCCTGTTCGCACAGTTAGCGAATCGTCCCTTCTGGGGCGAATTTGCCGCCTTTGCAAATTCGGCTGGGTTAGGAGTGGAAGAAGCGGATGGAGAGCACGGAGTCGGTGTTACTAAATGAGTGTGGGACAGAAGTCTGGGAGCCTGCGTTCTGGTTCAGGCTTTGCTCCGCGGCCGCAGGCGCATTTCCGCACTTCGCAGGGGGTCTCGGTTTCCCTATCTGTACAAAGAGAGGGTTGGGCTGTGCTGCTGGAGGCTCCGACAGCCTGAGACTCAGGAGAGGGAGCCCAGAGAGCTGCCCCCCAGGGCGAGAGTGGACAGGAGGTCCACACTCCCGAGAACCCGGGCAGGGCCGGAGCAGAGGTCAGACAGGGGGCAGCCTGAGGCGCGCCCGAGCACCTGCCGGTCCAGAGGCGCAGGGCGAGGGAGGGGTCCTTACCGCTGCCACCGCCGCCTCCGGCCGCCACGCTGCGCCGCATCCACTCGTAGGGCGTCCGCCTCTGCGCTCCGGGCGAGGACGGTGTGCCCAGGCCCCCGAGGGGCTGCGCCAGGAGGCCCGGGCCGGGCCCAGGGGGCGCAGGCACCGGGCTAAAGTCCGGAGTGGGCCCGAATGCCAGCGGAGCTGGGCTGGCGGCAGGGGCCGCGGGGCCCGGGCCGTAGGCGGCGGCCCAGTCGTCCTTGGGCGCAGGGAAGGGCGCCCCCCAGGCCGTCGGGGGCGCGGGGGCCGGTTCCACGTGAGAGTAGCTGGGGAAGTCGGGGTACTGCGGGGGCGCCGGGGGCGGGGCCGGGGGGCCGTAGGCGGGCTGGCCCAGGCCGAGGCTGGCGGGCCTGGCAGGGCCGGGATACACGGGCGAATCCTTGTCTAGCACATAGCCCACATACATGGTGGCCGCGGGGCCCCCCGCGCATGCTGGGCCCTGGAGCCGCCGCAGCCGGCCGCCCCGACGACGAGCAACCGCTCACCTGAACTCGCCGGCCTTGCCGCCGCGCCCGCCCCACCCAGGCCTTTTATAGCTCCCGGCCGCCCGCGGCCCCAGCCGAGGCGGGTTTGCATTTCAAAGCGGGGGGAAGCCTCCGGGCAGCGAATCAAAGGGGGAAACCCGTCGGGGGCGGGGGGTTCAAAAGGAGACAAATTGCCGCCCCAAGCGGGAGGTGGACTGGCCAGGGCCTGGAGGGGGTGGGGTCGCGGAGGGCGCATCTTGGGCGAGGGTCGAGGCTGCGCTGCGAGTGGGAATCTTTTGCCAGGGGGCGGCCTTGAGGCCTGAGCACCTTGTCCTTCCAGTGGCCGCGTGGACCGCTCTGCAGCCCCATTTTACAGGTGGAGGAACAAGCTCCCAGGGGCTAGGGGATTCTAGGCCAACTTCACACAGTGACCAGTTTGAGGTGAGGGGCAACGCAGACTTCAAACAGGGTTCCCGTCTGTAGGATCGCAGGTCCTTAATCTTTTGGCAGGAAAGGGTCACGACCCCTCTGGTCATGGAAGCTGTGGATGGTTTTCTCGGGTGAGATGCACGTATGCACACACACGAGTCTTCCTTATAGTTGGGGGACTGCCTGGGTTGGCCTTCTAGAGAAAGTTCTCAAAAGGCATAGAGTGTGTGTGTGTGTGTGTGTGTGTGTGTGTGTGTGTGTGTGTGTTGGGGGGAGTCTTCTAGGAACATTACAGGAAATTTTTAGCAAATTATCTTGATGACCCCCCACCCTCAAACTCTTGAGAAGTTTCAAGCATACACAAAAGTAGAATTGTATAATGAACTGCTGTGCACCCATCACCCAGCTTCAACAACTATTAAGGTTTTGTCACACTTATTTCATCTACTCCCCCCTTTTCTGAAGTATTTTAAAACAAATTCCAGACATCATGTCATTTCACCCCTACATACTTCAGCGCGCATCTCTAAAACACATGGACATTTTCTTACATAATATGCCATTATCACGTCTAGCAAAATTAAGGCAAATTCCTGGGTATTACCTAACACACAGTTCAGATTCAAAGTACTCCAGTTGATTCAAAAATGCCTTTGTAGCAGTTGGTTTGTGTGAATCAGGATCCGAAAGCCCTGATCCATTTATGATGGCTGGGACCCCTTGGCATTTTAAATGCCTAATGTTCCTCCACCCCATGTGAAGGACTGGGAAACATTTCACAGCTACCCAAGCGGGAGTGGAGGCTGGGAACATTTGAGGGAGTGTCAGTGAACTGGGAGTGGGGGCAAGATTTGGGGAAGGATTCATGAAGGACAGTGATCTGGGTCAGGAAGTCAGATGGGGTCCCCTCCACAGGGCTTTTTGTTTTTTTCTTTTTTGAGATGGAGTCTTGCTCTTTTGCCCAGGCTGGAGTGCAGTGGCACAATCTGGGCTCACTGCAACCTTCGCCTAGTAGGTTCAAGTGATTCTCCTGCCTCAGCCTCCCAAGTAACTGAGATTACAGGTGCCTGCCACCACGCCCAGCTGTTTTTTTGTATTTTTTAGTAGAGATGGGGTTTCACCATGTTGGGCAGGCTGGTCTTGAACTCCTGACTTCAGGTGGTCCACCCGCCTCAGCATCCCAGAGTGCTGAGATTACAGGCGTGAGTCACTCACTGCGCCTGGTCCCCACAAGGGCTTTGTACCACAGGGAGCTGTGCAGAAGCCCCCTGTGAGATTGGATGGGCCCACATTTCCTGGGTTCCTCTCATTGTGCAGGGGTGTGTGGTCTCCAGAAGGTCAGAATCAGTGTCTTATTGTTCAACCTGTCTCTCTCTTGGGTTGAGACCATATTAGCCGGAGTTTGTCGGTATCATCTCAGGGCTGGGCAGATGTTTCAGGATCAGAACATAATTTACAGGGCCCAGAGCAAAATTAAAATATGAGGTCCCTTGTTAGAAGAGGATTAAGGATTTCAGGATGGTGGCAGCAGAACATTCACCTGAGCCCGGGGCCCTTCCACACACTGGGCTCTGTGTGACTGTACTGGTGACCCGCCAGTGAAGCTGGCCCTGATGAGACGCTTGCTCTTCTGGAGCTCTGATATGTGACAGAGCTGGAGACTCAGCCAGCACAGGGCTCCCTCCACTTCCTGCTCAGAGGAACCCTTTCCATTGCAAAGGTAGAAGCACTGAGGCTCAGAAAGGAAAGGGGTAGTGCCCAATGTCTGCAGCAAAATGAAGGCTGCTTGTAGGAGAGGGGAGGGAAGATCCTGGCTGTTGCTGACCGGGTGGAGCCCTTGGCTACCTTGCAGGAGCACATGGCTGTCCACATGTGTGTGGATCAGCACATGACACAGATGAGTATGGCTGCCTCAGCAGGGACAATCCCACTTTCCCAGGTCAGGAAGCGGATGCGGTGCTGAAGTGTTTCTCAGAAGTCATCTGGAGCTCTGGGCTCTGCTTAGGACTCAAGTTTTCAAGGGATTGATGGGAAATTGGCAAGTACACAGAGGAGGGAGAAGAGGCCCAAGAGGACTGACCTCCACTTTCTGAGCTGAGATAGCTGGGACTGCTTGGACTGAAGGAAGAGAAGACCTGGAGTGGGGTCTGAGTCTGGGGAGGAAGACAGGACAGACTTGGGACCTCAGGGAGGAAGCTGCAGGCTACAATATGGATTTCAGCCCACCCATATGTAAGAAAGTGCTCTGTAAGGGGCCATCTGTCAGGAAATGGGCTGTCATGAGAGAGAGTGAGCTCATCATCACAGGAGGTATGGAAGTGACTGCTGGAGGTTGGTCTCAAGTTAGGGATGCCAGAGAAAGGATGCCTATCCTGGGGGAAGGGTGCTCTCCAGGTGCCCTCTAATTTCAAGAGTATGCTCTGTCAGGCCTAAATAGTAGGCTTAAAGGTTGGAAATAGGCATATGAGTAGTCGGGCATGGTGGTAGGTGCCTGTAATCCCAGCTACTTGGGAGGCTGAGGCAGGAGAATCGCTTGAACCTGGGAGGCGGAGGTTACAGTGAGCAGAGATTGCACCACTGGTCTCCAGCCTGGGTGACAGAGCGAGACCCTGTCTCAAATAAATAAATAAATAAATAAATAGGAAATAGGCATATGAATTCATTTCTTTATGTATTAATTCATTTGAAAAATAGATGTTAACACACCTCCTTTGTGCTGAAACTATGTTGGATACTGAGTGAGGCCCTGCCTTTGCGGTGCTTAGAGTTGGGGTCTGGCAGGGGTAGACAGGTATGAATGAAATAATCACAAATAAAGGTAAAATTACATCTAGGCAAGGGCCACGAATAGGGAGATTTGGCCCAGAGGGAGGAGTCAGGGAAACCTTGCAGGAGGAAGTGACATGTGAGTCAAGGCCCCAGGGAGTGGGGAAGGGCGTCAAGGGCCAAGGGTCAGTATGAACAGAGGCCCTGAGGCCCAAGGGGGACACTTGCTCCCCTAGCACTGAAAGGCCAGTCTGGAGCGGGAGCAGCAAGAGAGGAGTCCGGCAAGGGGCAGAGCAGGCCCTGGTGGGACAAGCCTGATGAGGGGTGTGGGAGGGCATTATCTAGGGATTGGAATGGCGGAGGGCAGTGGTGGGAAGATAGCTGTGACTGGTGTGCGGAGAATGAGCCAGAGGAGAGCGGGGCGCCAGAGAGCAGCAGGAAGCCGGGCAGGGGTCCAGGAGTGATGGAGATAGTGGCCAGGACTAGGTGGTGGCTGAGAGATGGGGGCCAAAGCAGCAATCCTTTCCCAGCAGAGCAAAGACTGTTTTCCTGATCAGGCCAGGGATCCCCGAGGCCTGGGGAGCCCCTCCAGCACTCTGTGGTCCCTCAGTAGTGTGGCTTCCCAGGGTGGATGTCCCACTCCATGGACACATCCTGGGGCGGGCCCCCAGCCTTCCTGTGGATTCCCCTGTACTGGGCTTTCTGACTCCTAGCTCAGTTCTGAGATTTGGTTCTTGACTTTCTGCTGGAGTAATAATAACAATAACAATAGCACTGCTGCGTATGAAGCATTTACTAAGTGCCAGGCGTCAGGCCAAGCCCTTTGCATGGGTTATCCTCACTGCAGCACAAGGAGGTGGGGTTGACTGTTAGCTCCATTTTGCAGGGGGAGGAAGCTGGAGCTCAGAGAAGCAAAGTCACCTGCCTGAAGTCACACAGAAGTCAATGTCCTATCTGGAAGTTTTTCTTTCCTTTCTATCTGGCCCCCACTGCCAGGACAGTGAGCTGTGTGTGCCTCCCTGCCCCCTAGTTTGTTAGCTGGAATTTTGCTTAAACAAATAGTTGGTTCCTCTTCCTCCTTTGACTTCTTCATGCAAAAAAGCCTCTGCTCTCCCTTCGTCCTCACCCCTAGGTGGACCCCCAGTGGAAGTCTTGATGTGGCACCCCCAGCTTCCTCCCACCAGGAAACTGTAACCTTGTTGAAAAGACCCAAGCTGGGAGTCTGAAACTGCAGGTCCTCCCTGACCTTGGCTTCTGACTCAGCATGTGACCCTAAGCCCCTGGGCCTCAGTCTCCCCCTGTGCTCACTGGGTCTGGTTGCCTGGGTTAGCAGCCCAGTGTGGCTCTGTGCGTGGAGAAGGAAGGCCCTGTCTACCCTGTTCTGTGGTCAGCCTCTTCCTCTCTGATCGCCCCTGTCCCTGGGAGTGGCTGTTTATTGGACCCCTCCTTCCTCTGGCTCCCGGGTAGGCCCCTCTTCCCCTTGGAAGCCCTCCCTCCAGGCTGCTTTCACACACCCAGCCAGGGCCTCCTGGGGTGGGGCACAGAGCTGATGGCCTCATAAAGATCTTAGTGATAACTTGGTTTTCAATCAGGTTTATGGCCTTAGAAGAGACAAGTTTCTGGGCTCAGCTTTCTGCTGGAAATAGTTTGCCTAAGAGAAGCTGGTGGGCACCAGGGCCAACTATCAGGCACAGGCCCACTGTGCCCCACTGCCAGCCTCTTGAAGCTCTCTCTGGATTGTAGTCCAAGGGCTTTGGACTGGGGATCTGTCCCAGCAAAGCCTCAGTCTCGCTCTGTGACCCTGGACACGTTAACTCCCCTCTCTGAGTCCCTGCTTCCACCTCAGAATCAGGGGTGTTAATTCCTGCCCCGCTCACCTCCAGATTGGGACAGATGTGGGGGGCTCCTGTGAGACATCTTTGCCTTCCAGAAACCTCTCTCCTCCCAACACCTTTCCTCTTCCCCTCCTGCCCCTCCAGGGGCTGGGGGCGCCACCTGCTGGCACTCCTGGGTACTGCTGGAGGACTTGCTGACCTGTTAACAGTTGCATTGTCTCAGTGAATGCCCAGATGCTACTGATTGTCCTAGGGAAACAGAGGTGTAGGGAAGGGTGGTAGTCCCCGGGACACAGACACTTAGGGAGCAGAGCGGATGCTAGAACCACAGACCCAGGGCATAGATATCCTTATCAGAGGAGCACCGTGTCTGACCCCCTCTGCAGAGGAGACAGAGGCCAGGAAAGGAAGGCGATACTGTGAGTCAACTGGCCAGGCACAGTCTGGGACCCAGAAGCCCAAACTCCCCATTGAGATGCATTTCTGCAGCCTCTCAGGTGGATGAAGAATTGGGGGCAGCATGGAGCAGGAGTGTGTGTGTGTGTACAGCATTCAGTCCATGGGCGGCCATTGCAACCTCCACGCTTGCCCCCTGCCTCCCTGCTGCCCCCTTTAGTCCATTCTCCATAGTGCACCTTGGTGACCTGGTCTCATCAGTCCCCTGTTTAAAATCCTGCAATGGCCCCTACTGACCCTCAGGATAAAAGCCAGACTCCCTTGGGCCCACAAGGCCCTGATGCCTGGCAGCTGACCACCTTGCCAATCTTCCACCCCACTCAGCCCACTCTCTGCCCCAGCCATTCTTTTCTCTTTGTTGAAACACGTCAACATCTCTCTGGCCTCCAAGCTTTTGCAGATGCTTTTCCCCCTGCCTCAATCACTGTTCCTGCTCCTGCATGTGTGTGGCCTCACAGGCCTGTTCCTTCCCCACAGAAGCCCTACTGTACCTAAACAAGAACTCCCATCCACCCAGCGCATTCTCGCTGTCCCTCATCACACTCACAATTTGCTATTATTAATTTGTGGTTTCCTGGGTGTTTGCTTGTGAACTCTGTGAGGACAGGGCACACAGTAGGTCCTCAATTAATTTCTGTTGCATGGATGGATGGTAGGAGGAACAGGGTGGCCTGGGTGTTAGAGTGAGAGGCCCCCACCCCCAGGCCTGCTATACCCTCAAGCAGGTTCTGGCGCTCTCTGGACCTTAGGAGCCAGTGCATCCAGTGAGGGTGAGGGCCCCGCTCTTCTAGGGATCTGTGAACCATCTGCGTGTACCAGACAGCACACACTCCAGTGGCCCATGGTCCTGGGGCACTGAGAGGGAGGCCAGCAAGGGAGTGGGGAGAGGCTGAACGGGCAGTGTCTTGAAGCCTTTATCTCCTGGGATCCTGGCAGGCCTTGGTGGCTATAGTCTGGCTAGGTAAGAGAGTCCTAGGAATCTAGGGAGGGAATGTGACCCAAGGCCCCCACTGGTCCCCCTGCCCACTCAGAAAGCCACTATGCTGAGTGTCCAGGAGGTAGAGGACAGTTCTCACTCTATGCCTCGCTGGTTCCCTAGCCATAGGCACAAGGATCTGCCTGCTCTACTCAGGGCATGCATGGGTGGAGGGACACTGAGCTGGGGATCAGGAGTCCTATATTCCAGCTCCTCCCACCCCCACCATGAACCTCAGATGAGTCACCTCCACTTTCTGGGCCTCAGTTTCCATGCCAGTGGAAGGGACACATCTTAGGGCCCTTCTGGCCCTGGTGTCTAAGATGACTGTGTCAGCGCCAGGGATATGTGTGCTGCTTCCTCATCACCCCCACCCCACCCCACAACCCTGCCTGGGGAGCCTGGAAGTGGGGGCAGAGCCGGGAGCGTGGGAGAGCCAGATGTGGTGGCCGCTGGCCTGCCTGAGTGAGGGCTGAGCAGCCTCCTGGGAATTCTCCCACTCAGACTCCCTTTCCGGTTCCCTCCCCCTGCCCCACTGAGAGCTGCAGCTTCCAGCTCTGACAAGCGTGGGTGGGAGGGGGGGGTCTTAGCACAGGGGTCTGCTCAGCCTGGCTCCCTCCTCTGGGGAAGAGCATGGGCCTATGAGTCTAGACAGCAAGCCGAGGTTCCAGTCCCAGTCTGTGGCTGACACATCGCAAGGCCTTGCCCAAGTTCCTTTCCATCATTGGCGTCAGTCATAGCAGCTGTGAAATGAGCACGTCAGTGAGCTTCCCTCCAGCCCCGATGGTGGACTTCTGTGACAGCAGCTCTTGGTGACACCTGAGGATCACTCACCTTTTGTGGCACTTTCT
The DNA here is from genome assembly GCF_030222135.1 of Aotus nancymaae. Classification (NCBI taxonomy): domain Eukaryota; kingdom Metazoa; phylum Chordata; class Mammalia; order Primates; family Aotidae; genus Aotus; species Aotus nancymaae. The sequence continues at coordinate 25,152,462 of NW_026988479.1, read as the reverse complement.
TGTTCTGCTCTAGGGCTTGACAAAATGCCTAGGGGCGTGGTTTATTCAGGCCTCTCCACAACCCCGTGAGGTAGACACATGTGTTCCCATTTAACAGTTGAAGGCACTGAGGCTCAGGGAGCTCAGGCAATGTCATCGCCCATCGTCACACGCCTGGGAAGTGGTGGAGCTGGGTTGGAGCTGCCAACATCATAGTCCAGATGTTTAACTCTTGAGTGTGCCACTGTGCTGTGGGGGAGGGCAGTGTGGAACCCTATGGCCCAGAGCCCCCTCTCCCACTGCACCCCATCCAAGTCCACCTCAGGCAGGGCTCCGCATACTCCATCCTCTGCCCATCCACGCTCAGCCCAGACTTCCCCAGGACAGCATTGTCCAAGGCTGGACTGGGCTCTCCAGATCTGGGCAGGTGTGAGGATGCTCATAGCTTGTCCTGTCCATGGGGGGCTGGGGGCCACTCTGACCACCCCAGGGTAACGGCGCTGCACTGCCCATGTGCCCCGTCCATTGCCTATCCCTTCAGAGTGCGCGCAGGGAAACCAAGTCCCAGAGAAGGGAGGGCTTGGCCCAGGAGACAACATGATGGAATGCTGCTCAAATGAGGGAACTCTCCATTTCAGTAATAACACTTCCAGGCAATGTACTAAGTCCTTGTACAAACCTAAGAGGTTTATCAATCAGTCGTTGACTTATCTCCATTTTCCAGAGGAGGAAACCCAGGCCCAGGAGTTTCAGTGACTTGCCTAAATTCATGTAGCTTGAAAATGGAGCAGCTGGGATTCGAACCCAGCTCCATCTCTAGCTCTCCAACCTCCCCTCTCAATCATGACACCTTTGCCTCCATTGTCCTGCCCTTGGAGAGTGCCCTGGGGTGCTCCCTGTGGCTCTGCGCCTCCCACCCATATCTCAGTTGAAAGAAGGAGGAACGGTCCTGGTGCCCACCAAGGGTTAATGGTGGTAGGGGCTAAGTAATTCCAGATGGGCCTTAGGACGGCTGGGCTGGCCGGAAACTGGAGGCCGCCAGCTTCCCAGGGGAGCCACCGCCAACTGCCCCTCCCCTCTGTGCTGCATCTCTGGCCCCCAGCTGTACCCCACCCCCAGGGCCCACCATCCTCCTCTCCCTTGCTAGAGTCCAGCTCTAAGGGAAATTGCAGACAGAACATCCCAAGAGCCTGTTGCACAGCAAGTCCATCCCTGTTATATACAGTTAGGGAAACTGAGGCTCAGGTAGGACAGGGGACCTATTCAAGGCCTCCCAATAAGTCTGTGACAAGGTCTTCTGACTCCCAGACTAGCTTCTTTGGGGACTAGGGGTTGGTGTGTCTTCTGACTCCCCCCAGGCTGTCCTGGCCACAGAAGTTCAGCCAAGGCTTCAGAGGTGAATGGCCCAGGCAGATGCTAGGAGGAGAGTTGTACATTTCTGACGGAGTCTTTGGACACAAGAAATCCCTGTCCTTGTGCCCTGTGGGATCTTTTCACATTCCCTATGACCCTGCTGCCACAAAGACCTGGCTAGGCCCCCTCTCTTGGGTATACTCTTATGGTCCCCACTCCGTGGCAGGGAGCCAGTCTGAAAACACTTCTCTTTCCGTGTGGTCCAGCCCAGATGCTCTGCTGGGCAATCTCGATTGGGACTAGACCAAGAAATGATTGCAAGATAGATGACTGTGGTTGGCACGGAGTCCCAGCTCAGGCAGATGCCCTGCTCTGTGAACATGGGCCTGGGGGAATCTGAGGAGGAAGGACTTAGCAGTGCAGAGGGGAGAGTGGAAGGAGGGCAGAGGCGGCCTCTACCTGTGTCACCTGGGACACCTTTCTTCACCCTCTGGGATTCAGTTCCCCATATGTACAGGAGTGGGAGCAGGGATGGTGAGCCCACAATAAACGCCCTTCTGAAATAATGCCCTTTGCCATCCGAGGGCTAGGAGTCTGTAAGTGGAGATGTCCTCTGACCTGAGAAGCTGAGGGTGGAAGAAGAGACCCAGCCGGGGGCACTGGAGGAGTCTTGGCAAACCATGGTGGGAAAGGAGATCCAGAGAATGGAAATGGAACAAAACAGATACTTGAAATTATCTTGTTGGGTGACTGAATGAAAGAGCCACAGGCGGAACCTAGAAAGAAAGCAGGGCTGGGGGCTCATCTACACTGGAATGAGGGAGTCTTGGGCGGGGGTCAGACGACTTGTGTCCCTTCCATCATGTGACTCATGAGGCCTAGTTCTGCCCCAGCTCTGCCATTGCTGTGTGAGCTTGGGAAGCTTATTTTGCTCCTCTGGGCCTCAGTGTCCCCATCTATAAAATGGGGAAAATAATCCTCTCCTTGCACCCAAGGGGCTTTGAGACTCAAAAAGGAATATGTCTGTCAATATCCAGACATATCCAATCTGTGCTGGGTGACCTTGACCAAATCACATTCTCTCTCTGTGCCAATTCACCCCTGGGCCTTGGTTTTTCCTTCTGAAAAATGACTGATCAGCTTGGAGGATCTTTCCATCTCTTCCATGCCACCTCTTCTCAGCAGTGCCCTCTGATTCTCTCAGGCCTCCATTAGGAGTCCTTGTAAATGCACTCTCAGCTTCCTGTCTGCCCACCGGGTACCTGCTTGCCCACTGAATGTCTCACTCACCAGCCTGGGTGCTTCTGAGGTCAGGACCATGTCTTACTACTGTGTCTCTGCACTCAGTATAGTATTAGAACGTAGTAAGTGCTCAGTATGCTTGTTCAATGAATGAGTGTTGACTTAACCACAGAAATGATCAGAATCTCCTTTACAGATGGGGAAACCGAGGCACTGAAAAATGACTCTCCCCTGGGTGTCATGGCAAGGGGAGGCCGCCACCCAAGATGGGCATTGGGCAAGTGGGGCCCAGGCCACTCTTTGATAAAAGTGACTCAGCTGCTGGTGGCTGGCGTGGGCTGTGGAATTTCTAAGCATCCCCTCACATCCTGAGAGAACGGGCGACGGGAGGGAGGCAAGCAGAGGGAAAAGAAGAAAAACAAGAAACTTGGGGGAAAAGAAAGAGAGAGGGGAAAAAAACTGAAATTGAAAACAGACGCACGCGTCCACCCTCCCTGCCCCACTGCCCCCCTTCTCCCAGCTGGGCCAATCAGAGGCCACCCTGCAGCCTTTCCCCCAAAGTGGCGGGGGGAGGGGGCGGGCGGGGAAGCCCACGGTGGTGTGAGCTCCTGGGGCTGCCAGCAGCCAGCAGTGACCGCCCGCCCTATCTGGGACCCAGGATCGCTCTGTGAGCAACTTGGAGCCAGAGAGGAGATCAACGAGGAGGAGGAGAGAGCCGGCCCCTCAGCCCAGCTGCCCAGCAGCAGCCTGTGCCTGCCCTGCCCAACGCAGACAGCCAGACCCAGGGCGGCCCCTCTGGCAGCTCTGCTCCTCCCGGAGGATGCTTGGGGAGTGAGGCGAAGCTGGGCTGCTCCTCACCCCTGCAGCAGCCCCTTCCTCCGTCCCTTCGTTTTCCTGAGCTTTCAGGAGCCTGCAACGGTCCTGCCTGTCCTTCTACCCAGCTGTTACCCACTCTGGGACCAGCAATCTTTCGATAACGGGGAGACAGCAGTAAGGAGGACTTCCTGGAGGGGGTGACTGTCCAGAGTCTGGAACTGTGCCCACACCAGAAGCCATCAGCAGCAAGGTAAGTGCTGGGAGGGGTGGGAACCCTAGCCCTATGCCCTGTCCCTTTGCCCTAGCCTGTGTCTCTTTGAGTAGGTAAAACAAATGGAAGGTATTTTTAACAAAACCAGATGAGAGGAGGCTGGGAGACTGTGGGTGATGTCAGGGCTGGAGGAGCCGGTTCTCTCCTTTCCCCTGCTCTGGGGTGAGTGGCCTCCACCTCATCATCCCCTCCAACTCATCATTGCCTTCATCAAACCATCCCCAGGGGTTTCTGAGTGCTGAGTGGGGGCCTCCAAATCACAGCACAGTCAATGGGAGGGGGCGGCAGGAGAGGGGAATTGGGAGAAGGTAGGCAGGTAAGTCAAAAACAGGGGACGAGGACCACAGGACCCACGCCGCAGTTCTCCGCCCAAGCTGTGTTTCTAAGAGTCAGTCTGGCTTTAGGCCAGTCAGCCACCAGGCAACCTTTGGAGATTTAAATGGATTTGCAAATTTTCTAGATTCCTAAGATATCCTTCGAAACCCCCAGCAGCTAGAAAAGTTTGAGGGCTAGGAAAGTTTGAGGGCGATGGGGGGCCATGGTAACCCCCTAGTGGTCATGCTGGGGCTAGGGGCTGCGGGCTGGGACCTGGCCATCAGATCTGGGGGCTCCTCTGTGAAGAAGGGGTCAGCCACTGGCCATTTCCTTTGGCCCCAGGCAGCTACTCAGGCCTCCTCTTTGTCTCCCTCCTTCTGGACTCTACCCTTTCTCCATGCCATTCTAAAGCATAAATCTGATCACACCACCTCCCTGCCCAGGATCCTCCTGTGGCTCCCCAGTGCCTGGAGAAAGTCCCAGCTCCAAACAGAGGCTGCCACTGATCGACACTTACTGCACGCCGTGACTGCGCTGAGTGCTTTATGAGACTGATATCATGTAATGCTCACCAGCAACCCCAGAGGCAGCCACTGTTTTTACCTCCGCTTCATACATGAGGAAACTGAGGCTCACGCGGCCACATAACTGTAGCCACACATCTAGAAAGTGGCACAGCCTAGAGAGGTTGGAATCTCCTTGTGCCCCATTACTCCAAACTTGGGCCTTTTGTTCCCGCCAGTCAGATCCCAGAATTCCCGGAAGGAATGTGCACTATCCTGCTTGTGGGCATTTGCCCCCCCATTTTCCCCCTTCCTGGAATGCCCTTCCTCATCACTTTTCTTTCAGGGATATTCTGTACTCCACCTCTTCCAGGCAGCCTTCCCAGGTTCTTCCTGTCTTCCAAGTGCTAGCCATGCGCTTTGTGCTGAAGCCATGCTACTTGGCCCTCTCCTTTGGGTGATCTGTTTGTGTTTTGTTTGTTCATCGGAGATTGTTCAGGCCCAGTAGTCAGACCTGAGGCTGCACTTTCTGCTGGGGAAAGGTTTCAGCAGCCTGTGCTCTGCCCCCAGTGCCCAGCCCTTGGTAGGCAGTGGGGCTGAGATGTCCTGGTGAAAGGGAGGAGGAGCTCACTGAAGACCTGCTCCCAAGTGTGAGACTAGACCAACCCTCCAGCCTTCGCCTCAGGTGCCCTTGCAGGACATCATGTGGCTCCTCCAGGTGGCATTTCTCCATTGCAAGCAGGGAGGAGTCTCTCTGCTTCCCTCTGTGACCCCCTGAGAGCACAGAGGCCTCTAGTGACAAGTTCTGAAGTCATGCAGTCCACCACCATGACTGTATGTCCCTGAGTGCTGTGAATTCAGGGTCCAAGCAGGAGGCCCTGAATTCACAGCATTCAGGGATATACAGTCACAGTGGTCCCTGTCCCTGAACACCTAGCCCATGCAGGCATAAAGCCTGGTACCTCCCACACCTTGGAATCCTCATGGCAAGTTTTTGAAATCAGTGTTATGATCTCCTTTTTGTAGATGAGGAAGCTGAGGTCTGGAGAGGTCAGGTGACTTTGCCAGGGCCACACAGTGGGTTGAGGTGGTGTTTAGGCTGAAGTCAGCCTGGCCCTAAAGGCTTCACCTCAGGCTCCCCGGAAAGCTCCCAGTCAGAGGGAAGAATCTTCGTCCTCCTGCAGAGCCTGCTCCTGGCTTCAGCACCTTCCCCAGCAAAAGTGCAGCCTCAGGTCTGACTGCTCCAAGGTCCGCCCGGGCCCTGGCTTGGTCCTGAGAGAGGAAGGAGACCATCTGGTTAGCACCCTTCTCCCAGACAGCAGTTATCAGCAGCCCCCCTCCTCTGTGGGAAGAAGAGCTGGGACTTGTAATTGCCCCCAGATGTGGGGCGGGCAGCGGAAAGCACCGTGGATCAAGAGTCAGGAGACCCAGTGCTTGCCCTGGCTCGACTCAAATCCACCGTGTGGCCAACCTCAGACCCCCCACATCCCATCTCTGAGCTGCTTCCACAGCTGGGAGGCAGTGAGCGCTGTGGGTAAACAGCACCAGGCTTGGGGATCAGACGACTATACATTGACCCTGAGTCAATTTCTGGCTGTGTGACCCTGGGCCAGCGCCTTGCCTCTCTGGGCCTCAGTCTCCTTCTCTGTGAGCAGCAAGGCCGCATGTGGGCTCCATGAGACAACAGCATTGGCAAGGCGCTGAGCACAGCTCCTGTACTTCACAGCTCCTGTACTTCACAGCTGGACCTCCGGCCACTAGCTGAGAGAGCCACTGCTCTCCCGGCCTCCTGCATTGGACCAGTTGACCATGAAATTAGTCTGCAACCTGCAAAAGGCTCTGCCCATGGAAGGGACCTGGACATCACGCGTGTTCTAAAGATCTGTGTCCATCCTCCAGGCACAGGCCACAGTCTGACTCTGAGACCAGCTGCCTCCTAGGCTAAAGGAGGGTGCTCTGGGCATTTGCTGAGAACAGGCTGCTGTTGAGTGCAGTGAGGAGGGAGAAAGGGATGAAAGGGTCTTCTGAAGTGCCCACCCATTTCTTGCAATTGATTCAGAACCCAGTAGGCAGTGGGTTCTTGGAATGAGAATCTTTTTTCAGTGCCCTCGTCTTACGACCAGAGTGTTAGGAGGGAAGGGAAGGGGTGTTGGGCCCCTGCCCAGGGTCAGGGCTTATGGCACCTCAGCTAGGAAGCAGTGTGAGCAGGATGATTCAACAGGAACCAACCCGTTCTTAGCAGTTTCTGTGTCTACTTCAATTCTGCTTTACATCCGATACCTCGAAGTTGCTGCTGTATTCCTCAGCGCCTAGAGCATGCTTAGCATTCAGGGCGTTCTTAATAAATACTTACTAGATTAATTTAAGCATCACAGCAGCCTCAAAATTAGATATATAAACTCTCCCCATTTATTTTTTTTTTTTTTTGAGACGGAGTCTTGCTCTGTCTCCCAGGCTGGAGTGCAATGGTGTGATCTTAGCTCACTGCAACCTCTGCCTCCTGGGTTTAAGCGATTCTCTTGCCTCAGCCTCCCAAGTAGCTGGGATTACAGGTGCCTGCCACTACGCCCGGCTAATTTTTGTATTTGTAGTAGAGACAGGGTTTCACCATGTTGGTCAGGCTGGTCTCAAACTCCTGACCTCAAGTGACCCGCCTGCCTCAGCCTCCTGAAGTGCTGGGATTACAGGCGTGAGCCACCATGCCTGTCTAAACTTTCCCCATTTTACAGCTGAGAAAGTGCGCAGTCAGTTGCCTAAAGTTCCACAGCTCAGAAGTGGCAGAGCTGGGATTTGCTCCTGGGTGTTTCTGACTCCAGAGCCCCTTGATGAGAGGCTGGATGGGGCCTGGGATGCCCCTGGGGATCCAGTGTAAACCCTGAGAATGTGCCTCAGCTGTGGGGGCCCTCAGCATTTCGCAGGTAGTCAACAGACCCTAGAACTCTATGGACTGTGCACAAGTCCATCCCTCTTGGGGCCTCAGTTTTCCCATCAGTCAAACAAGGAGGTTGACCCAGATGATGGCAAAGCTTTCTTCCAGCCCTAAAACAATTTCAGGATTCCAAGCCACGCCAGCCCAGATTGGCAGCTGCACAAGCCTTGCTGTGTACTCAGGGATCATGCATATTTAACTTCACAATGAAAGGGTTTTTTTTCTTACCCTTTCTCTACATATTACAGAAAGAGGTCAGGATCGATGACCACTAATGGAAAACTTTAACCTGCAATGACAAGGAGGAACCGTCTAACAATTAATGTGTCCCCTTAACATGCTCAGTTTCTCGAGGAGCTCGGAGGGTTCCCACAGAGCCCACACGCCCATTTTCCTGGGATGCTGATCAAGGAGGGCCAGGGAGGTGGACCCACAAGGGGCTGTGTGTGGATGTTGTAACCCTTTAGGTCCCTTCCAGTGCTGAGTTTTCGAACCTCATATGCTCTAATTTCAAGAGAAAGCAAGGCTTTGGCCCAGATGAGTGATGGGATCCAGAGCTGAGGGGAGAAATGGGTACAGGGACCTACCTCTAGTAGGAGTGGGTGTGAAATTCACATACTTGTTGCTTCTAGTGTAGAAGCCACCTCACATCCCTCCCGAGCCCTCAGGCCCAGATCCTCAGGATAAAGACTTCCTGAACCTCCAAGCCCTAGCTCCAGAGCCTGCCCCCGCCCCCCACATCCACCAGATGCTTCCTGGAGCAGCCCACTCCTGGCCTGAAAATCAAAGTGTATTGCTTTAACCACATTAAAATCCTCTCCTCTCCTTAGTTCAGATCAGGGCTATTTGATGTCTCAGGTGCCCAAAACCTTTTATCTGCCAGAGATGCCAGCTTCTCCACCCTATGATGGAGAGGGCTGTCCCTTGGGAGGGTCAGGGGGTCTGAAAGTTCCTGAATGTCAGAGATGAAAAGGACTTTTGGGGGTCACCTGATTCAACTGCTTTATTGTATGGATAGGAACTAAGGTCCAGAGAGGGAAAGGGTTGCACCTAAGGTCTTTACAGATCATTGGTGATGGTGCTGAGCCTGGGACCTGAGGTCCCTACAGATCACTGGTGATGGCAGTGAGCCGGGGACCTGAGGTCTCTACAGATCATTGGTGCTGGTGGTAAGCCTGGGACCTGAGGTCCCTACAGATCATTGGTGATAGCAGTGAGCCGGGGACCTGAGGTCCCTACAGATCATTGGTGCTGGTGGTAAGCCTGGGACCTGAGGTCCCTACAGATCACTGGTGATGGCACTGAGCCTGGGACCTGAGGTCCCAACAGATCATTGGTGACAGCAGTGAGCCTGGGACCTGAGGTCCCTACAGATCATTGGTGACAGCAGTGAGCCTGGGACCTGAGGTCCCTACAGATCATTGGTGATGGTGGTGAGCCTGGGACCTGAGGTCCCTACAGAGCACTGGTGATGGTGGTGAGCCTGGGACCTGAGGTCCCTACAGATCATTGGTGATGGTGGTGAGCCTGGGACCTGAGGTCCTTACAGATCATTGGTGATGATGGTGAGCCTGGGACCTGGACTCACCTTTGTTCCACTACAGGTGCTGTATCTTCACCATGTCTCTGAAGGCCTAGAGAGACTCAGCTCCACCTCTGTTGTTCAGGGCTCAGCCTCCAGTTCTCTCTGCACAGAGTTTGGGCTAAAAAGGAGCAAAGCTGTCCCAACAAGAGATGCGAATCTTCCTGGGTAGTTTGCTGGACCCCCGAGCCTTTGGCCACACCACTTTTTCATTTTAATTATGGTTTCCTCTTATAATAAAGTGGAGAGAAGCCAAGGGAGAAGCTTAGTGACCCCCAGAGGTCCATCCAACTCTGCCCTTAGTCTCTGAGAGTTCCCGCCATACTTTCTGTGGCTGTTTTGGCACATTCTTGTTGCTGCTATTCTGTTACTTTCCCTTCTGAGAAGAGAAAACCCAAAGGCAGTGGCCCCACCAGCTTCTCCACTTCTAAGGCTGAGCCTCAGTGGGTATGGGGTGGGGTGCGGTTTCCAGTTAGCCCTAGAGGGGCAGGGCTCAGCTTTCTAAACATGTCACAGAAGCCCTGGCCCCTCCTGACCCAGAGCATTGAAGGTAAAGTTGCAGGTTCAACCTGGTGGACTGTGGGCGGCTCCCATCTCACCTGCATCTGTGTCCTTGTCAGTTCCCAACCCGTGGCCTATCTGCTGAATGCATAAGTGAAATGGTGACTAGATAAATAAATGTATATAGAGATGCATAAATGGATTGGTGGGTGGGTGGATGGGTAGATGGATGGATGGATGGAGACAGACAGATGGCCTCCCCTTTAGTCCAGGGCACAGAGATGACTTCATGAGCACTCATCCTCGTGAAGGCCTATGTTTGGTTTAGTGCTCTGTAGTCGTCATCTTGAAATTCTTAATAATTTTCAACAAGGAGCCCTGCCTTTCCATTTTGTGCTTGACCCACAAATTATGTAACTGGTCCTGCTGGGAGTTCAGGCTGGGTCTGGGATGTCTTCATCCCCAAAACCAGCCTCGCTGCCTCCACTGTCCCCATCCTAATCCACAAACTCCCACTAAATGCCAGCTTGCTGGTGTCATCTTCCTGCCTGGAGGCCCCCTCCCCACAGTGCCTGGAGTTACAGCATTGCCCTGCCCAGCCAGCAGCTACCACCCACCGTCACTATCAATGCCCTGAAAAGTTGGCTTCCTGGTGCATTCAGAGCAAATCCTCACACAGCACCGCAGACCTTTCCCAAAGTCTCCCTGCCTCCTTCCCTGGCCATCACCTACCTGTTTGCTGAAAATCCCATTTCTAGTCTAACACATCTCTCCTTGCCATTTCTCCCAGATGCCTTGCCATCTCCCACAGAGCCCTGGCAATACCCTTCCCTGGCATCTTCTGCCAAAGAACTCAATGAAACCCTGAAGGCCTAGCTCAAGGCCACCTCCCTCAAGAAGCCATGCTCCCTCTCCCCACTGGAGCAATCATAGACTCATATGAGTTACCGTTTACCGAGCCCCCATGATGTGCCAAGTGCTGTGCGTCATCGTCTCTGGCCCTCCCAGCAATGGAAAAGGAGGTCTCTCATGCCATTTCCCAGGAAATCAAGACTCAGACAAGCTAAACTCAAAAAGGTCACCCAGTTACGAGGTGGTAGATCTGGGGCTTGGACCCAGGAATAAGTGGCTTCCAGCTGGAACCAGGCTCGCAGCCTGGCGGGGCTCCCATGCCATTTCTCTGCCCTGGATGGCATCAGGCGCAGCCTGTTGGCTTCAGAGTGCCATATGTCTGTTCTGCTCCCACCAGCTCATCCCATCACCTCCCTGGAAGGAAAGAGTCACCAGTGCCTGCCCATGTCAGTTCCGTAGCCTACTGAATCCTGTGTTATTAGGAGGCAGCCGAGGCCCCGGGACTGAAGAGCTGACCCTACAGAGACATGTAATCTCTCATACTGTGTAAGCATTTATTGAGCACCTACTGAGGTCCTAATTTCATATTAAGAAACTGGAGAGAGTCCAGATCGTGTTAGGTAGGTTTCCTGGTTTGTGGGAAGTCATATTAAAGGACTAAGACAAAAGTTCAGGAAAGAAGTAGGCGACAGACAGTGGACTGGCAGTCATTAGATTTAGTCACTAAATCCCTGAGTGTGCTAGGATGAGACCCTCCTCACTGAGCCCTCGGTACACTGAAAAGGGCTGTTGCTACTAATCGCACCAGTAATCATAGCAGCTGCCTCTTCCTGAGGAGCCTTTTTTGGGAGAGGCCTTCCTGCACCGTCTCACTTCTGACATGCTTCCCTTTGCTGAGAAGCCTAGTCCTGTGGAGCCTTGGCTGTGCGCGCGAGGCTGAGTGAGTGAGTGACTTCTCCCTCTAGTGAATGAATAATAATAATGTGGCCACCAACTTTGCAGACGGCTGTGTGCCAGGCCCTGTTCTGAGCATTTTGCTTGTGTTAACTCCTTCGGTAGCCCTGACAACTCAGTGACGAGCCCCAATCTACAGATGAGTAAACTGAGGCACAGAGGGGCGGGAAAGTGAATGACCGAAGACAGGGGTGGGAGGACCAATTCTGAGATGGTGAGAAGGTCAGTGAAACGGGGGTTTTCTGCCTTCCTGCTCTGCCGCCCCAGAGGGCTCTGAGGGGAATCTCAATGTTCGGTAATTGGCACTGACAAGCGGAGGGTTTACTCATTAGCTAGCTCCCCCTCTCCTATGTGCAGGCCCTGGGCCTGTGGGGGAAGGCTGTGTGCTGGTGGGTCAGTGTGAATGGCCCAAGGCCTGCCTGTCCCCTGCCCACTTGGCTCTGGGAACCCATTCTATTTGCGGCCCCCACCCCTGCCCATGGCTGCTCTGGGCTGGCAGCAGCCCGGGGAACAGAAGGTTTGCTTGTCTGCGCCTGCCGCACCCCCCTCCTCAGGCTCAGCCTGGGACCCCTCTCAGGGGCTCCTTTGGCTGCCAGGGCCTGGCACTCTCCGTTGCCATGACACCGGTTGGAGATGAGGCTCTGGGGGGTGGGGGCAGGGAGGGCAGCTCGGGATGGTGGAGGCCTGGAACTCTGCAGCTGCAGAGGTCCTGGCCCTCTGCAAACAGTGGAAGGGGGTGCTTGGGCCCCCACAGAGGCGGGCCTGGACCCTGAGCACAGCAGGCCTGTGGCAGAGCTGGCCACACACCTGGGCTGATTGCCTGGATGCTCTGTCCCACAGGAGCACTGCCCCTGCCAGACCCCGGCTTTCCTAAGCAAAGACCCCTCTCCTCAGCCTTGTGTGCTGACCCTCAGCCTCTGCAGTGAAGTTGCGGAAAGGTCCTGAGTTCTATCCCTAGCTTGACTTTAAAATTCTTGGTGACTCAGGACAGGCCCCCCTGCACTGCCCCTCAGTCAGAGCAGAGGTGGGACCCAGACCCCTGAGGATCTTCTCATCTCTGAGATGCTAGAGTCCATATGGACTCCATTAGAGGGAGTCTGGACAGATGGACAGAGCTGTTCTGGGTAGGAGATAGGCAGTCTGGCATGTTGGGCAAGAATTCAGGTTTTGGCAGTTGTGGTGATGCACATCTATAGTCCCAGCTACTCAGGAGGCTGAGGTGGGAGGATCGCTCGAGTCCAGGAGTTTGAGGCTGTAGTGAGCTGTGAGCTATGATTGTGCCACCACGCCACTGTACTCCAGCCTGGGCAACAGAACAAGACCCTGTCTCTAAAAAAGAAAGAACATAGACTTTGGAGTTAGACTGGCCTGAGTTTGCATTCCAGTTCCTTTGCATCTTACTTATTGTGTGACCTTGGGAAAGTTACCAAAAGTCTCTGAGACTCAGTATCCTCCTCTGTAAAATGGGAAAATGAGTGTACCCCCCTCACACGGTGGTCATGAGGATGAAACAGAATCTCCAGATGATCTCATTTAGCAGAGTGCCTGGCTCTAAATTAGTAGGGGCTTTTGTTTGTTTCCAGATTGGGGGGATCAGAACAATGACTAGGGAGATGTCCTGTGTTTGGGGAGAGGGTGGTTGGGGGATTGAAGCAGGACCAATAAGCAGAGAAGGCAGTGAGATAAACTGTACTTAGTGTAATTAACAATTCTCAATAGTCTGACCTCTGAAGATGCTGAGCTGGCTAAGAATGGAATGGGACACAGGTGAGGTGATGAGATCCCTGTCATGGGAGGCATGCAGTTGCAGAGAAGGTCGGGGATATGTGAATAGGGGAAATGTACTGATTGTAGGGCTCTGTGAAACATAGTGTGACTGTTTTCCACTCAAACTGTCAGCTTCAGCTTTACCCAGCTCCAAAGAGAGCATCAAAGAATGAAAGATGTTGAGACAAAGAAGGTGAAAGAATGAGGCTGATGACTTTTATTTTTTTATTCAAGCTTGTTCTGTGCCAGGTACCAGGCTATCCTTTTTGCGGGGCTCCCCATCTTTGCCTCCTGCCCCAGACAGCCTGTCACACGGGCATTGGGCTGTGTGCTCTGGAGCCTGTCTGCCCAGGATCGAACACTGGAGCCACCACTGGCAAGCTCTTGGGCAAACAATGTAACCACTCTGTGCCTCAGTTTCCTCATCTGTAAAATGAGGAAGCAGTACTGATGCCATGGGATTGTTCTGAGGACTCAGTGAGATCATTCACATAAGGAGCTTCACCCAGATGGTGGGTGATAAATACAGTGGACCGTTGAACAACGAGGGGACTAGGGATGCCCACCACCCGCAAAGTCGAAAATTCATGTATAGCTTTTGACTCCCCCCAAATGTAACTGCTAATAGTTTACTGTTGGCCTTACTGATAACATAAAGTCAATTAACACATATTTTGTCTGTTATGTATATTGTATACTGTGTTCTTATGATAAAGTAAGCTAGAGAAAAGAAAATCACAAAAAAGAGAAAATACATTCCGTATTCATTAGGTGGAAGTAGATCGTCGTAAAAGTCTTTTCCCTCGTCTGCACATTAAGTAGGCTGAGAAGGAGGAGGCAGAGGAGGGATTGGCCTTGCTCTTGAGGTGGCAGAGGTGGAGGAGGTGGCACGATAGGAAGGATGTGACTGTTTCACATGTTCAAAATATTCACGTGTAAGTGGACCTGCACAGTTCAAACCTGTGTAGTTCAAGGGTCAACTGTACTAAATCAGAGGTAACTATTATTATTATTGTTATTTTTAAGGGTGTTGGAGGCCCAGATGGGGCCCGGGGTGAGTGGGGGGACTCTGGACCAGGAATCCACAGGGCGCTGGGGGTGGCCCTCAAGGCGCCGCAGGAGGCAGGAAGTGCTTGCTGTGCAGCCGCTGGGTAGGGGTGTGCAGCGGGCCTCCCTCCCTCACTGACCTCCTTCTCTGGCTGGTTCCCAGCCTTCCTGGGGACCCAGGCCTCCTCCCTTGGGCCCCCAGCAGCCGTGAGGCACACACTGAGTGCTTTCCCACGCGCTGTTCCAAGGAGCTGGCCGGCCCCACCCCCAAGCACATGCACTCTGACGGGTGAGGGGGTGTGTGCTGCAGGAGATGGGGGCTCGGGCTGGGGAGATCAGCCCGTTCTTTATCAGCCTGGCTCCATTCCAGACAGATGTTTCATCTTATTTTGGACTTCCAGAAAATAGGTCATTTCTTTCCATTGTGTTCCCTGGGGAGGCCTCATGGGGAGAGGAGCACGGAGTGAGTGACAAGTGTGAGCTGGCCTGGGCCTTGGGGAACTGAGTTGGGGGCAGCCGTCTTCCTCCCTCAGTTGTGAGGGAGCTATCAGGGCCAGGGCTGGAAGGTTCTCAAAGGTTGGGTGGAGAAGCCAGTCTGCTCTCTTCCCTGGCTCCCAGGTTGGGGCTCCCTGACCACGTGGCCAGATCACACCCACATCTCAGCCTGCTTGGGGACAGCCACATGGGCCAGACTCGCAGCCAGGCCCAGGCTGTGCTGCTGTCCCTTTCCTACTCGCTAGCTGCTGGCGGGAGGACTCCATCCCTGGCTCCAGATGCCTCTTGCCCCCACACACTCCCAGGCCTGGAACTGGCAGCCTTCTTTGAGCTGAGTCATGACATCCCGGCTGGGGCCCCTCCCCAGCACCCCCACCCCAAGCCTAGCATTCCAACTCGGCACAGCTGCCTTCCCGGCATGGAGTCCTGAGGCCACAGCATGCCAGCCCTGAAAGTGCTCTCAAGACAGTTTTGCCCACCCTTTTGCACAGATGGGGAAACTGAGGCTCAGCAAGGGACAGGACTGGACAGTAGTCACCCTTATCTGCAGTTTTGCTTTCTGAAGTTTCAGTTACCCCAGATCAACTGTGGTCCAAAAACATTAAATGGAAAATTCCAGAAACAAACAACTTATAAGCTTTAAATTTTGTGCTGTTCAGAGTAGTGTGATGAAATCTTGCACTGTCCTGTCTGTCCCGCCCAGGAGTGAATCATCCCTTTGTCCATATACACTACCCTCCTGGTAGTCATCAACAAAGGCCATTCCTCACATCCAGCCATCAACATCATCATGGCTCGATGGTCCAGGATCACCTGGAGCAGATGACATACATGATCCTTCTGATAACATCTGGAGGTCAGTAGTAGCCTAATGCTACTTCACAATGCCTACGCCATCACCTCACTTCATCTCATCATGTAGGCACTGTACCATCCCATGCTTTCACAGGAAGAAGGGTGATACAGTACAGTAAGATATTTTACGGCAGAGACCACAGTGGCATAACTTTTATTACAGTATATTGTTATCATTGTTCTGTTTTATTACTTAATGTTTTTCACTTCTTACTGTGCCTTATGTATAAATAAAACTTCATAATGAGTATGTATTTGTAGGGGGAAAAACATAGTATGTATAGGGTTTGGTGATAGGGTTTGGTTTTTTGTTTTTTTGAGACAGTGTCTCACTCTGTCTCCCAGGCTGGAGTGCAGTGGTGCGATCTCGGCTCACCGCAACCTCCGCCTCCTGGGTTCAAGCGATTCTTCTGCCTCAACCTCCTGAGTAGCTGGGATTACAGGCATGTGCCACCATGCCCCGCTAATTTTTGTATTTTTAGTAGAGATGGGATTTCTCCATGTCGATCAGGCTGGTCTTGAACTCCTGACCTCGTGATCCACCCACCTCAGCCTCCCAAAGTGCTTAGATTATAGGTGTGAGCCACCGTACCTGGCCAGGGTTTGGTTTTATCCAAAGTTTCAGGCATCTACTGGGGCCTTCGGATGTATTCTCTGCAGATGAGGGGACCACTATTCTATAAGTGGGTGTCACAACTGGGACTAGAACCAGGTGCCAGACTGCCCACCCCAACCCCCTGCCAGTCTGTCCCAGGCCTGTAAAGTATCCGAAGACTGGACTGGGTCAGGAGCCTAGAGTCTGTTGCTCACTTCTGTCAACAACTTAGCAAATTACCTCCTCTGAGTCCCAGTCACCAATCCCTGCCTGGCTGGGCCTGTACAGAGAAAGTGACTTTGAAACAAAGGTCAATGTGTGTCAGGACAGGTGTGCTGTGGAGAGGGCGGGGCAGCCGCTGTAGCCTGCACCTTGGGGCCTTGAGCCACCAGCCTCACGTCTGAGCAGGGGCTGAAGGCAGGAAGCTGCGCAGGCAGGTGAGCTTCAGCCCCACTGACCACCCAAGCCCATCTTGTCTAGGCCAAAACAGTGGGACTCTCACTTTCCTTCTCTAAGCCTCAGTTTCCCCACCAGTACAATGGAACACAGAACGGCCATTGGATCGGAGAGATGATCCCTGAGGGCTTTGGCGTGCTGACATTCCAAGACTCTGACCCCATAACCCCACAGCCAGGCCTCCTCCTCCCTCAGGCATTTGGTTTATTCAGAACATCCCTGGCCTGAGACTGCCTGCCCCCAGCATCCCCCTTCTCCCTGCGCAGGGTGGCCCTCTCTCATCCCATCTCAATCCTGTTTCTACACGGCCTGTTCCCGGCCTCCAGACTGAGCATCCCTCTGTCCCCTCAGTGCCCACAGACCCTCCGCATCCTAAACCAGCTCAGTCTCAGCTCTCACTCCTGCTCTTTGGCCTCATTCTCATGTCAGAAAATGGCATTGTCCCCTCAACATGGGCGCGCACGCACACACACACACACGCACACACACTCCTGCCTTCTAGTATTTCAAGCCAGATACAGGGGTGCATACCTCTCTCTCCAGCACCTCAATTTTTTTTTTTTTTGAGATAGAGATTCACTCTTGTTACCCAGGCTGGAGTGCAACAGTGTGATCTCGGCTCACTGCAACCTCTGCCTCCTGGGTTCAAGCAATTCTCCTGTCTCAGCCTCCCGAGTACCTGGGACTACAGGTGCGCGCCACCATGCCCAGCTAATTTTTGTATTTTTAGTAGAGACGGGGTTTCACCATGTTGACCAGGATGATCTCGATCTCTTGACCTTGTGATCCACCTGCCTCAGCCTCCCAAAGTGCTGGGATTATAGGCGTGAGCCACCGCACCTGGCCCCAGCCCCTCAATATTAAATCACCCAGTCCTGTCGATTCTCAGCTAAGTAACTCTCAAATTCATCTGTTTCTGAGTCCCCACTGCCTTCTCCCTAGACCCAACCAAACATGCATGTTGGTCAGAGAAGCAGTGGCGCTGGTGGCATAGAGCACGGAGTCACACCACTTCACTTTAATGTCTGCTCCACCCCTCTTGCTTTGCGTTCCTAGCCCAGTTATTAAGTGCTCTCTGCCTTGGTTTCCCCACTTGTAACATGGAAATGTATCTACCTCATAGTATTTACTGAGGATCAAGTGAGCCAATACATGCCAAATGCTCAGAATGGTTCCTGACACAGTAACACGGGCTCTCTGGCTTGTCTGTTCATGCATATGGCTGTGTGTTCTGGTGAATTTGGGGTTCTGTGTGCACAGTTCTGTGCATGTTGTATGTGCTGCATATGCATGTGAACTGTTGCACATGAGTGCATCTCCATGTGTGCTAGGCACAGTGAAAGCTGTGTGCCTGTGTTTTGTGTGGGTGTGCACATGTTTGGTGCCTGCATGAGGGCTTGGCACACACGTGGCCTGATGCAAACGTATGTGTTTCAGAGGAGCGTGTGAGCGAGTGCGTAGGCAGGTATCTGTGCATCTGTGCTGTGTACATGTGCTCACCGTGTGCAGGCTTCCTCCATCAGCCCCCGCAGCAATGCAGGGCCCCCTCCCTGGCCTGCCTGTGTCGTGGGAGCCTCAGGACCCTGAGGGAGGGAAGCTGTTGCTGGCGGATGTGGCCAAGATGGGCTGGATTTATTTAGATTAAGGCGGTGGGAAAGGAGTTGAGAAGTGTACATGCTGGGAGGAGGGAAGTCTGGGCTCTGAGAACGACTCCCCAAGCATGCTTGCTCTCCTGGACTTGGGGCACCCACTCCTCTCCCCTGGACTTTGGAACCTTACTCTACTCCTTTGGACTGGGGCCCCCACTCTGCTCCCTTTGACTTGGGGTCCTTACTCTGCTCCTCTGGACTTGGGGCCTCCACTCTTCTCCCCTGGATTTGGAGCCCCCCAACTCCTCTCCCCTGGACTTGGGGCCCTCCACTCCTCTCCCCTGGACTTGGGGCCCCCCACTCTTCTCCCCTGGACTTGGGGCCCCCCACTCTTCTCCCCTGGACTTGGAGCCCCCCAACTCCTCTCCCCTGGACTTGGGGCCCTCCACTTCTCTCCCCTGGACTTGGGGCCCCCCACTCCTCTCCTCTGGACTTGGGGCCCCCCACTCCTCTCCCCTGGACTTGGGGTTCCCACTCCTCTCCCCTGGACTTGGCATTCCACTCTGTGCCCCTGGACTTGGGATCCTCACTCTGCTCCCATGGGCTTAGGGTCCTCACTCTGCTCCCCTAAGGGGTCCGTCCCTCTGAGTCACGTGAGGAGCTAGGCATGATCTCCACCTTGGGCCTCTGAGCCTCCAACCTGGCCAGAATAGAAGGAATCATGAGGGTTTCCTGGCATACAACACTCTCTTCATGGGCAAAAGGGGGACACCTAGGGGTTCCCTCCCTCTCTCTACTCTAGAGGCCTCCTGGACAGGAGCGACAGCAGGTAGGGGAGTGCCTGCTCTCTGACTGTGACATCCAGGTTGTCCTAGGTGACCCTTCCCTGGAGTACTGTCCTCCTAAAGAGGGGAAGTTGTCACAGGGAAGCCCACCACCATCAAGTCAGCTGCCTGGGCCTCCCTGGGACTGGTTGGAACCAGAGCAGCCTCTGGGAAGTAGAAAGAGGCCCCTAACACATTGGGTGGACAATGAGGGGGTGTCAGAGAGTCATCCAAGATGGCCTGGGAGGTCATGTCTGAGTGCCCTAAGCCCTACTCTGCCCTCCCTGGCCCTCCAGCCTGTTGTCCCTACCACTCTTCCCCTGCCGCCTCCTGGGGCTCCACATCACCAGCAGAAGTCCCCTGAAACACTGTTGTCTAATTCTTAATTGTAGAGATGGGGAAACTGAAGCCCAGAGAGGGAAACAACTTGTCAAAGCTGGCACAGCAAGTCTATGGCTGAATAGTCATGGAAATTCCATCTGCGGAGTGAGATGGATACTGGATTCTCATGGGACTCTAGCCTCAGGAATGTAGCTCCCTCCTGCTTACTAGCCCCCACCTCCTCAAAACACCCCAGTAAGATTCATGGTGACTAGAACCTTCTCTTTGGCCAGTCAAAAAGGCAGAGCTGGCCGGGTGTGGTGGCTCATGCATGTAATCCCAGCACTTTGGGAGACCGAGGCAGGCAGATCACAAGGCCAAGAGATCGAGACCATCCTGGCTAACATGGTGAAACCCCATCTCTACTAAAAATACAAAAGTTAGCTGGGCGTGGTGGCAGGTGCCTGTAGTTCCAGCTACTCGGGAGGCTGAAGCAGGAGAATCTCTTGAATCTGGGAGGCAGAGGTTGCAGTGAGCTGAGATAGTGCCACTGCACTCCAGCCTGGCGACAGAGCAAGTCTCCATCTCAAAAAAAAAAAAAAAAAAAAAAAAAGGCAGAGCTACATCACAGGCACAGCTCTAGAGATGACACCTGCAAACCCTCTGTATGGATGCGGAAGCGGAGTCCAGAGAAGATGGAGGCTCGTTCAGTCTCACAGTGGGTCCCAGGGCGCTTATGAAGGGAGCTGATTGCTCTATTCATAGCAAAGCCAGTCCAAGATCCCCGGGGTGCCTACACCCTCCCTACAGCATCCACACTGTCTGCCTGTCCTCTCCCCACAGCTTGAATCTGCCTTTTTGCTGTGTGATTGGGGCATGCTTCTCTCCTTCTCTGGGCCTCTGCTGCCCATTCGAAAAGCATTCCCCCTAGCTCAGAGTCTCTAAGCCACCCCCAGCCCCAGGCCTGGCAGGAGGGGGCCTGAAGGGAAGAGGATGGAGTGCCACATGGGAGCAGGGTCGGGGGCTGCATGCCATGAGGGCTCAGCCCACACCGCCAGCCCAGCCTTCCAGAGCCAGGCGAGCCCCGCTGCAGTGACCTCCCTTCTCCTGGCCAGGCGGCCAAATTCCTGCTTTAGAATAATAAACAGTGTGGCCAGCCAGGGAGACTGGGAGGGGAGGGGCAGAGAGGCTGAAGTGACCCCCTCCCCCAGCCTCGGCTGCTAATGATTTTCTTTGGCTGAGATCTCTAGCAGGAAGGGGGCAGCCAGAGGGGCACCCACGGAGGGGCAGATGGGCCTCTGTGGGGGCTGCTGGCTCTGCCTTGGCGCTGCTCCCTCCTGACCAAGGAGGCCTGGCGTCCAGCTGGAGGGGCTGAGACAGAGGGATGGTGGGGAGCAGTGGCTGTGGAGGGGGTGTCAGAGGGCTGGGCTTTGAGTCGGGAGCAATTCAGAGAGGGGAGAGGAAGAAACTAGGAGACCTTCCGGCAGGCGGTTGAAAGGGATGGGGAGAAGAAGAGCTGATTTGCTCAGACTGCTTCTTGGGGTACTGGGCAGAGCTAAGACTAGGGGTCCACGGGAGGGGGAGCCTCGCTTCTGTCCCACCCCTGACATGTGAATGCAGCCCTGGTAGGTGTGCCACTCACCATCATCCACTTCCAGAGCTGGGGACTTAGGCTACAGGGAGAGCAGTGGCACGAGAGGTGGCATGCTGGGGCCCAAACCTGGTGCGCAGCCCTAAATTGGAAACCAAAAGGGGTGAGATGGGGAGGCAGGGGCAAGCTGGGCACGGCCTTTAGAGGCAGGCCGGGCTGGGCAGCCCCACGGCCAGAGGAGCCTCCTGGTTGTCTTGTCACATCACCACCTCCCAAACTCAAGCTCTGTGACCCCCATCCTCTGGCCTCCTTCCTGCCAATGCTGCAGGAGGACTTTTGGCAAACCTAGCTCCTGGTGGTCTCTTGGGACCCAAGGTGTGTCTTCCAAGTTAGGGGAAAGCAAGGGCCGCCCCCATTCAGCCTGTCTCTGTCTTTTTCCTTGCCTCTGGCTCTCAGTGCCTCCGGTCCTGTCTCTCTGCGCACCCCCTCTGTCTCTGTGTCTTTGTCTCCTTCTGCTTCTGTCATTCCAGGTCTCTCTCTGTGTGTCTCGCTCTCGGACAAGCTCTGCTGTGGAATCTTGGGCAAACTTCTCACCTTCTCAGAGCCTCAGTTTCCCCATCTGGACCCTGGGGGTGGGGGTGGGGAGTCTGGCTTCACTGGCCTCCAAGGACCTGTGAGTCCTGGCTGCTCAATGGGGCCTCTCCTGGGCCCAGCCGCTCTGCCCTGGGCCTCCCTGTATGCTCTGGGCTGAGCAAAGGGGTCCAGGCCCACCCCCCACATTCCACAGCCCCGGCTCCCCCGCTTCCCTTCCCACAGCCCACAGCCGCCTCCATTTCCTGTTGTGCTTGCGGAGCTGCGGGAGTTCTCTGGGTTCTGGCCTCCCCACTCCTCCCCGCAGGTCTTTCATCACACTTTCCCAAATATTTGTCCTGGCAGATAAGGGCCTGGTATTGGAACTGTCACCCGGAGGACAGGCTGTCAGACCTGGCAGGCCACTGGACACCATCCAGCCCAACTTCCCCTCCCTCACTGTACAGATGGGGAAACTAAGGCCCGGAGAGAGGCTGGGGACGCAGCCGAGGCCACATGAGAGCCACAGGCAGAGCCAGAGTGGGGGCTAGACCCCCCCAAGGCTGAGTCTGGGATGGAGAGGAGAGGGCCTGTGGGTATGAGTGACCTTTCAGGCTTTGTCCTTGCTTTTGACTTCAGCCCTTTGGACATGAAGGCTGGGTGGCCCAAGCTGGGGCTCATTCTGCAGGAGCAGGTGGTGAGATAGGCCCTGGCACTGCCTCCGCCCGCCCTGGGCCCTGACTCCTGTTTAACTCTGCAGGACACCATGCAGCTTCCGGGTGCGATGCCAGCTCTGGCCCTCAAAGGTAGGTAGATGGGAGATAAGGTAGGGGACCCGGGGGGCTGCGGAGCGGGACCCTGGAGCTGGCAGGGGTGATGTGTGCTGGCGGCAGGGCGTGAAGCGCCAGGCGCACTGCTCTGCTCTCTGGCTTCAGTTTCCCAGATTTCCAGGGGGCTCTGTGGAGACCTCCAGCTGCCAGTCCTTCAGCTCAGAAAGCGTCAGTGGGCCCCTGCTTGTCCAGAACCATCAGCTCTAATCCTTTGATTGGCGCTCCAGACCCCACCCCACCTTCTGGCACACACCCCTGGCCTCCTATCCTCCATCTGGTGGGTCTGTGGCACCCTGCTTGGACCCCTCATTGGCTGGGAGCTTCCAAGGCCCTGCTGGGCTTCTCAGCATGCCCCACTGCTCACTCCTGCCCGTGAACATGTTCTCAGCTCTGCAGGGGCCGAGCGGCTGACCCAGCAACTAATGACCAGCCAGCAGCCTACCTGGCAGACGACCGTGAGATGGACTAGCTACCTGACCGCCCACCTCCCCTCCTGATCTTTATCACCAGGGGGCATGGAGGGTGTGGCCTACAAAATCCTTCTCCAGGGGATGTCATGGAGGGGAACCAATCACTTGACACATGCACCCCCAACCCCAGTCCCCTCCAGCCCACAGGGGCCTCAGCAGCTTTTCTACCCCCACGCTGAGCTACCTGAGCCCCTCCCTCCCATCCTTCTCCCACCCAGAGCCACCTCTAGGTCTTGGGCAGAATCTGGGCAGCAGGGAGGGGGGTGCAGCTGTAGGGAAGAGGCTCAGAAAGTGACCTGGGAAGCAATGCAGGAACTGGAGGCCAGGGAATTGCTTCCCGAGGATTTCCTGGCCCCTTCTGGTGCCTACTGCCTGAACACAGCACTGCTGAAGGACTCAGAGGCTGGGGTCTAAAGGACTGACATAGGCAGTCTGGAGGAGTCCCTGGCACCCTGGAGCTGGGGGAGCGGTCCTCAGAGCCAAGGCTGGAGAGCCCCCGTCTATGTCAGATAAAGTAGCTGTGCTCTTCAAGGACTTGAGGGCTGTGCATATGCAGCCCCCTCTCAGGCTCAGCCCTGGGAGAGGTGCTGAGGTCCCTGTGCCCTGATGTCTGATACGTCCTCTCTCAAAGGCCAGCTGCTGTTGCTGCCCCTGCTGTTACTGCTGGAACCACAGGTCTCTCAGGGCCTGGTCATCACACCCCCGGGGCCAGAGCTTGTCCTCAATGTCTCTAGCACCTTCGTTCTGACCTGCTCGGGTTCAGCTCCGGTGGTATGGGAACGGATGTCCCAGGAGCCCCCGCAGGAAATGGCCAAGGCCCAGGACGGCAGCTTCTTCAGTGTGCTGACACTGAACAACCTCACTGGGCTAGACACGGGAGAATACTTCTGCACCTACAATGACTCCCGTGGCCTGGAGCTCGATGAGCGGAAACGGCTCTACATCTTTGTGCCAGGTAAGCACCCCCCAGCCTGTGTGCCCACTCCTTACCCCTCTTTTCAACTGAAGACATCAGGGGAAGTCCAGAGAGTGCTTTAGTTTGTTGTGAAATGCAGCCATTTTCCTTGCCAGTCACCCCATTCCTGCCTCCCAAGAACTCTATATTCTCAGCTGCTTCCAATCTGCTCCCTCTTGGCCCCCACATCGCATCTTCCCCATTCTCCAAGCTCCAGATATCAGCTGCACTTCAGCTTGTGACTTGTCTCCTTTCTTACCCTGGCACTGTCAATATCCAACATTAGAGCTGGAAGGGACCAGCTCTAACATTTGATTTATGCTCCTCTGGGAGCATCCTTATTCTGTCATGGGGAGACAGAGGGCCAGAGAGGGCAAATGATTTGCCACACAGCAATTCAGGGGATGGCCGGAAACTCAGTTCCCCTGACTCATTCACGGCTCCACTCCTGGCAGATCCCACTGTGGCCTTCCTCCCTAATGACGCCGAGGAACTGTTCATCTTTCTCACGGAAATAACTGAGACCACGATTCCATGCCGAGTGACAGACCCGCAGCTGGTGGTGACACTGCACGAGAAGAAAGGGGACATTGCACTGCCTGTCCTCTACGATCACCAACGCGGCTTTTCTGGTATCTTCGAGGACAGAAGCTACATCTGCAAAACCACCATTGGGGACAGGGAGGTGGATTCCGAAGCCTACTATGTCTACAGACTCCAGGGTGAGCTCCCTTTCTGGCCCGATGCTCAGCAGAGGCAAGTATAACCCTCCACAGAGGAATAGCCCTTTACAGTTTGCAAAGTGTGCGGCTCCATTTCTCATAGGATTCTCACCACAGCCTGGGAAGGGAGATAGTGTTTTCCCCGTGTTACAGGTGAGGAAACTAGGGGCAGAGAGGGTGGAGTTTGCCCCCTGTTGCAGAATACGATAGTGCCAGAGCTGGCCTGTATAAAATGGTCGGTGAGGGCACAAGTTTCAGAGCCAGTGGGGTTGAAATCCCAGCTTTGCCATTTTCCATCCTAGTGACTTTACACAAACCACATAATCTCTCTGAGCCTGCTTCCCCTCTTGTAACATGAGGAGAACAATGACTGCCTACCTCATAGGATCATTGTGAAGATTAAATAAAAAAAAAGCTGGAGAGCACCTGGCACATGGTACGTGCTCAATACATGTCTCCTGTATGTAGATCTCCAGAGGGTACTTTGATTTCCAGACTATTACCCCTTCTAGAATATCAGCTCCATGAGAACAGAGATTTTGTCCATTTTGTTCACTACTGTAGCGCCAGTATCTAGAATAGTACTTGACATGTAGTAGGTATTCAGTAAATACTTGTTGAATGAATGACTCTTCTACATCAGTCATCCTTTCCTTCTCTAGCCCCCTACCCTATCCCCAAGCTGAAGTGCTAGTGGCTGGTGGTGACCTCCCCAATCCTAAGCCAATCTCTCTCCACCAGTGTCATCCATCAACGTCTCCGTGAATGCTGTGCAGACTGTGGTCCGCCAGGGTGAGAACATCACCCTCATGTGCATCGTGATTGGGAATGAGGTGGTCAACTTTGAGTGGACGTACCCCCGCCAAGAGGTAATGTGGGGCCAGGCAGGGGTCGGAGAAGGGGCCAGGAAGGGGTGGGTGTCTGGCTTTCGGGCTGATCCCTCACTGGCCCCTCCTGATTTGGGGGGCCTGCCCAACCTGTCCCTGCAGAGCGGGCGGCTGGTGGAGCCAGTGACTGACTTCCTCTTGGATATGCCTTACCACATCCGCTCCATCCTGCACATCCCCAGTGCCGAGTTGGATGACTCGGGGACCTACATCTGCAATGTGACAGAGAGTGTGAATGACCATCAGGATGAAAAGGCCATCAACGTCACTGTGGTTGGTGCGTGCCTTGGGCTCAGCCCAACCCTCAGTCTGAGCTTGACCCAGAGCCTGTCACAGCCCTGGGGGTATAGTCAGCCACACTCCAGTGCGGCCCTGGCTAGCCTCTGTGCCAACCAAAACCCCAATTCCAGGATAAACCCAAACCAAAATGCAGTGTCAGCCCCAAATCCAACCCTATCTCAACCTAGACTTTCTGACTAGCCAGAGCCCCAGCCCCAACCTGATTTCCAAGCCCAGCTGCCATCCCAGGTTCAGGAAGCCCCATCCCCAAATTCAACCTCATCACTAGCCCCAGGCTCAGCCACAATACTGACCCAGAACAGAGAACTATTGGCACAACTCTGGTCCCACCCCAGGAGCCGGTCCCAACATCAACATCAGCCCTAGATTCGGCCCCTTCTCCAGGCCCTGTCCCCAGCCTGATTTCAATCTCAGCTCCAGAAACTCCATGGCTGGCTGGCTGGCCAGCAAGGTCGCTAGGCCTGAAGCCCTGTCCCCCAGGCTGGCCTCCTTTGGGATTCAGTTGGTGCCCTGCCCCCAGGACCCCACCCCTGACAGTCGCTCCTTGCAGAGAGTGGCTACGTGCGGCTCCTGGGAGAGCTGGGCGCTCTACAGTTTGCGGAGCTGCACCGAAGCCGGACGCTGCAGGTAGTGTTCGAGGCCTACCCGCCGCCCACCGTCCTGTGGTTCAAAGACAACCGCACCCTGGGTGACTCCAGCGCTGGCGAGATCGCCCTGTCCACCCGCAACGTGTCGGAGACCCGGTGAGTAGCCTGCTCTCCCACCCCATTCTTGAAGTTATGTTTCTTTGCAGCCGCTAGGCAGCCCTCGGCATTTGGCCACAAACCTAGGCCCAGCTTTCTGAGAGTGTATTAGGTGCCAGGCACTGGGGATGCTGCCGTGACCGGACCTGACTCCCTCCTAGAGTTTCTGGTCTAGTGAAGGAAACAGACGCCAGTCAGATGATCACCCAGATGTTTAGTTGTCCTTGTGATGGGTGGGGCGAGCAGTAGCAGCCAAGAAGTAAGCGGCCAGATGACTGGGGAAGAGGGTGCCAGGCAGGCCACTCATGGCCTGTGGTATCCCTGAGGCTAGAGATTTGCTGGCTGACAGAGACTGAGACAGGTTAGGATGGGGCAGTGTCTTGCCTTTCTGAAGGGGAGAGAAACAGGACTTTCTCTTCAAGCCGCCCATACCCACCCACAGTCCATCTCAACCCTCCCTCTTGGCTAGGGGAACTGCCTATGGGCAACGATTTAGGATACTGGGTTTGAGTCCTGGCTCTGCTACCGACACCTAGGTGATCTTGGCAAGCCCTTCCCCTCCCTGGGCCTTGTTCCTGTTTATGCCAGGAGAGTGAGAAGGACCGTAGAGTTCTTCCAGCTCACAGCTGCCTGTCCTGCTCCCCAGGTACGTGTCAGAGCTGACCTTGGTTCGCGTGAAGGTGGCAGAGGCTGGCCACTACACCATGCGGGCCTTCCATGAGGATGCTGAGGTCCAGCTCTCCTTCCAGCTGCAGATCAATGGTGATGAGCACGCCCCTCCCATGTCCCTCCTCCTCCCCCTCCCTGCCTCCATTCCCTCTCCCTTTCTGCACTGTCCACCCACCCATAGGAGGAGTGGGAGAGGGAACCTGGAACTCAGGAGATAGATTCTAGGTCACTGACCCACTGCCCTGTGAACCTGGTCTCTGGGCCTCAGTTTCCCCAGCTGTCTAAGGAGGCCATCAGGCTAGATTGGTGTTTCTGAAACTTCAGGCACTTATGTACCAAGGCCATGATTTTTCCTTCTCAGATTCCACTTATACTGTACTATTAACTCCATGGGTATTTATTGAGCAACTACCATATGCCTGTCTGTTCAAGGTTCTTGAACTCTCTCCCTGCCTTTATGCAGCTTGCATCCAAGTAGGGAAAGACAAACACTAAACATTAGGGAAGAAAACCCCAGCAGATTACATAGGTTAGAAGGTAACTAACACTGTGGGAGAGCAAAAACAGGGGCTGGGTAGGGAAGGCTGAGAGTGCTGGTGGGAGTTGCACTTTTGATACAATGATCAGGGCTCAGGAAGTGACATTTGCATGAAGTCTTGAAGAAGGTGAAGACATTAGCTCTGTGGATATTTGGGGAAAGGGTACCTCGGGCAGTGCAAAAGCCAGAGCAATGGCTGAAAGGCCTGTGTGGTCGGAACAGGGCTGGTGGGGAGAGTGGTGGGAGGTGAAGTCAGAACAGGAATAGGGGAGTGGGGGCTGGGAGAAGGGCAGATCACAGAGGTCACTGTGGGCCTGGTACAGATTTTGGCTTTTACTATGACTGAAATGAAGAGCCATGGCAGAGTTTTGAACAGAGGAATGACATGATAATGACTTGATGTTTTGTCAGTTGACTTTCTAAAAATAAATTTATTTTGAAAGACAAAATGTAACCTCTCTATTGTAGATGGAAAATCAGCGTCACATGTTGTAAATATAAAGCAACCACCAAAATAAACCCATAGAAGACTAAACACTGCTATTAAATGCTGGCTTCATGGGCTTGTCTGCCAGGGACTCTGAGATGGAGGCCTAGCCTCTCTTTGTTAAAAGGGAAGATTAGCAAGTCTCAGAGAGGTGTTAAAGACAGACTAGCACCCTGCTGAGGTGCTCCCCTTTGAAGTACCCAGAAGGAACCCATTGGCTTGCACACTGATTCCTGGTATTTAATGTTCACCTGCAGTCCGCAGCCCTCCTCCCCGAGGAGAGACTATGGGCCGGGTCCTCCCTGAGGACCCGTCCTGTTGACTGTCCTGACCTTCCCGCCTCCTGACCCAGTGCCCTCTCCATGCAGTTCCTGTCCGCGTGCTGGAGCTAAGCGAGAGCCACCCTGACAGTGGGGAACAGACTGTCCGCTGTCGTGGCCGGGGCATGCCCCAGCCGGACATCATCTGGTCTGCCTGCAGAGACCTCAAAAGGTGAGCAGACCCGGGCCTCAGTCTTCCAGGGTCCCCCAGCTGGCTAGAAAAAGCTCGTGAAGGTTATCTAGTCCCATCTGTTCTTGGCATATTGTTTCAGGCATAGAGTTGCATCCTAGGAGGCCAGTCGCCACCTCCTGGGTCCTACTCTGCATGACCTAAATGGTTCCTTTTCCTTACTTTTACCTCTGGGCAGTTTGGCCTAGCACAGTGCAGGGGCTGTGCCCCAGAGACCTCACCCGCCCTGTAGCTCAGTTCTGCACTCTTGGCCAGGCTGATTCTAAAGTAGTAGACAGAGGCAGGATTGAGCACGTTCTGCCTCTACCCCATACACTGTGTGACCCTGAGGGTCAAAGAAGAATGGATTTTGCAATCAGCGTTGTCAGTTCTGGGGTAGGAGCACCCCCTACTGACCAGTAGAGGGACCACAGGAGGAGCCCGCCTGGAACCAGGCTGTGGCACATAGCAGGAACTAGACACATCCTGGCTCCTTCCGCCAGCTTCTCCTCAGTTTCCCTGCCTGCAAGGGGAAGGGGCTGGCAGCCAACCCTACTGGTTTTCCTGGCAGGTGTCCACGGGAGCTGCCGCCCACGCTGCTGGGGAACAGTTCCGAAGAGGAGAGCCAGCTGGAGACGAACGTGACATACTGGGAGGAGGAGCAGGAGTTTGAGGTGGTGAGCACTCTGCGTCTGCAGCACGTGGATCGGCCAATGTCGGTGCGCTGCACGCTGCACAACGCTGTGGGCCAGGACACGCAGGAGGTCATCGTGGTGCCACACTGTGAGTCCCCAGCCTCGGTGGCCCCTGATGATCCCAACCCCCACCTTAACTCTGCCTAATTGGTACTGTGTCCATGTACCCACAGCAGGCCAAAGGAGCATGGTAGCACGCCCAGGGCAAACAGGAGCATTGTGAAATGCTGTTGTGTACATGCATAGGAACACATACATTCCAGCATACACATTATGGGTACACGTGTACAAACACAAGCCTATAGACCATGGATATGAATAGCACTGTCTCCTTAAGTGCAGTGTACATATACTATATGTATTTCGTGAGCCATGTACATGAGCATTCCTCTTCCTTGAACACAGGTGCAAACCCTCTGTGTGTAGATTTCTAAGTCATGTACTGAAGAATGCTCAATCCAGATACTCCTGTGAAGCTAAAGTGTATGTGTATAAGCATACATGTGCACCCTGCCTGTCCATGTGTGTAAACCCACCAAGTGTTTATTTGTAAGCCATGTACATGAGCATGCCTAATCCCCAGACATGTGTTTAAACCTACGGTGTATGTCTGTATACAGGTACCTGTGGGTACACTATTCCTATACATGTATACAAGCAATGTATGTACAGTTCCTCTGCATGCATGCAAACTGGCATAGTGCATGTCTGTAAGCATAGAATTGGAGCACCCCTTTCTAGAAAAGTGTGCAAGCATAACTCCTATCTACGTATGCCTGCTGCAATTTTTGTGCATATAAACAATGCCTACCAGTGTCTTGATGCTTTTGTGTGTGCTCGTCCTTATGCATACATGCACCTGTATACATGTGCTTCATTTATTCACCCTTCTTCTTCATTCAGTAAATACGAGGACCCAATTTTTCATTGAAGGACAAAGGTAAAAGGGCGCAGCCCTGCCTGGCCCTCTTAGTACCCACAGTCCAGGGACAGAAGGTAGACAAGGAACTTGGCAATCCACCCCCCCACCCCCGGGATCACCACATTAAGGGCAAAGCCTGGAGGGAGAAGGGGTCCCATGCCCAGCTATGGGATTCAGGAAAGTATTCTAGAAAAGGGACCTTTAGGTCAAAACCTAAAAAATAATGAGAAGTTAGCCTGGTAAGGAATGGTGTCCCAGGCAGAGGGAATGGCCTGTGTAAAAGCCTAGAGGCAAAATGAGTTCCTAGAAATGAAAAGAATTCAATACAACCTGGCTGGAGGATCGAGTATGTGGAACTTAGGGGTTGGAAGGGCGGCAGATAATGGGAAGGAAGTGCTGTGGGATGGAGCTACAGGGGTGGGCAGACCCAGAGCAGGCAGGGCTCCGAAAGCCATGTGAGGTGTCTTGGTCCCTGTGTGTGCAGGTCCTTGGGCATGTCCATGCATGTGTCTGTCTAGAGCTGCCTCCTGTCCCCTGCCCTGTGGTGGATGGGTGGGCTTCTTTCATACCCTCATCTCACCCATGCTGTCGCACGTGCACACACCTTCCCTGAGCAAGCGGGCATCTGGGCAGACAGTGTGGACAGCCTGAGTGGAAGACCCCAGCTCTGAGCCAAGGCAGACGAGACAATTTTGTGTGACTAAAGCCTGAATGAGAAGCTGAGCCCCAGCACACAGAGCCTGGGATGGTTGCAGGAGGGCTCCTTCATGCCTCCAGCAATGGCTCCTAGAAGGCACAGGCTTCCCTCCCAGTTCCAAGATGTGTGATGAGTTGGAGGAGGGAGGAGAAGAGGGATGTTTGGGACCCTGAGGAGGAAGGCATGGGGAGGATGGGAAAGGGTAAGGGAGAATGGATACATGGTGAGAGACAAAGCTGGAGATGGAAGCAGAGATAGAGTCATGAAGCCTCTGCCTTATGTACCATTTTAGGAATTTGGCCTTTTTTCTTTACTGCTAACATGGGGAAGCATCCAGAGATTTTAAACTTAAGAATGATATTCACTTAGTAATTCAACAAATAGGGAGGTGGCTCACACCTGTAATCCCAGCACTCTGGGTGGCTGAAGAGGGTGGATCACCTGAGGTCAGGAGTTTGAGACCACCCTGACCAACATGGCAAAACCCTGTCTCTACTAAAAGTACAAAATTAGCTGAGCATAGTGGTGCATGCCTGTAATCCCAGCTACTCGGGAGGCAGAGGCAGGAGAATCGCTTGAACCTGGGAGGCAGAGGTTGCAGTGAGCCGAGATTGTGCCACTGCATTCCAGCCCAAGCCACAGAGTGAGACGCTGTCTAAAAAAAAAAAAGTGTCACTACATGGAGCTAAGCATGGTGGCTCATGCCTGAAATCTCAGCACTTTAGGAGGCTAAGATAGGAGGATCATTTGAGCCCAGGTGTTCAAGGCTGCAGTGAGCTATGGTGGCACCACTGCACTCCAGCCTGGCCACCACAGCAACACCCTGTATCAACAAACAAACAACAACAACAAAACAAATAGGATCAGGTACCTACCATGTACCAGGTGTGGTTTTAGGGGCTGAGGTTATAGCAATGCATGGAGAGGAGGAGGTGGGACAGGACTCCCTGGGGAGAAAAGAAGCACAGATGGGGGACAGAAGAGGAGGGAATGATTTCCAGGGGACCTCATGGGTGGCCAGTGGGGCAGGGGAGGGGAGATGCAGGTCTGGCAGGGGCGAATGGGGAGAGTGGGAAGCTGTATAGCAAAGAGGCTAAGGCCTTAAGGGTGGAGGAGACTTGAGGCTTGGGGGTGCTGGTGTGAGCCCTACTCTGTGACTACTGTCACCACCCCAATCCCAACTGGGCCCTTTGGGTGAAGATGGGAGCAAGCAGCCTCCATGCTGAAGTCTGGATTCATCAGGCTGGGGGTCTCAGCCATTGTTCCCTCAGTGTCCACTCAGTTCACTGGCCACTGGGTCAGGCACGGAGCTTGGAGTCTGACTGAGCTGTGGCAGCCCCAGCAAGGGTGTGGACTCAGAGGAGAGGTGAGCCACAGCCCAGCCCTCAGGGGCTCCTGGGCTAATGGGAGGTCCAGGCAATGGACAGGAACCCAGAGCAGGATTTGCACCCATCTAGAGCTCTGGCAGCAAGGCCAGCCTGACTGGCAGGGCTTAAGGGATGTGGAGGCCGGCAGTGATCTGAGTAGGGTTAGTTACTCAGGGGAGGGAGTATTTACATGATAGGCTGAATGTGTGGCCTAGAGGGAGAGGCTGAGGGTCTGACACTGCAGGCTGGTGGGGAGGTGGGGCTTCTGTTCTGGACAGGATGTGTACGGAGGGATCTGTGACGCCAGAGGTGGGGTGAGGGGAGGGCAACTGCCCAGTTTGCTCATGGCTTGCTCTCATCTCTGCTTGCAGCCCTGCCCTTCAAGGTGGTGGTGATTTCAGCCATCCTGGCCCTGGTGGTCCTCACCATCATCTCCCTTATCATCCTCATCATGCTTTGGCAGAAGGTAAGCCCCTCCCTAGCCTAATGGGTGAGGACTGGCACATCATTAATGTGCATGAATTCCACCCCTCTGACCTCCTTGAATGCTGAGTGATCTGGCCACAGGCAGGGCTCAGCATGGAACTCAGGTGGGGACCTACGTAGAGTGATGCTGGGTATCCGAGGTGCCTCCACCCCCAGCAGTCTGGGTCAACCTGAGCCTGGCCCAAGCTATCCAGGATTCCCTGCCCCTTCTGTGTCTCTAAGCCCCTGGGTCCTGCTGAGGCACCATTCCTCTCATCCTAGCCATGGAGCATGGGACCTCGGGTGGACTCCATGGACTCCAGAGTTCTTCCAGCTCTCACCCATGGAGACCCTATGCTTCTACTGAAGTGCATTCTGATCCTATTAGGCTGCGATTTCAATGTTCTGTTCTGAGATTTCACCATTCTGTGATTCTAACATTTTAAGCTTCCTGAATCAGGATTGCAGCACCTCATGATTCCATCATTCTAAAATTCCAGTCCTGGGTCATTCCAACACCCTAAGATGTCAACATTTTTTTTTCTTTTTTTTTTTTTTTGAGATGGAGTCTTGCTCTGTTGCTCAGGCTGAGTGCAGTGGCACAATCTTGGCTCACTGCAGCCTCTGCCTCCCGGTTTCCGGAGATTCTTCTGCCTCAGCCTCCTGGGTAGCTATGATTACAGGTGCATACCACCATGCCCAGCTAATTTTTGTATTTTTAGTAAAGACGGAATTTCACCATGATGGCCAGGCTGGTCTTGAATTCCTGACCTCAGGTGATCTGCCCATCTCAGCCTCCCAAAGTGCTGGCACTACAGGCATGAGCCACCATACCTGGCCAGATGTCAACATTCTAGGCTTACATCTTTCTGATTCGCCCAGCATGGGGAGGGTCATCTGCATCCAGCCTAGTGCCCTACCTGGTGTCACTTTCTGGGGTTGCCTGCTTCACCACTTCCATCTGAGGAGCAGCTAAGGCTGGGAGAGAAGCTGGAGAGGAGGGTCTCATGAACCAGGCCCTCAGCTGCCAGTTGCTCCTCAGTCTGCCAAGTCCTGAAACCTCCTCTGGGAGCCCTTGGTCCCTGTTCCCTCTGAGCCCATGAAGACATTGGCTCAGTTGAGCACTTGCTGTGTGACTTCAAATATGCTCCTGCCTCTCTCTGGGCCTCAGGGTCTCCTGCCCCATGTGCCCTAGATGGAAGGACCTAATTTAGGGCCTCAAGGCCCGAGACTCCGTCTGATAACCAATTCCTGGGGTTGGTCCTCCAGAAACCACGTTACGAGATCCGATGGAAGGTGATTGAGTCTGTGAGCTCTGACGGCCATGAGTACATCTACGTGGATCCCATGCAGCTGCCCTATGACTCCACGTGGGAGCTGCCTCGGGACCAGCTTGTGCTGGGTCAGTCCTGGGAGGCCTCAGGTGGCAGGGTGGGGACTCAAGTTGGACAGGAAGACTCTCTGAGGTCTGGTCCCAGCCTTGCCATGACTAGCTATGAGACCTAGGGCTGGTGTCTTGCCTTCTCTGGCCCTCTGTCTCCTACTATGTACAATGAGGACAAACCATCCCCCAGGAACTGCCCAGCATTGAGGTTCTATGATCCTGTGACCCTGAGAGATGGGACCCCTTTGTGGCAAAAGTGGAAGGATTGAGGACAGGCTGAGTAGCAGGCCTGATCTGACTGGGGAAGCTGAGGCAGTACAGAGGAACGTACTCCCTTGGGGAAGGAAGAAACTTTCCAAAGATTAAAGATGGGGCAGAAAGCAGGCAGAACTTAGATGAGACACCGGGAAAGACGGGGTGCAGGGGCATTGTGGTTGCAAGAGCGTCTGTTTTTTAAGGAATGTCTCAGTTGACCTAAGAGAGTGGCTCTTTCCCCTCATTGGGCAGGAAGGGTGGAGGGGGGTGGGGGTGCAGCTTCCTGGTGGGCCAGGAGCTGAGAGATCATCTCTGCACTAGGACGCACCCTCGGCTCTGGGGCCTTTGGGCAGGTGGTGGAGGCCACAGCTCATGGCCTGAGCCATTCTCAGGCCACGATGAAAGTGGCCGTCAAGATGCTGAAATGTGAGTAGTCTTGGAGCCCTCCACATCTGGCCCCCACCTCTTCCTGCCCCTCCCCACACACTTAGCCTCTCCCAGGGTGGCCTGATGCTGATTTGTGGGCACAAGAGGGGCGGTCACATTGCAGCAGGTGCTGCTCCCAAGTCTGGTTTGGGAA
Organism: Aotus nancymaae; assembly: GCF_030222135.1. Classification (NCBI taxonomy): domain Eukaryota; kingdom Metazoa; phylum Chordata; class Mammalia; order Primates; family Aotidae; genus Aotus; species Aotus nancymaae. The sequence continues at coordinate 25,117,600 of NW_026988479.1, read as the reverse complement.
GAGGGTTCCTCAACCTGGCCTCTTTGGCCCACCTCCCCTACCCGGGCCTCTTCCCCTCCTCAGAGTGTGAGTGCTCACATCCTACTCCCGGGCTGCCTGGGTCTTGCAGCACAGGGTGGGGCAGAAGAGTCAGAAGAGGCTCCCGTGGTGGGGCCTCCATGACTGGGCCTGGCCTGGGGCCCCCACTTTCCTCAGCCACAGCCCGCAGCAGTGAGAAGCAAGCCCTTATGTCGGAGCTGAAGATCATGAGCCACCTCGGGCCTCACCTGAACGTGGTCAACCTGCTGGGGGCCTGCACCAAAGGAGGTACAGAACCCACTGCCCCAGAGGACTCAGGGAAGGTGCCCCCCACCAAGGCCAGGACCCGCCTGCCCCCTCCTCAGCCCACACACAACAGCACACTCCCGCTGGAGGGTCCATGCCTGTCTGCTCCAACAGCCTCACTGCACGGTCCCAGAGGGCAATGGGGTTTAGAAACTCACAAAATCTTCGGGTGCAGTGGCTCACACCTGTAATCCCAGCACTTTGGGAGGCCGAGGTGGTCAAATCAGCTGAGGTCAGGAGTTCGAGACCAGCCTGATTAACATGGAGAAACCCCATCTCTACTAAAAATACAAAATTAGCCAGTTGTGGTGGCTCATGCCTGTAATCCCAGCTACTTGGGAGGCTGAGGCAGGAGAATCACTTGAACCTGGGAGGTGGAAGTTGCGATGAGCCGAGATCATGCCATTGCGCTCCAGCCTGGGCAACAAGAGCGAAACTCCGAGAAAAAAAAAAAAAAAGAAAGAAACTCACAAAATCACAACACATTCACCACTGAAAATTAGTCAGGTCACCAGTCCCAGTGGCTTCCAGACCATGGTGTTGGCTGACACTTTTTTATTTTCACAGTGCATTTTGAAAACCAATAAATGACAGCTCACATGACATTAAGATGAGTTATACTCCCACCATTGGAGACCACCAGCTTGCTCATTGGGAGCTAATTGATGATAGAAGATTGTCTCTGTGGCCAACTGTATTTATTTGAAGCTCTGATTGCCAGATAGGCTGAAAAAAAAATGTTATCACCATTTGCAGCTGCTTATTGTGAGATTTGGGATTTTCCTGAGCATTATGCAACCAAAACAAAATACAGAAGTCTGCTGGGTACACAGACTGACTGACGTCTGCAGTGAACACTCATTTCAAAATTTTTGTTTGTGTAGATCCCTTCAGGCTCTCACTGATTGACTTTAAGTAGATGCATTATAGTTGAATTTAACTACTAAAGTGATCATTATCAACAGTGGCCTTTATCTGCTTTCTATACTGGGCTCCAAAGTAAGCTTTAGTTTGAAAACACATCAGTAAGAGCTAACACTGAGGGCCAACAAAGACATTATCTCATTAATCCTCATGACAGTGCTTTGTGGTGGGTGTAATTAGCCCCACTTAACAGGTGGGGAAGGTAAGGTTCAGGGAGACTACGTACCTTGCTCACTGCCACAGAAGCAGGAAAAGAACCCGTAGTTGCAAGGCACCAAAGCCTCCTAGCTATCATGCCAAAGTGCCTCCCCCACATTCAGTCCCTGATTAGCCTCGTGGTCTTAAGGGGATGCCTGAGGGCTCCATAGGGACTGTCTCTGAGCCTGTCCCTCCGCAGGACCCATCTATATCATCACTGAGTACTGCCGCTACGGAGACCTGGTGGACTACCTGCACCGCAACAAGCACACCTTTCTGCAGCACCACTCCGACAAGCGCCGCCCGCCCAGCGCGGAGCTCTACAGCAATGCACTGCCCGTTGGGCTCCCACTGCCCAGGTACCGGGAAGGAGGCCAGGGACTGAATCTTTGGGGAACCTGAGGAGCACTGCTCCTTCTCCTCCCCTTGTCCAGGAGGAGAAGCTGAGGCTGTGACGGGGCAGTGGACAGAATCACTCGGAATAACAGTCATGCCAGGCCCTGTGCTAAGCCCTCTACAGATGTGACATGCCATGCCTGTGTCGTGGGTGTTTGCCCTTCTGTCCAGGGCACAGTGATGGAGGAGGGGGCAGAGGCTGTGGTGAGACGAGAGCCGGGCCTCCCAATGTACACAGTGGTGCTCTAGGCTGTGTTCCTCTCTGCAGCCTCTACACATCAGCCTCCACACTGCCCCTCAGGGAGCTCAACTTCTGTCCTCATCTTTTCCAAAAAGAACATTTCTTAGCTCTTTTGCTGACTACAAAACCAAAGACAAGAGTAGCTTCAGAAAAGCATACAGAAGACATGAAAACTCACTCCTGCCCTCTCCCACATTTTGATCAATTTCCTTTTCATCTTTTTCTGCTCATAGAGACAGATGTGTGTAGCATCCCACAGCTCTTTGGGGAGCTGATGCTACAGGCATAGGTATCGGGGTGACTCCTGGCTGCCCACGCTGGGTTGCAGCCAGGCACTACCATGGCTGGGTGGTGCTGGGGAGGCCACAGAAAGGCGCCTCTGTACACACCCAATTTGTGACCTTTGTCCTGGGGTGCTGTAATCGCCTCTGGGTGCAAGCCGTCTGGGTTCTAACCGTCATTTTGGCAACCTCAGTGCCCAGCTTGGCCCAGCAGGTGGGTTGAAAAGGCTCGATCCGTGGGCATTCCTATTGAGATAGATTGAAGGAGGATGAGTGAGTGTGTGAGTGAGAGAAGAAATCCATGAGTGGCCAGGGGCAGGAGGGGAAGGAAAGGCAAAGCCTGCAGTCTCTCCCGTGATGCTCCTCTACCCCCAGCCATGTGTCCCTGACCGGGGAGAGCGACGGTGGCTACATGGACATGAGCAAGGATGAGTCTGTGGACTACGTGCCCATGCTGGACATGAAAGGAGACGTAAAATATGCAGACATCGAGTCCTCCAACTACATGGCCCCTTATGATAACTACGTTCCCTCTGGTGGGTGGACACAGTGACAGAGTATCCCACACCCACGCAGGCTCATGGCCTTCACATGCCCAGCCTTGCTAAAAACCCTGGGAAGAAGGGAGCCTTGTATCCATTTCATAGATGTGGAAATTGAGGCTAGCAACCTAGCCAAAACTGCTCTGTAGTGGACCTCTAAACGGAAGCCCTGTTTATGGGTCCAAAACAGACATAGAACCCACAGGGAGTGAGAGGGTTGGGGTGTGGGAGGACCTGGGCTCTTGGGATGCTAGGGAAAGTGACCCGCCCAGCTCCAGCCCCAGGCTGGTCTAGTGTCCCTGAGAGAGAGGCAGGCAGGCCAGGTGGGGCAAAAGTAGCTTAAGGGCTAATGCCAAAAGCATTTCTGTCCAATGAGGGCATGGATAAAGTAGGAGAGCTTTGAGTTGATATTAAGAAATCATTCTCATCTGGCCGAGTGCAGTGGCTCATGCCAGCATGTTGGGAATCTGAGGCAGGTGGATCATGAGGTCAGGAGTTCAAGACCAGCTTGGCCAAGATGATGAAACCCCATCTCTACTAAAAATGCAAAAATTAGCTGGGCGTGGTGGCGAGTGCCTGTAATCCCAGCTACTTGGGAGGCTGAGGCAGAGAACTGCTTAAACCCAGGAGGCGGAGATTGCAGTGAGCCGAGATCGAATCATTGCACTCCAGCCTAGGTGACAGAGTGAGACTCCATCTCAAAAAAAAAAAAAAAAAAAATCATTCTCCTTTTGGGAGACCTAGATGATTAGTAGCCACTTGTCTTAGACATTCAGTCTCCCAGGAGCCAAAGGGCAGGGGTCCTATGGGCCAGAAGGAGATATGAGATAGCAGGTGACCCTTTGCTTCTCCTCTAGCCCCTGAGAGGACCTGTCAGGCGACTTTGATCAACGAGTCTCCAGTGCTTAGCTACATGGACCTCGTGGGCTTCAGCTACCAGGTGGCCAATGGCATGGAGTTCCTGGCCTCCAAGAATGTACGTGTGGCTGTGGTGGGGCAGAGTGGGGGCCGTGGGGATGTGGGCCACCCAGACAGCCAGTGTCCTCCAAGAGTGCCTGCACACCAGAATGGCCCTTTGCACCTGGACAGTGATGCATTTTCCCAAAGTCCTTGATGTGGAGGGGTCTTTCCCCACAACTGTCCCCAAGGCCTCAGCTCCCCTCTCCCCAAACCCAGTGCGTCCACCGAGACCTGGCAGCCAGGAATGTGCTCATCTGTGAGGGCAAGCTGGTCAAGATCTGTGACTTTGGCCTGGCTCGAGACATCATGCGGGACTCAAACTACATTTCCAAAGGCAGCGTGAGTACCTTCCCTGCCCCTGCGGGGCTGTCACCGTGTGCCCGTGACCGCAGGAACAGTTTCCCTCCCAACCAGTGTGGCTGCAGCTCATAGGAGAGCTGTGTGGGGCTCCTCGTGGCCTGCCCTGAAAGCAGTGATGGGCTGTGCCTGCCCAGCTGTGTGTGCAGGGACAGGAAGGGGAGCCACCCAGGAGTGCATGGAGCAAGTACAGTAGTGGGGAAGGCAGGCTGTAATGGGTCCAGGGTGGGGGAATGGGGAACAGGCCAAATGTATTGTCCCAGCAGTGGTGGGCATAGGAAGAAGCACAGGTGACAAGGTGGGACAGATGAGCAGGTCACATGCAGTAGCTGGGATTGGTTTGGTTAAAATGTGACCATCCTGCCTGTCTCTCGTCTCCCCACTTTTCAGCAAACCCCAGATGGTGGCATGCTAGGCCCAGAGATCAAAGGCAGCCAAGATGAGAGCCGAGGGGTGCCTTGACAAGTCTCTGGTTCCCCCACTTCACTACTCAGACCCTGGGGCTTTTCCCCAGGGACAGGGGCTGCCTTGTCCTCAGCTAGTGAGAAAAGAAACGGCCTCTGGTCCTCTGGACAGCAATGGGTGGACATGGGAACTGTGCTGGGCAGAGACCAGGGCCCTCACAGGGAATGGGAGGGAGGAGTGGTTGTGGGTGGGACCCACCAGGTACCCTCCTCCTGTACCAGGTGCAGAGTGGGGCTGGGGGTCCTTCCTTGCACTCAGCACACGTCCTGACCCTCCCTACAGACCTTTTTGCCTTTGAAGTGGATGGCCCCAGAGAGCATCTTCAACAGCCTCTACACCACCCTGAGCGATGTGTGGTCCTTCGGGGTCCTGCTATGGGAGATCTTCACTTTGGGTGCGCTTGCTTCCTCCCCTGCCCTCGGCATCCTGACATGGTGTCTACCTTGACCGTTCACGCCTCTGGCCTGGCAGGGCTATGGAGCCTGAGACAGGGATTCTGGTTCAGGTCCCAGCTCTGCTGCCTTTTCCCTGCTGTGTGATGTTCTTTGCCCTCTCTGGTTCTCTTTATCTCCCTATCTGAGTATTGACGGGTTTGAATAGTGACATCAGAAAGCCTGCTTGGCTCTCACATTCTGGCTGTCCATCCTGGGGAGGGTTGTGGTCTCTGCCGTCCAGAACCCACGAAGGAGCCCACACTTCCCAATGCCATGGCCAGCATGGCTCTCCTTGTCCTACAGAAGAGGGTGCCCTGCCACCTTTCTACCCCGAACCTGTGTATCTCTTGTCTCTGCTCCCCAACAGGTGGCACCCCTTACCCAGAGCTGCCCATGAACGAGCAGTTCTACAATGCCATCAAGCGGGGGTACCGCATGGCCCAGCCTGCCCACGCCTCTGATGAGATGTGAGTGGAGCCCCATGCATGTGGGAGGATTTTATGCTGCAAACAATAGATATCTAACTCTACTGGCTTAAACCAAAGATGAGAGATTTGTTAGCTCAGCGATCTGGAAAGCCTTGGTGTAACTGGATCCAGCCATTCAAAGGGTGGCATCAGGAAACTCTTGTTCTAGCCCTGAGCTCTGCCTTGCTCTATGTGGCCTCATTTTCAGTCCAGCATTGCCCAAATGGCTACCAGAAGTGTCAGCCTCATGTCCGACTGCTTGCTTCATAGTGCCAGCGAAAGTCCCAGAGCTGACCTTCAAGGGCTCAGGTGGGGTCACGTGCCATCAAGAACTGACCGCTGAAGCTGCAAGGCTGAAAACTATAGGCCAAGCTTCCATCCTATGCTCACCCAGGCCTAGTCAGCCCACGGAACCATGTTGGGTGGGAGTGCTGAGAGACCTCCCAAGGGAACGTCCAGAGGCAGGACCTCTGGATACACCCATCCGCCACTACCCTCCAGCTCCTTTCCGTGGCTCACCTTGTTCTGAGAGGCAGCAGCCTCCAGCTCCCCCAGCCCTGCCTTGTCCCCCGCACCCTGGGCCAGAGACCCTGACCCTTCTCCTTGTCCCCAGCTACGAGATCATGCAGAAGTGCTGGGAAGAGAAATTTGAGATTCGGCCCCCCTTCTCCCAGCTGGTGCTGCTTCTCGAGAGACTGCTGGGCGAAGGTTACAAAAAGGTGTGTTGAGGCAGGGTGGGGGTGCAGCATGAGACCTCTGTGTTGTTGCAGCGGTGGTGGGCAAAGGAAGAAGTCAGACACTGAGTACAAGGCTTTGTGTGATGGCCTGGCATTTAGGGGACCAACCTTTGTCCTCTCTGGGCCTCAGTTTCCCTGCTGCTACTAGGAGGGGATGGGCTGGCGCTGTGAGTTTATTTTAGCATCACAGAGCTTTATGAAATGGAATCCTACATGGAAGCTGATTGATTTGATGCAGGGAGGGGTACCTATAGCACTGTCTGTCTTGCTGACTCCCTCCGGCCTTTGCCTCCATGCCGAACCATGGGGCTCCTTCAGGAAGTCTGAATGGCCCCAGATTACATGACCATGAATGGCCTGGCCACTTGGATCCTGTCACAGGATTGTCTGTCCAAGGCCCATGGAGCCAAGAGGACCCTGAAACCCTGCCCTGTCCAGCAACAGGGATCCGAGTGAGGAGGAAATACAGAGACAGCTCCTTCCTTGGGTCCATTTCCCACCTCTACATTCCCCTCTGGGGATTGTCCCAGGGACCTGGGAGATGAAGTAGGGTCATTGCCACTTCACAGCAAGAGAAACTGAGGCCCTACAGAAGGAGGCTGAGGTAGCATGAGAGCCTGTACCTGTCTGCTCTGAATTTGGGGAAGAGCTAGAGTCCTGGGTGCTGGTCTGATAACCGCCCCTTCCTGGGTGGTGAGATTCTATGGGAGGTGGGAGGGCAGCTCAGCCATGTGGTCTGGGCAAATCCCTTTCCCCTCTGAGCAGTGGGGACTTATTTATACAAAGGGGGATGGGCCAGGTTAGAAGATCCCTGAAGGCATTTCTGGCCTGACCATCCCTGTTTCTTTGGTTCTCCCTGCCCCGGGAGCAGAAGTACCAGCAGGTGGATGAGGAGTTTCTGAGGAGTGACCACCCAGCCATTCTTCGGTCCCAGGCCCGCTTGCCTGGGTTCCATGGCCTCCGGTCTCCCCTGGACACCAGCTCTGTCCTCTACACTGCTGTGCAGCCCAATGAGGGTGACAACGACTATATCATCCCCCTGCCTGACCCCAAACCCGAGGTTGCTGACGAGGGCCCACTGGAGGGTTCCCCCAGCCTAGCCAGGTAGCTACTCTGGCCTGGGGCCAAGGCAATCATGTGCATTGTGTGTGTGTGTGTGTGTGTGTGTGTGTGTGTGTGTGTGTGGTGTCTCAGGCTTGCCTCAGAGGTAAGTTACCTAGGGTAAGTACTGATTCCTACCAATGAATAGAAGAGAGAATGGAACTCATTCGAACTTTGATGCCCTGAGGTAGAAAGGGCAGGTTAGTAAAAAAAAAATGTATGGGCTGGGACTTATTTGCAAGGTAACTTTTCCTTTAGGGGGGCCCCCAGAGGTTATCTATGCTCTCTCATCTCCAGGCCCTGTACTAGCCCCAAGAAGAAGCAAACCTACGTAGTATCTCCAGCACCCCAGTTGTTACTGTGGGTCCTGGCCAGCCAGAGGCCTATGTTCTGTTCTTCAGCACCATGCCCTGGGGCCAGAGGCAGCCTGCGTGGTTGTAGGAGTCAGAGGTGCCTACAGGAATTCAGGACAGAATTCAGACTGGGAAGGAGATTTGTGGTTTTCTTTTGCTTTGGGAAGTGGTGAAGTGACAGCTCAGAGGGGCTTTATAGGAGGACTCTGCTGTTGCCTGGACTTAATGTCCACACGGGATCTCCTCTTAACTGGAGAGAAGGGCTCCCCATGAGGCCACATCCATCTGCAAAGCAAGATCTAGCCTAAGGTGAAGTGGCTGGAGCCCCAGGCTGGGGTTCTGTCCCAGCTCTGCCAATGGCCGCTTTGAGACCTGGGAAGGCTTCTCCTCTGCGAGCCTTGGTTTCTCCATATGTGCTGGGAGTGCACACAGGCCTTAGAAGGCCCCTGAAGGTCCTCATTGCTCCACCATTTGGAGAGGCGAACCGTCGGTAAATGGTGCAGAGGAGGGAAGTGCATTGCTCACACAGCTTGAGGTGTGAATGCTCGCCTTGTTTTGTGCCCTCAGACAAGCTGCTTCACTGTCTAAACATTGGTGTCCTCTTCTGTAAAATACAAACAGTAAAAGTACTTCTATTAGGGGGTCCTTGCGAGGATTAAATGAGATAGCGTACACCTTTAGGCATGCAGAGGAGGGAGATGCTGGCGAGTGAGAAATGAAGTTTAGAGCCAGCTGACCCTGCTCCGAAGTTCCAGCTCCTGCCCTTCCCTGCTGTGTGAAGTGGGACAAGGACTTAACCTCTCCAAGCCTCACTTTCCATGCAGTGCAGGCCTTGCATAGTTTTCACAAGGGTTAAATGAGCCGGAGTGTGTAAAGCCCACGGCGCAGGGGCGGATGCTCCGAAGGCTCTTCATGGCTGCTGCTATCATCCTCATGGGCTCCTTCCTAGCCCTCACTCACTGCCTCCTTCCTCTAGCTCCACGCTGAATGAAGTCAACACCTCCTCCACCATCTCCTGTGACAGCCCCCTGGAGCCCCAGGAGGAACCAGAGCCAGAGCCAGTGCCCCAGCTTGAGCTCCAGGTGGAGCTGGACCCGGAGCCCGAGCTGGAGCAGCCGCCGGATTCAGGGTGCCCCGCACCTCGGCCAGAAGTTGAGGACAGCTTCCTGTAGGGGGCTGGCCCCCACCCTGCCCTGCCCGAAGCTCCCCCTCTGCCAGCACCCAGCACCTCCTGGCCTGGCCTGGCTGGGCCTCCTGTCAGCCCTTATCAGCTGTCCCCTTCTGGAAGCTTTCTGCTCCTGACGTGTTGTGCCCCAAACCCTGGGGCTGGCTTAGGAGACAAGAAAACTGTAGGGGCCACAACCAACCCTCTGCCTCCGGGGAGGCCAAGTGACTCTGAGCCAGGGTTTCCCCCAGGGGACTCAGTTTCCCCATATGTAAGATGGGAAAGTTGGGCTAGGTGACCGAGAATCTAGGATTCTCTCCCTGGCTGATAGGTGGGGAGGTGGAATCCCACCCTGGGGATTCCCTCCTTGGGGTTATTGAGGTGGTAAATTAACTTTTTTTTTCTGTTCAGCCAGCTACCCCTCAAGGAATCAGAGCTCTCTCCTTGCACTTTTATCCACCCAGGAGCTAGGGAAGGGACCCTAGCATCACTGGCTGCTGGCTGAGCTGGGACCTAGACTTGGGCAGCGCCGCCTCATCCAGAAGAAAGCCAGTCTCCTCCCTATGATGCCAGTCTCTGCTTTCCCTGGCCCGAGCTGGTCTGGGCCATTAGGCAGCCTAATTAATGCTGGAGGCTGAGCCAAGTACAGGACACCCCCAGCCTGCCGCCCTTGCCCAGGGCACTTGGAGCACACCTGGCCATTGCAAGTGCCCGTGTCCCTGTTCTTCAGGGCCATCAGTCCTGGGGCTTTTTCTTTATCACCCTCAGTCTTAATCCATCTACCAGAGTCTGCAGGGACAGATGGGCCCCGCATCTGTGATGAGGATGTTGATGTGCCAGTGCAAAGTGGCCAATATGTGTCCCTGGCTCTGCATTGGACCTGCTATGAGGCCTTGGAGGAATCCCTCACCCTCTCTGGGCCTCGGTTTTCCCCTTTGAAAAATGAACAAGTCGGACTTATTAACTCCAAGGGCCTTGCCAGCACTAACATTCTAGACTATTCCAGGTGGTTACACATTTGTCCAGATGAAGCAAGGCCATATACCTTAAACTTCCATCCTGGGGGTCAGCTGGGCTCCTGGGAGATTCCAGACCACACATCACACTCTGAGGACTCAGGAACCATGCCCCTTCCCCAGAACCCCAGCAAGTCTCAAGAACACAGCTGCCCAGACCTTGACTTAGAGTGACAGCCGGTGTCCTGGAAAGCCCCCGGCAGCTGCCCCAGGGACATGGGAAGACCATGGGACCTCTTTAACTACCCACAATGACATCCAGGGGTATCCTGGGCAAAAGGGACAAAGAGGGCAAATGAGATCACCTCCTGCAGCCCACCACCCCAGCACCTGCGCCGAGGTCTGTGTCGAAGACAGAAGGGACAATGAGGATAGTTATGTCTTGTAAAGGACAGGGAGCTTCAGATGGGTACCCCAAGAAGGATGTGAGAGGTGGACACTTTGGGGGCTTCTTTCTCACCTGGCCTGGGGCTTTCTCACCCCATCCCTGAGACAGTACTTCATGGGGGTATGGTTTTGTCACTGCCCAGACCTAGCAGTGACATTTCACTGTCCCCAGCCCAGTGGGCATTGAAGGTGCCAGGGCAGTAAGGGCTGTAGCCAAGACTTCCTGGCACAGGGAGGGTTGGGAAAGGAGCGCAGGAAGCTCAGCCCTTTTGGGCACCATCCCTGCATTGCAGGTTGGCACCTTACTTCCCTGGGATCCCCAAAGTTGGTCCAAGGAGGGAGAGTGGGCTGTCAATACGGTACCAAAGATATAATCACCTAGGTTTACAAGTATTTTTAGGACTCACATTAACTCATTTATACAGCAGAAGTGCTATTTTGTATGCTGTTAAGTTTTCCTACCTGTGTATGGTTTTTTAAGGGAAAGATTTTAATATTAAACCTGGTGCTTCTCACTCACAGACTTTGTGGTATCTCTCAGGTTTGGATTCCTGTCCCTGGGGGACGGGGAGTGTGGAGTGGGGCACGTGCAGCTCACCCAGACTCAGGTCCCCAGACAGATCCCTTCAGCTCCGAGTCTCATTTCATTCATCTGTAAAGTGGGGATATTCACTTTCTTACCCCTCGCTAGGAGCTGGGCTCCACAGAGCCTGGCCTGTGTGGGGCTGCAGGGCTGTTCGGAGGCTCTGATGCTAAGCCTCACTGCCCTGCCCTGTGTTTTGGCTATCAGCTGGGACACCCTTCCCTCCACTGCACCCATAGGCCCGGACTGAGGCCAGTGCAACCTGTGACAGGCAGCTGCTAGAGCTCAGATTCCAAGTCCAGGTGAGTCATCACTCAGATTCCAGGCCCCAGGTAGGAGCACAGCAGATAGAGTGCCCAAGAGCCTGAGAGCAAGAAGTGAGGAGAAGGTGGAGAGGAGAGAAGAGGAAGAGAGGAAGCAGAGGGAACTGCAGCCAGGGTAAGGCCGGGGAGGGAATAGGGTGGCAGCCAGGCTGTGGCTCTGAGGGCAGAGGGGTGTACACCTGGCAGGCCCCAGACCCCTCACAGCTGCAGCAGCTCAGCTGACCCTTGTGGGGCCAGCATGAGCCATAGTCTCTCCTGCTGAGTCCAGGCCTGTGGGACCCTGGCAGCCATACAGGGCCAGGGGCAATAGGGCTGCTAGGGGCAGGGGGTACAGTGCAAAGAGTCTCGGACCCAGGCAGGCATTTGAGGCCCTCCCACCTGGGCCCAGAGTCCTGTACTTGGCTCACTTGAGGAGGACTGGGTGTCAACTTGAGATCCATCACTGTGTGTCCTTAGGCCCTCCCTTGCTCTCTCTGAGCTGGGAAAGGGCATCTCTATTTGGGTGGGTGGTGGAAGGACCTAATTTTGGAGCCACAGGCTTCCCTGGATTGCGTCCAGGAGTCTGGGGCTGTGGCTTCAAGAGGGGAAAGGAATGGAGCCGTGGGGCAGCTCTGACTCACAGGCCTAGCTGCCAACTCAGGGGCAGCTGAGCCACACCAGGGAAAATACCCGATGGCTGTAAGGCCTGGCCATGCAAAGCCCACCATCTCAGGGGTCCTGGCTTCAGAAAACACTCCGAGCCTATGCCTTCTCTTCTAGTTGTGGCAGGAGCTGAATGAGGCAATACCCAGATGTGCCCTGTAAAGGGAATAACTACCCCACATTCCAGACAGGGATTGTCTCTGCTGATGCAAAAGCCTCTGTCTAGAGGTCAGAAGATCTCAGCTCCCTGTGTCTCCAACCTGCTCCTTACGTCAACTTGAGTGGATTACACCACGTCAGCCCTCAATTGTCCTATGGGTAAAAGGAGCTAGATGTCACAATAAGACGAAGGATGATAGAACTCTGGCCACCACGTATCCAACAGTTACTATGCCCCAGGGCTGTTTGGTTGCATCACACGCATTTTCTCATTTTACCTGCGTGTCAATCCAATGACCCAAGTCCTACTATTCGCTCTTGTTACAGATGAGATGCCAGTTCAAGCTATTCTTGTTTTGTTTTGTTTTTTTCTAAAGACGTTCATTCCAGGGAAAAGTGTGAGGGCAGTAGGAAAACAGGAGAGAATAGTGATCAGTGCTTCCCTGTGTGTGAGGTGAGGACAGTTTATACCGCCAAAAACAGGGGCGTGCAACACGATTACAGTTTCCATACAAAGGTTAACATAGAGAATCAAGATGTGATTGGCTGCTATTGATTACACTTTAACGGGGCTGCTTAACGCTCATTTGTAAAGAGGCAAGGATCACCAGGTGTCTGTCTTCCGGTCATTTAGTCCAGGTTTGAATAAAGAATCAATCAGGGGCTGCCTGGTTAACATATAACAATCTCAACACAAAAATCAGGAGGAAATGGTCAGAGAGCAGTCCTGTTATGTGACTCAGTTCCAGGGCCTAACTTTTCCCATTGGCATGATAAATTGGGAAGGTCCCGAAATTTTGTTTTATTTTCACAATTTTGATTTGCATTCAAATCAAATCAAATGTGCATTCAGGGAGGTTTTGAAGTGACTTGCTCAAGATCATCTGGTCGGCGTGGCAGGGATGGGATAGGAGCCGAAGTTGGACGGACTCCCAAGTCAGCACTCAGAGAGGTAAAGAGTCCACCCAAGTTTGCAGAGCCAGGGACTGGGGAAGCCTGTGACAAAACTCCTGTCTTCTGTCTCCAGACCTGCTGGGGCTGTGTTTCCCTGAGAGAAAGGGTAGGAAAGGGCTCGATGAGAGAGGAAGGCTAAGATCATCTGACAGCTAGAGAAAAATAATAATAAATCATTTAGGGGAGAGCTTGGGCCTCTTGGGCCCCTGTGCGGAGGGCAGGAGGGTCTGGGGTAACCATAGGTTGGCCCCTGCTGGACTCCTGCCTCCCAATCTCTCCCCTCAGGCAGGCCCAGGGAAAATGAGTGAGCTGGGATTTTCCTCCCAGACAGATGAGCCACTTGGACTGCACAATTCTTCCATCACCACGCTCATGGCCAGGGTCCTTGTTCCTGGAAAAAGGGGGAAAGACTGAAAGGAACTATTTCTGCCGGGGCCCTGACCTGCAGCTGATGAGGGCCTCACAGCCCATATTCATGTCCCTTCTTCTTCTTTTTGTTTTTGAGACGGAGTCTTACTCTGTCACCCAGGCCGGAGTGCGGTGGTGAAATCTCAGCTCACTGCAACCTCCATCTTCTAGTTTCAAGCAATTCTTCTGCCTCAGCCTCCCAAGTAGCTGGGACTACAGGCATGTGCCACCACACCCAGCTAATATTTTATTTTTAGTAGAGATGAGGTTTCACCATGTTGGCAGGCTGGTCTCAAATTCCTGACCTCAGGTGATCCGCCCACCTCGGCCTCCCAAAGAGCTGGGATCACAGGTGTGAGCCATGACGCCCGGCATCCCTTCTTCTTTGAATTAGGGCCCCGTCTCTAACAGGCCTCTCTTATTTTAGTTACATGTTCAGTTTTACAATTAAAACTTACTTTTACTGGGCATCAGGATATTTCCTTGTCTTTGAATATGCCTTTTGTTTCTCATTTGTGTAACTCTAAGTTCTGTGTAACTATAACTCTGTGTGTATGAATTTATCGTGTAGAAATTCTGCTTCTCACTATAAATAGTTTAGTTATATTTTTCAAAGTTGTTTTTCCTTTATATCCATACTAATATTCATATCTGTATCTATCTACATAGAATGTAGCTATAATTTTCAACAAAACTCCCACTACCAATGTACAACTGGTTGTTTTTCAGTTAACAATACATCTTGGGCATACTTACAGGTCCGTGGGAAATACAGATATTTATTCATTCATTTTGAGAGACACGCATAGCTTAAAAGCAAGCCTGTGCCAGACATTATTTAACCAATCTCCTACTGAGGGGCATTTGGGCTATTTCCCTTTTTTTTGGGTTATAAATTGTGCTGCAATGGCCATTATTTATAAAATATATTCGTTTTTGCATATTTAAGTATTTGTTTCCATAGGATAAATATCTAGACATAAAGTTGTTGAGTAAAGAGAATAAAGATTTAAAATGTTACTGAACAGGTGTGGTGGTGGGTGCCTGTAATCCCAGCTACTCGGGAGGCTGAGGCAGGAGAATTGCTTAACCCAGGAGGCAGAGGTTGCAGTGAGCTGAGATTGCACCACTGCACTCCAGCCTAGGTGACAGAGTGAGACTCCATTTCAAAAATAAAATAAAATGAAAATGTTACTGAAGTATAAAAATTCCCTTTAAAATACATATTATAGTGCTCTGGGAGGCTAAGAAAGTTAAACATAAAAACAACGGAAACAACGTTATTTAATTCTAGCTAAGTGCTCTGGACTGGTGGAGGAAGTATGGAACCTCTTTGGTTTATTGAGAAAAGTCATAAGCCGGTGACAAAAAAGAGTTGAAGACAGAAATGCGCCAAGCTGAAACATTCTCCCTGGCATAACCAAAAGCGCCAAGAGGGCTTTGCAGGGCAGGAAACTTCCCACAGTACAATTCAGCGCTGTTGCAGCTCCGCTAAGCCATCACCCCACATCCAGACAGGGCATCCGACCGTCAGGAAACCCAGCCTTCCCTCACCCCCCTGCTCTGCCCTAGTCCCTCGTGGTGTAGTACTGTGCTCCTACCGGTGGTCTCATCTGATCCTCACAATTAGCCTGTGAGAGGAGCCGAGGGGCAATCAGCCCAGATGAGGAAGTTGAGGCTCAGAGCCGTCAAGTGGCTTGGCTATGGTCACCAGAGGGAGGCTCTTACCTGCCAGCCTCCTTGCTCCTACTTTCCCCAGGGAAGTCTAAATCCAGTTCCAGATCTCAGAGTGGGCAGCAGGCTGAGCCCTTGCGGTCAGGGGCCAGCTGCCTACACAGAATGTGGCTCCTGGGATTTCCTGAGGGGGTTCCTCCTTAGGTTGGGGTTCTGGGGCCACTCTGGGCCATGAGTTTCCCGCAGCTCGGAAGAAAATCTGCCACAGCTGTGTAGGGGTCTGGTGAGGAGGTGTTGGCCTGGGGCAGGGACTTGGGGACATCACAGAAGCCAGACTGTCTGCCTGTAGCACCCCCTCCCAGCAGATTCGTCCTTCACCCGCGTGTTCTCGGCATGGAGGTCTACCACCTCCAGCAGCTCCCACCCCTCACCCGCTCAGGGGTCCTCGCCTTCTCCTGCCGGGCCTCACAGCAGGCTGCTCTTGCCCAGCTACCCTTTGCTGTGTCACAGTCTCTGGTTGCAGATTTGTGGGTCTTCACTTCAGGAACTCAAAAAGTCACAAACATGGGGAAGTAACACAGTTTCCGGAAAATCACAGAATTCTAAGTCCTCTTTCCCCATTCTGAAGAGACAAGAGGGAAGCTTCCACATCTGAAAATTTCTCTTCTTCATTCTTGATCTTCCTGAAGCATAGTGATGGTCTCGGTGCTCCCTTGCTCAAACATCTTCAATGGCTCCCCATGGCTCAACAAAGTCCAGACTCCTTCATGGAATCTCCAAGGCCCTCTCCGGTCTGATTCCAACCTCTCCTATTGCCTCTCCCACATCTACCCTCCAAGGCCCATCCACCCTGTGTGGACCACAAGCGTCCTGACCTCTGCACCTTTTTTGTGCCGCCCTCACCACCTAGAATGCCCAGTCTTCCACAACTGAAAGTCAAAGTCTTGCTCAAGCTTCTAGCCCAGCAAAAGCTACTTCCTCCAAGAAGCTTTCCTGACTCCTCAGCTGAAAGTGATTTCTCTTCCCACCCTGTGCCTCTTACGGGCCCTCGCATCTGTCCAGCATTCTTAGCCTCCCATACCCTGTGCACTCTTTTGCCTCCAGGCCTTCACTCTGCTGTTTCTCCTTCACAGAACGTTCTCTCCTCCTCCTCTCTGTATCACTCCCCCAACTCCTCACCCTTCTCACTCCCTCTCAGCTCAGACAGAGCCTTCCTTGACTCCTCTCTCCTGTGGTCCCAGGACATCTTGCAACTCCCTCGTTGGCCTAGTTCCTCTCCTGGCTCTGACAATAGGCTGTGAGCTACAGAAGGGAAGGACCATGCCTGACCTGTTCACCACCATGTCCCCAGAGCCAGGGACAATGATTGGGAAATACCTATTACATGCCCTTCACCTGCATTATAATCTCACTGGGTCTCAGTCAATAGCTCCTTCCCCATTTTACATATGAAGAAATGAAGCCTTGAGAGGCTGGGGACCTGGCTGTGCATAGGGGTGGGGAATGAATTCTTGGTCTTTCTGGCTCCAAAGCCTAGGCTGTTCCCCTTTACCCTCAATCCTCCTGAGAGCCCCAGCCACTGATGAAGGTCAGTGGTTGAACATGTGGGCTGTGGCTCTGGGTTCTTGGGTTCAAAATCCAGCTCTGCCATTTAGCTGTGTAACTCCAGGTGGGTCACTTACCATCTCTGAGCCTTTCTTCAATTGTAACATGGAGTAATTATAGCTCTCCCCTCAGGTGGCTGGGAGGATCAATGAGATGATCTGTGCAAACAGATCAGTCCAGAGACTAGCATGAAGAGTGTGCCCAGTGGACAGGATGACCCAGAACAGTCCTTCTTCATGCTCCTGTGTTAATGCAATTATTAATAGCGCCCCTTTCCGTCGCAAAGTTTCCAAATCGGATGATAAATCGTGTTAATGTCCATAGATGTCAGGTATTATCAGCTGCGCTGTATAACACCTCTTAGCTACTTGTCTTACCTCCCACCAGGCAATGAGGTCCCTGCACGTAGGAAAGCGCTCTGAGCCTTGGCCTTCCTGGGCCCAGAACAAGACCTGACACATGAGGCATTTGCTGAATGAATTGCTTTTAGAGAGCGGAGAGCTTCCACTCTCCATTCATTCATTCATTCATTCATGCATTCATTGGTTTGTTTACACATGTCTTCATGCATCTGGCATTGACTGAGCACTCATCTCCCAGGCAGGGTCAGGTGTAGAGGGTATAAAGATGACCAGAAGGGAGACTGGCCCAGGAAACTCCTGCTGCAGAACGAGGGGGTCAGAATGACATCACATGAATAACCACCCTCATAGCTGTGCTTCTGTTGACAGTGAGAAGTGCCCGGAGGCTCAGGGAGCCACGAGAGACTACAAGACAGGGACTCAGGCAAAGGGAGGCTTATGGTCCAGGTGGAAGCAGAAGTATGTGGAACAGGAAGAAAGAGTGTGGGGGTGTATGCAGGAGCCGCAGGTGTTCAGTACAGCAGGGAGGGTGGACGGAGAGAGAAGAGGCAGAGATCAGATTGCAAAGTCTCCTGTAAACCCTGCTACAGGGTATGGCCTTGATCTGCACTATGGAGCTGGAATAGTAATGGGAGCAAATACCTCACAGTACTTTAATTCAGACACTAGAGCTCAATGCTCAGCCCTAGAGATAGGCGTGGTTGAACCTTTCTGGTTGAGGTCAAAGAGGAACCAGCTGCCAAACTGTCATGGTGCTGGGTTCCTGGTTCCTAGTGTGGGTCCACTCCACTCTCTGGTGGGGGACCTCCTGGGTCCCGGGGCATGGGCTGCAGTTGGGGTTGTCTGGGCAGAAGGGTGGGGGCTAAGCTGTCCTTGACCTGGGGTTTGGAGGTTTCAGGGTCCAGGAGCCAGGGAGGGAGACAGGGACTAGGTTCTCAGTATGTGAAGTGTGACATGGCCCACACATTCATTTCAGAATTTCTTAATCCTCGGGCTGACATGCAAACTCTTCTCAAAGTTCCTCTGCCACAGGAAGGGGTAACGTCAGTCTGGGATTCTTGGTCACCTTCCCAGCAGCATCACCAAGGCTTCCTGAGTCAGGGCTTACCCCACTGAGCCCCAGGGCACTTCCACTCCATGTCCACTGGCAGTCAGCACACCCACTGCTGGGGGAGGTCAAGATCACCCTGTGCCGTGTGGTGGTCATTAGCATAGGCTCTGCAGCCAGGCTGCCTGCTTCCAGTCTCAGCTCTGTCATTCCCTGGCTCTGAGACCTTGGGCAAGCGAGCTAACGTCTCTGAGCCTTGGTTTCCTCATCTGCAAAATGGGAATAATTAATATAATCCGCCTCATGGGTTAAAAGCATTAAATTAGATAAATATGGGAAGAGCCTGGTGTGGTACCTGACACATAAACAACACTCAGAAAATATTAGGGAGTCCAGTGTGCTGGCTCGCACATGTAATCCCAGCCCTTTGGGAAGGCAAGGCAGGAGGACTGCCAGACGCCAGGAGGAGTTTGAGACCAGCCAGGGCAACACAGTGAGACCCTGACTCGACAAAAAGAAATAGAAAATTAGCCAAGTGAGAGGTGTGCACCTGTAGTCCTAACTACTCAGGAGGCTGAGGCAAGAGGATTGCTTGAGCCCATGAGTTTGAGGCTTCAGTGAGCTATAATTCTGCCACTGTACTCTAGCCTGGCAACAGAATGAGACTTGCCTACAAAAAAAAAAAAAGAGAGAGAGAGAGAGAAAAAGAAAAGAGTCCAGGTGTGGTGGTTCACGCCTGTAACCCCAGCACTTTGGGAGGCCAAAGCGGGCAGATCAGCCTGGCCACATGGTGAAACCCCATCTCTATTTAAAATATTAAAAAATTAGCTGGGCATGGTGGCAGGCGCCTATAGTCCCAGCTACTTGGGAGGGTGAGGCAGGGGAATTACTTGAACCCAGGAGGTGGAGGTGGCAGTGAGCTGAGATTATGCCACTGCACTCCAGTCTGGGTGACAGAATGAGACTCCATCTCAAAAAAAAAAAAAAAAAAAAAAAGAAAAGATTGAGCCTCTAAATGCCACTTTTCCGGGAGGACAGAGTACCTTCCTGCTCACAGAGCTTTGGGATCAGCATTCATTCATTAACTCATTCACTCTTTACACATCTAAAATCAGTGGATCAGAATGGTCTGGTATACCACAGGCACAGGAGGCAGAAATACCCTCACAAGCTGTGTGATCTTGGGAAAGTGACTTAACTTCTCTGAGCCTTCGTTTGCTCTTCAGTAAAACAGGGATAATAACCACACCTACCTCTAGAGTTGAGGATTCAATGAGAAAATTCCAAAGAGCACTGGGCATGCTGCCTGACACAGTGAGCACCTGATAAGCCTTTGAAGCCTGCCATGCAAGGAAAATGCTGGGATGCATTTGAGCCCAAGAGCCCTGGGATGCATAATAAGGATACTTGCCCATGGGGCAGGAATAGGGAGGCTTCCAGGAGGTAGCGAGCCTGAAGGAGCTATAGGCATTAGCTGGATGGATAGAAATGACAGCACTAGCAGCAACCTTTGATCTTGGGGACAGAGACAGGTCCTGCCAAGGTGGCCTAGGCCATCCCTCAGGACCACTGTAGCCTCCACCCCTCCTACTCGTTATACCCTTCCTCCCCCTAAACATGTGCCACCAGAGAGGGTTCTCTGCCAGCCTGGGTCAGGGACTTGGTGAGAATTGCATGAAAGCTGGGCATACTACCCCAAGATCACACACAAACTTTGCATCCATGTTAGGGATTCCCAGCTTTCCTCAAGGCCATCCAGGGGCTTTCAAAGTCCTCAGTCATGAGTGAGCACGGGAATCTGCTAGAGAGCTTTACCTGTGCAGGTGCCCTCCTCCCATCCCTAAGTCAGCAGGCCTGGGACGGTCCTGCAATCTTCATTTTGACAGTTACCCCTGTGATTCTGAGGCTGGGGTCCCTGAACTTCCCTCAGAGGTGCACCCCTCTGGAGGCCTCCAGGCCATTAAGGACCCTATGGCCTATAGGATCAAGCCCAGGCACCCCACCAGGTGGTCAGGGACTCTTAGCACTTGGACCTCACCTCCTATCTACTCCCATCTCAGCTCCATTCCTTCACCCTCTGGTTGGCCCCGGGGAGTGCTGATTTTTCACGCTCTCTGCCCCATGCTATTCCTCTCCTGGGATTTCCTTTCTGCCTGAAGGGTTGCTGCTCCTCCTTCAAGGCCCTTCTAATGCCACTGCTCTGGAAGGCCTCACAGACTCTCTATCCTCTGTTCCCCAGCGGCATCTGATTGTGCCCATGTCACAACACTTAGGGGCTTTCCTCCAAATGTGTTGGACTTAAGAAGCTAATGTCACACTGATGACCTTCCCTGTTGTTGACCTGACGAGAGTGAGGGTGGCCAGATGTGCTTGGAGACCATGTCCCAGGAGAGACTACTAAGAAACCAGAGTGCTCAACCTGGAGAAGTGGTACCTCCGGGGACCACAAGGGCTGTCTGTATCACTGGAGGCCTGTCGAGGGACAGGGAGCAGAGCTGCCTGAGGGTCCAGGGCAACAGGTGGGTGTCATAGGGAGGCAGATCTGGCTCAGATAGAGAATCATGGGCTTACCGCTTCCCACAACAGATGGATGTCAGTGACCTATCAGAAATGCTCCAAAGGGCACAGGGGTACTGGTGAGACAACCCAGGTAGTGGGGAGTGGTGTCTGGCTACCTCGGCCTTCAACTCTGAAAATTCGGATTCTGGCTCTGAGTCTTCCCCAACGTAGCCGCGTGAGCTGAGATAAGTCACTAACCTTCCTTGACCTTCTTCGTCTTATTTATACAATAGAGTTATGCACTTTACTGATTGCCTGGGAACCAAATCTGTATGAGAAAATAGAAATGAAAGTGCCTTGTAAACAATAAATGGTTCAGCCTTCTTAAGCAAGATATGAAACCCAGAAGTCAGAAATGAAAGGACAACAGATTTGACTACACAAATCTGTTTTTACAAATTAAAAACTTTGTGTGAATACAAAAACCAAAAGAACATTAGAAGAGAAGTGACAGACTGATGGAAAATATTTTCAGCATTTCTGATAATAGGGTTAGCAGACATAATACAGATAATAAATAAATAGTCTAATAGGCCTGGTGCAGTGGCTCACGCCTGTAATCCCAGCACTTTGGGAGGCCAAGGCAGGCAGATCACTTGAGGTCTGGAGTTCGAGAACAGCCTGGCCAATATGGTGAAACTCTGCTTCTACTAAAAATAAGAAAATTAGCTGGGCATGATGGGGGTGCCTGTAATCCCATCTACTTGAGAGACTGAAGCAGGAGAATCACTTGAACCTGGGAGGAGGAGGTTGCAGTGAGCCAAGATCATGCCACTGCACTCCAGCCTGGGCAACAGAGAGAGACTCAGTCTAAATAATAAATAATAAATAGTCCAATGAATCAATAAAGGAAAAAAAAAGCCAAATAGAAAAATGGACAAAGGATATCTGTAGAAGAAATACCAATAGCCAATACACACATGGAAAAAAATGCTTATTTCACCACTCATACAGAAAGTGCATATGAAACCTCAATGAATGAACATTTTTTCCTCTCAGACTGCGAACAATTTTAAAGATCAGCAATATCCAGCATGGGAAGAATCAGTGATGCTGCATTTCCCACACATGGTTGGTGAGACTGCACATCCAGTGGGCCTTTTTGGGGGCACAATTTAAGAATATCTCTACGTTTTAACGTATCTACCCTTTGACCCGGCAATCCCACTTTTATGAATGGATCCTGCTCCAATGACAGCATATTCACACAAAGATTCATGTGCAAGGATGTCCACTGAGCACCGTTTGCAATGGAGAAAAATTAGAAAGAACTAACGTGTCCATTTGTTAGAGAAATGGTGAGATAAACTGCGGTACATCCATGTCATGGAATACAGTGCAGCAATTTAAAAACATGGTAAATCTTTATGAACTAATATGGGAAGATTTCTAAGATGTGTTGAATGATTTAAAAAAACTCAATGCAATAAATAGCATATGATACTATTTTTAAAACTATAAAGTAGAGATGGGATGGATGGGTGGATGGATGAATGAGCATGTCCGTGCCCAGGCAGATACTGGGAAGAGTATATATATACTCTTGCAAGTGGTTGAGGTGGGGATAGGGGCTGTGATTAAGAGAATAAGGATTTGTGGGGCCTTCCATTTAGGGAGACTGCGTATCTCCTTATGGATGAATATCTTACAGCGACCCCTAGTACAAAAAAAAAGAAGAAGAGTGGGAGGGGATTGCCAGCACCACTACTCTCTGCCTGGGTCCCGTGATGGCTGGTGGCAGACTAGTGGGCCTGCTGATTACCTTTGCTGTTCATTTCTTTTCAGTTGCCCTTCTTTCTCTTCCCTGCCTCTGGCTGGCAAAATCCAACCCTCTCAGGCCTACCGCTTGCCTCAGCTCCCTCTATCAGTTGGCTGTTGCATAGCCAACAAACAACCCTACTAATCTGCAGTGACATATACCCATAAACATGTATTTCTCACTCATCTACATTATTCAGCTGATCTAGCTGGATTGCTAGGGTTTACTCACACGTCTGGGACAGCTGGGGACTCTGCTGTAATCTAGCCTTAGCCATGCCAGCTCAGGCTTATCTTTCTCATAATGACATTAGCAACATCTGCAGGCAAGGAGAACCCCATGCAATGCCTCTCTGGCCTAGACTTGAAACGGGCACACCCTTACTTCCATCTCATTCTGTTGGTCAAAGCAGCTCCTGCACGATCAAGCCCAGATTCAAGGGGTGGAGAAATAGGTATCATCTTTTTTTTTTCTGAGAGGAACTGTCAAGTCACGTGGTAAAGAGCTCAGGTACTGAAAGAAAGAATGGGGACCATTAGTGCAATCTCCTTTGGACACCATAAATAGGGAAAAGACAAACCACAGAATGGGAGAAGGTATTTGCCACCATATAGCCAAGCATGCATATAATTGTGTGTAGCTGCATTTCACTTGTTTATTTGGTTTATATTATACGATTGTATAAATACTACTTTTTACTAATCTGTTCTATTATTGATGGATATTTAGTTTTTTTCCAGTTTGAGGCTATAATGACAAAGGCTGCTATGTATCTTAGTACACGTGCACACATTTCTATTGTATGTATGCCTGCTGGGGAGTAGAATTTGTTGGATCGTAAGATAATGCACTTTTTTCAACCTAAGTAAATCATGCTAAGGTGTTTTTCCAAGTGGTTGTATCAATTTATGCCCTTACCAGCAGTGGATGAGATTTCCTGTTGCTCCAAATCTTAGTCAACACTTGGTAAGGGAGTTAATTTCTGTATATGTTGTTAGCTGGAAATGAATTGTACTTAAAAAAAATATGGTGAGCCAATGATCTTGGGTTCACTAAAGGCTGTTTTTCCCTCCCTCGTCCCACCGGTTCTGTCATTTGTCAAGTGTCCATATGATCCATATCTAGGACTTTTTTTTTTTAAGAGATGGGCTCTCACTATGTTGTCCAGGCTGGACTCAAAGTCCTGGGCTCAAGGGATCCTCCCGCCTCAGCCTCCTGGATAACTGTGACTGCAGGTGCGTGCCACTGTGCCCAGATACAGGGATCTTTATTTTGCACCACCAGTCTATTTGTCTATCTGTGAGGCATCAGACTGTCTTAACCGTCTTTATAATATTTCTGGATATCTACCAGAGAAAGAATTCCCTCTTTTTTTTCATTTTCTTCAGGACTGTCTTGGTTATTCTTGGCCCTTTACATTTTTTTCCCATTTGTTTTATAAAAATTTAATTTATACACAATAAAATTCACCCTTTTTAGTCTGCAATTCTGCTACTTTTGACAAATGTATATAGTCATAGTTATCATTGTCATAGTCAAGCTATATTTCCATCACCAAAAAAATTCCCCTGTGATCCTTCGAAGCTCTCCCTTTACCTCCAGCCCCTGGCAGCCAATGATCTATTTTCTGTTTGTTTGCAAGAGTGTCATATAAGTAAAATCATAGAGGATGAAGCCTTTTGAATCTGGCTTCTTTCACCTAGCATAAATAATTTGAGTCATCCAAGTTATCGAGTATGCCAGAAGTTTTTTCCATTTAACTGCTGAGTAGCATTCTACTATATGGATATACCATAGTTTGCTTATCCATTTAACAGCTAAGGGACCTTTGAGTTGTTTCCAGTTGGCGTTGATTATGAATAAAGCCACTAGAAACATTTACTTCGAAGTTTTTTTGTGTGTGAACGTCAATTTCCATTTTACTTGGAATGCCTAGGAGTAGGATTACTGAATTATGGTAAGGGTTTCCTTTAAACTTTATAAGATACCACCAGACTGATTTCCAAAGTGGCTGCTCTTTTGCATCCCGACTAGCAATACATATATGAGAGTTCTATTTTCTTCTTTTTTCGTACAAACTGTAAGAAATGGCATTAAAATGAGAGTTCTATTAATAGTTGTTAGTGGCCAGATGCGGGGATCACACCTGTAATCTCAGCATTTTGGGGGGCTGAGGTGGGCGGATCATCTGAGGTTGGGAGTTCAAAATCAGCCTGGCCAACATAGCAAAACCCTGTCTCTCCTAAAAATACAAACAAACAAAAAAAAAATTAGCAGGGTGTGGTGGCGGGTGCCTGTAATCCCAGATACTTGGGAGGCTGAGGCAGGAGAATCGCTTGAACCTGGGAGATGGAGGTTGCAGTGAGCTGAGATTGCGCCACTGCACTTCAGCCTGGGCAACAAGAGCAAGACTCTGTCTCAAAATTAAAGAATATTTGTTTGCAATCATCTTTATTAGGACTTGAAACTGTCAGGTTTACTGATTTTTGGTTTTAGCCATTTCAATAAGTATGCAGTGGTATTTCGTTGTGGTTTTAGTTTGTATTTTCCTAACGAATATCGATGCTGAGCATCACTTTTATATAGCAAATTATCTTATCATTTAAATATATATTCTTTGTTCAATGTTTTTCTCATCTTTACTGAATTATTTATTTTCTTACTGAGTATTGTACTACTGATATAAACCCTTTATAAGATATGTGATACCAAATAATCTCTCTTGGTCTGTAGTTGGTCTTTTAACCATCTCTTTAAAAGAGTAGAAGTTTTAAATGTTGATGAAGTCCAATTTGTAGATTTTTTTAAGGTTAGCCAAGTGAAACAGTGGGAGTGGAGAAGGAACAAAGAAATCTGTAACTAGTTGTGATCAATTTGCTGTAAACACCACTGCACTCAGACAGCCTAATTTTTTTTTTCTTTTATAGACTATATGGATCTTTTTAAGTGTTGTGTTCAAGAAATCTTTCCATAACCCTCAAGGTCACAGAGAATTTTCTCTATTTCTTGTAATAATTGTATGGTTTGCATTTAGGTCTTTGATCCATTTCGAGATAATTTTGTATAAGGCTTAAGTTACAGATCAAGGTTTTCTATGTTAGTTTGATTTTTATTTTTCCTTTTGGCATGTGGGTATCCAGTTGTTCCAGTACCACTTTTTGGAATGCTTATTCTTTATTTATTTAATTACTTTTGCAACTTTGTCAAAAATCAATTGGCCACATATGTGCAGGTTTATTTCTGGGCTCTATTCTGCTCCATTGATGTACATGTCTATCCTTTCACTAGGACTATATTATAGCTTCATAGAGACTGTCAACCAGGTAGTATGAGGGCTTCAACTTCATTCTTTTCCTAAATTATTTTGGCTAAACTAATTCCTTTATGCTTTCATATAAATTTTAGAATCAGCTTATCAATTTCTACAAAAATTCCTGCAGAGATTTTGATTGGCATTTTGTTGAATCTGTAGGTTAACCTGGAGAAGAATCAGCATGCTTAAAAATATTGAATCTTCAAACCCATAAACATGACATATCTTACCATTTATTTAGGTCTCATTCATTTTCTTTCCTCACTGTTTTGTACATAGTATGCAGATTTGCACATATTTAGTGAGATTTATATCTAAGTACTTCATGGTTTTTTTCAGTGCTATTGTAAATAGTACTTTAGAAAATTTTCGCTTTTAATTTAATTGATTTTTGCATATTGACTTTGTATTCTGTGGTCTTGCTAAGTTTACTTACAGTTCTAGTAACTTTTTTGTAGATTCTTTGGCATTTTCTATGAAGACAATCATTTCATCTCCAAATAGAGACCTTTATATTTCGTCTTTTGAACTCTCTCTTCTTTCTTTCCCTTCCTTCCTTCTTTCCTTCCTTTCTTTCTTTTCTTTCTTTCTTCTTTCTTTTTCCTTCATTCCTCTTTCTTTCCTTCTGCCTTTCTGCCTTTCTTTCTTCTTTCTTCTCTCTCTTCTCCCTCCCATCCTTCC
The DNA here is from genome assembly GCF_030222135.1 of Aotus nancymaae. Classification (NCBI taxonomy): domain Eukaryota; kingdom Metazoa; phylum Chordata; class Mammalia; order Primates; family Aotidae; genus Aotus; species Aotus nancymaae. The sequence continues at coordinate 25,091,182 of NW_026988479.1, read as the reverse complement.
TTCCTTCCTTCCACCCTTCTTTCTTTGAGACAGAGTGTCACTTTGTCACCCAGGCTAAAGTGCAGTGGCATAGTCCCTGCTCACTGCAGGCTGGACCTCCTGAACTCAAGTGATCAGCCTCCCAAGTAGCTAGGACTGTAGGTGGGCACCACCATGCTAGGTTATTTTTAAATTTTTTTTGTGGAGACAGGGTCTGCCTATGTTGCCAAGACTGGTCTCACATTCCTCCTACCTTGGCCTCCCAAAGTGCTGAGATGACATTATGAGTCACCACCTGGCCTTTTTCTTTTTCTTGCCTTACTACAGTGTCTAGGGTCTCCAGTACACTGTTGAATAGTTCAGTATAATGTTGAACAAACATCCTTGCCTTGTTTCTCATCTTAGAGGGAAAGTATGCAGTCTTTTACCACTAAGTTTATGTTAGCAGTGAGGTTTTTACAGATACCCTTGATCATATTGAGAAAATTTCCTTTAAAAATGAACACTGAATTTTGTCAAAGCATTTTTCTGCAGCTACTAAGAATACTATATGATTTAAAAAATTTTTTTGATATGGTAAATTATATTGCTTGATTATTGAATGTTGAACGTTTCAATCTTTAATTCCTATAATAAATGCCACTTGGACCTGATGCATTATCCTTTTTATATATACTTAAATTTGATTTGCTAAGATTTTCTTCAGAATTTTTGCATCTATTTTCATAGGGGATATTGGTCTATAATTTTATTTCCTTGCAATATCTTTGTGTGGTCATGATATTGGGATACTTCTGGTATCATACAATGAATTAAAAAGTGTTCTCTCATACACTATATTATTAAAGAGTTTTTGTAGAATTGGTATTTTTTTTTTTTTTTTTGGGAAGCAGTTTCACTCTTGTTGCCCAGGCTGGAGTGCAATGGCACAATCTCAGTTTACTGCAAGCTCTACCTCCTGGATTCAAGCAATTCTCCTACCTCAGCCTCTCAAGTAGCTGGGATTACGTGCATGTGCCACCATGCCTGGCTAATTTTTGTATTTTTAGTAGAGACGGGATTTCACCATGTTAGCCAGGCTAGTCTCAAACTTCTGACCTCATGTGATCTGCCTGCCTCGGCCTCCCAAAGTGCTGGGATTATAGGCATGAGCCACCGCGCCTGGTCAGTATTAGTTATTTCTTAATTGTTTGGTAGAATTTGCCAGTGAAACCACTTGGGCCTGAAGAGGTTTGTTTGTTTGTTTGTTTGTTTTTTGTTAGAAGGTTTTTAACTACAAGTTTAGTTTTTAAAAATAGATACAGGACTGCTCATGTTATCTATTTCTTCTTAAGCGAGTTTTAGCAGTTTGTACCTTTCAAAGAATGTGTCCGTTTTATGCAACTTACTGAATTTGTTGATCTAGAGTAGTTCATAGTATTTCCTTATTATTCTTTTAGTGTTGGTAGGGTTGGTATTGATATCTACTTTCCATTCTTAATTGCAATTTGTGTTTTTCTTGTTTTTTTTTTCTTGGTAAATGTTATTGATTTTTTTCCAGCGAAAAAGTTTTTGGTCTTATTAATTTTCCCTCTTTTGCTCTGGATTTTATCGATTTCTGCTTGTGTCTTTATTTCCTTCCTATGGTCAATTTGACTTTAATTTGTTCTTTTTTTAGTTTCTTAAGGTGGTAGCTTTAGACCATTGCTTTCTTATTCAATTCAAAATATTTTCTAATTTCTCATGTGATTTCTTCTTTGACTCATGGGTTGTTTATAAATGTGTTGTTCAATTTCCAAATATTTTCAGTTTCCCAGATACCATTTTGTTAATAATTTCGTTTGATTCTGTTGTGATGCAAGAAATATTTTGCATAACTTAATTATTTAAACTCTTAAAGATGTATTTAAAGTGATAGAATTTGATCTGTCTTGGCGAGTGTTCTATATGCCCCTGAGAAGAATGTGTATTCTGCTATTGTTAGGTGGATAAATATCAGTTAGGTCAATGATTTATGGTTTTATTCCGGTTTTCTATATCCTTACTGATTTTCCCCCTACTTGTACTACCTATAACTGGGAGAGGAGTGCTACAGGAGATTTTTATATCTCTCCTTTCGGGTTTATCAGTTTAGTTTCATGTAGTTTGAAGCTTTGTTCTAAGGTGCATATACATCCAGGATTGTTACGTCTTCTTGTAAAACTGATTCTGTTTTCACTATGTAATGTTCCTCATTATACCTAGAAATATTTCTTGTTCTGAAGTCTGCTTTGTCTGATATTAATACAGCAACTCCAGCTTTCTTCAAGTTTTATTTTTGATTGACACATAATAATTGTACTTTCTTTTTTTTTTTTGAAATGGAGTTTTACTCTTGTTGCCCAGGCTGGAGTGTAATGGCGTGACCTCGACTCACTGCAACCTCTGCCTCCCAGGTTTCAGTAATTCTCCTGTCCCGTCTTCTTGAGTAGCTGGAATTACAGGCATGCGCCACCACCCCTGGCTAATTTTGTATTGTTTTCTTGAGACATAGTCTCACTCTTGTTGCCCAGGCTGGAGTGCAACGGCATGATCTTGGCTCGTTGCAACCTCCGCCTCCCAGGTTCAAGCGATTCTCTTGCCTCAGGCTCTTGAGTAGCTGGGATTTTACAGGTTCCCACCAAAACACCCGGCTAATTTTGTATTTTTAGTAGAGATGGGGTTTCACCATGTTAACTAGCGTAGTCTCAAACTCCTGATCTCAGGTGATTCACCCACCTCAGCCTTCCAAAGTGCTGGAATTACAGGTGTGAGCCCCCGCACCTGGCCTAATTTTGTATTTTTAGTAGAGATGGGGTTTCGCCATATTGGTCAGGCTAGCCTCGAACTCCTGACCTGGGGTGATCTGCCCACCTCGGCCTCCCAAAGTGCTGGAATTACAGGCATGAGCCACCGCACCCTGCCTCAATAATTGTACATATTTATGGAGTACAATGTAATGTTTTGATATATGTATGTATTGTGTAATGATCACATCCGGGTAATTAGCATGTCTATCACCTTAAACATTTGTCATTTCTTATGGCAAGAACATTCAAAATCCTTTCTTGTACCATCTTATTAGATGTTTTCTATTCATTCCATCTGGTCTTCTTTCTTTCCATCTTTGTCTGTCTTCCTTTGGATTGAGTATGCATTACGTCTCCATTTCTTTTCCACTATTGGCTTATAATTTATATCTCTTTAAAAAATTTTTAGTGATTAAAATGAGAAAAAATTTTTTAGGGACTGTCCTAGGTTTTACAACATATATCTTAATCAGAGTCTACCTTTAAATGATAACATGTTACTTTAAATATAGCATGAGGGCCAGGGTGCCGTGGCTCACACCTGTAATCCAGCATTTTGGGAGGCCGAGGCAGGCAGATCACCTGAGGTCAGGAGTTCGAGACCAGCTTGGCCAACATGGTGACACCTGTCTCTACTGAGAATACAAAGATTAGTCAGACGTAGTGGCAGGTGCCTGTAATCCCAGCTACTCAGGAGGCTGAGGCGGGAGAATTGCTTGAACCTGGGAGATGGAGGTTGCAGTGAGTCTAGATCATGCCACTGCACTCCAGCCTGGGTGACAGAATGGGACTCCATCTCAAAAAACAAACAAACAAAAAATGAATATAGCATGAGGATCTGACAACAGTATGCTGCACACCCTTCTTTCCGTCTTTTGTAGAGCAGCAGTTCCCCCTTATCAGCAATTTCAGTTACCTGTGATCAATCCAGGCCCCAAAATTTAAGGCACTTTGATTGAGAGAAAGACTACATTCACATGGCTTTTATCACAGCATACTGCTATAATTGTCTTATTGTATTATTAATTGTTATTGTTAATCTCTTAATTGATAAAGTTTATCATAGGTATGTGGGTGATATGGTTTGACTGTGTCCCCACCCAAATCTCATCTTAAATTGTAATAATCCCCACCTGTCAAGGATGGGAGCAGGTGGAGAAAATTGAGTCATGGGGGCAGTTTTCCCCATGCTGTTCTCATGGTAGTAATTAAGTCTCACGAGATCTGATGGTTTTATAAATGGGAGTTCCCCTACACACACTGTTTTGCCTGAAACCACGTAAGATTTGGCTTTGTTCCTGCTTTGCCTTCTACCATGATTGTGAGACATCCTCAGCCATGCTGAACTGTGAGTCAATTAAAGCTCCTCTCCTTTAGAAATTACGGAGTCTTGGGTATGTCTTTATTAGCAATATGAGAACAGACTAATACAGTTGGCATAGGGAAAAACAGCATATACAGAGTATAGGGCTATCTGCAGTTTCAGGCAGACACCGTGGGTACTGGAATGTATCCCCTGCAGAGATTCATAAATGCATATGTAACAGTGGTGTATGACAACAATATATTTCACTTTTAATCTGCTATAAATATACAATACATTACTACTACTTTTGCTTTAAATTAGATATTGGCAAACTTTAGCCTGTGGACCAAATGTAGCCCGCCTCCTGTTTTTGTAAATAAGGTATGATTAGAACATAGCACACTCCATAGTTTATGTGTTGGCTAAGGCTGCTTTTGCACTGCAATTGCAGAATTAAGCAGTTGCCCTAAAGACCATATGACCACAAAACCTAAAATATTTACTATTTGGTCCTTGACAGGAAAAAATTTCTCAATGTCTGTTTTAATAGTTATCTTTTCAAGCATTTAAAAGGCAACAGTTTTGTTTTGTTTTTTTAAGACAGAGTCTAGCTCAGTCGCCCAGGCTGGAATGCAATGGTGTGATCTTGGCTTACTGCCTCCACCTCCCAGGTTCAAGCAATTCTCCTGCCTCAGCCTCCTGAGTAGCTAGGACTACAGGCACGTGCCTCCATGCTTAGCTAATTTTTTTTGTATTTTTAGTAGAGATGGGCTTTCACCTCATGATCCACCCACCTCGGCCTCCCAAAGTGCTGGGATGACAGGCGTGAGCCACCGCACCCACACAAGGCAACGTTATTTTTTATGCTTACCTTTATTCCATTTCCAGCACTTGTTATTTTTTAATGTATATCCAACTTTCTAGCTGGTATCATACTCCTTTTACCTGAAGAACTTCCCTTAGCATTTCTTTTTTTTTTTTTTGTATTGGTCTGCTGGCAATTAATTCTCTTAGTTTTTGTTTAAGGTAATCTTTATCCCTTCTGTTTATTTGAGATACAATTTACATACATAAAATTAAACATTAACCATTTTAAGATGTACAATGGCATTTAGGACATTTACAATGCTGTGCAGCCATCACCTCTATCTAGTTCCAAGACATTTCATCACCCTAAAAGAAAACCTCATGAGCACCCACTCCCCATTCTCCCTTCCCGCATCCCCTGGTAACCGCTCATGAACTGTCTGCCTCTATGGGTTTACCTGTTCTGGATGTTTCATATAGATGGAATCATATGTCATTTTGTGTCTGGCTTCATTGATTTAACACAGTGTTTTCAAGGTTCATCCACATTGCAGCAGATATTTCATACGTTTTTGTAGCTGAATAATATTCCATTGTATGGCCACATCACGTTTTAGCTGTCTATCAACTGTGTCCACCTTTTGCTGTTGTAAACAGTGCTGCATTGAATATCTGTGCACATGTATTTGTTTGAGTTCCTGTTTCCCATTCTTTTGGTTTTACCTACAAGTGATGTTTTTGGATCCTATGATAATTCTATGTTTAACTTTTTGAGGAATTGTCAAACTGATTACCATAGCAGCTGCACCATTTTTCATTTTCACCAACACTGTACAAAGCTTCCAATTTCTCCACACCCTCACCAACACTTGTTATTCTATGATTTTTTTTATTATGACCAACCTAGTATATATGAAGTGGTATCTCATTGTGGTTTTGATTTGCACTTCCCTAATGATTAATGATGTTGAATATTTTTTCATGTGCTCTGGACAAATGTCTATTCAATTTTTTGTCTATTTTTTAAAAAATTATTTTTAGATTTGGGAGTATATGTGTATGTTTATTACATGGGTACATTGGATAATGGTGGGGATTTGGCTTCCAGTGTACCCAATACCCAAATACTGAACATCATACCCAATAGGTAATTTTTCACTTCCTTTCTGCCCCCTCCCGTTCCCTTCTATCCTTCCCCCTTTGGAGTATATTCTCTCCATCTTTATATCCATGTGGACCCTTTGTTTAGCTCCCATTTATAAGTAAAGACATGCAATACTTGAATTCGCCTATTTTTAAATTTGTTTGTCTTTTTGTTGTTGAGTTGTAGGAAACACTACAACTTTCATTCTATATATTTGTTCTGGATATATTTATTCTGGATATAAATATTCTGTGTGTTTTTGTTCTCTTGACAGTGTCCTTTGATGCACAAAAATGTCTAATTTGGACGAAGTCCAATTTATCTATTTTTCTTTGGTCGCTTGTGCTTTTAGGGACATATCTAAGAAATCATTTCCAATTACAAGGTCATGAATATTACCTCTATGGTTTCTTTTAAGGGTTTAATAATTTTAGCTTTTAAATTTAGGTCTTTAATTCACTTTGAGTTAATTTTTATATGTGGTGTAAAATAAGGGTTCAACTTCATTCTTCTGCAAGTACATATCTAGTTCTTTTAGCACCTATGTTGAAAAAACTGGTCATTCTTCATTGAATGGTGTCATCACCCTTGTTGAATATCAGTTGTCCATAGTTGTGAGAGTTTACTTCCTGACTCTCAACTTTATTCTATTGATCCATATAGCTATTCTTATGTTGTTGCCACACTATTTTGATTTCTGTAGCTTTATAGTAGGTTTTGAAATTGGGAAGTGTGACTTCTCCATATTCTCCTTTCTCAAGACTGTTTTGCATATTCAATGTCCCTTGAAGTTCCATATGAATTTGAGAGTCAGCTTTTCCATTTCTGCAGAAAAAGGCTGTTGGGATTTTGATAGGGATTATTTTGTACCTATAAATCACTATGGGAGTTGCCTCCATCTTATTAAATAATAAATCATCTGACTTATGAAAATGAGGTAGTTTTTCATTTATTAAGGTCTTCTTAATTTCTTTCAAGAATATTTTGTAGTTTTCATTGTAAAAGTCATGCATCTCCTTGGTTAAGTTTATTCCAAAGCATTTTATTATTTTTGATACTATTGCAAATTAAATTGTTTTTTTAAATTTCCTTATTGGAGTATTGCCAGTACCATAGAGTTATGTTTGTTGATCTTGTATCCTGCAGCTTTGCTGAATTTGTATATTAGCTCTAACAGTTGTTTTTTGTGGATCTTTTAGGATTTTTCTATATATAGGATCATGTCATCTGTGAACAGAGATAGTTTTACTTCTTCTTTTCTAATTTGTATGCCTTCTGTTTCTGTTTCTTCTTGATTGCTCTGGCTAGGACTTCCAGTACTATGTTGAACAGAAATGGCAAGAGCAGGCATCTTTGTCTTGTTCCTAAAGGAACCAGCTCTCAGTCTTTTACCATTGAGCTAGTTGTGATTTTTCACATGTGCCTTTAATCATGTTGAGGCTGTTCCTTTTTATTGCTAGTTTGTTGGGTGGGTTTGGTTTTGCTTTGATTTTTTTTTTTAATGTAGAAAAGCAATTTATTCCATTTTAAGCACTTACACAGTTAGTCATGGAGAGTAACAGGCCTGCTAGTGAAACAGGTCACCCAAAATGGAGATGGCATCAAATAGTGGTCAAGAATGAATGCCTGAAAAAATAAAGCAACTTTTATCAAGTATTTATTTAATTTTTAAAACAAAAACAAGTTATTGATTCACTCTTCTCAACTTGACAGTCTACCTGTGCATAACTGTCAGGTAAAAACATACATCTTTACAACTTGGTGGTCCCGAGTTAAAAAAACAAAAACATCATTTCACAGAAAGGAAAGAAACCATATGAAAACAGCTCAAGAAACACCCTAATGAGCAAAAATATATGGGGAAAGAGGAATGTGTAGTTCCGACTTAACTGAAGAAACCAAGAGGAAACTGGTCTACATGTGAAAATCTGCATCCTGGAAAGTCAGGTGTCAAGATTTTTAAGTAGGAATCTATATGACTTGAATCCCCGTATTTCCCGAATGTAAGTGAAATCTTCCAGTATTTATACTTCATGGCTCAGATACCTACTTCATTTGGCTCTATTCCTTACTCACTCTAGCCTTTACTTAAATGAGTCTGAAAAACTTGGGATATAGCATAAGAAGAAAAATAATCACACATTCCCCTTTCTGTAGCTATTTTAGACCTGGATTTGTTACTAGAACATTCCTGAAGAAAATGTCAATGTAAGTCTCTGGCTTTGCTGAATCAAGCCCTCCCACTAATATTTAGAAAACACTTGCTGTTTAGGCTAACGGCATTATTGGTGGTACCTGTTATATAGAGGGATAGCCGAACAAAATCTGTGTCTCAAAATGAGTGTTAAATCAATCTCAGGGTTGCGAAGAAAAGAAGGGGAATCAATGCTCTGGTTTCTCTTCATAACGAATAAATCTTTCGCCTTTTACTAAAAAAAAAAAAGAAGGGGAGTCTAAAATCACAAGAAGTAAGGACATATCTAGGACCATTGTCCTTTTGGATCCAGGCTTCCTTCAGGGTCTTCATTGTTATAAATGTTCCCTGCCATTTGCCACACTTGCATGATATTGTCTTCTGATAAAGGACAAATCACCCAAGGTTCACTGGGATTCCAGGAGAAATCAGATATCTTAGCAATGTGACCACCATGAATGAAAAATAACTCTGGTGGCCTGTCTTCTGCATCTTCTAGGGATTATTTCTCTCCAGTTTTACTCAAATCCCAGACATTCAGTCTGCAATGAGTACCACTGGAAGCCAAAATAGTCTCATTGTGAGGTGACCACTGAACCTGGGGTATTTCATCCTTATGTGATTCAAAGGAATGCAACTTAAGTTTCAGATTTCTCAGACTCCATAAAGCAACAGTCTTGTCAGCTGATCCTGTGGCAAGAATGAATTCATTGTAAGGATTGAAAGAGAGGCAGTTCACTTCAGCAGCATAAGCGTCAACAGAGTGGCTTGTTTTGGAAGTATTGTTTGAACGAGTATCCCAAATCATAAGTGCCTGATCAGCAACTGACCCAAACAGAGACTCATGGAGCAGATGCCAGGAAACATCTTCTGCTACTGCTGTCTGCCCTCTAAAGACGGTCTTCACATCCACCACTTTTCCCTCCTTTGGGCGGCACTGATGTCCCACAGGCAGATGGTGTGGTCATCTGAAGCACTAAGCAAGTGCCCACTGAGATTTGGTTTCCAAGAAAGCCCATAGCCTGCCTTCTGATGTCCACAGAGTCACAAATTGGGGTTGCACTCTCCAGGAGGGTCTGGTTTAGAAGGATGTTTGTATAGTCAAAGACAAGAACATCACTGGAAGGAGTCTTTGTTGCAGTGATACAAGGGTTCTGGGGCATATAATGGGCCCTGTTTACTTTTCCTTCATGGTTGATCTTGATTTCTATTTCAATTTTTCCACTAACTGAACCAAAACCTCCAAATTCTCTTTTTTCATGTCATAGTGTGACGCCTCAAACTGAGCATCATCATTAGGGAGTTGCACACTGGCTATAACTAGATGGTTTTGTTCATCCGATGTGTGCGTCCCCAGGACAAGTCGATGAATGCTGAAATCTTTCCCTTCTGGTCTGGTTACATCTGGAAGCCACTGGGCAGTTAGGCTGGGCCACTCCAGAGCATGGGTCATCACCAAATCATAAAGAAATGTGTGTTCTTTTTCCGTATTTTACACCCCTTATTGATCACTCGTTCTTCCACTGCGTTGTTGAAGGCTGCTTCCTTGTTGGCCATGGCAGGCAGGCGAGTGGGAAGGGAGCAGGGGAACCCTGGAGTCGAGCATTGCAGGAGGGGTGGGAGGCTGCAGGTCTGTTTTGGTTTTAATGAAAGCATGTTGGGTTTTACAGTTACATCGACTGACAAGATTATATGAAGATTTTTTTCATTCCATTAATGTGATGTATTACATAGGTTAAACCACCATTGTATTTCTGGGACAAATCCCACTTCATCATGGCGTATAATCATTTTAATATGCTGTTAGGTTTGGTTTGCTAGTGGCTAGGTGCAGTGGTTCACACCTGTAATCCTAACACTTTGGGAGGCCGAGGCGGGCAGATTGCTTGAGGTCAGGAGTTTGGGACCAGCCTGACCAACATGGTGAAACCCCATCTCTACTAAAAATACAAAAATTAGCGAGGCATGGTGGCATGTGCCTATAATCCCAGTTACGCAGGAGGCTGAGGCACGACAATCACTTGAAAGTGGGAGGCGGAGGTTGCAGTGAGCCAAGATTGCTCCACTACACTCCAGCCTGAGTGACCCTGTTTAAAAAAAAAAAAAAAGATTTTGTTTCCTAGCATTTTGTTGAAAATTTTTGCATTTATATTCATTCATGCATTTATGTTCGTCTGTAGATATCTTTTTTTTGCAATGTCTTGGTCTGGCTTTGGTATCAGGAAAACGCTGACTTTATAGAATGAGTTAAGAAGGATTGATATTAATTCTTCTTTAAATGTTTGGGAGAATTCACCAGTGAAACCATCTGGTCCTGGGTTTTGCTTAGTTGGGAGGTGTTTGATTACTGATTAAACCTCTTTCCTTGTTATAGGTTTATTTGGATTTTCTTTTTCTTCTTGAGTCAGCTTTGATTGTTATTCATGATTGCTAAAGGTTCAAAACGCTTTTCTGAAGAAGTAAGTATATATATATCTATACACACACACACATTCATACAAATGCACACATACACACCACACACACACCTGAGTACATGGGAATGATCGTTTTCCTGGATCAATGTTATATCAGAATTTTTCAATTTTAAGAAGTAACTTTAGGCTGAGTATGGTGGCTAATGCCTATAATCCCAGTACTTTGGGAGGGCAAGGTATGCAGATAGCTTGAGCTCAGAAGTTCGAGACCATCCTGGACAACATGGTGAAACCCCATCTCTACCAAAAATACAAAACTTTTCCAGGCATGGTGGCACATGCCCCTATAGTCCCAGCTACTCAGGAGGCCAAGGTATGAGGATGACTTGAGCCCAGGAGGTGGAGGTTGCAGTGAGCTGAGATCACACCACTGCACTCCAGCCTGTGTGATAGAAACAAACCCTGTCTCAAAAAAAAAAAAAAAAAAAAAAAGACCATGTTCTTTAGAGATAAGAAGTAAAATAACAAGAGAATCAACTAAAAGAGGTAAAAGCAATTGCCTTCGGGAAAAGAGGGAGCAAAGGAATGCTATATTTTATAAGAATTATGCAGAACAATTAGATTCTTCATAAAAATAAACAATGTAAGTAACCCACGAAGGACAGTTTTACAACCAGACTGCTGGGATCCAAATCCTATCTCCAGCATTTGGTAGCTGTTTGAGCACGGACAAGCTCAAGGTGCTCCATCTCTCTGAGCTTTAGTTTTCCCATCTGTGAAGTGAGAATGACAATAGTACTCACTTACATAGTTTTGCAAGACTAAAGGAGACAGTGAATGTAAGGGATTTGGCTAGTAAGTGTTCTGTAAATGGAAGCTTATTGCCAATATTATCAGACTCTCCCAGACCAACCTGTACATGTGAAAAAAACAAACTCTGTTTGTCCTATAGTCTCACAAAATACTCTGACACGAGATGTGGGGAAAGATCAAGCAATCAACCAATTGTTCAGATTCTGCAGCAGACACGAATCTGGTGCCCTCCAATTCAATTTGAACACTATTTACCTAGAGACAGCGTCAGCTCTCACAGGTTGAAGGCTTGAGCCCAGGAGTTTGAGGCTGCAGTGAGCTATGATCAAGCCACTGCGCTCCAGCCTGGGCAACAGAGTGAAACTCCATCTCTAAAAATAATAATAATAATAATAATAATAATAAATTTTTAAAAGACATTTATTACTTTGGAGATTCTAAGGATTTTAGGAGTTGTAAACCAGGAAATGGGGACAAAAACCATATATTTATTTATTTATTTGACAGTATCACACAACCTATCTTCTCTTTGGGCTCTACCAGAGCCGCCTGATCACTCTGGAGACCCTCATTTGTGCTACTGACTGACTGCCTGACTGCTCTTGGACATGTCTCTTCTCTCAGGACCCCTTGCAGGTGGCTTTAGAAGGGCCCCAAACTTAGCTAGCTCCCTCCAGGCTCAGACTGGCCCTGCCCCAGACTCCGACTCCTCCCTCTTGGGGGTCAAGGCTTTGTTTTCTTCTTAAAGACCCAAGATTTCCAAACTCTGTGGTTGCCTTGCCCAGCTAAAAGGGGAAGAAGAGGATCAGCCCAAGGAGGAGGAAGAGGAAAGCAACACGAACAACCAGTGCAGAGGAGAGGAACGTGTGTCCCGTGTCCCGATCCCTGCAGAGCTAGTCGCTGGGAGCTCCGTGCCCTGGGCACCTCCCAGCCCTGCACCTGCCTTCCACTTCCCCACCGAGGCCATGGGCCCAGGGGTTCTGCTGCTCCTGCTGGTGGTCACAGCTCGGCATGGTAAGAACAGAATGGGGTGTGGGGGACTTTGGTGGGGGTGTGACAGAAGACTCCCCCATGAAAGGACTCAGCCCTTGCCCCTCCTTGGGTGTTCCCAGGCTGTGTTTCCTTCTCCCCAGCACTGGGCTGCAGGTTTGTGGTATCTGCTTCGGAGAGGTAGTGGGGGGAAAGGATGTGGATGGGGTAGAACTGGCCCAGCTGGGGCTGCGGATCTGTCCCAGCTCCACCATCAACTCACTGCGTGTCCTGAACAAGCCTCTGATGCTCTTGAGGCTTCAGTGTCCACTTCTATTCAATTGCAGGTGTTGAGGGCCGGGGGGCTGTGATAGACTGGACCAGAGCAGTGCTTTTCATACTTTCCTTGCATACAAGTTACCTGAGGATCTTGTTAAACAGTGCAGATTCAGACTCAGTAGGTCTCAGGTACGACCTGAGATTCTGCATATCCAACAAACTCCCCGGAGGTGCGAGATGCCAGCACTGCTGGTCCAGACCTACACTGAGTCAGGAGGACCTGGAGAGCCCCTGATGGTTCTGCCAGCTCTGCAAGCCTGTGATTCAATGATTCGATGCAAGACCTGACCTGGAAGAGCCTGATAGGGGTGGTGGTTCTTCCTTGGAAGGCTTGTGTAAGGGGTTGGAGGGAGAGACAAGAGGTTGGCCTCTCTGGCCCAGGCCCCAGGAGAGGAGAATTTGAGGTGAAAGGGATATAAGGCTAGAGGAGGGATTGGGAAGAGGCCAGCGAGAGTCTGCTGGGCCAGAGCCCTCCTAGACACAGGCTGCACAGTTTCAGGAGGTCCCCAGACAGCAGCAGTTCTGCAGAATTTCCATCTGCATGGAACATGACTAGAGGTGAGGGACTGCCGTGCTTGGCTTGTTAGCCCAACAAACATGTTTCTACTCTATTGCCTGTTTATTCAAAAAGACCTTGGGGGAGGATGGGGATTGAAGGGGAAAAAGGGCAGCCTCACCCTGGTCTCTTCATGGGAGGACCCTTGGGCCGTGGCGCTTCTGGTACCCGATGAGGAGGAGATGGCCCATTCACCCTGTTTCTGGCCCAGGCAATCTCACTGGGCTTGAGTGTTTGGAGTTGTGTTTTTGTTTTTGGTTTGAGATGAAGTCTCTGTTGCCCAGGCTGGAGTGCAATGGTGTGATCTCAGCTCACTGCAACCTCTGCTTCTCGGGTTCAAGTGATCCTCCTGCCTCAGCCTCCCGCTGGGATTACATGCACATGCCATCATGCCTGGCTGATTTTTGTATTTTTAGTAGAGATTAGGTTTCACCATGTTGGCCAGGCTGGTCTCGAGCTCCTGACCTCAGGTGATCTGCCTGCCTCGGCCTTCCAAAATGCTGAGATTTCCGGCGTGAGCCACAGTGCCCGGCCTGGACTTTTTATTTTGAGATGTAACTTACATACAGTAGAAAGCACAGGTTCTTAAGTTCACTGAGGTCTGACAAATGCACACACCGTGTACCCACCACCCCCATCAAGAGGGAGACTATTCTCCTCATCTCAGAGAGTCCCACGGGTTTGATTTCACTGCCTTGTCCTGTCCTCACACCTAGAACCTGCCTGTGGGGCTTAAACCAAAAAGTATCTGAGCCAGGTCTCAATCAAATAGTTTATTTTTTATTTATTGAGATGGAGTCTTGCTCTGTCACCCAGGCTGGAGTGCAGAGGCGCGATCTTGGCTCACTGAAACCTCTGCCTCCTGAGTTCAAGCAATTCTCTCACCTCAGCCTCTTGAGTAGCTGGGATTACAGGTGCCCATCACCATGACTGGCTTATTTTTTTTTAATTTTTGGTAGAGATGGGGTTTTACCAGGTTGGTCAGGCTGGTCTTGAACTCCTGAACTCAAGCAATCTGTCTGGCTCGGCCTCCCACAGTGCTGGGATTGCAGGTGTGAGCCACTGTGCCTGACTCAATCAATTTAGAAGTTTATTTTGCCAAAGTTAAGGACATGTTGGTGAGAAGAAAACATGGAGTCACCGAAGCAGTCTGTGGTCTGTGCCATCTGTGCCATTCTCCTAATATTTAAAGGGGAAAGTGGGCGGGAAGGAAAAGGGGAGGGTGTGGTAGTCCACATGTTGCAAAAGAAAAGGAGCAGGTAGGGGAGGTCAGTTATTTCGGCTCAGTACGTTGGCTCTTTACCTAGGGAAGGTGAACGTAGAGGAGCTGCCTGTGGGATATTTTACCTTTTATCTGTTGCTATCTGCTTAGGAGCAAGAGGCAAGGCAGCTTCTTGCATGACTCAGCTTTCAACTTGATTTTTTCTTTTTGGCAGAGTGAATTAGGGTCCCAAGTTTTTATTTTCCCTTCACAGGGGAATTGTGTGTGGGAGGGGGGCCGGAGGGTTGTCCAGGGTCCAGTCCCAAGAGAAAGAAGAGCTGACGAGGCTGGAAACCTAAGTTTTCAGCCCAGTAGACCAATGGTGAGGGGACGAGGGGCTGCTGTGGGGGGACTGGGGATGGAATTGGAGGACCCTAGAGAGAGAGAGGGGCTCGCTCTTCATCACTGCGATGAGATCCTGGGCTGAGGAGGGGCTGTGTCCAGCCGTGATGTGCTCTCTCTCTGTGTGTGTGTGTGTGTGTGTGTGTGTGTGTGTGTGTGTGTGTGTGTGTTGGGAGAGAAGAGACTGGGGCACATTCTGGAGGTGATGATGGAGGGGCTTCCAGGCAAGTGGGAGTTAGTTGGGGCATAGGGAGAACTGGGGAGTGGAGATGAGAGGGGAATAATGGACAGGTACAGAAAGGGACCTTGGTGAGTGTTTATAAGCCCACACCCCCACCCCGAGGAGGATGGGGGCCAAGCCAGCAGGGGAAGTTGGCTTTGGAAGTTGCAGGTATCAGCCCTATCATGCATGAATATCTGGGACAATAGGATAGGACCAAATAGGACAGACGCCTCTCCCTGACCACATCTCCCGGCGGCCAAGGCAGGGTACAGAGAGACAGGTTGGGGGAAGGGAAAGGAGAAGCCCACTGTGAGACGTGAGGCAGGTGTAGAAAAGGAACAAATGGAATCACAGAATCCAAGATTAAAATCTTGAGATATCAGAGTTGGCCCAGAAGGGACATTAGAAATGTAACAATTAAAGCAGGTGCCCAGGGCACATCATCTCACTCAACTTCCAGCCGACTTCTTTGTGGGGGTAGACGGGATTATTCCCATCAGACAGAAGAGTAACCTGAGGCTCAAAGAGGTTAAGCAACTCATCCAGCTGGGAAGGGAAGAACCGAGCTCCAAACCCAAGTTGGTGTGAGCCCACACTCCAAGCTGTTTCCTGCTATAAAACTCCAGCCTGGGGGCCCTAGGTTGCTGCAGCAGTGATAGGGAAGCCCCAGCTCTGTTGAGATTTGCTAAAAGGCTGCTAGAAATGACACTTGTCCCTCTTCCTGGTGGCTGCACTGCATAGGAGGGCTACAACCCCAGGTGGCAGCCTTAGCAGTATTCACAATTCACTCAATCCCTTTGGCTGATCAGAGTCTTGTGGAGAAGGGCTGTACGTTCTGATGAATACAAAATCAAAGCATGAATTAAGCCATCCTGAAAGCATTTGAGAGAGGAAACCTTTCCAGTCCTGGGCTCTGTGGTTACCGGGGGTGGGGGGTATTCTTCCCATTTCAGGGGGATTTGCAGAGAACAACGGAGAAACCCTGAATCCACCCGAAGCCCTCGGAGCTGGCCTGTCATTATGCCCCCATCACCAGGAATAGGAAGGGTCGGAGCTGAGGAGTTGGATGGCCAGGGTCAGCCAGTGGGTCAGTGTCAGAGCGAGGCCTTGCAGCTGCCCTGCCAGTGGCACTCCCTCTAGCTGCCTGGAGAGAGGGCAGTGGTAGGAGGCCGGGGAAGCAGAAGTGAGAACATCCCTGTAGAAGGGCCACAGGCTGAGCGGAAACCGGAGGCTGAGCCCGTCGCCAACAATATGTTCCCGCCCACACAGGCTGGGGGGTGCCTGGCAGCCCCTCGGAGGCTTGAATCAGCTCTCACTTCCCTCCTTTGCCCCTAATTTTAGGCCCCAGAAAAATGCTGATGCTGCAGAGGCAACGGGCCTTCTTCCCAGAGAGCCTGATAGGGGTTTCAAGTTCTCTTTTCTCCTTCAAGAAAATTTTCCTTAAAAGAGATTGGTTTCCCAGTAAACACAGATGTCTGGGGTGCAGGGGGTAAGCTGCTGGGTGCAGACTAGGTAATAAACATAGTGACTAACTCTTACTGAGCCATTCATTTGGTGTCAGGTGCTGTTCCAAAGGCTTCCCATGCCTTTAAAATGCCTAACATACCAATGAGTGGGTATAATTGTCCCCATTTTATAGGTGGGGAAACTGAGGCACAGCACCTCCCATCCCACTGTGCTTCAGACCAGATGTCCAATGGTGGGAGTGGGCACCCCAGGAGATTCTTGGGACCTCTCTAACTATACTGGGCTAAGATCCTGTATCTTTTTTTTCCCATATGAATTAAATCAGAGGACTTGGCCATGAACATTCCATTCATTTGTTTCTTCATTCGGTGGTAGGGATACATCTACTTTGTACACAGGGTTAAAACAGTCCATTCCTGGGGAGAAGAAAGATGTCATCGCAGCAGGGAAGACTGAGGCAGGAGGCTGAGGACCCCGGGGACAGAGGTCTGGGTGAGAGGCTGAGCAAGCTGCAAGCCCCCTTTCTCAGAGGAGGGACCTTCTGGGCCTCAGAGACATCAGTCCATCCCTGAGCAGGTTGAGGGTTAGGAGCTGAGCAAATGACCAGGGGGCAGGGGCTTGTTCAAGGCGATCCCTTGATGGCACAGCACCATTCCTGCCAGGCTACCACACATCTCGGAATCAGGGACGGCCCAAGGGGTGCACCCCAGACCTCACTTTTGTCTGCTGTCCCTCCTTTTTACCAGGTCAGGGAATCCCAGTGATAGAGCCCAGTGGCCCTGAACTGGTTGTGAAGCCAGGAGCAACGGTGACCTTGCGATGTGCAGGTAATGGCAGCGTGGAATGGAATAGGACCCTATCACCTCACTGGACCCTGCACTCTGATGGCCTCAGCAGCATCCTTACCACCAACAACGCTACCTTTCAACACACGGGGACCTATCGCTGCACTGAGCCTGGAGACCCCCTGGGAGGCAGCGCCACTATCCACATCTACGTCAAAGGTGAGGAGTCTGAGCCTCCTCCCAAGAGGCCTGGCCCAGCAGGCCCCACTACAATGGGCCCTAAAATTAACAATCGTAACCATTCAGCTCTGCATTTACTGAGTGCTGGCTATGAGCATGGACCTGGAGCAGAGCTTCTAATGTAATGCAGCCCTCACAATAACCGTGCAAGGTGGGTCTATGATGATGCATTTTCTAGAAGTGCAGGAGGGTTATCCAAGGTCATGCAGCATCATGTAATGGGACTAGACTGGAGCCCAGGTGCATCTGACTCCAGAGCGCCCACACTGAAGCATCCGCCGAACTATCCTGGCAAGGTGTAACCTCAGATGAAACGTCAGCCTCTCTCAGCTTCCCTGTCACCAATGTCCAGATACCCCTTGGCCCAGTGGAGGGAGGGCAGTTGTAACCCTGTGCCCACCTCTACCCTAGACCCTGCCCGGGCCTGGAACGTGCTAGCACAGGAGGTGGTCGTGTTCGAGGACCAGGACGCACTGCTGCCCTGCCTGCTCACAGACCCAGCACTGGAGGCAGGCGTCTCACTCGTGCGTTCGCGTGGCCGGCCCCTCGTGCGCAACACCAACTACTCCTTCTCGCCCTGGCACGGCTTCACCATCCACAGGGCCAAGTACATTCAGAGCCACTACTATGAATGCAGTGCCCTGATGGGTGGCAGGAAGGTGACGTCCGTCAGCATCCGGCTGAAAGTGCAGAAAGGTGTGTGGGGCACAGAGGGACCGGGGGCCAGGCCTGGGGAGCGGGAACAGAGAGCCAGCAGCCACACGGGGGGTGGCTGGGGACTGGGCATGATGGCGGTTAGCGGGATGTCCTCACTTCTTCCCTCCAATGGTTCCACCATCATCTATGGGGTGGGACTGACAAGGTGTCGGGGCAGGGAGACAAAGCACACGTGAGCAAATAACTCAGTGGGCAAGGTCACCTGAGATCATTAGACATGCTCCGGAAAAGCACTCAACAGGGTAGCCAAACAAAGAGCATGTGCGGTGGGCGACCTCGCCGAGAAGGAGCTGAAATCTAATGACATGAAGGAGGTGGCTGTGCAAAGATCTGCTTCAGCAGGGGGACAGTGAGGACGAAATGGCGAGGTAGGGACAGGCTCTGAATGTTCCTGAAACGGAAAGAGGACGAAGCTCAGCCTCAGACGTGGACTTCCCTCTCAGGGCCTGCCTAAAGCCAGGTGCTGGGCACGTGAAGGAGGGATGCTGAGCTGAGAGGCAGAGAAGAGGAGGAGGTGGTGGGCGCTGCTGTGGCCAGGTGACAGTGGAGGTGGAGTCTCCCCCTGCTGGGATGCAGGCAGGATTCTGGTTTCTGGGAGGACTGGTAAGAGCAAGCAGGGCCCCAGGCTGAGGACCTGGGCTTGAGACAGCAATCGGTCCCTGTAACAAGGGCCAGGGTCAGAATGAAGCTGCTAGCCCAATTCCCCTGAATCTGAGGCCACTAAACCTGCTCAGGAGGTCAAAGGACCCCAGCTGTGCGGGCGGAGGAGGCCATTAGGGTTCTTTCCTAGCACTTGGTCCTGCAGAGCCTTGGGCTGGCCAAAAGCCAGGAGTCCCGGGCCTGAGCTCTGCCATGACCCCCTCAGGGACCTTGGGTGAGTCCTTTCATGTCCCTGGGCCTTAGGAATCTGGATTAGATTATCTTCAAGAGCAGTGATGGGCATAAATATGAATTCAAGGTCTACTGTGCGTCAGGCACTGTGCTGGCCGCTGGAATATTCCGGTCCTGGATTGACATTCAACTAGAGAGTCTAACTATTAAATAGAAAGTAAATACAAACGTGATGAGCGAGAAAGCAAGCTGGGGAGCGGAGGACAGCACTTTTATGGAGGTGCCGGGGAGGCTAATTCATATCAGCTGGTCACAGGCCTCGCTGAGGAATTTTTGAGCTAAAGATCTGATGGATGAGAACAGCCTCCCATGCAAAGCGTGGGAGGAAAGGTATTCCAGGAGGGAAAGGCAAGGGCAAAGGCCCTGCAGTGGGAAAGAGGTCGGGGGGGCTGCAGTGCAGCGAACAAGGGGTGGGGGTGTCAGGGCGGTCGGAAACAGGGTGGGGTGTGGGAAGGACTTTGGCTTCTTTTCTGAGAGTAATGGGAAGCCCTGAATGTTTACATAGGAGTGAGGTGTGTTCCCATTTATATTTGTAAGAGGTCACCTTGGCTGCTGTGAAGAGTGCGGACGTACGGGCCTCAGAGGGAGGCAGGGAGGCCTCTGAGGAGGCTGGTGCAGAAATCCAGAGTGGAGAATGGTGACGGGACTGGGGAGGGGGAGAGGATGGAGAAAGTGGACTTTCCAAGGTCTCTTTAGGACAAGTCCCCCAGGATTTGGGATGGGGCAGTGGTGGGGACCCTGGCCAGTGACCTGGCCCATGGCAGGGAGCAGAGCGACAGCACCATCATGTTCAGGGAGCCTGGGTGTTCAGGAGTCTCTCTCCCGGTCTCAGTCATCCCAGGGCCTCCAACCTTGACACTGGAGCCTGCAGAGCTGGTGCGGATTCGAGGGGAGGCTGCCCAGATCGTGTGCTCAGCCAGCAACGTTGACGTTGACTTTGATGTCTTCCTCCAACACAACACCACCAAGGTCAGTCCCTGGGGATTGGCAAGGTGAAGTGTGGCCATCCTCCCAGCACACCAGGTTTCCCAGGGGGGCGTCCTGGACCCCCCACTCCAAACTGGCTGTCTCAACTGAAGGCACAGCTCAGACTCCAGAGAGGGGCGTGGACTCACCCAAGATCTCACTCCCAGTCAGTAGCTGACGCAGAACCAGGACTCAAGCTCATGCTGCTGAACCTTGTTGGGGGGGTGGGGGGAGGAGGTGGTTCTCTGTCCCCTTGACCCATGGCCTTTGCCCCAGCCTGTAGACAAAAGCCAGAGGTGAGCTCACTTCTGATTTAGCAAGGGTTTCCTAGGCCACCTTTGAAGCCCAGGACTATAATGGCTATTTCAGAAAGATTTTGGGAGAGAGGGAGGAGGGGGAGGGAGGATTCCAGGAGGGAATCGCGCTGGGCTGCTTCTAAGAGCCCCTCCCTTCCCACTGTCCCTGCCGTGTTCCAGGCACAGCCCTAAGCAGCCACTTGCATGCATCTCTCATTTGCTCCTCACTGTTAGTTCCATCTTACAAGTGAAGAAACAGGCCCAGAGGAAAGGCAGATAGTAATCCTTAAAGGCTGAGCATTGGAACCCAGATCTTTTTAATCCCTCAACTACCTTGGTATACCGCCTCCTTTCCCTCTGGCTGCAGCTCACAATCCGTCAACGATCTGACTTTCATAATAACCGTTACCAAAAAGTCCTGACCCTCGACCTCGATCAAGTGGACTTCCAACATGCCGGCAACTACTCCTGCGTGGCCCGCAACGTGCGGGGCAGCCGCTCCACCTCCATGTTCTTCTGGGTGGTAGGTAAGCCTCGGGGTAGTGGCACACGGTCAGTAGGGATCCTTCAGGAGCGGGGACAGAAGGGGTTTGAGGAGGAAGCGAGAGTCAGGGAAGGAGACCTGCTAAGGACACCTCTGCTGGAGTTCCTTTATCCCGGGCCTGGCTAAGGAGCCACGCTCCGGGAGCTTTCCCTTACCCTCTCCTGGGACTCTCTCCCACCTTGGAGCTCTTACAGTGCATGGCTGCACCTTAGCACCATTTTCCATGTGTGTGTGTGTTTGGGGATTGGGGTCTAGTATCTCCCTACTGGACTTCCTTTGTTCAGTCTTCCATGCATTCCTTTATGAACACATGAAAAGATAATGATCACCCAGTGATTATGAGGGAAGCACGAGGTGTCCTGGGAACACTGAGGGGTCCCTCAACCCAAGCTTGGAGAAGGTGGCCTCTAAACTAGGATGGGAAGAGGAAAGCTGGGTTAGCTGGGCAGACGGGTGGGAAAGGAAAGGGAACAGTACTTCCGGCAGAGGGAGGAACGTAGGCAAGGCTCACAGGCAAAGAGAGCATAGTCATTTGGAATACCGAAAGAACCTGACAGTAGCTGGGACATGGAATGGTGCGAGGAGTGGCCACAGGGGAGCAGAGAAAGAGGCAGAAGCAGAGGCCAGAGGTAAAGATGTCTTAAGGTGAGTGAGGAACTGCATCTTAACCTGTGGGGAGATCACTGTAAAAAGGAGAGTGATGGGCTCAGATTGCACAGAGGAGGCACTGTGTGGTGGCCACGAGCACACGCTCCCAGGCAGCATTCCAACCAGGCTCTGCCAAGGACTAGCAGGTTGCTTACCTCCCTGTGTCTCAGTTTTTCTACCTGTAAAATGAAGATATTAACAGTAACTGCCTTCGTAGATGGATGGATAGATGGATGGATGATAGAGATGGATGGATAGATGGATGGATAGATGGATGGATGATAGAGATGGATGGATAGAAGGATGGATGGATGGATAGATAAATGGATGGATATAGATGGATAGATGATAGATAGATACATACATACATATATACATAAGTACTTAGAACAGAGTGTGACACAGAGGAGGTGCTGTCCAAGTGTGCACTAGGAGATAGCATCTGAGAAGGCTCAGCCTGGCACCGTGTGGGTTGGGTGGGAGGCTGGAGGCTGGAGAATAGGCTGGAGATGGCCAGAGGCATGTAGAAGAGTCTGAGATGCAGGGATGAGGAAGAGAAGGGAGCTAAGGATGACCTCCAGGTCTCTGGTGATGGTGATTGGGTACAGGCAGTGGCAGTCACTGGACTCGGACCCTGAGGCAGGGCGGGAGTGCATCAGAGTGGGAGCAGGCTCTGAGTCATTTAGGTCTGGCCAGGCCTCATGTGCTGAATGTTATGGGAGATGGAGGTGGGGGGATGAGAATCATGAGCATCACGACCCCTAGAGTGCATGGCAGGCACTAGACTTGCCACAGAATGTGAGCTCTGCTGCGGACCCCATTCTGCACTGGGGGCTTTGGCAGGGTCAAGGGGAAGAAGAGCAAAAGCACCTAGAATTGTCCCTCAGTTATAGCTTCTAATCCTGTCTGCTTTCTAGTACAGGCATACAGTAGTCACTTAATACATGTTTATGTTCATTCACACTTTGAGCCAGACATCATTCTAGATGCCGAGGATACAGCTGCAAATGGAATAGATACAACCCCTGACCTTATGAAGTCTGTGTTCTAGCTGGGAGTAGGCAAGCAATAAGCCAGGTGAAGTATTAAAAACAATTATGTAGCATTCGCAGCTTCAGAATAGCGTGGTCACCGAGGAAGATCTCACTGGAAAGCTGCTATTTGAGCAAAGACTTAAATTGCTGAAGGAGAAGGGAGCTCCGTCCTGCGGCCGGACTGTGCTTGTTCAGGAGGCAAGTTGACCAGTGTGGCTGTGGGGTGACAGCAAGAAAAAGAGTGGTCTCAGATGAGGTCAGAGAGCTAAAGCGGGGAGGTGGCAGATCCCACAGGGCCTTGGAGACCACCATAAAAACTTGGGCTTTTTCTCCTGAGAGAGACGGGGAGCTGTGGGAGGGTTTGAGCAGATGAGTGACATGGTGGGATTGGATGTCATAAGAATTAACAGAGATTTCTTGGGCTTTGTTGAGTACTGTCTGTAGGGAGACAAGGATGGAAGCAGGAAGGTGAAGGAGGAGGCTGCCGCAGTGGTCCAGGCTGGAGCTGGTGGTGGATGGACTAGAGTGGTGATGGTGAAGTAGTGGGAAGTTGTTGGGGTTTGGATGGTTGAATGGACGAATGGATGAATAATAGACAGATGAATTGTTGGGAGATCCAGAGCAAGAAGAAGGAAACAGCCTTGCCCCGAAAGCTCACAGACGAGTTGGAGAGAGAAGAAAGCTACTTTATGGGACAACCAGGTGCATGAAGCAGTACAGATGTGGTGCCTAATGAGTGTGTAGTCTGGAAGGGCAACAAAAGTCCAGAGGAGTGAGAGGTTCCTGTGTCCCGGAGCAGTGAGAACGACTCCCTCACGGGGGTGAGTCTTAAAGGATAAAAAGGCCTCTATGAGAAAAAAGAGGAGGAGAATGGGATTCCTGGTCGAGGAAATGGCTTGAGCGAAACCTCCAAGGTTGGAACGACTATGGTGTGTTCAGGGATGTTAGGAGACCCAGATGGGTGGAGCGTAGAGAGAGTGTGAGAGTGTGTGTGTGGGGCGGAGTGGGGAGGAAGAGGAGAGGTGACTGGATGAGCATAGTGAGACCCGATTTGACTGAAGAGAGCCTTGAATGCCAAGCTGAATAATGGAGGCAATGGGAAACCATAGGGGTCTTTGGAGTAGACATATGTCAGGGCAGAAGGGTGAATTTCAGATTTTTTAGACAGAATAAATTAAGAAGAAGAGCTCTTAGAAATCATCTAGTTCAGGGCTTGTTGCTGAGCCCTGAGGTTTTAAGAAGGCATGTCAAGGGCTACCATGACAGGCACAGAGAGGCTGAGTGAATTGGGGTTCTTGCCATAATTCCTTTGCCTGAGATTCAACAAGAGCAGCTGGATTTCAATCTGTGCAAAATTCCATTAGGAGAAACTAGGCAGGACTCTTTCAGGTACAAGTAACAGAAACTAACTCAACTGACCTAATTAAAAGAGGATTTTTTTTTTTTTTTTTTTCCTTATAGCTGAAAAACTCATGGATATCAGCATCAGGAACAGTTGGATCCAGGTGTTCAGCTGATGCTGGAAAGAATCTATGGCTCCCCAACTCTCAGTTCTGTTTTTTCTTTTTGAGCCTAGTCCGCAGGAAGGCTTTCCCTTTGTAGGAGTCTGACTACCCACCTTGTAGTATCTGACCTAGCGACCCCAGTGAAATGAGGGCTCCTCTTTCCCAGAGTCCTAACAAAAATCATGGAATGGAGTGCTATGGGCTCATGGTAACCCAAACCAATTACTGGGCCAGAGAGAACAGAGTACCCTCATTGGCTGGCCTGGGTTACACGCCTACTCCAGAGCTATATGTAGAAGCTGTATTGACTGACTTATGACCAGTAAAGGGGAAATGGATGACGGCATGTGAAGAGTGAGTGTGTGTGTGTGTGTGTGTGTGTGTGTGTGTATTCTTTCCTGCTCCCAAAAATTTTTCAAAAAGTTGGAAAATCACAGATATATTCAATCTCTTCATTACACAAATAAGGAGACAGAGGCACAAATGGGGATAGGAATTTGCCCAGGTTCTCCTAGGGCCTCAGTGAGAAACGTTTTGGTCCAGGGATTCTGAAGGGGGTGGTAAGAAGGGCGGTGTCAGAGAGTCTTGGGTGGTGGTGGGGACTGTGTACCTGTGACATTGCTGCTCAGGGACTGGATCAACTGGTGGATGACAAAACGGACAAATAAACCAAGACATCTTCCCACTAATGCCAGATGCTTGTCTTTCTGCTTTCTAGAGAGTGCCTACTTGAACTTGAGCTCTGAGCAGAACCTCATCCAGGAGGTGACCGTGGGTGAGGGGCTCGACCTCAGAGTCATGGTGGAGGCCTACCCAGGCCTGCAAGCTTTTAACTGGACCTACCTGGGACCCTTTTCTGACCACCAGCCTGAGCCCAAGCTTGCTAATGTCACCACCAACAGCACATACAGGTACCACCTGTCAGCTCCCACTGCACAGCCCTACAGCCTGGGGGATGCTTCAGCAACAATCAGGACACTTGGCTCACGTCCCAACCTTGCTGTATGACCTTGAGCAAGTCCCAGTCCCTTTCTGGGCTTCACTTTCCCTGACTTCATGGAATCCCAATATTAGTCACATGTGTTTGAGATTCGGATGAAATTGGCTTACCCCTCCATCCTATATCTTTGGGATAGTCAAGGCTCCACTCAAGAATTCTACCATTTCTTGGAAGTGTGCACTCTTATGGTCCCTCAAGGACTCTTAGTCTCATTCATTTTCCTCTCTTGGGGCCAATCTAAATGCAGAAAACAACCCCACTCATAGACACACTCCTGATAATGACTGCACAAGTTATCTGCCAAATACAAAGGCTTGGAGGGAGGGGAAGAGGGAATTAACATCACACAATTGCAGATACGTGAAATGTTCTGTAAAGGGTTGTGGCCACCCAGTCCCGAGGATTTCTCACTGGCTGCTCTTCTCTGTAAGCTCAAACTCTTCCCATGAAGTTCAATCTATAGTAACTCCACGCCTCCTCTTCTTCCATCTCTCCACTACCATGATCCTCTGATTCCACATGCACATTTTAGAAATTTTTCCTGTCCCCTTATGAACTGTGTTCTTGGGGTCTTTCCCATCCAAAGTGGCTTAAGCAGGTACATTCTAAACAAGAAAGCTTTGTCCCTGAGAGGAACACTCACACCAGGTATACCAGGTATTAAAATAATCATTTCTTTTCTTCTTCTTTTTTTTTTTTTTTTTGAGACAGAGTTATGCTCTTGTTGCCCAGCGTGAGTGCAATGGTGTGATCTTGGCTCACTGCAACCTCCGCCTCCTGGGTTCAAGTCTCAGCCTCCCAAGTAGCTGGGATTACAGGCGCCCACCACCATACCCAGCTAATTTTTTTTTTTTTTTTTAAGTAGAGACGGGGTCTCACCATGTTGGTCAGGCTGGTCTTAAACTACTGACCTCAGGTGATTCGCCAGCCTTGGCCTCCCAAAGTGCTGGGATTACAGACCCAAGCCACTGTGCCTGGCCTAAAATAGTCTTTTCTTACCCCGCCCTCTCAGAATGAGACAGTACAGCCTGATCAAGGGCAGCAGATACATGGTGTGCATGCCACACACACTCATCCATTTTTCTGCAGCTCTCTCCTGCAGAGTCTAGATGTGGCCTCAGAGTTCTCCTCGACATAGGCCCGAGGCAGTACTTCCGGCATAGATGGCTCGTGAGATATCTGTTTGTCGTCCCTGTGTTGATCCCTTAGACAGCTCCAAAACTCTTTGGGATCCTCATTCTAGCTCTAGAAGCCCAAACCTCATTGATTTCCAGAATCCTGCCTGTCAGTTGTCAGAAGCAACAAGGATGCTTTCTTGTCCTCATCTTCCTCCTCTCGGTTCACTTCTGGTCCTTTCTGGCCAGGGTCTCTGTCTTCCTCTCATTTAAAGCCAAAGTTCTGAATCTGGAATCTGTAGGCGCTTTGGAGGGGGCTGGTCCATGGATGGGTTTCAGGGGTCCATAAACCACAGAGACATTGAGTAAAGGAACATGAGATCCATCCCCTAAAACACAGTAGTCTGGGCACATTCAGCACAAGGCAGACGAGCCCGGACACCAAACAGCCACAGAATTTTAGTTCATGCGATGAGTATGTTCATAATGGTGACTTTCAATCATCCAAAAAAGTCAAAATCTTTTTAGTTGAAGGGGTGGAAGTTATCTCAAGAAGTGACATGGACAGAGGGCTTCTCTCTGCCAGGGGCTGGCTGGATGAGGCTACTCTTTGAATACCACGGATTTTAGTCCAGTAGTAGCTGCAGACGTTTCCCAAGCAAGAACTGGTAATTTGCTATAATTTTTAAAATTTTATTTATTTTGACAGTGAACTGGGGGACTTTTTAAAAAACGTATTTATTACCTAAACAACACATGCTGATTATGGACAAATTGTAAAACAGAGATTAAAGGAAAAATAAAACAAAAAATTTCCCAGAATCGGCCAAGGATAATTTTTGTTGTTAGCATTCGCTCCTGGGCCTTTTCTGTAACGAAGAGTGCCATTAAATTGAGTGCCCACGATGAGTCAAATTCTGTGTCAACCACCCTAAATCCATGTCCCTTTAATCCTAGGCCAAGCCTGTGAATTAGTAACCATCAATATCACTCTCACAGCAAAGGAAGTGCGGGATCCAGAGAGGTTACTTACTTGTCTGAGGTCACACAGCCAAGACACAGCAGCACCAGGACTTGAACCCCAATCTCTGCAGCAACACAGCTTAGAACCCAGGGCCCTGCATCCTACCTCTTGTCTCTTTCTCAGTCCCTCTTGGCAAGGTTGGCACTTCAGGGAGTTTCAGGAGGGAGCGCAGCTTTTGTGAAAGATTAGTGATAGTGCTCAAAGTATGAGACCTGTGATAGGGCTCCCAGCACCTTAAAGACGTCACCTCTATTAAACCTCAGGAGAAAAAACCACTTTCATATAAGAAAACCAACAAAGGAAATAGGATTGCTGGTTTTTGCACGTCTCAGTGGCACCCTGCCTGAGGACCTGGCTCAGCCAAGGTCGTTGCGCCCTGGATATTTTACCAAAAATAAACCCCTTTAAGGCTGTTGTCTGACTTTGCAATCCTGACAGGGGCCATACCAGGCTGGGGCTCACCAAGACCGCCTGCTTCTCTTCTGCAGGCACACCTTCACCCTCTCTCTGCCTCGCCTGAAGCCCTCTGAGGCTGGCCGCTACTCCTTCCTGGCCAGAAACCCGGGAGGCTGGAGAGCTCTGACGTTTGAGCTCACCCTTCGATGTAAGTGCTGGGGCGGAGCACAGCCTGGGCTGGAGGCCTGGGACTGCCTGGAGGCACTGGGAGTTTGGGGGGTCGCAGGGAGAGTGTGACTTGGGGCCTCCTCCTTTCCTCCTCAGACCCCCCAGAGGTAAGCGTCACGTGGACCTTCATCAATGGCTCTGGCACCCTTTTGTGTGGTGCCTCTGGGTACCCCCAGCCCAACGTGACATGGCTGCAGTGCAGTGGCCACACTGATAGGCAAGTGGGCTCCACTCACCTCCCTCGCCTGGGCTCAGGGGCTGGGGACTCCCTGAGTGGGAAGGACAAGCTGGTGCTGGGAACTCTGAAGCTCTGAGCCACATTCTGCTCTTCCCAGGTGTGATGAGGCCCAAGTGCTGCAGGTCTGGGATGACCCACACCCTGAGGTCCTGAGCCAGGAGCCCTTCCACAGAGTGACCGTGCAGAGCCTGCTCACCGTTGAGGCCTTAGAGCACAACCGGACCTACGAGTGCAGGGCCCACAACAGCGTGGGGAGCGACTCCTGGACCTTCATACCCATCGCTGCAGGTGAGTGGGAACTTTGCACACCACCCCTGCTTCTGTAGGTGGAGAAGGGAGATGGTCCTGGAAACTGCCCCACCACCCTGCCGAGGGAGCCGGGGTCAGATCTGCCTTTGGAGCAGATCCCAGCAATACCAAGGAGCACCTCTCTGGGCCACTCCAAGTCCCTCCTGCCCATCAGATCTCCCAAAGCAGTAAGACTGGGTGGCCTGAGAGAAAGCAGCCTGGTGCAACCGGCCCCCACTCTTATCCCTGCACACTAACTCATGCATTAGTTCATAAGTATGTGCAGGCATTATGTACCATGTGCTGGCACGTGCTTGATGCAGGGAAGCAGTGCCCCCACAGAGCTTAGAGTCCGATGAGGGAGGGAGGCAGGCAATGAGCAAGGAAGCAAGGTCCATCCCCAGCTCAGGGCCAGCTCACGCCCGTCTTCTCCATGTCTCCCCGATTGACTTCCCTCTGCTCCAATTACAGTCTATCCATCTGGGGTTGCTGGGCAAGAGGCTGCCCCGGGGAATGACGCCTGCCCTGTGCACAGCACAGCCTGCCGCTCTGTTTTACACAAAGGCTCCTTACCAGCTGGTTCTGTGATTCTCAGAGGCCCACAGCATCCTCAGGCTTTTGACAACGAGGATCCAGCACCCACTGTGTGTCAGATCCTGGCCTCTGCCTGGCTCAGAAGTGGTCACTCGTGTCCCCAGCTGCTGGCCTTGGAGCAACTGCTCCCAGGGTCCAACTGTGTGCAGTGCCTGTGGCCACTCTGGGTCTCACTGCTGGAGGTTGTATATTATAATAAAACCAACATTTTGTTGAAGGCTTCTGCTGTGCCAGGCACTGTGTTAAGCTCTTTACAGGGATTATCTTGATTAACTCCTATAAACCTAGGAAATAAATATAATTTTCCCTAAGTTCAATGTCACACACCTCCTAAAAAGTCCCTCCAAAACAATAGTGGACCCTGGGAGCAGTTGCTCCAAGGCCAGCAGCTGGGGACACGAGTGACCACCTCTGAGCCAGGCAGAAGCCAGGATCTGACACACACTGGGTGCTGGAGCCTGGTTGTCAAAAGCCTGAGGATGCTGTGGGCCTCTGAGAATCACAGGACCAGCTGGTAAGGAGCCTTTGTGTAAAACAGAGCGGCAGGCTGTGCTGTGCACAGGGCGGGCGTCATTCCCTAGGGCATAGTTGCAGAGACGAAATTTGCAGACCGAAGTTATTGATCTGAGCAAGGAAGTGGAAATTATGTCCTCCAAAACACATCACGAGAACTGGGATTATAGATCCAGGGAAGAGGAGACCCAGGGGCCATGGGCCTGGCTTGCAGACCCTCAGAAGAGCTGTGTGATTCCAAACGGCACGTGGAGGAGCTGCAGGGGAAATGCAGGCGAGGGAGGTTGCAGGGTGACCTCCAGCAGCCCTTTCTGACTGAGCTTCCTGGAAGTGCAGTGCACACTCATTGCCTCCTGTCACTGGGGGTGTGCGTGTAAGCAACGGCCGGGCACCAGGCCAGGCTGCTGCAGAGAGGTTTCTTGCACTGGCAGAGGGTGAGACCGCATGACCCCAGAGGCCCCGACCCCAGCCACAGGAGGCTGTGACCGTGGACGGGTTTGGGGCTGGGTGTGAGCAGAGCTGGAGAGGCTGTCCTCTCTGCCTTCCTCTGCAGGAGGGTCTGCAGGAGAGGCCCCGGAGGCTTCCAGTGGGGGATGCTTCATTCAGTCATCAAGCATTATTGAGCATGCACTGTGTTCAGGTCCGTGTGCAGGCCTTATCTCAGCTGGAGAGGGGGTTGAAGGTGCCCCTGCCTGCTCACTCCTTTGCTTCGTGCCTTCCAGGAGCCCGCATGCTTCCCCCAGATGAGCTCCTCTTCACGCCGGTGGTGGTCGCCTGCATGTCCCTCATGGCCCTGCTGCTCCTGCTGCTCCTGCTGCTGTTGTACAAGTACAAGCAGGTGAGCCGGAGCGGAGTGGGGCGGCCAGACACTGAGTGAGCCAGATCGGGACGGTACCCCCAGGCCACAAGGATTCACCCCTCCTCCTCAGTCAGTCGGTCGGTCAGTCAGTCTGCTAACAGCTCTGTATACCAACATGGGTGGGTGCCTACTGTATACCAACATGAGCCGGCTGCTGGGTGGCCTCTGAGGCTCTGCCCTCATAGAGTTTACTGTCAAGTGTGAGAGATGGATGCTAATCAAATAGCCATGAAAGCAAAGGCACACCTGTAATCCCAGCTACTCAGGAGGCCAAGGCAGGAGGATTGCTTGAGGCCAGGAGTTAGAGACCAGCCTGGGTGATACAGCCAGACCCCAGCTCAAAAACCAAAACAAAAAAACAGCCATGAAAGCAAGGGCATGGGTTATAGAGAGAGAGGCTATGAGGGGAAGAACGGCATTCCGGGGCAGCGTAGACCTGGGATCCTGTCTCCGCCCAGGGGGTCCCGGCACCCAGCAGCGGGCAGAGGAGATGGGCACACAGGGGTGATGTCCCCACGGCTAGGCCTGAGCCCTGCCCTCAGTAGCACGTGGCCTAGTGAGGACAAGGACCTGTGACCTTCACCATCCTCTTTATTATTCATGTTACTGTCCTGTCAGTCAAAGCCGCCATTTAGTACATGTTGCATGTTAAATGCGCTTCCTCTCACTGCATGCTGAATACGTGATAGTGATTTGAAGGGCATTTTTCTGTAGCATGTCACCTACATCATCTCATTTAATGCCCCCAGCAATCATTGTATGTAGCTAGTATTATTAGCCCATTTTACAGAGTTGTAAACTGAGGTTCTGAGAGGTTGGGACAGTTGCCCTTATCAACAGCTGGTCAAAGGCAGAGTCTGGTTTTTAACCCTGAGGGGGGACTCACTCCGAAGCATGTCCCAATCATTAGGTGAAATGTTGAATCATCTTATTTTACCCTCACGAGAAGCTGGAGGCAGGGAATATACTAGTCAGTATTTTACCCATCAGGAAACTGAGGCTCAGCAAGGTTAAAAACCCCCCAGGTGGCCGAGGGATATGGTTGGCACTGGGCCCCAGGGACTTCTGTCCCCAGAGCCCAAGGCCTCCACCACCTGCCTGCCCACACAAAGACCATGTGCGATGTGGTCAGAAGCTGAGAGGACCAGGCCGGAGGACTGTGGGAGGTCAGAGGTGGAAGGACTTTTCAGGCTGGTGCATAAGGGAGACTGCCTGGAAGAGGTGGCTTGGCGTTTGTGGGACGGGCCTTGGAGGATGGGGGATGCAGCAGGGGAGATGATATTCAGGGAAAGGGTATATCTGGGGGAGAGGGTAGAGTGTGCAGAGGGGCAGGTGAGGGGAAGACCAGGGTGAGGCTGGGCGTCTGAAGGGTTGGACCCCACCCTGTAGGTCCAAGGTTGTCAGTGGGTTTGAACAAGGGAGTGGTGTGATCAAGGGCTGAGATCCATCTTGGGCTGCCTGCCTCCTCTTCCCCACACCCCCTTGGGGCTTTTGTGAGAAGAGGGCTTGAAGTGGGGAGGGTGGAAGGGATGTTGGGGAGCCCCAGGGGCACATGGATCGGGCTCTCTGCTCCTGCCAGCACCCAGCATGAGAAGGCTGCTCTGAGGGCAGTCCTGGTCAAGATCGCAGGATCTAGGTCCAGCTCTGACACTGTTTTGCCATGTAACCTTGGCTGACTCGCTGTTCTCGCTGAGCCTCAGTTTCCCCTCTGATACCATGGGTCTGGGTACTCTTTAACAGCCCCTCCTCCTCTGACATGCCAAGAGCCTACTGATGGTCTAGTTAAGAGCCAGAAGCTTGGACTTCAGTGAATCTGGGTCCAAATCCTACCTCTGTGGCTATGGGATGATGGGAAAGTTGGTGTCTCTAAGTCTCTTCTCCATTTGTAAAACGGGATTGTTAACAGGCGGTTGTGAGGACTCCGTGCCACAGTGCACACAGATGACTGAGCAGGGTGCTGGAGGCAGACAGGCTCCGTGATGGGAGCTGCACGCTCTCATCCCAGGAGGAAGTTGGCTGGGCAACCAGAGTTAGCTCACGCATCTTGGGATGGCAGAAGGAGGGGGAGGCCTGAAGTTGGGCATCATCTCCTTGACTACGCACCCACAGCAGTTGTTTGGCCCAGCCCACCCACCTCCAGGGAAAGGACCTTACTCACTCTCGTGGCCACCCATTCCTTCTCTGAGCAGTTCCAATTTTTGCAATGTTCTTCTCTACATGGAACTGAAAACTGCCTCATGGCCCCTGGGTCTCCTCTTCCCTGGATCTATAATCCCAGTTCTTGTGATGTGCTTTGGAGGGCATAATTTCCACTTCCTTGCTCAGATCAATAACTTCAGTCTGCAAATTTCACCTCTGTGACAGTGAAATTTGTCGCAGAGCTGCCAGGACAGCTGTGCAGAGATTCCAGAGAAGGACCTAGGGCCCCCTGCAGCCCTTTCTGCCTTGGGCTGACCAGCACCCTTGGCTGTGTCTCGGAACACTGTGCCCCCTCTCCACGGGACCATTTTTGGAACACATACTCCCAGTCACCTCCATGCTTCTTGTACAGGAAATTCAGCTGCCCCTGGAGCCCATCCAAGGCTGTGAGAAGAAGACTTATAGCCTCAGGTTACCCTCCTCCTATATACCCATTCGCAGACCCTTTAGCTCTAGGCTGAGGTGTCCACCCCTGGGACCAGACTTTGAGGGGTCAAGGTGGTCATGCCCCTGACTTAGCGCCTGCCCTCCCATCCTCCTCTACCTTGCCCCATGGGGTTCCCAGCCTTGCCCTTTCACCGGGGACTCAGCCTGGCCTCTCCTCATTGCCCAGGCCTGGGGAAAGAAGTGGCCTGTCTGTGGGGAGGATTTGTTCTGCCTCGGGGCTGAGTCATC
This sequence comes from Aotus nancymaae, assembly GCF_030222135.1. Lineage (NCBI taxonomy): Eukaryota > Metazoa > Chordata > Mammalia > Primates > Aotidae > Aotus > Aotus nancymaae. Next base: position 25,057,803 of record NW_026988479.1, on the reverse strand, counting down.
ACCTTTCTGTCCTCCAGAGTGACCACAAGGGGGGGCCGAGGGGGAAGAGAAAAGGGCAGGAGTCAGCAGGCTCTCCTGGAGAAGGAGGCGCACAAGGGAATGGATGAGGCAGTGGGGAAGGGAGGGAACGGAGGCCGCTGGGGAGACTGCAATTCTGGGGGCTGGAACTGAGCTCTGAGGAGGGACAGGAGGATCTCCAAAGATTCCACTGGGAAGTGTTCAGATCTCCACCTTCCTGGGACAGAGAGCATCCACTCACCCGGAACCAGCGGGCCTAGACTGGGGTTGGGGGCAGGACTTTGATGTCTCCATGCCTCCTTTGGTGGGGAGGACGGACGGAAGGGAGGAAGTCCAGGTGGGCCTGGGGCTTAGGCCCATTGCGAGGAATCAATGGGATGACGCCCTTTGAGCGTCTAGCCCAGCGCCCCACTCCCAGGAAGAGCTCAGGAAGAACTCACTGCTATCACGACAGCTACCTCCACCCTTCTCAGGAAGCTTGGCCCATCCCTACCTGTTGACCTCTCACTCATGGGGTAAACACCCATGAGCCTTTTCTAGGAATGGCACAGGTGCCTTGGGAGGTTTACAGGCCCAGCAGGGGCAGGGGAGGGTTCCTGAGGCCGGCGGAAGTCACCTTGGTCCACTTCCAGGAATAGGAGCCTAGGATTCAGAGATCTGAGAATCCAAGCAAATCTCTTCCTCCTCGATCCCCTCGCTTTCGACAGTGCTCCCTGCTCAGCTGGGGGCAGGGAGGGAGCTGACTCAGCCCAGCTGCGGAGGGACAGAGGAAGGAGAAGTGGTGAGAAGGAAAAACAGTCTTGGCCATAGAGGCTCCTAGAGATGGAAGTGGCTGGGAGAGGTCGAAGACTCCCCTCCTCACCCTGTCACTGTCTTTTGGGCTGGGAAAGCACCCACGGGCAGGATTTGGATCTTCAGAGGCTCAGAACGTTCTTCTCTCCATGTTGCATTTCAGACTCTCCCCCAAGCTCTAGCACATTCTGAAGTTCACCTGTAGTCCACCTCCTGAATCAGATCCCGGAAGTGAGTCCCTCCTGATTTCTAATTGCAGTCTTTTCTCCCTAACTACCAGCCAGAAGTTCTTCGTGATGGTTAGCTGGAATCTTCCTCCCTGTCTCTCTAATAATGTCAATATTTTATTTTTGATTCAGGGGGTAGATGGGCAGGTTTGTTGCATGGGTATGCTTCGTGATGCTGAGCTCTGGGCTATGGATCCCATCACCCAGTACTGAGCATAGCACCCATAGTTTTTCAACCCTCATCCCTCCCCCCACGCAGTAGCCCCTAGTATCTGCTGGTGCCGTCTTTATGCCCCTGCGTACTCAATGTTTAGCTCCCACCTATAAGTGAGAACACGAGGTATGTGGTTTTCTCTTCCTGTGTTAATTCGCTTAGGATAATGGCCTCCAGCTGCACCACGTTGCTGCAAAGGACATGACTGGAATCTTTTCTCTCAACTGGGCAGCTACAGGCCAGCCTCCTCCCTGGCACCGGTCCACACTTCCTTTAACTTTGTAGCTCGGGTGCCCAGGAAAGGGGCCCAGCTGCAAGCGCAGCCACGCCGCTCCCCTCCCCAAGGCCTGGCCAGAAAGAGTTACGCTGCTGACCCAGGGCCTCAGTGTCTTCCACTGCCCCAGCCCAGCTTCCACATCCCCCCTCAACTTGGTCTTCCATCAGCATTTCTCATGGGCAACCCTTGGCATGATGCCCCCTTCCAACAGCTGCCCCCGGGCAAGAAACAGGGGCAGCCGCTCCTCCTCCCCACATCCCAGCGCTGAGCCTCCCCTGGCTGGTTGGTAACAGCATGGAGAGCCTAAGGAAGGAAATAGGTCTTTCCAAAAGTCCTGGCCCTCCAGAAGCTCACTGACTAGTGAGCAGGGTCTCTTTCTCTCTCTCAACAAGGTAAAGTCAAGGCTGGGTGCGATGGCTTATGCCTGTAGTCCCAACATTTTGAGAGGCCAAGGTAGAAGGATTGCTTGAGTCCAGGAGTTTGAGCCTAGTGAGCTGAGATTGCACCACTGCACTCCAGCAAGGGTGAAGGAGCAAGACCCTGTCTCAGAAACAAAAAGTAAAGTCGGATGGTGACTCACCTGTGTGAAATCTTCAGGGCCTCTCACTGCCCGGCCAGGCGTGGTAACTCACGCCTGTAATCCCAGCACTTCGAGAGGCCGAGGCAGGCAAACTGCTTGAGCTCAGGAGTTCAAGACCAGCGTGGGCCATGATAAAACTCCATCTCTACAAAAAATACAAAAATTAGCCAGGTGTGGCGGCACACGCTTGTAGTCCTGGTTACTTGGGAGGCTGAGGCAGGAGGATTGCTTGAACCTGGAGGGTCGAGGCTGCAGTGAGCCAAGACTGCACCACTGCACGCCAGCCTGGGCAACAGACAGAGATCCTGTCTCGAAAAAAAAAAAAATCCCAGAAGGGAGCCCACTCACCTTATAGCCCTCAAAACCTTCCTGCTTCTGGAACCTCCCCCGACTTCCCTCAAGCCATGATGGCTGCCTTCCTGTAGTTCAAACTTGCCAGGATCGTTTCCATGTGAAGGCTACATGGATGCTATTTGCATGCCCTGTTCCTGGAAAATTCTTCCTCTGATGGTCACATGGCAGGCTCTTCAGGGGCCTTCCCTGATTTATCTTACTTTATTTTCTTCATAGCACCACTCGAAAATTTCCTACATATATATTTATTTGAGTTTAATGCCTCTCTCAGCCACTAGAATGCAAACTCCATGGAGAGGCAGGGACTTTGTCCTGTTCAACTCCGAATCAACGGTGCCTGACACAAATAGATGCTCAAGAAAATATTTGGATGGGGTTATTATTATTCAGCCTTAAAAAGGAAGGGAATTCTGACCCATGCTGCAACACGAATGAACCTCGGAGGCATTATGCCAGGTGAAATAAGACAACCCCAGTAGACAGACACATGCTGTGTGAGTCCACTGAGCTGCAGTAGCTAGAGCAGTACGATTCATAGAGACAGAAGGTGGAATCGTGGTCGCCACGGTCCGGAGGAGGAGGAGGAGGGAATGGAGAGTTGTTCTTTAATGGGAACAGTTTCGGTTTTGCAAGATGAAAAGAACTCTGGAAATTGATTGCACAACAATGTAAAATGTAATTTACATAATACTACTCAACTATACACTTAAAAATGGTTGAGATGTTAAGTTTTATGTTATATCTATTTTACCACAATTAAAAAAATATACTTGGATGGGAGGGTGGATGGGTGGGTGGATGGACAGACGGACGGATGGATGGATGAATATAGATGGACAGATGGATAGATCACGTTCCATCCTCCCTCCTGGCTGCGGAATTACCAGATTATCAGAGATATCAAGGCCCTCAGAGATTGTTCTGTCCAAGGTCTTCGATACACAAATAGGGAAACTGAGGCTTTGAGAAGGTAAGGTCACAAAGAAGGCAGAGTCAAGCAGGAACATGCTCTTAGTGCCATGTTCATGAGGAGATATGACTTCTCTCAACCTATAGCAGGCCTTGCCCTGCCTTCTCCCACTGGGTGCCTCAGGACTGCCAACAACCCTGCTCTTGGGGGTCAGAGACCAGGTCCACAAACTGCCAGCCCCGGCTGCCATGTGCTTCCTCCTCCTCCTGCAGAAGCCCAAGTACCAGGTCCGCTGGAGGATCATTGAGAGCTATCAGGGCAACAGTTATACTTTCATCGACCCCACGCAGCTGCCTTACAATGAGAAGTGGGAGTTCCCCCGAAACAACCTGCAGTTTGGTGAGATGGCAGCACACCTTCCTATCGCAGGGCCTGTGGGGGTTGCAGGGAGCCTGTGCGCCCTTGGACAGAGGCCCTTTGGTGCCCAGGGACCTAAGGAACCTGTGTGCATGGCAGGTAATATCCTTGGAGCCGGTGCCTTTGGGAAGGTGGTGGAGGCCTTGGCCTTTGGTCTGGGAGAGGAAGATGCTGTCGTGAAGGTGGCTGTGAAGATGCTGAAGTGTGAGTGAGGGGAGGGGAAGAGGGAAGGGATGGGAGGTGGTAGATGCTGGGGGTGGGCTGGCCCTGGTGTCACAAGAGGCATTGCCCACATTTCAACCTGTTGAAGCCTGGGGGACAGAGCTCAGAGGTAAGGACTCGGCTTTTCTTGTGAGCTCCAGGCACCTCTGACTCCTGGCTCCAAGAAGGTCTAGGTTGGCCAGGCACAGTGGCTCATACCTGTAATCTCAGCACTTTGGGAGGCCGAGGTGGGTGGATCACCTGAGTTTGGGAGTTCAAGACCAGTCTTATCAACATGGAGAAATCCCATCTCTACTAAAAATAGAAAAATTAGCCGGGTGTGATGGTGCATGCCTGTAATCCCAGATACTTGGGAAGCTGAGGCAGGAGAATCACTTGAACCCAGGAGGCGGAGGTTTTGGTGAGCCAGGATCATGCCATTGCACTCCAGCCTGGGCGACAAGAGCAAAACTCCGTCTCAAAAAAAATAAAATAAAAAAATAGGTGTAGGTCACCCTTTAGGTGTCAAGGGGCTTCTGACTAAGCTCCAAAATGGCTGGGGGTGCAGAGAGGCCACCTAGGGGCATGGCCTGGCCACAGTTTGGCTTCCTGTCACTCAAAGACCAGCTCAGTGACAGGCCTATCCCTCTTCTCTCTCTCCCATCTGTGTGTCTGCATTTTTCCTTCTTCTTTTGGCCTTTCTGGGTCTTGGGGTACCCTCTGCTTGCTTCCATGGGTCTCTGCATTTGGCCCCCATGTATCTGTGTGCTGCTCTGTGTCCCCATCTGTGGGACCTGCGGTCCTTTCTCCCAGCCACGGCCCACACGGATGAGAAGGAGGCCCTCATGTCCGAGCTGAAGATCATGAGCCACCTAGGCCAGCACAAGAACATCGTCAACCTTCTGGGAGCCTGCACACATGGGGGTAAGGGCCTTGGTGTGCATGGGGCCAAGGTCTTGGGGCCTATGGGGGATATGAGGGCCCCAGGGCCACCTTGCTCCGTCTTCCCCTTCTCAGGATCCTACTGCTCTAAGTGCCAGTGGGATCCTGGTCTCAGCATCCCTTAAACTCCTGGCCCCATCGCCTAGACTAGTCAGGAGCTGCACGGGCAGCTTGAGGCATAAAGAGACTGATAGGAAGCACTGGAGCCCCTGGAGAAGGAGATGAATGTGAGAGCTCCTGGGCCCCTGCTTGAACTCCTACTTCTTAAGAAGCCTCCATTCAAGGATGCTTCGACACTCTCCCCATGGCCCACAAAGGTGCCCCAGGCTTTGTTGGGACTCCGAGTGCCCCACGTCCTCTTCACCGATAGCAGCTCTGACCTACATTGAGCTGCCATAGTTTTCCTTTAAAGAAATAATTCCTGGGCTAAATTTTTGTTTAAGGTTGTCTGTTTTAAACAGGCGGAATGACTGAGGCACAGGGAAAATTGCTCACAGAGATGTGGTTATAACTCAGCTGTGCCAGGTCCTGGTCCAGTGACCTCACTGCCCCAGACCCATGCTCCTGTTTGCGCAAGGGAGCACTCAGCACTTGCCTCACCCCACACGCTTGGCTGCTCTAGGCCCTCTACTGGTCATCACGGAGTACTGTTGCTATGGCGACCTGCTCAACTTTCTGCGAAAGAAGACTGAAGCCACGCTGGGACCCAGCCTGAGCCCTGGCCAGGGCCCTGAGGGAGGTACCGGCTATAAGAACATCCCCCTGGAGAAGAAACATGTCCACAGGTAGCCCCTGGCAAAGGACAACAGAAATGCCAGGTCTGGGAGGTGGGACCCAAGTCTGTCTTCAAAGCCAGCTCAGGGTTGGATGGCTCAGGATCGGGTGGCTGTGTGGCCCTTGACTGCCACCTGTGCCATGGGAAGTAGCCACCACAGGTTTTACGGGCACCTCTGTTTCTCTATTTCCTTCATTCAGCAAATATTTGAGCACCTACCATGTTCTGGGAGGGTAGAGGGCAAAGACAAGCAGCTCATGGTCTGGTAGAGACGTGTCAATGAAATCACGTGTGTGTAAAAGATGAACCAAGATGTGTGCCTGGAGCCCTAGTCAGAGATGGGCAGATGTGGCCAGGCGTAGTGGCTCATGCCTGTAATCTCAGCACTTCAGGAGGCAGAGGCGGGCAGATCACCTGAGGTTGGGAGTTTGAGACCAGCCTGACCAACATGGAGAACTCCCATCTCTACTAAAAATACAAAATTAGCCAGGCGTGGTGGTGCATTCCTGTAATCCCAGCTACTTGGGAGGCTGAGACAGAAGAATCACTTGAACCCGGGAGGCGGAGGTTGTGGTGAACTGAAATCACACCATTGCACTTCAGCCTGGGTGACGAGCGAAACTTGGTCTCAAAAAAGAGAGAGAGAGATAGGCAGATGTGGGGAGAAGTCACCCGTTTCTCCCATAGCCTGTGCTGACGATGCTGCAGAGCACCTGTTCCACTTAAGAGTCGCCAACGCCAGTGTCCCACATTGCCACGGGGGAGTGGGGACAGGGCGTGTGAATTGTTGGGTGAGAGGAGACGAGACAGCATAACTGTGGCCAGGTCCCCGGCCCACTTGGACCTGTTTCCCCAGCCAAGCTGTCAGAGTGTTGAACCTCTCTGGGTCTTTCCAGTTCTGTTGTTCTGTGGCGCGGTGACTACTGGAAGCCATCCAGAACAGAGCCATCCGACGGACAGAGCCACATGGGGAACCAAAGAGAGGAAATGGAGAGATTCATGTCACACATGAGTCAGGGGCAGAGGCAGAGCGTGGACTAGAATCCTGCCCTCTTGACTTCCAGTCCAGCATTCACCCAAACCACGCTGCTGTCCTGGAGGTCTCTGTCTCAGGGGCTTGTGGGACAAGGACAGGATCAGAATGAGAAGGGTGTACACTGTGCCCTCATCCTAGACACTGTCAGCTGCCACGCCTGGGGAGGCAAAAGGGAAGGAACCCATCTCTTCAGCCAGGGTCCTAAAAAATGGGGCCTCCTTCCCCCATTTTTCACTTCCTCTTCTGATTTCCTGATACTTCTATGAGGGTGACACACACTAGACCTTTGAAGATCAGACCAAAATGAGCATCAAAGAAGTTACTAGCTTCCCTCTTCAAATACACAGATGGAGAAAGTATTCCCATAGTGGGTAACTTTGAGGGCACATGGTCTGTGAACCAACTGCCAAAATGATCCCAGGCTATGTTAATAGAAGTATAGTTTCTAAAACAAGGGAGGTGAAGGTCTTGCCATGGTCAGATCATTAATACAACATTGGCTTCTCTTTCTGGGAACACTAGAGTATGGACATTGTCAAGGTGCACATCTGTAGCACAGAGGGGACGCAAGGGAGAGAGATCCTATCTGGTTGTAACGTTAGGGACAGTAGTGGCGATTCAGTCTCCAGCAGTGCTACTCAAACTCTACCCCAAGTGTGCTCTCATAGGTATCTCTTGAGAACTGCTGGAAATGCACCACCTCAGGCCCACCCACCCAGGCCTGCTGCTTGAAAATCTGCATTGCAGATTCCGGGGTGATTTATCTGCACATGAATTAGAGTTTACGCAGCACTGCTCCAGATCAGCGGGCCTCAGCTTAGGCTGTACTTTGTGATCACCTGGGGAGATTTAAATCTGTGAATGACGGTTTTGCCCCTAGAGTTTCTGAACTATTAGTAATTACCCTGGTCCTAAAAGCTCCTAAAGTGATTTTAATGTGAAGCCAGGGGTCAGAGGCGCTGTGTCTAGAGAAGAGAGGACACAGAAGGGGCCCTCAAATATGCTCCAATGCTAGTAAGGTTGTTGTGGGGAAGAGGATTCCAACTTCTCTGTGGCCCTTGAGTGTGGAGCAAGGGTCAGGAGGAAAATCTCAGGGGCAGATTAGCATTAGGAAAAGTGAAGAATTTTCTCACAGGCAGAGCTGCCCAAAACCACAGGTTGTAAGCTCCCCGACTGGGGACAGCCAAGCAGAAACCAATGATCGCTCGGATGGAGTGTGGCAGGAGGGCTTTTTATCAGAAAGGGACGTTCCAGTTGACCATGGGGTGGTGGGAGGCCAAGGTCTGAGCTGAGCAGTGCAATGATGGGGGCTGACCCCCACCTCCCAACCCTCTCTTCTATGTAGGGACAGTGGCTTCTCCAGCCAGGGTGTGGACACCTCTATGGAGATGAGGCCCGTCTCCACTTCTTCAAATGACTCCTCTGAGCAAGGTAAGGAGGTCCCAGGGCCAGGCTCCATTTGCTTGATAACAAGGAAAAAAGAGAAGGGCTGCTGGGACAAGGGGCGGGAGTGCGGCAGGAGTGGGGCAGGGCTGCCCTTACGCCGCTTTCCACCCCAGACCTGGACAAGGAGGATGAACGGCCTCTGGAGCTCAGGGACCTGCTTCATTTCTCCAGCCAAGTGGCCCAGGGTATGGCCTTCCTTGCTTCCAAGAATGTGAGTACGAACCTGGCTCTGGCTCGTGGCCACCCAGGTCTGTGTTCCGGGGAGGCTGTGAAGCGGGTAGGGAGGAAACAGAGGGCAAGAGAGTCATTTGGGCGGCAGCTGCAAGGCTGAGTGGGAGAAAGCTGTGCCTGGGGCTGGACACCTGTGTCCTCAGTGTGCAGACGAAGAAGGGTACCAGGCTTTATTCATTCGTTTTTACTAAACAGTGCAAAAGAAACAACAGTTGTCTCTTCTCATGGAGCACATGGTCTGGTGAGGATGATAATGGGAGCTTCCTCATAGAATTTTGAGGATGTCAGATGATGTATAAAGTATGCTCAGCCTAGGAAGAGGTGCCCAGGGAATGGGAGCTCTTGCCATCTTCCTTAGAACAGATTTGGGAGTCAATGGTTGATTGCTGGCTTAAGTCAACTATTTAAATTCTCTGTGCCTCAGTTTCTACACCTATAAAAATGAGTGTTAACGAATGTTTGAGAGGAAAAAAGGATTCAATGTGTGCAGAGTTTAGGGAAGGGCCTGGTAGCAGCTGCTATGATCAGATGTAATGGCAGGGTTCAGAGACTGCTCTCTGCTCAGGGGTCCATTGCATCTGGGGCCTGAGTGGACCACTCAGCAGACAAAGGGCAAGAAGGGCCATGGCAGCTCAGGGTGATGGGTGTTTCTAAGCATTAAATGGTCAGACCACACTCCATGTTCTCAGATCCTGGGCCTTGGTCGAAGGCATAGACACGGGTTTGTGGTAAAGGACCAACACTGATGTCCACTCCCTCAATGGGGACCTCTAGGCCTTCTGGGGCCCTCCCTGCCATCCTCCTCAACTCGGGCTCAGGTAGGAAAGGACCCAAGACTAACCCTGCGGTGCTTTCCCTCAGTGCATCCACCGGGACGTGGCAGCGCGAAATGTACTGTTGACCAATGGTCATGTGGCCAAGATTGGGGACTTTGGGCTGGCTAGGGACATCATGAATGACTCCAACTACATCGTCAAGGGCAACGTAAGTGCTGGGAGGGCTTGAGGGCTTGGGCCAGGCTGGGGAGGGGGTAAAGAGTCAGGGCCCAAAATAACTGGGGACTGTCATCCCAGGCCCGCCTGCCTGTGAAGTGGATGGCCCCGGAGAGCATCTTTAACTGTGTCTACACAGTTCAGAGCGACGTCTGGTCCTATGGCATCCTCCTCTGGGAGATCTTCTCACTTGGTGAGCCACTGGGCCCACTCCAGGCAGAGCCTGGAGCTGGCTCCTCTGGTTGCCCCACTGGTGCACAAAGATGCTTGGTGCCCAGGACACAGTGAGGGGTGGTGGGAGTGCAGAAATGGGCAAGGGCTCTCAGAACCCAGCATCACAGCTCCTGCGGGGCTGGGCCCACCCCTGCCCTTGACAGGTGCTCCTTTCCGGCTCTTTCATTTGTCTCTGCTCGTGCAGTTGCTGCTCTTACCCTCCTTTGTCTGAAGTCCACAGGCCCTTGAAGATGCAGCTCTCTATTAGGCTCTAGTAGAAAGAACTCCCATTTCCTGAGGACTAGGCACAGGGACTTGTACTCAGTCCACAAATGTACTGCTCCAACACCCTCATAACCACCTGCCTGTCCCCACTTTCATGATACGCAACTGAAACTTTCGTCTGTCTGATTCCAAAGCCTGCGCTAGAATTCTTGTTTGGTGTGATAAGGCCTGGCTGGAGGCGCACACCTTCCTAAGCCGAAGCCTGCCGCACAGTGGCTGGCACACAGGAAGCACTGGCTAAGAGCAGCTGCTGTTGCAGTGTCGTCAGCTGGAACCCTTCACACCCAGTCACTAAGACGTGCGTGGGTGTGCGGGAAGGGGGAGAAGACAGCACGGCCTCTTACCTGACCTTGGCCTTTGCAGGGCTGAATCCCTACCCAGGCATCCAGGTGAACAGCAAGTTCTATAAAATGGTGAAGGATGGATACCAAATGGCCCAGCCTACATTTGCCCCAAAGAATATGTAAGCAAAGGGATCCCAGGGAGGGAAAAGGACAGCCCAGGCTTTCGCTGGAAGGGGATGGAAGGCTGTGTGGTCCTGGTCTTTCCCTGTCCCAAACGTTCCAGGGTCAGGCTTTCTCTCTCCTGCAGTGGACACTACAAGCCCCTTTTGAGTTCAAGGTATGGGGGATGTTCTCAGAGAAGCAGCTCTTCACTAGGGCTGGTCCTAAATGACTATTTTTTTCTTTTTTTTTTTTTTTTGAGACAGTATTTTGCTCTGTAGCCCAGGCTGGAGTGCAGTGGTGCATGTGATCAATCATAGCTTACTACAGCTTCAATCTTCAGGGCTCAAGCAATCCTTTGGCCTCAGCCTCCCAAGTAGCTGGAACTACAGGTGTGCACCACCAAGCCCAGCTATTTAAAAAAAAGGTTTTAATAGAGATAGGATATCACTATGTTGTCCAGGCTGGTCTTGAACTCCTGGCCTCAAGCAATCCTTCAGCATCGGCCTCCCAAAGTGCTGGGGTTACAGGTGTGAGCCACTGCACCTGTCCCTAAACTCAGGCTTTTAGCAGATTGTTATTACAGTGATCCTGAGGATATCGAAATGGCCTCATTTGTCAAAATGAGGGTGAGGAGAGCACCCTTCTGCAAGGGTTACTGCGAGGATTAAATGATAAAGCATGCCAAGGACTCAGCACAAGTTTTACACAAAACTCATGTTTGACTAGGTTTGGGGACCTCTGCTGGGTAGGTCTCTCTAGGGGTGTATATTAATAATCCCTGGACCCTAGGGAGCAGCACATGAGTATCCTCTGTCCTATCTCCAGATATAGCATCATGCAGGCCTGCTGGGCCTTAGAGCCCACCCACAGACCCAACTTCCAGCAGATATGCTCCCTTCTTCAGGAGCAGGCCCAAGAGGACAGGAGAGAGCCGGTGAGTGGGGCGAGGCTCGGGGTGGGTGGCCGGTAAAGCAGGCTGGGCTGGGCCTGATGGATCCAGACTGACAGTCTCTGGTCTCTCCCACTCCCAGGACTATACCAATCTGCCGAGCAGCAGCAGTGAGCTGGAGGAGAGCTCTAGTGAGCAGCTGGCCCACTTCGAGCAAGGGGATATCGCCCAGCCCTTGCTGCCGCCCAACAGCTCTCAGTTCTACTGAGGAGGCGATGACAGGGAGCACCACTCTCCTCTCCTCTAAGCTTCAACTCCTCCATAGATGGGGCAACATGGGGAGAACATATAAACTCTGCCTTCAGTCATTTCACTCAACAGCTCGGCCCATCTCTCAAACTTGGGAAGGTGAGGGATCCAGGGGAGATCAGAGGATCCCACTCCCTGAGCATGGGCCATCACTGCCAGTCAGGGGCTGGGGGCTGAGCCCTCACCCCCACTTCCCCTACTGTTCTCATGGTGTTGGCCTTGTGTTTGCTATGCCAACGGACAGACCTCCAGCCCACTCTTAACATCCTCACTTCCAAGAACCCCCTTTCCTAATCCCCTCATCTTAACAGAATGGACTGACTTTATGCCTGTGAAGTGCCCGGGAGTACACTGTCAGGCTCCTTGAACGAGACAGACCAGCAGAGAAGTGGGATCTCCCTCTGAGAGGAGCAGCAAGAGCGTCAGGTGTCAGACCACACTCAGCGCAGGCCCCTTGGAGCAGGGTGGCTCCTGTAGGAATCTCACAGGACCTCCTAGTCTCTGCCCTATGAGCCTTTACTCCACAGCCCCACCACCTCCACCCCCGATCTGGTACTGCTGTAATGAGCCAAGTGGCAGCTAAAAGTTGGGGGTGTTCTGCCCAGTCCCGTCATGCTGGGCTGGAAGGCAGGGGACCTTGGCATGTGGCTGGCCACACCAAGCAGGAAGCACAAACTCCCCCAAGCTGACTCATCCTCACTAACAGACATGCCGCGGGATGTCCTTGTCAACATTAAACTAACAGCATCACTGCAGCCAGCCTCTGGTTCTTTGTGCCACACAAGTGCTTGTGCATGCCCTGGGACTTCTATCCCTCCTTCCCATGAAGTGATAAGCTCACATCTCTGCAGCTTGACCACACTGTGCCCCATACAATGTACATGGAATTGACTCCTGCTTCACCAAAACCAGATAATTTAATAAACTTTATTCTTGTTGGGGGAAGAGGGAGGGGAAAAAAGCCACCTACTCCACTCCTCTCAATAAATTAACACATGGCCAATTCCCAGGCCCTAAGCAAACCTTGGGCACTTGAGCCAGTCCTGCTGTTTACTTATGGCCCAGTCTGCTTCCCCTTCACAGAAGGGAGTTTTTCTACTGCTGCCAGGTTATATCATGACCATGGACCACATCCCCTCTTGTGGAGAGGGTCTCAGGCCCAGACAGGATGTTGGGTGCAGCAGCAGTGGCCAGGGAAAGGAGGGAGGGGATGCTCTTCCTCAAAGCTTGGGGCAGAGAGGACAGTCCTGGAAGAGAGCTGTGGCTGTTTCTCCGTCCTCAGCTTCCCCCAGATGTGGGTACAGGAAGAGCAGGAGAGAAATGCATCCCTCCTTCAGGGAGAATCAAGAGCCCAAAGGGACCCCTAGAGCTAATGAGGCCACACAGGCCCCTAGTCAAAGGCAACAGGCTATGCAATTCATGAAGCTGTGGGGGCTTAAACCAGGGCTCCTCAGGGGTGGGAAAGACCTCCTCACCTAGCAGTGTTCATACCTTAGCTCACCCAGGACCTCCACCCTGACCCACAGCAGGCGCCAGGGAAGCCACCAGCCTTTCCCTCAGCCTCCCTTCCCTCCATTAAACATACCATGTCCCCCAAGTGCTCTCTCAGGGCCAGAAGAGGTTTCTTGGCACCACTCCTGACCCCTGGAGGGTTGAGAACCGAGGACCCTGGGCCCTGCCATGCTCAGGGAATGGAAGCTCTTTGGTCAGTCCCAGCAGTCAGAGGCCCTTCCTGACAGGAGACCACTTCTGCAGGTCCCCTGGATAGCTCTGCCTCAGGCAAGGGCCTTACTATGGCTTGAGAGATGGTGTATTCCCTGTATAACAGCCTGGCTTATTCTGCCACTGTGGCCACCTCCTCTTCCTCACCCTCCTCCTCTGTCTCTGTCTTGATCTGAGCAACCCCAAGGCGGTAGAGGGTGTCACGAATGACCACCTCACCAGGCTGGCAGCTCTGTACAATGTCATGAATCTGACGATTGACAATCTCGCGGCTGGTGAGGAAGTCCATGAGGCGGTTGTAGAGGTAATAGTGAGTGGCATTGTCGAAGGCAATGGGCCGGTGGCGGACACTGTTTGGTTTACTGTCCATGATGGAGGCCAGGATGGTTGTGTAGGGTGCCAATTCAGGGCACAGGGCCAAGGAGTGGTGCCCAGCACTGGGGTCATCAGAACTGGGCTGTGTGCCTGCATGGACAATACGCCGTGTGGCAGTCTTGGTGACTGGGTGCTGGATAGAGTGCTCAGTTTCTGTCATGTCCACAGTATAATGCTGGTCCAAGAGCTCTGGACAGGACACACTCTAGAAGAGAAATGAGAATGCCTTATGACAAGAAGGAATGACTAAGGTAGAACCCATGTGGTAATGAGAACACTGTAGGCTCAGCCAGCCCTGTTTGAATCTTAACATCACCATGTACTGTGTCTCCTGGGTCAACCCCCACCCCGCAGTGCCTCCATTTCCTCACATGAGAACAGGGACAGTAACAGTGGCCATCTCCCAGAGCAGATGTTGGATTACTTGAGCTATTATTGTTCCCAGTCCATTCAGGCCAGGGGCTGCAGGGGAGCAGAAAGATCGGGCTCTGACGGAGGGTAAGACACCTTTCTGGGGTCCCCGGCATACTCATGGAGCCAGTGAGCCCCCAGGGAGTAATGACAATGACTCCTCCAAGGCAAAGCCAGAGGCCTTCGCTTCCCATAATGCATCCTGGCTGGGGCACTCAACACTTCTGATTCTTCCCTTCTTCCTAATTTTCAGTTCTAACATCTACTCCAGCAAAGGCCAAAGGCTGGCCTGCTGGCCTTGGAGGGTACATGACTATGAGAAATACTGTCTGGTGCAATATACCAAGACACAGAGACAAGGGCTCTGCCACTGATCTGCTATGTGACCTGAAAAATTCTATTTCCCCCTCTGGGCCTTAGTTTTTCCCTTTTAATAAAAGGAGAGGGTTGGATAAGATCAGTGTTTTCTAAACCGGTATGTCTTCAGATCACAACAGGCATGCCATGCGGTGTATTCATGGTCAACTAAATGTAAGACATGGTGAATTAAATGTACTCCAGGGCTGGCTGGGGTCTTTAATATGTCAGTGTGCACAATGACTCTCAAGGGTGGCAACTTTCTAGGCTTCTCTGGAAGGCAACCTCTTTTAACACAAGGTACCTATGTTTGGGATACCCTGGGTACACTTAAGTGACATGCTGTAGCCTCAAACAGAGGGCTTGGTCTGTAAAAACTTACAGAGTAGGCTGGGCATGGTGGCTCACGCCTGTAATCCCAGCAGTTTGGGAGGCTGAGGCAGGTGGATTGCTTGAGCCCAGGAGTTCGAGACCAGCCTGGGCATGATGACAACACCCCGTCTCTACTAAAACACAAAAATTAACAGGGCATGGTGGTGCGTGCCTATAATCCTAGCTACTCGACAGGCTGAGGCACGAGAATTGCTTGAACCTGGGAGGCGGAGGTTGCAGTGAGCCGAGATTGCGCCACTGCACTCCAGCCTGGGCGACGGAGCAAGACATGTAGGCCTGGGGAGACACAGCAGTTCCTCAGGAGGTGACTCACCACAGGCGGCTCTGTGGGGCTAGAGAAACAGCCCTGGTTCCTCCCCCACATTTGGTTGGTCAGCTCTGGGTAGCAGAGGTCAGCACACAGGGACACTGAAGTGGCCAGATCTACCACATAGACGGGTGGCCAGTGGCGGGAAGAGGCAAGCAGGTCCACATGGTCACGGGCACTCTCACCCCGCACAAGATACTTGGAACCGCAGACCACCTGGGAGAAGAAGAGTGTGGGGGATGGGGGGGCGGGGCACAGGGTTAATTAGGAAGCCAGTCTGCAGACAGACTGTGTACAGTTCTCACTCGCTTCTTCCCAGGAAGATGAGTAATCGGCTTCATGGCTGAAGCCATGGCCATCCTGCTCCCTTCCTACTTCTGTCCTTAAATGAAGTCACCAGCTCATCCTTGCCCTTCTGAGAGAGAGCTGGGAGAATCCTGTCCTCAACTTAGGCTGAAAGGCACCTCAGAACATCTTCCAAAACCCCACTCTCTCCACATCATCTACCAGTTCACCACACTAGCTAAATAGCAGCAGCAGCTAAGAGCTGGTTAAGAATGGAGATGCCTGGGCCCCAGGCCAAACCTAAGAAACTAAGGTCTCTGGAGTGGGGTCTAAGCATCTGTATTTTGAGCAAGCTCCCCACCAGACCCCAGTGGGCTTGTTGCTCAGATGGGAACCCACAACGTAGTCTAGTAAACACCTCCACTGACAGGGCCGTCCAAGCACCATTCCACAGCTCTGGGTATACCCACTTGGCTGTCACCTCCAAGTGATGCCACTCCCATCACAGCCCCCAAGATCTACAGCTATCCCTATGCTGTCAGCCGCTTCTCACGAGATGATCCCGTCGCATGAACACAATCCCCCGAGCAAGCTCTGATGTGCCCAGGGTAGAAGCATTGAGAATCTCTTTCAGACACAGCTTTAAAAGTAGCTGGGAACTGGATTCCCTTTTTACAGTTAGGGCCCCCCGCTAACTCACGAGCTTCAGTGAACTGACGGCTCTGCTAAGCCACCTCTCTCCTGTTCAGTACCTGTTAAGTGGGGTTCCTGTCCCAGTATCTTCCTGGGCCCACTCTGTCATCTAGTACATAACCTGTCCTGGTGCTAACCCAGTGCCACTTTGTCCACACCCTTCCACAGGGTTTCCATTCAAAGTCATCTAAAAGGTCCCTCATCACTCAGAATAAAATACGAGCTGTTACTCCGGCCTCGAGAGCTCTACATGATCTGAGCCCTGGGGAGCTCTCCAACCCCCATCCTCTCAGCTCACTCTGTTTCTCCACTCATGGCCTTGGTAGTCCCTCAGCTGTGACACTCCTTCCCTGGCTTACTACTGGGCTCCTCCCTATCCTGCAGGTCTTAAGTCTTCTCTGCCACCTCAGACAGCAGGTTCCTCTGTTACCTTCTATCTTAGGCCCTTTCTAATTTCTTCAGAGCTACTGCCACAAGCTGTGGTGACTTTATTTCCCTACTAAAATATACAGTCAACTAGGGAGGAGTGACATCTTTGCCATTCTTTATACAAGCTGGCCCTTATACCCTCAAGAGCTGGTGCCCAGGATGTGGTGGGGTGCTTAAAAAATACTGACAAAAGACCCAGCCTCCCTCCCTAGCCCTCGGGGTAGCATCTGACCTCTGGGCAGCTATGCCAGAGGTTGCCTGGTGACCTAAGTCCAGCCCCCAAAACTGAGCTGGATCAGTCTCTGTGTGGGAAGTTCAACATTAGCAAATTTACTCCAAGCTCCTCCTTGTTATTTTCTTACCTGATGGGGGCACACCTTGTAGATTTTACCACCTGTGAAGTGAGGTGGGGGCTGTATAGCTCTAGCTCCATTCTGTACAGATTCGTAGAGGGCCAATAAGGAGAAGCAGAGCTGGTCCTGGAGTAGAAGGACAAGATTACAAACATAAAAGTGATTGCTAAGGGACCATGCCTGGTGCTCAGCATCACACACTCACCCAATACCCAAAGCAAAAGAATAAACTGCCCAGGACAGAGTGGGCTTGCAGCCTCATAAGCCCAACCTTCTCTAGGACAGATAAGCAATCGGAGGCTTTGAAAGGATTAGGTCACAGACAAAGCCAGCCAGACTAATCAAGCTGTCAGAGTCTGAGGCCTGAGTCCTTTCACTTTTTACAGAGCAAAGAAATGATCAAAGGGGAGATCTGAACATTTGAATCTGATCTTAAAGGAAGTATAACATTTTCAATAGCACAGAAATGTAAAAAGGAAATACGGTATGAATAAAACAGACACATACACAGTCTAGGTATGTAACAGTAAGCATTTTCTAAGAGCTTGCATAGGTAATAATCAGACACTGTGTAAAGTGCATTCCTTACAACAGACTCACAAGGTTAGTATTTTGGTTATTTCCATTTTACAAACAAGGAAAATGAAGCTCAAAATACAAAGCAGCTTATCCAAGGTCACACACAGTAAGGAGGAGAGCCAGGATTCCTGACCCCAGAGCCTAGGCTCACTATCTTCAACAGGAGGAACTGCTAGAGGCCAGGCCCCACATACACGTCACCATCTAGCTGTTGACCATCTCCCAGGCATCCCTGATTGCCAGCACCTTTTGTCCAAGGCAGATGCCGTCACAGGTATTCATATCCCTGCTCTGAAAAGTGGACCAATCAGCTTACTCCAGAAGCCCTGATATCCACCACTGCCCTTGACACTCACCTTGGAGTCTTCTGCCTGAAAGGGTATGCCACACTGCCTCAGCAGGTGCTGCAGCTTCTCTTCACTGTAGGACCCAATCTCATCAAGCTTGCAGGTGCCCTCCTGGAGCAGCCTCACCAAGGCACTGCCACTGCCTGCAAGAGACAACAGTGCTGGTGGGAGGGTGCTGCTGCCAGCCACCAGAGGCCTCAGCTAGGCCCACAAAACAGCAAACAGTGGAAGCCAGCTCTGCACCGAGCCCTCCCCCAGTGCTGGCAGAGGTGGGACTCAAGGCAGGTCCATGCTTTCTGCAGATATTTGAAGTCTCTAAGAACTGGCTTTCTGCCCTGGAACATCTGAGCGGGATACCCTGCAAACAGCCACTGAAGAAAACCCTAAAATAAGTCAGCTTTTAATCCAGTCTTCTAAGGTTTTTCAGAACCAAGGCCTCAGATGCTTACCATAACTGCAGCAGTAAAAAGAGGGCAGCAGCTGTCATTTTAAAAGTGCTCTCTACATAATGTTCCTGAACCTGGCTAAAGCAAGAGAACTATGTGGGGGCCTTTAAAAAATAATGCCTGGGGGCTGGGTGCAGGGGCTCACACCTGTAATCCTAGCACTTTAGGAGGCCAAGGCAGAGGTCGATCACCTGAGGTCAGGAGTTCAAGACCAGCCTGACCAATATGGTGAAACCCCGTCTCTACTAAAAATACAAAAAAATGATCCAGGTCTGGTAGTGTGTGCCTTAGTCCCAGCAACTTGGGAAGCTAAGACAAAAGAATTGAGAACTGCTTGAACCAGGAAGGTGGGGTTGCAGTGAGCCCAGACTGCACCACTACACTCCAGCCTATGCAACAGAGTGGGACCCAGTCTCAAAAAAAAAGAAAGAAAAAGATGCCTGGGTCTTAAAGTATTAATAGTGAATATGAGGTGAGACGTCAATATCTAATATTAGGAAAAACTGTTTGTTTGAGAACCAGTGGATTATAACACATTAAGTACTTATGTTGTCAATTAAGTGGGTCATATTCAAAAACTCGAAAATGAAATAAGATAGAATATAAAGTGTATTGCACTTGGTAAGAAAAAATGTTGTTTTGGGAATGTCGTTTCAGTTATGGATATACACACTTGCATATGTACGAATATCATTCTGTGTCACGACGCAAAATGTATTCTTTACTGTGAGTTACAGTTTAAAAAAAAGAAGAAGGCTATCACTCTAACTGCATTAAATCACTTAATCTTCAGTGATCTACGAAGTGGGTAGCTATTATCACACCCTCTTTATAAATGAAGCAACAATGGCTTAGGGCAATGAAGGGACCTGACAGAGGGTCACACAGATACTAAGTGGCATAGCTGGGGATCAAACTCAAGTTGTTAGAAACCTATCTATCCTCATAACTGCTAGTCCAGGGTTTCTCAATATATAATCCATAGAACTAGCTGCAAACCATCTGGGAGGTGTGTTTTGAAGGCAGACTCCTTGGCCTGCCCCTACACTTTCTCAATGAAAACTTTTGGGGATGGAGCCTTATCAGCATTTTTTACAGGCGTTCCCCTACTCAGTGCCGTGGATCCCAGAAGGCTAACAGTGAGCTGTGTGCCCCTGCTATTTAATAGGCTGACAGCTCTTCAAAATTCTTCACCACAACTTTAAAATCTAGGAGATTTTGACACGGGCCGAAATTATCCTTCTGGAAGGAGTCCTGCAGCTGGGCCTGGCTCTCTCTCTGCCACTGTGCTATCTTGCCATGGACAATATCCCATATTCTTGACTGAGCCCTTTTTTGGACCCCAGTCAGCCACCAGGTGGCCTTACCAGGTACTGGTTGCACATCCAGGTTTTTGTCTTTCTCAGTGTTGACGACCACAGCTCCTCTCATGAGTGGTGGGAAGAAGGGGGCAATAACAGAGGCATCAAATTTGGTGATAGGGATGCTGGCAGGAAATGCCACTTGCTCAATCACCTCTGTCTCCATCGTGGCCCAAAAGTCCTCCACATTTACCTCATTAGAGCCCAGAAATTCAGGCCAGGTGAACTAGAAGGTCAGGATAAAGAAGGCCAAACTGTAGGAGTCACAGAACATCAGCAACACAACAGTCTACCCCATCATTATACATACAGGGAAACCAAGGCTCAGTGAAGGAAGTCTGATAGCCAGGCACTGCCAAGGAAACTTGAATTTGACAGCTCTGTACCCACCTGCCTTTTGGTCATATTTCTTTCTCCCACACCACAGTATCTCCCAGGCATGAATAATCCCCAAGTCCCTTCTCTTTCTATATCTTTATTCATGTCATTTTCCCTGTCTTATAAAGAAAGGGGAGGTACCATATGAATACCTGTTATGTGCCAGACACTTTGTAATGAACTACTAAAAAACAAGTCTGGGGATGGCTGAGGTGAGTATTAAGCGCACTCGAGTAAGCAACAGAACAATCACGTCAACACACGTCAAGCCCAAACCCTTACTCCTGACACCAGGCTGGCAAGAATGAGCAGAACTGGATTGAGTAAAATTCCAACCATTTTCCAAGGCCCTGTGGATCGCCAACCTCCTCCCACACATCGTCAGCACACAGTTATTTCCTCTACCCAATGAAGCATTTACTTATCTATTATAGACATCTATAAATAGCACTTGTGCTACTCAATTTTTCTTCTTGCAATGCCCTCTTATATGGTTCTCAAAACGTGACCAGGATCCCACTACCCCAATCAGAATTGTATAGGTTACTTATTAGAAATGTAAAATCCTTGGCCACATATTGAGCTTTATGAACTAAACTCCTAATTTTGCATTTAAAAAAGTTTCCTTAGAGGAATGGTTCTCAAAGGGTAGTCCCTGGACAAGCAGCAAGAGTATCACCTGAAAACTTGCTAGAAATGCAAATTCTTGGCCCCACTCCATATCTCCTGAGTCAGAAACCCTGTGGGTGGGACCCAGCAAGCCCTCCACTTAAAAAAGTTGTGAGAACCACTGCCCCATGTAGTTCTTAGGCCCACTGAAGTCCAAGAACCACTGCTCCTCATAAAGAATCCTCCCCTCACCTTATTCCTCTGTTCGCCACCTCACGGGGTGCTTAGTTCATGCTCTGTGTAAACAGCACACCTAGGGGAATGAGGCCAGCTGAGTCCATCTTCTCCACAAGGAGTAAGGGAACAGGAGATGCCAACTGAGTACACAAACTAACCACAGGGTCCTCCTTTATATAACCCCGAGAGATGGGCTAACAAGTCTCTTCATGGATAACAGCATATTTAAGGTTTGTTCCATAACTTCCTGTTTTAGTTCACAGACTTCAGGGTACCCTCTCCCCACACATACCACACTACTCTCCACATACAAAACAAAGAAGTACTTCTATGAAAGAAGTACCTGGTACCACTGAAGAGAAGAGACAACAAACTGAGAGTGAAGGGAATGCTACTCCATTCTGGGACAGAGGAGCCTTGAATGGGACATGACAGGTGCCAGGCAGGACTAGGAGACGGCACTTCTGAAGGGAGGTGGGCGTATCTATTCTTAGAAACCGTAAACTTGCATGGCCAGATATGATCAGAAAAACCAGAACTCAGAGTCCTCGGAGGTACTGGTGAGAATGGCAGTGCTTAGGGTGCAGACTCCACAGTCAGTGGCTGGGAAAGAGCAAGGTCAATCTCAGCCCCACCCCTCTGTGGCTGGGTGAGCTTGGGCAACGCCCTTGGGCTCCAGGGCCTATGTCTATAAAAACCTCATGAGGTTGTGGGGAGAATTAGGTCATACAGTAAAGCACTTAGCACAGATTAAGAACCTGGCATAGTAATAGAATGCTTAATAAATCTTAGCTGCATTATTATTGTTAATACTAGGCAAGCAGTTATGAATCACTCTGGAAACAGCCTCTTGATAACACACACAAAATGGTTGTTTTAGTTGCCTGGTTTTTTAGGTGGAAAGAAAAAGACAGAACCATGCATTCAACCCTTAAAATGTTTAGTGGTCCTGCCAAAATATACCAAAGCTGTTCTCTAGAGGTTCTGTACCTGCCTGAGCAGTGAGCAAATGAGATGCAAGTCCAGTACCTGAAGGTCACCCCATGTCCCAGGCTCTTGTTTGCTATGGTAGAGTTCAGAGATGGAAACCTCACACTCCAATGCAACTACTATCATACTCAAGGGGCAGTCCCTGCCTACGAGTGTAGATCAGACCTCACGGCATGATCACAGGGAAAAGTAATCTATGGGACTGTTTTTTTAAACCCTATAGAAAGTTAAGGAACATTTCCAACTACTCTGTTTGCTAAGAGTTTTATCATAAATATGGGTATAGAATCACACTGGAAAACCTTTATTTTTTTTTTTTACATTTAATGAAATTATATGGGGTTTCTCCTTTAATCTGTTAAGTAGTGAGTTAATATTAACATATTTTCTAATGTTGAAACAAACTTGCTTCCTTGTGATAAACTGTTATGATGCATTACTTTATTCATTAGATATGATTTGCTATTATCTTATTCAGACTTTCATCTATATTGATGAGTACATTCAGTCCAAATCTCTTCTCTTACATCAAATGTCTGATTTTGTTTCCAAAGTTATACAACCTTACATGATGAGTTGGGGAAATACACCCACTTTTGCTATTTGCCTATGTTTAGAATATTTCTTGGATATTTGTTATAATTAATTTATGAAGTCATCTGAATTTGGTGTTATTACCATGTGAAAATTTTTCAGTTCAGAACCTAAGTCAGCTCAGGTCACTCTTTTCCTCCAACCCCTTCAGTGCCTCTCCATTTCACTCTGTTTAAGTCCTTAAAATGGCTCACGTTACCCTACATAGCGTCGGCCTCCTGTAGCACCTAAACCTCACACAACATCCCACTGCTTGCTCCCTCCCTCTCCCCTACACTTCGAGCCACACTAGCCTCCTTGCTGGTCCTCAATCATGCCCAGCAAGTCCACCTCAGACCCTGTTCTTGCTGCTCCCTCTGCCCGGAATATTCCTCCACAAAGCCACATGGGTTTCAGATCTCTACTCAAATGCTACTGTATCAGAGATGCCCTCCCACCAACTGCCCTCTATAAAATACAAATGCCCTGTCCCACGACACTGCTCACTCCTCCTTACCTAGCTAGCTTGATTGTGCTTCACAGCACTCACTACTCCTAGATAGATATTTGTTTCCTGTGTCCCTAGACTAGAATGTGAGCTCCATAAGGACAGAAACATTTTTTTTTAAATTACAATTTCCCGTCTAAAACATGCATTTAGTTTATGTTCAATATATTTATTATATATTTTTGATATTCATTCACTGGATAAATACATTTTTCAAGTGAGTAACTGAATAAACAAATGCCTCTATTTCCATCTGGCATTCCCTAAATGAACTCTTGGGCTGTAGGAGGAAAAAGCCATGTGCCTCACCTGGACAGGACTGGAGTGATCCACCCCTCAGGGATATCATGCAGGAAGGGAGCTGCCAAAACAAGAGAATCCCACAGGTCCCTCACAATAGCTAAGAGGCACTTACCTCCACGCTCTTCAGTGCCAGTACGTTCTCTTCACTCCTCTGGGCCATTTCCACTTTGGGGGCCACACCACAGATGCCACAGATCATGTCATTGTAGTCTCGGACAGTTAGGCACTCAAAGGCCCAATAGCCATTGCAGAGCAGCTCCTGCAGCTGGCTCAGCTCCTCTGAGGTCAGAGTCTTCTCTGGAAGAAGAGCAAGCATACTGAGAAGGGCATAGAAAGAGCCCCTGAAGCCACTAGGGATGAGCTATTCTGCAAGACTGATTCTTCTCGAAGAATACGCAGCTATGCTAAATACCCTGAGGGTCAGGGACCTGGCCTGCAAGTGCTCAGGTGGCAACCCAAAGGGCAATTCCCACTGGAGTCATAGCTGCCTGTACTAAGTACTAGATGCTGTGCTGAGAGCTTTGACATGTTATCTCATTAATTCTCACAGGAATTTAATTCTTTATGAATCAGGAGCTATTATTCTCATTTTATAACTGAAGAAACAGAGGCACAAGAATAACTTGCTCAAAATCACATTGCAACTAAGTGGTAGAGCCAAGACTGAAACACAGGCCCATGTAACTCTAGCAGCTTTGCTCTTCTGTTCTCACAGCAGACAAGGTAAAGGGAGATTGGAGCCTATAGGAACAGGATGAGAAAAGCACAAATAGGAGTC
This sequence comes from Aotus nancymaae, assembly GCF_030222135.1. Taxonomy (NCBI): domain Eukaryota; kingdom Metazoa; phylum Chordata; class Mammalia; order Primates; family Aotidae; genus Aotus; species Aotus nancymaae. The sequence goes on along the minus strand of NW_026988479.1, from coordinate 25,033,815 downwards.
AAGAGGGCATGGAGGAAAAAAATTCTAGACAGAAAGGATGGCCCTCACCCTCAGGTCTTGACATGAGCCTTGAAACTGCAAGCAGACATCCAGGAGCTGTGGTCAGAATGAGTCTGACTAACATGCACTGGGGCCAAGTCTCCCTATGACCAAAAAAGGTGCTTCTAGAAGTCACTTGTAATCTCTTGCTAAGGGTCCCTGGATGCACAGAAAGACTCATGCTTTCCAAATTAGTTTGGCATTTGTAAAATTCAAAAGGAAGAGTACATTAGGAAGTCAAGAATGTCTCCTTTTTGAAATGATCAGACCCTTCTCCAAAATGAGTCTTTCAACCAAAGCCTGTACTGAAAATTCCCAGGGAGCTTAGGACTAACCTTGGGAAAGGGAGGAAAGCAACTTTTACCTGTCTGCTCCTGTACCGACTTCAGAATAACATTGACAGACACTCTGGGGTCCTCCCCTAGCTTGATCTGGTTTCTGATTGCAAAAAGCAAGTCCAGGCTTACCAGCAGCTTGTTCCCCACATTAAAGAGACCTGCAAGTTAAGAAGAGGCAACAAGAAAACTAATGTATTATACACAATGGCAAAAAATAGAATACACACCAGCTGGGTGCAGTGGTGCGCGCCTGTAGTTACAGGTACTTGGGAGAATGAGGCAGGAGGACAGCTTGAGCCCAGGAGTTCTAGACCAGCTCTGGTAACACAGTGAGAAACTCTATCTCAAAAAAGAGTAAAAAAAAAAAAAAAAAAAAAACAGGCCGGGTGTGGCCTATAATCTCAGCACTTTGAGACGTCAAGGTGGGAGGACTGCTTGAGCCCAGGAGTTTAAGACCAGCCTGGGCAACATAGCAAGGCCTCATCCTATTTTATTCAAGTTATATATTTAAAAAAAAAAAAAAAAAGGCAAAACAAAAACACCACAACTAAATGTCCATCAATAGGGTAAGGGTTAATTAAATTATGGTGCATTCACAAAATAGAAAGCATTAAAAGAATAAAGTATTACAACATGGAATCCAGTTTTTAAAAAAGTAGACCTAACTATTCTGATACAAAGTTGCCTATAATACATCATTAAATAAAAATAAAAAAATGAAAAAAAATAATGAAATAGTACATACATCTTTTTTTCCCCAATAAAAACAAGAAACACTTTCCTCCCACCCAGTTCAGTCCTTGGACCAAAGGTATCACTCTTCCTTTACACTTCATACAACTGCACCTAGGGAAAGGCCAGGAGCAACCTTTAGCTCATGAATGTGTAAGGGATCAAAGGCTATAAAATCACTCCAACACCAAATCCTGCAATGAATAAATCAGAGGAATTTAAGTGCAATTTAAGACAAATAAAAGTGAGTGATTTTATATGTGCACAAAACATAATGCACTAATTTGCACAAAAGCAAATTGTGTTCCCAGTGAAGAAGGGTACGGAGAAGTGTGAAACCACAAGGGAGAGCAGAGCTCTGGTCCCACACAAATTTTTTTTAAAAAAAGTATGATGCCCTCAGAAATCACCAAGTACAAATGTAAAAGACAACTGATACCACATTCTGACAGGCAAGAGGTAAAACTAAATAAACAGAGTGATAAACTGAGAGAAAACTGTAAAAAAAAAGTCCAAAAGAAGAATGGAAACATTCACAAAAGAAATTTACTATTAAAAAAAAACCCATAAAGGATCATAAAAAAGACAAATACAACAAATTAAGATTATATACAAGTTTTTACCTACAAAATTGACAAACTATAAAAAATTGTAATACTTATCTACAAAAACAAAGTCAACAAACTTAATCGTATTTCCATACTGGCAATGAATAGCTGGAAATTGAATCATGCCATTTAGCACTGGAAAAAAAAATACTTATGTCTAAGTGTAACAAAATATGTGTAGCACCTATATGCTGGGAACTTAAAAAAACTGATTATTAAAATGGAGAGAAAGACTATGGACTTGAAGATTCAACATATTTAGGCATGTCAAAATTTCCCAAATTGATGTGTACAGGTTGAACACAATCCAATTAGAATTCAAGCAGGACTTTGTAGATACTGACAAGCTGACTCTACAATTTATATGGAGACACACCTATTAGAATGGCTGAAAAACAAAAACAGATAATGCTGAGCGTTGGCATATAGAGCAAACTAACTTTTACTCATTGTTGAAAGGAATGCAAAATGGTAAAGACACTTTGGTAATGCAGTTTTCTTATAAAATTAAACACACACTTACCATATGACCCAGCAATCTGAATCCTAGGTATTTACCCAAGAGAAATGAAAGGTTCACACAAAAGCCAGTACACAAATATTTGTAGCAGCTCTATTTGTGACTGCCAAACACCGGCAGCGAACCAAATATCCTCCCATGGGGAAAAGATAAACAACCTATGGTACATCCACACAACAGAAAATTACTCCACAATAAAAAGAAACAAACACAACATGGATGACTCTCAAAGGATTGATTAGCTTACTGAAAGAAGCTAGACTCAAAAGGCTACACGCTATAATTGTGTTTACACGACATTCTGGGAAAGAGAACACTATAGGGATAAAGATGAGATCAAACAGTTAAAAGAGGTTGGGGAGACAGGTGGGTTTAAATACAAAGGAACAGTAAAAGAGAATGTTTTGGGTGATAGACCCGTTCTATATATTGATTGTGAAGGCAGCTACACAACTTAGTGCATATGTCAGAACTTACGGAACTGAAAACAACACATTTTACTATACATAAATTTTAAAATACATTTTGATTAAATAAATATATAATCCGAGTACTGGCCTAGATAGACTACAGGGTATCAGACACTCTCATTAACTGTTGGCAAGAGCATAAAATGGTACAAACTCAATCTAATGATATAAGACATTAAAAACACAAAGCACCATTAAGTTCTAAGACAAAGAGAATACATCGCAAATATGCTTTCATCTTCAGTATTCAATTCTACAAACAAAACTTAGGATTCAGTCAGTCTTACAATAGTTGGTACATGGTGAGTGTTCCATAAATGCCTGATGTTGACGAATAATAGGGGAGGAAAGGGTAAATGTGCAGCAATTCCACTTCTGAGTATTTGTCCAAAAGACAAATTAGGGCTGTACACAAAGACTGAATCATCAAAGTATAAAATGGGCACCATATATTCCTTTAAAAATGGCCATGTACTTCTCTACTTGCTGGCACAGGAAGATCCCCACAATGTACCCCTAAATTTAAAAAGCTAGCACAACTGTGCTTTTCTTCAAAGAAAGACTATAAATCCTACAATTTCTTATATTCTGCACAGATGAATAAACATTTCTGGAAGATTGAGCATATTGTTAAGTAAGTGTTTATCTCATGGCAGTAGGAATACTCTTGACTTTTTGTTTCCTCTTTTTATTTGTCTGCATTTTCCAGCCTTTCCACAATGAAGATCTGTTATTTTCAAGATACCAGTTAAGCGCTTCAACACTTGAGAGGTAAATGTCATCTCCTGGGACTGAGACATTTAGGAAGAAGATTCCCTCTTCCTCAGAAGCCCCATCTGAGAAGGTCCAGTGCTCAAAGGGCCAGAGGTCTCATCCATGCAGGCAGTTCCCAAGCCTGCTTTGGGATGCTCTGAGGGAAGAGAAGGTTGGCACCCACCTGTGTAGATGTCTATGAAGCTGTGCAGGGCCAGACAATGGGGGTTCAGACACATCTTCACCTGGGCAGTCACCGTCTGCAGACGGCTGGCTGTCAGCAGCCAGCATTCCTGGGGCCCGGCCAGGGAGCTAGTACCAGAAACATCACCAACAACAACAATAAAAAAAAAAAGAACAGAAGGGAAAGAGACTTCTTTATGGAGTCCCAGGGCTCAATGATCAATGGCAAATTCTCATTTGCTGGAGCTTAGGATTTCTAGGTAGGTATTTCCACTTTGTTGGAATCTGTAGAATCATCCCCACAATTAATATAACTTTAAATTTATAAAAAATTTAACCAATCCCAACGAATTCCCAAACCTAAACATTGTGTGAGGCAGTCCAGATGTAAATTAAATCCTAAGCTGGTGATAACTTTCAGGCATTTCAACAGAAATGATAATTACTAATTATTACTTTACTTTTAGCAAGCAGAAAGGTAAAGAAGCCTAAAAACGGCAGGGAATAACATCTTCACAGTGATAGCTTTAAAGTTTTCTGAAGAAAAGAGCAATACGAGCCAAGTGGGATGGGGCAGCTAGGGGCAGAGTTAAGGGGTGCTTACTTTTGTCCCCCTTTGAATAATGGGCTGCTACAGAGAAGGCACTGCGTGGACGGAGACTCATAATAATTCGACCAAGAGGTTTGCTCGATGGTGACTGTCTCCTCACTCACGTTGGACAAGATAAGTCGAGAGCTGTTGAGTTCATGAATCAAGGCGAAGACCTCAGCCAGCTCTGACTCATTCTCAGGAATCTGCAGAACTTTGCGCAGCAGCTGCAGTGTGGACTGGCGCTGGATCTCCCTCTGGGCTGTGCTCAGGGGCTCTGTGGCATTCAGCACATCTGGGAGTGGTGAGGTCACCTCCTGGGAAGAGAATGGATTGATCACCAAGCACTCAGGGCAGAAAGAGCCAGCTTTAGGCTAAAATAATAAAAGTCTGGGAGCAGCAGACAGATGGGGCCCATGACTGATAGGTGGGAAACCTAAGTTCCTAACCAGCTCAGCTAATAACTCACCATGTGACTAAAGGCTGGTTATTTTTCTCTGTGGGGCTCAGTTTCTCTACAGGTTGAGTACCCCAATCCAAAATCCTCTCAAATCCTAAACTTTTTGACCACTGACATGACATTCAAGTGATACACTTATTAGAGCATCTCAGATTGCAAATTTCTGGATTAGGGATGCTCAGGGAGTATGCATTTCCGCAAATATTGTAAATTATGAAATAATCCAAAATTCTTAACATTTCTGGTATCAAGCACTTCAGATAAGGGATATTTAACCCGTATCAGTAAATGACAGGATTATATACAACTCCTGGTAATGGATTCAACACCTAGCTCTCATTGATCAGGTCTGGGGTATGGAGGATAACAGATCCAGGTTTCAGTTCTGGATATGCCACTTAACAGCTGTATATGTGGGACCCAAGGCAATTTACTTAATCTTTCTGAGTCTCAATTTCCTCATCTGTGAAATGGGGAATAAAAATAGTATTAATCTCCTAGAGCTATTATACAGATTAAGTAAGATTTTTTTGTTTGTTTTTTTCTTTTACTGACCTCCAGAGTTGAGGTGGAGTGTTTTAAAGTAAGATATTTCAAGTAAAGCACTTAGCATAATGCCTATGGTGCAATGAAGGTTCTATGAATGATAGTTTTGTTATATTAACAAGTATCTGCACTGCTTAAAGTTATCTGTCTTTAATTATCAGTGGCTTCTGGGTACAAGGTAATTTTATACAACAGTCAGAGGCTTCCAGGAACAATGTTTTGAAATACTCATTAAAAATAGGTCTTTCTAAGTGGGTCTTTCTTCAATGGAGGCTCTTCCCTGATCCTTTTTGCCAAGCCAGCATGAATCACTCCCCTCTTTGTGTTCCCTGAGTGCACCTCTTGACTGCAGAATTCATCATCTGACACCTGCTAAACGACTACCCTCCTCCATTCAGTAAGGATAGAATTCTGCTTATTTACTGATTCCCAAACAGCATGATGCCTGAGACACACACAAGATACTGATTCATATCTGATAGACATATTATACATGGCTCTGTAGAAGTTAAATGCTTAATGCTACAGTTTGGATGCTTATCGTCTCAAAATCTCATGCTGAAATGTGATCCCCAATGTTGGCAGCAGGTCCTAAAGGGAGGTATCTGGGTCATGGGGGCAGATCCATTATGAGTAGATTAACGTGGGGTGCGGCAAGGGAGATGGTGAATGTGTTTTGCTTCCTTTTTCTCCACATGATCTCCATGCATGCTGGCTCCCCTCGCCTTCCACCATGAGTGGAAGTCGTCTGAGGCCCTCACCAGAAAAAGACGTTGGTACTATGCTTCTTGTACAGACTGCCAAATTATGAGCCACATAAACTTTTCTTTATTAATTGACTAGCCTCGGGTATTCTTTTATAGCAACACAAAACAGACTAAGACACTTAATAACAAGGAGCTTTTTATTAATGCTGCATACCCATGACAACTTTAGTAATAGTTTGGTTATCTTTCTCTCCCACTAGATTGTAAGCTCAAGGGAAAGGGCATATCCTATTCATCTGTGAAAGACTAGCCCATAGGAGGCATAAATATATGCTGAGAGTATGAATGAATTAATGGCTGCAGAAGAGCTGACTAACACTAGAATGAGCTGCCCCGAGAGGCTGTGTGTTCTCAGTCACAACTATGAAACCATAGCTGGAAGACCACTTGGCAGGAATACTGTCCTGTGGTTCTAGGCAGAGATGAAGGATAGAGAAGAAGTCCGTTACCGTTCCAGCTCAGAGACGTGGTCTTAATGACAAGAGCTGAAGACAAAAAGCACAGAAAATATTTGGCCACCAGGGGGCTCCAAATGACAACACACAAGAAGGTCCCTGCGGTTCTGACCAGTGCTTTATTTTGTGGAAAACAATAATTACATTGTATTTCTCAAAACTTTAGGAGATTAGAAAGTGATGGAAAGTCTGCAGATGAGGGTCCTGGGGGTGGGCAGCTCTCAGTTAACAAAATACAGAGGGATATAAGTTTTAGAGTGGGATTTGAAATTGGCAAGAGGTCCCTAGATAATTTTCCATGTCACCTGAAAAGTCACTTCATCCTAGATCTAGAGTAAACATCCACTTCAGCTGCAAACCACACAAATAGCTAAAATGAACTGGAAGGAGAAAGGAATGCTCAGAACTTCTACCTACACAGAAACTCAATTCCATCCCCTAATTACAGATACACACACTTTGTATATGCAAGCCCCAGGGTTAGTTGGTGTAGGAAAAACAAACATACCTGCCCTAGAAGAAACTGTGGTCTCATAGGGAGTTAAGAGAAGCAGTCAGTATAGGATGTGATCAATGCTATGGCAAGAGGAGCACATCAAACTCACTGAAAATCCAGGAAGAAAGCTTACTTCCAGTCGTAGGCATCCAGTGGAGCAAGAGAATCTGATGAAAGCTACAGACCCATTTTGCATGCAATTTCAGGGATTTACAAACTGCTTGAAGCTCAATTCTCAGTCTTCTCTAAGGCTCCTGTCTCTGAGAGTAAAATGCCCACATCTAATGTACCTTGCCCATCTTATTTTACCAATGGAGAAACTAAAGTTCGGGAGAGGGAAGATTCTAACTCAGGTTCACTCCTAGCCCCAGTGTTTTTTCCCCCAAGCCATCAGTGCCCACACATTCTGGTTCCACTTTTCTTTCTCACAAGGACAATAACCTCAGAACATCACCTCAAGCACAGAAACAGACCTGGAGACCAGGGTGAGATTCATCACCACAAAGGCCTCTCTCCATGCACAAAGAAACCTTTAAGCTTGAAGCAGTTCTCCCCATCTCTGTAGTCCTGTCTACTCCCAAACCTTCATCCCATAAGTTCCCCTCTTGAGTTCCATAACTTTCCTCTAAGCCTCTCCCTGGCTCAAGAACATTCAGTGGGACCCCACTGACTGAAGAACAAAACTGACAAGACCTTCCATGACATGGTTCTAAGATGCTTTTTAGGTCTTATTTTCCTTCACACCCCTTCTCCCACACCCCATTCCCATACCATCTCCTCCAGCCAAATGGAACCCTCCTCATTTTCATTCACACTTACCCTTAAGTATGGCATACCTTCCCCTTCCATCCAAAATCTGCTTGTCTTTCAAGGTCTGGCCTTGATCTGCAGTGACCAGGCTCCAACTCAGGTCCTGACCTGTTCTGTGTGCCACCCTCTCTTCCCCCAAAGCAGATCAGTAACATTTCTCTTCTTACTCTTATTTTACTCATTCCACTTGCTGCCTCCAGTGCCATCATTTTCTGTTCACTTTAAAAAACTCATATGGAAACTGAGGACCTCTTAAAATGCCCGTTTTTCCTGGTTATAAGAATAATAAAACCCCTAATGAGCCAAGTGGAATGTATTTTACTATCCAAGTAGCTTGGCCCAATTTCAGAGAGGATGGTTGCCTAGACTGCTAGAAATAAAGCTTTGATTAGCTAAAAGCTTTGCAAGGAACCTGAGAAAGCAGCAGTGGCCTAATCTACAAAGTCTTGGGGTTGGCATTCTCTATTTACCAAAACAGTACATCAACTTACAGATCTTGCATCAGGCCTCAGAGGTAAGAGGACACAAGCCTTTCGTCCCTCTCCTTTGACTCCTACTTAAGGCCTGTGCTATCATTCTCTGCAGTGAATGAACTCTTGGTTCTCAGAGATCAAGATACCTAGTCAACCCCTTCACCCTGGCAATGGGAACAAGGAGGCCCAGAGAAAAGAAGGCACTTGCTCAGGTTCAGAATCCACAACCTGGTTCCAGTTTGAATGCTCTAACTACTACCATGTACTTTAAAAATCCTCCTATTTCTACTAAGACAGGTTCACGAACAGAGCCCAAAACAGGCCAGGGTGTGTTTGGGGAAGGAACTCACGATAGCCTTGGTGGTTTTCTCAGTCCGGTCTTTGGCAAGGTTAAAACCACAGCTGGGACAAATCCGAGGTTTGTGCCTGTTGGTGTAGACATAGCTACAAGATGGATTCTTGCACTTTCCTCGGCCTCTTGATGTAGCCAGGCCCAAATCCTAAAAAAGTTAAGACCAATGTTCAATTCTACAAAAATTAAGTTAAACCTGGGCAGAGCCCAGACCAAAATGAGCAGCTGCCAGTACATCAGAGAAGAGAGTGGCAACTGCAAACCAGATTTAGCCTAACTTCAAGAGCCTTAACCTTTTCTGCAGTTTCTCTTTTACTTTTAATACAGGCTGCAAAAGTTCTGGCAAATTCAGTCCTTCCCTATCTGTGAAACAAGAGAGTTGACTCTCAATGGTCAGAAATTCAAATGTCTTTAGGGTCCAGGCAGTTGGTGGAGTGAAACAGGTCTGTTTAAAGAACGAGTGCTAGAGACTGGTGAACTAAAGAGTTCAAGCCCTGCCTAAAGACAAACCATGACTTATGGACTATTAAAGCTCAAAGCTCCAGCATCTAAGCTCCTATGACAAGTTACTATTTAATCAGCAGAAAAGAGGGTCTACTCAGGGGTAGTTCTTCCTAGATGGTAAATCTAGTTGCCTCCTAAGGGAGTGGAGAGTGAAGGCATGGAGAAGGTAGTGATTACATTTAGGTCACAGGAAAAAGAAACCTGAGCAGATCTCGAGGATAAAAGACACATTCTCCTTAGAGATCAGGCCAGGCCAGAGGTTAACCCATCATACCGTGCTGTCTTGTTTGCTACTGAATTCCCAGAACAGAGCCTGGCACAGAATATGTGCTCAATAAATATTTTTTGAATGGATGGATCAATGAATGACCCTATCTGAACCTGTCTGCCATTATGAGGCAAGAATTTTTAAAAATCTGGCTGCTCTCTCAAAATCTGTTCATCTTAATCAGATCAGCTAGAGAAACTGCCAAAAGATATTGGCTGGTTGATACTTTAAGCATCAAGAGAATTAGAGAATGTTGAGAGTGACAGATGCCCCAAAGGTATCTAAGCCAATGCAGCATTTTACACAGTAAAACTGAGGACCATAGCAGGAAAGAATCTTGCCCAGGGACATATGGCATGCTAGCAGCAGAGCCAGAACTCCTTTTGCATCAGGTCTTTCAACCGTCTAGTATTTATTTTCCTGCTCTATGCTGCCTGACTGTCAAAAGGGTGATCCCAATGTCACACATTTTTCCATTGGGATGTTAATATGTATTATGTTAAAAATAAAGGAAAAACCCCTGTGGGAAACACTAAGCTAAACAAAATAAGTTGCTTTACTAAAGTATTTCTCAATCTTACTTTAAGATACTACTGATGGGGCCGGGCGCGGTGGCTCAAGCCTGTAATCCCAGCACTTTGGGAGGCCGAGGCGGGTGGATCACGAGGTCAAGAGATCGAGACCATCCTGGTCAACATGATGAAACCCCGTCTCTACTAAAAATACAAAAAATTAGCTGGGCACGGTGGCGCGTGCCTGTAATCCCAGCTACTCAGGAGGCTGAGGCAGGAGAATTGCCTGAACTCAGGAGGTGGAGGTTGCGGTGAGCTGAGATTGTGCCATTGCACTCCAGCCTGGGTAACAAGAGCGAAACTCCGTCTAAAAAAAAAAAAAAAAAAAAAGATACTACTGATGGCCAGGTGCAGTGGCTCATGCCTGTAATCTCAGCACTTTGGGAGGCCAAGGCGGGTGGATCATGAGGTCAGGAGTTTGAGACCAGCGTGAAACCCGTCTCTACTAAAAACACAAAAATTAGCTGGGTGTGGTGGCGGGTGCCTATAATCTAAGCTACTTGGAAGGCTGGGGCAGGAGAATTGCTTGAACCCAGGAGGTGGAGGTTGCAGTGGGCCGAGATCGCGCCACTGAACTCTACCCTGGGCAATAGACAAGACTCCATCTCAAAAAAAAAAAAAAGAAAAACAAAAAGATACTAGTGTTGAATTTGACTTTGTTTTAGGGAGGAAAAGCCAATATCACCTGAACATAACTGTGGAACACCCTTTCTAGGCTAGAAGGTTCCAAGACTGCTGAAATGTTAAATCTGGACTGGATTCTCTTCTGCAACTCTCAATAAAAATATACTTATCTCAGTTGTCCTATACTTTATAAATCTCACCTGGAAAGGAACCAAAACAACGCAGCAGATTTATCCAGTAGATATCATTTACATCAGGGATAAGATTAACAATCTATATCCCTCCCCCAGCTACCACCACCCTCTCCCCCAGCCTCTTACTGACCTTCAGCCACAAAATCAAGACAACCTCCACACCACCCCGCCACCACCTAGCTGCACACTTACCAATGTGACAGTGCAGCTGTACTTATATGGAGGAAACATATCGGGCTTGACCTCCACAACTTTCACCTGAGAAGTCCTGTTGGATGGGCCACTTGGTAGCTGTGGATCAGAATAAACTGTTTAGTGTTTTTGAACCTCAACCAAACTCCTGAGGTTCTATGTCCTGAAACGACTTGAGGACATGTTTTCCTGGGGAATTTATAGAGCTGTTCTCCAAATGAGCCCTTTGGACTGCCAGGTGGCAGTCAGCAGCCCACCAAAGGCTAAGTGTCATGTTCAAGTCCAGGGGTTGCCACATGCTTCTGTGCACCTTCTAACACCATGTATTAGAAACAACATGAATCAGATTTACAACTACTACTGAGTTATAAAAGCACATAATAGCTTTTATACACACAAATACATGGTTGAATAATTTTGCATAGAAACATGTCTGAAAGACTATTCACTAAAATGTCACGGGGTAAGAGGACAATCATGGTTGTTTCTCCCTCTTTACCACTATCTACAAAATTTTCTATTTTTTTTTTTGTTTTTGGTAGAGATGTGGGTCTCACTATGTTGCCAGGTTGGTCTTGAACTGCTGGACTCAAGCAATCCTCCCACCTTGGCCTCCCAAAGTGCTGGGATTACAGCCATGAGCCACCATGCCCAGCTTCAAATGTTTTATAAGGAATGTGCATTTTAATTATATAACTAAAAAAAGAAAAAGCATACAAAATTAAAATTATTCTATAATAATGCATTTAAGTTGATTTTCAGAATGTTTCATGTAACTGTTTACTGGTTTAAAACTAGCAAAAGAGCCTGTGGCTTTTAACACATACCCAATGTCACCAATCAAAAGGAAACTATTTACAGAGAAGACTGGGGTTTACCCAAGTAACAGAGTGTACATAAAGGGAATCTAGGGGCTGGAAATCTACAAAACTACCGACGCTAACCAGATACCTTCCTTCTACACTGCAAGATCACACAAACACCCAGAGCTGCCACCATATCTGTGTGGAAAACAAAACAGTTCTCAAAGTAAAAGCCAGTTGATGTTCCTGTCAGGGCAAATGTAAAACTGTTAAAGGAAGTTAACTGACAAAGAACATATGACAAGGGAGATGGCAGACCCATTTTCCTATTCCACCTTGGTCCAGGACACAGTTTTCAAACTATAGGCCACAATCCAATGAGAGGTCGTAACTTTAACAAGTTGAAACCAGTATTTTGCAAATAGGAATGAGAAATAACAAAGTGACTGCATATAGTAAGGACACAGCTTCTTTAAACCTCTAGTATATATGGCTACTGGGCAGTAATGTAAAAATATGCCTGTTACTGAGGGTCATGATCAAAAGCTTGAAAAACGCTGACTTAGGAAATTTTGATAGATCCTTTCACAAGCATGATGATCTGGTATTCATGCACATGGGTGAGATGTGCCTCCCTCAAACCTCATTACAATGTCAGCATGTTACCCATCTGACATGAAAAAAAAAACTTGATAACTATTCTAGCTACATATGGCCAAAAAAACAAACAAAACCCACTAATCCATGGAATTTGGAGACCCAGAAAATTTTTAATATCTGTATCATTAAATGAAGTGAAAGATACAAGCCACAAACTAGTATATGACATAAGAGCCAAGTTTTCGACTTTTAAAAAATTGTATTAAAAAAAAACACACAAAAATTCAGGAAAAGACCTGAAAGCACATCAGATGGTCATTCGGGGTGGCAGGATCATGAGAGACTTTTCTTTCTCCTTTACCTGAATTTTCTGTATTTTCTACAACCATGCCTTCATTTTTAAAAGAATGCTAAAGAGATAGGACAACTAAATGTTAATATCTGATCCTAGACTGTATCTTACACTGGAGAAAAATATGCTATATAATGGAACTGTCCTAGAATGGTAGGGGCTTTTAAAAAAATAATAAAATAAAAAGATGCTGGGTGAAGTAGCTAATGCCTGTAATCCCAGTACTTTGGGAGGCCGAGGAGGGAGGATCGCTTAAGGCCAGGAGTTTGAGATCAACCTGGGAAACAAAGCAAAAAAACTTAAAAATTAACTTGGTATGGTGGTGCCTGCCTGTGTATGCAGCTACTCAGGAGGCTGAGTTGGGAGGATTCCTTGAGCCCAGGAGTTCGAGGCTGCTGTAAGCTGTGATTGCACCACTGCACTACAGCCTGGGCAACAAAGCAAGACTTTGTTTCTGGAAAAATATATATACATATATAATTGGGTCTGTGAAAAGAAAATAAATCTTGGGACCCCCAAATCACTAAGCTAAAGGGAAGAGTCAAGTTGGGAATTGCTTAGGGCCTACCTGCCTCCCATTCTATTCAAAGTCATCCCTCTGCTCACTGAGATAAATGCGTATCTGACTGCCTCCTTTGTAATCAGAAACTCAGAAAGATGCAACCATTTGTCTCTTAACTACCTATGACCTGGAAGCCCTCTCCCTGCTTTGAGTCTTCTGCTTTTGCTTTGGGTTATCCTGCCTTTCCAGACTGAACCAATGTCCATCTTGTGTATGTTGACTGATGTGTCCCTAGAATATATATAAGCAAACTGCTCTGACCACCTTGGGCACATGTCGTCAGGAACTCCTGAGGCTGTGTCCCAGGTGCATGTCCTCAATTTTGGCAAAATAAACTTTCTAAGTTAACTGAGACCATCTCAGATTTTCAGGGTTCACAGGTCAAACTGACACAGTTTGGAATACAAATGGGAGAGTAAAGATATGCATCCATGTTTCAGTAAAAGAATATCCCTATTCTAGGCCAGGTGTGATGGCTCACACCTGTAATCCCAGCACTTTGGGAGGCTGAAATGGGTAGATCACTTGAGGTCAGGAGTTTAAGGCCAGCCTGGTCAACATGGTGAAACCCCATCTCTCAACAATACAAAAGTTTGCTGGGCGTGGTGGTGCACTCCTATAATCCCAGCTACTCAGGAGAGGCTGAGGCAGGAGAATCACTTGAACCCAGGAGGTGGAGGCTGCAGTGAGCCAAGATTGTGCCACTGCACTCCAGCCTTGGTGACAGAGTGAGACACTGCCATCAAAAAAAAAAAAAAATCCACAACAACAAAAAACTCAGAATATCCCTAATTCTTATGAAATACACAAACAAGCATGAAGGCGTAACTTACCCTACAATGTGTATTTTACACACATGCACGTGTATATACACCCACATATGGTGGGGGGAACAAGCATGAACAAAACAGATAAAGCAAAATGGGCTATTAACAATAGATCACTATGTTAGATCACTATGGGTAAAAAGTATATGGGTGTTCTCTTTACTATTTTTATTTTTGTGACTTTTCTAAGTTACAAATTATTTCTAAATAAAAGTTTAAAACACGCATTCACTTTATAAAATAAATTATTTAAAAAATAGATAAATCATTCATGTTAATCTCCTCCCAGAGGTCTATCAATGTGTAAGAATTAGGATCTGTCTTTACCTATAGCTTTGATGCATTAAATGGAAGCAGCCAGACCCCAAACAGCTCCCCCTCTGGAAAATGGGTCTTACCTTCACTTCACCAGGGCCAGATGGCTGTTGAATGGGCTGGCCCAGCTGCTTCAGTGTGCTTGGCTTCAGACCACAAGTCCTCACAGAGGGAGTCTTATCTGAGAGAACCAGGAGCCAAACTGGTGATTTAAGTGCATTCAGAGTCTCCCCAAGTCTCTCACGTCCGTTCTTAACCCCCACACCTGTCTCTTTCCCATCAGACAGCTCCTCCATCCCAGGTATGTCCCAGCCCTTACCACTCAGGGAAAAGGCCTGCCTGGCCCTGGGCAGTCCCATGCAGCTGCCTCGCCCCACATTGACTGGGGCTGGCAGAATTGCTCTCATTGGTCTTGCTGCAGCCAGTAATGAGGGCTTGCCCCGTGCTCTGCCTTTAAGCTCTGGAGCTCTGGGCCCACAGGTAAGCAGGTCAACTCTGAAAACAGTAAGAAGAGAAATCTGGAAATTTTGGACCACAGGGAAGAAAACCAAAGTGCGATCTCTACATAGTGCTTTATTAGAGGATAGTATTGGGGTTAAACAATCAAGCTTTACATATATTGAGTTCAAATTCAACCACTAAATAGCTGTGTGGCCTGGGGCAAATAATTTATTCTTCTATTAACTTCAAGTTCCTAATATGTAAAATGGGACAGTAATTAGCTACATGTTGTGGGGTCACTGGGAAGATACAGACGTGTAAAACAATGTCAATAGCATGTAATGCCAATCTCTGTTATAGCTGTAACATGTAATCTACCTCTAGTTAGAGCATAAACTAATGACAGCAGCTTGGAGACCCTAGAAAACAGAGTCCCCGTTGCAGCATCAATGTTGAGCACAGGGCTACACCACAGAAGGCCTCAACAAACATTTGCTAAAGTGATTTATGTGTTTCAAACAAAAGGTCTAAAGTGCACAGCTTCATCCTTTAAATATACAAAACCATCACCGAAGTATATTGCTACATAATTTTTTTTAAAAAAGCAAGATGTATTTTGGAGGCTGAGGCAGATGAATCACCTAAGCCCAGGAGTTCAAGACCAGTCTGAGCAACATGAACCCTGTCTCTACAAAAAAATACAAAAATTAGAGAGGTATGGTACCGCGTGCCTGTAGTCCCAGCTATTGGATGGCTTTAGCCAGGGAAGTCAAGGCTTTAGTGAGCTGTGTTCGTACCACTGCACTCCAGCCTCAATAACAAAGTGAGACCCTGTCTCAAAAAGATAAAAATAAACATAAACATAAATAAAAAGTGAGATGTAGAAGTATGTATGTTGTGCTATGATTTGTGTTAAAAAAAGTGGGAAATATATATATATATATACACACACACACACACACACACATTGTATATAAGGTATACAGGTATTAAGTATACAAGGTATTTTTATTTTTCCAGGAAAAGACAGCCAAAGTTAAAAATGGAATTGGCTTCTGGTGTCCTACTATGGGCAAAACTGTTACCAGCTGAGAACTACTGATACAAATAAGGGTCTTCAGTTACTAGAACACAACTTCCTCAGGGAAGGGGTATACATAGAATCCAACTAAGCATTTACGGAGTAAAAGGGGAGAAAAAGATAGTGACTTCCTCCAACTTGCAAGGTACTAGGTTGCGTGTTTTATAAACAATCTTCAGTTTGTACAGTCAGCCTGTGAAGATTTTCTAATATCCAATTCAAGATTTTTCAGAGGGGAGAACTGAAGTCAAGAGACATGAAGTAACAATGCCCAAGGTCAAACAGAAGCCAGAAACAGTCAGAACCAGTACTGAGTCATCAGGCCAGAACTCTTTCTACAGGATATTTTAATAAAGCTTCTCTTTCCAAATCCAGTATCCAGAACTGGTAACTCATAGTTTCAATACTACCTAGAGCCTGTATCAGCAAGACTGTAATAACTGCTTTAGGGAGATTAACAAGAAGAGATGTGTAAGTAATCTGACAGCAGTACATGGATAGCAGAGTCCAGGGGTAAGAAACAATCTTTACATATCTCTAGGCCTTGGTTTCTGCACATATAAAACAGGAACCATTGCCTGGGCTCTGTTGCCTCTTGCAGGCATGCTATACAGACATTAGATAAAACAAACATGAGGCATTTCCAATGCTGCTATTTTAAATACAACTCTATAATATACAAACACATTGACTTACCCTGTAGGTTTTTTAGGAGCAGGGAGTGGACTGGAGGCACTTGTCCCCTCGGATGGTGTTGGCGCATCTGCTCCAGGATTGTCATTGTCAGCTGTCCCCAGAGTGACCTCAGGCTGCACACCACTTTTGATGACTGGTGTCTTAGTGACTGCTGCACCACAATTCCCAGGAGCTTCCTTAACCAAAACATGGGCATCGGAGATGATCACTTCCTCCCACTCACTCTCCTCACCTACTTCTCTGGGAGGAGCTACATTCAGGAGCTGGCTTACAGCTTCCGAATTCTCCAGAGTCAGTTTGGAGGCATTTTCCTTAGAGGAATTTTGCTCAGTGGTGACAGGCTGCTGATTTCTTTTCACCACAGAGCCTTTGGAAGAGACACCAGAAGCCAATTCCACTTTTACTTTGGCTGGCTTTTCCTAGAAAAATAAGAATACTTTGTATACATAAGGCATTTTACAGTTGAGGACATTCACAAACATTCTCTCATTTGATCATTTTAATAACACATGGGTAACAGATAGGAAACCAAGGTCCATGAAAGGAAGAAGTTAACCTAAGGTCTCAAGTGTAAAACTAGGCTGAATCTAAATCTTCTGACTACAAGCTCCTTTCACTATGGCATACAATGCTTTCCTTTGAATAAAGCTTTCAATTTTCTAATTAATTCTTACTGAAAAGCCTCTCCAGGTTTCATCAACCAAATGTTGGCATTTTTTAGTTTCACATTTAGTTTGACATTATTTAAAGCCTACTTCTCTGTGTCTAGAAAGAGGGTGACGTATTCCGTATAGGGCCTAGAAGTCCTAAGTTGTTCACCTTGGTGGTCCTTTTATGAGATTCAGTTAATCCCAATGTGGCCACAACCTCATGTGGACTGATTCAGCTTCCCATCTCCTTGGAAAAAAATTCTGTATTTTGTCCCAGATTCTTTAAGGTAAGTCTTAAGAATGACTTACACATACGTCACATACTTTGCACTGGATCAAATTAACTCATGCATTATTATGTACTACAAATATTCAAACTCACTAAAAATAGCAGCTGCTATTTTAGCTAGATCTGGTTTAAAAAAGTCCTTGCTGTCTTAGCTTTTATCCAATTAGTGCTGCAGTGGAAATAACATATACACTTTTAAAAAATGTTTTTAAATAGTGGTTGTCTCTGGAATAGGTTTCAGAAAGGTTTTCTGCCCATCATGTATATCATGAAGGGCACTGTAAATTAGAAACAAAAAGGCGGGGTTCTATCTAGTTTAGCTCCACTCCTAATTAGTTATGTGGTCTAAGGCAAGTTCCAACTGAATCCTCATTTCCCCTTATGAAATAGCAGAGGGTTGGGCTCTCCGTGTTTGTCAACAAGAGCCAGACAGCATTTTGGGTGACCTAATTCTTTAGTGCATAGAAACTCCCTGCACATTACAGGAAGTTTAGTGTCTGCCAATGTCATTAAATTTCAATATGATTTATCTTCCTGTTGCTGACTACCCAGAAACCCCTCAACATTTACAAAGCCACCTGCACATTGCACTTCCCCTAGTTCAGAACCAGTAACAGCCAGGGATCATGGCTCAGGCCTGTGATCCCAAGACTTTGGGAAACTGAGGCAAGAGGATCACCTGAGCCCAGGAGTTCAAGACCAGTTTGGGAAACATGGTAAGACCACAGCTCTACCAAAAAAAAGAAAAAAAAAAAACAACAAACAAATTAGACAGGCATGGTGGCGTGCAGCCTGTGTTCCTATGTTCCCATTTACTTGAGAAGCTGAGGTAGCAGGATTACTTGAGCCCAGGAAGCGGAGGCTGCAGCGAGCTATATTCATGCCTTGGTGACAGAGCAAGACCCTGCCCTGTCTGAAGATTAAAAAAAAAAAAAAAAAAAAAGAACAAGTAACAGATGACCCCTAAGAGCTCTTCAGTAAAGCATTCTCAGATTTTAACACATAGTAAGTTAACATGGAGAGTTAATTATAGAGTAAGTTAACATGGAGAAAAATTCCAAGTCAAGTGCACAGAGCTTATTTACTGCAGGAAAGGAAAAATTTAGCAGAAAAACAGGAGACTAAACTCATCTCTCGAGATAAAATCTTTGAGCAAAACACTCCCTACTAAGTAGGCTATTTTAAACAAAAAATCACCACAGAAAGATTGGGTAATTTAAGCAATCTGAGCAAAACAACTCTACCTGGTGATCTCACATTTCATTAACTCAGCCTACTCATTTTAGATGTTACTTTCAAATTTTAAGGTAAACACAACAGGTTTTGTTTTATAACTTTTTGGGAACTATGCCACGTATTTCTTGGGCTAATGTTAGCCAGTATGAACTCTAGAACAATACAACAAAAGGTGAATCATTTCCTGACTGGCACAAACACACTTGGAGCTTTTAGAAACAAATTACACTTGCCGCCTCAAAAATCAGAATTCAAGAAATCTTATTAATAGATCAGGGGTGTCCAATTTTGGCTTCCCTGGGCCACATTGGGAGAACTGTCTTGAGTCACACATAAAATACACTAATGATAGCTGATGAGCTTAAAAAAATAATCACACCAAAAAAATCTCATGTTTTGCTCTTTGAGGAAGACATGGTTGTAGGTGGTACAGAGCTGTGGTCCGCGTGCTCCTGCTCCTGACCCTGACTCACCGCAGTTAGCTCTTGCTGAGGAACAAGTCGGTCAGGAAGCCCGCTGCAGCCAAGGCTTTTAAAGACACTGGAAAAACACCCATGGAGCTGGAGGTGGCAATTCACCAAATTCAAATTGCTCTAACGAGCTGCAACATAAAATCCCTGGAGAAGATATGTGCTGACTTGATCAGAGGAGTAAACGAAAAGAATCTCAGTGAAAGGACCAGTTTGAATGCCTACCAAGACTTTGAGAATCACTACAAGAAAAACTCCTTGTGGCGAAGGTTCCTAAGACATGGGAATTTCCACATGAGAATCCACAAGCAACTAACTGACTTGCACAGTCCTTCTGAGATTGTTAAACAGATTACTTCCATCAGTATTGAGCCAGAAGTTGAAGTCACGATTGCAGATGTTTAAGTCAACTATTTTAATACACTGATTACCAGTTGTTCTAAAACAAAAAATCTCAATGTTTTAAGATAGTTTATGAATTTGTGTTGGGCTGCATTCAAAGCCATTCTGGGCTGCGGGTTGGACAAGCTTGTCTGACATTCTGCAGCTAAACAGCATACTAATGCTCGAGAAATGTGGTTTAGTGGAAAAGGCAATGGGATAATTAGCTGTGTGAATTTAGTAAGTTGCTTTTTTAAAATCTATTTTTCCTTAGCTAGAAACTCAAAAGAGCTGAAGTAGCTGATAATCAAAGTCAATTTTATCTCTAAAATTCTAAGTGCATTGACGGTAAAATGTTACCTATCTTCTCTTACTGTTTCTATTAGCTTTAGAAATCACAGTATGTACTCTTTACATGGTAATTCTTGCAAAACACATTGGTAAATTTTGACTTAGCAAGTCAAGATGGGGGGAAGGTAGCTAAGAAAAAAATTGTTTTCATGCTATGACCTTGATCTTAGTAAGAGAACCATGGCTCTAAAGTTTCTCAGGCTGGGCACTGTGGTTTACATATGTAATCCCAGCACTTTGGGAGGCCAAGGCAGGTGGATCACTTGAGGCCAGGAGACTGAGACCAGCCTGGCCAACATGGTGAAACCCCATTTCTACTAAAAATGCAAAAAAAACCTAGCCAGGTGTGGTGGCACATCCCTGTAATCCCAGCTACTCAAGAGGCTGAGGCATGAGAATCACTTGAACCTGGGAGGTGGAGGTTGCAGTGAGCTGAGATCGTGCCACTATACTCCAGCCTGGACAATAAGAGCAAGACTCTGTCTTTAAAAAATAAAGGTTATTTCAGTCAAAGCCAGGTTATAGTACCAGCTACTCGGGAAGCTGAGGCAAGAGGATCACTTGAGATCAAGAGTTCGAAATGGGCCTACACAACACAGCAAGAGACTCGGTTTCAAAAAAAAAAAAAAGTTATTTCAATCAAAGTGGAAAAAAACCACACATACAAGAAATGAAAAAGCAAGCCACACATACAAGAAATGAAAAAGTCAAAGTAAAAGTAGCCTGAAAGAGGGACAAACCAAAATGATTACTGACAGCCTTCCATGTATAAGCATAGGAAATACAGTCCTGTGAAAGACCTGCTTTGCATTAGTCAAGAAAGGCCAAGGAAAATTCTGCCTACTATCCAGCTCAATCTTCCTACTGTAGCTATTCCCCATTTTGGGGGAATACAGTAGCAATACACTGATGGCTTCACAGAGACATATCAAAGAAGATGGCACAAGAGCCTTGACAAAACCTCCTGTGAAACATTAGCACTAAGTCCTTCCTGACCCTAGAAGTAACAACATAAAGAGCAATAGCAGGGCTAATAATTACATTAATATCTATCATGATGACAGCAGGACATTCACTGAGGATTTAATATGTACCAGAAACTGTGCCATTCAATCTATATGGATAATCTTACTTGACCCTGCTAACATCCCTAATGAAGTAGGTACTAACTTCGATTTACAGACGAGACAAAACTTAAATCCAGGAACAGATACAGAAAGTCTTGACCAAGATGACATAGTTAAAAACCTTGGGAAGCAGGGGTCTGAACTGAGTAGCTAACTCCAGAATTGTGTTCTTAATTCATATCCTGTTCTGTCTCCTGGAATTGGTGCTAGCCTGAACTTAGTCAGAAGCCAAAACACTCATCCAGAGGACACAAGTCACCACCCCAGTATTTCTCAAAGAGATGTGAAAATTGCCCCAGATTTAAGGTATGCTGCTATCCAAGGTTTTTCTACACTTAAGTTTGGACCATGCTGAGTTAAACATATAACAATTACAAACCTAACGTAAGCCATTTTCACTAAAATAAGGCCTCTCTTTCCTTTTCTACCTACCCAAATTCTATTAATTCTTCAAGACTCTCTCTCTTCTATAAAACCTTTCATCTGTCCCAGTCCTTATAAATGTCTCCCCTCTCTGAATTAGGTGAGAATTTACTGCCTATTCCACCCATTTTAGCCCTTAAAATGTATAGTTTCATATAAAATATGTGGCAAGTGTGTATGTTTTGTCTAGTTTGCACCAAGCACACACACAGATAACATGTTAAACAGAACTTCAGAAGGGCACAACTGTGATGCTCATTTATTTATTGAGCATCTTCTACGGGCAAAGACTGTGGAGGATACCAAGGTCATGAAGGAACTCACAATGTGACATAAACAGAAACACTGTTAACTGTTGATGAGTGTCAAATAAAAGTGTTGAAGACATATAGATATAGACATCTAGATATAGATAAGGGGATGACAGAAATAAGTAAATAAACATAGTGTAGTAGTTCATGGAAATTATTAAACATGTAATATTTTTGAAGAATATTTAAAGGCATGATATGTTAAATTTAAAAAAGCAAAATATTATAGTATTAAAAGTATCCATGAAAAAATAAAGAAAAAACAAGAAAATAGTGCTCACAATCCCAGCACTTTGGGAGGCCGATACAGGAGATTGAGGTCAGAGCAACAGAGCAAGACCCCATCTCTACCTGAAAAAAAAAAAGGGAGAGGGGGAATGGAGAAAAAAACAGATACAGAACTTATTCACGGAAAAAAAGACTGGAAAGAAATACACCGAAATGCTAATAATGGCTTTTCTTTGGATGGTATATGAGCTTGGATAACATTTTATTCTATTTTTCTTCTGTATTTTTTAAACAAACTATATACAATGTAAATGATTTACTTATATAGTCAGAAAGTAAAAACAAATGTTAACTTTTTAAAAATCCCCTCTTCCTAACAGAAAGCCTACTCTGTGAGGCTTCCAAAGCAGCAACAGCCAATGGACCTTACCTTTGGGATCCACTTCCCTCCTAGGAAGTTACCACAGGTAGGGCACTTAGGTGGCTTGTGCCTGGTGACATATGTAAAGGAGCAGCCTGGGCTGGTACATGTCCCATGGCCCCGGCGGGTGTATGTAGTGGTCTGTAAATAAAGAGTATATCAGAATCAAAAGAACAATCCAATCTCTCTCAGATGTTTATGACCACTATAACCACAGCAACACCAGGAGGTCACGAGCTTGTGGAAGGATAACCAATTAATAATTATACCATAAAAGGTCAGTGTTGGAAAGCTCCTACAACACAACAAATTCACTTTTTAGAAATGGAGAAACTAAGTTCAAATAGGGCAAGACAACTGCCCAATGTTACACAGTTAGGTCCAGAAGAATGTAGAAAGTGATAGTTGCTATGCATTGAGCGAGGCACCACACAGTGCTGAACACTTTATCAATATTTCATTTAATATTTGCAGCAATTGTATTAAGTATGTATTATTACTACTAAGGTTCAGAGTGGTTAAATGCTTTGCCTCAAATCATCAATCAAGGGCAAAGCTAGACCTAGAACCCAGATTTCTCAATTCTTGGCCCAACATTCCTTCTATGCATCCAGCTGTACCCTCTGGCTCTAAATACTTCAAAGAATTTGCTTCATCTTCCTTCTTCAGAGAACCAAGGACCTGGGATTCAGAATCAAAATAGATCCATGGTCACTGAAAAAATCAGGGCAAATCAGGAATATAAGCCAGGCCCTATCCTTTGATACTCAACAGAATGTAGTTATTTGAATATAAATATATACAGCCACTGGCTCTTACCATCTCCACTGATCTCCCTTTGAGCAAAATGTATTACAATGGTTTATTACATTTCAGCTACAAATAGAAACTACTCATTCATTAGTCATGCTCCACTTCTAGATTAAGGCTGGGGAAAAAAAAAATTCTGTCAGATTTGTTCTGTCACATAAGAATGTTTACTCAGCTATTAATCCCAGCTTCCCTAGCTAAGCCAAAAAGCAAAAAGCTCCCTTGGGGAAACAACAAAGTACCACTAGCTACCTCTGCAAGGAAGCCTAAAGAGAAGGCAATTATGATAGCGCTACTAAGTCAAGGATGAGTGTGAAGTGGTGTGACACCAAAGAGAGAAAGACCAGGCTTTGGATTGCAATTTGGCCACTAACACTGAATGAACTGGTAGTAAGGCATCTTAACTCTTGGGCCCTGAGTTTCTTCCTCTGTAAAATCACCTGTTCTTCCTATTTTATAGGCGTGTCTAGCTGAGAAAGTGAGGTAAGGAATGAGGAAACATTCACTTAGATTCTACAGGCTTGTGAGAGACTATTAATACTGCAATATAAAACATCTCTGATCCTTTCTCAGGTTGTGGCCACTGTATAATTCCCATTCTGAACACCTCCAGAAAGCAGAGTAAAAATTTAAGATAGGTTAGTTTTATAAGTAAATTACCATGAACTTGGACATACTCCTAACAGTAGGCTAGAGAAATGACTTTAGGAAAAAGCTGCTAATGTTCAAGTATGATATTTCAGTTCTAAGTATTAATCATAAAACACTTTTTTAGATGTGCTTGGCTGACATTTATTAAAGCATGAAAGAACAGTCATTTCCATGAGAATAAAAACTCGGGAGAAATAAGCAGTTCCTCCATGAGTCAAAGCTGCAGGACGTTCCTATTTTAAAATATTGCAGCTTTCTTATCTACAACATATCATCTGCAGCAGAGATTTTTGAAGATAAAATAAACTGATAAGTTAAAAATATGTACTTTAACCCTAAAGAAACTATTAAAATAACCAAAACAAAGTCAATAGCTAATAAGCCAATAAAAGAAAGTAAACAGATCCATAAAAATAATTACATCAGAAGGCAGAACAAAATAGATGGGACAAATAGTGAGATAGATCTAAACATAACCATATCAATAATCATATTAAATATAAATGGCTTAAACAACCTCTTTTAAAGACAGACTGTCAGAGGGTCTTGCTTGTATATCCAAATTATATGGTATCTACACAAAGCAGAACAAAACAAAGAGACTTTAAATATGAAGACGTAAATTAGTTAAAAGTAAAAAGATGCAAAAATATATTTCTTGATATAACAACTTTTAAAAGCTGGACATTAGACAAAGTGATTTCAGATCAAAGATTACTAGAGATTAAGGGTCATTTCATAATAACAAAAGGGTCAATTTATCAAGAGGGCACAACAATCCTATATGTTTACATACTTCATAAAAGTCAAAACACGTGACAAAAAATTAAGAGAACTGTTAAGAAATAGACAAATCTACAATGATAGTTAGATGTTGCCTCTTTTGGGGGCAGAGTCTCACTCTGTTACCCAGGCTAGAGTATAGTGACACAATCATAGGTCACTGTATCCTCCAACTTCTGGGCCCAAGCAATCCTCCCTCCTCAGTCCCATGTAGCTGGGACTACAGGTGTGTACCATTACATCTGGCATTTTTTTTTTTTGGTAGAGACGAGGTCTCCCTGCATTGTCCAGGCTGGTCTTGAACTCCTGGGTTTAAGTAATCCTTCTGCATCAGTTTCTCGAAGTGCTGGGATTACAGGCACACACCACTGTTCCCAGCAAGATGCCTTCTTTTATAATTGATAGAACAAGTAGACAAAATCAGTAAGGATATAAAGGGTTGAACATTATCAATCAACTTGACCTAATTAGATATATATAGAATATTCCACCCAATAGCAAACTACACATTCTCTTCAAGCATACAAAGCATTTATCAAGACAGACCACATTTGGGGACATAAGACAAGCCTCAATAAATTTAAAGGGATTCAGATTATATAATCAGAAAAGTCAGGCCACAGTGAAATTAAATTATAAATCAATAATAGAGAGATATCTGGAAAATTCCCAAATATTTGGAAACTAAATAATACACTTCTAGCCAGGCGCAGTGACTCACGCCTGTAATCCCAGCACTTCAGGAGACCGAGGTGGGCAGAACACCCGAGGTTGGAGTTCGAGACCAGCCTGACCAACATGGAGAAACCCTGTCTCTACTAAAAATACAAAATTAGCTGGGGGTGGTGGCGCATGCCTGTAATCCCAGCTACTAAGAAGGCTGAGGCAGGAGAATAGCTTGAACCCAGGAGGCAGCGGTTGCATTGAGCTGAGATCACACCATTGCACTCCAGCCTGGGCAACAAGAGTGAAACTCTGTCTCAAAAATAATAATACACTTCTAAATATCTCATAGGTCAAAGAAGTAAGTTAGAAAGTATTTGAATTGAACAAAAACGAAAACACACCATATCAGAATTTGTGGAATGACACTAAAGCAGTGCTTAGAGGGAAAATTATAGCAGTAAGCACCTACCTTAGAAAAGAAAGAAAGGGCTGGACATGGTGGCTCACACCTGTAATTAAAATACTTTCCGAGGCCAAGGCAGGAGGATTGCTTGAGCTCAGGAGTTCAAGACCAGCCTGGGCAACACAGGGAGACCCCCGTCACTACAAATAATTTAAAACAACTAGCTGGGCGCGGTGGTGTCCACCTGTGGTCCTAGCTACCTGGGAGGCTGCGGCAGGTGGGTCGAGCCTGGGAGGTCAAGGATGCAGTGAGCCATGATCGTGCCACTGCACTCCAGCGTGGGCAATGGAGTGAGACCTTATCTACCAAAAAAAAAAAAAAAAAAAGTAGAAAAAAACAAGAAAAAGGTTTTGAATCAATGACATCAGCTTCTACCTTAAGGAATGAGAAAAAGAACAAGTGAGAACTATCAGGGCAGAAATCAGTGAAATAAAAAAATGGAGAAAAATCAGTAAGAAAAGAAAAACTCAAATTATCCGTATCAGGAACAAGAGAAGTGAAATCACTGCAGACTCTATAGATATTAAAAGGGTAAAAGTTCCTCAAAAATTTAAACAGAAATTACCGTGAGATCCAACAATTTTACTCCCAAAAGTAGGAGGATTCAAACTAGTACTTGTACACCAAAATCTATAGCAGCATTATTCATGATGGCCAAAAGCTGGAAACACCTCAATGTCCATCAGTAGATGAAGGGATAAAAGAAAGGTGGTATATAGTATACCATGAAATAGTACACAATGAAATAGTATTCAGCCACAAAACTACAATTCTGATACACGCTACAAGATGAATGAATCTTGCCAACAGTATGTTAAGTGAAAAAGACACACAAAAGGTTATTTGTATGATTCCATTTAAATGAGGTACACAGAATATACAAATTCAGAAATTCCGAAGGTAGAACAGAGGTCACCTGGAGGGGGATGGGAGAAGAATGCAGAGTTACTGTTTAATGGGCACAAAGTTTCTGTTTGGAAAAATTGAAAAGTTCTAGAAATAGATAGTATTTGTGATGATTGCACAACACTGTGAATGTACTTAATATCACTGAATTGTACACTTGGGGAGGGCCCACCCCTGGCCAGCAGGGAGGATGTGAGCTCACTCCTGCCTCCATGTTCCAGGAGTCACTTGGAAGTATCCGCCCTCCAAGGACGTGGCCTGCTCACGGCCAATGGGCCCGCTGGGGAGTCTGCAGCCTGCCAGGCCCCAGGCCTCTACAGGCACTACACACTGTAGGTGCCTCCCTAATGGGCATAGAATGAAGGCAGGCAACGGCTTGTAGCCACCGTGCCGCCCAGGCCCACACAAGTGGTGCCACAGAGCACTACTGACCAGGCCATGTGAGTGGGCGCACGTGTTCCGGCCTCTCCACTATGCTGCTCCTGGCATCCCCTGACATTCGGCCAGGAGGCGGCAGCGGGAGAGCAGCAGAGACAGGGCACTGAGCGTCACAGGGGAGCAGGCCCAGCCAGCAGGCAGCAGTCTCCGCCATGAACCCCAGGGGCCTGTTCCAGGACTTCAATCCCAGTAAGTTCCTCATCTACGCCAGCATCATCCAGTGGAGCTACTGGGCTGTCTTTGCCCACATATGGCTGTGGAAGCTGCTGGTCATCATGGGCTCCTCGCTGGGCACAGGTGTTTGAACTCACAACCCTTATTACTGCCCAAGGGGAAGGCCTGAGTGGAGTTAAAAGCCATGCTGATCACTGTGGGTATCCACCTGTTGCTGCTCATGTCTGAAGTCCTGGTCTTCAATAGAGTGAAGAGCGGTACCTACTCCTGGCTGCTGGTCTCCATGCTTCTCTTCATGCTTGGCCTTCATGCCCCCATGTCCATGGCCACCTGTGTCTGGGGCTTCCGACACAATAGGTCACTATAGCTGGAGATCCTGTGCTCAGTCAACGTGGTAGAGTTCATCTTCATCACCCTAAGGCTGTACAGGATTATTCACTGGCCATGTCTGGTGGTGTTCGTTCCCCTGTGGATCCTCACGTCATTCCTTTGCCTGGTTGTCCTCTATTACATTGTCTGGTCCCTCCTGTTCCTGCAGTCCCTGGACGTGGTTGCCCAGCAGCGAAGAACACACGTGACCATGGCTATCAGCTGGATAATGACTGTCGTGCCCCTGCTCACTTTTGAGGTCCTGCTGGTTCACTGATTGGATGACCACAATACATTCTCCTCCATCTCCATGTTTGTACCCCTTTGGCTTTTGTTACTAACTTTAATGGCCACAACATTTAGGGAAAAGGAGGCATATCATTGGTGGTTTAATATTCGCAGAGACTTCTGTCAGTTTCTGCTTGAAATTTTCCCACTTTTAAGAGAATTATGGGAACATTCCATATCTCCATCAGGAAGACGGTGAAGCTGCTGACAAAACATCGGTTCCAGAAGCTCTGAAAATTGTTCCAGTGTTTGGGAAGAAGGCCAGGTAGTTATAACCCAGAACCCTGGGAAACACATTCCCCCATCTCCCAAGTTAAATATTGATATGCCAGATTAAACACCTAGAGAGAGCCCATACACAGACTCCACCTTGCCTTTGCTTCTCATTCATTCATCCCAAACTTGGAAACAAACTCCAAACACTGTCATTTCATGCCCTGTTTGAGATTGATGCTTCATCAGTATGCATCATAAATAGAGGCTGTTTGAGTATGTGGGTGTGTGTGCTGTACATTACAGCCAACTAATATTCTAAGTGTGTACCTGGGCAAGAGAACTTGCTTTCCAGGTTTGTGCTTTAGATGTAGCTGGAAGCAGTAAGTTGCATTGTTTTAGTAGGTCCTCAAAAGAAATAACTATATACTGGTTTTCTTTAAAGTGCTACTGTACCTATCAAAAGTATTGTTTAAAAAGTATTTTTATACACTGCTAGTACAAAACTGTATTTTAGATTGTGCCTGTTATGACATAATAGCAAATGTAAAGAATTCTCTTTGTTTATAAACTTCATAGTTTCTAAACAAATTGCATAGCGTCTATTGCAGATATCTTTAAAGATTGTATAAAACAGTATGTGCCTGGTGTGGATCTTACCAAAGTGATAGGCATGAATATAGGGACTGCAAATCCCATGAGTGTTAATATTTAGGTGTTAGTAACTGAGGTCTGCGCTGTATGAAGGTCTCCGGTAGTACCCGTTAGTAGAGGGAGGAGCCACCGCCCTTGGGAACTTGTGACATGCTCAGTGTAGTATCAGGCCATAAAGTGACACTGTTGTTTAGCACCCTGAATTTTTCCACACAGGTAGTAACTGTCCAGAAAAAAAACAAAATAAGCAACAAGTGGTTTGTCTATTTCTAAGAATCTTAGAATATTAGCTGGCTGTAATGTAAAGCAATACTTGTCATTGGAAAGCTGGAGACAGTGGCCTTAACCAGAAGTGGCCAACAGAATCAAGTAAGGTCTAAACTTTTTCATCTGTCAGCAATAGGAAAACAACAGTTCAAACTATCTTTGCAGATAAGTACAGTGTTTATTACAGGGTAATAAGGAAATGTTGTGAACAACTTTATGTCAATAAATTTGACAGCCTAAATGAAATGGGCAAATTCCTTGAAAGTCAAAATACCAAATGCTCATTCCAAAAAAGACAATCTGAATAGTCCTATACATATTTTTTAAATTGGGCTTCCAGTTAAAAATCTTCTCATAAAGAAAAGTCCAGGCCCAGATGACTTCACTGGTAATACTACCATTTAAGGAAAATAAGTGGAGAAAATACTTCCCAAGTCATTTTAAGAGGCAAGCATTACCCTGATACAAAAAAACAGAGGCTGTAGAAGAAAATTCTGAACCAAATTCTGAGCAAAATTTTAGCAAATCAAATCCAGGAATCTATAAGAAGGATAATACATCACTGTCAAATGGGGTTTGTCCCAGGAATATAAGGGTGATTTACAATTTGAATAACAGTGAAGTTCACTACATAAGCCAACTTCTGGAAAATTCTTATAATACTCTCAATAGACACAGAAAAAGCACTTGACAAAATACAAGATCCATTCCTGATAAAAACCCTCAGAAAATTAGGAATAGAGGGAACTACCTAAACATGATAAAGGGCATGTAGGAAAAACCTATAGAAAAAATATACTTAATGATGAAGGACTGAATCCTTTCCTCTTTACATGAGTAACAAGACAAAGATGTCTGCTCTTACCACTTCTATTCAGCATTGTACCAGAAGTCTTAAGACAATATAATAAGGCAAGAAAAAGACGGAATTCAAATCAGAAAGGAGATATAAAACTGACATTACTTGTAGACAGCATGATTAACTATGTAGAAAACCCAATAGCATCTACAAAAGTTACCAGAATAAGTGAGTTTAGCAGTTGCAGAATACAAGCCCAATATACAAAGCAATCAATTGTATTACAATGTACTAGCTGTAGGCAATCAGAGATTGAAAATTTTCTTAAAAAATGCCGTTTATAATAGTGTGAGAAAAAGAGAAATAGGGATAAATCTCAGCCCCAATGCTGTCTGTGAGGAGAAAAATAACAACTGCATGCGAATCAAGAAACTTGAATCCAGTTTGACTTGTTTTGTAACCTAGCAGCCTTGAACAAGTCCTTTCTCTTCTTTGGGCCCTTTTCCTAATCTGTACGATCACAGTATTGAATTAGATCAGTGGCTGTTCATTTTCCTAAATCATGTATACTTCTTAAAATTTTATAAAAGTCAAGGAACCTATTCCAGGAAAAACGTTTGTATAAAAGTTGAGGTGAGCTCATGGATCCCATGGAGATCTATCCACAATCCCCTCACCCCCATTATGAACACATGGACCACATAATCCCTGAAACCTTTGCCAGTCCTCACATCCTGAGGTTCTAAGAAATCTCCTTGGACCACATAACCCTTGAAACCTTTGCCAGTCCTCACATCCTGAGGTTCTACGAAATCTACTTGGTCCTACAACTGGTAGCTCAGAAAGGAAAAAAATGCTTATGACACCCTAATTACCATCAATCCCCCACATACAGTACTGACCAGTTTGATGGAGGTGGGGTTCTCCACAACCGAGTAGGCAGGCAGAGGCAACATGATGAACTGTGTGGCTGGTGCAGAGGAGCTACTCTCACTGGAATCCTATGGGCAATGAAGAGGACAGTTTCACTGAAACAGAGTAAAGAACACCCAGGCCACTTGACACTGGATGCCTGGATCAAGTTTAATAACAGACAATGTACTCATCCCAATGTGCTTGTTAAAAGGAATGAATCTATGATTATCTCAAAAAGTTTAATTAAGAACAAAGAGAAAACTATTACCACAGGAAATGTGCTATCTTTATTTTACAGATGAGAAAACTAAGGTTCTAAGAGATTTAGGACTTCTAAGCTCACATAAGCAGTTAGTGAGAGAACCCAATTCTAACCCTTTCAAGTGTTCTTAGCCCCCTATTTACCTGCCTTAAACAGGCTAGTGGTGGTCAGGTGTGGTGGCTCATGCCTGTAATCCTAACACTTTAGGGGCCAAGGCAGGCAGATCACCTCAGGTCAGGAGTTAGAGACCAACCTGGCCAATGTGATGAAACCCTGTCTCTACTAAAAATACAACAAAAATTAGCCGGGCGTGGTGGCACACACTTGTAATCCCAGTTATTCAGGAGGCTGAGACAGGAGAACTGCTCGAACCCAGGAGGCAGAGGTTGCAGTGAGCCGAGATCGTGCCATTGCACTACAGCCTAGGTGATAAGAGCGAAACTCCATCTCAAAAAAAATGGGCTAGTGGCATGTTTCATTATCATAAACAGCACTGAGGCAACAAATAAGAAGGATTTAGATCTGGGACAGATTGAAGGGGTACTTGCTCTCTTCTGCCCAGGCCATAAGGACTACAGCAAGCTGGTCCTCTTAGCCTGAACAAAAAGACTCCCGTCTCTGAGAATGCTATCCTCTCCAAGGTTATAAAGGACAGGTTATATATTATACTACGGCACAGTAGCAGTTTCTCTCCACTTCTAGGTGATGAGATTATTGAGATCACTAAAGTGCTGCTTTCCCCTCAACTGAGAATGACACTTAGGCCACTGTAGAAACTTGCTTCCTCTTTCTCAGATATGAGTCCCATCAACCTGGCCTTGATGATAACTTCTTTCTTCCTACCCCATTTGTACCTAGGAAGACCTGGGTACCGGTCTTGTGTGAAAATTCTTGTACACAGTTCAGGGTGCCATTGTTTGCTGAAATAGTCTTCAGGGAGCCAGTGTGGTGGCACAAGCCTATAATCCTGGCTACTTGGGAGGCTGAGGCAGGAAGACTGCTTAAGCCCAAGAATGCAAGACCAGCCCGGGCAACAGAGTGAGATTCCATTTCAAAAAAAGGAAAATGGTCTTCAGAAAACATAAAATCCTGACTGATACTAATAGCCTGACAGATCCTAGCTTTGACTCATGGATAATTCAAATACCATTTGCAGCTTTCATGCTAATGTAGCTTACATACCATCTCATGTGAAGAAAATTCTGGCTAAGCTGGGCAAAAAGGAATTGGTAAGAGTGCCTGAGAAACCGTAAACAACTCTGGAGTGAGCCCAGGGGCAAGAAACATTCAAGAAAACTGCAGTATCAGTAGAAGTGCCACACCAGCACTCTTGACTACCACTGCTCTAGAATCATACTGCACGGTGCTCGCTGCCCTTTAAGTAACTCTAGACAAAGCCAAAGACATCAGTACCAAAGCCACTTACCCTCATGACTGTTACCACTGATACACTCTCCCCAACCTGGGGGTGCGGCACAGCCAGGCTTCCAGTGGGGAGGTCTGGTGAGCCGTTCACCAAGGTCTCTTCAATTACCAGACTTGTCTGGTAAGGCTGGTGGCACTCCCCTACTTCCAGGGAAGCCTCCTCTAGGAGCACATCCTGGTTGAGGATCTCTGAGGTGGCAATCTCCTGTATAGCACCTGACTGGGGAAGGGCTCCCACCTCCTCAGCCAGGGCCTCCACAGCCAGGCAATGCTCTGCCACGCCTGCATGGCTGGGCACTGTCTCTGGGGCAGTGTTGGACACAAGAGGAGGTCCTTTCGGGGACATCTGGTTCTGAGCCACACATAGCTCTAGCTGAGGGCAGCTTCGGTCCTCCTGCAGGCTGCTCTTGGGGATGATGATGTAATCTGAGCGTGGGAGGATCTTGCGGAAACCTGGGATGTCCGGAACCACAGCAGTCAATGCAGAGAGCTTAGAGTTCTGAGGATGATGAAGCCAGGAAGGGGGAGACAAGCAGAGATAAATGGACTAAGACCACATGGAGCACTTTTTTTTTTTCTGCAAAAGAGACTGGAAAAACTACTCTCTTGACCTAATTTAGATAGGGTCAGCCCCTGTCAACAGCAGTCATCTTCATCTGAATTACACTTTAGCCAGTATAGCTTGTTCACTCAATCACACAGGAAACAGCATGGATTGAACTCTGGAAAGGGCATTGGTCTTGCCATATGAAACTGTGAGCTGGAACCTCAGGTCTGGCATAGCCTTGAGCAAATCCTTTCCCTTCCTGAAGCCTCAGGTGCTCCATCTGTAAAACAAGGGAGCTGAATCTGGCAGTTTATGAGTTCCTTTTGAGCTTTGATACTTTAGGATTCCAAAGTAGCATAAGATTCAAACATCAGAACATATAATGTTCAATAAAAACCCAAAAAGAAAAAAAAAAAAAAGAAGAAAAAAAAATTCTTTAGAAAGAAAAAAAAAAAAAGAAAGAAAATCCCAAAAAGCATAAAATACACGTTAACAGGCTAAGTTGAAACTCAAGGCAGCAAGTAAGGATTCTAACCTTACTGGTTTTCCCCAGACTTACAAAGAAGAGAATGAATAGATCAAAAAGCTAAGGGGCTTCATGAGAAGCTTTCATGAGAGAAAATGTACATAGAAGGGGTTATATGATAAGGTCCTGAACATACTAAGGAAAAAAACATGAATACTGGCCGGGCATGATGGCTCATGCATGTAATCCCAGCACTTTGGAAGGCCGAAGCGGGCGGATCACCTGAGGTCAAGAATTCAAGACCAGCCTGACCAACACAGAGAAACCCCGTCTCTACTAAAAACACAAAATTAGCCAGGCATGGTGGCGCATGCCTGTAACTCCAGCTACTCGGGAGGCTGAAGCAGGTGAATCACTTGAACCCGGGAGGTGGCAGTTGCAGTAAGCCAACATTGCACCATTGCACTCCAGCCTGGGCAACGAGAGCTAAACTCCATTTCAAATTAAAAAAAAGTTAATATTAACAATGACCTAGTACTTTCAGGTTTAGAAAATGCTTTCAAACACATTATCTGATTTTATCTTAAAAACAACACTATTACGTTAGATAAGATTATTATTCCCATTTAACAAATGAGAAAATTAAGGATGAAACTCAGGGAGGTAAACTTTCCCTAAACAGAAAATTAGTAAGCAGTAAAGCTGGGACTCCAGGCCAGGTCTTTTAAGTATCAAGAAGGCCAGGTACTAAAAAGCACAGCCCTGAATGGCTAATTGGCACCAAGAAAAAGTCATTTATGTTTTATTTTTCAATTTAAACTTAAAGGCATCCAATAAGGAAAACAGAAAATTACAAAGTGAATAGTTAAATGAGACCTGAAATTAAACAGAACAAAAAAATATTTCAGAAGTATCTTTTAAAAGGAACACTAAAGTCAACTACAAAAGAATTCTTCAATAAATCAAAAGCAAGAAGTCGATGAGACTACTTAGGGCATAAAGGAAGCCCTCAGAAATGAAAAGTTAAAAGCAGCACTCAGATGAAACATAAAAGCAGATGGACTGAATCTTTGATGGAGCCTTTATTGGAGAGGTAATGGGGAAATGGCATTCTCAAGCCACCCTTTCAAGTATCCATGTTAGAAGAACAAGACTAAATGGTGGCAAATACACATAGCATGGCCTGGACTTCACAAAGCCAAGCACAGAGAAACCCAGGTGGCCTGAATGATATTCATTTTATAGATTAGGAGGCATAACACTGAAACCTGAACTTGGCAAGAGACCTGATGGGCTGCTGAGGAGACAGCATGCCACAGGGCTCTGACAGGCTCCCAAGGTATGCAGGCATTGAGGGTCTTACCATCACGCCAGGCAGTCTGGAAGAGGTCAAACACAGCACAAAAAGCTTTGCTCAGTCTTGGTATATTCCAAGTACTCAATAAATGGCACTTTTTCTTCTTATATGGTTGCTGAATGTTTAATCTACTAAAGGGTAATATTTATTATGTCAATATTATCAATAATTCAGCTAGGTGATTTATATTACCTATTTTAAACATTATGAGAAGACACTATTGCCATTTTACAGATGAGTAAACAAAGACTCAAAAGTTAAAATGGTCACTCTGCTAGTATCAGAGCTGACCTATTCATATTCTTGGTGGCAGTGGCAGATAGTGGTAGACACAAATAAGCAGGTAAATAAGGAAGAATCATTGCAGGCGATTTAAATTTTTTTAAAGGCTTGATAATAATCTACATTAGTGTGTAGTTTTAAAAACCAAATCACTTCAGAATTAGGTAGGATTTTCTTTATCATGCACAAAATGATTACTGGTGTGTGTGTGTGGTGTGTGTGTGTCACTCTGCTGCCTAGGCTAGACTGCAGTGGTACAATCACGGCTCATTGCAACCTCCATCTCCTGGGCTCAATTGATCTTCCCACATCAGCTTCCTGAGTGGCTAGGACTACAGGTGTGTTCCACATCTGGCTAATTTTTTTGTATTTTTTTGTAGCGATAGAGTTTTGGCATGTTGCCCAGGGGCTAGTCTCAAATTCCTGGGCTCAAGTGATCCTCCCACCTCAGCCTCTCAAAGTGCTGGGATTATAGGCATGAGCTACCACACCTGGCCTAGATTGCTGATTTCATTATAATAAGGAAATCAAAAGGAGTAAACTTTTCCTAGACTCCACCTTCACTCCACTACAGGGATTATTCTCAGACTCACAGTTAATAAACAAATCATCTACAGGAGGGAGCACAGAGTGGCATCTCCAAGCCTACAGGTAAGACAAAGCTCTCCCAGAAAAAAGAATGCCAGGCCAATAAGCATAAAATAATCTAAAAGACAGTGGCAGATGGGCTCCAGTAAGGAAAAATACAACCTGTTCTGCTATAACATAGTTGTTGCTGTTGCTCTACATTACCAAAATAGAAGTTACAGACAATCGTTTCTACTGAAATAAGGAGTTAAAGTTAAAAGGTTTCAGCCTGCAATAGCAAGGTTACTCTTCCTGCAGGAATTTCAGTTTAAAAAAAAAAAAAAAGGCCGGGCGCGGTGGCTCACGCCTGTAATCCCAGCACTTTGGGAGGCCGAGGCAGATGGATCACGAGGTCAAGAGATCGAGACCATCCTGGTCAACATGGTGAAACCCAGTCTCTACTAAAAATACAAAAAATTAGCTGGGCATGGTGGTGTGTGCCTGTAATCCCAGCTACTCAGGAGGCTGAGGCAGAAGAACTGCCCGAACCCAGGAGGTGGAGGTTGCGGTGAGCCGAGTCACGCCATTGCACTCTAGCCTGGGTAACAAGAGTGAAACTCTGTCTCCAAAAAAAAAAAAACAGCAGTTTATGCCATGACAGGGATACTCTCAAACAAACAAACAAAAACCCAGCAGTTTAAATAGGTGTCAGTGTATTTTGTTATTGTGAACTAGAAATCAGAAAATGCTGACAGACATAAATCTAAATGCTTCCTTGTTAGTCCTTTAACCCAAGCACCCAAAGCCTCAGTCTTCTCCATCTTTGGCTTTACTTGCATTTTGCTTTTAGCATAGTTTCTAATCACCAGTGCTAACAAAATAATATGGTACTGTATTACACAAGCAGCTCTATCTACCTCTAAACACGTAAGCCTTATTCCTGATTATAACTGATCACAGTTAGTACAATACAAATTACATTACATTCAATTTGGAATATGAAAACTCATGGTGTAGGAGAGATGCCTATATATACTACTATGTTAAAGTTACCACATTAAAGCTACTACATTACAGTAACTACAAGGGGCTCCAAGTTACACTAAAATTTAGAAAAGGAACCTAAGGCTCACTGCAAAAAATACAAAAAATGTCAGCTCCACGTATTGCTGCAACCAAAGAGGACAAGAGAGTGCAGGGCATCATCAAAATGGAAACAAGCAAGACCAGAGTCGAGAAGGATAAAATGATAAAAGTTCTCCTAAGAAAAGAAAAGGAAACAGAACAGGGGGCTTGGTTTCCCCAAGGCCTTCATCACTGAACCAATGGGAAAAGTAGCTGGAAAAAAAAAATTACTTACAGGATCCAAACCTTCCTTCTCGAGTTTGGCTTTCTCCAAGTAGTAACTCCTCTCGGCCACGCTGAGAAGTCTCCAACTCTCACTAATCTTCTTATTGATTTCAGACTGAGGGAGGTGGGGGAGCTCCTGCTGCACTTTCAGGTAGATGTCGTAATAGTACAGGAGGTAAGCAGACCTGAGGAAGCAATGACTTCTTCAGGCTTTCTGTTATTCAACCAGTAAGTACTACTATGCTAAGGTATGGGTAGTCAAGAGGTTGGTAAAACCTAGCTTCTCATTTCAAAGCATTTATCTAAATAGTGGTTGAAAGTCAACTAAAGAAACATTTAAATAACATCCTCAGATGCTGTTATCGTGAGTTATATTCTTATTCCTGATTATAACTGATAGCTGTCAGTGCAACACAAATTATATTACATTCACTTTGTAATATGAAAACTTGTCATGTAGGAGAAATGGCTATATAAGCTGCCATATTAAACTTATTACATTAGAGCCACTATATTACAGTCAGGAGTAACTATCCAGGAAGATAAGGGGCTCCAAGGGAGGAGGGGAAAATGAATGGTAAGGACGGCAAATGGCTGTTCTCCCTTCAGAAACTGGATGCAAAGGCTCTTTGACTGACTTTGCTAAAGATCACTTTTTTTGCAGGATGATTTTAAACCCAACAGAAGCAAAGAAAGATACAGGTGTCCTGTCCTGTCATTCCACTCTCAGGGAAAGCGTCCTCAAGGGGCTGGTTATCATTCACACTCTGTACTCCCCTACCCAGCATTTGATCACCTACCTGGTCAACAGCACCTCCCCAAGGATGAGACAGGAAAGCAAACAGACCAATTAAAATGACCAATGTTGGTAGTTTCAGCAAGTTTGCGGTATTCACGGTCAAGAGTGAGATTAGAGGTACAATTTGGATATTCTGTACAGATGTACTTGGTATTATTTCTGTGTGTGTGTGTGTGTGTGTGTGTGTGTGTGTGTGTGTGTGTGTGTTCTGAGACAGAGTCTTGCTCTGTCGCCCAGGCTGGAGTGCAGTGGCATGATCTCGATTCACTACAACCTCTGCCTCTGGAGTTCAAGCAATTCTCCTCCCTCAGCCTCCCCAGTAGCCAGGATTACAGGTGCTCACCACCACACCCGACTAATTTTTGTATTTTTAGTAGCAACAGGATTTCACAATGTTGGCCAGGCTGGTCTCGAACTCCTGACCTCAGGTGATCCACCCGTCTTGGCCTCCCAAAGTGCTGGGATTACAGGCATGAGCCATTGCGCCTGGCCTTATTTCTAATTTTGTAATTAATGCCTTGTTTTAAATGTTTAAATAACAACAATGGCATAATAAATAATGTAGCTCTTTTGTACCTAGCTTCTACCATCTGTATGGTACAATTTCCTGTGACAACCTGGAAACAAAAGCAAAGTCTAGCCAGTAATGGCAATGCTGGCAGAAATCCCATCACTTCCCACTACCCATTGCTCACTGCAAGACTTCAATAATAACACTCTTTTTCAAAGAGTCTTACAGTTTTCCTCAATGCAGCTCTCCAAGCAACTTCCGTTTATAAATACCAGCAGCAACCAAAATGTGTTGGCTAACCTGGGTTTCTTGGCCTTTTCTCCATGTATTTTATACTTTTTCTTCTTCTTGGGTGGCCCAGGAGAGGTGTAACAATAGGCTTCCTCAATTTCCTCCATCACGACAGTTACCTCAGTACCATCATATGATGCGTCCATGGCTAAAGGAAAGGAAAGTCAAAAATAAAGTTTCCAGAATCTACCCTAAGAGGGGCAGCAGCTTCCTAATCAAATAATCCCAGACCTCTGCCAGTGCCTTAAGGCTTAAACATTTCCCAAACTCAGTATATCCCAAGAAGAACCTGGGTTAATTCCAGAGCTCTACTACAGTCCTTCTGAATCATAATCTCCAGAGGGTATGGAAATCCACATGCTTAACAAATGCCTCAGGTGATTCCTTAGATCGGGCAAATGTGTGACCACTGGGTTAGAAAGGCTTTTCACTTATATTCACTTATATTCATGGGATACAGTACCCACCCACCCCTTTAACACAAAGACTTATTAGCCTCAAATTATAACAATTCTATATGGAAACAGGTAAAAAGAATGCTTGGCCAGGAATCAGAAGTTCTGGCCCATTCCTCCTATGTTTCATCAACTTAAGCAAATGTCTTTATAGTGATACACTCAAACATGTAGTAAAGGCCTATATGATTTCTTTACACTCTGCCAGCTTGTGCAATTTAGGGCAGGTGTTTTAGCTGTTTTTTGTTCAGCTCTCTCCCTCTCATGTACAAAAAAAGAGATGTCTCACCTACCTTCCCACAGATTTATAGTGACAGGACTCAAAGGATACAATAGACATAACTCTATTTAAAAACAGCTGGCTGGGTGCAGTGGCTCATGCCTGTAATCCCAGCATTTTGTGAGGCTGAGATGGGAGGATTGTTTGAGGCCAGCCTGGTCAACATAGCGAGACCCCATCTCTATTTAAAAAAAAAAAAAAATCTTTAAAAAAACGAAAAAGAAAATAGTCAATTGCTATACAAATGAAAAGATATTTTTTTTTGTTTGTTTTGAGACAGGGTCTTACTCTGTCACTGGAGTACAGAGTCTCAGCTCACTACAGCCTCAACCTCCTGGGCTCAAGCAATCCTTCCACCTCAGCCTCCTGAGTAGCTGGGACTACAGGTGCGCGTCACCAGGCCCAGCTAATTTTTTTTATTTGTTTGGAGAGATGGGGTTTTGGCATGTTGGCCAGGCCGGTCTCAAAATCCTGGACTCAAGTGATGTGCCCACCTTGGCCTCCCAAAGTGCTGGGATTACAGGCATGAACCACTGCACCCAGCTGGGTTCATTCCTAAAGTCAGATAATTGGCAGGAAAAAAAAAATGAAAGAGTTCATTTTCTATTAGTTTTTTTTCATTTTATATAATTTAAAAAGAATAATAGAGATGAGATCTCATGTTGTCCAGGCTGGTTTTGAACTTCTGGGCTCAAGTGATCCTCCCTCCCGCCTTAGCCTCCCAAAGCATTACAATTACAAGTGTAAGCCACCACATCTGGCTTCTGTTAAAGACTATCATCTGTGTCTGAGATGCTTAACAACCTGCCCAAGGCCACCAATCCCAAACAGGGACTTGATAGATTTTCAATTCAAAAATCCAACTCCCTGGGCCTTCTTTCATTATGCTATGCTGCTACCCATCTCTACTGGCAACCCTCCAAACCAGCACTGTTCAATAAACTCTGATGATGGAAATGTTCTACATCTATGCTGTCAAATATGGTAGCCACCAGCCACATATGGCTATCGAGCACTTGAAATATAGCTAGTGTGACTGAAGAATTAGTTTTAATTTTAAATGTATTTACTTTTAAGACAAGGTCTCACTCTCTCCCCTGGCTGAAGTGCAATGGTGTGATCTTAGCTCACTGCAGTCTCCACCTCCCAGGCTCAAGTGATCTTCCCACCTTGGCCTCCCAAGTAGCTGGGACTACACACGTGCACTAATTTTTAAATTACACATATCTGGCTGATTTTTAAATTTTTTGTAGAGATGAGGTCTCACTATATTACCCAAGCTAGTCTCAAACTGCTAGGCTCAAGCAACCCTCCTGCCTTGACCTCCCAAAGTGCTACGATTACAGGAGTGAGCCACCACCACACCTAGCCAATTGTAATTAATTTAAATAGCAACATATGCCAGGAGCTAGAAACAGCAAAGATCTAAACAATCATCTGACCAACCAACATCAGCTCTCTTGTGCTCACCTAAAAAACAGGGAATCTACTAACAGCTTTTATGTCTAGGAAAAGAGGCATAAAAACAACTTAATAACTAGTTCAAGAACAGTTAGTTTACTTGTAGCCAAGTTCTAAATTAGAATTTTACCACAAGTCTCAATCCTTGGAGGGAGAAAGGCTCCCAGAAACCACTTGAATTTTATGAGGGAAATAACACAGTTGTCCCTGAAAATCTGTCAGGAGGAAATTTGGAATTCTAGGAAGAGGCAGTTTTGGTAGTAAATATGGGACTGCTATGTGTAGTACAAAGCCCACTCACATCTCATTTAGACCTCACTCCACAAATCATAAGGTATAGTGAGCACTGCATGTGGAGTCAAGAGACCTAAACTCTAACCATATGATCTCAAGCCTATTCCACATCCTAAATTTCAACTGTTTCTGCTGTGAGAAGAGGATGAACCTAGTGGCTCCTAATCTTTTTGGAGGCAAGAATTCTTTTGACAATGTTGTGAAAAGTTAAAAAAAAAAAAAAAAAAAGCCCTCTCCTAGAAAGTGCAGACACACCGTATTTCACCTATAATTTTAAAGATATGCCCCAGGTTAAGCACACATG
Organism: Aotus nancymaae; assembly: GCF_030222135.1. Taxonomy (NCBI): domain Eukaryota; kingdom Metazoa; phylum Chordata; class Mammalia; order Primates; family Aotidae; genus Aotus; species Aotus nancymaae. Next base: position 24,992,259 of record NW_026988479.1, on the reverse strand, counting down.
ATTCCTAAGGTTCTTCCTAGGTCTCTGTCATCTCTAAATGATTCCTCTTCCCATTAAAAACTAAACTAACAAAGAAAAAAACAAAACCTACATTCTAACTGCCTTAGTGCAACCTAGGAAGAGAACATAGTCTACAACTTGGCTGGGTAAGCAATAGGCCAGTAAAGGATAAGGAAAGGAGGATTTCAAATCAAGGCTACCTGAGAACTGCGCTTTTTTGCCCTTAATTAACTTCTGGGTGGTTGAAAGCCTTGTGGAGAAGGGCAGTAACTGCAGGAGAGCATCTGTAAAGAATGGCATCTAGGGTACTAAGCACCCAGAGCAAAACGAGTTAGGAAACAGTCATTACAACCACCTTGGGCTGAGCGCAGGAAGAGACTACCCTAGGGTTTTGCTTGTTTTACTACTCTGTTCTAAGCCTGGGTCCAAGTTTGTTTTCAGACTCGAGGCCTCAGTATAGCAATGCAAAGGAAAAAAAAAAGAAGGCAGGTCAATAAATACAAAGGTTAAAAACCAAGGGCTCTGGAGGACAAAAGATCTGGGTTCTAGTATAGGCTACACAGTTTAATCGCACCAGCAAGAAGCCCTATGACCTTAAGCAATCTACTTACCCTAACTCTCCGTAATCAGCTGTAAAATAAAGTTAAGGTCAGTACTTGAAACATGCGAGACACTTTCACTGTCCCATCAGATCTTCCTCGAAATCTCACGAGATGGCCTTTGAGGGCTAAGCCATGGGCCACAGTTTGACTCTGGGCTAGCTCCTCTCCCTCATTCTGGGTCATGAATGAAGCAAAAGCCAAACCAAAGTCTTGCTCAAGCTAAGACGTCTAGGACGTCCGAATGTTGCATTTGGATTGAGGAAGGACACTAAGGTTCACTGGTCCTACTTTGTGGAAGAGTCAATAGAAGCTCAGAGAGCCGCAGCACCTAACTCGAGGTCGCCCAGCGGCCCAGCACGGCCTTTGAAGGCGGGACTTACCCGGAGGAGCGTGCAAGCCGCGCCGCTCACATTCCCGGAGGCGCTCGGCCCAGGGTCTCGACGAGGGAGATGGCTGGCGCACTCGCGCTCCCCGCTGTCGGCGAGAGGCGGCTCCAGTCGTGACAGCAGCAACAAGGAAGTGGAGGCGAGGGCTCGCGCGCGCATCCCGGGGGCTGGAGGAGCCCCGGCCCCGCGGCCCCGCCCGGCGACACACGGCGCGGAGTCGCGACAGCTCCTCTCGCTTCCCCTCCTGGGAGTCGCGATATGGGGTCGTGAAGGGCAAGTGTAGGAGCACAGGTTCGCTCCGCAGGCTCCTCACCGATGCCTGCCGAGGGCCCCGGGGGTCAAGCCCCGGGGAGCTCGAGGAAGACAGCAGGGACACGGACGTCACCGCAGGCAGCACCGGTTTAGCGGCTGCAACGGCAGCGGCAGCAGCACCACACCACGGATCGCCAGGGAGATCCGTCCCGGCGACCCTCGCGGCGCACCGGAAGCGGCCTGTGCGCGTGACTGCGTGCGACCCCTCCCGCATGCGCAACAGCCCAGCCCTAGCTGGTGGGGCGGACCCATACGCACTGCTTAAAGGTTTGGAGGGGGTCTGTTAAGGGGAACGGACTGCTTCCGGCCAGAGGTGCCGGGCGGAGGAGGAAGCTGGGGCTGCCGGCGGTGGGGCACCCTGGCCGGTCAGCCCCGGGGCCCTGCTGTGGGGCGTTCAGGTAACAGGGGCGGGGCTGTGCCAAGCTTGAGGGATCTAGGCCCCGCCTCACCTCTCAGAGCCTCGTTGGGCGCTGGGAAACCTACATTACCACCCACTCAGCACGGCGTTCAAGGCCTGATCTCAGCCTGCCTCAGTCCTTCCCTCTCATTCAGGATCGGTTTTATACGTAGTGCCGCATCAAGTAGTGCCTTCATCACTCCAGTGATCTGCCCTCAATCCGTCGCTCTCACCGGCCCACGGATAGTGTGATGGTAGTGAGTTCCTGGAGTGACTCAAGCTGAGCTGTATGACCGTGTGGAGAGAAATCAAATCCGATTGGATTGTCCTTTCTCTCCAGTGTCACAGATTGTCCACATATGTACAAGTTCCCGCACAACTGTCACTGTATTGCAAATGTGTTTCCAATCTACCTGCTTTTCTCCATCTGCCGCCATCACCAACCTTCTAGCCACCATCATCTCCAGCCTGGATTGATGTAGTTCTCCCCACATCCCCTCTACTATCTATTCTCCACGAAGCAGTCATTGATCGTTTTGCACTGTAAGTCTGACCAAGTCACTCCCTACTTAAAACCCTCCAATGTCTCATTCACTTAAAATAAAATTCAGACGTCTTAGCTTGACCAAGACTTTGATTTGGATCTTGCTTCATTCTTTATGTCCCCTTTCATTATCAGTAGTTCCCAGAACCGGCTACATAGCACTCTGTAGTTTTTGGAGTGCTAGCTTTGTTGTGAGCCTCCGAGGGTTTGAATTCCAGCCCTGCCACAAATAAGCAATATTAAGCATGTAAAGTGCTTGACAAATTAGGTTTACGCAGCAGATCCTCCCACCTCAGTAAATGGTAGCACCATCCGCTGGATTGCTCAGTGCTCAAACCAGAAACCTCGGTGTTATCCTTGACTCCTCCTTCACCTCACATCCAATCCATCACAAGGCTTGCAAAAACATAGCCCCAAACTGACTACTTCTCACCATCTCTATTACTGCTACTCTAATCCAAGCCACCATTATCTCGTGTGGACTCCTGCTTTTTTCTCTGATACCCTTCTATTCTTTACACAGCAGTCATCTCTCCTTGCTTAAAATCCTTCAGTAGCTTCCTATTGCACTCAAATTAACATCCAAACTGTATATGGCCTGCTGGGCTACCCTGCTTTTATCTTTAGATTTAGGGATCAACTTTACCCATTAGGTTCTCTGTCCTGCAGCCAAATGACTGTTTCTAAATTGTAAATCTGATTATGTCATTCCAAAAAAACCATCAAAAGCCTCTTAATGCCCCAAAAGCAAGCTGGAATCCTAACTAGGACTTCCTGTGATTTGGTCCTTGCTTTCTTCTCCAAAGACTTTCTTGTTCCTGAACAGGACATTCTATTTTCTATAGTATTTCATTGCCTTTCATATTAAATATTTCATCTCATGAGTTCCTACTTGTTTATTCTTTAAGGCCCACCATATTGTTCCCTCTTTGCAGTGCACTGCCCATCCATGTCCCACTCTAGTTGATTATCTGCACTTTTATGTTCCAATAGTACTCTGTAACCTCTATTATGGTTTTCACATAGTCTATTGTCTTCCCTGCTTCCCTGGAAGGCTCCTCAAAGCTGGGCACCATGCTGCATTCATCTCTGTATGGCTGGCATCAAGCATACTGCTTAACACACAGAACATGCCATGAATTGATGGATACATGTATGGAGATGATAGTAAAAATCTACCCTTGAGAAGGGACAGTCATAGCGTAAAGTCCCAGCAGATTCTCTTGTCCTTTGAGGATTCTCATGATAAAATGCCTACGAAGGCAATTACCCAGAACTGCTACTGCTGGGTCATGTTTTGTTGGACCAGCCTGGGGCAGGGGGGCTGTTTAATTTAAATTCTGAATACTTCTAGACAGGATACATTACCACATTCTCCAAATACTTTAATCCCTGTTTCAATCACTTATGCCACCATCCTGGTCCCTAAAGGCATTTGAGTTTGGAGAACCTATCTAGGATCCAAGACTTAAATCTGGAAGGACCCTTAGGCGTCATCTGGTCTTGTGGTTTGCAACCATGGGACACATCAGAATCACTCTGAGAGCTTTTCAAAAATATGTATTTCCTCATAGATTCTGATTCATTAGTTCCTAGGTCAGGCCTGGATATCAGATCGTGATAAGCCTTCCTGCTTGAGTCCAACTTCTTCATTTTAATATACGAAAACAGGGGCTGGGTGCAGTGGCTCATGCCTGTAATCCCAGCACTTTGAGAGGCCAAGGTGCGCGGATCACCTGAGGTCAGGAGTTCAAGACCAGCCTGACCAACATGGAGAAACCTTGTCTCTACTCAAAATACAAAATTAGCAGGGTGTGGTGGCACATGCCTATAATCCCAGCTACTCGCTACTCGGGAGAATGAGGCAGGAGAATCACCTGAACCCAGGAGATGCAGGTTGCAGTGAGCCGAGATCATGCCATTGCAAGAGGGACTGTACCATAACCTGCCCATCACTTCTGCCATAATCTGTCACCCAGATTATCAGCAACAGCATCCTAATATCCTAATTGGTCTCTTTGCCTCTTTGATCCACTTCTCACAAAACAGCCAAAGCAATCCTTTAAAATACCTGAAAACATCAGTGGATGTCTATTCCACTCAAAATACCAACTCTTTACCATGGCATCTTTGAATGGTCTGGCCCCCCACCTTTGTCATATACTTGGGGTCATGCAAATATTTCAGTTCCCTGAATACCTCAAGCTATTCTTGCTTTTGAGGTTTTGCTAATGCTATGTGTTTTGCTGGACAGCCCTTTTCCTATACTCTTGGAGATCTCAGCTTCAATGCCATCTTAGTGAGGACACCCCTGACCACCCTTTGTATAATAAGTAGTAATCTAAGTTAAGAAATCTAAGCTGCATGAACCTGAGTAGGCCCCTTCCCAGGGCCTTAGTTTCTGTGTTCATCAAAGAAGCTGGATAACTCTGGAGTATACAGTGCAATGCTAATTCCAAAGCTTTTTTCACTGCCTTTTATTTCAATCTATTTTCATGGTAGGCAGAGCAAATATTGTTATTCCCATATTTATGGAGGCTAAGAAAGTTTAAGTAAACTAGATAATATCCCTTATGTTTCAAACATTCTATGAGTCTTTATAAGTAGCCTCTACAAAAAGTCAGTAGCATGAATCCTATCTTCTCTTTACTTTGACCATAAATTGTCATTTCCTAATACAGTTTGTAAAAACCTGAACCATCTTTTAGGGGAAATCCATTATCTTTGTTTCCTGATAGGTACTCCATTTTGTCTTCTCAGTTTTCCACACATGTGGCAAAGCACTTCGAGGAGGAACCAGACAGCCCTGTTAGTTGTAGACAGCCCTGTTAGTTGTGGCCAGCCCTCATTCCCTGGAAATGGCAAACAAGGGGAACAAGAAGCGTCGGCAGTTCTCTCTGGAGGAGAAAATGAAAGTTGTGGAAGCTGTAGACTCAGGAAAGAGGAAAGGTGACGTGGCAAAAGAATTTGGTATCACTCCCTCTACTGTCTACATTCTTAAAGGATAGCACCAAATTTGAAGAAAAGGTGTGGGAGGCATCCGTGGGACCCCAGCGGAAAAGGATGAGGAACGCTCTTTATGACATTGATAAGGCTGTTTTTGCTTGGTTTCAAGAAATCCATGCCAAAAACATTCTTGTGACTGGTTCTATCATTCAGAAAAAAAGCACTAAACTTGGCCAACATGCTTGGCTATAACAATTTTCAAGCAAGTGTACGCTGGCTGAACAGATTTAGAGATTGCCATGGAATTGCTTTGAAAGCAAGCTATAGGGAAGATAGTGACAGGTTAATGAATGGTCTAGGAATAGATAAGGTTAACAAGTGGTATGCAGGGGAAATTATAAAACTGATTGCTGACTACAACCCAGATGATATTTTTAATGCTGATGAGACAGGAGTGTTTTTCCAGTTGCTGCCCCAGCACACGCTTGCTGCTAAAGGAGACCATTGTAGACGGGGCAAGAAAGCAAAGCAGCAGTTGACAGCACTCTTTTGTTGCAATGCTTCGGGGACTGAAAAAATGAGACCATTGATTGTTGGTAGGTCAGCCAGCCCACGCTGCCTCAAGAACATCCCTTCCCTCCCTTGTGATTACCAAGCCAACCAGTGGGCTTGGATGACAAGAGATCTGTTTAATGAGTGACTGATGCAAGTGGATGCCAGGATGAAGAGGGCGGAATGCTGGATCCTCTTGCTCATCGACAACTGCTCTGCTCATAACATGCTTCCATGCTTGGAAAGGATTCAGGTTGGATATCTGCCCTCAAACTGTACTGCTGTCCTGCAGCCACTGAATCTTGGCACAATTCACACCATGAAAGTTCTGTACGGGAGCCACCTTCTAAAACAGATCCTCCTCAAGCTCAACAGCAGTGAGAGTCAAGAAAAGGTGGACATCAAGCAGGCCATCGACATGATTGCTGCAGCGTGGTCAGTCAAGCCATCCACAGTGGTGAAATGTTGGCAGAAAGCAGGCATCATCCCTATGGAATTTGCAGAATATGACACAGAATCAGCAGCCAGTGAACCAGACATTGCCATTGAAAAGTTGTGGCACATAGTGGCTATTGCCACCTGTGTCCCAGATAAATTTCCAGGACTTTGTTACTGCAGATAATGATCTCATTCTCTCTCAGGACACAGAGCATCCAGGGCACGGTGGCTGGTGAAAATACCAGTGAAGCAGGAAGTGAAGATGAAGGGGAGGTATCTTTACCAGAGCAACCAAAAGTCACCATCACAGAAGCCATATCAAGTGTACAGAAACTTAGTTCCTTTCCTCTTGTGTAGGTGTTCCTGATGCCATTTTTGGACAATTAAATGGCACAGATGTATATTTAACGAAAAGAGTGACACAAACCCTTTTTGATTCCAAAATTACAGATTTCCTCCAAACAAAATAATGCAGGAATTTATTTCAGAAAATATAGTTTATAAGAATAAAGTTTTCTTTATAGGCTGTTGAACCAATTTAAAGCAATATTATTATGACAATATTCCAGTACTCTGAAATAGCCAGGAAACTTCCTTGAATGGGATTTGGAAATGGAATTTGACTAATATGTGTGTTGTCTTTTATTTCCTTTTTCTTTTCTTTTTTATTTTTTCCTGTCTCTGGTCCTTGATTCAAGATGTATTTTGATTTATCCAAGGGTTTCCAAACTTGTCTGCACATTAGGATCACTTGAGAATCCTTTAAAAATTCCAAAGCTCAGGCCATATACCAGGCCAATTAAGTCACAGTCTCTGGTGATGGGTCACAGGCATTGGTAGTTTTGTAGCTCTCCAGGTGATTCCAATGTGCAGACAAGTTTGGAAACCGAACCAACCACAGGAAAATCAAGTACACTATGGGCCTGAGTCCAGCTTCTTTCCAGTAAGTCTATCTCAGGGGCTTCCAAAATTTAGCTCACATCAGAATCACTTGGAAGGCTTGTTAAAACCCAGTGCTGCTAGGCCCACCCTCAGAGTTTGATACAGTAGACCTCAAGTGGGACCCAAAGATTTGCATTTCTAATGTATTCTCAGCTGATGCAGTCCAGGCTGCATGCTTTGAAAACCACTGGTCTATCTTTAAATAGGATATTGAGCCAATTTAAATAAAGGAATATGCTGGTCTAGCTGAGTTCTAGAACTTCTCTCTTTAGCTGGCCATCTGAATACTCCCCCATTACTAATTGTTTATAAAAGAAAAAAGAATCAACTGTTCTTACTCTAGAACTCTTTCTCCTTTCTGCCGATATACCAGAAGCACTACAAGACTTTGTTTTTTTTTTTAATTTTAAGAGATGGGGTCTCGTTATATTGCCCAGGCTGAAATGCAGTGGCTATTCACAGACATGATTATAGCATGCTACTGTCTCTAATTCCTTGCCTCAAGCCATCCTCCCAAATAGATAGGACTACTGATGCACACTACCATGCTGGCTTTAATGTTTTAATAGGCATTTCACTAATAGGGAGCTGGAGTACAAGGAAATACAGTGCATTAAAGACATAGGCTGGGCATGGTGGCTCATGCCTGTAATCCTAGCACTTTGGGAGGATCACTTGAGGCAAGGAGTTTGAGACCAGCCTGGTCAACACAGCGAGACCTCATCTCCAAAAAAAAATTTAATAAGACGTGGATACAATCTGGGAAGGAGGTTATAATAACAGAGAATCCTATTAATCAGAATCATGGTGGAGAACATACAGCCCAGTATGCCTCTCACTTTCCAGAAAGGGTGAGAGGAAGTTTCACTAGAGAGTTTATTAGAGAGTATTTATTCGTAATAAGTCAGATAAATGTCAGTTTCAATTTTTAGAAGTTTCACACAATACCTGCTAATGATGTGATGTCATTCCGCCCCCCCACCCCCACCCCCCGGCTTCAGGTTAAATTTTTGGATATTTCAGAAACCCATAGGAATTCAGTGATTTTTCTTTTTGTAGTAATTTAGTCAAAACAGATATAGCAGATTAATCATAGAAAGTATTGCTTCCGGCCGAGAGTGGTGGCTCACACCTGTAATCTCAGCACTTTGGGAGGCCGAGGCGGGCGGATCACCTGAGGTCAGGAGTTCAAGACCAGCCTGGCCAACATAGTGAAACCCTGTCTTAAAAAAAAAAAAGAAAGAAAAAGAAAGTATTGCTTCCACATTAACAACAATCATTGAAAAACAGCAGATGTTTAGATTCTTTTTGTTGAGACCAAGTTTTGCTCTTTCGCCCAGGCATGATCTCGGCTCACTGCAACTTCCACCTTCCGGTTTCAAGCGATTCTCCTGCCTCAGCCTCCTGAGTAGCTGGGATTACATGCGCACGCCACCATGCCAGGCTAATTTTGTATTTTTAGTAAAGACGGGGTTTCACCATGTTGGCCAGGCTGGTATCGAACTCCTGATCTCTTGATCTGCCCGCCTCGGCCTCCCAGAGTGCTGGGATTACAGGCATGAACCACTGCGCCCGGCCTTAGATTCTTTTGTAGTTTATTTTCGATATTTTTTTCTTTTAACAAACTAATTTGATCATCTGAATTAAAAGTACTGTACATATTTAAAATTCTTAATGTGGGAGAGGATAACTCTTCAGGCTAAGTCCTGTCGTTATATCTCTTTGTCAGCTTTTTAATTGTTCTCATCATCCTCTTGTGTCAAGATTACTGCCATAGTATCTAATTCCTTCCCTCACCTTTCCCCTGCAGTCCTTTCTGCACATATTGTTTGATCTACTGGCATCACACCATTTCCCCTGCCCAAGTGTCTGCAGTGGCTTTCAAATGCCTACAAAAAACTATTTAGCTGAGTTTTTGTATCCTCTATAGTTGACTACAGCCTGCATTCCCAACTTGTTAGCTCGGTACAATTCCATGTAGATAATGCTCCCTGAAGAGGCCATTGTCTTCTTTCACTGCCTACCTACTTCTGCCTGAGTGCCTTGCCCAAATGCTTCACCCTGCTCTCTACTAACCTAGGCCTTACTTTAAGAAATAACTGGAATCCTCTTACTTCCAGGCTTTCTTGGAGACTCCAGCAACTACTTCACCTGTTTTCCCCTCATCTCCTCCAAACTTCTTGTCTCTACCACTCAAACAGATGTTTTCTAGATGTTCTCTGGCTCTTTAGAATGTAAGCTCCATGAACACAGGAATCAGTTAACCTTTATAATCTTAATGGTGCCTAGGACTGTGCTGGACACATCACAGGCACATTTGTGAATAAATTGATAGACACATATGATGTGTCAAAGTCACCTTATTTTTAAAGCTATATTAAGCATTGATTCTACTAGAAATGGCTTGGAGATAAGGTAAGGTTTTACTCCTTTTAAAAGGGTTTGCAAAACTTTTCTATGAATATAGTTGCCTCAAACATAATTCCAATCCAGGTTATAATCTCTCTTCTTTGATAATGAATTATATAGAATATAATTTGATAAGTATATAAAGTATATACGATATATAGTTGAAGCCATGTCCCTCCACCAAAAAGTCATTGCAGGATCTCTTTTGGCTTCCATTTATACACACAGGAGTTTAGTATTAAAGAGTTTGTCTAAGTGCTTTGCATATGGTAGATGTTCAGTAAATATGTGCTTAAACTTGCTTTCTTTAAAAAACAAATTTAACATTCCTGGCTAGGTGCAGTGGCTCACACCTGTAATCCCAGACCTTTGGGAGGCCGAGGTGAGTGGATCATCTGAGGTCAGGAGTTTGAGACCAGCCTGGCCAACATGGTGAAACCCTGTCTCTACCAAAAATACAAAAATTAGCCAGGTGTGGTGGTGGGTGCCTGTAATACTAACTACTTGGAAGGCTGAGGCAGGAGAATCACTTGAACCTGAGAGATAGAGGTTGCCACTGCACTCTAGCCTGGGTGACAGAGTCAAACTCCATCTCAAAATAAATAAATAAATAAAATAAAAAATTCAACATTCTTGATTTATTTAATATATCATGATTTAGATCCTGGAAGATGGAAATCATCCAAAAAAAGAAAACTTTTGCAGTTTAGTTTACACAGGCTAAAACTTTGATTCTATTAGACATTGGTGGTTTTGGTACTTTGTTAAGCTAAAAGAGGTTGATATTATCCCTTGTCAGGCTTTCTGTGGCTTCTCCCTGCCTCTTTGATCATTCCAACCTCACTTGAGAGGCAACCCCACTTCTGCTCCAGTTGACTAATCCTCTCTGTAGGCCAACATACTAGGCCTAGGCACCTCCCTCAATTGTGTTGTCATGAGGATAAAAAGGTACACCTGGCACAGACTAAGTGTTCTATAAATGCGCTCTATTGTCATTCTATCCCTATTTGGAATGTAATGAGTACCATCTAGAGTCAGGCACCTGCCTTATCTGCCCTTTCTTCCACTAACACATCTTGGAGTTCAGTGTTTGAGAGCCACCAGCCTAATCAATAGATGAAAATTCAAGGAGTTCTCTGTGCCATTACTTATAAGGGCTCTGATTCAAAAGCAAGTAAGCTAAGATTTATTGTCTATTATACTTCAAGCATGGTTTACTTATTTTTTAATATTTTTAGTCAATTGTAATACAAAACCACAATAGACTCAGATAATTTAATTCCAAGGTTGTGGACCTATTAAACTGCTGTTCGTGCCACCTAAAGCGAGATTTCTCTTTAAAGTGGAATGTGGTATCATATTGTGGCCACCAGAGGGCACAGGTGGACTACATAGGGAGACAGTTCCATCAATTAAAGAAACCTTTGGAGCTGCCACTTGTAATTTCTCTGATGTGGTACAGATTGAGAAGGAAGGCAACAAGGAAAGAAGAGACATAGGATGTTGGACTTGTTCAAACAATTTACCTAGAAGTAATTGCCTGGGACCACCTAATCCCCTCTATTACATGGTATCTCTTCACTAGAGATTTTTTCCAACCTATTAATAATGATAGGCCAAGTTGGGAATGGTGGCTCACATCTGTAATCCCAGCACTTTGGGTGGCTGAGGCAGAAGGATTGCTTGAGCCCAGGAATTTGAGAGCAGGCTGGGCAACAGAGCAAGACCCCATTTTTACAAAAATGAAATTAGTCATGATTGCACCACTGCGTGCCAGCCTGGGTAAAAGGGCAAGACCCTGTCTCCAAAAAAAAAAGGCAAAAAAAAACCCAAAAGAAACCCAAACCAAAAAACTATAGGCTATGTAACTGATCGTGGATAGATACTCATGCTCTGGAAATGAGCCAGTATTGGGGAAATAATTACCCAACAAACACATGTCAAGAAGCTCGGTTAGTAGAGGAGATAAATGGCGTCTGGGGAAATGAGTGATAAATGTCATTTTAGAGAATATGCAAATAACGTATTTTACTCTATGAGTGGTAAATGTCATTTTAGAGGATGCACAGATATACAGGAGTATAGAGGTGAAGCCCAAAGGAGCCCCTGAATGAGAGAAGAAGAATTCAGTAGGAAATGTTGCCAAGGAAAAAGGACATTTGACAAGTCTGGGAGGAAAAGTAGGGAGTTAGGGAGACAGGGCTGAGAGGCAACTCCTGGCAGAAGAGCATATATAAAGGCCCGGAATATTTTTTTTAATGGTCCATTTGGGAGCACCTAAGGTCAGTGGTTGGTATGCCAAGCAAAGGGCATGCGGTAGAACAAAAGGCTGGAGATGAAAGCAAGGGCAGAGTTTTTAAAGTCTTGTGGGTTAGACCATTTATTTTGAACTCATCCTAAAGACACTGGAGACCCCTTCTACTTGCCCTGACAAGTAGCAATGATCAATTTTCTTTAAGTGAAATAATTGATGACTAGTACGGAGGCTGGATTGTAGAAAAGCAGATAAACTAGTTACGTTGTGGTGTAGTCCTGAAGTGAAATAATTAACACTGAGGGGTAGGAAAAATATGTTGGATTTGAGAGGCATTTACAAAATAAGATGGATTTAGTGTGGGAGTTGTAAACGAAGATTCATGAATTTTCAGGTTTCTGCTTAAGTGGCTGGGTCATGCCATAATCAAGGTATGTTACCAGGGGAAAGGAAGACCCGTTTGAGGGTCATGTTACATGTGAGATGTCTCTGGGCATCCAGGCAGAGTTGTCTAGTAACAACAGCCCTGGAGACATATATAGACAGATACACTGTTCGGCATTCTAGAATTGTTAGGCTAGAAATATTTTACTGGCAGCCACAGATAGCAAGGTGATTGAGCCCATACATGTGGATGAAGTTATCTAGAAGGGGCTTAAAATGCAAGGTGTTCAACATATGAGGGTCCATGAGCCAACCCTTTTACAACTGTATGTGTATACCTGCACATGTGGCTATTTCCCTGTGTTATACTTTCATCAGCCTCAACTGGATCTGAAAATAAAGAACTTAAGCAGTGGTGCTAAGTGAAGAGAGAAGAGGCCAAGGACACAAGCACTGAAAGGGCAGAAGGGGAAGCAGGGCCCTCCAAGATGGCTGAAGGAGATGCTAGAGAATGGCTGCGTGTACCTCACAGGGCTCTGGATCCTGGGTGCTGCTTACAGGCAGGAGTGTGCATTATGGTAAGACTGGAAGGACCCTTAGACGATTCAACTCCTGCACTCTGTGAGGTGGGAATGAGGCTGGGAGAATGCTCAGGGTTACTGCAAAAGGAAGACTAAAAACTGTCCTTAACCCTATACCCTCATGAATTGAGAGAGGCATAAAGGGGAGGACATTCTGGGAGAGGCTTCATGGCAAGTATAGGGTGAGGGCAGTGCTCTATTCCTTACAAAGTGTTGTGCTCCAGTCAGGAATCCACTCCTAGTTCTCTCACTTAGTCATCATAAGGTGTTAGCCTCTATTTACCGATGGAAAAAATGTTGCTTAAAGGTCACCTGCCCAAATTCAGAATTAAGATAGTAGTAAAACATGATCCAAAATTGGGTTTTCTGATCCCAGCACTGTATGGAATAGGAGTCATGCACGCCTGTAATCCCAGCATTTTGAAAGGCCAAGACAGGAGGAATGCTTGAGCCCAGAAATTCAAGACCAGCCTGGGCAACATGGTAAAACCCTGTCTCTACAAAAAATAGAAAAAAACTGATTATCGGGGATGTGGTGGCACACACCTATAGTCCCAGCTACCCAGGAGGCTGAGGCAGGAGGATTGCTTAAGCCCAGGTCAAGGCTGCAGTAAGCCATGATCAGACCACTGCACTTCTAACCTGAGCAAAAGGGCAAGACCCTGTCTCAAAACAAAAAGGGTCCTCAAGCAATCTAGTCCTCCCCTCTTCACCAAAGGGTTAAGTGACTCATTCAAGATCATAAAGGAAAAAGAACTGGATTTCTTTATGTCCTTCTATGCGGACAGATCCTTTTGTTATTGCTGGGAAACACTAACGACTGAATTACTCTCCAAATGTAAACAGATGATATTGTATTTTATTTATATACTTTTTGAGACATAGTCTTATTCTGTCACCCAGCCTGGAGTACAGAGGTGCAATCTCAGCTCAAGCAACCTCTGCCTCCCAGGCTCAAGCAATTCTTATGCCCCAGCCTCCTGAGTAGCTGGTGTGCACCACCAAACCCAGCTAATTTTTGCATATTTAGTAGAAACGTGCTTTCACCATGTTGCCCAGGCTGGTCTCCAACTCCTGACCTCAAGTGATCTACCCGCCTTGGCCTCCCATAGTGCTGGGATTATAGGTATGAGCTACCATGCCTGGTAAACAGATGGTATTTTAAAACTCACTGACGCCTAAATGTGCTTTAGTCAGAACGCTCCTTGCACTTAAATAATTTAAATACAGAGTAATGTATTATTAGAGTAACAATTTATTAGCAGACAAAAGAAATGAAACCTCTAAATCTCAACACACATATAGGATTTTACATAATAAACAGCATAAAATATAACCTTCTAGAAGAAAAGTATCTGCTATTAGCCAACTCCCCCTCCCTTCCAGTAGGCTGCAATATATTAATAACTCATCCTCATCCCATAAGAGGGTTAAGCAATGATTTACACTAAATTACATCAAGGCACTTGCTTTAATTAAAAACTACAGTATAAAACATGTTCCTAAAAGTCATCAACCTTGAATAATTAAAGAAAACAAAAGGCAGTATACTTTTTTGGTGAATAGACGAGACTGAGAATTTAAGTTCATTCACCTGTCACCCTGATACTGTCTTGGTTTGTATATGAAGTTGCAAAGAAGACAAAAAAAGGTAGCTTATTACATAGATTGGTTCGTTCATACACACTCATTTTTGAGAAGTAGAAGCCATGGCAGCAACAGGACTCAAACCACAATTTTCCAACTAATTTGTGTTGAAAAGGCAAGGGCTATTTGATTCCATGTATCTTATTATTTTAGGGATGATACATGGGATAAGGGAAGAGAATGTCTCCAAAATAAGTTTATTAAAGCTTCAGTTAAAAGACCTTTCTGGCTTAAGCCGCTTATCTACAGACTTACAAACATGGTATCTACAATAAAGGCATTTAATGTCCTTCATTATTCCAGTTTCTAGACCTCAGTCCATTATTTTCTGATTTTACAACACTAAGATAAAAAATACATACCAGAGAATCTACTATTTACTATAATGCTTATTTTACTTTCTAAATATATTTAACATGTTTACTTTAAAATTTTAGTTGCAAAACGTTTTTTTAAGTCCTTCTCAGGATAAAAATTACCTTATAAAAATCTCCCCACCTCCACATCTAAATTCTCCATCCCTGTAAGTTACTAAATTTTTTTTTTTTTTTTTGAGACGGAGTTTCGCTCTCGTTACCCAGGCTGGAGTGCAATGGCGCGATCTCGGCTCACCGCAACCTCCGCCTCCTGGGTTCAAGCAATTCTCCTGCCTCAGCCTCCTGAGTAGCTGGGATTACAGGCACGCGCCACTATGCCCAGCTAATTTTTTTGTGTGTATTTAGTAGAGACGGGGTTTCACCATGTTGACCAGGATGGTCTCGATCTCTTGACCTCGTGATCCACCTGCCTCGGCCTCCCAAAGTGCTGGGATTACAGGCGTGAGCCACCGCGCCCAGCAATTTTTTTAAACCTTAAAAATTTACCTTTAACATATTTCAATAGTATTTTAATACATGGACTATAACAACAAACCAGCTGGTATGTTATTTTGTCCTTTTCCATTATAATTTTCATTCTTATAATTAGCACCCAAGTTAATGATTGCATTCAGGATTATCTAAACTGTTTATACAAAAAAAAAACCCAAAAAAACAAACACCCTCACAAATTAGGAGCCTAACAGCTTTCTATATTTTTTTTAATTATTATTTTAGGCTCAAGGAAACTTCACTAGTAAAGTTTCACCCTCAACACCACTCAATGATCTAACAGCTTTCTAAATCCAACTTCATTCGTTTTGCAGTTTAAGCCCAATTTTAAATAAGGCATCACTAGAATGGATAAAGAAAATATTGAGGTGGGGGAGAGAAATATTAAAAAGCAGAAACACTAAGCAAAATGTAAATCCTGTCAACTGGATGTTTACCATTTCACAGTGTAATCTTTCCCTGAATAGTCCAGGGACATCACTTCCTTCTGCTCAGTTCTCAAAGCTTCAACGTGTTCCACAAAGCACCTCCCTAAGTACCCTAGTGTGTTCCCTGGAGTGTTAACTACACAGCCTATCTACTGGATGTAGTACCATAGTCCCAGCACTTGGGTCCTAGACTAGGGTAGGTCCTCAGAGGTATTTGAAGTAATGTCTACATTGATACAAAGAAACCTATGGCTTATGTGTTAAGAGAACACAGAGGAATACAATTCATTAAGAACAATAAAGATCACAGAACTTAAATGGATTATAACTTTAAGACTCAACGTTAAGTTCCCAAGAAATGCACTGTAGCCCTTTTCTCACTTTTATATTCAGGTCAGGGCTAATCCTAATTACTAAGGGAATACACTGCAGAGAATTGCTGTTCTTATTAAAACACATAGCCATTAGCATTAAAATAGTCGAATGAACTCATCTAACACCTGGACACATTTTTAAAGTTCATCATTTACCATATGTAAATTTGACAACAAATTTTGACTTGCAATGCCTGCTGCTGTTCAAAAGCAAAGTCAGACTATCTAAATCTTGTTTTCCTTTGGTCCTACTTAAAAAAAAATTAGACATCTGTCAGTTTTATTACCATCAGAGGCACAGAGAGTACTATAGTCATTCAGTTTAAAAGAAAGACACCATGCTTCAGAGTAGGTTAACCCAGGCTACCATGAGCTCCGCAGCCCTTTCAGCTTTGGTGAATCTGTGACTCTGTGACTCTCCCCTTCTAGAAAGAAACTTGCTCTAGAAAGAGACCTTGTTCTCAGAGGTATGGCTCCTAATCCTGGTCTCCCTATTATTGTGTGGGGGCTAACCAGGGATTGGATCCTATTCAAGTGGGTCCCTCTCTCTGCCTCCACTGGTCAGATAATAGTCTTTTCAATGGTCTATTTCCTCTATAATGTTTTCCTCAGTCCACCTGTGCACCAGCACACTCCAACCCTCTGGCTGTAACAAATTTAAAAATAAATAATTTGTAAGAGTTCTAACCATCAAGAGTACACCACACTACATTTCAATTAAATGATAAACATTTTATGATATTCAGAATTTTGTATATGTCAGTAAGCAATGAGAAAATGCTTCATTTAGACTCTAAAGTTTAGAGTAAGCAAGATACTTTTGTATCAATATAGTATTTAAAATAAAACGCCTAATGAACTGAAATTCAAGCCTTTGGTCAAGAGAGCAAATGAAAACTTTTTTTATTGGCACGTTAGGCTTTGGTTCCAGGTCTGATTCTTCTGAATATCAGCAATCAAAACATCTCAACCCAAGTAGAGAAGATGAAATGTAAATTCTAGTGAAATCTTAAATGATTTTACAAATGGCTACCAAAAGCAGAAGCTCTTGTTTGTTTGGGTAGGTGGGACAAGTACAAACCAGACATAATTCAAGAATTTGCTAAGTGTATGCATATTGTTCCAGAACTGTTTATATCCACATATGGACAGAAATCACAGGTAAAGTTCAAATCCTGTTATCCATCCTTCTAAGAGATTTTCCAGTCTTTGGCTGAAATGGTATTTTTTGCTGTGTTGGTGTTGGTTAACTATAACGTCTTAAGCATGTACTCATTACTCTGTTACAGAGTATTAGACACCTGTATCAACTTAAGCCTGCCTTGGGAGAAGGGCAAGAGAGATTAAAAACAAATGACTTGGCCAAGTGCAGTGGCTCACGCCTGTAATCCCAACACTCCGGAAGTCTGAGGCTGAAGGATTGCTTGAGCCTGGAGTTTGAGACCAGCCTGAGCAACACAGTGAGACCCCATCTCTAGAAAAAAAATTTAAAAATTAGCAGGATGTGGTGATGATGGTCTAGCTACTCAGGAGGCCAAAGTGAGAAGATCACTTGAACCCAGGAGTTGGTAGCTTCAGTAAGCTACAATCACACTGCACTATGGCCTGGATGACTGTCCCTTAAAAAAGCAAACAGGAAAAAAATAAAGACTGACCAAGATACTGTGATTTTACTACTGTTATTCATAAGGCTGGATAGAAAGGGCAAATGCTGGCTAAAAACAAGCACAAATACAAGCAGCAATTGACATTTCTGGAATTCCAGACTCAAGTTCTAAAAGGATGTCAAAATTCAGGAAACCTACATTTAATCATAATGTGAATCACCTACAAAACAGAAATCCATTTCTGAGAAACTACTTTGTTGTGCTAATGGAAAGGTATTTTCCATGCCAACAAATGGGAGAACTCTACCAACAGAAAAGCAACACCGGCAGCTTATGGAGCTAACAAAAAAGCTAAATTACATATATCTATATAGGGATAAAATAGATATAATTATATATATTAAATATACATATTAAACATGTACATATTTAATATATGTCTAAAAGCATCCCACTCCAACAGATGCCCTACACATAGGGTTTACTTCTCATAAATATTTAAAATTGTTTAGAATGTAGGAACAGATTGAAAAATAATTTTATACTTCTACAGTTTGCTTTTTTTTTAAAAAAAAAAATGGCTGTTTCATAAATTAGTTCCCTATTCCTAACTTTGGAGAACCTGGTTTTTTCTTACCTGTCAAGGTCCAAATATAAAACTATAAACTTTCAATGTTGGACATTCTTGCTTTTTGAAAGGAAATTATTCCTCAATTTATAACCTGTGGCCAGCTATCATGAATAATACATCCATTGTACTTGGGTTTTGTGAATGTGATCCTTCTAAATCCTCCTGCGTAATAGTTTTAGGTGACTTGAAGAGTTAAAAACTGTGATTGTCATCAATATTTATTGTACATCAAACTCATTTAAAATGCTGTTAGAAATTGCTGACTGGCAAGATTGTCAGACAAAAATACCAGTTCAGGACATATTCCATGGGAAACAAACTAGAATAACTGAAAGCTAAAATAGAACTTAAGGGTAGAGAAAGTCTCAGAAACAAGGACAGACGGAGATCACAGAAAAGACCAGGAAGGACTCCTACTGTTTTTTCTGATTTTGAAGAGTTCTTTGTGCTTACCTCTTTACCCTAAACAAAAAGGCACGACTAAAAATGTCAAATGTATTATAAAGGGTATTCTGTCTAATATCAGGCTGGGTCTCAGGATGTTACTAAACTGCCCAGGTGTTAAACCCCTGATGAGACTGTTCCTTATGGAGAGGAATGGCACTTTCCTACTAAAAACTACTGCCATCTGGGGAGCAAAAACTGGGGATAGAGAACTACAAGAACAAACCTATCTAGTATGACCTTGTGACCCGGAAGCCTCTTGATCTATTGGTACTACAGCAGGTGCAACATTCTTTCCCTGCCTTCTTTCTCTCTCTCTCCACTGAGCTACATAAAGAAGTCTATGGCACTTCCAATGCAAATCTCAACTTCACCGCTTTATCTCTTGGAGAAGGGAATATGCCCTAAAACAGTATACTATTAAGTTTTGGAGCTACTTTACAGTTCAATTCAATACATACCTACTGCATTCCAGGAATCCTTCACATCTGCAAGAAAGCTTGAAACCATATTCTTCTTTTTGACTCTGTCCAGCTATAAGCTCTGCTGCAGTGTGTATAACAAACGCCATTAGCTTCAAAGGAGGAATAATATCTAGCTACTTGGCTAAAATTTCAAGTGTGCAAAATTTTCCACTGTGGAAATGGGAAATGTTGGACACTTGAAATTTTAACCTATTGGCTAGGCATTCTTCTACTTTCCCAATTAATCACTACTAAGACTCAGACCGTTGGGAACACATATTCCTTTCTGATTTTTAGATGCTTCTGCAAAAGCCATTGCTTCATACACACTATAGAAAAGAAGGTTTTCTTCTTCATTTTGGCAGTATTCTCCTTTGGTTAGGGAATCCCTCACAGAGGGATTACATTGAGCCAGCAGAACCTGGATTCCAATGGCTTCATAATCTCTGCGAACTTCTTTCAGTGTATGGATCCCTGCTGTATCTAAAAATTGAATTGCACTGCAGTCAATCACTATAGTATTCAGCTCCAAGGGATCATGGGAAAGTTGCACTGACACTTCATCCTGGATTCCACCGAGAGTCACTACTTCCTCTTTGACCTTTCTCTTTGCTGCCTTCTTCCAAGCTGCCTTTACTAAGAGTGGGTTGACTGTTTGTTTGTATAAAGCAGATTTAAAGCATTCTTTGTTTATGTAGTAGAGAGGGGCTACAAAGCGGAAAATCTTGATGCCTGGCTTAGTTTGAAGGTTCTTGTAAGCAGACAAGGATTCAAAGACTTCAGACCCTTCCACCAAGCCAAGCAATGAAATCTTTGGCTTCTGAGTGCGGAGGATGACACAAAACATAGAAAAACAAACCCCAACAAGCAGTCCTATTTCAGTACTCAGCAGTGCAGAGGAGAGCATAGTAACAAACCAGATAACTGTATCCATTCTACTAATACTCCACATCTTGGGAAGATCCCTAAATTTACGAAGGGCTCCCCGTAGATTTACAATTGTGATCACACCAAGGACACTTTTTTGAAGGGAATAGAATAAAGGAGCTATTACTAAGAGGACCAACAAAAGAACCAGGGCTGTTACCACACCAGAAAGCTGAGTTTGGCAGCCTGTAGATTCTTTAACCAATGTCTTTGCAAGAGCTGCACTAGTAGTAAAACAGTGGAAGAAGGAAGGGATGATATTACAAAAGCCAATGGCATACATTTCTTGGTTCGCTCTGACTGTGTAACCATGTTTCTTGGCAAACATCTCAGAAAGCGATACAGTGATAGCAAAACC
This sequence comes from Aotus nancymaae, assembly GCF_030222135.1. Taxonomy (NCBI): domain Eukaryota; kingdom Metazoa; phylum Chordata; class Mammalia; order Primates; family Aotidae; genus Aotus; species Aotus nancymaae. The sequence goes on along the minus strand of NW_026988479.1, from coordinate 24,971,763 downwards.
AATGATGGAAATAGCGATGGCATCTACAGCCACACGAGGAATTAGGTTCCACTCTGGTACTCTGGGTGGCATAAACCCAGTGGGAATATGTCCAGCAATACTAGAATTATAATTCTCATGTAGTTTTCCAAAATGAGAGGCCAATGTGGCTGCCACAACAACAACAAGTTCAACAGGAATCGGTGCCTTAAGCTTGGACTTGAAGTGTTCATTGAGTTCTTTGGTTGGCAAAAGAACCAAAAGGCACAAAAGGCTGGTGATAAGATCACAGAGATTGGTCTTATGGATGTTTCTGAAGATATGTATCCAGGTAGTAATGAGTGAGCCCACACCATTACTCCGAGGAAGGCTGAGCCCAAGGAGATACTTGGCCTGAGATGTAAGAATAGTGAAGGAGGCACCAGTGACAAATCCACTCAGCAAGGCATCTGAGAGGTAGACTGAAACAAAACCCACTTGAAAGAAGCCCATCGCTACCTGGAAGGAAGGATATAGAACTGTTAAATATAAATGGAAAAGAAATTCTACATTTTGTATTATCCTGACATTTCTTGCATGGAGACATATCATCAGAGCATCACAGAATGTCAGAGCTAGAATAAACACAATCATACATCAATCTTCTCATTTTACAAAGGGAAAATTATGTTTAAAGGGCTAAGCAACTTGCCCAAGGTCACAATGTTAATTATTAGCCCAGGTGAGACAGGAACATCAGATTTCTATCTTTTCATACAATACTTCTTAAGCTTGAATAAGGTTCACACCTTTTCTTTTTTCCATTCTTCCCATCACAAAGAACAGATCTCTCTCTCTCTCTTTTTTTTTTCTGAGACAGAGTCTCACTCTGTTGCCAGGCTGGAGTGCAGTGGCACAATCTCAGCTCATTGCAACCTCCACCTCCTGGGTTCAAGCGATTTTCATGCCTCAGCCTCCCGCGTAGCTAAGACTACAAGTGCACACCACCACACCCAGCTAATTTTTTTGTATTTTTAGTAGAGACGGGGTTTCACCATAATGGCCAGGATGGTCTCAATCTCTTGGCTCGTGATCCACTCACCTCGGCCTCCCAAAGTGCTGGGATTACAGGAGTGAGCCACCGAGCCCAGCCAGAACAGACCTCTTTTAAAAGAAAAAAATTCTCAAGGATCCAGAAGAAAACTTCAAGCTGGAAAAATTCTTCTAGTTAAGAAACCATGTATTTTCCTTAAATCCAAATCATTACTGTGAAGTGAAAGTATAAAAGCGAAGCACAAAAGTGAAGTCTTACTGCTTCTCAGTCTTTTGGCTAAGAGCAAGTGTACAAGTGAAGTTTTAATTGGTAAAACAAAAAATTAGATTCACATCAAAACAGAATCACACTTTAAAAATCATTGTAGAATTATCTTTAACCTCATACTAAGAAACCATTCTCATGCAGTGTATATGTACTGATGCCATACTGTCTCCCATATTAACAATAATTCTGTATTTTACTTATTTTTTCCTCTTTCTAATAAGTTTTCAGAATTCTAGTATGCCTTCCTCCTTCTTGGTGAGGCATACTAACGAAAAAGCAAAAGTTGGCTGGGTGCGATGGCTCATGCCTGTAATCCCAGCATTTTGGGATGCTGTGTTGGGAGGATCACTTGAGTCCAGGAATTTGAGACCAACCTAGGTTGGTCACAGAGAGACCCTGTCTCTTTATAAATAAATGAATAAATAAGTAAGTAGACTCTGAGAAGCACAGCTCATCTTCACACCATCCTCACTCTCCCTCCCCACTCATCTGAGCACCAAATAAAGTGAGCTACTCTTCCCTTTCCCTCGTTGGTTTGAAATGCCTGTATTAGAGAAGAGGTTTAATCCTGGCACTGACTCCTGGATGCCAAAAGCCAGGGGCATGATGATAATGACAGATTAGTGGATTCTATAGGAGACTCAAGAAGAATTTGATTTCTAATCCTTTCTCCTGGCTGATAATATGAAACCGTGGTCCCCAACTTTTTCCCTCCCTCCCCAACAATCCAAGAGAACTACTACCTTTAGTAAGAGTCACTCAATAGATTAGCAATTCTAATGGAAGGTGAGGGACATTTAGAATTTGAGGCTAGGTGTGGTGGCTCACACCTATAATTCTAGCACTTTGGGAGGCCAAGACTGGAGGATTGCTTGAGCTCAGGAGTTCGAAACCAGCCTGGGCGACATGGCAAAACCCTGTTTCTACAAAAAATACAAAAATTAGCATGTGCCTGTAGGCCTAACCACTTAGGAGGTTGAAGTAGGAGGATTGCTTAAGCCAGGGAGGCGGAGGTTGCAATGAACTAAGATAATGCCACTGCACTCCAGCCTGGGTGATAGAGTGAGACCCTGTCTCAAGAAAAAAAAAAAAAAGGAAAACTCCTGCACTCTCAACCCCCATTCTGTTACCCACTTGCCTAACTGCTAATGCTGACTCTGCAATAACCAACCACAAATAATCTCAAGCAAAGCCAAGATTTTCTGACATGTAAAATTAAAGAGCTGTACTAGGTGGTGTGAGGTCCAGAGAACCAGCCTTATATTACCTGTGGTCCGGTTAGGGTTTGAATTTTGCCTCTACCCTTTATATACCCTGAGCTCTCAATAAATGATACCTTTAATTACTGTGATTCCTAAGATCCCATACAGAGATGAGATTTCATGTAATAGATTACTTTTCTAGAAATAACCAATTGTTTCATTGCTTCTTACCTGATAAACTCCAGCCATAAAGGTTACAGAGCTGCCAACCATAATTGCATAGCAACTTTTGTCACATATCCTGTCTGATGTATGATTTAATAATGTGCTCCCATTTGAAAGCATTCCTAAGGAAGAAGCACTACGGGCATTGTCATAGCCTGCTTTCTGTAGTTCTCGGTCAACTGTCTCACCAATCATAAGGCACAGTACTCCAAAAATGCCCACAGAGATGTGACGGGAGGTACCCAAGAGGAAATAAATGATGCTGGCAAAAAAAGATGTGTACAGACCATAGACAGGTTCTTGGCCAGCCAGTAGGGAATAAGCAATGGACTGGGGCACCAATAAAATGCCCACAATCAAGCCTGACATCACATCCCCTAAAATGTTTTTCTTCAGGTCGTATTTTGGGAGCCACTGCAAAACAGGAAGGAAACCTAAAATCGTATTTTTGGCTTTGGTTGGACTGCACTGGCAATTCTGCAGCTTTTTAATAACAAACTGCTTGAAGTTTGTATTTGATTTCTCTTGACGCTCAATAAGTATCCTAGGATAAGGTCTGCATTGATCATTGGTCTCAAATTGCTTGAAGTCAGTACTTGATTCCCTTTGAAGTTCCAGATGGATCCCAGATGGAGAACTGGGATCATTTCCTTCAGCTGAGTCTCTGGGTGAAAGGTCATGTTGCTCTTTACCTTCCGAAGACATTTCTGGAGATAGATGGTTCAGCTTCCTACACCAGAGAAAATACCAGTGTTCATCGATAAAGTAATTCTCAGGGCTCACATATGCTAGCAATTCTACTTCCCATTTCATGAGAGTTAAGAGGAATTCACTTTTGGAATAGGTGTCTTATGTCCCTTTTCCTTAATTGAGACTCATTTGTCTTGGTTAGGGGACAAAAGAAAAGACCAGAACCAGACCATAAACAGCCAAGTCAAAGCAAATAACTGGCTGGGTACAGGACTTCTCAAGAGTGTAAACCATTAAGGATTCTTCTCCATATATGCCTGGCTCCCCCTGCAGTTTTTCCTCCAGAAAAGGTATAAGGGCAGCCTGTTTTCTTTCCATACATATGCAACCAGTGGTCTTCTTCCCAGGTTTTTCACCTCCCAGGCAGATTGCAAAATAGGATCTGGTCTTAACCCCAACTGTCACCTTAACCCCAACTGGTAGGTTCTACCTACCAGTCCCTAGAACAAGGAAGATGGTCCTTTTTTTTAATTTTGGGTCCCTTTTTAAACAACCTGCTAAATTTGAAAATAAATAGAAGAAAAAGTAAGTTGCAGGGTAAAGATAAATGTTTTTGGCAATATAAATAAACTAGGGCAGAATGCATTTGAGTCTTTGAACAGTACTCCCTTGCTTCGTAGGAAAGAGAAGAGAGTTGACATGAGGATGCTGAATGTAAAGGGCATGGAGAGGGCTGATGGGCCAAGTGTCTCATACATGCTGTAGAAGGTTTTGGTCTATTCCACTATGTTCTAGTATAGAGTCATCTGCTCTGTGGGCAGGGCCCACATTCACATAAAATTCACTTTACTATTCTAAGTACACACTCTGCAACACAGGTTGAATAGAGAAATAATGTTGCCCTGCACTTCCTCTATTGGAGGCAATACAGGTGATCCTCCATCTCTGAGTCCGACACTATAAAATTAATGCCATAAGACCTACCACTAGGAACTATAAGAAAACAAAGGAGGTAAAAATAAACAAAAGTGAGAAAGGACAACAACTAAAAATAAGTCTTACAATAGGAGTAAAAGAAGATGAACCAGGGTCTCAAAGGAGTACAGTATAAATCGTTTACCAAATACTTCATGAATCAGTGCCTTTACATTAGCTGTTTACTTAGCTTGGAATGGCCATCCACCTCAGGCTGTCAAGATCCTAATAATTTTTTTTAAACCCAGTTATAAAGCTACCTTTTCCAGAAAGCACTAACCAATCTCCCCTAGCCCAAACGAAATACCAAACCCTCTGGGTCCCATAGCATGTTGCACCTCCATTATAGTACTAACCATACTCTTGTATTAGTGAAGTAGGAATCTCTAGCTCCTGGAGGAAAGACATCTTGTTCATCAGTATAATCTGAATGTAATGTAATAACTTTGAGATAGCAGGCTTACAAAACATTTGAATCAATGAATCAACAAATGAACAAACATTTGTGACTATGGCCAGATAGAGACAATTTTTTTTTTTTTTTTCTTTGAGACAGAGTTTTGCTCTGTTGCCCAGGCTGGAGTGCAGTGACACAATCTTGGTTCACTGCAACCTCCGCCTCCTGAGTTTAAGCAATTCTCCTATGTCAGCCTCCTGAGTAGCTGGGATTACAGGCGCATGCCACCACGCCTGGCTAATTTATGTATTATTAATAGAGACAGGGTTTCATCATATTGGTCAGGCTGGTCTTGAACTCCTAACCTCAGGTGATCCACCCATTTTGACCTGAGTGCTGAGATTACAGGCGTGCGCCACCACACCCAGCCAAGACAATATATTTCCTGAAGGACTCAGGAAGTTTCCTGTTTTGAAACTGACAGAAAAATGAGCCCTTGTGAGGTTCTATAAACCTAATGTTACGAAAGTGCCAAAATCCAGGACCTATGACTTATTCAAAAACACAAGATAGGTAAAAGTAACCCATATTCATGTTGCTTAGGTTTAACAAGAGTAAATATTTTGATGGTCTTCTGGAGTAGATAAGGAAAGAAAGAATAGACTTAGATGACCACTGACCCTGAGAAAATCAATCAGGTTGATGGATACACCCAGCAGCTCTTTGCTCCACAATGCAACCAGTCTGTGACTTTCTTCTCATTTCCTGCTTTCTTGAGCTAGCTTGAGAGCACCAATATCCTATTTCAGAGAGCTCTTGGTGATTTCTGGGTCAAAAGGTTTTTCCAAACCTAAGATATGCAAAAGAGACATAAGAAAAAACTAATGGAATCCAAATCTTGCCCTGTACGGCTGCTAGCTGGGAAGAATATAGATAAAAATTAATACTAGAAAATACAACAAAGAAATGGAAGCTGTAAGAAAAAATTAAATAAGTAATGCTAAAAGTGAAAAACACAGTAACAGAGATGAAGAATGCCTTTGATAGGATCATTAGTAGACCTGAAAACCAAAGAAAGAATCAATCAACTCAAAGACAGGTCAACAGAAATTACCTAAACTAAAACGCAAAAACAATTTAAATAACAAAGCAAAATTAAAAAACCCGTTATCAATAATGTACCATAATATCCGAGAGCTGTGGGATACATCAAAGTATCAAACATATGCATAATTAAAATCCCAAAAGAAGAGAATGGGCAGAAGAAATATTTCAAGATATAATGGCCAAGAAATTTCCAAAATTAATGAGAGACATCAAAATATAGATCCAAGTCACCTGACATCAGGAGTTCGAGACCAGCCTGACCAACATGGTGAAACCCTGTCCATACTAAAAATATAAAATTAGCTGGGCATGGTGGCACATGCCTGTAATCTCAGCTACTCAGGAGGCTGAGGCAGGAGAATCATTTGAACCCAGGAGGTGGAGGTTACAGTGAGCCAAGATGGTGCTATTGCACTCCAGTCTGTGCAACAAGAGTGAAACTCTGTCTCAAAAGAAAACAAAACAAACAAGCAAACAAACTATGTATATGTGTATACACACACACACACACACACACACACATATTCTACATTTATATCTCCAAGAATCTCAGAGAATTCCAAAAAGGATAAATATAAAAACAAAATCCTCACCAACACATATGACATTCAAGCTGCTGAAAACAAAAGATAAAGAGAAAATCCTGAAGACAAAGAAAAAACATATATTACTTATACAGAAACAAAAATAGTAATTATAGCAGACTTCTTATTGGAAATCATGGAGGAAAAAACATATATTACTTATACAGAAACAAAAATAGTAATTATAGCAGACTTCTTATTGGAAATCATGGAGGAAAAAACATATATTACTTATACAGAAACAAAAATAGTAATTATAGCAGACTTCTTATTGGAAATCATGGAGGCCAGAACATGATGGAGTGGTATCTTTACATCCCAGAAATATGTATCTTTTTTAGAAATAGAGCCTTGCCCTGCTCCCCAGGCTGAAGTGCAGTGGCATGCAGTTAGGACTCACTGTGGCCTCCAACTCCTGGGCTCAAGTGATTCTCCCACCTCAGCCTCCTGAGTAGTGAAGATTACAGGTGTGCACCATCACACCTGGCTAATTTTTAAATTTTTTGTAGAGACAGGATCTTGATACTAAGCTCTCCAGGCTGGTCTCAAACTCTTGGCATCAAGTGATCCTCCCACCCCGGCTTCCCAAAGTGCTAGGATTACAGGTGTGAGCCACCACATTTGACCCAAGAAATATAACTTTTAACACAGAATTCTTTACCTAGAAAAAATCTTTTAAAAGATAAGAGGCCAGGCATAGTGGTGTGTACCTGTGGCCCCAGCTACTTGGAAGGCTGAGGTAGGAGGATTGCTTGAGGCTGGGAGGTTGAGGCTGCAATGAGCCGCGATCATGCCACAGCACTTCAGCCTGGGTGACAGAGAGAGATTCTGTCTTAAATAAAATAAAATAAATACAAGATGAAAAAGAAATAAAAACTTTCTCAGATAAACACTAACAGGATTTAAGGCCAGAAGACCAGCACCATATATATATATGTGGGGGTAAGAGGAGAGGGAGAGGAGGGGAGAGAGGGAGACAAAGACAGAGAGGGAGTGGAGAAGAGAAGAGGAGAAGAGGAAGAGAGAGAGAGAAACAGAGAGAGAGAGACACAGAGAGAGAGAGACACACAGAGAGAGAGAGACAGTTTTAGGAAGGTTCTTTAGGCAAAAAGAATATACCAATCAGAAATTCAGTTCTACATAACAAAGAAATAAAGCGTAGGAAATGGAACGAATAAAGTAAAGTTCACTATATCAATTAAAAATATTTAATTGCTCTAAAAGATAACTGTTTAAACCAAAAATGGGAATGCATTTTGTTTAAAGTATATGCAAAATAAACGTGTGATGCAACAATCACACAGAATGGGAGGGGGGATTGGGAATTTTAAAGTCTTTTAAAAATGTATGGATTATTATTATTTTTTAAAATAGAGATGAGGTCTCACTGTGTTGTTCAGGCTAGTCTCAAACTCGTGGGTTCAAGTGATCCTCCTTCTTTGGCCTCCCAAAGTGCTGGATTACAGGCATAAGCCACCATGCCCAGCAAACTGTAAGGTCTTACAGTAGATATGAAATAGTATATTATTTGAACATAGGCTCTGATTAAAGATGTACATTTAAACCTAAGAGTAACCACTACATTTTTAAAAAGATATAAATAATAATAGGGGAGATAAAATAGAATCATAAAAAACTCTCAACACAAAAGAAAGTAGAAAAGAAAGATAAAAGATAAAAAACAGATAGAACAAACTGAAAATAGCTGGTAAGATGGTAGAGTTTAATCCAAAAATATCACATTAAATCTAAACGGTCTAAACATGCCAATTAAAGATGGAGACTGTCAGATAGAATTAAAAAATAAGATCCAATTATATGCTGTCTACTTGAAATCCACTTTAAATATAAAGATATAGATAGGTTAAAAGTGAAAGGACTGGCCCAATTTAGTAATTTATTCAGCTTATAAATGACAGAGCAAGGTAATAAAATGCATATTTTGGGATCCCAAGAATATCCTTTTTTAATATGGTACTATTCCTATCTAATTAGCTTCTCTAATTTCAGATATTTCCGAACACCTTAAATTCAGCTATTTTACACATTCCAGTTTCACCTAGCCGCTACCCAAAATGATCCAGTAATATTGACCATCTTGTTCCCAACTCTCCCTCTCTCTACATTCATGGCCATGGTCCTTTCTCATCTCCAGCTCTTAGAAACTTAGGTATTCACTCAGAAACAGTCCCACAAGTAGAACTAATTCAGCCACCAGTCTGAATCCACAAAGTTCCATAATCATGCTTTGCTTTACCTATGTATGTATGCTACAAACTCACTGCTAAATAAAACCAGAAGCTACCGACTACTATGATTATGGCATCTAAGCAGGGAGAAATCTGAAAGAGAACAGTTTGTTTAGAAAGTCTTCAAGGGAAGAACATACCTAATTCAGGCTCTGAAGTCTAGGTCAGATTTGAAAGGATGAGAGAAGGTTTGGAATATGGGTGAGGGAGAAGAAAACACAAACAGCAATAGTTCTAATGTTGGAGGAAAAGAATCAGAAATGAGAATGTTATATTTTTTTAAAATGCAGAATGCTTATGGGGGATTAGTGGGAGAGGAGCCAACAGAGATACCTGGGGGAGATCTGGAGGGCCCTTTATGCCGGGTCAAGAAAGTGAGCCTTTAATCTGCAGGCAATGCATAGGCCCTGAAAGTTTTTGAGAAAGTCATTTACTGTATTACTCATTTGGCAAATAATTATATATCTTCTGGTCTGATGTTACATTATTTCACTAAAGCATTTTACCTTTCCTTTTATGGATAAAAAATAGTTTAAGGTAGTTTTAGAAAAACAAAACTAGGCCAGGCGCAGTGGCTCATACCTATAATCCCAGCACTTCTTTAGGAGGCCGAGGTGGGTGGACTGCTTGAGGTCAGGAGTTTGAGGTCAGCCTGAGCAACATGGTGAAACCCCGTCTCTACTAAAAATACAAAAGGCAGCCAGGCGTGATGGTACACGCCTGTAATCCCAGCTACTCAGGAGGCTGAGGCATGAGAATTGCTTGAACCCGGGAGGTGGAAGCTGAAGTGAGCTGAGATCATGCCACTGCACTCCAGCCTGGGCGACAGAATGAGACCCTTTCTCAGAAAAAACAAAAATAAACTAGAAACAGGTACAACCAAGACAGATTCTCCATGTACACAGTGCCATCTGATCCTCTAACTCACTGTTGTCAGAAAGTCCAGGGAAAGATCATAGCACTAGAAAGGTCCAGGGAGGCCAAGGATGAGCGAAGCCTTCTATATTCCTCTCCATTTCATTCACAGATGGCTACAACCAGGATGGCTACAGCACAGGCTACTTTCCAGGCCCTTGCCCTGGACTGAGAAGTTAATACTGTGAGAGGACCGGTCCTTTGGAGGAAAAGCTAAGATGACTACTCATCAGAGGAAAACTCAGATCCATCCATGGGCCTGCAACCCCTGCGTACTCCATGAATGTTCTCGAGTGTCAAACAAGCCTTCTCCGGCTGGATTGGCTAACTTTTCTATGTGAGCTCCTAGAGGTTGGGTACTGGTCTTCATTAAAGTATAAACATATTTTAAGCTCCTACTATAAGCTAACCACTGTGCTAGACACAATGAATCAAAACCTAAACCCCAAACCTAGATGTCAATCTTTCTTTCCCCTGTTATATTCCCATATGTAATCCATCAGTAAGTCCTGTCTGCTGTGCCTTGAATAATATGTTTATCCTCTCCCCACTAGCCAAACTATTTGTAATCCAGTCACATCTCACTACCCTCCTACTATTCTCTCTCACCTGGAATACTCTAATATCCTACTAGATATTAGAACACTGCCTCCCTTTTCGCCCTTATTTCCTACTGGCTTTTTGCGGTTGCTGGAGCATGCCAAGTTGATTCCATTCTTAGGGTCACTGTACTTGCTCAAGTTCTCTTTGCCTGGAATAATCATCTCCCAGATCTGTACAGGTATGTTCTCATCCTTTGGGTCTCAGCTTTTTTCTTTTTTAGTGACAGGATTTCACTCTGTCACACAGGCTGGTGTGTAGTGGCATGGTCGTAGCTCACTATAGCCTTGAACTCCTAGGCCCAAGCAATCCTCCCACCTGAGCCTTCCAGGTAGCTAGGACTACAGGTACACACCATGATACCTGGCTAATTTGTTTTTATTTCTTTATAGAGACAGGGTTTCGCTATGTTTCCCAGGCTGGTCTCGAACTCCTGGGCTCAAGCAATTCTTCCACTTTTGCCTCCCAAAGTGCTGAGGTTACAGGTGTGAGCCACCATGGCTGACCTCAGTTTATATGTCACCTCCTCACAGAAACCTTCTTTGACCATCCCAACCAAATAAAATACCTCCTTTCCAGCATTCTTTATATGCTTACCTGGCTTTATTTTCTTCACAGCACTTCAGACTTTTGAAATTATATTACTTATAAGCAAAACTATTATTTACAGTCTTTCTCATACTTATTGTATTTCCATTATCAAGAACAACGCCTGGGAAACAGCGAAAGAAATCTAACCGCCATGTTTTTTATATTAGAAATAAAGATTCAGCTGGGCACCAGTGGTCTACAACTATAATCCCATCACTTAGGGAGGCTGAGGTGGGCAGATCTCTTGAGCTCATGAGTTCAAGACCAGCCTGGCCAACATTGTCAAACCCAGTCTCTATGAAAAATACAAAAATTAGGCCGGGCGCGGTGGCTCACGCCTGTAATTCTAGCACTTTGGGAGGCCGAGGAGGGTGGATCACCTGAGGTCAGGAGTTCAAGACCAGCCTGGCCATCATGGTGAAACCCCATCTTTAAAAAAAAAAAAAAAAAAAAAAAAAAAAAATTTGCCAGGCGTGGTGGCACATGCCTATAATCCCTGCTACTTGGGAGGCTGAGGCATGAGAATCACTTGAACCCAGGAGATGGAGGTTGCAGTAAGTTGAGATCACACCACTGCACTCCAGCCTAGGCGACAGACAAGACTGTCTCAATCAATCAATCAAGGTTCAGATTAGTAAAATCATTTGCTACTTAAAGGAAGAGATGGATCCACAACCCAAGTATCCTGACTGCTAATGTTTTTCCTTTAATAGACTGCCTATGCCAGTTTCTGTAAGTGTATAAATACATCAAATAATTACAGAAAAACTAGCCAACCTAGTAACAACCTAAAGATCTCAAGTTTGTGGAAAACCTCAAGTTGTAACATTAACCCAATATTAATGTGAACAAGTCAACTACCAAAGTAAGTCTCCTCTCTTAGATGGAAAAATCTCAAACTAGACTGGTAAGAGCTATAGTGTTAAGAAAAAAAAAAAAAAAAGAAATAATTTTTTTAAAAAATAAGCAGACTAGATTAGAATATGTAATTTGGAAATAATTTTCCAGTACTTCGCACAGCTTTTTTTTTTGAGATGGAGTCTTGCTCTGTTGGTCAGGCTAGAGTACACTGGTGTGATCTGGGCTCACTGCAAGCTCGACTCCTGGGATCAAACGATTCTCCTGCCTCGGCCTCCCGAGTAGCTGGGACTACTGTACCCAGCTAATTTTTGTATTTTTAGTGGAGATAGGGTTTCACCACGTTGGTCAGGCTGGTCTCTAACTCCTGACCTCAGGTGATCTGCCCACCTCAGTCTCCCAAAGTGCTGGGATTACAGGTGTGAGCCATCACGCCTGGCTACACACAGCTTGTAAGTAGGGGAATCGTGACTTGAACAAGCCTGCCTGGTTCGAACCTATACTGTCATTTGATTGCTTATTTTGAAGCTTTTTTTAAGTCTTCAGAAAAGTTGAAAGAATGATACATGGAATACTTCCACAATAACAATTCACCTATTAAACAATTTACAATTCATATGTTAAAGCACTCTCTCCATATTCACAGGGATTTTTTTTTATTCTTCTCGTTGTTTTTGAACTATTTGAAAGTTGCTACTCAGCTAAGAGATTCCTGAATTCCTCAAAAAAAAAGAAAAAAAAAGTTAAAAAAAAAAACACGAAAAAGAAGCTGCAGGCATAGTTCAGCCTTCAACACTTTATTGAACCTACATTTTTTTTTATTTTTAAAAACATTTTTATTTTGAAGTAACTGTGGACCTACAGAAAGGTTGCAAAAATAGTACAGAGTTCCTGTATAATGTTCACTCAGTTTCCTCTAATATTCAACCTACATTTTAATTTTTTATCTTTTTTGAGATGGAGTTTCACTCTGTCACCCAGGCTGGAGTGTAGTGGCATGATCTCAGCTCACTGCAACCACTACCTCTTGAGCTTAAGTGATCCTCCCACCTCAGCCTCCTGAGTAGCTGGGACCACAGGTGCATGCCACCATGCCCAGCTAATATTTTGTATTTTTTGTAGAGACAGGTTTTTGTCATGTTGTCCAAGCTGGTCTCAAACTGTTAAGCTCAAGCGATCTGCTGGCCTCGGCCTCCCAAACTGTTGGGATTACAGGCATGAGCCATGGTGCCCAGCCTGAACCTAAATTTTTTAAGCACTATGCATGTCTCTTCTTCAAAAGAAGCATTCATTAGCAAGATGAGGTCAACCATTTGGATATGCTCCCCCAAAATCTGCACTGGTTCCCCACTTCCTACAAATTATAGTCTAAAAATATTGGTATCAGCTTCTATAAATGAATCTGAAACCGCCCACTGTTTTGCTTCCTCCTATGCACTAGTGTTCCAATCACCAGTCCATGAAAATTTTAAGCAGCCTTTGTCCTCGGGGCCTTTGTTCATATTGCCCAGCCTCAAATGACACCTTATACGCCAGTTCCTTCCTAGATACAATATATAAAATAGAGGCCACGCATGGTGGTTCATGTCTGTAATCCCAGCACTTTGGGAGGCCAAATCAGGAAGATCACTTGAGGCCAGGAGTTCAAGACCAGCCTGGGCAACATAGCAAGACCTCATCTCCACCAAAAAAAAAAAAAAGTTAAAAAAATATGTAAAATAGCAGGCCGAACATGGTGGCTCATGCCTGTAATCTCAGCACTTTGTGAGGCCAAGGCAGGTGGATCATCTGAGGTCAGAAGTTCGAGACCAGCCTGGCCAACATGGTGAAACCCCATCTCTACTAAAAAATATAAAAAATTAGCCATGCGTGGTGGCAGGTGCCTGTAATCCCAGCTACTCGGGAGGCTGAGGCAGGAGAATCACTTGAACCCAGGAGGCAGAGGTTGCAGTGAGCCAAGGTTGTGCCACTGCACTCCAGCCTGGGCAACAAAAGTGAAACTCCATCCCAAAAAAAAAAAAATTATATATATATATGTACCACTGCCATTACTGCCATTTCCACATCTCCCTCCTGGGCCCAGCCCTGCCTTGCACTCCTATGCCCTTTGCTTTGCTTTATTTTTCTCCATAGCCCTTCTCACCATTCCCTACTACACAGTGTTAATTGTCTGTCTTTCACATGAGGGTAGTGACTTGCTCTGTTTTGTTTAAAGCTGTATTCTCAGTGTCTTGAACATGTCTTGTACCTAATAAGTGCTTAGCAAATACCTGTTGAGTGAATTTAACAGCTATCTGATAAGGAAAAAGGAGTTACTTTCCCCATTCTCACTTAACTCTCCAACCCCCACTCTTCTGCCCCCACATGCCAAAACCAAGGCTTATGTCAAGAGCTTGGCAAGCATCTGCCTGGGGGTTTATGCTCACTAAAATTGTGATTATCCTTCTGTCAATCATGGGGAAAAAATAAAAAATAAACGTATGGGCTGGGTACAGTGACTCATGCCTGCAGTCCCAGCACTTTGAGAGGCCAAGGCAGGAGGATTGCTTGAGCTCAGGAGTTTGAAAGCTGACTGGGCAACACGGTGAAACACCATCTCTACAAAAACCACAAAAACTAGTCAGGTGTAGTAGCATGCACCTGTGGTCCGAGCTACTTGGGAGGCTGAGGGGGAAGGATTGCTTGAACCCAGGAGGTCGATGCTGCAGTTAGCCTAGATCACGCCACAGCACTTCTAGCCTGGGTGACACAGTGAGACCAGGTCTCAAAGAAAAAAAGTCAAATCAGAAATAAGCAAAAATAAAAGTGTGATTGTTGCTTTCCTCAAAAATTACCCCAGCCAAGAATATGTTCATCTCTAGATCTTCCCCTAGGAGGCAGCACATTACAGTACAATGATTTTGAAATACAGAAAGCTGTTAGCTTCTTAGGACCACCCCTGCAAATCCAGGGATGAGATCCAGGACTCCGCACCCTAGATGATACTGAACAGTGAGCTTAGGACCACACTTGGAGACTCACTGGATGTGTTCTGGAAGTCCAATAGACCTCTGTTCAGATCCCAGCTACACTGTTCAGCAGCCATACGGCACCGAGTAAAACTTCACTTTACTCAGCATCAACTCCTGACCTGTAAAATGGGGTAACATTACCTAACTTGCTGGCTAACACAACTACCTACCACAGTGCCTGGCACATAGCATTTACTCAACAAACAATAGCTATCAGTCTCTGTCCTGCCTTCAGATTCCTGGGTTTTGTTGTTGTTGTTGTTTTGTTTAAAGGATTCATTCCTTTTCAACAGCTTTGGGCCTCCATTTCTTATTGATTCAATTTTCAAAAACAAAAGTTCTGCTTAATCTAGTATTGCATATTGCATTAGCTGTAGATTTCACATCAACAGTTCTTAGGGACAGGAAGAAAACAAGGTTAACTAGAACGGGCGCCAGAAGGAAATTTAAGTTCTGAACGTTTCTAACTCACTGTGGTCCCCAATCTGTGCAGGGAAGGAGTCCAGCCGGATAGTCTATGAGTTTGGAGAGCTGAGTACAGGTCCTAGCTCTGCAAAAGACTTGCTGTGTAATTTTAGGCAAAGCTCTGGGCCCTCTCTGTCTTCTCAGTGTTTCCAACCATCCAGTGAAAGAATTTCAACTTAGTGTATGAATCAGAAAGAAGAACAGTTCCTGATTCTGTACTTAATCGGGTGTGTGATTTTTAATAACCAACATAACCAAGCCGTCTCGCCTGTCTAGGCCTCAGTTTCCCCATCTGTCCGGGGTGGTGGTGGCTCCTATCTCCTCGGTCCCGCTTCCAGATATTCAACGAGGACTGGAAAAACAGTGGGATGCGTGGCACCCGGCAAGATATGCGGGATGGCGGGTGGGTGGGCAGCCGCCAGCCAGAGGGGCGGGCCCAGATACAAGGGGTGCAGCGCCACTCGCCCGGCCCCAGACCATTCGGGAAATAACCCGACGCACGCCCCCCTCCACAGCGGGAACCCCTGATCTGGGCTTCTACCACGCGGGGACCCAGGCAGGATGACTCGGGGAGGGGCCCGCTGACAGCGTGGCGGCCAGCACCTCTCCCTCCCTCTTCCCTGCTCCGCTTCCCTCTTCTCACCTCTTGGGTTCGGGCCGCCCCACGCAACCAGGAGCCGCGGCGCGCGTCTTCGACAGTGGCCGGACTGAGGTGGACACCGCGGCGCCGACAGAGCTAAACCAGCCCGTCCCTTTCCCCGCCCATTGCTCGGCCTCCGGAGGAGGCGGGGCCCGGCTGGCGAGATCCAGGGGCGCTGCGAGGACTCACCGGCGGAGAGGTGCAGGAGGCACAACCGGTGCGAATCCCCGCCGCGGAGACAGTCACGTGGTTCTGCCGAGCGAGCGACGCGACCACCAACCAATAACTTAGCTCGGACCGGCGAGGGTGCCGCCCCCTGGCCGCTCTCCTCCTCGCGATTGGCTGTCCTAGGCAGAAGAACCTACGCTACACGGATTCTTAGGGAGGTTCCGCCCCTGCATGTGTGGCGTTGACTCCTTCACAGAGAGAGCTGATGACCGGCCTCGGCCGCTAATCTGTGGCGGGAGTGAAGTAGCAGGAGAGGCGCGGAAGCGCTCTGCCCAGAGTTTTGAAGTGCTCAGCGTTTGCGATTGGCCACGTCTTTATCCAGGGCTTCTTGGGACCCCGTTCCCTCCCACCCGCCTTTGTAGAAGGGGAAATTGAGGCCTCGAACGGGAAAAGGTCTCCTAGAATGTTAGAGGCTCTTGCCCCACTCTAACTCATTCCCCGTCAAAGATTCCAGTAGCCAGGCTAAAATGTAAATTAAAAGGTCGGGCGCCATGGCTCACGCCTATAATCCCAGCACTTTGGGAGGCCGAGTAGGGAGGATCGCTTGAACCCAGGGGTTCGAGACCAACCTGGGCAATATAGCGGACCCTTGTCTCTACAAAAAGTAAAATGTAAATTAAAATGTAATTGTAGTTTTTGTTAAAATCATCAGTGACTTTCCATGGCATTTACAGGTAAAATCAAACCCTCCCTATTCCCTCAAGGTCCTGCATGCTTCAGGCACTCATCTCTGTCTCCATTCTTCAATGATCTCCACCCATACTGGCCCCCTTTGCTCCCCAAGCTTGTTATCTTTAGGAACCTAGACATTGGTTCTGGCTATTTGATTTCTTCTGGTCTCTCAGGTCTCAGCCAAAACACCAGCCCTCTCCACAGCTAGGGCGTCCCTGACCACTCTGTGTAAACTAGCCAGCCAGTCACATCCTTTCGGGTCATCTTGATTTAATTATCTGCCCCGAACTGGCCACTATTATTTATTAATTTGTTAATTCTTCACCTTGTCTGTAGCTTGCATGGGCCCACTAGATGGGAGTGAAGGAGTACCTGTGAAGGAAGCATGATTAACTTCCTTCCCTTTCCAGTGAATATCTTCACAGTCATTCAAGGCACTCCCTTTCTTATCTAGAGATGATCCCAAGTTTCTGTCACCCATCAGATTCAGAGTTTCCAAAAAGTCATAAGCTGTACTGGGAATCAGAATACGAACACCTGGGTTCTACTCCTGATGCTGCCCCTTGTGGCTGAGAACAAATCATTTCACCTCAATGGGCATCAACCTTTTCACCTGACAAAGGGTAGTTAACGTCCCAGCACCCAGAGTCCTGGAGAGGGTCAAGTAATGCAATCAGTGTAAAGTACTTTGTTCAAGCCCCATTTTCCCTCCTGTTGGTCTCAGGGTTCGTAGAGGCAGCTGGCAGCCCGAGTGCCACATATTATAGCCATTACCCTTCCCAAACAGCTTTTCTACAGCATAACTAATGATGTATGCACTGGGGACATGGTGAGTCCGCAAATAAATCATTTCAGGTTGGGGCCACTTCAGGATTTACCTCCTCAGTATTTCCTGATGCAAGAATTCACTCGCATTCTTGCATGTAATATTTATTTATTTATTTATTTATTTATTTTCTTGTCTATTTTGGGATGCCAGGACCTCGCATTTAACAGACAATAAAGATTGGCCAACTTTGGCCATGCGTGGTGGCTCATGCCTGTAAGCCACTTGAGCTCAGGAGTTCCAGACCAACCTGGACAACGTGGTGAAACCCCATCTTTCCCAAAAATAGAAAAAAACAGGCATGGTAGCATGTGCCTGTAGTCCCAGCTACTCAGGAGACTGAGGTGGGGGGATAGCTTGAGCCTGGTAGGCAGAGAGAGCAGTGAGCCGAGATCATGCCACTATACTCCAGCCTGGGTGACAGAGTGAGACCTCATCTCAAAAAAAAAAAAAAAAAAAACCAGACCAGTCCAATTTAATACTGCCTATCATTCTTTGATTTTATTTTATACATATTAATGTGCATTACAGTTGAAGAAATTGGGGCTGAGAATATTATTACTTACCAAGTTTATTTAGCTAACAAGCAGTGGATTTTGAGATGGGATGGAGGTGGATTTTGACCTGGGAGCTGTGACATGCCAGCACCCAAGATCATGCAGCTATGGCCTGGGGCCAGGAGAAGGTGCTAGTAAAGACGCTTTAGGTTGACCACTGGTGCCTCT
The DNA here is from genome assembly GCF_030222135.1 of Aotus nancymaae. Lineage (NCBI taxonomy): Eukaryota > Metazoa > Chordata > Mammalia > Primates > Aotidae > Aotus > Aotus nancymaae. The sequence goes on along the minus strand of NW_026988479.1, from coordinate 24,953,524 downwards.
TTGCCTCCTAGTTCAGCATCCCTGGCTGCTGTTTAATGTTGTGGTCCCTCCCTGACCCCACACACATCCCGAGGGGCTCCATGGAGCCAGGCTTTGGTCTGCCATGCAACCTTACCTTCCCTGATGCTCCAGTGCTCCACAGCAGGAGTCAAAGGAAGGGGGTGGAGGGATAATCAAATCCCTGCTACTGGAAAACTGGTTAATAATTAGCTTTACCTCGATGACATTACCTCGATGACATGGTGTTAGCAGCACTTGGATTGCTTTACCTCTCCTAGCCTGGGCATTTTCCCTCCTGTTGGTCTCAGGGTTCATAGAGGTGGATGGCAGCCTGAGGGCCATATATTACAGCCATTACCCTTCCCAGACAGCTTTTCCAAAGCATAACTAATGATGTATGCACTGGGGACATGGCGGGCCAACAAAGAAGTCATTTCAGGTTGGGGCCACTTCAGGATTTACCTCCTCAGCATTTACTGACCACCCACTCTTCCTGGGTGGGACAGGTCACTTCTTCTGAGCCCCACTGGACCTTGAACTCCCACTGGACCCCCACTATTGAATGAGCTATTCCCAGTGTGTTATGCAGCCTTCATTTTCACTGCTATAAGTGTCTTTTCTTTTTTTTTTTTTTTTGAGACAAGGTCTCCCTCTGTCACCCAGGCTGGAGTGCAGTGGCGAGATCATAGATCGCTGTAACCTTGAACTCCTGGGCTCAAGTGATCCTCCCACCTTAGCCTCCTGAGTAGCTAGAACCACAGTCAAACACCACCATACCCAGATAATTTTTTTATTTTTTGTAGAGATGGGGTCTCCCTATGTTGCCCAGCCTGGTCTCAAACTCCTGGCCTGAAGTGATCCTCCTGCCTTGGCTTCCCGAAGTATTGAGATTACAGGCATAAGCCACCATGCCTGGCCCATTTTACTTTTTTAAAAAACATTTTAAAAAATCTTAGCTTGATTGTTCTTGTAAATAGGTAACACAAACAAATTCAAAAGATCAAAGGGTTTACAGGAAAAAGGAAATCTTCCTCACACCCTATACATTCTTACCCCGGTGTACCTTTCTAGAGGCAAACAGCACCCATTTCCTGTGTTGCTTTCCAGATTTATTCTGTACCAGGAGTTCTCAGTTCTGGCTGCACAAGGTCAGGAGTTTGTGACCAGCCTGGCCAACATGGTGAAACCCTCTCTCTACTAAAAATACAATAAATTGGCTGGGCATGATGGTGGGCACCTGTAATCCCAGCTACACGAGAGGCCGAGGCAAGAGAATTGCTTGAACCTGGGAGGCGGAGGTTGCAGTGAGCCAAGATTGCACTACTGGACTCCAGCCTGGGCAACAAGAGCGAGACTCCATCTCAAAAAAAAAAAAAAAAAAAAAGAATCTCCTGGGGAACTTTTAAAAAAATGGTAATGTTTGGGTCCCACCACCAGATATAATTTTATTGGTGTTGAGTGGACCCAGACATTGATAGTTTTTAAAAGCCTGCCATGCAACCATCAGAAAGAACAAAATCATGTCCTTTGCAACAATATGGGTGGAGCTGAAGGCCATTTTCCTAAGCAAAATGACTCAGACACAGAAAACCAAACATGCATGTTCTCACTTATAAGTGGGAGCTAAACAGTGGGTACACATGGTCATGAAGATGGAAATAACAGATACTGAAGACTCAGAAAGAGGAGCACAAGGGTTGAAAAATTACTGTCAGGGCCAGGCATGGTGGCTCATGCCTGTAATCCCAGCACTTTGGGAGGCCAAGGCAGGTGGATCACCCTCAGTCAGGAGTTTGAGACCAGCCTGGCCAACATAGTGAAACCCCTTCTCTACTAAAAATATTAAAATTAGCTGGGTGGTGAGTGCCTATAACCCCAGCTACTCAGGAGGCTGAGGTAGGAGAATCATTTGAACCTGAGGGGTGAAGCTTGCGGCAAGCCGAGATCATGCCACTTAACTCTAGCCAGGGCTAAAGAGCAAAACTCTGTCTCAAAAAAAAAAAAAAAAAAGGCAAAGAAAAAGAAAAATTACCTGTCAGGTACAATATTCACTATTTGGGTATTTTGGTATTGGGTAAACTAGAAGCCCAATTCCCTCTGGTATATATATATATATATATATATATATATATATATATATATATATATCGATGTAACAAACAAGCACATGTACACCTGAATCTAAAATAAATATAAATTTAAAAAATAAAAAATTTTTTTAAAAAAGTTCCCTAGGAGATTCTTTTTTTTTTTCCTTTTTTCTGAAACAGAGTCTCACTCTGTTGCCCAGACTGGAGTATAGTGGTGCAACCGTGGCTCGCTGCAGCCTCAACTGCCCCAGGCTGAGGTGACCTTTTCACCTCAGCCTCCCAAGAAACTGGGACTACAGGCACGTGCTGCCACACTTGGCTAATTTTTGTACTTTTTGTGGAGGTAGGGGTCTTGCTATGTTGCTCAGGTTGGCCTTGAACTCCTGACCTCAAGTGATCCTCTCACCTCGTCCTCCCAAAGTATTGGGATTACAGGCATGGGCCACAGCTCCCAGCCGCACTAGAGAGTCTAAGCACACCTAGGTTTGGCAAACCACTATTGTATGCATATATGAGACTCTCTCTATATATTTTTTAAACAAGAGGGGCATAGAATACATACCATTTTGTTCCTTTTTAAAAATTATGTGTTGAAGATTATTTTATATCTGTGCATACAGAGCTGCTTTCTGCCTATTGCTGAATAAATCAGTCCAAAATGTAGAAGTGTAAAGCAACAATAATTTATTTTTATTTATTTACTTTTTTTTTTGAGACAGAGTTTCACTCTTATTACCCAAGCTGGAGTGCAATGGCATGATCTCGGCTCACTGCAACCTCTGCCTCCCGGGTTCAAGCAATTCTCCTGCCTCAGCCTCCAAGTAGCTGGGATTACAGGCACGTGCCACCACGTCTGGCTAATTTTTTTGTATTTTTAGTAGAAACATGGTTTCACCATGTTAGCCAGGCTGGTCTCAAACTGCTGACCTCAGGTGATCCACCCGCCTTGGCCTCCCAAAGTGCTGGGATTATAGGCATGAGCCACTGCGCCCAGTCTATTTTTTTTTTTCAGTTTCCATGGGTCAGAAATGTGGTAAAGGCTTGCCTGGGTGGTTCTGGCTTGAGATCTCTCAGAGATGCAATGTGACTAGATAGTGGCTAGAGTTGGGACAGAATAGGGGCTAGAGCAGCTGACTGCCATCTGGACAGCCCTCTCCTCTTTCATAAAGTCACAGGGCTTCTTATGTCTCTCTGCAGGGGCTAGTTTAGGCTTTCTCACACAGTTTTGGGGCAGTTTGTGATTAAATGGTAGGTGAAGGCTTCAAGAGCCAATGTCCCAGCAGTAAGGGGGATACTGTATAATCTTTTAGGATCTAGCCTCAAAAGTCACAAAGAGAGGTTGCAGTGGCTCACACTAATCCTAGCACTTTGGGAGGCTGAGGCAGGAGGATTGCTTGAGGCCAGGAATTCAAGACCAGTGTGGACAGCATAATGAGACCTAGTCTCTACAAAAAAGAAAAAAAAAAAATAAGCCAGAGGTGGTGGTGTGCACCTGTGGTTCCAGCTACTCGGGAGGCTGAGGTGGGAGAATCCCTTGAGCCCAAGAGTTCAGGTCTGCCGTGAGCTATGAAGGTGCCATTGCATTCCAACAGAATGCAACAGAAGATCATGCCAAACAACAACAAAAACAAAAGCCACAAAGCTTCACCTCCACTGCAGTCTGTTGGTTCAGAGTCATAAAAGCCTGCCTGATTTTAAGGGGAGGGGAATAGGCCTCAAGTCTCAATGGGTAAAGTGTCAAAGTTGCATGGTAAGAAAGGGATGTGGAACAGGAAATATTGGCCACGGCAGCTGCATAGCATTCCATTGTTTGCATGTATCATCAATTATCTAAGCACTGACAGACACTGATGTTGTTTTTACTCTTTTAATATTATAAGCAGTTCTCTGAATGTTGACAGTTTTCCTCTGCCCTCTCTCACCCAATCCCTAGAGGGGGCTTGGCCCTTCATGAGCAGTTGCCTCTTAGGGCCACCTTGGCAGGGCAGAAAGCAACCATGCCCAGGCTCAAGAAAGCAACTATCTATTCCTGCTGTTGGCCTTGGAGGGAAATTAGGCTGAAGTGCTTCAATACAGATCAATATTTAGGCACAAAAAGCAATCTGTTATTTAACAGTTCACAGCAATCACAAGCCCCACCATTCAGATCTGTTCTTTCAGATACATGGGCTAAGAGCTGTGGGAGATGGTCATTCAAAATGAAACATGATCTTTGCGTTAAAATATTGACTTTCCTATTATTTTCTTATTTAAATTCAGGAGAGAGAATGGAGGGCCAGGTAGTCAAGGAGAAAGACTTTTGAGAGCCTCCCACAAAATGAAGACAGGGTCTAGGCTTTGCAGGATCCTTGAGTGAAAAGAACCCAGGCCACTTTCTGCCCTGGAGAACAGGGAGAGTCTCCTATGAGGGTGGCTGTTAGTGACCTGGGAGGCTGGAGCCTGGGAGTGAGAGGTCCAGGCCATAGCAAGGACCTCCAGTGCGTGGCTAAGAGCAGAACTGCTGGTCTTTCCGGGGCCATACCAGCTTAGATGAGGGGTGTATTTGTAGAGGCAGAGCAGACTAAAGGCCAGAAGGCTTTTCGAGGCTAGAGTAAGACCAATAGACCTTCACATGACCCCGGAGTGGGATATTGGTCACAGTAATTATTGAGATTGAATATCCTGCCAGCACTGTAGGGTAGGGGCTTAGAACATACAAAATTTGATCTAGTCTGGTTGAACCCTGACCGAAAAAAAATTAAAATTAAAATAAAAAGCATTGAAATGAAATTTGATTTGGAGAAAGAAAAGTAATGTGACTCTTACACTCATCAGGGTGAAGGAGTACAAATCACTCGTTATAAATATTTAGGTACGGAAAGTGATCTGTTATTTGACATTTCACAGCAATTACAAACCCCACCATTCAGATCTCTTCTTTCAGATACATGGGTTAAGAGCTGTGGGAGATGGTCATTCAAAATGAAACACGATCTTTGCGTTAAAATATTGACTTTCCTATTATTTCCTTATTTACATTCAGATTTCTGGATAGCCAGGACAACATCGTAAAGGATTATTTTGTTCTATCTTTCTGGTCAAGTTTTTGATTTAAGAAGAAAAAAAAAAACAAGCAAGTGGGCAAAGATTTAACTACACAAATATTCACTTAAAAAAATGAACAGTCAAAATAACCAACAGTTAAAAATATATTAGATAAATTATAGTATAGCCTCCCCATGGAAGTCTGTGAGGCCATAAAAGATCACTTGATAAAAGAATATTTAATAGCACAGATGTTTATATGTATTTTATTATATATATATATGTGTTTTTTATTTTTATTTATTAATTTTTTTTGAGACAGATTTTTGCTCTGTTACCCAGGCTGGAGTGTAGTGGTGTGATCTCAACTCACTGCAATCTCTGCCTCCGCCTCTCAAGTAGCTGGGATTACAGGTGCCCAGAACCACGCCCAGCTATTTTTTTTTTTAAGATGGAGTCTCACACTGTCGTCACCCAGGCTGGAGTACAATGGCACTGTCTTGGCTCACTGCAACCTCCACCTCCTGGGTCCATGCGATTCTCCTGCATCAGCCTCCCAAATAACTGGGATTACAAGTGCACACCTACACACTTGGCTAATTTTTTGTATTTTTAGTAGAGATGGGTTTTCACCATGTTGGCCAGGCTGGTCTCGAATACCTGACCATAAGTGATCCACCAGCCTTGGCCTCCCAATGTGCTGGGATTACAGGCATGAGCCACCGTGCCCAGCTGTTTACATATTTTTTAAACAAACAAAATATGTGTTGCAAAACCACAGTTGTATTTTTTAAATTACATGATTGGAAAAAGGATATATATTAAAATGTTTTACTGAGTGGTAACTGTTATATTCCTATTTTGTTTATTTGTATTTTCTCAGTTATCTGCAACTCAAAGATGTATTACTTTATTTTAAAAATTTTTGGCTTAAAAGTAATAAAAAAATCTGTATTACTTCTTTTTAGCAAATGTCACTGCCTCATACTTCATTATCATTACTTATCGCAAAATTTATTGAGAGCCGGCCATCAACCAGGTTCAATACACATACTGCTCTCCCCACAACAGCTCTCTAAAATAAATATCATTGTTTCCCACAATTTCCAAATGAGAAAATGAAGACTAGAGAGTAAATAATGTGTCCAATGTCAAAATTATAAGTTGTGAGAAAAAGATTTAAACTCAGCTCTCTCTGGTTCTAAATGCCTAAGTGTACCTTCTGCCTGTTGCCTTTCTTTTTTTTTTTTTTCTTTTTTTTTCTTTTTGGAGACAAGGTCTTGCTGTGTTACCCAGGCTGGCCTCAAACTCAGCTCCTGGGCCCCAGAAATCCCCCCACATGCCCCCATCTCAGCCTCCTGAGTAGCTAGGATTACAGATGTGCCATATGAGTCCCAGCCTTTCTGTGACTGTTGCCAAACAGCATGTTTTTAGGACCTAATTTTATGACTTTCCAGTGTGGCCCAAAGTTCCCAACTCTTCTGGGGTATAGATTCCTTTCATAATCTGGCTTTAGAAAAACAGACATAAGGTGAAAATGCACATAAGGACAAACTTTTTCATGGTTCATTGGCGGACCCAGATTAGAGGTTTTACCTCTTAAGGTAAAACCAAGAGAACTTCAAATGATTAACCAAGCTTCAGGGACACAGACCCAACAGGTCCCATATAGCCAAATAAAGTCACTAAATCAACAGGCAGCCAGACAACCAGGAATTGACATCAACTCTAGATGATGGTAAGCATAAATGAGATGTGGGAGTGTGCCAAGGTAAGAACAGAATGAGAGTGGAGTCCGACAAGGCTGTTCTGGCAGTTCTAAGGGCTGGCGCGCAAGGGAGACTGTCTTCCCTTCTCTGGCTTCCCAGAGGAGGTAGGGTTTGGCAAGCCAGGAGCAGAAAGGCTTCCGTTAGGAAATGAAGGCTAAATTGGCATTTAACTCCAGTGAAATGTCCAGAAGGGGGACACTTAGTGCCTCCGGGGTGTCCTACAGGGGCTCAAGGACACACAAGTCACACAAGCTTGCACCACTCTTTCTCATGCCCCCTCTCCTAGTCAGCCAGTGTGGCTTCCACATTCTGCTTCTCTCTTCTAACCCACTTCTCTCCATTCTTTTGCCTTGCATCCTGGGCCAGCTCCTCATTCCTCTAGAAAGATTGCAACAGCCTCCTTATTGACTTCCTAGCCCCAGAGTCATCTTCTTATATAAATATTGATATTTGATTCCTCTTTGCCATAGTGTCTGCTCTCATACCTTCAGTGACAGGGAGCTCACTACCTATCAGGTAATCCAGTTAGTCTTTGGTAGTGACAAAACTAGTAATGATTGAATTCCTATGATTAAATTGAACAGTATGAAATTGTCATTTGTGCAGAATAAAAATAATCATTGGCAGTTTTATATGGTTTAACTTAATATTCAACAGCTTTGCATTATATTTACTATATTATCTCATTTAATCTCCAAAACAACCATGTCAAACAATTCTAATTTTACAGACAAGCAAAGTGAGGTCCAGGAGAAATTAAATAATTTACACAGTTAGCAAATAACATGCCCAGACTCAGCCCCAGGTCTAACTCCCAAGCTCTACCTCTTAAGCACTCTGGGTACTGTCTTCTTATAACAATCTGTGTGTCTCATCTGCTGGCTTTTACTGTTCTCTGGAACCTTCCTGAACAAACTGGCACCCTCTCTCACCCCCAAAAGCCTTTCAGAGCTTCCTCCCAATTGAATACCACCAGTTCCTTCACCATGGCTACCGGCAGTAGTGATGAATGGCCTGTGGAGACCTTTACACCCCACACTAGAATTTGTGGTGGCTGCTCATATGCCGACCAGCCTGTTCACATTATAGCAGGTCCTGAATTTCAGAGTGCCGTTCTTTCCAAAAACGGACCTTGCAAAACTTCTCTCCTTGATCCATTTGATTCCTTACTTGGTCCTGTTTCTTTTCTTTATTCCCTCCTTTTTACCTCCAAACTTGCAGTCTTTTTTTCTTTTCTTTTGTTTTTTGTGAAATGGGCTCGCTCTGTCACCCAGGCTGGAGTGCAGTGGCTCGATCTTGGTTCACTGCAGCCTCTGCCTCCAGGGTTTAAGCAATTCTCCCATCTCAGCCTCCCAAGTAGTGGGATTACAGGTGCATGCCACCTCGCCTAATTTTTGCAATTTTAATGGAGACTGGGTTTCGCCATGTTGACCAGGCTTGTCTTCAACTTCTGACCTCAAGTGATCCACCCACCCAGCCCTCCCAAAGTTCTGGGATTACAGGTATAAGCCACTGTGCCTGGCCCCACTTGCAGTCTTAAAATCATCTGTGGACCCAGCAATTCTGCTCTTGGACATATAACCAAGAGAAATGACTATGTCCACACGACTTGTACAAGAATGTTCATGATAGCCAAAAAGTGGAAACAATCCAAATGTCCATCAACTGATGAATGGCTAAACAATATACAGTATATCTACGCAATGCAAAATTATTCAGTCATAAAAAGGAATGGTACTTTTCATTCAAAAAGGAGTGATACATTTCAGCAGACCATGCTGGAAAAAAAGGAATAAAATACTGATACATGCTGCAACATGTATGAACCTTGAAAACATTATGCTAAGTGAAAGAAATCAGAAACAAAAGGCTACATATTATATAAATCCATTTATATGAATGTCCAGAATAGGCAAACCCATAGAGAGAGAAACTGGTTTAGAGGTTACCAGGGGAGAGTGGGAGAAGAAAGCTGGGACTGATTGCTAATAGGTATGAGGTTTCTTGTGGGGTTGGTGGGGATTTTCTGGAATTAGTGGTGATGGCTGCACAACACAGCAAATACGGTGACCTCCCTCACTCAAAGCCCACCTGGGGTCATGGAACTGGGAGTATTAGAGATAAATTATTCAATTCCTTTGTTTTGTGGATAGGAAAATCAAAACCTTGAAAGAGGATGGGACTTCCTCAAAGTTACAGAATGAGTCAATGGCATTGCTGGATCTAAATCTTGTATTCCTCTTTCTAGTAGTAAATGTTCTTGTCTAAACTAGATTATACAAACATCTCCCCTGACTCTACTGGTAGCCCCTGTTACCAATAAAAGAAGCTTCAGATTTCCATTTTCTTCCCTGACATCTGAAATCAGGTCCATTTCACATGTTAGGTGTTAGGTGACTCACTCCAAATACTCACCCAACAATTAGACTGAAGTGTTTCAATAGCCTTGCCTTCCTCATTCTGGCATGTTGAAAAATGAGATAAAAGTAGATTTTTCTGCAAATTGTTGCTTATATTTCTAACCAGAACTAAGCTTGGTGGACATGCTATGGAAAAGGACCTGTGCTGAGCTCTTTGGGAAATCTCTTTTTAGAGACAGGGTCTCACTCTGTTGCTCAAGCTGGAATGCAGTGGCATGATCATAGCTCACTGCAGCCTAAAACTCCTGGCCTCAAACGATCCTCCAGCCTTAGCTTCCTACCTAGTTGGAATTACAGGCATGAGCCATCATGCCTGGCTCTAGGAGACTTTTTTAAATGGGCTAAGTTTTACTCCTATAATTCAAGGAGTTTGTTCTTGATGAAAGTACAGGTGTGCAGAAATAACACAACCTAGAATGTAGCAACTCCCCTTAGAATGGTAGGAAACCAATAGTTTGGGGGTTGCAAGTAGAAAGTCTAAATGGGGCATCAAAGAAGAATCAACAGAAGTAATGACATTTGGATTGGGGGGTAAGGGATAGGTAAAGGGCACAGCAAGAATAAAGAGGCAAAACCGAAAAGGAATGAAAACGTTAGGGTGAAGCTTGGAATATGTGTAGAGAAATTGTGGAAAACAAAGTAAGAAGTGTAGGGGACAAGTTCTAGAGAGCTGTTAATGCCAGGATTAAGAAGAAGTGTTTCATTTCCTAGGCAACAGGATGTTGTTGAGAGGTGGGGTAGGGGTTAGGGACAGGCACTGTCGTTCACACTGGTAAAGTCTTGGAGACAAAATCTGGCATTATTTATCAAACTGCTTAGATAACTGCACGTCACCTGGAATTTCACTTCTAGGTATTTTTTACTAAGAGATATAAGGATGTTCCTTACAACATTGTTTCTAGTATTAGGAAATTAGACACAACCGAAATATCTAACTATGGGATAATGGATCTCAACTGGGGTAATTTGGAAATGTCTGGAGATATTTTTGGTTGTTACAACTTGGGGCAGATGTTATTGTTGTCTAGGGTAGAAATCAGAGTAAACATCCTACAACGTATAGGACAGCCTCCCACGACAAAGAATTACTGGACCCAAAATGGTGATAGTGTCAAGGTTGAGAAACCTGGCTGTGGAGGGTAGTCCTATGGTGTTCCAGTACCCCCATACAGTGAAATGCTTTGCAATAATTAAAATGAATGGGGCAGGCTGGGCATAGTGGTTCACGCCTGTAATCCCAGCACTTTGGGAAGCTGAGGTGGGTAGATCACTTCAGTCCAAGAGTTCAAGACCAGCTTGGGCAACATAGTGAGACCCCCATCTCTATGAAAAATACAAAAATTAGCTGGGCATGGAAGTGTACACCTTCAGTCCCAACTACGCAGGGGCTGAGGTGGGAGGATTGCTTACATCCCAGAGGCGGAGGTTACAGTGAACTGAGATCGCGCCACTGCATTCTAGCCTGGGCGACAGAGTAAGACCCTCTCTTAAAAAAAAAAAAAAAAGAATGGGAAATACCTCTGAAAGATTTTCATGATATAGAGTTCATGGCCCTGCCACCCTAAATGTGTCTGATGTCTCCTAAGCAGTATTTGGCTGGTTACTATTTGATAGAACTGGGTACTATAGGAATTTTTTTTTTTTTTTTTTTTTTTGGAGATGAAGGTCTCACTTGAGCCTAGCTGGCCTCCAACTTCTGGGCTAAAGTAATCCTCCCACCTCAGCCTCTTGAATACCACGGGTATAGCCCAACTCACATGGATCTTCTTTTATTTATTTATTTATTTATTGCTCATATACTGAGCAGGATCTTCTAATTCAATTAAATTCTGACATTATCTACCTGGAGAGAGCCTCAGATCCCATAGCTTGAGAGCTCAGTCCTGCAAGACTGTTTCCCTGTGCCTCACCTTTGGGTCTGCAGTACTTCTGACCAGCAGATTCAAGTTGAGGTTCCCATGACCCCTTCTTTGGGTTCAGTTATTTACTAGAGTGGCTCACAGAACTCAAGGAAATTTACTTACCTTTACTGGTTTGTTATAAAGGATATCACAAAGGATACAGATGAAGACAGGCATTGGGCGAGGTGTCAGGGAAGAGACTCTGGGCTTGCATGGCATCCCTGAGCTCGCCACCCTCTACGAACCTCCATGTGTTCAGCTGTCCAGAAGCTCATCCGAGCCCTGTCCTTTCGAGTTTTTATGGAGGTTTCATTACACAGGCATGATTGATTAAACCATTGGCCACTGATGATCAACTAAAGCTTTGGGCCCCTTTCCCCGCCCTAGAGGTGGAGGGTGGGTTGAAAGTCCCACCCTCTAATTGTGGCTTAGTCTTTCAGGCAATCAGCCACCCAGTCTGAATCTACCTAGGGATTACCAGGCACCAGTCAATCATTATTAGTATACAAAAATACATCACCCTAGAGATTCTAAGGATGTTAGAAGTTGCGTTATCTGGAAATACAGTTGAAGACCAAATATATATATATTACAATATCTGAATACCAAGGATGTACCAGGCACCCTTGCAAGGCCTAGGGAATCAACCCTGACAGCTCCCTGCCCTCACGAAGCTCACAGTGTAGTGGGAAGACAGACAACAGGACGAGGAAACAAAAACCAAACATGATGATTGCTGATAGTAATAAATGTAACAGAAAAAATAAATAGGCTGTTATGACAGGCAGAAACCAGAGAGAGGGTATTTGGAGGCTACTTGGGATAAGATAACTAGAGATGACCTGTATGACCTGAAATCTGGAAGTAAAGAAGGAGATGGCATGTGGAGAGCTGAGAAAGCACATTGGGTCAGAGTTCTAGTTCTTTATGATGGGAGTGTCTGGAAGGTTCGTGTTGCTGCACAAGCTGCCAGATCCGGGGTGGGGGATGGGCACCTGTACACACAGTGCTGGATGGGTGCAGTGCCCCAAAATTTATTACGTTATACAATAAAGGAGGCAATCTACTTTCAAGGCAAGGTCATTTACAAAGTTCAAAGTGCTAGCAACTGTGTATAATTATGCATTCCACATAGTTTACAACATAGAGATGCCAGGCTCTAGCAGATATAGTCATGGAAGCTAAAGTAAGTCTCACCCAGAAAGGAAAGTGCTCTGTCTCCCTCCTAGTGGGCAGCAGGGGCATTTTAGGATTCTGGTATTTCAAAGATTCATTGGAGTTGACAGATTGTGGACTATTGTGTGGACCTCTCTCTTTCTCTCTCTCTTTCTCTTTCTTTCTCTCTCTCTCTTTCTTTCTCTCTCTCTCTTTCTTTCTCTCTCTCTCTTTCTTTCTTCTTTTGACAAAGTCTAGCTCTTGTCACCCAGGCTGGAGGGCAATGGCATGATTTTGGCTCACTGCAACCTCCACCTCCTGGATTCAAGCAGTTCTCCTGCCTCAGCCTCCTGAGTAGCTGGGATTACAGGTGGCGCCACCACGCCGGCTAATTTCTGTATTTACAGTAGAATGGAGTTTCACCATGTTGCCCAGTCTGGTCTTGAACTCCTGACCTCAAGTGATCCACTCACCTTGGCCTCCCAAAATGCTGGGATTACAGGCATGAGCCACCACACCCAGCCCATTGTGTGTATTTCTGACAGACAACCTAAGAAAGTCCAGGCTGAAGCCAGCAAAAACACATTAAAGCACCAGGAAAAATATCGAGTGGGTTGAAGGGAAACAGATTTTTAAACTTAAGGCTCTGTGAAATGGATAGAGTTAACTAGAGGTTAAAAATAAAATGTTAACTAGAGGTTACCTCTGAGTAACAGGATTATGGGTGATTTTAATTGTCTTCTTTGAGTATGTTTGACAGTGAATATAATATGTATTACTTTTGGAATAAAGGGAAAACTGAGAAAGGTGTGTTGTTTTATAATGGCCCTTAGGTTACTAAAATTAGAGAGTCATTGAAATCTAAAGCTGATAAAAACTTTAGTCGAAGATTGTGAAATGGGAGACTACAGGTACCAGACCCATAATGTACATGAGGACAGCAGGCCAAGGGGCCCTGAACGGTGAAAGCCCACATGGCAGAAGCCCCAGGGAAGGGGAGTGGAAGGGTGAGGCAAGGGGTCGGGGGATGCAGAGTCTGGCACACAGTCACCTCTCAGCTTTAGCCATTCCTGCCATGGAGGGACATGGACAGAGGAGCCAAACGAATCTCCTAAACAGTAAATGTCAGTCTTCTGGGTCCGATGTTTAAGAAAACTAACAGAGGGCAGAGAAAACACATCCACAGCAAGTAGACTGTCCCTGTGCTGCCTTTTTGCAACCTCAGCTTTGGCGGTGCTGAAGCCCACCTCCTGCTCTGTGCAGACATCTCTTCTTAGCTCTTACTAGAACAAGGTGAAAGAAAACTCTCACCTTCTCCCCTCTGGCCTCGCAGCATCTGGAACACACTGATCCTCATAATCCTTGTTCTTGAGAAATATTAATGACTTAATCTCCCAAGCCCGCTCCCCCCACTCCTATGCAGCCATCTCAGTATGTTTTGCAGACAAGACCCAGAGAAGTCCTGGTTGGACTTGGTGCCGACTGCAAAACTGCCTTTGGAAGGCCCGCCCCAGTCCTTCTACAGAGTAGTCAGTGGGACTCCCAGCCATGGGCGAAGTGACAGCAGAGGAGGTGGAGAAGTTCCTGGACTCGAACATTGGCTTTGCCAAACAGTACTACAGCCTCCACTACCGAGCCAAGGTCATCTCCGACCTCCTTGGGGCCAAGGAGGCTGCTGTGGACTTCAGCAACTACCACTCCCCGAGCACCGTGGAAGAGAGTGAAATCATCTTTGATCTCCTGCGGGACTTTCAGGAGAATTTACAGACAGAGAAATGCATCTTCAACGTCATGAAGAAGCTGTGCTTTCTCCTGCAGGCAGACCGCATGAGCCTGTTCATGTACAGGACCCGCAACGGCATCGCGGAGCTGGCCACACGGATTTTCAATGTCCACAAGGATGCTGTCCTTGAGGACTGCCTGGTGATGCCTGACCAGGAGATCGTCTTCCCTTTGGATATGGGCGTTGTGGGCCACGTCGCACACTCTAAGAAGATTGCTAATGTTCCCAACACAGAAGAGGTACTCTCTTCCCCATGAGAGAGAGAGAAGGCATGGGGCATTATTCCATGGGGTTCTGGAGTGCAAGTGGGGTGGGGAACTATTGGCCACCAAGACTAGGCTGGTGACAACATGGGGCTTCTCCTTATTTATTTACTTATTTACTCATAATTCTTTATTTTGAAAAACAAATTCTTTCTTTTTTTTTTTTTTTTTTTGAGATGTAGTTTTGCTCTTGTTACCCAGGCTGGAGTGCAATGGTGCAATCTCGGCTCACCACAACCGCCACCTCCCGGCTTCAAGTGATTCTCCTGCCTCAGCCTCCAGTGTACCTGGGATTACAGGCACTCACCACCACACTCGGCTAATTTTTTTCATTTTTTAATATAGACGGGGTTTCTTCATGTTGGCCAGGCTGGTCTTGAACTCCCAACCTCAGGTGATCTGCCCACCTTGGCCTCCCAAAGTGCTGGGATTACAGGGGTAATCCACTGTGCCTTGCAGAAAAAAAAATTTCAAACTTAACAGAAAAGTTGAAAATAATACAAATGACTGTATGTCTTTCAACCAAATTTATCTTTCATTAACATCTTGCCACATTTGCTTTCTCTCTCCATTTTCTCTGACCCACTTGGGAGAAAGTTGCAGACATCATGCCCTTTGTCTCTAAGTGCTAGCAATGCTCCCATCATTGTACTGTGGATAGGTAAGAAATGTCCCTGTTCTGGAAATACACAGTACCTCCACAGTGCTTCCACACAGCACTTCCACAATACTTCCAGAACAAGGACATTTCTTCTCTATCCACAGTACAATGATGGAATCATAGAAATGTAATGTGGATACAATACCGTTATCTGCTAGGAGTAATAGCACATACCTGTAGTCCCATCTACTTGGGAGGCTGAGGCAGGAGGATCACTTGAGCCCAGGAGTATGAGACCAGCTTGTGCAACATAGGGAAACTCCTGTCTCTACAAAAAATTAAAAAATTAGCTGGGTGTGGTGGTGCACACCTGTGGTCAGCATCAATATGGTGACTTCCCAGGAGTGAGGGTCCATCAGGCTGCCTAAGGTGGGGTAAACCGGCCCAGGTCAGAAAGGGAGCAGGTCAAACTCCCGCGCTGGTTAGTAGTGGGATCGTACCTGTGAATAACACTGCACTTCAGCCTGGGCAATATAGCAACAACCTGTCTTAAAGAAGAAGAAAAAATGAAAAAAGGCTGGGTGTGGTGGTTCACACCTGTAATCCGAGCACTTTGGGAGGCTGAGGTGGGAAGATCACTTGAGCCCAGAAGTTTGAGACCAGACTGAGCAAGATAGGGAGACCCCTGTCTTTACGAAAAATAAAAAAAACTAGCTGGGTGTGGTGGTGCACACCTGTGGTCCCAGCTACTCTGGAGGCTGAGGTGGGAGTATTGCTTGAGCGCAGGAGGCTGAGGCTGCAGTGAGCCATGATTGCGCCACAGCACTCCAGCCTGGGTGACAGAGTGTGACCCTGTCAAGGAAAGGAAAGGAAAGGAAAAAGGAAAGGAAGGGAAGGGAAGGGAAGGGAAGGGAAGGGGAAGGGGAAGGGGAAGGGGAAGGGAAAGGGGAAGGAAAGGAAAGGAACCATCCAATCAGCTGGGTGAAAAGAAAAAAGAAAAAAATTGCTAAAAGTTAAAGAAAAAAGCTACAACACCATGATCTAAGGAAGAGTTCATATTCAATTTGTCAGCTGTCTGAGACACCCATGTAGCACTGTCTTTTCAGTCTCCTTGAATCTGAGACAGTTCCTCAGACTGGCTTTGTTTTCCATGGCACTGACATTTTTGAAGTGTACAAACCAAATCTTTTGTGGAAATGTCCCTTCTTTTGGACTTGTCTGATATTTCTTCATGATTAGATCCAGGTCATGCATTTCTGGCAGGAGCACCACAGAGGTGTTTTCCTTCATGCTTTACTAGCAGAGGCATAACGGCGGTCTGTCCCATTACTGGAAATGTTAAACACCGATCACTTGGTTAAACACTTGGCTCTTTCTTTCAGGAGTCCACAGTTCCCTGAGATTCTACTGGCAGTTCTGACAAAGACGTCTTTGATCACCTTGGCCAAATCACTCCCCGTCTCTGGACGTTGACTTTTAAAGGCAGTAATGCAGTTCTCCACCTAGCCCTCTGTCCAGGCCAGCTCCTACTCACCTTCAGAAAAAGTCATTTCCTCAGGCAGGCCCTTTCTAATCCCCCTGTTACAGCCTCCTCCCTAAGCCATTTCTCATAATAAGCCCTGGAGGTCAGGGACCAGGTTTGCCTTGTCCACCAGGCATTTACTCCAGGACCCAGCACAGTGTCTGGCACAAAGCATGTGCTTGGAAGCACTTGGTATAAAAGACTCACAATCAAGTAATTATGCAATACTTTCTTTAACACTATCTCACCCAAAAGAATGTTTGTCCCATCGTGGCAGGGCCCATGCAGGTCTCATTCACTGCTGCACTGGCCAAAACAGGAGCTGTGTTCAGCCATTTCCAAAATCCAGTCTCTGGACATGGCGTGATTTTGTGCTCATTTTACCTCTGACTTTATTTCAGATGAAAAGTCTCAAGGTTAAAAATAGGAGAGGAAGGAGGCTTCAGAGACTGTCTTATCCAACTGCCTTATTTAATAGACAAAGAAACTAAACCCAGGAGAGCTTGGGCAGAGGCTTGCTAATACTTCATTTGCATTAGTGCAAGAATTCCAGCAGGTCGTCAGGGCGCAGTGGCTCAGGCCTGTAATCTCAGTACTCTCAGAGGCCAAGGCAGGCGAATCACTTGAGGTCAGGAGTTCAAGACCAGCCTGGCCAACATGGTGAAACCCTGTCTCTACTAAACACAAAAATTAGCTGGGCGTGGTGGTGGGCACCTGTAATCCCAGCTACTCAGGAGGTTGAGGCAGGAGAATCGCTTGAACCTGGGAGGTGGAGGTTGCAGTGAGCCAAGACCGAGCCATTGCACTCCAGCCTGGGCAACAAGAGCAAAACTCCATCTCAAAAAAAAAAAAAAGAATTCAAACAGGTCACCTTTTGGACTTGGGTTTCTTGGTGAGATAAGCCAGACTTGTGTCTCTGTGGAAAGCACACCTGGTGGGCTCCCACATGGGGTGCCTGTCTCCCGTCATCTCCCCTTGGGCATCCAGGGGCCAGGCAATGGTACTGCACTCGGGAGACTTTCCAGAGGACTCATCCAACTAGACTGGAGTCTATTCTCCCTTCAACTCTTCCTAGACTGTAATTGTAGCCAACAGGGATTGCCTTACTCGTTTCCACTCATATTGATCTGTGTCATAACTGTCATTATCCCGGTTTCACAGATGATGAAGCAGAAACCCAGAAAGTGTTGGTAACTTACTCAGGGTTATGCAGATAGGAAGTGGCAGACTCTGGCTGGTCCAGGCACACAGGTGTTTATAACTAATTGATCACAGTAAGTTATAGATTTCTTTGTCCCCCTCCACTCCTACTGCTTCACTCAACTCGTCTAAGAAAAGAAAAAATGGCAGAGAGTAGGGGGATGAGGGAGGGATAGGAGAAATACCTAATGTAGATAATAGGGGGATGGATGCAGCAAACCACCCTGGCACATGTATACCTAAGTAATAAACCTGCACATTCTGCACATGTACCCCAGAACTTAAAGTATAATAATAAAAAAAAAGTGGAAAAAAAAAAAAGAAAAAAACCCTGGCAGACTGGGAATGATTTGAACCCAGGCACTGACCTAGAGCTCACACTCTTTTTTTTTTTTTTTTTTTTTTTACTAGCTGGTTCAGCGAGGGAGTCATTACAGAGCCTTAATTCCTCTTAATTGCTCTGCTATTCTGTATGCCCTCCTTCTTTAGAAAATGAGGGCATTGCACTGGGCTTTATTTGAGCAAGGTCATTGGATCATGCAGCAGAGAGTTAAGATCTTATGCTTTGAGGTCAGATCTGGATGTGAACCAGGACTCTGTCACTTTCTAAGAATGTGGTCCTGGCAAATCATTTAGCTTGACTGGGTTTATTTCCTATTTTGTAGAATGGGGTAATAATACCTACCCCACAGTGTTGTTGTAAAAATTAAAAGAGTGAATTATTTCTCATTAGCAGTGTTCTTGGCGCACTGTAATGACTCCTATTGGCAACTCCCATTCCTTGTTACTGTTACAACTCTTTTGTTGTTGTTAAGGATCTATTCTAAGTGATGGAGGCTGTGCCAGGTTTGGGTGGAATTTGGAGGAGAATCCAGTCTTGCCCTTCTGGAGCTTTCAGTTTAGATTCAGTCTGTGGGAAAACAGAAAACAGAGATGCTGAGAGCTTCTCTATACCCTGGTGTTAAGGGATTGAGGATTCAGGATGTTTTTGTGATTCTAGAAGATCCTGGCTTAACAGTTTGCAGAGCGTCTGTGCTAAGGGATGGCCTGTTGCCTTCTATTCATCCCTCAGCATTTACCCAGGAAACCACACCTCACCTTCCCTGGAAACTTTTGGGGCCTGAGTCAGTCTCCCTGGCCAGTGACTTGGGCCTGCCGGTGAAGGCCGTCCATGCCAGTCATCCCTGTATACTTAGTATTTGCATGTGTTTACGTCAGGAAATCTTACTCAATTCGCGGCTCTGGGTAGAAGGCAACCTTGACCACCAAACGGTGACTGGGGCTGGGTGAAGAGGAGGAGGAAGGTGGTGTAGGCAAGGGTCTAGATTCCTTCTGAACCACCAAAAAGTGATATTGTCAGCCTTCAGCACCCTCTAGAAACCTGGGAAAGGGTTGCAATTGCTGCATTGTTGAAATGTGAAATCACAAAGGAAGTTCTTTTGGACTGTAATGAACTTCCCCACCCCCTCCAAATTCCTACTTATCTTGAGAATTGCCTCAGAAAGACTTGCCAGAGGACTGCCAGAATTTTAGATAAACAAAGAAGAATATTTTAGTAAAAGAAGGTCCCATGCAATATTTTGTACATAGTTACACTAAAAAAAATTATTTCTAGTTTATCTGAAATTCAAATTTCATTGGGAAGGCTGCCCACTTGTCATTCCGTATGTACTTGTGTATCAGTCCTTTCCTCTTTCTCCTGTTGGGAAAACCCACAAGGCCCATCTGTCCCTGTCTGTATTATTCACCACTGGCCCCTGGCACCTAGCCCAGTGTCTGGGACAGAGTGAGTACTTACTGTAGTTTATTGAGTGAGTGAATGAGTAAATGTCAGCCCTTCCCCTGCACTTCCTGTGGCTGATAAATCCTGTTTCTGAAGACCGTACCTGAGATGACTGTCATTTCTAGACCCTCTAACATTTGTTGTCTGCCCCTGCTTTCCTTCATTTCCTATGAGACCTGGGACCCAGCATGCTAGAACAGGGGGAAAAAAAAAAAAAAACCCTCAAAGAGGACCTTATCCAATACCCTGACTTCACCAAAGGGGAAACTGAAGCTCAAAGAGTTTTCAACCACTGACAATGTTCTGAGTGGCTCTTGAAGCCACTCATAGGACAAGTTTCTCCTTCTCTGGGCCCCCAGGGTGGTCTGCTTCACACGCTTTGAGTCATGGGCTCATGTTTACATGATAATCCACTATACCATGAGAACCAGTGAGAACAACCTCGTCTTGCAGCTCTTTGCATATACAATGCCTGGCATAGTCAGTGCTCAATGAATATGAATGAATCAATCGATCAGTGAATCAACGAATGAATAAGTGGAGCAATAGTGCCACTTACGGCAAGGGAGTTGTCTATGAAATGGGGAAGGTGGTAGTTCTATTTGGCAGGACTGATGTGAGAGTTAATGAGATAATATATGTAAGTCGTCTGGCTCTGAGCCTAGTGCGTCATTATTACTCAGTAAATAGTAGATCTCATTATGAGACGCAACAGAGCTTGGCGCTGTGAATGTTTGCAAAGGGGAAATGAGGAATCTGGGAATGAGAAGTAGTGCTGCACTGCACTTTAAAATCCAAACTCAGCCAGATGTGGGCTCACACCTATAAACCCGGCACTTTGGGAGGCCGAGGTGGGAGGATCACTTGACCCCAGGAGTTTGGGGCTACCCTGGGCAACACAGCAAAATCCCATCATTACAAAAAATACAAAAATGAGTTGGGCATGTTGGTACACCCCTGTAGGAAGGAGGTTGAGGCTACAGTGAGCCATGATGGCTCATGCATTCCAGCCTGGATGGCAGAGCAAGACTCTGTCTCAAAAATACATACATACATGCATACATACATATGTACATACATACATAAAAATGAAATCTCGTGACCTTCAAGGCCCTGCTGGATCTGGCCCCTGCCTGCCTCTCTAACTTCCTTGCCCTCCACTTTCCCTCTCCTTTTCCCTCTCTATGCTTCAGCTACACTGATCTTTCTTTTCCTCACAAGGGCCAACCTCATTCCCACCTCCTGGCCTTTGCATGCTCTGTGCTTAGAATGCGCTTCATATACCTGGTTCCCTTGATCCTTCAGCTCTTAGCTCAGCATTACATCTTCCAAGAAGGCTCCCTGCCCACCAGGCTGCCATCTGATTCATCACTCTCTACAGCACCATCCAGTCCATTTTCTTCAAAGCAGTTGTCTCAGGTTTGCTTTTTTGTCTGTCTCCCCATTTGAATGTAAGCTTCACCAGAGCAAGAAATTCATTCTTCTTTTTCATTGCTGTAGTTTCAGGGTCTGGAAGAGTACCTAGCATCTAGAAGGCACTCTGTTAATGCTAACTGAATGGATGAATAACTTTGGGCTTTTGCTAGCTCAGTCTTTGATTCTGGGCTTTAAAATAAATATAGGTTGCTCTGATCCATGCCTCCAAGATGACAAAGAAAAGAAGAAACAATGGTCGTGCCAAAAAAGGCCATGGCCACATGCAGCCTATTTGCTGCATAAACTGTGCCTAACGTGTGCCCAAGGATGAGGCCATTAAGAAATTCGTCGTTTGAAACAGTGGAGGCCGCAGCAGTCAGGGACATTTCTGAAGCAAGCATCTTGGATGCCTTTGATGTGCTTCCCAAGCTGTAAGTGAAGCTACATTACGGTGTGAGTTGTGTAATTCACAGCAAAGTAGTTAGGAATCGGTCTCATGAAGCCCACAGAGACCAAACACTCCCACTGCGATGTAGACCTGTGGGTGCTGCCCCACGACCTCCGCCAGAGCCCACGTGAGGG
This sequence comes from Aotus nancymaae, assembly GCF_030222135.1. NCBI lineage: Eukaryota > Metazoa > Chordata > Mammalia > Primates > Aotidae > Aotus > Aotus nancymaae. Next base: position 24,932,015 of record NW_026988479.1, on the reverse strand, counting down.
GCTGAGTCCTTAAAGACTGAAGAGGAACTATTCTCTGGATAAAAATAAAACGGAAATTGTACTTAAAATAAATAAATAAACAAATTCAGGCTGGTGCAAAAGTAATCATGGCTTTTGCCATTACTTTTAATAGTTTGAGCTAATTGTCTTCTAAGTCTCCTTCCGCCTTTAATAATCTGAGGTTCTACAACATGGTTGTTTAGAACATTTTATATGCTGAATATATAGGGATGACAATGATCTTGTAAATGCCAGTCAATTGGCAGGAGGAGTGCTCATGAGGGGAGTTCCAGGACTGAGAACTCAATGGGAAAGAGCTTTCTGGTAGATTTAGTAACATCTGCCTTGGATGCAGGTGAGGCCCAGGTATTTGCTTTCCCTGATAGAAGTGAACAATGGGAAACTAAAATGACTTCATGAAATGAATCCAAGCATACCCCACCTAGGCCTCTGTGCTCAGGCACTCATCAGTAGCTTAGAAAATGACACAGGTACCGCTTCTTGACTAATGCCTTTTTAGAGACTTTGCTTAATCCTCAAATGTTAATTCAAGTACACCACTACAAGCTTCTCTTAATTCCTTTACCCTTCACCTGGTTTGAAACAGCTTCACTGATAATAATGCTGTTGACTGTTTAATCCCATTCCAACTAGAAGAAATCTATAGATGCAAAGCAGCACACACTGAATTCCTTCCTCCCTCCCTGCCTCCCTCCCTCACTCCCTCCCTCCTTCCCTTCCTTCCTTCCTTCCTTCCTTCCTTTTTTAGAGACAGGTTCTTGCTCTGTCACCCAGGGTAAAGTGCAATGGCGCAATCATAGCTCACTGTAGCCTCCAACTCCTGGGCTCAAGCAATCCTCCTTCCTTAGCCTCCTGAGTAGCTGGGACTACAGGCACATGTCACCACACCTGGCTAATTTTTTTGAGTTTTAGTAGGTACAAGATCTTGCTATGTTGTCCAGGCTGGTCTTGGACTCCTGAACTCAAGCAATACTACCATCTTGGCCTCCCAAAGTGCTGGGATTACAGGTGTAAATCACCACACCTAGCCCAGACTTAGTTTTAGAAAAGTTCTGAATTGGCTCTGTGAAATACATTTCCACTCAGGACAGCATGAGCCGTGCATGTTTGGGCTGGCCTGTGTCCCAAGCAATGCTGACAGTCCAAAAACCTCACAGCGCTACCAAGAAATAGAAAGGTGGATTCCTGTACATTTAAGAAAACAATTCAGTCTCTGTCTTTTCATCCTGACCACACGGTTGACCACAGACCACTGGCTTCCCTGGGCTGCATTAGGGGAGGGTTATGGAGGTGTGTGCTCCTCTATATGCCCAGAGCTTCAAGCCAATCCCTTGTGACCAGTATTACTATTATTAATTTTTCTGTGAGCTGGCCTGAACCTTAGTCACCCATATCCCCAGTGCTTAACATAAGGCTAACACATAGTGGGGCTTCTACTAAGACTCGTAAAATGGGAATATCCACAGAACTGGCTGTGTGGTGCTAGAACTGGATTGTTTAAAAAGCTGAAAGTAACAAATTCTTTTGTTCAATGACCTAGACCCAAATCTTGCCTTATCCAGGCTTCTCTAAGAGGCAGCAGAGCTGAGGGCAGGTTCTGGAGTTACACGTGCACGCACACACACACACCACACACACACACTCTCTCTCTCTCTCCACACATGACATTAAACTTTTTGAGTTACAGATCCCCCTCTTGCAAGATGGGCTACTAATGGTACCTATCTCATAGCTTATTGCAAAGATTAAAGTAAGATGATGCAGGTAAAATGCCACGCACCCTGCCTGCTAGCAACTATCCTTGTTGTACTTACTAAAGTCTTTCCCCGGCCTCCTCTTAGCTCTCCCTTGAGTTTTTATTCTGGGATTAATTGTCATCACCTGAAGAAAGCCTTCTCTAACCCTCTATCTCCAGGCAAAGTCAGTCCCTCACTCCCATCCCTGGCACCCACACTGCTTTGCACACATCTCCTCCACAGCCCTCAGTGGATTGCATCTGAGACCTTCTTCTACTGGATTTTGGAAGCTTCCGTGGAAGATGTCATCTCTGATTGCCCTGCCCCTATTGAAGGGGAATCGGTGGCAGTGCCTTCATTCATTTGTCAGCAGGGGCTTTGGGGTGTTCCATGGTTCTTGCCCTTCATTTGCCTGTCTGTGCTTATCTCTGCCTTCTTTTAGGATGAGCATTTCTGTGACTTTGTGGACATCCTCACTGAGTACAAGACCAAGAACATCTTGGCTTCGCCCATAATGAATGGGAAGGATGTGGTAGCCATAATCATGGCTGTGAATAAAGTGGATGGCTCCTACTTCACCAAGAGAGATGAAGAGGTAAGAATGCTTTAGAAACTAAGGGTAGCCATGCTAGCACATCCTAGACTATGAAGTCTCCTCAAGTTTGCCTTTGGCCTGGCTTCAGTTTCCCCATATGTCAGAAAGGGAATTCACCTGATGTTCTCTGAGGGAGGCAGGATAAAATGATAGTTGAGACACTGGGCTTTGAAGTCAGGAATAAAGAGATAATTGCTCTGTCTCTCCCAATATCTAGCTGTTTGCCTTGTGCAAGTTATTTAACTTCTTTGAACTTCTGTTTTCTTATTTGTAAAATGTTGATAATTTTTCAGTATCAACCTCATAGGGAACTTAACAGGAAAATTCAATAAATAGTAGCTATTTTTCATTAATACACTCCCATCAACATCAACATTCTACATTCTGTGAGTTCCATTAATACACTCCCATCAACAGTCTACATTCTGTGAGTTTTACACTCATGCAACACCTTATGAGTCTGCATTCTAGGATCCATCTGCCCAAATTGTCTCTGATGAAGCTTTGAAAATATTTAGATATTTGCTGGTGGTAGAAGTAGCCAGAGGATGGATTTCTTCTTCTCATCTGCCTCCCTTCGTGCTGTTTGATTTTTAGATTCTTCTCAAGTACCTCAATTTTGCAAATCTAATCATGAAGGTGTACCACCTGAGTTACCTGCACAACTGTGAAACTCGACGCGGCCAGGTAAGGGGCTTGGGCCAAGGGAATGGACTGGACATGTCCTTTCCCTGAAGCATTGATGTGGTCAGGACTGGCAGACAGTCTCTGGCCAGCATCACAAGTGTTTTGAGATAGTGGTTGTCTATAAAGCTGTATACCAGAGTGGTAATATGTACAAACTTCAAGTCAGATGGCTTTGATCTGAATCCCTGCTCAACCATGGACTAACTCTAAGATCCTAAGTGAGTCACTTAATTTCTCTATGCTTCAGTTTCCCCATTTGAAAAATAGGGATGATTATGGTGTCACCCTCGAAAGGTTGCCATTAATAGTAAATGAGATAATGTATATAGGGCAGTAGGGCTCAACTGAAGTTTCTTATTATTTGTATTAAAGCCTGTGAGTTAAATGAAAGGGGAAGAGTTGGACCCAATGTAGAGCATCCAGTTACTTCACTTCTCTGAGCCTCAGTTTCGTTGTCTACAAATGGAAGATAATTGGACCGGGCATGGTGGCTCACGCCTGTAGTCCCAGAATTTTGGGAGGCCAAGGCAGGAGGATTGCTTGAACCCAGAAGTTCAAGACCAGCCTGGGCAACATAGTGAGACCCCATCTCTAATTTTCAAATAAATTTTTTTTTAATGGATGATAATTGGCTGGGTAAGGTGGCTCATGCCTATAATCCCAGCACTTTGGGAGGCTAAGGTGGGAGGATTGCTTGAAGCCAGAAGTTTGAAACCAGCTTGGGAAACAGTGAAAAATTATTTCTACAAAAAATTTAAAGATTATCTGGGTGCAGTGATGTGCACCTGTAGTCCCAGCTACTGGGGAGGCTGAGATGGGAGAACTGCTTGAGCCTGGAAGTTGGAGGCTACAGTGAGCTATGATTGTGCTACTGTATTCCAGCCTGGATGACAGAGTAACTCTGCCCCTAAAAAATAAATAAAAATTAAAAACTTAAAAAAATTTAAAACTAAAAATGGGAGATAGTTAACCTATTTCTCCGGGTTATCGCGAAGGTTAAATGAAATAAACTCTACAGAACTTTACAGAATTGTTATTCTCCAGCTAAGTGAGCTACTACTTTGCACCTCAAAATCTTTGAATGTATTTTTGTATTTTTTCAGATACTTCTGTGGTCTGGGAGCAAAGTCTTTGAAGAACTTACAGACATCGAAAGACAGTTCCACAAAGCCCTGTACACAGTCCGTGCCTTCCTCAACTGTGACAGATACTCTGTGGGTCTCTTAGACATGGCCAAGCAGAAGGTGAGAAAACTTCAGCAACAGACATTTCCAAGAAAAGATTAAACAGACACTGACTGACAGCTAGAGTCTGGGCACACATTCAATTGCACAGGGAAGAGGCTGGGTGAATTGGGGTGGTCGTACAAAGTTTTACAGAGGTCTTTACTGAGGAGAGGAGTATCAGCCTTGAAAGGGGAAAAGTCAATCTAGGGCACAGGTGAGTGAAAACAATCTGTATTTTCCTTAGTCATTTGGAAAGAAAAACAAATGTGCATGTAAAGAAAGCTGACGAGGTGATGAAAGTGAGTGATAAGGAAGTTTCTATGCGGGTTGAAAGTCCAGGAGAATGTTGCCAACTTCAGGGATTCTCAAAAACTGTCCTGAAAGTTGCTTGTAAAGCTTTGCTGCTATTTATCTATTCTGGGGCTCACCTGGGCAATTGAAGTGGAGGCAGAGCCTGACATCTAGTCCCTCACATGCTCAGGGACAGATTTGGGGCAGATACAGCTGTTTAGGAGGCAGAGATCAATGTAGCTCCCAGCAATGTTTTTTTAGATATGTTTCCCCAACTTCCCCATTCCTCTTTGTTTATTTGTTTCTGACTTATGGGACTGATCATTTTCTGCCTTGGAACAGAGTTTCAGAGTTATCTAAGTTTATTACCTCTTATCCTGAAAACCCAAGGATTCCATCAGTTTTATTTTCTATGCCTTGTCATGCTGAGGGCGGTGCCCAGGCCAAGGCAGACTCTCCAGATATATTGGATCAAGGGAATACATGGATCACAGAATCCAGTCCAGAGGCTCCCAAACTTGGTGATTCATCAGAACCTTCTGATGAGCTGATTAAAAAATTGCTGAACTACATTTTCTGATAGTCTGCCATTTTTTACTTAATGTTTTACAAACATCTTTCCGTGTCAGCTCATATGAATTGTTTTTAATAAGCCTTTATATTGAAACAAAGGCCTGGCACAGTGGCTCACATCTGTAATCCCAGCACTTTAGGGGGTTGAGGTGGGATGATGGCTTGAGGCCAGGAGTTTGAGACCAGCTTGGGCAACATAGTGAGACCTGTCTCTACAAAAAAATAAAATAAAAATTAAAAAAGAAGCGTAACATAGACACAGAAAAGGAACACTAATTATAGCTGCTGATATAACAGTTCAATGAGTGAATGTTCCCATGAAACTACCACGAAAATGAAGGAATAGAACGCAACAAACAGCACCTCAGCAGCCTCCTTCATACCCTCTTCAGTATCTCCCACAGCCTCCTCCAGAAAGGTACCCACCATCTGACCTGTAATACCATATTAGTTTTGCTTTGTTGAGGTTCATATAAATGGAATCCTACAATACACAGGCTTTTGTGTTTGGCTTCTTTTGATTCATCCTTATTGTTTCATTTAGCATGAGTTCATTCATTATCATTCCTGCGGAATTTTCTATTATATGAATAAGCCACAACGTATTTATTCATTTCTACTGTTGGTGGACATTTGAGTTTTCAGATCTTGTCTATTATGACTATTGCTATTATGAACCTTCTGGTACATTAGTAGTACACAGTTGCACACTTTCTGTTAGGTATTTACCTAGGAGTAGAATTTCAAAGTATTACCTTTGATAGATATTGCCCATCTGATTTTCAAAATGATTGTACCATTTTATACCCTCACCAGCAATGTATAAAGGATTTCTTCATCAATACTTGGTATTATTATTCTTAGTAACTTCAGTCATTCTGGTGAGCATGTATTTTATCTGTTTTGTTATCAACATGCATTCCCCTAATGACTGATGAGGTTGAATATTTTAAAATATGTTTATTGACCGTTTGGATATATTATTTTGTGAAGTGACTGTTCACATTTTTCCCCATTTAAAAAAATCAAATTGCCTTTTTTAGCTCACTGATTTGTAGGAGTTCTTTGCAAATTCTGGGCACAAGTCCACTTTCAAATACACGGATTGCAAATACAGTCATGCACCACATAACGACATTTTGATCAACAATGACCCGCATATTCTGTGTCCCATATAATTACAATGGAGCTGAAAAATTCCTATTGCCTAGTGATGTTGTAGTGCAATGCATTCTTCACATTTGTGGTGACGTTGGTCTTAAAAAAAAAAAAAGAACTTACTGCTGCACTGCCAGTTGCATAAAAGTATAGCACATACAATTATGTGTTGTAGTACATAGTACTTGATAATAGAAAACTCTGTTACTGGTTTATGTATTTACTATACTACACCTTTCCCCCATTGTTTTAGAGTTGACTCCTTCCACTTATTTATTTATTTATTTTTTAAGATCGTGTTTCACCATGTTGGTCAGGCTGGTCTTGAACTCCGACCACAGGTGATCTACCCGCCTTGGCCTCCAAAGTGCTTGGATTACAGGCGTGAACCACCATGCCCAGCCCTCCTTCCACTTAACGAAAAAAGACAAAATTTATTGTGTTTTTGGTAGAGACAGGGTTTCACCATGTTGGCCAGGTTGGTAAAACAGCCTCAGGCAGGTCCCTCAGGAGATATTCCAGAAGAAGGCATTGTTATCATAGGAGATGAGAGCTCCATGCGGCCTTGAAGACTTTCCAGTAGGACAAGGTGTGGCAGTGGAAGATGGTGATATTGATGATCCTGACCCTGTGCAGGCCTAGCCTAATGTGTGTGTTTGTGTCTTAGTTTTTTTTTTTTTTTTTAAAGACGGGATTTCACCATGTTGGCCAGGCTGGTCTTGAACTCCGGACCTCAGATGATCCGCCTGCCTTGGCCTCCCAAAGTGCTGAGATTACAGGTGTGAGCCACCGAGACTGGCTGTGTCTTAGTTTTTTTAAAAAAAGTTTAGAAAGTAAACAAAAAATTTCAAGAGAAAAAAGCTTATTGAATAAAGATATAAAGCAAATATTTTTGTTCTGATTCAAGCACCAAAGGCATAAAAAAAGAAACGAAAGTAACAAAATTTGAGATAATTTTTTTAAAAAGAAAGTATTTTTATATAGCTGTACAATGTGTTTGTGTGTTAAGCTAAGTGTTATTACAAAAGAGTCAAAATGTTTTTAAAAATAAAAAATTTTAAAAAGAAAAATTTTAAAATTTATAAAGTAAAAAAGTTCCAAGCCAGGCTTGGTGGCTCATACCTGCAACCCAGCTACTCAAGAGGCTGAAGTGGAAGAATCGCTTGAAGTGAGGAGTCTGCATCTGCAGTGAGCTATCACGAGCAATATCCTATCTCTAAATTAATTAATTAATTAAAAAGTACTGTAAGCTAAGGTTAATTTACTATTGAAGAAAGAAATTTTGTTGTTGTATTTTTTTTTTTTTGAGACGGAGTCTCGCTCTGTCATCAGGGCTGAAATGCAGTGGCATGATCTCGGCTCACTGTAACCTCTGCCTCCTGGGTTCAAGTGATTCTCCTGCCTCAGCCTCCCAAGTAGCTGGGATTACAGGTGCCTGCCACTACACCCAGCTAATTTTTTGTATGTTTAGTGGAGACGGCGTTTCACCATGTTGGCCAGGCTGGTTTCGAACTCCTGACCTTGTGATTTGCCTGTCTCAACCTCCCAAAGTCCTGGGCTTACAGGCGTGAGCCACCATACCCGGCCCAAGAAATTTTTAAAATACATTTAGTGTAGCCTAAGTGTACAGTGTTTATAAAGTCTATAATAGTATACAGTAATGTCCTAGGTAGGCCTTCATATTCACTCACCACTCACCCAGAGCAACTTCCAGTCCCGCAGGCTTCTTCATGCTAAGTGCCTTATACAGGTGTACAATCTTTCAACTTTTCTACCTTATTTTTACTGTATCTTTTATGGTTAGCTATATTTAGATACACAAAAACTTGCCATTGTGTTGCAAATGCCTACAGTATTCCATACAGTAACATGCTGGACAGGCGTGTAGACTAGGAATAATAGACTACATGTAAGCTTAGGTGTTTAATAAGCTATACAATCTGGGGTAATGCAAGTGCACTCTACGATGTTCACACAATGACAGAATTGCCCAACGACACACACATTTCTTGGAACATATCCCCATTGTTAAGTGATGCATGACTGTGTCTTCTTCCACTCTGCGCTTTTATTCTCTCGCTCTCTCTCTTTTTTTTGGAGACGGAGTTTCACTCGTCGCCCAGGCTGGAGTGCAATGGCGCGATCTCAGCTCACTGCAACCTCCGCCTTCCAGGTTCAAGCGATTCTCCTGCCTCAGCCTCCCAAGTAGCTGGGATTACAGGCACCTGCCACCATGCCCAGCTAATTTTTGTATTTTTAGTAGAGACAGGGCTTCACCATGTTGGCCAGGCTTGTCTTGAACTCCTGACCTCAGGTGAGCCACCCGCCTCAGCCTCCCAAAGTGCTGGAATTACAGGGGTGAGCCACCACGCCTGGCCAGTGCTTTCATTCCCTTAATGGTGTGTTTTGGTGAATATAAGTTCTGAATGATGATGTAGTCCAATTTATCAATCTTTTCCTTGATAGTTATTGATTCTTGTGCTGTAATGAGGAAATCTTTCCTGGCTCTAAGTTTATAGAGACATTTACACATGTCAAATTCTAAAAGGTTTATTGTTTTAACTTTCACATATAGCTCTACATCTACCTGGAACTTTTTTATGTTTAGTGTGAAGTAAGGTGAAAATCATCTTACCTTTATTATCAACCAAGTGCCCATATATATGTGAGTCTGTTTCTGGATTCTCTATTTTGTTCCATTGGTACCAATGGAACAACAACAACAAATATATATATATATATATTTTTTTTTTTTCAAGACAGATAACTCACTCTTTTGCCCAGTGTGGAGAGCTGTGGTATGATCTTGGCTCACTGCAACCTTCAGCTGCCAGGTTCAAGCAATTCTCCTGCCTCAGTCTCCCAAGTAGCTGGGATTACAGACACGTGCCACCACACCCAGCTAATTTGTATGTTTTTAGTACAGATGGGGTTTCACCATGTTGGCCAGACTGGCCTTGAACTCCTGACCTCAAGTGATCCACCCACCTTAGCCTCCCAAAGTACTAGGATTACAGGTGTCAGCCACCACGCCCAGCCTCCATTGGTATATTTATCTATTCTTCTGCAATACTATCCTGTCTTAATTTCAGTATATTTATAAAATATCTTGATATCTGGTAGTGAAAAGACCTCTTAAGTTTATTGTTATTATGTATTAGACTTTTTCACCATGCTTTGTGTCTCATACTTCATGTGTTTTCCATCTTTTCGTATTTTTGCGCTTTAGTTTGGATATTTATTTTGATCCATCTTCTATTAATTACTCTTTTTTTTTTTTTTTTTGACAGAGTCTCATTCTGTCACCCATGCTGGAGTGCAGTGGCATGATGTTGGCTCACTGAAACTTCCACTTCCCAGGTTCAAGAGATTCTCATGCCTCAGCCTCCTGAGTAGCTGTGACTATCAACATGGGCCACTATGCCCAGCTAATTTTTGTATTTTTAGTATAGACAGGGTTTTGTCATGTTGGCCAGGCTGGTCTCAAACTCCTGACCTCAAGTGATCTGCGTGCCTCCACCTCCCAAAGTGCTGGGATTACAGGTGTGAGCTCAGCTAACTATCTCTTCAACTGTGTCTAATTGACTGTTAAACAATCCATTGAGTTCTTGACTTTTGGTATTTTTCAATTTTAGAATTTCCAATTTATTCTGTTTTTGTAGTTTCCAGTTCTCTGCTAAAGTTCTCTGTTTTGTACTTGATTCTTGGACATAATCACAGTTATAATTGAGTCTGTGTCTGAAAGCTATGATATTTATAGGCATCTTATATGGACCTGTTTCAATGATCTGGTTCCCCTCTAGATTTTTCTGTGAATTATTGTCTTTTACATGCTTGATTATTTTTGTTTGAAAACTAGAGACATATGGAAACATGTATGTTATCTTCCTCCAAAAAGAATGGCTTTACTTCTGGCAAGCAGGTGGGTAAAGGCAGAACAATTCAGTCAGGAATTGAACTGATGTGAAGCTGATGTTCAGTCTTCATGAGGGCTGAGCTGCTTCAGGTTCACTTTTACTTCTTGGGACGTGTGGATCCCAGCCTAGGGTGTTTTCAAGGGTCTCTCCTCCTTGGCAGGCTCTAAATTCCAATTTTGTCCTCCTCACCCAGCGAGTCTTCTGTAAGCTTGGCTCAGCTTCTTAGCTGCTCACAGCATCTTTGGTGTCAACAAGTGGGTAAAAGGAAAAGTTGAATCAAGGGTCAGGTTTTTATCTCTGGGTTTCCCTTCTCTCTGAGATTTTGGTCCAGTGAGTTCCTGCTGCCTTGCTGGCTATATAAGTCCTTCAAATAAATAAATCTTTATAAATATACATGCACATACACATACACATGGTCCAGATTGTGTAATTATTCCAGTTGGAGGATTGGTCTGAAACAAACTAGTCACCATTAACAGAAATGGTAATCTTCTTTCTTTGTTTTGTAGTCCATATGGATTTATCTCATTCGAGTAGTATAAATATACCATAATTAATTTATCCTTTCCCCTATTGCTAGACATTAAAAATTATTTCTAAATATTCTTATAATTAAAGACAACGCTGGTTGGGTGCAATGGCTCATGCCTGTAATCACAGCACTTTGAGAGTCCAAGGCAGGAGGATTACTCAAACCCAAAGGTTCGAGACCAGCCTAGGCAACAAAGTGAGACCTCATCTCTACAAAAAAAAAAAAAAAAGATGATGCTAAAATGGACAACCTTGGAGTTGAATCCCTGTATACCTGAGCAAGACTATCTACAGAACAGAGTTGTAGAAATTGAATTACTAATTTTTATTTTTCTTACCTTGAAATCGTTCCTCTGAGTTTTTACACTCAGTTTTTACACTTTCATTCATACTGAACAAGAGTTCCATTTCCCAAAACTCTTACCAATTCTTGACATCATAATAAAAAAAAATTCCTATCTGAATGGGCAAAATGTGTATTTTTTTCCTTCCTTTTGTTTTTTCACTGATTACTAGTGAGGGTAAATATACATATATATCTGTATGTATTATATATGTTTTTAAAAATAACTCTTCTGAGAGCAGAATAATTATATTTTATGCTTGGGATTTGATTTTTTTCCTTCCATATATTTCCAAAGCATGTCATTTGCCTATCTTTGGAATTGAACAATCTAGGCTGGACGAGTTGGCTCACGCCTATAATCCCAGCACTTTGGGAGACTGAGGTGGGCAGATCACCTGAGATCGAGAGTTCAAGACCAGCCTGACCAACATGGAGAAACTCTGTCTCTATTAAAAATACAAAATTAGCTGGGTGTGGTGGTGCATGCCTGTAATCCCAGCGACTGAGGAGGCTGAGGCAAGAGAATCGCTTGAACCTGGTAGGCGGAGGTTGCGGTGAGCCAAGATCATGCCATTGCACTCCAGCCTGTGCAACAAGAGCAAAACTCTGTCTCAAAAAGGAAGAATTGAATAATCTATTTCTTATTAATTTGTGGGAGTGCTTTATATATGATAGGGATTATGTATCTGTCACATGTACTGTAAACATTTTTCCCTGTCTGTGAATTATATTTTAGCTTTGCTTATAACATCTTTCATCAGATAGAATATTTAAATTTTCTCTTTATAGCTTCAGTTTTGGGTTTTATTTAGGAAAGACTTTCCTACCCCCAACATGAAAGATAATCTGAAATAATCTCCTGTATTATCCCTTAGTATTTTTAAAGTTTTAATATAATTTAATCTTTCATTGACTTTTAGGTTAGGTATGTGTATGGTGTGAGATAGGGTAAATTTTGTTTTTTTCCTGTATTTTTTACTTAAAGAGTAGTGGGAGATGTGAGGAAGATCTAGCTGTGACATCAGTCACATCATTGATTGCCAGTGTTGATTTGGCTGATCTGGCTGGCTAGGCGGGTGTCCCTTTTCTCTCTGACTGCTCCTGTGTTCCTGTCTTTGCACTCAGTCAAAGAGGGTAAACTTCCCCGACAGAGGAGAGTTGTTCTTGGATCAACAGTATACGAGTATCTGTGCTCTTCCACTAGAATATCCAAATAAGCTCTCAAGAATAGTGAGAGGCTGGGTACAGTGACATGCACCTCTAGTCCCAGCTACTCAGGAGGCAGAGGTGGGAGGATAGCTTGAATCCAGGAGTTCAAGGCTGCAATGAGCCATGATCACACCAATGCACTCCAGCCTGTTGGGTGACAGAGTGAGACCCCCATCTCAAAAAAAAAAAAAAGGAGTTAGGAAATACTTTTTTTTTTTTTAAGATGAAGTCTGGCTCTGTCATCCAGGCTGGAGTGCAATGGCGCGATCTTGGCTCACTGCAACATTTGCCTCCCAGGTTCAAGTGATTCTCCTGCCTCAGGCTCCCAAGTAGCTGGGATTACAGGCACACATCACCACGCCTGACTAATTTTTGTATTTTTTAGTAGAGACAGGATTTTGCCTTGTTGGCCAGGCTGGTCTTGAACTCCTGACCTCAAGCGATACATCCATCTTGGCCTCCCAAAGTGCTGGGATTACAGGTGTGCGCCACTGTGCCTGGTTGAGGAAATATACAATTTTAAAGTACCACCATTCTGAGAAGTCGCATTATCAGATACCAAATGTTCATATACATGGTTCGTACTTTTCTGGGGTTTTGTTTGTTTGCTTGATCTTTTTGTTGTTGTTGTTGTTGTGTGTGTGTGTGTGTGTGAGTGTGAGATGGAGTCTTGCTCTGTCACCCAAACCGGAGTGCAATGGCACGATCTCAGCTCACTACAACTTCCACCTCCTGGGTTTAAGCCATTCTCCTGCCTCAGCCTCCCGAGTAGCTGGGACTACAGGCATGTGCCACCACGCCTAGCTAATATTTGTATTTTTGATAGAGATGGGGTTTCACAATGCTGACCAGGCTGGTCTCAAGCTCCTGACCTCAGGTGGGCCACTCGTCTCGGCCTCCCAAAGTGCTGGTATTACAGGCATGAGCCACCACACCTGGCCTGTTTGTTTGATCTTTATAATAGCTCCTTAAGTGATTCTGTGCATTTGGGCCACATACTGGTTTTAGGGAACCTCTGATTCTAGTGAAACCATTCATCTGATTAAAAAAAAAATTTCTAGAGACAGGGTCTCACTATGTTGCCCAGGCTGGTCTCGAACTCCTGGGCTCAAGCCATCCTCCCTTGGCCTCCTAACATGTTGGGGCTATAGGTGTGAGCCACCATGGCCTGCTTCATCTGATTTTTGTATACTTTTTTTTTTTTTGAGACAGAGTCTCCCTCTGTTGCCAGGCTGGAGTTCAGTGGCATGATCTTGGCGCACTGCAACCTCCACCTCCCAGGTTTAAGCGGTTCTCCTGTCTCAGCCTCCCAAGTAGCTGAGATTACAGGGGCCTGCCACCACATCTGGCTAATTTTTTGTGTTTTTAGTAGAGACGGGGTTTCACCATGTTAGCCAGGATGGTCTCGATCTCCTGACCTGGTGATCCTCCTGCCTCGGCCTCCCAAAGTGCTGGGATTACAGGCGTGAGCCACCACACCTGGACTTGTATACTCTTAATTCATAAATATCTTGCCAAATATTGCTAAGCTCAGCAACATGCACTTTGTTTCTCCTTCAGGAAGTAGCAAATGAATGAATTCATACAAATAAATGATTACTTTTTCATCAAAATAATTTCTGGCTGGTCTGAGTGGTGTTTGCACCTAATTAATCACAACCAGATACAGATTTCTTTGTTCTCCACACCCACTGCTTCACTTAACTAGCCTAAAAAATAAAAAAAGATTTTAAAAAATTAACATTTTTGTGTAATTGAATTCAAAGGACTCCATTCCAAAGTTACCATTCCCAGTTTGCAGCAGGATTTGGTCTCAGGCTTAGGCCACTGTGTGCTGTAGTGATCTGTTCTCTGTTTATTCTAAAGTGCCTGCCTCTCAAAAGGGAAAATTGCTTTTGAGCAAAAATATTCTGAGCTGGGTGTGGTGATACATACCTGTAGTCTCAGCTATTTTGGAGTCTGAGGCAGGAAGATTGTTTGAGCCTAAGAGTTTGAGACCAACCTGGCAATATAGTGAGATCTCATCTCAAAAAAACAACAAAAAGAGAGTACTGAACTTAGTCATCCTCAAAAGATTAAGCAATTTCATAATTAGAAGTGGGCTATGAGGCTGGGCAGAGTGCCTCACACCTGTACTCCCCACACTTTGAGAGGCTGAGTCAGGAGGATCGATTGAACCCAGACATTCAAGAGCAGCCTGGGCAACATAGTGAGACTCTGTCTATATAAAAAATTTCAAAAATTAGCTGGGCCTAGTGGCACGTGCCTATAGTCCTAGCTACTTGGGAAGCTAAGGAAGGAGGATTGCTTGAGTCCAGAAGGTTGAGGCTACAGTGAACCAGGATCGCACCATTGCCCTCCAGCTTGGGTAACAGAGCAAGACCCTGTCTCCAAAAAGAAAAAGAAAAAAAAGTGTGAGATGAAAGCCAGAATAAATACAAGTAAGTGCTCTAGGCTGCCTACACTCTAAGAATCAGGTAGTTAAGATTTTACTTGAGCTATTGCCGTTATGAAAAAAGTCATTAAAGCTGTTGATTTGTGCACTTTAAATGGACAATCAGATGATATGTGAATTATATCTCAATTAAACTGTTAAGAAAGAAAGGAAGAAAGGGGGAGGGAGGAAAGGATGGAAGGAAAGAGGGAGAAGTCATAGCCACATCCAACTCGCCACACAACCCCTTGTTTGACAACTTCTCTTCTCCTTGGGACGATCTTTGGATTCACTCAGTGTTCGGCCCACATGAGGTGTCAGGCCAATATATTTGTTCTTCTTCTGGGCTCCTCTAGCATTTATACTCTCCTTTCAGCACTGTTTTGGTTCTTGCCTCATTTACTTCACTATTCATTACCTTCTTCATGAGACAATATGTTCTTCCAGGATACAAACTGTGCCTTATTCACCTGTGTATACCTAGCGGCAAAGCAGGTTGTAGGGCTCAGGTAGGGCCTCATTATATTTTCACCCATTAGATTTTTTTTCTAAATTTTCATCTAGAATTAAATTTCTTCCTGTTGTTGGTAGTCTAGAAAAAGAGCTCAACTGGGGAGAAGGGCAAAGATGTGGACTCTGCATTTCATGTGGCTTTCCTTCTGCTCTTCTGGATATTAGAATAAGCAAACCACCGTGGCAAACATGTTCAAATGAGAGGAATGAGGAGGGCTTGGCATCCTACCCACAGAAACCCAGTGCTAATGGATCACAGTTTGTCCCTGTATAGTAACAGATGAATGAACAGAGAGGGCACTGGAGGATGGACACTCCTCTGACAGGCTGAGACTTGACTCCACACAAGCTTTGCAGCTCTATGTGCAAAGGAAACCCATGAAGAAGTAGTGGGGAAGAGCCTGTGTGGTTCGCAGTTGGCCTTTCCTGAGGCTTCATGATTGTGCAGCTCCTTTACTGGCTCTTTTTCCTCTTCCTTCTGCCTGTGTCTTGGCTACTGTAAGGCCAGTTGCCTCGCCGGGAGCTTGGACACACACATTCCCCTTCTTTTTCAAAAGCTCGGACAAGCCCGGACGAGCTCGGGCAAGCTCAGACATGCTCAGGCATGTTCCCTTCTCCCATGCTCGCACAGCCTGGCCTTCCTTTAAAGAGCCCAGTATGCAAACGAGGTCTTGTAACCTTAGCCTCTTAACAACCAATAGCAGTCAAGGCTTAACAACCGATAGCAGCCTAGTCTTCTTAACAACCAATAGCAGCCAAGTAATTCCAACCAACAACAAGCCAAGTCCTAGGTAAAGGCTTGTAACTTACCCAATAGCAGTCCTGCTCTCCCACAACCAGTCGAGCTGTTTCACTCCCTATAAAAACCCGTGTCGAAGAGGAGTCTGTGTGACTTCTCCAGCACCTCCTGTTGGACCACAGAACCTCACCCAGGAGCCTGAATAAATTCCTTCACATCGAATTTTTTCATGCTGGCCTCAGTTTCTTTATCTTAAACTTGGCGAGAACAAACCTTACAGCTACTTTTATTTATTTATGTTATTTATTTATTTGTTTGAGACAAGGTTTCACTCTGTCACCCAGGCTGGAGTTCAGTGGTGCTAACTCAACTCATTGCAACCTCCCCCTCTTACGTTCAAGCGATTCTCTTGCCTCAGCCTCCTGAGTAGCTGGGATTACAGGCACACACCACTATGCCTGGCTAATTTTTGTATTTTTGGTAGAGATGGGGTTTTGCCATGTTGCTCAAGCTGGTGTCAAACTCCTGGGCTCAAGTGATCCACCCGCCTTGGCCTCCCAAAGTACTGGGATTATAGGCATAAGCCACCACACCCAGCCTTGGCCAGTTTTAGACAAAACAAATTCAACAGAGTTTATTTGAGCAAACAACAATTCATCAGTTGGGCAACCCTCAAAACCAGAAGAAGTTCAAAGAGCTCTGCTGCACGACATGGCCAGTGAGCTTTTATAGCTGAACATGGAAGTAAAATCTAGAAATAACATGGTTAGCTACAATGGGGCATTTGCGTTATTTGGGCATGTTTGGATCAGTTGGGCTGCCTGTGATTGGTTGAAACTCGACCACTTGTTACAATAATATACTCCTAAATTGAGTTTTGGTTTGTTTGCCTACTGAGGTTGCAGTTTGTTTTGTAGGAGCTCATTCTTACATGGGAATTGGAAGAACAGAGACAGCCTCAGGCTAAGGCACCTGCGTATTTTGCTTTAGCAGCCACTTGTCTTACAGGTGTCAGCCTTTCTTATTGGATCCCAGATATAGGTCTATTGTCCTTATTTGGCATGATTTTTTTTTTCTTTCTTATTTGCAAAAATATTTTTCCCTGATTACAAAAACAATAAAGTTTATTATAAAAAATTCCTAAATAAATTACAGTCTGACTCCAATCACTCAGAGAAAACCGCTTGTTAATACTTAGTTGTGGGCCAAGTGTGGTGGCTCATGCCTGTAATCCCAGCACTTTGGGATGCCAAGGTAGGCGGATTACCTGAGATCTGGAGTTCAAGACCAGCCTGGCCAACATGGTGAAACCACATCTCTACTAAAAATACAAAAATTAGCTGAATATGGTGGCACATGCCTGTAATTCCAGCTACTTGGGAGACTGAGCCAGGAGTATCACTTGAACCCAGGAGATGAAGGATGCAGTGAGCTGAGATAGAGCCGCTGCACTCCACCCTGGGCAACAAGCAAGACCCTGTTTCCAAAAAAAAAAAAAAAACTTTGTTGTAAATGTATTCACAACATTTTCTATGTATAATTGAACATTAGGGTCACATGATATATTCTTTGTAGCCTCTCACATGTTTCACTTGTCAGTGGATCATGGGCATCTTTTCAATCAGCACACACACATCTGTGACATCATTGTTAATAGATGCACCATTTGATTTAATAAGTCCTTTCTTGTTGGGCACTTAGATTGTTTACAATTTTTCACTACTATAAATGATACTGCTTGGAACATTGTTTTAGCTAAACCTTTGAGCACGTGTTTAGCATGGTCTTAAGGTAAATTTCCTAGCCATAGAGACCCTACTTTCCCTCTCATGTCCAATAACACTGAGGGTGCCCCAATTCAGCTCCCATGTTTTTGGCTAATGACTAGACAGGCCCAGTTCGCAATATTTTGAAGGGCAAATGTGGTATTTTCTAACTGTAGTGAATCTTACTGCCTTTCCAAGTTTAGTTTTCATGAGCTCTTCTCACTTTCTAAATTTCAGTGTTAGCTGACTCATATAGGTGGGACTTCTTAATCTCCTTTTCTTGATCTCTTTTCAAAACATGTAATTATTGTTTTTTTCATCCCTAGGAATTTTTTGATGTGTGGCCGGTTCTCATGGGTGAAGTTCCACCTTATTCTGGTCCCAGGACTCCGGATGGAAGAGTAAGTTTTCTCTGGCCTTTTCAATATGATCTGATGTTTAGTATATTCAAATGCAAGACACAGTGAACTCTGTTGAAGGGCATTTTTTTTTTTTATCATATAGGTATTTGTCTTTGGGTTAGGTTGTCTCCCTTGAAGTTAAAATAATCCCTCATGATCAACAGCAGACAGGTGCTAAAAGTAAAATAAAACAACAGAGAGAAAAAAAGTAAAAAACAACAATAATTCCTCATAATTGCCATGTCCTATTATCTGCTAAGTTCCTACCTTCCTTCCTACCTGTTTTCTTCCTTCTTTCCTTCCTTCCTTTCTTCCTTCCTTCCCTCCCTCCTTCCTTCCTTCCTTCTTTCCTTCCTTCCTTCCTACTATACTAACAAGAAGCAAAATGTTTAATATCTTTTTTTTTTGAGATGGAGTTTCGCTCTTGTTACCCAGGCTGGAGTGCAATTGCGCGATCTCGGCTCACCGCAACCTCCGCCTCCTGGGTTCAGGCAATTCTCCTGCCTCAGCCTCCTGAGTAGCTGGGATTACAGGCACACGCCACCATGCCCAGCTAATTTTTTGTATTTTTAGTAGAGACGGGGTTTCGTGATCCACCCGCCTCGGCCTCCCGAAGTGCTGGGATTACAGGCATGAGCCACCACGCCCAGCCCAGATGTTTAATATCTTACTGAGATTTCACAGTAACCTGTGGGGTAGACCAAACAGGAACCAACATACTCATTCCACAGCTGAGGAAAGAGACCCAGAAAGGTCAAGCAACCTACTCAAGGCTTCACCTTGCAGGCATTTAGAGTTACAGGCAGCATGAGCTGAGAAAACCTTTATATCTAGTCTATAATGTACAAATTGGTAGCCAGAAAGCCCATTCTAGCTGATAGAAGCTCTGCACTAAGCTGCAACAAACCAGACTAAAAATCAGCACGGAGTCACCCATGATAAGCTACATTATATGTAGCTTGCTTGGCTACATAGGTTTTAAAATTTTTGTTTTCTTTCTTTTTCTCTTGTATTTTCTCTCTCTCTCTCTCTCTCTCTCTCTCCTCTTTCTCTCTTAGATAGGGTCTTGGTATGTTGCCTAGGCTGGCCTTGACCACCTGTGCTCAAGTGATCCTCCTGCCTTGGCCGCCCAAAGCGCTGGGAAATTGGTGGCTAACCCTTAAAAATCAAAGCCTTTCCCATAAATATCTGAATTCTGTTTCTTTTGAAAAGATGGATGACTAATCAAAACTGGACCCACAATCCAGCAGGGCAAATTTGATTGGAGCTGAGTTACAGCTGTCTCCTTGGGATGTGGCCTGCGCTCTCTAGTTCACCACAGTCCTCACCACTCTCTCTTTTTGAGACAGAGTTTTGCTCTTGTCGCCCAGGCTAGAGTGCAATGGCACAATCTCAGCTCACTGCAACCTCTGTTTCCTGGGTTCAAGTGATTCTCCTGCCACAGCCTCCCAACTAGCTGGGATTATAGGCACCTGCCACCACTCCTGGTTAATTTTTGTATTTTTGGTAGAGATGGGGGTTTCACCATGTTGGCCAGGCTGGTCTTGCACTCCTGACCTCAGGTGATCCACCCACCTTGGCCTCCCAAAGTGCTGGGATTACAGGCATGAGCCAGCGCTCCCAGCCCTCACCACTCTCTCTTATGTACACCTGCGCCCTGCTCTCTTTGTTTTTATCAGACCTCTCTAGGCATTTTAGTTTCTGATCTCTGGTCTCATCCAATTGCAGCATTTTATTTTATTTGTTTTTATTTATATTTTTTACATAGAGATGAGGGCTTGCTATATTGCCCAGGCTGGTCTTGAACTCCTGGCCTCAAGTGATCCTCCTCCCTTGGCCTCCCAAAGTGCTGGGATTGCAAGCGGAAGCCACCACACCTGGCCTAAAATTTGGCCCTTTAACGTTCCCTCTGCCTTCTAACATCCCCCTCACGCTCTATCTGCCATATTCACTTAGAAATACAGCTTTTGTCTGAATTCCAACCAATTGATATTCCAAAATGTTAGGTCTAAAGCCTCACAATGTCAGCTACATCTTGCTTCATCTCCTTTTAAAAATAAAATGTTGTCTGTATGTTTTAAGTATTTAAAAGTTATACAGGCTAATTAGGCTTCATGAAACAAAAATAGCAGTCTTTTAAAAAGTCGTATATTTCCACGGGTATCTGTGGCTCTTTCAAAGCCCCTGTGGCAGCTGCTCAGGTAGAAGGTAACAAAGGTACTCTTGATGGCTCAGTTTTGACTTTGTGGCGGCTGGTGAATTTGTACATGAATATGGCCTTAAAGACAACTTGACTGAGCTACAGTGTGTGGAAAAAACCCAAAAAGCCTAGTTACCCAAAGTACACTGATCTTTTTGTTACTTTTGGGAAAGAAAATGGATTCTCTTGTGGGATTCCAAAAAAAAAATGTCCATTTCTTTTTTTTGAAAAGGACTCTCTGTTGCCCAGACTGTAGTGCAGTGGTGTGATCTCAACTCACTGCAACCTCCACCTCCTGGGTTCAAGCAATTCTCCTACCTCAGCTTCCTGAGTAGCTGGGATTATAGGCTCCCATCACTATGCCTGGCTAATTTTTGTATTTTAAGTGGAGACAGGGTTTCACCATGTTGGCCAGGCTGGTCTCAGACCCCTGACTTCAAGTGATCTGCCTGCCTTGGCCTCCCAAAGTGCTGGGATTACAGGCATAAGCAACCACACCTGGCCTAAAAATATCCATTCCTAACCTTTCTAAAGAGTCTCGTGGGAATCCCTGGGTAGGACAGCAGCCAGGCCCAGGAAGCCCAGAGCCTGCCGGGAGTACAGTGAACAGCACAGGCCCAAGGACAGGTGGCCCTAAGGCAAGACAAAGATGTCAAGAAGGTCCTGGAACTCTGCCTCCTACCCGTCCCAGGCAGAAACTTAACTCCTGGGGGATAATGCCACTACCTTTGCTTTCTAGAACCGTTTATAAGGTACAACTTGACTATTTAAAAATATTTTTAAGAAAATTTGTTTTGCCAGAATTAAGAAAATTTGTAATCCCAGAACTTTGGGAGGCTGAGGCTGAAGGATCACTTAAGGCCAAGAGTTCAAGACCAGCCTGGGCAACAAAGCTAGACCTTGTCTCTAAATAAATAAATAAAGTCTGGGTACAGTGGCTCATGCCTGTAATCCCAGCATTTTGGGAGGCTGAGATGGGTGGATTGCCTGGGGTTAGGAGTTCAAGACCAGCTTGGCCAACACAGTGAAACCTCATCTCTGCCAAAAATACAAACAATTAGCCAGGTGTGGTGGTAGGCATCTATAATCCCAGCTACTAGGGAGGCTGAGGCAGGAGAATCGCTTGAACTCGGGAGGGGGAGATTGCAGTGAGCTGAGATCACGCCATTGCACTCCAGTCTGGGCAACAAGAGTGAAACTCCACCTAAAAAATTTTTTTTAAAAAGTAGCCTAGTGTGGTGACACGTGCCTGTAGTACCAGCTACTCAGGAAGCTGAGATAGGAGGACTGAGCCTGGGAAACTGAGGCTCCAGTGAGCCGAGATTGTACCACTGCACTCCAGCCTGGGTGACAGAATGAGACCCTGTCTCAAAAAATGTAAATAAATAAATAAAATAAAGCAAAATAAAAAACATGAAAAAAGAAAATTTGTTTGTATGTTGAAAAACTAATACATGAGCACAGTGAAAAGCTCACTCCATAAGAAATCAAGCCCCCACTTCCTCCTGGTCAGCCTCCACAAAGCAACTGCTGTTAGCAAACTCTCTTTCCAGGAATGTTTATGTATATCCAGATATCCATGGAGAAGTATACATATTCCACCACCACCACCACCCTCTACTAATGCTATGATTCTATTTTGTGCCTTGCTTTTTCCACTTAACTGTATATTTTGTCATGTTTCTCTAGCAGCACAGGCGCAGTGATCTCACTGTGGAAACATGATATCCACTGTACCACTAACTCCTAATAAGAGACCTTACATCATCTCCAGACTTTTTTTTTTTTTGAGACAGAGTCTTGTTCTGTCTCCGGGCTTGAGTGCAGTGATGCTATCTCGGCTCACTGCAATCTCCACCTCCCAGGTTCAAGCGATTCTCCTGCCTCAGCCTCTTGAGTAGCTGGGACTAGAGGCGCATGCCACCACACCCAGCTAATGTTTGTATTTTTAGTAGAGATGGGGTTTCACCATATTGGCCAGGCTGGTCTCAATCTCCTGACCTCGTGATCCAACCACATCGGCCTCCCAAAGTGCTGGGATTACCGGCATGACTTTCCGGAGGCTGGTGAATTTGTACATGAATATGGCCTTAAAGACAACTTGACTGAGCTACAGTGTGTGGAAAAAAAAAAGCGTAGTTACCCAAAGTACACTGATCTTTTTGTTACTTTTGGGAAAGAAAATTGATTCTCTTGTGGGATTCCAAAAAAAATGTCCATTTCTTTTTTTGAGATGGACTCTCTGTTGCCCAGGCTGGAGTGCAGTGGCCCTCTAGACTTTTTAAAGCAGTCTAGCTAAGACCCCCAGATGGGGCAAAGAATGCTTTTACCCACATTTGGGGTATATCTCTAGGATCCATTACCACATGTAAGTCAAAGAATATGTCTATTTTGATCTTTGAGAGTTATTGCAACTAATCATAATCTTAGAATCATAGCCGGGAGGGACTTTATGGATTACCTAATACAATTTTCTTTCTCCCCCATTGTCCTTAGAACCTTAGAGTTCCACAGTAGCTGCCTTGACCAGGGGTTGATGGCAAAGGAAGAGAACAGGAAAGGGAGTGAGAGAGGGCAAAGCTGCAGGGTCTCTCTATGCCCGGTCCTGATTCCATTAGGACAGTTTTATATGATTAGTTTCCATGCTTTTCTTGGGGAAAGAGAGCTGCTACTTAACAGCAGCAGCAAACACATACCACTGATCTCATTTCACAGCCAGAGAAACTGAGGCCCACAGAACACACAGAGTAGAACCGAGACTCACTCGAGGTCTAGTTTCAGCTCCATTTCATTTATCATGCTTCAGGGTTCATCTAGTTTCCCCTTGAATGCTTCCTATTTTAGGGAGCTCACTACCCCTGGGGGTAGCCTATGCGATTGCAGCGGCTTTAGCTTCTGCCTTTTGTTTAGGCAGAGCTTGCCTCCTGGAAGTGTTCAGTCAGTGCGGCTGCCACAATGCTAGGAGGCTTTGAGCAGCAGAGCCTCTCCCTTATGAGTTGGAAGGTCACCTTTGCTGATGCCTGTCAATCAAACGGGCCTTCAGACATCCTTAACTGGTTCAGGAATTCCTCTCTTGGAGGTTCTGTCAGGAGGCTTGGGGTGGAGCTCAGGTATCTGCACTGAAATCTCTAAGGAGGTACTTCTCAAAATACCTGTAGTCAAGGAACAGTTTGTTTTTTCTTTTTAAGTAAAATTTTGTCTTTTTTTTTTTTTAGTGAGAAACACACTCAAGAAAGGGGAGTGCGGGTATACTCAAGAGAGTGAGTCACTCCTCCAATATGTTTTGATTGCTACTTCTAAATATATGATAAAATATATTCCTAGATCGCTTCTCGGCCTTTTGGCTAAGATCAAGTGTAAAATATATTCCTAGAAAAACAAAATCGTATAAAGACAGACAAAATAGACACCTTGCATCATGCCACTGCACTTGTACTCCAGCCTGGGGACAGAGCAAGACTCCAACTCAAAAAAAAAAAAAAATATATATATATATATATATACATATGTATGTATATACACAGTTCTGGTTTTATCTTCTCCTGGAATAGTAAAGAGTTTGCAGACTGGCACTGGTCCAGGGATTACACTCTGAGCAACCCTATTCAAGGTGACAGTGATGCAGACAGTAAAACACTAAGCTGTTAACCTGAAGTGACATAGAGGAGGAGCACTGAGCTGGGAATTAAGGACCCAGGTTCTGATTTGGGTTCACTGTCTTGCTACAAGCGAGTCCTTTCCTCTCTCTGTGTCTCAGCTTTCTCATTTGTGAAACAGTTGCTCATCACACTTGGGCAAACAGAGGACCTAAGGAAAAGGTAATAGAATCTCCCCTGGAGAGCTAGGGGAATGGAGCCACACGCCAACATCCAATTGCATGCTGGAGAGCAATGTAATTGAAGAGATCTACTTGAAGAGAATGGGAATTTTAATGATGCAAGGAGGCGGGAGGGATGGAAGAGGCAGAAAGTTAGTTTGGAGGCATGAAGCACGATTGAGAAGGTAGATCTGAAGTGATGACACAGCAAAGAGAACAGCTGAGTGGTAGGCATGAAGGAGAAAGGGGGCCATACCATAGAGATGCACCCTGCATGGAGGATGGCTGATTGGCTCTGATTTTAAATGGGATGGGAACATCCTGACCACTTCCCCAGCTCTCTAGATTCTGGCAGCGTCTTTATCTCTTTCTTCTTGCACTTATCAAAGTCAAAATTAAAATGCAGAGATGAATCTCTAAATTTAATGTTTTGGGGCAAAGGAAGACTTGCAAATTCGAGGCATACATGCAGACTAAGTAGTCTTCAGTATGTCCAAGGAACAAAGAGAAGGTAGAAGGTTTTATAAAAAAGAAATGAGGCTGGGTGTGGTGACTCATGCCTGTCATCCCAGTGCTTTGGGAAGCCAAGGCAGGAGGATCACGTGAGCTCAGGAATTCGAGGCTGCAATGAGCCATGATTGCACCACTTCACTGCAGCCTGGGTGACAGAACAAGACCCTGTGTCTAAAGAAAAAAGAGAAATATTACACTTTGAGAAAGTTCATCGACACTAGTAAGGGTTTAGGGAGCTGGCAACTTTTGACTGATGAGTGATGACAGTGGGTAAAATTCATCTTAGAGCTGCAGCAAGTTGTATCAGCAACTATCAGATAAAACTGGTTTTGAGTTACAGCAGGTAGCGTAAGCGCCAGGCATGCGGAGAATTACGTTCTGGGAACAAAGCTATGTGTCCTGAGTGCTTTTTTGCCCCCTGGCTTCTCCACTCTCTTTTATTTGGGTATGACAAAAATGTCCCAATTTGTGTGATCAACTTGCACACACTCAATCTCCAGATCCTCTTGGAGAATTTCCTATCCCTCTTACCAGCCTCAGATTCCAAACCCTGCCTGGTCACTGTGAGCTGGCTCCAAGATGGAGCATGCTGAATCCTAAGAGTTAGCAGAGGACAGGGAGCATCAGAAGGCAGCCCAGGCACATCCTTGGAGGGAGTTATGGCCAGGCTTGACGCTTTCTGAAAATCAGGGTGCAAAATATGTACAACGACTATATATCAATAAAAACATCAATTTATTAAAACAACAACAAAAACCACAGGGCATATGATGGTAAAAGAACAAAGTCTGTTTCAGGAACTTACTCCTGTTGAACTTCTATTTAACTCTTAAAGGTACAATTTTTTGGCCGGACGCAGTGGCTCATGCCTGTGATTCCAGCACTTTGGGAGGCCAAGGCGGGCAGATCAGGAGATCAGGAGTTAGAGACCAGCCTGGCCAATATGGTGAAACCCTGTCTCTACTAAAACTACAAAAAAATTAGCTGGGTGTGGTGGTGCGCGCCTATAATCCTGGCTACTCAAGAGGCTGAGGCAGAATAATTGCTTGAACCTGGGAGGTGGAGGTTGCAGTGAGCTGAGATCATGCCATTGCACTCCAGCCTGAGTAACAAGAGCGAAACTCTGTCTCAAAAAAAAAAAAAAAGGTATAATTTTTCTTTCTTTTGCCAGGAAATTAACTTTTACAAGGTCATTGACTACATTCTACATGGCAAAGAAGACATCAAAGTAATCCCGTAAGTTTAATCTGTCAAAAGACAAAATGATAACAAATTCAGCTTAAAGATCTCAGTTGGTTTTATCGGTGATTCTAGAATAGGGCAACATTTCATTCCATAAGTGTTCTGATAAGGTTGGCTTTATAGACAGAGAAGGGCTGAAGAAAGCCAAGCAAAGATCAAAGAACATGGTAGTCATTTTTAAGACACTTTTATAAGGTGAGAGAGGGAGGTAGAACAGTGGAAAACTAACTGATTAACTAATATCAGGTTACTGCTACTTTTTTTTTTTTTTTTTGGTGTAAGGATTAAAGCAAAGGAGCTTCATTATCATGCCTATTAAGAATTGGATCTGGTGTTTTTGGGAAATTGGCTTTTACCTCTCTCCCGATTGCGGGGAGGATCAGAAAACAACTTAGTTTAGGTTTGGTAAGGTGGAACGTTATCATGGGTGACTCCGTGCTGATTTTTAGTCTGGTTTGTTGCAGCTTAGTGCAGAGCTTCGTCCAAAACAACGGCCTCCTATAGCTTTTATTTTAACACATCTCAAAACATGGAAAACTGCAGGTACGTTATCAACTTCAAAAAGATGCTCATTCCAAGATCAACACTGACCAACTCCAGTGAGGCCCCACAGTTTGTTAGAGGCAGGGAGAGCGGGAAGGAGGCAGCACGAGATGGTAGAGAGACTCAGAGGGTGGGCAGTGAGCCCCGAGGAGGGGGAAGACTTGATCACGGCCTTGATGAGGCCCACAGTTGGCCAGAATGTGAGTCAGGGGCTCTGAGTCCCAGTCTCATATCCAGTGCCAGTAAGTGGTTTGTCTGGACCTCAGGGTCCCATGTATAGAATGAGACTGGGATGAAATCAGGGATTTTCAACTGTTTTCTGCAGTGCTACTCTTCCAGTATATGAAGGGGGCAAAGCAATAGCAGGAAGCTGCAAAGGAACTGACTCAGCCCCCACGGAAAGCCTGTTGTCAATGTGCTCTCATGTGTGACCGAGGAGGACAGTGAAAAGAAAAGGAAAGAATGCTCTCAGTGCTGCGTCTATGTAGCTGGGACTCAACGACCATTAGAAGATTTGAACAGTTGCAAACTTTTTAAATACAGGCTTATACTTTCTTGGGTTGGTAGGTGATTCTCAAAAACCTAGTTACCTTTTTCTCTGAATCCTCTCCATGTGCTAAGAGCCACATCCATGGTTCTGTCTTGAGACATGGCTCTTTCTCAACTTAACTGCTGAAGCCTTAAAGCTGTAATTAGGTTCTGTGGGAGAGCCACACCTTTAGTCTCATCTCCCACAGCAATTTTGTCCAACAGAAGGGATTTACTATATGCCACCTTAATCCTCAAAAAGTGGGTGTGATAGGCCATTCAGTTTGGGCATCAGACCAAACTGTAATAATCCCGTCACCCAGATAAGTTCTCAGGGTTATCTCTTACTGGCGAGGATGGGAAGTTGCCTCAAGTTCCTCAATATCTTTATTTCTACCTGCTTAAAGACTGATTCCCTTATTCTATTCTCTCTCTCTCTCTCAGTTAAAGCGATTCTCCTGCCTCAGCCTCCCGAGTAGTTGGGATGACAGGCGAGCACCACCACACCCAGATAATTTGTGTATTTTTAGTAGAAATGGGGTCTTGCCATGTTGACAAGGCTGGTCTCAAACTCCTAACCTCAAGTGATTCACCCATGTTGGCCTGCCAACATGCTGGGATTACTGGTGTGAGCTACCGCACCCAGCCTGATTCCCTTATTCTCTTTTAAAGCACATCTTTTCTTTTTTGTTTTCTACCTTATAAAATATACATATTAAGGTGAAATTCAAATTCAAATACCCTTCAACAATTCTGTTTTCTAGCCCCTTTTCTAGCTTTTAGAGCCAGAGTCTGATGAACTCATTATCTGTCTCTTAAATGGTCACAGGTCACAATGTTCCGAGTTTGTCTCTGCTTGACCAGCGTCTCTAGTGCCTACTAGTCTCTGATAACACTCAGAGGCTGCCTACCACCCTCATTTTAGGTTTTTGTATGACAGCACCCTGTTTCTGACACAAATCTTTGTTTCAGCCAAGATAGGCTAGGCTCCGCTTTTGTAACAAGACCTTGAGACCTGAGTGGTATAAAGAACTAAAATTTATTTCACCATCCCACTATGTGTGCATTGCAACCAGCAGGTGTGGTTGGAGGAATGGTGTGTGGGTTGTAGTCATGCAGGAACCAAGGCTGATAAAGCAGCCGCATTTTGAAACTTGCAAGATAGACTGCCACAGAGAAGAAAGGAAAAACACGCATTGGCTCTTGTAATCTCCATCTGGAGGTGACACACAGCACTTCTGCTCACATTTTATTGGCCAAAGTTAGTTACATGGCCACACTTTACTTGAGTGGTTAGGGAATGCAATCTGACCTTGTGCCCAGGATAGACAGCCAGATATCTGTAAGCACTGGAATGGCTATCACAGTATATGCCATCCACACTAACAGAGGGGAACATTGAACAGTAAATGAATGACTAATCATACCAAAGAAAGGCAAAATAAAAAGTTCAAAATAAAAGAACATAGATGCTGGATGTGGATGCACTGTCTGTAGTCCCAGCTACTCGGGAGACTGAGGCAGGAGGATTGTTTGAGCCCAGGAGTTTGAGGCTGCAGTGAGCTATGATTGCACCTGTGGATAGCCACTGTACTCCAGTCTGGGCAACATAGTGAGACCTTTTCACTAAAAAAGAGAGAGAAAGAAGGAGAGAAGAACACAGAGCAGGTAGGAAATAAAATGTACATATTAAGGTGAAATTCAAATTCAAATATATCAATTATTTGTATTTATTTATTTAGTAAGTGTTTTATAGAGAAAGGGTCTCACTATGTTGCCAGGCTGGTCTCAAACTTCTGGGTTCAAGTGATCCTCCCTTCTCTGCCTCCCCAAGTGCTAGGATTACAGGCGTGAGCCACCGTGCCTGACTAATAATTATTTTCTTTTTTTTTGGTAATAGAGATGGGGTCTCACTATGTTGCCCATGCTGGCCTCTTCAAACTCCTGAGCTCAAGCAATCCTCCCACCTGGTATTATAGGCATGAACTGATGCACTGGCCAATAATTAAAAAAATATATAAATCAACTAGATGTTCCAGTTAAATGACAAAGATTGCCAGGTTGCATAAGAAAGAAATACATCACCCTTTATTGATTTTAAGATGCAGTTTTCTACTCTTTGACATTTCTGAAATTCTAGCAAATAATGACTAATAATATGTAAAAGATTGCACATAATTGCCCAGTTGAATTTATTCCAGGAATGCAGACCTGGTTTAACATTAGAAAAATCAACCTATATAATTTGCCATTAAGAGAAAAATGACATAATCATCATTACAGAGGAAAATTTTCTTAATCTTCTACAGAGAATTTTAGGCCAGATGTGATGGCTCACACCAGCCTCACACTTTGGGAGGCTGAGGCAGGTGGATCACCTGAGCTCAGGAGTTTGAGACTAGCCTGGGAATATATCCAGGGAACAGAACAAAGAGCCAGAAACAGACTCACACGTACATAACCATTTCATTTATGACAAAGGTGCCATTTTAAAGCAATGGAAGAATGAATGGTCTTTCAAATAAATTATGCTTGTTTAAATGGGTACCAATATGGAAAAAAAAGAAATGTGATTTCTCCCTCAAAAGTAAATTACACGGCCAGGTGCAGTGGCTCATGCCTGTAATCCCAACACTTTAGGAGGCTGAGGCGGGTGGATCACCAGAGGTCAGGAGTTTGAGACCAGCTTGGCCAACATAGTGAAACCCTGTCTCTACTAAAAATACAAAAATTATCCAGGGGTAGTGGCAGGCACCTGTAATCCCAGCTACTTGGGAGGCTGAGGAAGGAGAATCAGTTGAACCCGGGAGGCGGAGGTTACAGTGAGCCAAGATTGCACCACTGCACTCCAGCCTGGTGACAGAGTGAGACTCCATCTCAAAACAAACAAACAAATAAATAAATAACATAAAATAGCTTTATGACCTTGGGATAAAAAAATTTTTAAATAAGACTTCAAAACAGATAAACAAAAATATTGATATATTTGACCACATTAAGAACAAGAACTATTTATATCAAAATATACCATTTGAGAGTGTATTAGTTCATCTATTTCTACATAACACACTGTCTCAAAAGTTAGTGGCTTAAAACATCAATAAATATTTATTATCTCTCTTTATTATTATTGTTATTTTTGAGATGGAGTTTTGTTCTCGTCACCCAGGCTGGACTGCAATGGCATGATCCTGGCTCATTGCAACCTCCGCCTCCTGGGTTCAAGTGATTCTCCTGCTTCAGCCTCCCTAGTAGCTGGGAATATAGGCACCCACCACCATGCCTGGCTAATTGTAGTTTTTTTTTTTTTTTTTTTTTTTGTAGAGACAGGGTTTCACCATGTTGGCTGGGCTGGTCTTGAACTCCTGACCTTAGGTGATCTGCCCACCTGGGTCTCCCAAAGTGCTGGGATTACAGGTGTGAGCTATTGCACCCAGCCTCTTTTTATTATTTATTATTCTTTATTCTGTGTGTCAGGAATTCAAGTGTGGCTTAACTGAGCAGTTTTAGCTTGAGGTAGTTCATGAAGTTGAGGTCAAATATGAGTGTGGGCTGCAGTCATCTGAAGGCTTTCCTGGAATTGGAGGAAAATAATATATAAAAATAGATAACTTATTCACATGGCTGGCAAGTTGATGCTGGCTGTTGGCAGGAGGCCTCAGTTCCTTTTCACATAGGCCTCTACAGAGGGCTACTTGAGTTACTTCATGGCCTGGTGGCTGACTTCCCCAGAGCAAGCAAGCAAGCAGGTGAAAGCTACAATGCCTTTCATAATCTGGTTTCAAAATAACACATTCATCTCCACCATATTCTTTTTTTTTTTTTTTTTTTTTTTTTGAGACGGAGTTTCACTCTTGTTACCCAGGCTGGAGCGCAATGGCGCAATCTTGGCTCACCGCAACCTCCTCCTCCTGGGTTCAGGCAATTCTTCTGCCTCAGCCTCCTGGGTAGCTGGGATTACAGGCACGCACCACCATGCCCAGCTAATTTTTTGTATTTTCAGTAGAGACGGGGTTTCACCATGTTGACCAGGATGGTCTCGATCTCTTGACCTCGTGATCCACCTGCCTCGGGCTCCCAAAGTGCTGGGATTACAGGCGTGAGCCACCGCGCCCGGCTTCTCCACCATATTCTTTTGGTCACAGAGAACAGCTTTGATTCATTGTTGGAGGGAACTATACAAGGAAGTGAGAATCGCTGAGGGTCACCTAGGAGACTGGTTACTATAAAGAGTAAAAAGGCAAGTCACGACGCAAGAATATATATTCATAACACAAATAACTGACAAAGGATAATATCAAAAATACATATAGGGCCAGGCATAGTGGCTCATGCCTGTAATTCTAGTGCTTTGGGAGGCCTAGGTAGGAGGATCACTTTAGGCCAGGAGTTTGAGACCAGCCTGGGCAACATAGTGAGACCGCCCCCACCATCTCTATGGTACAGCTTGACAGGTTCTTCTTGCCCACTGCCCAGAAAAACAATAAATACACTGAGAATGGCAAGAGTTGCAGCAAAGAAAGAGTTTAATTATTTCAAGGCAGCTGAGCAAGAGAAGCAGAGATAATTCTCAAATCTACCTTTCTGAGAATTTAGAGGCCAGGGTTTTTCAAGGATAGTTTGGTGGTCAGGAGGCTAGGGGGTGGGGAATACTGACTGATTGGTTGGGTTGAGGATGAAATCATAGGGGATTGAAACTGTCTTCTTGCAGTGAGTCAGTTCCTAGGGGAGGTCACAAGACCAGTTGAGTCTGGCTACTGCATTCCAGCCTGAGTGACAGAGTGAGTCCCTGTCTCTTTACAGAGAAAAAAGGGAAAGAACATATAAAGATCTCCTACAAATCAATAAAAAGAAAACACTATAGAAAAATGAGTAAAAGTAAATTTAAAAGTAATTTTAAAAAATGAGTAAAAGACATGAACAGAGGAACTTTACAAAAAAACAATGCAAATGACAAATACATTTATGGAAGGTACTCCATTTTATTAATCTTGTAGAGAATCATGAAAGAAAACTATGACGAGATGCCATTAGACCTCACCAGAAGGACTATCATTTAAAAGTCTGAAAATACTAAGTATCGACAGAGATGTAGAACAAAGGAAACTCTAATGCATCACTGATGGGAATGTAAATTGGTACAGTCATTTTAGGAAACAGTTTGGCCTTAATCTAGTAAAGTTGAAGATATGAACATCTTATCACCCAGTATGTAGAACTGAGAGCACATATGCACCAATGTTCACAGCAGCACTGTTTATATTAGCCCCTAACTAGGGGGAAGGGAGATGTCCACCAACAGTTGAATGGATAAATTGTGCCACAATAGTATAGGGAAAACTGTAAGTCAGTAAAATGGATGAATTACAGCAACATGAAAAAGCAGTCAGACAAAATAATACATATTGTATGGTTCCACCTAAATGAAGTTGGAAAACAGGCAAAATTAAACTAACAGGTACAGGAAAATGTGCTTAGGAGGTAAAACTACAAAAAAGCTAGAATGCAATTTAGCATAATTCCAGAGTAATGGTTACCTTTGGGGTTGGGGAGAAGGTTATGATTGCGGGGGAAAGTCAAGGGCTCCCAAGGAGCTGACCATGCTGTTCTTGATGTCCATGTGGTTTTATAAATGTTCATTTTCTAATAATTGGTGAAGTTTTTAATGTGTGTTTATGTGTATGTTTTTTTCTCACAACAAACAAGCAAAAAGTAATAATACACAAAGTTATGGTATTGTGAGGGATAAATATATAAAGCACTTAGCTTAGTGTTTAGTACATGGTAGGAATTCTTCATAGATGAATTTTTTCACTCTCTGAATAGTGTTAGTAGCTCTGACTTTATGGGGGTAGTGATGATATTGGTTTTTGCTCCACAGCCAATTACTATCTGTAGAATTAATGCTGTCTCTTTTCTTGGAGAATGAAACTTGGTGGGCAGTCAGTAAAATGTTATATTTGCCACCCTTTTCTCCATGTCTAGATTTGGACATTAAGATGGTTGGCCAACATTTTGGGTGTGGTCAGGGGTAGGTACTGAGAGCCACCTGAGAGCAGGGGGAGGGCAAAGGCCCAGATTTCAGTCCTGAGTCCAGCCATCCCTGCACTGAGAGTCACCATTTCTCTTTGGCCTTCACAGGAATCCACCTCCTGACCACTGGGCTTTAGTGAGCGGGCTCCCCACTTATGTTGCCCAAAATGGCCTGGTAAGTAATACAACTTTCAAGGGGGAGAGTTTTGGATCAAGTGGTAGGAAGAGTGGAAGGATTTCAGATCAAGAGGGTGGAAAACATAATGGCAAGTGTGGCTCTCAAAAAATCTGATTCTCTTGTTTCTCTCAATTCAGTTGGTAATTGGTCTAAATGAATGAACAGAGAATTGACATTTGAGGAAATATCAAATGCACAGATAAATAATCCTTAGGTGGAAAGGTGCATAGTCTTGGCTGGGCACAGTGGCTCATGCCTATAATCCCAGAACTCTGGGGGGCCAAGGCAGGTGGATCACCTGAGGTCAGGAGTTCAAGACCAGCCTGGCCAACATGGCAAAACCTCATCTCTACTAAAAATACAAAAATTTGCTGGGCATGGTGGTGAGTGCTGGTAATCCCAGCTACTCGGGAAGCTGAGGCAGGAGAATCACTTTAATCTGGGAGGCAGAGGTTGTAGTGAGCCAAGATCACACCATTGCACTCCAGCCTGGGCAACAGAGTGAGAGTCCATTTCAATAATAAATAAATAAATAAAGTAAAATAAAGTAAATAGGTCTTAGGCAGCTGGGTTCATAAAAGTAGGTTCCAGGTGGAAGGAAGAACACGGGCAAACAACGTGGGCATGGAGGCCTGGAGCAGTGTGCTGTGTGTGGTTAAGTGTGGCTGAAGTATTAGAGTTGAGACAGGAAGACAGCAAAAGATGAGGCTCAAGAGGGAGGAAGGGGTTAAATTACAGCAGGCCTTGGATGCCTTGTCTAAAAGGTGGAATTTTTTTTTTTTTTTTTTTTTTTTTCTTCTTGAGACAATGTTTTGCTCTGTTGCCCAGGCCGGAATGCAGTGGTGCAATCTTGGCTCATGCAACCTCTGCCTCCCTGGTTCAAGCGATTCTCATGTCTCAGCCTTCCGAATAGCTGTGATTACAGGCATGTGCCACCACACCCTGCTGTTTTTTGTATTTTTAGTAGAGAAGGGGTTTTGCCATGTTAGCCAGGCTGATCTTGAACTCCTGGTTTCAAGTGAGCCACCCGCTTCAGCCTCCCAAAGTGCTGGGATTACAGGTGTGAACCACCATGCTCATCCCGTGGGACTTTAATCTACAGGTGACAGGTAGACAAGCAGGAGATTCACATAGTCAATTTTCATTTTAGAAAGACAACTCTTGCAGGGCATGGTGATTCACGCCTGTAATTCCAACATTTGGGAGGCTGAGCCAGGAGGATCACTTGACCCCAGGAGTTTGAGACTAGCCTAGGCAACACAGCAAGACTCCGTCTCTACAAAAAATTAGCCCACAGTCCAGCTACTCAAGAGGCTGAGACAGGAGTATCACTTGAGCCCACGAGTTCCAGGCTGCAGTGAGCTATAATCGCACCACTGCATTCCAGCCTGAGCAACAGAGGGAGACCCTGTCTCTAAAAGAAAGAAATAAAAAGGAAGAAAGATAACTCTAGCAGCTTCCTGGAAAGTGGATCTGAAGGACTAGGACTGCAGGCAAAGTACCAGAGCATCATTCAAGTAAGAGGTGATGGGAATTTCAACAAAGACAGGTTGAGTAAAGAATACTATCATTTGTCTGGGCATGGTGGCTCATGCCTGTAATCCCAGCACTTTGGGAGGCCGAGGTGGGCTAATCACTTGAGGTCTGGTGTTTGAGACCAGCCTGACCAACATGGAGAAACCCTGTCTCTACTAAAAATACAAAATTAGCTGGGCGTGGTGGCACATGCCTGTAATCCCAGCTACTCAGGAGGCTGAGGCAGGAGAATCCCTTGAACCCAGGAGGCAGAGGTTGAAGTGAACCAAGATTATGTCATTGCACTCCAGACTGGGCAACAAAAGTGAAATTCCATCTCAAAAAAACAAAAATACTATGATTCTTGCTAACAGTCACTGGGTGCTTACAATGAGTCAGGCACTACCTAAATTTAATACTGACAACAACTTTGACAGAGGCAAGAACACAGGAAGGGAATAATGGGTCAGGTCTAATATTGAGAGGGTGAGGCTGGCAGGGCTTTGTGATTGATTGTAGGCAGAGTGGGGAAGAGAGGAGTCAAAGCTAATTTCAGGCTTCTAGCCTGGATGGATAGTGCTGCAGGCTTGGATGTAAGATGATGAGGTCACTTTCAGACACACAAGTTTCAGTGTTGCACAAGAAACTGTGACATTTTTTAGGAGCAGATGTCCAGCAGGTAGATGAAGAGACAATTCGGATGCCGGGGAGAGAGAAGAGTGTTGGAAACAGAGATTTGGAAGATATCAGAACCAGATGGTGTTTGAAATTATGAGTGTAGAGGAAGCCACCTACAGAGAGGCAGATAGGCAGTGGACCCAGGGTGCAATACTGGAGGATGTTGGCCTCTACAGAGTGGGTGGAGAAAGAGGAGCGTGTGATAACAGAAGGGAGGTTCAGAGGTGTTGGGAGACCCAGGAGAGGGCAGTGTCATGGAAACCAAGGAAGTAGAAAGTTTCAACAGGGAGAGAGATGATGACATGCAGCAGAGTGAACTGCTGAGATAAGAACTGAAAACCCCCATTGGGTTTGGCACTGAAGAGATTATTGGTGGCCCCCATGAAAATGGATTTGGTGGCAAGTTGGAAGCAAAACCAGAATGTGGTTTTCTGAGTAGTGGATGAGCAATGAGAAGAAAAAGAATGGAAAAGAAAAAGAAAGGAACGAGAATGCCTGGGTGGTTGCTATGGGGACCATGAAGGATGCAGGAAGGATTTCATTTTCAAGCATGAGAGAGACTCCAGCATGCTCATAGATGAGAGGAAAGAGCCCTCGAAGAGCTCTAAGCTCAGGAGACAATGATGGCAACTGATAGAGCTGGTGGAAGGAGCGGTCAGAAGGCTGGTGCAGTGAGCCGTCAGTCCTCGGACAGGAGCAGGGACAGCCCACTCTCTGAGACCACAGACAGCGCACTCCTGTGTTGTCAGGCAGGTTGCTGCAAGTCCAGGTGGTGCCTTTTTGAGAACTAGAAGGAACCATTTCTCAACGGATGACTAGAGAAAGGTCGGGATCATCGTGCTGCAAACTGACCACAGGCTGGATTTCAGCTCCCAGTCGCCTCTAGGCCAGATGCTTGTGTGCGGTTGACGTACTATATAACCATACACAGTGGCTCTATAGTGCTCTGGGGAGATCAGATAAGTGTCATCTGATCCCTTACCAGTAGGTCAACTGGTCTCATTTTCAGGAGAGGAATCTAGCCATATACAGCCAGAGCTACAACACTTTTCATTCATTATTCTACTTTGGGATTTATACTCCAAGGAAAAACTCTTACCTGCCCAAACAAAACAGAGCCCAAGTGTAGTTGAGTCAAATATATTTCGAGTAGCATTATTTATATTAATTTAATTTAATTAATTTTTTTTGAGACAGGGTCTCACTCTGTCGCCCAGGCTATAGTGCAGTGGCTCGATCTTGGTTCACTGCAACCTCCGCCTCCCAGGTTCAAGTGATTCTCCCCCCTCAATCTCCAGGGTGCTGGAATTACAGGCATGTGCCACCATCCTGGTTAATTTTTGTATTTTCAGTAGAAGCAGGGTTTCACCACATTGGCTGGGCTGGTATTTATAACTTAAAGACCATGGATACAACCCAAATAAGCAAGAAAAGGGGAATGACAAAATGGGATACTCTCCAGCTACTAGTGATCACAAGGTGTAGCCTTAACTTTTTCAAAGTTTAGAAATGATTCAAGAGTGGAGCAAACTGTAAAAAGTAATGTTTATAGGGTGACCTTTCTATCTAGTAGCCTCAGTCAATAATTCCAAATTTTCTCAACTATGTCTATCTGATAAAAAGAATGTGAATGCCTTGGGCAAGGACATGGTGTTATTGAAGATGGTATGCATTGCTTCACTGGGCACTCTATCTGGCCTAATCACACCTTCATTATTCCCCTTCACGGCTCTCAGATTTGCAACATCATGAATGCGCCTGCGGAGGACTTTTTTGCATTTCAGGTAAGTCATTTTTTATTGCTGTCTTAGTCACATCATTTTTTTTCCCTACCCGAAGAGCATTAGAATACATTAGAATCCACCTACTCTGCTGGGAGGCAGCCTCAACACAGTAAACATGTGACAGGAGAAAAGTCCTGTGCCAATGGAAATGGGGACGGGCTTAACCGGGTAATTTCCAAGGTCAAGGTCCTATTTGGTTTTAACATTCACATCCTTTGCTTTCTGGCCTCAGAATCCATCCCTCCCGCCCCACCACGAGATGTACAATATATAATATACAAAAGCTCCAAAGTTTCACGATCAGATTCAGACCTTAAAGTTGTATTTCAATAAATATAATCAAAATGCCACTTTGCCAGGTGTTTTGTTGTTGTTGTTTTCTTTGTCTTTTTTTTTTTTTTTTAAGAGAGGGTCTCACCCTGTTGCCCAGGCTGGAGTGCAGTGGTGCAATCATAGCTCATTGCAGCCTCAACCTGGTGGGCTCAAGCAAAGCTTCTGCCTCAGCCTGCCAATCAGCTAGACTACAGGAGTTCACCACTGTGCCTGACTGGCCTCAGCACCTTTGCTTATGCTGTTCCCCATCATCTCCTGCTCAAATCCTGCTTTACCATCTCCTGTGAAACTTATGTGTGGGCCATAGAGAAAGGGGAGAAGATTGCAGGAAAGAGATGTTGAAATCCTCTCTGCCCTTCAATGACAACCTCAAATGCTATCACTTCTATTAAGTTTTATTCTCTGGCCGAATATCATTTCTCTCTCCTTGGAATTTTTATGGAATATTGTTTCATATTCCTTTTGATTTTTTTTTTTTTTTTTGAGACAGAGTCTCACTCTGTCGCCCAGGCTGCAGTGCAGTGGTGCGATCTCGGCTCATTGCAACCTCCACCTCCAGAGTTCAAGCAATTCTCCTGCCTTAGCCTCCCAAGTAGCTGGGATTACAGGTGCCTGCCACCACATCCAGCTAATTTTTTTGTATTTTTAGTAGAGACTAAGTCTCCCCATGTTGACCAGGGTGGTCTCAAACTCCTGACCTCAGGTGATCTACCCACCTCGGCCTCCCAAAGTGCTAGGATTACAGGTGTGAGCCACCATGCCCAACCTTTCATTTGATTTTGTCTTTTTTTTTTTTTTAAACAAATGTTTTGTGGAGGATATCGTCTGTGACGGCATTGGCAAAATGTTTCACTTGCTACAATGGTGGACCAGACAGGCATAGTCTTTGTCTCCATGAAGCTCATGATTGCACGGGGAAAGAGGCATGGAGTGGTGGTTAGGAGAAGGGCAGCGGAGAGAGGAGGCAACCTCTCTGGAGATTCTGACTTAATTTGGAAGGAGTCAAGAAATGTGCCCTCGAAACTTATGTATGGGCAATAGAGAAAGGGGAGAAGATTGCAGGAAAGAGATGACTTATTGGGGTGAACTAGAATAAGCCAACAAATCTGAGTGAGAAACTGAGTGGGAGACTGACAAGAGAAGATTCTAGAGAGGGGGACAGAGGTCAGATTTCGCAGGGCCTGGAAAGGCACACCAAGGAACTTGTGTCTCTTATGTATTTTCCTTACTTCATCTTTTATTATCCTTGCCTCTGTGTCAGACTAATTCCTCTTAGTAAAATGTGGCTTCCTTTGGTCAAGGTTGGGTCTTATCTTTCTTGACATCCTCAGCTCCAGGGCCCTGTCAATATTGATTTGGTTTAGCATGCTAGGCTAAACAAATAAAAGAAAAACAAATCATTATCAATCAGGAAATAATTCAGAAGGAAACAAAAATGGCTCAGAAAAGTCAGAATTATTTTTTTACTCCTTCAAGAACATTATGAAAAAGCTTAGAGAGAAAATAGTTCCAAAGTGGAAATTGGACTTCATGTGATGTGATTTTGACCACATCAATGCGACAAGCCCGAAGACTTGCTGAGAGTTGCTAACCTGACCACAACCGCAGCAGAACGTGGTCTTTACTCAAGTCATCCACTGGATTGCGCTTAAACTATGTTAGTAAAGGAAATTTAATCTTGTTTTCAGATTCTGGTCTTCCTCCTCCAACTCATCCTCCACAAAGTAGCCTGAGTAACTTTGTTTGAGATGGAGTTTCACTCTTGTTACCCAGGCTGGAGTGCAATGGCACAATCTCGGCTCACCGCAACCTCCACCTCCTGGGTTCAAGTGATTCTCCTGCCTCAGCCTCCCAAGTAGCTGGGATTACAGGCATGCACCACCATACCTCTGACTAATTTCATATTTTTAGTAGAGACGGTGTTTCTCCATGTTGGTCAGCCTGGTCTCGAGCTCCCCACCTCAGGTGATCCTCCCACCCTGGCCCCCCAAAGTGCTAGGATTACAGGCGTGAGCCACCACACCCAGCCCCTGAATAATGTTTTTAAGAAACATAGGTTGGGCCAGGCACAATGGCTGAGACATCTCAAAGGCATGAACCACCATGCGTGGCTTCTCCAAAGGAGTCTTATAATTGATCAAGAACTTCATTTGTTCAGTTAGACACATATTCTTTCCATTCTATAGAGGAGAAAATTGAGGCCCAGGAGAGAAAATGATGTGCTAAAAGTAACACAGGAAGTCAGGGCAAGAGGCAAAAAGTGCAGGTTATATCTAGGTTATTAATTCAAAGTTACAAGAATCATAGCATGGCCGTTTCAAGCCAGCTCCCCGCCACTACCTCCCATATCTGAAAGAGAAACACTACTTCTCTTGGCTGTTCTGCATGTCATTATATCCTCAGCCTGCAACACACTGCCTGACGCACACTGGCTCTCACATCTGAGGGGCGAGCACAAAATGGCTACTTGGCTTAAGGAATTCCAACCAGATGGGTTATTTCTCATGGTAGTTATGGGTGATTAAAATCATGCAAAATCCGACAAACTCCATCCTCTTGCCACCTCCTCCTCTCAGCCAATCAGGGTCATGATGTAGTGTGAAATCTATCATCGTTGCCCTTCTCTTGTAGAAAGAGCCTCTGGATGAGTCTGGATGGATGATTAAAAATGTCCTTTCGATGCCGATTGTGAACAAGAAGGAAGAAATTGTTGGGGTGGCCACGTTTTACAATCGTAAAGATGGGAAGCCCTTTGATGAAATGGATGAGACCCTCATGGAGGTATGGCTTGCTAGGAGGTCTTTTGCTGCTGGGATTCAGAGTCAGCTTGCTGGGGGAGGTTGGAGGCGGATGGATGTCACTGCTCTATCACATGGGGCAGCAACCTGGTTGGTCTAATCCTGACTCAGCCTCATCAATCACTTTCTTTACTCTCACTTCTGTACTGCACTGATGTGCTGTCAGAGAAATCCACATTTCCTTTTAAAAATTTTTAATTGAGTTGAGCATGGTGGCTCATGCCTGTAATCCCAGAATTTTGGGAGGTTGAGGCAGATGAATCGCCTGAGCTCAGGAATTCAAGACCAGCCTGACCAACAGGGCAATACCCCATTTATTAAAAAAAAAAAAAAAAAGATTTGCCAGGCATGGTAGTGCATACCTGTGGTCCTAGTTACTCAGGAGACTGAAGCAAGAGGATCACTTGAGCCCAAGAGGTCAAAGCTGCAGTGTGCCATGATTGTGCCATTGCACTCCATCCTGGGTACAGAGCAAGACCCTATCTCAAAAAACATAAAAATAAAAACTCTGCTTTTTAAAAAATAAAAAACGCGGCTTTTTTAGTTTTAGGTTCTTAGCAAAATCGAGCAAAATGTACAGAGTTCCTATATATCCCCTATCCCAACATATGCAAAAACACATTCTCTTTTTGTGAAGTTATTACACATAAGAATGATGCTTTATGTATGTTAGTGCCTTACTTAAAGTGTGATCACATCCATTCCTTTATCTTAGCCTTAGAAGAACTCCGCAAGGTGGGCAGCACACGGCTTGTCAAACCTATTTTATAGCTGAGAAAACAGAGGCCTAGAGACTCTCGTTACAAGTTTTAGAGTCAAGATTGCTGTAAGTTTTAGAGTCAAGATTGAGTGTTCTGTCTCTGATTTCTCCTTTCTTTCTTTTTCAGTCTTTGACTCAATTTCTGGGCTGGTCTGTCTTAAATCCTGACACCTATGAGTCAATGAATAGACTTGAAAATAGGAAGGATATTTTCCAGGACATAGTAAAATATCATGTGAAATGTGACAATGAAGAAATTCAGAAAATCTTGGTGTGTAATATTCTTCCCTTGTTTCTACTCGAATAGAGACTGTATCTCAGAGATGTGACCAGACTAAGGCAAAACTTGCAACTCCATGAGGGCACAGCCTGGGCATGGGTTTGTGCACTGTTGTATTTTCCCTGCCTAGCACAGGGATGCAGCAGCCCTCAACATTTAATGAATGAATGAATGAATGAGTGCATAACAGATGAATGCCTGAGAGTGGTACATAATGACTGCACTGTGTGGCCTGGGGACAGTTATTCCTTACAGAAACACCTCAGTCTTGGGGTCAGATGTTGACTTGACAGCTCTAGAAACTTCGTTTTTTACTGTGCTCAGGAACGACTTAGTACTGGAGACAGGGTCAACCAGCCATAGCCCCTACTCTGAGAGGAAGCTTTATCTGGAAGACCAGTGGACAATGGTCAGTTTCTCAGAGCCTCTCTCCTGTGAGGTCAGCTCACTTAGAAGACCCTATCAAGCTGGGTGCAGATTACACTTGTAATCTCAACACTTTGGGAGGCCAACGTGGTCAGATCACTTAAGCCCAGCAGTTTGAGACCAGCCTGGGCAATATGGTGAGACCCTGTCTTTACCAAAAAAACCCCACAAAAATTAGTCAGGCATGGTGGTGCATACCTGTAGTCCCAGCTACTCAGGAGTCTGAGGTGGGAAGATCACCTGAGCCCATGAAGATCAAGTCTGCAGTGAGCGGTGATTGCCCACCACACTTCAGCCTGCCTGACAGAGTGAGACAAAAAAATAAAAAAATAAAAAAAATAAAAAACAAGAAGAAGAAAGAAAGACAGACTAATGTTTTTAGAGGGCATTTCTTAAGCTGGGATGATGCCACAACAAATTTGATCATTTCATCCCAATAACTGGTAAATTTAGAGGAGAAAACATCCAGTTTGAATAAATTGCCTCATGGTTTGCTTGACTCCGTCCATAGTTTCAGCCAAAGAATGGGTATGTGCAACCGACTGGGGCACAGCTTCAGTGAATTACTTACAAGTTAAAACATCCTGCTCTGGGTCAGGAAATCAGAAGCAAGTAACTAGATCCAGTTCCCCCTCCTATGGCACAGAGGGACACAGGCCCAGAGAGAAGGAACTTATCTCAAGTTGCACAATAAATGAGAGGAATAACCAGGACTATTGCCAAGGCCTCCTTACTTCCAGTCGTCAGTAATAATAACAATAAAACTATCAACAACAACATTCTTTTATGTTAGTGTACGATGTGTCAAGCACTGTGCTAAGTGTTTTATATGCATTATTTAATTTTACATATATTACTCAAGAATGACTTTGCATAATTGAATTTTAATTTAGCAGTTAAGTACGTTTATTATCCTCAGTTTACAGATGAGGAAATTGAAGATCAGAAGCATTAATAACACTGCTAGTAAGCAGCAGAGCTCAAATTTGAATGCAGATCTCTGTGGTTCTAAAGCCCAGGACTTGGTGCATCAATGAATGTTTAATGGAATCCTCTTTGAGCTCATGATTCTGTTGCAAGGACTTTGGAGAAAGGAGATAAGTGGGAATGGAAGAGCGGAGACATTTTTAGACTTTGGATGTTGTAACCTATTTTTTTCCCCCTGCCATTTTGGGCCCTGGCAGAAAACCAGAGAGGTGTATGGGAAGGAGCCATGGGACTGTGAGGAAGAGGAGCTGGCTGAGATCCTGGTGAGCTGAACCGGGGCAGCGCGAGCCCTGATGTAAAACAAGTCCAAGGTGCTCCTGAGCATGCACGGGTGTCTCTTTGCAAAGCATGATCCCGATCACTCTGTTCTGATCCCTCCCTCAGACCCAGCATGGGGACAGGGCTGGGCAGGAGGTGGGCACCCAGAAACACTTCATGTTTCCTAATCACTTGACTCTATTCTTATATAGCAAGCAGAGCTGCCGGATGCAGAGAAATATGAAATTAATAAATTTCACTTCAGTGACTTGCCCCTAACAGAACTGGAGCTGGTGAAATGTGGAATACAGATGTATTATGAGCTCAAAGTGGTGGATAAATTTCACATTCCACAAGAGGTGAGGTCAAATCAAACATCGTTGATTTCCCCTTTTTATTTTCTTTCTTGCTTGCTTTAAAAAACAACAAAAAACTCAATCTGTAAACTATCTTAAAAAGAATGTATCCTCAGCATTTAGGATTTAAAGA
The DNA here is from genome assembly GCF_030222135.1 of Aotus nancymaae. Classification (NCBI taxonomy): domain Eukaryota; kingdom Metazoa; phylum Chordata; class Mammalia; order Primates; family Aotidae; genus Aotus; species Aotus nancymaae. The sequence goes on along the minus strand of NW_026988479.1, from coordinate 24,888,510 downwards.
ATTAGTCATGTTGCACAGATGAGTCATTTATAAGAAAAGAGACACACTGTTCCTCTGTGTCCTGTGAAGTGTGATGTTTTGGGTGCATTGCTTTCTTGCAGTGAGTTCTGAGGTACTAAGCTCTGAAGGCTGGGAATAGATGTGCTGCAAAAAATGGGTCCTATAGTTAAATGAGGGCAGAAAATGTGGCCTAAACCAATTTAAACAGGGCTCATTCCCTGCAGAATTCCTTACTAAGGTTTGCTGTGAGTCTACGGGAATGGGGGACAGGCAGAGGTGTATATGGGAGGCGGAGGTGTATATGGGAGGTGTATATGGTGTGCAGAATTTCCCAAACTCATTTGATTTGGATTAAAGCAGTGGTTCTCATAGTGTTGCCCCAGACCACATCCACACCCCCTAAGAATTTATGAGCAATTCACATTCTCTTTCTCTCTCTCTCTCTCTCACACACACACACACACACACACACACAGACATACACACACACTCCCAGCTCTGAAGAATCAGAAACTGTTTTAACAAGTCCTCCAAGTGAGTCTAACCCACAGGCAAGTTTGCCACTGGATAAAAGAGTCCTTTAGCTTTCCTTTCCTGTAGGCCCCCTGTTAGCTTCTCCAAGGACAGTTGCTCTCCAGGGCACAGTTTGGGAATCACTGATGAAGCTGGATCAGAGGAATGACTCATGCTCACCTCCTTTCCTAACAATATCCTCATAGTATTTAGCAGTTTGCAAAGCACTTTCACAGCGTGATTGCATCTATTACAAATTCTCACCTTCTGGTCCAGTGAACCAGTTACAAGTTAACAAATTTTGCTCTGGGTCAGGAAATCAGAAGCAAGTAACTCTGGCACGTGGGGACGTAGGCCCAGATGAGAACTTGCCTTAAGTTGCACAGTAAATGAGAGGATGAACCAGGACGATGGCCAAGGCTTCCTTACTCCCAGTCAGCAATGATGGGAGTTGGAGGACCTCCAGCCTCAAAAGAGAGGGCCATGGGCCATGCTTTCTGCATGTTTTTGTTATTCTAACCATCATGAGACCATTTCATGTGTGTCCTGCCTCACTGATATGTGTGTGTTCACAGGCCCTGGTGCGGTTCATGTACTCCCTGAGTAAGGGCTACCGCAAGATCACCTACCACAACTGGCGGCACGGCTTCAACGTGGGCCAGACCATGTTCTCCCTACTGGTGGTATGGCGGGGCCGGTGGGGCTGGTAGGGTGGGCTTGAATCATACTAGACAATCTCATGCAGACTCTGCATGGTAGCAACAGCATTGATCTTCTTTCTCTATTTATTGCCTTTTTTTTTTTTTTTGAGATGGAGTTTCGCTCTTGTTGCCCAGGCTGGAGTGCAATGGCGCGATCTCGGCTCACCGCAATCTCCGCCTCCTGGGTTCAGGCAATTCTCCTGCCTCAGCCTCCTGAGTAGCTGGGATTACAGGCACGCGCCACCATGCCCAGCTAATTTTTTTTTTGTATTTTTACTAGAGACAGGGTTTCACCATGTTGACCAGGATGGTCTTGATCTCTTGACCTCGTGATCTACCCTCCTCGGCCTCCCAAAGTGCTGGGATTACAGGCATGAGCCACCGCGCCCGGCTTATTGCCTTTTAAGAATTATGTGAAAGCAGTACAGGTTTTTGTATAAAAGGATTTTAAGAATAGAGAGGCATATAAAAAAAGAGTGAAAAAAAGCTGCAAGCTACCCCCAACCTCAGTCTGGTTATTTGGGGGTAACCACGTCACGAGTATTAAAATAGTTCAACAGTTCAGTCGGTCATTGGTCATAGTCTTTGTTTGGGACATAATGACAATTAGGAACATAGCTCATTTTTAAATGGCATGATATAAAGAGGTATCCATTTCTGTAGTTAGCCTGGTAATGCAAGTCATAATAATTTGGAAATCCACTTTAAAAAAAAAAAAAAAAAACATAAGCCGGGTGCGCTGGCTCCCACCTGTAATCCCAGCACTTTGGGAGGCCGAGGTGGGTGGATCAGGAGGTCAAGAGATGGAGACCATCCTGGCCAACATGGTGAAACCCTGTCTCTACTAAAAATACAAAAACTAGCTGGAGGTGGTGGCACGTGCCTGCAATCCCAGCTACTCGGGAGGCTGAGGCAGGAGAATAGCTTGAACCCGGGAAGCAGAGGTTGCAGCAAGCTGAGAACACACCATTGCACTCCAGCCTGGGCAACAACAGTGACACTCCATCTCAATAAATAAATAAATAAATAAATAAAATAAAAATTAGAAAACCTTGGAATACAAAAGTTTGCCATTCACCATTCAAGATGCCTGCAAACCACCTGTTAGCTGCTCCCATAAACACATCATGTGTTCTTTTCCCCAGAGAAATTTTCTTACATTTCCTTAAATTGTGGCAGTGTCTAGAGAAACAGCAGTATCAGCCACCTTTTACATTAAGCTTCCTGTAGTACTCGAATCAGGGAAAAGATAAGTGCCACATTCGGTTTGGTTCAGCACCATACGCAAGCCAACAAGGCCAAAGAGGAGGTCTAAAGCTGCATCCTGTTCCATTAGGTGTTTCCATGAATCTTCTCATCCACATTTTAGAGAGTTACTTCTCCCCGTCTGAACAATGGGAGGCCTGATTGGCTATAAAATCCAAGATCTCCCTCCAATGTACAATTAGCTTCAAATTCCCTATAACTGGTACCCCTCCACCAGCAAGAGTGAGCCCCCAGGAACCTCACTGAAAACTTTCCTTAGTAGAAACTAACTTATCTTCATCTATTTTGAGGTTGGTAGTAATTTTGGTTGTCAATTGCTTTGGCCTTTGATTGTGGGAGCTATTATGGGAGCTTTCAGGGAAAGCTATTTGGGAGCAAAGAGTGAGCCTGGCCAAATAGCAAGTTCTGTGCCATCAGGGAGAGAGAACAGAGTAAGCAAACCCAATATAAGTCCTTGGGGACTGGAAAAGAGGCCACCTAGTGGTGCTTGAACAGAGTTCAGTTGAGTTTGTCAGCCGGTAAGTCTGCATAGCTCCTGAACAGGGTCCAGTGGGACACTTACTTTTTTGTGGTCCCTTCATATCACACTGTAAGGTTGCATAACCACATTTAGTGAAAGAAGCATTACTGGATTTAATCCTGTGACATCCTGCAAGCAATTACTCCTAGCCACATAGGTAGTCTCCAGGTCTTGACTACACAATACCTGAAGGCATGATATACCTTTGATAGGCATCACCCAGATGGGTTTTCTGTATTTGGCAGTGATTAGGTTATTAATTAGAAAGGTCAGAGTGCTGTTTCCTTCATGCTCGTAGAGAAGTCTTGATCTATGATCTTGGGAAAACTGTTCCTATCTAGAATGCCATCTGTTTCTAGGGAAAACCTTCCCTGGTTAGCTTTACCTGAAGGAGTCCAACAGGCGTATAGTTCCAGGAATCTGGAGGGACCTTCTGAGTTGAGAGATGGAGATCCAAGACTCAAGGTCCCGTGGTTTTGTGGTAGAGAAGAACTTGGTATGGTCCCTTCCAATGGAGTTCAGGAGCAGTCTTCCTTTGGTGTCATTTCCAAAAGACCTAATCTCTGGGTTCTAGATCATGAAAGGTCTGGTTGTCATCAATTGGTGGGTCACAAAGAGCTTCTTTAACCTGATGAAAATACGCTTTGGCATAATGCAGTAAAGTCCTGCAGTACTGAATCATGTCAGAGTTTATAAGAGTGAAGATAGCTGGGCACAGTGGTTCACGCCTGTAAACCAGCACTTTCAGAGGCCAAGCTGGGCAAATCATCAGGTCGGGAGACGGAGACCATCCTGGCTAACACGGTGAAATCCAGTCTCTACTAAAAATATCGAAAATTAGCGGGGTGCGGTGGCATGCACCTGTAGTCCCAGCTATTTGGGAGGCTGAGGCAGGGGAATCGCTTGAACCTGGGAGGTGGAGGTTGCAGTGAGCTGCACCACTGCCCTCCAGCCTGGGCAACAGAGGGAGACTCCGTCTCAAAATTTAAAAAAAAAAAAAAAAAAAAAAAAAAAAAGGAAAAAAAAAGAGTGGAAGATAAATGAGGTTCTGTTATCAGAGGCATACATCTTCCTGTAACTGTTCCATATGGGGTCAATCTGTTTTCTGGCAGGAGTGGATCTGATTGCCATCAATTGAGAATACCTTTGACCAAGGCAATCCAAATGATTCAGTTAGCTTTGCCAAATGCAATTGTGTTTATATCTTTGTAAACTGTTTTACAATTTGTCTAGTGAAATGAGTACCTCTTTATCTCCATCTATAAATTTCATACAGGTTGGGCATGGTGGCTCACACCTGTAATCACAACATTTTCGGAGGCTGACATGGGTGGATTGCTTGAGCCCAGGAGTTCAAGGTCAGTCTGGGCAACATGGTAAAACCTCATCTCTATAAAAAATACAAATATTAGCCAGATATGGTGGCACATGCCTGTGGTCCCAACTACTCAGCAGGTAAGGGAGGAGGATCCTTTGAACACAGAAAGTCGAGGCTGCAGTGAACCGTGATGGCACAACTGACCTCTACCCTGGGTGGCAGAGTGAGAGATTGTTTCAAAAAAAGAAAAAGGAAAATGTTATACAATTTCTGAAACACATATCAATAACACATCCATAGACTATAACTGAAACAAACTTTAGCATTATTATTTGACAGTGCTTCCAGAAAAGTCTCTGGAGATTTTCTCAAGAATTCCCCATAAGGGAAAAATATTTTTAAAGTTTTTTTTTCTGAGATGAGCTCTCACTCTGTTGCCCCATCTGAAATGTGGTGATGTGATCATAGCTCAGTGCAGCCTCAAACTCCCGGGCTCACGTGATCCTTTCACCTCAGCCTCCCAAGTAGCTAAAACTACAGGCATGTACCACCATGCCAGACCGATTTATTTATTTTGTTTCTCTTTTTTTAAGAGATGGGGTCTCACTATGTTGCCATGGTCTTAAACTCCTGGCCTCAAGTGATCCTCCTGCTGCAGTCTCCCAAGTTGCTGGAATTATAGACACAAGCCATTAAATCCAGAGAAAAAATATTTTCTAATAGCTTTTAAAGTGTTATAGTATAGTGCCATAGCATTAGCCTTCCTGTATGGGAACAGTTCTATAAAACCAGAAAAGACGCATTGAAGGTGGCAGTTTAGTGAAATCCATCTGTAAGTGTTCAAATAATCCAGTGGGTGCCAGAAATGTGTTGCCTGAGATTTTTGTTGTCATGCTAGCATTATGAGTTTGACAAATCAAACCTTTTTTTTTTTTTTTTTTTTGAGATAGGGTCTTGCTTTGTTTCCCAAGCTGGAGTGCAGTGATGTCATTATGGCTCACTGTAGCCTTGACCTCCTAGGCTCAAGCAATCTTTCCATCTCAGCCTCCCAAGTAGCTGGGTCAATGGGCACTCATCACCATACTGGGCTAATTTTTAAATTGTTTTGTAGAGACAGGATCTTACTATGTTGTCCAGGCTGGTATTGAACTCTTGGGTTCAAGTGATCCTCCTGCCTTTGGCCTCCTAAATATTTGAGATTTTAGGTGTGAGCTACCACGCCCGGCCCCAAATATTTCTTAAAACCATTTTGGCAATTATATTTATTTATTTAGCAACGGAGTCTCACTCTGTCATCCAGGCTGGAATGCAGCAACGTGATCTCGGCTCACTGCAACCTCCACCTCCCAGGTTCAAGTGGTATTTCTGCCTCAGCCTCCCAAGTAGCTGGGATTACAGGCACATGTCACCAGCTCTGGCCAATTTTTCTATTTTTAGTAGAGATGGGAGTTCGCCATGTTGGCCAGGCTGGTATCAAACTCCTGACTTCAAGTGATTCGCCAGCCTCAGCCTCCCAAAGTGCTGGGATTACAGGTACCAGCCACTGCGTCCAGCCCATTTTAGCAATTTTAGAGCAGTCACTCTGTCAATATTTTGTCATAATTTCTGTCATTTTATGTCTTCCATGATGACTCATGGAGTGCAGGAATCTAATAATGGAAGCTTTAAGGACTCATTAAGGACCAGCTGGCTATTGGGGCTCTCCAGCCCACGCTTAACATTGGATTTATATCCTTTTAAACACCAGTTTCGTTCTCTAATTCAGGTGCATAGAACTGTTTATTAAATAGGTTATCATAGGTAATTTGACTTGGATCAATCTTGTAGAGTTCATTTAAATTGTATATTTTACCAATTTCAGTATTGGCTGACTTAGCATAAAAATCTACCAAATAAAAAAAAAAATCTACCAAATCTTTTTTTTATTTTCAATTGTTTTTTATTCTGCTTAATATTGAGTTAGCAGTTTTATGAACCAGTCAGTTTCTTCATTGGAATTCTGGGAATTCTTCCCCAGTCCAATGGTATGATCTTATGAAGATGAAACACTTTAGGCTCATAGCTGCTCAGAAAGTAGCAGAGTGAAAAACCATCTGTGGATGACGAGACTTTACATGGTCATAAAGATCTCATGAGCGTTCATTACAATAATGACACAATTGACGAGGAGATTTGGTTATTTCTGTCACAAACAATTTAAGACAATAACTAAAATTGTGACTGACAGTGTTATACCAGGAACACTAAGTTTCTGTGAATTTTATACAGTTTTGAAACACATTAATAACACATCCATAGAATATAACTCAAAGAAGATTTAGCATTAATTGTATTTGACAATGCTTCCTATATAGTTTAATATATCAAATAAGCCTAATTAGTTTAATGTCTCTCTTTTTAAAATAAGAGATATCTTTTTAAGATGATCCAAGGGTTCATCTGAAAAATTCCAAAGTTAATTTGCAGTCAAGAAAAATACTTATTTTAGAATATTATTTTGGTGCCAGGTGTGGTGGCACATGCCTGTAATCCCAGCACTTTGGGAGGCCAAGGCAGGTAGATTACTGAGGTCAAGAGTTTGAGACCAGCCTGGCCAACATGGTGAAAACCTGTCTCTACCAAAAATGTTTTAAAAAATTAGCCAGGTGTGGTGGCATGTACCTAATCCCAGCTAGAGGAGGCTGAGGCAATAGAATCACTTAAACCCAGGAGGCAGAGATTGCAGTGAGCTGAGATCATGCCACTGCACTCCAGCCTGGGTGACAGAACGACACTCTGTCTCAAAAAAAAAGAACATGACTTTGGGAAGTTTCTAAAAAATATCAAAGGTTTAAAATGCTTATTCTTTTTTTTTGAGACGGAGTCTTGCTCTGTCACCCAGGCTGGAGTACAGTGGCATGATCTTGGCTCACTGCAACCTCTGCTTCCTGAGTTCAAGCAATTTCCCTGTCTCAGCCTCCCAAGTAACTGGGGCTACAGGTGCGTGCCACCAGGCCCAGCTAATTTTTAATATTTTTAGTAGAAATGATATTTGACCATGTTGACCAAGCTGGTCTCGAACTCCTGACATCAAGTGATCCACCCACCTCAGCCTTCCAGAGTGCTGTGATTACAGGAAAGAGCCATTGTGCCCAGCCCAAAATAAGATTATTTAGCCCAGTGTGGTGGCATGCACCAGTAGTCCCAGCTACTCAGGAGGCTGAGGTGGGAGGATCATTTGAACCCAGGAGGTCCAAACCGCAGTGAGTTGCAATTGCACCACTGCACTCTAGCCTGGATGACAGAGTGAGACTCTGTCTCAAAAAAAAAGAAAAGAAAAGATCACTGTGGACAATAGTCATTCACTTGACCAAAGTGATAAATAAAAGACTTCAAAGGCAAACACAGAAAGTTACATACTTATAGAAAGACCTTAGCTCTTTTAACAAAGAAAACTCAGTTTTCTTAAGTGATCAGAAACCTAATAAAGACAACTTGGAGTACAGGAAATTAATTTGATAGAGCACAGAATCTTTGTTTCCTAGGCTAATTACCTAAAAGATAAATTTCCTTTTAAGAGCAGACCAATACTCCAAGAAAACTTTGTTTTAAAAGAGAGATCTAAATTCTAGCTTTGCATCAGTGTATGTTGGGCATTAATCTTCAAGACAGCATTAATATCAAAATTTTAGAAAAACTTAAAAATAATTTTCTTTCAGTTTTAGCCAACTTAATGACACAAGTAATTACTTTCACAAGATTTATCCTCCACAAGCCTTCTACAACTTTCTTATCCATTCAGCTTTATACTGTACTTTTTCCTGTTCTCATTTTGGAACAACCAGTTATCTTGCTTTAGGACAAAACTTTCTCTTTTCCTCCTTAACAAAATAAAACATCCTCATATCGTATAGCTTTTTCTTACCAAAAGGACTTTTTGCCTTCTTATATAATTGCTTATAGAATTGTTTCCCTTATTATTTTTGTAATAATATATTAACTACTAGTTATTATTATTAATATAGTAATTAAGGGTTAAGAATTCTAAATAATATAAAAAATATGTTAATATATCCCTATATTAATTAGAATTTTAACCCTTAGTGACCTTAATTTCCAGTGAACACTAGGAAGCAAGCAAAAATTGTGAACTGTCTGTCACACCAGCAATCTGTAGGTCAATAGTCTGTGAATAATAATTTATAGCAGCATGTACTTTCCCATAGTACAATCTGTCATTGTGGCACAGAACATGTTTACTAACAATCCCAAATATTTTTAGTCTCTTGGTAATAAGAAATTGTAGAGGAGGCAACATTTAATCTCTATCTTCTTAGATTTTTTTTTTTTTGAGACATGGTTTGCTCTGTCACATAGGCTGGAGTGTAGTGCTGAGAACACATGCCTCTCAGTCTTGACCTCCTAGGCTCAAGTGATCCTCCCACCTCAGTCTTCCAAGTGTTAGGTTTTGAAGGGAAGGTGAGGGTTAAAGAAAGACACACACAAACAGAAAGAGGGCAGCTCAACAGCAAATGCAGGCTTTATGTCCAGCATAAAACCTACAGAAGTGGGGAGCAGCCTAATGCTAGAGCCCACCGCTGCCTATAGGATATAGGTATGGGTGGGAGGGGTCTGGGCAGTATGGCTTGTTGCCTGGCAGGATGTTAATAAGATGTTCTCATGATGAGGCAGTTGTGCCCTTGTCCTGGAGGGATGCCATCGTGGTATTTCTTGGACTTCTACCCAGCAAGATATGCTAGGAGGTTTCTTTAGTTGGGCCTTTGTCTGCCTTGTGGTCAGGTAGTTATGCAGGATGTTTCTCATGGCCCAAACCCCCATGAAAAGTTTCACTTTGACCAAGGTCTGTAAAATAATGGGGAGGTTACAAAATGGTACAGTTTGGACTAACACCAAGTAGCTGGAACACAGTATGTGCCACCATGCCCAGCTAAATTTTTAGTTTTGTAGAGACAGGGTCTGGCTGTATTGCCTAGGCTGGTCTTGAACTCTTAGGCTCAAGTGGTCCTCCTGCTTCAGCCTCCCAAGGGCTGGGGTTACAGGCGTGAGCAGCCATGCCTGGCCCTATCTTATTTTTTGTTTCTTTCATCTTGACTATTCTATGCAGCTCATATAAGTGAAATCTTACAGTATTTGTCCTTTTGTGTCTGGCGTATTTCACTTAGTATAATGTTTTAAAGCTTATCCATGATATAATTTTATGGCTGCATAGTGTTCTATTATTGGACTTGGAAATGTTTTCAATCTTTCACTATTACAAACAATGCCACAATATCCTTGGAGGAACTTATCTTTGTGTATTTGTGTCCATATTTTTGGCTCAGAGGGTCAGAGACCTTTATGTTTTAATTAAAATTATTTCCCCTCCAGATGATGATGCAAATCCCTGCCCTTCCTCATCCTCATTTCTTCCCTCTTGGCTGAAATGGTCAGGCCAGAGTAGGTGCTAGGGCCGGAAGCAGGAATTCTGACCAGGCTATCATAGAAGGTAACAAGAATACCACGTAGAGTGATTTCTTTCTTAAAGTCAGCATCAGCTCTCCAGAGCGCTTTCCCACATTTTGTTTCAACATCCAGCATCAACAAGGAGTTAAGTGTCTGGCAGAATCACAAGGAAAGATTCCTCCAGGCTGTGCTTAAACCAGTAGACCTGGTTTGGAAGGTTTGTTTTACCAGTCTGGCCATGTTCAGAAACTCTCCAAATCCTAAAACCTGACATCTACAAGTTTCTCAAATATTACCTAATCTAATATGTTCCACCCCCTGTATGTAGATTGGGCTACTGAGGTTCAGAGGGAGATGAGCCCAGCTAAGGTCAACTCAGAAACAGGGTGACCAGTTGTCTCCATTTACCTGGTACTTTCCCCATTCTAGCACCGAAAGTCCCACATCCCAGAAAAACCCCTCAGCCCTGGGCAGTCCTCTGGTCAGCCTCTGGGGCTAGGATACAGCCAAGATCAGACCCATGCTTCCTAGTTCTGGGCCCTCCTCCTCACGCCTGCCTTTTCAGCTCTGCTTCCAGCCCCTACACAAAAGGAATGATTTGCATTCTGCTTGCCCTTCCAGACGGGAAAGCTGAAGCGCTACTTCACGGACCTGGAGGCCTTGGCCATGGTCACGGCTGCTTTCTGCCATGACATCGACCACAGAGGCACCAACAACCTCTACCAGATGAAGTGAGTCAGCCTCCCTCCCCACCCCCAGCCCTTTGGATTTATTATCTAGCTGTGTGTGGCCCCCAGGCAGCCTCACTGGCCAACAGGGAAGTTTTGTGCTCCACAGATTCCCACTGCCTTCTGTCCCTGGGATCTGAGTCTCCTCCTGTAGCAGCCAGAATAATGACCCCCCAAAGATGTCCAGATCTCAAATCCCTGAGCTGGGGAATATGTTGTCTTACATTCAAAAGAGACTTTGCAAATGTGATTAAGTTCAGGATCTTGAGATAGAGGGAGTATTCGAGTGGGCCCCATGTAGTCCCAAGGGTCCTTATAAGAGGGAAGCAAGAGGTCAGAGAGGAGAGGCGATGCTACTCTGCTGGCTTTGTAGATGGAGGCACGGGCTACAAGCAAAGAGGTGGCCTCCAGAAACTCGAAAAAGCAAGGAAACAGATTCTCCTCTGGAGCCACCAGAAGGAAAGCAGCCCTAAGGACCCATTTCAGACTTCATACAGAGCTGTAAAATGATGCATTTTATTGTTTTAAGCCTTTAAGTCTGTGGCAGTTTGTTACAACACCTATAGAAAACTAATGCGTTAAACTCCTTTCTTGTCTCCTTCCTCTACTACCTGCTGTCCTAATTAGGGCCAAGATGTTAAGTAACCAGTAATGGTTCATTCATTCATCTCTTATTTATTTGTTTGTTTGTTTATTTTTATAGAGACAGGGTTTCTCCATGTTGGGCAGGCTGGTCTCGAACTCCCAACCTCAAGTGATCCACCTGCCCTGGCCAATCAAAGTGCTGGAATTACAGGCATGAGCCACTGCGCCCAGCCCCATCTTGTATTCATAATGCTTCTAATATAGGTGGTAGGCTCTATGCTAGGCAAAGGAGGTGCTCCGATGAGCAAAACAGCCCCTGTCCTCACAGAGCTTATATTTCAGACAGCCCATGAAGCATAGTCCTTGAGCCATGATCTCATTGGATCCTCACAACCACCCAGTGGGCTGGGCAGAGCAGGGCTTAATGTTATCCCTACTTACACAGGAGAAAACTGAGTCTCCGCTCAGGGCCCATGGCTTGTAAGTCATTAACAAGCTCTGAATTCATGCTGCTCTGACTCTTCTCAATACTTCCATGCTGCTCTGGGGCTAGAGATTGCATTTACGTTTACATTTTTGAGAATCTAAGTGCGTGGCACATAGTAAGTGCTCAACAAATATTTATTGAATTCAGAAATGAATAAACACATGACTTGTGGGAATTTAGTGGTTTCCTTCAAGACTAGGATATGAAGAATCAGGGCTAGATGATCTCGAAGCATGGGCCAACGCTAATGTCCCTAAAATCCTTTATTGCATTGTGTGTGTTTGTGGCTTTTTCTGGGGGAAAGGGTCCATGCTATTTAGTAGATTCTCTAATGAGTTCATGACCCAAAAGTAGCTTGGAATCACTTGTGGAGAAGGTTGAAGACGGAGGCAGGAGACTTAATATTTAGTCCTAATTTTCTATTGTCCATTCCATATTGATTATTTCTCTCTCTCTCTTTCTCATTCAGATCCCAGAACCCACTGGCCAAGCTGCATGGGTCCTCTATCTTGGAAAGACACCACTTGGAGTTTGGCAAAACATTGCTCAGAGACGAGGTAGGATGAGGGCCAAGGGTACACCGGCCGCCGGGCGTGGATCAGAGACCTCATCTCACAAGCAGCCTGAGTGTGCCCTGGAAGCATTCTTTCCATTGGCCTGGACTGCCTCTGCTGTCATCTGGGGTGGCCATTGGTCGATGGGTGACTTTACTGCCAGCATCAATTCTCTCCCATCTCGCCTGTTTTTTTGTTTTAGAGCCTGAATATCTTTCAAAACCTCAATCGTCGACAGCATGAGCACGCTATCCACATGATGGACATTGCAATCATTGCCACAGACCTCGCCCTGTATTTCAAGTTGGTATTTCTTCTTATTTTAATAGTAACAATAATTATATATATATATATAAATTTTTTTTTTTTTTTGAGACAGGATCTCGCTCTGTTGCCCAGGCTAGAGTGCAGTGTCACCATCACAGCTCACTGCCTCCTGGGCACGAGTGATCCTCCCATCTGAGCCTCCTGAGTGGCTGGGACCACAGGAACACCACCATGCCTGGATAATTTTTTAATTTGCTATAAAGATGGGTTTTCATTATGTTGCCCAGGCTGATCTCAAACTCCTGGGCTCAAGCCATCCTTCTGCCTGAGCCTCCCTAAGTATTGGGATTACAGGCAGGAGCCACTGCACCCAGCAACAATGATGATATTAATAAACATTATTATGTGTCAGGCACAACACGTGTGTTATGGACACATTGATTCTTGCTACAACTCTGTGAGTTAGATATTATTACCCCCGTTGTACAGATGGGAACACTGAGATTCAGGACAAGAGATTTGCTAAGATTAGATAACAAATCAGTGGGAGAGACTTAGGTTAGAGCTAGGTCTTCACTCCCAGGCCTGGGTTCTTTCAACCTTGTTCTGTGAATTCTGTTGATTTGATAAGCCTCCATCTGAATCAGCCAGTGTTAGCAGCTCAGGTGTTGCCTTATTCTACGACTCGCTCCCTTTACTAGACTGGTGTGTCTTGCAGGAAGAGGACGATGTTCCAAAAGATCGTGGATCAGTCTAAGATGTACGAGAGTGAACATGAGTGGACGCAGTACATGATGCTGGAGCAGACACGGAAGGAAATCGTCATGTGAGTTGGGATGGGGTTAAAACCTGACGCTCTTAGGCTTAGGATCATGGGGTGAGACGTTGTACTGACAGCTCTTGTTGCCCTCCACAAACCTTTGTACTCTTTCATTTTGGAGGCCTTCAACATATGAAGAAAATGAATTTATGCCAAATTCCAATTGTGCAAGCCGTATGTTTAATCTTTATTTTTGCACTAAAAATGCAAGACAATATATTATTGTTTTATTTATCTGTATATAAAAAAGTATGTTATTTGAAGTATTTCAATCATAATATCTAGGATTTGGGTAGTAAACTGATATAACTTTCAAGTTTTTGATACAACGAAAAGCGTACTATACCAATTAAGGGTTTTTTTGTTGTCGTCCTGTTTTCTGTTTTGAGACAGAGTCTCACTCTGTCACCCAGGTTGGAGTGCAGTAGCAAGATCTTGGCTCGCTGCAACTTGCACCTCCAAGGTTCAAGCAATTCTCCTGCCTCAGCCTCCCTCGTAGCTGGGCTTACAGGCACCCACCACCATGCCCAGCTAATTTTTGTATTTTTAGTCGAGACAGGGTTTTGTCATGTTGCCCAGGCTGGTTTTGAACTCCTGACCTCAAGTGATCCACCCACCTTGACCTCCTAAACTGCTGGGATTATAGGTGTGAGCCATCATGCCCAGCCCCAATTAAAGTTTGAGTGATAGTTAATGTGTCACTCAAAATATATAGGCTTAATATTTTAAGTATTCTTTTATGTAGGACAACAACCTGCAATATAGCTGTGCATCCACAGATCGGTTATGGTTGATATGAAATTTATAGTGCATGGTGTGGCATTGTTGGTCATGAGACTCATATTTAAGTTGTCTGGTGAATGTCTTTTTTCAGTTTTCTCAGTGTGCTTCCATGATTCACCTCAACTGACAATGGGGTGAGAAGTGTAAATCTGAGGCCTTTTATGAATATGTGGCCCAAGCCAAATTGTCCCCTGGCTCCTCTGTGATGGGTCCTGGGCATTGAAGGCAATGGTCAGGAAAAGTTGCAGGGGAGACAAGGCCTGACCAGCTGCCTAGGAGGCATTGCATTGTTTAGCCCAGGTGCTTCTGTGGAAATGAGACTTGATTAAGTCACAAGCATGGCAAGTGTCTGCAGCAGAGAAGAGGAGACCACTGGCACAGGCTCCAGAAAGAGGGGGCGGCAGCAAGTTGCCGCTCCAACCCTGCAGTTGTCCAACCAGGCCTCCTGCAAAGGTCCCCTGATCCTGGGAGGAGTGCAGTCTGCTTTCACTGAACAACAGGCACGCTCAGCCCATGGTTACTCATAGGCTGACCAGGAGCTGCCCCCCACCCCCCCGACTATTTATTTATTTATTATTTATTTATTTTTGAGACAGGGCCTTGCTCTATTGCCCAGGCTGGAGTGCAGTGGCGATCAGGGCTCACTGCAGCCTCAACCTTCCAGGCTCAAGCAATCCCCTGAGCTCGCCCTCCTTAGTGGCTGGGACTACAGACACAGCCACTACACCTGGCTACTTTTTGTATTTTTGGTAGAAACAGTTTTTGCCATGGTGCCTAGGCTGGTTTTGAACTCCTGAGCTCAAGTGATCCACCCACCTTGGCCTCTCAAAGTGCTGGGATTACAAGTGTGAGTCACCATGTCCATCCACATTTATTTATTTATAATTTCAACTTTTATTATACATTAAAGGATACATGGGGAGGTTTATTACATGGGTATATTGTGTGACACTGAGGTTTGGGGTACAGACAATCCCATTACCCAGGTAGTGAGCATAGCACTCAGTAGGTGGGTTTTTAGCCCACGCTCTCCTCGCTCTCCCATCTGGTAGTCCTCAGTATCTATTGTTGCCATCTTTGTGTCCATGTATATTTAACGTTTAGTTCCCACCTATAAATGAGAATATGCAGTGTTGGTTTTCCATTCTTGTGTTAATTCGCTTAATATAATAGCCTCCAACACCATTCCTGTTGCTGCAAAGGCCATGTTTTTTTTCTTTTTTATGGCTGCATAGTATTCCATGGTGTATGTGTACTAATTTTCTTTATTCAGTCCACTGTTGATAAGCACCAAGGTTGATTCCGTGTTTTGCTGTTGTGAATAGCACTGTGATGAACATGCAAGTGCATGTGTCTTTTGGTAGAATGATTTATTTCCTTTTGGATACATACCCACTAATGGGATGTTGGGGCAAATGGTAGTTCTGCTTTAAGTTCTTTGAGAAATCTCCAAACTGCTTTCCACAGTGGCTGAACTACTTTATATTCTCACCAGCAGTGTGTAAGTATTCCTTTTTCTCCATAGCCTTACCAGCAACTGTTATGATTTGACTTTTTCTTTTCTTTTTTTTTTCTGAGATGGAGTCTCACTCTGTCACCCAGGCTGGAGTGCAGTGTACGATCTCAGCTCACTGCAATTTCCACCTTCTGGGTTCAAGCAATTCTTGTGCCGCAGCCACCACAGTAGCTAGGACTACAGGCACCTGCCACCACTCCCAGCCAATTTTTTTTGTATTTTTTGGTAGAGATGGGGTTTTACCATGTTGGCCAGGCTGGTCTCGAACTCCTGACCTCAAGTGATCTGCCTGCCTCGGCCTTCCAAAGTGCTGGGATTACAGGCATGAGCCACAGTTCCCAGACTTCTTTTGACTTTTTAATAATTGCCATTATGACTGGTGCCAGATGGTATCTCATTATGGTTATTTATTTATTAACTTCTTTTTTTTTTCCTAACGTTTTTCTTTTTTTGATTTCTGTAGCTGGACATTTGAAAATGGCTCAGTAGAAGGACTGAATAGTTGGAAGGAACACCGTGCTGTTGGGTAGAGGGACTTGATGTTACAAAGTTGTCTATTCTCCCTAATTAATTATTCATTTAAGGGTGATTAAAAAAAAACCCTGCTTTATTCCAGGGAAATTAGGAAGCTGATTGAAAAATTCTTATTTGAAATGAGTATAGCCAAAAAAAGAAAAAAGATAAAAAAGAATGGCTAGAAAACTCTGACATAGACGAGTAATAATGGTAACCAGCTGAACTAAAGGCAGTTCAGTCCTAGGCAGGAGAAGTCGTTCACATCAATGGGGTGATCTTAAGGACTATATCTGTGCTCAAAGCGGATTTTATACCAGTGGAGAAAGGTGTAAGTTCATCAGTGGTGTTGGGACAATGGGAGGGCCACGAAGTTAGATCCTTACCTCACTCTTACACCAAAATAAACTCCAGATGAGTTAAAAATTTTAAAGTAACAAGGGAAAGAAAAGAGAGCACGAAGAAAGCATAGAAGAATTAAGAAGAATAATTTCAGAGCAAGATTTTCAAAATGTGGCATGAGGCTGGGTGCAGTGTAATCCCAACAATTTGGGAGGTCGAGGCAGGCAGATCACCTGAGGTCTAGAGTTGGAGACCAGCCTGGCCAACATGGTGAAATGCCATCTCTACTAAAAACCTGTTTCTACCAAAAATTTAGCTAGGTGAGGTGGTGGACACCTGTAATCCCAGCTACTCGGGAGGCTGAGGTAGGAGAGTCCCCTGAACCCAGGAGGTGAAGGTTGCAGTGAACCAAGATTGCGCCACTGCACTCCAGCCTGGGTGACAGAGCAAGACTCCATCTCAAAATAAATAAATAAGACATGAAATCCATAAAGTCATAAAATTAGATGGAGAAATCTGACTATGAAATAATTAAGGTTTTCTGTACAACACACAAAAACACATACCCTAAGTAGAAATGTGAGTGATAAGCTGGGAGAAGATATTTGCAACACTTCTAAGAGAAAAAGATCTAATTTCTTCAGTAAATAAAGTTTAATACAATTCAAGAAAAAGACTAATCCAATAGAAAACTGGCAAAAGGCGCAAACCAACAGTTCCCAGAAAAGTTACAGTAGGATATAAACCTATGAAAAGATGATGACTATAAAACTACAGTGAGATATAATGGTTAACTCCTATTGGCAAAGATGAGAGCATTTGCTAACATACTGTGTTGGGCAGATTGAGGGAAACGGCCACCTCATTCCCCATGTGGGAGTGTAAACAGGCCCAGCCTTCGTGGAGGGCGATTTGGTAACACTTATCAAAGCTGTAAGTGCTCATACCCTTTGACCCAGCAATCCCACTTCCAGGATTTCCTCTCCAGATATTCTCCCACACGTACACAAAGCATGTGTACAGAGTTATTTGTTACAGCATTGATTGTAACACAAACAAGATTGAAAACAATCTAAATACCTAGCAGTGGGGAACTAGGTTAAAGAAAAGATAACACTTTCATACAATGGAGTATCTTACAGACTTACAAAGAAATGACATCAAATGAAAGGTATTATGTTTAACTTAAAAAAAGAAAAAAAAGCCAGGAGCAGGATCCCAGTCATTGTCAAAGTCAAGGTGATGCTTATGTAGGCACCCTCAGATGACGGCACACCACGCCCCCACCCTCCTCAGGAACTCGTGTCCTTCCAGGCGTATATCAGCATGGATAGCCTTAAGGAAATCAGTGTTTTCTTTCATATTATTAATCTTCCTGAGAAAGAAGCAGCGAAGTAGGCACAGCATTCTCTCACTTTCTCACCTTACAAAATAAAGCCAATTCCACTCTTTCTTGAATCTTCCTGCAGTGCATTGTCCTAGAGACAAAAACCTCTGGGCTTTGAAATATAGGATGACTATTTCAAATACAGTCATCCGTGGGTATACTCAGGGGACCGGCTCCAGGACCCCCTAGCATACCGAAATTTGTACAAACTCAAGTCCTGCAGTCAGCCCGGAAAAACCCTTGGATATGAAGAGTCAGCCCTCCCTATACATTGATTTTGCATCTTGCAATCCATGTTCAGCTGAAAAAAACTTCATGTGTAAGTGGACCTGCGTAGTTCAAACCTGTGTTGATCAAGGGCCCACCGTACGGGTGTTGTCACAGGCTCTTATAATTAAGGCATTATAAATCTAAGGAAGGGGCCAGATTCAGTGGCCACATCTGTAATCCCAACACTTTGACAGGCTAAGGCAGGTGGATCACTTGAGGTCAGGAGTTTGAGGCCAGCCTGGCTAACATGGCAATACTCCATCTTTACTAAAAATATGAAACTTAGCCAAGTGTCATGGTGTGTGGTAATCCCAACTACTTAAGAGGCTGAGGCAGGAGAATTGCTTGAACTGGGGAGGCAGAGGTTGCAGTGAGCTAAAATTGCACCACTGTACTCCAGCCTGGATGACAGCCAGACTCTTTTTAAACTTTTGTAGAGATGAAAAAGGGTCTGACTATGTTGCCCAGGCTGATCTTAAACTCCTGGGTTCAGCCAGGCACAGTGGCTCATGCCTGTAATCTCAGCACTTTAGGAAGCTGAGGTGGGTGGATCACGAGGTCAGGAGTTTGAGATCAGCCTGGCCAACATGGTGAAACCCCATCTCTACTAAAGATACAAAAAATTAGCCAGGCATGGTGATGCGTGCCTGTAATCCCAGCTACTCCAGAGGCTGAGGCAGAATTGCTTGAACCTGGGAGGCGGAGGTTGCAGTGAGCCGAGATTGCACCACTTTACGATCAGCCTGGCGACAGAGCAGGCGACTCTCTCTTAAAAAAAAACAAAAAAAAAACCTCCTGGGTTCAAGCCATCCTCCCACCTCGGCCTCTGAAAGTGCTGGAATTACAGGTGTGAGCCACTGGACCCAGACTAGTTGTTCGAGTTTTTACAGCTTTAATTTCCAGGCACTCCCCCTAAACCCCACCCCATTCCCAGCCAGTGGGTGGGGTTGTACAGAGGGACAGCAGCAATGAATGATTTTTCCTTTAAATATCTTACTGCTTTCAGAGAATGTATCACTGTCCTGGGACCATGAAACTGAGCAAGGCACATCAGTAATGAGTACTGAAGGTGGCAGCAACTGATTGAACCCACACCACTGGCTTCTTTCCATCATCTGTCTTTACAATTTTTTTCTTTCTTTTTTATTTGGCCAATAGTCTCTCAACAGAATCATGTTATCTATTATCTATCCATCTATCTATCTATCTGTCTGTCTAATCTAGCTACCAACCCTCCATATACTTCTACTTTTCTTAGAATTAAAAATAAAAGGTAAATTAGATGTATTGTAACATGCTTATTTAAATTTAAAAATAGGAGCTGGGCATAGTGGCTCACACCTGTAATCCTAGCACTTTGGGATTTGGGAGGCTGAGGCACGAGAATCGCTTGAACCTGGGAGACGGAGGTTGCAGGGAGCCATGATCTCACCACTATACTCCAGCCTGGGTGACAGAGTAAGACTCTGTCTTGATTTTTTTTTTTTTAACTATCCAGATATGGTGGTGCATGCTACTTGGGAGGCTGAGGTGGGAGGATCACTTGAGCCCAGGAGTTCCAGGCTACAGCTAGCTATGATCATGCCACTGTACTGCCCTCCAGCCTGGGCAACAGAGACTCTAGTGAAAAAAAAAAAAAAAAAAAAAGAGAGAGACAGAGAGAGAGAGAAATTGGCAAAAAATAGATGTTGAATCCTAGTTAGTCTAATAACAAGAAATATTCTTTCATTAACCAATACTTTTTGAAAATCCTATCCTATCTTGTTAATGGATGAATTTCAAAAAAAGGTACTTTGAGTATTTAATAATTATTTGTAAAAATGGGTAGTATGTTTTGTTGTTTAACTGTGTAATAATAACTTAATCCAAGAGAAAATTTTTCAACACTTAGAGGCTTATGAGCAAAGAAAAATTTTTAATTATATAATTTAAATATATGGATATAATTGGTTACAGGTAATTATGAAAGTTGGTCAGTGAAAGACTTTCAAGCATATACGTAGTATACACACACACACATATATACAGAAACACATATGCATATACATGTACACATACACGCACAATATTAGGATAAAATTCTATGGGAAGTCAAGTGGAAATAGAGGTTTACAGAGACAAGGAAATACGTAAAACTCTAGACTCTTAAAGAAAAGCTTGTTCATGTGCTTTTATCACGGGTAAAGAATGATATAGCAAATGTATTTTAAAAAGCCAGTATGGCTGGGCACAGTGGCTCACATGTGTAATCCCAGCACTTTGAAGAGGCTGAGGCGGGAGGCCTTGAGCTCAGGAGTTTGAGGCCAGCCTGGGCAACATAGCAAGACCTTGTCTCTACAAAAAATAAAGATTTCTCTGGGTGTGGTGGCTGCATCTGTGGTCCCAACTACTCAGGAGGCTGAGGTGGAAGGATTGCTTGAGCCCAAGAGGTTGAGGCTGCAGTGAGCCCTGATGGTGCCACTGCACTCCAGCCTAGACAACAGAGTGAGACCCTGTCTCAACAAACCAAACCGAAACAAAACAAAAAACAAAGTCAGTATGTATAATGTGCTATAAATTAGATCCTTTGCAAGTATTAAACTTGTGATGTAATAGTTTAAGATGTCAACTTAAAAATGTGCAAGAAGGTAGCAGTTTTCAAAAGTCTTTAGGTAGGGATTTAACGAAAAATGTTGGGAGACCTATAATGCAGCATTTCTCAATCTTAGCCCTGTTGACACTTGGGGCCGGCAGCCCTGTTGTGGAGCTGCCCTGCGCGTTGTGGGGTGCACAGGACTAGACACCGGGAGCACCGCCTCCTCCCCTGTTGTGACGACCAAAAGTGTCTCCAGACATTGCCAAATATCCCCGTGGGGCACACGTTGGCCCCGGCTGTTTGCTATAAAGCCATCTCGGGGCCCGTTGCTCAAGTGTATACTTGGAACGTCTTCACACCTGAGTAGTGTGTAGCTGTTACACACTTGGAGCTTTGGTATCAGACAGCCTGGGTTCAAGTCTCAGCTTTTTCATTTATTGGTGGCGTGGCCTTGAGCAGGTAACTTACTCCCTCACCTCAGTTTCCTCATCCGCTCCCTGAGGATCGTGGTAGTGCCTACTTTGTGGACTGTCACAGGGCTGAGTTGGAGTATGTGGAACGCAGTGCAGTAGGTAGTGGTGTTCTGTGCTTCCTGTGGTAGAAGAAGGCATATATATTTAGTCTTTGTCCCCGGGTCCTGACAGAGATCCTAAACCCCTTGGAATTTCCTGAGTGTTAGGAGTGTCTTTTGTTCTGATGAGATGACTCTTGGCAGGACCCTAAACAGCTTATCACCAGAAAGACCAAGCCTTCATTTGAAGCTTGAAACTTTCAGCTCCATCCCCAGCCTCCAGGGAGGGATGAGGCTAGAGACTGAGTTAATTGTCAGTGGATAATGACTTAATCAATCATGCTTCTGTGATTAAAGGGTCCATAAAAACCTTTCAACAGCAGGATTGGGAGAGCTTCTGGTGTGGTGAATGCATCCAAGTGCTGGGCGGCTGGCATGCCTTCCCCCTCCCATAACTTCGTCTATGCATCACATTTATTTGGCTGTTTCTGAGCTCTATCCTTTACAATAAACCAGAAAATGTAAATAAAGTCTTTCCCTGAGATTTGTGAGCTGATCTAGCAAATTACTGAACCCAAACACAGGGAAACATTTCAGCTTTGTTGCCAAGTTAGATAGAAGTGTAGGTAGCGTGTGGCTGGCCTCTGAAGTGAGGCAGTCTTGTGGGACTGAACCCTTAAACGTGTTGGATCTGATGTTAACTATAGGAATTTAGTATCAGAGTTGAAGTGAATTGTAAGACACTTGGTGTCAGGATTGGCTGTTGTGAGGAAAATCCTAACATTTCCTTCCTGTGTCTTGATTATCTTGGAGTACTTATGTTCACTGGCTTCCTGTGGCTGGAGGTCCACACCTATCCCTTGATATGTCCAAATCCAGTTGACTTTTCTCTTTAAAAGATAAAGTCTTGCTCTCTTGCCCAGACTGGAGTGCAGTGGCATGATCATAGCTCACTATAGCCTCAACTTCCTGGGCTCAAGTGATCCTCCTGCCTCAGCCTCCTGAGTAGCTAGGACTACTTCAGTATTTTCACTCTAGGGCCAAGATATTGTAGAAACTCTAGAGTGAGGGTGTGCCTTCCTATTCTTCATCAAACTCTTGACACTTCCACTTAATTCTAGATTTTGCTTCTGACAGTCTGACCAAACCATGAGTTGGAAGAGCTCAGAGATCCTCTAGTACTGTGATATTTGTGTATGGCTTGTGAGCTAAGAATGGCTATAACATTTTTTAATGGTTGGGGGGAACATCAACAGAATAATATTTCATGACCAGGTGTGGTGGCTCACACCTGTAATCTCAGCACTTTGGGAGGCCAAGGCGGGAGGATCACTTGAGGCCAGGAGTTTGAGACCAATCTGGTCAACATGATGAAACCCGTCTCTACCAAAAATACAAAAATTAACTGGACATGGTGATGCAGACCTATAATCTCAGCTATTCAGGAGGCTGAGGCAGGAGAATTGTTTGAACCTGGGAGATGAAGGTTGTAGTGAGCCTAAATCGTGCCACTGCACTCTAGCCTGGGGGACAGAGTGAGACTCTGTCTCAAAAAAAAAAAAAGAGTATCTCATGACAAATGAAAATCATAAGAAATTCAAATTTCAGTCTCCATAAATAAAATTGCATTCTTTGACAGAGGGCCACATTCTGACTTTTGTGGGTCTTTGTGCCTTCTTCCTCCATAAAAGTAAATAAGTAAATACAAATTATATTTTATAACTGTGTTCGTATGAAGACAAATACAATCCAGGCTGAATTCATTCTTACATATTTATTCTTATTGTGTCCTTTTTTCCTGCTGATCTTGAAAGAAATGGAAATATTTTCACGGGCCCTGAAGAGGACTGTGGGCCCTCGGCGCTCTGCTGAATGGGCAAGCTGACCCTGCTTATCCATTCTCTGCTTATCTACGGCGGCTCTCCCATCTCAGTGGCAGAGTTGAGTCTTTGCAATAGGGACTATGTGGGTTGTAAAACCTCAAATATTTACTGTCTGGCTCTTTACAGAAAGAATTTGCCAATTCCTGGTCTAGTGTTTTACAAATGAGGAAAGTGAGGCCCAGAGAGACACAGTGACTTAGCTGGTGTCACGCAGGCATTCGTGGAGCATCGAGGACTTGGACTCAGCTACACCAGCCCTTGCCTGCACACCCACCACTCTCTCAGGCGCCTCCAAAGCCTTCCCCGAAGAATCTCCTGCCGTGCCCTCCAGACAGGTGTAATTGCTGGGAGGGTCCGAGTAAGTGTCCTGAAAGGGCTGGCTAAGAGGAAGGCTGGAATGCTTTTCCTGAAAGTTGGCCAGGAGTCAGGAAGAAGTGCCACTGAGCCTCACAGCCGAGTTCAAGAAGAAACATTTGCCTTGGGGATGGTGCAGGTGGATAGGCGCTCAGCTTGCTTTTGAGAGCTCTACACACGAGGGTGACCCAGAACATGAATGAGATAAATGCAGGTGCTGATAATGAAGATAAGGACACTGGGTGCATTACAAAAGCATCTTATGTGATCATCACGTAAGGCTTAGAAAGGATATATTACGTGGACCCATAAGAAACTGCTGAATTTTAACTGATTTTGACTAACGAAATCAGAATTTCATAGGATCCAACCTAATATGACTATCTCATTTTCTCGGGGTGTTCTTCCATGGTGGCGAAGGCAATGACCCCATGATGGGGACTGCACCCTTATACCTAATCTAAAACTCATCACCCCCGAAAGGCCCTGTCTTCTAATAGCATCATATTAG
Organism: Aotus nancymaae; assembly: GCF_030222135.1. Taxonomy (NCBI): domain Eukaryota; kingdom Metazoa; phylum Chordata; class Mammalia; order Primates; family Aotidae; genus Aotus; species Aotus nancymaae. The sequence goes on along the minus strand of NW_026988479.1, from coordinate 24,864,664 downwards.
AGGTTAGGACTTCCGCATATAAATTTGGGAAGAGACAAACATTCTGTCCATTACAGAGAGCTCCTGGGTACCCCACAAGGCCTTTGCTCCATTGTCACCTCTTAGATGGTGCCTGGGCTGAGCTAGTCACTTTCCAGTGGACAAAAGGTGATTCTTGAGGGAGGAGAGCAAATCTTAGCTATTTATGTATATATATATCCAAACAGATGGACAGTGTATCGGTGGTATTAAAAGCTCATGGTGGGATGATTACAGGAAAAGTGTCTAAAAAGGCTCTTTGGCAGTTGGGGCAGGGAACAATGATAAGAAAAAAAGTTGAGAAACACTTGTCTACAGTAGCCAAGATCGAAGGGACTCTGAAGATGCAGTGAGATTTAAATGAAATCGATATTTGTACAGTCCCTGAAACAGTGCTTGGTACATAAGAAAAGCCGGGACATGTTCCTTGTGCACATACCACATCCAGACACTACACTAAGATTTCTCCATCCACCATCTCATTTAATCTTACACCTGCTCTGTGAGTAAAACACGATTATCATCACAGGCAGGGAAATGGAGGCTCAGAGCGGTTGGTATAGTTGTCCAATGTCCAACCTCAGAGGTAGGCTTTAACCCTGTCTGATTTCAAAGCCCAGTCCCCAGATGCAATGGAGGTGAGCCCTTTCCTCACAATGAGACGACGTCACCTACTAGTGGGGGTGGAGAAAGGTAAGAGAGATGGAATTAACCCGTATGTAAAGTCTTAAATGGCCCCGGACTGACAGAGGGTGTCTGTGTGCCCAGGGCCATGATGATGACTGCCTGTGATCTCTCAGCCATCACCAAGCCTTGGGAAGTGCAGAGCAAGGTATGAACTCCTGCTGACCCGAGAGGAGGGGCATCCCAGTACTGGAGGCAGCAGGTCTCTCAGCACAGCTCGCCTGTGTTCCATCCTCCTCTGCCAAGACATGGGAATCACTTTAGGTCTCTCCAATGATGACAGCACAGTGAGGGTGGCAGGGCAGGGGTGGGTTTATCCTTTTTGTTGAGTTGGAATTGCAAGTGGGGTGGGAGCAGGGGTAGGGGATTGGGCTGGGGCTTTGACTCTGTGTGACAGTCTCTGTGTTGTAGGTAGCTCTGCTGGTGGCTGCAGAATTCTGGGAACAAGGTGACCTGGAGCGCACGGTGCTGCAACAGAACCCCATTGTAAGTAGAGAGGGGATGTCAGCCTGATGTTAGGCATGTGTGCTCCATCCTGACCTAGACGTGACCTTGCTATGATGGAGAGATGTGTGACTCTACTGTAAAGATGACCTTTTCCTAATGCAGTGTTTCTCAAGATGTGGTCAGTAGGCCACCGTCAATCTCATTACTCGAGATCATGTTAGGGATGTATATTCACAAGCCTCACTCTAGGTCTATCCAACCAGAAGCTCTGGGGGTGGGGTCCTGCAATGAGTGCTCTAACAAGTAAGCCCTCCTAAAGTTTGAGAAATGTGTCCTTAGCTCACTCAACTGTGGAGCTTGCCAAACAGCCTCTAACATTTAGATTGCCCTTTCAATTCCAAAGGTCTAGAAGGCCATCCACCTCCCCTGACTCTGACCTAACAGCACAGAGCCAGCAAGCTGTGTGCCTATCAACTTGGCTGGGACCATCAGCCAGCTTCCCACAGAGATGGGGAGACGGGGAGAGCAGCCTGAAGTTTCCCTGAAGTTCCTGAAGGCAAAGCTGGGAAGTAGAGTAGGGTTTGGAAAGGATGGGTAAAAGAGAGAGGCATTTTGGGGACAAACCATTGACACCTGGATAGGCTAAACCTGTGAAAGTGTGCTAAGGACAGGGGCACCACGGCAGGCTTAGGCAGGAGCCGGGGGAGAGTGGAAGGCTGGGAGGAGCAGGTCCGGGCATGAAGGAACACGTGAAGGGCCCTATGGGCTTTGTCGTTCTCGCTCTCTCTCTTTGTAACATTTTCAAATATATTGAGAATAGTCAGTGAACTCTAGTGCCCATCAACCAGAGCCAACAATTAGCAGCAGTCTGCCATTCTTGTTTTATCTATTGCTTCCAATGTGCATTTCTTTTTCTTTTGGCTGGAGTATTTTAAAGTAAATCTCAGACGCTATAATCTCTTCCATAAATACTTTAGCATATATCTCTATGAGACAAGAGCTTAATATGGACAAAACCGTAAACATAACCACAATACCATTGACACACTCACAAAATTCGTAATAATACTTTAGTATCATCGAATCCCCAATTTCTGCTCGTTTTTCTTGATCAACAAAGAGAATTCAGTTGATTTGTTCAAATCAGGATCTAATCAAGGAGAATCCTGCCTCTGGCTTTTATGTCTCTTAAGTCTGTTTTAAACTGTATCAGGCCCTCTCATCCCGCCCACCCTCTGGCCTTTTTGTGGTATGCCATTTATTTGCTGAACATAGTGGGTCTCTTTTTGGTGCAGTTTCCTGCATTCTGGATTTGGTTGGTTGCACCCACATGGTGTTCTTTAGCATGTTTCTCTATTCTCCTATGTTCTGCAAAATGCAGGTCTGGAAACATGATGAGTTTACAGTTTGATTTTGGTAAGAATGCTTCATAGGTAGAGTGGGTTTCTCTTACTGCCCAGTGCAGTTAACTCTTTCTCCCCCATGACAGCCCATGATGGACAGAAACAAAGCAGATGAACTCCCCAAGCTTCAAGTCGGCTTCATTGACTTTGTTTGCACCTTTGTCTATAAGGTAGGCCCTTGGCTTCCTCAGACCCAACAAGATGTCTTTGATAAACCTGGGATTTCCAGACAAGATCAGAAATAATAAACCCTAGCAGGTGACCAGTGGGTGATACTTTACAAAGCACGACTCGTCTTGAATGGCATTTGATTCTCAGGACAGTTCTATGGGTCTTATGTGATTGCAGCTCCAGGCTCCAGCCTGGGGCACATCCTAATTGCTTAATACACAGCTGTGGGGCAAATGACCAAGCATGGATTCAGACAGAGGCAGAGGAAACACAGCAGACATATGTCCTTCTAACTTCCCTGCTGGTGGAAACATGATAGGCCAAAAGTAACTGTGAAAAGATAATCTGGCATTTCTCTTTGAGCTCTTGTTCAAAGTTAGTCTCCCTCTTGAGAAACCCACTGCTCCCAACTTTCCGTTATCTGTGCCACCATCCATCTCTCACTTTTAATTTTTATTTTGGCCATGTTACACATGAGAAGACAGAAGTCAGAGATGCAAAATGACAGGGCCAGTGTCACTGGACTCAGCCATGAGGCAGGATTTAGTCCAGTGCTCTTGATGCTGTGTGAGCTGCAGCCCTTCTGCTAGGAAGAAGTGCAATTTTTCTAGAGGGCAACAAGAGCACCTGAGATAGAACTCAGACTAACTGGGGTGCTCTGACTCTCAGGGCAGAGTGACTGATGCTTGCCACTATCATTACTAAATATTAGTAATATTTCTTTTTTTCCATTGAAGGCATGAGTTTTTTGATGACTTTTTCTTTAGACAGGGTCTTACTCTCACCCAGGCTGCAGTGCAGTGGCATCATCATGGCTAACAGCAGCCTTGACCTCCCAGGCCCAAATGATCTTCCACCTCAGTATTCTGAGTAGCTGGGACCACAAGTGGACACCACCGCATCCAACTAATTTTTTTTTTTTTTTTAGACGGAGTCTCACTCTGTCACCCAGGCTGTAGTGCAGTGGCGTGATCTTGGCTCACTGCAACCTCTGCCTCCTGGGTTCAATCAATTCTCCTGCCTCAGCCTCCCAAGTAGCTGGGACTACAGGCACATGCCACCACACTCGGCTAATTTTTGTATTTTTAGTAGAAACAGGGGTTTGCCTTGTTGGCCAGGCTTGTCCCAAACTCCTGGCCTCAAGCAATCCACCCACCCTGGCCTCCCAAAGTGCTGGGATTATACACTTGAGCCATGGTACCCGGCTGAGGTCATGAGTTTTAATCGTCAGGAATATTATTAACTAAGGGAGACTAGGCTAAGTGCTCTATGTGCACTACCGAAACCACACTGTGGGGTAGGGATTACTACTGTCCTGATTTCATGGCTGAAGGGAAGCTCTGGTAGCGACCCGCCCAAGGTCACACCGTTTGTGGCAGAGCCTGAACCAGAACCCAGGCATCTCTGAACACAGTCGGCTCTGGCTGGCATTTCACAGTGGTCCCTGGATTTGCTGTTCTTACATTGGGCAAATCCACTCCATCAATCTGCATCTCAATTTCCTTACCTAAAGATATAGAAGTGATGAATCTAATTTTCCTACCTCACAGGAATTTGAGGACCAAAGGAGATAAATTGCTTCATAAACTGTAATGTGCTGTGCTCAAAGAGCTATAAGAGCCTTTAAGAATCATCTTCTCAACATCTCAATTTCACTCAGAAAGTATTTACTGAGTATCCTTGTGTCCCAGACCTTGTGCTAGGCCAGGGCCACCCCAGGGAACAAGGCAGCCAATGTCCCTGCCCTCTCCAGGTTCTCAGCCTCTGGGTGAGACAAGCAAAGGGAGTTATTACAAGGAAGCAAGATGTAGTAAGAGAGAGCTTTGGGAGCTTCCAATGGGGGACTCCATTTACCTAGGGGGTCAGAAGAGGCTTCTTGGAGAAAGTGATGTGTAAGTGGAGACCTCAAGGGAGAAAAGGGGAGGTTAGAGTGTTTCAGCAAAGAGAACAGCTTGGGTTGAGCATGGTGGCTCATGCCTGTAATCCCAGTATTTTGAGAAGCCAAGGCAGGAGGATCGCTTGAGGCCAAGAGTTTGAGACCAGCCTAGGCAACATAGGGAGACCCCATATCTACAAAAATAAAGTAATTACCTGGGTGTGGTGGCGTGCGCCTGTAGTCCCAGCTACTTGGGAGGCTGAGGTGGGAGGATGGCTTGAGCCCAGGAGTTTGAGGCTGCAGTGAGCTACGATTGTGCCACTGCACTCCAACCTGGACAACAGTGAGGCCCTGTCTTGGAAAGAAAAAAAAAAAAGAGCAGCTTGTGTGAGGCCCACAGAACAGAGGATACACTCCAGGAACTGAGAGCTGTGGATTGCTTGGAGAATGCAGGATGGTCAAGGGCAGGAGGACACTGGGTCGTGGAGTTTGAAAGCCATAGTAAGGGGTTTTCACTTCCTGCTAAAGGACAGGGACGCCACAGGAGGCTTCTAAGCAGGGGAGGCACAGGATGGTATGGACCGGAGGCCCTGTAGAATCAGCATGGTGACAGAGGCCTACTACCCCAAAGCAGCTCCTTCCAAAGGTGGACACCTCCAGCTGTGTCACTCACTTGAGCCCAGACCCTGGGGCATGGCTCTTGCGCCAGAGGCACATACTCTCTCTTCTAGGAATTCTCCCGTTTCCACGAGGAGATCACCCCAATGTTGGATGGGATCACCAACAATCGCAAGGAGTGGAAGTCACTTGCTGATGAGTATGATGCCAAGATGAAGGTGCAGGAGGAGGAGAAGCAGAAACAGCAAGCGGCCAAGTCAGGTTTGTGGATGGGGGGAGATAGGGAATCTCACCACCAGCTCCCTGAGCACTCAGTGTCTGGGTCTGGCCTTGGGGCCTCATACGCGGAGTCTCATTCAGGCTCCTGATGGCCAGTACTATCCCCATTCTGTGTGTGAGTGCACCCGAGGCTGGAAGAGATCAAGTCACAGTAAGAGTCAGAGCCATGTTCCCAAGATTGAGTCTGAGAAAAGCTCCAGGTCTCCTAGCAAGTGCCCCCCAACCAACATAGCGCAGACTCTGATTTTAGCACTGTCTACATATGTCCCTACCCTGGGGCAAAGGAAAAGATCTAGAAAGGATGTAGAATTATTGGTTGGAAGGAATTTTATTTATATTTATTCATTTATTTTTGAGACGGAGTCTCACTGTTGCCCAGGCTGGAGAGCAGTGGTGCAATCTCGGCTCACTGCAACCTCCGCCTCCCAGGTTCAAACAATTCTTCCGCCTGCTTCCTGAGTAGCTGGGATTACAGGCGCCCACCATCATGTCTGGCTAATTTTGTATTTTTAGTAGAGACAGGGTTTCACCATGTTGGCCAAGCAGGTCTCAAACTCCCAACCTCAGGTGATCCGCCCACCTCAGCACCCCAAAGTGCTGGGATTACAGGCATGAGCCACTACGTCTGGACTTTGAAGGAATTTTAGAGGCCCTATTTCCAGCCTTGTGTCTGATGTTTGAAACCACCAGTGACAGAGGTCTCATTATCTTACATGACATCCTTATTCAGTACTACTATTAGAAAGATCTTCCTTGAACTCAAATTGTTCTCCTTGTTGAGGCTTCCACTTAGTGGTCACGGTTCTGCCTTCAGAATCAAATGGGATTTGTTTGTTCCAACTCTTTTTTTTTTTTTTTTCCTTTTTTTGAGATGGAGTTTCGCTCTTGTTACCCAGGCTGGAGTGCAATGGCGCGATCTCGGCTCACCGCAATCTCTGCCTCCCGGGTTCAAGCAATTCTCCTGTCTCAGCCTCCCAAGTAGCTGGGACTACAGGCCTGCGCCACCACGCCCAGCTAATTTTTTTGTATTTTTAGTAGAGACGGGGTTTCACCATGTTGACCAGTATGGTCTCGATCTCTTGACCTCGTGATCCACCCGCCTCGGCCTCCCAAAGTGCTGGGATTATAGGCGTGAGGTCTCACGTCTATAGTTCCAACTCTTTACTACTGACAGCACTACCCCTCCCCTAAGTCATTTCTTTTACTGATTGTGTGCTCTGTGCCCCTCCCGTAAGTCATTTCTTTTACTGGATGTGTGCTCTGTTTCCTCATAGGACATGGCGTCTCGTCCCTGCCCCACCCTGACTGCCCTCCTCTGCATACCCATCCCTCTTCACCTATGGCTCTGACACATGGAAAATACCAGGGCCTCAGCCCTGCTCTGGGCAGCGTGGGTTGATTCTAAATGGGCAGCTGCAAATGCAGGGGCCACTTAGAGTTTTGTAGTTCATGCTTTGCACAGCTCCGGGAAGCATCCTGTACATCATGGATGTGTATAGCTGTTTTGATTTTCTAGAAAAATGGCAGTGAGGTGTCCTGAGAAATAAGTGCATTTTTCTAATTTGTACAAATTGTCTTTTGGGCAAGTGGTAGGTCAGTGCAAATTTGTGGCCTACAGATAAAAAATACAGATTTGGCTTACATTTTTTCTCCTCTTTTTTTTCTTATAGCTAGCAAATCAGTACCAACATTTTTTTAATGTAATTTTTTTGGGACCACATTTTAAAATTGGAATATTTCAGATTTTAAAAGTACAGATTTGCAGCCTTTCTTTTTCTTTTCTTTTCTCTTTTTGAGATGGAGCCTCGCCCAGTCCCCAGGCTGGAGTGCAATGTTGCAATCTCCGCTCACTGCAACCTCTGCCTCCCAGGTTCAGGTGATTCTCCTGCCTCAGCCTTCAAAGTAGCTGGGATCACAGGCGCGTGCCACCATGCCTGGCTAATTTTTGTATTTTTAGTAGAGATGTGGTTTCACCATGTTGGCCAAGCTGGTCTCAAACTCCTGACCTCATGATCCACTCGCCCTGGCCTCCCAAAGTGCTGGGATTACAAGCATGGGCCACCTTGCACAGCTCTTTCTTTTTTGGAGTCTCGCTTTGTTGCCCAGGTGTGCAGTGGCGCGATCATAGCTCACTGCAGCCTCAAATTCCTGACTTAAAGTGATCCTCCCATCTCAGCTTCCCTGTCAGCTGGGACTTCAGGTGTATGCCACCATGCCCGGCCAATTTTTGTATTTTTGTATTTTTTTTTGTAGAAACTAGATCTTGCTATGTTCCCAGGTGGACCTCCAACTCCTGGGCTTAAGCGATTCTTCTGCCTCAGACTCCTGAAGTGTTGTGATTACAGGCGTGAGTCACTGTGCCTGGCCCAGCTTTTCTTTTTAAAAGAGTAAGATCTGGCCACACCAGTCTATAATTTTTGCATGGCAACAATTGGCTGAAGCTGAGTGGCAACGGCCCTCTTTGGATGAGACAGAGGCTGTCTCTAGTTCCTCAGTGTTCACCACTCCCGGGGTCTCCCAGACACTGGTACCAAGTACTGGTTCTCATTTATCATCATCCTCGTGCTGCTGTTTTTCTTAGAGAAATGTTCTCAGTTTCCGTGGTTCTCCTCACACCCGGTTTGCCTTCTGCATGTGTGGTTATCTGTTGGCCGCTGAAAGCCTTTGAGTTTGCAACTCTTGGTCCAAATTAGGTCAAAGGGGAAGCCCACTGCAGCCTCCTGTCACCCGGCATGTTCTCTTTCCTGTCTCATTGTAGCAGCCGCAGGAAATCAGCCGGGGGGAAACCCCCCAGGGGGTGCAACTACATCCAAGTCCTGCTGTATCCAGTAATACCACCGGGGGTCTGCTGGCCGGACGGCACCACCCTTTCCTGGGAAGAGATGACCCAAGCCAGCGGAAGACCACACATCTTGAGAAGTAAAGGAGTCATAGGATTTGAAAGCTGATAGAGAATTTAGCTTCCAGGAGTGTTCAATCTTTCGGCTTCCCTGGGTCACACTGGAAGAATTGTCTTGGGCCACACATAAAATACACTAACGATAGCTGATGAGCTAAAAAATAATCACACACAAAAAATATCCTAATGTTTTAAGAAAGTTTATGAATTTGTGTTGGGCCTCATTCAAAGCCGTCCTAGGCTGCATGTGCCCCATGGGCTGTGGGTTGAACAAGCTTAGCTTACACCTTATCCATGGCTTTTAAACATTCTTTTAGCCTTGAGAACTGCCTATTGAGCTAAAACCAATATTCCAGGTTTCATAGACATCAATTAAACATTTAATTAATGCCAGATTCACTGGCTTGCTTAGAATCATTTTTATTCTTTTTTCCCCCTTTTTCTTTCTGTTTATTTCCTTGAATCATTTTTGTTCTTATACTTTCATTTAATATATTATAAAAATTTTCAACAATTTTGAAAAGTAGAGGATTGTACACTGAATCCCCACAAACCTGTCACCCAGATTCCAATATCAAGATTTTGCTACATGCATTTCATCTGTCCTTTTTACATTTCCTTTTCAATTTTTTTCTTACCTGAAGTGTTTAAAGGCAAATCCTGGCCAGGTATGGTGGCTCACACTTGTAATCCCAGGACTTTGGGAGGCTGAGGCAGGCAAATTTCGTGAGCCCAGGAGTTCAAGACCAGCTTGGGCAAAAATGGTAAAACCCTGTCTCTACAAAAAATACCAAAATTAGCCAGCTGTGGTGGCACTCACCTGTAGTCTCAGCTACTCAGGAGACAGAGGTGGGAGGATCTCTGGAGCCTGGGAGGCGGAGACTGCAGTGAGCCGAGATCATGCTACTGCACTCCAGCTTGGGCAACTGAGCAAGACTCTGACTCAAAAAACAAAAAAAGGCAAATCTCAAACATATCATTTCATTCTTCCACTAACTCATCTTTAAAGAAATAAGGATATTTTCTAACATAACCGCATCCCTGGCCCATGCAACCAATGCCTGCCTAATACCCAGCTGTGATGTATGCTTCGATTGGCTGCACAGACCCCAAGCTTCAGCAAAGGACTTGGGACCCCACCAGCTTTGAGTGCTGTTGGCAGACCACCCTCAGTGTCAGCCCTGTCAGGTGTTACTGCAGCCTTTCCCAGGCTGGCCTACACCCAATGACTGATCCATGCCAGGTGGAGGGGCCTGGCCATCTCGGCTGAGCATGGGCTCTTCTAGCTGCAGGATTCCTCATGGGGTCCATCAAGGCTGTTGCTGGGCTCACATCACAGCTCAACTTCTCCCTCTGCCCACTCCTATTTCCTTCCCTTCCCCAGGCATCGGCCCCCAGGGCACTGCTTAATAAGCATCCTCCAGACTAAGTCCATTTTAAAGTGTGCTTTTTGGGGCACCCAACTTGTGATGCCAGCCCTTAATCAACCTTCCTCCATTGTCACAAAAGTTTTTAATGGTTGGCTTGCCTGAATCTGATCCGAACAATTTCACACTTCAAATTTAGTTGTTTCTTTTTGTTGGTTTTTAGGAAAAATAAGATGTACTTTTTATTTTTGGATTTTCCGTTGATTTCACGGAGTATAAATTAAGGCAAATTATTCTCAATTTCAGAACTTCTGTTTCTTAAATTAACAGGCATTCTGTTGGTTTAAAAAGATAGATGTGGCAGATAGAATTTCTTTCTTTCCTTCCCTCTCTCCCTTTCCTTCCTTCCTTCCTTCCTTTTTTCTTTCTTTGTGACGAGGTCTCACTCTATTGCCCAGGCTGCAGTGCAGTGGTATGATCATAGCTCACTGGGGCCCCAACAGCCCAGTCTCAAGGAATCCTCCCATCTCAGCTTACCAAGTAGTGCCAACCACAGGCATGCACCACCATGCCCAGCTACTTTTGTTTAAACTTTTTTTTGTAGACATGGGGTCCCATTCTGTTGCATAGGTTGGCCTCAACTCCTGACCTCAAATGATCCTCCCGCCTCAGCCTCCCAAAGTTTTGGGATTATACGCATGAACCACTGCACCTGGCCAGGACTTATTTCTTTTAAACTGAATCTAAGTATGTCTGGCAAGTCTGCAATGCCTAGCAGAATGCCACTGGCCTGATCAGCATTCGTACCATAGTAACTAATGTTGAAAACCACAAATAAACCAGAAGTTGAAAATGATAATAACACGCTAAAAGGTTGCAAGTCAATTTCTGTTATGCTTGTCCGAATTTCAATTTTTTTTCATTCTCTGTTGTTCCCCCCAGCTTTACTGAGGTATAGTTAGCAAATAAAAATTATACATATTTAAGGTATATGCTGTGATATTTTGATATACACTGTGAAATGACTGCCATAATGAAGCTAATTAATATATCCATCACCTCACATAGCTATGGTTGTTTCTTTTAGTCTACAAAGTGCTCCTTCCTTATTTCCTTTGCCACGGACTTGCAGAAATAGTTTTCTCACATCTGTATTTCTGATTGTTTCTTTGTGGCCGCATGTAACACGTTCCTCTGTCTCATTCTAATAAATGGACATTAGCTCTAGAACTTTTCTTCCTTCCACACTGAATGTTACGCAGAAACTAATATATTAAAACAGTTGTCTTGAGGAGAGGGAGCCACATGGTTTCCCCAAACAGTAAACCACAGATCTACTGTAATCTCTCTTTTTAGACACACGAGGAAACTGAAGGCCAGTGAGAGGATGGGGCTGGGCCAAGTTCCTGGCACAGTTCCCCGGCTTCCCTCCAGGAGATGCCTAAGGTCACAGAGAACAGAGTGTACAGGGCATCCACAGCCTGGTGGCTTCCAGGCCTCCACAGCTGATCAATCTGGGCTCCTGACACGTGAGCCCTGCTCCTATTTGCAGGTCATGTCAATAGAGAGCTGGGTCTGGAAGTTGCATCTTTAAACTCCCAAGCTAGATGTTCTGCCCCGCTGCAATGCAAATTCTGAGAGCGGTGGTCTTTAAGTACAGGCCTGTCCTAAGTGCATCACATGTGGTGGTTACGTGGCAGAGTAGAAGGAGAAGTAAATGTCACTCAGGAACACACAGGCATTGATGTGACTCTGCCATCACATTTCTGAGTCCCTTTGGCAGCTTCCTTCTGCTCCACTTTCCAGCTTTTCCCAATCTGTCAAAAAAGTCAAGATCCTTGCTGTGCCTCTCTCAGATGACTTTGCTTAGCACCAAATGAGACTGAGCGCAATGAGGATCACAGCTGATATTGATTAAGTACTTACCATGTCCTAGGTACTGTGCACAATCTAATTTCATCCTAACAACAACACTCCAAGGGAGAAACTATTCCTAGCTCCATTTATCACATGGTGAGGAGCAGACTTAAAGAGGTAGGAAATCTGCCCAAGGACAGCCAGCTGGTAAGTGGTGGAGCCAAGCTTCAAAGCCAAGCAGCTTAGGCCGGCGTGGTGGCTTACAGCTGTAATCCTAGCACTTTGGGAGGCCAAGGTGGGTGGATCACCTGAGGTCAGGAGTTCGACATCAGCCTGGCCAATATGGTGAAGCCCTGTCTCTACTAAAAATACAAAAATTAGCTGGGTGTGGTGGTGGGTGCCTGTAATCCCAGATACTTGGGAGGCTGAGGCAGGAGAACCACTTGAATCCAGGAGGCGGAGGTCGCAGCGAGCCAAGATTGCACCATTGCATTCCAGCCTCGGTGACAAGAGGGAGACTCTGTCTCAAAAAAAAAAAAAAAAAAAGAGCCAAGCAGTTTGACACCAGAACCCCAGCTTATAAGCATTTACCTTATACCATACTGCTTCTGCAAATCTGGTTTTGTTGTTGTTGTTTTTAAAGAACATAAGAACATAAAGGAACTTCAAGTTCAGCTAAGCAAATTGTTTCATATTTGGGAAAACCAGGGACCAAAGAGGTGGTTTGCCCAATTCACACAATTTAGAAGTGGCAGAGATGGGTCCCAAACGCAGGTCTTGAGGCTCTGTATCTGCCATCCTATTCCTTGCACTATGGGTAGGATCGTCTCAGGAATTCCTGGTTGATGGGGCTGGTGCCCTGCAGTGAATGGAAAAGCAGGTCTATTCTCGAAGCTTACCATCTACAACATGGGCAACGGGCAACCGGTACTGAGCTGTCAATCACACACATACTCTTCTCTAAAGACTCTAATCACACCAGAGAGCTCTACCCTAAGTGGAAACGTTCCTATTAATTTTAATGGGAAAAAATCATGATGTGTTCCCTTGCAATCAAAGAAATCCAAGCAATTTTCACAGATTGAGAAAAGAAACCACCTGAACAAGGACAATATATGTATGTGTGTATGAGTTATGTAATAAAGAGCAACCTGAATAGTTTGCACATAACATAAAATGTAATCATTCATTGTATCTGTTCTTGTTTATTGATTTATTTATTTTGAGATGGAGTCTCTGTTGCCCAGGCTGGAGTGCAGTGGTGTGATCTCGGCTTACTGCGACCTCCGTCTCCCAGGTTCAAGCAGTTTTCCTGCCTCAGCCTCCCAAGTAGCTGGGATTACAGGCGCCCACCACCACGCCCAGCTAATTTTTGTATTTTTAGTAGAGACGGGTTTCACCATGTTGGCCAGGCTGGTCTCAAACTCCTAACCTCAGGTGATCCACCCACTTTGGCCTCCCAAAGTGCTGGGATTACACATGTGAGCCACCACACCCGGCCCGTTCTTATTTATATGTAATTCTCTTCCTCAATGTTTCAACCTTTTGGGGCTCATCTTGCATTTAAAAGTAAAGCACGAAAAACAGCTTTAGAGTAAAATAAAGGCTAACCCCTTTGAGGCGTGAGGAAATGACACACAGGCACAAGACAGAGTCTCGGAAGATGCCACTTGCTCACCCCACTTACTGGACTTAAAGAGGTAGGAAATCTGCCCAAGGACACCCAGCTGGTAAGTGGTGGAGCCAAGCAGCTTAGGCCGGCGCGGTGGCTTACGGCTTACAAAGGAAAATGTTCTGAGTTCACTCAAATATCACACACAATGGAGGCCTGCTCTGGGATCCTCTGACCAGAAACCGTTTTGTAATTTTTGTAATTACAAGTTGATGAGTGTTTTGCCTGGGACCATAATGCCAAAATATCTCTTACAGTGCATTTATTCAATCTGCCTGTGTGAAAAAGTTGTTGTAACAAAACAAGGAAGTCTGTGTTCGGAAAGGGGTAAAGCTTTATAAAAGTCATGGCAAAAAGTCCTTCATGGAACAGCTGTTATGTGAGATGAGTCTGAATGATTATTTTATTTATTATATTTTATTTAATTTACTTTTTTAGAGATGGAGGGGTCTCACTATGTTGCCCAGACTGGCCTTGAACTCCTGGGCTAAAATGATCCCCCACCTCAGCCCCTGTATCCAGCGTGAATGTGAACTGTGAAAAGAGCTGTGAAGGAGGGAAAAGTGCGGTGAGGTGGGGTCTTATCTGAGAAGGTGATGCTGAAACGGAATCTCTTCCCCATTTAGTGGTCGGTGTCCGTCAAAGAGCTCCCAGGACCAATAAGGAAAGACACACGTGGGCAGAGCTGTGGGTGGTATTTTCTTTTTAATCTCCATAGTGTATTTGTTAAGTTTATTTATAAGCAGATCACTTCACTATTTACAGTACATGAGCATAGAGATTCTACAGTTTTTGTGATGTAAACAATAACCCCACAGTGGGAGTTTGAGAAAAGAAGCCAGTTCTGAAGTATTTACAGACATTAAAATAGAACTTTATACTCACAGAATAATAATACATAGAGCAATTTGGTTAAATTATCTAGGAAACTATAGAATCTGACAATGTACAAATACGGGAAAACATTTTCTCATTTAGAAGGTAAGACTGAGAAATCACACCAGAAATAAAATAGGGACGATGACAACCACAATAATTAAAAGCAAAGAAGGTTTCCTTCTTGCCTCTTACAGATAAAGTATTTATATAAATAAGGACACAACCCAACAAAATGGAAAAAATATATAAAAATCCTCTACCAATTAAAAAAAATAGCAAAACTAAAAACTTGATTCTCAATCATTAGCAGTGTCCTTTAAAAAATTAAAATTGAGCTTTCTATTATAAATAACAAAGCAGATGTGTCCCTCTGTGTAGGTGAAATTCTTGCACCTTTCTCAATAAATGCATCAATGTAATTCCACACACACACATACACACACACACAGGCACAGATGTGTGTATGTGTGCACAGATACACACACATACCCACCACAAACACAGCCTTACACTCACACACTCAGGCTGTAGTTACCTTGTTAAGCTTCCTAATAAATAATGCCCCCTACAGTAGTACCCCTGGGGATGACAAAACCTCACAGGTTTAGCCATTCCTTGGTTTGACCCTGTCACAGAGTCAGGGAAGGCCCTGGCTCCTATTGCTCAGAATTCTCTAGGCTGCGTGGTCACACCAAGAGAAAAGGATTTGAGTCCAAGATTTGGAAATGCTGGAAAGGACCATAGGGACCACCTTGCCCAGTTGATTAAGGCTGGCTACAGACACCTTCTTTAGAAACCTGGGGTTAAGGAGAGGGCTCATGTTGGTTTCAACATTAGCAGCTGCCTCTGGAAGAAGCAGATGCTCCAAGCCAATGCTAACAACATGGCACAAGGAGGTGAGGGGATGGGTGTGAACTCCAGAGAAGACTGCACTAAGCTGGACTTCTGGATGGTCATCTTCCCCAGAAACCATTTGGAAATCCAAGCAGTCTACTCCCTGATCCACAGACCACCTTGTCCACGCTCCCCTTGAGATTTCCCACCTGTTTCCATCAGAATCAGAACATCCCTCAAGAAACAAAGTTGGGAATAGTTTATGACTTTTTATTCCTAACACAAAAACATTTGACAAGATTTTTAAAATACAAAATACAAACAAAAAAAAAATTGAACCAAAAAAACTATTTGGCTATTCGGTGGACCATATCAAAGGTCATGGCCAGGCCCCCCACAGAATTCTTACACCCAACTTCTTCTCTTGCCCTGAGGGCGTAATTCGGACCACCCAGCAAAGGTTTATGTAACAAGGTCGGCAGCTGGGCCGTCAGTATTGCAGTTACAGTAAACCCCTCCCGGGCCCCTGGACCTCCCCTGGTCCACTCCGGTCTCTTCTGCCCACAGGACAGCTAGTGCATTTCTCAGTTCTGCGTGAGAGTCTACTAAGTGGCTGCTTCTGGAGTCTTCTGACCCTAGTGTTGCACTGATCTCTGAACACAAAAACAGTTGGTTCATGCCATCATATTTCATTCCCAAAGTTAACGATGGACAGCAGGGTGGCCCAAAAGATTTATTTGCCTACCATCTGGGTAGCCGGTGGAGACAACCTTTGGCCACTAGATGGCGACCACATGTTGATAAGGCAAAGTGCTGAGGTGGAAACTGACCAATCCCCTTCACAAGTAACCAATGAGCAAGGGTGGTCAAGTGAAAAAGGAAGCTTTTATAAACCGCCTTGGTGACTCCATTGACCAGAAAATACTGCACGGTGGCGGGGAAGGGGAGTTCTAGTTATATAAACCCCTCTTGGAGGAGTTGTTGCACAGCCCAGGGACCGACCACCTATAAAACCTATTTTCCAAGCCCCAGATTCGGGCAATTAGATTTTTGTACTCCTCCCAGATGTGCAAAGCATTCTGATGAAATGGAGTATCTGAAAATCTGTCCCCATGAATCACGAAGCCTCAGTCACTGCTGCTATACCATTAAAGAAACAAAAAACAAAAGCTGCCCTAAACATATGCAGCGTGATCAATGCCTCCTGTTGCCCCATATGTTTTACAATCATTTGAAAGAAATGTGTGAAAAGTGCCTAAGCTGTTTAAAAAAAAAAAGTGTATTGCTAGTATTGTCTGAGAACAAGAGAGAAACAGCCAAGTGGTCACAACATTCGCATTAACATCTGTCCAGTGGGGACAAAGATGAGGTTAATGTGAGATTTGACATCATTACCCAGCCAAGTTGGGGGTTTAATTCCTTACTGTCCCCACTAGAAACTATGGCTTAGATCTGTCCCGGAGAGTGGCCTCCTTGGATAAGGCAACTCAGCCAGGACACAGTGGGATGGAACATGCTGCTAGTTGGTTCTTGCAGAGAACCCTCACCCTGAACAGGAATTGGGTCAAGTCAGAGAATGGACTCAGTTTTAAGGAGAAGTGATGGATTCCCAATGCTCCTGGTTGGGAATCTGAGTCTCTCAGAAGTCAAAGGGACTTTAATGCTCATATTCAACACTCTCATTTGGTAGATGAGGAAACAGGGACCCAAGATCACACAGCAAGTAAGAAACAATGGAGTTTCTGATTCTAAGATGGCTTATAGTTAAGTGACTTGCTCTACAAACTCATTTTGCTGTTTTCATCTCTCTGTAAAGGTAAGTACCAAGATCTAAATCCATGGCTCCCTGTTTCTAGGGCTTCCAACAAAAGGCTAGCAAAGGGTTGGCCCTCGCACTGGCTCTCCTGCTGCTGACATCTCCAAAGGCATCTCTGCTCTCCTCCTTGACAGCAGCCCCATTCCTGAACTCCCTGTCCCAGTCTCTAGAAGAACACCTCCCACAGCCAAAGGAGACCCATATTTTCCAGTGTAGAAACATGGAGCCTGGCTGAAGTGTTGGGGTTTTCTCAAAGTGCTTTTATTGATAATGCAAAGTCAGCCTTTGCCTACTTCCTGGGCATCTTGCAGCCGGCTCCCAGGGCTTCCCCCATCCCATGATGGTTCTGGGCCGAGGACACATTCATGCATGTGGGTTTCCAACTCTGAAGCTTTCCCTCCATTTACCCTATACCTCTAAACTTGGCAAGCAGACCTGGAGCCCATCCATGTGTAATAACACCTCAGGGACTAGGGGGCTACCTCTAACATATTGCACATAGCACTAATTAGTTTTCTTCTGCCCCAGTGGGAAGGGATGACAGGGTCCCTCTTCTTTGGCCAGTGAAACCATTACATTCACTTTCTTTGCTATTGTACATCCAATTTCTTGTCTTAATCATATCTGATGCTGGGATATGGGTCACTCCAAACTGAAGGCAGCTGCTAAATCTCAAATGCTAAAAAAATACTGCAGTTTGACATCAGTGAGTCAGATCAATACATACTCTGAGACTGATTTTGCTTCACAGTTGGGATGAGCCATCTCTCAAGCTGCAGGCTCAGCTGGGATTAACTGAACTCTATATCTGCGATGGGCCAAGAACTGAGCTGTCCATGCAGAAAGACCAGGCTGTCCATGCCTTCCCTGCCCCTCTACTCACCACTGCACAGCAGCCCCAGTGGGCCTACAGCACATGTCTAGGAGAAATCACTCTAAAAAACCAATAGACACAGGCTTTAGGCAACAAAAGACGTCTCACTGCATCTCTTCCCACATCAGAACTTGAGTACTGGGTCTTTGCAGCTCAGAGCATTCCTCCCTTCCTTCTCCTGCCCACAAAGCCCTGCCTCTCTCCTGAGCACATATGACACTCCATGCTGCAAGAATTCAAGGCAGATGCTGATACCTTATGGGTGCTTTTTGACTCAAAGCAGTTTTTTGGCTGAGGGGGCAAGTTGTGACGGGGCAGGGGGTGGGGGCCTTAGCTGCACTCCATCCACTCATATTCTTTACCTCTTTGATGCATTTTCCTTCGGTAACCAGAGCCCCCAAGAATGAGGATTCTGATTCAGCCTTGTACAGACTGAGGAAGGAGATGGAAGAATTCCACTTAGTGGTTGGATCGGACATTTTTGGAAAACACCAGCACGGCACAGAAACGGACAGTACGACCTGCCCTGCATGGGCAGCTATCGACACGGTCTACAGCAAGCTTTATGGCGATCACATGTAAACATCATTGAGAGCAAACACTAGGACAGAGCTACAATGAGATGGTTGCCAATGGCAGCTGCTCCCTCTGGGTTATTCCTCAATTTGGTGGGAAAGAGACCAAGGTTCACTCATTTTCCTGAACAGACCTTGGAGTTGCCTTAGTAAATAATACACAGCACCGAATGAGTCCTTCGGGATAGAGGTTGTCTGCAGGGTCGGTAAATTTTAGAACTTGTAGCATTTTATGTACGGGATGGCAACAGAGACTACTCAATGCCCTCGGCAGGCAGCATCCCCCAGCCCTGACTTTAGGCATGTCATGTCCCAATGCCACGCTCAGGTTTCTGCTCAAGGGCCAATGTCTAAGCTAACTTCAAGTGTCCTAGATTAATCTGATATGAAAGGACAGCTTCAGCTGACCCCAAAGCAGGGAGTGACAGGCTTGTCCTTTGCTAAAATTCCCCATTTCTTTAATCTAAAGTACTACCAGTCCAAGGCCGTCCCTTTGACCAAGTGCAATCAAAGAAGAAGCAAATAGGAGGGGCTTAGACAGCATCCATGGTCCAACTCCTTTCAGCACACTGAGGGGCCAGGGAGCGGAAGGGACTTATCGAAGTTACAAAGGAAGTTCTTGGTGGAGTCTGGACTCCCCCAACTCTCCAGACTTGGAATCTAGTGTTCTTTCCTATCTCACTTCTCTCCTTGATGCAAATCAGGACTTACTTAGTGGAGGCTGCAGAAAGATCTAAATTCTATCCCATTCCATAATCATTTATTGTGTGCCTACTATGTGCTAGGCAGTGAATAGCTATAAAGGAATTCAGAATGATCAGGTCTGTGCTGTGGGAAGTCCCTTTTTTGGTCCATCCTCCTAAGCCCTGCCTTCCCCAAATATGTTCCTGTCTGTTACTCATCTGCTGCCCCCTGCACCCTCTGCAAGGGGATGTGTATGTCAAATAGTATTGGGAGTTTTGTGCCACAGAATAGCATTAGGGGAGTTTTCTCTCATGGAACTGAACATCATAGACAGGGATACGCCACCACAAAACTCGGCCAGGATATGGTTCTGCATGATTGTTGGAAACCTTCCAAAGATTAGCCCAAGATGTCAAATAGATTAAACTCTGATCAATTAGTAATGACTTACCAGAGCACTGATTTCAGTATTCTTTTTTTTTTTTTTGAGACGGAGTTTCACTCTTGTTACCCAGGCTGGAGTGCAATGGCGCGATCTCGGCTCACCGCAACCTCCGCCTCCTGGGTTCAAGCAATTCTCCTGCCTCAGCCTCCCGAGTAGCTGGGACTACAGGCGTGCGCCACCATGCCCAGCTAATTTTTGTATTTTTAGTAGAGACCGGGTTTCACCATGTTGACCAGGATGGTCTCGATCTCTTGACCTCGTGATCCACCTGCCTCGGCCTCCCAAAGTGCTGGGATTATAGGCGTGAGCCACCGCGCCCGGCCGATTTCAGGATTCTTATAGCACATCCAGGCTCAAGAAACCCGAGTGCTGTGATTGATTAGTTACGTCTGTATTGGTCAAGGAGCTGGGAATAGTGGCATATGTACTATGTATTTGCCATCTTGGGCTAGACTCTGCCTCAGCAGAAGCTAACAATGTTGAAACTTGTCTAATCCTCCCCTTCAGTTCATTTCACACAAAAGGAAATTGGGGTCCAGAGGGGTCAACTGCTGTAACACACTGCAGTTCAATATCCCTGTCCTTGCTAAAGCCTGCCTCTTCCGGCCTTATCCATGAGCTGGTAGTATGCTCACCACCCAGTGGAAGACCATTGGCTCATTTTACCTACTGAGGTATTTGATAATCTTTAAAAAAGTCAATTCTCAACGAACTAGGCTTGGCATAAGCAACAAATTACATTAGCCTGTAGTTTGCTCATTAGTTTAGTTTAATGAGCCACTTTCAAAATTTTTTTTTTTAAAGCAGAAGGACCTTTTAAATAAAAAAATACAAAAATTTCCCAAGGAACCCTGATGTATGAAAGAAATCAGAAACAGTACACTCATACCCTGCCTGGCCATGCTGCCCTCATGAATGACCCCCAAGGTACCCACAGAACATTAAGCTGGAAATGGCTTTGCCATCACTTAAGAACACCAAATTTAAAGTAAAGCCCAATGGGAGTGTTTTTTCAGTTGGAGGGGAGCTGGGAGATTGTCCTATCTACTCCCAACCTTCACACCCTCCTCCTGGCTCCCCTGCCCCAGCCACAAAACAACTTTACAGACTAGGACAAAGGACTACCTGAGGGAGTAGGATAGCCTGGTGGCTGGCCCAAAACCGATGACTGCTCCCAGACCGCCTGTCTGCACCACTGCCAGGGGTGTCACCAAGTTCTGACAGTGTGTCTGCAGGCGGAGGCAAACCGCAGGACCACTCAGGATCACAAGCTGATGGTATGCCCAAGACACATGCCAGGGCTTGAATTCACCTGACGCCGGTGAGTCAACTGCTAACGTAACCCCTAAAATGAGCCCTTAGGCTTCTAGTCTGGTGCACAATTTAGCCAAAGTCACCTCTACCAGTCCCTGAAACGGCATCTTTACCCCAGCTGCTATGGAAGCATGGGACCAAGAATCAGAAGACCTGGTCTGGGTCACCCATCTGCCTTCTCACTGGCAATGGGACCTCCCACAGTCATTTCCCCTCTCGGGGTGCTGCCAGCCTCCCCTGGAAAACAGGAATGATGCGGCTTGCCCCGCCTTCCTTACAAAGTATGCAAGGTTCTGAGTACAGATGGATGGACACACGCTTGAAGCGTGAGCTGGGCACAAGATGGGGGCTCTTGTAATTTGAGCCAAACTTGCTCAGCAGGAGACAGGGCAGGGCGTGGCAGATACAGCCTGGAAACAGTAGGCCACGCTCCCCTGCGGACCAGCCTAGCGGCCACCCAGTACCTCCAGGGCAATCTGGCGAGGGGAGCAGAGCAGCTCAGTGGCAAACACCTCACGACAGTGCATAGTTAAAAAATCAAGGAAGCAATACAATAATCCCAGGCACAGAACATCTGAGCCATAAATACATTATTTTAAGGATATACTGTTTTTTTCTTCAATTAAAAATGAAGTTTATAATCCTGATTCTATTCACAAGTAACAATTTCATCATCACACACTACAGACAAGAAATGTTATGGTGAACACAGCTGCAAGTCTACCACAGGAAGTCAGTCGGGAAGGAAGGGGTGATGGGTGACTGACCCGGCACTTCGAGGTGCACCCAGGACAACCCGTTGGAAGCGAGGACACTAATGTGGCAGTGGAACGTCAACACCATGGAAACTCACAGACAGAAGCAGCTTTGTTCAATGTAAACATTGATTTTTTTTTTAAAAGGACAGCAGTTTCAAGTCTCTCTCACGGGTGTTCTCTCACGCTCGCTCGCTCTCTGCTCATATACTTGATTTCTTTGAAAACGTAAACATATTGGAAGGGCCTCGTCTGAGGTATTGAGGTATTCCTCGAGGGTTAAGGCTGTTATCAGTGTAGGCTCTGCTGGGCCTCTTTCAGTAAGCTGTCAAAATCCATGGCTTCGTACTTGCTTTTCCCTGACGCAGGAAGGGCCTCTTCTGAATTGGAATCTGGGCACGGGGGTGAGGAGACGGGGAAGAGCGGTGAGCAACTTACAAAGACCGGATGGGCAAAACATCTGCCACTACGAGTGGGCACCGTGGAGTGGCTGCAGCCCAAGGCCTTGGGGAGCTGGGACGAGCACTGGACTGTGGGCACTGCCTGCCATCCTGCCAGGACATCTTGGCCATGGTGTCAGTGTCTCAGGGCCTTGGCTGCCTTGTCCAGAGGCCTGGAGTCCCAAACTAGAGCATTCCAGAGGCTTTCTAGCTCCACACCCTACGACTCTACGTTCCCTGGCAGCTGCTTGCTCATTAGCAACCTGCAGTGTCACATTAAGGGAGGGCTAACAACACTAGGCCTGGTCTGGGTCACCCCTCTGCCTTCTCACTGGCAATGGGACCTCCCACAGTCATTTCGCCTCTCAGGGTGCTGCCGTTAACCATTATTAACAATCTAATTGTTAACAGATTGGGAAACTGATTCCCATAAATGGACATGCAGCCAAGTGTAGTGCCGCCTGACCTGGCTCCTGGCCGGGCCACTGACACTCAGTCCTGCACCATCAAGGCTGCGCTGGATTCTCTCCAATAAGTATTTTTTTTTCCCCCTTTGGAGACAGGGTCTTGCTGTGTCACTCAGGCTGGAGTGCAGTGTTGCCATAATGGCTCACTGCAGCCTCGACCTCTCTGGTTCAGGTGATCCTCCCACCTCAGCCTCCTGAGTAGCTGGGACTACAGGCACAAACCACCATACCTGGCTAATTTTTGTATTTTTTGTAGAGATAGGGTTTCACTATGTTGCCCAAGCTGGTCTCGAAGTCCTGGGCTCAAGTGGTCCTCCCGCCTCAGCCTCCCAAGGTGTTGGGATTACAGGCGTGAGCCACTGCACCTGGCCAAGTAATTCTTTTGTACATTGTACTTCTTTGTCCTTCTTCATCATCTTGTCCCCAGGTGGCTGCTGCCTTGTCTGGGGTCACCATGGAATGCCCCTGAAGGGGACAGGACAGCGGCTGACCCTGTGAAGTCAAGGAGACCGTAGCCACGGTTCTGCCAACTGGCTGTGCACACGATTGAACCTTCCCAGAGGCCACGGGAGGCTTGATTCTCTTTGGTAGCAGTCACAGGATAGGACAAGGTGGACCAGAGGCCAGAAGAAAAACAAGATGGTAGCCTTCAGGCAAAGAAGGGGCTGCAAAGTTATACTAAGCAGCACGCTGGGGTGTGGGGATGGGAGCTATGACCACAAGGGGCTTTAGCTCTGGGTTTTGTTTGAGGAAGGCACTGCCTCTCAAGCTTGGAGTCTTCCTAGACTGTGGCTGGGTCTCGGGGGCTTACCGTAGTCAGTGTATCTGGGCCAGGAGAAGTGCCGGAGCCCTCCGTAGCTCAGCTGGAAGGAGGGCTCGTTGCGCTTCCTCAAGGCAGCACCGTTCCTCAAAGAGAGGGCCGCGTGCTCAGAACACCGGTAGGTGATGAACCCGTACTTCTTGCCTCTGCAGGGAGAGTACAAGGGGAGGATGTCATTGGGCTGGCTGGGTGGACACTGTGAGACCACCCATTACTGGATGAGGAACTGACTGCCACAGTGATTCGATACATCACGTGGCCTCCCAAATAGAGATAATGCTGACCACTACGCTGACTTCTGCCACGTGGGAATAATGAAAGCAGCTAAGATGTTGAATGTTTGCTAGGTGTTGGCCACCACACCTTGCCTGGCACACTCCTCAGATGAGCCTGTGAGGGGGGTACTGTTATCTCCACCTTGCAGATGAGGAAAGGTTCTGTGGAGTTCAGTAATTTACCCAAAAGCAAGTGTCAGAGCAGGGACTCAAATCCAGGCCTCTGACGTTAAAGCTGATACTCTTAATACCCCCATATGTTTCTCCTATCAATCATTCCCATTTCCCTGGATCTGCCATGGAAATGGCAAATCCCCTGCCTATACTACTGTACCACTCTGCCTCCTTCAAAGCCAGCCTTGGTCACCAATTCCTTGGCTGCCATCTCGGCCCTCACCTCCCCTAACAGGGCTGGTATTCTGCATACCTCCTGCCCTTCACGGTAGGCATCTTTGATGCCTGTTCAGCTTGCACTCGCCTTCCCCTGACAACAGCATGTCAGGGTGCCAGGGCAAGGCACATGACAATGGCTCTTCCTGGACACCATGGTTTGTTCAAGGATAAGCCTGTTACTCAAGGCTGAACCCCAAAGAATCCATCTCGGGTTCTGTAGTCATGTAGTGACTCATGCTTCCCCAGGAATCTCTAAGCTGCTGGTAGCTTAAAGCTACAGGCAACCACTCTGCAACTGGGAGAAAAGTCTGCCTGAGAAGGACCAAAAGTCACTTCTATTCCAACTTTTTGCTTCCATGAACAACAGAAAGAATTCCGACTGACACTCATCTGCTATGTAAACTCCTCAAAGCAGAGACAAAGTGGCATTCATCAACTGCTTAGGTCAGGCTTACAAATAGTGGGTCTATAATAAACATTTATAAGAATCATGTTTCCTGACACCTCTCTGAACCAGGGCCAAGTTTGAACCATTCTACCTCTTTATTTATTTTTGAGAAAGAGTTTTGCTCTGTCACCCAGGCTAGAATGCAGCGGTTGCAATCCCAGCTCCCTGTAGCCTCTGCCTCCCAGGTTCAAGCAGTTCTCATGCCTCAGCCTCCTGAGTAGCTGAGATTACAGGCATATGCCACCATGCCCAGGTAACTTTTTGTATTTTTAGTAGACATGGGGGTTTCACCATGTTGGCCAGGTTGGTCTCAAACTCCTGGCCTCAAGTGATCTGCCTGCCTTGGCCTCCCAAAGTGCTGGGATTACAGGCGTGAGCCACTACACTTGGCCCCTTCTTCCTCTTTAAATGTCTAATATTGGTAATACGTCCAAGACTCTTTGTAAAGATCTTGTGTGTTTTTAAAATCTTAACAGAGTGATCTTTCTCTTCAGAGATGAATTTGCCTGCTTTATTTTTGCATGCTACCTTCATTGGATATCCTAAAAACTGCACAGAACTTGAAATGGTTCTATTTGTTTAATGGTTCTTTTTAAAAAAAATTTGGTAAAAACACTTAGGACATTTACCATCTTTACCATTTTTAAGCATACAGTTTTGCAGTATTAAGCATACTCACACTGCTGTGCAACAAAGCTCCAGAAATTTTTCACCTTGCCAAACTGAAACTCTATGCCCATGAAATGCCACCTCCCTTATTCCCCCTCTCTGCAGTCCCTGGCAACCACCACTTTCTGTTTCTATGAATTTGACTACTTTAGACATAGCATATACGTGAAATCATACAGTATTTTGTCTTTTTGTGCCTGGCTTGTTTCACTTAGCACAATGTTATCAGGTTCATCCATGTGGTAGCATGAGTCAGAATTTCTTTCCTTTTTAAGGTTTCATAATATTCCATGGTATGTATATAAACCATATTTTGTTTACCTATTCATCCGTTGGTGGACATTTGCATTGTTTACACCTCTTGGCTATTGTAAATAACGTCGCTATGCGCTTGGGTGAACAAATATCTGTTGGAGATCCTGTTTTCAATTATTTTGGATATATACCCATAGTGGAATCGCTGGATCAGATGGTGGTTTTAGGTTTAATTTTTTGAGGAACTGCCATATTGTTTTCCCTATCAGCTGCATCATTTAAAATTCCCACTAACACTATGCAAGAGTTCCAGTTTCTCCACACACTTGCCAGTGTTTATTTTCTGGATTTTTGATAGTAGCCATCCTAACGGGCAAGAAGTGTATAATAACTCTTACACCAGAAACTATTTCCTCACTGAAGCTTTCTATTACTATTATTATATTAGAATGTTAAAAACCCTAATAACTTAGTTTGCAGATATCATAGGATATAATTTAGAAATATTTCAAAACTGACAAAGTTTTGACATCTAAATTGTGCATTCATATGCAACCTGTTCTTTTTGCAGATCCCCTGACAGGTAAACGCTGCTTCTCCAAGTGAGCAATGAAAAACCAGGCTGCCTAGTAGAACAGAAGGCCTGGGACTTTGTTTTTTTTTGAGTCGGAGTCTTGCTCTATCACCCAGGCTGGAATGCAGTGGTGTGATTTCAGCTCACTGCAACCTCCACCTCCCAGGTTCAAGCGATTCTCCCGCCTCAGCCTCCTGAGTAGCTGGGAATACAGGAGTGCACCACCACATCCAGCTAATTTTTTTTAGTAGAGACAGGGTTTCACCATATTGGCCAGGCTGGTCTCGAACTCCTGACTTCAAGTGATCTGCCTGTCTTGGCCTCCCAAAATGCTGGGATTACAGGTGTGAGCCGCTGTACCCAACCAAGGCCTGGGACTTACTGCAGAGGAAGGGAGGGATGTGAGCAGCACAGGGCTTGAGGTAGAGTGGGGTCCCAGTGCAAGTCTTCAAGCTGCCAGAGGCTGCTGCCCTGCACTATCTCCAGGGCAAAGGCCCTGAAGCAGACACATGGGCTCCGGTTCTCGCTCTGCCACCAACTAGCTACCCAGTTAACTTGTCTAAACTTCTGCAGAAAGGAGAGCAATTGAAAGACTATGAGTGCCTATGTCCCAGGCATGCTGGCAAGTTCAGAGAAAAGAACGAACGGAAACTGCCTGGCACTTAGTAAACCATCAGCACGAGTTTGCTGCTATTACTGACTGCTCTACCATTTTTGGTCCTTGTCCTGGGCCTGGCTTTCCACATCTCAGCTATGGATTTCGTCAGGTTTGTTCCACAAATCTTGGGAATCTTCTTGTACCCAGCTCTGGATCAGGACTGGTGCCCCGCTCTGCTCCCTGCCTCTGCCATGGCTTGGCTCAACTCACCTCTTACTTCTCGTCAGCACCTCGCACTCCACAATCTCACCAAACACTTCAAAGCGCCTCTTCAGCTCTCGGGAGCTCATGTCACTGGAGAGATTTCGAATGTACACCACACGGCCTTCACCCTGCCCGAGAAGGACAGAGACGCACTTATTGCCTGGCTTCCTGGGGTCCCCTTGGGGGTGGGCTCCCATGGAGTCCTTGTCCTAGTCCATGATGCCTGGCTGAGTGAGCAATACCAGCTGGAGTCAGAGAGAGAACAAGGCCAATCTCTGCCCCACAGGACCTGTCCTTATTGGGGGAGGGTGTTGGAAGGGAAGAGGCCCCCAAGGAAGCCACTGCTTACATGAAGGTAATAAGCAGAGACTAGGGCTGGGAAAGGGGAGTGATTATCACCATTGATACACCTGCAAATTCAGTGGCTTCTGGACTTACCTTTCAAGTCTGAGCAGGGGAGGTGCTGGGGTGAAGCAAGCACAGGAGGCAGGTTGTTCGTGAGTGTCAGAGTGAGCTGGAAGGAAGGGTCATGAGGCGAGGGCACCAGGGCTATTGGAGCCACCATTATCTCTGGTTTTGCCTCAGCAAAGTGGCTGAAGTCACAGTATAGACACTGAGACCAAGGCATCACCTTCAGGAGAGCTCCGTGCTATGCCAGTGGGTGCCTGGAACAGCCTGGCAGAGGGAGGGGGTGGGAGACTTTTGGAACTCTCCTTCCCCTCCTCTCAGATCTGTGATTTGATCTGGTTGAAGCTACTGCTATTGCAACACTCACTTTGACCTGCTAGAGAAACCACAGCCTTGTTCCTGGAAACCTGTGCTCCCATAGGAAAAATGCACAGTTTCTTGTCTTAGACAGGCTTGCTCTGGAAACAGGTTACAGCCAGTGATTCTCCAGCCATCCCACCCACGTACTACACATGGCAAGGAAGAAAACCCAGGCGGCAGGTCCACAAGCAGGACTCCGTCGTCAACAGTCGGGGAACTGTACATCCCACAACATACGATGTCCAAGCTCAGCTCAACAGAGAAATCCCCTTCTCCCACCCTCCTTGCAGCTTCTTGAATTCATAAAGCTCTTTCCTGCCACTGCTCGAAACACTTGTCCCCCTGAGTCTTTGCTTGGTTGCTCCTTTTCATCAATCAGGGCCCAGCTCCCTGAAGGTGCCCTTCCCTGGCCACCCCATAAACACATCCTCCTCAACAGTCCTGCTTACTTCAGATTGCTACTAATTGCACATTACTGATTTCACAGTGCTTATCCCAATCTGTAATTACATTGTTTATTCCTTTGTTTACGAGTCTATTATCTCTCTCTTCCTTCTGCTCAGCCAGGAGGGAGCCTCATCTCTTTTGTTCATTGCTGTCCTCCAATGCCCAGAACCGTGCTAGGCCTGTAATTGCTGAATGACCAGACACAGACTCCAGGAAGATTCTCCATGCACAGCCCATGGTTTTAAGTACCTGCGTGCAGACAGCTGTGCACCTCTAGGGCATGCACACCTCCTGCGTACCCCTCCTCCCTGAAGTACCACATCACACGGGAGAGATCCAATGGGAATCTGTTTGTCTCTTTGTGTTTCTATCCTGTTTTCCTCCTTCCTTTCTAGTGACATGGCATAGTCGGTTTGCTCCAGCTCCCCACTCCAGACATCTGGTATGTTTTCTCTGTGGGGAGCTTTGCAGTAGGGTCAGCAGGTAAACCCAGCAGGCCAGGCCTGTGGGCTAACTCTGGGAGGGGAATGGGGAGGAAGGGACAGGCTCTCTTGATCCCTTGGCCCTGATCGAGTTGGGGGAACCCCTGGGAAGCACAGGCCCAACTCCCTTGTGTACAGATGAGGAAAGTGAGGCTCGGGGAAGCTGGGGACCTGCCCACAGTCACACAGAAGGTGGTGGCAGGGCTGGCTTGTGACCTGGTCAGCCTGGCTCTGCTCCTTACTACCACAGCCTGCCTACCTGGCTCTCTCTAGGCCCTGACATTGAGCCCTCAATCACCACCAACAGCACACTCACGGCCAGGCTCTTGGCTGAACTTTGCATGGTGCCACCTTTGATGCCCTTTGGCGATGCTTGTGCTCTTCAAATGACAGAAATATTGTCGTCTGCTGCCACAGTCCCTTCTTCCCCAGGCAGAGGCCGAAGACTGAGGGGCTCACCAGCTAGCCTCAGAAGGCTTTGGTCCATGAGGCCCCTGAACTTCCTGCTAGTCCCCATTCATTCCGGGCTCTGGGCCCCCAGATCACTTACAATGGCCTTTTCCCGCCGCTTCCTGGCATGCCGGGTGCTTGGCGTTCTGTCCGAACACGGCCCTCTGCTCTCACATCTGTCAGTGAACAAGCAAAGCAGAAGCACTCACTCTCAGGAGAGACCATGGGGGTGGGGGCGGATCGCTCCAGGAGGCAAGGGATGCTTCCTGAGGACTCATTCACGGGGCACACGAGCTGCAACTGCCTCCTGCAAAAACCCAGCCTCCCCTTCCTCAACAACGATCCGGGGCTGTGTGGACGCACGCCTACTGCCAGCTTCTGGCCTGGATCGCTGGGAACCACTGTGTTGCTCATTGTAACCCCACCCTCTGAGCCTGGCCTCTCTATGCCATTAGGGGTAGAAAAATCCTTTTGTTGGCTGGGTGCAGTGGTTCACACCTGTAATCCCAGCACTTTGGGAGGCCAAGGCAGGCGGATCACAAGGTCAGAAGTTCGAGACCAGCCTGACCAACAGGATGAAGCCCCATCTCTGCTAGGGATACAGAATTAGCAGGGTGTGGTGGGAGATGTGTGTAATCCCAGCCGCTTGGACGGCTGAGGCAGGAGAATTGCTAGAACCTGGGAGGTGAAGGTTGCAGTGAGCTGAGATTGCACCACTGTACTCTAGCCTGGGTGACAGCGTGAGACTCCGTCTCAAAAAAAAAAAAATTCCTTTTGCTTTATTATCTTATTTGGTCTGATTTTTAAAAAAACTAGATGAGGTTTTATGTTTCTCCATTTTCCAGGTGAAAAATCTGAGACTCAGGTTTGAGATGGGATTTGCTTAAAGCCAGAAAGCAGAGAAGTCAGAAGCAGATCCTTCTGGTTCCAGAACCACTGCTCTCTATGGGTTTCTGCCTCAGCCAAGCAGCAGCCCCTGCCCATCGCAGCTCCACGCTTCCAGGCTGGCTATCAGGCTCGTTAGTCCCATGTCCAAGCAGGCCCCCAGGTGCCGCCCGCCTGCAGCCTTTTTTGCCTCCCTGCACGCTGCCCTCACTCCTCCAGTCTGAGTCACTGAGAAATACAGCACAGAGGACAAGGACACAGGCTTGTGACTCAGACGGCTTGAGTCTGAATCTTGGCCCCACCGCCTCCCTGTTGGGTGACCTTGAAGCAGTTACAGAAGCCCTCTCAGCTTCAGTTCTTCGTCTATGAAACAGGGATAAACAATTGTGTCTATCCCTTGGCCATTTGTGAGGATTAAATTTAAAAATGCATGTCAATGCTTAGCTCAGGAACTGCTCAGTAAATATTTGCTCTATTTTTCTATGTAACCTCTTGGAGCCTCAGCTTCCTCATCTGTAGAATAGGGATAAGCAGCAGATATATCCTCCAGGTGCACCTGGGAAGCTCAAACAGGATAATGGAAAGGGAAATGACCTGCAACTTTAAACGGTGACCTAATTAAGAGTATGATCATCCCTTTTGCAACAGAATTGGTAGACTTTCCCCACCTGAAGAGCTGAGAGTGCCTGGAAGGTATCGTGGTGTTCAGGATTTGTGTTGTTAACCCAGCTTAAAGTGCTGTCTGTTGCTGGGTGTTTGGTACAGGTCTGGAGAAGGCTGATTAGCAGCTCACCAGGTTTACCAGATACTGAGCTCAGCCAGGTAGCTGAGCAGGAGCCAGTTACCCAATTAAGTTTCTGAGACGGCAGGAAAAGCCAGCCCTGAACCTGGCCCAAAAGCGAGAAGAGAAATAGGTGGGGGCGTTTCTAGAGAAGTTCTCAACTCTTCCCAGGCAATTCTATGAATGCAGGCCCAGCCCAAACACCGCTGAGCTGGGCAGGAGAGAAGGGAGGGCAGGGAAGCTCTGGCTTGGGGGATGTGTTTCAACATGAAGAGGACCTAGGAAACTGCCTGAATGGAGACTGAGTGCTTCAGCTCACAGCAAAGCAAGGCTGAAGCCGAACCTTTGACACTGGACCACTGCAGGGCAGAAGCTACCCCTGGGGAAAGAAGGGAGCCAGAAAGAGAGGCTCAGCAATGTCGGCAGAACGCAACTGTGACTGACGGATCCCGGCTTCTACAGTAAATAAGGGCTTGTTGGAGAAATTGCTGCGGACCTCACTTTGAGGAACAAAAAATTGAGGGCTTCTTAACATTAGTTTGCGGGGAGCCCACAAACCCCCTAAAATTGAATGCCCAGTTAGACGTGTATGCACATTTTAATGGGAAGACGAGCCTTTGCTTTAAACATGTTTTCAAACAGGTAAGAACCCTTGTTGTAGATGTATAAATATAAAGCTGAATTCTTTATTTTTATTTAATAAAAAAAAAATTTTTGCTAGTCCCTTTAGAAGGGAAGAAGAGGTATCTTGACAAGACCTGAATTCTACTCTCAGCATACGATGCTCTAGCAATGTTATCATCATCACCTAGGAACTTGTTAGAAATGCCAATCCCTGCCCCCGCCCCACCCCAGACCTACAGATCAGACACCTGGGGATGGGCCAGCCAGTGGAGGCCCAACAAATCCACAGCGGATTTGGCAGCCGGGTTCTAGCCCAAGAGCAGCATCTAGTGGCCACTCGGCTTCACCTCAACACAGGGCCGGGGATGACACTGACCCACCTCAAGCCTTCCCCAGGGAGAATCAGGACCCACTGTGATCAGACAGAAGCAACCAGTACCCGCCCCTCGAATCTGCCAAACCTCTATTCTTTCTGCCCAGCTCCCCAGCTGACTTTTGGACTGGCTCCTTGTCCAGTCTCGTTCAGCTGGCTCGTTCAGCGAGCGAGGATGATACGAGCAAGTGGGCTCCTGACTCATCATCCCTACACTGAAGTCACAGTCCTTCGAGAGGCAGCCGATGGCTGAAAGCCACAGCAAAACTCAGCAGGACCCAGAAACCTTATCAACGCTTTATATCCAGGCACTTTTCAGAGCACAGATTAGAATTACACTAATCTTTCTTTTAGACGTAAATATCCCTAGAATTCAAACTGTTGGGGCATGTATATGTTTGCACAAAAACTTAGCCATTTTACAAATATAAAAGCAGAAAACACAGATGGATAAGGGACAAGTTCCTTTAGACATAAGCCCATAAATAGCCAGGAAGTGGGTTTTCTTTCTTTCTGGAGGCCAGGAGATTTGGTACATTCCCAATTTCACAGACCAGGCTTTGCCTGCCTCCAGGATTCACTCACAACTACCCCAGAAGACCACCTTCAAGGCCCTTGACCAGGACATTGGCCACACAGGGAGATGCAGTCTCAGTTTCAGAGCACGTTTCCTGGGGGTCTTCCTCCTGGGGCTTCTCCCTCCCCTGGCTGCCAGGGAACTGGGGTCCTCTACTGCCCACTGCCTCTCCTGTGGCCCCCTGTTCATACCTGAAGTTCTTTCGAGTGGCTGGTGACCAGGAGTGGCAGGATGAGGAGCCAGAGCTTGAGCGGCTGCGGGAACAGAGCTGCCAGCTGGCCTTGCTTGGTGGGCTCTGGTAGGGGCAGTGGTCAGAGCAAGTGGGGCTGACTCCTGAGTCCTCTTCTTCATTGTCCTCCTCCTCCTCCTCCTCCCTATCTCCATCTTCCTCCTCTGGGAGGAAGCTGCTCTCACCACTGCTACTGCTGCTGTCTTCAAAGACGGTGTCATACTCAGGGCTCTTGCAGGAGGCCAGGTCTTCCTCCTCCAGGGCGGTCTCCAGCAGCCCAAAGTGTTTGGTGAGGCTGGCACGGATCTCGTGGTCTCTGAGCAGCATGCTGTCCTTGGATGGGGTGCCAGCATCACAGCTTCTGTCTTCCTCCCTGCCAGGGGCCCGCGCCTCAGCCTGAGGGGTATCCTGCTGGGGCCAGTCCTCAAGGTGAACCCCAGACGGCTCCCAGGACCTCAGCACCTTCCTCTGCAGGATGCCCTCTGGTCGGAGCACCTGGCAGTAGTCATGGTCTCCAAAGGAACAGGAGAAGGGACGCTTCTGGCCAGGCTGCGAGGCTGGCTGGGCTGGGGAGTGCCGCAGGTGGGACAGGAGCTCACTCCGCTCCGGGTGCTTCTTTGGCAGCTTGTGGGCAGCCCCTGGGGTGGCCTTGAGTGAGAGGGCCTCAGGGGACGGGAGGTTGAGAGCTGTTTCTTTGCCCAGGCTGTGCTTGATGTCTGGCTTGAAGGGGTCCTCCTCTGTGGGCTTGTATGGTGGTGTGGTGGGCGGGGTGAGTCCTTCCCAAGCAAGAGGAGAAAGGTAAGATGAAGACAGATCACTTCTCTGAGGGACATTAAAACCCTAAGTTTGGGGCCAAGCCTGGTGGCTCACACCTATAATCCCAGCACTTTGGGAGGCCGAAGTGGGTGAATCACTTGAGGTCAGGGGCTCAAGATGAGCCTGGCCAACATGGCAAACTCCTGTCTCTACTAAAAATTCCAAAAAATTAGTCAGGTGTGTTTGGTGCATGCCTATAATCCCAGCTAGTTGGGAGGCTGAGACATGAGAATTGCTTGAACCCAGGAGGAGGAGGTTGCAGTGAGCCAAGATCGTGCCACTGCACTCCAGCCTGGGCAACATAGCGAGACTATGTCTCAAAAAAAAGACCCTAGTTTGGGATGGCAAAAAGATGGCCACATGCCCTTACTCCCCCACCCCAGTGGATGGTAGGCATCACTAACTGATCATTGCACTGCTGGCTGAGTATGGAGGTGGCCTGGGAAGCCTTGGATTCTTTGGAGTTGGCATGTGATGAAATCCATTTGCCATTCCTTCTGTGACCTACTAGTGGCAGCTAGAGCCTCCAAGTCATCAAGAGATATCAGGAAGATATCTCTTCCTGATCTACACCCAACCATTCAACAAACCCTCCCATCTAAGACTCTCATATGCCTCTGGCATTTCCCATGACGGACAGGGGGCAGGCACTGCAGATACAACTGCCCACCTGGGCTGGGTGCAGCGGCTCAGCCTGTAATCCTGGTTCATCCCCAGTAAGTCTCCTTTATGGTACCTACTGCAATTTGCAATGATCTTCCTTTTCTGTTTGCTTTTTGACTGCCTATAACATAAGCCCCATGAAGGCAGACCTCTTGTGCATTGTTCATTATGTGCCACCTTGCCATGAATGACAAAAAACTCGGAGATGCATGGGTGTTTTCCTGAAGGCACCTGCCAGTGGAAGCCCCCTGGCTCACCTGCTGTGCCACAGAGCTCCACCGTCAAGGTCTGCTCAAAGCTCTTCTTGCCAAAAGTAGGGTCGCTGGTGGAGGCAGGGAGGACAGAAAGGAAAGCAGCAAGTTAGCAGCAGGCAGCCACCTCCCTGTACGCAAAGGAGTCACAGAGAGTGCCGTGACGGGCCCTGGTCCCACTGCCCATGGAAACGGAGCCTGAGGTGCATTTGCTGGGGGAACCCCCATCCCGGCTGTTAGAGGAATTCAAGCTGCACAGCTCTTTTAGGAGACACGGGCGAGGCTCACTGAAGGGTGAACAGAGGACAAGTGTTGTCAGCCTCCTTATTTTACAGAGGGAGTGACTGAGGCCCAGGAGGAGGAAGGGACTTGCTGAAAGCCACAGGCCCCTGTCAGAAAAGAATTCTTTTCAGGGTCCCCAAGAGGACAGGTTGCGAAATGGCCTGAGTCCTTTCCTCTGGCCTGTAAAAGTCAGTTTCTAAAAACCAACTCCCTTCTAAAGGAGCCCAGCTCCTGAGGGTCCCAGATGACAATCAGGGCAGGGGGTGTGGGGCCAGGGCCAGGCATGGGGGCTGATGAACCCCCCCATCACCCCCAACACACACACCAAACAAAAAAATCTACCTTTGTGACAAGGCCAGCATGAGGCACCTGGGAGAGTCTGAAAAGAAGACAAAGAGAAATAAGATTCCCCAACAAGGCATCACCAGCAGATGCTTCCCCTCGGGAGGAGACCCCAGGCCTCCACTGGTGCCAAGCACAGCTGCCCTTTGGGCAGGTGACCAAACACCTCTGCGCTTTCAAGGAAGGGCAGAACAATGCAAATCCACCTTCCATCCCAGGTCTCAGCTGGGGGATCTACTCGATTTTGCAGAAAGTACAAACGGGTGCAAGGGTGACCCCTTCTGGTACATGTAGCACAGTGAGGAAGAACTCTGACTCCTGGTCCACTGCTGTGGGCTCCGGACAGACTGCCCTGCATAGGGCTCATCATTAAGTAGCTCTGTGCCTGAGTTTCTGCATCAAAACATGGAGACAATGACAGTACCTACCAGAGAGCCTTCTTGTGAGGACTCAATAGGGACAATCTGTGTTAATCTGAGACCAGTGCCAGCACGGTAAGTACACAATAGATAACTGTTACTGTTATCATTACTGCTATTAGCAGTGTTTAAGACTCTAGCTGCATTGTGGAGCTGAATTTATGGACTCATGCTTCTGTCACATTATCCCCAGTGAGTCTTCTTTACGGTACCTATTGCAATTTGTAATTATCTTCCTTTTCTGCTTACTTTGGACTGCCTGCTTAATTCGTTAAGTGGCACCTGGCCCATGCATGATGGAAAACTCAGAGATGCATGGGTGTTCTTCTGAAGATCCGCTCCAACTAGCCCAAAGAAAAGCTGAAAGCCAGAGAGGGG
Organism: Aotus nancymaae; assembly: GCF_030222135.1. Classification (NCBI taxonomy): domain Eukaryota; kingdom Metazoa; phylum Chordata; class Mammalia; order Primates; family Aotidae; genus Aotus; species Aotus nancymaae. The sequence goes on along the minus strand of NW_026988479.1, from coordinate 24,829,227 downwards.
AAGGGACTTGTCCAACCCCACAGAACACTTTGTTGGGGGACGAGGACTTGAACACAGGGCTCCTGGCTCCCAGTGCAGAAGGGGCATGCTGCACCCCATCCCTGCCCCCTCCTTGCACACCACCGACTCTGACTACCTCTGGGAGGGAGCGGCGGGCAGCTGGGGTCCTCATCCATGTCCCCACACCCACTCTCACAGGGGCTTTCCAGGGCAGGGATCTGGGGTCCCCGTAGGAGCTGCTGGTCTTGGCCACTGTCCTCATCCGTGGGGCTGCCCAGCTCCCGCTCTATGTCATAGGCCTTGGGAGCCAGGCGCAGCGAGGGCAGAGCACCCTGGGGCTCCGTGGGGGCCAGTGGCTCATCAGCAAATGTCAGCCAGGGGCCCAGCTCAGGGTTCAGTCTCCGAGAACGCCGCACGGGGCACACGGAGCTCTCTGGCTTCCTCCCCAGCTTTGTCCATGGCAGGCCTCGGCCTGGCCTTTTCCTGCCCCACTCCTCCTCCTCCTCTTTTTCTTCTTCCTCTTCCTCCTCCTCTTCTTCCTCATCTTCCTCTTCCTCCTGCTGCAGCCTGCCAGGCCGGTGGACCTCCCCTTTCACCTCCAGCCGCAGTGGACGCAGGCTTGGTCTGGGCCCAGTGCTCTTGGGTGAAGCTGCGATCCTCACCTCCTCCACCGAGGATGGGTGACCAGGGGAGGCCTGGCTGTCTTTGGGGGGCCTGGGCCTTGACCGAGGTGTGAGGGAGGCATAGACAGGCGTGGCCAGACGGTAGGGTTTGCTGACATCACAGAGCACGTCTTGAGCCAGAAGTTCCCTCAAAATGGAGAACTCAGCCCAGGAGGCTTTGGAGGGGTACCGGGGCCGGGATCTGACCTGCTGGGAGGGGTTGCTGCAGGGCTTGGGGGCTGGCTCAGGGGCTTGTGGGGGCAGCTTCCTTTGGGGGAGGCAGTAGGTGTGCATGTAGCGAATGAGTTGCACCATCGCCTGCATGTCTTCCTGGGAAAACTGGGCACTGGGGTCTGCCCCGCCCAGTGCTAGGGAGTCCCGGGGAGAGGCTGGAGCTGGCTGGGGGCTCGGGCAGTCCTCACCCGGCTCCTCATCCTCCTTGGCAGGGAGCCGGGGACTCTGGAGGTGTGGTGGCTGCAGACCTCTATCCTGCAGGCAGGACCGTGCTGAGGTGAGGTGCTTATGCAGTTCTGTACAACTCCGGCTCTGAGACTGCGTCATGGGAGCCTTCTTGTCTTGGGTGCTGTCCGCCTAGAGAAGGAGAGAGGCTAGAGTGAGGAAGGAGGCCCAAACACTCCTGTGTGCCTCATCCGCATGGCCACTGGCCGGCCCAGTGTGTCTCACCTGGATCATGGGAACAGCCAAGTTTCCTTCATTCTGTCCCTAGCCTCCCACACAGAGCCGGGCACCTGGCCATGCTCAGCGGATGAGCAATGATCAGCCTCCTAACAGCTCTCTCAGTCATGGAATTTCACCCCTGCGGACCCTTCCAGATTCACTGACAAAGCCCCACTCTGACCATTCCACCTACTGCTCCATACCCTTCAACCAAAAGCCAGGCAGTAGATTCACGGTAGCCTGGGGCTGCATGTAGGAAGGACTCCCTGCAAATGAGCACTGGAGAATTCTTCTGGGATGACGGGGTTGTTTTGGCTTTTTTTTTTTTTTTTTTGAGACGGAATCTCACTCTGTTGCCCAGGCTGGAGTGCAATGGCGCAATGTCGGCTCACTGCAAACTCCACTTCCCAGGTTCAAGTGATTCTCCTGCCTCAGTCTCCCAAGTAGCTGGGATTACAGGCATGCACCTGTAATTACCTGGGTAATTTTCTGCATTTTTTAGGAAAGATAGGGTTTCACCATGTTGGCCAGGCCAGTCTGGAACTCCTGAGCTCAAGTGATCCGTTCGCCTCAGCCTCTCAAAGTGCTGGGATTACAGGCATAAGCTACCGCACCTGGCCTGGATGATGGATATGTTCTAAAACTGGATAATGGTCATAACTGCATGGCTATTAAGTTTACTAAAAATCATAGAATTGTATTTTACAATAGGTGGCTTTTATGTATGTAAATTGCACCTCAATGAAGTTTAAAAAAACAAAAAGTCAGTACCTCCTGGTGCCCACAGGATAAAGGGGAGGCTCCCTGGCTGGGTATATGAGGTCCTCTGCACTCACACCAGCCAATCTCTCTTCAGTCTTATTCACCCCACTTGTCCACACTGGGGCTTTCCTGCCAGTGGGACTCATCATTTTGCTGGGACTTTCTAGCAATGGTTGTAGGATGTGTCTCACCTCTCTGGGGAGCTTCCTAGGCTCCCAGAGGGCAAAGGACTGGCTCACAATGGGGCTTGGCTGCTGCCCTCTCAACAGAGTGAGGCACAAGAGGGTGGACCTTTGTTTTGGGAGGGTCAGCCAGGACAAATAGGGAGGGAGCATAGGGAATCATCCCCCAGAGGAGCCCTGGCAAGGGAGAGGCTCCTACATTGAGCTGCTATCTGAGAGGAAGTTGATTCTGCCTCTGAGGATGTAGGATTGTATGCAATAGTCCCCAGGAGGAGGGTGCAGGACCCAGGAGAGGAAGGGTTGTGTGTAGCCCTTTGGGGGACAGGACCCCTTGGAAACCACCCATTACACCTCTCCTTGTTAGAGTTGGAAGATGGGGCTTAAAGAGGAAAAGAGGTGTTCTTTGACCCTGGATGTCCATGACAGAGCTTTAAACTCTCCAATGGCTCCCTGAGGGGGAAAAAAATCCAAACTATTTACTGTGGCCTCTGCAGCCAGGCTGTCTTGTGTTTTGGTCTGTCACACCATTAGAACACAATCCTCCGGAGGCTGGCCACGCTTTCCTCATCCTGGCTCTGACCTGCGTTAACACCTACCGGTGTCTGCAACACTGAAGTGTGAGAAAGTCCAGGGCTCCTTCTAAAACCCCAAACTGGGCTGGATCTTCAGAAGCAGTGCCCAGGACACCAACTACAAGGGCTGTGGGACGGGTGGGAAGAGATATTGGTAGTTGACTGAACTTGCTATCTTCCACCAGAGCTGAAGGCTGCGGCCCCAGCAGGCACCTGGGGCAGATTTGGGGGCACGTGAAGAAATACCTTGACACAAGGCCGTTGACTTTTAGATCTGAGGCCTGCCTGGCGCCAGGCGGTCCCTTCCTTCTGGGTGTCAGAGCTTGATGTTGGGTAGGATGTGGCCAGGAGGAGCTTCTGCAGCTGAGGGAAAAGCAGAGAGGACAGGAGCCGGGGCTGAGCCACAGCCAGAGGACATGGACTACATGGCCAGCCCCTCAGGACGGACCTTGGGCATCACAGGGCCACAGGGAGAACACAGGGTGGGCATTCCATGACCTGAGATGATGGTCCCAAGATACTAGGTGCAGATGGCAGATTGTCTAACAATCCCGAACACACATAAGCATCCCAATAACATACAAATCCTTTTCAGAGTTAATAACCTCAGAGAATAGCTATGACTTTGAAAAACTCAAGCAGGTCTTGGGTAATGCCTGTCCATTTTACTGGTAAAATATTATTATACAGTTGCATTGGGACATTCTGCACACACGCGTGCACGCGTGCACACACACACACACACTCTGGAAGGTTAGGTACCAAAATGATTCTCTTGTTTGGGATTCTAGCTGGCTTCCTTTTTGTTCTTTTTGTTTATTCATATTACCTCTAAAAATTGTTTTCTTAAATTAAACAAGGTAATACTTGTAAATGGTTTAAAAAAAAAAGACACATCACAAATACTAAAGGGCAGACAATTAAAAGCAAGTCTCTCTCTTGCTCAGTCTTTCTCCCTCGTAGAGGCAACTCCACTAACTGCTTTCCGGTGAATCCATCATGGGGTGGGCTTTGATTATACAAGAATATATATGTAGCTATTACCTCCAACCCACCCTGTTTTGTTTTGTTTTGTTTTGAGACAGTCTCTGTCACCCAGACTGGAGTTCAGTGGCACGATCTCGGCTCACTGCAACCTCCACCTCCCAGGTTCAAGCAATTCTGCTTCAGCCTCCCAAGTAGCTGGGATTACAGGAGTGCACCACCACACTCGCCTAATTTTTGTATTTTTAGTAGAGACGGGTTTTCACCATGTTGTTCAGGCTGGTCTCAAATTCCTGACCTCAAGTGATCTGCCCGCCTCAGCCTCCCAAAGTGCTGGGATTACGGGCGTGAGCCACTGCACCCAGCGCTACCCTGTTGTTTTTACACAAGTGGAAGACTACACTTAAGCTTGTTTGACTTTTTCTTTTTCCAACTAATTTTTTTCTATACAAATTGTAAAAGCTCTTCTGCTTCAGCACCCTGAAGGCAGGTACACAGTGTATCTGAGCTTAGAGAGTAGGAAGTTGAATGCGTCTGGATTTTTGACTGGAGATCCTAGCCAAGCTTGAGAACAAACTGAGAAACATCATGAGATTTTAGTACAGCACGGAGAGTTTCCTTGGGGAACGTGCCACCTGAAGTCACTCCAGCAAGGAATGCCAGAGGCCCAGGAGCCAGAGAAAAGGCCACTCCACCTACACTCCAAACAAGCACTGATATGTTTCTGACTTTTTCGATAGGAAAGGATCCTAGGACTGGAGGAAAGAGACCTCATTCTAGCCCGGCACTGTGAGAGCCTTGATTCTCCATTGGTATAATGAGCGGGGGCAGGTAGACCACATGACTGGATTGAAATTATTATTATTATTTTTTTGACTCTAAGAAGATGACAGAAGTTGCTGACCTCAGAAAATCATACAGACACGCAGAGGTCCACAGGTCCTTTTAAGTCCATTGGTGGACTCTCTGGAATCCATGGTCCAAACTGGGGTCCAGATGACTTCTCAGGGCTTTTTATTTTTATTTTTTTTGAGACGGAGTCTTGCTTTGTCACCCAGGCTAGTGTGCAGTGGCACGATCTTGGCTCACTGCAACCTCCGCCTCCAGGGTTCAAGTGATTCTCCTGCCTCAGCTTCCTGAGTAGCTGGGATTACAGGTGCCCACCACTGTGCCCAGCTAATTTTTATATTTTTAGTAGAGATGGGGTTTCACTATCTTGGACAGGCTGGTCTTGAACTCCTGACCTGGTGATACACCCACCTCAGCCTCCCAAAGTGCTGGGATTACAGGCATGAGCCACCGCGTCTGGCCCTCAGGACCTTGTTTTGTTTTGAGATGGAGTTTCTCTCTTGTTGCCCAGGCTGGAGTGCAATGGTGCAATCTCGGCTCACCGCAACCTCTGCCTCCCGGGTTCAAGTGATTTTCCTGTGTCAGCCTCCCGTTTTTGTTTTTTAAAGAGATAGGGTCTTGCTCTGTCACCCAGGCTTGAATACAGTGTCATGATCCTAGCTCACTGCAGCCTCACACTCTTGAGTTTAGGCAGTCCTCCTACCGTAGCCTCCAGAGTAGCTGGGACTACAGACATGCGCCACCATACCATGCTAATTTTAAAACAATTTTTGTAGAGATGGATCTTGCTATGTTTCCCAGGCTGGTTTCAAACTCCTGGCTTCAAGGGATCCTCCCACTCACCCTCCCAAAGTGTTGGGAATGCAGGTATGAGCCACTGTGCCCGGCCCCTCAGGGCCTTTCTAGGTCTCTGTTGGTATGCAGTCTGTCTCCTGGGTGCCTTGCACAATGCCTGAAACAGGCACTCAGTAAGCATGTGAGGAATGAAGGTAATCTAAGGCATGGGAGGGAAACAACCTTTGACCAGCAGGGGTCGCGCTTTGCCTCTTTAAGGTTGGGTCCCTCTCCAAAGGCCCTGTGCAGAAATAGCACTCCAATGCTTGTTACTACTAATGGCTGTACCAGAAGTATTACTTAGTTCACATTTACTGAGCAACTCTATGTGCCAGGCACTGTTCTAAGTGCTTTATGTGTATCATCTGCTGTATTCCTCTTAATAGCCTTTGACATAGGCACTATGATTAACCCCACTTTATAGATCAGACAGCTGAGTCTTAGAGAGGTTCAGCATGTGTGCCTAACAGACATACAAGTACTAAATGGCAAGACTAGGATTCGAACCTAGGCACTTTGATTGAGACCCCCTCTCAGCAGGAGCTATAATGTGGGACTGAACATATTCTGTGCCCGGCATGGTGGGTGCTTCACGCTGCTTTGGAGAACTTGACGCAGTGGGAGGGAAGCGAAAGTGTCCTGGTCTAGGAGTGAATACTTGAGTTCTAGTCTTTGCTGGCACACTGACTTGCAGTGTGACCAGTGGAGATACCCTACCCACTCTGGGCCACAGTTTTCTCAAAGTTGGGTTTAGGGTCACCAAGGGCCTTTTTAGCTCAAACTCCCCATGACCTTAGAGCCCTCTCAGCTCCAACAGGCTCTGATTTTCTTTTCTTTTTTTTAAATTTTTCTGAGACGGAGTCTCACTCTGTGGTCCAGGCTGGAGTGCAGTGGTGCGATCTCAGCCCACTGCAATCTCCGCCCCCCCGGTTCAAGCAATTCTCTTGCCTCAGTCTCCCAAGTATTACAGGCACTGGCCACCATGCCCGGCTAATATTTTTTTGTATCTTTAGTAGAGACAGGGTTTCAACATGTTGGCCAGGCTGGCTCGAACTCCTGACCTCGTGATCCACCCACCTCCACCTTGCAAAGTGCTGGGATTATAGGCGTGAGCCACCATGCCCACCCTGGGTTTTGATTTTCTAGCTGAGTCCTGCCAGTCTCCAGAAGCCACAGCACCAAAGGCAGGAGCCCAAGACAGGCTGAGCAAAGCTGGACTTCTTACTCCAGGACAGCTCGGCTTTGGGTGCTCTCAGCCTGGATTGAGAGCAACTGCTTCCAGTAACTTCTGAGTTGCAGACTCCTTTGAAAATCTGATAAAAGCTGAGATCTTCTCCCTAGAAAGCTGCTATTTCATGTGCACATTTCCACATTCCACACACACTTGCACAGCATTTAACTTCTGCTGGTGGAAGAGAAAACCAGTCCAGCCTCTTTGGAGGGCAATCTGGAAGTATCTGCTTAAACTGGAAAATCACAGATCCACAGACCCAGGAATTTCATTTCTGAGAATTTGTCCACTTACATGTCACAAAGGCCTGTATAAGAACAGTTACTGCGCCACTGCTTGTAACGAGGAAGGAGTTGAAACAACATAAATTCCTAACGGGGGAACCACTCCATTCCTACCAAGGAACATTACGCTGCCAACAAAAAGAATGAAACAGAGCTCTACACACTCATCTGGAAGAGCTTCCAAGACACACAGTTAACCATGAACGCAAGGTGCAGAGCCATGTCTAATGTAGACACCCTTTTGTAGGAAAATCTTTTAAAAGGTAGAAGAGGAAAGTCACATAACAGATCAGTAACCACGGTTACCTCTGGGACAGAAAAAAGCAACAGGGAGAGGGCTAAGGAAGTTTTGCTTTTAACTGTCCATTTTTACTATCTGGATTTTTACCATGTGTGCAATCTTCAGGAAAATGTTTTGTATATAATTTCAAGGATTTAACACATAACTAGGTCAATCCCTAAAATACCAAAAAGCATACAGAATGCAGGTGAAGCCTCTGTCATTAGTTCCTCTGTCTAGGTGGGAAAGGTTAAGCCCAGAGGGCCTCCCACCTTCAGCCCAGGCTCTCTGCTGTGATCCATATTGCCGGTGATGCATGGGGTCCCCTGCAGGGCTGGAGTGGACTGCTCTGCACCCTATGCCCTGACAACCAGACACCTAATCCCAGGCTGCAACCATCACTTCTGCTGGAAATAGGTTCTCACCAGTGAGAGCTCATCCACCTCAGGGGCTGGAGCCATGGGCTTCTCCGGGGCAGGGCTAGGGGGCGCAGACGACGGGGCAGGCGAAGCTGAGGTGCATGATAGAGCATCTCCACGATCCAGGGCTGAGAAGGCAGCCAGACCCACGTCATCTTCAGGGATGTCATCCAGGGTCTTGGTGAGCTCTGCCAGGAGGGCCTCATTCTCACTGTCAATCTGGAATGAGGAGGGTGGAAGGACCAGAAAGGCAGATGGGGAGATGGTTAGTCACCACCTTGGACTCAGTCTCCATGGTGGACACCAGTTCTGCCCAGCCGGCTAGGCCACCATCACCCTCCTGCCATATTCTCCCCTCTGCCCTCCCCCAGCAGAGCTGCTCAGTATTCCTGGCATAGCAGATGCCCAATAAATGTGTTATTGACTCTAAGAATCCCAGAATTTTATGAGCAGGCAGCAGGTGATAATGGAAAGAGCCCTGCCTGGGAGTTCCAGTCTTGGCTCTGCTGCTTATCAGTGTGTGACCTGGGCACAGGGCTGTCCACCTGAGTGATGCCTGCCTCCCCCATCAAGGACAGAGGCTGGCCTACCACACTGGTAGGAGCAACCCATTGCAGCCCCTCGGACCCTGGGGTCCAGGAAGTGTGAAGGCCGGAAGCTCCAGGGTTCAACCATGACAATAATAACCACAGCAGTGTTGAGGCAGCTATCAGTTCTCTGTGGATTCCCAGAGCTTACTCTCCTCATTCACTCATGTGGAGGTAGCAAGTATGGTGATTAGATCCTTGGGCTCTGGAGCTGGGGCTGGACCACAGATTCCACACTTACCAACTGTGGGTCCTTAGGCACGTTAATTTCTCATCTATCAGGTGGGATAACACACAGCACACATTTCCTAAGGTTACTGCTGAGGACTAGAGTTAACATGGGTAAGATGCTTAGAAAATGGTGCCTGGCACCAAATAATCACTTGCTACTGTGATGACCATGACTACCACCACTACCACTGCTAGTGCTGCCATGACAATGATGGTGGTGGTGGTGGTGGCAGTAATTGCCCCCTGCACTCTTTGCTCCCTTCCTTCCCCTGCCCCATGGCTACGCTGTGCCTGGCTTCATGCTAGACGCTGGTGATAAACAGCACATGGATTCTGACACGCCCCACCCCCTTGGAGCTTACCCTCCAGTAGAGGACGGGGCGAAACAAACAAACAAGATCATTTTGGAGTGTGAGAAAGGCTAGGAAGAAAATAAAAGGAAGCCATGATGGAGGAAAAGAATGTGGTGAGGACTTACAGGCTATTGAGGGTGGTCCCAGATGCCTTCTCTGAGCAGCTGATACTTAAAGGTAGTCTTGAAAGATACCAGCCAGGTAAAGCGTTAAGGAGGGGAGACCCAAGAAGAGGGAAACCCCAATCAAAGGCCAGGTGCACAGTGCTTGGCTGAAGAGAGGAGCAGAAAGGCTCTGACAGGCTCAGGGAGACCTCACAGCAAACCTGGCCAGGGGTGCACGATTCTGATCTCCATTTTGCAGTTGAGGACACAGAGGCTCCTGGAAGCTCAATTTGTCAGGGGTCACATAGCAAATAAAGTCCAGAGCCAGGACTTGGACAGCAAGAGTGCCCCATGCACAGATGAACCATAAAGAGGGTCGGCGTTCACACCGCCAGCCCACAGGTCCCCATGCCCAGAGGCCTGGAGCGGAGAGCATGTGGCTTCTAGGTGAGGCACCGAGTGCCTCATTTAGTAAGGCCTGGTCCCCAGGTTGTTGTGGCAGAAGGCACATTCTGTCACATGAGGCCTCCTCCAGCACTCTTTCCCATCCCAGGTCAGGCTGTTTATCCTTTCTTCAGGAAGTTCATCTGAAATACACATCTCGTGACGGCCTTTTGGCTGCACTAAATCTGTTCCAGGCCTTAAAGCCGGAGGAGCAGCTGAGTAGTTCGAAGGGGAGACACAGGGAGAGAACAAACACATTTGTAATTTTTAGAACAGAGCTAAGAATAAAAGAAAGGTCAAAAGAAGATTTTGGTTGGGCCTGACGCAGGCCCTGGGGACGGAGGCCAGAGGGTAGATCAGGGCCCAAGGACTCTGGCTTTAGAATGCATGGGGGCTCATGGGCTGCCCCCACCCCCTACCCACAAGTCTACTTCAACCCTCAGGCCAGACTCTCAACCCTGTGTTCTCAGAACCAGCCTGATGGGGAGTTAAGACCCTGGAACTTGGGGCTCGGCGACGATTCTTGGGGTTCTGACATCAAAACGGTGATCTTAGGCAAGTCATTTCCCTCCTCTATGCCTTGCCCCTTTTCCTGTGAAATGGGAAGACATGATCCCTGGCCAGCCTCCCTCCCTGGGCTCCCAGAAGGCCAAGTCTGGAAGCAGTAATGAGAGCACTTTGTAGAGTGCTCAGGTCCCTAAACTCAATGCCTGGGACATGGGAGGCACCACGGCAAATTTACTGAATGAAAGAATGAACGAACCAAACAATGAACAATGGCGGGAGACTGAGTTCAGTGTCTCAAAGACCAGATTCTAGAGGGAAGTGATTCAGGGATGACATCATCAGCACTGCATGAACTGAGAATTCTCACTCTTTCCCAGGGAGAGTACCAAGGGCCCAGAGACGTTGTGAATTATCACAAATATCAGCACTGGAAGGGCTCTCAGGAAATCATGTAGTGAAGAGAGATTTCACACCCATGGCGCACATGCTACTGCTCCCCTGTATTGCTAACTGCTGATTCCTTCCATGCCAGCATTTTTCCTAATGTAGGGCTTCAGGTGACAACTGCCAATCAGTCACAGCTGGCGTTCACAAGGAAACCTATCTGCCATTATTTTTTGGGGTGGTGGTGGCAGGGAAGGAATAAAGTAAGCCCCAGGAAAGAGACTTCTCAAGGTCACACAGCGAGTCAAGGGTAAGACTAAGGACTAGAACCCAGGACTTAAGAGAGCCAACTCTGACTTACTGAGTGCCAGCCACGGTGCTGAAATGAGTCCAAAATGGCAGGGACCTCAAGAAGTACCCATCAAGTTGGGTAAAAGCAAAAAGTCTCCCCTTTTCGCCACCCCTCCCCACCTCACCCCTCTGAAACAGCCAGGTGGGGCTGGGGCCCCTGAGCCGGGATGGGAGGAGCAGCCATCCCTACCCACGCTGGCCACTACTTCCTCCAGCCATCCATCCCAGGGAGCTGCGCCACCCCTCTCCTCTTCCCCAGGCCCATTAGCTCGGTTCTCCCTGCTCAGCATAGAAACAGAGTGCAAATTAATGGAGAGTTAATCAGCTGAGGAAGGGATATTAATAGACTCAGCCCCACCCCCAGTCTTCCTGAGCTGATCTCAAGCAGGAGGAAAAGGAGCCTTCAAGAAATCTGGGGAAAGGCTTCATTTTGAGGACCTAGAGTGGCCTGAAGAAATGTCACAGAACAGAATGTAGGCTACCAGGGCAGAAAGAATATTCAGAGATCTCTACTATCCAGGGGGGGCTTAAATTGAGGTTCAAGAAACCCAGGAAATTGGCCACTCGCCTCCCATTTTTCTGGGAGTAGGTCCAGACCCAGTGACTCTCCTCCTGCAGCCTCAACAGATTGACTTGTCCATGTTCCTGCCTCATTCTTCACATGGGGAAACTGAGGCCCAACCAAAGGAAGCTACTCACCCAAGGACACATGGCAAATTGTTGCAAAACAACCAAACACCTGCCTTACTCTAGCAATATTTACTAAGGTCCTGTCATGCCCCAGCCCCAAGGACTCTGGGACACACAGAGAAATGGAAGGCAACGTCCCTGTCCCTGAGGAGGTGTCAACCCTTGCAAAGTAGCTTGTTCTCTACTCTCCCAGTTCCCATAACAATGGTGCCAGAGCTTGGAACTGGCAGCAAGGTTCCATGATTCCCATTGGTTCCATGAAGAAACTGTCCAAGTCAGTGCCAGAAGGAGGACTAGGACCTATGGCTCCTAGATCCCAGTTCAAGGTTTTTGGAATGGGTCAGTTCGATTAGTTCCTTCATTCAACACCTATGAATTGAGTCTACAATGTGCAAGGGCCCCAGAGATGAATAAAGCATTGTTTGTCCCCAAAGACCTTGCAGTCTGAAGGACACACATGAGTACACGAGATGGGAGCCCATGAGAGGGACTGAGTGACCAACTGCCTTAGGAGGAGGCAACATGGAGCTGGGTGTCGAAGGATGTACTCAGTGGATGACTATTAAGCCCTGACAAAGTGCCAGGCATTGTGCAGAGCCCTGGGAATACAAGAATGCACAATGCAGACACAGCCCACATTCAGGCTGCAGTCACATGCACAGAGGGTGCATTGGTGAGCAATGGATAGAGCTAGCCTAGTGTGCAGCCCACGGAGGGAAAAGGGGCTGGGAAGGAGAGCTTGGCCAGCTGTGAGAACTGTCTTCCTTGCAGGGCTGGGGCCGCACCAAGCTTACTTGTGTCTGAGAGCATTAGCAGGATCTCGTCAGAGGCTTGCTAGTGGGTCTGGCCATTCTCTGAGTAGGTGGGGGGGCCTATACAGTCTGGGGTGAGGATGGTCTCCAGGGAGCATCCAAACCCCTTTTACTCACGAGCTCTCTGCAACCTAAAAGCATTTTCTGGAAGTTGGCCCCTAAGAGGAAAGGTGCGATATAGCAAAGGAATTGTCCCCATTGTTCAGGCAAGAAAATGGAGGTCTTTGGTTGGAGCCAGAACTACAGTTTGGTCCTGCTAATTCCTCACAGGGCTGGCAAAGGGGTTCAATGTAGTGGTGAGGGGTATAGGTTCCTAGATTACAGTCTTTGCCTGGATCCTTACTAGCTGTGTGACCCTGGATGAGTTACTCAACCTTCCTGAGCTTCCTTTCCCTTGTCTATAAAACCAGTTATTAAGAGTACATAACGTATAGCTTATCTACCTCAGAGAGGCCTTTCCCGACCACTCAGTCCACAGTCCCTTCTCTAGTTCCTTTTTGCCTTATCAAGTGACTACTGTTTGTTCACGTGTTTGCCGACTGTAAAGTCCTCTGATGAACACAGTGCCTGACACGTAAGGGGCTCGATAAACCTTTCTAGAAGGATGATGAAATCCCTTGGAAAGGACCTTGCGGCACACCATCTTGGTGTTCGGCACACACTATATTACTATTGTTATTATTATTATATTGCCAGATACACACAGGGAGCTCTGGCTTCTGCCCCCAATCTTTATGAGGAAGAAAATTCCAAGAAAAGAATTGTGAATCTGAATATGTCCATTACCCAGCTAAACACAGCCAATCTAATTCCATCTATTACCCTCTAGGCCGCACACTCCCACCCACACATGCAAATCCATGCAGAGCTTGCTTTCTTCTGAAGAAAACCCCACACATCATATTATTCCATAAGAGGCCTTCTTACAGGAAATGCCAGCCATTACATGCCCCTGAGGCTGGGTGCTAGAGCACACAGGGCTGGGAGAGGCACATGCATAGTGGTTCTTGGCACTGCCTCTTATTAAAGAACCTCTGGGCTCCAACTGAAAAAGGGAGATAATTGTATTTACAACTGAGAGTTGTTAAGAAATTTAAATGAATTAATATACACAAGCAGGGACAGCCCTCCCACAGAACAGTTGCTCAATAAATGCCGGTCATCTCATTATGGTTTCATCACGGTCATAAAGTCCTGGCTCTGGAGGCAAGAAGACTGGGTTTGAATCCAGTTCAGCTACTGACTAGGTTAATTGCCCTAAGCACGTGACTTAACTTTCTAAGCCTCATTTTCCTTATCTGTAAAATGGGAAAATATTGTAACCTGTCTTGCAGGGCGGGGAGGAGGATTTGATAAGATAATGTAAGGAACAGAGGACTTGGACCCCTGTGGCACACAAAGGGGCTTGGTTCTGCCCAGCAGGCCTAGAGATTGCATCTCACCCTCACTTTCCAGAGTCGATACAGCAAGGGGAGATTGCATCTCACCCTCACTTTCCAGAGTCGATACAGCAAGGGCCAGGCGAGGTGTGTGAGCTGCGCCAAATCAGGGGCCGATCCAGCACAAGAAACCGGGGCCCAACAGCTTTGGTGGGTGAGGCGACTTCTCTGCACGAGCAAGTGTAGGAGAAGGCGGAGCAGGGCACAGCTCGGATTTTGAGGGCAGAGAGGCCTGGCAGCGTGGGAAGAGGGGAGACTGGAGAGGGCATACCTGGAAGAGCTCGGAGTCATCGGGGCTGTACTGGTTGGGTTCAGTCTCTGAGTTCTCTGGGCACCACTGCAGCTCCCCAAAGCAGGTGGCCGAGTCAAAGTCGCTGGCATCCAGCTGGGAGAGGTCGAGTTCTGGGAAGTCAGCATAGAGTTGCTCCTCCCCGGACCCTCCACCCTGAGGAGACAGGAAGGAAAGAGGTGGATCAGAGCTGAGGCTGCCAGGACCCAAGCATGGGCTCTCTCACTCATGATGCAGCCAATCTGGACCTGTGGCCACAGCCCGATTTTGCCAAATGACCAGGAAATGGAAAGATCAGCTCCACCCCTTGCAATGGTTGAATCTTCTGGTAGCTAAGCTAGGCCCCAAAGTACAAACCCCACTGCTGCTCTCTCCTCTGCACTCCTACACATCCCAAGGCCCTGCCCACATACATCTCTGTCCTCTTACCAGAACTGTTTTGTTGAAAACTTTATTAGAGCCTGTAAATAGAGGAGCTACTCCTTTACATGTATGTCCCCACTTAAAATTGGACTTCTTGAAGCAAAAATTCCTCTATATTAGTAATGAAACGAAGAACAGCAATAATGACTGACACTATTGTGTGACTACTAGGTTCTAGAGAAGCACTCAACCATGTTCCCAGGGATTTTACAGGAATAAATGTAATGTCGAAAATTACATATATGAAGTAATATATGATGGAACAGCACCAATCCGTAGACAATATGTAAATAAAGCCATAAAACACCGTATCATGAGTCGGTGATGGTGGCTCATGCCTGTAATCCCAACACTTTGGGAGGCTGAGGTGGACAGATCATTTGAGGCCAGGAGTTCAAGACCAGCCTGGCCAACGTGGCAAAACCCTGTCATTACTAAAAATACACAAATTAGCATGGCACACACCTGTAATCCCAGTTACTTGGGAGATTGAGTCATGAGAATCATTTGAGCCCAGGAGATGGAGGTTGCAGTGAGCAGAGATCATGCCATCACACTCCAGCCTGGGTGACAGATGGAAACTATCTCAAAAAAAAAAAAATCCCCAAAACACACCCATATCATGTACTACTATGGTGCTGTTGAAAAGAATGAGGAAGATTTATGTGCTCCCCAAGACACATTAAATAAAAAACAAAGTTGTAGAATATCAGCATGTAGAATATAACTCCACATGTGTAAAGAAAATAAAAATCAAGCTACACATTTCTTTATATAGGATAGTATGTATGCAGACACACAGGAAAAGATCTAGAAGGTCATAAACCCACCTAACAGCAGTGGGTGGGGAAGAAGGGAGTCGCAGGTGACTCTGATAGCAGCATTGCCTGAATCAGTGGTTCTCAAAGTGTAGTCCCCAGACGGGCAGCACCAGAATCACCTGGAAACCTGGTATGTTGGAAATAATATAAATTCTAAGGCCTAATCCCAGAGCTACTGAATCAGAAGGCAATCAATTTCTCACCCTGGTCTCTCAAGTTTAACAGTTACCAAGAGAAGAGCTGCCCTACAGATTCAGAAATAGCCTGAACTGGGGGGCTGACACAGAAACAGAACAGCCTGGTAACGTTCTGTTGGCCCTGGGGCCTGGCAGAACTGAATTGAGATCCCCACTCACCAGCTGTGGACTTTGGGGAAGTCCCTTCATCTGTAAAACGTGGACAACAGCAATATCTGCTTTATATGTTAAGATTAAAAGAGGCAATGTCGTTATAGCCTGGCCTAGTAACTGCTCAATAAATGTTAGCTAAGAATAATACCACAAATAATAATAATAAAACAGTGGTGTTTCATGGCAGGCAGACAGGAGCGGAACTGTCTCGAAGAACAAAAAGAGGCATATGTGACACTTAAGAGAAACAGGTTTTCCCCAGACCTTTTCCTTAATTGTTCCCACTTACTAGGCCTCATAAATTATGAATAAATGTATATTATTAGCTCAACTTGACACAGGAAAAAGGCTTTTATCCAAATTTGGGTCAAATGTCTTAATTGGTGTTTTGCAAGAATCCTGCCTACACAGGCGGCACCGGGCCCAGGTCCTCTCAAGCGGTCGGTTCCCTGCTCTCAGGCAGGCAGCAAGGTTCCCAGCAAGTCTGTCTCCGGGAACACGGCCCCACCACCCTGCCCACCACCTGCCCGTTCTTTCTCCAATCCACATGTATTCCACAATCTTCAATATTGACAGCCCAGTCATGCTGAGCCAGGCGCTGTGATGGTGAGTGGGGAAGGATGACATTACACAAATAATCACACAAACAAAACATGTGATTCTAAATCGTGACTCTCAGAGAAGAGCAGAATGCTTCTGAACCTGATTGGGAATCTGAAGATGAGAGAAATACAGGGGATTCTTCAATCTCTGGGTCCCCCAGGTACCCTCCTCCCCACAAGTCCAATCGTCATGCCCCCCAGCTACAAATCACCAGTACTCAGTGGCTGCCCCTGCTTCAGGAACTCAGGTGGATTTCTCAGCTGCCTCTTGGAAATTTCTTTCGCCTCCATGCCCAAGCAGACCGTGGGGATGCAGCCATGGTCCTGTTCTACGTGGATAACTGTTTCCTGTTTTGGGCCATTTCTTGTAAGTCCGCAATACTTTCGTACAAGTCTTGTTTGGACATATGTCTTTACTTCTTTTGGGTACATACCTAGGAATGAAACTGTTGGGTCATATGGTAAGTGTGTATGTAAGTTTATACACACAAATAATTGTTTTCCACAGTGAGAGAGCACGCACTTGGTACACTCCCAAGGAGTTCAATTCCTCTGCGCCCTTTCCAACACTTGGTATTGTCCGTCACTTTATTTTAGCTATTCTAGTGGGCATGTTCAATGCTACTATGAGCCAGGCACTGTGATATATCAGACTCAGCTCCTTCCTCCATGAGTTGACATCTTAGTGGTGGAAGAAAACACATAAATATTTCATTCTAGACTGAGTTAGTGCTATGAAGGAAAAAACAAACAAGATGCACTGACGGAAGCTAACAGGAAGCAAAATCTATCTTTTTACTTTTTTATTTTTATTTTCAGAGACAGGCTCCTGCTGCTCTGTTCCCCAAGCTAGAATACAACATGGCTTGATCAAGACGCACTGCAGCCTCAACTTCCTAAGCTCAAGCAATTCTCCCACCTCAGCCTCTTGAGTAGCTGGGACTACAGGCATGCACCACCATACTCGGTGGTGCATTGAAAAGAAAAATTGAAAAAAATTTTTCTTTTTCAATTTTTTGTGGGGACAGGGGTCTTGCTAGCCCAGGCTTGTCTCATCCCACCTCAGTCCCACAAAGTGCTGGGATTACAGGTGTCAGCCACTGTGCCCAGCCCAGAATCTAAATTAGATGGAATGTCAGGAAAAACTTCTTAAAGGAGAAGCCAGGCAGTGGAAGAGGTGGGAAGAGCATTGCAGGCAGAGGGACCATCAGAGGCAAAGACCCCAGTGGGGACTGAGCCCAAGGCACAAGGCGCTGAGGTCAGTGAGGCTGCAGCTTGGTGAGCAGGGGTGGGGGACGGAGGAAATGGGAAAAGATGACATTAGAAAGGCTGGTGGAGGCTGGATCACGTGGGGATTGGAAAGGATTTGGGTTTTACTCCAAGTGTGATAGGGTAGGACCAGCAAAGAAGCAGGGAGATGGTTTAACAGCTGTTGTAGCCATCCAGGAGGGGACAGGCAGTAGGCTGAGGAGGTACCTCTCAGACACCATCTAGGGGCTGTGGGACAGAAGGGAGGGCCAAAAGCAAAGACACAGGCTGCTAGGCAGCTGGGGCCTCCCAGGCCGGCAAAGCCCCCAGCAATAAGGTCTCGGTGCGTTCTATGTTCCGGATCTCCCTCTCTCCGGTAACTCAGAGCAGCCACCTCTGTAGAGCTTGCTTCTTAGAAACAGCTTTAGAACCAGAGTCCCAGAATCCCACACTAGCCAGGAACCCGCCGCTCTGAGAGGTTGTCCAGGTAAGTCATGGTGAACAATTTGGGAGGCAAACGTCCCTTCAAAAACCAGACAAAAGCTATGGACATTTTTCCCCCCCAAGATGCAAGTATGCACACGACATGTACACTTAACTTTTAGAACTTCACAGAGCTAGCTTAAGAACTCCCAACCTAGCTGGTCTATCTCCTTCACTTTGCAGACACGGAAACTGAGACCCAAGGAGGATAATGGATTTGCTCAGGGTCATCTGGTCAGTGTCCTTCCCTCAAAACCATACCATCTCATTTACAAAATGCCCATAAAATGGCTGTGATGACTGCACTTATTGATTGCCCATAGCAGCTCAACATATTCAAAGTGTACCCAGCACATAAAAACAAAGAAACCTCAGCTTCACGGCCTTGTCAATTAGGCCTAAGACCACTCTCTAGCTAAAAACCATTAAGCACTGCATTAATAGTGATTTCTCTGGCCATCTCCATATTTAGAGAGGCTTTTGAAGGGGTGCCTCAAGTGGCCCAGTTCTTTTTGAAAGGTCTGAATTAAGGCCTTCTTGTCCTGCCTCGGGAGCCTTGCACAGGCCCTGACAGCGGAGCTGAGAGGCCGCAACACAAACTAACAGTCACTGCTATTATGGAGCCCTTACTAGACGCCAAGGGTCACACTAAGTGCCTTCTATGCACGTTCTCATCAGTCATAAATCGACCTAGCAGGGTGGGTGCCACTGTCCCCATGTCAGATCATTTAAATTAGGTTGCTAGGGCCGGGCACAATGACTCATGCCTGTAATCCCAGGCTGAGGCGGGCAGATCACTTGAGGTCAGGAGTTTGAGACCAGCCTGGCCAACAGGGTGAAACCCCATTTCTACTAAAAATAGAAAAATTAGCTGGGTGTGATGGTGGGTGCCTGTAATCCCAGCTACTCAGGAGGCTGCGGCACAAGAATCGCTTGAACCCAGATGGCAAAAGTTGCAGTGAGCCAAGATCGTGCCACTCCACTCCAGTCTGGGCAGAAGAGCAAGACTTGGTCTCAAATAAACAAACAAATAGTACATAAATAAATAAGTAATAAATTAGGTTGCCAGGCCTTCCGTAAAAAAAGACCACAACCAGGTGGTGGCTTAAACCACAGAAGTCTGTGATTAAGGTGTGTGCAGGAATGGTTCCTTCTAAGGATGTATTCCAGGCCTTTCTCCTTGGCTTGTAGATGACCATTTTCTCCTTGTTTTTTTCATATTTTCTTCCTTCTATGCATGTCTGTCTCTGTGCCCAAATTCCCCCTTTTGATAAGGACACTAGCCATACTGGATGAGGGCCCACTCTAATGACCTCATTTTAACTTGATTATCTCTGTGAAGCCCCTGGCTCCAAGGAGGTCACATTCTGAGGCACTGGGGGTTCAGAACTTCAGCCTACCTCTTTTGGGAGGATAAAATTCAACCCATAATACCCCGGGTCCCAAAAAGGTGAAGCTGGGATTCAAACCCAAGTCTCTTCTCTCGCTCTGAAACCAGGACCCTCATCCATCATCCTGCTTCTGAAAGTGAGAAGGAACACTCAAGACCACTCATTTCCATTTGCAGATGGGAAATCGAGCTTTGGGCAAGGGTTGGGAATGGCCCAAGTCATACGGCAAGTTTGTGGCTGAGCGAGGACAGGCTCGTGTGCACGGCCTCTCTGGCCCCTCACCATGCCTGATCATGCCCCTGCCCTGGGCCCCCCTTCTCCAGCAACACCATACCTTTTCTCTGAAAGGACTGTGGCTGCCCCAAGCCAGGGAGATAAATGACCCTGGCTGTGGATTAATGGGGTTTCATCTAGACTCACATAAGTGGCTTCACTGGAAGCTTGTGTATCTTGCTGGAAATTGATTCCCTGCTTAAGAAGGAATGCATCTTCAGGAAAAATTGGTGGCTCTACTTTCCTGGCTATAATCAGCAAACGGCCTAGCTTAGGGCCTGGTCCAGAGCAGATTCTCAGAACTACTGAGTGGAAGGAAGCGCGAGGGGGCGGGGCGGAGGGGTGACTGCAGTGACAGCTTGGGTTCTGGGTCCGTCAGTACTCATTACACGTCCTTCATTGGGTCACCTCCCCACTCTGGTCCTCACTGCCCCCTCTGGAAAAGAGAACATAAAGCCAGATAAGCCCCCTGGACACCCCTGCTCAAGCATTTGATATAATTCTGTACTTATCAAGTTTCTGAGATCCACATAGGCTTTGGGGAAACAGGCAGAACTCGGCATTTCATAAACAGATAAAGGAATGGATGTGTGAATGACTTTTCAGAGGGGAGACAAAGTGCAGAAAGAAGAACTGTCTTGAAATGGAAGGAAGCCTAGACAAGGCGGGCAAAAGGGCCCAGGCTTTGCTGTTAACACTAAGCCTTTCAGATCGGGACATACATTAATTTTTTTTGCCACTTCGGTTTCTGTTGACAAAATGGGGATAATAAAAACAACCATGCCTCCCACGGTTCTTACAAAGATAAAGTACCAGAGACTGGGAACATGGCATGGATCAGACACCTGTGAGTGGTGGTCACAGATTGCTATTGTCTGAATGTTTCAGACCATATTTATGTTGGTCTGAAATTCCCCCAAATTTATGTTGAAATCCTAACCCCCACGGTGAGGCAGTGAGGAGGTGAGGCCTCTGGGAGGTGATGAGGTCACGAATGGGATGCATACCCTTCTAAAACAGACCCAAGTAAGCTCGGTTGCCCCTCGCACCCTGTGAGAATACAAGAAGCTGCCATCTGTGAACCAGGAAATGGGTCCTCGCCAAATACAAAATCTGCCAGCGCCTTGATCTTTGGCTTCCCAGCCTCCAGAACTGTGAGCAATAAAGTTCAGTCGTTTGTAAGTTACCCAGTTTATGGCATGTTGTTACAGAAGCAGAAACAGACTGAGACACAGATACGGCACTTTCTAGTTCCCAAGTGACATTCACAGCTGTGGTCTCATCAGTACCCTCCCAAGATGCAGGGGATGGCCAGTGGTTAGCATTCCCATTTGACTGATGGGAACACCGGGGCTCTAGGAGGGTGAATGCTTCGGGAACTCATCCCCGACCCACATCCTCAGTTCTAAACCTGCTGGCTCACTCAATTCTTTTCCGTCACCTTTGACCAGCCACCTAATCCCAGTGTCAACATGGCTCGTGATTTCTGTTGGGGGAATGATCTTGCCCTGCCAGCCAGACTATGCTGGCTCTCTTCAGGCTGGCCTGGAATGGTGGGGAGTTTGGGCCCCACCCAGCTACACTGCCCTCCTGTGACTGCCATCTTGGATATCCTAAGTCCTGCCTAACTGCCAGCTTGGTGCCTCCTTCACTGACAAGAAGTTATATTTGATGATCTGAGGCAAGTTATTCTTTTAAACTGCTGTCAGGAATGCAGATCTGCAAAGAGATCCGCTAGAGTAGCAAGCACTGGCCTCACCATTCCCTCTTTCCGTGGCAGATACCACTAACTGATCCCAGCCTGACATCCTGCTGAGCCCCAAGCCTTCTTGACAGGAAGGAAGTGTGGGAAATACCCATGAAGCCCCACAAAGCCATTTCACTTTATAAATGTTTTGTTCCTTCTCTCACCTCTGTTATTTGGCCTGCCTCTCACTCATTCCCTTCCTAATGGGTGGAAGCCCGCTGAATTTCCTCCGGGAAGCTGCTCTTCCCTTACCCCCAAGCAGACCAGGGAAGCACAGCCGGGCCAATTAAAGTACTTTATCTACTAGGTGCTGTGGCTCATGCCTGTAATCCCAGCACTTTGGGAGGCCGAGGCGGGCGGATCATGAGGTCAGGAGTTCGAGACCAGCCTGGCCAACATGGTGAAACGAAAACACAAAAAGAGACAAAATAGCTAAATTCTACCAAAAATACAAAAATTCGCTGGGCATAGTAGCGCATGCCTGTAGTCCCAGCTACTCGGGAGGCTGAGGCAGGAGAATCTCTTGAACCCAGGAGGTGGAGGTTACAGTGCTTTATCCTATGGCCACAACAACTGGTTGGATTGGGTGGGTCAGAGCAAATACCAGAAAACTGCAGGAGCATTTGGACAAGGGGGCTGAGCTGGCTGGATTCCATTCTAGATAGGCTGGCAGCCCTCTTGGCCATTACCTGCAAAGGGCCTGCCTGAGAAAGAAGCCAGAGCAGGGTGGGCAGAGCCAAGAAACTGACGGAGATAGATTCCCAATGAAATAACTGAAACACCTGGATTCAGCTGTGCCTGAAGGCAGGCATTCCCTGTGCTCCACAGTTACGTGAGCAAATATATTCCCTCTCTAGATTACATGCCAGTTGGAGTTTCTACCACCCATCAATGAAAAAGTGATAACTAATTCAACTCTCTTATTACATTACGAAAAAAAACCAATCTTCCCATGTCTTCCAAATTAATACAAATCTCCTAAAGAAGCTTCCAGGAGAACAATGGGGAGAGTAGTTGTATCTTCGTCCCCACAGAAATACAGCATCATCTGAAATAAGACTCAAAGCCATAAACACAAAGTTACACTCCAGACAAAACAAGGGGACGAAACAGAGGGGCTCTGAGCCCAGCTTAGAACAGAACATCCTAAACTCAGAGATAAACTAGACCATTGGAAGGGCCTCCCACCAAAACATTTAAGGCCTAAAGATCTCAACCCAGCATCCAAGGTTCTTTCTGTGCAGAAGCATCTGGCTTCAGGCTTGCAGAACTCAACCTTGGTGATTCTCAGCTTTTTACAACCGGGCTTCAAGCCTTACCCAAGTAGGTGACTAGTCAGGGCGTGGCGTAAAGCGACCCGAGAGAAGGTCACCAGTTCTGGCAAGAGTGGATCTTCCAGCCCAGAGAAGAAGATAGGGGTCCAGTGCTCAGAACTGAGCTCCAAAGCTGGGCCAGACCCAGCCAACCAGGAAGCCCAGTTTCCAGGGACCTAGGAAGGCAGCTCTGCCTGGTAGGCAGGGCAACAGGATGCAGAAAGCTGTGGTCCCTGACACTGCCCTGGGACACCTATCTCAGCATCTGAGCGAGGACTCAACTCAGAGCTCATCAAACTTCTTGTCGTATGGGGGGAGTTTTCTGCTACCTGCAGCCAAAGCTAATCCCATCCCGGCCATCTCAGGCCTTTGGTATAAAAGGGGCTCCCCTAACCAACCAACCAACCAACCAATCAGGTTAACCAACAGTCCCCACCCGCTCCTGTAATAACACCCTTTACTAATGCCCAAGGCGCCCCAGAGCCTCAGCTGGTCTGCTCCCATCAGCTGAGTTATTTATTTACTAAGATTCAGTTGTTTCTTCCCAAACCCACTGAATATGGTAATTACAAAATTTCGTTAACTGGTCCATAAACAGAAAATATGAGTACAAAAAAAGAGATTTCAATGAAAACTAAGTTAAAGGCTGTGGAAGGATTCAATAAAGTCAAGTTGCTAAAAAAGCAAACAAACAACATTGCCATCAAATTTCATGTGAGTGAGATCATGGTAAAAGATTAGGGGCTGGGCGCGGTGGCTCACGCCTATAATCCCAGGACTTTGGGAGGTGAAGGCGGGCGGATCACGATGTCAGGAGATTGAGACCATCCTGGCCAACATGGTGAAACCCTGTCTCTACCAAAAATATTTTAAAAACAATAAATTAGCTGGGCATGGTGGTGCACACCTGTAGTCCCATCCACTTGAGAGACTGAGGCAGGCTACTCACTTGGACTCAGGAGGCTGAGTTTGCAGTGAGCTTAGATTGCGCCACTGCACTCCAGCCTGGCGACAGGGCAAGACTCTGTCTCAAAAAAAAAAAAAAAGATTATGAGAAATTTGCAAGAATCAAAGATTCAGCACTCAGACAACTTGACAAGAGTCAAAGTTCTTGATCCAACTGAATGCATCCTGAAACTGGAAACTGGCACTGTGGGTGTCATCTACATAGGAAAGATGACTTGGAGTTTCAATGCTGGCAACACAAACAGTCCTATAGCAAAAGACTGGCAAAAATGAATGCACATGTCATATGGCTTCACTAAAAGACAATGTAGGTATGTGTTTCACAATTCTGGGCTTTGTCTGACTTCTTCCTAGGAATTCCCCTCTGCAGCCTTCCTGCACCTCCCAGCTGCAGTTTCCACTCTCATCAGATAAGAAGCTGATTACTGTACACAGACTCTGGCCTCCAAGGCGCAGGAAATAAAGCCTTATGATGGACTACCATAACACAGAACCAGGGTTTTATGCACCAGAAGGGTCTGGAGTAACATTTTTAGAGACGAATCTCTCATCTTGCAGGTGAGGGCATTGAGGCTAAGAAAGAAGGAACCCAAGATCCACACAGCCAGCTCCTGACAGGGCCAGAACACAAAGTGGGATCTCCCGTGTGACTTGTCCAGACCAGTTTCCAGAATGACAGGCCACTTCCTCAACATCTGTGGCCCAGCCACCGAAAGTTCTGCGTTAGGTCCATCTCTCTTTAAATGGCAAGGGAAAAAAGAATAGGCAGTCTCCTGGGCAGGTGTTACCTTACAGTCATCTCCTTTCCCACTTCTGTTGCCTGTAAGCAGCCCCTTATCCACTGAAGATCTGCAAAGTGTCTCATTGCTGTGCTGGGGTGAGATTACCTGGGGTGGGGTGGCTCCTGGATGGCCTGGCATGTGGCTGTGCAGAGTCCAGATTCCCCTCCTCCAGCACTGAGGTCGGCTAGGCCCCCCACCCCACCTTCGGCAGCATGGATCCTGGCATCTCTCAGGAGGGCGGCCTGTCAGCAGGTACAAGCCTGCCCCGGGCCTAGGAAGGCAGCATTTTATTTTGTTTGTAAACAATAAGGTTGAAGTATATTCTGCACAAGGTGTTTTAGGGCAGGGTGATATACGCATTGTATCTGGCTGCACTCGCAGTCAATTTTATGCACTTGAACTCAAGGGCCTCTTGAATTCAAAGGAGAGTGGCAGGAAAGCACTTGCTAAACTGCAAAACGAGGTACAGGTACATGATGTTAGGCTTTGCTGAGGCAGAGTTGGCCCTGGCTCATAACGCGCTAGTTACACTGAGTTGCTTGCCCTCTGCGCATATCTCGAGACCAGCTTCCCTTCTGGAACAGTTGTGCAGCTTGAGTTTCCACCCCAGGGCCTCTGTGCTGGAGGCTTCCTCAGCCTGGAATGCCTTCTCTCTGCTACATCTCCCATAGCGGCTTCCTTCTTTCTATCCTCATCCCAGGTTGAACGTCCATCCCGAGATGGGCCTCCCTGACCACTGTACCCTAAATAAATGGCCATCCCGTCTCTGGGCTACCCAGTACCCTGCTGGAATTCCCTCGATTAGCACTTACCATTCTTTGCTATTCCCCTGTCCCCTTTTATTTTAAATTGCAGTAAATATAAATAACATGAAATTTATTAGGTTTTTTTTTTTTTTTTTTGTACAGGATCTCACTCTGTCACCCAGGCTGGAGTGCGGTAATATGATCATGGCTCATTGCAGCCTTGACTTCCCGGGCTCAAGCAATCCTTCCACCTTAGCCTCCTAAGTAGTTGCTAGGACTACAGGTCCACACCGCCATTCCCAGCTTGCTTATTGATTTATTTATGGTAGAGATGGGGGTCCTTCTATGTTGTCCAGGCTAGTCTCAAACTCCTGGACTTAAGCAATCCTCCTCCTTTGGTCTCCCAAAGTGCTGGGATGACAGGCATTAGCCGCCATGCCTGGCCCATTTTAAACATTTGTAAGTGTGCAGTTCAGTGGCATTAAGTACACCACATTGCTTTGCAGCCGTCACCACCATCCATCTCCAGAACTACCCGCATTATTAATTTATCTACTTGTTTACTGCTGCCTCCCGCAACTGGTAGCTCCACGTGAGCAGGGGCTGTGTCTGTGCCCGTCTTGTTGCTCACTGTATCCCAAATGCACAGCATAATGCCTGGCCCATAGTAGGTGCTCAATAAAGGGTGTTCAAGAAACAAAATGAGTGTCTTGTAAAGCATATAGGGCCGTGCACAAAAACAAGAGAGCGCAACATGTGCATTTTTCCATACAACCCCGAGACAAGACCAAATTTCCTGGCAGCCTCAGTCACCAGATAACAATTTCAGGTTCTGTCAAAGTCTGTGGGGGCAAAACCGCTGAGAGCTCCATTTCTTTCCTGGTTCCAGGCCCCTCTGCGAGGTCAAGAATGAAGATACATGATCACACAAACCACCTGACATCAACACTCACCATTTCAACACATCAGCTCTACCGAGAGCAACATTTTATCAGTTGCTGAAGGGCAGGCACAAAAATAGACTGCAGGGATCAAATGCCACCCTCAGCTGCTCTCTTGACTCTCAGGAGTGAAAGTTCCTGCCTGGCATCCGAGGACCCCAGGGCCTGGGGACCTGAAAGCAGAGGTCAGCTGTTAACAGCAGTTACACAGATTTTAGAAGGTGGAGCCAGGGCTGGAATTAGGGTGCCTTAGACACCAAAATACTCAGTCATCAAGGTAGATCATATTTTAATGCAATTTACAAATGAATGCAAAATATCTACCCAAGATGAACAAAATACCAAAATTCTCAGTAAAGGTGAGGTCAGTAGTGCCGATGTTTTTGCTCTTGCCTCAGGTTCCTGTAGGGTTACGCATGACCCTGTCACTGTTGCTGGTTTTGTTTTAAAATTGGATATTTTGTTCAGCATGGATATTTTCACATCAATTATTTTTAAACACGAATATAAATAAGATTGATGTTGATGACTGAGTTTGTTGGCATCTCCTTAAATTCTGTGCCAGAGTCAAGTGCCTCCTTTGCCTCACCTTAGCCCTCACCTGCATGGCATTAGATGGAGAAAGTTGCTGTTCGTGCAGGTGACTAAAATGGGACCATGTCTCAGGTCACGCCATTTAGTGGGGCCTCAGTTTCAACATCTCTGAAGTAGGTAGGGCCCATGACCTCCTAGTTGCTGTGGAATTGTTCCAGCCCTCATGAGGTATTTTGGATGGGGGTTTAGGAAAACTGTAAAGTGCTTATAAGAAACTTTCCGGCTGGGTGTGGTGGCTCACGCCTGTATTCCCAGCATTTTGGGAGGCCGAGGCGGGCGGATCACCTGAGGTCAGGAGTTCGAAACCAGCCTGCCCAACATGGAGAAACCCCGTCTCTACTAAAAATACAAAATCAGCCGGGCATGGTGGTGCATGCCTGTAATCCCAGCTACTTGGGAAACTGAGGCAGGAGAAATGCTTGAACTTGGGAGACAGACGTTGCGATGAGCCAAGATCACACCATTGCACTAATCCTGGGCAACAAGAGTGAAACTACATCTTTAAAAAAAAAAAAAAAACTTTCCAGGAACTCTTATTAAGTTCTTTCTCCAAGATGGTAAATGGCCTGCCAGGGTGGGGGGTGGTATACAAAACACTTGCCCTATTTCTAACGAAAGGAGTGAAGTTCGTGAAATGCATTGACTTTGCTTAAGAAAAGAAAGAGACTGGAGCGGATTCCTGGTTCTTCCTGCAATCAGGATGTCCTCTGGCGGTCCACTCACTGGAATTCTGACCCCAGTCCTGAGTCGGACGGAAAGCAAAGGGTGACTTCTAGTTCATGTCGCACAGCTGAAGGGATGACCACTGACACCCTGCTCATGAGCTGACAGGTGCTTCCTTTCCTTCCCATGTTGTGTGGGATTTCCTCAAAATCCGGATGTGCCCAGGGACATATCAGCCACCCTCCTGTGTCAGGAGGATGACAAAGTACCTGACTTTGGGTGGATAGAAAAGTTCTGGACTGATGATAGTTTTATGGCACTGTGAATGTACTTAATGCCACCATTTTGTACATTTATAAATGGTAAACTGTAGTCTGCGCGACATGGCAAAACCCTGTCTCTATTAAAAAAAAATACAAAAAAAATTAGGCACGGTAGTGTGTGCCTGTCCTCCCAACTACTCTGGAGTCTGAGATGGGAGGTCACCTGACAGGAGGTTGAGGCTGCAGTGAGCTGTGATTGTGCCACTGCACTACTCCAGCCTGGATGACAGAGTGAAACCCTGTCTCAAAAAAATAAAATAAAATAAAAAGGTAAATTTTATGTTAGGTACCATTTAATACAATTTTTTTAAAAAGTCGGCCGGGCAAGGTGGCTCATGGCTGTAATCTCAGCACTTTGGGAGGCCAAGGTGGGTGGATCAGCTGAGGACAGGAGTTTAAGACCAGCCTGCCCAATATGGTGAAACCCCATCTCTACTAAAAATACAAAAATTAGCTGGGCGTGGTGGTGGGCACCTGTAATCCCAGCTACTTGGGAGGCTGAGGCAGGAGAATCACTTGAAATGCGGAGGCAGAGGTTGCAGCGAGCCAAGATCGCGCCATCGCACTCGAGCCTCGGCAACAAGAGCGAAACTGCGTCTCAAAAAAACAAAAAGTCCCAGAGACCTAAAAGAACAAAGTGCCCTGCACACTCCATCTGGAGGTGTTCTCTGGGATCCTACAGTGTCCATGTTCTCAGGTTCTATTTCTGCATCTCCTGGCCTGGCTGGCAGGAGAGACCGAGGGAGCAGGGCCAGGGCTCAGCTGAGAAGCCCTTTTTCCTGTAAACACTGTTATAAATAATCCAGAAAGAGGCTGAAAGGGGGTCCTGGCAAGAAAGTGAAGGTCAGGCAGCCCCTTCATGGCATTTAAGGAAATGTCACACTCAACAGGACAGCAAGGTGCCAGTGCACACCTTCAGCCCAGTGCTGCCTGGGGTTGACTGTGGCCTTGCTCTCAAGCCAGAGCACCCAGGGAGCACTCCCACACCCAGGATATGCAGCCCTAAGGTGGTGGGCTCCTGGGGTTTATAAACAGACAGGGGACCCTCGGGTGGGTGGACAGGCAGTGGATAGCTGGCAATTCCCGCTTCCCAGTAGGCTGGGGGCCTTGGCAGGCCAGAGCTGAAGTCAGTTCCCCAATAACCCAGGCCAGGACTCCACACCAGCCTGGGCTTGTCAGCCAACACATGACCAGGCCTAGGGAGAGATGACTCAGCAGTGCTCGGCCCACAGCTGCCCCTGCTGCTGCACAGCGTGGGAGCTGGAGGGGCCTCACAGCCCATCTGGTCCTATGGTTCCCACGCTGGGCTCCCTGGGGAACCCCCACAGCTCCACCATGGCCCTGGGCTTTGAAATGGGAGGGATTATGAAGGAGTTAATTAGGTTTTCTATATTTATTAACCAAAAGCCATACAGTGGCAACCCATCATATTCCTATTTAACTAGAGTGACTTCAACATTATGTGCTTGGCCAAAAAGATAAATAGGCCAGGCACAGTGACTCACACCTGTAATCCCAGCACCAAGGGGGCCAGATCACCTGAGGTCAGGAGTTCAAGACCAGCCTGGCCAACATGGCAAAACGCCAACTCTACTAAAAATACAAAAATTAGCCAAGCGTGGTGGTGCATGCCTGTAATCCCAGCTACTCAGGAGGCTGAGGAAGGACAATCACTTGAACCCGGGTGGCAGAGGTTACAGTGAGCTGAGATCACGCCATTGCACTCCAGCCTGGGCAACAGAGCAAGACTCTGTCTTAAAAAAAAAAAAAAAGGGCCGGGCGCGGTGGCTCACACCTATAATCCCAGCACTTTGGGAGGCCGAGGCGGGTGGATCACGAGGTCAAGAGATCAAGACCATCCTGGTCAACAAGGTGAAACCTCGTCTCTACTAAAAATACAAAAATTAGCTGGGCATGGTGGTGCACACCTGTAGTCCCAGCTACTCGGGAGGCTGAGGCAGGAGAATTGCTTGAACCCAGGAGGCGGAGGTTGCGGTGAGCCGAAATCGCGCCATTGCACTCCAGCCTGGGTAACAATAGCGAAACTCCGTCTCCAAAAAAAAAAAAAAAGATAAAATAAATAAAAAGTCACATTTCTATTTCCTTCTTACACATTAGAAATAGGGTGATGTATCTTGCATATGAATTCTATATTTGCATACACTCATATACACATATCTATTTTCCATATATACTACTTGGTGGGCCATTTAAGGACTCTATGAGGTTAATTTAATCCAAACCCCAAACTAAGAAACCACTCCCCAAGTACATGGTATTTACCACTCAGGTGTCTGAGCAGCCTGTGAGAGTCCAGCAAAGTGGGGATTCCCCATTTTATCTATTTGACTTTGAAAGAATGGGGAGGGGCAAGTTCTCCACGCCTGTTAGTACCTTTGAAAGTCTTCCTGGGTTCAGGAAGCCCGGGGAACATCACAGAGGAGGAAGCACAGGCTCCCATCAAGAGGGGCAGGGCTTGCCCACCAGGCCCAGCAAGCTGGAGGCAGAATGGACACCAGGGTTTGTCGCTCACTCTCCTGCTGAAAACCCTCCCAACTTCTCACTGCCCTTGACAAAATCCCCAGAGTCCTCAGGGGCCGTGCCTGCTTTCTCCCCACCTCCTGGACTCTCCCATTCTCCCCTTATAGTAGGCATGGTGGCCTTCTTTCTTCCCCTGGAACACAACCCTCTGGCTGGGGCTGTCCACCTGGGATACCTCCCCCAGGTCCTGGGAGCGAGCACCTTCCCACCATCCAGTCTCAGTGAGAGAGGCCTTCCCCCACACTCCAATCCATCTGCTCACAGGGATTACATCACTGTGGGTTTTTGTTTTTGTTTTTTGGAGACAGTCTCATTCTGCCGCCCAGGCTGGAGTGCAGTGGCGTAAGCTCAGCTCACTGCAACCTCTGTCTCCTGGGTTCAAGCGATTCTCTTGCCTCAGCCTCCCAAGTAGCTGGGACTATAGGCACGCTCTACCACCTGGCTAATTTTTGTATTTTTTGTTGAGATGGGGTTTCGCCATGTTGTCCAGGCTGGTTTCAAGCTCCTGACCTCAAGTGATGTATCTGCCTCAGCCTTCCAAAGTGCTGGGACTACAGGCATGAGCCACCACACTTGGCCACATCACTGTGTTTTAAGCATAGCATGGACCCAGGGATCACCTGTCTCCTCTCTAGAACATAAGCTGTGCAAGCACCTGACCTTGTCCTTTGCTGAGTCCCTGAACCTGGAAAGATGCCAAGCACTGAGTAGGTGCTTACTAACCCTTTACAGGATGGGAGGGTGTGGGGTGGAGGGCAGGGGTGCCATTTCCCAGGTCAGTTTTGGCATCTCTGCCTCAGACTATTGTGAAGCCTGCAGTCTCTCTCACACTCACCTCCCCCTTTGCTGGGAGTTGGGGGGTGGTTTCCTTCCGCATCCATTTATTCCCTTATGGAAACTCCTGCCTTTCCTTTTCCAGTGGGTCAGATGATGAGAAACGCAGACCCACAGGCTCCCAGATCAAGCTGGTGGGAAAGAGGTTCTCTTTGGCCCCAGCAGGCTCTCCTTGGTCATGTGGTCAGTGAGGGCCAGAGGCCAAGGGAAGCCAAGGAGGCCTGCTGAGCAGACCCCCACTCGCTCAGGTCCTGCAGATGCAAGGCCCTGGCTGGCCTTCTAGCCACAGCTGAGCCTGCCTTACGCAGAAGTGCGTTCCAGAGTGAAGAACTGGGCGAGTACAGCGAATCTGTGTCAACCGAATCGCACGTCTCCACACTCCCTTCTCAAGTAGCAGGGATGTGTCCTGGGATAGGGGTGGTACCGCAGCAGGCTCCCCACCCTGGGCCTCCTCACTGCGTGCTAATGACAGAATTAACAGGCACCTGAACTCAGAAAGGGGGACAAGCAGATGCTCCATTACCACCCAGGACGGAGAGAAACAGGCAGGAGGTGAGGAGCTCTCTCAATTAATTACAGAACAAAGAGATCTTTTGTCAAGTGAAGCCCCTGCCGCACCCACATGTAAGTACCACCTGAACCCATTTTCCTGCCCTACTAGGTTTCTCCCAGCCTACTAGGATTGAGGGTCTTGGGGCTCATAAAAATCCTTTATGCTATAAATTCTCCCATTTGATACTCACAACAGGGCAGAGAAGCCATTTTTTCTACAGGAAAGCTGAGGTTCAAAGAAGGAAAGTGAGCTGCCTAAAGTCACACAGCAAGTCAAAGAGAGGACCAGGACTAGAACCTCAATACCTCTGAGTCCTAGTGGAAGCAACAGAAGAGAACACTGGATGGGGAGTCATAACCCTGAATCCTCTGTGCATGGAATTTTGGAGGAGTCCCTCTACGTCTCTGAGCCTCAGTTCCCCATATTCCAGCACTGGTCAACCTCAGAGAGCAGAGCCATTCAACCAGGGCCCTGGGACAGGCAGGGTCAGCGCGTGAGCAGGGTGGGAAAGTGTCAGGTGCCCCATCGGCAATTCCTAAAAAGGAGGAAAGACGGTGGGGGTGGAGGTGGTGAGTATTGAGAGCTGGTGAATTCCTCAAGTGGGAGAATCCCTTAAGTGCAAGTGGGAGCTCTGCTGGCTCCTCCCTATGCTACTCACGGTGTGGTCCATGAACTAGCAGCGTCAGCCTCTCCTGGAGCTTATTAAATACCGCAGCGCTTCACACCCATCCCAGACCCCGGAATCAGAATCTGCATTTTAACAAAATACCCAGGTGATTCACAATCACATTTAAGTTTGGGAAGCAAAATGTTTAAATCAAGAGTCAGATCCTTATCATGTGACCATGGGTGCAACACCTGAGTCCTCCCAGCCCCAGCTGCTCCATCTGTAGACAGAAAGCTGTGTATGCCTCACAGAAGTGTCATGAGGGCTTGCAAGGTCACGTATGCCAAGAGCCCAGCCCAGAGCCCGGCAGTAACAGCTGTCCAAACTGCTAGCTTCCTTCCTTCTCGAGAGGCCAGAAGGAAGGAGGCTTCTGCCTCCATTCCAAGTCCTGCTGCACATCTGGGAGGCGAGGAATAGAACCCCATGGGGCCACAACAGATGGGGACAGGGCGGGAGCTGAGGGAAAGGAGGAGAGGAAGTCAAGAAGAAAAATAAAAACAAGCAGCAGAGACCATCTGAATCCCGCGAGGCAGGCGACATGCAAAGCCCAGAGATGCGGCCAGTTCAGCTCACATGGCAAAGTGAGTGCTGCCAGAAGCCAGCAAGCCAGGAGGGATGGAGGAGCGAGGACCACATGGCTGTGTCCTTGCCGACTATGTGGGACAAGGCTTATCCAGACCAGCTCTGAACCGGTTTCTGAGGTCAGGGCAGACACTACACTGAGGGTCGCTAGAGCAACCAGACAGAAGCTGGGGCCTTGGGCCAAGCCCTGAGAAGGGTCAAAGTGAACTGGAGAACACTTATCCAGAGGACCGGCAACCAGAGGAGCTTGGGAGTCAGGGGTGGGGTGCTGACCTGTGGAATCTTGACCAAATGATTTCACTTCTCTGGGTCTCAGTGAAATAGGGGACACCCACCCGCTTAGGGTTCTTATGAGGATTAATGAGAAGGGCTTCATACAGTGTCCAGTGCAAAGCGAGTACTCCAAAGACAATGGCCATATGTGAGATGAGTACACTAGAGTCCTTAAGCAACTACAGATGCAGCCTCTCTGGGCTGCTGGGCCTCCCGGCACCTTCCTGACACCCAGTCACTGGGTTAACCCTTCATTATCTGAGACGGACCCCATTCACATCACCAACTCACACCTCCATGGCAGCCACAGCCACAGCCTCCCGCCTCTACTCCAGCCCCCACAAGGCTGCCGGACACAGAGTAGCCACAGCTATCTTCTCAAGACACAGACCTGACCCCACTGGCTCCCTCTGACTCCTCCCAGGTAAAGACTGAACGCCTTCCTGTGGCCTGTAAGGTCCTGCACGGTCTGTTTCCTGCCTCCCCATCCCACATCATTTCACACCACCACCCACTCCCTCCTGCCACTCTGAGCCCTGCCGTCTTCTTTCCACCCCTGGCACTCGACAGGATCTGTCCCCTGACAGAGCCCCTTCACATACTGTTCCCTCTCCCTGGAACACGCTTCCCACATGGAGGCTTTGCCTACTTATCTCCTATTCATCTTTCACTCTACTTCCTCGAGGAAGCTTTTATTTTGAGCTTGCAGATCATATGAGGAGCCCTACTGCACCCTCTCACGGGCTTCTAGAGGTCCAGAGGCTTCTGGAGCTTAGTACACTGGGAAATTAAGCATTTATTATTAAACATTTATTTGCATGAGTGTATTATTAACGCCCACTACTGTATCCCTGGCACCTGGCACATAGTAAGTGCTCAATAAACACTTGGAGAGAGGATTAGGAGACTGGCTATTCCCTTGCGCCCGTATCACCCACTCATCCTACAAGGTCCTGCTCTCTATTCATCCCCTAGGTCTTAATTCTCCATACACATCGGACAGACCCTGACACTGCCTGATCCACACCCTATATCCATGACCCATAGGCCCGGCGCCAGAGATCTAAACGTTTCTAGATCTGATTTTCTTGAAAGCAGCTTTGGGTCATGGCCAAGGGAGGCGTGTGCCGCCGCCTCAGCAGTAAACGCTGATGAAGCTGTCTGGACCAGCTGAGCTGAGATCAGGAAATGCCAAGATTTAAAAGCATCCGGAACCCATTTATTTATTGTTGTTCTTGCACTTCCAGGCTATTTTGAGCTTCAGATCAATCGGTTGGCCCTCTTCCCTCCAAATACCGCTCCTCAAACACCCAACATGCACCTGGCCCCACCTGTTGGGGCTCAGCACCCCCTGCCCCATCTGTCACATGACAACAGCAGCAAAAACAGGGGAGGCTATTTACCAGGTGCCTCTGTGAGTAGTAAGTGCTCTCACCAAAAAGTCCCTAACAGTCCCAAAGGGAGGTACCGTTAGCTCCATTTAAGATATGGGGAAATTGAAACTCAAAGAGGTGAAGAAATTGGTCCAGGGTCACAGAGCTAGAGAGTGCTGAAACTGGGATTTGACCCCAGATCTTCCAAATCCAAAGGCCAGGCTCAAAATTGCTTGGCAATATAGCCTCCCTCACTCCTGTCAAACATCCCCATATACCCTGTGGGTTTTCTCATCTCTGAGTTCTTGGTGATATCTTTCCAGCCACTTGCTATGACCACAAATGTTTTGAACCACCAGTCAAAAGTCACCCCTCCCCACATGCACTGCTGTGAGAAGACTGCCAAGATGGGCTGTTAGGTGGAAGGGGATGTTAACGTTATATGATCCTGTTTACCTTTTTTTTTATGATGCATAGATAGGTAGTTCATATATCCATAGATTATTGCTAGAAGGACACACAAAAATAGTAGGAGTTGGAAGGAACAGGAATAAGGAGTTGGTTGGGCATGGGGGAGGCCAGAGCATATTTACTTTCTATTTTATGTCCTTCTTTACTCTTTGAAGGTTTTTATTTTTATCATATACATGCTGCAACTCATTCCTCAAAACCCAATTCTGGCCAAGTGCAGTGGCTCATGCCTGTAATCCCAGCACTTTGGGAGGCCGAGATGGGTGAATTACCTGAGGTCAGGAGTTTGAGACCAACCTGGCCAATATGGCGAAGCCATCTCTACTACAAAAAATACAGAAATTAGCCAGGCATAGTGGCATATGCCTGTAGTCCCAGCTACTCAGGAGGCTGAGGCAGAAGAATCACTTGAACCCAGGAGGCAGAGGTTGCAGTGAGTCGAGATCACACCACTGCATTCCAGCCTGGGCGACAAGAGCAAGACCCAATCTCAAATAAGCAAAACAAAACAAAACAAAAAGCAAACCCAATTCACATGCCACCTCCTCTATGGAGCCTGCCCTGATTGCCCCAGCTTCTCCTTCCTCCATCTTCTCTCTGGGCATTTAGGTCACTGAGGCTGTGTCCTCAGTGTACATACGTATCAGCAGGAGCTTCGGGGCCTGGATCAGTGTCTCGGGCTTCCAGGGTCTCCCTTCAATCTGAGCCTGAGCCTTTACTCAGGGAGGGGCATGAGAGTCCTGGTGAATGAATAACTATTTTACTTTCTATCTTGGTCCATGCCTCCTGAAGCCAAAGAAGCTGGAGACTCTAAAATGGAGCTTGCGGGTGGGGAGGAGAAGAGGAGAGCAGAGAATCAGAGGGTAAATTCAGCTCCTGGAAGCCTGCCCGGTGCTCATCCCTGGGAAATGACTCAAGCACCACTTATGCCAGCAGACAGTCCATTTGGGCCCTGAGGTCACCAAACCTCATCATGGTCCTGCTTATTAAATATAGAGGTGTGTGAAATAAAGCCACCACTTCTCATACTGGGATTCTGAGGAAGGGGCAGAGAGACAGGAAGGAGAGGTAAGGAATCTGTCCCCTGTTCTCCACCCTCCACAGCCCATCTAGTGAGGTCTCCACTGTGGCTGAGGCTGGACCACCAGGTCGCACTTGGCTCTTACAGGCAGCTTAGCAAATGTCCTATCTCACTTCTCAGGTAGCAAGAAGGTCTCTGCCCTCTTCAGCCCCAGCCCCTGCTTGGGGGCTGGGGACTTCTGATAGCTTGGTAATATTTGGCCCATAATAATCACTGTCCTTTGCTGGGCCTCTCTTTTGTGGCAAGCACATTATGGACATCTCGTTTTTACTGTCCATCAACCACGTAAAGGCAGGTAGACAGACTGTCTGGTCCACTCTACAGATGAGGAAACTGAGTCCCATGGATGATAAGCAATGTGCTCAAGATCACTCAGCTAAGTTGGGGGTAGTCAAATTGGACCAAAGTCTGCTGGTCATCTGAGCCATACCAAGGTTGCAACAGGGAAGAACGTGAACTAGAACTCCATTGGCTGGAGCTATGTGATTATAGTCAGGCCACTCCATGGCCCTAGACCTCAGCCTTCCTCGTTTGCTCAGGGGACTGGCAGCTCACAGGCAGCATGGGAATCAGCTGAGCTGAGGCCATGCTTCTCTCTCTGATCACACACTTGGGGTGGCCAAGACACACTCAGAGGCACACACAAGAGGCATGGCACCTCTTTCAGAACTCCATTTTACCCCAAGATTTGCCATAATAAAGCCAAGTCATTTAACTGCAAAGGGGAACATTTTTCTATTATAAAAACTACACTAAACAAGAAAACAAGGGCATGTTAGGGAGTAGAATGCAAAAGCTGGATTAATTTTTTTCAGATAAAATCCAAGATACTCAACTTCTCTGAGTCTTAGCTCTTTTATCTATAAAATGGGAATAACAAGACCATACTTGTTAAGCAAGGATCCTTAACCTTTTTTGAGCCATAGGTTCCTCTGAGATCTGGTGAAGCCTATAAACTTCTCACAACATTTACGAATGCATAAAATAAAACATAAGTGATTTTTTTTTTTTTTGAGACAGAGTTTTGCTGTGTCGTCCAGGCCAGAGTGCAATGGTGCAATCTCGACTCACTGCAACCTCCACCTCTCAGGTTCAAGCAATTCTCCTGCTTCAGTCTCCCTAGTAGCTGGGACTACAGGCGCACACCAACATGCCCTCCTAATTTTTGTATTTTTAGTAGAGATAGGGTTTCACCATGTTGGCCAGGCTGGTCTTGAACTCCTGACCTCAAGTAATCCACCTACCTCAGTCTCCCAAAGTGCTGGGATTACAGGTGTGAGCCACCACGTCCAGGAGAAATATTTTTTAATGCAACAAATGCAACATAATTATAAAGAAAACCAATACTATCAAAATATATTTATAAAATAAAAAAGTAAATCTGTTATAGTAAATGTTTCCTTATTAACAAATAACAAGAGCTAGTGGAAAACCTAATAATTACTCATAATTTGGAAATAGCAATGAGCCTAAATATTTGTAGATATCTGCAACAACTGTGATATAAAAAATCTGTGATTTCCGTTGACAACAAAGTCATGAAATACTTTCTTTTTCCCCTACATCCATAAAGGAAATGCTAAATTTCAGCTAGAGATTCATTAAAACAAAGATGTAATTTTTTTCCATCCAAGTTCACAGACCCCTTAAACTGTGGTTTAAAGCACTTAACACAGTGCCTGGCACACTGTGAATGTTCTTTAAGGCCGGCTGGTCTAGGTGATGCCAGGCTCTGATCTCAGACACACCAGGGCTGGAGGCTCTGCCTCTGTACCAATAGGAGTCCTGCAGAGGAGCATTTTGAGCAGCCCTGAGCCCATCTGGGGCTCAAGGAGGGATGTGGGTCACTTGAAGCTGTTGGGCGAGGGAGGGAGGCCCTTCAAGCTAATCCAGAAGCTTAGGGCTGGAAGAGGGATAAGCTGCAGTTAGAAATGGACACAGGCTGTCTCGGAGCAAAACAAACCGTGTCCTTCCATGCATTAACTCTGTCCTCGGCTATGCCTGCAAAGGAGGCCTTTCAGATCCTGCCTCCTTGATATCTCCATCTGAGTGGTTTGTCAGCATCTCCTCCTTAGATCCAAAGGGAATTCTATTTCCACCCAAACTAGTTTCTCCTTCAGTCTTCCCCAGGTCAGTAAGTGGCAAACCCTTCACCGAGCTGCTCAGGAGCAAAACTTAAGTATTCCTCTCTTTCCTCACTCTCACATGCCATCCATCAGCCAGTCCTGTCTGCGCTCTCTCCAAAATACCGTTCTCATCTCTCCCTCTCTACTGCCACCACCCTGTGCATGCAATCATCTCTCACCTAGACTTCTAGCAGACGCCCAGCTGGCCTCCCCCCCTACACTTGCTCACCCCACCCCAAGATGGTCTCTCCCACAGTAGCCAAAATTATCTTTAAAAGATGTAAATCAGGACTATGTTACCCACCCACTGGTCAAAATTCTCCAAAGACGCTCCTATTGCACTCAGAATGAAATCCAAACACCTGTGGCTTATGAGGTCCTTGCCTACCCTGCCAGCATCCTCTTCTGCCACTTTCTGCCTCATTGACCATGCCATGGCCATCCTGGCATCCTTTACATTGGAGCTCAATAGCTGGTCACTGCCCCAGGGTCTATGCACAAGCCATTTTTGTATGGCTGGTTACTTTCTGATGTTTAGATCAAATGTCACCTCCTCCAAGAGGCCCCCCTGACTGCTCACTCTGAAGTGGCCATTGTCCTTCCCACTCTCATTACATGGCTGTGTCTTATTTTCTTCATGATCGACGTGTGAAGTGACCTTGTTGGTTCTGTCCAGGTGTGTGTTACTGGTCCACCTCCACCAGCATGGAAGCCTCTCAATGCTTCCTGCTGCACCTCGGCACAGAGTAGGCACTCTTCAGATTTTAGTGAGACTTCTCTTGTGTGGGAAAATGGGCTAAGCTCTTGACATGCATCATGTCATTCAATCCTCATGACTGGTATTACTCCCAGTTTACAGGGGAGGAAACTGAGGAGGCCTAATGAGGTTCCCCAGCTGGGTTAAGGGAAGTCTGACCCCAAACCAGCGTTCTTAATCACTGTTATAATAAAACATTATCCCCCTTCCCCCACAATTATCTCCCAACAGAAGAACATGGGAAGGATGATTCCACAGAAAACTGCAGCTGAATGGGGCTGAGATGACGGTATCCCAGGCCTCAAGACGCTGTGACCTCATCCCGCTCAGAAGCTGCCGTCCTCCTGTGCCCTCTGCCCCAGGAGCTGGCTGGCAGAGACGTGGCATCCACACCTGTACTCAGATTTGCATTTGGTGCCCTGGAAACTCCCCACCGCTCCTTTCTCCTCAGGTGCCTTTTCCTGGCCTCTTATCTCCAGATCAGGTTTCTAGAGCTGTGGAATGTCCTCGTCTTGGGTAATTCTCCAGCTTGAGGCTAGGCGTCTGGGATTCAGAACTCCAGAACCCCAGGTGGAAAAAGACCTTAACAATCACTTAGTCCAGTGCCCAATCTTACTTACGCTTTAACTACAGTAGCCGCAGGTACCTCATGAGATAGGTCCCTTTTTTATCTCCATTTTACAGGTGAGGAAACTTGAGGCCCAGAGAGGTTTGCTAACTTCCCTTGGAGACACCCAGCTAAGTAGGCAGTTGTGCAGAGACTGGAACTCAGGAAATCTGACGCCCTAAGCCATGACATCTAATTTCTATGCTAGAATAAGAACAAAAACCTTTTCGTTTCAGAGCCGCTGCAAGGGAGAAATAGGTGCCAGAATTACAGAACAGCAGAAGTGAAAGGGCGCCTTAGCCGCAGCTGGCTCTAATTCTACTGTACAGGGAAGGAAACTGAGGCCCAGAGTGGGAAGTCTCTTATGGAGAATCTAGCTGACCTTTTGACGTCAAGGTGTCTCATGTGTCCCCATGGCCTTGGACCCAAGGCAGTGTGGCACTAAGGGCACACATATCAGTGGGGAAATGGCCCCTACACAGGACCCACCCCGGGACTGCAGGCCCCAGTGGAGAGCTAGGAAGACCCTGGAGCCTGCATTCCAATCTGGTTACAGCAGGAAGGGCAGGTGTTGGGCAGACAACGCTTCATCAGCAGCGGGCTGAGAGGCAGCTGCTGTGCAGAGCTGGCCTTAAACAGAACTCCCTGTTACCATTTTAGTCCTGTTGCCAGGGGATGGGCCTGGCTGGGACAACAGCCTCCTTATATAGGGCAGAGCAGGAATCCTTGCCCACCCTTCTCCTGCCTCAAAGGCAACGGGCACAGAAAAGACAAAATAAGCAACTGCCCTTTAGAGGCAAACATATCTCTTTGCCATTTTACTGCTTAGAGAATTTTGCGTATATATGTGTGTGTGCACGTGGGCTTGCATGCATGAGCGTATGCACACATCTGTGTAATAAACAGCAAATCAGAACAAAGTGCTTTGGCCTAGAGCAAAGGTTCTCTGAGACTGAGCTCTGCCACCGTAGGCTCCCAAGCCAGCCCCCTTGCCTACATGGGCCTCAGTTTCCTCACATGTGGATATTCAAGAGTTAAACTAGACCCTGTCTAACATTTGTCTTGGCCTTAGCATTTGCTAATTTTATGAAATCCAGACAATCTGAAACCTTACCATTCATTAAAGGCACCAACACATGGGGTGACAACATCATCAGCTGGGCTGCTTGGAAGGCCTTCCCCAAGAGATTCACACTTCCCCGTCTTTAACAGAAGCTGAATTTTAACCCTTCCTTGATAGCTCAAATCATTGGGAGTTGGCAACTTTTTCGGTAAAGAGCCAACTAGGAAGTATTTTAGACTTTCAAGCCATAAGATAGATTGCTGTTACGACTTCCCAACTCTGTAGCTCAAAAGCAGCCACGGACAACACATAAACAAATGGGTGTGGCTAGGTTCCCATAAAACTTGACAAAAACTGGCAGCTGGTTGGATTTGGCCTACAGGGCCATATGTAGCTTGCGGACCCCTGGAATCATCATCATAACACACACATCCTTGGGGTCCTTTGCCCTGACACAGTGCTGCCCTCAGAGAACTGGGATCTTCAAAGCTGCTTCTCTCTGCTAGGCCGGTTCGTCTGAGTGTCCTTCCCTCTATTTTCTCCTCCTTGGCTGTTAGCGTCTCAGCTTACACATCTTTCTCCTATGAGTCTGCTGTCTTCAAGAAGTTCCTTGGCTGTTAGGATCTCAGCTTACATGTCTTCCTCCTATGAGTCTGCTGTCTTCAAGAAGTTCCACTGCCCCCTGCTTGGGTCCTATTTCTGATCTGCAGTGCACTGGTCAGACAGCTCTCAGAGCATAAGTCTGTCTCTGAGACAAGTGGCACTGGAGTCTGAAGGAAAATGGTTTGGGGAACAACAGTGCCTGGTCTTTATGATGATGCTTTTCGCTTTCACACAGTTCTGCACTGGATTCCAGAATGCAAAGAGAGCTGGGCACAGTGGCTCACGTCTGTAATCCCAGCACTCTGGGAGGCCAAGGTGGGCAGATCACAAGCTTAGGAGTTCGAGATCAACCTGGCCAACATGGGGAAACCCGTGTCTACTAAAAATACAAAAATTAGCCAGGTGTAGTGGCGGGCCCCTGTAATCCCAGCTACTCGGGAGGCTGAGGCAGGAGAATTGCTTGAACCCGGGAGGCAGAGGTTGCAGTGAGCCGAGACCATGCCATTACACTCCAGCCTGGGTGACAGAGTGAGACTCCGTCTCAAAAAAAAAAAAAGGCAGAGGCTGCTGGAGGAGATGTGTCTAAAGGCATGGGGAAAGTGGGCTGTGATGTACCCTCCCCACAAACATCTGCTGCATGAGTGCCCAGGGAGGCAGTGTAAGGGCCTTCTTTAAACAGCACACTGGGATTTTCCAGAAGACAGAGGATATGCCCTGAGGAACCAACTTCCTTCTGTTTTTCTCCTGGGACTTGATGATAGAATCGTCTCTCCTTTTCTGCAGAAGAGCATCTTCTATGAGTCAGGGGCTCCTCCTGGTAAGCAGAAACCACTCCTCTGACCAAGAAGAGCTGCCCCATGGCCTCCACCCACTTCTCAGGAAGGCAAAAAGGAAGGAGCAAGCAACAGCAGCTGCCCCCACAGACTGTGTGAGGGAAAGTCTGCCAGACCAGCCACCCCAGGGTGGGGAAGGCAGGGAACCACAGGGAGGCCCAGACGATGGAGAACACACCCTCCACCTCACCCAGTGACCGGGCCCACCTCTCCCCAACCTGGATGAAGCAGCTGAGGGTGTGTGGCCACAAGGCTGTGGCTGTTGCCATTTTATCCACACATCTCTGAAGACCTTCAAGCAGAAGGAACACAGACTTATTTTGGGGGACCTCAAGGGCAGATACAAGACACCAGTGGGTAGAAGTTGCATTTTTTCCATACAAGGAAGAACGTCAAAATGAAGTCAGTGATTTCTTCTTTGCAGGAATTTATACCGAGGCCAGCAGTGCAAACTGCAAAGGGGTCTTAAGCACCCGAGCATGCAGAATGAATGAATGAATGAATGAATGAATACAACTATGGAACCAGGCTATATCCTATTCAGGCTCTTATCCTCCATCAGCACATTCTTTAAGCTTCACAGTAATCCTCAATGTAGAAACAAATATGATCCCACTTTGCAGATGGGAAAACGCAGGCACAAAAAGTTTTAAAAACAGAAGCAAAAGTAGTGCAGCCAGCCAGAATTAGAATCCTAGCATCCTAGTGCCGGCATCTCTAAAATCACATTCCTTAAATGAAATCAAGAATCTGAGCTCCAATTCCATTCCAATCCTCTCATCCCCAAGCCCGTCCCACCACTCCCAAAAGTGGAGATGATTCATTCTGGGAGAAGGTCTTGGCCTTTTTCCGACCCTTCTTGCCTCTGGAGAGCTGCTGTGAGGAATGAGGGGGTGGCACCCTACTTCTCAGAGACCCCAAGGAGGAAAATTTCTGCCGTGCTCCATGCTGACTAGAAAAATCAGAAGGTCCCCCTGGGACACTGGAGGAGCCCTTCTGGCTCCCGAGGGACTATCAATGCAAGCTCTGTTTGCCAAGTCCCATTTTACAGCCTCATGTCCTGCTCCTCCCACCCTTGATTCCAAACATCCTGACCGGTCCCATCTCAGCACCTTTGAACATCATGTTCCCCTTTCCACCACTCCACCCACTCCCCACCTTCCCTCCCAGGCCACTCTGTTCTCTTCA
The DNA here is from genome assembly GCF_030222135.1 of Aotus nancymaae. Taxonomy (NCBI): domain Eukaryota; kingdom Metazoa; phylum Chordata; class Mammalia; order Primates; family Aotidae; genus Aotus; species Aotus nancymaae. The sequence continues at coordinate 24,786,081 of NW_026988479.1, read as the reverse complement.
ACACCCTGCCCTTTCAAGCCTTGCCTCAGGGACACCCTCTGTCCCACTGACACCCCTCCCATGGCTCAGCATCACTTCCCCATAGGGAACCCAAGGCCAAGGACTTGTAATGGGTGTCCTGGGGTACCCTGGGTTCAGCCGGTGCTCATTCATCCAATGTTTGCTGAATAAGTGAAACTTTTTTTTTTTTTTGAGACAGAGTTTCACTCTTGTTGCCCAGGCTGGAGTGCAAAGGTGCCATCTTGGCTCACCGTAACCTCCACCTCCCAGGTTTAAGAGATTCTCCTGCCTTACCCTCCTGAGTAGCTGGGATTACAAGCGTGTGCCCCCATGCCCAGCTAATTTTTTAAATACTTTTAGTAGAGATGGGGCTTCTCCATGTTGGTCAGGCTGATCTCGAACTCCTGACCTCAGGTGATCTGCCTGCCTCAGCCTCCCAAAGTGCTGGGATTACAGGCGTGAGCCACCGTGCCAGCCATAAGTGAAACTTTTATAGACTAATCCTTTTATATTTAAACGGAAAATGGCAAGGCACTGAGAGACTGCCCTCGTTATCTTAATCTGTCAAAAGTTATTAAAGGCAGGTAAGGGTACTACTGGACACAAGGCCAATCAGAGCAGCTCAACTCTGACTGACTGTCTCCTTTACTCAAGGAGCTTTTGTGCAAGATTATTTGTAGAGGGGAGACGAGGAGTCTTACAGCAAAAAAAAATTCCCTCCCAGCACCAATATTCTCTACCACCCATTCTGCAGAAACTGATATTTGCTATAAAAGACCAGCCTCTCCAGACCATGAGATCACATCATCACACATACTTTTCCCATAGGTTGGCTCACCTAGCCCCAATCTGGAGTGGGTATGCTCTGGAGCTCCTTGCACACCTCCAGGGATGGGGAGCTCAAGAAGAGGCAGGGGCTCATCTCTAGAAACTCATGCAGGAGTTCTGGGTGCTCATTCATCCAATAAGCACTCAGTCTTTCATGGTCTTTTGGCCATGAGGTTTCTTACAGAGGGAAGCCAAGGAGAAACCTAATAGAATCTTTTTTTTTTTTTTTTTTTGAGACAGAGTTGCTCTCTATCACCCAGGTTGGAGTGTAGTAGCAGGATCTCGTCTCACTGTAACCTCTGCCCTCCACCCGGTTCAAGTGATCCTCGTACCTCAGCCTCCCAAGTAGCTGGGATTACAGGCATGTACCACCATGCCCGGCTAACTTTTATATTTTTCAGTAGAGACAGGGTTTCACGATGTTGGCCAGGCTGGTCTTGAACTCCTGACCTCAAGTGATCCACCCGCCTTAGCCTCCCAAAGTGCTGGGATTACAGGCATGAGCCACCACACCTGGCCCAAAGAATACTCTTAAGAAGAGACCCAGCTTGGTTCTCTTACCACTTGCTGCAGAATCTCCCAAGGAAGGTTGTAAACATGCAGTGTCCTGGACCCTACCCCAGAGATCCTGAATCCATGTCTGGCAGGGACCCAGGAACCTAGATTTTAACTAAGCTCCCAAGGAACAATTACTGTCCACTGTCCAGATTCCTGAGGCCCAAGAATCTGCATGTTTCACACACTCCCCAGTGGATTGCCTGGTCCCACCTTACAGCTGGAGTCACTGGGACCCACCCAACAGAAGGAAATGCACTGAGTGACAGGAAAACAAATCATCAATGAGGGTTGTCATTCATTTGCTAATTTCATCGGGTCCCAAAACAAGGGCACTTGTACACTCTCAGATGCCTCAGCCTAGAATCAGAACCTCTCTCAATTGTGCTCCCAGTATTATAATATTTTAAGCCTCAAAGGCCTCCAGGAAGTGCAGGCTACTGACCAGTTCACTCTGGATTGGGCTGGTTTGGGGTTGCAGCAGCCTGGACAGGGAGAGCAGCTCTAGCCAATGACTGCAGAGCTGTCTGCACAGGGAGGGCGTGCAGGGGTAAGAGCAGAGGCACACCCCAGAGAGATTAAGTGAGACTGACGTTCTATAAGAGAAGCCACCAGGCTTCCACACAGCTAGGAGGGAGACCGTGCTCAGAGCTGACCAGGGTTATCATTATAAATGATGCTGCCAAAAGGCTCTCGTCCTGGGAAGGGCAGCCCATGCCTATCATTCTGGTCCTTTTGGTCTCTGCACTATCATCACCACCACCACTCCCCCATACTGAGTATTTAATACATTGTCAAGCATATCCCTTAGGTTATCCCACTTATTCCCCACAATAATCCTGCACAGTAGGCACGATTATCATCTCTATTTATAGACGAGGTAACTAAGGTTCAGAGAGGTTAGGCAACTTGCCAAGGTCACCTAGCTAGAAGTGGTAGAGCCAGGAAACGAAGCCAGGCAGTTTGACTGGAAATCAAGGGTAGATCCTTAGGTCTACACTGCTTCTCCTTCCTTACTTCCCACAAGGTCCTGGAAATATGTCATCAAGCCCTGAAAGACTGAGACACAGACCACAGCAGGCCAATTTCACCTTCAAGTTCATGAGGGACTGGATTAATGAGGGAGTTCCTGAACAAGAAAGGATCTAGAGGTGCAGCTTTGGGGAATCCCTTGCAGGTGCATGGCACTTTACAGTCTTCAGTGAAAAGTACCATCAAGAAGGAATTCAGAACAGTGAGACCAGAGCCAGGCCACCTGCTCTACTGCAGCTGTGTGATCTTGGGCATGTGACTTGACATTTGTGCTCAAGTGTTGTTCTATAATATGAGGATAACAATAGTAACTACTACATAGGATTGTTCTGAGGATTAAATGAGGATATAAACAAAGCACTGAGAACAGTGCCTGACACAGAAAAAGTGTCATTTAATGGCTTCTGCTATTATAAGTATGACAAAATGATTTCACATTTATTACTTCATTTGATCCTCCTAGCAGCAACTCTGCTTGGTTCACAGAACTGGATCATTTGTCCTACTTTGCAAGTGAGGAAAGTGAGCTTCAGCAAGGAAAATGACTTCCACAAGGACACAACCTGTGTATGTAAGTCTGCATTCTCAGGCCACTTCCCAGGCAAGCCGACCCCCATCTTGCATTTGTCTTTCTTTCAAGCCCTGAGGTGGCCCTCATTTATTCAGTTGATTCATGTCTAAAGTGAGAGAGCTGAAAAAAGTATGGGAATGGCCACTACACTGACAAACACACCATTGCTTTCAATGTCCTAATGTCTGCCCATGGCAGACATTACTAGGCGATCACAGGCCTCTTTCCTGCTGAGCCAGAGCACAGCTTTGGATTCTCCAACCCAGAACTCTTGACAGTCATTACCAATTGATTGCAGACGGTAGATGATCAAACCTAACGCTTCCATCGTATAGACAGAATCTTCTATCCAAACTTGGGTTATTTCTAAATTTACTTATGACTGGTCGACAGGGTGCTCATAGTTCAGTCCATGTCCCTACATGTGTCAACCTCCCTGCAGATCTCACTGGTAGATTATAGTCTCCCTGTAGATAGAATGTGATCACAGCAGCACCCATTTTTCCCTACATCCAAAAAACAGACACACTGCTTAGACCCAGCCCACAACCTCACTTTCGTGACTGCCAAATTACATCAGCAGATGTTTTCAGCTAATTCTACATCAGCAGGTCACCTCTGTGTGACAACATAGACACTGGCAAAAGGTGTGGTAGGTAATTTGTTACTAATCACATTTTAAAATCCCAACCTGGAGCTGATTTGGTGTTTAATGTAAAAGTGGAGAGGTTCAGTGGGCACAAAGGACTTTTATCACTTCCATCATCTCTCTGGACAGCAATGCCTCCTGGCCCAGCTCTTGTGGGTCAGCGAAGCTAAGCCCATATACACACTCTTGCCCAGGGGTGGGCCCATGACCCAGTCCTGGGCAACCAGAAAGCCATCTCTCCTAGCCATCATGATTGGCTCAGGACTGAACATGTGCCCCCAGTCCAGACAATGAAAGTCTGCCTTAGGACACTGGCTGGTGCTATTGGAAAAGAAGTAGTCTCTTGCTGTGGTTGCTAAGCTGATCCATGGGAAACCTTGAGGTTGTTTTTCCCATTGGCTGGAAAGAGCATGTGTGGAAATAGAGCTCTCACAGAGGAAAGCAGAATTGAGAGATGGAGCTCCTGATCGAACTAAACCTGAACCCCACATTTTCAGTTAAGGAAACCAATCAACTTCTTTTTTTGTTGGGTAGCGACTTTGAATCAGCTTTCTGTAACATAGCCAAAACAGCCCTAAGAGTTAAACATTCACATTCTGATGCTGGAGGAAAGAAATATAGCAGGCACCTGATACCTGCAGCTTATCCATGCCATAGTTGGTGGTCATCTGGGCATGCACAGGAGGGTGAGCCTGTGTGCTCTAACATGCATGTTGTGCCAGGAAAAAAAGTTTTGAAAATCATTTTGATGTCTTTTTTTTTTAAACTATTGACTCTGGGCACCTAATAAGATTGATAAGGCCTGAGCCAAGTGCATTAATATTCTGCTTCTGAGGCCTGGGAGAGGATTCTGCTTCTATTGGAAAGAAAAGACTACTATTCATTCACTTACTCACTTTACCAACATTTCCTGCTGTTTGCTGATCTCCACTCTAACTCTCTGAAGTCTCTCTTTTTCTACTACCAAAGATATTCCTCCCCTTGATCGTCTCAACTTTCACTTTCTCCATCTGCTTTGGGGGTTAGACATAAGCCCATCCTGTGATGAGTTTCTGGGAAAGCATCTGCACACATGCCTACCTCTGGATCCTGGCTCCTGCCCCTGGGACATCTTCCCATCAAGAATAAGTGTCACAAGGCTGGACACAGTGGCTCATGCCTGTAATCCCAGCACTCTGGGAGGCTGAGGCAGGAGGCTCACTTAAGCCCAGGAATTTGAGGGCAGCCTAGACAACATGGCAAAACTCTGTCTCTATAAAAAAATACAAAAATCTGGCTGGGCATGGTGGCTCACGCCTGTAATCCCAGCACTTTGGGAGGCCGAGACAGGTGGATCACCTGAGGTCAGGAGTTCAAGACCAATCTGGCCAACATGGCAAAACACCATCTCTGCTAAAAAAAAAAAATACAAAAATTAGCTGTGGTTGGTGGTGCATACCTGTAATCCTAGCTACTTGGGAGGCTGAGGCAGGAGAATCCCTTGAACCCAGGAGGAGGAGGTTGCAGTGAGGAGAGATTGAGCCACTGCACTCCAGCCTGGGCAACACAGCAAGACTCCACCTCAAAAACAAAACAAAACAAAAATCTATCTGACACCTTGGTACACTCCTGTAATCCCAGCTATTGGGGATAGGGGCAGAGGTGAGAAGATCACTTGAGCCTGGAAAGTCAAGGCTGCAGTGAGCAATCACGCCACTGCACTCTAGCCTGGGCGACAGAGTGAGACCCTGTCTCAGAAAAAAAAAAAAAAAAAAAAGAATGAGTGTTAGGGGCTCAGCCCTCAGTTTACCTTCATTCTGAGCCAAGCCTTGTCCTGGACCCTGGGGCAGCTGACCTCATAGATGTCAGGAGGCTCAGCAAACCATTCTATTCTCTGGCCTCATTTAGTGCCAACCTAGGTTGGAGTGCCACCAGGCTCTGACAGTCACAACACAAACCCACAGCAGGCTCCAGACACACCTGAACCACTTGTGTGGCACCGTCCGGAACCAAAATGGAGAGTCTTCGTCTCTGTGCATGAAGACTGGGGACTGGGCTTTCAGGAGAAGCAGAGTAGAGGCCAAGCCCAAGCGCACAGCAGGCTCTCTATAAATACTTGGCACCAAAAGGTAAAGGGGAATAATCATAGTGATAAAGATTTATGCGACATTTGAACTGCCAAGTTCCACCAACAGATTGCAAACTGCAAAGGAGGGTGGCACCATGGATTGTGTGCTTGCTAAGTGTCAGGCACGAGTCTCTCTCATTTGATTCCCCAGCCCCACAAGAAGTATCCCTCTTTACAGATGACAAAACCAAGGTTCAGAGAGGCCCAAAATCACCCAGCCAATGGGGGATGAAAGCAACATTCGAACCTGGGTCTGCCCGGCTGCAAAGGCCATGCTGCTAGCCTTTTTCCCATCCCACCTTTAAACCAGGAGGGCCCTTAAACAAGGGCATCTGGTACAATCTCTTGTTGTGCGCACTGGAGGCTGAGGCCCAGGAGGGGCTGGCCACAGGGGAGGAGGCCTGCCTGGGATCCAGGGTTCCCGTCACCCTCGGTGAGGCTTCTCTCCAGATCTCTTGAACCCTATTAGCATAGAGGATCCCTTGTAATTAGGGTCAAGGTCACCCTGAGAGAGTATATGAACAGATTCCTCTTTCCTGAACTGCTAACCTGCACCAGGCACCTATCTTGTGCTGGCAGGACAGCAGTGATAAAGAGAGTCCCCACCACTCAGTCAGATGGGGGAGACCTCAGACCACTGCCCAGGAGTGAAAGACCCAAGAAGAAGGAGCTGAGAGAAACTCAGTTGGCTGGAGTGAGGCTCAGGGCAGCCGGGAGGGATGAGAGTGAGGTATGCAGGGCCAGATCCTGACAGGGCTTCTAGGCCACGGTAAGGGTGGCCTCTGTCCTAAGACCAGGGGGCCACTGTGGGGCTTTCTACAGGACAGTGACATGATAGATTTTCACTCTGGCTGATACATGGAGATGCAGCCAAAAATGCCGGCAGGAGGCCCAATGAGGTGGCTGCTTCACAGGCTGGCGCGAGATCGTGGCCTCTGAGTGGGAGGAAGTAAAATGAAGGGAAGGAGGAATTGGACCTATTTATGAGCTATATTCAGAGGTGGGACTGACAAAACTCAGTGACACCGGCTATGTGCAGCAAGGAAGAAGGAGAAATTAGGGTGGGCTCCCTGACGGAGGACTGTAGCAGCCCAGGTGGAAGGAAGAAGGGAAACATGGCTGTGGGTGGGGTGATGCAACAAAGACCGCCGCTCCAAACATGCCGAGTGTGCTCAGGGGAGCAGCGCAGTCAGCCCCGGGCAGGCAAGTCAGGGGGCCTCCACACCCACCTTGCCCAGGCCAGGGCCGACATGTATGTACACACACGTCTGCACACGTGTGCATGCAGAGACAGGTGAAGGGCGGCGGTGGAGACCCTTGACATAATAGAAATATGGTTATTGCCATGTTATTGTTTATAAAATACCTCACACACAGCTGCCCCTCCTCTGCCCAGGATCTGCAAAACGAGAACAGGAAAAACAGACCATCAAATCAACAAGGGCCTTCGAGACTCTCATCTCAAATCTCTCACAGTACAGAGGGGGAATTTGAGACCTGGAGAGGGAGAGGGACCCTGTCTCCAGTTCAGTGGTTGAGACAGCAGAGAGCCGGACCAGAATCCAGATGTCTTCCTTCCAGTCTGGGGCTCTCCTACCACACTGAGTTTCTCTCCGTTTCTTCTCCTTGGGTCCTAATCTCCTGGGCACTGGCCTGGGGTCCCCCTGCATCTAACTGGATGGTGCAGACCTTCAAACACTCTCTTATCTGGTACTCAAAACATCCCTGTGAGGCTGCTATTTCCTCCATTTCACAGATGAGGAACTTAGAAACCAAAAAGGTCAAAAGAATCCCCCGAGGTCACAACTTCAGTCCATGATTTGTCTCTCAGGTCCTATGCAGTCATCATTAAGGTCACTCGATCCCCTTCATTCTGACACGCTACTCTCTTTATGAAAAACTGTGCAGCCCATTCTGAGCTCCCAACAGGGCAAAATGGGCAAATGGAGTTCTATAATTCCACTGATGGCTGCACATCTTAGAGGAAATTAACTAATTGGCCTCTGGGGTGTTGAGTTTGGCAGGAGGGGAACAAATGTGCCCCAGAGGTAAGGAAGTCCTCAGTGGACCAACAGTCTCTCTCTCTCTCTCTCTCTCTCTCTCTCTCTCTCTCTCTCTCATTCCACTGTGACATCAATTCCAGGACTCAGGAGTTCCACTGCCCACTTCAGGAATCTGCCCTAAGCACCCTGCATTTCTATCTACTCTGCAAGCCTGGACCCACTGGCTGGAATAGCCTCACTGGCTGCCTTCACACAGGCCCTTTTTCACCTTCTTTCTTCCTGCTCCCTACCTCTGTCCCAGCAGACACTTGGCAGCCCATCAGAGGCCCACTGGGGGTCAGGAGGGAATGTTGAGCATCTGGCCAGAGCCCAGGCCAGCGCTGTGGGTTCACAACAGGGAGCCTGCTAATGTGCAGGACCCTAGCGCAGCAGCCCTGTGATTGGCTGGCAAGGCCAGGCATCGGGCCATCCCAGCACCCGGGGCCGCGTGACCCCAAATCCCAGCTATTAATAGATGAGAACTCTTCAGCCCCCCTGCCCCTACCCAGCATCCCCTCTCTCTTGGCTGAAAATAAAAGGATGCCTTGAAACGGTACAGAGGCCCAGATACCCAGCTCAGCTGCTCTGGGCCCAAACCTTCTGCTGACCTCAGGGAAAATACTCTATTCTCTAGAAATCCAGGGATCTGTCAGCTGTCCAGGCCCCCTCAGCCCACATCCTTGCTTCTTCCCCAATAACTATCCTGGTGTAGCTACTGCTTCCAGCCCCCAGATTCCTGAGTCACTTGGCTCTCACTTTAATATGCTGCCACCAACAAGGCATTCATTAGGAACCCACTGCTTGGGGAGAAGGGAGGTTGTACATGTGTATGTTGCGGATGTTCGCTTTTGCAGAAAAAAAAAAATTAAGAGCTTCTTTATACCTTATACAAGCAGAATGGCCATATCCAAGGTCACACAGTGAATGAGTGGCAGGGATGAGACTCCCAAGCCAGGCCCACCCAACCCCAAGCTGCTCACAGCCCACCACTCGGGCCTTTGCTTATGCAAGGCTAAGGGCCCAATGTGCCCTTCTTACTTCTTTATTCTTCTCTTCATCTACCCTCTCCTCTTCTTGGGCTTAGCCTACTACCACCTCCACCAAGAAGCCATCTCCATCTAAATTAACTTAGCTCACAGCTGTCCCAACCCCCACTTACCACCAACACACAAATTCCCCTTAATGCATTTACTGAGTCACTTGCTTGGCACTGACTAGGAGTGGCATTAATGATTGTTTCTCTATACTGAGGAATGGCAAATAGAGTTTACCTCACAGGCCAAGTCCTATCTGGGATGGTAGTAGCTGTCATTGTATGAGTACAGGTTACGAGGCCGTATATCCAAGATCAGCAGGAAAGAGTATGGTGATTGATTAGAGATGTCTGCCTTGGTCAGGGCATCCGTCAGCCAGGTTTCATTTCCTGCTTTAGAATTTACCCATCATTCTGTTGCTCCCAAGACTAAATTCCTGAAAGCAGAAATTTAGCTCAGCAGATCAGCCAGCTTGAGTTGTTAAGGGTTTTCCCAACCTTGCTGGCCACTCAAACGGCAACATGATAGCAAGCAGACAACTTAGAGAGAAGAACGAGAGTCATCCCTTGCGCACTTCGGTGGTGCTCACACAAAGGACTCCACAGCCAGCACCTCAAGTGATCTGGACAAAACGACTGAGAGGCAGACAGGTATTCTCTCTCCTTTTCACAGGAGGAAACTGAGGCCTGGAGAGGTTAAGTGACTGACCCAAGGTCATTTGGCCAGCCTGGACCCGACCCCAGGTCACAGAATGGCAGCTATGCAGAACTGTAGGACAAAGGGCAGCCAGCCTGTTAGGTGACCACGCATAGTTCCCATGACAGGAATCTCCCCACTGCCCAAGGCAGGCCAGCTCATGCCATCTTTCATTTGAAAAGCCTCTTCTTTTTTTTTGAAAGACAAAGTCTTGCTCTGTCACCCAGGCTAAAGTGCAGTGGCTCAATCTCGGCTCACTGCAACCTTCATCTCCCAGGTTCAAGCAATTCTCCTACCTCAGTCTTCCAAGTAGCTGAGATTACAGGTGCCCACAACCACACCTGGCTAATTTTTGTATTTTTAGTAGAGAAGGGATTCACCATGTTGGCCAGGCTGGTCTCGAACTCCTGACCTTAGGCGACCCGCCCACCTCGACCTCTCAAAGTGCTGGAATTACAGGCATGAGCCATCGCACCCGGCTGGAAAGCCCCTTCTTAGATGGAGCCAGATCCTCCCCTCCTGACCTCCACTCACCAGTGCCAGGCCTCTCCAGTGCCGATGTTTCCAGGTGGCTTATTTCCTCTGAGCTGCATGCCTCTACTGCCTCCACCCATGGGGAAGAACACCTGCTTTATAATCATCCTGCTTTTTATTCCGTTTTCTGAGAGCATATCTGTTTGCCTACTTTGATGACAGAACCATCTCCTCCCTAGTTCTAGGCCCAGCCTTCTATTAATGTGCCTAATGTTTAAAATATCAATAACTTTTTGCGATTAACTATGCTTCACATTATCCAACCACCAACACACGACCACCCCTCCACTGCCAAGGATCTGCAAAACTAGAACAACAGCAATAACAGACCATCAATTCAACAAGGCCCTTAGAGACCCTGAGTTCAAACCGCTCAGTGTACACATCGGGAATCTGAGGCCTGGAGAGGAAGACGGACCCTGTCTCAGGTCTCTCAGTGGAGAGCCGGACATCTTTCTCCCAGTCTGGGACTGTGCCTACCAAACATTAGGTAATGCTTGACTTGAAATCCTGCACCCAAGTTAAGGTCAGGAGAGCCAACGTGGGTCACACACTGAGAACTGGTGACCAGAAAGAATGAGGATCTGAAGCGGTCAGGCCTGGGGCCAGGCAGCCACACTGGGCTCTGGCTGCCCTCCACACACGGCTCATCCTGAGCTGGAATCTGTGCGCTGGGTGTGTGGACTTTCGATGCTCAAATCACACATGGCTCTGCTTCCTTCCCTCTGTCACCCAGCTCCCAGACCCTGCAGCAGAAACGGCCTTTGCAACTGTGGGCCTAGGAATTCATCGCAGCTTTCTCTCCTTCCACTCCCCTAGGATGGAAAGCCCTTTCACTCAGACCTCCTTTCAGTTTCTTGGGCTGAGGAGACAGTCAATCACTTGCTGTCAGCCAGAGGGTGTTAGGAAACAAAAATGACACCAGGAAACAGGAGAGATATGTGCAGTCCAAGGCCAGGGGAAGAGGCTGGGAAGGGGCTCCATCCACTCCTTTATCAATCACAGAGCACTGAGCCCCTCCCTGCATCCCGGATACCTCCTGGGTCAAGACCCCAGCACACAATGCCGTGGGAAGGCACAGGCATGCCCTAACCTTGCCATTTCTGGAAGCCTCTCACATTTACCTCCCCAGCACACCTGTGGCCTCCTCGTGGAACCCCTCCAGACCCTTTCAAATTCTCCTTACCAGGAAGTCTCAAAATTCACTCCTGGAACAGGCCTTCCCTGATGCCCCCTCCCACTGAAACCCCATTATTTCCTCCTTCCCTGGACTTCCCAGAGCATGTGGTTTTTTAAAATCTGATTTATCTCTTTGTTTCTGTCTCTCTAGAGAGCTCCAGGGATGCAGTGGCCTGTTGGTCTTTTCATTGCTGTATCCTCAGTGTGTGGTATACAGTAGATGCTCAATAAAAACCTCCTGAAGGCGTGGATGTTGCAGTGGTGCCTAAATGGTCCAGCAATACTTTGTGAAGATGGGGATTTCAACTGTTGACCTTGAGGGCAAAAGAGGCAGCCCCTCCCCCAGACACCAGAGTGCCCGTTGTTTTTGTTACTGAGCAGCACTGAGATGGTGCCAGGCATGGTGTGTGGCGCTCATCCCACTGAACTCTAACAAGCCTCATCCCCATCTTATCAGTGGGGAGACTCAGAGCCAGCGAGCCTTGGCCATCTGAGACAGTGCAGCCAGGCTGTGGCAGAGACCAGACTCAAAATTCAGGACTCCTTTTCGTGGGCTGCGCTCAGATTCGGAGCCTGGCTGGGGTCAGATCACGATGGGCCTTCAGTGTCCCAAGGAGTCTGGACTTCATCTCAAAGAGTCTCCTCCTTCTGAGGAGTCTACTTTTTGTGACATTCAAAAAGGCCTTATTGGGACTAACAGTTTTCTAGGGCATTTACTCCCTAGAACACTGGTCTATGATGAAACTCCCTTTCAAACACAGATGCCAGGCACAGATCATCTCCCCTGTGAGAAGTTTCTAAAACTTTCACGATAATCTCTTTTCTTGGAATCCTGGGAAAAGGAGGATGGTGTTATGATCACACACTCCATCAAACTTCCCTTTTTTCAAACAATGAAACTGAGGCCCTAAGTGCCAGGTTTTATCTGTGGTCACCCAGCCATAGCCAAGCAGTGACAGATCCAGGCTGTGTGGCCTGGGGTTCTGGTGGGGGAGCTTGAGGCGGGAGGAGAAGGGCGGGAGGAGGCGTGAAGGATTGTGATTTGCAGGAGGGTGAGCCTTGTTCTATGAGGGCCCATGAAGCCAAGCCCGCGCCATGCTGGGAGCTGAGATTGCAGCTCATTTATTCTAAGGAAGCCCTTGTGACCATTAGAGCTGCCCAGTGACAACCACAAGCAGCTGCAGGAAGTCATGAGGACTGCATGGCCACTACCTGGTGGGATGGCAGGGATGCAGGTATGGAGGAATGCAGAGATGGAGACAACATAGCCTTGAAGGCCCCTGATCCAGGGAGCCCAAGAGCCCCGCTTCTGCTCAGAGCCTCCTCTCCCTGCCTCCGGAGGCTCTCTGGCCACTGGAGGGCTAGGCTAAGTCAGGGAAGCTCACAGACCTCTCCCCTGCTCACAGAGTTGCAGACTGGCGGTTAAGAGACAGGGGAACTAAAGCATGGCCAGGAATCCGGGCCTCCTCACCACTCTCAGGTCAGGGGCTGCCTCCCTTCTGCCATCCCCTCCAAGCACAAAGCACCTGCTGAGACCCAGTTGACGCTGCTCCATGGATGTGAGCAGCCAGGTATTCTGTGCACATGCATGTGTGCGTGTGTGTGTGTGTGAGAGAAAGAGTCACGGCTCCATGGATGTGAGCAGCCAGGTATTCTGTGCACATGCATGTGTGCGTGTGTGTGTGTGTGTGAGTCACTGCTCTATGGATGTGAGCAGCCAGATATTCTGTGCACATGCATGTGTGTGCGTGTGTGTGTGTGAAAGAGTCACTGCTCCATGGATGTGAGCAGCCAGGTAGTCTGTGCACACGTGTTTGTGTGTGTGTGTATGAGAAAGTCGCTACTCCATGGATGTGAGCAGCCAGGTAGTGTGTGTGCGTGTGTGTGTCATTGTTCTATGGATGTAAGCAGGTGGGTACTGTGTGTGTGTGTGTGTGTGTGGCTGCTCCATAGATGTGAACAGCTGGGTACTCTGTGTGTGTGTGTGTGTGTGATGCTCCATGGATGTGAGCAGCCGGGTACTCTGTGTGTGTGTTTTGCGTGTGTGTGTGTGTGTGAGTTGCTGCTCCATGGATGTAAGCAGCCGGGTACTCTGTGTGTGTGTGTGTGTGTGTGTGTGTGTGTGTGGCTGCTCCATAGATGTGAGCAGCCAGGTACTCTGTGTGTGTGTGTGTGTGTGTGTGTGTGTGTGTGAGTTGCTGCTCCATGAATGTAAGCAGCTGGGTACTGTGTGTGTGGGGGCAGGGGGGCTGCTCCATAGATGTGAACAGTCGGGTACTCTGTGTGTGTGTTTTTGTGTGTGCGTGAGAGTTGTTGCTCCATGGATGTAAGCAGCCGGGTACTGTGTGTGTGTG